>NC_138511.1:5983862-8440362 GCF_964252035.2 Podarcis erhardii | reverse complement strand
GGAGTTTTAGCGTTATGAGAGAGGGAGAAAAACTTTTCCTTTATCCTCTCTCCATCCTACATATCATTTTATAAACTTCTATCTTGGTGACTTTTATTTGCCTTTTCTCTAAACAAGAAACTGCTAAATGCTGCTCCCTTTCCTCATAAGGGAGCTGTTCTACCCCCTCGATCATCTGGGTTGCCTTTTCTTGAACTTTGTCCAATCTCTACAATATCCATTTCAAGGTGAGGCGACCAGAACGGCGTACAGTATTCTAAAGGTGGTCACACCACAGATTTGTATTATATTGCCTTATTGTATCAGCGGTTTTGTTTCCGAATTCTTTCCTAATGGTTCCTAACATGAAATTTGCCTTTTTCACAACTGTTGCACTCTGGGTTACATAGACTGGCTATGTCCAGTCATGACAAAGAGGCCCCGTCATTCCATGGTTCTGTTGCTGTGCCATTTGGCATCCATTCATGGCAATCAAATCGGTTGTCTATTTGGGGAAGATGAGGCTGGGGACAGGGGTCTAGGGTAGTGTCTCACAGTGGTCAGAGTGCTGGACCAGGGACGAGAAACCTGACTTCAAATCCCCACCCACCATCCAGCTCACCTGGTGGCCTTAACAGAATTGCTGACTCAGCCATGCCTACCTCTCAGGCTTGTTTTGAGGATGAAAAGAGGGGGCTCATACCTTGCCCACTGCTCTGAGCTCCTTGGAAGAAGGGCAGTAAAGACATTATCAGGCCACTGCCCTTCCTCTTTGAGATTCGTTTTGGATCAGACCTGCATAAAACTCCCTGGAGTGGCTGGCTCAACTCCCCCAGTGTTTGAAGAAGAGGAGGAGGAGTTTGGATTTGATATCCTGCTTTATCACTACCCGAAGGAGTCTCAAAGCGGCTAACATTCTCCTTTCCCTTCCTCCTCCATAACAAACACTCTGTGAGGTGAGTGGGGCTGAGAGACTTCAGAGAAGTGTGACTGGCCCAAGGTCACCCAGCAGCTGCATGTGGAGGAGCGGAGACGCGAACCCGGTTCCCCAGATTACGAGTCCACCGCTCTTAACCACTACACCACACTGGCTCTCTACAACTCCCATCAGGCTCAGTGTTACCTGGCCAGGGACCTGTACCAGAATGAAACCAGCAGCGGGTAACAACATCAACTTCTGCCTCCTGTGTTGTTTTTGCTGCATTTGAAACACCAACAATGACCTCTCCTGGGTGCAAGCCTGGACATTGTACATGGAGATCCTGGCCTGGCTAGATGACAAGACCTTGATGTGGTCCAAAGGAAAGCAGAGCAATAAATTTGGAACCAACTTGGCTACAAGAGTTGCTGGAAGGACCCCCCACAGATACAAAATCCCAAGAATTGGAAGGTACTCAGGGCATCATCCAGACTGACCCCCAAACCCACAATATGAATTTTCTTGCACACCAATATGTGTGTTTTTGTACTTATATTTTGCCTGGAGCTGGATTATGCAGAATTAGATAAATTAACAGGAAGGATTCAAAACCTGCGGGAACAGAGATTCTTAGAAGACTGGAGTAAATATATGAACTATTTGAAAAGTAATAGTAATGAACAGATTACGCTTGGAGGATTGCAAGAAGCTTTGTAAGGAGGACTATTTGAAATATTACAAGTAAGACTAAGAGGAGAATTATTAGTTTAGGATAATTACGAGTAATAGAGAAATTAAGAAATGCAGAATAAGTGATAAAGAACAGAAAGTCATCAGAGGTGTTGACGGAAGTGTAAGATAAGAAGATATGTTATATGAATGTTGGAAATGATATGTTAAAAAACTGATAATATATAGAAATATAGCTTGCCTGGAGAATTGCATTATAAAAGTTGGGGCATGAGAATTTCAAAGGCGAGCTGCCTTTCAGTTCATGTATAGCTTTGGGAAAGTACAACTTAAGTAGGTTAACATTCAAAGCTGGAAATGAGTGGACCCCCCACCCCTGCCAGGGACCCTGGGCAGCAACTGCCTAAGCCTGCAGCACTCCCCAGGCGCTTCAGCAGGAGAGGGCTGGGATCAGCGGCTGATCACTCTTTTAACTCCAGCCCATTTCATTAGCACACTCTCTGCAATCTCTCCTGGGTTTGCTTTTCTGAACTTGCAGAGCTCCCCCTCCCCTCCCCAGCTGTGTGCTGAGTTCCTGGGATGATGCCTGGATAGAGCTGCCTATTGATTTCAGTGTCAACCTGCTAATTGCAGAGTCTCCATCTAAATCCTCTCCAGCATCTCTTCGTGAATGAGCATTTGGATGTATGAGTGCCACTCATCAGCTTCCATCGCAGATGTGGGGCAGAGGCAGAGAGAAGAGCTTGCCTGCACCTAATCCTTGCCTGCAGCCTAAGAATGTCAGGGATTCTTTCCTTGTGTTTCCTGCATTGTGTGTGTGTGTGGGGGGGTTGAGCTAGATGACCCTTGGGTATATTTCCGAACAATTTTATAATTCTTTTAATGGAGTGGAGCAGTAGGCAAGGACCACAGAGCTCCTCTCAGTTAACTGCTAGTCCCCACAGATGGCAAGCCAAACAGGGAAAGCTCCAAAATTCAGTGCTGATGCCAGGACTCATTTATATATACTTTTAAAAAGTAAGTGGAGAGTTAGTATGGTATGCCCCACAGAGGACCTTAAGGTCCACAAATGGACAAAACTTTGGAGGTCCCAAGCCTCAAGGAGGTTAGATTGGTCTCAACTAGGGCCAGGGCCTTTTCAGCACTGGCCCTGACTTGGTGGAACACTCTGTCACAAGCGACTAGGGCCCTGCGGGACTTGACATCATTCCGCAGGGCCTGCAAGACAGAGCTGTTCCTCCTGGCCTTTGGTTTGGGCTCAGTCTGACCCTTATGTTTCCCTCCCCTTATGGTTTTGACTTTAAAAATGAGGCTGCATTTTAAATTGCATTTTAACCTGTATTTTAAACTGTTTTTTCCTTTTTTTCTTCTTATGTTTTTACTGTGATTTTATTGATGTTAGCCCCCCCTGAGCCCGGCTCTGGCCAGGGAGGGTGGGGTATAAATAAAATTCATCATCATCATCATCATCATCATCATCATCATCCTGGGTAACCTCTATTATCAGAAGCCATATGTCCCCTGTACTTAGGTTCTGCTTCTATGCTTCCCATTAGGACATCAGAACTTAAGAAGAGCCTTCTGGATCCGACCAAAGGGAGCCATCCAGTCCAGCACTCTGTTCTCACAGTGGCCAACCAGACACCTGTGGAAAACCAGCAAGCAGGATTTGCGCACCAGAGCTCTGTTCCCTCCTGTGTGGTTTCCAGCAACTGGTGTACTCAGAAGCATTGCTTGCCTCCAACCATGATGGAAAAGCACAGTACATTTTGGCACCCGAGGCTAAGCGCAAAACGCCAGGGAACAAGCAGGGAGTGAAGAGCAACATTGAGAACAAGGCAGGGAATCCAAGCCACCTAATCTGATGGTTGGAGTGAGGATCAAAGGCCAGGGGGGTGGGAGTAGGGGGGAAGGAGCCTTCCCTGAGTCATGCTGGGTGGGTGCAGAACCTAGGAGACCTCAGAGGGCAGCCCCTGTCCATTTCCTCCCTAGGGGTGGGAGGGAGACTTGACCCCAGGGTTGGGAGGAGATGATTTGCTGAGAGGCTGCTGTAGAGGCAGTGTGTGTGTGTGTGTGTGTGTGTGTGTGCTGCTGATGCGGTGGCAGACCTGCCCTCCAAGAAGCATGTTGCTGTTGTTGCTACCACCAACTGGGCCAAAACACACAAGATGAATTTTAATAGGGAGAAATGTAAAGTATTGCACTTGGGCAAAAAAAATGAGAGGCACAAATACAAGATGGGTGACACCTGGCTTGAGAGCAGTACATGTGAAAAGGATCTAGGAGTCTTGGTTGACCACAAACTTGACATGAGCCAACAGGGTGACGTGGCAGCTAAAAAAGCCAATGCAATTCTGGGCTGCATCAATAGGAGTATTGCATCTAGATCAAGGGAAGTAATAGTGCCACTGTATTCTGTTCTGGTCAGACCTCACCTGGAGTACTGTGTCCAGTTCTGGGCACCACAGTTCAAGAAGGACACTGACAAACTGGAACGGATCCAGAGGAGGGCAACCAAAATGGTCAAAGGCCTGGAAACAATGCCTTATGAGGAACGGCTAAGGGAGCTGGGCATGTTTAGCCTGGAGAAGAGGAGGTTAAGGGGTGATATGATAGCCATGTTCAAATATATAAAAGGATGTCACATAGAGGAGGGAGAAAGGTTGTTTTCTGCTGCTCCAGAGAAGCGGACACGGAGCAATGGATCCAAACTACAAGAAAGAAGATTCCACCTAAACATTAGGAAGAACTTCCTGACAGTAAGAGCTGTTCGACAGTGGAATTTGCTGCCAAGGAGTGTGGTGGAGTCTCCTTCTTTGGAGGTCTTGAAGCAGAGGCTTGACAACCATATGTCAGGAGTGCTCTGATGGTGTTTCCTGCTTGGCAGGGGGTTGGACTCGATGGCCCTTGTGGTCTCTTCCAACTCTATGATTCTATGATTCTATGATGGAGTTGCCAAGGCATTTCTTGGAGGCCAGATCTGCTGCCTCTGTGGATTACGCCACCTGAGTCAGTCACCTCCCCTTGCCTCACAGGTGAGCCAGCCCTATGGCCAATAGTCCTCTCCCCATGGAAGTTGTCTTATTTTCCCCCAAAGCCATCGTTATGTACTAAGCTTGGATCCTAGAACAATAGGCAAGTAGGATCCTAGACTGCAACAACAGATTGGCTTGCAGGAAAAATCACTACAGGACTCTGAGTATATTTCAGCCATCCAAGTTGGTGGCCAACACTGCCTTCTGCAGGGGCAAGTGCCACAGTTAGACTATGTGCTGCATGAAGAAGTACTATCTTTTATGCTTCCTGACACTTGGCTGGCCACTATGAGAACAGAATGCTGGACATGGGCAGACCCCCTTTGCCCAGACCCAGCTACTGCTGCCGGGCTCTTCTTGTGATGGCACTGGGGGATCTGCCTGTCAGGTGTGTGTGTGCAGGAGCCAGGCCCTGTGACCAACAGGACTCTGCAGGACTGGGGCCTTCCTAAGTTTGTTTTGAAGAGGCAAGGTGCGGCCACACAGGTGAGGTCAATTGGTAACTCACAGCACCTGGTGGCAAGAGCCGGGAAGGGATATAAGGTCAGCATTTTCCATTCAGCTCTTTGCCACAGGAACATGTTCCTTGCCTTGGTGGGTTTGACTCCTTGACTCCTTGCTTCTTGATCCTCGGACCCTTGATTTCTTGACTCCCAGCTCTCTGACCCTCAAACTCTTGGCTTTCTGACTCCTGGCTTCTGGACTCGCATTCCTGCTCCCACCCCACCATCTTGCCCCCAGTCCCGATGTCCCCAGCTGGGACTTCGATCGCCTGTGAAAAGGAATGTGACACTGCCCCAGATCTGAGCCATTTCCCATTGCCAGATGTTTCTGAGGTTGAGTAAAGAACACCAGCCAGCACTAATGTCAAAGGAATTATTAAGCCTGGAGGGGAAGCGCTCAGCAGGGATGGGAAAGCTCCAGTCTGCAGCCAAGTTGGGCCTGGTATGAGTCTCAGTTTGGCCCATGAGCCATTTCCCCCAAATTTATTCAAAACCCAGTTAACACTATTTAGTTTAATTCAACAAAATGGATGGGCCTGATCCAGTGATACCAGCAAAGTCTGATAGTGATTTACATCTCCTGTTGCCCCCTTGCCTCTTAGTACCCCCCTAAGTAACCCCACTGTCGGATGCGGGTGGCGCTGTGGGTTAAACCACAGAGCCTAGGACTTGCCAGTCAGAAGGTCGGCAGTTCGAATCCCCGCGACGGGGTGAGCTCCTGTTGCTTGGTCCCAGCTCCTTGCCAACCTAGCAGTTAGAAAGCATGTCAAAGTGCAAGTAGATAAATAGGTACCGCTCCGGGGGGAAGGTAAACAGCGTTTCTGTGCACTGCTCTGGTTCGCCAGAAGCAGCTTAGTCATGCTGGCCACATGACCCGGAAGCTGTATGCCGGCTCCCTCAGCCAATAAAGGGAGATGAGCGCCATAACCCCAGAGTCGTCCGCGACTGGACCTAATGGTCAGGGGTCCTTTACCTTTAAGTAACCCCACTGCCCACTTTGGAAACTGCTGCCCTTGAGGATGGAGCTGTGTGCTTTGAAATGGGATGCACAAAAGGCTGTCTTGAGCTTTCGTGATTCCAGCAAAACATCCAAAGAAGGAAGCAGACATCTCTTCCCCAAGGAAGATTTGGTTGCCATGTGCCTGCAGGAGGTATGGTTGCTGCTGGTTCTGTGCCCATTTAGTGCTCTCAAGATGTTTTGCCCCATCACCAGGGGCTGCCCTGGTAGAAGTCCAAAACAGCGGGAGGACACGTGGTTGGCAACGGAGACTCTGGGGTAGCTGTTCAGAGATCCTTCCTTCCTTCCTTCCTTCCTTCCTTCCTTCCTTCCTTCCTTCCTTCCTTCCTTCCTTCCCTCCCTCCCTCCCTCCCTCCCTCCCTCCTATGGCATGCATGGTTTCCCTCCTCATTGAATCCCTGCAACAACCCTGATGTAGAGAGCCACTGTGGTGTAATGGTTCAGAGCGGTGGGCTCGTAATCTGGTGAACCGGGTTCACTTCCCCGCTCCTCCACATGCAGCTGCTGGGTGACCTTGGGCTAGTCACACTTCTCTGAAGTCTCTCAGCCCCACTCACCCCACAGAGTGTTTGTTGTGGGGGAGGAAGGGAAAGGAGAATGTTAGCCGCTTTGAGACTCCTTCGGGTAGTGATAAAGTGGGATATCAAATCCAAACTCCTCCTCTTCTGTGAGGTAGGTAAGGCTGAGGGGCAGTGACCACCGAGTGAGCTTCATGGCCGACTGAGAGGATTTGAATCCTGGTCTATCCAGGATCCAAGTCTGACCTTCTTACTACACCACAATACATATCAACACCAGGGTGGCGATCAAGGGCACCATTTTAGGGGACAATAAATCAGGGAGGATATATAGCAGAGCCTTCTCTTGAGTACATTCAGGACTAAATTCCAGAAAGGTCGTTTGTTGTAAAAGCAATTTGTGTTGGATTTGTTTTAGGAACTACAGCAGCGTTGTCAACTTGGATGAAACAAACATCCGTTAACATTTGCTCTTAGCCAACGGAGTTGGCATTTTTGGCACGCAAACTTAATGGGCGGTTGGGAGGCAGGTGGAATTGCTTGGAACGACAGCCGCCTCCTTCAGCAAAGATGGCCAAAGTCATTTGGGCACAGCCCTGCGGAATTACAACAACTTGTGGCCTGGAAAACCTGGAGGTTCTGGTGGCTGAGTGTGGGGAGATGTGCCCCTTGACCTCGCCAGAAGAGGGAAGCATCTTTCAGCCTGTTCCTCCGTAAGCGGAGAGCCTGCTAGCAGAGAGTCAGGAGGATTGTGCTCTCCGCTTTCTCTCCCTAATCTGCATGTACTCATCAAGCACTCTAAACAAACCACCAAAAATAAAACAAAATTGTCTCTTCTGCTAAACGGCAATCATTCCCCGGCGGCCTCTTTTCCAAAACGCCTCCGATGACAATGAGTGATTTGTAACAACATCCAATCGGGTGCACCTCACCCTAACCCATAATTGCCTGCTTTTCAGTGGCGCTTAAAAGCTTTCCAGGTTACAGGAACAGAAGCTTCTTGTCAGAACACCAGGCTATTATACAGATGAAAGGAGCCGGCGTTTTCCCCGCTGCCCGTTTTGTGATGGCCTGCCCCTCCCCTCCCTCCCCTCTCTCTTGAGCTATAATGGGAGCGTTTGACTTCAGGACATTGCCAAGATGATAAAAAGAATTGGAGGCAGGCAGGCAAAGGCTCTCTAGCTAAGTGTGACTCCACAGAGACTGGACATCGCCACCTAGCATCGCCGAATCGTGATGTTGGAAGGGACCCCCCACCCCAGGGGTCATCTAGCCCAACCCACTACAATACAAGAATCACAGAGGAAGAAGCCCCGAAATATGGCCACTGGAACTCTTGTTTAGAAACCTTCAGCAAAGGAGAGTCTGCTACCTTCCGAGGGAGTCTGTTCCACGGTCAAAAACCTCTTGCTGTCAGAAAGTTCTTTCTAATGTCTAGTCAGAATCTCCTGTCATGCAGTTTGAATCCATTGGTTCAGCAGCAAACAAGCTTGCTACATCTTCCAACTACTTAGCTCATTTGGTTAGAGCGTGATGCTGATACTACCCCACCCTCACCTAGTTGCTAGGTAGGGGAACAAGAGCCTGGGTGGTGTGTGTGAGAGCTGAGCTGGGATCAGTCTGGAAGGTGGAGATACAGAGACCTGCTTGTTTTGTGCTGGCTCCAAAGCTGTGCCTAACGGAGGAGCGAAATCTGTTACTGCTGTGAGCCCTTCCATCCTATGCTGAAGTTGTATCTGTATGTAATTAAAACCATATATCCTAAAGACACCACAGTCTCTGCTGACGTTCATTCCAAGGAAACCAAGCCTGGTAAATGCATGGAACCCCTAGAGTTTCTCACCACTCGCAGATTGGGAGAGCTTGCGACAATATTTTCCCCTGCTTAAAAATTAGAACTGTCCCTCAAAACGAGCTCTCCTCTTCTCCCCAACTCCCAATGAAAGTGTTTCCCTTACAACCTGCCTGGTTTCACTTTTAAGAACAAAAATCTGAAGGATATATTTTTTTTGGGGGGGGGGACTGAGTCAACAGAACAACTGGAGGCTTTTAGGGGGCAGGGGGTGGCACTTGGGGAGGGGCCTTGTTAGTATCACTATCCTAATGGGTAAACTTTAAAAAGGACACCCCAAGGACACCCTCATTTGAGTTGCGGATTTCATAAAGTTAATTTCATACAGAACTGATTTGTTGTTGTTTAGTCGTTTAGTCATGTCCGACTCTTCATGACCCCAGGGACCAGAGCACGCCAGGCACTCCTGTCTTCCACTGCCTCCCGCAGTTTGGTCAAATTAATGCTGATAGCTTCAAGAACACTGTCCAACCATCTCATCCTCTGTCGTCCCCTTCTCCTTGTGCCCTCCATCTTTCCCAACATCAGGGTCTTTTCCAGGGAGTCTTCTCTTCTCATGAGGTGGCCAAAGTCTTGGAGCCTCAGCTTCACGATCTGTCCTTCCAGTGAGCACTCAGGGCTGATTTCCTTCAGAATGGAGAGGTTTGATCTTCTTGCAGTCCATGGGACTCTCAAGAGTCTCCTCCAGCACCAGAATTCAAAAGCATCAGTTCTTCGGCGATCAGCCTTCTTTATGGTCCAGCTCTCACTTCCATACATCACTACTGGGAAAACCATAGCTTTAACTATACGAACCTTTGTTGGCAAGGTGATGTCTCTGCTTTTTGCACCCAAAAATACATCTGTCTAAAAAGATACATCCGTCTAAAATGTAGTCATCCTCAACTTGCAATCTCCAGCCCACGTTGCCACATAAGTAGGGTTCCACTCCATCCCAATATTTGAGCGGCGAGAGAATCCAGTGGTGCAGTTTAATTTCCTTGGAACGAAGGTCAATGGAGCCTGTGGTATATTTTAGGATATGTGGTTTTATTTACACATGCATACAACCTGAGCATAAGATGGAGTGACTCACAGCGTTAAAACCCCAACAGATCTTGCATATCGATCAGTTACAGTTTTGGGTCCAGCACAGAGAAGCAGGTCTCTGTGTCTCCAGCTTCCAGCCTGCTTCCAGCTCAACTCTCACACGCCACTCTGGCTCTTGTTCTCCTTCCTAACCCCTCAGGTGAGGAGGGTGGAGGACAGGCCCACCCATTAGCCTGGAGGGCCCCATCACTTAGTATTAGCTCTTGCAACCTGCGTCATTCTTTGGGGATGCTGTTGAGGACGTTGAAGTGGCCAGCTAAGCTTATTGTTTTACAAAGAAACTTGTCTGTCTAGTTCACAAATAGAGATTCCAACCCTTCCTCAGGCACAAGACCCCTAGAATTAGAAGGGACCCAAGGACAACACCCCAAAACTCGTAACAACCTATTTGCCTGTGAACATTCCTGAGTATATTTTAATAGAGAAATGGGTGATATACAGCTTAGAACACAACTTAAGATCTCTATCACTACAAGAAAAGGTAAGAAGGTGCAGAGTTGGACATTTCCAAAAGCTCTTTGCAATAGCTTTGATGACTCCTGGATTTACCTGCATCATGTGGAGAAGATCCTTCTGGATGCTCAGAAAGCAGATCCCATTAGTCGCAGACAACACAGTCAGATGACAGTGGGACTGGTGGGAGTTTGGGTACAAACATCTGGAAGACCACCAGGGTGTTGAAAGTTGCTGGGGTGTAGCATGAAAGAAGCAGCCCCTTTTCGCCCACGTTTTAATCTGGAACCCAACAATGTTCTTGCCTGCTAAGGGAGTCTCCATTCATCTGATTCCCCTTCCTCTTTGAAGTGTGAGAGCAACATCAAAACAAATCCACAGAGGGGGATGTCAAACAGCTGGCTGCCAATTTCCAAGAGATCAAGCTCCTGTCCCAGAATAGCGCGGCTGATTGCCATGTCATCATTTGCAATTTTCTAGCAATTAATTCTGCTCCTGGTGACATCCGGTCACTTTTATACACAAGGGGCTCCTTGCTGATCCTCCTTGAACAAACAGTCAAACATTTCATGGCAAAGCAGAAGCCGAGAGGATGTCGGATCCCAGTCATGTGCCCCCGACAAGATATATGACCCCCCATCCCAGTTCAAGGGACCACTCCATGACCCCAGGGGTCACCGATGCTAGTCCTGAATCACTTCCTGTTCTGATGCCCTGACGGCGAACCATTGGTCTTAGAAAAATATCCTCTTGGAGCAGATTGAGTATGTTGATGGGGGGGGGGGGCAGGTGGCGTTTAATTCCCAAAGATCAAACTCCTACCCCAGAAAAGCTCCCATCTCTGGGCTAAAGTTACCAGATTTTTTTCAAAGAATCCGGGGACTTTTTTTAAAAAAAGAGGAAAAAAAAGTTCTATTTTAAAAATCATTTTTTATAAAATTTAAGAAGTAATATCTTCTCTTCTGGGTCTCCTCTATTGTGCAGCCTTCCTCTGGGCTCCAGCCTGATCTCTTGGAGCGCTATCTGCTGTGGAGCAGGCTCGGGTCGGGCCTGGGCTTGGCCATGTGTCCTTGCCCTCCCGGTGCTCTCCTACCTCTCTTCCTCAGCGGCAGTGGCGCGGCAAGGTCAGGGCTCCGCTCTTTTTTCTCCTTCCTCTTTCTCTTCTTCCTCCTTCTCCCTGCGTTGGCTCCAGGGTTTTTACTGGCCCTGGAGCGCTGCTGGGCAGTCGGCCAGGTGGCTGGGTACTGTCACTCCCGGCTCAATTTGGGTCAGCGGTTCCCCCAGTTGACACGCCAGGCGTCTCCAGTTCCTCCTCGGCAGTGGCTCTGGCTGGCTTCAGGAGCTGCTCGCTGCTGTGGCATCCGCCATTTTGCCTCACCAGAAGACCCCATATGATGTGTCTTCTGCCGTTGAACCAGTCACACAACATTCATTCCCTACTAATAAATCTGCAACACTTAAAATATACATCTGGTGACATTAAATGAAATCCGGGGACATTCCGGGGACAGATTTTGTCCAGGGACAGATTTGTAAATCCGGGGACTGTCCCCGGGAAATGGGGACGTCTGGTAACCATACTCTGGGCAACAGATTAGATTGAAAACAACTGTGGTCTGTTCCATTTCCCTGACCAGCAGCTCATTTGCCACCGTGTTTCATAAACTTATTTAGGCCCCCACTTGCTTGGTCCAATAAATTCACCCCCAGTGCCCCCCACTCTACCCTATAAAAAGCATTATTCAAAATAGCAGTTTGCAAAGCCCAGGAAGGAAAATAATTGTTGCTGGCATGTCTTGGGAGACAATGGATGAGTGTGCTTTTGGGGTTAAAGTCAAACTATTGGAAAGTTACAGCGTCTCCTTTGGCTGTAGAGATGGATGCAGGAGAGATGTGTTTTATTGCAAGTGGGGCTATCGTTCTGCCCGGACACTGAGGTCCAGCTCCGAGGGCCTTCTGGCGGTTCCTTCACTGCGAGAAGCCAAGTTACAGGGAACCAGGCAGAGGGCCTTCTCGGTAGTGGCACCCACCCTGTGGAACGCCCTCCCACCAGATGTCAAAGAGAAAAACAACTACCAGACTTTTAGAAGACATCTGAAGGCAGCCCTGTTCAGGGAAACTTTTAATGTTTGATGGACTATTGTATTTTAATATTCTGTTGGAAGCCGCCCAGAGTGGCTGGGGAAACCTAGCCAGATGGGTGGGGTATAAATAATAAATTATTATTATAATTATAATGAAGACGTGTGGTTGCATTTCTTCTCTCTGCACTCCTCCCAATAAATAAAATTGGGAAATAATAACACAATAAAATTCAGAACAGTAACAATTAATTGCACATTTATTTAAAAAAATATATCTATATATGCCAGAAACATATATGCAAAAATGAATATACACAAAAATGAATATATGATCTTCTCTAATCTTGTAGCTAAAAGAAAAAAGAAAGAAAACCTACTGAATTATTGCCTGTTGTGCAATTGCAAAGGGTTTTGTGGGACAGTCTAAAAACCTTCCCTCAAATTCCAAAATATTTCCATCATTAGAACGAAAGCTTTGTGGGATGAGGCATCCGACCACGCAAGGAGGAAAATGGAACCAAAGTGGGAGAAGGACAAAAGAAGCGTTTGCTGGATCAGAACAATGGCCCATCTAGCCCAGCATCCTGTTTGCACAGTGGTCTGGCAGAAGCCCCAGTGGGAAACCGGCAAGCAGGATTCAAGCACAAGAGCAGCCTTTCCGACCAGCTGGCATTCAGAAGTATAATACAGGCAGGCAGCTCTGGCAAAAAGGCTCAGCAGTCTTTATTTAATTATGAACAATATATCTACATATACCACCATTTCATTTAAAAAAATAATAATAATCAGAGCAGTGAAAACAAATAGGACAGCCACGTATACCACCTTGAGCTCCTTGGATGAAAAAAAGTGGTTTAAAAAATGTAATAAATAAAATAAATATAAATGCAAGAAAAAACGATATAACTAGTCAAAAATCACAGCTCATTTGCTAACTGTAGAAGAAGAAAAAACAAAACAAATTCCTTCCAGTAGCACCTTAAAGACCAACTAAGTCAGTTCTTGGTATGAGCTTTCGTGTGCATGCACACTTCTTCAGATACACACACTTCAGATACACACTTCTTCAGATACTGTGTATCTGAAGAAGTGTGCATGCACACGAAAGCTCATACCAAGAACTGACTTAGTTGGTCTTTAAGGTGCTACTGGAAGGAATTTGTTTTGTTTTGACTATGGCAGACCAACACGGCTACCTATCTGTAACTGTAGAAGAAGAAACATTTTTTTTAAAAAAAATGTCTGCATCAGTCTGTGTGGGAATATTTAGGGAGGCAGGAGAGGATATATTGTTTAATGATATACTTCCGAACTTGCATTAGCAAGTTCTATGTCTTAGCAGAGTTTAAACATTCCCCTTTAAATGCACAGCGGTTCGCTTGCTGCAGATTCGTCTGAACCTCTCTCTATAAGATTCCTGGTACGATCCCTTTTTGTCCCTCTTAAAAAGAGTATGCGCAGCAATCTTATTAAAGTGAATATAAAAGTAGTTTACTCACATTCATTCAGTTCACAGTTAGATCCCTGAAGGCAGACTTAGGTTACAAAAGTATATATACGTGTGGGACTATCCCATAAGGGAGTTAGTCCCAAGTGACCGCAGACAGGCAGTCACTTCTGCTCACACATAGAGAAAAACAAAAATGGAGAAGCGAGGAGCAAAAGAAGATGTTGTGCTCCTCTGCCCCAGATTAGGCCACACACACAACCTCTAGTCACATGCAGAAGTTTGTCCCAGTTCAGGAGGAAACAGGAAGTTTTCTCCTGGCTGGTACAAAGCATCCCCTAGCATGTCCATTCTAGGAATGTTGTACTTGACTGCTATGCGTTTCATATCCCACAGTCTGGTGGTAGAGAAAATACAAATGTCAGATGAGTGCAGTACAGTGAAGATCACTGGAAGCCTGGACACACTGCGAGTGGAGAGTGCTGCAAATTATTTGGAAGCATAATGCTCTTCCTACATCTATGAAGCTAAAGTATCTCTTGTAAGCCACCTTTGAGTTTATCGTTTTGATTTTCGGAGCAGAACCAGAGGCTGGGGGGAGGCTGAAGAGGGAGGATGCCTTTGGTTTTGGCTACCAGATTATTATTATTATTATTATTATTATTATTATTATTATTATTTTGAAGCTGAGTAGCAACAGGGAGTCAGTAGTGGAGATGGTGAGGCAAAAGACCCTGGGCCCAAGCACACATGCATATTGTATAAAGGTGCAAAGCCCTTCTTTCGCACCCTGTAAAACATAAATGCGCAGTTTTTTTAAAAAAACTGGGCAATGGTGTGCCGCCTGCCCGTGACTCCCAAGCCTTCCCTGATCTCTTGCCCCCTTCCCCCTTTGTTTTGACAGGTCGGGGGAGGCTTGGGAGTTGTGGGCAGCTGGCCGTTGCCATTTTTTAAAAAACTCTGCACATTTATGTTTCGCAGGGTGCAAAAGAAGGGCTTTGCACCTTGCCTGGCAGAGAAACCGTGTGCCTTTTGCCCCTCCTGGGCAACAGTTGGCTGCCTGCAACTCCTGAGCCTCCCCCGATCTGTCAAAACAAAGGGGGAAGGGGGCAGGAGATCTGAACCACCGAACGTTCCCGGTTCACCTTCGGCAGTGGTGGTGGCAGTGAGCAGCTTCTGAAGCCAGCTAGAGCCAACTGTGCTACCAGACTGGCTCCGGGCTGCTGAGGCTGCCACTGCCATATTTCGCGGGGACAGATTTGCAAATATGGGGACATTCCGGGACGGAATTTGTCTGGGGACAGATTTGCAAATCCGGGGACTGTCCCCAGGAACCGGGGATGTCTGGTAACCCTACTTTAGGGTCCCTCTATGTGTCACTCCCTGGACACATAGACTCCCTGGAAAAGAACCTGATATTGGGAAAGATGGAGGGCACAAGGAGAAGGGGATGACAGAGGACGAGATGGTTGGACAGCGTTCTCAAAGCTACCAGCATGAGTTTGACCAAACTGCAGGAGGCAGTGGAAGACAGGAGGGCCTGGCGTGCTTTGGTCCATGGGGTCATGAAGAGTCAGACACGATTAAACGACTAAACAACAACAACGTGTCACCTTTCACCTTAAGCCCCAAATTCTTAAGAAACCAGAGAGGATAGGGAAAGGTTTTGTGCTTCTGTCATTGCACAAAAACACGTGGTCTTTCAAGGACGCTGGATGTTGGGAGATTCAGGATAGATAAGAGAAAACACTTCTTCATGCAGCGCCTAATCTGTGGAACTCCCTCCCACAGGAACCAGGGATGTACAACAACTTAGGGGGCTTTAAAAGTGGATTGGACAAATTCATGGAGAAGGCTAAGGCTATCAATAAGTACTAGCCAGGATGGTCATACTCTGTCTCCACAGTTGAATACCAGTTGCTGGAAACCTCAGAAGAGGAGAGGGCTCCTGTGTTCGAATCCTGATTGCTGGCTGTGCACTGTGAGAACAGAATGCTGGACTCACTTCCGGGTTAGCGCCATTGGCAATGGCGGTGTTCCTCTGACTGAGAGGAACCCGCTCCGTGGAATTCGGGTCGTGCCGCCGCAGCGAAGGCGGAGACCCTTCAAAAATCCCAGGCGGAGGAAGCCTGGGAACGTGGGATTCAGCTGACACCAGAAGCGCCCCCCCCACCCGCAGGGAAACCCCTTTTTGGGGGTTCCGAAGTGACGTGGGGTGAGCGGCACGGTGTTTTAAATCGACCGCTATTTTTTACGGAGTGAAGCCGCGTAGCCGTTGCCGGAGAGCGCTGACTTTTTCTTGTGGACAATTGGATTTTAAAACAACAACCCGTGAGTAGAACGGAAATTGGGCTTTTAAAGTATTTTTAAATTGGCACCGATCGGGGAAGGTCTAAACAGGACGTCCACCTCCCCTTTCTGTAAATAAACTGAAGCAAAGAATTGGTTAACTAAGGTCGTGGAGAGTCTTACCTAAAGGATTAAAGGATTAAAATTCCACTGATTGAAACTACTATCAATACTCTTTTGGAAGCAGGGAAGCCTGCAGGAGAAGGTCAAAATTTGGGAATTGAAGTGCCACTTCCCTAAACCCGGGAGCGGTCTGCGAGAGCCCGTGGGTGGTGAATAGATAAATTTGACAGCTAGCTGTCAAGATACAAAATAAGGACTTTGTTGCTATTGTTAGTTTCTGTGTTTAAAAAGAAGGAAGGCATTTGGAATTGTTATAATTTTACGTTTGGGACTTTTGGGACTGTGCTAGAAGGAGTGTAAATGGAAACTGTGTCCCTCTAGAGGAAGTTTTGGGATAGTGTTGCAAGGATGCAGCTGGGAAATTGGTTCTAAAGATAAAGCCTTTGAGAAACTAGCTTTGACCTTGGACATTTCAAGGATGGTGGCTGAGAAGGAAGTCTCGTCTGAATTGAATAGGACATTTTATCTGCTGGGAAAGCTGCAAGAACAGATAAACGTCATGGCTACCAATGTTGAAATTCTGGGAACAAAAGTGGGCTCCAGCAAAGAAGTAGACAAGAATCCGGCACAGGAATCTCTTTTAACTGAACAAATTGAAGAACCAGAGAAGGAGAAAGTTGCTGTTGTTAAAGTGATGCAAGGGGGAGTCGCAACCCTACAGAGGCAAATGGTGGATTATAACTGGAGGCCTTATACGTCTGCAACTAGGAGAAGCCAGTTTTTGGAGATGAGAGCCTGGTTTGGAAAATGAAAGTTGGAGAGATCACCCTATGTGGGGACCAAATAACTTTTGGGATTCAAATCTGAGCCAGGTGGAGATTGGAGCCTCTGGGGCCTTCAGATTTGGAAGGAGTGTGAAACAAGATTTGGAATATTCTATGGGCCCTATCTTTAACTATGGAAGTCTGGTGGACTCGCCGAGAAGGAATATGACTACCGTTGGGTTGGAGCTCCCCCGAGATCTGTTCTTTAACACCAAAGACTATCAAAAAGATCGGCAGAGGGGACATGAAAGAGAGTTAAGAGCCTCGGACTTAAGATCTCTGGGTTGATGGACTTTTGGAGAACAGTTGGCAGGGGCCGAGACCAGGGAGGGAGATGGTGAAAGAAAAATTGGGAATTTAAAGTGTATATATTGTGATATTAAAAAAAAAATCTTTTCTTTTTTTAATGAGAGATGGGAAAATCGTGATCGTGGAATGGAATTTTTAGTGACCCTAGGGGAAACGTCTTAAGAGAATAAGTTCAGATATATAAGTTCTAAGGAGAAATAAGATTAAATAAAGTAAAAGTGGATGGCTAATTGGTGAATGAGAGAATGGAAAATTACAGTATATTAAGATAAGTTATAAGGATAAAAACTAAGATGAAGGATTTGCTGAAATATCTATTTGAATTAGAATACAAAGAGGGGAGGTGTGAGGAGGTCAAGGAGATAAGTTAAGAAAGGGAGTTATATTAAGGTGTAATTTGTTTTTTTGTCTTTTTGATTGTATCTTTTTTTTCTTTTTTGCTGTCTTTGCTTTTTTATTTTTTTATTTTTATTTTTCTCTTGGATATGTTTTGTTTTTGTATATTGTGTTCCTTTTTGTAATCTTTTAAAACTTGAATAAATATTATTTGGAAAAAAGAGAGAGAGAGAGAACAGAATGCTGGACTCAATGGGCTCCCACTGGGCTGATGCAGCCGGTTCTTCTTATATTCTTTTGGAGTCAGAGCAAGTGAGGGCAGACCTTGCGCTGTCCACGTCCCCCTCTACACAGAAGACTTTGAAAGGTGCAGTGTGTAGGGAAATATTATATGTTGCTGTTGCGTGTTATATGAGAAAGAAGCTGGACTCTCTGCCAAGCTGTGCTGATTAGGTGACAACGAGGCCAAACTCAGAGGTCTCAAATGACTTTTCTTTCATTCTGCAGCAGCCACCTAAATCCTAAGACTTGGATCTGGAAGCTGGGATTAGACATTGTTTATTAAACTCCTGTTCACAGATGCCAGCAAAGAAAAGATTGTTGCCATTATGGATTGAGTATGTAGGGGGATGGAAAGGGGGGAAATCACAACTGCCTTGTTTACTCAATTCCCTTTCTTCCTTTTAAACTGGACTGTGAATCTAAGAAATCCGCTCTCTCCTACCCCCACCTCACCCACAGAGAGAGAGAGGGACACACACACACACAGAGAGAGATCTCTTCTATGTGTGCTCATTTGAGTGTTCATTCAGCCAGTAGCAGCACTGGTAAAGCAGAGCGCCTGCTGTAGAAGCATCCCTATCAATTTGATGGGAAGGAAGGCTTCTGGCAACAGGGCTCCCCCAAACACCATACAGTGGTACCTCGGGTTAAGAACTTAATTTGTTCCGGAGGTCTGTACTTAACCTGAAACTGTTTTTAACCTGAAGCACCACTTTAGCTAATGGGGCCTCCTGCTGCTGCCGTGCTGCTGCCGCACAATTTCTGTTCTCATCCTGAAGCAAAGTTCTTAACCCGAGGTACTATTTCTGGGTTAGCGGAGTCTGTAACCTGAAGCGTATGTAACCCGAGGTACCACTGTATAACATGAGTAGGCAACCTAAGGCCCGGGGGCCGGATGCGGCCCAATTGCCTTCTCAATCCAGCCTGCAGATGGTCCGGGAATCAGCATGTTTTTACATGAGTAGAATGTGTGCTTTTATTTAAAATGAACCTCTGGGTTATTTGTGGGGCATAGGAATTCATTCATCCCCCCCCCCCAAAAAAAATAGTCCAGCCCCCCACAAGGTGTGAGGGACAGTGGACCGGCCCCCTGCTGAAAAAGTTTGCTGACCCCTGCTATATACAAACATCCATGTTAGGGTCTTAAACTTGATGCCATCACTAAAATGTTGTGGGATGAGACTCCTCGTCATTTCCAGCTATTTCTTTGCCTTGAGTGTTCCTGTTCCTGTATATATTTGGCACCTGTAAGGAAAAGAAGGGCGTGAAAGTCCCTGCAACCTGCACACTCCCTGCTTCCGGTGATGCCACCTGCGATTGCATTGGCCTTTTCAAAAGCATCCCTGCTGGCTCAACGTTCGGCTTTTGATCCTTCCTCCGTGCCCTGCTGCCAAGTCAGGTCTCTGCCATCCTATGCCATGCCTTTGATTTTCCTTCTTTGGCACCCAAATGCAGGCACTGACATTGATCTCTGTGGATTTGATCTTGTTTCCGCTGGTCAAGATGGTTTTTCACCTCTCCTTAAGGGCATTAGCTCTCCTTCACGGCCTCATCCGATTCACAGATCAAACTGCTGGAGTGCAAAGAGGGTCTCCTTGGCAGGGGCCTCTGACACCCCACTGGAGACCCCCCTCCAGCCCCAAAGGAGCACTCAGCTGAGTCTGGTTGCTTGCCTCAGTGGCGGAGGAACCCCCTCTGGCACCCGGGGTGGTGCAGCCCCTACAGACTGCGCATGTGCGGCATCCCGTATTGTTTGTCTAATCCTCTTTTAAAACCATCCAAGTTGGTAGCTATTCCTGCCTCCCACGGAAGGGAGTTCCATAGTTTAACTCTGTGCTGCGTAAAGAAGAAACTTCCAATACTCAACTTCACTGGATTTCGACAAGTTCTAAGGTTATAAAAGGAAGGCACTTTTTTCATATGTGGTGGAGTTGTAAATTGATTTAAAATTATTGGGATATGATTTATAATGAAATCAAGAAAATGTTTAAATTGACCTTTATTAAAAGACCAGAAGCTTTTTTATTAGGCATTTCAGGTCAAGAACTGCCAACAGAAAAGAAGAAACTATTTATGTACGCTACGACTGCGGCTGGGATGCTACTAGCCCAAAGATGGAAAAGCGAAGAAATACCAACCAAGGAAGAATGGATACAAAAATTGATGGAATATGCTGAAATGGTGAAACTAACAGAAAGACTCAGAGACAAAGATAACAGAGAATTTTTTAAAGATTGGGAATTATTTATGTTGTATTTACAGAAACAATGTAAAGAACAATCCAAATGTCATAGACCAAATGGAGCAAACAGCACGCAAACCTAGTGGTGGGAGGAAAAAATCCTTAAATAAGAGACATGGGGGAATGATTAATGGACTTCAATGTCTGTATACTAATGCACAAAGCATGGGAAATAAACAAGATGAGCTTGAGCTCTTGGTACAGCAAACTAAATATGACACAATAGGCATCACTGAAACCTGGTGGGATAAGTCCCACGATTGGAATGTAATAATGGAGGGATACAATCTATTTCAGAGAAACAGATCAGACAAGAAATGAGGAGGAGTGGCGTTATATGTCAGGGATGTGTATACCTGTGAAGAGATCCAAGATTTAGAACCTCAAAGCCAAAGTGAGAGCATATGGGTCAAAATTAAGGGAGAGAAGAATAACAGTGACCTCATTGTGGGAGTTTACTATAGATCCCCAAGCCAAACGGAGGACATAGATGATGCCTTCCTGGAACAGATGGCCAAGCATGCAAAAGGAAGGGAGATAGTAGTAATGGGGGACTTCAATTACCCAGATATTTGTTGGATGTCAAACTCAGCCAAGAGCATAAGGTCAAACAGATTCCTCACTGGCCTTGCAGACAACTTTGTTGTCCAGAAAGTGGGAGAAGCAACAAGAGGAACAGCCATTTTAGATCTGGTCCTAACCAATGTTGATGACCTGGTTAGTGGGGTAGAAGTGGAAGGATCATTAGGCGCGAGTGATCATGCTCTTCTGAAGTTTACTATACAGCGGAAAGGAGCAGCCAAGCATACTAGGACTCAATTTCTTGACTTTAAGAAAGCCGACTTCATAAAACTTAGGGAAGTGCTGGGTGAGATCCCATGGACAGTAATACTAAAAGGAAAGGGAGTTTATGATGGCTGGGAGTTTGTTAAGAGGGAGATAGTAAAAGCACAACTTCAGGCAATACCAATGAGATGGAAACATGGAAGGTGCCTAAAGAAGCCAGGGTGGCTCTCTAAAGAACTTTTAACTGAGTTAAGATTAAAAAAGGATGTGTACAAAAAATGGAAAAGGGGGGAAACCACCAAAGAGGAATTCAAACAAATAGCCAGCACGTGTAGACACAAAGTCAGAAAAGCTAAAGCACAGAATGAACTCAGGCTTGCTAGAGAGGTTAAAAGCAACAAAAAAGGCTTTTATGGGTATGTTCGTAGCAAAAGGAAGAACAAAGAAACAGTGGGGTCACTCAGAGGAGAAGATGGTAAAATGCAAACAGGGGACACAGAAAGGGCTGAACTCCTCAATGCCTTCTTTGCCTCAGTCTTCTCCGATAAAGAAAACAATGCCTGACCTGAAGAATTTGGAGCAAATGATTCAGCAGGGGAAACACAGCCCAGAATAACTAAGGAGATGGTACAAGAATACTTGGCTAGTTTAGATGTATTCAAGTCTCCAGGGCCAGATGAACTGCATCCAAGAGTATTAAAAGAACTGGCAGATGTGATCTCAGAACCACTGGCAGTCATCTTTGAGAATTCCTGGAGAACAGGCGAAGTCCCGGCAGACTGGAGGAGGGCAAATGTTGTCCCTATTTTCAAAAAGGGGAAAAGAGAGGACCCAAATAATTACCGCCCAGTCAGTCTGACATCAATACCAGGGAAGATTCTGGAGCAGATCATTAAGCAAACAGTCTGTGAGCACCTAGAAAGGAATACTGTGAATACCAATAGTCAGCATGGATTTCTGAAAAATAAGTCATGTCAGACTAACCTGATCTCGTTTTTTGACAGAATTACAAGCCTGGTAGCTGAAGGGAATGCAGTGGATGTAGCCTACCTTGATTTCAGCAAGGCATTTGACAAGGTGCCCCATGACATTCTTGTAAAGAAGCTGGTAAAATGCGGTCTTGACTATGCTACCACTCAGTGGATTTGTAACTGGCTGACTGACCGAACCCAAAGGGTGCTCATCAATGGTTCCTCTTCATCCTGGAGAAGAGTGACTAGTGGGGTGCCACAGGGTTCTGTCTTGGGCCCTGTCTTATTCAACATCTTTATCAATGACTTGGATGATGGACTCAAGGGCATCCTGATCAAATTTGCAGATGACACCAAACTGGGAGGGGTGGCTAACACCCCAGAGGACAGGATCACACTTCAAAATGACCTTGACAGATTAGAGAACTGGGCCAAAACAAACAAGATGAATTTTAACAGGGAGAAATGTAAAGTATTGTACTTGGGCAAAAAAAATGAGAGGCACAAATACAAGATGGTGACACCTGGCTTGAGAGCAGTACATGTGAAAAGGATCTAGGAGTCTTGGTTGACCACAAACTTGACATGAGCCAACAGTGTGACGCGGCAGCTAAAAAAGCCAATGCAATTCTGGGCTGCATCAATAGGAGTATAGCATCTAGATCAAGGGAAGTAATAGTGCCACTGTATTCTGCTCTGGTCAGACCTCACCTGGAGTACTGTGTCCAATTCTGGGCACCACAGTTTAAGAAGGACACTGACAAACTGGAACGTGTCCAGAGGAGGGCAACCAAAATGGTCAAAGGCCTGGAAACGATGCCTTATGAGGAACGGCTAAGGGAGCTGGGCATGTTTAGCCTGGAGAAGAGGAGGTTAAGGGGTGATATGATAGCCATCTTCAAATATATAAAAGGATGTCACATAGAGGAGGGAGAAAGGAGGGAGAAAGGTTGTTTTCTGCTGCTCCAGAGAAGCGGACACGGAGCAATGGATCCAAACTGCAAGAAAGAAGATTCCACCTAAACATTAGGAAGAACTTCCTGACAGTAAGAGCTGTTCGACAGTGGAATTTGCTGCCAAGGAGTGTGGTGGAGTCTCCTTCTTTGGAGGTCTTTAAGCAGAGGCTTGACAACCATATGTCAGGAGTGCTCTGATGGTGTTTCCTGCTTGGCAGGGGGTTGGACTCGATGGCCCTTGTGGTCTCTTCCAACTCTATGATTCTATGATTCTATGATTCTATGAAATAGACTCACTAGCAGGGTTTGAGTAAACATTTACAATTAACAAAAGTAAGTATAAAAGCTATACAATGGTACCTTGGGTTAAAGACGCTTCAGGTTACAGACTCTGCTAACCCAGAAATAGTACCTTGGGTTAAGAACTTTGCTTCAGAATGAGAACAGAAATTGTGTGGTGGCAGCAGGAGGCCCCATTAGCTAAAGTGGTACCTCAGGTTAAGAACGGACCTCCGGGATGAATTAAGTTCTTAACCCAAGGTACCACTGTAAAGATGATGTTAAAGTGATAAAAAATAACAAGAATTAATACATAATTTATAGAGAGAATTCATATGAAGGTATAAAAAAGCAAGCAGAGGAAGCCAATATTGGGGAAAACCAGAAGAGCAAGTTGAGGGAAGTCAAAGGGGGTGGGAATCAGGGAATGTTTTTCTTTCTTTTTTCATTTTGATAATTGGATATCATAAAAATGTAATATCATAAAAATGTAAAACTTAATCTTAAAAAACCATCTTTGGATGCGGCCACGATGGCCAACTATCGCCCAGTCTCAAATCTTCCATTCTTGGGCAAGGTGATTGAGCGAGTGGTTGCTGAACAACTCCAGGCACGCCTGGAAGAAGCGGACCATTTGGATCCCTTCCAGTCAGGATTCAGGCCTCATCATGGGACCGAAACTGCCTTGGTCGCACTGGTTGATGATCTCCGGCGGGCTAGGGACAAAGGTGAGAGCTGTTTCCTAGTTCTGCTGGATCTCTCAGCGGCGTTTGATACCATCGACCATAATATCCTTCTGGACCGTCTTGAGGGGCTGGGAGCTGGGGGCACTGTCATACAGTGGTTCCGCTCCTTCCTCCTGGGCCGTGTTCAGAAAGTGGTGGTGGGGGATGAGTGTTCAGACCCCTGGCCGCTCACTTGTGGGGTGCCTCAGGGTTCTGTCCTCTCCCCCATGCTTTTCAACATCTACATGCAGCCGCTGGGAGAGATCATCAGGGGGTTTGGGCTGGGTGTTCATCAGTATGCGGATGATACCCAGCTCTACCTCTCTTTCAAATCAGAACCAGTGAAGGCGGTGACGGTCCTGTGTGAGTGTCTGGAGGCGGTTGGAGGATGGATGGCGGCTAACAGATTGAGATTGAATCCTGACAAGACAGAAGTACTGTTTCTGGGGGACAGGAGGCGGGCAGGTGTGGAGGACTCCCTGGTCCTGAATGGGGTAACTGTGCCCCTGAAGGACCAGGTGCGCAGCCTGGGAGTCATTTTGGACTCACAGCTGTCCATGGAGGCAGAGGTTAAATCCGTGTCCAGGGCAGCTGTGTACCAGCTCCATCTGGTACGTAGGCTGAGACCCTATCTGCCTGTGGACTGCCTCGCCAGAGTGGTGCATGCTCTGGTTATCTCCCGCTTGGACTACTGCAATGCACTCTACGTGGGGCTACCTTTGAAGGTGACCTGGAAACTACAACTAATCCAGAACGCAGCAGCCAGACTGGTGACAGGGAGCGGCCGCCGAGACCATATAACACCGGTCTTGAAAGACCTACATTGGCTCCCAGTACGTTTCTGAGCACAATTCAAAGTGTTGGTGCTGACCTTTAAAGCCCTAAACGGCCTCGGTCCAGTATACCTGAAGGAGCGTCTCCACCCCCATCGTTCTACCTGGACACTGAGGTCCAAGCACCGAGGGCCTTCTAGCGGTTCCCTCACTGCGAGAAGCCAAGTTACAGGGAACCAGGCAGAGGGCCTTCTCGGTAGTGGCGCCCTCCCTGTGGAATGCCCTCCCACCAGATGTCAAAGAGAACAACAACTACCAACAACTTTTAGAAGACATCTGAAGGCAGCCCTGTTTAGGGATGCTTTTAATGTTTGATGTATCATAGTATTTTAATATTCTTTTGGAAGCCTCCCAGAGTGGCTGGGGAGGCCCAGCCAGATGGGCGGGGTATAAATAATAAATTATTGTTATTATTATTATTACCAATTTGTTTTTTTAACAAATAAGTCTACCTACTTTTTACCATGCCACGATTCACAGATCCATTGGCATGGGCTTGCACCTGTGTATCCCCAAGGGTGGCCTGTTTCCACGGCTGGAGGTGGTGATATGATAGCCTCACTGGGCCCCTGTTGTATCTGATGGTTTCCCAGCTGGCTTCTCAGAAATTCAAGGTGACACCCTTAATTTAAACCTTAATACAGCTAACCGTTTGACTCTGTTATGTGTTAGACCTGGGGGGAGGGATTGGGGGGAGCTCCGTTTTCATGCCAACTGAGATCATTTGTGCTTCTTAACTCTGTGAACTGAGGCAGAGCTTGCTTTTGAAATTCACACTTCTCTGAATTTTGTGATGCCTCCGATAAAAAATAAACACATACAGATGTGTGCATATTTGGGTAAAGTGTATAATGACTGTGAGGTTGATAATGTAATAGAAATGCACAGAGTCAAGTAAAATGAAGTACAGAAATGTTCCGCGTTAGGAGCAATGCAAATGGAAATGATGATGAATTTTCACCAGGATTATTTTTTTTTAATTGCAAACTGTTGCTCAAATGTGTCAAAACAGCCTTAAAGCTAGGGGAAAATGATAAATGAGAATGGACGGATTTGTCCTATTCTAGAGCCGAGTGCTAAGGATGCTAAGGTGTGTTTGTGAAGAAAGGTACAAAGTCCTTTCTGTTGTGGAGGATAATTCAAAGATATGAGCAGCCCCACATGGCCAGACAACTCCCTTTCTGCTGATACTATTTTAGGCTGTATCAACAGAAGTTGAGTGTCCAGATCAACAGAAGTAATAGGACCATTCTGTTCTGCCTTGGGAGAAAAGCATTGACAAACCCAGACAGCATCTTAAAAAGCAGAGACATCACCTTGCCAACAAAGGTCTGTATAGTTAAAGCTATGGTTTACCCAGTAGTAATGTATAGAAGTGAGATCTGGACCATAAAGAAGGCTGATCGCCGAAGAATTGATGCTTTTGAATTATGGTGCTGGAGGAGACTCTTGAGAGTCCCATGGACTGCAAGAAGATCAAACCTCTCCATTCTGAAGGAAATCAGCCCTGAGTGCTCACTGGAAGGACAGATCCTGAAGCTGAGGCTCCAATACTTTGGCCACCTCATGAGAAGAGAAGACTCTCTGGAAAAGATCCTGATGTTGGGAAAGATGGAGGGCACAAGGAGAAGGGGACGGCAGAGGACGAGATGGTTGGACAGTGTTCTCGAAGCTTCCAGCATGAGTTTGACCAAACTGCGGGAGGCAGTGGAAGACAGGAGTGCCTGGCGTACTCTGGTCCATGGGGTCACGAAGAGTCGGACACGACTAAACGACTAAACAACAACATTCTGCCTTGGTCAGACCCCACCTGCAGTCTTGTGTCCAGTTCTGGGAGCCACAATTAAAGAAGGATATTGGCAAGCTGGAAGGTTGTAGAGGAGGGCAACCAAGATGATCAAGGGTCTGCAAACCAAGCAGGAATGAGGAATGGTGGAAGGAGCTGGGTATGTTTAGCCTGGAGAAGAGAAGACTGAAATGGGATATGAAGGTCATCTTCAACTACCTGAGGGGCTGTGTGCTGGTCCCGGGGGTAAAGTACCATGGGCGTAAGCAGAGTCCACACGAAGAGGGGCGAGGTCCGAGGCGGAGAGCCGGGCGGGGAACAGGAACGCTGGAACAGGAGGCCGAGCAGGGAACAGGAGCACCGGATGGTCAGGAACAGGAGGCCAAGCAGGGATCAGGAACACAGGAAGGTCCAAAGCCAACAACGACGTTGCTCCCGCAACCTGGGACCGGGCTGACTGGGCTTTTATCCTCTTCTAAGGCCAGGGGCGGTCCCGGCCCCCAGGAGCCCCGCCTCCTCTGGCCTTAAGGCGAGCACTCCTCCTGGGAGCAACCAGTTCCCTTCGCCTCTCTGCCCTAAGCCTCTGCAGATCAGGAGAGGCCGAAGGGTTACTGGGCCCTGGAGGAGGCTCACCTGTAGCCACTGAGTCCTCAAGCCCCTCTGGGGCCAGAAGGGTTTCACCTGGGGCCAGCTCCTGGTGCTCTGCCACAGGTGCAGGCTCTTCAGCATCTAGGCCTTGCCCCAGTTCAGCCGGCCCTGGAGGCGGGGACTCCTGTGCAGGCTGGGATTCCTCTGGTTCATCCTCTGAATCGGAATCCCAGGCCATCACAGGCTGTCACGTGCATGATGGAGCAATCTTGTTTCCTGTTAGCTGCTCCAGAGGGGAAGACCAACAGGTTCAAATAACACTAAAGGAGATTGTCAGGGAACTGACATCAGAGAGAAAAGCGGAGGCAGGGCTCCAGAGCGATGCCGGAGAGGGAACCAGTCGGGGGGAAGGAATTCAGCGTGACACCAATAGAGAGGAGAGGGAGATGGAGGAATCGGTGTCAGGGCTCCGAGACCCTTCAACCGAGACCAGCGGAGAGAGCGCTGGCACGCCCTTGCCGTCCCCTTACTTGCGCAGACGTGTTCCGCCCAGGGAACATAGGCGGAGACTTGGGGTCAAACAGCTTTTATGCTCAAAACAAAATAAAAAAAAATTCCTTCCAGTAGCACCTTAAAGACCAACTAAGTTAGTTCTTGGTATGAGCTTTCGTGTGCATGCACACGAAAGCTCATACCAAGAACTAACTTAGTTGGTTTTTAAGGTGCTACTGGAAGGAATTTTTTTTTTATTTTGTTTTGACTATGGCAGACCAACACGGCTACCTATCTGTAGCTTTTATGCTGGAAGAGATTCAAGAAACGCCCACTGACGGATTCTGCAAGTGACTAACAGGTCACGGAGGGCGAACTCTAACCCTTAACATGGTTGAGCAAACGATCTAACTGAAGTGGAGGCAGTTTACACACGAGTAACCCACCCATAACCATCACAGAGATTCTCACTGAACATTAGGAAGAACTTTCGGAGTGTAAGAGCCATTCAACAATGGAACAGACACTTTCAGAAGGCAGTGGACCCTGCTTTGTTGGAGGTATGTAAGCAGAGTTTGGATGGCCATCTGTTATGGATTCTTCAGCTCTGTTTCCTGCATTGGAAGGAGTTGGACTAGTTCATGGGTAGGCAACCTAAGGCCTGTGGGCCGGATGCAGCCCAATCACCTTCTCAATCTGGCCCATGGAATCAGCGTGTTTTTACATGAGTAGAATGTGTCCTTTTATTTAAAATGCATCTCTGGGTTATTTGTGGGGCATAGAAATTTGTTCATCCCCCCCCCCTTCAAAATATAGTCCGCCCCCCCCCACAAGGTCTGAGGGACAGTGGACCGGCCCCCTGCTGAAAAAGTTTGCTTGCCCCTGGACTAGATGATACAGTAGTACCTCAGGTTAAGAGCTTAATTTGTGCCGGAGGTCCATTCTTAACCTGAAACTGTTCTTAACCTGAGGTACCACTTTAGCTAATGGGGCCTCCCGCTGCCGCCACGGCACGATTTCTGTTCTCATCCTGAAGCAAAGTTCTTAACCCGAGGTACTATTTCTGGGTTAACGGAGTCTGTAACCTGAAGCGTCTGTAACCTGAGGTACCACTGTACTTTGAGTCCTTTCCAACTCTACAATTCTTTCAATTCTTTCGTTCCCACAGGCAGAGGGACCCTCTCCCATCTCTGGTAATATCCAAAAGAGGCAGCTGAAGGTCACCCTTTCAAGATCAGGACCTTGCCTTTGTGTCTCCCTCTTGATTTGCAAGGTCTCTATCCAAGCCCTTCCAAGTTTCCTCTGTGCCCCAGGCAGTTTGCAGATCAGCAAATTTGGCAAACCTCTCCATACCTAGAGCCCCACCAGCCAGCGCCTCTCCCTCTCCGCCTTGTCCTTCTGAAGCTCTGGTTGCTGTTGTTCCCCACCCCATCCCCCAAGAAGCACTTGAACAATTTCAGACAGTCAGATTCGTGAGTAATTGTGTCCAAAGATGGCATTTAGATGCACGGCGCAGCAGGCACGGAAATGGCCAGCACTCAGCTTGGCTGCAATGCTAAATTTAACCGGAGAAGAAGCAGGGGCTGTTTTGCAGGCACAAAGCTTGGGATCCACACCTCCCACCCACCCCCCGCCCACCCCCTCCCACCGCAAAATGCCCACCCTGGGAACCCACCCTGCCCAGAGTTTCAATCAAACGTCCATTCATCTTTCTCCCCTGGCTGTGTTGTTCCTTTGAAAGCCACTAATCACTTCTCTTATCTTTGAGGTTGAAAAAGCTTTTGGTTAAGGATCAGTGTCAACCCTTGCAGATTTTCAGAGAAGGCTGCGGAGGAAATAGAAGGGAGCAGTGGGGGAGGGGCAGAGGAGGAAGGGGGGGGGCTTCTGCTTGCTGGTGACGGGGGCTCCAAATTGTTTGATGCTTTCCCACTGAAATCATGCCCAAAGCAACTCACAATGCAAGGGCAAAATACATATCATAGAACTACGGAGTTGGGAGGGAACCCCAGAGTCGAAGGCAGGAATCCCAGCTAAAGAATCCTGACAGATCTCTGCTTACAAACTTCCATTGAAGGAGAGCAACCCACCTTCTGAGAGAGTCCACTCCACTGTCAAACAGCTCTTACCATCAGAAAGTTCTTCCTAAAGTTTAGTCAGATTCATCTGGCATAACTTGTTTTTGAGAAACCCATACTGGTTCTTACTAATCACAACATACTTTTCTAAGTGCTCCCAGTTCCTTCCAGTCTGCAGGGAACTCACATGTTGTCCAGGAATCTCAAAGATTATAGACAAAGGCTGTGAGATTATATCCGAAGGCAGCCCTGTTTAGGGAAGTTTTTAATGTTTGATGTTTTATCGCATTATTATTATTATTATTATTATTATTATTATTCTGTTGAGAGCCACCCAGAGTGGCTGGGAAAACCCAGCCAGATGTGCACGGTATAAATAAAAAAATATTATTATTATTATTATCCTCCTCCTCCTCCTTAGCATCATCCGCAAGCTCCTTTAGTAGCCTTGGGTGTAGCTCATCAGGCCCTGAAGATCTGAATTCATTCAAAGTAGCTAGGTGTTCCCTTATCACCCCTTTTCCTATCTTGGGCTGCAGCTCCTTCTCTGCATCGTTTAGTCCAGGGGTCAGCAACCTTTTTCAGCCATGGGCCGGTCCACTGTCCCTCAGACCATGTAGTGGGCCAGACTCTCTCTCTCTCTCTCTCTCTCTATATATATATATGCTTTCGTAGATTTTCACGGGTACAGGAATGCAGGTTTTGGTGTCCTCGGGTGTCTTCCCGTGTAAAAGTTGGGGTGTCTAGGCGACGTTTCGACGAGGTCTCACTCGTCATCTTCAGGCTGGTGCTTTCGGCTTCTTGTTACTGGAACAGAGCAGGATCTCAGTGTTTGAGTTCCTATAAATACTGTAGAGGGGGTGTGGTGTATAGCCTCCAATGTTCTGGGCAGAGAGGAAGTTCCCAGGCTTCCTTTTGCACCAACAGCCTTTTGCACCAACCAAAAAATAGCCAATATCCTCAGAAACCCCAAGGATAAAATCCAGTTGGAAAACCAAGGGATCTATGAAATACCCTGCAAAGTCTGCCCAGCCACGTACATTGGACAAACAAACAGACGAATAAATGCACGTATCGCAGAACACAAGAATGCCGTCAAAAAAGAAGAAAAAACTTCCTCTCTTTTCCAACACATGAAAGAAACAGGACACGAAATTAATTTTGCAGATTCCAAATTGCTCTTTAACACGGAACATCACCACAAGAGAATAATCATGGAAGCCATCGAGATAGAGAAACACCCTCACAACATGAACAAGCGTGACGACACATCCCGCTTGCCAGACATCTGGAAATTAGCCCTCCCCACAAAAACTGACACCAGATCCAGAGGCACACAGAACGCCAACACCAATCAACCACACCAGACCCAAACCCAGACCCTCTCCACAGATGAATTACAGACACCATCCAGTAGCCAATCCATGGTGGCACCTCCGGATGCTGCACCCCCCTGCAATCCCTACACAGATCTGGCTGACACAAGCCACAAAACCACAGCTCGCCCCTATACACGAAGCCAAGCCAGAGCACAACTAAGTACAGTACAGCCATCTTCTCAGGAAAACTCTTCACAAAGTTCAAGAGGTCAAGACACAAAGACTTTAACAACTAATCCACACCTAATGACCCACCTAAGTGGTACTCAGGATATCACTCAAGAAATCACTCAAGATATCTCTCAAGTAATTAAGGAACAAAAGAAGAAAAGGCACACTAGCCTGGGAACTTCCTCTCTGCCCAGAACATTGGAGGCTATACACCACACCCCCTCTACAGTATTTATAGGAACTCAAACACTGAGATCCGGCTCTGTTCCAGTAACAAGAAGCCGAAAGCACCAGCCTGAAGATGACGAGTGAGACCTCGTCGAAACGTCGCCTAGACACCCCAACTTTTACACGGGAAGACACCCGAGGACACCAAAACCTGCATATATATATATATATATATATATTTGGGGGGGAGAATGAACTAATTCCTATGCCCCACAAATAACCCAGAGATGCATTTTAAATAAAAGCACACTTTCTACTCACGTAAAAAACACCATGCAGGCCCCACAAATAACCCAGAGGTACATTTTAAATAAAAGGACACATTCTACTCATGTAAAAACACGCTGATTCCTGGACCGTCTGTGGGCCAGATTGAGAAGGCGATTGGGCCGCATCTGGCCCATGGGCTTTAGGTTGCCTACCCCTGATTTAGTTTGTTCTCACCAGGTTGGGTATTGTTCATCTGGCAACTTTTCTTGAATCCTGTTTTATCAAATCCATTCATATTCTGAAACAGAGGTGGAGAACCTCTAGTTCACAGGCCAAACCTGAGCCACTAGAGGGTCCAGTTGTACCCACCGGACCATTCCTTCCCCCCCAAAAAATAAACCCCATGCCCACCTGTCAATCAGTTGCTGTCACTCAGTTCTGCATCCCTAGCCTACAGGTGCCCCTTAAGAGCTAAGCCCACACCAGGGAGAGACAGAAAGAGACACAGCTCGCTCCTAAGTCCTGGCCCTGGCTGAGATGGTAGCATCTCCTTTTGCGGAACGAAAGACCACCAGCAGCACTCAGCGAAAACAAGGCACGAAGTAGGACTGCTCTTTTTTCCTGAGGCTACCCAGGACCTGCCTAGTTCCACAGGATCCTCACTTGCACTTCTCTTGAGTAGCAGCTGCTACACCTCCTTCTCCCTTGCCTGGCTGGATGAAAGAGCCAGCCCTTTGAAAGCCCTTGGCAGGCCAAAATGTTTGGCTCCACCACACAGGCCTCTTCAGCTCCCATTAGGGAAGGTGCCAGCTGCTGCCTTGCAGTGGGCACCACGTCCACCTGGCAGCACTCCAGCAGGGAGCTTTATCCAGAGTTGCAGGTCTGAGAAGAAAGGTACATGCTTGTCCTAGAGTTTGGACTCCAAAGGGTGCCCTGGAACACAGGAATCACATCTAAATAACCCCTGACAGCCATGGCCCCCAGGGTGCACTGCCCTCCCGTTGTGACGCCACTGTTCCCCTCCCCAGTGATTTCCCTGTGAAAACTCACTCTTTTCTGCAAAAAAACTCAAATTGCCTTTTGTTCCGATTCCATATCAAAGAGCAGGTTATCGTGGAGAAAGTGTGAGGCGAAAAAAAGGGCTCAGACATAGCCTAGAAAGCACAGGGCAAAAGTTAAGTGTGGGTGATCCCTAGAATCAATGGGCAGAGAGTTCAGGGAAGCTGATTTGAGATAAAGATGTCCTAAAAGTAAGAGCAGCTCAGCAGCAGAACAGGCTTTCTTGGGCGTTCTTAAGATTTAAGGGTGACTGTCTGATAGGAGTGTTGAAATTGCATTGAGAAGAGGATGTATGTGATGACACCAGTCAAGCTTGCAAAAATTTACCATTTGCCCGATAATAAATGTTGGAAATGTAAAGAGACTGAAGGTACATTCTTTCACCTTTGGTGGACATGCCCAAGGATTTAGACTTTCTGGGAAATGATTTATAATGAAATGAAAAAGGTATTTAAATATACTTTTTTGAAGAAACCAGAGGCCTTTCTCCTGGGCATGGTCGGCCACTTGGTGCCAAAGAAGGATAGAACTTTATGTATGCTACAACAGCAGCAAGAATACTTATCGCAAAGCATTGGAAGACACAAGATTTACCCACCCGGGAAGAATGGCAGATGAAGGTGATGGACTACATGGAACTGGCGGAAATGACTGGCAGAATCCGAGACCAGGGAGAAGAGTCGGTGGAAGAAGATTGGAAGAAATTTAAAGATTATCTACAGAAATATTGTAAAATTAAGGAATGTTAGAAAGATGTTGGAATGAAGTTACATGGCTTTAGCAGAAATGTTATAAAGAATTAAGTATAATAGATTGTAACTGGATTAAAGGAAAAAATAATGTTAGAATTTGTTAAGTTAAATGATAGGACAGAAGTTTGAGGAAGATGGAAAGGATTTGCTGAAATCGAAGTGGAATACAAAAAAAAGGGAGGTGTGAGGAGGTCGCTGAAACAAGTAAAAGAAAGTTAATAACATTGAAAGTATAGGTTGTGTGTTTTTTTAAATTGATTTTCTTTTATTTTTGTTATGTATATGTAATATTTTTGTTTTGGTATTGTATTGTATGGTTTTGTTATGTTTAATTCTTTTTCTTTTTCCTTTCTGTAACTTTCAAAACTTTAATAAATTTTTTAAAATAAAAAAGAGAAGAGGATGCGAAGTGGGTCAGGAGTGGCTCCCTTATGAAGAAAGTTTGCAATTTGGGGGGATTTTTACTTTAGAGAAAAGATGAGTGACAGGTGACATGATAGACGTTTATAAACTGATGCATGGCATGAAGAAAGTGGACGAAAAAAATCATTTCTCCCTCTGTCATTACACCAGACCTCATCCAACGAAGCTGAATGTTGGTAGAATCAGGACAATATGTAAAACTTAGACCTAGATGGCCATTGGCCTGATCCAGAAAGCTCCTCTTATGTGAACTAGAAGACACCCAGCTGCCCAGTGGGACACGGGTGGCGCTGTGGGTTAAACCACAGAGCCTAGGGCTTGCTGATCAGAAGGTCGGCGGTTCAAATCCCCACGACAGGGTGAGTTCCTGTTGCTCAGTCCCTGCTCCTGCCAACCTAGCAGTTTGAAAGCACCTCAAAGTGCAAGTAGATAAATAGGTACTGCTCCGGCAGGAAGGTAAACGGCATTTCCATGCACTGCTCTCGTTTGCCAGAAGCGGCTTAGTCATGCTGGCCACATGACCCAGAAGCTGTACGCCGGCTCCCTCAGCCAATAAAGCAAGATGAGCGCCACAACCCCAGAGTCGGCCATGACTGGACCTAATGGTCAGGGGTCTAAAAATAAATAAATCCGCCCAGTCCCTCTCTCAGCTCTGTGATTCAGCTTCCTGCCTATCAGTTCCAAATGTAGGTGATGCTTCTTGGAGGAGAACATGCAGTGGGAGACAGGATACTGGAGACACAAGCCTCATCTTCAGGTTGTCCTCCCTTCTGCTGACTCCCCGGCCAGCTCCCCTGGCCCACTCGTGCCGCAGTTCAGCATATTTCCTGTGCGAAATAAACATTACTTTCTTGCCCACCTAAGTCCAATTCATCTTCCTGTCAAGGAGATCACACAGAGAGGGAAGGAGGCAGCAAAAGGCCACTTATTGCTTACGTACGGCAAAAGGAACGGCGTGCTTGCCCACCCGACCCTCTTGCTGTTAAACTTTCTCTCTCATTCTCTCTCTCACCCCACCTTCCAGTTTCCTTGTTTAATCAAATTGAAGCAGGGATTATACGAGGCTGAAAAAGAGCCACCTTGTTCGTTGCAACGGTACCTTTGTTCTATCCAGGACTATAAAACCCTTTGCGATTATTATCTTTTTCATAAACTTTTATTGAATCCGGTGTTACGAGGGCCGTCGAAGGCGCTGCAATTAAACTTCCACAGTCATCTCATTCTGAACTCCGGCGAGCTACACTGATGGGGAGATTAAAAACTAATACAGATGACAAATGCAGGCAGACAAGCCCAGCCAAGGAGTCTGGAATGGAGGGGGCGGGCAAGCGGGCAAGAGACTCAGGATGGCTGAGTTGAGAGTAGGCATTCCAGACTCAACCTTTCCCTTTCCCTTTGGCTGCAGGTTGTCCACTGCACAGGCTCACTTGGGACTCAGCTATGTTGTTGTTGTTTAGTTGTTTAGTCGTGTCCGACTCTTTGTGACCCTATGGACCAGAGCACGCCAGCCACTCCTGTCTTCCACTGCCTCCCGCAGTTTGGTCAAATTCATGCTGATAGCTTCAAGAACACTGGAAACAAGATTGCTCCATCATGCACGTGACAGCCCCTCAGGTAGTTGAAGATGACCTTCATATCCCATTTCAGTCTTCTCTTCTCCAGGCTAAACATACCCAGCTCCTTCCACCATTCCTCATTCCTGCTTGGTTTGCAGACCCTTGATCATCTTGGTCGCCCTCCTCTACAACCTTCCAGCTTGCCAATATCCTTCTTTAATTGTGGCTCCCAGAACTGGACACAAGACTGCAGGTGGGGTCTGACCAAGGCAGAATGTTGTTGTTTAGTCGTTTAGTCGTGTCCGACTCTTCGTGACCCCATGGACCAGAGTACGCCAGGCACTCCTGTCTTCCACTGCCTCCCGCAGTTTGGTCAAACTCATGCTGGAAGCTTTGAGAACACTGTCCAACCATCTCGTCCTCTGCCGTCCCCTTCTCCTTGTGCCCTCCATCTTTCCCAACATCAGGATCTTTTCCAGAGAGTCTTCTCTTCTCATGAGGTGGCCAAAGTATTGGAGCCTCAGCTTCACGATCTGTCCTTCCAGTGAGCACTCAGGGCTGATTTCCTTAAGAATGGAGAGGTTTGATCTTCTTGCAGTCCATGGGACTCTCAAGAGTCTCCTCCAGCACCATAATTCAAAAGCATCAATTCTTTGGCAATCAGCCTTCTTTATGGTCCAGCTCTCACTTCTATACAGTGGTGCCCCGCAAGACGAATGCCTCGCAAGACGAAAAACCCGCTACACGAAAGGGTTTTCCGTTTTTCGAGGCGCTTCGCAAGACGAAAACATCTTGCGAGTCTTGCAATTTTTTTCCGCTCCCCCCCTTTTTCTAAGCCGCTAAGCCACTAATAGCCGCTTAGCCGCTTTGCTGCTTTGCCGCTAATAGCCACTTTGCCGCTAATAGGGTTGCTTCGCAAGACGAAAAAACCGCAAGATGAAGAGACTCGCGGAACGGATTCTTTTCGTCTTGCGAGGCACCACTGTACATCACTACTGGGAAAACCATGGCTGTGGAGGCACTGGAAGACAGGAGGGCCTGGGACAGGTGAGGCTGCTGATCCCTTATTTTCAAATCTGAAAGTTGACAGCTATGGCTGAACCAACATTCCCCTGCATATTCACTCTAGGCAAACAGGAAATGTTGTACTTGACTGCTACTTATGTATCACATCCCACAAGTCCAAATGCTCAAAGTGTCTCGATGTGCAAAGCTCTGATGCAAATGCCTGAAATCAGGAAGCGTTTTTGCCATGCCCTTTTCAGCCACAGCTGTTGGTCCAGCCGTGTTTTGAGAGAAAGACGTCTCGCTATCATACAAAGCAGAGGATACTTGATCAAAACTCCTCCCCACTTCCAACAAAAATTACAATCATCAAAGAACGACAAACATCAAAAGGAACATATTTCAAAACCTGCCCTGTAAAAGAGAGAGAATCAGTGAAATGGGAGCCTGTCAGTTTCAAGGCATAAGGCTTGGATGGGAGGTGTTTGGGTTTTTTATATAAAAAAGTCCAGAATCGTTAGAAGCTGTCAAGAATAGGAAATAAAGGTGTGTATGTTGCCTTTAAACTGCATTGAAGGGATATGTATAGAGGAAACAAACGCTTCAAAGGGAATAGGATTGTTCTAACTGCTTGTAGTGGAGGGGCTGCGGCAGATGTTTTTGAAAACACAGCTTAAACCTCGGCTTCCTAAAGCTGTGAAGGTTGAAGGGAGAATAAAGTCGCTGTTGAAGAAAGGGAATAATAAGCACCCACTGCTGGAAAGACAGGTGGCAAAAAATGTCCATTTCCTTTGACATACAAAGTGCATAATGTGATCTTTCTTTAGATCACACTTAATGTAAAAATACACAGATCATAGTATTGGTCTGCATTTTTGCAGAAGGTTAAAAGTTCCGCTTTGAATGGTGCCCTTTTGAGTTAATTCCCTATAGACAATAATTTTTTTAAAGGAGCAGTTTCTTCACAGCCTGCAGAGTCAGCGGTCACTTTTCTTTGCTGAAACGGTCCTTGTGGCCAGTTGCTTGCAGCGCCTGAGCAGTTCCCGCTGAACCTGGCTCCGCAGCCTCCCAGATACCGTATTTTTCACTCCATAAGACACACCTGACCATAAGACGCACCTAGTTTTTAGAGGAGGAAAACAAGAAAAAAAAATATTCTAAACGAAACAGTGGATGTATGATTTTTGTGGTTCATGCTGCGGCCACAGACATGTGATTTGACAGTAAGTTTGGGGTAGCCCAATGCAAAAATCCTGAGAATCCATGTGGATCTGTGCTTTGTAACCACGTTTTTGCACCATTGCAGCCCCACGAAACAGTGGGTGCATGATGTGTGTGTGTGTGTGTGTGTGTGTGTGCAGGCTGTAGCCATGGACATGCTATGTGATCTGATGGTGAATTTGGGATGACCCAATGCAAAAATCCTGAGGATCCATGTACTTTTACCTCCCCACTCCCAAGCAGCCTCCTTTATTTGTAGAGTCCCGTATCTCCCTCCCCAATCGCTTGCAGATTAGTGGCTTTGTTTCAACACCCACTTCCCTCTTTCAAAAAAAAAAAAGCATGATCTGCTTTTTGCCCTTGGGCAATTTGGCTCCAGGGACCAAACACTCGCTCCATAAGATGCACAGACATTTCACCTTACTTTTTAGGAAGAAAAAAGGTGCGTCTTATGGAGCAAAAAATACAGCAGTTAACTTACGGAACTCACTCCTCTAGAATGTATTGATGGCCACCAACTTCTTGTTGTTGTTTAGTTGTTTAGTTGTTTAGTTGTGTCCGACTCTTCGTGACCCCACGGACCAGAGCACGCCAGGCACTCCTGTCTTCCAACGCCTCCTGCAGTTTGGTCAAACTCATGCTGGTAGCTTTGAGAACACTGTCTAACCACCTCGTCCTCTGTCATCCACTTCTCCTTGTGCCCTCCATCTTTCCCAACATCAGGGTCTTTTCCAGGGAGTCTTCTCTTCTCATGAGGGGGCCAAAGTATTGGAGCCTCAGCTTCACGATCTGTCCTTCCAGTAAGCACTCAGGGCTGATTTCCTTAGGAATGGAGAGGTTTGATCTTCTTGCAGTCCATGGGACTCTCAAGAGTCTACTCCAGCACCAGAATTCAAAAGCATCAATTCTTCGGCGATCAGCTTTCTTTATGGTCCAGCTCTCACCAGGATTAGACAAATTCATAGGTGAGAGGGCTGTCAATGGCTCCTAGCCATGATGGCTGTGCTCTACCTCCATAGTCAGAGGCAGAAATGCTTCTGAATACCAGTTCCTGGAAACTGCAGGAGGGGAGAGAGCTCTTAGGCTTGGATCCTGCTTGCAGGTTTCCCATTGGGGAATCTGGTCAGCCACTGTAAGAACAGGATGCTAGACTGGATGAGCAATTGGCTTGATCCAGCAGACTCCTCTTATTTTCTTATGTTCTTCACACCACCCTCAGAGAGAACATGTTGTCTTCAGATCAGTGGCATTGCCATGGTCACTTGCCTGGTTCCAAAGTTAAACAAACATTTAATGGTTGACACAGAACAAGTCTTCTCCACTCCAGCCTCCAAAAACCTCTCCTCTACCCAGTGCTATTTTTCTAGAAAAAGAGGTGCCAGAACTCACCATGAACACCTCCATCATTCTCTTAGAATGGCAATGGCACCAACAGTGTCAGGAGTCCAGGTTGCCAGCTTGATAACACAGTAAGCGTAGGTAATTAAAAAGGAGGACTTATTGCAAAAACAAACAGATAGCTCTGGATGGCTCTGTCAAAGCCTCCGGCATCATTACTGAAGTTGACCCTTCTGAAGACTCTTTCCGGCGTTGACAGAAGATATTGAACTTACGACCCCTTCGTCTCTTGTTTTGCTTCCTGTCTAGCAACCCTCCGATTCACCCACTCTTTGGACTTAGTGGATCAGCTCAAACCTCTTCCTGGTCTGAGAGGCTGTCTCTGAATCTGTTCTCTCCTATTTGTGCTTCCTGCAAGCTTTGACTGTGTTCTAGCCTGCTCTCAGCCAGCCTTATCAGCCAGCCCATCAAGCTGAGGAAGAGCCAAAGTCTGCAGCTGCAGGCTCTCCCCTGCCTGACTAACATCTAAGCCTCTCTGTTCCTGGCTGCTTTCTGCAGTTGGCTGCAAACCTTCCCTTGGAGCTGGCTCATTCCTGACAAACAGAAAGGGGCTAGAAGTAAAAAGTCCTGTCTCTACCTGAGATACATGGACAACATCTTCATAATCTGGACTCATGATCAGGAGGCACCTGTACAGCTTCACCAGAACTTCCAGGCGAACAAATTTTCACCCCATCATCAGCCTGAGCCTAGACCAGTCCACAGAAGAGGTTCCCTTTTTGGACGGACCTGGCAGCTACATAAGGGCACCGCCTTACACAGGAGATCCACTGACTGCTGCTCAGATTTATATACTTCCAGCTTCTACCCAGAACAAGATCCACAACCAAGCTTAAAGATACTACCACTTTTCTTGAGACCCATCAGGCAGAGACTCTGCGTTTTAAGAATCTACATCAAGCATTCCTCAAACTGCAATACCCATCCAACAAAATGAAAAGGTGGAGGGGGAAACAGCTCAACAAGGCCAGACTGGTACCTAGGAATGAGCTATCATAAAGGCAGAGCTGGAAGAGAAAGTGCTGTTGATAGTTCCCAGCTGAAACCACTCAAATGTGTCAGTAATGATCAACAGCCCAATCTTGGACAATGACAGACCTTCCTCCCTCTGACCTTGGTTGGCAGTTCTGTGCTTTCTTAAAGACAGCAACAGAAAATTGTGGACCAGACCCTATAAGAAAAAGGCAGGGGTCAAATCTGTTCCCATATTCTACTAGGGCAACACCATTATAGGTCCCAATAACATCCCCCACAACATCAAGGGATAAAGGGATTTCTTTTATTTTTTTTAAAAAATGCTGCTCTTCAGCCAAAAAAAGGAGCTCCCAGCTCAGCTTTCAAATCACTCAAAAGAAAAGGAAAAGTTAAAAAAGACAAAACAGCCCTCTAGCCTACAATCTAGAAAGGAAAATGGGGAAGAAGAGAGGAGAAATTCATTCACCTGCTTCTTCCAGTGGCATCACCTACCACCATCTGTGAACAAAGCCCTTCTGCATTCTGCAAAGGGCAAACAAGCCAGTCCTTAGGGGAGAAGAAAAAACGAACACAAATCTGACATCTGAAATGACAATATATCTAAAAACCAGTGGAGGTTTCAAACCTTTCAACCTCCCAGGGCATCCTAGAAGTGACTATAGTGGTACCTCAGGTTACATACACTTCAGGTTACATACGCTTCAGGATACAGACTCCACTAACCCAGAAATAGTGCTTCAGGTTAAGAACTTTGCTTCAGGATGAGAACAGAAATCGTGCTCGGGTGGCGCAGCAGCAGCAGGATGCCACATTAGCTAAAGTGGTGCTTCAGGTTAAGAACAGTTCCAGGTTAAGAACGCACCTCCGGAACGAATTAAGTATTTAACCCGAGGTACCACTGTACACAATTTTAAAAAGTAATTTCGTATCACTCTCAATTACCTCTTTTTGAAAGTTTGACACTGTGTAGCTGAAACCTTTCTTCTTGTCTTCCAGTGCTCACTGGAAGGACAGATCCTGAAGCTGAGACTTCAATACTTTGGCCACCTCATGAGAAGAGAAGACTCCCTGGAAAAGACCCTGATGTTGGGAAAGATGGAGGGCACAAGGAGAAGGGGACGACAGAGGACGAGATGGTTGGACAGTGTTCTTGAAGCTACCAGCATGAGTTTGACCAAAGTGCGGGAGGCAGTGGAAGACAGGAGGGACTGGCGTGCTCTAGTCCAGGGGGTCTCAAAGAGGTGGACACGACTAAATGACTAAACAACAACAACAAGGTGCATAGGTACCTGTCCCTGTCTCTATCACAACTTCAGATAATACTGGATCTGCCCAAGTTCCACATCTTCTGTAATCAATGGTGAAGAATCCAAAGTCTGTCCCTACTAAGATATCAGCTCCTCTGCTCCATCACATAAGAAAATACAGAGGCCTTTTCCTAAATAACTCGAAGGAACCAATAATGAAGTGGAATTGCATAAGCAAGAGGTTCCTGAACACAGGAGAGAAATAGGTCCTTCAGATCTATTTATTTCTAGAACTTCTTATGTGACAATTCCTCTCTTCAATGGAGTTGCTCTCAGGCTTTGCTTTCAAACCATCAAGAGTTTTCCAAGAGTGGTACTAATAGAAAGAGAAAAATTATTTGAGTTGAATCTTGGGGCAATAGGAAAGAAGCTCCGTTTTCACTCAGATTCTCAAAATATTCTGCCGATAGTAGACTCAGCTCAGTCAAGCTCCACTTCTCCCCAGGTCTCAGGGACCTGTTTTTTCTAAGTTGAAAAGTCTGGAATGTTGTATAACCTTTCCTGGAAGGAAAATTACTCCATCCCTTCAATCATTCTGCTCCAGGTCTCAGGAAGGCCGATTCAAGGTAAGACATGGGGAGCCATGAATCACAACTGAGTCAATGGCAGACTTCAGGAAGATTGCTGCCGCTCTCTGATTCTGGGAGTGCTGCAAAGCTCTCCTTCAACAGGACCTACACATCACAAAGAAGAGAATAAGATCAGCTTGAAATCCAGTGCCGGATTTACCTATAAGCTAAACAAGCTATGGTTTAGGACCCCACTCTCTGGCCCCCCAAAAAATTAAAGGAAAAAAACAACTGGGTATACATTTCCAAAATATAAGATAAAAAAAATCAAATAAAATCTACATACAGCAACAGTGTTTTGTGCTGTGTAGGCTCCTATGATGTAAGTAATGGGCCCCGCCTGCTAGCCTGCTCCCTAAAATATCACTGGTTTGCTCAATTCTATATACAGTGGTACCTCGGGTTACAGACACTTCAAGTTACGCGTTTTCAGGTTATGGACGCACCGAAACCCGGAAGTACCGGAAAGGGGTTACTGAGCTCGCGCATGCACAGAAGCACTAAACCACGCTTTGCACATGCGCAGAAGCACCAAATCGCATCATGCGCATGCGCAGATGCGGCGCTGCAGGTTGCGAACATGCCTCCTGCATGGATCATGCCTACGTTCTGCATGGTCCATTACTTACATCATTGTTTTGGATTGTTTTGGGGGGGTCCCCAAGAGAGTGGGGCCCTAAGCTATAACTTGTTTAGCTTATAGGTAAATCCATGGAGTGAGCTTCCGAAGGGCTACTGTCCCTCCCTCAGCTCCCCAGCCCAAATTCTGCAAAGCAGACCCAGGAATGTGCTTGGCAGGGAAGCCTACAGATCACAGCACCGGCTCCCTGGAGCCCATCAGTGAGACTGGTGAGAAGCATGCAGGTGAAAAATATCTGCAGAGCTCCCAGAGTGGCAAGTCAGCACCAAAGGTGCCTTCTGCAAGGTTTTAAATGAGGAAAAGAATCCCACCAGGATGCAAGCCTTCTTGAAAGTTGCCAGCTCTGTAGCTTTTGAGGAATCTATGGAAGCAGCAAAGTGGTGGATTAAAGGTAGGGGGGAAACCACCATCACAATATGCTCTCTCTGCCCCCAGGCATCAGCGTGAGGCAGTGGGGCTGAAATATTGTGGCCCTTCATCACTGGGTCTCACAATAATTCCTCAGTGGGCATTTTACTGCTTCCCACTTTGAGGGGTTCATTCCACCCTCTTCAACCCAAGACAGAAAATCAGGTGAGGGGTGGCACACTTAAACAAACACTATTTTTAAAATGTTAAATTCCGTTTCAGGGCAAGGACAGGGACAATCCCAACAATTCAGCTTCCGTTCACCTACGAATTGTGGGAATGTTCAGGGATGCAGGAGAGGATATCTTGTCTGATTATATCCTTTTCCAACTTGTGTTAACAAGTTCCACAATTTAGCAGAGTAACATTCCCCTTTTTTAAACTTGGAGCGGATGCGTTTGCTCAGGCTTGCTAAAGCCCCTATAATAACTGTCAGAGCCACCCTGGGTCCCAGCTCACAAGAGACCAAAGTCCAGTCCAGGCTATATACAAAAGGTTTTATTGAAGATCATTGTCGTCATTACATCCAAACTCCGTGGCTCCGCATCTGTTACCCTTAGATGTTAGAAGTCCCCTCTGAGTCCGTCCCTCCCCTGCACCAATTTAAGAGGCTTGTACTGCTCCACCTTTTCCTCTCTTTCCTTTTCCGCAGGGTCTTCCTGCCCCCCTGTCTTCCCTCTTTCCGGGACTCCCCAGAGGCTGAGTCTTCTCCCGCCTGCTCCCCCCTCCTTCGTGCTTTGGCACCAGGCTCCTCCTCAGAGCTCTCCTCATTTCCGCGCGCCTCTATATTTGAACTTGGCGCGCGTACGTTGCCTCTGACCTTCCTTTCTACAGTTACGCTGCTCTCGGTACTACACTCCTCCCTTTCAGGCAGGACGTCTTGCTCCGAACTCCTCCCCCTTCCTCCTTCCTGTCCTGCTCTTTCTGACACACTGGCAACTCCCCCCCCCTACTCCGTTCCGACGGGGGAGCTGGTCCCGCTTTGCCACTCCCACTGGGGATTCCCTCTTCGTTCCCCTCTCTCTGACTGATTCCCTCTCTATTGCCCCTTGGCCTGACCAGGGGGGCTCCCTTCTGGGAATCCTCTGATTCGCTAGACGGACTTTGGGACAACCTCGGCTCGTTGTCGTCCTCTTCCTCCTCGCCCTCGCTCTCTGTCTCCTCTCTCCCTAAAACCCTGACATCCACCCCCCCCTCGAAGCCCCCCCTTCCCCCCTTCCACTCATCGGGTGCAGGTTGTGGAAGCTGCCGCTCTTCGGAGGCGGACGCAGGATACAGATTCTGCACCTCCATCTCCTCTGTTTGCAGTTCGTTGTACGAGTGTTCGAATTCGGGTTCTTGACCCAAGGTGTTCTCTTCTCCCTCCTCCATTGGTACCTGGTCCGGTGCTGCCTGCCAAGGTCCCGTCAGCCATTTCCTGCGCCAGTCCTCCTCTGGTTGCTCGTCCCACCAATAAGAGGGTTCTGTGTCCACCCCCGAACACGATCCCCTGGGCGAGTTGGAGTCCGGCGACCTTTCTTCAGCTGAAGAAAAGCCGTGGAAAGTGCTGCCTGAACATGTGGGCGTAAAGAGCCAGTCATCAAAGTACTCGGCTGGCATGGGTCTATGAGGGAAAAGGGCATGGAACTCGTCTTTTAAAAGAGGTTCGTCTAAGGCGTAGCCCGGCACCCAACCATTGGCACTGACTGGGGCACCCTCTCTGACTAGAAAATATTCTACTCCCTCTTGCCCCCATCTCGAGTCCAGGATCTCTGTGACCTCGTTGAGTGGTTCGGCCCTAGGCGCCCTCTCCCTCTCCTGTGACTTAGTGTGTTGTTGCGTGACTGTGTCAGACTCCTGAAACCTGTGCGGTGCCTTGTAGGGAGTGAGCACCGATCTATGAAAGACCGGGTGCACTCTGGAACCTTCGGGGAGGGCTAGTCGAAAGGCTACAGGGTTGATTTTAGCCTCCACCTGGTACGGCCCTAACTGCCTGTGCCCCAGCTTCTTCTTGGCCAACGACTTGGCTGGCATCGCTTGGGCCGCTAACCACACCCAGTCCCCCACCTGGATCTCCTCTCCCTCTCTCCTGTTTTTGTCAGCCTGCACCTTATATGCTTGCTTGGCCAGCTCTAAATGTCTCCGCAACTCTTCGTGCACCTCCTGCAGCTCCGCTGCAAACTGGTCGGCTCCTTGCGGCACCCCCTCTCCCGGTGCCACGAACCCCGGGAAGGTTCTGGGGTGACGACCATTGTTCGCGAAAAACGGCGTCACCCCCGTGGACGCGTGCTTCGTGTTGTTATAGGCAAACTCTGCCATCGGCAGGTAGTCCACCCAAACTGCTGGTCGCTGGTTGGCGTAACATCTCAGGTACTGCTGCATGATCGCGTTGACCCTCTCAGCTTGGCCGTTGGTTTGTGGGTGTCTCGCCGACGTGAGGTTGATCTTGACGTTCAGGATACCTAAAAGCTTCTGCCAAAAATTGGAAACAAACTGGCGCCCCCTGTCGGACAGGATGGACTGCGGCAGCCCATGCACCTTGAACACGTGATCGATGAAGAGTTTGGCAGTCTGTTCCGCCGTCGCCACCTTTGCGCATGGAATGAAGTGCGCCATCTTGGTGAACAGGTCCACAACCACCAGTACCGCCGTCTTCCCCCTGGAGCTGGGCAGGTCAGTAACGAAGTCCAGAGCTACCCTCTCCCACGGTTGCTGTGGCGTTTCCAGCGGTTCCAACAGCCCCGCTGGCTTCTGGTGTACTGGCTTGAACCTCTGACAAGTGTCACACCTGGCGACGTAATCCGCTACCTCTCCACGCATCCGGGGCCACCAAAAGTCTCTTGCCACCAGTTCTATTGTCTTCTCCTTACCGAAGTGGCCCGCACTGGGGGCGTCGTGCAACTGCTGCAGAACCTTTGCGCGAAGCTCGTCGCTTGGCACGTAGAGGGCACCTTTGCGAGTTAGCAGCCCGTCGCGTAGTTGGAACTCTTCGCCACTCTGCACACCTCTGCGCAATTCCTCCATCTTGGACTGTGCAAACTGATCCACTTGCAACGCGCGTCGCACCGCGTCCAGATCTACTGTGGCGGCAGCGCACGACCACGCCTGCGGTGCGAAAATGTGCTTGGCTGCTACAGGCGCCGCTTCATCGAGATATTGCGGTTTCCTGGATAGCGCATCGGCTATAACGTTGGAATCTCCTGGGACGTACTCTATCCGAAAGTCGAAATCCGCGAAGAATTCCGCCCAGCGCATGTGCCTCTGGCTTTGGAGCTTCGCCGTGCGCCAATACTCTAGGTTCTTGTGATCCGTGCGGACCTGTACTGTGTGCTTGGCTCCTATGAGGAAGTGTCGCCACGCTTTGAAAGCTGCGTGAATGGCTAACAGCTCCCTGTCCCATATGGTGTAGTTTTGCTCCGCTTTGCTGAGCTTTCTGGAGTAAAAGGCACCGGGTCTCCAGTTTCCATGTGGATCTTCTTGCAGGAGTACGGCTCCAACCGCTCTGTCTGACGCGTCGGTCTCTAGTCGTATGGGCTTGCCTGGATTCACGTGCAGCAGCTGCTCCTCGGAGGCGAAAAGGCTTTTAAGCTTCTGAAAAGAGCGCTCCGCCTGTTCCGTCCACACGAACCTCTTTTTCTTGGAACTGAGAGTGTCCGTGATCGCTGCCGTCTCCTTTGCAAAACCTCTGATGAATTTGCGGTAGAAGTTGGCGAAGCCGATGAATCTTTGGACTTCCTTCCGATTGCGAGGGCTCTTCCAGTCCAACACCGCGCGGACCTTGGCGCTGTCCATGGCCAGCCCCTTGTCGGACAGCTTGTAGCCTAGGAAATCCACATCCGTCACATCAAACTGGCACTTCTCTAACTTGGCGTAGAGCTTGTTCTCCCGTAGTCTCTGCAGGACTTCCTTTACGTCCTTCTCATGGGCCTCCTCCGTTTCCGAAAAGATCAGGATGTCGTCGAGGAAACACACGCATTTCTTGTAGAGAAGTCCCGCTAGCACGTGATGCATAAATGCTTGGAAGACGTGAGATCCATTTTGGAGACCAAATGGCATAACTCTGTATTCGTACGTGCCCAGAGGCGTGAACATGGCCGTCTTCCACTCATCGCCCTCCCGGATGCGTATGAGGTTATACGCTCCACGCAGATCCAATTTGGTGAAGATCTTCCCCTTCCTTACGGTTGCCAGGAGATCATCTATCTTGGGCATGGGGAAGGCCTTGGGTTTGGTCTTACTGTTTATGAATCGATAGTCCACAATGAGTCTTTTCTGGGGCGTGTCTTTCTTCTTTACAAAGAAAACAGGACTGCCCCCCACCGCTTTCGATTCTCGGATGAATCCGCGCTTCAAATTGTGCTCTATGAACTCCCTGAGTTCTTGCATCTCGTCCTCAGACATGGAATACAGCTTTGCAGTCGGCAACTGCGCCCCTGGCACCAGGTCGATGGCACAATCATAAGGCCTGTGGGGCGGCAACTGGTCAGCTTCCTTCTCGCAGAAAACCTCCAGGAACCCCTCGTACTTGCGGGGTACTGCCTGCACCATGCCAAGTTGCAACTGCTGCTCAGCTCCCTCCTCCTGGCTGGACTGGATGCAATGTTGAGCACAGTACGATGAGCAAAAGGTGATCTGCCGTTGGTACCACGCTACAGCAGGACTGTGTCTCTCCAGCCAACTCATGCCTAATACTATAGGCGTGTCTGAAAGGCGGGTGACATTGAAGCTGATGACTTCTCGATGATTTCCAATCCTCATCACCATGGGAGGCGTCTGTTGCACAACTTGTCCTCCTAGCAATTTCCTGCCATCCACCGTGACTACGTTCAGAGGTGTTGTCGCTGGCAGAAGCGCTATGCGATGCTGCTTGACAAAGTGCGTCCCCACAAAATCTGCGTTGCTCCCAGAATCAATCGTGATGGGGACTTCCAGGGTGGTTCCATTCGGCAACTGAAGTGTTGCAGTGAGCTGCACCGCTGGCTTGGGTGGTAAAGGGTCTGTGCGTTGCAAAAGCGCTGGGGACTGCTCTACAGATTCGCCTGGCTGAGCCCCAGCAGCTCTGCTTCCAGCCAGGCACTGTCGTTTCCCTGAGGTTGCTCTGCTTGCATCATTTCTGCTGCAACAGTTGCTAAAGCTGCAGTGTGTTTCTGCAGCCTCTGGGGACACTCTTTCGCCATGTGCTGTGCACTGTCGCAAATGTAACACTTCCTGGTCCCTCTAGGAGGCTTTGCCTTCACTGCACCGGAAGCTGGGGCTCTGGCTGTTGCTTGAGCCTTAGCACCACCAAGTTCCATGGGCTCCTCCCCCTGCCTTCCCAGTGGCGAAGGATGTGACTGACTGAACTCCCTGGGGATGAAAGAAGACGTCCTCGCTGGTGGACGCACCTGACGTTCTTCCTCAGTGTGCCAAGGACGTCCCTCGTGCCGTATCCCAATCGCCAAAGCCCTCTGCACAAGCTCCTCCAGGGTCTGGGGTCTGTCTCCCCTGGCAAGTTCATCCTTAATGGGACCGCTGAGCCCCTCCCAGAACAAATCCCTCACAGGTGCACAATCCTTCTCCCAGCTTAGCGCAGTCAGTAAAGCAAAAAATCTAGAATGGTACTGACGCACAGTGGCTTTGCCTTGCCGCAATCCAAAAATTTCCCTGCGTGCAAGATCCACATCTACAGTAGACTGGAAGCAGGCATCCATCGCTTTAATGAATTCATCTGCATCGCGGCGGGCAGGGCCATCTTCACGCCACAAATTGCGCAACCAGTCTCTGGCCGGCCCATGCAAGTGAGAAACAATAAACCCCACTTTCTCCTCCTCATCTTTAAAGTCATGACGAAGCAAGTGCAATGCATACAAAACGTCTGCTCTGAAACTGGGGTAGTGCTTCAGGTTCCCATCGAAGTGGGTGACTAGGCTGCCCCCCCTCCGTCCAAGTCCAATCCCCTCTGATCTGGACCCTGGGAACCCTTCCCTGCTTGCACGTTCCCACCTTGTTTGCAGGTCCTGGCAGCGCTTCTCCATTTCGTCATGCTTCTTCTGAGACGCAAGGACTGCAGCAGTGAGTTCGAAAACTGTAGTTCGCAGCGCTGTCAACTGCTCCTCCGCAGTCATGGCTGTCACCGTTCGTGAGCTTTGCAAAAAAAAAAATTTTGCGTTCTTTGGAGGGGACTTTCTGTCAGAGCCACCCTGGGTCCCAGCTCACAAGAGACCAAAGTCCAGTCCAAGCTATATACAAAAGGTTTTATTGAAGATCATTGTCGTCATTACATCCAAACTCCGTGGCTCCGCATCTGTTACCCTTAGATGTTAGAAGTCCCCTCTGAGTCCGTCCCTCCCCTGCACCAATTTAAGAGGCTTGTACTGCTCCACCTTTTCCTCTCTTTCCTTTTCCGCAGGGTCTTCCTGCCCCCCTGTCTTCCCTCTTTCCGGGACTCCCCAGAGGCTGAGTCTTCTCCCGCCTGCTCCCCCCTCCTTCGTGCTTTGGCACCAGGCTCCTCCTCAGAGCTCTCCTCATTTCCGCGCGCCTCTATATTTGAACTTGGCGCGCGTACGTTGCCTCTGACCTTCCTTTCTACAGTTACGCTGCTCTCGGTACTACACTCCTCCCTTTCAGGCAGGACGTCTTGCTCCGAACTCCTCCCCCTTCCTCCTTCCTGTCCTGCTCTTTCTGACACACTGGCAACTCCCCCCCCTCTACTCCGTTCCGACGGGGGAGCTGGTCCCGCTTTGCCACTCCCACTGGGGATTCCCTCTTCGTTCCCCTCTCTCTGACTGATTCCCTCTCTATTGCCCCTTGGCCTGACCAGGGGGGCTCCCTTCTGGGAATCCTCTGATTCGCTAGACGGACTTTGGGACAACCTCGGCTCGTTGTCGTCCTCTTCCTCCTCGCCCTCGCTCTCTGTCTCCTCTCTCCCTAAAACCCTGAAAATAACTGTTCTGGTATTTTCCCCTTATTCCCTCATAAAAGATAAGACATGACACAGTCTTCTATAAAAGTATAAAAAGAGTTTACTCATATTCTGTTCACAATCAGATCCCAGAAGGCAGACTTAGCTTAAAAAAGTAACATGCACCTGGAATCGATCTCATAAGAAGACAGTCCCTTTGTCCTTTCATGGCTGGAAGCCAAGAGGGCATCTTTGACTTAGTAGATGTTGCTTCTTCAATGCATGTGGTGAAAGAGAGAGAGATGGCTGCCCTGCCCTGTGCTTTTATCATTACCTGCACAGGTGAGGCCACACCCACCTCTAGTCACATGCAGAGGAAGTCTATCCCAGCCCAGAAGGAAACAGGGAGTTTACCTGCTGGCTGGACAAACATTCCTCCCCATGTGCAAACATGTTCATTCTAGGAATGTTGTACTTGACTGCTCTTGTGTTTCACATCCTACACGAATTAAGCAAGTGTGTTCGAAAATGACGAGAGAGAGGAAACTTCCACATAAGAAGACATGAGCAGCTTTCTTTCCCTTTGACTCTGACCCAGCAAGATGCCTTCAAGACTGAGGAAGACCAGGAAACTGTAGCCATGGCCACGGCCGTATCGGCAAAACACTGGAAGCATCCTGGAGGCCGTGGTGATGCTGGGGGTTTGCACCACCACAGAATTAATTTTGACAAATATCATCCTGGTTATTTTGGAAAAGTTGGTATGAGACATTACCACTTGGAAAAAAACCCAGCACTTCTGCCCTACAGTGAATTTGGATAAACTCTGGACGCTTGTTAGTGAGCAGACAAGACTCAACGATGCCAAAAATCAAGCGGGATTAGCTCCAGTTATTGACATCATACGCTCAGGTTACTACAAAGTCCTGGGCAAGGGACAACTGCCCAAACAGCCTGTAATCGTGAAAGCAAAATTCTTCAGCAGAAAGGCAGAAGAGTGTGTGTTAGTGGCATAAAGAATTTTTCTATGTTTCCAGGCTTCAATAAAGACGATTTCAGCTGTGTATTGATAAAAAAAGAAGAAGACATGAGAAGAACATAAGAAGAACCTACTGGATCAGGCCAATGGCCCATCTGGTCCAGCATCCTGTTCTCACAGCAACCAGACAGATATGATACGATACGATAATATTTATTGTCATTGTCCCATACAGAACAACGAAACTGAAAAAAATCTACATCAGACATTCAAAAACCAACAAGCCTGCCTTCCCAGCTATCCCAGCCTGGTTAACCCCCTAAAAACTCTGATACCCCATAATTAAATACAATATACTTCCATATATAGAGAGCCAGTGTGGTGTAGTGGTTAAGAGCGGTAGTCTGGTAATCTGGTGAACCGGGTTCGCTTCCCTACTCCTCCACATGCAGTTGCTGGGTGACCTTGGGCCAGTCACACTTCTCTGACGTCTCTCAGCCCCACTCACCTCACAGAGTGTTTGTTGTGGGGGAGGAAGGGAAAGGAGAATGTTAGCCACTTTGAGACTCCTTTGGGTAGTGATAAAGCGGAATATGGGCTACCTTACACTGTGTTTAAAACCAAAATTGCATTTGAATAGAAAATGTTTCTCAGGCGGCTAGTCCTAGTCTTTATAACCCTGTACCTTCTTCCAGAGGCTCCAATACTTTGGCCACCTCATGAGAAGAGAAGACTCCCTGGAAAAGACCCTGATGTTGGGAAAGATGGAGGGCACAAGGAGAGGGGGCGACTGAGAACGAGACGGTTGGACAGTGTTCTCGAAGCTACCAGCATGAGTTTGACCAAACTGCAGGAGGCAGTGGAAGACAGGAGTGCCTGGCGTGCTCTGGTCCACGGGGTCACGAAGAGTCGGACACGACTAAACAACAACAACAACCTTCTTCCAGAAGGCAGAAGCTGAAAGAGATCATTTTTGGGGTGCGCACTATCCTGCGCTATCTCTGCAGCTTTCTTATGGCACCTGGAAGCATAGATTTGATCCAAGGTGGGAAGAGTGCACCCAATTATTCTCTCCGCAGTCTTTACAACCCTGGATGTCCCAAAGGGAAAACAGCAAGCAGGATCTAAGCGCAAGAGCCCTTTCTCCTCCCGTGGTTACCAGGAACTGGTATATTAACTGGCTCTAACTGTGGAGGGTTGAGCATAGCCATCCTGACTAGTAGCCATCAACAGCCCTCCCTGAATTTGTCCCACCCTCTTTCTTTCTTTTTTTTTAAAAAATAATATTTATTAAGAGTTTAAAGATTACAAAAAGAAAGAAAAAGAATTAAACAAATCAATATAATACAATACAAAAAGAAAAAGAAAAACACTACATAGAACATTGAATTAACAAAACAAAACAAAAACAATTAAAAACACTTCCAATATTTTCAATCTTAGCTTTCATCCACTTGTTTCATTGACTTCCTCACGCCTCCCTTTTTGTATTCCACTTCAATTAACTGTTTCAGCAATTCCTTTCCATCTTCCTCTGTTTTCTGTCCTGTAATTAATCTTAACATATTCTAACCTTGTTTTTTTCCCTTTAATACATTAACAATCTATCTGTACCTAGTTCCTTATAACATTTCTGCCAAAGCCATATAACTTCATTCCACCATTTTCCTAAAGCTCATTAATTTTACAATATTTCTGTAAATAATCTTTAAATTTTTTCCAATCTTCTTCCACCGACTCTTCTCCCTGGTCTCGGATTCTGCCAGTCATTTCCGCCAATTCCATATAATCCATCAGCTTCATCTGCCATTCTTCCCGGGTGGGTAAATCTTGTGTCTTCCATTGTCTCACCCTCTTTCAAAGCTATTTAGGTTGGTGGCGATCATTGCCTCCCGTGGGAGCGAGTTCCAAAGTTTAACTATGCACTGGGCTAAAAAAGGACTTCCTTTCATAGAATCATAGAATCATAGAATCATAGAATCATAGAATCATAGAGTTGGAAGAGACCACAAGGGCCATCGAGTCCAACCCCCTGCCAAGCAGGAAACACCATCAGAGCACTCCTGACATATGGTTGTCAAACCTCTGCTTAAAGACCTCCAAAGAAGGAGACTCCACCACAATCCTTGGCAGCAAATTCCACTGTCGAACAGCTCTTACTGTCAGGAAGTTCTTCCTAATGTTTAGGTGGAATCTTCTTTCTTGTAGTTTGGATCCATTGCTCCGTGTCCGCTTCTCTGGAGCAGCAGAAAACAACCTTTCTCCCTCCTCTATGTGACATCCTTTTATATATTTGAACATGGCTATCATATCACCCCTTAACCTCCTCTTCTCCAGGCTAAACATGCCCAGCTCCCTTAGCCGTTCCTCATAAGGCATCGTTTCCAGGCCTTTGACCATTTTGGTTGCCCTCCTCTGGATCCGTTCCAGTTTGTCAGTGTCCTTCTTGAACTGTGGTGCCCAGAACTAGACACAGTACTCCAGGTGAGGTCTGACCAGAGCAGAATACAGTGGCACTATTACTTCCCTTGATCTAGATGCTATACTCCTATTGATGCAGCCCAGAATTGCATTGGCTTTTTTAGCTGCCACGTCACACTGTTGGCTCATGTCAAGTTTGTGGTCAACCAAGACTCCTAGATCCTTTTCACATGTACTGCTCTCAAGCCAGGTGTCACCCATCTTGTATTTGTGCCTCTCATTTTTTTTGCCCAAGTGCAATACTTTACATTTCTCCCTGTTAAAATTCATCTTGTTTGTTTTGGCCCAGTTCTCTAATCTGTCAAGGTCGTTTTGAAGTGTGATCCTGTCCTCTGGGGTGTTAGCCACCCCTCCCAGTTTGGTGTCATCTGCAAATTTGATCAGGATGCACTTGAGTCCATCATCCAAGTCGTTGATAAAGATGTTGAATAAGACCGGGCCCAAGACAGAACCCTGTGGCACCCCACTAGTCACTCTTCATCTACCCTGAATCTTTCACAGGGCTGACAATGCAGAGGGAATAAAGTTTCATATAGACACAGCACACGCCAGCTCATTAGGAACCCTCCTAAAAATTTAAAACAAGACAAATCACCTTTCAAGGGTAGTACATGGAGATTCAGTGCGATTAGTACTATTAATATGGAGCTGTGAGTGAAGGATGGAAAGGGGGGTCCTTTTTGGAGTGAGCTATTAGTCTATACAAGCAGGCATCACAAATATGCAAAGGGGGAAGGGGAGAAGGAATGTGCAAAAACCCAAAGACCTGAACCCTGGAAGCTGACTCATAAAAGGAAGGGGGGACATGGGAGAGTCCAGTACCCCCACCCCCAAGACGCAAAAATAGGGCAGAACAGGTTACAGTGGTACCTTGGATTACATACGCTTCAGGTTACAGACTCCGCTAACCCTGAAATAGTACCTCGGGTTAAGAACTTTGCTTCAGGATGAGAACAGAAATCGTGCAGCGGCAGCAGGAGGCCCCATTAGCTAAAGTGGTACCTCAGGTTAAGAACAGTTTCAGGTTAAGAACGGACCTCCAGAACGAATTAAGTTCTTAACCCAAGGTACCACTGTATATTTATTAAAATGTAACAACTTCATACACAAATTCATGGAGATCTATCAATGGCCACAAGCCATGATGGCTCTTGCTCCGCTTCTGCAGCTGGAGACAGCAGTGCTTCTTAATCCCAGTTGCTGGAAGCTGCAGGAAGAGAGAGGGCTCTTGTGCTTGCATCCTGCTTGCTGCATGACTTCCTTGGTCCCACTCATGGGCCTAGCCAGGGAGGAACAGCTGCCCCCCTAAATCAAGTAAGTAAATAAAAATATTTAACCAACTGATCAATCAAGTAGCTTGGTTCTGCCCTCCCTATCTAAAGTCCTGCCCATGGTCCCACTTATGTGACCTCATTGTCCTCATCCACATAACTTCTTTGGCCACAACTGGTACCACCACCTCCAGGCTGCTTACTGTGCAAGTCCTACTCAGTGTGTGGGCTCTGGGATGCTCTCGCAGGGCTGGCCAAGTTCCCATGAGAGCATGCCAGAGCCAGCATACTGAGTGAGACTTGCCCAATACAGCAAGGTGGAGGACTCAAAAGCTCTTTTTGGAGCATGTTTTCTTCACCTTGTGTGCAGGCAATTTGTACAATTTCAACTCTACCTCTCTTTTAAATCAGAACCAGTGAAGATGGTGAAGGTCCTGTGTGAGTGTTTGGAGGCGGTTGGAGGATGGATGGTGGCTAACAGACTGAGGCTGAATTCTGACAAGACAGAAGTACAGTGGTAATGTAGCACCCTGCTTGTGGTTAACGCTTAGCTGGAATGAAATATTCAACGCAGCAATAGAGAAATTAAAATAGTAATTTATTTGTCAGACAAATAAAGAGGCACAGTGGTACATGGTTACCAAGCTCTGGCCTGGCCTCCTGCCATTCTGGCCAGCACTTATATTCCCTTAATCCAGCCCCCTTTGCTCCTCCTGTGGCTGCCTCTGTCCAATCAGCCTGGTTGAAATTCCTATTGGCTGTTTGCTAGAACCAATCACAAAAGATACACCCACAAAAGATACACCCATTTCCTTGCCCTTATATGGGAGACAAAGAGCTATATATAAATGACAAATAAGTAATAATATATCTTACATGGAATCTTAATTACCAGCTCACCTTTTGCCCTTCTTGCCCTATTGCCTCCTAAAACAGATGGTTTAATCTTACATTTTATGTTCAACAGATGTCAAGGATCTTGAGTTTCACATCAACATTGAAAGATTTCCTTCATTTAATGTTTCTAAACAAAATGCCTGACAACTATATATCAAGACTGCTTAGATGGCGTCTTCTGTCTGGCAGGGGGGCTAGGCTGGTGGCTGACTTAATTTCAGGATAAATACAACTCTTACAACCATATGAAATAAGAATCTAGCATTCCTTAAATCCTTTACATAATTACATTTAAGCCAATATATTTAAGCTAATATATTTCATACATTTATCATAGGTAGCCTCTTAAAAGAATAAAGCTTTTCAAAGTAAAAAGGAAGGAACTCAATAAAACACAGCTTTTAAAAGAAGCCTCTTCAGTTTGCACCCCTCCTTTCACCCTCCTCTCCAGCCTCAAAATAAAATAGGAAGAAGCTGCTTCTTCTGCCAAGCCAGTTGCCTTTCCAACATTTAACACATTTTAACCTTTTTTAACTCTCTTAGTTTAAGAAACAGCTTTAGAAAAAGACTTCCCCCAAAAATGTTCTCTTTCCAGCTAAATGTTTCTCCCCATTGCTCCTGGCCTTTTAACCTTAGAAAGAAGATCTGGCTCATTTTACTGGGAGGCACATTGGTATTATCTTCCCCATTCCTAATGGTGTTTTCTCAACCTTGGGGCAGCATATGTAATTTCCCTTTTTATGACTTTGAGAATTGTTTTTCTGCTATAAATCAATGGGGCCCTTCTTGTGTTAGGAGGAAAAACATCTTGCCAAGGTTCTTTTAGGCAGCTGGTCTTTTGCCTGGCATGAAACATTTGAAAATCCTTTTTTTAAGCTCATTTTTAAATACAAGCCTTGATTGAAATATATAGAAGCTTTGATAAAAATGCAGGCTTATGATTAGATGCCTCATTCCCCCCTTTCAAGCTCAAGGACCTTCATCCCAAGTGTCCTTGATAGCTTGACCTTCATCATATCCCTGAGGTAAAGCTCTGTATAGGGCCATGATATGAGGTAGAGTTTCATTTGAAACCATCTTGCTAATTGTACTTCTAAAACATGAAATGATACATGGCATCATACATAAAACCAATACTACTACTGTCAAGAAAAACAAGCAAGACAATAGTATCCCTTTGAGTCCTGTGACATTAGGTAACCAATTGGTGAGCCATCCCATATCCCATCCTTCCCATGTTTGTACTGGGACATGTGCTATATTCTCCATCTTTGTGGCCAATACACGGATTGCCTCACCATTATCAGAAATGTTAAAGCAACAGGCATTCCCTGTCAAGTTCAAGACTCCACATAGGCCTCCCTGCCTGGCAAGTACATAATCCATTCCCATTTTCAGCTGCAAAATGGCGGCTCTACTTTCATCCAACTGTTGTGCAATAAGTCTCAAACTCTGGGCCGTTGCATTGGTTACAAGTTCCACTACTGCTTGCAATCGAATTATTCTGTTTAGATTATAAATAGGATCCCGTGCCCCTTGTATGAGCTCACCAGGATTCCAGGAGGCAGGATCATAATAGGCTATAATGCGCTCTGGCGGCCAATCATCAGTACCGCTCCAACTTTGGGTACTTCCTCCTGCTATATGAGAAATATCAGCATTCCTTCGTGTTCGCCTGGCCGAACTAGTGGGCATAATCCACATTGGTGGTAATACCCAACCCAAGAAACAAGTCCCACTCCATTTGGAAGGGAGTTTCTTGTATGCCCATTCTCCACATATCCACCACAACCATCGGGTCTGAGGTTTTTGGTACGGGGAATACAGAAGGCGAAATACCAAAAGGGGTAGAGAGTTCACAGTGCAGTATGTTAGATTGCCTTCTTCTGTCACAGTTATGTTCCACACCACTTTCCATGCGTGAATAAAAGGAGGTGCACAGGGCAAGGCATTCCGAGTTCGATAGGTAGTACCGTGTGCCCAGGTATGACTATTCTTCTTATAATCCCAAGTATAGTGACAATGAGAAGAGCCTATCATGGGAGAATCAGCTGCATCTAATGATTTATGTACACAGAATTCCCCTTGTACAGGTATAACTCGTAATGGTTTAGTTGAGTTCCATCCGGGGAAATTCTGTATTTCAGTTTGGTGTGGCATTTCGCTTACCATACCAATAGCATCTAATGGTATCGGTAATAAGGGCATACCTCCCTCTGAATCATCTGGCCCAAGAGAGCAAACAAGGCAATTGGTCCTATTTGCAACATTAGCTACCATTTCAGCTAAACCTACCCACATATTGTGGTCATGGCTGAATCCATATTTAGCCAATTTGGTCAGATTCAAGGACCCTTCTCCCCTTCCCAAGGGATCAGGATTAATAAAATCATGTTGATGTCTAGTATATGCATTCCTTCCACAAAAGATTACCTTATTGTGATAGCAAATAATTATTAGCCCCAATATAATTCCCCCAGTGACAGAAATGGGGAACCACCAAGACCAAAACATATATCCCGAGGATCCCCAATGAGTAATATCTCTGATAATTGTTCCACAAGGGGGGGGCAGTCAATCAATTGTATTAGAGAATCTTTCCGTTCACAGTCGCTGGTTCAGACGCTCCTCAAGCTTCAGGCGTGCGCAGGTCAGCCAGCTTCCAGGTTGTGGCTGCAGCAGGCCGGTCGTCAAATGTTGCCCGTGACCTAGCCCGTTCCCGGTAGGGCTAGATTCAGGGGTTTTTGGAGAGAGTTAGTTTTAAAGGATTAGAGGGGTCACCTTTGCACGTCCAACTGCCTTCAGACTTCTTCAAACGAGAGTGATGAATCCAGGGGGTCACCTCAGCTACCTTCACCGCTGTTGGAGTAGAGAGCAAGACGGTGTAAGGTCCACGCCACTTAGGTGCAAGTGGATCGCGTTTCCACTCTTTCACCCATACGCTATCGCCAGCCTGGAACTGATGAATCGGCTCGGCAATGCTGCACGGCGTGCGCTCGAGGACCATACGCTATCGCCAGCCTGGAACTGATGAATCGGCTCGGCAATGCTGCACGGCGTGCGCTCGAGGACCCACCTGTTAAGAGAAACAAAAACACGGGAGAGAGATTGCACTTGTTCCTGTGTCACATGGTCTCCTATTTGTTTAAGGTCAGCTGGAATATCCTGAACAAAGGAGGGCGGTCTCCCATACAGGAGCTCAAAAGGTGACAACTTAAGTCTTTTTGTGGGTGCACACCGAACACGAAACAGTGTTATGGGTAACACATCTACCCATCCCAATCCCGTTTCCTGGGTTAATTTTGCCAATTGGGTTTTCAGAGTCCGATTCATTCTTTCAGTTTTCCCTGAACTCTGAGGCCTATATGCTGTATGCAGTCTCCATTTTACTTGTAGGACTTGACATACATCTTGTACTACTTGATCAATGAACGCTGGCCCATTATCACTTCCAATGCATCTAGGTAATCCAAACCTTGGGATCAATTCAGTGAGGAGTCTTTTAGTTACCTCTCGTGCCTTTTCAGTTCGGGTGGGAAAAGCTTCAACCCATCCGGTAAAAGTATCTACAAACACAAGGAGATACTTGAATCCCTTAGAAGGGACCAGCTCTGTGAAGTCCACAATTAGGCTTTCCATGGGGACGTATCCCACATGCTGAATTCCAGGAGGTTGTACCGGTCCCTGCCTGGGATTGTTTTTAGCACAAAGAACACATTTCTGTGAAATGCAAGTTGCTAATTGTGATAGATTAATAATATACAACTTCCGACTGAGACTCTCTCTAGTTGCAGTACCGCCAAGGTGAGTAGATTCATGATAATTTCTTACAATTGTGCCTGCTAGATGATGAGGTACATAAATCCTATTGTCCGGCAGGATCATCCAACCGTCCCTCACAACCGCTCCTTCCTGTTCAGCCCACTTCCTCTCTTCTGGGGTATAGTGAGGTTTAACTTCTTCTGGAACTACCTCTGGTATGAGGGCTGCTATAAATCCTCCCACAGGCTTTTGGGCTGCCTCTCGGGCTGCTTTGTCAGCAGCATGATTTCCTCTGGTTATTGGATCCCTTCCTCGTCCATGACCTTTGCAGTGCATTACAGCAATCTGTTCTGGAGCCCATACTGCTTCTAACAGGATTTCTACTTCAGGTCCATATTTCAAGGCCTTCCCGTGGGCTCCGATTAGACCTCTTTCTTTCCATAGAGCTCCATGTGCATGCAGGGTTAAGAAGGCATATTTTGAGTCAGTATAGATGTTTGCCTTACATCCGGCTGCCAATTGCAGAGCTCTAGTTAAACCTATAAGTTCAGCCTTTTGTGCTGAGGTGCCAGCAGGCAAAGCCTCAGCTTCCACAACTTCCTCATTGGTGACCACAGCATATCCTGCTCGTCTGGCACCTTCATGCAGGTAACTGCTACCATCAGTATAATATACAACATCTGGATTTTTTAATGGCTCATCTTTCAGATCAGGTCTACTGGAATAAACTTCATCCATTACTTGGAGACAATCATGTGATTCCTCATCATCTACCTCTGGTAGGGGCAGCAAAGTCGCTGGATTGAGCATATTCACTACTCGTAGATGAATCCTGGGATTTTCACACAATAGGCCTTGGTATCTAGCCATCCTTGGGTTCGTTAGCCAATAACTACCCTTATATTCCATGAGTGTCAGAACAGCATGAGGTACATTCACATACATCGTCTGGCCAAAGGTAAATTTATCAGCTTCTTTGACAAGGCTCGCAGTGGCCGCTACTGCCCTTAGGCATGGAGGCCATCCTTTTGCTACTGAGTCCAATTGTTTAGACAAATAAGCTACTGGACGGTTCCAACTTCCTAATCTCTGGGTCAGGACTGCCGCTGCAATCCCATTCTGTTCATGTACATACAGCTGAAAGGGTTTTTCCGAATTAGGCAATCCAAGGGCTGGTGCCTCCATAAGTCGCTGTTTGATAACTAAAAAGGCTTGTTTCTGCTCAGGTCCCCATACGAATGGGTCCTTTTCTGCACCTCGAGTGCTTTCATGTAAGGGCTTGGCCAGACTGCTGAAATCAGGTATCCATAGTCTACAAAACCCTGCTGTTCCCAGGAATCCCCTAAGTTGTTTTCTTGTGGTAGGTTCCTTGATAAGGCAAATAGCTTCTTTCCTCTCTGGTCTCAATGCTCGTTGTTGGTGTGAGATGTCAAAGCCCAAATATTTGACCTTTTCTAAACATAACTGTGCCTTTTTCTGGGAAACTCGGTAGCCAGCTTCCCAGAGCAAGTGGAGCAGTTCCTCTGTCCCTTCTTTACAGGTATCAAAATCCTTTGCAGCTAGTATAAGATCATCCACATATTGCAGAACCACCTTTTCTCCCGGTATTGAGGGGTAACTTGTTAGATCCCTCGCCAAGGCAGTGCCAAATAAAGTTGGGGAATTTTTGAATCCCTGGGGCAATCTTGTCCAGGTTAGCTGGCCTTTTGTTCCTGTCAAAGGGTCTTCCCACTGGAAGGCAAATATAGGTTGGCTCTGTGGTGCCAGCCGGCAACAGAAGAATGCATCTTTCAAGTCCAATACAGTAAAAAATGTTGCTTCTGGTGGGATCAAACTCAGCAAGGTATATGGGTTTGGTACATTTGGGTGCAAGGTCTCGATAGCCTGGTTTACGAGCCTCAAGTCCTGCACTGGCCTGTATTCATCTGTCCCAGGTTTTCGAACAGGCAAAAGGGGTGTGTTCCATTCTGATTGGCAAGGCTTAAGCAGACCATATTTTAATAGGCGGTCCAAATGTTTCTGGATACCCTCTGCTGCTCGCCGGGGTAAGGGATATTGCTTTACAGATACAGGGGTAGCCATAGGTTTTAGGGTTACTACAATTGGAGCTATATTCTTAGCCATTCCTGGTGGGCTATTTTCGGCCCATACTCCTGGTGGCACCTGTAGAGTTCGGAGGAGCTTGTTTAATTCTGTATCCAATGTGGGTTGGACTTGCAAGGCTGACATTAGGCGCCATGATTGTTCCTTAGGTACTGAGAGGGTAATTATTCCTGCTGCTTTTGATGGCAGTTTCATTTCTGGACCTCGAGGAGTGAAAGTGATTTGGGCCTGCAATTTGGACAGCATATCTCTACCTAAGAGAGGTATTGGACACTCAGGTATATACAAAAACTGATGGGTTAAACGATGTCCCCCAATCTGGCATTCCAAAGGTTGGAGGAAAGACCTCTTGGCTGACTGTCCAGTAGCACTTTTAATGACTACACTTTTGGATGCCTTTTTCTGCAATAGTTCTGGGAGTACTGAGTATTCAGCCCCAGTATCAATCATAAAATCTATTAAATGGCTTCCTAATTGAATCGTGACCGTGGGCTCCTGGAAGCCTAACTTTATGGAGTCCGGTCGTTCCTAGTCTTGGGTAAAATCCTCTTCTGCCAGTCCAATGAAATTGTCTCTACTCCGTCCCTGTCCTGGTCTCTGATATCTTCCATCTTGGATCATTCCCCGTCCCCGTCCCTGGTTTCTTGGGCCGGAGCCGGAGCCTGGGCCTGGGCCTGGGCGTACTTCTTCCAACCTCAGGGGTTCAGGACACTCCCGCTTCCAATGACCCTCCTTCTTGCAATTTGCACATTGATTCCTTCCCAGTGGTGGATTCCTTCCTCGCCCTCGCCCTCCATTTAAGGGGCGGTGGTCTTGCTTCACTGCTGTGGCTAGCATTACCATCTTTTCCTTCTGCCACTTCTTCTTCTCTTGCTTCTCAGCCTCATCCCTATTCCGATAAACTCGGCGTGCAATGGCCGTAATTTGGCTCATCAGCATCCCTTCCCATCCTTCTGATTTCTGAATTTTCTTACGAATGTCAGAAGCGCACTGGGCCACAAATGTAGCAGTAATCATTCTACTGTTTTCAGGGGCTTCAGGGTCAAAAGGAGTCCATATACGATAGGCTTCTTGCAGCCTCTCTAAAAAGTCTCCCGGACTCTCATTTGGTTTTTGTTCTACTTCTGAAACTTTAGACATATTAGTGGGCTTCTGGCATGCCCTGCGGATACCTTGCACAAGTGTCTGGCGGTAGGTGGTAAGTCTGGCCAGGTGAATTGCATTGTTTGGATCCCAATTAGGATCTTCCAAGGGAAAGTTATCTTGGAGATGACGGTCAATATTATAAATATTTCCCGCTCTGGCCTGCTCACGCAAATATATCTGTGCCTTTTCAATTATGTCTCTCCTTTCCTCAGTGGTGAACAGAGTATTTAGGAGCTGGCGACAATCTGTCCAAGTAGGGCTATGAGTATTTACTATTGAAGTCACCAAGTCCATCATAGCCTGAGGTTTTTCTGCAAAAGATGGGGTGTGTGTTTTCCAATTCATCAGATCTGTAGTTGTGAATGGAATATATTGCAAGGTCGAAGTTCGAGGTGGCCGTGGTCCGGGTTGCCCATTAACCAGTGCAGGCTCCTCAAGTGCATCAAATACTCTTCTAAGAGGGGCTACTACGTGACCTTTCTCTTCACTTTGCTCTAGGGGCCTCAAATCATAGGGGATGGTATCTGTCGCAAGGCGTTCTTTTAGCAGCTTTATACGCCTGGCTGTATTACTTGCTGACCGAGCAAAGTCTCCCTGTAACTTCTGTAACATTTCTCTGGGACTTGGATGTACAGGGGTTTGGGGTGGGCAATCAGTTGTTCCACTAAAGGAGACTGTAGATGGAGGTCTATTAGGAGTCACAGGTGGAATAACCACTTCTGCTTGGGCTTTATTATAGAACTCCAATGCCTCCTGAAGATATTTATCATAATCTATCAAGGAATCAAGCTCTGTGACTCCACTCCCATTATTCATTCCAGTTTCTTGCCTTGGGGTTACAACTGGTGGAGTGTTTGGATTAAGCTCCCTTCGATGTGGAGCATAGGGTGGAGGTGGAAGCACCTCTTCCTCTGGCCCCTCAAAAATGGGTTTGAGTTTATTTGGCAAGATTCCTTTCCTAGCTTCGGCTTTTACAGCCAATAATTTGCATCGTTTGACTTTGCATTCCCTTATCCATGGAGGATTTTTATTTAATGTGCTCAGCCAGGAATCTATATATGGAAATTGTTCTGGGCACCCTCCAGTTTCTTTGGCGATATCAGTCCAAAGTTTGCTTACTAAATTTATATCAAAGGTTCCCTGGGATGGCCATCCAGTAATTTGTTTTGGCCATTCTAGTTCACATAACGTTCTCAAGCGCTCTGGCGTCATTTTGACACCATATGCCCCTGAGAAGGCTTTCTTAAAATTATTTAACATACACTCAAGAGGTGTATTTTCCCCCTTTGAACCCCCAACTCCCATTGTATGGCCCTGTGAAGTATCCACTCAGTCACTCACAGACGCGCTTCGTGGGTTTCCTTGCCTAGTTGGAGTCGCCTCACTAGGAATCGAAGTACTGCCCACTCCACACTCAGGTCAGCTACAGATTGCTCTGTACTTTCTCACACATACAATGCGCTGGATACTTCACCACACTCTACCTCCCAATTTTTCCCTTTCCCTACACCAGATCACCATCTGATGTACCCAACCACCTAGCGTACTCAGTTTCCCCTTACTGAGACGCAGAAGTTTGATCAAGACTTCTCTTCCTCCTAATTAATTGGAGGGCCAAAAATCCCTTTGTGCACTTACCCTTGGTTGGTTCCCTGTTTCCCCTGGTCCGTCGCCGCCAGTGAGCAGGGTATCAGACAGACGAGTCTTCTGCGTTCCCCCTGGAAAAAATTACCAGTGCGCGCTTTGGGTAAGCAGTTGTCCTCTCTCTTGTACCCTGCCCAGTAGGGCGAAGGGGCTGCGTTCCAGCAGACCACTTATCCGAGTCACAGGGCACCATAAAATGTAGCACCCTGCTTGTGGTTAACGCTTAGCTGGAATGAAATATTCAACGCAGCAATAGAGAAATTAAAATAGTAATTTATTTGTCAGACAAATAAAGAGGCACAGTGGTACATGGTTACCAAGCTCTGGCCTGGCCTCCTGCCATTCTGGCCAGCACTTATATTCCCTTAATCCAGCCCCCTTTGCTCCTCCTGTGGCTGCCTCTGTCCAATCAGCCTGGTTGAAATTCCTATTGGCTGTTTGCTAGAACCAATCACAAAAGATACACCCACAAAAGATACACCCATTTCCTTGCCCTTATATGGGAGACAAAGAGCTATATATAAATGACAAATAAGTAATAATATATCTTACATGGAATCTTAATTACCAGCTCACCTTTTGCCCTTCTTGCCCTATTGCCTCCTAAAACAGATGGTTTAATCTTACATTTTATGTTCAACAGATGTCAAGGATCTTGAGTTTCACATCAACATTGAAAGATTTCCTTCATTTAATGTTTCTAAACAAAATGCCTGACAACTATATATCAAGACTGCTTAGATGGCGTCTTCTGTCTGGCAGGGGGGCTAGGCTGGTGGCTGACTTAATTTCAGGATAAATACAACTCTTACAACCATATGAAATAAGAATCTAGCATTCCTTAAATCCTTTACATAATTACATTTAAGCCAATATATTTAAGCTAATATATTTCATACATTTATCATAGGTAGCCTCTTAAAAGAATAAAGCTTTTCAAAGTAAAAAGGAAGGAACTCAATAAAACACAGCTTTTAAAAGAAGCCTCTTCAGTTTGCACCCCTCCTTTCACCCTCCTCTCCAGCCTCAAAATAAAATAGGAAGAAGCTGCTTCTTCTGCCAAGCCAGTTGCCTTTCCAACATTTAACACATTTTAACCTTTTTTAACTCTCTTAGTTTAAGAAACAGCTTTAGAAAAAGACTTCCCCCAAAAATGTTCTCTTTCCAGCTAAATGTTTCTCCCCATTGCTCCTGGCCTTTTAACCTTAGAAAGAAGATCTGGCTCATTTTACTGGGAGGCACATTGGTATTATCTTCCCCATTCCTAATGGTGTTTTCTCAACCTTGGGGCAGCATATGTAATTTCCCTTTTTATGACTTTGAGAATTGTTTTTCTGCTATAAATCAATGGGGCCCTTCTTGTGTTAGGAGGAAAAACATCTTGCCAAGGTTCTTTTAGGCAGCTGGTCTTTTGCCTGGCATGAAACATTTGAAAATCCTTTTTTTAAGCTCATTTTTAAATACAAGCCTTGATTGAAATATATAGAAGCTTTGATAAAAATGCAGGCTTATGATTAGATGCCTCAGTACCTCGGGTTACAGGCACTTCAGGTTACAAGCGCTTCAGGTTACAGACTCCACTAACCCAGAAATAGTACCTCGGGTTAAGAACTTTGCTTCAGGATGAGAACAGAAATTGTGCGGTGGCAGTGTGAGACTCCATTAGCTAAAGTGGTACCTCAGGTTAAGAACAGTTTCAGGTTAAGAACAGACCTCCAGAATGAATTAACTTCTTAACCCGAGGTACCACTGTACTGTTTTGGGGGGACAGGGGGCGGGCAGATGTGGGGGACTCCCTGGTCCTGAATGGGGTAACTGTGCCCCTGAAGAACCAGGTGCACAGCCTGGGAGTCATTTTGGACCCACAGCTGTCCATAGAGCCACAGGTTAATTCTGTGTCCAGGGCAGCTGTCTACCAACTCCACCTGGTACGCAGGCTGAGACCCTACTTGCTCACAGACTGTCTCACTAGAGTGGTGCATGCTCTAGTTATCTCGTGCTTGGACTTCTCCAATGCGCTCTACATGCAGATACCTTTGAAAGTGACCAGGAAACTACAACTAATCCAGAATGCGGCAGCTAGACTGGTGACTGGGAGCTGCCGCCAAGACCACATAACACTGGTCTTGAAAGACCTACATTGGCTCCCAGTACGTTTCTGAGCACAATTCCAAGTGTTGGTGCTGACCTTTAAAGCCCTAAATGGCTTCGGTCCAGTATACCTGAAGGAGCGTCTCCACCCCCATAATTCTGCCCGGACACTGAGATCCAGCGTCAAGGGCCTTCTGGCGGTTCCCTCACTGCGAGAAGTGAGGTTACAGGGAACCAGGCAGAGGGCCTTCTCGGTAGTGGCGCCCTCCCTGTGGAACGCCCTCCCATCAGATGTCAAGGAAATAAACAACTATCTGACTTTTAGGAGACACCTGAAGGCAGCCCTGTTTAGGGTAGTTTTTAATGTCTGATGTTTTATTGTGCTTTTAATTCTGATGGGAGCCACCCAGAGTGGCTGGGGAAATCCAGCCAGATGGGCAGAGTGTAAATAATAAATTATTATTATTATTATTATTATTATTATTATTAGTCTGCTTTCAGCTGCTTATGGTTGATATCGTGCAATTAAATTGCACGTAAGATGTGAACGTACTGTACAAATATAAAATCAAACCAAAATCAACCAGTTAAGCCAGAGGTGACCCACCTTAATTCAGTCACTGCCAGCTGGTGAATTCTATGATCTGCCTCTCCTTTGAGGTTCCTATAAGATCCATGCAGACCCTCCGGAGGCAAAACCCACCTATCTGAGATACAGATCGCAGCAGTTCAAAGCCTCAGACTCTCATCACCCCCTTTCTCCTTTTCCTTCTTCCTCTCTTTTTTGCATTACTCACTCACTTACTGAGAGGTCACCCTCCAAGGAAGGAGGAATGTAATTACCCTTGATTGTGTGAGGCTTCTCCTAATTCCCTCCCCCACTGACTCATGCACGCTAACTCCAATTCAACAAAGCTGTTTTGATGCACTAAATAAATATCAATTGACTACTTTTTAAAAAATAAAATAAAAAGGAGCTTCTTTGAGAGGCTTAGTACGAGGCAGCTGCAGGTTTGCAGGCTTGGCTTTGAAACACAGCCCTTGTTCTAGCAGCTGTCTGCTAAAGCCAGGCATTTGAGAGTCACTCTGGTCATTAGGAATGCCACACACAAGAGCTCTCTTTTGCAGGAATGAACTAAGCCCCAAAACATCCTATTTGTCCAACAAGGGCTTGACAGAGGCAGATGGGGAGGAGGGGAGCTGCAGCAGCAGGTCTAGGAGTCAAAAGAGTCTTCTTGAGCAAGCTTTTGATGACCTCTGCAAATAGGAGCCAATAGGATTCCCACTGGGGTAGCCATATGAGTCTATTGCAGCAAAAAGAATGTTTCATGTGCTGCAATATTGTGGCACGTGGCCACAATCTCAGAGTGGTGAGAGACCTCAGGATTCCAGGTGTTTACTTAGGGCAGGGGTCAGCAAACTTTTTCAGCAGGGGGCTGGTCCACTGTCCCTCAGTGGGCTGGACTTTGAGGGGGGGGAGGAAATGGGTTCCTATGCCCCACAAATAACCCAGAGATGCATTTTAAATAAAAGGACACATTCTACTCATGTCAAAACACGCTGTTTCCCGGACTGTCCGTGGGCCAGATTTAGAAGGGGACTGGGCCAGATCCGGCCCCCAGGCCTCAGTTTGCTTACCCATGACTTAGGGTTTGATTTCTAGGTTTATCTAGGTTTGGTTGCCTTGCAATGAAGGTCAGCAGAGACTCTGATGTCTTTAGGATATATGGTTTTATTTACACACCTATAGAACATGAACATAGGATGGTGGGGCTCACGGCATTAATACCCCAGCAGATTTTGCTTCTCCATCAGTCACAGCTTTGGATCCAGCACAGAGCAAGCAGGTCTCTGTGTATCCAACTCCCACCCTCCTCCCAGCTCAGCTCTCACATACCTCTCTGGCAATTGTTCTCTTACCCAGCAGTTAGGTTGGGATAGGAGGCCTACCCATTCATTCTATGGCACAGAGCAACTCCTATGGTGCTTGACTAGTCAGCCAAAGCCATTGTCTGGAGAAAGGGACTGGTTTGGCAAGCTTGCTCTCATACCTTCTACCCCCAGAGACACAGGACCCCAAGAATTGGAAGTCACTCAGGGCATCATCAAGACTGCCCCCCCCAAAAAAACCCTCATAACAAGGGAAGGTTTGCCAGACAAGTGTCATGAGGCAAGTGGGTTCTGCCTTGCCTCTCCTTGAACTGAAGAATGAGCTCATTTTGCACAAAAAGTATCCCAGAGAGGGCAGTTCAAGTTCACGCTGATGGCAAAAGTTCCTGGGAACACAACACACAAACCCTTAGGAGGTCATTTGGCTGGAAGAGTTGAACACATGCTGGGCTGAATGGTGCCAGAACAAGCACCAGGCACGGCAAGGGGCTGCCTTTGACCAAGGGGTCAGCGCTGAAACCCTGGAAATTGGGGAGATGGAATGCCACGCAGTGTGATTAATCTGAGAAGAGAGGTTGATCCTGCTCCTGCTGCAGAACTCAAAAGGCTGTTTCTTTTTTAAAAGCTGCCTGTGTAAATAGCTCCTCTGTGTCCAGGAGAAAAGGGAGAAGGCAGGAGAGGGAGAGGCTTGACAAAACCCAGCCTTGAGCCCAGAGTCAGGCACTAGGAGGCATCCAAAGGGTTTTGATGAGGGCAGGGGGCTGGTCACTGGATATAAAGTGCCCCAGCCAGTAGAGAGGAGAAGAGCTGTCCCTCAATGCAACTTCAACGCTGTGATGGCCTGGGAATCCGATTCAGAGGCTGACCGGAGGAATCCCAGCCTGCACAGGAGTCCCTGCCTCCAGGGCCGGCTGAACTGGGTCAGGGCCTTGATTCTGAAGCGCCTGCACCTGTGCCGGATCCTCAGGAGCAGGCCCCAGGTGATTCCACTCTGGCTCCAGAGGTGGTTGAGGACTAAGTGCCTGCAGGTGAGTCTCCCCCTGGGCCCAGTAACCCTTCAGCCTCTCCTGAACTGCAGAGGCTCAGGGCAGAGAGGCGAAGGGAACTGGTTTCTCCCAGGAGGAGTGCTCACCTTAAGGCCAAGAGAGGCGGGTCTCCTAGGGGCCGGGGCCGTCCCTGGCCTCAGAACAGATAAAGGCCAGTCGGCCCAGTCCCAGGTTGTGGGAGCAATGTTGTTGTTGAGTGCCTGTTCCTGCCCGGACCCAGACCTGACTCTCCAGTGTTCCTGTTCCCGCCTGGCTTCCTGCTTCAGACCTCGCCCCGCACTTTGTGGACTGTTTCCAGGCTAGTGACCCAGGACCGGACTTTGACTACACCAACGGTAACCCTTCCCCCGGGACCAGCACAAACCCTGAAATGAAGAGTGGAATAGGGGTGTCTCCCCCAAAATCCCCACCAACTGTTCCAGAGTTTATTACCAATTTTTTTTGCTCTATTGGACGCACCCGACCATAAGACACACCTAGCTTTAGAGGGGGAGAACAAGAAAAAAAATTTCTCTCCCTCTCTGCGCAGTGCCCCTTCAGCGAAGCGGCAGGAGAAACGGAGCCCCTTCCATTTCTCCTCCCGTTTCGCACAGAGGGGGAAAGCTGAGCAGCGCCTCTCCAGCGAAGTGAAGCCAGGAGAGCAGGAGGGATTTGTGCACACCAACCCCTCTCGCTCTCCTGGCTTCAGGGATAGCCGCCCGAAGCCTCTGGAGCGCAGCGGGAGTGCCCCCTCTGCGCTCCAGAGGCTTTGTGTTGCTTTCGCTGAAGCCATGGAGCCAGCATTCGCCCCATAAGACGCACACACATTTCCCCTTAATTTTTGGAGGGGGAAAAGTGTGTCTTATAGAGCAAAAAATACTGTATTTTGGGATGAATTGCTGCTGATCTCCTGGCCTCAGAATCATGGACTCCCCAAGACATGAAGGGATTTGGGGTGAAATCCAGAATCAACAGGTTGCAATTAAAAAAATAAAAGAACAGTGGAGGAAAGACGTGTGTAAGAGAGGACATGACAGAGGAGTACAAAGTTATGCATGGTGTAGAGAAAGTAGATAGAGAGAAGCTTTCTCCCTCATCATCCCAGAACCGGCTTGTGCCATACTTGTGTCATTCCCATCTGCTTAGCCACAATCTGAAATGGAAGTTTGGATCAGATGGGCCTTTGGTCTTATCCTGCTGCAGGCAGTGGTGCAGGGATATGGGAGAAGCATAGAGGCAGCACTTTTGCCTGTGCTGGGCCAGGCTCAGAGTTTGGGGTGTGCCTAACAGTAATGATAGTACCTTGACACAGCAGCCTGCATATTTGGACTCTATGCGTTCTTTAAGGTTGCGTCATTGGAATGGTACATCCAAACTTTTCACCACTGGCTGCTGAATAATGATAGAATATCGCTGTGTGTTTCAGGGGGGTCAGTCTGGATGACACCCTGAGTCCCTTCAAATTCTTGGGTTCCTGTTTCTGTGGGGACAAAAGGTATGAGAGCAAATGTGCCAAACCAGCTCCTTTGCCTAGGCAATGGCTTTGGCTCACTAGTCAAGTGTCATGACTAGCATAACCAAAGGAGCTGCTCTGGTTCATTGAATGAATGAATGGGCCTTCCCTGCCTCGCTCACCTAGCTGGAGAAGGAAAGCCAGAGGGTTGTGGGCTGGGCTGTACTGTAAGCAGGCTGGAAGTTGGATACACACAGACCTCTGCTGACCTTCATTGCAAGGCAACCAAACCTAGATAAACCCCTGGAACCCCTAGATTCCCTCACTCCTTGGGGATTGTGGTGTGGCGTGTCGCACCCTCCAATGCCAAAGTTTGGGTTCCTATATGACATAATGTAAAGGGGCTGTCGTAATCCCAGGGGGTCCAGATGACTGGTCTTGGTGGAATGATTGCCAGTTCCACACAACCGGTGCCAATGGAAATGTTTCCTCCAGAGCAAATATCTCTCTCAGGATCACCACAGGGGAGAAAATAATTTCATCCATCTGCCACAGTTTATGCCATTTTGAGTACAGATGTGCATCTATCATGCTTAAAACTATGATAACCAACAACCGTTTGTTTCTCCAGTGCACACCTGGTGGGGAGGCAGAGAAAGTTCTCACCTTATGGTGCAAAAGCAGCAGGAACACCCTAATCCTTTGCAAATTGTGCCACAAATTGTTTGCCAAACAGAACCACATTGCTGCTGTCAATTGCTCCGCTGGCTTGCTTTGCTGTGTGCTGCAATTGGTATGGCAATGGAGGAGGAGGACGGAGCTCCTTTTCAAGGGTCTGCTGAGAAGTAGATCAAGGCAGGGTGGGAAAGAAGGATGCTCTGATTTAGGAGCTGTCCCTCCCCATCCCGCCCTCCCCTCCCGCTAGACATGGACCATTCCATAGTCCTTATCAGCCCTGCTGTTTCAACCCAAGCCCTCAGTTTAATCAGAGGGGGTTGTGTGCATTGCCTCCTTCTCTGCAGCTGCTCACAGCTGGGATTTTGAGAATCTGGAGTGAGAAGGTTAACCAAGCTGTCAGAGTAGATTTCCCCCCCAAAAAAGATGGCAAAACAGTGACACGTGTTTAGTTTGGGGTTGGGAAACTAATGGGAAATAGATATTCCGGCTGTGCAATGCGCTAACTGCCTTTGACATGAATGATGGACCTTTGCTTGGAACAAATTCATCCAGTGCCTAAACACATTATTTCAAGTGCTGATGGCACCGTGTTGCAAATATTCTAATGCTGGTGCTGCCTGCATTTGCTCTGCTGCGTATCCAGCACATCTCATTTGGTGAGGCCAGGGGAAATAGGGCGGATCTGTTGCAGAGTTTGCAAATGGCTCCATCTTCCTCCTCGTCACATCTCACCTTTGCATAAAAGGTAAAGGGACCCCTGACCGTTAGGTCCAGTCGTGACCGACTCTGGGGTTGCGGCACTCATCTTGCTTTACTGGCCAAGGGAGCCAGCGTACAGCTTCCGGGTCATGTGGCCAGCATGACTAAGCCACTTCTGGCGAACCAGAGCAGTGCACGGAAACGCCGTTTACCTTCCCGTCAGAGTGGTACCTATTTATCTACTTGCACTTTGATGTGCTTTCGAACTTCTAGGTTGGCAGGAGCAGGGACCAAGCAATGGGAGCTCACCCCGTTGTGGGGATTCGAACCACCAACCTTCTGATTGGCAAGTCCTAGGCTCTGTTTGTTTAACCCAGAGCACCAACACAATCTAGAACCCCCTCAATACAACAGCCTTCTCTCCCAAAACCCAATAGATTATTAACAGATGGATTATCACAGGGCGATGCATCAGCAAAAAACAAACAAAACACCTCTCCATGCAATTCTAGGCTGAGTCAACAGTTGTTCTACTCTGTTCTGCCTTGGTCAGACCCCACCTGGAGTACTGCGACCAGAAAGTTGAAACCAAGCCTTACGAGGAATGATTTCGGTTAGGCTTCCTCAAACTTGGCCCTCCAGATGTTTTGAGACTACAGTTCCCATCATCCCTGACCACTGGTCCTGCTAGCTAGAGATCATGGGAGTTGTAGGCCAAAAACATCTGGAGGACCGAGTTTGAGGAAGCCTGGTTTAGGGAGTCGGGGATGTTTAGCCTGGAGAAATGAAGTCTGAGAGGTGATCTGAAGGGCTGTCCCATGGCTTTGCCCAGAAGGTTAGTTTTTCTTCTCAGTGTATTGAGCACCACAGAATGAAAGATTGATATGCACCACAGGCCTTGATTTACAATGACACAGTCCCCAAAGATGGCTCAAAGCTTCCATATGAGGATGTTTGTAAATGTGACTTAAGTGACTTTGACATCATTGAGTGGGAAGCTCTGGCATGCGTGAGGAACATCTGGTGTCTCAGACTCTGGGCTGGTGCACACAAATGTGCCAAGAAATGTCTCCTGCAGGCCAGTAGAAGCTCATAAGCAGAATGAATAGTAGGGAGGGAGGAGACAAGCTTTGAAAATGGGCTCATGCATGCAGTTTGAGGTTGATCGAGATTGGTCTACCTAAGCATTTGTATGTAGACATGTGTGGGCTACTTTAGGAAATCTACATTATATGGTATGTATATGATGTTATATGTATAATAATTACACTTGACTTGCTCTGAGCCAAAAGGCCGAGAAGCCTTTTGACTTGTGATCTCGATCACATGCAGTCTGTAGTCCGCTGGCAGTAGGAGTACAAGATGGGCATGTCTTTAAGTTAACATCTTACATTAAAAACCTGACAGTACCAAACTATCGAAGGCTTTTCACCAAAGCCAGGCTAAACGTCTTTCCTTCTGCAGTGTTGGATGGCAGGTTGAGAGGAGTTCCCTACCAGGACAGACTTTGCTTGTGTGCTCAAGACATCGATTCCATAAAACATATTTTGCTGCACTGTGCAAAATGTGAGCAAGCCAGGGCTGAACTACCCTTGCTGGTACCTTTCCTGGGAAAATCAGAGGCTCACTATGTCAGGTTCCTATTGGAAGACTGGACAAATGTTAGAACATTAGCAGTGGCAAAGTTTTTATCGGTGGTTGCAAGAACCAATGATCCCTATATTCTGAACAAAATGCTTGTTTAACCTGGAGGTAGGCTGTATGAATTGTGTATTGCTTTGTGATGCTTTGTTGGGTCTCTGGGCCGTAATAAAGACTGGTGATAATAATTTGTATAATAATGCATCTATCATCATCTTCATCATCTTTGTGGTATTGTAACTTTAGGAAAAAGACAATAGCCAAAGTCCCAAACGCAAACTATGTGTTTCCTGAGGATTGGAAGATCTAGATTCTGGTGGGACTTTATTTCCACTGCTTCAGTCTTTGATGCGCAACATTCATCATTCACACCAACTCAAGAAATATGGGTGCCTTGATTTACACCAGTGTTTCTCCATTTCTTTTTCCTGTTATTGATTGATTGATTGCTTTGTATGTAGCATGATGTAATGACCTGCTACTACACTTTTGGATTATTAAGTAATGGCAATAAAGGAAGTTCTTTCTAAATTTATTTTTATGATTGGTAATAGTAGTAGTAGTATACAGATTCACAGACCGCATCACAGCAGAAATCCACAGAAGAGGGTGTACAAGATGAAACAGAATAAACGCAAGCTCCAAGTCGAGTAAAAGCAATTCTGCAAACTCTAAAACAATAAAAGCCATCTTTTAAAAACAACATAACCATTTCATCAGAGATGCAGTTTTCAAATCAAATCAAATACCTTGATTGGCATCACAGTATAAATTAACATTTCAAGTCCCTGGGATAATTAAAAGGACAAGGGTGAAGCTGTCGAGGGTAGTAAGGTCACGCTGTGATCGTGTGCACTTAGATATTCTGCATTGCCTGTCTGTTCCCCAAAAGGATGGTTCGTTGGGAACCCTTTCGGGTAAAATTGTGGCTAAAAAGGAAGCTACTAAAGCAGTGATCTGCCAGGAGAAACCTTATTTGACTTCTTCTCGGAGTTATAGGCCAGAGGTCCAACATTTTGCTCAGCATCAGTCGGCGAGGTCTACTGTGTAGAGAGCAATCTAAGAGAATGTGGTCCATTGAATCAGGTATTTCTTGGTTGCAGGCACACAGACGGGCTTTGATATGGGGTATGTGAGAATCTACCTTTGGTCACTGCATTTAATCTCACGAGCATAAAGGCTTTTAGATGGGAAGGCAGTAGTAGATCCTTCAGAGATGCAGTTGATCGTCCATAAACGACCAGGTAACACCCTAAGGAAGGCCTTCCAAAACAAAAACGTCTTCAATCGCTGCCTAAACATCATGATGCTAGACACCAGTCTGATTTCAGCTTGGAACTGATTCCAGGGGGCTGGCGATGCAACACTAAAAGCCCAGTTTCTAGCACAGGCTGAGCGCACCTCTGGGGCATACGGTACTCTCAGCAAATTCCCCAACAGAGGAGCACAATTGCCGGGCAGGGGTAGATTGGGCAAAGAATTCCCTTAGATATCCTGCTCCCAAGTTCTTTAGGGCTTTAAATGCAACTCACAAAGGAACAGATACCCACACTGCACTTCAGCACTTTGCTGGTGCACATGTTAAAATAGGGTTTTTAAAGCGCTTAAAAAAAAAACAACCTAGCATGGGTTGGGCTAGATGACCTTGGGGCATCTTCCAACTGCAGGATTCTAGGATTCTGTGCTCACTAGTGGGGCAGACTAGGGGGCTGGACTAGATGGTTTCCCAGGACCCAGCCAGCTCTGTGATTCTATTATCCTATCCTGACTCTTTTTCTCTCGGTGGGTCTTTCAGTGCCAGCATCTCTAGTGGGGGCTCCTCGCAGGAGAGGGATCGAGGGGTGGCTTAGCACATTACCTGCTTTGTCTTGCAGGGCTTAACACTGCGCTGGAAAGAATATCTTTATTCCTAAACCCTTCAGTCCCAGTAGGGACAGCTTGCCTGGCAGAGCTGTGCAAGGAGGGCTCCCCTCTCTCCGCGATATTACTCAAAGGAATGAGCAGCTATTATGAAATCATTAAATTAATAACTTGGTAATATAGGCAGATATATAAAGCAATCTGTTCACAGAACAAAAGAAATTACCACCTCCCAAACATTCATAATTTAATTTAGCAATGAATTATTAGCAGCATGGAGGATTTCAGCCTCAAAATGTCAATAGAATCATGTAAATATAACTTTGCATTCGTAATGCTCAGTGTGTCGACTGGAGGGGGGGTGGGGAGAGCTGGGCATTGTGTGGGTACCGTTTTGAAGATTCCTATTGTGGGTCGGGGGCACCGCTTCTCTTTTAGCCCCCAAACCCAACAGACAGAAATACACGAGATGTCTGGCTTTTAATTAAGAGTTTATTAAACGCTCAAAGCTCTCTGAAGGAAAATGAAAACATGGGCGAGAGCTGGGATTTACTCTGTTTGTAGGATTTAACAGACTCAACCCAGCAATATTTGAAGAGCCCAAGAGTTTCAGGCAGCTGAGAGGGTTTGTGGGTTTATTGTGGGAAAACTAAAGGGAGCCCAATTGGAAGAGTGTGCAGCACAAAACAAAAATAATCTGTTCAGCAAACTGTGAAGCTCCAACTTTGGCTCAGATATCTAAATGGCCATCTAGGCACCACCTGTAACAAACGACAATTCCCATTATTCTTTGGGAGAACTCATGATTGTTAAAGTGGAATAAGGTGTTGGTGTGACCAAAGTTACACCAGGCCAGGAAGAGATGGGGAACTTGTGATCCTATTTCATGCCAGAGGTGCAGGAAGCAATTCCAGGGACAAGAAATGCTGAGCAGCAGTGGGGTGCATTGAGCCACCCTATTGGCTCCTGGGTACACTCCAAGGACCCCACAAGCCAATGGAGGGTGGAAGGAGGAACCTGGCAATTCCATACACAAGTGCTGTGCAGCTTGCTGGTTTGGGCAAATGAACATACTCAAGAAGGATATTGACAAGCTGGAAGGTGTGCAGAGGATGACAGCAAAGATGATCGAGGGCTTGGAAGCCAAGCCTTGTGAGGAAGGGCAACGGAGGGAGTTGGTTATGCTTAGCTTGGAGGAGAGAAGACCGAGAGGTGACAGGATTGTTGTTGTTTAGTCGTTTAGTCATGTCCAACTCTTTGTCACCCCATGAACCAGAGCACGCCAGGCACTCCTGTCTTCCACTGCCTCCCGCAGTTTGGTCAAACTCATGTTGGTAGTTTCAAGAACACTGTCCAACCATCTCGTCCTCTGTCATCCCCTTCTCCTTGTGCCCTCAATCTTTCCAAACATCAGGGTCTTTTCCAGGGAGTCTTCTCTTCTCATGAAATGGCCAAAGTATTGGAGCCTCAGCTTCAGGATCTGTCCTTCCAGTGAGCACTCAGGGCTGATTTCCTCCAGAATGGAGAGGTTTGATCTTCTTGGGGTCCATGAGATATGATAAAAGGTAAAGGGACCCCAGACCATTAGGTCCAGTCATGACTGACTCTGGGGTTGCGGCGCTCATCTTGTTTTACTGGCCGAGGGAGCCAGCGTACAGCTTCCGGGTCTTGTGGCCAGCATGACTAAGCCGCTTCTGGCGAACCAGAGCAGCGCACGGAAACACCATTTACCTTACCGCCGGAGCAGTACCTATTTATCTACTTGCACTTTGACGTGCTTTCGAACTGCTAGGTTGGCAGGAGCAGGGACCGAGAAACGGGAGCTCAACCCGTCATGGGGATTCGAACCGCCAACCTTCTGATCGGCAAGCCCTAGGCTCTGTGGTTTAACCTACAGCGCCACCCACGTCCCTTATGGGATATGATAGTTGTCTCCAAATATCTGAAGGGTTGTCACAAGGAGGATGGAGCAAACTTGTTTACTGCTGCTCCAGAGTGGCGGACCCAAACCAATGGATTCCAACGACAAGTAAGAACGTTCTGATGGTAAGAGCACTTTGACAGTGGAACAGAGGCTCCCTCGGATGGAGGAATTCAATCCTTGGAGTGATTGAAGCACAAGTTGAGGGCCACCTTCCAGGGATTCTTTATCTGTGATTCCTTTGTTTTATGGGTGGTTGGACCAGATAGCTCTTGGTATCCATTCGAGATCCACAATTCCATTTTTTCTTCCAAAGGAAGAATGCACATTCAAGCCCCATGCAGAAACTCCATCCACAGTGGCTGGTTCAGGATCTCTTCTGGCGACAGCCTGAAATGGAATGAAGTCTCTGTGCTGCCATGGCTGCACCTCCATCACCTTGCCTCCTGATGCAGAAACTCACCGGAGCTCAGAGCAGCCCCCGCTGCCCGGCTAATTCCAATCCCAAAGCGCACCAGAGAAATCTGTGCCCGACGCCTGCCTCTGCCTCGCGGTCTGCCTCAGACTTTCCGCCCGTGTCTTTTTTCCATCCGAGCAACCCAATAGTTTCTCTTTTGGTTGGAAATTAATTTGTTATAATATATGTGTGCATACGTTGATTGCTTTTGATTAAGTTTAACAAGCTGCAAAAAAAATCTGCTGAATTGAACATCAGAGTAAACAAACCCATTTTCGAGGTCTGCTTGTGTATAATTAATACACGCTGTCATTTTGGGTGCAGTGAATATATCTATTATGTTACAATAAAATATGTGTTGTGGTAATTACTACATGCAGCCCAAATATGCACTGAATAAGTTTGCAACCATCTCCAGACACAAGTTGCATGCCAGGCGGTTCCCTTATTGCCTGTAACTGAAAGACATCTGTGATTGCGAGGGGGGGGGAGAGAGGTTAGCAATTAGAGATGGCGCCAAAGGGGGGGGGGTGGTTGGGAGTGTTCAGAAATGAACTTCTCCAGTTCATAAAGCTTGAAGTACTTACAGGGGGAGCCCAGCCCCCTCCTGTATTGTCTGTTCAACCTTGGCTAATAGATCCAGGCTCCACACAGGTGTTGGTGAGTAGTAGATTTGTTTTACCGGATCATAATTACAGAGCACTTTTGCAGGGCTCTAACTAAAGCACATTCCCACAGCAGAGTTTCTCTTAGACTGTGGAGAAAGACCGGAGGGAGCCAGAGGGATGGCTTGCTTCTACTTGAGGCTAACTTGAAGGTCTCTGCTGATAGGGTCCCTGTCTCCTCAATGCTCTGGCTCAAATGTGCATTGCAAGAGAGGAGGGAGACAGGCAACAGAGAAGGATTGTGGCAGAGCAGGAGGGGATGAGCACTTCTCACAATGAAGGGATGCAAGAAGACTCATAGAATTGTAGAGTCGTAAAGGGACCCCAAGGGTCATCTAGTCCAACCCCCTGCAACACAGGAACCACAGCTGAAGAATCCCCGACAGATGGCCAGTCGGCCTCTGCTTAAATACCTCCCTTCCGAGGGAGTCCATTCCAACATCATCACCCCAGTTATTTGATGAGTAAGCAGGCAGAAATAACTCCCACCCCCTACACACATATTCAGCTGAGCGAGAGGGTGGGTGCATCCACCACTGGGGGGGGGGTGGTCCAAAAATGTTAGCACCCCCTCATTGTACATGCTCAAAGACACCATCTTTATTGTTCCTTCACATCTTTCTTATCCGAGATAGAACCCATTTCAGTGTCTATTTAGGGCACTGAAATGTTTTAGCTCAGGCATAGGCAAACTCGGCCCTCCAGATGTTTTGGGACTACAACTCCCATCATCCCAGACCACTGGTCCTGTTAGCTGTGATGGGAGTTGTAGTCCCAAAACATCTGGAGGGCTGAGTTTGCCTATGCCTGTTTTTAGCTCAAACTCTGCAATGCCCCAGCCAGGGGAGGCCTCATGAAGAGAAGATCAGGAGACCCTGTCTTTCTACAAAGCCCCATCAGGGATCATGTGACACAGCCAACGAAGGACTCTCCACATGCAGGGTGAGTTATGCAGGAGATATTACAGTTGAATCTAACTATGAAAACCTATGCTACTTAGTAAATGAAGGAGTTAAGGAATACAGAGATGTGAATTTCTAGAGAAGGCGCGGCTAGATCATGCCCTCTCACCTTCACGGAAGGAGAAAGTAAGGTTTGCTTCAATATTCCTTTCTCTCTCTCTCTCCTCTTTGAATCCTGCAACTGAGTAGACATCTGAGGCTAGGGCTCTAGACTCAGACTGCGTGTTTGAGACCAACTTCTGCATTTCGTAACCAAGGATACCTTACCTGCGTTGTTTCTGCTGTGCCATCGAACAATGCGTGAGTGAAACCTCTGATTACTATAAGTAAAGCATTTAAACTTACTTAAGGTTGTGGTCTATTCACTCCAAGAAGTGTAGAGGCCAGAGAACACAATTGTAAGCACTTAATACTGGAACATTTAAAGACTTGACAACCTATATTTCCTGCTGTTTTAAACGCCGCTAGGGTGTTTTTGGCTGGAGAGTGAGTCCAGCCCCATGTCCTTTTTGAAGCCAGGCAGTCAGTCAAACTGGTTTTTCTTTTGCAGCTCGGGATGAATTGGTATTCCCCAGTTGTTGCCAACAAGTTCAGCCTCTGACCAAACAGGTCCCAAGCCAGAGGAAGAGACAGTGGATTAAAGGCCAGATGGAAATCCAGCCCATATACAGGCAAGGACTCCTCTGGAGCGAAGTCTCATTGGGAGTAAGACCTTTCTCTCAAGGAAACCTCTGGAGAGAAGGGAGTTGAGAGGAGTCAGCTATGGCTGGGGTGTTGTTCCAGCAGCTCCAGCTCAAAAAACCCCTAATGCTGGCCTGGAACAACATCCACGCATCAGCTCTGCGCTCCTCCGCTTCTTATCAGATCACCTGCCTAAGCCAAACCTGACCACAAGGATGTTCTGATCCTTTGTAGTGTGTTCTGCTTGCTTAGACTCTGACCATGGACCAGCTTGCTCCTCCCTGTTTTCCTGCCAGTTCATGACAAATTCATGGAGGAGAGGGGTGTTGATGGCTGCTAGCCATGATGGTTCTGTTCTGCCTCCATGATCCGAGGCAGCAATGCTTCCAGCTGCTGGAAACAGCAGGAAGGGAGAACGCTCTTGTGTTCGAATCCTGGGTTTTCGATTCGGTAGGGTTGCCATATTTCAAGAAGTAAAAATCCAGACACCTAGCTCTTTCTTTCTTTCTTTCTTTCTTTCTTTCTTTCTTTCTTTCTTTCTTTCTTTCTTTCTTTCTTTCTTTCTTGAAAACCCCAAAGCTGCTGAGTTTCTTTTACAACCCTCCCCCCCACAAAACCCCCAGTTTATTTGCTGAAGATCCAGGACAAACTGCTGCCTTCGCCCTGGATGTCATTTCTGCCTTTGAAACCCTAGTAATGTTTGGGAAATCTCGGATGAATGGCAACCCTATATTAGGGCATCTGGTTGGCCGCTGTGAGAACAGAACACTAGACTAGAAGGTCCCCCTTTGCCCTTTGGCCTGATCCAGAAGACTTGTCGTACAGTGTTGCACGGGTACATGTCAGAGACAGAATAGAATCCAAACTGGAGACAAACCAAACTGAAGACAAAGCAGGTGAGAGAAACTTTAGAATGAAAATCCGTAGCAACTGGGGCCAGCCCCCTTAGCCAAGCAAGAGGTTTAGATCAGGATTTAGGAGGACGAAATGGGCTTCCTGGTGTCCACGTAAGGACTGGCTGCCAGCCGAAATTTCATTCTGCTTAAAGGAGGGACATTGCAGAAGGATGTGCTGTGTTTTATTAAGGCATATTCCCCTTTCCCCTCCCAAACTTCACACCCTCAACTCAGTTTCCTCCCCATTCCATTGTTCTGACAACATTTTGGATCAGATACTCATCAGCCATCAGAGCAAATTCCCCAAGCTCCTCAAATGTTGCCTCCCCTTCTTTCTCAGTCTGTCACCATATTTCAGAGTCATTTTGTTTCAACTGAAATGATCAAGGAGATGGAACAAGTCCCTTCGGGGGCAAGGTTTCAGCGTTTGGGACTTTTTCATTTATAGAAAAGGCAAGTGAGAGGTGACAAGATAGAAGTATATAAAATTATGCCTAGAAAGTGGATAGAGAGCAGGTTTTTCTCCCTCTCTCTTAACGCTAGAACTGACGGACATCGGTTTCAGATTCAGATGAAAGGAAGTCCTTATTCATACAACACAGAGTTAAACTGTGGAACTCCCTCCCACTGGAGACAATGGAAGCCACCAACTTAAAGGTAAAGGCACTGTACCCCTGATCATTAGGTCCAGTCGTTGCAGCACTCATCTTGCTTTATGGGCCGAGGGAGCCGGCGTACAGCTTCTGGGTCATGTGGCCAGCATGACTAAGCCACTTCTGGCAAACTAGAGCAGCACACAGAAACACCATTTACCTTCCCTCCAGAGTATTTATCTACTTGCACTTTGAGGTGCTTTCAAACTGCTAGGTGGGCAGGAGCTGGGACCGAGCAACGGGAGCTCACCCCGTCGCGGGGATTCGAACCGCCGACCTTCTGATCAGCAAGCCCTAGGCTCTGTGGTTTAACCCACAGCTCCACGCGCGTTCCAGCCACCAACTTAGATGGCTTTAAAAGAGGATTAGACAGATTTATGGAGGAGACAGCCACCAATGGCTACTAGCCAGGATGGCTATGCTCTGCCTCCACAGTTTGAGGCAGCAATGCTTCTGAATAGCAGTTGCTGGAAGCCCCAGGAGGGAAGAGCGCAGCTTTGGAGCATCTCTTTGGCCATTGTGAGAAGAGGATGCTGGACTCGATGGGCCCCCTTGGGCCTGATCCAGCAGGCTCTTCTTATGTTCTTACTTTAGCTTGGAGAAGGAACAGAAACCTAGATGATAATAATAATAATAATAATAATAATAATATTTATATCCCACCCTCCCCAGCCAAAGCCAGGCTCAGAGCGGTTAACAACAATAAAAGTAACACAATTTACATAAAATCCCAATCAATTAATTGAAATGCATTCTAAAATCAACTCATTCTAAAATCAATTCAGAATCAAATTAATGGCGACCATTGGGCTAGAGTGCTATGAGGATTACCAAAGGAGGGAGTCAGGCTGTGCCTTGGCCAAAGGCCTGGTGGAACAGCTCCGTCTTGCAAGCCCTGCAGAAAAATGTCAAGTCCCGCAGGGCCCTAGTCTCTTGTAACAGAGCGTTCCACCAGATCGGGGCCACAGCCGAAAAAGCCCTGGCTCTGGTTGAGGCCAGCCTAACCTCCCTGTGGCCCGGGACCTCCAAGATGTTTTTATTTGAAGACCGTAAGGTTCTCTGTGGGGCGTACCAGGAGAGGCGGTCCCGTAGGTACGAGGGTCATAGGACGCGTAGGGCTTTAAAGGTTAAAATCAGCACCTTGAACCTGATCCTGTACTCCACCGGGAGCCAGTGCAGCTGAAATAGCACTGGGTGAATCTGATCCCGTGGCAAGGACCCCGTAAGAAGTCTCACCGCGGCATTCTGCACCCACTGGAGTTTCTGGGTCAGTCTCAAGGGCAGCCCCATGTAGAGCGAGTTACAATAATCAAGTCTGGAGGTGACTGTCACGTGGATCACAGTGGCTAGGTCAGGGCGAGACAATCGCAAGCAGACAATCACTGTCTCTCTCTCTCTCTGTGTGTGTGTGTGTGTGTGTGTGTGTGTCTGTGTGTGTGTTGATAATTTTTACGATGCCCATTCCCTCTCCCGGCCCGGTCATCAACTGTCCTCTTCAGCAGCTTCTGTTTGCATTTAACATCCCATAAACGTGGATCTCAAGCACAAGGTCACTTTTGGCAGTCACACATACTATTTAGGAGTTTCTTCGTTTATGGCATTTATATCCCACCCTTTTCTCCGAGGAGCTCAATGTGGCATTCCTAGGACTACCCCTCCTCATTTAACCCCCACAACAACCCTGCGATGTAGGCTAGGAAAAGAGGCTTTGACTGACCCTCCCTAGAAGGTCACACCCATGGCTGAGTTCCCCTCACCGTCTCCAGGTGAATCTCTTCTCATGTAACAAAGGACCAGATCATAGCTCTGCAGCCAGAGAGGGTTTCAAAGGCTGTTTTCCGCTTTGAAGAGAGGGCATAACCGATGGAAATGAGGTAGGACGCATTTATTTTTCATTATAATCCCAGGTGATACCACCATGTAGCTGACGTTTTCCTATTCAAAAGGAGTCGAACATTTGAATTTTGGCAGCCAAGGCCATTACAAAAAAAATTTTAATCCCTTTTGCCTGCAGTTAGCAACATTTGTTGTATTTGGGTTAAAGGAAGTGTATCATTTTAGAAGCTACTTGGCCAATTATTACCTTTTCTTCCTTAGCAAGCCCCCACCACCACCGCCACCCATGTACCGCCTAATGATAGTAATTGCAGGCAGCTTCAGAGAACAGGGAAATTAATGACTAAGAATGAAGGCAGTTAGCAGCCAAAGGAACCGGGGCACTTGGTGCAATGCCATTGTTGCTGGCATTTAATATTTATGGCTGGTGGTGTCAAATAAGCTGTAAATTGAATGAGGTTGTTTGCAAGGTAATTAAAAAGAGGCAAGGCAGGAGATGGAAAGTCTCCTTTATGGGGAGTTATAAAGCGGATGTAATTGGGGATTTGGGTGCTCAGCAGGGAGGGAGCAGCCTATGGGCTCACAGAGAAAGGGGGCACCCCATTCGTGGGGCAGGCTGAAGGCAAAGGGCCTCATTGGAGCGGAAAGTCTGGCAGGTGGGCCTCCCTCTGCAGAGAAGCACCTTCTGTTCGCCGGGGCCAATTAGAAGACAGGCATATCTAAACATGTCAGGCTAATTACAGAGTTGTTTAGACAGCAGCCGTGCTTCTGCTTCTCGTAGGGGCTGCGCAATGATGGGTGGAAGCTGCTGCAAATAGCTCTGCTCATTCCCAGAAATAGGTCAGGCCACGAGTTCGGGTGGAGGGGGCTCATGGCAGCAGAGCTGTTCTGTGCAACGGCTGCCGGCCCCGTCGGCAATGGCAGGCAGCAAAGTGCTTTGGAAGAGGGGTTTTGCTCAAACGGGCGTGGCAGAGAACTAGGCATTTTTGAATGCAGGAGCACAGCATAGCAATTCAAAGCGCCGCAAGTCAAAATGCAAGTCTTGAAGAAGGAGGCCGTATACAAGTGTTTATACGCCAATGCTGGAAGCCTCCAAGCCAAGGTGGGTGAACTCTACAGGAAGGACAGAGAAGGACGTGATGTTACTCTGTCAATGTCTGCTGTATAAACCACCACGGACCTCTTTCCCTCTTTGTCGTGCCACTCCTTGCTCGCCCTGGGTGGGGTCCTGGGGAAAAGGGGTGCCTCCTCCTCCAAACAAACGCCTCGCTCCCCTTGTTTAATGGAGCAACCAGCCTCCAGATCGCTTTCCATGAGAACCTTTCTCCAGCACAGCCAAAAATCCTTGGCTTCCCACTCCTCAGCAAGACTCCGACTCAGACTATTATTAATGTCAGCTTTGATGCAACCCTATTCCTGCTCCAGTTAATTCTGGAGGCAAGCCTGCGACAAACACACGCAAAGAGCACAATGGCTTGGCCGTGGTGCCATTCGCAGTCTCATTTCCAAGCCAATCTCTTCCCAAGCCTGCAATACAAGAGAGAAGAGCTCTAACGCGGCTGTGGGACGAGGGGCAGAAAGAAGGGCTTGCGTGCGCATGTAAAGGTAAAGGGTAAAGGGACCCCTGGCCATTAGGTCCAGTCGTGGCCGACTCTGGGGTTGCGGCGCTCATCTCACTTTATTGGCCGAGGGAGCCGGTGTACAGCTTCCGGGTCATGTGGCCAGCATGACTAAGCCACTTCTGGCGAACCAGAGCAGCACACGGAAACGCCGTTTACCTTCCCGCTGGAGTGGTACCTATTTATCTACTTGCACTTTGATGTGCTTTCAAACTGCTAGGTTGGCAGGAACTGGGACCAAGCAACAGGAGCTCATCCCGTCGCAGGGATTTGAAACGTCGACCTTCTGATCGGCAAGTCCTAGGCTCTGTGGTTTAACCCACAGCGCCACCCGCGTCCCACGTGTGCATGAGGGGGGAGCAAAAAAATCAGCATGCATTTGAATGGTTTCGCTGCAGCATGCGACAGATGTCCAAGTAAAAGAAAGTCACAAAATGGAGAGTGCCATTAATCAGCAAATGTGATGATGCCACAGGCTGGGCAGGCTGGACCTGATGGCGATGCAGTCCCAAACTTCTAGAAGGCAGCAGGTTGACAAAGGCTGATCCACACTTTTCACATTTGCACCATGGCCCATCCAGTTCAGCATCATGTTCTCGCAGTGGGCTACCAGATGCCTCTTCTGGGAAACCTGAAGAGTTTGGATTTGGATTTGATATCCCGCTTTATCACTACCCGAAGGAGTCTCAAAAGCGGCTAACATTCTCCTTTTCCCTTCCTCCCCCACAACAAACACTCTGTGAGGTGAGTGGGGCTGAGAGACTTCAGAGAAGTGTGACTAGCCCAAGGTCACCCAGCAGCTGCATGTGGAGGAACGGGGAATCGAACCCGGTTCACCAGATTACAAGTCCACCACTCTTAACCACTACACCACGCTGGCAAGCAGGATCTTAGCATAAGAGCCCTCTCCCCTCCTGTGGTTTCTGGCATGGCCAAATTTGGAGGCAGAGCACAGCCTAGTAGCCATCAATAACCTCTCCTCCATGAATTTAATCCTACTTTAAATCCATACACGGGTGGCGCTGTGGGTTAATCCACAGAGCCGAGGACTTGCTGATCAGAAGGTCAGCAGTTCGAATCCCCACAACGGGGTGAGCTCCCGTTGCTCGGTCCCAGCTCCTGCGAACCTAGCAGTTCAAAAGCATGTCAAAGTGCAAGTAGATAAATAGGTACCGCTGCGGTGGGAAGGTAAACGGCGTTTCCGTGCGCTGCTCTGGTTCACCAGAAGCGGCTTAGTCATGCTGACCACGACCTGGAAGCTGTACACCGGCTGCCTCAGCCAGTAAAGCAAGATGAGCACCACAACCCCAGAGTCGTCTGCGACTGGACCTAATGGTCAGGAGTCCCTTTACCTTTACTTTAAAGCCATATAGGTCAGTGACCATCTCCAACTGCCCCAAATCTGCTGGGATTGCCACAGAAAAATGAAGCCATTGTGGCTTCTTCCTTTGCCACAAATTGGGACAATTTAAGCTGCTCTTAAAGGGGCAATGAGCTTGCAGCTTAAATTTCATCTCATTCTATTTATGTGTTGAAGGTGTATGTGATCCCTTCCCTTACAGATTTTTCCTTTACAACAATCCTGTGAAGCTGAGAGGTTGTAAGTGGCTCAAGGTGACAGATGTCTATGTGTGCGGTGAGATCTAACATGGTAGAAGCCTCCTGATGTAGAATAGAATGTCCCTCTGTTCATCTGAGGAATGTTGGAGGGTGGGCATCTCTGCCTCCAGTGGAAGAGAGTTCCATAGTTTAACTATGCACCATGTGAATAAAGTATTTCTACTATCTGTCTGGAATCTTCTAACATTCAGCTTCCAAGGGTTCTCGTGTTATGAGAGAGGGGGGGAAAATCCCCCATCCACTTTCTCAATGCCAGGGATAATCTTACAAACTTCACCTCTTATTCGCCTTTTCTCTAAACTAAAAAATCCCAGACACTGCAAGTTTTCTTCATAAAGATCTTTTTAAAAAAGGCAAGGTAAAGGTTGGTTAAGTCCAGTTGAAGGTGACTATGTGGTGCGGAAAGGGCCGGATTTAGGTTTTATGAGGCCCTAAGCTACTGAAGGTAATGGGGAACTTTATATGTCCAGGTGCCTTTTGTCAACAACAAATTGTCACTGTTTTTGTGTTGAATTTATGCTATATATATGTATATGTATATGTATATGTATATGTATATGTATATGTATATGTATATGTATATGTATATGTATATATATATGTATATGTATATGTATATATTGCCAACCTAGATGATAGATAGATAGATAGATAGATAGATAGATAGATAGATAGATAGATACGGTAGATAGGTAGATACGGTAGATAGATAGATGGTAGATAGATACAGTAGATAGATAGATATAATATAGTGGTACCTTGGGTTAAGAACTTAATTTGTTCTGGAGGTCTGTTCTTAACCTGAAACTGTTCTTAACCTGAAGCACCACTTTAGCTAATGGAGCCTCCCGCTGCCGCTTCACGATTTCTGTTCTCATCCTGAAGCAAAGTTCTTAACCCAAGGTACTATTTCTGGGTTAGCCGAGTCTGTAACCTGAAGCGTATGTAACCCGAGGTACCACTGTATAGTGTTAAAAGTAAAGTCGACAGGAAATTTAATTTGCTGCAGCTGTGCGGCTTTTAATTGTTTTATGATCATTCTGTAGTTTCTAGTTTTGTTTGATGGCAGCAGGCCATTCATGATGAGTGGGGTGGGGCATGGGAAACCAGAGGGTGCGGACTGCAATATCACCATATTTTCTCATTAGGGAGTAAACCTCATTTATTTCAAGACAGGTACTTCTGAAACGGGACGCGGGTGGTGCTGTGAGTTAAACTACAGAGCCTAGGACTTGCCAATCAAGAGGTCGGCGGTTCAAATCCCTGTGGTGGGGTGAGCTCCCATTGCTCGGTCCCTGCTCCTGCCCACCTAGCAGTTCGAAAGCTCGTCAAGTGCAAGTAGATAGTTAGGTACCAGTCTGGCGGGAAGGTAAATGGCGTTTCTGTGCGCTGCTCTGGTTCGCCAGAAGTGGCTTAGTCATGCTGGCCACATGACGCCGGCTCCCTCGGCCAATAAAGCGAGATGAGCGCCACAACCCCAGAGTCGGCCACAACTGGACCTAATGGTCAGGGGTCCCTTTACCTTTTGCTTCTGAATAAATCATACCAAAACCAACCAGTTGTATTTTATTCTGAAAGGCAGCACACTTGGGGGGGGGGGCGTGAATGGAATACAGTGGTACCTCAGGTTAAGTTCTTAATTCGTTCCGGAGGTCTGTACTTAACCTGAAACTGTTCTTAAGCTGAAGCACCACTTTAGCTAATGGGGCCTCCTGCTGCCGTCGCACCGCTGGAGCACGATTTCTGTTCTCATCCTGAAGCAAACTTCTTAACCTGAAGCACTATTTCTGGGTTAGTGGAGTATGTAACCTGAAGCGTTTGTAACCTGAGGTAGCACTATAATGTGGACAGGAGGAAAGTACTAAAGCAGAGAGAGAGAGGGGGGGCCCTGTTGCCATGGGGCCTGGTACAATTGTACCCCTATAGCCCCCTAGGAGTGGCCTCGTTTCCTGGCATCTGGGAGTTTGAATGAACATGGAAAGTGCCTAACACAACATGTTAATCCAAAAGGGATTTTATTGAACGGATTGGATTAGAAGCAGAGTTCCATCTCCTGCTCCTGAATCGTTCCCAGCTGGTCATTAGAAGAACAACTTTCTATTTTTTTTTTTTAAAAAATAATATTTATTAAAGTTTCAACAACTACAGAAAGAAAAAATAAACATACCACATTAAACAAAAACAAAACAACACACCACAATATAAAAAAGAGGAGGAAAAAAAACACCAGAGAAATAAAGCCCATTAAACAAAAACAAAAATGCAAAAAAGAAAATGCATCAGATCTCCTCATTACCATTCTTTCATTAGCTTATTTCCTTGACCTCCTCACACCTCCCTTTTTTGTATTCTAGGTCTATTATCTATTTCAGCAAATCCTTTCCCTCTTTTAAAATTTTTGTCCTGTAAATTGTCTTAATATAATATAGCTTTACTTTTCCTCCTTTCACCAATTAACAGTCAGTTATTCCCAAATCCTTTATATCCTTCCTGCTAAAATCATATAATATTGTTCCAACATCCTTCTAACAGGTATTGAAGAACAACTTTCTAACTTCAATAACTGGCGCCTGAGTGTGTTTTACCCCTCCCCCCCCGTCCCTTTGTATGTTGTGCCTTTTAGATTCTAAGCCCTCCAAGCAGGGACTGCCTTGCTTGAATTGCTTGTATTTAAGCCACCCTGGGAGTCCTTCTTGGCCCAAGAGTGAGGTCCAAATTCTCTGAGGATGCCGCCGGACTCTCTCTCTATAATTTGGCCCCATGGATAATATTTAGCAAGTGATTTTTTTTTCAATGAGAACTTCAGAGAGCTTTACTGTTTTTCTATTATTATTATTATTATTTGCAGTATTATATTATTTGCAGTATTATAATCTGTATCATGGTTTGTTAATTTTTATTTGTCCTTTCAGTGCGCTGGGTAAGGCTGTTACCACCACCCAACCCCTAACCTTAGATCATCTAGTGAGCTTTGTGACCGGATTTGAAGCTGAATATTAGTGGTCCTACTTCATGAATCACATTTCAAACCATTGACAGGCATGACATCGTAGGGTGGGCTGTCTAGGACTCAGCTATACAGCTGCAACTAAAACGTTTTAAATGTGTTGCAAAGTGCAATATACAAATGTGATACTAGGTGGCGAGAGTGAGCTATGCAAAATTTGAAGTATTTTTAAAAACTTTTAATTTCACAGTGGGGTTTTTTTTTTTAAAAAAAAAATGTGTGTAGATTCCACCTCTATCTGTCTGTGCAGGCACACCTGTCTGCATGCACCATGGCTCCACAGGTGTGCAAAAGAAACAGAGCTGGTGCTTCTCAGATAGTATTCATTTTCTTGGGTAGCTTATTGCTTAAAAATGGGTAGGGTTTTATTTAAGGTGGGAGAGAAATTTCCAGAATTAGAAGGGACTGATTTATTTATTTATTTTTGAAATACCTTATTGTCCTTTGTACAACTTGTATACAGTGAGATTACATGAGCACCCCCCACTCAGCTCTCTTAGTCTTAATTCCCCTCGTTTACTGACCCACACCCACCAAACCCGAAAGTCAGTTGCCCTGTTGTTATCTTTTCATTCAGCAGCCTAACAGCCCATGGATAGAAGTTGTTCTTTACCCTGTTGGTGCGACTAATCATGCGTCTATATCTTCTGCCTGAGGGGAAGAAAGTGCCGGCCAGGGTGTGAATCATCCCTGAGAATTTTCCTCACTCTCCTGAGTCAACGTTCTTCCGCGATGTCATCCAGCAAATTCACGGGACAGCCCATAATATCTTGTGCTGTATTCACCACCCTCTGTAGCCACTTCCTATCAGCTGATGTCAAACTAGCGTACCACACCGTGATGCAGTATGAAAGGACACTTTCTATTGTAGACCGGTAGAAGGAGATCATCAAATGTTGATTGACACTGTTCTTTCACAATACTCTGAGGAGACGGAGTCTCTGTTGGGCTTTCTTAAATACCTGGGTTGTATTGAGAGCTTTCTGCCCTCCCTCCTGGCTTCCAAAACCAGAATAATGCCAAGTAGCTCTGACTGCTGCTTTTGAATTATGGTGCTGGAGGAGACTCTTGAGAGTCCCATGGACTGCAAAAAGATCAAACCTCTCCATTCTGAAGCAAATCAGCCCTGAGTGCTCACTGGAAGGACAGATCCTGAAGCTGAGGCTCCAGTACTTTGGCCACCTCATGAGAAGAGAAAACACCCTATAAAAGACCCTGATGTTGGGAAAGATGGAGGGCACAAGGAGAAGGGGACGACAGAGGACGAGATGCTTGGACAGTGTTCTCAAAGCTACCAGCATGAGTTTGACCAAACTGCGGGAGGCAGTGGAAGACAGGAGTGCCTGGCGTGCTCTGGTTCATGGGGTCACAAAGAGTCGGACACGACTAAACGACTAAACAACAAGCTCTGACTGCAGAAAACATCAGGAACTGGGCCCATTTACCCCCAGTTAGCAAAGTCTGTCCAGGTTGCAGAATCTTGATAGGCTAGTTGTGCAGAATAGCAGGGAATGTGCTGCAGGAGAAGTATATAAACAAACAGCTGCCCCCACCCATAAGCCATCAGCAAAGACTTCAAAACAAATTAAAGTTGTTATAGCAACTGGAATGTGAGGGCAGCAACTCGTGCGGCCCAAATTAACACACAGGCTGCCTCTTGCTGCTAATTAAACGATCCCTTCCGTATCCCAGCCCAGGGAGTGAATTGTAAATCCGATCTTGCTGGAACAGGCAGAGTGTTTACATCAGCATGACGAAAAGGTGGGATGTGGCTGTTTTATATGAGCATTAGCATGTTTTTCTACTCCTCCCTTCATGCTTCTGTATTTCCTATGTACAAAGGTGAGTGTGGGTGTGTCTTAGCTGATGCCCTGCTCTGCTTTGTTGCTCTCCATTTGGGAGGGAGGGGAATTCAAAAAAAGCTTTCTGACATCAAGAGCTGTTGAGAAGAGATTTTCAAGCGGAGGTTGGATGGTCATCTGTCATGAATGCTTTAGCTGAGATTCTTGCATTGGGGGGGGGGGGGTTGGACGAGATGATCCTTTGGTCCCTTCCAGCTCTAGGATTCTATGATCAGCCTAGCAGCTACAGGTAGAACTGGATATGGAACAACTGATTGGTTCAAAAGGCTGTATATTGTCTCCCTGCTTATTTAACTTATATGCAGAATTAATCATGCGAAAGGCTGGACTGGATGAATCCCAAACCGGAATTAAGATTGCCAGAAGAAATATCAACAACCTCAGATATGCAGATGACACAACTTTGATGGCAGAAAGTGAGGAGGAATTAAATACCCTCTTAATGAGGGTGAAAGAGGAGAGCGCAAAATATGGTCTGAAGCTCAACATCAAAAAAACAAAGATCATGGCCACTGGTCCCATCACCTCCTGACAAATAGAAGGGGAAGAAATGGAGACAGTGAGAGTTTTACTTTCTTGGGCTCCATGATCACTGCAGATGGTGACAGCAGTCACGAAATTAAAAGACGTCTGCTTCTTGGAAGAAAAGCGATGACATACATAGACAGCATCTTAAACATAGGCAGCATCCAGTGAGAGCTGGACCATAAAGAAGGCTGATTGCTGAACAATGGATGCTTTTGAATTCTGGTGCTGGAGGAGACTCTTGAGAGTCCCATGGACTGCAAGAAGATCAAACCTATCCATTCTGAAGGAAATCAGCCCTGAGTGCTGACTGGAAGGACAGATCCTGAAGCTGAAGCTCCAATACTTTGGCCACCTCATCAGAAGAGAAGACTCCCTGGAGAAGACCCTGATGTTGGGAAAGATGGAGGGCACAAGGAGAAGGGGACGACGGAGGACTAGATGGTTGGACAGTGTTCTTGAAGCTACCAACATGAGTTTGACCAAAGTTGGCAGGCAATGGAAGACAGGAGTGCCTGGCATGCTCTGGTCCAGGGGGTCACGAAGAGGTGGACACGACTAAACGACTAAACAACAACAACATGATCAGCCTGTTGGAGCTGTGCGCCTTGGGGTTCCTTCCAACCTTACAGGTCTATAATTCAACGAAATCATGCGCGCGCACACACACACACACACACACACACACACATGCCCCAACTGGGAGATTTTGGGGCTGCTGTCAATTGTGCAACAAATAAACTGCTCTCCTGTGTTTCTGCCTTTCTCTTCAATCTGTCTGCAAGCTGCATTGTGTCTATTTTTAAATCAAGGTGCATCAAGGCCAGTAATTGCAAAGTGGGGACGCTTTGCCATTATGTAAATGACAAAAGGAAGACCATGATTCTCCACTCTGACGCCCCCAAAGGCCATCTATTTGAGGAAGGAAAGGAGGAAGGGAGGGATAGCCCTCCTTGCTGCAGCTATTCAGTCCGGCACATTCAGATCTCGTCTCCAGCGCACCTATGTACCCAGCAATGTTCACTGGCTGATCTCTCTGGCAAGCTTCCAGGGCATCCCTAGGTGTATGTGGCCACAGGCAGGAATGCCTCTGAACACCACTTGCTAGAATCCACAAGGAAGCACTCTGGTCATGCTTGCAGATTTCCCTTGGGGACATCCAATTGGCCACTGTGAGAATAGGAGGCTGGACTAGATGGACCACTGGCCTGATCCAGGTGGGATGATCAGAAAAGGATAATCCCATTTTCAGGCCATCTGCCAGCTTCCCCTTGTCCTGTACCATTTTCCATTCTGAATTGTTTCCCCACAAGGAAACAAGGGAATGGTGTCAGGTGTATGTGCAGAAGCCAGGCCCTGAGACCAATAGGACTTTGCAGGACGGGGGCCTTCCTAAGGTTGTTCTGAAGAGGCAATGCATGGCCTCACAGGTGAGGCCGATTGGTAACTCACTGCACCTGGTGGCAAGAGCTGGGAAGGGATATAAGGTCAGCGATTCCCTTAGACTCTTTGCCACAGCAACACGTTCCCTGCCTTGCTTCTTGATCTTCAGACCCTTGACTCTTTGCTTCTTGATCCTCAGACCCCTGACTTCGTGACTCCTTGCTTCTTGATCCTCAGACCCCTGACCGTGACTCCTTACTTCCTGACCCTCGGACCCTTGGCTTCTGGACTCCTTGCTTCTTGATCCTCGGACCCTTGACTTCGTGACTCCTAGCTTCTTGATCCTCGGACCCCTCACTTCATGACTCCTTGCTTCTTGATCCTTGGACCCCTGACTTCATGACTCCTTGCTTCTTGATCCTTGGACCCTTGACTTCGTGACTCCTTGCTTCTTGATCCTCGGACCCCTGACTTCATGACTCCTTGCTTCTTGATCCTCGGACCCTTGACTTCGTGACTCCTTGCTTCTTGATCCTCGGACCCCTCACTTCATGACTCCTTGCTTCTTGATCCTTGGACCCTTGACTTCATGACTCCTTGCTTCTTGATCCTTGGACCCCTGACTTCATGACTCCTTGCTTCTTAATCCTTGGACCCTTGACTTCGTGACTCCTTGCTTCTTGATCCTCGGACCCCTGACTTCATGACTCCTTGCTTCTTGATCCTCGGACCCTTGACTTCATGACTCCTTGCTTCTTGATCCTCGGACCCCTCACTTCATGACTCCTTGCTTCTTGATCCTTGGACCCTTGACTTCATGACTCCTTGCTTCTTGATCCTTGGACCCTTGACTTCATGACTCCTTGCTTCTTGATCCTCGGACCCCTGACTTCATGACTCCTTGCTTCTTGATCCTCGGACCCCTGACTTCATGACTCCTTGCTTCTTGATCCTTGGACCCTTGACTTCGTGACTCCTTGCTTCTTGATCCTCGGACCCCTCACTTCATGACTCCTTGCTTCTTGATCCTCGGACCCCTGACTTCATGACTCCTTGCTTCTTGATCCTTGGACCCTTGACTTCGTGACTCCTTGCTTCTTGATCCTTGGACCCTTGACTTCATGACTCCTTGCTTCTTGATCCTCGGACCCCTGACTTCGTGACTCCTTGCTTCTTGATCCTTGGACCCTTGACTTCGTGACTCCTTGCTTCTTGATCCTCGGCCCCCTGACTTCGTGACTCCTTACTTCCTGACCCTCGGACCCCTGACTTCATGACTCCTTGCTTCTTGATCCTCAGACCCCTCACTTTGTGACTCGTTTCCTGCCCCTCGGGCCGCTTGGCTTCTTGACTCCCGGCTCTCTGACCCTCGGACTCTGGGCTTCCTGGCTTCTGGACCCCCGTTCCTGCTTCCACCCCGCCATCTTGCCCCCGGTCCTGACGTCCCCAGCCAGGACTTCGATTGCCCGTGAACCGGACCGTGATAAATGGTCTTGCTCACAACAGCTGCCAGTGCATCATCTTCCTGCCTTCCTTTCCCCTCCACTGCCCACCTCTTACTGGGCGCATGTTTGGGAGACATGTGCGGGCAATCAATTTCCAGCTCCCCTCCCCCTGGTCTTCCACGAGCTGCAATTCCTTTGGGTTTTAAAAGCTTTGTCAAGAATGGGTGGGAATTTTCACACCGCCAATTTCCCTGCCAGATGATATGATCCCTCTGCGAGATTCCCCTGGAAAATGTCAATTAGGATGAAATGTTTCAGTTTAGAGTGCAGAGGAAAATGAAGCTGCAAAGGGTGTGTTTCACCAGATTAAATCATTGTGATTCAATTGAAAAGCCAGCGGAAATGCACAAAGCCTTGTTGGCTTTTAACGTTCTGTGAAATTCCCTGACATTTGGGCTTCTGATGGGATGTGAAATGTTTTTAAGGGCTGGTTGAATTTCGCCCACCCCACCCCCAACCCAAATCAGTCAGAAAAAAGTATGGGCAGTGCTGATGAAAGCAAAATGTTTTGAGGGGTGGGGGTTATGGTGGAAGAATTTTGAAAACAGTTGCAACGTTTTTTAAAAAATGTGTATTTAATTCTGAATATTGCATTTTACATTTCCTCTGAGGTTAGAATCCCCTTTCCTGTCTTCTAGACTGGGGCACCCAGGAGCCAAATATGGCTGTCCAAGAAGAAGAAGAAGAAGAGTTTGGATTTGATATCCCGCCTTTCACTCCCCTTAAGGAGTCTCAAAGCGGCTAACATTCTCCTTTCCCTTCCTCCCCCACAACAAACACTCTGTGAGGTGAGTGGGGCTGAGAGACTTCAGAGAAGTGTGACTAGCCCAAGGTCACCCAGGAGCTGCAGGTGGAGGAGCGGAGAAGCGAACCCGGTTCCCCAGATTACGTGACTACCGCTCTTAACCACTACACCACACTGGCTCTCCAAGGCTCTGTCTGGCCCACTAGACTCCCCAAGACAGAACAGAGGGCTACTATTACTGAACACTAGACTTTTGTTGGTGTAGCCTAGAATTGCATTAGCTTGTTTTTGCTGCTGCATCACACTGTTGACTCCTTCTCAGCTCTTGTTCTCCTAAGGCTCCCAGATCCCGTTCACATCTGATAATCACAAAACAATTATTAATAGACACAATCACGCAGTAACACACAAAGCTGAGCATTATCCTGGGGGTTTGTATAGCAAGTGGCTCCAGGACTGTTCACAACTTGAGTTGAAGTTTTTATTTGATTGATTGATTGATTGATTGATTGATTGATTGATTGATTGCCTTTGTATTCCAACTTTTTCTCCATGGAGCTCATGCAGTCCCTCACTTCCTGGCCAAGTGAAGATTTCAACCCTGGTCTCTCCCAGGCCCTTGTATGACCCTCTAGCCACAACACCAGACTGACTGTCAAATGCTGTTGAATGTGTATTTGAAACTCTTCCACATGACATCTCCCTCAAACTGCTCCTCCCCAGTTGGTTTTCCCCTGTAAATTTGGGTTTCCCTGATCCAGGGATCATCCAGTAAGTTTTGAAAAATGCAACTCCAAACTGCTGCTTTTGAGACAGCAGAGGCATTTCCCCTTGTGTTTGTGTATGTATATAAAGCGGTACCTTGGGTTAAGAACTTAATTCGTTCTGGAGGTCCGTTCTTAACCTGAAACTGTTCTGAACCCGAGGTACCACTTTAGCTAATGGGGCCTCCCACTGCCACTGCCACTACGCAATTTCTGTTCTCATCCTGAAGCAAAGTTCTTAACCCAAGGTACTATTTCTGGGTTAGTGGAGTCTGTAACCTGAAGCATCTGTAACCTGAGGTACCACTGTATTGAGCATCCATAAGCAGGCTGGTAGCTGGATACACAGAGACCTGCTTGCTCTGTGCTGGATCCATAGCCGTGACTAAGGGAGAAGCAATCTCTGTTGGGGTGCCGATGCCGTGAGCCCCTCCCTCCTATGCTCAGCATATATAGATGTGTAAATGAAATCATATTTCCTAAAGACACCACAGTCTCCACTGACCTTCATTCCAAGGAAACCAAACCCTAGACAAATGCTTGGAACCCCTGGAGTCTCTCACTTCTCAGAGATTGGGGTGCAATGTAAGGGTATCAAACAGCCATTTTCCTGTCTTGGAATGGGAAATCCCATTTTTGTTTTTTGTTAATCATTTTTATTGATTTTCCATTAAAAAACATCCAATTAAATATCCAATCATAATACTTCAATTTAGAAAACTAAAATAAAAAAGATCAAATTATAGTCCAAATTATATTTATTAATTTCTTGGGGCTCCCCACGGTCTGGATCTCTGGAGCATATCTCCACATCTTAATCCTGCTTCTCATTGTTGGGGAAATCCCATTTTTGGATTGTGTAATGGGGGTTGGGGTTGCTTGTGCGTAAGTCGCAAACTGCTCCAAGCTGAGTTGTTTGGTTAAAATTTTCCCCCGGCTGGACAGCCTCTACTCCGTGGCTGTCTCAATCACTGGCAGAATCCGTCAGTGGGCGTTTCCTGAACTTTTTCCAACATAAAAGTTCTTTGACACCAAGTCTCTGCCTAGCCTCCCTGCGCAGAGGCTTTCTGCGCAGAGTGGGCGTCCCAAGCGGAGGTTCTGTGCTCTCCCCGCTGGTCTCGCTGGAACAGTCTCGGAGCCCTCCCTCCGAAGCTCCCTCAGCCTCCCCTTTCTTCCTAGCGTCACGCCTACCTCCTTCCCCAGCGGAAGCTCCCCCTCTCTCCTTGCTGGTTCCCTCTCCAGCGTCATTGGGGAGCCTTACCTTCACCCTTGGCTCTGATGGCAGTTCCCTGACAGGATTGTGTACAAAACAAAGTCTGTGCAGATAAGTTTGCATTCCATGGGGAGGGGAAATGCAATTCTATTCTGCAATTCTGGGTAGGGCGGTTTGCATGCACTGCTCAGCTGATTCCTGTGTGCATGCCCTGTTTCTGCAAAATTAATACATTTGAATAAAAAAAGATGGAAGGCAGAGACAAGAAAGGAAACACTTCCTGTTATGGGTTGGGAAAAGCAGCTTGACCTTCAGCTTCAACTGCAAATGCATCTGTGCATGTGTGAACTAATAAGGTCAAACGGGAAGGGAGACAATGTGGATTCCAAATGAGAACCAGCTCCCAGGTGTGATCAAGGCCCCAGCCTCACTATTAATTTGTTAGATGCCCATCTGTCATTGCTTTTGATAGTTAGCAAGCTTTGTTGGACAGGCTCTCTCCCAGGTGCTGTCATACCTTTGTGGTCTGTCAAATGATTTACAGGATTTACAGTTAGTGGCAATCACCTGCCTAACATCTGTTAGCAGGGTTTTTGTAAGCTTGCAGCTTTGTTAAAAGTTCCTTCCAGGTAAGCCGGGAGGGTTCTGTTTGGCATCCTGAGAATGGCATATCACCTGCATTACGTCCTTTATTATATAGAGCATTTCTTGCCAGAAGGTTAATGTTTGAGGACTTGAGCATCATAAATGTAGGTCAGTGGTGCTTAGTGTTTGAGACCTCCATCTTCAGAAGACCAGGAACCATATGCCACCTGTAACTCAATTGAAACTTGAATGGATTCAGTGTCAAATTTATCTGAAACATCTCACTCCTAATCACTTCTCTGCTTTACTGCCTTCCTACACTCCCACCCCATGCGGGGAAAATATCCTTTGATCTCTTGAGAAATCCAGCAGCACCCTTCTCTGTTTCCTAGACACTCACTGCATGGCCAGGCAAAAGAAGAAGAAGAGTTTGGATTTGATATCCCGCTTTATCACTACATGAAGGAGTCTCAAAGCAGCTAACAATCTCCTTTCCCTTCCTCCCCCACAACAAACACTCTGTGAGGTGAGTGGGGCTGAGAGACTTCAGAGAAGTATGACTAGCCCAAGGTCACCCAGCAGCTGCATGTGGAGGAGCGGGGAATCGAACCCGGTTCACCAGATTACGAGTCCACCTCTCTAACCACTACACCACACTGGAGAACAATCCCCACCACCAACTCCACATTTTTCAGAAGGAGAGCTTTCCTGCAAGGGCAACCGTTATAGTTTTAGGGGAGGTCTAATAAAAAGGATTCGCTTAATCTCCCATAGTGTTTTATGGTCAGTTGGTTTGGAAATAGCAGGCATGAAACAGGTGGCCTGCTATATATTAATAAAAATACCTGTCAATGTGCAGATAGATTGGTCCAGGGGCTTTAATGCCAGGCCCCTTTGAAGTTGATTTGAAGGTAAAGGTAAAGGGACCCCTCACCGTTAGGTCCAGTCGTGGCCGACTGGGGTTGCAGCGCTCATCTCGCTCTATAGGCTGAGGGAGCCGGCGTACAGCTTCTGGGTCATGTGGCCAGCATGACTAAGCCACTTTTGGTGAACCAGAGCGGGTGGCCAGGACATGATACTGTAGCACCCTACTTGTCACTTTTTTCCAGGACGACAAGGAACCATTAATGAGTACTTTTGGGGTTCAGACAGTCAACCAGCTACAAATCCACCTGACAGTTACCTTATCCAGCCCACATTTTAACAGCTTCTTTGCAAGAATATCATGCAGGACTTTGTCAAAACCCTTACTGAAATCAAAATACGCTACATCCACAGCATTCCCCTGGTCCGCCAAGCTTGTAACTCCATCAAAAAAAAATGAAAAAGCAACGAGTTTTGAGTGCCATGACTTGTTTTGGGGAAAACCCTTGCTGGGTCTTGGTAATCACAGCATCCTTTTCTAAGCACTTACAGAACAACTGTTTAATTATGTGTTCTTTTTTTTTTTTAATGTTTATTAAGGTTTTCAAATACAAATGCAAAAATAATAAACAATATAACATGTATCATAACATAGTTTCAAGGTTTCTTTGGACTCCCTCACGTCTCCCGCTCCCACTTACATCGTTATAAATTTTTACCAGCAATTTATCATCTTGTTTACATTCTTGTGTCCCGCTCATTTAAATATAATCCAATAATTCTCCAAAAAGTTTATATTTCCCTCGATCTCATTTATCATCCTGATTCCATCTAATTTAATGGTGCACAGTTGTTTATGATCTAGCATCCTTCTTAACATTCAACCAAATTACAGTATTTTTGTAAGTAAATCTTAAATTTCTTCCAGTCTTCTTCAACCCTCTCCTCTCCCAGGTCTCGGATTCTGCCTGTCATCTCAGCTAGTTCCATATAGTCTATCAGTTGCATCTGCCATTCTTCCAGTGTGGGTAGATCTTGAGTTTTCCAATGCTTAGCGATGAGTATCTTTGCTGCCATTGTTGCATATGTTTAATTATGTGTTCTTAGACCAGGGGTCAGCAACTATTTTCAGGCATGGGCAGGTCCACTGTCCCTCAGACCTTGTGGTGGGCCGGGCTATATTTTGAAAAAAATATATGCACGAATTCCTATGCCCCACAAATAACCCAGAGATGCATTTTAAATAAAAGGACACATTCTAGTCATGTAAAAACACGCTGATTCCCGGACCGTCCGTGGGCCAGATTGAGAAGGTGATTGGGCTGCATCCGGCCCCCGGGCCTTAGGTTGCCTACCACTGTCTTAGACCCCTGGTTTAAAATAATGATGTTAGTTGGCCACTTAAGTGCTCTCATCAGCATCCCAAACCAATGAGCAAACTTCCAAGAATTCCAGCCAAGTGGGCCTCACCTAGCTGCTAGAATGAAGAACAATAGCCAAGGTAGTGTGTGAGAGCTGAGCTGAACGCAGGCTGGAAGATGGAGACACACAGACCTGCCTGCTCTGTGCTGGATCAAATTTGCCACCAATGGAGAAGTAGGATCTGTTTGGATGTTAATGCCATGGGCCCCTCCATCTTATGTTTAGGTTGCATCCATGTATAAATAAACCATATATCCTAATGACGCCATAGTCTCTGCTGAGTTTTATTCCTAGGAAACTAAAACCCGAGGAAGTAGCTGGAACCTCTGATGCCTCTCACTGCTTGGTGATTGGGGTGGTGTGAAAACAGGCATTCACAGCTGGTACTTCCAAGTAAGACTGGGAGGAGATTAGAATCAAAAAATTTAATAAGCAAATCTTTCCGGGGTTTGTTTTTTTCCTACTAAAGCAAATAAAAGTAAATATTCACTGCACATCATCAATCATTTTGCAAGTACAGCTATTAGGCAACAGCAAAACCCTCTTTGTTCCCCGGTATAGCAGAACAATTGCAGAGTTAAAATGAAACATAAGCATCTATGGAGTTTGAATTATTTAGCAGACAGTATCCCTTACATCCCTGGACTTCTCTTTTGTACCAACCATGTGCAGCTTAAAGTAATTCTGCATTCAATGATAACATTTTTCATCCCTATAATTAATTTACTGGAAATAAGTTAGGGAAACCACCACTGCCTTTCTCTTTTGATAGAATGCATGGATCTGTGATAAATTAACGAGGTATTCTTGCTCCCAAGCACGAAAACAATACAGAGGAAAGAAGGGGCGGGGAGGGAAAGAACCCACCAAATAGCAATATTGAAATTATTGAGATGAACGCTTCTACAGGGGTTGCTTTCGGAGTTTTACCACAAAGCATACATTTCACTGTACATCTCAGCTGCAATCTTGTGCGCTGCTAAGGGTGACAAAACAAAAACAAGGCAGTGGAACTTGGTACAAAAGGACTGCACTCTTTCCATGCTCTTGTGCAGGGCCGTCGTAAGCATATCTGGCGCAGTGGTGCAAAGATCCCTCAGGCTGTTGACCCTTTTTTTAGGGCTGGAGGAGGCACACAGCGGCTGGAGGGCGGATCCTCTGGCGGGGAAGAGGCGCAGAGGCTGGACGCGGTGCCTCTCGGTTCAGCTGGCCGCTTTGTGCAGCAGTGGCATGGCAGGCAACACACTGAGCGAGCGAGCAGGCCTGCGCCAAGCAAGCGAGGGTGCATGCGTTGCTCCCACTGAGCATCGGTTCAGTTTTTTCCCTTTTAGCCTTCTGGCGCCCCCCAGAATTCAGCACCTGCAGGCTAAAGGGGGAAAAACTGAGCCGGCGATCGGCGGGAGCGGCGCATGCACCCTCACTCATTCACTGCGCTCGTTCGGTGTTCCCCAGACTCTCGCCTCCAGAACCTGGCACCCTGGCACCCCACGACACTAGCCTCTATGGGTAAGACGGGCCTGCTCTTGTGCAGCATCCATTTTTACAAGGAACACTCAGCAGGAGCGAGCCAGTGTCACAGAAACACAGAACTATTCCACTGCTGAATAGCTCTCACCATCAGGAAGTTATTCCTAAGGTTTAGTCAGAATCTCTTTCCGTGGCTTATCAAATGGTAGAGTTGTAAGGGACCCCAGTGGTCATCTAGTCCAGCCTGCTGCAGTGCAGGAATCACTCGGTGGGACTTGTTGTTGTTTAGTCGTTTAGTCGTGTCCGACTCTTCGTGACTCCATGGACCAGAGCACGCCAGGCACTTCTGTCTTCCACTGCCTCCCGCACTTTGGTCAGATTCATGTTTGTAGCTTTGAGAATACTGTCCATGAAATCACATGCTAGTAAAACAACAACAACAACACTGCAGGTGAACATGACCCACGTCAAGTCCTTTGCAAACCACCACCACCCTTTTCATTTTGAGCCACCAGCTTTGTTTATGAGTCTCTAACATATTTGAGTGCCGGCTGAGGAGGTTTTTCTCCCCGACACTCCAGCAGGCGAGTAATTCCCTTTGCACAAACATGTGAGCGGAATGCCAGCCAGACAATTAGTGCGGCTTTTATTTTGCCTGCTTGCCATCCTTGCTAAGCTGAAGGAAATTTGATTTATTTCAGTAACAGGGAGGCGAATGCACTGCTCCTTCTAAGTTTACCCTCTCGTGTGCCTCGCCATATACATCGCTGAGTGGGGAGAAGGCAGGGAACAAACCCTGTCAACACACTGTGCTCAGCTGGAACAAGACCTGACGGCTTCAACGTTCTTAGCTCAATGCAATGCAAGGGGAAATAAAGGAGAAAGGTTATATCTGGCCCAAGACCTGGACATTGGGATAGACTTACTCCCTTATTAGGGAAGGATACTGCATTTGGGACTTTTCAATTTAGTGAAAAGGCAAGTAGAAGTTTATAACATTATGCTATGATAGAAGTTTATAAAATTATGCCTGGCATGAAGAGAATGGATGGAGAAATTTTGCCCCCCGCCCCTCCTAATATTAGAACTTGTGGACATCCATTGAAGCTGGATGTTGAAAGATTTATGACAGATAAAAGGAAGTCCTGTATAGTTAAAGCTATGGTTTTCCCAGTCGTGATGTATGGAAGTGAGAGCTGGACCATCAAGAAGGCTGATCGCCGAAGAATTGATGCTTTTGAATTATGGGGCTGGAGGAGACTCTTGAGAGTCCCATGGACTGCAAGAAGATCAAACCTCTCCATTCTGAAGGAAATCAGCCCTGAGTGCTCACTGGAAGGACAGATCCTGAAGCTGAGGCTCCAAGACTTTGGCCACCTCATGAGAAGAGAAGACTCCCTAGAGAAGACTCTGATGTTGGGAAAGAGGGAGGGCACAAGGAGAAGGGGACGACAGAGGACGAGATGGTGGGAAAGTGTTCTCAAAGCTACGAACATGAGTTTGACCAAACTGCGGGAGGCAGTGGAAGACAGAAGTACCTGGCATGCTCTGGTCCATGGGGTCACGAAGAGTCGGACACAGCTAAATGACTAAACAGCAACAAGAAAAGGAAGTCCTTCTTCCTGCAGCACATCGTTAAACTATGGAACTCCCACCCACAGGAGGCAGTGATGGCCACAAACCTGGACGGCTTTAAAAGGGGATTGGACAAATTCATAGAGGAGACATGGTTAAGTCTGGGGGGGGCAGGAACATGATGTCAAGGGGAGGCAGGACTCCAAAGAGTGTGGGATGGAGGCAGGGGACCAGGAGAGTGACCCAGGAGAGGGGACAAGTGATTGATGGGGCTTGGTGCTGCCCGTAAGGAGCCGGGGGAAGTGGGAGAGTCATGGCAGTCTGCGTGGAGAAAGGCATGCCAGATGTGGCGCCAGAAGGCGAGGCTGTTCAGCCAACAGATGGGTCTGCAGTCTCCGCACCTTCTCCTGCCCTGCTGTCTCCTAGATTCTGGAGGGCCACGAGACAGCAAGAGCTGCGGTGACTGCCGTGCAAGAGAAATCTCAGGTTCTGTATGTGCAACCTACTAGGAGAGGGCATATAAACCAGAACACTGGTGTGTGTGTGCGTGTGTGTGCTTGGTTCCTATTGCCATAACTGCCTCATGGGGCCCAGACCAGTGGCCAGCTGCTAAGAGGCTAGAAGCATGTTTACGTGTGTGTTTCTCTTGCGAAGAAAGAGTTAACTGTCATATGTGTGCCTTCCTTATCTGTGACGGGACAGGAGACATAAGAATTCTCCCCTGGTCTCCATGCTGGCCCAAATAGGACTAATTTAGCCAGCTAGCCCTGGTGATCATCTAATGTTTATTGGATGGTTCCCCCCCCCCCAATAAATTGATTTTTGAATTCTGAAATTATCGTTATTCATGTTTTATACTATCTTTTATGCTGTTTTTTGTTGCATCAGTTAAGTGCTTTAAATTTGTTGTTAGCCGCCCTGGGCCCAGTTTTTGAACCAGGAAGGGCGGGGTAGAAATAAATTATTATTATTATTATTATTATTATTATTATTATTATTATTATTATTAGACACAACAGCTATGCTCTACCTCAACAGTTGGAGGCACCAATGCTTCTGAATACCAGTTGCTGGAAAGTACAGAAGAATGTTCCTATTGTGCTTGGATCCTGCTTGCAGGCTTCCCATTAGGACATCACATTAGCCACTAAGAGAACAGGATACTGGACTAGATAGGCCATTGGCCTGATCCAGCAGGCTTTCTTTATGTTCTAATTCTTGGAGGTTAAGCACACGGATGGCGCTGTGGGTTAAACCACAGAGCCTAGGACTTGCCAATCAGAACATCGGTGGTTTGAATCCTCACAACGGGGTGAGCTCCTGTTGCTTGGTCCCAGCTCCTGCCAACCTAGCAGTTCGAAAGCACACCAGTGCAAGTAGATAAATAGGTACCGCTCCAGCGGGAAGGTAAACGGCATTTCCGTACGCTGCTCTGGTTCCCCAGAAGCGGCTTAGTCATGCTGGCCACATGACCCGGAAGCTGTACGCCGGCTCCCTTGGCCAGTAAAGTGAGATGAGCGCTGCAACCCCAGAGTCATCCACGACTGGACCTAACAGTCAGGGGTCCCTTTACCTTTAAGCACATCTTTTAGATTTTAATTTTTCTTTTTCAGAGCCAGCAACTCCCAATTCCCCATGGCTGCCAATGCAAAATGATCACAGACTGCATCTAGATGTAAGTCTGTATTTGGAGTATTTATACCACGCCTCTTAACAAAGGCCTGCTCATTGAGGAGCTTCCAGCAGCTTCAGGAATCATTGCTGCAGAAAGGGTCTTAGGGGTCATCTTGTCGAACCCTGGTCAGCAATCCCCCCCCTCCACCATCATGCTTTATTAGCTGTCGTCGTGACTGCAATTCAGCCTATAGACTTCCTGAATTCAGAATGCGGGGGTTGCGGGGGAGAGAAAGCAGAGCCCACACTTTGCCAGCATTCTCTCGCAGGAGCACTGCAGAGCTTGGGAAATGTGCGGCCGCACCATTTAGTCAATTGATCGGTCGCATTTCTCTCTTAAAAAGAGCTCCCCTGCTAAATCAAGCAGCAGCGTTCAAAATACTTTTGCATTGCTGTTTATAGGAAGTCCTGTTTTATAAGAAGATTGGCACCATCGTAGATAGAAGGGGCACCATCTCAAGAAGCGCCCCCTGATAGGACCCTGGCAGAGACACATGCCCGACTGGCATGTTCTCTCCCTCCTGGTCGATCGTTTGGGAGCTTCATAAGCTTTCTTCTGCTCGAACATCACAGCGACCAATGCCAACAGACATCGGCACACTTAGGGATCTGCAGAGTTTGCGTATCATGCGTGACAGACCTCAGCAACTCAGCATTTTGGCTAATCTACTTTATTTACATATAAACACACCTGGAGCTCTGCTGCTCCAGAGAAGCGGACACGGAGCAATGGATCCAAACTACAAGAAAGAAAATTCCACCTAAACATTAGGAAGAACTTCCTGACAGTAAGAGCTGTTCGACAGTGGAATTTGCTGCCAAGGAGTGTGGTGGAGTCTCCTTCTTTGGAGGTCTTTAAGCAGAGGCTTGACAACCATATATCAGGAGTGCTCTGATGGTGTTTCCTGCTTGGCAGGGGGTTGGACTCGATGGCCCTTGTGGTCTCTTCCAACTCTATGATTCTATGATTCTAACATGGCTCCCTCTCTCTCTCTAGCATCAGACAGACACGGGCAGGGGGCATCTAAAAAGAAATAAATGAACTATTCTCTTTGAAAATTCTTCACTGATTATTGTTCTTGTTGGTGGATCAGTTTAGATTTCAGGTGACAGCCCAAACCGACTATCCACTTACAGGACAATACAGTGGTACCTCGGGTTAAGAACTTAATTCGTCCCGGAGGTCCGTTCTTAACCTGAAACTGTTCTTAACCTGAGGCACCACTTTAGCTAATGGGGTCTCCCGCTGCTGCCGGAGCACAATTTCTGTTCTCATCCTGAAGCAAAGTTCTTAACCCGAGGTACTATTTCTGGGTTAACGGAGTCTGTAACCTGAACCGTATGTAACCTGAACTGTATGTAACCTGAAGCGTATGTAACCCAAGGTACCACTATACTCCTGAGCCAGGTTCAAGATCTTTGCATTAATTCACAAAGTGCTGAACAACTTAGGTCCAGGGGACCTCAGGGACCTCCTGAACCCTTCCATCCCAGCTTGGTCACTGAGATCAACTGCAAGAGCATCGTTGCTCATTCCCCAAGTTCTGACGTTCATCTGACAGCATCGAGAAACAGTGCCGTTTACTGCCATTGGCCCAGTCCTGTGTAACTCTCTGCTACTGGAGATTTAGCAAATAAAAAAATTGTCCAGTAGCACCTTAGAGACCAACTAATTTTGTTCTTGGTATAATAATAATAATAATAATAATAATAATAATAATAATAATAATTTTTTATTTATACCCCGCCCTCCCCAGCCAAGGCCGGGCTCAGAGCGGCTTACAAACAATAATAAAAACAAGAAGAATGATTACAACTTAAAAACAAAAATAAAATACAACATTAAAATAATGGAACATTAAAATATTAAAATGTAGCCTCGTCACAGGAGGAGAAGGAAAAGAAAACAAAAGGGAGAGGGGGGGAGAGGGAGGGAGGGACTCAAATTGGCTCCAAGCCAAAGGCCAGGCGGAATAACTCTGTCTTACAGGCCCTGCGGAAAGAAATCAGATCCTGCAGGGCCCTGGTCTCATGAGGCAGAGCGTTCCACCAGACCGGAGCCAGAGTTGAAAAGGCTCTGGCTCTGGTTGAAGCCAATCTAACTTCCTTAGGGCCCGGGACCACTAGGGTGTTGTTATTTATGGACCTTAAGGTCCTCCGTGGGGCATACCAGGAGAGGCGGTCCCGTAGGTATGAGGGTCCTAGGCCGTGAAGGGCTTTAAAGGTCAAAAGCAGCACCTTCAATCTGACCCCGTACTCCACCGGGAGCCAGTGCAGCTTGAAAAGCGCTGGGTGAACATGCTCCCATGGCAGAGACCCCGTGAGGAGCCTCGCTGCAGCATTCTGCCCCCGCTGGAGTTTCTGGGACAGCTTCAAGGGCAGCCCCGCGTAGAGCGAATTACAGTAGTCAAGCCTGGAGATGACCGTCGCATGGATCACTGTGGCCAAGTCAGGGCGGGAAAGGTAAGGAACCAACTGCTTGATGCGGCGAAGGTGGAAAAATGTCGCCTTGGCTGTTGCTGTAACCTGCGCCTCCATGGAAAGGGAGGCGTCAAGGATTACACCCAAACTCTTAACACACATAAGCTTTTGTGTGCATGCCCACTTCTTCAGATACTTAGTTGGTCTCTAAGGTGCTACTGGACTGCGTCAGATATTTCGACTGCTTCAGACCAACCTGAATCTGGAGATTTAGCAGTCACTTTCTCTGCCAATTTTTAAATGCCTGCAGGCAATGAAGAATGCATACTTCCATAATGGTTAATGGAGGTCTGTTTTAAACTTTTAAAATAGTTTTTTATGGCTGTAAAGCACTTCAGTATTTTTTATGACACAGCGGTATGCATTCCCCCCCACAAACAAACAAACAAACAAACAAACAAATAAATGTGGAAGTGGCATATTTTACTCTTTGTGGGCAAGTCCATGTCTCACCCCTGAAAGAAAGAGACGAGCTGCTTTGTCTGGCCAGTCCTGTGGCCCATGGGCAGCCTTGCCCTTCTGCAAGGCTTCCGTGTCCACTTCAGTAACCAACTGGCATGGTACAGAACTGTGGCTCAGTGGTTAGAGCATCTGACTTGAAAGCAGATTAGGCCAGGTTCACTCCCCAGTGGCAGATCCAGGGCTGGAAGGGACTCCTGCCTGAAACCCCAGGTTGCTGCTGGTGGTCAGTGTAGACCAGGGGTAGGCAACCTAAGGCCCGGGGGCCGGATGCGGCCCAATCGCCTTCTCAATCTGGCCCGCAAATGGTCCGGGAATCAGCATGTTTTTACATGAGTAGAATGTGTACTTTTATTTAAAATGCATCTCTGGGTTATTTGTGGGGCATAGGAATTCGTTCATTTTCCGCCCCAAAATATAGTCCAGCCCACCACATGGTCTGAGGGACGGTGAACCGGCCCACAGCTGAAAAAGGTTGCTGACCCCTGGTGTAGACAATAGATCAGGGGTTAGCAAACTTTTTCAGCAGGGGGCGTGTCCACTGTCCCTCACACCTTGTGGGGGCCCGGACTATATTTTGAAAATATAAATATAAATGAACGAATTCCTATGCCCCACAAATAACCCAGAGGTGCATTTCAAATAAAAGGACACATTCTACTCATGTAAAAACACGCTGATTCCCGGACAGTCCGCAGGCCAGATTGAGAAGGCGATTGGGCCAGATCCAGACCCCGGGCCTCAGTTTTCCTACCCATGCAATAGATGAACCAATGGTATGAGCCAGAATCACAGAATTGAAGATTTGGGAGGGACCCTGAGGACCATCTACTCCAACCCTTTGCAATGCAGGAATATGCAGCTGTTCCATACAGGGATCGAACCTGCCACTTGGTGTCCCCAGCATCATGCTCTAACCAATCGAGCTTGTCAAGCTCCTTGTGTCACTAATGAGCTATGGCTCATATTTAAAGGCAATTGTGCGGTCTCTGGATAGATGCGCCCATCTCATTTTGTCACCACCGTAATTTGGGACGCGGGTGGTGCTGTGGGTTAAACCACAGAGCCTAGGATTTGCTGATCAGAAGGTCGGCGGTTCGAATCCCCGTGACGGGGTGAGCTCCCGTTGCTCAGTCCCTGCTCCTGCCAACCTAGCAGTTCGAAAGCATGTCAAAGTCAAGTAGATAAATAGGTACCGCTCCGGTGGGAAGGTAAACGGCATTTCTGTGTGCTGCTCTGGTTCGCCAGAAGTGGCTTAGTCATGCTGGCCACATGACCCGGAAGCTGTACACCGGCTCCCTCGGCCAATAAAGCGAGATGAGCGCCGCAACCCCACAGTCGGTCACGACTGGACCTAATGGTCAGGGGTCCCTTTACCCTTTACCTTTAATTCCCCAAGGACAAAAAACAACAACAAAAACAGCTGGAGGCGGGAGGCGCAGAACCCCAGCAAATGATTTCCCTCCACCGAAGGCAGTCTTGCAGCTGACGGGCAATTTCAAGCCACGGCCATCACTGTGGCTTCTGGCCTGGCTCCCTTCAGCCCAGAAGCGATTTCCTTTTGCCTTGGAATACCTTGCAAAGATGCGTTCCCTCCTGCCCCCCACCCCTTCCCCCCAATCTCCACCTGCAGGTAGAACAGGTGGAAGGCAATTATCATAAAGGCAGCGGCAATAGGCAATTTTGTGGAGTTCTGTTTGCTTGCGAGGCACATCAGAATCTTTCAATTTCATTGCCCTCCGGAGATTGTATCTATTTTCTTCCCCATTTGGAGAGGCGGCTGTTGAGAGCATATATAATGGGCCTGGGTATTTCTGAGAAGAGCTCTGGTTCTTCCACTGAGCTGGTTTCCGATCAGTCACCTGAACAAGGGGCCATTTGACTCTTAGCAAATGAGGCCATTCAGACCCACCATCTCTCCCCCCTGGCCACATTTGAGCCCTGCAGCCACAAAAACATGAAAGGAGGCTGCTGGATCAGGCCAGTGGCCCATCTAGTCCAGCATTCTGGTCTCACAGCAGCCAGCCAGTTGCCCCAGAGGGAAACCAGCAAGCTGTACCCAAAAAACAAGTGACCTCTCCTCTCCTGGGGTTTCCAGCAACTGGTATCCAGAAGCATTGCTGCTTCCAGCTGTGAAGGCAGAGCATAAACATCATGGTAGTTCAGCATCCAGTAATGTCTCCAGGTATGGCTGGAAGTGAGGGATGCAGGTGGCGCTGTGGGTTAAACCATAGAGCCTAGGGCTTGCTGATCAGAAGGTCAGCGGTTCGAATCCCCGCGACGGGGTAAGCTCCCGTTGCTCGGTCCCTGCTCCTGCCAACCTAGCAGTTCAAAAGCACTAAGTGCAAGTAGATAAATAGGTACCACTCCGGTGGGAAGGTAAATGGCGTTTCTGTGTGCTGCTCTGGTTCGCCAGAAGCGGCTTAGTCATGCTGGCCTAATGGTCAGGGGTCCTTTTACCTTTACCTTTTTCCTCATGACCATCTTAAAACACAGCAAGGTTGTCCTTCACCCACTTTGTTTCAAATGTCATGTGTGTGTCATTAAGGTCGGGGATGTTTCCACATTGCCAACTACCTGTCCACTCAAGCGATTGGAGAGGGGGCATAGGTGCCTTGAAATGGCTTATGTGTATTCCTGCATTGCAGAGGGTTGGGCGATATTACCCTCAGTCAGGGCCCCTTCCAACTGAGATTCTATGATTCCAAATCAGGTCAAAGCTGGTTTGCAGGAATGCAGGAATCACGGCCGAAAAATCCCAGACAACAGGCCATCCAACCTCAGTTTAAAACAGTGTTTCCCAAACTTGTGTCTCCAACCGTTCTTGGACTACAACTCCCATCATCCCAGTGGTCAGGGATGATGGGAATTGTAGTCCAAAAAGAGCTGGGAAACACGAGTTCAAAGCCTCCAATGAAGTAGAGTCCACCATCTTCTGAGGGAGTCCGTTCCACTGGCAAATACCTCTCACCGTCAGAAAGTTCTTCCGAAAGTTTAGTCAGAATCTCCTGTCTTACCATTTGAATCCATTGGTTCAGCTCCTCCTCTTTGGAGCAGCAGAAAACAAGTTTGCTCTACCTTCCATGTGAACAGTTGGAGGATGTTTAGCCTTGAGAGGAGAAGATGGGTAGGTATCTTCTACTTTCTGAAGCTATCTTCAACCTGTCTTCTCTCAAGGCTAAACACCCTCCAACTCCCTCAACTGTTCATCGAAGGCTTGGTCTATTAAATGATTGAATTTTTTTTATGTTAACCATTTAGAGATTTTTTTTTTTACTAGGTTAAGCACATGGGACGCGGGTGGTACTGTGGGTTAAACCACAGAGCCTAGGACTTGCCGATCAGAAGGTCGGCGGTTCGAATCCCCGCAACGGGGTGAGTTCCGGTTGCTCGGTCCCTGCTCCTGCCAACCTAGCAGTTCAAAAGCACATCAAAGTAGATAAATAGGTACCGCTGCGGCGGGAAGGTAACCGGTGTTTCCAAGCGCTGCTCTGGTTCGCTGGCCACATGACCTGGAAGCTGTGCACCGGCTCCCTCGGCCAATAAAGCAAGATGAGCGCCGCAAGCCCAGAGTCGTCCACGACTAGACCTAATGTTCAGGGGTCATAGAATCATAGAATCATAGAATCATAGAGTTGGAAGAGACCACAAGGGCCATCGAGTCCAACCCCCTGCCAAGCAGGAAACACCATCAGAGCACTCCTGACATATGGTTGTCAAGCCTCTGCTTAAAGACCTCCAAAGAAGGAGACTCCACCACACTCCTTGGCAGCAAATTCCACTGTCAAACAGCTCTTTCTGTCAGGAAGTTCTTCCTAATGTTTAGGTGGAATCTTTTTTCTTGTAGTTTGGAACCATTGCTCTGTGTCCGCTTCTCTGGAGCAGCAGAAAACAACCTTTCTCCCTCCTCTATGTGACATCCTTTTATATATTTGAACATGGCTATCATATCACCCCTTAACCTCCTCTTCTCCAGGCTAAACATGCCCAGCTCCCTTAGCCGTTCCTCATAAGGCATCGTTTCCAGGCCTTTGACCATTTTGGTTGCCCTCCTCTGGACACGTTCCAGTTTGTCAGTGTCCTTCTTGAACTGTGGTGCCCAGAACTGGACACAGTACTCCAGGTGAGGTCTGACCAGAGCAGAATACAGTGGCACTATTACTTCCCTTGATCTAGATGCTATACTCCTATTGATGCAGCCCAGAATTGCATTGGCTTTTTTAGCTGCCGCGTCACCCTGTTGGCTCATGTCAAGTTTGTGGTCAACCAAGACTCCTAGATCCTTTTCACATGTACTGCTCTCAAGTACATGTAAAGGTCCCTTTACCTTTTAAGCATATAGTTTTTTAAAAAATATAAATGAAATAGGCACAGACCAGAAGTATGGTGGTCTGACCATTTCCAGCTGTATTCACCTACAGAAAGGCAAGTTGAGGCAGGTGCTCTGAGCTTTACCCTCACTTTTCTCAAGCAGGATGGGGAAGTAGGATTGGGGTGGACGGCCAGTGACTCAAACAGCACACACTTTGCTTCTTGGTATGTTTATTTTAGATATTGGTTAAGCACTCCCAACCGCTCTCCTCTTGCCAACGCCTCCACCAGCCCCAGGGCTCTGGAGGAGGTCATCTTGAACACAGAGGGCAGAGATATTTTGTTCCCTGTTGTAGACATTGGTTAAATAATAATTAAAAAAAAAACAAAAACTTTACAATAATACATTTTTGTTGTAGTTTTGATCCTTAAAAAAGAAGAGAGGAAAGCTAAAGGAACCCTATCCAGGTTATGTGTTTGGTTACGTATATCCATATGTACCGTATTTTTCGCTCTATAAGACGCACCAAACCACAAGACGCATCTAGTTTTTGGAGGAGGAAAACAAGAAAAAAAATATTCTGAATCTCAGAAGCCAGAACAGCAAGAGGGATCGCTGCACAGTGAAAGCAGCAATCCCTCTTGCTGTTCTGGCTTCTGGGATAGCTGCGCAGCCTGCATTCGCTCCATAAGATGCACACACATTTCCCCTTACTTTTTAGGAGGGAAAAGGCGAGTCTTATAGAGCAAAAAATACGGTATATAAAGAAGCAGGTCTCTCTTGATATACATATGCTAGATATGCCTAGGATCAAAGGAGAGTAATGAATGCTGGTTGCCAGCTATGGCTGCTTCCATCCACCAGGAACCCAAAGTGACATTGGGGCAACCTTGAGAAGAGGGGAAGTTTCACCTCTTGGACAGCAAAAATCCTAGAAAAGAGAGAGGAAGGGAATCAGAAGAAACAGCAGAACGGGGTATCTCCTCTGGACCTGTCCGATACGCTTCTTGTTCCACCACAAGACTTGACTGGGTTTGCTATCAGGAAGGCTGTCCTGAAGGCCTAGAAAATCATGGGGTGTTGCTGCTCATCTCACAGTGCTCCTTGCACTCCTGGAGGGACCCCCCTGCCCCCCGCCAGCTGCACAAACATCTTCTCCACCTTCTGCTTCAAGAGGAGAAAGTTAAGACACTTCTGTGGGTGACGGAAGCCAAGCTTGGCTGAGGGGAGGAAGGAGACAGTTGTGTGGTTTGTTTTTTTCCAAGCAGCAAAAAGGAATGGTATGGAGACTGTGGGGACAGGGGGAAAGGGACATAGCTGTCTCTTGCCCTGCAAAGCAGTTTGGCAAACTAAGGCGCATAAGCCACAATTGGCTCAGTCTCTCCGTCCAGAGTCGGCCTCCTCGAGATTCTCCAACTGCTTGCAAAAGCAGGCGTGCTCCTTTGAAACGCCATTTGCGACCCCTTTCGAACATGGATGTATTTGGACACAATGGGAGACTCTTGGACTCTTGCTCTAGACACTTCAAACCAAAAAGAAACACAAAGCGAAAAAAAAACCCTTCTTTGAGTATGCAGAATTCCTGGCGTTTAAGTGCTCCCTCAGCACAGATTTCCTGGGGGAAATTGTCCTGTCAAAGCTCCTGCAAAACTTGCCGCCGTGCCTTTTCGAAAGCAGAGACTCCAGAAGGCCAAAAGGCCGAAGGAAACATTTTCAAGGTGTCTTTGTCCATCTCTGCATGCGCAAAAGTTTGGGCTGCGCTTTCCCCCACCCCCTCAGAGCACTCATCCCTCTTTTCTTCTATAATGCCACTATCAAAAGGAGGAGAGGGAGAGCAAAGAGGGTCCCTGGGACAGAAGGCCGGATGCCAGATCCATTTGTGTCCACAAACGTCTTCTGTTCGGGGATCATGTCTGTGGTCAGCGACTTCTGCAGGGAGAAAGGAGGAGGGGGGGAGGGAGAGAGGAAAAGAAAGGAGGGTCAGTTCAACAGAGCGGCAGCCACCCCAGGGCACTGGAGTTTTTCCTGAAAGAGCTGCTTCTCTCCTTCCAAGCCAAGGAGCCAGACCTCTTGGTTTCGAGCGAGGATATTGGCAAGTGTCATTGTCAGCATGCAAACCAATACAGCTCTCCTGGGGAGATTAGTAAAAACCTAGGCTGCCAACCTAGCAGTTCGAAAGCACGTCAAAGTGCAAGTAGATAAATAGGTACTGCTCCGGCGGGAAGGTAAATGGCGTTTCCGTGCGCTGCTCTGGTTCGCCAGAAGCGGCTTAGTCATGCTGGCCACATGACCCGGAAGCTGTATGCCGGCTCCCTCGGCCAATAAAGCAAGATGAGCGCCACAACCCCAGAGTCGGCCACAACTGGACCTAATGGTCAGGGGTCCCTTTACCTTTTACCTTAGGCAGTGACTGCAGGAGGCTCTGCATCAATAATAATAATAATAATAATAATAATAATAATAATAATAATAATAATAATATATTACATTTACCCTGCCCACCTGGCCGCGCCTCCCCAGCCACTCTGGGCGGCTTCCAACAGAATATTTAAAACATGACAAAACATCAAACATTAAAAACTTCGCTAAACAGTGCTGCCTTCAGATGTTTTCTAAAAGTCAGGTAGTTGTTTATTTCCTTGACATCTGATGGGAGGGCGTTGTTGTTGTTGTTGTTGTTTCTTTATATCCCTCCCATTACCCTGCCCAAGACTCAAGACTGCATACGCCAATCAAAGCAACACAGATAAATGCAAAAAGCTACAAACATATACAAATGTTTACAAGTAATTACTGTAAACTCCAATAGAATTAAAACCGTCTAAAGAACAGATCTATTAAAATACAGATGATGAAAAACAATAAAAGCAGGACAGCACTCCTTAAAAGTCCTTTCCTTTAAAAAAACAAACAAACAAAACCCAGTCATTTCCCAAAGGCCTGTAGGGGTAATACCATCTTCACTTGCTGTCAGAAGGACAACAAGGAGAGAGCCAGGCTAACTTCTCTAGGGAGGGAGCTCCAAAACCTGGGAGCAGCCACCGAGAAGGCTCTATCCTGCATCCCCAGCAAGCAGGCCTGTGATGGAGGCAGGACTGAGAGAAGGGTCTTCCCTCAAGATTTCAGAACCCAGGCTGCTTTGATGGGAGGATAGGTAAGGGTAAAGGGACCCCTGACCATTAGGTCCAGTCATGGCCGACTCTGGGGTTGCGTCGCTCATCTCGCTTTATTGGCCGAGGGAGCCAGCGTACAGCTTCCGGGTCATGTGGCCAGCATGACTAAGCCACTTCTGGTGAACCAGAGCAGCGCACGGAAACGCCGTTTACCTTCCCGCCAGAATGGTACCTATTTATCTACTTGCACTTTGACGTGCTTTCGAACTGCTAGGTTGGCAGGAGCAGGGACCGAGCAACAGGAGCTCACCCCGTTGCGGGGATTCGAACTGCTGACCTTCTGATCAGCAAGTCCTAGGCTCTGTGGTTTAACCCACAGCACCACCCGCATCTCACAGTCCCTCAAATAGCTTGGGTCAAAGCCATGAACTCATGGACAGACCTTAGATGAGCCACTGTTCTACACACACACACACACACACACGCACACACACATACACACACACACATACACACACACCATGTACCCCTACCCACTATTATCACATCTGCTTCGCATACTGACGGTCCTGAGTTCAAGTCTCTCTGCAGCCTCCTGGGGAAGGATCACCACTCACTGGCAGTAGAGCTTACTCTTGACATGCAGAAGGACCCAGGTTTAAACCCCGGCTGAAAACAATCTCAGCCAGGAGATAATAGGAAAGGTCTCTCTTCTCTCTGCAAGGCAACCCCTTGCTAGTCAGTGAAGACAATGGGCTCATCCACAAGTCTGCTTGCCCAGCTGCCTTCCCCTGGGAAAACCCACAGCTTAGCTCTGAATTGGAGCAAACGGCAATCAGGTTTTGCACAGAGTGCTGTTTGTTCTGATTTATCGCTAAAGAGCAGGTTTTCTGAGGGGGAGCAGTGGGACAAAGACAAAACCACTCGGACCTGTGCCTAGAAAGTAGAAAACCACTTGGACCTGCACTTCCTAGGCATAAGGCAAGAAGTGTGGACCAGCCATACATACAGATGGTACTTTCAATTGACGTTCCTGACTGCAGATTCCTTTAATTGTCTTCTTTTAACGGATCGTGGTTTCAATGTGCTGTGTACACCGACTGGGATTGTTATGGTTCTTTTATAATGAATGGTTGTCTATAAATATTTAATAAAATATATAGAATCAATCTACTACGCTAAAGAGGCAAACAGTCTGGACTGGGCTGGGAAAGGGAGCTTCCTCACTTCTACTGATCACCATCTCCTACCAGATGCTAATAATTCCAGTCTACCTTTGCAGGTGTTGTGAGAATTACTGAGCTGGAGCACATCTGCTTTAAGTACTTGAAATGTGCTCCGCTGGTAGCATCATCATCATCAGTCATCAGGTCATCCAGAACAAAGGGATCACAACCAACAGCATGGAATACTTTGGGTTCGTGTAACAAGGAAGGAGATTCTGGTGAATCTCAATCCACTGGATATTACAATATCTGCTTCTGCTTGTGTGTATGGACAGTTAACATCGATAAATAGGCACATAGAAGGGGACTTCTATTCCTGATGCCTCCTAGAGGGCCTGGCTATAGGAGATGGCCAGATGACCTTATGAACTGTTGGGAAACTGTGTACGTGCATCTACTCACAAAGAGTCAATTAAGGTTTGGCAGACAGCCAGAAGGCAATCTGAAGGAGTAAGTCTGCCTGGTGATAACAGAGACATGGAGACCGCTCCCTGATTGGTCAAGCTCTCTCAAAGGAGTGATAATTAATGGCCTACTAACTGGAATGTGTTTGTTTGGAGTTCATGTTCAGTTGTTCTGTTTCATTGTAGGAGTTGTGAATCGTGTATGAGAGAGCAAGCTAAAGATCCATGTTCTGTTCTGGAGCGTGTTGTGGTCAGTCTAGTGCAATGCTTCCCAAGTGGGGGGGGGTACTGCTCCTGGGGGGCAGTGGGATTCCAGGGGGTGGGTGCTAAGAGGCAAGGGAACAACAAGGGAGGTGCTAGAGGTGTCAATGACTATCAGACTTTGAAAAGCTGGTATCACTGGATCAAGTCTGTCGAATTAATTCAACAAAAGAGTTTGAATTGGATTTTGAATACATGTGCAATTAATTGTTGCTGTTTTGCATTTTGTTGTGTTCTATGATCTGCCTTAGTGGGTCATGCAAACCGCTCTCCCGAATAATCCTTTTTATAAGCTAAGGCACTGGGGATGAGTTTATCGATCCAAGGGAAGTGGCCCCCAAAAGTCTGGGAATAAATAAAGTTCATTTTCTATGTCTGCAATCCTATACCCACTTATCTAGAAGTAAGACCCTGTGAATTTGCAAAAGGTTAAAAAGAAATAAGACCCAACTTGTCCTATCCTATATAAATCAGGATTGGATAAATGCTGGAGAGGTGGATTGAATAAAAACAGATTACATAAACATCTTTTGGAATTGTTCTCAACTGGAGATATTATGGAAATCTATTCGTGCTAATGTCTTTGATATGTTAGGATACAATATACCCCTTGGAACCTTAAATAGTTCTGCTTGGTTATCTAAAAGCTGCAATTCCACAAAATAATCAAGAAATCGTGTTCAAACTTATAACAACTGCTAAGATTGCAATATCAAATAATTAGGAGGTGGGGGACTCAAATCTCCTACTATATCTGAATGGACTGAGGAAAATTTGGTTTGATTAAGCTAACTTATTACAAAACAGTACATATAAACCAGCCTAACAGGTTTGTGGAGGGGGGTATATTTTATAATCTTTTGGAACAACAAGTTCAATGATAATGTCCAACCTTTTGCTGCTTTGAGCCTGCTGTGGCAGCACAGTAGTTCTTTATGCTCTTTGTCTTTGTCTTATTTTGTTTACTTTTTTAAAGAAATTAAGACCCCAAGGTAATTACAACTGGGTAGAATGGCCCCACTCTTTAAAATGAGTACATAGTCCACGGGTCCCTCGAATCTGCACCCCGGCACCTCTTTTGATCCCCAAACGAGAGATTCTTTCTGGGAAATGGGGCCTAAATAGATGTCAAAGGGGGCTTCTCTGTATTTGTCCCCTCCAGTTGAAATCTCTTGAGCCTGGAAGAACGACGACGTGAGCTTTGAAGAGGCTCCTCTCGGGGATGAGCGAGAAAGGACCAAAGAGCCATTAATGTTTCAAAACCAGGAGCTAGTCGAGGAATCAGGGATCAGAGCAGCATCCTTTGGCATGAAACCATCAAAGACGCACGTTTCTTTCCCTTCATGAACTTGAGAGAGATAACTTCAGCTGCAAAAAAAAGACCTCATTAAATTCCACAAGATGGATTTCCTTCAGGAGCTCCTCAAGCCACAGAGAACAAGCAAATTACCTTGTTTATGAGATGCCGCTGTACATATAAAAACCATCTCTGAATTGATGGAGAGCAATTTGACCTGGGCGACAGGGGGAAGGCAGTTATGCCAGAACGCCCAGTTAAGAGAGGTGGAGGCAGCAGAGGACGGGTGGCTTTCATTCACAATTTACTATGTATTATTACTTATTGATTACATTTTTATCCCACTTCTTTTTCTCCAAGGAGCTTGAAGGGGCATACAAGGTTCTTTTGCCCCCTCCTCCTTTAATCCCCATGACAACCCTAGGAGGGAGGTCAGGCTGAGAGGCAGTGAATGCCTCAAGGTCACCCAGTGGGTGCCATGATGGCCAGGTGGGGATTTGAACCCTCGTCTCCCAAGTCCCAGTCCTCATGTAATCCTCACAATAGCCCTGTGAGATAGGTTAGGCCAAGAGACAGCAACTGGCCCAAGGTCCCCCAGGGAGCTTCATGATGAGATTTTTCCAGGACCAAGGTAAAACTGCCCAGCTCCCAACTTAGTTTTGCTGTTGGATTTTGTTAACATACTCATAGAATTGCAGAGTTGGAATTGCAGAGTTGTCATCTAGTCCAACCCCCTGCAATGCAGCAATCTCAACTAAAACACCCATGACAGATTTACATTTATAGTACTGAAATGTTAGGGAAACGTTTTTGCACTCTTTGGTTTTGAAATGCGTTCTTGCATGTAAGCCGCTTTGGCCTGATTTTTTTGAGTGGAAAAGTGGCATACAAATAAAATTACGAATGAATGATGAGCGAATGATGGTCAAGTGGGGATTTGAACCCAGGTCCCAGAGGGACGCAGGTGGCGCTGTGGGTTAAACCACAGAGCCTAGGACTTGCCGATCAGAAGGTTGGCGGTTCGAATCTCCGCGACGGGGTGAGCTCCCGTTGCTCGGTCCCTGCTCCTGCCCACCTAGCAGTTCGAAAGCACCTCAAAGTACAAGTAGATAAATAGGTACCGTTCCGGCGGGAAGGTAAATGGCGTTTCCGTGCGCTGCTCTGGTTCACCAGGAGCGTCTTAGTCATGCTGGCCACATGACCCGGAAGCTGTACGCCGGCTCCCTCGGCCAATAAAGCGAGATGAGCGCCGCAACCCCAGAGTCGGCCACAGCTGGACCTAATGGTCAGGGGTTCCTTTACCTTTACTACCCAGAATTCCCAGTATGCAGAGCCAGGGGAGGGGGAGATACCTGTCCATCTCTAATGTGGGATGTAATCCTCTGGAGCAGTCAAGTACAACATTTCCTGTTTGCCTAGAGTGAACATGCAGGGGAATGTTGGTCCAGCCAGTTGAACTTCCTGTTACACCTGGTCTGGAGCATCCTTCCTTTTGCATGTGACCAGGTAGGTGGGTGTGACCCTTCCAGACCTTACAAAAGGTCCAGTCATGAAGCCACCTTCCTCTTTTTGACTCTTTTGCCTTTTGCCTCCTGGACTACACTGCTGGCTCTCAGCCAGCCATACAGGGATATATCCAGATGGGGTAAATCCACTCCTTCTATTTATTTGCAACTTCAAGCCTAAAGCCCACCTTCAGGAACCACACTGTGCTCTGATCGTGAGTAAACTTCTTTTTGTTACTTATGAACAAGACTGTTGTGTCTTTATTCTTTCATGAGGATTCAAAGGGATCTTAACCAGGAATAATAGAACTTATGAGACTCTAACGAATCTGCAACTAGTTTCCTGCTGTGTAAAAGGGGGAATGTACTCTGCTGCATGAATAAACTCACTAGCATGAGTTAGGAAGGATAATATTTACAGTGGATGCTTGGGTTGCGAACGTGATCTGTGTGGGAAGCACATTCGCAACCCGCAGCGCCGCATCCGTGCATGCGCGGGTAACGATTCGGCGCTTCTGCGCATGCACAAAGCGCAATTTTGCGCTTATGCGCAAGCGCCAAAACCCAGAAGTAACCCGTTCTGCTACAACCCAAAATCGTGCAACCCAAAGCGTCTGTAAGCCGAGGTATATCCTCACAAGATTCCCACATCTAACCCATCTGGATTCCCAAAGACCATTCCTTTCTCAAAGGTCTGCAGTGGTGCTCTTCCATGGGTGCCCTGCCTGCAGACTCAGCGTGCCCCCTCACCCTCACAGGGGCACCCTGTGACACCCATGCCTGGCCTCCCTGGATCCGTGTGTGCAGAACTCCGGGGCTTGATGTCCTTGTGAGGCAGCGGCCCAAGGGCAATGGACAAATTCTCATGCTCATCACAAGCTGGCAATTACTCAGCTGGGGAGGCGGGAGGCTTGGATGCTATCTGTTTGCTTAAATATCTCGCCTCTTTACATGCATTTCTCGACACTCCAACTGCCAGAAGAGATTTGGAGAGGGAACAAGAAGGGCCCCCACGTTTAGCTCCCTGGGAGCCTCCTGCCCTTTCCTTTATTTAATGAGGGGGGAGAGAAGAGAAAAAGAGAAGAGATTTCATTGCACCAACATTGCTGCTTCTTCATAAATGTCTAGATCTTGGACAGCAGTTCTGCTACACAGCATGCCAAGCCGAAGGGGTGCAAAATTGAGAAGATCCATCACTGAGACGGTCCATTTGGGGGTGCCAAATTTTGGCCTTGCAAGGGCGCCTGGAAGGGTCACACCCACCTACCTGGTCACATGCAAAAGGAAGGATGCTCCAGACCAGGTGTAACAGGAAGTTCAACTGGCTGGACCAACATTCCCCTGCATGTTCACTCTAGGCAAACAGGAAATGTTGTACTTGACTGCTCCAGAGGATTACATCCCACATAAGAGATGGACAGGTATCTCCCCCCCTGGCTCTGCATACTGGGAATTCTGGGTAGTAAAGGTAAAGGAACCCCTGACCATTAGGTCCAGTCATGACCGACTCTGGGGTTGCGGTGCTCATCTCGCTTTATTGGCCAAGGGAGCCGGCGTACAGCTTCTGGGTCATGTGGCCAGCATGACTATGCTGCTTCTGGCGAACCAGAGCAGCGCACAGGAACGCCGTTTACCTTCCCACCGGAGCGGTACCTATTTATCTACTTGCACTTTGACGTGCTTTCGAACTGCTAGGTTGGCAGGAGCAGGGACCGAGCAACAGGAACTCACCCTGTGGCGGGGATTCGAACCACCGACCTTCTGATCGGCAAGCCCTGGGCTCTGGGGTTTAACTCACAGCACCACCCGCGTCCCACTGGGCAGCTGGTATTAGGATAGAATAAAAAGACTGTATGGAAGCAAATCATCTAGCTGAGGAAGGGCCCCCATGCTTAATATTATTAATTTGCTTATTTAGCATATTTGTCTCCTAATGTTTATACACCACTGGTTTGTAAAAATAAAATAAAATAAAAATCTCAAAGCAGTTTGCCGAAAAGATGCCACACTCAAAGTGCGAGTTCGATTCCTGCATTGCAGAGGGTTGGACTAGATGGCTCTTGTGGTCCCCTCCAGCAATACAATTCTATGATTCTAATGAAAGCAGGATGGCTCTTATGTGACACCTGTAATCGTGGTACAGTGGTACCTTGGGTTACATACACTTCAGGTTACATATGCTTCAGGTTACAGACTCCGCTAACCTAGAAATAGGTCCAGCGCCGAGGGCCTTCTGGTGGTTCCCTCAGTGCAAGAGGCCAAGTTACAGGGAACCAGGCAGAGGGCCTTCTCGGTAGTGGTGCCCGCCCTGTGGAACGCCCTCCCACCAGATGTCAAAGCGATAAACAACTACCTGACATTCAGAAGACATCTTAAGGCAGCCCTGTTCAGGGAAGTTTTTAATCTGTGATATTTTAGTGTATTTTTGGTTTATATGGAAGCCGCCTAGAGTGGCTGGGGAGGCCCAGCCAGATAGGCAGGGTATAAATAATAAATTATTATTATTATTATTATTATTATTATTATTATTATTATTATTATAAGAAATAGTACCTCAGGTTAAGAACTTTGCTTCAGGATGAGAACTGAAATCGTGCTCCGGTGGCACGGCAGCAGCAGGAGGCCCCATTAGCTAAAGTGGTGCTTCAGGTTAAGAACAGTTTCAGGTTAAGTACGGACCTCGGGAACGAATTAAGTACGTAACCCGAGGTACCACTGTATTTCCTCCGATAGAAGCAGCCAAGTGGGTGCATATGGGCAAGGTGACCTCGCAGGTAGACTGGTCCCAAGTTATTAAGGGCTTTGGATACTAATCCAACACCTTGAACTTGACCCAGTAGCATTTGAAATTTTCAATTATTCTTGTTATTTTTCTTAGTGATTATTTTATTGCTTTATCTTTTTTGTACACCATTTTGAGGTGTGTGGTTTTTTTCTTTTCTTTTAACAATCGGGCGGTGCATAATTTTTTTGAAATAAATATTCACAGTTTTTGGAAGAGAAGGGATGGAAACTGGTGCGCTGATATACTGATAAACAGAGGATATCTATATTGGTGTACAAAGGTTTCTAAGTGTTATGTACTGAGTTGAATAGGATCCAAAATGCAGCAGTCTGATTGGTCCTAGGACAATAAGATTCAGAATGCAGCAGTCTGATTGGTCCTAGAACAATAGGATCCAAAATGCAGCAGTCTGATTGGTCCACAGGAGCCACCCAATCCAGCTCCAAGTGGAAGTGAACCCACAACCTGATTTGCCTACAGGAGAATCCCGGAATTAGCCAATCACGTGGGGCCCATTGTGTAAATCATGTATATAAAGCAGACATTCTGGGGGAACTTCTATTCCTCCTCACCACTATGAGCTGAATAAAGAGCATGAAATCCACTCTCCACCGAGGATATTTCACTAAGCCACCCCAAAATGGGCACCTGCATCCAGCACTGAGTGCATATTATGGGGTACACACCCTAGAACCATAGAATTGTTGTCCCTGAGATTAAAAGTCTCATGCTCTACTGACTGAGCCACCAAGTCTAAACCTCCAGACAAATTCTAGAATAGGGCACTCTAGGTCTTTGCGGGGGGAGGGGGGGTCGTACAGTTTGGAGCTGGTCTTTGTCAACTACCGCACCAAAAGACTTTTTTTTTTTTTTTGCCTGAGCAAGATGTAACAAAGGTTGTCCAGATTTGACCCCAGGCTTGGGTAATGAATGTCCCTTGTTCCAGGGCAGGCAGCGAATCAGTCAATGGGGCCGAGCATGTGCTAATGGAGAGGAAAACGTTCTGTCCTATCCCCCACTTGCCGTGGGGAGGGGGGGGAGAGGTTCTGTCGCGAGTAGAGGTGCCCGCAAACGGAGCACCGGGTCTCTGATGCGATGCAACTCTAGCATGAAATTGAGCCACTGATTGTCTCATGTGGCGGTAACGAGAAGCATAAGATGTAATTTCTCAGGCATGCCGGATCTAATTAGAGGCTGCCCAAGGGTGACATTGCTGCCTTTTGCATCTGCTCACCGAGCTGAGGAGGGGATCCAAATGGCCAACAAGACCCCCGGGAGAGGAGGAAGGGCTTCAGCAGAGAGTTGTCTCGCAGGTGGGCTGGGGAGGGGTGCAAGCAGGCATTGTGTCTCCACGCACATGGGAATGCGCTCTTTGGCGAGGGGCTCACTGAACCGGCCATGTGCCAAGGCCTCCTGCTGCTCCCTCGAGTCTTGTGCAAGCATGGCTTGAATCACAGAATCAGAACTGTCATGTAGGAAGGGAGACCAAGGTTCATGTAGTCTAGCCCTTTGCGATGCAGAAATCATAGGTAAAGACACTAGGTAAAGAACTTCCTGACAGTGAGAGCTGTTCGACAGTGGAATTTGCTGCCAAGGAGTGTGGTGGAAGTCTCCTTCTTTGGAGGTCTTTAAGCAGAGGCTTGACAACCATATGTCAGGAGTGCACTGATGGTGTTTCCTGCTTGGCAGGGGGTTGGACTCGATGGCCCTTGTGGTCTCTTCCAACTCTATGATTCTATGATTCTATGATTCTATGATTCTATGACCGATGCCCACCCAGTATATTTTCAGAAACCTCTGATGAAGGAGAGTCCATCACCTTCCCAGGTCATATACCGTATATACTTGAGTATGTTGTTGTTGTTTAGTCATTTAGTCGTGTCCACCTCTTTGAGACCCCATGGACTAGAGCACACCAGGCACTCCTGTCTTCCACTGCCTCCCGCACTTTGGTCAAACTCATGCTGGTAGCTTCGAGAACACTGTCCCACCATCTCGTCCTCCATCGTCCCCTTCTCCTTGTGCCCTCCATCTTTCCCAACATCAGGTTCTTTTCCAGGGTGTCTTCTCTTCTCATGAGGTGGCCAAAGTACTGGAGCCTCAGCTTCACGATCTGTCCTTCCAGTGAGCACTCAGGGCTGATTTCCTTCAGAATGGAGAGGATTGATCTTCTTGCAGTCCATGGGACTCTCAAGAGTCTCCTCTAGCACCATAATTCAAAAGCATCCATTCTTCGGCGATCAGCCTTCTTTATGGTCCAGCTCTCACTTCCATACATCACTACTGGGAAAACCATAGCTTAAACTATACGGACCTTTGTTGGCAAGGTGATGTGTCTGCTTTTTAAGATGCTGTCTAGGTTTGTCATTGCTTTTCTCCCAAGATACTTGAGTATAAGCCGACCAAAATAAAAGCCGAGGCACCTAATTTTAGCACAAAATACTGGGAAAACTTATGGACTTGAGTATAAGCTGGTTCACCACACCACAAACCTGGTGGTGGCAGCAGTGGCGGAGGAGGAATGAGCAGCCCGAAAGCAGCCCTTTGGGGCTGCTCATCCCTCCGCCACTGCTGCCCACCTCATTCGAGTATAAGCCAAGGGGGGCTTTTTCAGCATAAAAAAATGTACTGAAAAAGTTGGCTTATACTCGAGTGTATATGGTAATTATAAACCTCTAGAGTTGGAAGGGACACAAAGGTCATCAAGTCCAGCTCCCAGCAATGCAGGAATCTCAACTAAAGCATCTATGACAGATGGTCATCCAACCTCAACTTAACCCCCCCCCCCATGAAGATCATTTTTTTAACAAAAACAAAACCTCCATTGAAGGAGAATCCACCACCTTCCGAGGGCATCAGTTCCACAGTTGAACAGCTCTTACCCTCAGAAAACTCTTCCTAATGTTTAGTTAGAACCTCTTGTCTTTTGAATCCATTGGTTTGACTCCTAGGCTTTTGAGCAGGAGAAAACAATCTGTTCCATCTTCCATGTGGAAGCCCTTTAGATATTTGAAGGTAGCTGTCATCTCATCTCTCAGTCTTCTCTTCTCCAGGTTAAACATCTCCAAGTCCTTCAGCTGCTCAAATGACCCTCATTTAGATTCCACCTAAACATTAGGAAGAACTTCCTGACAGTAAGAGCTGTTCGACAGTGGAATTTGCTGCCAAGGAGTGTGGTGGAGTCTCCTTCTTTGGAGGTCTTGAAGCAGAGGCTGGACAACCATGTGTCAGGAGTGCTCTGATGGTGTTTCCTGCTTGGCAGGGGGTTGGACTCGATGGCCCTTGTGGTCTCTTCCAACTCTATGATTCTATGATTCTATGATTCTATCAGAGGCAGACTGACCATGAGTGTGTCTGCTCTGCCTCCCTGTGCCCCCCACTGTCACCTTCCGTGAGCTGACCCCCTTTATCAGCTGCTTTTTGGAGCTAAAACTTACACAAGCAACAAGAAAATGAATGGAAAGTTGAGTTGGCGGGACTGGCCATATGCCCCATCCTCTGAGGCTGGGCCTTTCAGACTCCACACTCTGTGACCTGCTGTGATGGCCTGGGATTCGGACTCGGATGCTGAACCTGAGGGATCCCAGCCTGCACAGGATTCCCCACCTCCAGAACCAGCTGAGCCGGGGCTGGGGCATGAGCCTAAAGGGTCCTCACCTGTGCTGGGTCCTCAGGTGCAGGCACCAGCTGAGTCCGCTCTGGCTCCTGAGGTGATGGAGGACCCATTGCCTGCAGGTGCTCCACTCTCAGCCCCGTCAGGGGAAGCTGAGGTTGCCTCTGGGTCCGGTAACCCTCCAGTCTCTCCTGAGCTGCAGAGGCTCATGGGCAGAGAGGCGGAGGGAACTAAGTTCCCGCAGGAGGAGTGCTCGCTTCCAGGCCAGGAGAGGCGAGTCACCAGAGGATCGGGGCCGCCCTATGCCTCGGGGCAGATAAAAGCTGGCCAGCCCCAGTCCCAAGTGGCGGGAGCAACATAGTTGGTTGCTAGTTCCTGCCTGAACCCTGTCCTGCTTCTCTGCCAGAGCTCCTGACCCGCCCTGGCTCCCTGCTTGCTTGCCTGTTCCTGATTTCACCGGACTCCCTGCCCTGCACCCAGCTTCAGCTACTATGGACTGCCTCCATGTTGCACCTTGACCATGGACTGGACTTGGACCTCGCCTCTCGGATAATCCACAGGACCAGAACACCTGCAAAGCAAACCTGTGCTCTTTAGTCACCATGAAGGGATGCAGGGATGCCTTCTCATCGGACTTACCTGGATGGAGGCTGAAGTGGTCGTCACACCTGTGTCGTAGATGGTGTTGCTTTCATTGGTGTCATATGTTGATGTCTCCATCTTGGGCGGCAAGGTGATGTGTTGAATCGGCGGGAGAGGCCGGTCCGTGCCGTTGCCAAAAGCCTGGATGGCATTTCCTGGAGAGGAAAACAGACAGCTTTACTGAAGGAACAACGAAATCTCCTTCTCGACATCACCTCCATGCCCTTTCCTGTCAGGCTTCCTGGTTGGGGACCCACCCCTCTCTGACTTGCCCATTGCATCCGGCAAGTGCTCTGCAGCCACACATGAATGCCATATAATGAATGTAACCACAGGAGACGGTAAATGCGACCAACTGGATGGCAAATTCATGGAGGAGGGGGCTAGCGAGGGCTATTAGCCATGCATGAAGGCTAAGTTCTGCCTCCACATCTGGAAGCAGCAAGGCTTCTGAATTCCATTTGCTGGAAACTCTTGTGCTCAGATCCTGCTTGCGAGTTTCTCAAAAGTGGCACATGGTATGTAATGGTGGAGAGGGCTATTGATGGCTACTAACCATAATGTGATCAGGCCAATGGCCCATCAAGACAGCATCCTGCTCTTACAGTGGACTCGATGGGCCATTGGTCTGATCACATTATGGTTAGTAGCCATCAATAGCCCTCTCCACCATTACATGTGGCACTCTCTCTCTCTCTCTCTCTCTCTCTCTCACACACACACACACACACACACACGCATGAGGCTCCACGGTGTTTGAGAACAGCCCTAACCTCCATCTGGCCAACTTCTACTCTGGGGACCACGGAATGACTTACGCAGGCAGGGGTTTTCCATGAAGTCCTTCAGGAACTTCTCACACTCTTCCTCCATGTTGCCACTGCCCCGGCAGGAGCACGACGGGGACACGACGAGGTTGGCAGTGCTGGAGTCAACATAGTTGGGTGTCATGTCCAACCCTGTCCAAGAAGGGAGAGGGTAAAGCTTGAGTCTGCCACCTCCTACACACAGGTAAAGGTAAAGGGACCCCTGACCATTAGGTCCAGTCATGGACAACTCTGGGGTTGCTGTGCTCATCTCGCTTTATTGGCCGAGGGAGCCGGCGTACAGCTTCTGGGTCATGTGACTAAGCCGCTTCTGGCGAACCAGAGCAGCACACGGAAATGCCGTTTACCTTCCCGCTGGAGTGGTACCTATTTATCTACTTGTACTTTGATGTGCTTTTGAACTGCTAGGTTGGCAGGAGCTGGGACCGAGCAACGGGAGCTCACTCCGTCGTGGGGATTCGAACCGCCGACCTTCTGATCAGCAAGCCCTAGGCTCTGTGGTTTAACCCACAGTGCCACCCGTGTCCACCCCTACACACAAAGGGATGGACAATGCCACCGTCTTTATAATTCCTTTCTCAAAACCCTGCCCCATTTGTCCTGCACACATCAGGTACTGGACCCCCAGGGTTCAATTTAAGCATCAGTGTGTATCCTCTCCAAAGAGGAAATAAATATTGTTTCCTCCTCCTTTCTGCCATGTGCTTAAGCTACCTCTACACTTAGACCACATGTCTGACTCTGGCTGCATTTTCTACCCAAGACTATTTTGCCTGTATTATCCTTGCGTGGAACAATGCATTACTGAGACCTTGCAACGGCAAGCAAAGCATTTTAAACTTACTTAACATAGAATCGTGGAGCTGGAAGGGACCCCAAGGGTCATCTAGTCCAACCCCCTGCAATGCAGGAAGCTCAACTAAAGCATCCTCAACAGAGGGCCATCCAGGCTTTGCTTTAAAATGCCCAGTGAAGAAGATTCCACCACCTCCTGAAGGAATCCATTCCACTGTGGAACAGCTCCTGCTGTCAGAAAGTTCTTCCCGGTGTTTAGTCAGAATCTCCTTTCTTGTAACTTGAATCCATTGGTTTGAGTCCTACCCTCCAGAGCAGGAGAAAACAAGCTTGCTCCATCTTCCGTGTGACAGCCCTTGAGATATTTGAAGATGGCTATCACATCCCATCAAATGGTCTTTTCATTGCAAGAGGGGCAGAAAGAGGTCAGCTGCTGTGTGCAGCTAATTGGGATAAGAAAGGTCCATGAACCTACATTCCTAATGCTATCTGCCAATCACCCATTCCCACCACCCTTCTGAGTAATACCCCTCCCCACCTTCTCACTATATAGAAGGGTCTGGTGACTTCTGTTTCGGTGTATCTGAAGAAGTGTGCATGCACACGAAAGCTCATACCTAGAACTAACTTAGTTGGTCTTTAAGGTGCTACTGGAAGGAATTTTTTTATTTTGTTTTGACTACATTCCTAATGTTGTTCTGCTGCACAAGCTGTGACTTTATTTTAGACTCTGCTGCGGCTCTCGGTGTGCTAGCCCTGGGCTTCATGTGTGTGGCAATGGAGGGCAACTACCAAAACATCACCCCACATGTGGAAAACCACTGGTGCCAGGCTGCCCATCAGCCTTGGTGAGGACAGCTGGGGTGGGGCAGCGGATCCAGGTATCCCCTTTTTCTCCCTTGCCACCTTCAGTGTACCAGGGCCTCCCGCCTCCAGTAGCCTCAGGTAGGAGCAGAGGAGGCAGGGAGGCAGATGGAAGCTTTCTCTGTTTTGCCTCAAGTGACAAAATGCCTTGGGCCAGCCCCATTCAGTACATTCACAATGGGGTAGCATGCAATTCTATATTGGATTTTCTTCCTGTATCATACTAAACACGGTTCAGTAAAATCTGATTTGGGAGTGGGGTGGGGAGAGTACAGACCACTATTTAAATGAGGAGGATCATAGAATCCAACTGTAGAGCTGGAAGGTGCGGGAATGTTCAGGGAGACAGGAGAGGATATATTGTTTAATAATATCCTTCCTAACTTGCGCTAGCAAGTTCTGTAACTTAGCAGAGTTTTACATTCCCCTTTTAAACACACAGAGGTTAGCTTGTTGCAAGCTTGTTTAAGCTTCTCAATATAAGATTCCTTGTAATATTCCTCTTAAAAAGAATAGACATGACACAATCTTGTGTAAACTATATAAAAGAAGTTTACTCACACATTCAGTTCACAGATGGATCCCTGAAGGCAAACTTAGTTACAGAGTATATACATGTGGAACTAGCCCATATGGAGATAGTCGCTTTGTTGGCTAAAAGCCAACAGAGCATTTCTAGCTAAAAAAACTGCTGGTCTTGCAACCGAGAAGGCAAAGTGAAGAAAGAAGGGGGGCTAAATGCCCTGTGCTTTTGTTACCTGCACAGGTAAGGTCACGCCCACCTCTAGTCACATGCTAAAGGAAGTTTGTCCCAGCCCAGGAGGAAACAGGAAGTTCTGACTGGCTGGACCAAACATCCCCTGGCATGTCCACTCTAGGAAAACTAGGAATGTTGTACCTGACTGCTATCTATGTATCACAAAAGGGATGTCATGTGGACACTGCCAAAAATAAAAATAAAAGACACAACAAGCAGTTTCAACACAGCGTTAGCTTCAGTGTGGATGAGCCTATTAATGCTACTCACCTATTAGGCCTGCGTAGGAACCAAGACAAGCCTGGTAATTGTCCCCAGGGCAGCTGGTCAGTGACTGGAAAGAGGCTTGGCAATTTGTGTGGAAATCTGCCAGTCTTGACCTGGTGACAAAGACAAGGGAGGAAAGGGGAAGGAAAGTTAAAATACTGCCCTACTCAAGAAGTAGCAAGCTGTTTATGAGAGTCAGGGTGAAGGGAAGAGAGAGGAGATGAAAGGAACTATGGGATTGCCAAATCCTGGAAGACCTTTAATCTTAGTGCCATGGTACCTTGATTGTCAAACTTAATCCGTTCCGGAAGTCCGTTCCAAAACCAAGGCGTGCTTTTCCATAGAAAGTAACGCAAAATGGATTAATCCGTTCCAGACTTTTAAAAACAACCCCTAAAACAGCCATTTAACATGAATTTTACTATCTAATGAAGCAAACTTTTTCAGTAGGGGGCCGGTCCACTGTACCTCAGACTTTTTGCGGGCTGGACTGTATTATGGGGAAAAAGTGAACGAATTCCCATGCCCCACAAATAACCCAGAGATGCATTTTCAATGAAAGCACACATTCTACTCATGTAAAAACACCAGACAGGCCCCACAAATAACCCAGAGATGCATTTTAAATAAAAGGACACATTCTACTCATGTAAAAACATGCTGATTTCCGGACCATCCACAGGCCGGATTTAGAAGGCGATTGGGCCGGATCCAGCCCCCGAACCTTAGTTTGCCTACCCATGATCTAACAAGACCACTGATCCATAAAATGAAAGCAGTAAATGACATACTGCAGTCACACAATCAATCAGTCAGTAGCTGAACTGGGTTCCACACAGTCACAAAAAAAAAAAGCGCAAAATAGCAGCAAAAACAGACAGACCGCAGTGTAACACTCAAAACGGGGCATGTTCAGCTCCCGAAAAAGGTTCACAAACCAGAACACTTACTTCCAGGTTTGCAGTGTTTGAGTTCCATGTTGTTTGAGTAGCGAGGTGTTTGAGAACCAAGGTACCTTAAAGGCCTTATTGAAGGTACCTTGGTTCTCAAACGCCTCGCTACTCAAACAACATGGAACCCCAGTTAAACTTGCTAAGATATACCATTTGTCTGATAATAAATGTTGGAAATGTAAAGAAAGTGAGGGAACATTCTTTCACCTCTGGTGGACTTGCCCTAGGGTGAAGGCCTTCTGGGAAATGATATATAATGAGCTGAAAAAGGTATTTAAGTATACCTTCACCAAGAAACCAGAGGCCTTCCTTCTGGGCATTGTCGGCCAGAAGGTGTTAAAGAAGGACCGAACATTTTTCATGTATGCAACAACGGCAGCAAGGATACTCATCGCTAAAAACTGGAAGACTCAAGAACTACCCACACTGGAAGAGTGGCAGATGCAACTGATGGACTATATGGAACTAGCCGAGATGACTGGCAGAATCCGAGACCTGGGAGAGGAGAGAGTCGAAGAAGACTGGAAGAAATTCAAGATTTACTTAAAAAAATACTGTAATTTGGTTGAATGCTAAGAAAGGATGCTAGATCATAAATAATTGTGCACCACTAAATTAGTGAGAATTAAGATGATAAGTAAATTTGAGGAAAAATTATAAACCTTTTGGAGAATTTATAGATTATATTTAAATGAATTTGACATAAGAGTGTAAACAAGATGATAAATTGCTGGCAAGAATTGGCAATGATGCAAATGGGAGCGGGAGGCGTGAGGAAGTCCAAAGATGTTATGAAAAGATGTTATGATATATGTTATACTGTTTTTTATTTTTGCATTCATGTTTGAAAAATCCAAATAAAATATTTAAAAAAAAAAAAGAGAACCAAGGTACCACCATAATTTGGATTGCTGGTATTCGAGGGTTTGCAAATGGTCCTTCTTGAAAAGGTATCTCATAAACAAAGTATCTAAAGGGCAGAGTTTGACTGGCCTTTTTTTTGCTATATATAATAGAATCATAGAATGGCAAATTTGAAAGGGACCCCAAATATTGTCTAGCCCTATTCCCCACAATGCAGGAATCACAGCTAAAGCATCCCTGACAGATGTCCAACCACTGATTAAAAACCTGAAATGAAGGAGAGTTCACCACCTTCCAAGGGAGTCCATTCCACTTTCGAACAGCTCTTACCATAAGAAAGTTCATTCATATGGCATGATTTTATTTCTTATACAAATATGGAGGCACATGGTCACTCGGTGCCACCAGCATATGCAAATGTCTGACTCATTTAAGCATATACAAAACTTTGGACACATCTACACAGCTGCAAATAAAACATTTAAAATGTGTTGTAAAGCACAATACTAGGTGGCGATAGTGAGCTATGCAGAATTCAATACATTTTTCAAAACCTTTTCTTAGAAAAAAGCATGATCACAGTGTTTTGTTATATGTGTGTAGATTCCACCTTTTATTCTCAGTAATGATGGAACTCACAGTTGAAGAATACTTTAATTTTTATAAATCTTTTTGTTTTTTAAAAAGGAGTATTTTTGTGAGTTAATACTTTATTATGCCTTTGGAGCTATGTTGCATCTTTAACTATGATTCCTGCTTTGCAAGGTTGAAATTAGATGACTCTTTGGGTCCCTTTCCATCTCTACAATTCTATGATTTTATTATCTTTGTACTTTTGTCCTTCTCTCTTTTTGCCCTTTTTGTTACGTTTGCACTTTTGGCTGTAGTCCGCAAATCAATAAAATAGAATAAAGAATAAAGAATAAAGGCAGTCAAGGGTCTGAACGGCTGCAGGAGGTGGTCATCATGTCACAAGTCATATTCGCAACTCTTTTGTGGCTCTTCCTGGACCTCACACCGTGAGCGAGAGAAGCCAGAGAAAGCTGCCAGGAAGATCTATGTCCGAGATGACCACGGAGGCGTGAAGACCATCACCCAGGGAAGCACAGAAACTAGAGCGGGGCTGAAATGACTCACAGCTTTTCATAAATTTTTCTGGCAGTGCAAAAAAGAAAAAAAGGCACTCTTAGCATTTGGTCCCCACGTCCTTCTTGTGAAATTATGCACTTCCTTCGTTGACAACTGGCTGTCTTTTCTCTCCAGTTAACCCTCAGTGACATCTTCACGCGGCCAAATTGAATTGACTTTGCAGCGTTGTGGCATCTCGTTCGCTGCATAGAATCAGAGAACTGAATCATAGTACTGCAAGGTTTGGACAGGACCCCAAAGGCCATCTAGCCCAACCGCCTGCGGTGCAGGAAACACAGCTAAGGAATCCCTGACAGATGGCCAGCCAACCTATCTTTATAAACCTCCAATGAAGGAGAGGTCACCGTCTTGCGAGTGAGTCCACTGCAGAACAGCTCATACCATCAAGAAGTTCTTCATAAGAATAAGAATAATTTATTTGCACTTTGCCCATCTGGCTGGGCCTCCCCAGCCGCTCTGGGAGGCTTCCAACAAAGATGTCACACGTTAAAAACTTCCCTAAACAGGGCTGCCTTCAGATGTCTTCTAAATGTCAGGTACAGTGGTATCTCGGGTTAAGTACTTAATTCGTTCCGGAGGTCTGTTCTTAACCTGAAACTGTTCTTAACCTGAAGCACCACTTTAGCTAATGGGGCCTCCTGCTGCCGCCATGCCGTGAAGCACAATATCTGTTCTCATCCTGAAGCAAAGTTCTTAACCTGAAGCACTATTTCTGGGTTAGCGGAGTCTGTAACCTGAAGCGTATGTAACCTGAGATACCACTGTAGTTGTTTATCCCTTTGACATCTGATGGGAGGGCGTTCCACAGGGCAGGCGCCACTACCGAGAAGGCCCTCTGCCTGGTTCCCAGTAACCTCACTTCTTGCAGTGAGGGAACTGCCAGAAGGCCCTCAGAGCTGGACCTCAGTGTCTGGGCAGAACGATGGAGATGGAGACACTCCTTCAGGTATACTGGGCTGAGGCCATTGAGGGCTTTAAAGGTCAGCATCAACACTTTGAATTGTGCTCGTAAACGTACTGTGTTTAGACACAGTCGCCTATATCCTTTTCACATGTACCGCTGTCAAACCAGGTGTCTCCCCTCCCTACATTCTATTTGTGGATCTCTCTATTCCTGTCTAAGTGGAGAACTTTACATTTAAAGCCTATTGGTTTTGAACCAATAAATAACCGTTCATAATTCAACACACCTGCCTGGAGGAAGCCTTTTAATCTGTGCGTCTGGGAAGTTATGTGTGTTTCATTTTGCTGGCTTTGACCTGACAGCTCTCTCTTCCTCCATCCCATCAAGAAAGAAACTTGCACCCCTATTTAATCCAAATAACACTGAACCCCCTTTTGATGTGTCCAGTAAATGTAATGGCGCGCATTGTGGAGTGAGCAGTTTAACTACGTGGTTTGGTGAAGAAGCACCTCCTTCTGCCCAAATCTTCCAGCAATTCAGCCTGTTGGCATTTCATAGGTATTTCATCATCTTCGCGGCAATACAGGGCAGGCTGGCAATGCTAAAATCCTGGCATGCGCTGCTGAGTTTGGCATGTTCTCTCAGCCTCTCGCTGGAGCCTGGGCACTCTGGTGTCTTGAGGCATCTGGAAAGCTGGCATGTTCTGGGCAGGTAATGAAGCAAGAGAATAGATGGGTTTTCACCCTTCTTCACTTTGAGGGAGGCTCCAGGGTGGGGGCAGGGAAGGTGCTGTGGCCGCAGCAGGAGAAAGGGGGGGGGGCTGTTTAAAAAGCAGAGACATCACCTTGCAAACAAAGGTCCGTATAGTTCAAGCTATGGTTTTTCCAGTAGTGATGTGTGGAAGTGAGAGCTGGATCATAAAGAAGGCTGATCGCCAAAGAATGGATGCTTTTGAATTCTGGTGCTGGAGGAGACTCTTGAGAGTCCCATGGACTGCAAGAAGATCAAACCTCTCCATTCTGAAGGAAATAAACCCTGACTGCTCCCTGGAAGGACAGATCCTGAAGCTGAGGCTCCAATATTTTGGCCACCTCATGAGAAGAGAAGACTCCCTGGAAAAGACCCTGATGTTGGGAAAGATGGAGGGCACAAGGAGAAGGGGACGACAGAGGATGAGATGGTTGGACAGTGTTCTCAAAGCCACCAGCATGAGTCTGACCAAACTGTGGGAGGCAGTGGAAGACAGGAGTGCCTGGTGTGCTCTGGTCCAGGGGGTCACAAAGAGTTGGACACGACTAAACGACTAAACAACAACAACAACATTTCATTTGCAGCCCCTTCGTGGGGCCAGGCTGGGCACCAGCAAGCCACTGGGAGCACTGCTTATCTTTCTTAGTCGGTCGTGAATACTACTATTCCGGATAACCCTTTTTAGAGGGTAGGGGCAGCAGGGTTGAGTTTATGGAAATAAAATGCTTGGGAACCATTGAGATGTAAATATCAGCCTGTAATATGAGTCTACCATATGCAGTTGGTATAAGGATTTCTGGCATCACGCCTGTGAGAGATGCTCAGCGCCTGCATAGGACAAGGCCACCTAAATACTAAGGAAGCTTCTTCTTATTTTGCTCCTAGGCTGAGACCTGCTTTGTCCAGGCAGGCGGGTTGAATTATGAATAGTTATTTCTTTGTTTAACCACGGGCTAAAGGAAGCATACAAAGAATAAGCAATATCCCAGGTGGAATATATGGCTTGGTCCTTATATATGGCTTAAATCAAGGCTATCTGAAAGACTCTGTTCCCTCATAAGAACCTGCCTGTGTTTATATGCAGTAACAGCGGCAAGAATATTACTGGCCCAGAAATGGAAACAAGAACAAATACCAACGTTGGAGGAATGGAGAACGAAGCTGATGGAATATGCAGAACTTGATAAACTGACTGGGAAGATCAGATATCTACGAGATCAAAAGTTCATCGAGGACTGGGGAAAATTAACTGAATACTGGGAATGTATAAGTGCTAATGGAATAACGTTAGTGGCATTTAAAGAAGCTCTGTAATAGCATAAGGAATATTGTAAAAAAGCAAAATAGAAGAGGGGGGTAGGTTTAAAGGCTATACTAAAATTTGGAAATGTGTATTTTTAAAAAAATAGAATTTGGATGATTGGCAGAGAAGCCGAAGGAAGTCAAAACCAAAAAGTTTAATAGAAGTTGTAATGTGGTATGAATATATGGAAAAATTAATAATATATATATATATATATATATTTAAAAAAGAACCTGCTCGGGTTTTGAGATCTTCGGGAGAGTCCCTTCTCTCGTTCCTGCCACTCTCCCAGGCACACTTGGTGGGGATGCAGGAGAGGGCCTTCTCGGTGGCTGCTCCCAGACTTTGGAACTCCCTCCCTAGAGAAGCCAGACTGGCTCCCTCCTTGCTGTCCTTTTGCCGGCAGCTGAAGACTTCCCAAACAGGCATTTGGGAGCTGACTTCTTTTAAGGAAGGAGATGGCACTGTGCTTCTCTCTCTCTCTCTCTCTCTCTCTCTCTCTCTCTCTCTCTCTCTCTCTTTCTCTCTCTCTCTGACTCTCTCTGTATAAATGTTGTTGTTTTTTAATGATTTCCCCCCTGTCTTTTAAGCTGTTCTTATTTTGATCTATAAAGGGACGTGGGTGGTGCTGTGGGTTAAACCACAGAGCCTAGGACTCACTGATCAGAAGGTCGGCAGTTCGAATCCCCACAGCGGGGTCAGCTCCGGTTGCTCAGTCCCAGCTCCTGCCAACCTAGCAGTTCAAAAGCACATCAAAGTGCAAATAGATAAATAGGTACCACTCTGGCGGGAAGGTAAACGACGTTTCTGTGCACTGCTCTGGTTTCACCAGAAGCGGCTTAGTCATGCTGGCCACATGACCCGGAAGCTGTACGCCAGCTCCCTCGGCCAATAAAGCGAGATGAGCGCCGCAACCCCAGAGTCGGTCACGACTGGACCTAATGGTCAGGGGTCCCTTTACCTTTACCTATTTTGATCTATAAGCAGCCTTGAGGTCCGTGTCAAGGGAAAAGGTGGGGTACAATCAATCAATCAATCAATCAACCCTCTGGTGTAAATCTGGAGAAATAGTACATGTTGCATTTTCAAAGATTCATTCCCTGGGTGGGTATCTCAGTGCTCAGGTTCTGCTGCATCCCTGATCCCAGGATCAGAGTCGGTTGCATCAATTGCCCCAGGAAGCATCACAAGCTCGTTGCCAATAAGGAGAGAAATTTGTCACACACACACACACCCCACCAGGTCCTGCTCCTGGCTTGTAGCATCCTCCAAGGCAAATGTTATTCTTTGCACAATACATGACAGGCCAGCTGGTAATCTTTCCGTAATATCCAAGCCAGATGTCGCTCTTTCCATTAGGCACAATGAATTCACAGTTATTGGATGAGATTTTAACTGCCAGGAATAAACCTTCCTGGAGCCATTCCAGGGCTTCTCAGGTTTCCATCTTTCAAGTGGCTCGGTCGGGAGCCCTGGGCCAAGTCCCTGGGTGTGGTGGCATGGAGATGTCAAGCCAAGCTGCCACTGAAACACTCCTGGGGCAGGCAAGTGGTCATGTGCAGGCTTCAAAGCTGAAGGGGGACCTGGCTGAGGTTCTGGAAAACGGGATTAATGCTGAAGGGAGGCCAGGAGGCCCGGAGAAGAGTCCAAGAACTTGGTTGGGTTCCTTTCCTGAAATACTTTTGAGAAAGGTATAAAGAAAAACAGATGAAAAACGCAGGCTGCCTTCCAAAGGCTCCATTTCAAAATTAAATCTCCCAGTTGTTCCTCTTTGATGAACTCATTACATGAATGTACTTTCCTTCTGGAGCCATTTGACTTGGCCGGGACACACTGAGAATGTATCCCTGGCAAACAAAGAGCACACATCGCTCAAAGTGTCTGGATCCCCAGACCTCTGTCATGGGACAGGGCCATGATCAAGCGCTGGCCTAAACTGCAGAACCCCCTGAGCTTCCTGTGAGATTTATTTTTATTTATTTATTGCATTTCTGTCCCACCTTCTTTGCCAAGAAGCTGAAGATGGCCCACATGGAGCCAGTGTGGTGTAGTGTTTAAGAGCGGTAGTCTTGTAATCTGGTGAACTGGGTTCGCCTCTTCGCTGCTCCACATGCAGCTGCTGAGTGACCTTGGGCTAGTCACACTTCTCTGAAGTCTCTCAGCCTCACTCACCTCACAGTGTTTGCTGTGGGGGAGGACGGGAAAGGAGAATGTTAGCTGCTTTGAGACTCCTTAAAGGTAAAGGGACCCATGACCATTAGGTCCAGTCGTGACCGACTCTGGAGTTGTGGCGCTCATCTCGCTTTACTGGCCAAGGGAGCCGGTGTACAGCTTCCGGGTCATGTGGCCGGCATGACTAAGCCACTTCTGGCAAACCAGAGCAGCGCACGGAAACGCTGTTTACCTTCCCGCCGGAGTGGTACCTATTTATCTACTTGTACTTTGACGTGCTTTCGAACTGCTAGGCTGGCAGGAGCTGGGACCGAACAACGGGAACTCACCCCGTCACGGGGATTTGAACTGGTAACCTTCTGATCACCAAGTACTAGGCTCTGTGGTTTAACTCCTTAGGGTAGTGATAAAGCTGAATATCAAATCCCAACTCTTCTTCTTCTCTACCTCCACATTTTATCCCCCAGACAACCCTGTGAAGTAGGCTAGGCTGACTGCCCAAAGCCACCCAGTGGGCCTCATGGCTGAGTGGAGACATTGGAACCCTGGTCTCTCCCTCATCCAACCACTACACAACACTGGCTCTCAACCATGGAGTCACACAGGAGTTGAAGCTACAATCTCCTTGTCCATCGTCAGATGCCTTATCCCTTACACCACTGGTCCAGTCTTATTCAACATCTTTATCAGTGACTTGGATGACGGACTCAAGGGCATCCTGATCAAATTTGCAGATGACACCAAACTGGGAGGGGTGGCTAACACCCCAGAGGACAGGATCACACTTCAAAACGACCTTGACAGATTAGAGAACTGGGCCAAAACAAACAAGATGAATTTTAACAGGGATAAATGTAAAGTATTGCACTTGGGCAAAAATAATGAGAGGCACAAATACAAGATGGGTGACACCTGGCTTGAGAGCAGTACATGTGAAAAGGATCTAGGAGTCTTGGTTGACCACAAACTTGACATGAGCCAACAGTGTGACGCGGCAGCTAAAAAAGCCAATGCAATTCTCAGCTGCCTCAATAGGAGTATAGCATCTAGATCAAGGGAAGTAAAGGCCTGGAAACGATGCCTTATGAGGAACGGCTAAGGGAGCTGGGCATGTTTAGCCTGGAGAAGAGGAGGTTAAGGGGTGATATGGTAGCCATGTTCAAATATATAAAAGGATGTCACATAGAGGAGGGAGAAAGGTTGTTTTCTGCTGCTCCAGAGAAGCGGACACGGAGCAATGGATCCAACTACAAGAAAGAAGATTCCACCTAAACATTAGGAAGAACTTCCTGACAGTAAGAGCTGTTTGACAGTGGAATTTGCTGCCAAGGAGTGTAGTGGAGTCTCCTTCTTTGGAGGTCTTAAAGCAGAGGCTTGACAACCATATGTCAGGAGTGCTCTGATGGTGTTTCCTGCTTGGCAGGGGGTTGGACTCGATGGCCCTTGTGGTCTCTTCCAACTCTATGATTCTATGATTCTATGATATATAGATGTGCAAGTGCACAGTAAAAGTAATGAACTGGGTATAGCAATCATATAATGGAAGAACAAGTCTAGAGTGGAGGTGTCAAGGTGGAGGAGATCTGTAGGAATAAGCAGCAGATGCATTAAATGAGGATGGAGAGGACCACCTTGAGCTCCTTGGATAAAAAGGTGGGCCATCAATGAAATCAATCAGTAATACTGGGGATCATAGTGCTGGCTGTTTACCACTTAACACCTAACCATAATCGGAGGAGTAAATGGCTTGTGGGCATCCAATGAAGCTGAGTGTCAGAACATTCAGGACAGATGAAAAAGTCCTTCATGCAGCATGTCATTAAACTCTGGAACTCCCTCACACAGGAGGCATCCCTGACCACTGGACCTGTTAGCTAGGGATGATGGGAGTTGTAGTCCCAAAACATCTGGAGGGCCAAGTTTGGCCATGCCTGGTTTAAAGTATGGAAAGGTGGCATACAAATAAAATTATGTATGCATGCATGTATTAACAGGCACACACTCAAAATGTATGCATTAAAATGCACAACTTTAGGTGGGATCATCTGGACTGTTCCCATGCAAGTCCATGAACCACACGTGTGGATTTCTTTCCGTCACAAATGGCAAATAGAATTGAGAATGGCAGCCCATAAAAAACAACTATAAAATCTACAAGCAACATTAAGTGAGTTTCTTATTTTATACAGAGGAAGGTAATTGAGCCAACTGTTCAAACGGATGTTTTGGGAGCCTCCAAAACTCAGAGAGAGGAGAGAGACAGAGAGAGTCTGCTGAACTGGCACAATTGCTTTGGTCTTTTGCTTCCTTCCTCCACAAAAAGCTCCTGCCAAAAAAGCTCCTTTCTAGTCACCTTGTTCTATATCTTGCTAAGAAGAAGCCTTTCCTTTGGGGAATGTAGGCCATGAAGAAGTGTAACCTTTCCCAGAGATGTCATCTGTGTAGCCCTCTGTTCACTACAGTGTCTCTCTTAATGCCCTGACCTTTGAAAGACACATACCTATTTTGTCTGTTTATCCTTGTAGTAAACTGCATCCATGTCCCTTTGACTATAGCTCTAGCTCTTTGACTTTTTTGCTCATCTCTCTTCTGGAAGTCTTAATTCCCCTCCGGTCCCTTGAAACTTTGGATTCGCCTGCATCTTTTGGAAGTGTGTGCCTGCAGCAGCAAACACAAAGGGTATGTGGTTCCAGATCCACATTCCCCAACCCACTGCCCTCTGGGAGTTGTGGGCCACAGGCTGATGGGAATGATAATCTAATAGAGGTGAAGGCTACAAAGCTGAACCAGGCTGCACTCTGTGGACCAGTCTTGGTCTAGTCCAGCACAGGTAGATATGTTTATTTTTAAAAAACATGACCACCTGTGCTGGATCAGACCGCAGTGGGGCCATAGAGTGCAGGTGGAGATTTGTAGGTGTCTATCTCAATTACTTTCTTGGCTTCATGATCACTGCAGATGGTGACAGCAGTCACGAAATTAAAAGACGCCTGCTTCTTGGGAGAAAAGCAATGACAAACCTAGACAGCATCTTAAAAAGCAGAGACATCACCTTGCCAACAAAGGACCGTATAGTTAAAGCTATGGTTTTCCCAGTAATGATGTATGGAAGTGAGAGCTGGACCATAAAGAAGGCTGATCACCAAAGAATTGATGCTTTTGAATTATGGTGCTAGAGGAGACTCTTGAGAGTCCCATGGACTGCAAGAAGATCAATCCTCTCCATTCTGAAGGAAATCAGCCCTGAGTGCTCACTGGAAGGACAGATCCTGAAGCTGAGGCTCCAATACTTTGGCCACCTCAAGAGAAGAGAAGACTCCCTGGAAAAGACCCTGATGTTGGGAAAGATGTAGGGCACAAGGAGAAGGGGACGGCAGAGGACGAGATGGTTGGACAGTGTTCCCAAAGCTACCAGCATGAGTTTGACCAAATTGCGGGAGGCAGTGGGAGACAGGAGTGCCTGGCGTGCTCTGGCCCAGGGGGTCACGAAGAGTCAGATACAACTAAATGACTAAACAACAACAACAACATCTCACCTAGGGGGCCAGCCAGGGCTGGGTCAGAGAAACCAGCTGCCAGCCAGCCACAGAGAACATCTCCTTGCACGGCGAGACTTGTTGAAGTGAATGGGCGGTCCCTGACAGCATCTTCCATCACGCTGGTACATTTCAATGCACCCACCAGGGGGATTGTGCTCAAAGGCTTATGTTCCACTAGCAAAACTTCCTTTTCAAATCCCACCTGTGTATTTGTCGGCGTGATGTTGTTTCCTCTTAAGAGCCTGTGTTTTCTTTTTAATTCACAGCGGTTAAATGCACTTGAAGAGGAGCCCCCTTCCCATGGCATCCCCTCACCTGTGCTCAGAGGCCATGATTACCTAGCGAGGGAAGGGAAGAATTAAGGGCATGCATCATTTGATTTTAATTGAAGGAATGTTCTGTCCCATTGAACTGCTAACTAAGCCGAACACAGGATTGTGTTTACATAAGCAAGCCCCGAGTCGATATAGACTTGCTGTCACGTTAAGTCAATACTTATGAAAGTTCTCTGTTTAATTATTCAGTGAGGATTGACTTATTATTGTGTTAAGATGGTGGTTAGCCTTGAGCAAAGGGAGCCGCAGAACTGAAAAGGCTTCTTTCGGCTTTCCCCGGAATGGGCTGGGGCTCAGAGATAGAGAGAGAGATAGTCTCTCACATCTTCACCATCGTCAGAAGCTCCTTCGATTGGGGGGGGGGACAACACAGCTGGGGATAGGGAGAAGGAGGCAGTTTTCCATTTTATTATCTTTCCATTCATACATTCCCGAATCAAAGCACGACCCCAGCAGGCCTTGGAGCTCAATATCAGCCAGCTGAGATCAATGATTCCCTAACAAAAAGTCACCAGCCTTATTTCACTTTCAGAGCTAATCGAAGAGCCTCGATTCCCCCAGATGTATTGTTCCTCGCTACCCCCGTCTCTGAGCGATGAGAGACTCCAGGGCTCCTGCATGCTTAGCCAGGGTTCAGATTCCCTGGAATGAAGGTCAGTGGAGCCTGTTGCATCTTTAGGGTATGTGGTTTTATTTACACCGACATACTGAGCATAAGATGAAGGGGTTCACAGCATCAATACCCCAGCAGATCTTTCTTCTCCATTAATCACAGCTTTGGCTCCAGCACAGAGCAAGCAGGTCTCTGTGTATCCTGATTCTAGCCTGCGTCCAAAAGCTCAGCTCTCACAAACTACTCTGGCTATTTGTTCTCCTGCCTAGCAGCTAGGTGAGGAGCAACCCATCCCTTAGCTTTGAAGGGTCCCATCACTTAGTTGTAGCTCTTGCAACCTGGCTCACTCTTTTGGGATGCTGATGAGGACCCTTAAGTGGCCAGCCTAAGGTCTTTGTCATATCAAGAAACTTATCTATTTCAACAATAGAATCCTTTATTAGATTCTGACCCTTGCTGCCCCCAAGAATTGGAGGGTCTAAACTTAGGCATCATCATGACTGACCTTCACGCCCCCCCCCATAAAACCCCACAACAATATGCTTGCAGGGATGAACATGTTCCCTTCCCCTTGAAGAACAAAGCTCAGGTCAGGGGGAGGTATATATGGATGTCATGAGACCTGTCCAATCAAAGGGAGGCTCGGGGCCACCTCTCCCTTGTGGAGCACTTTCCATTCGGCACAGCCCCCCCCCCATTCCTCCCTGATGGGGACCAAGGAGAGCTGACATTTCCCCATCTAACCACATGGACAGTATTTATATAATTACAGGGGAGGTTGTGGTCCTGTGTGAAGGGTGAGTCAGCTGAATGTCATTCTGTCATGAAAGAAATGGGTGTGGGTGTGTCATTTCTATGACTTACAGTTCCAACATAATGCTAAGCCTGAGTTCAAGCTTTGTTTTCCCATGAGTGCAAAGCATCCAAGGTAAGCCATTAACCATGGATCCCTGTGGCACGTGAACAGGTGTTACCTGCCATGGTTTATTGATCCAGATAACCATTTTAGGTAAAGGTAAAGGGACCATTAGGTCCAGTTGTGGCCGACTTTGGGGTTTCGGCGCTCATCTCGCTTTATTGGCAGAGGGAGCCGGCATACAGCTTCCAGGTCATGTGGCCAGCATGACTAAGCCGCTTCTGGCGAACCAGAGCAGCGCACGGAAATGCCATTTACCTTCCTGCTGGAGTGGTACCTATTTATCTACTTGCACTTTGATGTGCTTTTGAACTGCTATGTGGGCAGGAGCAGGGACCGAGCAATGGGAGCTCACCCCGTCACGGAGATTCGAACCGCCGACCTTCTGATCAGCAAGTCCTAGGCTCTGTGGTTTAACCCACAGCACCACCCGCATCCCTGACAACCATTTTACCAAGCGGTAAAGGCGGGGGAAGCCTTACGACTGAATGAAACCCCCAACCTTGGTTATACATGAGAAAATAAAACAGGGAAAGAATTACATTGCATTGCTAGACACGCTAGAAAATCTGGCCAGTCACATTGGGCTCAACTCCCACAAAGAGAACTGACTGTTGAGCAGATGATGACCTCAACATCACAAATATATGGCTCTTTCCCTAAGAAGCATTTCTGAACCCCTCCTCTCCACAGATTAATAGGCAATTCTGATTCCTCTCCTGCCCTGCCTATTCTCTGGCTAAAACCTGGACCTGTGAACAGCTGCTCCAAGCCCTTCTCATTATGTAGTGTAATGAGAAGGCCGGACCGCTCTGGTTGTTGGTTTTATCCAGAGATGCATCTACTGTATTACCAAATGACATTTTGCCCATTGCTGCAGGGGGTGTGAAGCTCTTTGGGTCCAGGTAATAATAAAAAAAATAAAAAGCAAGCGTCCCACTTGGAACACGGATGCTCTCAGAGTCAGGTCATTTAATGAGCATCTTCTCCTCTTTCGAGGTTTTCCGTTGGAGGGTGAGGAGAAGAGAGTCTGAATTGAAGGAAGAACTCCAATGAAAAATGAAGGTCTCTCCTTGCCTCTGGAGACGGTGGAAACACAGCCTTTGTAGAAGATGGGAAATTCTTCCCAGGCAGCACTCAGTGAAGCATGTTAAGACCAGATTATTTGTGGTCCTGATTTGCTGATGCAAGATGAAAAAATACAGCAAACTGCAGCTGCTGAAATCAGCTCTTTTCATCCTTTCCCCTCCTCTTTCCCCTTAGCTGAGGTTATGGTTTTGAAAAAGGTTTTATATTCTGAAGCTAAAACCTGTCCGGTACAATCAGCACCACGGTGCAAAGAGTCTGTCAGAAATCCCCGCAGCTGCGGGGAAGACAAGAAAAGCCACACAGAGGGGAACGAGGGTGCCAGTAGAGGGAGGGGGTGCTGCTCCTTTTTTCCTACCACCTTTTTCCATTCCAAGGGGATGGGGAGCCTGATCCAGGCACCCTGGGGTGGTGCTGGGGGCTTTTCCTACTCTCAGCCAAGGTCCAAAGGGGTGGCAAACTGCACGTGACATACAAATGCATGGGAGGGTGGTTTCCTGGCTGATGCTTTAATGAAAAGCGGGTCATTGGGAGGCTGAATCACAGAATTGTGGAGTGGCAAGGGACCCCCAAAGGCCATCTAGTCCAACCCCTCGCAATGCATGAATCCCAATAAAGAATCCCTGACGGGTGGCCATCCAACCTACTGTATCTTTTTTAAAAAACACACCCACCCAACGAAGATTTGTACAAGGGAGTGATGGTGTTGTTAGCCATTCCCCTGCTAGACACGTTCCCATTCTTCATTTCTGGCCCCCTGGTTGCATTAGCAGTTTGACCCCAGTCCTATAAGGGGCAACCCGCTCCCCGCCTCCTTTCCTCTGATGTCTTCCTGCACTTGAGATAACAGTAAGGGGGGGGGGAACAACTCTCTTTAAAGGCTCTCCAATTACAGCTCATCTTTTTGCCTATTAGCTCTCGGGTTGGAGGTTTAATTACCTGCTGTCCTCCTAGCACAGAAACCTTATCTTGTCTCTAGGTTGTTATTGGGGTGGTAAGTGCAGTGTTCTTGGTTGTAGCTGGAGTCTCATCACTTTGTTGTTGTTGTTTAGTCATTTAGTCGCGTCCGACCAGAGCACGCCAGGCACTCCTGTCTTCCACTGCCTCCCACAGTTTGGTCAGACTCATGCTGTTAGCTTTGAGAACACTGTCCAACCATCTCGTCCTCTGTCATCCCCTTCTCCTTGTGCCCTCCATCTTTCCCAACATCAGGGTTTTTTCCAGGGAGTCTTCTCTTCTCATGAGGTGGCCAAAGTATTGGAGCCTCAGCTTCAGGATCTGTCCTTCCAGTGAGCACTCAGGGCTGATTTCCTTAAGAATGGAGAGGTTTGATCTTCTTGCAGTCCATGGGACTCTCAGGAGTCTCCTCCAGACCAGCACAGCACCCATCACTTAAAGGTAAAGGGACCCCTGACCATTAGGTCCAGTCATGGCCAACGCTGTGGTTGAGGCGCTCATCTCGCTTTACTGGCTGAGGGAGCCGGCGTACATCTTCTGGGTCATGTGGCCAGCATGACTAAGCCGCTTCTGGCTAAACAGAGCAGCACACGGAAACGCCATTTACCTTCCCGCTGGAGTGGTACCTATTTACTTGCACTTTGACGTGCTTTCGAACTGCTAGGTGGGCAGGAGCTGGGACTGAGCAACAGGAGCTCACCCCATCGTGGGGATTCGAACCGCCGACCTTCTGACTGGCAAGTCCTAGGCTCTGTGGTTTAACCCACAGTGCCACCTGAAAACCGAAGGAATGAGCATCAAGGAGGCATTTTATCCCAAGAGACGCCAAGCAGCGCCTTCCACGTGGTCTCTTGCACCTGGCACTGCATGTTTCATAAGAAAATAAGAAGAGCACCTGCTGGGTCCAGCCAATGGCCCATCTAGACCAGCATCCTGCTTCTCACAGTGGCCGACCAAATGCCTTTGCGAACCCCACAAGCAGGATTCAAGCACAAGAGCCCTCTCCCCTCCTGCGGTTTCTAGCAACAGGTATTCAGAAGCATTGCTGCCTCCGACTGGGGAGGCAGAGCAGAGCCATCCTGGCTAGAAGCCATTGATAGCCCTCTCCTCCACGAATTTGTCCAAATCCTCTTTAAAAGCCATCTAGATTGGTGGCCATCATTAGTTCCTGTGGGAGAGAGTTCCACAGGTTCACTATGTGCTTTGTGAAGAAGGACTTTCTTTTTCCCCAGTCCAGCTAGAGCTGCTACTTCAGGTCAAGGTGCATACAGTGACCACCTGTGGATTATTTAGAGGCCATGATGGCTTCCGTGGAATCCACTCCTAATGCTTTTTGACTTCCGACCTGTGTGCTTTTCTCCAATGCCTTCAGCCACCCAATTTCCCTTTCCCCTTGCTGCCCTCTTGGACTGGCAATGCTCCCCCTTTATACCTCTATGCCCCTCCCCTTTCCCACCAAGCCTTCGGGTTCGGTCCCCTTGTGCCCTGACCCTCCTGGCAGTAACCTCTGCCAATCACAGAAAGCAACGGCCCATCCTAATATACCAGGATACCCACCAGATTTGCCCTCTTTTACACTTTCCTCCACTTCTGCTGTCATCTTTTCTGGGCTGATTTATATACATACATATTATCCTTCATTCCTTATCTCACTTCTCCTCATGTAGAGCACAGAGTAGCTACCAATGTATAAAATATAGCAATAAATGGCTCCTGAAAGCACAGACTAAAAATACAGCCATAAAAATGCCATTAAGCAGCCTATCACAATCCGAAGTGCTGCAGGCATCCTGTCCCAAAGGCCTGCCAGAACATAAATGTTCTTTGCTGGCATATGAATAAAGTTGGGGACAGGAGCAGTCAACTTGACCTGCAGAGAGAATAAATTCCACAAACAGGATGCCGCCACCAAGAAGCCCCCGCCCTCAGACCATCCTCAATGGGGGGACCACCAGCAGACACACACACACACCCCCCCGCAGCTCCTAGCGCCCAAGCTGGTCAGCACTGGGCAAGACACTCCATTGAGTACTGGGCTCTTAGTCATTCAGGGATTTGTACATTAGTACCAACCCTCTGAAACTGGGCCAGGTCATTTTGTTGATGAAATATGAGCCTGTCTTTCCATTCTAGATAATAAATGGGCAGTAACATTCTGTACCAGCTTCAGCTTCCGAAAGCACTTGGGCAAGAGGATCCCAGTGTGCCAGGGCCTCTCCACCCACAGAGGCCAAGCTTCCCTCTTCGGACTCCAGCTCAGAAGCCCCAGCGAAACCATCATTACTCCTGCTCTACTCAACAACTGCTAGCTAAAGCCAGCTAGGCTGTTTTAATTGAAGAAGTTTCTGCCACCAAAGACAGAACAAGTCACTGAGAGAGAGCTGCAGCGTTTATTCAGGACTCAGCCTTGGAGCGCAGAGGCTGAAACAACACCTAGGCTTTTATGGAGCCTGCAGCCAAGAGCCCTGCATGGAACTGTCCAAGGTGCCACAAAAGGCTCTCCCTCAAAGCAGAAGAGACTCAGAAAAGTTCAGGTAGTCCCCTGCCCATTTCCTGACACTCGGCAAACTATCCTGTACTGGAGCAGAATATTCTGCAGGTCTCTTAAGAAGAGCAGCTGCTGGATCAGGCCGATGGGGGCCCATCTAGTCCAGCACCCTGTTCTCACAGTGGCCCACCAGATGCCAGGGGAAACCCTTCTGAAGGCATTCCACATGGGACCTTTGAAGGACCCCAATCCCACAAACCTTGTGCAAAGCCTGTTAATGGAGGGAACAATGTGAAAGGTGCCTTAATATCAATGCAGGATGTTCCATAAACAAATATCCCTTTAGAATGGCCTGGTTGGTTCCAAACCTATTTCGGTGGTCCCATTTGCCACCCAGAATTCACTGCTCCCAGTTCCACAGCAGAGCTAACCTCAAGAGCCAGTGTGGTGTAGTGGTTAAGAGCGGTAGACTCGTAATCTGGTGAACCGGGTTTGATTCCCCGCTCCTCCACCTGCAGCTGCTGGGTGACCTTGGGCCAGTCACACTTCTCTGAAGTCTCTCTGCCTCACTCACCTCACAGAGTGTTGTTGTGGGGGAGGAAGGGAAAGGAGAATGTTAGCTGCTTTGAGACTCCTTAGGGTAGTGACAAAGCGGGATATCAAATCCAAACTCTTCTTCTTCTTCTAATGTATAGAAAGAAACTAACAGGACAATACAGTGGTACCTTGGGTTAAGAACTTAATTTGTTCTGGAGGTCCGTTCTTAACCTGAAACTGTTCTTAACCTGAAGCACCACTTTAGCTAATGGGGCCTCCCGCTGCCGCCGCGCCATCAGAGCACGGTTTCTCATCTTGAAGCAAAGTTCTTAACCTGAAGCACTATTTCTGGGTTAGCGGAGTCTGTAACCTGAAGGGTCTGTAACCCGAGGTACCCCTGTAGTTGCTTGATTAGCCGAGCAGTCACCTAAGAGTGTGCAGAGGAGGCACAAACACCAAGTATCAGATGCTGGCCATGCCCAGGGAGTCTTTCTTGGGCAGCAGGAGGGTGAGGTGGCCGCCCAACTTTCCTACTGAGCAGGCGGAGCCAAGCTGGAGCAAGTTTCCCATAGGCTTGTGGGTCTCCCTTTGGGGCATCTGCGTTTCCACTACGAGAACAGGATACTGGACCAGATAGGCCATTGGCCCAATCCAGCAGTCCCTTCTGATGTTCTTATGCTCTTGCACTCAGGTTGTGCTTGCAGGCTTCCCACAGACATCTGGCTGGCCACCCTGAGTACAGAAATCATCCCTCTTCCAGGGTGAGGCTTTGCCAGGGATTCCCCATTCCTGGGCACTTGTTGGGCCCGGGCCCAGTTCTACTCCAAACACCATTTCCCAGGCCTTTCTCTACTATTGTCATTAGGTAAAGGGACCCCTGACCATCATGTCCAGTCGCGGACGACTCTGGGGTAGTGGCGCTCATCTCGCTTTATTGGCAGAGGGAGCCGGCGTACAGCTTCTGGGTCATGTGGCCAGCATGACTAAGCCGCTTCTGGCAAACCAGAGCAGTGCATGGAAACGCCATTTCCCTTCCCGCCAGAGTGGTACCTATTTATCTACTTGCACTTTGACGTGCTTTCAAACTGGTAGGTTGGCAGAAGCAGGGACTGAGCAACAGGAGCTCACCTCGTCGCGGGGATTCGAACCGCCGACCTTCTGATTGGCAAGTCCTCGGCTCTGTGGTTTAACCCACAGCGCCATCCGCATCCCTTTTATCTATTATCATTATGATGGCCTTAATTCATGGGAGAGCCTGAGAAATAAGATGACCTTTTCGGTTTAGAAAAGAGTAGAGCAAGAGGGAGGGAGGGACATTGCAGTGCTTGGGACTTTTTGATTTAGTTTAGGAGAGTAAAAGGTGACATGGTAGAAGTTGATAAAACTATGCATGACTTGGAGAAAGTGAATAATATTTTCTCCCTCTCTCATAACACTAGAACTCGCGGACATCAAGTGAAGCTGAATGTTGAGGAAATGACTGGCAGAATCCGAGACCAGGGAGAAGAGTTGGTGGAAGAAGATTGGAAGAAATTTAAAATCTATCTACAGAAATATTGTAAAATTATTGAATGTTAATGACGTTGGAATGAAACGAAGCAGTTCTAGTAATAAGGCAAAATAAGAATATGTAAGATTGGATTGATATTTGATGAAAATTTGAAGTTATAATATGTGAGGATAAATAATTAAGGGTAAACTAAGAGGGTATGGATTTGCTGAACAAATTTTTAAATGGAATACAAAAAAGGGAGGTGTGAGGAAGTCATGAAAATAAGTAAATGAGTGGTAAGATACCAGAAAGAGGGATTTTTCTTTTTTCTTTATCCTTTTTTTTAATGCCTATTTTTGGTCTTTGTATTTTTGTTGTGTCTCTTTTTTTCACTGTTTTGTAATTTCTTTTTTGTTGAAAAATCAATAAAATATTATTCTTAAAAAAACAAAACAAGTGAAGCTGAATGTTGGAAGGGTCAATGCAGATGTTTAAAAAGGACTTATTTATGCAGTGCAGAGTTAAACTGTGGAACTCACTCTTGCAGGAGGCAGTGATGGCCACCAATCTGGATGGCTTCCAAAGAGGATTGGACAAATTCATGGAGGAGAAGGCTACCGATGGCTACTATGGTTCTGAATATCAGCCACAGGAGGGGAATGTGCTCTTGGGCTCAGGTCTTGCTTGTGGGCTTCTGGCATCTGGTTACTCGCTGGGAGAACAGCTGGACTAGATGAGCCCTGGTGGCTTGATCCAGCAGGGCTCTTTGCATGTCCCTATGTGCTGTAGTTCATCCACTAGCCATTCCAGCAGCTCAGAATTTCTCCCCTCTGCCTCCTGCCTTTGTACCCAGCATTTAGCAAGGGGCAAGGGGAGGCACACAAGGATTGGCAGTGCCCATTGGCCCTTGGAAGAGAATATTGCCCTGGCAGCTGATTAGACTGCCAGGGGAGTTCTGGCAGCTGGAGAGACAGAGAGACAAAACCAGAGAGACAGGGCAGAGCAAGAGACCGAAATTCAGGGAGACAAGTCTAGCACTAATGATGTTTCCCCCTTGGCCAGCACTTTGACACCTCCTTTTTCAACATCACTTGCAATTTCTTTCTCCCTGATCTCCTGAGACACATCCCTGCCCCTGTGTCCAGCCCTAGCAGAGCATCACGTGCCCTCCCACCCCCACAAACACACAGACACATGCGCCTAGACCAGCTCCCTTGCCTTGCCTTCCTAAGCAGGCCTGTCTTCTTGGCAAAGTCAGCTCCAGGTTGCCTGGTCCATTGGGGCCAGATGATTGGCAGGATCCCCATCCTGTCTCACAGTGGCAGACATGAGGGATGAACAAGCATGGCCAGCACTGTCGCCTTCCCCAACAGCACCCCATCTGCGTTAGAGTAATAGAATTGTCGAGCTGGAAGGAACCAAAAGGGGCATGTAGTGCAACTCCCGGCAAGGCAAGAATCACAGCTAAACTATCCCTGACCTCTGTTCAAAAAATTCTAAGAAAGAAGAGCACAACATCTTTCAAGGAAGTCCATTCCCTTGTCAAACAGCTCTTAACTGTCAGAAATTTCTTCCCAGTGTTTAGTCAGAATCTCCTTTCTTGTAACTTGAATCCTTTCATTTGGCTCCTACCCTCAGAAGCAGCACAAAACAAGCTTGCCCGTCTTCCCCATGACAGCCCTTCAGATATTTGAAGACGGTTCTCCAATCGCCTCTCAGTCTTCTCTTCTCCAGGCTAAACATTGCCAGCTCCCTCCACTGTTCCTCACAATTCTTGCTTCCAGACCCTTGATCACCTTGGTACCCCTCCTTTCCACACTTTTCAGCTTGTCAATCACAGGACTCCAGGTGGGGTTGGACCAAGACAGAATAGAGTGGTACTATTACTATTACTTTAAAAAGGGGGAAAGTTGACAGCTATGGTTTCCCCACAAACACTCGCAGCATGCACCCAAATCACTGCGTCAAAGCAATCCATCACCAGAGATGCTGGAGACTCCATCAAAAACCACACACACCCAAAACTCAGAGCCACAAATGGACCACAATGACAACGTTTTATTGGTGAGCCCAGGATGCTGAGCCCGTTTTCCTTAGTGACCTTCCTTTGGAAATAAAGAAGAAGAAGAGTTTGGATTTGATATCCCGCTTTATCACTACCTGAAGGAGTCTGAAAGCGGCTAACATTCTCCTTTCCCTTCCTCCCCCACAACAAACACTCTGTGAGGTGAGTGGGGCTGAGAGACTTCAGAGAAGTGTGACTAGCCCAAGGTCACCCAGCAGCTGCATGTGGAGGAGCGAAGACACGAACCCGGTTCCCCAGATTACGAGACTGCTGCTCTTAACCACTACACCACACTGGCTCTCAATAAACTCCAGTGCTCAAGCCCTTCCTTCCTAGGTATCTTCTCCCACGTTTGAAAACTCTGCTCATAACAAAACTCAAATTTCACAGACCATTCATGAGCCGCAGGGGCTTTGCCAGTGGGAAACCCGGCTTCACAGTGAGGCGGTCCTTACCGGCAGAGGGGGTCCGACCTGCACAGGCTGCGGAGCTCCAGGCAGTTGGGCTTCTCCTTCTCCTCGTAGGAGCAATGGGGGACGATGGTCTGTCGGCGTCGCTCGGCACACGCCTGGTCCCTGCAGGAGCAGAAGAGCAGCCGGTAGGTGTACTCGTGGGGCACGCGGTCAAAGAACTGGCGCAGGGCTTTGTGGCACTTGCGGCGGTTGCAGCGCTCCGTGGAGGAGATCTCCTTGTTGCAGATGGAGATGTAGCTCGAGCGGAGGCGCTTGCAATTGTCGTTCAGGTTGCAGGCTTTGGCCGCGTCGAGGCAGTGGTTGCTTTTGGCGTTGGCAGTCGAATCCATCCCTGTCCCGGAAGAAGAGAAAAAGGGGTTACTGTGCATAAGAACAGCCCGCTGCTTCAGGCCAAGGACCCACCTAGTCCAGCCTCCTCCTTCTCACTGTGGCCAAGCACAAGAGCCCTTTCCTCCCTGTGTGATTTCCAGCAACAGGTATGCAGAAGCATTGCTGCCCTCGACTGTGGTGGTACAACATAGCCATCATGGGTAATACAGTGGTGCCCCGCAAGACGAACGCCTCGCAAGACGGAAAACCCGCAAGACGAAAGGGTTTTCCGTTTTGGAGGCGCTTCGCAAAACGAATTTCCCTATGGGCTTGCTTCGCAAGATGAAAATGTCTTGCGAGTTCCTGCGGGGATTTTCCCTTTCCCCCCCCTTTTCCTAAGCCCTAAGCCGCTTATCAGCTGATCCGCTAAAAGCCGCTAAACCGCTAATAGCGCTAATCCGCTAAGCTGTCAATGGGCTTGCTTCACAAGACAAAAAAAACGCTATACGAAGAGCCTCACGGAACGGATTAATTTCGTCTTGCGAGGCACCACTGTAATAATAATAATAATAATAATAATAATAATAATAATAATAATAATAATAATTTTATCTATACCCCGCCCTCCCCAGCCAGAGCCAGGCTTAGGGCAGCTAACACCAATAAAATCACAGTAAAAACATAATGGGGAGGCAATTTAAAATACAGGTTAAAATGCAATTTAAAATGCAGCCTCATTTTAAAAGTAGCCAATAGATCAAGACCATAAGGAGAGGGAAACGTAAGTGTCAGGCGGAGTCCAAACCAAAGGCCAGGCAGAGTCCAAACCAAAGGCCAGGCAGAACAGCTCTGTCTTGTAGGCCGTGCGGAAAGATATCAAGTCCCTCAGGGCCCTAGTCTCTTGTGACAGAGCGTTCCACCAAGTCGGGGCCAGTGCTGAAAAGGCCCTGGCCCTAGTTGCGACCAATCTAACCACCTTGCGGCTCAGAACCTGCAAAGTGTTGTTATTTGTGGACCTTAAGGTCCTCCGCGGGACATAGCAGGAGAGGTGGTCCCGTAGGTACATGGGTCCTAGGCCGCGTAAGGCTTTAAAGGTCAAAACCAGCACCTTGAACCTGACCCTGTACTCCACCGGGAGCCAGTGCAGTTGGTAAAGCACTGGATGAATGTGATCCCGTGGCAAGGACCCCGTAAGGAGCCTCGCTGCGGCATTCTGCACCAGCTGGAGTTTCTGGGTCAGCTTCAAGGGCAGCCCCGCATAGAGCGAGTTACAATAATCAAGCCTGGAGGTGACCGTCACGTGGCCAGATCAGGGCGAAAAAGGTAAGGGACCAGCTGCTTGATACGGCGGAGATGGGGAAATGCCACCTTTGCTGTGGCTGCAACCTGTGCCTCCATGGAAAGAGAGGAGTTGAATGTTACACCCAAGCTCTTGACAGAAGGCAGTAAAGGTAAAGACCATTAGGTCCAGTCGTGGCCGACTCTGGGTTTGCGGTGCTCATCTCGCTTTATTGGCTGAGGAAGCCAGCGTACAGCTTCCGGGTCATGTGCCCAGCATGACTAAGCCGCTTCTGGCGAACCAGAGCAGTGCACGGAAATGCCGTTTACCTTCCCGCCGGAGCGGTACCTATTTATCTACTTGCACTTTGACGTGCTTTCGAACTGCTGGGTTGGCAGGAGCAGGGACAGAGCAATGGGAGCTCACCCTGTCACGGGGATTTGAACCGCTGACCTTCTGATTGGCAAGTCCTAGGCTCAGTGGTTTAACCCAAAAAGCGCCACCCGCGTCCCAACAGAAGGCGGTAGGAGCCCCCAGTAGCCCTCTCCTTTATTAATCTGTCTAATCCTCTTTTAAAGCCATGCAAGTTGGTGGCCATCACTTCCCCCAGTGGCAAGGAGTTCCATAGTTTACCTATGGACTGTCTGATGAAGACCTTTTTTTATCTGTCCTAGATCTTCCATCATGCACCACAGGGTTCTCTGGGCGCTTCCAGACGGGTCCTTTATAATGTGCACTTTGTGTGATCTGTGCCCTCGGTGCCTTGGGTCATGCGAGAGAGACATGCACCCCTCCTCTAGCTGCTCTCTGGGGTCCTTTTGCAGCAGGAGGGATTCTTATCTATGCTCTGGGAACAGCAGGTTGCAGCCATTTGAGAAGGAGAATTCCCAAGCATGGCATCTGGGTCCAAGATTACATGCATCTCTGATCCAATTTGAAGGATGTGCACCTGGGAGATTTGGCATGGGTACCTCTAAAATGCCCAGAAGGGGCAATCAAGCGAGAGAGAAGGGACTGGCACAGAAGCATCATTGTGGGGCTTGCCCTCCCCCATCCCTTTCCTTCCCCTCCATCCAGCTGTTCCCTCTCACCAAACCACAGAAGCACTGACCCATAGTGCTTTTGGGGGGGCCACCATTCCCATGGTTCCATAAACTCATCCCCAAAGCCCAACACCTTACCCTATTAAAAAAACACACCACATTGTTCAGAACATCAATTTGCACAACCCGCAAAGGGAGGTAATAGCACAATAAAATTCAAAACAGTAACAATTAATTGCAGTTATTCATAAGCCAATTAAAAGTATTTCATTTAATCGATTCAACAAAACTGATCCAGTGAGACCAGCTTTTCAAAGTCTGATTTACACCTTCCACCCCACCCCCACCACCCCCTTGCCTCTTAGCACCCCCTGCCCACTTTGGGTAACACTGAGACCCTCAAGGGCTGACACCAGCAGAGCATTCTGGAGCCATAAACTGTTTAGTCAAAAGATTTTTAGGGTGCCCATCAGTGAAACTTGCAGGCCAGCATAAGGGTAAAGAGACGCCTGACCTTTAGGTCCAGTCATGGCCGACTCTGTGGTTGCGGTACTCATCTCACTTTATTGGCCGAGGGAGCCGGCATACAGCTTCTGGGTCATGTGGCCAGCATGACTAAGCCGCTTCTGGCGAACCAGAGCAGCGCACGGAAACGCCATTTACCTTCCCGCTGGAGCGGTACCTATTTATCTACTTGTGCTTTGACATGCTTTCGAACTGCTACGTTGGCAGGAGCAGAGACCAAGCAACGGGAGCTCACCCCGTCGCGGGGATTCAAACCGCCGACCTTCTGATCGGCAAGTCCTGGGCTCTGTGGTTTAACCCACAGCGCCATCCGCGTCCTGCAGGCCAACATACAACAAGAATAACAGAGCATCAACTTTTTAAAAGGAAAGGGGGGAAATCACAATTGAAAATGCAGAACTGGACAAAAGCAGAAAGTGCGGCAGAGCCTAATGAAGGCCTCTTCCAGCTCCTAGTCATCCCTGGAAGGACTCCTCTGCTCATTTTCTCAAGGGTTTACCTGGAAACTGCAGCTGAAATTGGACAGAGGTGGGCAGCAGGGAGACTCCACATGCCACCAGTGACCTGCCTTGCTTCACCAGAAGCACCAGAAGAAAGGAACAAGGCACGTCTGAAGCTGCCATTAACCCTGCAGCACCGAGCTGGGCTGGGTCATGTATGTGTTCTATAGTGGAGAAATATGACGCACCCACCCAAAGTGAAAATCCTCTCCTGCCAACTGCAGCTGGATTCTCAGCATCTGCCCTGCATCACCAAATATTGGCATAAACAGAGGAGGTTGCAAGGAAAAATGAAAGCTGGGATTTCTGTCTGAAAGAAGCATTGCTCCCCCCCCCCCCAAGAAGAAGAAGAGTTTGGATTTGATATCCCGCTTCATCACTACACGAAGGAGTCTCAAAGCGGCTAACATTCTCCTTTCCCTTCCACCCCCACAACAAACAGCCTGTGAGGTGAGTGGGGCTGAGAGACATCAGAGAAGTGTGATTGGCCCAAGGTCACCCAGCAGCTGCATGTGGAGGAGCGGGGAATCAAACCCGGTTCAACAGATTACGAGTCCACCACTATTAACCACTACACCACACTGGCTCTCCAGCTCCCTGAGTCTGCTCCATAGCCACCCAGAACCTCAGCCATCATGTCATTCATACCTCATGGACCTATTAGAACCTCTTGGAGCTCTTTGTCAAGAAGCAGATAGAAAGAGGTGATCTGGTTAACAGGCTGGACTTGTGGTTTGGGGGGAAAGCATCAGAAAAAGGCAACTAAAAGGATCAAGGGGTTGGAGCAACAGGTTGTAGAATAGATTTCTCTTCCCATAACCTGCTCATTTTCCACCAAAGGTCAGTGATGCACATAATCTGAATGAGAGTTGTGCAAGCAAGTTTTGGGAATGCGCCATTCCTCTGGCCACACATCAACAAGAGATCCACAGCTACATTCAGAGACAGCATGCACCCATCCTGGCTCCCCGCCCCAGCATGTGCTGCCTCCGGTGGTGACCAGCAAGCAGGCTTGAGGCACAAAGCCTCCCTGAGCAACAGCCTCACACAAACTCCAGCGCACAGATCTCTGACCTCAGAGATCCTTTCCAGATGTTCACTGGGAAAGTTGATTCAGTCTGCCACAAGCTGGCCTGAGTCTTCAAAGCAGCTTGCTTGCCTTTGGCAACCAGGATGGTCAAGGGGCCAGAGTTGACACCCCTGTAATGAAAAGTTGCGGCTTGGGGGAATTTCAGTTTGGAGAAAAGGCAAGGAAGAGGTGACTTGACAGAAGTTTATAAAATGCTGCCTGGGATGGAGAAAGTAGAGAAACATTTTTCTCCCTCTCTCATAAAACTAGAATTCGCAGGCATCTGGCGAAAAGGAACTTTGGAAGAATCAGGGCAGGTAAAAAATACCGTATTTTTCCATGTATAACAGGACCCCATGTATAAGACGACCCCTATTTTTGGGCACCCTCAAGCTTCTTTTGTAAGTTCGCTGAGCTGTTGAGCAGCTTTTCCACAATCCCCCGCTCTGGCTGACGGAACTGGTGCCATTATACACCGCATACTGGCACTCACCAAATACTCTTCCTAAGCCAGGAAGAGCGGGTAAGCAGCCTCCTCTCCGACATTTCCCTGCTACGGCTGCAGCACCAGCCCTCGCTTACTTAGCATATTAACCTGTGTATAAGATGAGCCTCAATTTATCACACACAAAAAATACAGTTGTACCTTGGGGGATGTCAGGGAACTGCCATCGGAGCCAAGGGTGGTGGTAAGGCTCCCCAATGATGCTGGAGAGGGAACCAGCAAGGAGAGAGGGAGAGCTTCCGCTGGGGAAGGAAATAGACGTGACGCCAGGGAGAAAGAGGGGCGGCAGCTGTCAGCGCAGAGCACAGGGCGCCCTCCGGAGGACGCCCCATGCTTCGCGCGGGTGTCCACAAGCCTTGTGTGCCCGGGGGAACTCCCCCACGCGCAGGGCTTGCGGGCGGCAGCCGGCAGCGCGGAGCACGGGGCACCCTTTGGAGGACGCCCCGTGCTTCGCGCAGGTGTCCGCAGCCTGCCGCCCGGCGGGCGGGGCACCCTGAAGCAGAGCGCCCCGCGCGCCAGACAGACATCCGCAGCGTGGGGAGCCCTGCAGGAGTTCCCCGCAGGGCTCCCCATGCTGCAGATAGCAGCCTGCTGCCCGGCGCGCGTGGCGCCGAAGCAGAGCGCCCCACGCGCCGGACAGATATCGGCCAGCCCCACAAGCTCGGGGGACAGCGGGGAGGCGCAGCACCGCCATCCCACTGTTCCGCGACCTGGTTTTGGGGGGGAAATAAAGGGGAAAAAAATTTCCTTTATTCCCCCCCCCCAAAAAAAGAAGGTGCATCCTATGGGACGGAGCGTCCTATGGGACGAAAAATACGGTACTTACTCCAATCTTCTAAGAATCTCTGATCCCGCAAGTTTCGAATCCTTCCTGTTAATTTATCTAATTCTGAATAGTCCCTTCATCCTCCATTCTTCTTTCATCGGTAGTTCTTCTTGCTTCCATTCACATTCATCATTAGTCATTCCATGCCAGTCTTATTATGGTGCCTGGACCCTCCCCACCCTAAGCCAGTGAGCCTAATGGGAAGAGAGCTTACTGGGAAGTGCTGGTGCCCCAGTTCACTTCTCCTGCACTAGCCAGTTTCCTTTACTGCACAGAGCCAGTTAGCCGCTTTCCTGATAGAGTTTAGGCAACAGGATGACCATATACCTCGTACCTACGGGACCGCCTCTCCTGGTATGCCCCACAGAGGAACTTACGGTCTTCAAATAAAAACACCTTGAAGGTCCCAGGCCACAGAGAGGTTAGGCTGGCCTCAACTAGAGCCAGGGCTTTTTCGGCTGCGGCTCCAACCTGGTGGAACGCTCTGTCACAAGAGACAAGGGCCCTGCAGGACTTGACATCTTTCCGCAGGGCCTGCAAGACAGAGCTGTTCCGCCTTGCCTTTGGTCAGGGCGCAGCCTGACTCCCTCCTTTGGCAATCTTTACAAAACTTTAGTTTATGGTTGCCATCAATTTTGATTTTAATTAATTTTTATAATGTTTTTATAATGTTGTACTGTTTTAGTGTTGTTAGCCGCCCTGAGCCCGGCTTCGGCTGGGGAGGGTGGGATATAAATAAAATTTATTATTATTATTATTATTATATACATACGTAATAGACAATCTTTATAGAATTCCTTCAAACCATAAAGAGTTCAAAATGAAATCTTCTGTCTCAAAGTCTCTGAAAATATTTAAATGAAGCGAGGTACCAAGCTTTGTAAGATGAAAGACAAGCTGTGAAGCTTTGTGTATTCAACAAATATGATGTCCAACACTGAACAGTGATTCCGGATATTGACTACTATTTCGCAGAACTCTTCGTCAGCGTGGTGGGTGGATATAGAATGCTTCAAAAACCCATCTTATTTCGAATGAATGTATGCAAATGAAAATATCAAATGCTGTGGAACAGTTCTCATGTAATAATGTGGTCATTTGAAATAAGATGGGTTTATGAAGCATTCTATATCCACCCACTCTTTATGGTTTGAAGGAATTCTATCAAGATTGTCTATTACGTATGTATATGGTCCTTGTGTTGCCTAGACATTGTTGACGTTCTCTTTGCAACACAGGGGTTTGTTTGGATACTTCATGATAGAGTTAACATGTGTCAGGTGCCAAGTTCTAATACAGCATAAAATTAAAGTCAGACCAGGGAAAGCATGAGACGACACGCAAGTGAAAGGGGCGCCCCTCCCACGTGCCTGCCTTGAACTCCAAGCCTGTCCTCATCCGCCATCTGCTCTTGATTCAAACCAGCTTTCTCTGCGAGGGGAATAACGTTTCAGTTCCTTTTGCTGAAGCTGATCCTGGCCCTGCCACCAGCCCTCTATGGCTGTGGGATGCAGAGCTCCTAAAGTCTCAACACTAAAGTCTCCTTCTCCATGCAGCGTACAGTTAAACTGTGGAACTCCCTTCCACAAGAGGCAGTGGTGGCCACTAACTGGGATGGCTTTAATAGAGGATTAGGCAAATTCGTGGAGGAGAGGGCTATTGGTGGCTCCTAGCCACAAAGGCTCTGCTCTGTCTCCACGGTTAGAGGCAGCTATGCCTGGAAACCAATCCTGCTTGTAGGTTTCCCTTTGGGCCATCTGGTTGGCCACTGTAAGAAGAGGGTGCCGGATTAGATGGGTCCCCATTGACCTGAATTGGCAGACTCTTCTGCCAAATGTTGCAAGAGGGAGAACGTGGCAAGTCACACCAGCACCAGCCCACCCATGAGGCAAGGCGATGTGAGAATGTATCTCTCGCTGCTGCTGCTGCTGCTGCCACTGGTGCACTTGTTATAAGAGTTTTATAAATGTCTTATATAGTCATTCCTCAGATTACAGACACTTCAGTTTGCTTTTGGGGGGGGTTGCAGACTGCCCAAGCCCGGAAGTACCGGAAAGGGTTACTTCTGGGTTTTGGCAGCCGCACATGCGCAGAAGCGCTAAATCGCACTTTGCACATGCGCAGAAGCGCCAAATCGCAACCCGTGCATGCACAGACACGCAGACGCAGGTTGCGAACACTGTGGGTTGCGAATGTGCATCCCGCATGGATCACGTTCACAACCCGAGCATCCACTGTATATATAATAGATGTTCATAAATGTACCAAGCAAGCACATACAAAAATGTAAACCACATGTCTGATACCCACAGAAAAGTCCTGAAACCATTTTCACTCTCCCAAAATGGCCTCAAATACAGTGGTGCCTCTCAAGACGAAAAGAATCTGTTCCGCGATTCTCTTCGTCTAGCGGTTTTTTCGTCTTGCGAAGCAAGCCCATTGATGGCTTAGCGGATTAGCGCTATTAGCGGTTTAGCGGCTTTTAGCGGCTTAGCGGATAAGCGGATAAGCAGATAAGCGGATAAGCAGATAAGCGGCTTAGAAAAAGGGGGGGAGGGGAAAAAACCCGCAGGAACTCGCAAGACATTTTCGTCTTGCGAAGCAAGCCCATAGGAAATTCGTTTTGCGAAGCACCTCCAAAACGGAAAACTCTTTCGTCTAGTGAGTTTTCCGTCTTGCGAGGCATTCGTCTTGCGGGGCACCACTGTACTCCTTTGCAAGATCAAAGGAAATGGAACTCTCCCCATTGTCTCTTTCACAAATCCTCTCTTAAGGGAACATTTAAGATATGAATAGGGTGTGAGCCTGTGACCTGTGACCTGGATCCAGGAATTGAGTAGTTATCATAACAAAAGAGTGGTCAGGATGCCCAGGTAATCCAATCAGGTAACCTGGCAGACAGGAAGAAACAACACACCCAGATTTTCGCCCCTTCTCTGATGCATTAAGGGGGTGGTCTTGGGCCACACCCCTTCTGTGATGTATGTATGATGTTTCTGGGGGTGGTCTTGGACTCCAGGGCGGGCAATTTAAAATGTCTATATAAGGCCTTGTGCACATGGCTCGGGGTCCCTCCTCCCCTCCTGCGTGTGTGGGGAGCACCCTGTTGCAACAGCTTTAAAAAAGATCAGGCTTACTAGCTGCTTTGCTTCTCAATATTCTCTGCCTGGCCTCTGTTATTTTCTCCTACTGATAGAGAACCTACAAAAGGATTCTACATGGGCTCTTGGGTACCCCATAAGGGGAAAGGAGCAGTTTTTCTCTCATAACACGCTCCTTGGAGGCTGGATCTGTTGTCCCCTTGGTAGCCCCCACCCCCAATGATCCACTGGTCTGCTCTCGAGGTACATCTTTATCCCACACTGTGGGATGTGAAACACAAGAGCAGTCAAGACAACATTCCTAGAGTGAACATATTTATACATGGGGAGGAATGTCTGTCCAGCCAGCAGGTAAACTCCCTGTTTCCTTCTGGGCTGGGACAGACTTCCTCTGCATGTGACTAGAGGTGGGCGTGGCCTCACCTGTGCAGGTAACGCCAAAAGCACAGGGCAGGGTAGCTATCTCTCTCTTTTTGACTACATGCATCGAAGAAGCAACATCTGCTTAGCCAAATATGCTCTCATCTTCCAGCCAAGAGAGGACAAAGGGACTGTCTTCTTATGAGATAGTTTCTAGGTGTATGTTACTTTTCAAAGCTAAGTCTGCCTTGTGGGACCCGATTGTGAACAGAATGATATGTGAGTAAACCTTTTTATACTTTTATAGAAGACTATGTCGTGTCTTATCTTTTATGAGGGAAAAAGGGGAAAATACCAGAACAGTTATTATAGAGGCTTTAGCGAGCCTGAGCAAACGTATCCGCTGCGAGTTTAAAAAGGGGAATGTTACACTGCTAAATTGTGAACTTGTTTACACAAGTTGGAAAGGCTATAATCAAACAATATATCCTCTCCTGCCTCCCTGAACATTCCCACAACCACCACCCCCTTGTTCCTGATGTGGAACTTCACTCCTTCTTCCCTGGCGAGAGACACCGTTTATTGGTTTGCCTCAGGTGCTAAAATGTCTTGGGCCAACCCTGGGCCACACACACCCCTCCCCATCTCCCTATCCTTAACCTGGCACAGGAGAAAGGAACAGAGGGAACACATCTCCCCTCCTCCTGCTTTCAAGCCTGAATCTAAGCTGCCCTTTTGCAAGAGCATCAGTGCAGGGATCTATGTAAAGCAGCCTTGATTGCCTAATCCTCCTGGGTCCCCCCTGCTCTTGCCCTGCCTGAGACCGGCAGGGACCTGGATGCATTTTAATAGATCCAGGGCTTGCAGGAGTCTTGCTTTCTGGGGAGCTCATTAATGAGGTACAAGCATTAAATTTTCATGAAGAAGAAGAAAGGGAGGCTGGAGCCGGGCCTTTCGGAGGGGGAGCTGAGCATCGCTGACCCCATTTGTTCTCGGGGGCCAAAGAGACATCTGCTGCCTCTCCTGCCCCAAAAGGCCTTGAATACCCAAAATCCTTTATTCCACACTCAAAAAGGAAAGGCATGTTCTCCCTTTGGCCTCCTGCATCTCCAGGGCTTGCCAGAAAACACTTGGGACAAATAAAGTTAAGAACCTAAGGAGATCCTGCCCATCTGGCCCAGCATCTCACGGTGGCTGACCAGACGACCATTCTGGGAGACTCCAAAACAGGACCCAGGTACAAGACTCTGGACTAGTGGGCCTTAGTCTCAGTTGCAGGGGAGGTTGTAGCGTCTGCCTGCCCCTTCATGGAAAATGATATCCCGATAATGGGATCTGCGAGGAGTCTCATCTGTCCAGGTACCCAGGTAGATGCTAGGGCCAGAGCACTCCCTGATGGGGACCCCTCTGGGGGTACCCCTATTTGATGAAGGTCATAGGACCCCCCGTTGTGTCTGCCCTGGGAACACTCCAAGCAGAAGGGCTGGAGTGCGAAAAGATATACCCAGTGCCTATGCCACACCTTTCACATCTGTAATCAATAAAATTGTGGCCTATTTGACACGGGTGGCGCTGTGGGTTAAACCACAGAGCCTAGGACTTGCCAATCAGAAGGTTGGCAGTTCGAATCCCCGCGACGGTGTGAGCTTCCATTGCTCGGTCCCTGCTCCTGCCAACCTAGCAGTTCGAAAGCACGTCAAAGTGCAAGTAGATAAATAGGTACCGCTCCGGCGGGAAGGTAAACGGCGTTTTCGTGCACTGCTCTGGTTCGCCAGAAGCGGCTTAGTCATGACCCGGAAGCTGTACGCCGGCTCCCTCGGTCAATAAAGCAAGATGAGCGCCGCAACCCCAGAGTCGTTCGTGACTGGACTTAACTGTCAGGGGTCCCTTTACCTTTACCTTCTTTGTCTGCCTATTTATTTTTACTATATTAGGGGTGATGGGGTCACAGTGCCTTGGCACGCAACTCAGCAGGGGCTGACCTGATTAGCTAGACGACAGAAGGCCGTTCACCACTCGGAAAAGCTCTGTGCTTGTGACAGCAGAGAAGGAATCAAAGGCAACAAGCCTTTGGAAAGGCTGATACAATTTGGAACTCCCTCCCTAGAGCAGCTAGACTTTCTCCCTCCTTGTTGTCCCTTTGCCAGCAGGTGAAGAAAGACCTTTCTATTCCAAAAGGCATAGAAGCATAGAATTGTAGCACGGGAAGGGACCCTGAGGATGATCTAGTCAAACCCCCTTAAAAGCAGGAATATGTAGCTGTACCATATGGGGATCGAACCTGTGCCTTCAGCTGCTGACTTTTTTAAAGGAAAGGGATGGTACTATGAAGCTTTTATACCTTTAATAGATTTTTAAATATTGTTTTAATTCTTTTACTGTTTAATTGTTGTTGTTTTGTAATGATTATCCTTTCTATGTTCTTAGCTTCTTCTGTTTTACCTGTGTTTTTGTATTTTAATCTGGGAGCCGTCTTGAGCAGGGGTCAGCAAACTTTTTCAGCAGGGGGCCAGTCCACTGTCCCTCAGACCTTGTGGTGGGCCGTACTATATTTTTTTGGGGGGGAATGAACGAATTCCTATGCCCCACAAATATCCCAGAGATGCATTTTAAATAAAAGGACACAATCTACTCATGTAAAAACACCAGGCAGGCCCCACAAATAACCCAGCCCGGACACTGAGATCCAGAGCCGAGGGCCTTCTGGCGGTTCCCTCACTGCAAGAAGCCAAGTTACAGGGAACCAGGCACAGGGCCTTCTCAGTAGTGGCGCCCGCCCTGTGGAACGCCTTATTCCTTCAGATGTGAAGGAAATAAGCAGCTATCCTATCTTTAAAAGACATCTGAAGGCAGCCCTGTTTAGGGAAGTTTTTAATATTTAATGCTGTATTGTTTTTAACACTTGATTGGAAGCCGCCCAGAGTGGCTGGGGAAACTCAGCCAGATGGGTGGGGTATAAATAATAAATTATTATTATTATTATTATTATTATTATTATTATTATTATTATTATTATGGCACATTCTACTCGTGTAAAAACATGCTGATTCCCGGACTGTCCATGGGCCGGATTTAGAAGGCGATTTGGCCGGATCCGGCCCCCAGGCCTTAGTTTGCCTACCCATGGTCTTGAGCCTTGGTCTGGGGAAAAGGCAGGATATACCGTATTTCTCGCTCTATAAGACGCACCAGACCACAAGACGCACCTAGTTTTTGGAGAAGGAAAACAAGAAAAAAATATATTCTGAATCTCAGAAGCCAGAACAGCAAGAGGAAACGCTGCGCAGTGAAAGCAGCAATCCCTCTTGCTGTTCTGGCTTCTGGGATAGCTGTGCAGCCTGCATTCACTCCATAAGACGCACACACATTTCCCCTTACTTTTTAGGAGGGAAAAAGTGAGTCTTATAGAGCAAAAAATACGGTAAATAAATAAATAAATTGTCATTGTTATTCGGATGCTTTGACATCCCATGCTTTGCAGATGATGCTACAGTCATGCCTGGGCTCCCAGGCATTTGGCCTATGCTCAGCAGGTAAGGGGGCCTTGTGTCCCTGCCTATAGAACATGCCATGCCCCCCCACAGGGACAGCATCTGGAGCCACCCCAGCTTCCAACCTGCCTGTCCAGCTGCCATCCCCAGCATGTCCCAAGGGGCTCCTTGGTTTTGCAAAAGAAAGCTTTGAAAAGCTGAGCTCCATTGCTAACCTGCTTTGTGGTGAGACTTAGCAGGTTTGACAGCCGCCGGGCGAGGAGGTGGGAGGTTTTGAAATTTAAATAGCATGTTTTCCACATCTGCCTTTGGATCCAACCTGAGGGTAATCGTTTTACATCCCCGTGCAGCTGGAAAAGCGACGCTATCCAACGTTTAGTTTCTTCTTTCCTTGTGCAAAGACAACCGCCCCCCAGCTCTCAGCCCCCGCCCCCCACCCACACGCATACACGCTTCCTGAAAATATTTTCGGCGATGAGATCCAGAATAAATACATCCAAGCGCTAATGCTTCTTGATGCCAAACACGGCCCATTCCTTATTTTCCACCAGCTAAATAGTTTATTGATGGGGATTTGCTTCAGAGCGGGGAAAAAAGAAAAGTATTGTCGACTGGAATCTAAGCGCTGCATTTCTTGGAAGGGAGTTTTGCAGATTTCCTCCTGAATGTCAATTCATATTTCCTGCCCACAGAATTAGGAGGGGAGGGGAGGGGAGGACCAAAGCAGCCCGCCAGCCCTTCGGGGCAACTCTGTGTATGGGGCATTGTCTGAGCACATCCAGTTCACACTGCCGAGCACAACACACACACGCACATAGCAGGTTCCTTGGCGGCCCCCAACCCCAGCACCTCCAGGAAAGAGCCCACACAAACCACAGGGCAATCAATGGGGCTGCATGGCTGCCCTCCTGAGCCACAGCTTTCTTGAAGGAATTTCCCAAAGGTCTGCTTGGACATGCATACAGTTATACATGGCATGGAGGGCATGGTAGGCATGGTGGGCAGGGAAAATTTTTGTCTCCCTCTCTCATAAGAAGAAGAGTTTGGATTTGATATCCCGCTTGATCACTACCCGAAGGAGTCTCAAAGCGGCTAACATTCTCCTTTCCCTTCCTCCCCCACAACAAACACTCTGTGAGATGAGTGGGGCTGAGAGACTTCAGAGAAGTGTGACTGGCCCAAGGTCACCCAGCAGCTGCATGTGGAGGAGCGGGGAAGCGAACCTGGTTCACCAGATTACGAGTCTACCACTCTTAACCACTACACCACACTAGAACTCAAGGTCACCCAGTGAAGCTGATTGCTGGAAGATTCAGAACAGATAAAATAAAGTTCTTCATGCACTGTGCAGTAAAACCAGGGGTCAGCAAACTTACTGCACCTCGGGCTGGTCTCTCCAGCGCCGATCGCGCAGGGGAGCGCATGCCCAAACGTGTGTGCACACGCTATTTCTGGCACACTTCCGGGTCGGAGGAGCACCAGAAATAGCTTGTGCACATGTGCAGGAGCCTCCTCTGACCCAGATGTGCACTGGAAATAACGCTTGTGCATGCGCAAATAACGCATGCGCATGTGCACAAGCTATTTCCGGTGCTCCTCCAACCCAGAAGTGGGCAGCCGCGTAGCGCAGCGCCAGTAAGAGCGGGCGGTTGCAGCGGGTAGTGGGGTCACCGCGGGCCGGATAAACGAGTCCCTTGGGCCTTTTCCAGCCCGCGGGCCTTAGTTTGGGAACCCCTGAGTTAAACTATGGAACCCACTTCCACAGGAGTCAGGAATGGCCACCAACTTGGATGGCTTTAGAAGAGGGCTTTCGATGGCTACCAAGCCATGATGACTCTGCTCTGCCTCCACAGACAAAGGCAGCAATACTTCTGAATATCAGTCACGGGAAGCCACAGGAGGGGAGAGGGCTCTCGTTCTTGAATTCTGCTTGCGGGTTTCTCACAGGGGATCTAGTTGGTCACTTTGAAAGCAGGATGCTGGACTAGATAGGCCCCCAGCCTGATCTAGCAGGCTCTGCTTATGTTCTTATGACATTAAAATGCCACGAGCATGCACCCACGTGACGATGGAAACTGACTTTCCCTCTAAGATCAAGTATTAGTCATTGGCTATATTTATTATTCTGCCTCTCTGGGTTGCCATCAGCTGTCGTCAGCTCATAATCTTTGCAACCTCGTTTACAGAATCAAGTTCAGCATTTATTTATTGCTTTGAAGCATTTATCTGCTACTGTCCAGCCAAAATGTCCACAGCATCACCCAAATTTAAAGCATGCAACTAGGAAAAGCATTAATAAAATAATTTGGCAATGAATAAAGGGATAAACAGCACAGCAACATTGCCACCAAAAGCAGAATGAACCCACAAGGATGCTGTGGGACTACAATTCCCATTACCCCTGGCAACTGGTCAGGCTGGCTGCTGGGACTTGGAGTCCAGTCCCATCGCTAGCCAGTCCAGATCTCAAAAGCTTTGTGAAATAAAATGTTTAGATTGCATGCAGACGTAAGCTGAGAATAAGGCTCTTGATTCATTCCAGTTTCATGAATGATGGCACAAGTGGGGCTGCCCTTGAGACTGACCCAGAAACTCCAGCGGGTGCAGAATGCCGCGGCGAGACTCCTTACGGGGTCCTCACCGTGGGATCACATTCACCCGGTGCTATACCAGCTGCACTGGCTCCCAGTGGAGTACAGGGTCAGGTTCAAGGTGCTGATTTTAACCTTTAAAGCCCTATGCGTCCTAGGACCCTCGTACCCACAGGACCGCGTCTCCTGGTACACCCCACAGAGAACTTTCGGTCTTCAAATAAAAACATCTTGGAGGTCCCAGGCCACAGGGAGGTTAGGCTGGCCTCAACCAGAGCCAGGGCTTTTTCGGCCGTGGCCCCGATCTGGTGGAACGCTCTGTCACAAGAGACTAGGGCCCTGCGGGACTTGACATCTTTCTGCAGGGCCTGCAAGACGGAGCTGTTCCACCAAGCCTTTGGCCAAGGCACAGTCTGACCCCCTCTAGCCCAATGGTCGCCATTAATTTGATTCTGAATTAATTTTAGAATGAATTGATTTTAGAATGCTGTGTTACTTTTATTGTTGTTAGCAGCTCTGAGCCCGGCTTCGGCTGGGGAGGGCGGGATATAAATAAAAAGTTGTTGTTGTTATTGTTATTGTTATTGTTGTTGTTGTTGTTGTTATTATTATTATTATTATTATTATTATTATTATTATTATTACATTTGCACAGAGCTCAGAATGTGGGGCATTGCTAGTAAATACTCGTGCTTCTGACATCTGGTAGCAGTCAGGTCCCACCTATGTTGAAACAACCCAACTCCTTCCTCCCCCCGCTGGCCATCAGGTTCCAAACTTTGGTTTCAAGAAAGGAGATTCTGAATAAACATTAGGAAGAACTTCCTGAGGGCAAAGAGATATTAAACATTGGAAAATATGCCTTTGGAAAGTGGTGGATTCTTCTTCCTTTTAAGCAGAGGTTGGATGGCCATCTGTCAGGGATTAATTAGCTAGGGGTTCGGCTAGATGAACCTTGGGGTCCCTTTCAACTCTATGATTCTAAGAGGGCAGAATCAACAGACACTCACCCTCACTTTTTTTTTAACCTGACTGGTATTTGTGGTTGGGACACGGGTTAAACCACAGAGCCTAGGACTTGCTGATCAGAAGGTTGGCGGTTCGAATCCCCACAACGGGGTGAGCTCCCGTTGCTCGGTTCCTGCTCCTGCCAACCTAGCAGTTCAAAAGCACGTCAAAGTGCAAGTAGATAAATAGGTACCACTCCGGCGGGAAGGTAAACGGCGTTTCCGTGCACTGCTCTGGTTCGCCAGAAGCAGCTTAGTCATGCTGGCCACATGACCCGGAAGCTGTACTCCAGCTCCCTCGGCCAATAAAGCGAGATGAGCGCCGCAACCCCAGAGCCGTCCGCAACTGGACCTAATGGTCAGGGGTCCCTTTACCCTTTACCTTTATTTGAGGTTATTCTTCTCTCCAATATTTACATGCCTTTATTGCTGCCATATCTGGATATTCTGTTTCCATGTCAAATGTGCTCTAAACATTCCACATATCATAATTAAAAACAGCTTCTGTATTTACCCAGGCTACTTAGTATCATGGCAGGACGATCAAAGGAAAGACATCAATGCCTGGAGTGAGTAGGATTTAAATGCACCTGGTGAGAGAAGGAGGGTGGATTTCACCACTCCACTAGGAGACAAGTCCCCCCCCCCCTTCCAGGCCTACCAGAAAAATGCAAATGAAGTCAGCTGGATGCCACCCTGCCTCCTTGGAAGGGGAGGGGCAAAGTACTCTTTCTGGCATCCTTCCTAGCCAAGACCATTGAATGCTGAGTCAGTGGCTTGAAGTTGAGTCTGAGAAGCAAAGAATCTGCTCCTGAACTGGGGTGGGGTGGGGGAAGGGTTGTTTTGCCCCACTTTGCTGACACAAGGTGCCTTTTGCCTGCTCTCGATTCCTGGAAAGGGATGACCAGACCACCAAGGGATCCATGCTCTAGTTATGTCCAGGCTGCGTTGCCGTGGTGAGTAATATAGGAAGTGGTCCAGAACATAGCTGTCAATTTACAGATTTGAAAATAAGGGACCAGCAGCCTCGAAAATAAGGGATCAGCAGCCAAAATAAGGGATTTTAGTCAACCAGCAGCCAAACGAAGCCTCAAGCGGTGGTTCCCACAGCACAGCAACCCGGCAAAGGGGATGCAGCAAGGAAAACCACCATCACCTCTCTGCTGGGAAGCGCTGAGCAAAGGCGAGTCCCCAGGCAATGCAGCCAATTTGATCGGCACAAGGCATGCAAGCTCCACCCCCCAGTCGTTCTTAGACTCCTTATTGGGTGAGCAATGCAGCCAAGCAACACAGTTGGAGCCTCCCTCCTCCCTGGCCGGCAGGGAGGGAGGGAGGGAGAGGAGCTGCTTCCTTTGAAACCCGGGAAATTTAAGGGACATCATCAATAAGGGACAGCAGCGGGACATGGCGCTGGGATAAGGGACTTTCCCACCAAATAAGGGACGGTTGACAGCTATGGTCCAGAAGCTGATGCAGAAGATGGCTGCAAGAGCCTTAAGTGGAGTACAGGGTCAGATTTAAGGTGCTGGTTTTGACCTTTAAAGCCCTTCACGGTCTAGGACCCTTGTACCTACGGGACCGCCTCTGCCGGTATGCCCCAGGGACGACCTTAAGGTCCATAAATAGCAACACCCTAGAGGTCCCGGGCCCTAAGGAAGTTAGATTAGCCTCAACCAGAGCCAGGGCCTGTTCAACACTGGCTCCAGCCTGGTGGAACGCTCTGTCTTTTGAGACCAGGGCCCTGCAGGATCTAATTTCTTTCCGCAGGGCCTGTAAGACAGAGTTGTTCCACCTGGCCTTTGGCTTAGAATTCATTTGATTCCCTCCCCCTCTTTCTTTTTTTCCTTTCTCCTTCTGTGATGGAACTCCTATTTGGGGACTTCCCTGGCTTTTTTCTGGCCCATGTAGGACCAGTCTGGATAGTTAGCCTTGGTGAAGACTTGGCGTTTTCATCCCCAAAAAAGTCTTTCATTTGAGTTTCTACTGAAAGGAGGCTGTATTTTAATGCTGCATTTTAATCTTGTTTTTTAAGTTGTATTTCGATCAATTGTTTTTGTATCTGGTGTTAGCCACCCTGAGCCCCAGTCTTGGCTGGGGAGGGCGGAGTATAAATAAAACTTCTTCTTCTTCTTCTTCTTCTTCTTCTTCTTCTTCTTCTTCTTATTATTATTATTATTATTATTATTAATATGCAGGATCAGGAGTTAACAGATGTTCAGTGGTGCCTCGCAAGACGAAAAGAATCCATTCCACGAGTCTCTTCGTCTAGCGATTTTTTCGTCTTGCAAAGCAAGCCCATTGACAGCTTAGCGGATTAGCGCTATTAGCGGCTTTCAGTGGCTTAGAGGCTTAGCGGATAAGCAGATAAGCGGCTTAGAAAAAGGGGGGGAAAGGAAGAAAAACCCGCAGGAACTCGCAAGACATTTTCGTCTTGCGAAGCAAGCCCATAGGAAATTCGTTTTGTGAAGCGCCTCCAAAACGGAAAACTCTTTCGTCTAGCGGGTTTTCCGTCTTGCAAGGCATTCGTCTTGCGGGGCACCACTGTATAACGTCAATGCTCACCCATTCAACAAACTTGTTTTGAGGGATGACTGGATGTCACAGAAGGAAGACCAAGGCAGGTCACACACATTAGAAGAGGCTGCTGGATTAGGCCAATGGCCAATCTAGCCCTGCATCCTTTTCTTGCAGTGGACGACCAGATGCCTGGGGGAAACCTGCAAGCAGGACCTGAGTACAAGAGCCCTCTCCCCTCCTGGGGTTTCCAGCAGTGGCGTATCGTGGGGGGTGCAGGGGGGGCCGGCCGCACCGGGCGCAACATTTGGGGGGCGTGCTCGCACTCGCAGCTCTCTGCCCCTACCTGACTCACTCTTTCTCTCTCACTGCTGTGCGAATCTGATCCGACCCGCCGGGTCACCCCCCACTGTGGTGGGGGGGTGCCAGGTGTGCGGGTTAGGGGGCGCAAATTACTTGCCTTGCCCCGGGGGCTGACAACCCACGCTACGCCACTGGTTTCCAGCAACTGAGATTCAGAAGCACTGCTGCCTCCAACTGCGATGGCAGAGCTGAGCCATGGTGTCTAATCTATGGTTACCAGACATCCCCGTTTCCCGGGGACAGTCCCAAGATTTTCATATCTGTCCCTGGAATTTCCCCGGATTTATATTTTAAGTGTTGTAGATTTATTAAGTAAAGGTAAAGGGACTCCTGACCATTAGGTCCAGACGTGGCTGACTCTGGGATTGCGGCGCTCATCTTGCTTTATTGGCCAAGGGAGCCGGTGTTTGTCCGCAGACAGCTTCCAGGTCATGTGGCCAGCATGACTAAGACACTTCTGGCGAACCAGAGCAGCACACAGAAACACCGTTTACCTTCCCACCAGAGCAGTACCTATTTATCTAATTGCACTTTGAATTGCTTTCAAACTGCTAGGTTGGCAGGAGCAGGGACCGAGCAACGGGAGCTCACCCCATCATGGGGATTCGAACCGCTGACCTTCTGATCGGCAAGTCCTAGGCTCTGTGGTTTAACCCACAGCGCCACCCGCATCCCTTGTAGATTTATTAGTAGGGAATGAATGTTGCGTGATTGGTTCAACGGCACAAGACACATCATATGGGGACTTCCAGTGAGGCAAAATGGTGGGCACCATGGCAGTGAGCAGCTCCTGAAGCCAGCCAGAGCCAACTGTGCTACCAGGCTGGCTCCGGGCTGCTGAGACTGCCGCTGCCGCCGCTGCCACTACCAAAGGGGAACCGGGGGTGCCCAGTGCGTCAACTGGGGGAACCGCTTTCCACCCCCCGCGACCCAAATCAAGCCGGGAGTGAGAGCGCCTGTCTGACTGCCCAGTGGTGCTCCGGGGCCAGGAAAACCCTGGAGCTGCCATGGGGAGAAGGAGGAGAGGAGAAGGAGCCCTGCTCTGTCTCAGGCACACAGCATATTCAAAAGTTGCACACATCCAATTTCTCTTGTGAGCATTTGCTCGCACACAACGCTCTCCGTTGAACATCTCCATGTTTCTCAGGAAGGGGTGCCTTTGCACTGCCTGTGGGTCTCCCCACCTGCCCTGAGTTCTGGAAACTCGAGGCCCACTGTGCACCCAGCCAATTTCTAAATCATTTTCAAGATACCAGTTTCCAATATACCAGACATGCACAAAACAGTAGCTAAGGAAAATACATTTTGTTGCCTGAGGCAAAAAACAAGATGGCGCCCTCCTCCACGGCCCGTCCTGAAGCCAACTGGACTGGTAGTTGAATCCTGCTTTAATACTGGTGAAACGGCTACCCTCGAGGGCAAAAGGCTAGCCTAGGGGCTACAGGGCAGGTCATGTGGCAATCACAGCTCTGTTCACTCCCTGCCCCACCTCAGCATCTGCCGCCTGAGGCAGCTGCTTCATTCTGCCTCATTGTAGGGCTGGCCCTGATGGGATGAACCAGATCTGCTTTAAAGTGCCATGTGTACATACACAGACAGCCCTGAACTCCCACGAGAGAGTGTTGGTTCTCCTGGATAGAAAACAGCAAATGGAAATGGCCAGGAAGCCTTTTTCCCTTGGCCTCTCTTACCTGAGACAATTGAAGCGAGTCTGAATATATCAGTGAGACGAGAGGTGACTGGTTCGTAGGGGGAAGCTTCATAAAACTCTTCTCCTGGAATGAGAAGGAGGAGAAAGAGAGACTCTTAGAAACTCATAATGTCCTTTTGCTTTTGCACGGGGTGGGGGCAGAGAGCCACAGATCCCTGGATCCCTGTTAATCTGCGATTTCTTTCTTGTGAAAACAAACTCAAAGCAGTTGACCAAAAACCTGAATCAATAGCATTGTTAATCAGAAAAATTAACAACAACAATTTAAGGCATTGGAGAATTTATAATGACAATAGACTAAGCACAGATTAAAACTCACACCAACTTTCTAAAGATCTGGGCAGGTTTGTCTAAACAAGGATGTTTTTAACAGGCACCAAAAAGAGGAATCATAGAATCATAGAGTTGGAAGAGACCACAAGGGCCATCGAGTCCAACCCCCTGCCAAGCAGGAAACACCATCAGAGCACTCCTGACATATGGTTGTCAAGCCTCTGCTTAAAACAAAATAAAAAAATTCCTTCCAGTAGCACCTTAAAGACCAACTGAGTTAGTTCTAGGTATGAGCTTTCGTGTGCATGCACACTTCTTCAGACTTCAGACTTCAGACTTCTTCAGACTTCACACTTCCTCTGCTTAAAGACCTCCAAAGAAGGAGACTCCACCACACTCCTTGGCAGCAAATTCCACTGTCAAACGGCTCTTACTGTCAGGAAGTTCTTCCTAATGTTTAGGTGGAATCTTTTTTCTTGTAGTTTGGAACCATTGCTCCGTGTTTGCTTCTCTGGAGCAGCAGAAAACAACCTTTCTCCCTCCTCTATGTGACATCCTTTTATATATTTGAACATGGCTATCATATCACCCCTTAACCTCCTCTTCTCCAGGCTAAACATGCCCAGCTCCCTTAGCCGTTCCTCATAAGGCATCATTTCCAGGCCTTTGACCATTTTGGTTGCCCTCCTCTGGACACGTTCCAGTTTGTCAGTGTCCTTCTTGAACTGTGGTGCCCAGAACTGGACACAGTACTCCAGGTGAGGTCTGACCAGAGCAGAATACAGTGGCACTATTACTTCCCTTGATCTAGATGCTATACTCCTATTGATGCAGCCCAGAATTGCACTGGCTTTTTTAGCTGCCGCGTCACACTGTTGGCTCATGTCAAGTTTGTGGTCAACCAAGACTCCTAGATCCTTTTCACATGTACTGCTCTCAAGCCAGGTGTCACCCATCTTGTATTTGTGCCTCTCATTTTTTTTGCCCAAGTGCAATACTTTACATTTATCCCTGTTAAAATTCATCTTGTTTGTTTTGGCCCAGTTCTCTAATCTGTCAAGGTCGTTTTGAAGTGTGATCCTGTCTGAAGACGCCTGTCTGATGTCAATAGGCAGGGAGTTCCAGAGTGTAGGTTCCACCACACTAAAATACCAACCTCTTGCAAATGTGGAATGGGTATTGCATGGTACCTATAACAGCACCACCTCCACTGATTGGATAACAGGGTGATGTGGCTCAGCAGATACCATGAGTTGGCCTTAGCTGATCTGTGAAATCAGATTCAGCTCACAAACACTTTTCTCCAGATAAAGCTCTCTTGCCCCCTTTTTCTTGATATCTGACCTATGAAACAGGACTGACAGCCTCACAGGGTTGTTGCAAGCATGAAAGAGGCAAAGGCTATTTTAACACGGACAGTTCTAAGCATCAAGAGCCTACGTAGCTTGATTGAACGGCCCCTGAAGCTGCTCAGGCAAGGCATTTCAGATGCATCTGGGAGCCCTTGCATTCCCAATTCGCCTCTGAAGCCCTGGTGTGACCGTGATTCACACACCAGACCAGAGGGGCACGGAAGCAATCCAGAGGAGAGAGGGCCCCAGTTTAAACCATGGATTTCAGCAGCTCTTAGTCCTGACGCCACTTTAAACCATAGAATTTTAGAGTTGGAAGGAACCCCAAAGGCCATCTAGTCCAATCCTCTGCAATGCAGGAATCAAAGCTAAAGAATCCCTGGCCATCCACCATCTGTTTAAAAACCTCCTACAAAGGAGAGTCTTCTCTGTATCGCTCACGGAAATGCCATTTACCTTCCCGCTGGAGTGGTACCTATTTATCTACTTGCACTTTGACGTGCTTTTGAACTGCTAGGTTGGCAGGAGCAGGGACTGAGCAACGGGAGCTCACCCCGTCGTGGGGATTCAAACCGCCGACCTTCTGATCGGCAAGTCCTAGGCTCAGTGGTTTAACCCATGGTATATGTGCTGCCAAAGCGAGCACCCTACAACGGATAGCCCGCCACCTTCTGAAGTAGTCTGTTCCATAGGCAAAGAGCTTTTGCCACCGAAAAGTTCTTCCTATTGTTTAGACGGACTCTCCTTCCCCTAAATTGGACCCATTGGTTCAGGTCTTCCCCTCTGGAGCAGCAGAAAACAAGATTGCTCCATCCTGCATATGATAGCCCTTCGGGTATCTGGAGATGGCTATCATGTCACCTGTCAGCCTTCCCTTCTCCAGGCTAAATAAGTCTAATTAATTATTATTATTATTATTATTATTATTATTATTATTATTTACACTCCGCCGATCTGGCTGGGTTACCCCATCCAATCTGGGTGGCTTCCAACAAAATATTAAAATACAGTAATGCATCAAACATTAAAAGCTTCCCTAAACAGGGCTGCCTTCAGATGTCTGGTAGTTGTTTTTCTCTTTGACATCTGGTGGGAGGGCGTTCCACAGGGAGGGCGCCACTACCGAGAAGGCCCTCTGCCTGGTTCCCTGTAACTTGACTTCTCGCAGTGAGGGAACCGCCAGAAGGCCCTCGGCGCTGGACCTCAGTGTCCAGGTAGTGTCAACTGTTCCTCCTCCTAAGGCTTTGTTTCCAGACCCTTGATCATTTACTTCAGGGGTCAGCAAGGTTTACATCACCTGGGCTGGTTCACTCCAGCAGAGATCCCTCTGTAGGCCGGATTGCGCATCCATGTGAGTGCACGCACATGCAGACACAATTTAGCGCAGCGTGTGGGGACTCACTGAGTGGGCAGCTCAGTTCAGGGGCGGCTCGGGGGCCGGTTAAACGACCTCCGTGGGCTGCTTGTGGCCCATGGGCCTTAGGTTGCCAACCCCTGATTTACTTGTTCCACCCTTTGCGATCAGGAGTTGCAAAACAAGCTCAAAGGATGGAAAGACTCTGGTGGAGGAGGAGAAGACCTCCCTCCCAGGTTCCTCCTGGGCTGCTTATTCACAGAAGATATTCTCAGCCTGCAGGAGGAGGAGGTGATGTGGCAGCTGCCCCCCTCCTCTCTTGTAATTAAGAAGCTCAGCTGCTCAAACACAAGGTTATTAGCAAGCCAGGAGCACTCCAGGAAGGGTCAGCCCCCAGCACAGGAGCTCCTCGCTGGACAGTTACAAATGCATTTCATTACAGTACTGGGGATTGTTCCCCATTGCCAGGCGAGCTCAGCTGCCCCCATGCACAGAGGCTGCTTTTCAAGGGCACGCTTCTCACACAGGCTGCTTCTCTCCTTTCGTAATAGGGAACGGGAGCCTGGGAAGGGAAAGACAGAGCCTTAAGGGGAGGTTCACATGGAAATCCTAGAGTTGTAGAGGCGTCATCGAGCCCAACCCCCTGCAATCCGACTTGAAACACAGCAAGGTCATTTCCCAGCCGCCCACAGAGTTCCAAGATGCATTTACAAAGGATCGTTCCCATCAGAAAGGGTTGGGATGCCTGAATGATGGTCGCCAGATTCTGTGTATAGATCTGTAGGCACAGACCATCCCATGACCCAAACTAGTTCATTAAGAAAATCCCCATACTCGGTTCCATGGGTGACTCTGGATCAACTCTCTGCAGTAGCTTATCTTAAAGTTTTAAGTGTCTATACGCTTATTGCATTTATAAATTTTAATTTTATTGTTGTACATTGTTTTAAATGTTTGTTTTCCTTCTGGGATTGTACCCCCAAGTGTGTTTTATAAGCTGGTCTCTGACCGTAATAAATTATCTATCTATCTATCTATCTATCTATCTATCTATCTATCTATCTATATCATCTATCTATCATCTATCTCTATCTATCTATCTATCTATCTATCATCTATCATCTATCTATCTATCTATATCTATCTATCTATATCTATCTATCTATCTATCTATCTATCTATCTATCTATCATCTCAGGACCTTTTCAGTTTCCCACCCTGACAATTCCTATTTACAAAGCTGTTGTCTGTGCACGCGGGATTGCCAGACATTCGCCCGACCGCTGACTCTGCACCCAGTTTCCTAATCGGATTGAAGTTGGCTTCAAAAACAGCAGCATTTGTCAAGGAACAGCAGGACTGAAACGGATCGTGGCTAACATCGTGTGAACGCGGCTTCTAAATTTAGCAGTGGGAGTGCACTGGATGCGAAGGAAGCGGTCATTTGAACGTGCCCAAAGAGACTCTGGGGACGCGGGTGGCGCTGTGGTCTAAACCACTGAGCCTAGGGCTTGCCAATCAAACTCAATATGGAGGTAAATTGGCCGAAATATTGGGAAATTTTGGAGCAAGAAGGAGACAGATTAAAACTGCAGAGTTTTGATAAACTAAAAAACAAAGTGCGAGATTGGCTTCATTATTATCAAACAATGGAGGCTTATAATTTGGACAAGAAAATTGGTTTTCAGGTGGAAAAATCAAAATTGGAAACAGAATTGTTAGATCCCAAAACTAAGAATTTGTCAAGAATTTGTCAAGAATTTGTCAAGAATGTATAACTTGCTGTTGAAATGGAACACTCAGGATGAAATGGTTAAATCTGTTATGATCAAATGGGCACAAGATCTGGGACATAACATTATGATGGCTGACTGGGAAAAGTTATGGATCACAGGTATGAAGTTTACAGCATGTAATGCCTTAAGAGAGAATATTATGAAAATGATATACAGGTGGTACATGACACCAGTCAAGCTTGCAAAAATTTATCATTTGCCCGATAATAAATGTTGGAAATGTAAAGAGGTTGAAGGTACATTCTTTCACCTTTGGTGGACATGCCCAAAGATTAAGACCTTCTGGGAGATGATATATAATGAAATGAAAAAGGTATTTAAATATAACTTCCAGAAGAAACCAGAGGCCTTTCTCTTGGTCATGGTCGGCCAATTGGTGCGAAAGGAGGATAGAACTTTTTTTATGTACGCCACAACAGCAGCAAGAATACTCATCGCAAAGTATTGGAAGACACAAGATCTACCCACCCAGGAAGAATGACAGATGAAGGTGATGGAGTACATGGAACTGGCTGAGATGACTGGCAGAATCCGGGACCAAGGAGAAGAGTTGGTGGAAGAAGATTGGAAAAAAATTAAAGTTTATCTTCAAAAATATTGTAAAATTAAGGATTGCTAGAAAGTCCTGGTGTCTGTCAGCCATAGCTCAGTGGCAGAGCAGCTGCCTTGCATGTAGAAGGTACCAGGTTCAATCCCTGGAATGTCCAGGAAGGGTTGGGAGAGAAGTCCTCCCTGAAATCCTGGAGCACTGCTGCCTGTCAGGGCTTGTCCACACCCCTGCTTGTCCCGTGCTTAAAAAGCTCAGGTCCAAGTGGTTTTCCACTTCTCCCATGCTTTCTAGGCACAGGTCCAAACGGTTTTGCAATTTGCCCCACAGCTCCCCTGGGAAAATGCTCTTTGCTGTTGAATTGGAACAAACAGCAATCCATGGAAAAGTCAGTTGCTGTTTGCAGTGGCGTAGCGTGGGGGGTGCAGGGGGGGCCGGCCGCACCGGGCGCAACATCTGGGGGTTAGGGTTAGGGGTAGGGGTAGGGGGCGCAAATCCATGGGTTAGGGGGCGCAAATTACTTGCCTTGCCCCGGGTGCTGACAACCCACGCTACGCCACTGGCTGTTTGGTCTGATTCAGTGGTAAGAGCCGTTCAGCAGTGGAACAGACTCCCACGAGAGATGGCAGACTCTCCTTCCTTTGAGGTTTTTAAGCCGAGGTTGGATAGCCATCTGCTAGGGAAACTTTAAATGAGATTCCTGGACCTCAGAGGGGTTGGGCTGGATGACACTTGGGGTTCCTTCCAACTCAGCAATTCTATGAAATCGATTAAGTGGCTAGCCTTGCTTCTGCCTCCATGAAGCTGGAGAATTGCTGGCGTGGAATCAAAGCTTTGTCTCTCCATGGGCAGCTCTGACAGCCCACAGCTTTGCATTTCCCCCTCGCTGGGCTTGCAATGACAAATCACACATTTGCTGTTCAGGTGCCTCAGCTGCTTCTTTTTCTATATCGCCTCGCCAGGGCCATAAGTAATTAGGTATCTTAAAAACTTTGCCCCTCGCTAGGAAAATTGCCTTGCATCAAAAGGGCAGTGGAATTCCCCTGAGCTGGAGGAGGCAGAAATAGCCTCTGGGGGCAGTGGCGTAGCGTGGGTTGTCAGCACCCGGGGCAAGGCAAGTAATTTGCGCCCCCTAACCCATGGATTTGCGCCCCCTAACCCATGAATTTGCACTCCCTAACCCTAACCCCCAGATGTTGCGCCTGGTGCGGCCGGGCCCCCCTGCACCCCCCACGCTACACCACTGTCTGGGGGGAAGCACCCAGGTGGAACGGGAGCAGCCTTGGTTGTGGGGGGAGCTCAGCTAGGCTCCTTCCAGGAGGAAAGAGGACCTTTGGGCAGATGGTCAGGGGCAACACTTTGGACAGGTGGGCAGATTTTGCCATTTGCAAACTGTCCTTTGCCTGTAGGTGCAGAGAAATATGCCCAGAGACTTGCATTTGCTGGAGGCAGGAAACTGTGCCACAGATTTTGCATGTGTAAAATGGGGTGCATCCATCAATAGAGCACCCCCATTTTCACCACTGTTTTCCTCCCTCCTCCTGCCAGTTTACTTACAGCTGCTGCACCTTCCTGGGCTAGTTTGTTTGTGACAGATTAACATAGAAAAACTGAGATAATGAGGTAAATGTCACACAGAGGCTGGGTACTGCCTTTCTTTTCATTGGCAGGGTCCCTACTTCATGCTAAAAGTTTAAATGGTAACATTTAGAATCACAGAATTGTAAAAGCCGGAAAGTACCCCCTCTCCCCAGATCATCTGGTCCAACCCTCTCTGGTGGAGGAATCTTTGCAAGATTCTTTGCATTTCCAGTGAAAGGCAAAAGGATGCATTTCAGCTGGCTGGAGATCTTTTGTGAAATCTCCATGTGTTTTGCACATTGAACCTCTGCAGTCAGGAATATAATAATAATAATAATAATAATAATAATAATAATAATAATAATAATAATAATAATTTATTTATACCCATCTGGCTGAGTTTCCCCAGCCACTCTGGGCGGCTTCCAATCGAGTGTTAAAAAAAATACAGCATTCAATATTAAAAACTTCCCTAAAGTTTTTCAGATGCCTTCAGATGTCATTTAAAGATAAGATAGCTACTTATTTCCTTGACATCTGGTGGGAGGGTGTTCCACGGGGCGGGCACCACTACCGAGAAGGCCCTCTGCCTGATTCCCTGTAACTGCAGAGAGTTCTATGGATCTTACCCCCAGTTAGATTGCTGTTATGTGTGCATCGTAATGGATCAGCACCATTACCTGCATCCCTGGACACACTGTGGGGAGCAGGGCCATGTGGGACTCTCCTGATGAGCTCCTGCACTTCAGAATTTGCCATGGCATTGCAAGTCTGGATTGCATGGAGTGCCAAGGGGGACAGGTGCCTTGGGCAGCCCATTAGAGGGACAGCAAACCATATTTTGCCCCCTTCCTTTGTCATACCTCTCGCTGCCTGTAGCAACGCAGAAGCAAGCCCCTTTCAATTTGGTTTCGTTGCAGGGTTTGTTCTCCACTGGGTGGGGAAGGGGAAGAGGTGTAGCCAGGGAAAGAAGGCATGGGAAAGGGAGCACACCTGGTCTGCAAGAGCAGCAGCTTCAAGAGCAGCCAGTATGTGGCTTGGAAGATGTGCTTGAAAAGCCTACAATCTTAGCCAAGTCCACACCACAGTAAACCTTATCCAGCCTCTCTTCAAAAGGAGCACGGTCTAGGCTTCCCTGGGATTCTCCCATCGAAGAACGAGATGCAGACTTGCACAACTGGCACTGGTACAGGTGCCATGTAATACCTGTTATGCATTTATAAGAACTCAAATCGTTTGGTTCTTTGGAACTCCCCGCCTCTTGAAATTAGGCCGGCGTCTTCACTGTACTTTTCACAATGCCAGTGCTGCCAATTGAAGCGGTCATGTCGGCAGACAAGGGTGAAGCGATCTCCCAAGTTGATAAGGGCTTTATATACTAATAGCAACACCTTGAACTTGGCCCGGTAACAAGCTGGCAACCAGTACAGATCCCTGAGCAAAGGTGTTCTGTGCTGATGAGGCCTCACTCCCGTCAACAATCGTGCTGCAGCATTCTGCACTAACTGCAGCTTCCAGATCAAGCGCAACAGAAGCCCTACATAGAGTGCAATGCAGTCTCATCCATGAAATAACTGGTGCATGAACTACTGTGGCTAAGCTGTCCGTAACTGTTTGAAACTGTACTCCCTGAATTATTCCTTCACCTGCTTACAAGGAGAGGCTTACTAGCCATTTTAGGCACTGATTTCTTTCTGTTTTGTTTTTTTAAAAATAATCTCTTAAAGCAAAAGGTAATTATTTTTTCATGTCCTGTGTACAGTCATACCTTGGGTTGAATGTGCTTCGGGATGAAAGCGTTCAAGTTGCGCTCTTCGGCAACCCAGAAGTAATGCGCAGATGCTCAAAATGACGTCACGCGCATGAGCAAAAGTGCCAAAACGTGACCCGCGCACGTGCAGATGCGTGGACACAGGTTACGTTTGCTTCTAGATGTGAATGGGGCTCCAGAACGGATCCTGTTCGCATCTAGAGGTACCACTCTATTCCATCTGGTGAAGGGCCTCACTCCTGCCAGCAGTCATGCTGCAGCATCTAGATCAGCCCTCCAGATGTTTTGGGACTACAAATCCCATCATCCCTGACCCCTGGTCCTGTTAGCTGGGGATGATGGGAGTTGTAGTCCCGAAACATCTGGAGGGCTGAGTTTGGGGATGCCTGATCTAGATGAAGCACAAGGGCGGCCTCACGTAGCGCGCATTACAGCAATCCAGCCCAGTTCTCAAAGATCAACTCAGTTTCACACATGCACACCCCTGCTAGCCAGGAAGGTACTTACCCCCTGTCAAGCCAAGGTGGATACTCCAGTAGATCTGAAGGCACAGGAGCTCCTTCTTCATCCCGCGCTTGCAGTGGCAGTCGTAGAGGGGGCTCTCCTGTAGCACCTCCAGCGCTGCCTGGCACTCTTTGTTGGCCAGCATGGTGTTGCGGTCACGCCCAGCCACACACTGGCGCAGCGTGCGGTAACGGGAGCTGCAGCTGGGCTCGGCCGCACACAGCTCGTTGGCGCGGACACAGTCCACAGGGATCCGCCAGGTGTGGAAGTCCTGGGTGGTCAGCGAGGAAGAAGCAGCCCAGGTGTGCAACATCTTGTCTGCAGGCAAGGAGGAGAACACAGGGAAACGGCTCAGAGAGCAGAGACACAGGGCACCACGTCCCCAAAGCCTGGGTAATAATAATAATAATAATAATAAAACATTTTTATTTATATCCCACCCTCCCCAGCCGAAGCCGGGCTCAGAGCGGCTAACAACAGTAAAATGATGAAACATTCTAAAATCATTTCATTATAAAATTAATTCAAATCAGATTCATGGCAACCATTGGGCTAGAGTTCAATGAGGATTACCAAAGGAGGGGGTCAGACTGTGCCTTGGCCAAAGGCCTGGTGGAACAGCTCCGTCTTGCAGGCCCTGCAGAAAGATGTCAAGTCCCGCAGGGCCCTAGTCTCTTGTGACAGAGCGTTCCACCAGATCGGAGCCACAGCCGAAAAAGCCCTGGCTCTGGTTGAGGCCAGCCTAACCTCCCTGTGGCCTGGGACCTCCAAGATGTTTTTGTTTAAAGACCGTAAGTTCCACTGTGGGACTTAACAGGAGAGGTGGTCCCATAGGTACAAGGGTCCTAACCCGTATGGGGCTTTAAAGGTTAAAACCAGCACCTTAAACCTGACCCTGTACTCCACCGGGAGCCAGTGCAGCTGGTATAGCACCGGGTGGGTGTGATCTCGCAGCAAGGACCCGATAAGGAGTCTCGCCGCAGCATTCTGCACCTGCTGGAGTTTCTGGGTCAGTCTCAAGGGCAGCCCCATGTAGAGCGAGTTACAATAATCCAGTCTGGAGGTGACTGTCGCGTGGATCACAGTGGCTGGGTCAGGGCGAGAGAGGTAAGGAGCCAACTGCTTAGCTTGGCGGAGATGTAAAAATGCTGCCTTTGTTATAGCTGCAATCTGCGCCTCCATGGAAAGAGAGGTGTCAACGATTACACCCAAACTCTTAACGGACGGTGCTGGCACTAATTGCACCCCCGCAAGAGATGGGAGTTGGCCCCCCCATCCCATATCGTCCTTTCCCAGCCAAAGGACCTCTGTCTTCGAAGGATTTAACTTCAACCGGCTCCCACGTAACCATCCAGCCACAGCTTCCAAACATCTGATCAGCGTGTCTGGGGCCGAGTCAGGATGGCCATCCATCAACAGATAGAGTTGGGTGTCATCAGCATACTGATGGCAGCCCAGCCCAAAACTCCGGACAAGTTGGGCGAGGGGGCACATAAAGATGTTAAAAACTCAGTGTTAGAAACTCAGATTTATAAGCAAGGGGCCAAATGGCTCCTTAAACCAAATTTGCAGTCACCAAAACGGAATGTCTAGGCGGCAAGACAGCTCTAGAGTCTTTTTTTTCAAATGATGGGCTGACCGTGATCGATTCTCAGTTAAACATCTCGCTAGTTCAGAGCACAATCTTGAGCTAGGTTAAGAGCATGGAGAACTTAAAGAAGAAAAGTCACTTGATCCAAGGACAGTCCAACAGGCCTGTTGTGACCTCTTTCTCTTAATCATGAATCACGCTGCACAGAAAAAGCATTTGGGCTACAGAAATTCATTCCAACTGTGCAGATAAAATATAATTGATAGAATTCTGCAGGATTAGTCTGTGAAAACTGCCCCGATCCAAAGATCCCCAGATGGTGGAGATGTCAGGTGTCATCCTGGCCCCCAGGCATCTTCACTGGATTGCAAGTGATTGAGAGAAGTTATTCTCCCTCTCTCATAACATTAAGAACTGCTTGTGGGTATCTAGCTGGGCCCCTGGTCTGATAGTAATAATAATATTTGTACCCCGCCCATCTGGCTGGGGCTCCCCAGCCACTCTCAGAGACTTCCAACAGAGATTAAAAAATACATTAAAATGTCACACATTAAAAACTTCCCTGAACAGGGCTGCCTTCAGATGTCTTCTAAATGTCAGGTAGTTGTTTATCTCTTTGACATCTGATGGGAGGGCGTTCCACAGGGCAGACGCCACTACCAAGAAGGCCCTCTGCCTGGTTCCCTGTAGCTTTGCTTCTCACAGTGAGGGAACCGCCAGAAGGCCCTCGGAGCTGGACCTCAGTATCTGGGCTGAACGATGGGGGTAGAGACGCTCCTTCAGGTATACTGAGCCGAAGCCGTTTAGGGTTTTAAAGATCAACACCAACACTTTGAATTGTGCTCAGAAACGTACTGGGAGCCAATGTAGGTCTTTCAAGACAGGTGTTATGTGGTCTCGGCAGCCGTCACCAGTCTAGCTGCCACATTCTAAATTTGTTGTAGTTTCCGGGTCACCTTCAAAGGTTGCCCCACGTAGAGAGCATTGCAGCAGTCCAAGCGGGAAATAACCAGAGCATGCACTACTCTGGCGAGACAGTCTGCGGGCAGGTAGGTATGACGTTAACATATGAGAGAGTGCTGGAGGTGAAATAGTTAAACAGGTTGCCCACTCAGGACACTTTTCTGTGGCGATCACACAGGGTCCCAGGATGTTTCACTGTCTATTGTGCCACCACTTTATTTCTCGCTGCCACCACCCAGGCCTTACCTGGTACAATACTGAGTCCAGTCAGGGTTAAATTAAACTACAAACTTTTGTTTATTTATTGCAGTTTAACAAGCATGTGGTTTCATAAACCGTATCAGTCAATTACATTCATGGGGTGCCTATCCCGACCTATAACTTCTGCTATCTGCTCTAACTCACTAAACCACCTCTCAGATATTTACTTGTCTGCCTAGCTCCTAACTGTTCCTGACTCAGCCTATTTCGTTACACTAACACAACCTACCCACAACTCTAGCCCAATTCACTCCCACTCCAACCAACCACCCAACTCCCAACGAACTCCCCAACACACTCCCCCCCAAACTCCTCCCTTTGCCCCTCCCAGAGCTGGTTTTATAGTCCCACTGACTCCACCCCCCCCGGGTCCTGACTGGGCAACCTGTTTAACTATTTCACCTCCAGCACTCTCTCATATGTTAACGTCACAGTAGGATCTCAGCCTGCATACCAGATGGAGCTGGTAGACAGCTGTCCGGGATACACAATTGACCTGCGCCTCCATGGACAGCTGTGAGTCCAAAATGACTACCAGGCTGCGCACCTGGTCCTTCAGGGGCACAGTTACCCTATTCAGAACCAGGAAGTCTTCCACACCAGCCCGACCCCCTGTCCCTCAAGAACAGAACCAAAATGTTCTTTGGTTCTGATGTTTTAACATTTCTGTGTTACCAGGAATGGCAATGAGAGGATCTAAGTATTAAAATAGTAGCCCCAAGCTCATCCTGCCCCACCTGAAAGGCTGCCTCTCCTTCAACTCAGCAGGATCACCAGGCTTTCAAGGCCTCACAGCTGGTGAGTGTTAGCACAAGGAGGCCACCCACATCCTTTCCCAGACTAGCCCCAGGGAGAAGCGGAGAGCACACCACCCAGAACCTGCCATCGCTCAGCACCCAAGGGTGCTTTCCTGAATACTTCATATATTTGCTGGAAACTGCCTTGAAGCATTTGTTCAGGCAAAAGGCAGAGAAGGCATCTAGCAATCAAATGCATGGACCACACATGGACCAAGAGCCACGAGAAAATCCAAGCTTCTTGTGTCTCATCATATGCAGAGAGAAACCAGGTGTGCTCCTGCCAGCCAGGAGTCAACAACATTTGAGGGATCAGGTGCACATCTGGAGCATAGCTGTCAACTATGATTTGAAAATAAGGGACCAGCAGCCAAAATAAGGGACCTGCAGCCTCACCTGTTCCAGGCACTCCAGTCTTCCTGTCCTCCTGCAGTCTGGTCAAACTCATACTGGTAGCTTCGAGAACACTGTCCAACCAACTTTGTAACCAGAGCTTCAACTGAATAGAATCTGAATCACATGCACCACAAGGCCTATGCAGCCTCAACTTAAGATGGCTCCCCGGCCTGGCTTTGCACTGCAAAGTTTGCAGCAGCACGTGCAACAAAATGGCGTCCAGCATTCAAAAACCTCCTCAGCTTGCATTAACTAGCCACACACAAGGCATGCAAGCTCCACCCCCCAGTCGTTCTTAGACTTCTTATTGGGTGAGCAAAACAGCCAAGCAACACAGTTGGATCCTCCCTCCTCCCTGGCCAGCAGGGAGGGAGAGGAGCTGCTTCCTTTGAAATTTAAGGGATATCATTTAAGGGACATTTAAGGGACATCCATCAATAAGGGACAGCAGCGGGACATGGCGCTGGAATAAGGGACTGTCCCTTCAAATAAGGGACACTTGACAGCTATGATCTGGAGATCTGAAAAAAATGCCCTGGGCACCACAAAATGTGGAAGAAAAACTGGGGGTTACTCAAGAACCTCCGTGCCCACACACGACAGGAAAGGCACACACAGAGAGAGAATATTTAGGACAGCTAAAAGCAAGCTTTTCTTCACATTAAACTAGGGCACTAAATTATGTCTAAATTATTTGTATAGAAACATAAAAGTGGCTTGCTTAAGCCATGCAGTCCAAGTATCTAACTTAGGCCTCCTTACAGGTAGGGTTGGGACACGGGTGGCGCTGTGGGTTAAACCACAGAGCCCAGGACTTGCCGATCAGAAGGTCGGCGGTTCGAATCCCCGTGACGGGGTGAGCTCCCGTTGTTCAGTCCCTGCTCCTGCCAACCTAGCAGTTCGAAAGCACGTCAAAGTGCAAGTAGATAAATAGGTACCGCTCCGGCGGGAAGGTAAACGGCATTTCTGTGTGCTGCTCTGGTTCGCCAGACGCGGCTTAGTCATGCTGGCCACATGACCCGGAAGCTATACAGCGGCTCCCTCGGCCAATAAAGCAAGATGAGCGCTGCAACCCCAGAGTCGGTTTACCTTTACCTTTACAGGTAGGGTTCACATGGTGGAAGTGAGAAAACAAAGCATTTGCTAACCTTCTTCTCAAGGTGAGGGGGTGTGGCCTATCTAAGTCTGGCAGAACAGTTTACTCTATGGTCTTAACCCCTTCGTGCATTAATTAGGGTTAAGCATGTTGGTTGTATGAGGCTCATTTATCGCACATCGCCTGCCCTGACAGATGGCAACACCTGTCTCAGCAGCATCAGAAGCACCTGGGCAGCTCTTTTGCAGGTAAAGCGCTTTCTTCTCTTTCTTTCTTTCTTTCTTTCTTTCTTTTTGTCACTTTAAAACCCCCAGCTGCCAGCATGTCTTTGGCAGGAAGGGCACAACTGAATGTCAAATTAAAGTGTTACCGGAAAATCAGTTCTGGGGGCACAGTGAGGAGGCAGACTGCCCAGCACTGCCAAGCCTCACTTTTCATATTTTTAGTTACAGATAGGTAGCCGTGTTGGTCTGCCATAGTCAAAACAAAACAAATTCCTTCCAGTAGCACCTTAAAGACCAACTAAGTCAGTTCTTGGTATGAGCTTTCGTGTGCATGCACACTTCTTCAGATACACTGAAACAGAAGTTTCCAGACCCTTCTATATAGTGAGAAGGTGGGGAGGGGTATTACTCAGAAGGGTGGTGGGAATGGGTGATTGGCAGATAGCTGTGATGAGCCTGTTGACGACTCTTAACGACTGCAATAGGTCTTACAGGAAAAAGCAAGGGGTGAAAAGGTGAAAAATGGCTTTGTCATGTATAATGAGATAAGAATCCAAGGTCTTTGTTCAGACCAGGTTTCTCCATGGTTTTAAGTTTGGTGATAAGTTGTAATTCAGCAGCTTCTCTTTCCAGTCTATTTCTGAAATTCCTTTGTAGTAAAACAGCTACTTTGAGATCTTGTATAGAATGTCCTGGGAGATTGAAGTGTTCTCCTACTGGTTTCTCTGTCTTGTGATTCCTGATGTCCGATTTATGTCCGTTTATTCTTTGGCGTAAGGTCTGGCCTGTTTGTCCAATATAGAGAGCTGAAGGACACTGTTGGCATTTTATGGCATACACAATGTTAGACGATGATACACAATGTTAGACGATGGGTGGGGTTGGGGGGTTGGGTGGCGATGTATCTATTTTGCTTAATGTATGTAGGGTTTGGTGTCCACGTTGCCCGTGCAGGTTCTCTGCTGTTCATTTGTGTTTCTTTGGTGGTAAGAGAGGTTGGGGTTGGCCTAGGGGTGTGGTTGTTTGTGACTGGCTGTGGTGATCTTTGTTTCCGTGTGTGAGTGGGGTGGGTGGGTGAAACACCATAACCAGACATTGGAGAGACCTGTCAGAAGTAAGCATGGACCAATGGTACCAAATAGCATGGGAAACAGCCCTACTACAAAAATTAACCAATACAGTGGTACCTCAGGTTAAGTACTTAATTTGTTCTGGAGGTACGTAACTTAACCTGAAACTTTTAGAATCCTAGAATCATAGAGTTGGAAGAGACCACAAGGGCTATCGAGTCCAACCCCCTGCCAAGCAGGAAACACCATCAGAGCACTCCTGACATATGGTTGTCAAGCCTCTGCTTCAAGACCTCCAAAGAAGGAGACTCCACCACACTCCTTGGCAGCAAATTCCACTGTCGAACAGCTCTTACTGTCAGGAAGTTCTTCCTAATGTTTAGGTGGAATCTTTTTTCTTGTAGTTTGGAACTATTGCTCCGTGTCCGCTTCTCTGGAGCAGCAGAAAACAACCTTTCTCCCTCCTTAACCTGTTCTTAACCTGAAGCACCACTTTAGCTAATGGAGCCTCCTGCAGCTGCTGCACCACCGGAGCACGATTTCTGTTCTCATCCTGAAACAAAGTTCTTAACCTGAAGCACTATTTCTGGGTTAGCGGAGTATGTAACCTGAAGCGTATGTAACCTGAAGCATTTGTAACCCGAGGTACCACTGTAAACTGAAACTGGCACAGGGACAAACAGAAGAAGACGCCTATGGTTCCCCTTTATCACATACACAGTTCACTTTTCATTTTTCATGTATCACAACTCTCCTCACTGTTCAAGTTGGGTGGAGCCAAGAGGAGCAATAAGGGTACTGCAAGCTCAGTGTTGTTCATTGAAGGACAGCTTCCAAACACCACTTTTAAAGAGAAAGGTGGAGAGAGAGAGAGGTCTGCTGTTTCTTCTCCAAAGCCAAGAATATCCCATTGAAATGCTGGGGCTTTAGTCATTCTTGGGATTTGAAGAACCCATCTCCTGCACAGCTGTCCTACAAAGTCAGCCCTTTCTAAAGAATCCGGTTGCCTTTATATTTTCAGGCACCAAAGAAACATCCCAGCAGACTCCGAGAGCCTCCTAAAACATCCATCAAACCTTACTGCAAGACAAGAGGAGGACAATGGCGATTCTTTCATGTGCTGCAGAAGAAGGAGGAATCAGAAGGAGCTAAGAAGCAAGAGGAGTCAGGGGTTGTGCTGCGCAAAGGCCTTGGAGGGATATGCTTGGTAGAATCCCAGACTGCATCCCTTAACCAAATACATGAAGATGATCTGTACTCTGCAACACTTAAAAAGTACATGCCCAACATCCAGACTGCAATGTGTTGCCTGTTTTGTAGTCCAGTCAAATGAAGAAACTGTGCTGTCATCACTTACATTCCTGGCTTTGAATCTTGGATCCGACAAATTTTCAGGAGCATGAATCAGATGGCAATAAAATTATGTTGCTTTGTTCTTTCCCCCAAGCCCAGTCCTCTGAGGTTTCTTCTAGAAGGCAGAAAGAGATCCACCAACTATGCCAAGAAAAGGAAGACTACAAACAAAGAAAGCATTGAATCCTTCTTCCTTCCCTTGTCACAATGGCAAGGCCCCCCAAAGGGCAGAAATGTATCTCACGCTTGCATTTGAGCTGTACTCTCAGGGTTTGCTTGTCCTTGGGGTACAGGAATTGTAGTGATCCAGTACATAGCTAAAGGTAAAGGGACCCCTGACCATTAGGTCCAGTCATGACCGACTCTGAGGTTGCGGCGCTCATCTCGCTTTATTGGCCGAGGGAGCCGGTGTACAGCTTCTGGGTGATGTGGCCAGCATGACTAAGCCGCTTCTGGTGAACCAGAGCAGTGCATGGAAACGCCGTTTACCTTCCTGCCAGAGCGATACCTATTTATCTACTTGCACTTGATGTGCTTTCAAACTGCTAGGTTGGCAGGAGCAGGGAGCGAGCAACGGGAGCTCACCCTGTCGTGGGGATTCGAACTGCCAACCTTCTGATCGGCAAGCCCTAGGCTCTGTGGTTTAACCCACAGCGCCACCCACGTCCCTAATACAGTACATGGTCTTACACAAATGTGTTACTGTTACACAGTTTTAGAAATCATTTGGAGGGCATAAATACATGAAAACTTGGTCTTAAACATTTTGTTCATCATTCTAAAAGAAAATATTTCTTAATCCAAAAACCTTTCAAAATGTCCGGGGGGGGCACAGGAAGGACAGAATGGGACAAAAGGGCTTTGAAGAAATGGGGAAATACCTGTTTTCTCCCCTTTTTCCAGTCCGCCCCCATCCAGTCTTCAAAGCTCTAAATTTGGGCAAAAATTCCTAACTTAACAGGGTTCGAATTGGCCGGACTGACCAGGAACAAGATTTTGGGGCAAAGGTGGATTCAATGAAGACATTGACCCAGTGTGTGGCAGCCTTCAAAAAAAGTAAATTCCGTGCTAGGGATCATTAGGAAATGAAACTGAAAATAAAACTGCCAATATCAGAATGGCATTCTATAATTCTATGGTGTGGCTGTACTGGGAATATTGTGAACAGTTCTGCTTAAAAAGCAAAGGTACCCCTGACCGTTAGGTCCAGTCACGGACAACTCTGGGGTTGCACACTCATCTCGCTCTATAGCGCCTCAAAAAGTATACTGTTGAATTTTGGGACACTCCCACCACATGTGGAGGTATGTGCCTGAGGAGGTGCACCCTCTCCAGCATTTTCAACTATTCTGGACAACAGCCATACAAGAAATATGTAAAATAACTAAGCAAGTAATAGACATCACCCCAGAATTGGCCCTACTAAACATCTTCCAAGACAACAATGCCCATTTACACCACAAAGAACTTATAACCCACCTGCTCTCAGCAACCAGAAACATCATAACCAGACACTGGAGAGACCTGTCAGGAGTAAGCATGGACCAATGGTACCAAATAGTATGGGAAACAGCCCTACTAGAAAAATTAACTAATAAACTGAAACTGACACGGGGACAAACAGAAGAAGACGCCTTCACCCCGGTATGGCTCCCCTTTATCACATACACAGCCCAACAGGACAACGACAATAATCCACCAACAGCATACAAATCAATATGGCTAACCTGATCCAAAACACCCACCCACCTCACTCACACACGAAAACAAAGATCACCACAGCCAATCACAAGCAAACAATCACACCCTAAGCCAACCCCAACCTCTCTCACCACCAAAGGAACACAAGTGAACAACACAAGCAACGCTGACACCAAACTCTACATACATTAAACATAATAGAAACACCGCCACCCGACCCCACCCCCATCCATCCTCCCTCTCCCCACCCCCCCCCTTTCTTTTTTCTTTCTGTTTTCTTCTCCCCCTAATGCCTCAACAAATGAAACGGATTTGTAAAAACGTTACATGGAAGAAGAAGAAGAAGAAAAAAAAAAACGAGGCACTACACTTCTGTAAAACAAGAAAATCCTTAATAAAAATTTTTTTAAAAAAAAAAAAGTATACTGTTCAAGGTGTATAAACCTATTATTTACCACTGAATTGGAGCAAACATCAGTCTGCAGAAAACCTGAATCAGGCATCTCCCAAACTCAGCCCTCCAGATGTTCTGGGACTACAATTCCCATCATCCCTGACCACTGGTCCTGTTAGCTAGGGATGATGGGAGTTGTAGTCCCAAAACATCTAGAGGGCTGAGTTTGGGGGTGCCTGACCTGAATTGTTGTTTGCTCCAATTCAGGTTTTTGGTGGGGAAGGGGAGGGAAGCAGCACAGACCAGGAAAGTGCCAGCTTGTGCCTGGAAAGTGCAGGGTGTGGATGAGCCCTGAATATTGGACAGACACATGTCTTCACATAGTTCAGCTATGGAACTCACTCACACAGGAGGCTGTGACCGTCACCAACTTGGATGGCTTTAAAGGAAGATTAGACATATGAATGGAGAACAAGGCTATCGATGGCTGCTAGGGCACCATGCTGGCAGAGGCTGGCTTCCACTGTCCCCAGCCTGGGGGTCTTCTGCATTTCACTGGCCCTCCAGTCATGCAGTCTCAGGAGGGTCCTGTGAGAAAGTGGAGAGGGAATTGCTGCTTCCTCTTTTAAGCCGCCATCTGTGAAATGACCTCGGTCTCAGGCTGCTGTCTGCAGAAATTAGATGCTGAAAGTCTGGAAAGCCCTGAAGGGGTTATCCCAGCAGCCTTGAAGCAGAGCATCCCCTCTCCCAAATGCAAAGGGGTTGGGCTCCATCACATGTCAGACATGTGGGTGCTGCGCGGAGGTTAGCACAAGGTGACACGAAAGCCACAGTTCACGCATTCCTTTGAATTCAGCACCCTCTCAGGGTTCACCTAAGTTCACCCAGTTCCATGCCTGTGACATGTTGTTTTCATTAAAACTGCATGATGCGCTGAGAGAGAAAGCATGACAAGATTTGATGCCTTCATCTGCTTTACAGGATTAAAGTCACGCAGACTCAGGAGAGGAGGGAATTTGGGAGCGGTGAATAAGTTGGTGTGTTCTGATTTCATAGGCTTGTAGAGCTGGAAGGGACCCCAAAAGTCACCTAGACCAATGCCCTGCAGTGCAGGAATCACAGCTGAAGAATTCTTGACGGACAGCCATCAACCTTCTGTTTAAAAACCTCCAGTGAAGGAAAGCCCACCATCTTCTCAGGTACTTCGTTCAACTTCCTGATGTTGAGTCAGAATCTCCTTTATTGTCACTGGAATCCATTGGTTTGGGTCCTCCCCTTTGAATCAGCAGAAAACAAGCTTGTTCCATTTTCCATGGGTCAACCCTTTAGATGTTTGAAGATGGCTATTGTGTCACCTCTCAGTCATCTCTTCTCCAGGTTAAATGTACCCAACTCTCTCCACCATTTCTCATAATTCTTGGTCAGTTTGGCCATCCTGTTTTCCACACCTTCAGCTTGTCAATCTCCTCCTTAAACTGTGTTGACCAGAACTGGTCACAAGACTCCAAGTGGAGTCGGACCAAGGCAGAACAGAACAGAACAGAACAGAACAGAACAGAACAGAACAGAACAGAACAGAACAGAACAGAACAGTACTATACTTCCCTTGATTTAGCTTCCTGGGAACCTCCAACAAGAGCCACCAAAGGCTGCATCTTGGACTGCTCAATCCTGACATCCATACTTGGCCAAAGCTGTGGTTGCTCAGCTTTGGGCACCTGCTCTGAGTGTCATATGAGCCACAGAGACCAGCACTGCACAGAATGAGGCAGAACGGGTTGTCCAAGGTAAAGCCAAGAGTTGCAGGCAACCTAGGAAGCTGGTGGCCAAGGTGGTGACAACCCTTTGAGTCAAAGCCAAGAACAAGGCTAAAGGAAAAGGAGGGAGGGGGAAGGAGGAGGCCTGTCAATGTCAGCACAAGAAAATACAATGGAAACTTGAAATGACCAGTTGCCTAAAGTAATTTGACACAGGCAAACAAGCAACAGCAAAGTTTGGGAAGCCAGGAAGCTGGTTCATCCAGCATCAGACCATTGGTCCATATAGCTCAGCACTGTCGACAGGGGCTGACAGGGGCACTCTGGGAATTGGGGCATGCTCTCTCCACCACCCCCACCCCCAATCCAGAGGGAGAAGCAGGCCTGGGTGGGAGCCATGGCAGGACAACCCCTTAGCAGTGGGTGAGAAGAAACTGCTAAGAAACCCGAGGAACAGGATCCAGCTGCCGCCAGCAGAGATCAAAACTTGAGCCTTCAAAGGGCATCTTCTCCCAAGACTTTGTTGCTGGCCCAGTTGCTCTTTGAAGTGCGTCAGTAAAGTTTTAAGGCTTTGTAGATCCCAGCTCAGGGAAAGGATGGCCTGCCTTAGGGGGTTTATTAGAGCATTGCCCATCCCTGCTGGGTGCATGGCATTTCCCCACCCCCATATGGTCCAGACTACATTTCCCATCAGCCCCAGACAGCATAGCAATGCTGAACTCTTAAGACTGCACTGGCTGGGGCTGATGGAAATTGTACTCTGAAGCTTTGAAAAAGGATTGGACCGCCATGGGATGAGGATACAGCTATCAGTGGTTGCTAGCCAAGATGCCACTGTGCCTCAGAAAAGCAGCTGCCAGGAACTGCAAGTGGGCAGAGTGCTCATGTGCTCATGTGCTCATGTCCAGCTTGCAAGCTCCCCAGTGTGAGAACACGATGCGGGATGAGATGGTCCATTTGCTTGACCCTGCTGGAAGGGAGGCAGAGAAGGCTCTGCCCCACATCCATGGAGCCCAGCAGGCCAGCAGACACAATCACCTCCTCTCTTCGCAAGAGTGAGTCTCTCTGTCTCTCCCCATCTTCCTTCTCCTCCACACCCCCACCCTGAACCGATCCACTTAATCCAGCACAAATAAGCTCAGCATTTCAGGGCTGCTGCAACTCCCTGCTCACCCTGCTTCTTTTGTACTTGGCTTGGTCTGGCAGGAACGTCCCATTGAATGGGAAAACTCAGCTTTCCCCCTGCTTGGTTCAGGCAACGCCTCCCTCCCTCCCCCCCCCCCCGCCCCCACCCACTTGACAAAGGCTGGGAAGGTTTCCCAACAGCTTCTTGGCTGAAAGACAGTGGGGAGAGGGATCAAAAGGGCTGCCTCTCCAAGGCCCCCTGCCTCCAAGCACACACAGCCTGGCACTGGCTTGTAATCTGGGCCCATAGAGCCTTTGCCCGCCCCGCCCCACTGATGCCACCACCATACACAGAAAAGGCACCAGGCAGAGCCCCTAGGAAGTGAGGCAGCAGCGACACCTACAGGCAGGTGGGCCCTCTGCCCATTCAGTGCTTCCCAAGGCAACACGCAGATGGGGCAGTTCGAAGGGTTGCTCCTCCAGATACTTTCCAGCATCATGTTCCAGCTGAAGCCTGCCTGCTCCGTTGCAAGGCCCTCTGAAGGCCAGCGCCTGGTCCCTGGCAGTAGCCAGCACACAGCCTCTCCATCCCAGAGGCTTATGGGAGACCCTGGACACTGGCCTTCAAGTCTTGCATGGTGACCCCCACCTGAAAGGGAGGTGCAGCTGCCTCAGAGAGGCCTTCTGATCAAGGCCTCAGTTCCTCATGACCTGGCTCTACAGCACACAGAGGCTCAGGGGGACCAGGGTGGAGCTGCCTTGGCACAGGCAGGAGGGTCAAACAGCTGGGGCCAGAAGGAGGCCAAAAGCGGAGCGCTCTGAGAGGTAGGCAATAAGGAAAGTTGAATGGTTGTTCGTGTGGCACCGGTCACATCCTAGCCTATCCTTCCTCAGAGAAGAGTTTGGAGTTGATAACCCGCTTTATCACTACCTGAAGGAGTCTCAAAGCAGCTAACATTCTCCTTTCCCTTCCTCCCCCACAACAAACACTCTGTGAGGTGAGTGGGGCTGAGAGACTTCAGAGAAGTGTGACTAGCCCAAGGTCACCCAGCAGCTGCATGTGGAGGAGCGGGGAATCAAACCCGGTTCACCAGATTACGAGTCTACCACTCTAAACCACTACACCATACTGGCTCTCAGGAAAGGAGACAAAGTTGGAGCAGTTGAAATAACGTATGAAGGGTCTGGATCAGGCGAAAAGGGGTTTCATCTAGCCCAGTATCCCATTTTCACAGTGGCCAAATGCTCCTAAGAACTTAAGATTCTGGACAGACAGCCTGTGGACCTGGAGGTTCCACAAGAATATAAGATCTTGATGGACCAGGTCAATGGCCCAGCTAGTCCAACATTCCTGTTCTTACATTGCTCAACCAGATGCCCTAAAGGGAATGTTGCAAGAAGGAGCTGAACATAACAGCAACTCGCTCCCCACTTGCAATTCTGAACAACTGGAGGATTATTCTTACTTAAATCCCCACCCCCACCCCCTATTTCCAGGCAGAGGTCTGTGTCAGAGCAGGGTTTGTTTGTTTTTGCCCCAAACTTTCCCTGCAAATACCCATTCTTTAAAGCTGAATCGGAGAAAACATCAATTTGGCTTTTCAGCGGATTGACGCTTGCTTTGAATGAGATTTAAAGGGTGGGTGTTCGCGGGGAAAGCTCTAGAGCAAAAAGAGGGTGGGCGCTCAGACACGGAGCTTTAAATCGCAGGCTGTTCCTGTTGATAAGGGAAAATAGAAGGTGTTGCAATTCCCCCCCCTTGGTTTTAACACTGGAAAGAGGGGAGGAAAGGTAAGCCCTGAGAGTCAGAAGTGTGACTACATAGCTACCCTGGCCAGCACCCCTTGATAGGTCTCTCCTCCATGAATTTGTCCAATTCTCTCTTAAACCACCACTGGCCTATGACAGTGCTCACTCCTAAGTTCAGTGACTTGAGTCTCAGAGCATTTCCAGACAGAAAAAAATAAGTCCTTTCGCACCTCTAGAGGGGAGGGGGCAGCATTTCTGTTTGGTGGGGGGAGCAGGGCAGGAAGAGCAGAAGTATTAACATTTTTCCTGTACTCAAACAACCGTTCCTGGCAAAATTCACCACTGCAGAACTACTCCATCAGCATCTCGTCTGAAGGAAGGAGAGCTCTCACGTTCCAGCTGTTCCCCTCCCACACACCCTATGGCTTTATTGCATCATTTTAATTGGTGCTTTTTGTTTTAATATTTTTATGCACACCATTTTGTGGTGTGCATGCAGGATGTGGGAATGTTCTGGGGTGCAGGAGAGGATATATTGACTAATTATATCCTTATCCAACTTGTGCTAACAAGTTCCCAAAATATCAGCAGAGTTTATGACATTCCCTTTTAAGTTCGCAATGGTAACGCTTGCACAGGTTCGCTAGAACCTCTATAATAATTACTCTGGTAATTTCTCCTTTGTTCCCTCTTAAAATACAAGACACGACACAGTCTTTATAAAAGTATAAAAGAGTTTACTCACGTTCTGTTCACAATATGATCCCAGAAGGTAGGCAGGCAGCTTAAAAAAGGTTACATACACTTAGAAACTATCTTATAGGAAGATAGTACTGTCCTCTCTTGGCTGAGAGCCAAGAGGGCATCCTTAGATGTTTCCTCATCGAAGGAAGATGGCAGAGAGAGGCAAGAGGCAAGAGGGAGAATGGCTGCCTGCCCTGTGCTTTTATCATTACCTGCACAGGTGAGGCCACACCCACCTCTGGTCACATGCGGAGGAAGTCCGTCCCCAGGAAGTTTACCTGCTTGCTGGACAGACATCCCTCCCCATGTTCTAACATGTACACTCTAGGAATGTTGTCATTGACTGCTCCTGTGTTTACATCCCACACAGGATACACGTTGCAAAGAAGCAGAGTTCTGCTCCAACACTGGACAGAGGCAGTGTACACTGAGATACAGTGTGGTGTACTGGTTAGAGTGTTGGACTAGGACAGGCATGGTTAAATTCGGCCCTCCAGATATTTTGAGACTACAATTCCCATCATCCCTGGCCACTGGTCCTGTGAGCTAAGAATGATGGGAGTTGTAGTCCCAAAACATCTGGAGGGCCGAGTTTGCCTATGCCTGGACTAGGGCCTGGGAAAGCAGGATTTGAATCCCCACTCAGCCATGAAGTTCACTGGATGACCTTTCGGGAGAACCATGTATGTCACCTTGATCTCCTTGCAGAAAAAGGTGGGATAAAAATTCAATAAAATATTGGAAATATTTGTGAAATGATTTTGTGTGGACAACAGTCATTGGACAGGGTGTTGGGTGAGAAGCATGTGAGCTCTACATTGGGGAAGGGGTGCTCAGTTTTAAACACCAGCTGTTTCAGGAAAGAGTCCCAAAATTGGCTGCATATTGTTTCTGCAAGAGGAGCTTGAGACCTTTGACCTTGCTGCCTCCATGACCACCAATCAATAGCCCACCACTGGCACTTCTATACCACCAGGTGGAGTCACCTGATACAGTAAGATCATAAGCACATAAGAGGAGTTTGCTGGATCAGGCCCATAGGGGCCCATCTAGGGCATCATTCTGTTCCCACAGTGCCTGACCAGATGCCCCAAAGGGAAACCCACAAGCAGGATTCGATCACACAAGTATAGTGGTACCTTGGGTTACAGACGCTTCAGGTTACAGACGCTTCAGGTTACAGACTCTGCTAACCCAGAAATAGTACCTCGGGTTAAGAACTTTGCTTCAGGATGAGAAGAGAAATCGTGCGGCGGCAGCGGGAGGCCCCATTAGCTAAAGTGGTGCTTCAGGTTAAGAACAGTTTCAGGTTAAGAACAGACCTCCAGAACAAATTAAGTTATTATTCAGAAGCATTGCTTCCTCCAAGCATAGCCATTGTGGCTAGGAGCCTTCTTTGTCATGAAGTTGTCTAATCCTCTTTTAAACCCATCCAAGGTGGAAGCCGTCACTGCCTCTTGTTCTGTGGGAGGGAGTTCTGTAGTTTAACCATGAGCTGTGTGAAGAAGTGCTGTTGCCATCCATTTCTGTTGTGTGCGGGAGAAATGTGATTCCCCCTGCTCCTTCCTTCCCTGCTCCCCCCCCCAACAACACACACACACACACACAAGCACTTGGAAGAGAGCCATTATCTGAATGGTGTTCAGCAATGGTCTTCCCTCCCCCTTTAGGCAGCTTTGGTACCCTTGTCTAGCGCAGCTCATCCCTCATCTGGAAAAGCCCCCCCTTGAGCATAGCAGACTGTCTTGCAATGCACCTCTGATCAAATTGCTGGAAAGGAGTGGAGCCCAGCGTCCAGGGGACACGTGCTGAGAGACAATTTCATCCCATGTAGTACCTGCTCCTTTTCTTGTGTGACTGTCAGCGGAAGGCCAAGACAGAATTCAGAAGCCACTTCAGCCCTAGAAACCAACATGTCAGCGCTGTGTGCTTGTCTAGCTATGAGGTTAGGCAGTTTTTCACCAGACATTCATGCAAGGCAGCATGGAAAAGTTCCAATGGCAAATGGTGGCAGAATATTATTTGTTTGCTTGTTTGTTGCATTGATATCCCGCCTTTTCCTCCAAGACCTCTGTGAGGCAGGTTAGGCTGAGAGTGAACGGTTGGCCCTAGATCACCCAGGAAGCTTCATACCTGAGTGGGGATTTGTTTTTTTTTATTATTATAATTTTTATTGATTTCCAATACAAATGTACAAAAATTCCATGTCCAAGTTTTCACAGAATATCTCTTTTTGAACTTCCTTCAGCTTCTCTGTTAATCATCCATATTTAATCTTTAGTTACGCATTCCCTAAATTTTATATTGTCATTAATATACCCTCCTACTTCTATTTCTTTTTAACAATACTTCTCAATTTTCACAGTGCTTCTTGAAACCCCACTAGCGTTATCTGTCCATCACTTAAGCTTTTCAGATATTCTACAAATTTTCCCCAGTCCTCGAAGAACTTTTGGTCTCGAAGATATCTAATCTTCCCAGTTAATTTGCCCAATTCTGCATAGTCTGTCAGTTTCATTCTCCATTCTTCAATCGTCGGTAGTTCCTCCTGTTTCCATTTCTGAGTGGAGATTTGAACCCTGATCTCCCAGGCCCTAGTCCGACACTCTAACCACTCCACCACACTGGTTGCTTTGACTTTATCACCACCAAACAACACTCTTAGAAGGAGCTGACACCAAGCTCAGTAAGGAAACAGAGCAGTCCTCCCTCTAGGCCTGGGATCCACAAAGCAAGGAAGCAGCTTCAGCAAGCAGCAGCAACCTTGATCGTTAACAGAATCATCCATGAGAGGGATGGGAAAAGTCACCCACCCAGGATGCTCACCCACCAAACTGCCACAGGTCCCACTCATGATAATCCAGCCCAGATGAGACCACTATATCCCAAGGTATCAAGAGAGAACTAAATCTAGCAACAAAACAGCAGGAATCATCTTTACTGCAACTGCAATCAAGAGCCCCCAACTCAAGATACTCCACTTGGTTAAGACTTGGCGATCCATCTGTCCTGTTTCAGTTTCTGTTTCCAGAATATGCTTCCATTCAGGGATAATTCAATCCAAGCCATGGACACAAAGCTCACAGTGCTATAGGAATCCCCCAAGCGTCGTTCCAGGAGACCTAGCCCCTAAATCCCATGCCCTGCAAACCACGTTTTGCCCCCTAACCAGGAAGAAAAGGGCAACTTCCCCATTCCCACTGGGATCTCTCTCCTTTCACATGATGCCTGAGCCCATCCCACATTAAAAAGATCAGCTTCTTCCTCGTTTTGTGACCCTGTTCAGAAGCCAGCCTAAAGACATCCGTGGAATTGATGTCCTGTCAGTTCACAACGAGACACTCTCCATGGATTTTGGACCTGCTCTGCATTGGTGATCCAGGACCCGGCTTGTGAGAAAAACAAAAAACCAATGCCTTTCCCTGCCAAATCTTCTGGACACCCAAGTTATCCCAGGCACCTATTGATGTCTGTGGTCAGCCAGCAAACGGAAAGCAGATCTGGAAATCTAATCATGCAGTTTGTCTGGGTGCCAAACTCCTGTTCCAAAGGTTGCATTTGTAATTGGTTTGCCCCCTGCCTGGATCACCTGTCCTAGTGCCAGCCCACACCTTGCTGCTGTATCAAGAGAAGAAGAAATCCCACACACGCCTCCAGAAGACGGAATACCTCCCCCCCACACACACACACAACAAAGAAAGCCAGAAATGCTCGCTGCCAGCTAGTCAAGGCTGTACGCTCTCCTCCAAACCCACAGCAGGCCTTTTTCTTTAAAAGTCATATGTGAGGCAACACACACAGAGGACAGCAGATTTGTGGAGCTGGGCTGTTGGTTCTGCTGACAAGTTCTAGCTTTCCTTATCATACAAAGGAAACGGTTTCAGTTGCACGCCACTCTTGAAAGGTAGAGCGAGCCAGCTGTGGCTTTGCAACTCAGCTTCAACTCCCAGAATCAGCACCACACGAGAGCAGCTTTATTCACCAAGCTGGCTGACACCTTCCAGATGTTTTGGACTACAACTCTCACCACCACCCCAGCCAGTGCAGTGACTCTCCCATCCACTGAAGCATCACACAGCTGTAGGTTTGTTAGGACACCAAGGGAAGTTGCATAGGAACACAGAAAGCATTATAGTGAGTCAGACCATTGGTCCATTTTGCTCAGTATTGTCTACACCAACTGGCAGCTGCTCTCCAGGATTTCCAGCAGGGGATCTCTCCCAGCCTCTTCTAGAGATGCTGGCAAGGACTGAGCCTGGGCCCTTCCACATGCAAGGCAGATGTTCTACCACTGAGCTACAGCCCTTCCCCAACACAGCAGGAGGTTGTTGGAGAGTATTCCAGGTGAAAGGAAGGAGGTGGGCAGTCTAGATCCAGCTGGGTGGGTGGGTGGGTGGGTGGGTGGGGGTCCAGTGGACCCTGGACCTCATCATCAGCCCTGCTGGTCATTGCTGTTGCCAACGGCCCAATCCTGGCCACCATCTCCTTACACTGTGTTGTTTGCATACACACACATTTGTGCAGAGAAAGACAACATGACGACTGGGGTCAGTCTCAGCCTCCGAAAGCATTGCATTTGGCAAGGGCAGTGGAAAGAGAAGAGGCAGAGGTGGGGAAAGGCTGGGGGGCTCAGCAGGCCCGAAATGAGTATCACGCACCCTTCCTCCATTGAGAATGGAGGCTCTCTCTGTGACAGCACCAGTCACTAGCCCAAGCGGGAAATGGGGAGTGGCCAGGTTTTGGCAGGAGGGCAGGCGTGAGCTGCATCCCCCAGTGATTGCTCTCTCATGCCCAGTTACAGCCAGGATGCCCAGAGAGGGCAAAGATTGGTCAGTGGGCTCCTGGGGCCCCTGTGCCTGTTCCAGCTGGTCTTCCTGCCACAGACCTTTGCGAGGCTGGACCTTCTCTTGAGGAAGACCCTTCCTTTCCCTTCCCCTCTCTGGTTCTGCACAGACATCTGGCATTCTGGGGGTGGGCAAGTGCTTAGCTCCCACTGAGGTCATTTTCTAGTCCAGCAAAGCACTTAAGGCGGTCTCTTCACGAGGCGCTGGCCACCCGCAGCCTGGTGTCAGCATTTGGGTAGAGATGGAGGTGATACTGTTTCTCTCCCCTCATATATATGGGTGGGTGGGCAGGAGACGCCCCCCTCTCCGTCGCCCTGGCCTATTTCTCCAACTCGCCCTTCAGGACACCCCCGCCCGCCCGTCCCTCAACCTAGGACTCGACCTGGGGCAACCCCAGGAGACTGGCCTCTCACTACCCTCCAGCAGGCGGGCGAAGCGGACTTTTATGCCCCTCAGCTCGTGAGCCAGGGAGGTTGATTCCTCCGGACAAAAAGAGAGGACGCCCCCCCCCCAACCAAATACACCACCCTCCCACCCCCACAGCTCCGGTTGGCCTGGAAAGACAAAGATGACAATGTCGCCCGCACCCCCGCGCTCTCCTTCTTTCAACTAAACTTTCGGCGGGGGCTCTCCAAGCCGACCTTGGCGGCGGGGAAGCAGCTCAGATCAGAAGCGCTGCGGTGAAGCAGCCGACCCCCCCCATCCCCCCCCCCCCGCGCCAGCCATGTCCCATTTCCTGCCGCGCTCCCAGCTGGCAAAGGCAGCGCTGCCCCCCACCAGCTGAGACGCCCCCTGCCAGGCAGATGCGCCCCTCCAACACACACCCGTCCTCCCTTCACACAAGAAGACCCACCAGGGCGCCCCCGTTCCAGTCTTCCCCCACCCCGCTCTCAGTCCAGGCTCGGGCGCCCCTCTGCCTCGCCGTCCAGGGTCCAACCTTCCCCGGCGCACCTGCTCGGTCACTCACCCAGGCAGAGGAAGAGGCAGAGCACGCCGGCGGCGATCATGGCAGGCAAATCGTCCCCGGGACCGGCGGCGGCTCCGCCAAGGCAGCAGCAGCAGCAGCTCCCGCGCTCCGTGCGCTCTCACGGCTCCGTCCGCCCGTCCTGCCGCCGCCGCCGCCGCCGCCGCCCTGCTCCTCAGTCCCCGCGAGGCGGAGGCGCCGTCCGCCGCTCCGCCGGCAGCATCTTGCCTGCCTGTCTCTTCCACGACGACGGAGCGGAGCTCAGAGCGGAGGCTCCATGCCGCGCCGCCTCTCCGCGCTCTCCGCCTGCCCGACGACGACAACGAGGACGGCGCTCGGCTCGCTCTGGCGGCCGCGGGAAGCAGCCGCAAAAGTGGCCGGCAGGAGGCGGAGGAGGCGGAGCTGTCCGCGGTGCTTCGCCCGGCCTCCGCGCCCGCTCCTCGGCAGCCTCTCCGCAGCCCGCCGGAGCCCAGACGTGCAGAGCTCTCCCCCGGCGGAGGCGCGGGCGGGCGGGGACCTTTTGAGGCGGAGGGGAGGCCCTTGGTGGCTCCGCCAGGGAGGGAGCGAGGGCGGGGCACAGCCTCGCCCGGGCGCGCCGTCCAACTTGGCCCTGAAGACGCGCCGCCCGGGATGCCGCTACCTTCTGCCCCAGCAGCAGCGGCGGCGGCGATGCCTCCCCTCCGAGTAGCGGCGCAAGGGAGGCGGCGAGAGGCGGATGCAGAGCGGCGAGGAGGAGTCGGATCGCGCGCCGTCGAGCCTCGCTTTCGCAGGACCTACCTGACCTCCCACCCCACCTCCCCGGGACGTCTCCGGGGACGTGGAGCAGCCGCCCCAAACCAAGATCGTGCCTGGCGATGACGTCCTGCCGCGCTGGCGCCAAACGCCCGAGAGCATCTCTGAGGTGCATACAAGCGTGCCAGGCAAAGGAACGCCCAAGGGCCTCTGTGCGCGTGCAGAGTGCGTTTCCCTGCCAGCTGATTTCACGCAGCCTGCTCTCCAAAGCTCTCCACGTTCATTTTTAGGAATACTGTCTTTGCATTCATATCCCACCCTTTCCTCCATGGAGTTCAGTTTGGTGCACCCGGTTTTCCTCCGCCTCCCCGTTTTATCCTCACAACAACCCTGTGAGGTAGGTTAGGCTGAAGGTCATTGACTGGCCGGCGTCACCCAGTGAGCTTCAGGGCTGAGTGGAGGATTTGAATCCTGGTCTCTCCTAAGACCTAGTCTAGCAGTCTAACCACTACACCACACTGACGCTCTAGTTTCTGATTTTGTGCCTTCCTTCCAGGCAGCATTGAGCTCCCTCCCCGGCCCCTGGAAATCAGCTAGGGGAGACACCTACAGACCCCAGCAAAGAGGCACTTAAGGGTCTTGGAGTTTGCTTAGACCTTGGAGGTCATCCCGGTGCAGATCTCACAACTGCATCCTCCACCACCTCATGAGGAACTCTGGCCTGTCCTATCAGTTCAACAACCTTCCTGTTGGAAAGTTTGCCCCATGCAGAGGATCTTGTCTTTTCTAGATCTGACCCCTTGCCCATTCTCTCTAAAGAGAGGGGTGTCTGCGTGGAGAGAGGGGAGAGAGTGCAGATTTGGGAAGAGGTGGGCCTACTGGTAGGGAGATGGTTCTGAGAGAGGCCTTTTCAGCCTCCTCTAAGTCACCTGGCACCCCTAGCTGAGAAATCTGGACATAGGTAGCCCTACAGATGCATGAGTGTCTCCAGTGTGGTGTAGTGGTTAAGAGCGGTAGTCACATAATCTGGGGAACCGGGTTCGTGTCTCCGCTCCTCCACATGCAGCTGCTGGGTGACCTTGGGCCAGTCACACTTCTCTGAAGTCTCTCAGCCCCACTCACCTCACAGAGTGTTTGTTGTGGGGGAGGAAGGGAAAGGAAAATGTTAGCCACTTTGAGACTCCTGAAGGGGAGTGAAAGGCGGGATATCAAATCCAAACTCTTCTTCTTCTTCTCTTCTTCCCAGCAGACTGGTGAGCAGCTGCTACTCGCCACAGGCTGCTCTGGGGGCTCTCAGGTGGCCAGGCACCCTCAGCTGAGACAGGACGATGATTCTGCCCAGCCTGCAAACCACTGGGCCTTTCCCCCTGGCCTTTCTGGGTGGCTCATTTCTCTAGGCCTTAGAATCAAAGAATGACAGAGTTGGAAGGGCCACCAAGGGTCAGCTAGCAATGCAGGAATCCAGCTGTATCCCTGGGGACAGAATGCAACAAACAAAGAGGCTAGTTTTGCCCCACCATCTCTTTCCTCCTGTGCTTCTTAGATGGGTCTCCCAGCCACCATCTTTGGAGGGGGCTCTGAGCTCCCACTGCTGCTCCTGCTTTCCCAACCTGCCTGGGTCTGTGGAATATACTTGGAGTCGAGAGTGGATTGCATGCTCTTTATTCAGCTCATAGTGGTGAGGAGGAATGAATGTTCCCCCAGAATGTCTGCTTTATATACATTATTTACACAATGGGCCCCACATGATTGGCTAATTCTGGGATTCTCCTGTAGGCCAATTAGGTTGCGGATTCCCTTCCACCTGGAGCTGGATTGGGTGGCTCCTGTGGACCAATCAGACTGCTGCATTCTGAATCCTATTCAACTTGGTACATAACACCGTGTGTGACATTGAGGCTGATTTTGCCCCTGGGGCACCCTGCATCTTGCAGGAGGTCCTGCTGACTTTCTCCCCACTTCCCACGAGAATTCTTGCCCAGGTGCCAAGATGATGGGGCAGACACAGATCCCTCCAAGCAACCTCTGTCCCTTCTTGGAGCTGGCTAGGACAGGAAGAGGAGGGGGAAGGGCAGGACACCTGCCATGCGTGCAAAAGGTTCCAGATTTAATCCCTGGCATCGCCAGGTGGGGTTTGGAGAGACCCCTGAATCTGAGACCCTGAAGAGCTGCTGGTGGTCAGTGTAGACCATACTGAGCAAGATGAACCAATGGTCTGACTCCATATAAGACAGATTCCTATGTTCCCAGCACAAGGTATTCCATTTGTGTGTGAGAGAGAGAGAAAGAGAAGGGGGGGGAGAGAGATATTAATTATTGTTGTTTTTGTTGTTTGTTTGTTTGTTTGTTTGTTTGTTTGTTTGTTTGTTTATACCCTGCCCATCTGGCTGGGTTTCCCCAGCCACTCTAGGGGGCTCCCAACAGAATATTAAAAGCACGATAAAACATCAAACATTTAAAGTTCCATAAACAGGGTTGCCTTCAGATGTCTCCTAAAAGTCAGATAGTTTTTTATTTCCTTAACATCTGATGGGAGGATGTTCCACAGGACGGGCACCACTACAGAGAAGGCCCTCTACCTGGTTCCATGTAACTTTGCTTCTTGCAGCGAGGGAACCACCAGAAGGCCCTCAGAGCTGGACCTCAGTGTCCGGGCTGAACAATGGGGGTGGAGACACTCCTTCAGGTATACTGGGCCGAGGCCATTTAGGGTTTTAAAGGTCAGCACCAACACTTTGAATTGTGCTTGGAAACATACTGGGAGCCAATACAGTGGTACCTTGGGTTACAGACGCTTCAGGTTACAGACGCTTCAGGTTACAGACTCTGCTAACCCAGAAATAGCACCTCGGGTTAAGAACTTTGCTTCAGGATGAGAACAGAAATCGCACGGCGGTGGCAGTGGGAAGCCCTATTAGCTAAAGTGGTGCTTCAGGTTAAGAACAGTTTCAGGTTAAGAACAGACCTCCAGAACGAATTAAGTTCTTAACCCGAGGTACCACTGTATAGGTCTTTCAGGACCGGTGTTACATGGTCCTGGCGGCCAATCCCAGTCATCAGTCTCACTGCTGCATTCTGGATTAATTGCAGTTTCCGAGTCACCTTCAAAGGTAGCCCCACACAGAGCGTATTGCAGTAGTCCAAGCTGGAGATAACCAGAGCATGCACCACTCTGGAGAGACACTCTGCAGGCAAGTAGGGTCTCAGCCAGCATATCAGATGGAGCTGGTAGACAGCTGCCCTGGACACAAAGTCAGGAGTCGGGAGTGTGGGAGGAAAGGAATCAATCGTACAATGCTTGGCTGAAAGGGATAGAGGGAGGGCAGAACTGGAGCACCCTTAAAATTAGCCCTGCTCAAAGTAATTCAGCCCCACATGACCAAGCAGGCTTATGGGGCCACCCACTGGAAAGCTGAAATAGTGGAAGGAGGTACTCATGTCCCCAAAGGGAATTCCCAGCAGGGTGAAATTTCTCAACTGTCATGGAGGTAGCATAATGGTGGATACTTCTTAAAACACACAACACAGTTTTGCAAAAACTTAAGTCAAACAAAATTTTGATCTTTCATGCAAGGCTTTCTTTCTTTCTTTTGCTGCCTCATGGAGTGAGGGAGCTTTGTTCTTTCTCTCTCTACTTTGCAGGGGAAATATAACTAAAGGTTCAGAATTCGTTTTTTTGTTTTCTTTTGTTTAATTTTCATCAACTGATGAACAAAAAAAGTGCAGAGATAACAAAAAGAAAGAAAACGAAAAGGCTGTGGTGTTTGGGACATGAAATATACTCAGAGTTGAGAGTGGGTTTTATGCTCTTTATTTCAGCTCTTAGTGGTGAGGAGGAATGGAAGTTCCCCCAGAATGTCTGCTTTATATACATTATTTACACAGTGGGCCCCACATGATTGGCTAATTCTGGGATTCTCCTGTAGGCCAATCAGGTTGCGGATTCCCTTCCACCTGGAGCTGGATTGGGTGGCTCCTGTGGACCAATCAGACTGCTGCATTCTGAATCCTATTGTTCTAGGACCAATCAGACTGCTGCATTTTGGATCCTATTCAACTCAGTACATAACAGGACAGTTTAGAGAAAAAAGCAAATACTGGTAAGAGGTGACATGATAGAAGTTTATAAAAGCAAGCCTGGCATGGAGAAAGTGGATAGAAAAATGGTTTTCTTCCATCTCTCAAAACACTAGAACTCATGGACCTCCAATGAAGCTGAAGGTTGTAAGATTCAGGACAGATAATAGAAAGTATATTTTCATGCAGCACATAAACTATGGAACTTGCCATCAGTGATGGCAGCACACTGCAAAATCCTGCTGGTCGCAGTGAGAACAGGATGATGGACTAAAGCGGCCTTAGGCCTGATCCAGGAGGGTCATCTTAGGTTCTTAGGTTCTTGTTTGATACTTTTGTTCCACCCCATCTGAGGAACAGCACTCTTACCCTTTGCAGGAAAAAAGCAGCCTGTGTCAAACTACATGCCTGCTTTTTCTCACTGATGCTTTGTCAGTTGATAAGCCATTTGCCTCTTTGACCCTTTCCACAAGGCAGCACCTTTTAATGAGAGTGAAAGAGGAGAGCGCAAAATATGGTCTGAAGCTCAACATCAAAAAAATGAAGATCATGGCCACTGGGCCCATCACCTCCTGGCAAATAGAAGGGGGGGGGGAATGGAAGCATTGAGAGATTTCACTTTCTTGGGTTCCATGATCACTGCAGATGGTGACAGCAGTCATGAAATTAAAAGACGCCTGCTCCTTGGGAGAAAAGCAATGACAAACCTAGACAGCATCTTAAAAAGCAGAGATATCACCTTGCCAACAAAGGTCCGTATAGTTCAAGCTATGGTTTTCCGAGTAGTGATGTATGGAAGTGAGAGCTGGCCCATCAAGAAGGCTGATCGCCGAAGAATTGATGCTTTTGAATTCTGGTGCTGGAGGAGACTCTTGAGAGTCCCGTGGACTGCAAGAAGATCAAACCTATCCATTCTTAAGGAAATCAGCCCTGAGTGCTCACTGGAAGGACAGGTTGTGAAGCTGAGGCTCCAATACTTTGGCCACCTCATGAGAAGAGAAGACTCCCTGGAAAAGACCCTGATGTTGGGAAAGATTGAAGGCACAAGGAGAAGGGGATGACAGAGGATGAGATGGTTGGACAGTGTTCTCGAAGCCACAAACATGAGTCTGACCAAACTGCGGGAGGCAGTGGGAGACAGGAGTGCCTGGCGTGCTCTGGTCCAGGGGGTCACGAAGAGTCGGACACGACTAAACGACTAGACAACAACAACAAAAAGGCAGCACGCTCCCCTCCTCCAAGGACAAAAATGCACGTTTTCCCCCATTGCAGGGTTTCTTCCCCTGCTTAAAACATTGCGAACAGACTTCCCTCCTCACGATTCCAGAACCACACACAGCAGGGTTGCATGTGGAGGCAAGAGATCAACGCTGCCTCCCACCGCAGTGCTGGATTAGGTCAACTGCATGGGAAGCACTAAAAATAAATGTGGTGTTTGTTTTCCTTTCCATCTTTCCAATTAGGAAAGGTCCTAATTTGGCAGCAGCTGCTTCTGCTGTGGTTCCCCTGGCTCTGGCCTTCATGGAAAAAAAAAGAGAGATTGGAAGAGGCCCCTTCAGCCTGGAGCTTTTAACTGATGTGGGCTAAGCCATTGCTGCTGCCTTTGGGCCAGAGCTTCCTTTGGAAGCCTGCTGAGATATCCTTCTTTACGCAGAAAAGATCTAGAACAGGGTGGTCCAACTTTTCACACCAAGTATGCTGAAAGAACACTTGGACACGGAACCCGTGGGTTGCACGCTGTTTTGCAGTGGGGTGGGGAGCGAGGCTGAAATTTGATGCCCCCCCCACCAGCCTTCATTCTGCCTTCCCAAGCTTCCCTCCCACATCCTTCCCAAAGCTAAAAGGTACCATTAGGTCCAGCCATGGACGACTCTGGGATTGTGCGCTCATCTTGCTCTATAGGTTGAGGGAGCCGGCGTTTGTCCGCAAACAGTTTCCGGGTCATGTGGCCAGCATGACTAAGCCGCATCTGGAGAAACCAGAGCAGTGCACGGAAACGCCGTTTACCTTCCCGCCGGAGTGGTACCTATTTATCTACTTGCACTTTGACGTGCTTTTGAACTGCTAGGTTGGCAGGAGCTGGGACCGAACAATGGGAGCTCACCCTGTTGTGGAGATTCAAACCGCTGACCTTCTGATCGGCAAGCCTTAGGCTCAGTGGTTTAGACCACAGCGCCACCCGCGTCCCCACATCCTTCCCTCCCACATCCTTCCCAAAGCTCGGAAAGCACTAACTAGGCCATGGGTAGGCAAACTAAGGCCCAGGGGCCAGATCCAGCCCAGTCGCCTTCTCAATCCGGCCTGTGGACGGTCCAGGAATCAGCATGTTTTTACATGAGTAGAATGTGTCCTTTTATTTAAAATGCATTTCTGGGTTATTTGTGCGGCATAGGAATTCGTTCTTTTTCCCCCTTCAAAATATAGTCCGGCCCCCCACAAGGTCTGAGGGACAGTGAACCAGCCCCCTGCTGGAAAAGTTTGCTGACCCCTGAACTAGGCTTTGGGAAGGAGGTGGGAGGACTCTAGGACCCTATCAATGCCTTGTGTCTCCTTCCCAAAGCCCAGCTCCTCACTTACCTCACTTTGGGAAGGCAGTGTAAGGGTTGCCGGGTGGCGGGGGGTGCATCAAAAATTGCTGAGGACCACAAAAAAGGTCTTGAGGGCCACATCAGGCCCTTGGGCCATGTATTGAACCACCCTGAGTTAGAAGCAAGTTGCACATGGAGAGGTCCCAGTATTTCTGTGTTGCAGGACAAGGAAATACCGTATTTTTTGCTCTATAAGACTCATTTTTCCCTCCTAAATAGTAAGGGGAAATGTGTGTGTGTCTTATGGAGTGAACACAGGCTGCGCAGCTATCCCAGGAGCCAGAACAGCAAGAGGGATCGCTGCTTTCGCTGTGCAGCGATCCCTCTTGCTGTTCTGGCTTCTGGGATTCAGAATATTTTTTTCCTTGTTTTCCTCCTCCAAAAACTAGGTGCGTCTTATGGTCTGGTGCGTCTTATGGGGCAAGAAATATGGTACTTCCTGCCTGAAGCCCCAAAGGCCCATCACCAGAATAAAGAATGCTGAGCTGGGCAGATCAATGGCCTGACTCAGGACAAAGCAGCTCCCTCTCTTTCCAGCACAGAGTGGTTGGTTTCTGGCTATTTCGGGGCGATTGTATGAGTCGTCAATTCAATGATATTCCATACTTGGCTATGTACACATTAGTGGCTGAAAACGCAGCAAGTCGTTTCCTGGGCTTCAAGTTGTGTTTTCATGTCGCTGTACAGAGCAGAGAGAGGAGTCTCCGCCCAATGCGCACCTTTCTGTATTCCCTGCCTCCACATTACTCGCCCCACCTGTGTCATTTGCACATGTTCAATGGCTGTCTCAATGTTCACACCTCAGCTTTGTGGGATGTGAAACACAAGAGCAGTCAAGTACAACATTCCTAGAGTGAACATGTTTACTACACATGGGGAGGAAAGTTTGTCCAGCCAGCTGGTAAACTTCCTGTGTCCTTCTGGGCTGGGACAGACTTCCTCTGCATGTGACTAGAGGTGGGCGTGGCCTCACCTGTGCAGGTAACGACAAAAGCTCAGGGGAGGGCAGCCATCTCTCTCTCTTTCACTACATGCATCGAAGAAGCAACATCTGCTTAGCCAAAGATGCTCTCTTGGCTCCAACCAAGAGAGGACAAAGGGACTGTCTTCTTATGAGATAGTTTCTAGGTGTATGTTACTTTTCTAAGCTAAGTCTGCCTTGTGGGATCCTATTGTGAACAGAATGATATGTGAGTAAACCTTTTTATATTTTTATAGAAGACTGTGTTGTGTCTTACCTTCTATGAGGGAATAAGGGGAAAATACCAGAACAGTTATTATAGAGGCTTTAGCGAGCCTGAGCAAACACATCCGCTGCAAGTTTAAAAAAGGGGGACTGTTACTCTGCTAAATTGTGGAACTTGTTAACACAAGTTGGAAAAGGATATAATCAGACAAGATATCCTCTCCTGCATCCCTAAACATTCCCACAAGCTTAACTGAAAAGTGAATGTGGCTCAAGTTTTCCTTTTGGACTGAAGTTGGTTGGAGGGCAAAGAACCAAACGGAAGCATTTTTCAAGAAACAACAGGATAGCTCTTTTATTATTGTGAAAATGCGGAGAGGTTGCCAAATTTTGTCCTTGCTCAGGGCGCCATATTGCCAAAGTTAAACCCTGCACACTTTGGCCTGATCCAGCAGTTTCTTCTCATGTACTTAAAAAAGGTAAAGGGACCCCTGACCATTAAGTCCAGTCATGGCCGACTCTGGGGTTGTGGCGCTCGTCTCACTTTATTGGCCAAGGGAGCCGGCGTACAGAATGTGCCGGTCATGTGGCCAGAATGACTAAGCTGCTTCTGGCGAACCAGAGCAGCGCACGGAAATGCCATTTACCTTCCCGCTGGAGCAGTACCTATTTATCTACTTGCACTTTGATGTGCTTTCAAACTGCTAGGTTGGCAGGAGCAGGGACAGAGCAATGGGAGTTCACCCCGTCATGGGGATTCGAACCGCCGACCTTCTGATCGGCAAGCCCTAGGCTCTCTAGTTTAACCCACAGCGCCACCCACATCCCTTTTTCTCATGTACTTACAATGAATCAAAAGCCAGGAGTGGAAGCATGCTGGAGTCATGTGTACACAGCCCGCATCTCAACTCTTTTCCTGGATCTCCTCCACAAAGCTTCCAGGCAGTATTTTTACCTTTCCTTCCAGCTGGGAGGCAACAGAAGCTCCAGGGAGGAGAGAGATCCATTATTCATTATTATAACAAAAGCCTTGGACTGATTTCTTTCCTCCACTAACACAGACAAAAGTGTTCAAAATCTATTATCACAGAGTCTGCTCTGGTGGGTCGCTTTGGCCTGATAAAGACATCACTTTAATAAGAATTTTGGTTTGTTTTCCCCCCCTTGTGGGCCAACATAACTATTTTTAGTTTATGTGTGACCGGAAAACATTGTGTCTGGGATTTATTCTGAAGCAAAGTATGTTTGAATCTGGCCAGAGTGGAAGGACCACGTTTTCCCATTTGGCAGTGGAAATTTCCAAGGAACACAAGATCCCTTCCTTTCCAACTTCAGACTCCAGAAAGGATGGGCAATGAGTTTTGAGTACAAATGCAAGAGGGAGAAAAAAGATGGTCACCTCCCTGGGGTGGAGGCATACATGAGATTCAAGAAATGATTGAAGAACAAAGTTATCAGGCTTGCTCTGGCTGGGATAAGTCTTGAGTCCTACCTCCACTGCTGAAGGCCTTTGAATCTCAGTTCCTGGGCACCATGTACTGTTAGACTTAGGACCTGCTTGTGGGCATCTGGTTGGCCACTTCACAGAGAGGATGCTGGACTAGATGGACCAACTTTGGTCTGATCCAGCAACCAGGTTCTTCACATAACACTAGAATTTGTGGACATGCAATGAAGCTGGAAGTGAGAGCTGGACCATAAAGAAGGCTGATCGCCGAAGAATTGATGCTTTTGAATTCTGGTGCTGGAGGAGACTCTTGAGAGTCCCATGGACTGCAAGAAGATCAAACCTATCCATTCTGAAGGAAATCAGCCCTGAGTGCTCACTGGAAGGACAGATCATGAAGCTGAGGCTCCAATACTTTGGCCACCTCATGAGAAGAGAAGACTCCCTGGAGAAGACCCTGATGTTGGGAAAGATGGAGGGCACAAGGAGAAGGGGACAACAGAGGACGAGATGGTGGGGCAGTGTTCTCGAAGCTACCAACATGAGTTTGACCAAACTGCGGGAGGCAGTGGAAGACAGGAGTGCCTGGCGTGCTCTGGTCCAGGGGGTCATGAAGAGTTGGAAACGACTAAACAACAACAACAAATGAAGCTGGGTGTTGGACTATTCAGGAGAGCTAAAAGAAAGTCCTTCTTCATGAAGCACAAACTATGGAACTCACTGCCACAGGAGAGTCTGATGGCCACCAACTTGGATGGCTTTAAAAGACGGTTGGACATATTCATGGAGGAGAGGGCCATCACTGGTCATTAAGCCTTGGTGGCTATGTTCTGCCTGCACAGCTGGAAACAGCAATGCCAGGTGCTGGAAGCCGCAGGAGGAGAAGGGAGTGTTCTTGTGCTTGAATCCTGCTTGTGGGTTTCCAACTGGGGCATCTGCTTGACCACTGTGAGAACAGGATGCTGGACTAGATGGGCCATTGGCCGGATCCAGCAGGTGCTCTCCTTATGTTCTCATGTCATTATGTCTGGCAGGGGATCTGACAGGGAGCTGCTGCAAACACAGTGAAGCACCACATGTGGACTACAATTCCTGAAGGACGACAGGGCGGCTGGGAGTTATAGTGGAGGGCACCTGATTGGCAAAGACTAGACTAGGAGGATCTTGCTCTGATCTAGCAGGAAGGCTCTCATTTGCACTCATTTGTTGCCCCAGAGCAGCGGTTCTCAACCTGTGGGTCCCCAGATGTTGTTGGACTACAACTCCCATCATCCCTGACCACTGGTCGTGCTGGCTAGGAATGATGGGAGTTGTAGTCCAACATCTGGCGACCCACAGGTTGAGAAACACTTCCCCAGAGCATCACTTGGCTCATCCCACACCTTCCTGCCTCCTGCTCCCACGGAGCTCAGGGTGCCGTGTGTGGGTGATCCCACCTTATTCTCACAGGTACCCTTTTGGGGTAGGTGAGGCTGACAAAGAGCAGCCGATTCAAAGCTACACAGAGAACATAACGCATGGGCAGGGAGTTGGACCCAGGTCTGCCTGGCCTATGCCTCAAAGCTCTAGTCATTCCACCAGAAGCCTTTAACTGGTAATAATCAGATGATACTTCAGAGGTTTCGTGGCTGCATTACCATCAAAGTCTAAATTGCCTCCTGAAGTTACCCGCAATATCTGCATAAATCTCACAGCATGCCTGGGTTTAGGCTGACTGTGCTATTGTGCAAGGCATTTGCACCTCACAGTGCAAAACCTCGTAGCTGTCTGCTTCTAAAAATATCTCTGTTTGTACCTCAGGAGATCCTCCCTGTTCTCAGCTTCTTGGTCAGTGGTGGGGAGGGCAGGTCTGGTGGAGAAACACCATTGGAGGGATCCAGCATCAGTTGTTAGACCCGTGAGGAGGAAGCAAGCGTCAAGGCATGGCGGGGCAGGCACTTGCATGGGGGGAGAGCAGGGGTGGAAGGAAGGGTGAGAGGCAGGGGTGTGTGCTTGCAACACGCCAGGTTTTTGGCTGGGATGGCTAGATCTTTCTTCTTTTGGCTGTGTCCCATCCCTGTGATTTTGTTGTTGTTTAGTCGTTTAGTCGTGTCCAACTCTTCGTGACCCCCTGGACCAGAGCACACCAGGCCCTCCTGTTTTCCACTGCCTCCCACAGTTTGGTCAAACTCATTTAGTAACTTTGAGAACACTGTCCAACCATCTCGTCCTCTGTTGTCCCCTTCTCCTTGTGCCCTCCATCTTTCCCAACATCAGAGTCTTTTCCAGGGAGTCTTCTCTTCTCATGAGGTGGCCAAAGTATTGGAACCTCAGCTTCCGGATCTGTCCTTCCAGTGAACACTCAGGGCTGATTTCCTTCAGAATGGATCGGTTTGATCTTCTTGCAGTCCATGGGCCTCTCAAGAGTCTCCTCCAGCACCATAATTCAAAAGCATCCATTCTTCGGCGATCAGCCTTCTTTATGGTCCAGCTCTCACTTCCATACATCACTATTGGGAAAACCATAGCTTGAACTATATGGACCTTTGTTTGCAAGGTGATGTCTCTGCTTTTTAAGTTGCTGTCTAGGTTTGTCATTGCTTTTCTCCCAAGAAGCAGGCGCCTTTTAATTTCGTGACTGCTGTGATTAGAGATGGAATTATGGTGGTGGGGAAGTGAGTGAGGCTGCCATCTCTGTAGTGGTAAGCAGAGTGCTGGAAGGGGGATAGTTACATCAAAGCTCTTGCCCCTTCTTCTCCCCCCACTCTATTTGGGGGAGCTGATCTCCTGTTCCGATGCTGTGGGTGCCAAATGTCAAGCTTGCTGAGCAGGGATGGAGGAAGGGGGGCGGTGGGGGCGGGTCACCCAGGGTGTCACCACTGAGGGGGGTGACAAAATGCTAGGTGGCACTCACCACGGGGCCTGTAGTGCACCTGAGCCACACACCTCTCCTGGGTGTGACGCGGTGGCTTGGGCGCCCGCAGGCTCCGCATTGTCCCAAATGGTCCACCTGGCTGAGTGGGAGGAGACAGGCAATGTGATGGCCTGGGATTCGGATTCAGATGCTGAACCTGAGGGATCCCAGCCTGCACAGGATTCCCTGCCTCCAGAACCAGCTGAGCCGGGGCTGGGGCCTGAGCCTGAAGGGTCCTCACCTGTGCTGGGTCCTCAGGTGCAGGCATCAGCTGAGTCTGCTCTGGCTCCTGAGGTGATGGAGGACCCATTGCCTGCAGGTGCTCCACTCTCAGCCCCGTCAGAGGAAGCTGAGGTTGCCTCTGGGTCCAGTAACCCTCCAGCCTCTCCTGAGCTGCAGAGGCTCAGGGCAGAGAGGCGGAGGGAACTAAGTTCCCGCAGGAGGAGTGCTCGCTTCCAGGCCAGGAGAGGCGAGTCACCAGAGGATCGGGGCCGCCCTATGCCTCGGGGCAGGTAAAAGCTGGCCAGCCCCAGTCCCAAGTTGCAAGAGCAACATTGTTGGGTGCCAGTTCCTGCCTGAACTCTGTCCTGTTTTCCTGCCTGAGCTCCTGACCTGCCCTGGCTCCCTGCTTGCTAGCCTGTTCCTGACTTCACCCGACTCCCTACCCTGCACTCAGCTTCAGCTACTACGGACTGCCTCCATGTTGCACCTTTGACCACAGACCAGACCTGGACCTCGCCTCTTGGGTAACCCACTGGACCAGCACAGGCAGACTCCTAGGAGGCCCCACAGAGCATCCTGCCCCAGCTGGCCCTGCCCCCTGTGCACAGGCGCCCAGTCAGCTTGCTCCACCTCTGGGGGTGGGGTGGGTGCGAGGGGAAACTCTGTTCTTCCGTGCATGCATTTATTTATTTACAATTTCAAATCCTGCTTTTCCTCACCAAAACAGCTTGCAATCTCCAATAAAAGCAACTCCACCTGACAATAAACCATAAGAATGAAAAATGCTGTACAAATAAACAATAAACCAGCATGAAAAGAGAAGCAGAGAAATGCAATATAAAGCATAATGCAGATCACACAAACAGTGATCCTGTAAACAGCATCAAGACAGAGAAACCAGCAGAAATTAAAGGCTGCAGGATTGTGCCCGTGCATCTGATACAACACTGGGGGTTGGGCATCATCGTGGAGGGTTTGTATTTACCAATACATAACTGAATGTTAGTGAGAAAAGCCAGGATGAGAGAAAAAAGACAGGAAAATGTGAAGGTGCAGAGGAATCGATAACAGACTTGCACTCAGTGCTAGTGCTCACTTTTTCTTTGCTTAATTTTATTTTTACTTCACGCCAAGTTTTGCTAATAGAGCCTTGTTTGCTCTGAGGCCTTTTCGCCTTCTCTCTGCGAGAAGAGATTCCTTGCTTTGAACGTCTCCCTCCTTCTGGCTATTTTATCTGAATCAGCCCTTCTAAGCCTGGATCCTTGGCTCATGAATAGTTTTTATGAGATGCAATTTTTATGGGGCTTTGTTTTCCCTAAGATCCTTCATATTTTGATTTGTTTGTTCCGTTTGTTAACTGCCGAGACTCAGGCTGCATTATTCCAATTTTAAATATTTTTCTTGAACTTACTTCCCACCTGGACCATTCTGCATTTTGGATTCCTCTTTCTCAACTTTCCCTTGGAGCCCACAGAAGCCAGTTTCACGGATTCCTCGTGCTGAGATTGATAGTATAATTCTGCACACACACACATTTAATCTTCAGGCTAAACTAATGTAAGGCTGGGAATCTAGTAAGCTTTTTAACTAGTTTTGACTGGGGGGGGGGATGCAGTCCAGAGCTTAGCAATATGCCTGCTTTCATAGTAGCTGTTTGGCAAATAAAAATGATTAAACATTCTCATCCCGTTTTCCATTAATGCATAAATTAATTCATATATTCTCTTTATTCTTATCTTTCCATTATTGCTGAGTCTGTCCTTTTTCATTCAAATCTTCCCCATTTATGTTATTTTGGTCTGACTGTGGTCCCTTTCTCATTACCACCGCAAGCTCACTGGAGCAAAAATTAAGAGCCTCTTTTTCACGTGGGGCTTTCCTCTCTCCCTCCCCCCCCCCCTTTAATTTTTTATTTATGCACTTCCCAAAATTCACCTTTCAATTCTCTTCATTCGTCTCATTTATCCAGACTTCCCCATCTACCCACTCATTTCAGCTTTGTTCCTTGTTTTGCTGTTTATCCATTTATATCACCCATTTTGATTATATGCAATATCTCCAGTGTTATTAACTGCTGCTCACGTATCTATCCCTACTTTGAAATTTATCTGGTTGTTGTACTCCCCCTCCCTTTTTTATTCACACAACAACCCTGTGAGGGTGGTTAGGCTGAGAGAAGTTGACTCCTAAGATCACCCAGTGATCTTCTTGGGGATCTGAAGCCCAGCCTCTCAGGAATGAGATCCAAACTGTAGCCAGTCCCTCACACTGGTTCCCAACCCTGTGCTGAAAACGTTTGCTGGCTCCTGGTGTAGAGCATGTGGCCTGTTGGTATCATGGGGGTGGCTGTTAAGTTGTGGGTGAACATATCAGACGACACAGCGATTCTTCAAACAGCTCTTGTTTATTCAGAGGCCAGAACAGAATTGAATTGAAGGGCTCAGTCAGCCTGCTTATATAGAGCTCCAGTACAACGTTACTGTAGCAACTTTCTAAAACTATCCAATCACTGAACGTCACTTTCGATCCTTCATTTGCATAACTATCTACAGTACATAACAGTATCCCCTGTGAGAACTTCAGTACATAACAGTGGCAGCACTCACTCTTCTGATGGGAAATGGAGGACTTGAGGAGGGTCAGTTGGTGAGGGAGTGAGAAATGTCCCTGTTTTCATCTGTGGAATGTTGGGGGGTATGAGGTCATTGTCTTATAAAGAAATTTGTCCGACCAGTTCAGCAATAGAATCTTGTATTAGATGCCAACCTTCACTGGGTAAAGGTAAAGGGACCCCTGACCATTAGGTCCAGTCATGACCGACTCTGGGGTTGCGGCGCTCATCTCGCTTTATTGGCTGAGGGAGCCGGTGTACAGCTTCCGGGTCATGTGGCCAGCATGACTAAGCCGCTTCTGGCGAACCAGAGCAACACACTGAAATGCCATTTACCTTCCCGCTGGAGCGGTACCTATTTATCTACTTGCACTTTGACGTGTTTTTGAACTGCTAGGTTGGCAGGAGCAGGAACTGAGCAACAGGAGCTCACCCCGTCATGGGGATTAGAACCACCGACCTTCTGATCGGCAAGTCCTAGGCTCTGTGGTTTAACCCACAGCATACAGGACCCCAAAAAGTTGAAGGGACATCCAGACTGACCCCCCCCACACACAAACCCACCTCATATTTTAATATTTTGTGATTGTGGTTATTTTGCTGGTGTTTTGAGATATCATTTTAAATATATATATATATTGTAAACCGCCAAGTGTTTCAATAATGAAGGAAGGTATATAAATATTCTTTATAAATAGAAACCTCTCATTTTCCTGTGAGGTTTTAGGCATCAAGGGAAAGGGCCCCTATCCAAGAGTGTGGTGCCATTTTTGAATTTTCCACACTGAGCTCCTCTGTACACAGCCAATCCCAGAGCAAGAACACACACACACACACACACACACACACACACACACACACCGGGCACCACAGCATCGGGTCAAAACAGAGTTGTCTTCATTATCTGCACGAAATTGATAATTATGACGAAAGGATTTTCCTTTCCATTTAAGCTTCATTAGGATAAGCTGGATCTTCTCCCACTTTCTGAATCTAATTCGGAAAGAATTACCACATTAACCAGCGTCAAGGTTGTTAAAGTGATGGATAACTCATTAAGGCGCGATTCCCAAGAGGGAAATCCTGTCTGGACACCACAAAGTGGGCTCTGTCTGCCTTTGCAGGAGTCCTTTGGGGCACAGGGAGACAGAAACATACACCCCTTCACACTCAAACACAAACCATCACTTTTCTTCCTTGTGCCAGCAGGCTTTTCGGATGCGCTTATGTTCCCAAAGGAAATCCAGGGCCTCCTAGTTTTGGCTTTGCCACTAGAGTGGGGTCTGGGGCCTGGGGGTAACCCATGAAACACGGTTCAGGACCGTTCCAGACTCCAAAGTTTCCACTGGGAGTCAGTCCGACAGGGCCAAGGCAGGAAACCAGGCAAGGACAGGTACAGGATCTCAGGCAAGATCTGGCATACAGCAATGTTGCTCCCGCAACCTGGGGCGGGGTCCAACAACCTTTTATCTTAGTCGGGGTAACGGCTGGTCCTGATCCCCCGGTGAATCACCTCCCTGTCTCGCCCGAAGATGAGCACTCCTCCTGTGCGTACTCAGGTCTCTCTTTCTCTCAGACCTTAGTCTCTGCAGCTTGGGAGACGTCAGTGGGTTACTAGACCCAGGGGCCGCCTCAGCCTCCCCTGACCCAACCAGTAGTGGAGCAGCTGTAAGTGATGGCCCAGCTGGAGGCAACGAGGTCATCCCCGCATCTGGAGCCAGGGCAGGCTCAGGCCCCTGACTCGGCCCAGCTGGTGTTTGTTGCAGGGGAACCTGTACAGACTGGGACTCGTCAGGATCAGGCCCCAGACTTGGTTCAGATGATGCCTGAGGCAAAGGATCCGGTGCAGACTGAGTCTCCTCTGGTTCCGAGTCCGAGTCCCAGGCCATCACATAGTGCTGTCAAGAAAGCTGCGGGGAGAGCCCCCAAGGGACCAGGAGAATCACAGTAAGGCAGCCAGCACAACTCACATATCATAGAGCCCACATCACAGAGCGGCATTATCACCACAGAGCTCCCTTCAAAACTTATGTCTATGGACTTTTGGGCCTTGCAGAGAGGGCTAAGGAGGAAGGCAAACCAGTGCAGCTTTTCTCAGGGAAGACTGGCTGGTGGGTTAGGAGCCTTGTTATGTACTGAGCTGAATCCTAGAACAATAGGATCTAGAATGCAGCAGTCTGATTGGTCTGCAGGAGCCACCGAAACCAGCTCCAGGTGGAAGTGAATCAATGACCTGATTGGTCTGCAGGAGCAGCCCGTAATTAGCCAATCACACGGGGCCCATTGTGTAAATAATGTATATATAGCTAGACGTTTTGGGGAATATTTCATTCATTGCTACTAAGAGCTGAATAAAGAGCATGAAATTGATGATCGACTCCAAGTATTTTTCAAGCCTGGAAGGGCAGAAGACCAGATTCACCCCAGCTCCTACCAACTGCCTCATCTTTTACTCTCAAAATCCTGGGCATGCCTTGCCTGGCTGATAACTTGTTCATTGGCCATCTAATTAATTGTGTGCTAATCGCTAATGTGCAATTAGCCAGCATTCTCCATCTGTCTCAAATATTAGTGCAATTTCAAAGTTCAGGCACTAGCAAGACTCAGCATGTGGAAATCAAGAGGAAAAGTCCATCCTTCATTGGAGGTTTTTAAACAGAGGGTGGCTGGCCCACCTGTCAGGGATTCCTTAGCTGTCATTCCTGCATTGTCGGGGGTTGGACTAAATGATCCTTGTGGGTCCCTGCCACCCCTACAGTGATCCAGCAATGACAAACCTAGACAGCATCTTAAACAGCAGAGACATCACCTTGCCAACAAAGGTCCACATAGTTAAAGCTCTGGTTTTCCCAGTAGTGATGTATGGAAGTGAGAGCTGGACCATAAAGAAGGCTGATCGCCGAAGAATTGATGCTTTTGAATTCTGGTGCTGGAGAAGACTCTTGAGAGTCCCTTAGACTGCAAAAAGATCAAACCTCTCCATCAGCCCTGAGTGCTCACTGGAAGGACAGATCCTGAAGCTGAGACTCCAATACTTTGGCCACCTCATGAGAAGAGAAGACTCCTTGTAAAAGACCCTGATGGTGGGAAAGAGGGAGGGCACAAGGAGAAGGGGACGGCAGAGTATGAGATGGTTGGACAGTGTTCTTGAAGCTACCAGCATGAGTTTGACCAACCAAACTGCAGGAGGCAGTGGAAGACAGGAGTGCCTGGCGTGCTCTGGTCCATGGGGTCACAAAGAGTCGGACACGACTAAGCGACTAAACAACTAAACAACAACAACAACATGATCCAGGAGTCCCAGCAAGGGCCAGGAGGCTCCAGTATCTGAGCTGGAACCTCAATGCTCAGAATTGGGAAAGGAGCAAGCTGCATTTATGGTGATTAGTTTGGGCATCAGATTAGGAAGGGAAAGGTAGACCAGTCTGCTTTGTGTGGGGCATTTGTGTGTCTGATTCACAACCACAGGATCTTGGTAAGAAAAGGGCCTGAAGAGTTGTGCATTTCATAGCTTTCCCATAGCTTGTCTTTGAAGAAGAAGAAGAGTTTGGATTTGATATCCTGCTTTATCATTACCCTAAGTAAAGGTAAAGAGACCCCTGACCATTAGGTCCAGTCGTGGCCAACTCTGGGGTTGCAGCACTCATCTCGCTTTATTGGCCGAGGGAGCCAGCGTACAGCTTCTGGGTCATGTGGCCAGCATGATTAAGCCACTTCTGGCGAACCAGAGCAGTGCACGGAAACGCCGTTTACCTTCCCGCCAGAGCGGTAACTATTTATCAACTTGCACTTTGACGTGCTTTCGAACTGCTAAGTTGGCAGGAGCAGGGACCGAGCAACGGGAGCTCACCCCGTTGCCGGGATTCGAACTGCCAACCTTCTGATCGGCAAGTCCTAGGCGCTGTGGTTTAACCCACAGTGCCACCCGCAACCTCATCACTATGCTAAGGAGTCTCAAAGTGGCTAACAATCTCCTTTTCCTTCCTCCCCCACAAGAAACACTCTGTGAGGTGAGTGGGGCTGAGAGACTTCAAAGAAGTGTGACTGGCCCAAGGTCACCCAGCAGCTGCATGTGGAGGAGCGGAGATGCGAACCCAGTTCACCAGATCACGAGTCCACCGCTCTTAACCACTATACCACACTGGCTCTTTGAGGACTTAAGGAACATAAGCACTTGAGAGGAGCCTGCTGGATCAGGCAAATGGGGGCCCATCTAGTCCAGTATCCTGTTCTGGAAGCATTCATGCAAGGACAAGAGCCCTCTTCCTTCCTGTGGTTTCCATCCTCCAACGGTGATGGCAAAGCACAGCCATCATGGCTAGTAGCCTCCTCTTCCTCCATGAATTTGTCTAGTTCTCTTTTAGAGCCATCCAAATTTCTGGGCATCATGGCCTCCTGTAGGAAGGTTGTAGTCTCCCCACTTACCAAAGAACTGCAATGGTTTGCCATGAATATGATTCATATTAAACAATTAGCCCTACTGAGAAACATTTCTGAATGTTTGCAAGGCAGATGTTTTGAGTTTTCTGTATCTGAATTTGTTGAGGGGAGGCTTGAATGTTATCTTCTACAATCAAAATACCATTAAAGTGAATAAATGCAGATTATACAAAAGCCTGCATTAAAGCAATAGCTTTAGTGAAGGTGACCTGGAGATGTGTGGGTGGATTTGATTCATCATCTGTGTTTTCCCCCCCACGGATGGACTGTGGACGGCAAATGGAGAGGTGCTACAGCTCAGTGGCAAAGCGAAGGCTTGCTGTGCCCAGAACTACAGAATCAAGCCCCAGCATGCCCCATTAAAAGGAGCAGGGGAGTCATGATGGAAACAGCCCCTTTGCCACCACCGTAGGAGACGCAGGAGAGCTGCTGCTGTCTGAGTAGAGAATTTGGGGCGAGGTGCCTTAGGGCTCTGACTCATCCATCCCTGGTCAGTTTCATCCATGCAGTGCTGGGGAAGAGAATTGGTGCCACCGCACTCCCAGCCCTTATCACAAAGCTGCGCATGGATTTTAGCAGTGAAAAAAGCATGCCTTTCGGGACACAAAATACACACACTTAAACATTTCTCTGATTAAAATAGGGACGTCCTATTCAACTATTAAGGGACGCGCTGTGGGTTAAAGCACAGAGCCTAGGACTTGCCAATCAGAAGGTCGGCGGTTCGAATCCCCGCAACGGGGTGAGCTCCCATTGCTCGGTCCCTGCTCCTGCCAACCCAGCAGTTCAAAAGCACATCAAAGTGCAAGTAGATAAATAGATACCGCTCCGGCGGGAAGGTAAACGGCGTTTCCCTGCGCTGCTCTGGTTCGCCAGAAGTGGCTTAGTCATGCTGGCCACATGACCCGGAAGCTGTACTCCAACTCCCTTGGCACCAGTAAAGCGAGATGAGCGCTGCAAACCCAGAGTCGGCCACAACTGGACATAATGGTCAGGGGTCCCTTTACCTTTATTCAATTATTATTATTATTACAGTATTATTATTATTTTACTAATTATACCCCACCCATCGGACTAGGTTGCCCCAGCCACTTCTGGCAGCTTCCAACATATATAGAAACATAATAAAACATTAAACATTAAAAAAGCCTTCCCTATACAGGGCTGTCTTCAGAAGGCTCCGGGGTCAGATAACTCCATACCCCCCAACATTTCTCCGATGAAAATGGGGGCATCCTAAGGAAAAGTGGGACGTTCCTGGATCAAATCGGAAACCAGGAAGGCTTCTGTAAATCTGGAAAATAGGGTCTCTTGGAGGATCTGAAAATATTCAGGGCCAGCCCAGGGTGGAGGAGGTGATGGCACCAGGAACGCCCTTGGCCAGTGGCGTAGCATGGGGGGTGCAGGGGGGGCCGGCCGCACCGGGCGCAACATCTGGGGGTTAGGGTTAGGGGGTGCAAATCCACGGGTTAGGGGGCGCAAATTACTTGCCTTGCCCCGGGTGCTGACAACCCACGCTACGCCACTGCCCTTGGCTATGGGACTCAGGCCTGCTTCTTCAGCCACCAACTTCAGAAGGTGTGCTTGGTCTGCCTCTGTCATGCAGGGCCTTGCTGGACCTTAGGCTGACGCCCAGGTGCCACATTTCTTGGCCCCTCAAATTTGGCCGTCCTGACCCCTGCAAGGCGTTGTGCTGTGCACTGACCCCAAATACCGAGAGAGCATTTGGTGCCTTGTATCAAACAGCCTCTGCACAATCTTGCAACAGTTGAGAAACACTTTGGTCAATGACACATCCCTCACACCCACCCCCCTCAATCTGCCAGGATGACACATGCATTCAGACCCAGCCAGCTTCGTTCCCTGCTCCAGGCTGCTTTCTATCTTCCCCCGCTCCTTAAGGCAGCCTTCCGCAACCTGATGCACAACTCCCAGTCTTCCAGTGTGCCAGAGACCCAGTGTGGTGTAGTGGTTAAGAGCAGTGGACTCGTAATCTGGTGAACCGGGTTCGCTTCCCTGCTCCTCCACACGCAGCTGCTGGGTGACCTTGGGCTAGTCATACTTCTCTGAAGTCTCTCAGCCCCACTCACCTCACAGAGTGTTTGTTGTGGGGGAGGAAGGGAAAGGAGAATGTTAGCCGCTTTGAGACTCCTTCGGGTAGTGATAAAGTGGGATATCAAATCCAAATTCTTCTTCCCATCAACCCCAGCCAGCATGGTTCTGCACCCAACACACACACCCTGCAAGACAGACCCATGCTGGTTGAGGCTGAGGGGCTTTGCAGCCCAAACCTTTGGGAGGTTGCCAGGCTGCTGAAGGCTACCATAGCTGCGATTCATACATTGCGCAGAATTGAACTAGATTACCCTTCAATTATTCTATTATTTTACCTCCAGGCATTCTACAGGATAGGGAATATTAAGTTACTCTGTTGTTGATGATGATGATGATGATGATGATGATGATGATGATGATGCCACCTCCTCTGGCTGGAGGACCAGCCCTGTAGGTTGTTTTTCTGCATTAGAACTCACAGATATCCAATGAAGCTGAACACTTGAAGATTCTGACGATAACACTTGTATCTGAAGATAACACTTGTATCTGAAGAAGTGTCTGAAGATAACACTTGTATCTGAAGAAGTGTGCATGCACACGAAAGCTCATACCTAGAACTAACTCAGTTGGTCTTTAAGGTGCTACTGGAAGGAATTTTTTTATTTTGTTTTGACTTGAAGATTCAGGCAGAGCCGGCCCACCTATGAGGCAAGGTGGGGAGACAGCCTTGGATGGCAGGATCCACAGGAACAGCAGATCTGGACGTTGATCTTTATTCCTAGTTTCCTGATGTACCCTTCTTCCTGATGTAGATCTTAACTCACCAGTTCTTCCCTGGCAGGGAGGGGGGGCCATTTTGTCATTTGCCTCAGGCGTCAAAATTTCTTGAGCCAGCCCTGGATTCAGGACAGACAAAAGAAAGGACTTCTTCATGCAGCACATAGTTGAAGTATGGAACTTTCTCCCACAGGTGGCAGAGATGGCCACCTGCCTAGATTGCTTTAAAAGAGGAATACTGTAGACAAATTGTGCTATTGATGGCTATTAGCCAGGATGGCTCTTCTCTGCCTCCACAACTGGAAGCAGCAATGCTTCTGAATACCAGTTGTTGGAAACCACCAGAGGGGAGAGGGCTCTTGTGCTTGGATCCTGCTTGCAGTTTCCCATAACAGGCATAAGAACAGGATGTGGGACCAGATATGCCCTGGTTGGCCTGATCCAGCAGGCCCTTCTCAAATCCTTGCATTTGTTTGCTCTTGTGATGGGCTGGGACTCGGGCTCGGACTTGGAACCAGAGGAGACTCAGTCTGCACCAGGTCCTCTGCCTCAGGCGGCAGCTGAACCTAGTCTGGGGCCTGATCCTGAAGAGCCCCAGTCTGCACAGGTTCCCCTGCAACAAGCACCAGCTGGGCCAAGTCAGGGGCCTGAGCCTGCCCTGGCTCCAGATGCGGGGATGACCTCGTTGCCTTCAGCTGGGCCATCACTTACAGCTACTCCACTACCGGTTTGGTCAGGAGAGGCTGAGGCAGCCCCTGGGTCTAGTAACCCACCGACGTCTCCCGAGCTGCAGAGACTGAGGTCTGAGAGAAGGAGAGACCTGAGTACTTGCAGGAGGAGTGCTCGCCTTCGGGAGAGACAGGGAGGTGAGTCACTGGGGGATCAGGACCGGCCGTTACCCCGTCAGAGATAAAAGGCTGTCGGACCCCGCCCCAGGTTGCGGGAGCAACATTGCCGCTTGCTGGTATATCTGCCTGTTACCCTGTGCCTGACCTAGCCTGGTTTCCTGCCTTGGCCCTGTCGGACTGACTCCTTGTGGAATCCTTGGATTTGGGTCCAGACCTGGGCCCAGCACAGCTCTGATCCTGCGTGCAGGCTTTCCACTGGGGCATCTGGGTGTTACTGGCAGAGGAAGAGGGGGCAGGGGGAGTCCATCGCCCAGGCAGCGCGATCCTGGTGGGGTGCCATCATGGCTGCCCCCTACCCACGCTGGCCACCATGCCCCTGCAGGTGGCATGTCATGCCCCTAGGACACATGCCACACCCCCAGGGCGCACGCCAGCCACACCCCCGCCTGCTCTCGGCCCCCCGGTGCCAGAGCATATGGTCACTGTGAAAACAGGATGCTGGACTGGATGAGCATTTGGCTTGATGCAGCAGAGCTCTTGTGCGCTTACCTGGGAAAGGGGGCATTTATCTTCCACCCATTTTGTTGGCAGTGCAGGGTTTTATTTTATTGTTTGAGTCCAGGGCAGAGAAAAGTTCCCACCTAGGGAAATTAGATCACCCAGCAGGGACCCTGGTTGGCACAGTATTCATCCTCCTGATTAATCCTGATGCGAGCCTGATGAAGGCCTAGAGACTGATTGCCAGGGTCTCCCCCCTGTGTCACCTTGCTCAGGAAGCCACAACCACCTCCAGCTGATTGAAGCTTCTCGCAGGCTCCGGGATTGTTGCTGTCAGAGAAGCTGCCTTGTTGTGATTACAGAAGCGAAGGTGAGCCGTCGGCCTGGCAGAAAGAGAGACTCCTGACAGCCGTGACCCCTCTGAATAAATACACCTCTGTTTGTCAAGCCAGAGAGCTTCCTTTGGATGGAACACAGTGCGCAAGTTCAGCAGCGCCCTTGCCTGGGGAATTTGCTCATGGACACATCTGACCGGGACAAGTCCCCATTAAGAGAGTGCTGCTGCTTTGCGTCCTCTCGGGAAGATGGCAATTAAAGCCAGGCAGTGCCTCTGCAATGCAAGGCAGGAACCTGTCACTTGCTCACTGTCGAGGCAGGAGGCGTCACTCATCGAAGGTCACCCTCCTCTTCTCTCCATAGCTCCGCAGCCTCAAGAACCACAGGAGCAGAATCTGGCTGGGGTGCAGGCGACGTAAGTGGGGAAGCATGGGCAGGAGCAATGAGGCCTCTTCTAGAGAAACTAGACTGGCTCCCTCCTTGCTGTCCTCCTTATTCCAAGAGGCCTTTGAGAAGTGACTGTGTTTTAAGGAAGGGGATTTAAAAGAGTGCTGTGCTGTTTTTATTTGTTGTTGTTTAGTCGTTTAGTTGTGTCCGACTCTTCGTGACCCCATGGACCAGAGCACGCCAGGCACTCCTGTCTTCCATTGCCTCCCGCAGTTTGGTCAAACACATGCTGGTAGCTTCGAGAACACTGTCCAACTATCTCATCCTCTGTCGTCCCCTTCTCCTTGTGCCCTCCATCTTTCCCAACATCAGGGTCTTTTCCAGGGAGTCTTCTCTTCTCATGGTGTGGCCAAAGTATTGGAGCTTCAGCTTCAGGATCTGTCCTTCCAGTGAGCACTCAGGGCTGATTTCCTTCAGAATGGATACGTTTGATTTTCTTGCAGTCCATGGGACTCTCAAGAGTCTCCTCCAGGAGGCAAACTATCCCCAGTTCCACCAGTGCTGTCTAGAGACATTTCAAAGGGATTAGGAGACTCAGAGCCCCCAGTTTGGGGAATTGTAGCACATGGCACCTTATGTGTGGGGAGGCGGTGGTTGTGGGTTGGGAGAATTGGCTCTGTATCGGAGATGATAAATGGGCCAGGTCATTTGAATATACTAGTCCCCCTTTTCCTGTGGTCTCGTTGGCACCACAGTAGGGTAATCACATTAATTTTGTGCCACGGCCCTTTGCTGTATTTCCACCATTATCCAGTCTAAGGTAAAGGTAAAGGGACCCCTGACCATTAGGTCCAGTCGTGACCGACTCTGGGGTTGCAGTGCTCATCTCGTTTATTGGCCAAGGGAGCCGGCGTACAGCTTCCAGGTCATGTGACCAGCATGACTAAGCCGCTTCTGGCGAACCAGAGCAGCTCACGGAAACGCCATTTACCTTCCCGCTGGAGCAGTACCTATTTATCTACTTGCACTTTGACGTGCCTTCGAACTGCTAGGTTGGCAGGAGCAGGGACTGAGCAATGGGAGCTCATCCCATCGCGGGGATTTTAACCACCGACCTTCTGATCAGCAAGTCCTAGGCTCTGTGGTTTAACCCACAGTGCCACCCGTGTCACTTTCCAACTGTTTAGCAATTTCACAGCATTCCAACAAGGGCTCCTTGAGCAGTTCCCTGTGAGCCAGCCATGCCAATGGGAAACTCCCAGAAGGGTCTCAAAAAATCCATCAGGGTCCATCTGTGACCAAGTGGGGAAGTCCAAGAGCAGCCTCTCAAACCCCTTTCCTTGCCACTGGGTCTTACTCTCCAGTAATTGTTCCCCAACCATCCCAGTTACTTCTGCAAGCCAGGTGGACCTGGGATGCGCTAAGGCAATTACTCTGAGAAAGGTTCAGAGTCAGTGCCCCAGCACTGCTCAGTTCAACTCACACCCGTGTGATTCACACTGAGTGTAAAGGCAGCCCTCCCTTTCTCACAGACCTGAAATGGCTGCCTTGGTCTCTTACAACTCCAATCCTAAACTCCCAGTAGCCTGAATGACAAGCACCTGGGCATGCAGGGATCCCAAAACCCTGAGGGCGGCAAACATACACACTTCAGCAGTCAAATTACCTTTGTTGTGAATAAAAGTTAAGGGGGGGGGGACAGGCAGAAGGTCAAAACAGAACACAAAATAAAGCGGAGCCCTGTGGCTCTGAAATTGAGCTAATCCTCATCCACTCACTGCACTGCTTGTTCTGGTTTACTCAGCAAGGCTGGTCAGCTTCATAGAAAGTCAGTCTTGTTCTAAACACAACCAATACCTTACATTTAATCCTTGTCTATATAGATAATAGATTTATGAGAGATTTAGAAAACCTATTGATTAGAATATTTGTGTGGGATTGTATGGGGGGAAATGCAGAATAACAGATGCAACCTTGCTTAAAATGTATATGGGAAGTTTAGTGTAAGCGATGAAAATCAATTAATGAAAGTTTATTATTATTTTCATATTGAGATATTTTTAGAATATCTTCTAACTTTTCTTCTTCTTTTTTCTCACTTTCTTTTTTCTTCTTTCTTCTTTTCTTCTTTTTTTCTCTTTTGTTCCTTTTTTCATATATATGTGCTTATTTGAAATATGTATGTATGTATGTATTTGTATAGTGATGTATGGAAATGAGAGCTGGACCATAAAGAAGGCTGAACGCCAAAGAATTGATGCTTTTGAATTCTGGTGCTGGAGGAGACTCTTGAGAGGCCCATGGACTGCAAGAAGATCAAACCGATCCATTCTAAGGGAAATCAGCCCTGAGTGCTCACTGGAAGGACAGATCCTGAAGCTGAGGCTCCAATACTTTGGCCACCTCATGAGAAGAGAAGACTCCCTGGAAAAGACCCTGATGCTGGGGAAGATGGAGGGCACAAGGAGAAGGGGAGGACAGAGGATGAGATGGTTGGACGGTGTTCTCGAAGCTACCAGCATGAGTTTGGCCAAACTGCGGGAGGCAGTGGGAGACAGGAGTGCCTGGTGTGCTCTGGTCCATGGGGTCATGAAGAGTCAGACACAACTAAACAACAACAACAACATGATCCAGGAGTCCCAGCAAGGGCCAGGAGGCTCCAGTATCCAGCAGCTGCATGTGGAGGAGCAGAGACACGAACCCGGTTCACCAGATTACGAGTCCACCACTGCTAACCACTACACCACAGTTCGCTCTTTCTGGTCAGGTATCTCATATTTCCCAGGTAGTGCCCTTTCTGCTTCTGAAGAGGACTGGCAGGGAATACCTCTCAGATGGACTGGCAGAGGACTTCACACCATCAGACTCCAATGTTGAACCCAGACGCCTGGAATTCATGCTGCTTGAAGCATAGGATCTGCGCTGTAAGAGACCAGCATGCTCTTCTGAGATCTGGGAGAGACCCAGGGAGTGTGGATCGCCTATACCCTCTGAGTAACTGACAAGGTTGCCATGGGTCTCAGAGTTCCAGGGTTTTAGGAAGCTGAGAGGGCTCTGCCAGGGAAAGCAGCGAGCTGCTTAGATCTTGGACTGGCATAAGGCAGCTGGAAGTTTCCCCCTGGAAATTTGCATGTGGGTTGGACCAAGGAGTGCTGGGCACCCATCTGAGGATCCCAGCAGAGGTGGATTTTGGGGAGCGTGACCAGTTTGGTTGCGCTGGATGCGGCGCCTCTGGGGCACTGCAGGGGGCGCTGCAACTATGATGTAGAATGGAAGGCGAGCCGTATACCTGAGGGAGCGTCTCCACCCCCATCATTCTGCCCGCACACTGAGGTGCAGCACCGAGGGCCTTCTGGCGTTTCCCTCATTGTGAGAAGCAAAGCTACAGGGAACCAAGCAGAGGGCCTTCTCAGTAGTGGCACCCGCCCTGTGAAACGCTCTCCCACCAGATGTCAAAGAGATAAACAACTGACATTTAGAAGACATCTGAAGGCAGCCCTGTTCAGGGAAGTCTTTAATATGTGACATTTTAATGTATTTTTAATCTTTGTTGGAAGCCGCCCAGATGGGTGGGGTATAAATAAATTATTATTATTATTATTATTATTATTATTATTATTATTATTATAACTCAGTACATAACACCTATTATTATTATTATTATTATTATTATTATTATTATTATTATTACAGCACATGGAAAAAGACCCTTCCTGGTACCTGAAGCGAATAGCAACATGCCTCCAAGCTGAAGGAGTCCGCTAGGCCGATCAGAACTGCGCAAAGCTGCCCCTTCCTTTCTTTTGCATTTCTGATGCAAGCCCACCTGTGCGAGCTGCTCTCCCCAAACCCCGCAGTTGAACGAGGGGCCAATTAGCTCCCAAATGCTCTGCATTAGGTCCGCGCAGGGGAAAGATGTCAGGCGTCCTGGTCACAGCCACATCAGCTTCCACAGCCCCAAATTATATTTGACATTTAATTAAGCCCCCTCGGGCACCTAAGCAAAGAGTGCTGGCTTCAGAAGGAAGATGACTGGGGATTTTCTTCCTAAGGAGCAGATTTGTTTGACTCCGGTCCCTGCTTATCATTTTGATCAGCGGCAATCCAGCAGCTTCATGAGGCGTTAGGGAGACTTGCTTAATGAGAAAGGGAGATGGGGGCGAAGTGCGGAGGGGGAAGGACAACCAAATCCAGGATTGCCTCTGAAATTGAGCAAAGCTCTTCATCCACTGTTCTCTGGGGCTCCCGTCACCTTCTCCCCCAAGAAGCTGCCTGCCTCTCCCCCCCCACCCACTTGGGTTGTAGGGCTGAGAAAGGTGGCTCGCATACCCAGAGCTTGTGGCTCAGGCTGCCCAAGCATAAGCAGAGCCTGCTGGATCAGGCCAATGGCCCGTCTGGTCCAGCCTTCCGTTCTCATAGTGGCCCACTAGATGTCCATGATGGGAGACCCAGAAGCAGGACCCGAGGACAAGAGCCCTCTTGTCAGGAGTGCATGCAGGAGCCAGGCCCTGTGACCAGTAGGACTTTGCAGGACTGGGGCCTTCCTAAGTTTGTGCTGAAGAGGCAAGGTGCAGCCACACAGGTGAGGTCAATTGGTAACTCACAGCACCTGGTGGCAAGAGCCAGGGAGGGATATAAAGTCAGCATTTTCCTTCGGCTCTTTGCCACAGCAACATGTTCCCTGTCTTGCGTCTTGATCCTCGGACCCCTGACTTCGTGACTCCTTGCTTCTTGATCCTCGGACCCCTGACTTCATGACTCCTTGCTTCCTGACCCTCGGACCCTTGGCTTCTTGACTTCCGGCTCTCTGACCCTCAGACTCTTGGCTCCTGACTCCTGGCTTCTGGACCCCCGTTCCTGCTTCCACCCCGCCATCTTGCCCCCGGTCCTGACGTCCCCTGCTGGGACTTCGATTGCCCGTGAACCGGACCGTGACACCTCTGCCCTCCTGAGCTTTCCATTGTTATAAGAATTTTAAGGTCATATATATATATGCGAGCTTTACTTATATCACCATAAAGGACATAAGAGCCTGCTGGTGGATCAGGCCAGCGGCTCATGTTCTTACATTCCTCTTGAAAACAAAGCCATAGCTGCTCTTTCTGGTTTGTTTTCCTGCAAAACAGCTTCCCATTATCATGTCTCACTGCTGCTCTTCCTTTCTCTCTTTCAAAAATGCTCCCATTTGTTGTTGCATAATTAGACACCAAGTGTTTGCTGGCGCACTGAAGCAAGGCCACGGGGGGAGTCGTAGTTACAAGAAGAATCCAGGTACTGTTTTCATCCCCCACCCCCAATAATGCTCAGATTTTTGAAAGTGCAGCCAGGGGGTGGGGAGAGGCTTGCTTATTTATTATTTTATTTACATATCTCTCTATACCAGCATAGCAGTTTGAAAGCACGTCAAAGTGCAAGTAGATAAATAGGTACCGCTCCTGCGGAAAGGTAAACGGCGTTTCTGTGCGTTGCTCTGGTTCGCCAGAAGCGGCTTAGTCATGCTGGCCACATGACCCGGAAAAACTGTCTGCGGACAGACGTCGGCTCCCTCAGCCAATAAAGCGAGATGAGTGCCGCAACCCCAGAGTCGTCCGCGACTGGACTTAATGGTTAGGGATCCCTTTACTTTTACCTATACCCACAGCTCTCAGAGCAGTCTACAAGATTCCCCTTCGGGATCCTCTATAAAAAATATGCCCCTCACACTCTAAGACAGTTCAGGAAGTTTGTTTGTTTGTCTATATTCAGTGAGCTTTGTGTCTGAGTGGGGATTTGAACCATGGTCTCCCAGGCCTTAAAAGGTAAAGGGACCTCTAACCATTAGGTCCAGTCGTGACCGACTCTGGGGTTGCGGCGCTCATCTCGCTTTATTGGCGGAGGGAGCCGGCGTACAGCTTCCGGGTCATGTGGCCAGCATGACTAAGCCGCTTCTGGCAAACCAGAGCAGCGCACGGAAATGCCGTTTACCTTCCCGCACACATTTTGATGTGCTTTCGAACTGCTAGGTTGGCAGGAGCAAGGACCGCGGTAGCAATGGGAGCTCACCCCATCACGGGGATTTGAACCGCCAACCTTCTGATCGGCAAGTCCTAGGCTCTGTGGTTTAACCCACAGCGCCACCCACACCCCTCCCCCCAGGCCTTAGTCCTCATTTAATCTTCACAACAACGCTGAGAGGTAGGTTAGGCTGAGAGACAGTGACTGGCCCAAGGCTACCCAGTGAGCTACATGCCTGACTAGAACCCCAGTCTTCCAGGTCTCAGACTCTAACCACTACACCACACTGCCTCACTCTGGTGGCAGGGAGGTCCCCAGCTCTTCCTTCCTTATCTCATACAAAGTCCCTCAAATCCTTTCTTGCTTCTGAGCATCCTCTTCCTCAACCCGGTACCCTGCAGTAGCCCAAAACAGCTGGAGAGAGCACAGCTGGTTGGCAAAGGCTTACTTTGAGGATGAGCAAGGAAACTCTGCCTCTGCCCCTCTCCCACTCCAAGTGGGGAAGTGTGGGGGTATCTGATGGATTCTTTGGAGAGCCACTCCTGTGGAAATGGCTTTGGGGAATGGAGCAAGCAAGGTGCTGAGCTGGGCCAGCTCTGCTTTCATCCACTCAGCCTCACTCAGGCCAGGCAGCAAATTGAGTTTCGCTAAAAGCCTGGGAGGCCTGCCTCCGATCCTGCCCGGGCGGCCGAGGGGAATGAGTGCGCCATCCATTAGGGGGATGTAATCAAGAAGGTTCCAACTGGGAGCAGAGACAATGTAAGTGAATTAGGAGCTCCCTTTGTTGAAAAAGGATGGGCAGACTTGGGCATCGTGTCAGAAAACAATGTTAAATCTTCCCTGGTCAACATTTCTTTACTCTGGCCAAAGGGCTTTGGAGCTGGGGGAGGGAGGGGCGGAGAATCACCTGATCCTGGAGCAGAGAGGCAGAGTGAAGGGACTAGCGCCCCATCACTTAGTTGTATCTCTCACAAAGCCCCTCCTCCTCCCAGAGGGGCGGAGTTGTGAGCGGGAGCAGGGAGGCGTATTCGGCTCCTGCTCCTGATTGCTTCTGCTGCCGCGGCCAAGCCTTCCAGCCGACCAATAGGGCCGGCTGGTGGGCGGGGCTAGCCGCATTTAAACAGCCGCGGCAGCGCTCAGCTCCCAGTCTGTTCCTGCTTTCTTCGGATCTCCCTCCCTCCCTCCCTCTTAGGTCAGCTTCTTTTGCGTATTGACCTTGCTATGGACTTCAATTGGTTGCCTTGGTTGCCCAAGGGGCCTGGTAGGACTTTTTTATCCATTTGGCAAATTGGCACCAGCCTCTTGGTTTTTCCGCCTACCCCGTAGCAATTCGTCACAACTTTCTGGTGTAGACAATTAGGCATTGGAATATGTGTGCTGTGTTGGATTGAGTATGGGCCATACCCCTCCTCTTTTGGGTATTCCGTTGAAGGAATCCGGCGGCCGTGGATCCTGTCCGATGCCCTGCTGGTGGCTAGAGCCATGGCACGACCCCCAGTGACGTCATGGGGGAGCTTCCAGTTGTATTTGCATCAACAAGCTCCTCCCATTGGTTGTTAACCCTGATATGACTCCCGTGGAGTCTTGTATTGCCGTTTCATCCAATGCCAATATTGGTCACACGCTGTAACCAATAAAAGTTGTGGCCTAATTTTGCCCATTAACCTAAAATAATGTGTCTTTGTGTCTTATTATAATCCTATGCGGGTGGCGGGTCCTCGACTCACAACCGAGCACATTCTTTTGAGATGCTGATGAGGACACTCAACGGGCTGGCCAAGCTCATTGTCTTACAAAGAAACTTGCATGGCTAGTTCAGTAATATAATCCTCTCTTTGATTCTAACCCGCATTGGGTACAGGACTCCAAGAAGAGACTTGGGGCTGACTGCCCCCAACCCACTACTACTGGTTACAAAATGGGAGATTTTAGTCTTCTACTAGATGACTCAGTTTAGCAGGTGGGCGAACATCTGGGCCGTCCATCACATCTGGGTTTTGCCACAGCCACGTCCTCCCTACCTACTGATCTTTGCTTGTTGCCTTTTTATCCCATCTTTTCCTCCAATGAGCTCAAGATGGCGTGCATTATTTTCCTGCTTCTTATTTAATCACCACAACAACCCTATGAGGCAAATGAGGGTGAGAGGCAGCAGCTGGCCCAGGGTCCCCCAGTGAGTTTCATGGCTGAGGAGGGATCTGAACCCTGGTCTCACAGGTCCTCATCTGACATTCTTCTTTTTTTTCTATTGAATTTTATTAGGAATTTCAACATAACAATTTATCAAAAACACACCATCCTCATTCCCCCCCCCCATTTTTCTATCTATAAAGGTAAAGGTAAACGGACCCCTGACCATTAGGTCCAGTCATGGCCGACTCTGGGGTTGCGGCGCTCATCTCGCTTTACTGGCTGAGGGAGCCGGGGTACAGCTTCTGGGTCATGTGGCCAGCATGACTAAGCTGCTTCTGGCGAACCAGAGCAGCACACGGAAATGCCATTTAACTTCCTGCCGGAGCGGTACCTATTTATCTACTTGCACTTTGACATGCTTTCGAACTGCTAGGTTGGCAGGAGCAGGGACCGAGCAACATGAGCTCACCCCGTCACGGGGATTCGAACCGCCGACCTTCTGATTGGCAACTCCTAGGCTCTGTAGTTTAACCCACAGCGTCACCCACGTCCCTTTCTATCTATGTCACCAATAAAAAGTTTGTGAATGTTTATTCAAAACCTGCCAAGGAGTCCAATTCATTTTGTTGTTTCTTTAAGTACTTTGTAAAAGGTTCCCATTCTTCTTTAAAGTCACAGTTGTCCTTATCATGTAGTTTATGTGTCAGTTTCGCCAATTCCGCATAGTTCATCAGTTTCTCTTGCCACAGTTCTTTGGTTGGGATTTCTTCGTTCTTCCATCCTTGTGCTATTAAGACTCTTGCTGCCATTGTCGCGTACATAAATATGTTTTTCAATTTCCTTGGCAGGTCTTTCCCTGACATTCTAACCACTATGCCACACTGCTTCTTATACCCCATGGCAAATAGCGTACAAATACGGGCTGCCCAAGGGCTTGATGAACTGAAATTTCCAGGGCTTTAAGGCTATCTGGCAGCACAGAGCAAAGCATTCACTTGGAATAAAATGAGCCTTTACCAAACTGCTGAGAGCTCAGGTCTGCTGTTTTTATTAATTAGACTTGGAGACACATTTCACTTACACCTGAAAACGTTTATGAAAGTGTGATTGTTAAGGTGCCCCAGTGGGCGAGGTGTGTGTGTGTGTGAGAGAGAGAGAGAGAGAGAGAGAGAGAGAGAGAGAGCGCGCGCGCACAAAACCTGGGAGGCAACAATTAGCTTGGAAAAATTTATTCTGCATACACCAGCAGAAGACCACTGAATTATTTCAGTTCATAATAACAGTAATATCAGAGACACAAACAGCACATTATATATAAATAAATCTCAGAGAAGAGAGGAATATAATGAACAGTGTAGATAAGTCATGATTACATGGAAAACAAAACAGGATATGAATATGCAATTTAACTTTTAAACATAACTCTACGCAGAACAACATGCAACTTAACTATTGCAAACAATAATTTGGGCATATGAAACTAGTAATTTAAACAATTGCTCAATATTTATTTATTCCTTTAAGCTTCCAAACCAGCTGAAAGGCTTTGCAACGTTTCAGCTATATAGGAGCGTATCCTAAATATTAAGAAAAGGGGAAAAGGGAGGCAGTGATAGCAGAGATGCAAAGGAAATGGTTTCTGAGCACTCAGGGAAGAGCTGAGAGATGAATGGGTAAGGGGAGAAGAAAAGGTTGGGGAAATTAAATGGGGAAGCAAAAACCTCAGCTGGGAATAAGCCAAAATATTAAAACACAAACAGGTGTATAAGAACTACAAAAGCTGAATCTCTTCAAAGTTGTTTACAAGCCAAAAGCCCAGCTCCAAAGGGCTGGTTTGGAGGAGAAGGGCCAGGAAAAGCTTCAAAAAGTGAAGGAGGGACAGGTTCAAAGCAAGGTCTCAGTGCTTCTCTAAGCTGCAAACTGAGCTGCAAAGGGCTCGGCACCAGCAAAAAAAAGAAGGATCAGAAAAACTTGGAGCTAAGCACAGATCAAATTAAGCAAAGAAGCAGTGAGCTGTAAGCCGACCAGTTCAGCAGGGCTCAGGGAGACTCAGGAAGGTCAACCAGCCCTGCTAGTCGCCCAGAGCGACGAATCTTGTACCTTAGTCACACTGATATACTTTGGAACTCCCTGTCTATGGATATCAGGCAGGCATCTTCACTGTACTTTTTTTGGTGCCTGCTAAAAACATTTTTGTTTAGGAAAGCCACCTCAGATATTTAGAAAACGGATGTGAGCTTTAATCTGTTATTAGTTGTTGTTAGCTCACATTTTCAAACTTCTTAAATTATTGTTTTGAATCGTTTTATTGTTTCATCTTCTTTTGTAAACCGTTTTGAGGTCATTGTTGCTTTGCAGTCAAGCAGTGTACAGTGGTGCCTCAGGTTACATACGCTTCAGGTTACATACACTTCAGGTTACAGACTCCGCTAACCCAGAAATAGTACTTCGGGTTAAGAACTTTGCTTCAGGATGAGAACAGAAATTGTGCTCCGGCGGAGCGGCAGCAGTGGGAGGCCCCATTAGCTAAAGTGGTGCTTCAGGTTAAGAACAGTTTCAGGTTAAGAACGGACCTCCGGAACGAATTAAGTACTTAACCTGAGGTACCACTGTATACATTTTATGAAATAAATGCCGAAATGCATATGGCCAAAATGTGAACTTTCAAGGAAATATGAATTTTGTTGATGACTTTTTTTTTTTTAATTCTCAAGCAGAAATGTGGAAAAGTGAAGTTAAGTGAAGGTAAGACTGGGAAATAAGAATGTGGACAGATTAAGCCCTGCAACAACCCTGTGAGGTAGGCTAGGCTGAGAGGCAGTGGCCGTGACCCAAGAGCACCCGGTGAGTTTTGTGGCCACGTGGTTTGAACCCTGGTCCCTCCCAAGAACTGGCCTGACACCTGAAAACTGGAAGGGGGTACAGGTGGAGAGGGAGAGGGTCAACCCCTTGAATTACCAACCAAACCTTAATTATTAAAAGAGACCTTGTGTACACTGCCTTGCTTTCAGAAAAGGAAGAGGGGGGGGGAGAGGCAATGAAACTGGACTCCGGTCTCCTGGTTCCCAGACTCTTCGAGCTTTTCTGAGAGCAATCGATATTACAGGATTCTGTATCCGGCATATGAATGAAATCACGTTCTCCCCAACTACTTCTCCTAGCAAAGCCCAACACATTCTGCTGCGTCTTTCTTAGACCGTAGCCATCCGTGATCAAAGAGACTGCGATATCTTTCTCCTAGCCAACTTCAACCTCATTGCTCAGGTTCCCCGATATCGTGCAGACGTAACGAATCAAAGGAAGAGTCTGCTGCAGCTGTGTGTGTGTGTGTGTGTGTGTGTGTGTGTGTGTGTCTAAAACAGCGGCCTGTTTATCCTCCTGCAAATGTCTCACTGATACGATCCATCACAAAGTTAGTGATCTTTATATGGGAGCAGCGAGACAGGGAGAAGAAAAGCTCTTAGAAAGTTTACATGGCTAGAAAGAGATGATTATCTTAACAGCCACTTTTGAACTTAACTGACTTGGAGGGAAGAGTAATTATGGGATATAGATGATAGATATAGATAGATAGATAGATAGATAGATAGATAGATAGATAGATAGATATAGATGATAGATAGATAGATAGATGATAGATAGATAGATATAGAAAGATATAGATGATAGATAGATGATAGATATAGATAGATAGATAGATAGATAGAGAGAGAGAGAGAGAGAGAGAGAGAGAGAGATAGATAGATAGATAGATAGATAGATAGATAGATAGATAGATAGATAGATATAGATGATAGATAGATAGATGATAGATAGATAGATGATAGATAGATAGATAGATAGATGATAGATAGATAGATAGATGATAGATAGATAGATAGATAGATAGATAGATAGATAGATAGATAGATGATAGATAGATAGATAGAGATAGATGATAGATAGATAGATGACAGAGTAGATTATAGTGTTATATGCCACCCCAGTCTCCAAGCAGTAAGGAGGGGTTCCAAGTGCTTACGCAGAGTTCAGTTTCCTTGGAATCAAGGTCAGTGGAGAATGTGACGTCTTTAGGATATCTGGATTTATTTACACATATATACAACCTGCACATAGGGACGAGGGTGGTGCTGTGGCCTAAACCACAGAGCCTAGGGCTTGCTGATCAGAAGGTTGGCGGTTCGAATCCCCGCAACGGGGTGAGCTCCCATTGCTCGGTCCCTGCTCCTGCCCACCTAGCAGTTTGAAAGCACATCAAAGTGCAAGTAGATAAATAGGTACCGCTCCGGCGGTGTTTCCATGTGCTGCTCTGGTTCACCAGAAGTGGCTTAGTCATGCTGGCCACAGGACCCAGAAGCTGTACGCCGGCTCCCATGACTGGACCTAACGGTCAGGGGTCCCATTACCTTTTTACAACCTGAGCATAAGATGGAGGGCCTCAGAACTAACAGCCCAACAGATCTCACTTTTCCATGAGTCACAGCTTTGGATCCAGCACAGAGCAAGCAGAGCTCTGGGTCTCCAACTTCCAGGCTGCCTCCAGCTCAGCTCTCACACATACTCTCTGACTATTGCTCTTCTACCTAGCAGCTAGAAGAGGAGGATGGAGGAAAGCTCACCCATTAGCCTAGAGGCCCATCATCACTTGGTTGTGATTCTTTTGGGATGCCAATGAGGACACTTAAGTGGCCAGCTGAGGCCACTGTCTTACAAAGAAACTTGTCTGCCCATTTCAGCAAACTCCCCTGCTAGATTCTAACCCTCTCTGGGTACAGGACCCCAATACAGTGGTACCTCGGGTTACATATGCTTCAGGTTACATACGCTTCAGGTTACAGGCTCCGCTAACCCAGAAATAGTACCTCGGGTTGAGAACTTTGCTTCAGGATGAGAACAGAAATTGCACAGCGGCAGCGGGAGGCCCCATTAGCTAAAGCGGTGCTTCAAGTTAAGAACAGTTTCAGGTTAAGAACGGACCTCCGGAACGAATTAAGTACGTAACCAGAGGTACCACTGTAATGGAAAGGCACTTGGGGCATCATCCAAACTGACCCCACAAACCCACAACAATATATATTATATCACTGGGGTATATGAAGGATCTCATAGAAGAAGGGGGTGCTAAACTTTTGTTTTGTTTTGTTTAAATAAATAAAAAAACTTGCAAAAACAGAGATACCAAAAATATAGAAAACACCAGATGTCCCAGCAAAAATATAAATTCTGTGGAGAGCATGTATTGTACGGTCATTAATAAAGCTAACAAGCTGGATTTGGGCCAGAAGTGGAAGGAGATTAATGATTTTAAAATAAAATAAGAACAATTCCTCATTTTCTGGTATCAATACAGAATATCAGCCTTGAATTTCATTATCTCTCTGCAGAATGTGTATCTGTTTGAATTCTTTATCGTGTGCTGTATTTTATCATTCGGATGTTGACTGCCAGAAAATTGACCAGTGTACTCTTTTCATTTAAAAAGTGACACAAATGTCATTATACAAATCTATAGGGCAACCCCCCTTGAAATACTGCATCACCGCACTGCAAAAGCGATATTATGCAGTTGGGAAAGATTCAGAAAAGGGCAACCAGAATGATCAAGGGGGTGGAAAAGTTGCAACAACTGAGCTTTTTAATTTAGAAAGAAGGCAAGTGGGATCCCTCTCTTACAGTATTAGGACCCAGTGGAGCCACTCAGTGAAGCTGATTGCTGAAATCTTCTGGACAGGCAAAAGATAGTCCTTTCTTGCACAGAGAATAGTTGAAATGCTCTCTCAAAAGATGCAGTGATAGCCACCAACATTAAAAGAGGATGAGTCAAATTCATGGAGGCTGGCTATGTGTGCTGATCCCGGGGGGAAGGTTACCGTAGGCGAAGTCAAAGTCCGGTCCTGGGTCTCTAGCCTGGAATCAGTCCACAAGGAGCGGGGCGAGGTCCGAAACAGGAAGCCGGGCGGGGACAGGAGCACTGAAGAGTCAGGTCTGGGTCCGGGCAGGGACAGGAACTCAACAACGACGTTGCTCCCACAACCTGGGACCGGGCCGACTGGCCTTTATCTGTTCTGAGGCCAGGGGCGGTCCCAGCCCCCAGGAGACCCGCCTCTCTTGGCCTTAAGGCGAGCACTCCTCCTGGGAGAAACCAGTTCCCTTCGCCTCTCTGCCCTGAGCCTCTGCAGTTCAGGAGAGGCTAAAGGGTTACTGGGCCCAGGGGGAGACTCACCTGCAGGCACTGAGTCCTCAACCACCTCTGGAGCCAGAGTGGAACCACCTGGTGCCTGCTCCTGAGGATCCGGCACAGGTGCAGGAGCTTCAGAATCAAGGCCCTGCCCCAGTTCAGCCGGCCCTGGAGGCGGGGACTCCTGTGCAGGCTGGGATTCCTCTGGTTCAGCCTCTGAATCGGAATCCCAGGTCATCACATAGCACCTGGTTGGGCACTCTGAGATGCTGGTCAAGATGAGCTTGATCAACAAGGACTCTTCTTATGTTTCTGTTTTCTTTGAGACAGTCATGTCCACAATAGAAGGGACTCAACATCCCCTTAACCCAGCTGTGGGAATGTTCAGGGAGGCAGGAGATGATATATTGTTTATTAATATCCTTCCTAACTTGCGCTGGCAAGTTCCTTTACTTAGCAGAGTTTTACATTCCAGATAGCTGGTTGCAGACTTGTGTAAGCCTCTCACTATTAGGTTCCTGGTAAGTTCCCTTATGTCCCTCTTCAAAGAGTAAACACGCCACAATCTTGTTTAAAGTCAATAAAAGAAGTTTACTCACATCATCAGTTCACAGTTGGATCCCTGAAGGCAGGCTTAGTTACAAAGTATATACATGTGGGCAACGCGGGTGGCGCTGTGGGTTAAACCACAGAGCCTAGGACTTGCCGATCAGAAGGTCAGCGATTTGAATCCCTGCGATGGGATCAGCTCCCGTTGCTCGGTCCCTGCTCCTGCCAACCTAGCAGTTCAAAAGCACCCCAAAAAGTGCAAGTAGATAAATAGGTACCGCTCTGGCGGGAATGTAAATGGCATTTCCGTGCGCTGCTCTGGTTCGCCAGAAGCGGCTTAGTCATGCTGGCCACATGACCCGGAAGCTGTACGCCAGCTCCCTCGGCCAATAAAGCGAGATGAGCGCCACAACCCCAGAGTCAGTCACGACTGGACCTAATGGTCAGGGGTCCCTTTACCTATATACATGTGGATCTATCCCATATGGGGATAATCCCAGTGCCCTCTGTTGGCTGAATGCCAACAGAGCATTTCTAGCTAAAAAGCTGCTCCTTGTCCTTTTGTCCTTTTGTTACCTGAACAGGTAAGGTCATACCCACCTCTAGTCACATGCAAAGGAAGTATGCTCCAGTCTAGGAGGAACAAGGAAGTTTCGACTGGCTGGACCAAACATCCCCTTGCATGTCCACTCTAGGAAAACAAGGAATGTTGTATTTGACTGCTACTTATGTATCACATCCCACACCAGCTACCTAGCCTGAAATGAGGGCTGAAGACTGTGCAGATAGATGCCAGAGGTAGCACAGTGAAGAAGCACATCCTTCAAGAGCAGGAGAAGCCCTCAAGGGGGTGCTTCTGTCATCTTGGCAAGTGTCCAGAGGCTCGAGGTCCTGGGTGACCAAATGCTTGCCAGTACCAGTACCTTGCTATTTGCTTTCTCCTGCACAGTGATGGACCTACATTTGAACTGTCATGGGGGCACAACCAGCAACAAGGGTAACCCTTGTTTTCTTCTTTCATAGGGTTGTTCCATGACAGATCACCATGCCTTTAAATGTCTGCGCAACTGACTCTCAAACTTTGGGGTTGTTGAAACACATACAACAACAAAAATCAATCCATTTGATGGTAGGTTCCAGTGGCAGGGCAGCTGGGGTGCCCACAGGGGTGCCACCTCAGATGCTTCTGCTGCCCAAGGCGGCTGCTTCACCCAGTCTCATGGGTGGGCTGGCCCTGCCCATCAGTGGCCACTAGCTGTGATGGCTATGCTGTGCCTCCATGCTCGGAGCCAGTAAACACTTCTGAATACCATTTTCTGGAAATGCAGGAGGGGAGAGAGCCAGTGTGGTGTAGTGGTTAAGAGCGGTGGACTCGTAATCTGGTGAACCAGGTTCGCTTCCCCGCTCCTCCACATGCAGCTGCTGGGTGACCTTGGGCTAGTCACACTTCTCTGAAGTCTCTCAGCCCCACTCACCTCACAGAGTGTTTGTTGTGGGAGAGGAAGGGAAAGGAGAATGTTAGCCGCTTTGAGACTCCTTGTTGTTGTTGTTGTTTAGTCTTTTAGTCGTGTCTGACTCTTCGTGACCCCCTGGACCAGAGCACGCCAGCCACTCCTATCTTCCACTGCCTCCCGCACTTTGGTCAAACTCATGCTGGTAGCTTCAAGAACACTGTCCAACCATCTCGTCCTCTGTTGTCCCCTTCTCCTTGTGCCCTCCATCTTTCCCAAGAGCCTCCTTAGGGTAGTGATAAAGCAAGATATCAAATCCAAATGCTTCTTCTTCTTCTTGTGCTCAAATCCTGATTGCTGGTTTCCCACAGGCTTCTGCTTGGCCCCTATGGGAAGTAGATGATAGGCTAGATGGGCCGTTGGGCTGATCTAACAGGCTCTTCTTATGTTCTTCAGTTGCTCTGTGGACCCAGCCCCTTTGCAACACGATTCCCTTTGGCCTGATCTGCCACTTTGGCTAGTCATCGGCAGCAGCTGACCGTCTTGGCTGCTCTTCCAGACAGACAGATGGCCCTGTGTCATCTGAAGCGTGGAGTCGAGGCTCAGCCCAGCCAAGTCCAGCCAGCACTGGGCAGGTGTAGCAGCTTTTTGTCACGCACCCATCCGCAAAGCCCCCAAAGTGATTTCTACCTTAAGAGGCTGGTGGAGTGAGAAGGCAAGTGGCCGGTTCCTCCAGATAGCCTCCTTCTCATCACCCAGCCTCCACCGTGGCTGACCCCTCCAGCCTGTCTGGCCAAAGCAATATCAAGAACTCTGGGCTTTGGGTTCACCTTCACAGGCAGCCAGCCTCCCCCCCCCCCAATGCCTTTTGCTCTTATGCCAAGAACCATAATGTTCCCCAGGCCTCCCATGCCACCTGCTCAGGATGAAGTCTGGACGGGAAAGGGCACAGGAGCCGAAGGCAAATGGAGATAGATCTGTTGTTGATGGGAGGAGAAGGGGAGAAAGGATGGCAGCAGGCAAAAGGTGGGGAGAGGTCCAAGCAACAGGAGAGAGAAATTTTCTGGCATCAGCGCTGGAGAACCCCCTTTTTAAGGCAATAAACGCACAGCTGTTTCTCTTCCTTTCTGCTGTATTTTTCCTACCCCTCACGCCATGATGTTCTGTCATTGCGGGGAGAAAGCCATTTTCTCCACATCACCTGTTCTTTGCTTTTGATGGAAAGGTTGTGCAGAATATGGTGGTGTGTGGGGTCAAGGGTGCCAGCCGGCTAATGCCCATCAGCCGGCACAAGTGATGAGTAACTGCCAGGCGTCTAAGCCAGGCACGGAGCGCCTGATGACCCTTTAAAAAGAATTATGTCTCATCTCCAGGCTTCCACAGGGACTGAGCAGCCTCCTCTTCTACCACTTGAGCACACCCAGACCTTCAAAATACGTCTGGAAAGGGCAGCTCTTCCCTGTGTTCAAATTGAAGTTTGCACTTCATTTCTCTTTGTGTTTTTTTTGTTGTTTTTTAAATAATATTTATTAAAGTTTCAAAAATTACAGAAAGAAAAAGTAAAAAATGCCACATTAAACAAAAGCAAAACAACACATCACAATATAAAACAAGGGGGGGGGACAGAGAAATAGAACCCATTAAACAAAAACAAAAACACAAAGAAAAATGCATCAAATCTCCTCATTACTAACCTTTCATTAGCTTATTTCCTTGACCTCCTCCCACCTCCCTTTTTTGTATTCTAGGTCAATTATCCATTTCAGCAAATCCTTTCCCTCTTTTAAAATTTTTGTCCTGTAAATTGTCTTAATATAATGTAACTTTACTTTTCCTCCTTTCACCAATTAACAGTCCGTTATTCCCAAATCCTTTATATCATTCCTGCTAAAATCATATAATGTTATTCCAACATCCTTCTAACAGATATTAATTTTACAATGTTTCTGTAAATAGTCTTTAAATTTCCTCCAAATAAAATTTCTGCTAAATCCATAAAATATCAATCCACCAATTATCTATCACTCATTAATTTTGCAATATTTCTATATATAAACTTTAAATTTTTCAATCTTCTTCCATCAACTCCTCTCCCTGGTTTTGGATTCTGCCAGTCCTTTCCGTCAATTCCATATAGTCCATCAACCTGGAGATCTTATATCCAAGGCTCTTAACTCTTTTCCAGGTCCCTTCTGCCGATCTCCTTCATATTCTTTGATGCTAGAGAGCAAATCTCGAGAAAACTCCATCTTAACAATATTTTTATTCCTTCTGGACAGTTCAGCCAGATTTCCATAGTTGAGGCTAGTGTCTATAAAGTATTTCAGGTCGTATTTCAAGATTCTTCCAAATCCAAAGGCCCCCAAACCTTCAGTCTCCTCCAAGTCCAAGTCCATGTCCCAAAAATCAATTAATCCCTGGATAGAGGGATCATTCCGACTTTCCTTCTTCAGTCCAAACCGGGAACCAATCCTCAAAATCTGACTTTTTCTATATTCAATCATAGAAGGCCTCAATTTATAGTCCTCAATTTGCTTCTGTAAGACTAAGAGTCCCACTTGTGTTATTTTAGGTTCAAAAACAACAACTTTCTCCTTTTCCTCCACCATTTGTTCTGCCAAAGTAGGTTCCTGTGCCAAGTCCTGAATTATTTCTGTATTGGTGCTCTCTTCTCGTATCAAATTAGTCACTTAGTTATCAACTTTAAAAGTCGTGGCATCCGTCTTTTTATTAAGCTCTTCCAGTGAATGACTTATTTTACATAATAGAGTCACAATATCTTCTCCTATCAACATTTTGAATAGTCCAAGGTCAATCACTGGTTCTCAGAATCCTTATCTTGCAGCTGGAGATCCCCCAGTTACACTCCTGTAACAGTTTCAAAAGCTCCCTCTAGAGGGAAACAGTCTCCACTTGTACGAGTTCTTTCAAGCACAGCTCAAGCAATAAACAAAGTTTCAATTTTCGGTTACTTTTCCTCCATTTTGAATGCAGAAGAGAACAATGGAGACAGTATCTTGCTCTTATTTCAACTAGCTGTCAAATCCGTTCTGTCAACGAACTTTCCCCAAACGTCATCTGGCAACCCGTTCCCAGTTTCAGAGCTGAGGTGATTTGATTTTCCCCTCACTCCTGCAGGCTTACTAAGTTCAATTCAAAGCTTCCCCCCTCTTCACCTGCCTCCAAGGGGGTTTCTGTATTTTTAACCGATGGAAATTTAATCTTTTATCAAAGGCTTTCAAAGGCTTTAGCTTGTAACGTCTTTGCTTCAGTCTATTTACAAAAGCGGAAGGCGGACTTCCTGTTTATGACCTTCCCGCTTCGGCGCCAAATTAAGATACTTAAAAATCCATTTTTTCGTTCTACTCAGGGTAGTTGTTTAAAATCCAATTGTCCACAGGAAGAAGTCAGCGCTCTCCAGCAACAGCAATGCGGCTTCACTCCGTGAAAGAAGCGGTCGATTCAAAGCACCGCGCCGCTCACCCCACGTCGCTCCGGATCCCCTAAACAGAGTTTCCCCGCGAGTAGGGGAGGCGCAAAAGGTGCCAGCCGAATCCCAGGTTCACTGGTTTCTTCCACCTGTGATTTCAATGGGTCTCCGCCTTCGCCGTGGCGGTCAGACCCTGTTTTTCACGGAGTAAGTTCCTCCCGATCGGAGGAGTTCAGCCATTGCCGGAGGTGCCAACCCGGAAGTGTCTGCATTTCATTTCTCTTTGAAGGATATATGCTCCTTGTTTTCCAGTGCTGAAGGATTCAAGCAGACCGTGGCCATTGCAAATCTCTGCTGCATGGAAAGCCACCCTCCAACTAGCAGGACACAACCTGGTACCCTCCAGATGTTTTGGAACACAAATGCCATCAGTCCCAGCATGCTGCGGCTTTGCTCCCATCATGCAGCTGTGCTGGCTGGGGGCTGATGGGACTTGTAGTTCAAACTGTTTGGAAGGCACCAGTTTGGGGATTATATACACAAAGTATCAAATGTGGTCAAAACAAAACAAATTCCTTCCAGTAGCACCTTAAAGACCAACTAAGTCAGTTCTTGGTATGAGCTTTCGTGTGCATGCACACTTCTTCAGATACCTGAAGAAGTATCTGAAGAAGTGTGCATGCACACGAAAGCTCATACCTAGAACTGACTTAGTTGGTCTTTAAGGTGCTACTGGAAGGAATTTGTTTTGTTTTGACTATGGCAGACCAACACGGCTACCTATCTGTATCAAATGTGGTGACAGTGATAATAATACAACAAAACAACAACACCACAAACTGGCTTATAAGTATAAAACCAAATTTACTAGAATACAGTGGTGCCCCACAAGACGAAATTAATTCGTTCCGCAATTTTTGTCGTCTAGCGAATTTTTCGTCTTGCGAAGCACGAAATCCCATAGGAATGCATTGAAAATCAATTAATGCGTTCCTATGGTCAAAAAAAGTCCAAACAAAGCCAAATTTGGTACAACAACAGTTTATTAACTGCTCTTTAAAGTCACACATACTGTAAAGAGCAGTTCAAAAATTGAAGGGAAAATAAATTAACTTTATAAACATGACAGAAAAACATTTAAAAATCAACAAAGTGTACAGTACATTTTCTAAGACTCTGGGGGACCACTCGAAGAAGGCTCCTCTTCCACTCTTTGCTTCTTGGTCAAGAACCTGTCCATAGTCTGCTGCTTTATCCGCCTTTTCAGCAGCTCCCTGAAAGACGACATGACCCTCGTATCATAAAAGTTCCCAGCGTCATGTGCCACGTGCTTCTCATGGTGGTGTAGATCTGCAAAAGTCTGCACCTCCTTCCACTTCTAGCAAATGTCCCTCAGTCTTTCGGAGGACAGCCGTTCCTCAGTTGCTTCCTCCTCTTCCAGTGAGGCCTGCTCCTGCGCAGCCTCTGCCTGCAGAACGTAGCCCTCCGTCGTCACAACCTCCAGGAACTCCGCTGCAAAGTCTTCAGCCGCAGGAACATCAGAACTGGCAGCTTCTCCATGCCTGACCACACTGTGGATGCCAGATCTTGTCTTGAACCGGTCAAACCAACCTCTGCTAGCCTTGAAGACTTCTGGCTCGGCTGAGGTTCCTGGCTGTTCCCGGATGAGGTCAGCGTGCAAGGCCTTGGCCTTCTCACAAATGACGGCCTCAGACACTGTGTCCCCTGCACGCTGCTTCTCTTCTATCCAGATGAGCAGCAACTTCTCGACCTCCTCCAGGACAGCTGGGCGGTTCTTCACGATCCTGGTGACTCCCTTGGCTGCATCAGTCGCCAGGATCTTCTCCCTCATCTTCAGGATGGTCCCGATGGTCGATGGGTTCCTGCCGTACTCCCTGGCGATGTCCGTCACACGCATTCCGCCGTCGTGCTTCCAGATGATCTCCTTCTTCATTTCCAGTGTCACCTTCTCCTTCTTCCTCTTGCCGGCCACCGCAGCAGCAGTCTTCTTGGGTCCCATGGCAGCACAGCTCCTACCTTCGTAAACTCAGAAACAGAAAAAAAAATCAGTGATGTGCTTCAAACCCAAAAAATACAAAAGCAGCCAGCCACCCACCACACAGAAATTAAAACCCAGAACCAAGGCCTTGAATCCCAAGCACCCCAACCCCAAATCCAAAATCCAAAAACCCCCAAAAAAGTTTTAAAAGTTTAGCTTACCAAATGGATGAAAGAGAAGTTCTGGAAAAGCTTCAACAATCAACCACCGACGTCCTCAGAAACCTCAAATGGCTGCAAAATAAGTTTAGGAAAAGCTTCAAAAATCACCAATGTCTTCAAAAACCTCAACTGCTCCCACAGACACGCACCAACCCACCCACAACACAGAAATTGCAAACCCCTCCCCAACTGCTCCCCCAGCCCCTCCCCAACTGCTGCAAACCCCTCCCCAACTGCTTCCCCACCCAGACAAAAAAAAATTTCAAAAAATAACAACATGGCCAGCACTCAGAAATTCAAACTCAGAAAATTTTTCAAAAAAAATCAACCTGGCCCAGTGGTCACAGAAAATCATAAAAGTTCCCAAAAAAGGCCCACAAGCCCCCAGATTATCACAAACCCCTTCCCAACACCAAGTCCTTGAATCCCAAACACCCCAACCCAAAATCCAAAACCCCCCAAAAAAGTTTTAAAAGTTTAACTTACCAAATGGATGAAAGAGAAGTTCTGGAAAAGTTCTGGAAAAGTTTTGGAAAATCTTCAAAAGTGAGCAAAGTCTGAGAAAAGGCTACCAAACCACGTGCTAACAGTTGCTCCTCGAAGTCAAGTCGCAACTGCAGCTGCTCAAGCTAAGCACCCTTGGTTTTAACGGTTTTTACACAAAGGAAACAAAGTCGTGAGACGTTTTCGTTTTGCGAAGCAAGCCCATAGGGGAATTCGTCTTGCGAGGCAAATCGCGGGCGAAAAAACCTTTCGTCTAGCGAGTTTTTTGTCTTGCGAGGCATTCGTCTTGCGGGGCACTACTGTAATAGCTAGAATAGAAATAGACTTGTAACCATTCAAACAACAAACATACTAAGGTGCCATGTGCAAGACAAAGGCTGGAGATACTGTAAACATGGAGTGGATAAATGTACAGCTCTATCTTAGCAAGTTACTTGTGCAGTAAAAGTTATACAGACTGGATAAATGAACCGTTCAATAAGTAGCGTAAGTCCAATCAGAGAGCGGCAACTCCGTGCCGCCACAACAGCAAGGGTAGCCCACTGGAGAATATGAAAAGGTTTTTCAAAGCTGTTTTTCAAAGATTGAACTGGATGAGATGTTCTTCAATGGGTCTTGAGATGGAAACACAAAGCCGTATGCATGGATCAATCACGGGAAGGCAAATCAAAGCCACCACCTTGGTGAGAATAACACAAGTAGGCAAAAGGAGACCTGTTCTCCGGATATATCACAGGTTTCGCTACATGCTTCATCAGTCCAAAAACCCAGAAAACGGTTTGCTCAGGATAAAGAAAGTATTCACAGGCACATGCATACGGTTTTGTGTTTCTAACTCAAGATTGAACTTACACTACTTGTTGAACGGTTCATTTATCCAGTCTGTATAACGTTTACTGCACATGTAACTTGCTAAGACAGAGTTGTACATTTATCCACTCCATGTTTACAGTATCTCCAGCCTTTGTCTTGCACACGGCACCTTAGTATGTTTGTTGTTTCAATGGTTACAAGTCTATTTCTATTCTAGCTATTATTCTAGTAAATTTGGCTTTATACTTATAAGCCAATTTGTGGTGGTGGTGTTTTGTTGTACCAGTTTGGGGATGGCTGATGTAACAGGCTGTTGCACACCAACCCATCTCTGAGCAGTGAGAGACTTCAGGCTCTTAGTCAGGGTTCTGTTTCCATGGAATGATGGTCCTTGGATATCTGGTTATATTTACACAGAGATACAACCTGAGCAGAAAATGGAGAAGCTCATAGCAATAACACCCCAACAGATCTTGCTTCTCCATTAGTCACAGCCTTGGATCCAGCACAGAGCAAGCAGGTCTCCGTGTCTCCAGCTTCCGGCCTGCTTCCAGTTCAGCTCACACAAGCCACACTGGCTATTGTCCTATGCCAGGGCTCCAACTCCAGAAAACTGACCACCAAAAGCTAAGTTTAGGAACAGAATCCAGGTAGCGCAACTGTCTCACTTTAATGCCAACCCCATTCCTCCCACAGGAACCAATAATGTACATTACAGGGTCAAAAGAGAACCCTTAAACCTAGGTCTGGTCACCTCTTTCTCCAAATGAGCAAGCAGTTCATCTGCCCTACGACAACGTGGCAACCAAATGTTTGGGGGCAGAGCAGAGACAGCAGCTGGGAGCAAATGACTGTGGAGAGATGATGTATGCCGGCTGGTTCCATTTGATCCCCTCTCCCAAACTTCTGCTCTCTGGAGGGAGATCTTAGCTGTGATTCCTGCATTGCACTGGCACACCCCAGGGATGTGTGCTAAGTCCCTACCTGTATTCATTGTACACATACGATTGTGTATCATCTGACCCATCTACTGCAATTATTAAGTTTGCAGATGACACCACCATCATGGGTTTAATAACAGGTGGAGATGAATCAGCGTATAGAGGGGAGGTCCCAAAAATATCTACATGGTGCCTAGGGAACAACTTGCACCTTAATATCAGCAAGGCAAAGGAGATGGCGTTGGACTTTTGGAGGAGGAGAGGAGAACTAGCCCCGCTGTACATTGGGGAGGGCTGTGTGGAGAGAGTCTCTTCCTTTAAATTCCTAGGAGTTTATCTCAGTGAAGACCTTGTATTGGAAAACCAATGCAACCCAGGTGGTTAAGAAAGCCCAACAGAGACTCCATCTCCTCAGAGCATTGCGGAAGAACGATGTCAATCAACATTTGATTATCTCCTTCTACCACGGCAATTTCAATTTCAATTGCAGGGGGTTGGACTAGATGACCCTTGGGATCCCTTCCAGCTGTACATTTCTATGATTCTATGGTCACAATTCTTCTCAGGGGAAAGGGACAGCTTAGCCATGAGCCATCAAGCTTTCCACCCACATTTTCCATTAATTGAAGGCAAAGTATTAATGACAGGTGAGATCAACTGCAATTGACAGTGGAGAAGAAGGAATATTCATTGCACAGTTCTTGCGTTTGCATTCTTATTCATTTTGCATGAATGCAAAAAAAAAGTGTGCCCCACTCCTGTCCCCAAATAGACATGAGCCACATGAATGCCCCCCGCTTTGGCTTCTGGTTTCCTTTCCTTCTATCATTCTTTCACCTCGCTTTGGAAATGTTGCCAAGCACTGAACCGTCTGTCTGTCACAGCTGGTCAAACATGATGCTACCAGCAGAGGCTTCCAGGAGGCAAAGATAAACATGAGCATAAGGGGGTTTAGAAGAGAACAAGAGGGTAATCAAAGAGGGAGGGTAAACAAGAGGGAGGACAATTTAATTTCCTTATAATTGGAAAAGAAAGTCTCGCTCTTTGAACAGCTGTGTCCTCCTACAGGCTCCAAGATGCTTGGGAGATGGGCAAAGCCTTTGTGCAGATCGATAAGCATCACCTGTATGTTCTAGTACTGCCAGTTCCAGCCTCCAACCAACCTGATGCTGTCAAGATGTTTGGGACTAAGAACTCCCACCAGTGGCAGCTGTTATAAGAATTCTAAGGTCCCAAATATAAAATGAACGTACATAAATGTACAAGGCAAACACATACATAAGTATATAACCCACGTATCTGAAATAGCACAGGAGAGCAATCCCGAAGCCATTTTGACTCTCCCAGTGACCTCAAATATTCCTCTGCAGTAAGGGAGGAAATGGGGAAAGCCTTCCCATTGTCTTTTTGCTTACAAATCCTGTCTTTAGGGCGTATTTGTGTATGACTAGGGTGAGCCTGTGACCTGGGTGGTGTTGTGGTCTAAACCACAGAGCCTAAGGCTTGCCAATCAGAAGGTCGGTGGTTCAAATCCCCGCGACGGGGCGAACTCCCATTGCTCAGTCCCTGCTCCTGCCGACCTAGCAGTTCAAAAGCACATCGAGTGCAAGTAGATAAATAGATACCGCTCCGGCGGGAAGGTAAACGGTGTTTCTGTGTGCTGCTCTGGTTCGCCAGAAGCGGCTTTGTCGTGCTGGCCACATGACCCAGAAGCTGTCTACGGACAAATGCCGGCTTCCTCGGCCTATAGAGCAAGATGAGTGCCGCAACCCCAGAGTCATCCGTGACTAGACCTAACGGTCAGGGGTACCTTTACCTTTACCTAGGGTGAGCCTGTGACCTGGATTCAGGAACTAAAATATTCACCATCACAAAAGAATGTCCTGGCTGCCCAGGTGGAGCAATCAGTGACCATTAACAGCTTTCCGGGAAGACAGGATTTCTGCTGTAGACCGCCTCCTTCTGTGATGTATGTATGATGTTTTGGGGGGTGGTCTTGAGCTACAGGGTGGGCAATGTGCACCATTGTTCTGGGTTCCTCCTCCCTCCTGCATGTGATGAGTGAGGGCCCTGTTGCAACAGTTTAATAAAGATCAGGCTTACTGGCCACTTTGCTTCTCAATATACTCTGGTTGGCCTCTGTTATTTTCTCCTACCGATAGGGAACCCACTTAAGGACTCTATATGGGCTCTTGGATAAGCGAAAGGGAGCAGTATTTTTCTTATAACACATTCAATGGGAGCTGTGGTCCCAAACCTCTGGAGGTCACCAGGCTTTATATAGTTCCTCAGAGTATTTAGAGAATTTGTATTGCTTCAGTGGAAGCTGCTAGGCTTTGGAAACGTCCTGGCTTCCTCCTTGTGCTTTCCCCATCAGCAGAAGACCTTCTTATTGCAACAGTCCTTTGGGAACTGACTGTTTTCTAAGGAAAGGGCTTTTAAATAGGACTGTGCTGTTTTTATCATCCGTATCCTAATAGAATTTGTTCGATGTTGTTTTAATCCTATTAGAATTTAATTACTTTTCTACTCTCATCTTTTATACGTTCTTCGCTTTTTGTAATATTCGTCCGTGTTCTTTTCATTTGTACAGGCCACCTTGAATCCTGGTCCGGAGAAAAGGCAGGATATCAATCGATAAATATAATAATATCGTAATGTTATTTGCACTGATCTGTTCGTTAATTAATTAATTAAACAAACAAACAAACAAATGAAGCAGGTCTTTGAATTGGAAAACTTGGGGGAGCTGCAGATTGGTTTGGCTTTGTTGCTTTTTATTGTACTAACTTCTGCCTACACGCCTGCAATTCCAAGCCTTCATATTAGCAAACCATATTGGACATGAGGAAAAATAGTAAAGTAGCAAAATAAATAACAGGAATGCAATGAAAATAAATCATCATGAAATCGTTCTGCCATTTCCCCCTGCAAGTTTTTATTTTCCTTTTTTTTAAGGGTGGGTGTTGGTGGGTGCTGATAAACCTCTCATTCCACGCTTGCTTAGTTTGTGCTCAAAAGGCGGTAGTGGAAATAACAAATCAGTAGGCACCCGATGTCGAATGACACATCATGTGGGGACTGCCCACAAGTACAAATGGAAAGCAGGTAGTTTTGCAGCTAAAATACAAGCGCCAATGCAAACATGTGTGGACTTCGGAGAACAAATTGGAATGAGAAAACAGAGGATTCAGATCCAGAGCCCATTCACCCCAGCAAGCATTACAGAATCTTAGAACTGTAGAGTTGGAAGGGACCCCCAAGGGACATCTGGTCCAACCCCCTGCAATGCAGGAGTAACAGGGTTCACCTGCGAAAACATGCAAAGGCAGCTGTGCACAAGATGAAGCTTCGCTGCCATGCTGTCAAAGCACAGAAGCGAATGTTCATAGAGAGTCAGAAATGCTCAGTTCATGTCACAAGCCACTTTTCAGAACTACGTATGTATTGTGTGGGAACGTTCAGGGATGCAGGAGAGGATATATTGCTTGGTTATAGCCTTTCCAACTTGTGTTAACAAGTTCACAATTTAGCAGAGTAACATCCCCCTTTGTAAACTCACAGCGGATGCATTTGGTCAGACTCACTAAAGCCTCTATAATAACTGTTCTGGTATTTTCCCCTTATTCCCTCATAAAAGAAAAGAAATGACACAGTCTTCTATAAAAGTATAAAAAGAGTTTACTCACATTCTGTTCACAATCAGATCCCAGAAGGCAGACTTAGCTTAGAAAAGTAACATACACTCTTGGAAGCCAAGAGAGCATCTTTGGCTAAGCAGATGTTGCTTCTTCGATGCATGTAGTCAAAAAGAGAGAGATGGCTGCCCTGCCCTGTGCTTTTGTCATTACCTGCACAGGTGAGGCCACACCCACCTCTAGTCACATGCAGAGGAAGTCAGTCTGAGCCCAGAAGGAAACGGGAAGTTTACCTGCTGGCTGGACAAACATTCCTCCCCATGTGTAAACATGTTCACTCTAGGAATGTTGTACTTGACTGCTCTTGTGTTTCACATCCCACATATTGGACATGGACTATATATTGGTTAAGAATTACATGAAACATAGGCAAGATAGTCAGGCTCCAGGCCCCTTTCCAGACTGCTGGACCCCAGTAATTTGTACTGGCTTCCCCTGCTCTCCCATTGGCCCTGGCCATGGGTCCTGTGTTCCTTAGGCTTTGCCTCCACTGACCCATCTCCTTATTCTGAACCCAGGATCAAGAGGCTTCCAGCTCATGGTCAGGGCAGACCTAGGGAGTATCAAGACATCCCAGTGCTTAAGGCTACTCAGCCCATCCCAGTCCCCCCAGGCCCATGTCCACTCGACTGTCTGTCTCCACATCAGTCGCCTGGCCTACAGTAGCACAACCACCAAACACACACACCTTCCAGCAATCCTCTCCGCCAGGAGGCCGGCCAATAGGCACAGCTGCTATCTTGTTAGCGCAGGAGCAAGGAGGAAGGATTAAGTCTGATTGGCAGGCTGGCAGGCTGGCTCCCTCTCTTAGCCTTTAGACAAATGGTTTAGATGTTTGCTCAGTTTTTGCCAGGCATTTGGGCTGAGTTTATAGATTTCCCATGGCTGCTGTGGATGTTTCTCACATCGCTGTTTTCCACCCCATCCCCATTTCTCTGTATTGCAATAACAGTGATAAATAAATGCAAATGTGATAAATGTTCTTTAATTGTATGATTTGTATATTTTTATATATATACAAAAAATATGCAAACCATACAATTTGGGAGGCTCTGATGGTTGAATATCCTAAAGAAACATACTCAAGTTGCATAATGTTGTAGGTTTGGAGGTCGGTCTGGATGATGCCCTGAGCCCCTTCAAGTTTTGGGGGTCCTGTACCCAAAGAGAGTTGGAATCTAATATTGCTAAACTACTCATATGTGTTGCGCTGTAATACCTTTGTTGGCTACTTAAGTGTTGTCAGGGACCGTGCTGAGGAGCGCTGCACTGAGGAAGAATGGTGGGAGCCACCCCCTCCTCTTGATCCTGAGTCTTCCCAGGAGCAGGAAGACAGTATAGATTTGGAACAGTGGTTAGCAGAGGGACATAGTTCAGAAGGCAGAAGCTGGGAAATACTGGATGGGGAACAGCTAGGAGAAGAAACACTGGGAGAGAGAGGGTTAACGGACTCACTGTCTCTGGAAAGCATCATCCACACAGCCCAAGGTCAAGAAGAGTAGATAAGGTGGCAGCACAGAAAGCACAGTGGTTACGAGATCAGGTTATAAGACGTGGTAGCGACGTGGGTGACTAGGGAGGAAGTGGGTGGAACCCTTAATTGGGAGCACCGCCGTTCCTAGGAAATGGATTCTTTGTTCTCTCACTGTGATCATTAAAGTTTCTAACTGGTAAGATGACTCCTTTTCCTTTGTTCTGCTTATCTACTGCCAAAGGAGGGAGGAAGCCTAAAGCCTGAAAAGTGTCCTCATCAGCATTCCCAAAGAATGAGCCAGGTTGCAAGAGCTGCAGCTAAGTGATGGGGCTCTCCAGGCTAATGGGTGGGCCTTTCCTGCAGCCCCCTCACCTAGCTGCTAGATAGGAGATCAACATCCAGAGTGTGAGACAGAGAGCTGAGCTGGAAGCAACTTGGAAGCTGGAGACACAGCGACCAGCTTGCTCCGTGCTGGATCCAAAGCTAGTGACTAGTGGAGAAGCAAGATCTTTGGGGGGTATTAGTGTTGTGAGACCCTCCCACCTTATTCTCAGGTTGTATGGATGTGCACTAAAACCACATAACCTAAAGATATCACAGTCTCCGCTGACCTTCATCCCAAGGTCTTGAAAGACCTACAGTGGCTCCCAGTACATTTCCGAGAACAATTCAAAGTGTTGGTGCTGACCTTTAAAGCCCTAAATGGCCTCAGTCCAGTATACCTGAAGGAGCATTTCCACCTCCATTGTTCAGCCCGGACACTGAGGTCCAGCGCCGAGGGCCTTCTGGTGGTTCCCTCACTGCGAGAAGCGAAGTTACAGGGAACCAGGCAGAGCGCCTTCTCGGTAGTGGCACCCGCCCTGTGGAACGCCCTCCCACCAGATGTCAAAGAGAAAAACAACTACCAGACTTTTAGAAGACATCTGAAGGCAGCCCTGTTTAGGAAAGCTTTTAATGTTAAAAGGTTATTGTATTTTAGTGTTCTGTTGGAAGCCGCCCAGAGTGGCTGGGGAAACCCAGCCAGATGGGCGGGGTATAAATAAATTATTATTATTATTATTATTATTATTATTATTATTATTATTATTATTATTATTATTACAAGGTAACCGAATCTGAGTAAACATCTGGAACACCTTGAGTGCCACACGGCTCAGAAATTTGGAGTGGTGTGGCACACTAATATCTTTGCACATCCTCGTGTCACCTGTGAGCTGTTTATGGTGCTTGCAGACACATCTCTGCACCTTGATGTGGTAGAGGCAGAGGACGAGAGGCAGCAGGAAGCAGCGCCTTCCCAGTTCAGCCATCAGCCTCGATGTTAGTGTCCCTCCTCTGCCTGCTCTGATCAAACCCTACAGGAAACCTCTTTTGAGATGTCTGAGCCAATCTCCCAAACTGCTGTCAGCGGCTGCCCCAGAGGTCCCTAGCAACATACCTGAGTCCCTTGATTGCTTTTATTGTCTCTTCCTCTTCGAGGCATCACTGCTGTGTCAGCAGGGATATTTATATACCTCCCCCTGTGCAGGCGCGGGATCCTGCCTGCTGGTTGTTAGCAACCTTGCCTGTCTTTCAGTCCTGCTCAAATTAGGTTTGGGATCCCTGGAATATGCCTTGTGGCAGTCATGCACTGACTCACCGCAGCAGCGAAACCTTCTCCACAGACTGCAGGGATCTGCATCTCTGTGTTTCCTCCTAGAGTGACTATTCCTACTCAGGCTCTCCCAACTACTGGAATTCCCGGCCTCTTGACAACAGACAGGCGGCTTCATATTGCTCTTTTTGGAGCCTGCTAAAAACATTTTTCTTTAGACAAGCCTCTCCAGACATGTGGAAAGTAGCTGTATGTTTTAATCTGTTTTTAGTTTATTGCTGGTTTTATCTTATGGCTGTTTTAAGGAGTGGTTTATGCTGCTTTTGCTGATAATGTTATTGTATTATTCTCTTTATAAACCACAGTGTATAAATTTTATGAAATAAATAGTAAGTACGGACCTCTCCAGAGACAGACCAGACAAGTCTTCGGCATCCCAGAGCCTCAGAGTCAGGAGGGCAGTCGTCTCAATTTCACAATGCCACACAGTGGCTGGCAGCTGGCTCTTGAAAGCCACAAATCAGTTGGTGTGGGTGAGGCCAGGGAGTTAGTGGGAAAGAGGGTGGCACAAGGGATGTGGAGGAAATGGAGGGGATCAGGAAGCAGGAATGGCTCAGGACATTTGGGTACCTAAGGTGAATCAGAAAATTCTGTAGTGGAGGCGGTGAAGGTGTGAGTGTCTGGAGGTGGTTTGGAGGATGGATGGTGGCTAACAGATTGAGGTTGAATCCTAACAAGACACAAGTACTGTTTTGGGGGGACAAGAGGCGAGCAGGTGTGGGGGACTCCCTGGTCCTGAATGGGGTAACTGTGCCCCTGAAAGACCAGGTACGCAACCTGGGAGTCATTCTGGACTCACAGCTGTCCATGGAGGCACAGGTTAATTCTGTGTCCAGGGCAGCTGTCTACCAGCTCCATCTGGTACGCAGGCTGAGATCCTATCTGCCTGTGGACTGTCTTGCCAGAGTGGTGCGTGCTCTAGTTATCTCCTGCTTGGTCTACTGCAACATGCTCTACATGGGGCTACCTTTGAAGGTGACCAGAAACTGCAACTAATCCAGAATGTGGCAGCTAGACAGGTGACTGGTAGCGGCCGCTGAGACCATATAACACCGGTCTTGAAAGACCTACACTGGCTCCCAGTATGTTTCTGAGCACATTTCAAAGTGTTGGTGCTGACCTTTAAAGCCCTAAACGGCCTTGGCCCATTATACCTGAAAGAGCGTCTCCACCCCCATTGTTCTGCCCAGATACTAAGGTCCAGCTCCAAGGGCCTTCCAGCAGTTCCATCGCTGTGAGAAGTGAGGTTACAGGGAACCAGGCAGAGGGCCTTCTCGGTAGTGGCGCCTCCCTGTGGAATGCCCTCCCATCAGATGTCAAGGAAATAAACAACTATCTGATTTTTAGAAGACATCTGAAGGCAGCCCTGTTTAGGGAAGTTTTTAATGTTTGATGTTTTATCGTGTTTTAAATATTTTGTTGGGAGCTACCTAGAGTGGCCGGGGAAACCCAGCCAGATGGGCGGGGTATAAATAATAAATGGATGTTATTGTTGTTGTTGTGTTGGTTTTTTATTTGTTTATGAAGAATACAGGCAGCAGGACTGAACCAGAGGTGGGGCGTCAATTTTGTCCTCCCTCCCCCTCAAAATGAGCCATTATTAGCAGGGTGGAGGTGATTCTGTGGGCCAGCAGCTGAGGAAACCAAGGTATAAAAGTACCTTCTGTGGGTGAGTTCCACTGTTTAAGTGTGTGCTGCAGAAAAGACTTTCTTTTATCTTCTAACATTCAGCTTCTTTGGGTGTTTGCGTGTTCCAATGTGGATCTTTTTTGGGGGGGGGAGCTTGAGCTCACAGTTGCAGTACATCAGGGGGCAAAGGACAGCTTCCCCCAGGTGAATTAGCAGCAATATAGACACCGAGGGTTAGGGTCAAAGAATTCGCCATGTATTAGGAAACAGAAAAGGATTGATTAGTATGCAGCCTGTTGCGAAAATATAAGATCATTAAGTCCAGGCTCTGCAATTACCTCCCTGTGAGATTTGCAACGTTGATATTCTTCTCTGTTGCTGGTTTTATCCTGTATTTGATTTTAGGGTCGTGTGGGTCTGGTTTTATATTTAATGCTTTCAGATTTTTGCAGTAAGTTCCCCAGAGAATTTTCATTACTGCTTGGCATGTCAATACCCTAAAATAAATAAATGGAGTAAAAGAAATAGTGGCCAGCCCTCAGGAAGCCCAGAGGCAGGGCCTGAGAGCAAACCGTGTCCCTGCCTTTTAGTGTCCTTTGGACCTGGGGGAGATTCCATATTGTGATGGCCTGAGAATCCGATTCAGAGGCTGAACCGGAGGAATCCCAGCCTGCACAGGAGTCCCCGCCTCCAGGGCCAGCTGAGCTGGGGCAGGGCCTTGATTCTGAAGCGCCTGCACCTGTGCCGGATCCTCAGGAGCAGGCACCAGGTGATCCCACTCTGGCTCCAGAGGTGGTTGAGGACTCAGTGCCTGCAGGTGAGTCTCCCCCTGGGCCCAGTAACCCTTTAGCCTCTCCTGAACTGCAGAGGCTCAGGGCAGAGAGGCGAAGGGAACTGGTTTCTCCCAGGAGGAGTGCTCGCCTTAAGGCCAGGAGAGGCGGGTCTCCTGGGGGCCGGGACCGCCCCTGGCCTCAGAGAAGATAAAAGCCACTCAGCCCAGTCCCAGGTTGCGGGAGCAACGTCGATGAAGAGCTGTTTCGGCCAGCATCCAGTCCTGTTCCTCCAGTGTTCCTGTCCGGCTTCCTGCTTCGGACCTCGCCCCACTCCTTCGGAACTGTTTCCAGGCTATTGACCCAGGACCGGACTTTGACTATGCCAACGGTAACCTTCCCCGGGACCAGCACACATATCTAGCCAGGACTATGGCTGTGTCCTTATCCCAAGTGTAGATTTGCCTAACTCATTATTCCACATACCGTATTTTTTGCTCTATAAGACGCACCAGACCACAAGTTTTTGGAGGAGGAAAACAAGAAAAAAAATATTTTGAATCTCAGAAGCCAGAACAGCAAGAGGGATTGCTGTGCAGTGAAAGCAGCAATCCCTCTTGCTGTTCTGGCTTCTGGGATAGCTGCGCAGCCTGCATTCGCTCCATAAGATGCACACACATTTCCCCTTACTTTTTAGGAGGGAAAAAGTGAGTCTTATAGAGCAAAAAATATGGTATTTGTGTTTTTTCCTTCTCTGAAGTTGTCATCTACTTGCCAGTGAATGTGTTGGAGGGACCATTGCTTTAGGATGTCGAGAGGAGATAAATCATATCCCCAAAGAAAACCTTGGGAAGCCTGTTCCTTGGCAGGCTGGACTGTAAAATCTGCTGGAGAGGCGAATGTGTCACGTGTATCAATCTGAACAGCGTGTGACATCGAAGCAACAGATCACCTCTCCGTCTCCTCTTCTGCAGGCTAAACATCCCCAACTGCCTCAACCATTCCTCACAAGGCTTGGCTTCCACACCCTTGGTCTTCTTGGTTACCCTCCTCTGCACACTTCCAGCTGGTCAGTCTTCTTCTGAGACTGGGGTGCCCAGAACTGGACTCCAAATGGGGTCTGACCAAGGCAGACTAAAGCAGTACAATGACTTCTCTTTGGCCTTCTTCTCCTTTGCATGAGAGCGCAGCATTGCATAAGCCTTTTCCCCCCACAGTTGAAATCAGGTTTGTTTAAGCAATAAAGCATCTCTGAGCCTGTGAAGAGCACAGCCCTGACACCAGGAGGCAAGGAGCAGGGAGGGAGGGGCGTGTGGACGGTGAGGGCATGCCTGGGTCCCCCGCTGCTTGTCTCGAAGAGCTTGCAGGGTTGACAACATAATGGCCCAGCCACTCTCTCCAACCATCTGTTTTCCCTCCTGTTTGATTTACTGCGTTCATTCTTCTTGGCAACGGAAGCTGAGCTTAATTAAAGGTATTTTTATGTGCATTAATAGCATTTGTTGTTCTGCAAGCCAAGTCAGCAGGATGGGGAGGGAAAGCAAAACCAGCTCTCCCAGTTGTTTCTAAGGGCTGGGATGGAATTTCTCCTTCCTACTTCCAAGGAAGTGGGTCCTTTATTTTTTTTTAAAAAAAAAATAATATTTATTAAAAGTTTCCAACTATAACAATATATATATATAAAAAACATCCAAATTTAAGATCTTATTTTCCGTAACATCTTTCCAGGACTTCCCCTCCCCTCCCCCTCTTATATTCCAATTCTTACAAATAAATTCAGCAATTTATTATCCCAAATTTCAACCTTATTATCATTAACCCAATTTAAAAATATTTTCCCATCTCCTAAGATCGACCTATTCCCTTCCACGCGTTCCCCCCTTTAATATACATAGTAGATTAAAATATAATAAAATAAAATGTGATTTTACACCCTTTGGATTCCAAATTTCCCTCCCCCTTTTCCTGGTTGCGTTCCCCATATTAATCAACATCTGATGTCTTCCTGGAGCTCCCACACTTATTTAAACCATAGTCCTTTACCAGTCTTCTTTAATTTTAAATGTCCAATCTTGGAAGGAGTCTATCTCAAAAAGGCCCATTTTTTCCATCCAGATTTTTATATACTTGGGAGTAAAAACTCCAATTTTATTTCTTAAACCTTTCAAATCTGGATGTCCCAAATGTTCCCACTTCCAACTTTGTCCAATTCTTATTATTCTTGTTGTTCTTGTTAATCTCTCTCCTCTTTCTTTTCCTGTTTTCCTGCACAAATGTTCTAATTCCAAAAGCTTCTAAATTCCACTGCAGAGGCTCTGTTATTCAGGAACGAAACATGATGCCAAGTCCCTTCCATTCTTCAATAGATAAGTCTATTGTCTACTTTAGTGTGGAAACCTCTGTAGCCAAAATAGTGTTCCATTTCTGCAGTTTCCCAGGAGATAAAAAGTTCAGTCAAATTCGATGCCAACAACTTGTAATAACCCTCGGCTCCTCTAGGTGGATTGTAATAACTCAGTTCCCTTCCAGATCCCGTCCACCAGTCAAAGTAACTTAATATTCCTTGTTTTAAACATTTTGTATCCAATTTGTAACAAATATAACCGGCAAAGTCCTCGTAACAAAGTTCTCATTTTTGTTCTTCTGCTTTGACAGCTCTTTGACAGCTGTCAAAACCTCTCCTTGTCTTCTCCCGGCGCTCTAACTAAAGCGCTCCCAGGTTCGGGGGGGGGGTTGCTTTTTGATTAAATTCCACTTTTCTCCTCCAGCTCAGTCTTATAATTTTCCATCGCGAAATTTCATAACTTTATCAAAATAGGGTTGCGCTCAATCTTAGATGTTAAGTCCTTTACTTTAGCAGCTCTACAACGGGGGGGGGGGCTGACTTCCTTTTTACGCCTCCCCCGCTCGTTCCGAATTCTTTAAAAATTTCTCGCCTTTTTTAATCCAAGTTCCGATTACTCACGGGTTATGCTTTTAAGTCCAAATTTCCAATAGAAGAAGTCAGCGCTCTCCGTCGAATGGCATGCGGCTTCGCTCGGCAGGGGAAGCGGAGGACTCAAAGCACCCCCCCCGTCACCCGTTCCGCAGCCTTTAAAAAGGCTCCTTCGCGGGTCGGGGGGGGCTCAAAAGGTGCCAGCCGAGTCACCATGTCCATGGGTTTCAGCGCCCATGGTTTTTAGGGGTCCCCGCGTCGCCGGCGCGGCAGGACCCAGCCCCTGCCGAGCAGGCTCCCTCCGGAGCTCGGAGGGAGTCCGCCATTCGGCGATGGCGCCAACCCGGAAGTCCTCGGAAGTGGGTCCTTTAATTCTCCACCTAGGCAGAGAGTCGCAGGTTTTATGCACAGAGATTTGGTACCCATGTCCAATCCCAGGGCCGGCCCAAGAAATGAGGCTGCCTGAGGCCAAGGACAAGATGGTGCCTCCTCCCATTCCAGGAACAAAAGCAGGCTGGCAATTGCATGCCATTTCCTACAGTAGCCCAGAGGGCAGGAGACATACCACTGTCTTTAGGATATATGGTTTTACTTACACATCTATACAAACTGAGCATAAGATGCAGGAGCTCACAGCACTGACACCCCAACAGATCTTGCTTCTCCATTACTCACAACTTTTGATCCAGCACAGAGCATGCAGGTCTCTGTGCCTCCAGCTTGCAGCCTGATTCCAGCTCACTACCTATAAAACACTACCTATTGTTCTCCTCCCTAGCCGCTAGGAGAGGACCCCTCCCCACCCCATACCCTGGAGGGCCTCATCACATAAATGTAGCTCTTGCAACCTGACTGATTCCTTTGTGATGCAAATGAGGACACTTAAGTGGCCAGCTAAGGCCATTGTCATCTCAAGAAACCTGTCCTTTCAACAACTTTCTCTGCAACCATATTTTTTGCTCCATAAGACGCACCTGACCATAAGACGCACCTAGTTTTTAGAGAAGGAAAACAAGAAAAAAAAAATTCTGAACGAAACAGTGCATGTATGATTTTTGTGGTTCATGCTGTGGCCACGGACATGATATGTGATTTGATGGTGAGTTTGGGGTATCCCAATGCAAAAATCCTGAGGATCCATGTGGATCCGTGCTTTGTAACCACGTTTTTGCACCATTGCGGCCCCACGAAACAGTGGATGCATGATTTTTTGGTGCAGGCTATAGCCATGGACATGCTATGTGATCTGATGGTGAATTTGGAGTGACCCAATGCAAAAATCCTGAGGATCCATGTGCTTTTACCTCCCCCCTCCCAGGCAGCCTCCTTTATCTCTAGAGTCCCTTATCTCCCCCCCCCCCCCGATCGCTTGCCGATCAGCTGCTCAGTGGCTTTGTTTCAACACCCCCTCACCGCTTTCTTAAAAAAAAAGAAAAAGCATGACCTGCTTTTTGCCCCTGGGCAATTCGGCTCCAGGGACCACGCATTTGCTCCATAAGACGCACAGACATTTCCCCTTACTATTTAGGAGGGGAAAAGTGTGTTTTATGGAGCGAAAAATACGGTAGATTCCAACCATCCCTGGATACAAGATACGAGACACCAAGAACTGGAAGGGACTCAGGGCAGCGTTCACACTGACACACACACACCCAACCCACAACAAAATGTTGAATGCATTTAATGTATCAGTTTTTGTTATTTCAATAGCAGAAGGAATCATCAGAATGTAGGAAGCTGCTTTATATCAAGTCAGATTGTTGGTCCAGCCAGCTCAGTCAACACTGAGTGGCAGTTGCTTTCTAGGTTTTCAGGCAAGGGAGGGAGCTTTTTCCTTGCCCTATCTGGAGATGCTGGGACCTTCTGCACAGAAAAGAGAACATAGGAACATGTGGCAGTTGGAGGATGGATGGCAGCTAACAGATTGAGGTTGGATCCTGACAAGACAGAAGTACTGTTTTGGGGGGACAGGGGGTGGGCGGGGGTGGGGGACTCCCTGGTCCTGAATGGGGTAACTGTGCCCCTGAAGGACCAGGTGCACAGCCTGGGAGTCATTTTGGACTCACAGCTGTCCATGGAGGCGCAGGTTAATTCTGTGTCCAGGGTGGCTATCTACAAGCACCACCTGGTACACAGGCTGAGACCCTCCCTGCCCGCAGACTGTCTTGCCAGAGTGGTACATGCTCTAGTTATCTCTTACTTGGACTGTTGCAATGCACTCTATGTGGGGCTACCTTTGAAGGTGACCCAGAAACTACAACTAATCCAGAATGTGGCAGCTAGACTGGGAGCGGTCGCCGAGACCACATAACACCGGTCTTGAAAGACCTACATTGGCTCCCAGTACGTTTCTGAGCACAATTCCAAGTGTTGGTGCTGACCTTTAAAGCCCTTAACGGCCTCGGTCCTGTATACCTGATGGAGCGTCTCCACCCCCATCATTCAGCCCAGACACTGAGGTCCAGCACCGAGGGCCTTCTGGCGGTTCCCTCACTGCGAGAAGCCAAGTTACAGGGAACCAGGCAGAGCGCCTTCTCGGTAGTGGCACCTGCCCTGTGGAACATGTTCCCACCAGATGTCAAAGAGAAGAAGAATTACCAGACTTTTAGAAGACATCTGAAGTCAGTCCTATTTAGGGAAGCTTTCAATGTTTAATAGGTTATTGTATTTTAGTGTTTTGTTGGAAGCCGCTCAGACTGGCTGGGGAAACCCAGCCAGATGGGTGGTGTATAAATAATAAATTTATTATTGCCTGCTGGATCAAGACAATGGACCATCTAGTCCTGCATCCTACTTTCACACTGGCTAACTAGATGCTTGTGGGAAACCAGCAAGCAGGATTTGAGTACCAGCCTTCACCCCTCCTTTGGTTTCCTGAAGCAAAGTTGCCTCCAACTGTGGAGGCAGAGAATAGGCACCATGGCTAGCAACCATCAATGGCCCTCTCCTCCATGAATCTGTCTAATCCTCTTCTAAAACCATCCAAGTTGATGGCCATCACAGCTCCCTGTAGAAGGGAGTTCCATGGAATAATTATATGATGCATAAAGGACCTCCTTTTATTGGTCTCATGGTGCTCTGCTACTGAGTTATGGTCCAGGATTGCGGTGCAGAGGGAAGGCAGTTGATCCCCATGCCCCCTTGCCACAGGCATGGCACAAACAGGGAGCCCTTCCAGCGGAGAGGCTGCCTAGCAGGACACAGCAGAGGCTGGCCTGCCCAGGATGCCCCTCTCCACCTTGCTTCTGCCTGATTTGAATCTGTGCTCAAAGGCAGCGGCCATCTCAAGTGGAGTCAGCCGAGCAGTTGAGCACAGGGTTGTCCGCATAATAGCGCTGGCATTGATGTTGCCCAGCAGTCTGCCAGCCAGCCAGCCAGGTGGAAGTCTATTAACTGGCCCCATAAATTTCACCTCCTCCCATTAAGACCCCGGGCTAGCAGAAAGGTCCTGCTCCAGCTGCCTGCCACACTTGCTTCCACGGTTCAGCAGCTCCTTCCTCAAATGGGAAAATATTTCACAGCCTCCAAGACTGGAGGGGTAATAATGCCAGACCTAGTGGAGGCGCCTCAATGGTGCTGGGCCAAGTAATTCATGGTGCAGGACCGAGGCTGGCTCAGGGCAGGCACTCCATCTCCCCAAACTGCCTGTCTCTTTCACGCTCCCCTGTGAAGTCTCAGGGAGAAGCTGGAGCTGGCAAGTGAGGGAGCGCAGAAGGGCTCATCTCCTGTCACCACTGTAAGGTAACAAAGATCAGATCCCTTTGCCTATGAAAGCATGAGAAAGGAGGTACAGCACAAGTGGTCCCTGTTAAGTGCCTTCACTGGAGCAGGTAAAGGTAAAGGGAACCCTGACCGTTAGGTCCAGTCGTGGACGACTCTGGGGTTGCGGCGTTCATCTCGCTTTATTGGCCAAGGGAGCCGGAATACAGCTTCCGGGTCATGTGGCCAGCATGACTAAGCTGCTTCTGGCGAACCAAAGCAGCGCACGGAAATGCCATTTACCTTCCCGCCGGAGTGGTACCTATTTATCTACTTGAACTTTGATGTGCTTTCAAACTGCTAGGTTGGCAGGAGCAGGGACTGAGCAACGGGAGCTCACCCTGTTGCGGGGATTCAAACCGCCAACCTTCTGATTGGCAAGCCCTAGGCTCTGTGGTTTAACCCACAGCGCCACCCGCGTCCCTGGAGCAGAGGAAGGAGCAATTGTCAGATATTTCCTGTGCCTGGAGAGGAAAACCTGAGGCTTACCATACACAAGGATCTGGTGGGAAATTAAAGGCCGCTATATGGCATCTTTATCTGACAAGAGCACTCCTGTGTAAGGAGGAACTAGAGAATGAATTTTCAAAACTGCCTGGAAACCTAGCCTTACGAGAAATGGTGGCAGGAGTTGGGTATGTTCAAGCTTCACATGAATCAACAGTGTGATGCAGCCCCCCCAAAATAGAAATAGAAATTTAATGCAATTCTAGACTGCACCAGCCAAACTTGAGTGCCCAGATCAAGGGAAGTAATAGTATCAGACCCCGCCTGGAGTCCCGTGTCCAGTTCTGGGCACCACAGTTTAAGAAGGATATTGACCAGCTGGAAGGCTTGCAGAGGAGATGACCAAGATGATCACGGGTCTGGAAACCTGGCCTTACGAGGAACAGTTGAGGGAGTTGGGCATGTTTAGCCTGGAGAAGAGAAGAATGACAGGTGATATGAGAGACAGGTGATATTCTTCAAATATCTGGAGGGCTGCCACGTGGAAGATGGAGCAAGTTTGTTTTCTGCTGCTCCAGAGGGTGGACCTGATCCAATGGATTCAAATGACAAGAAAGGAGATTCTGACCAAATGTTAGGAAGAACTTTCCAACAGTAAGATCAGCAGTGGAACAGACCCCCTTGGAAGATAGTGGACTCTCCTTCAAGAAAGATTTTCCAACAGAGTTTGAATGGCCATCTGCTGGGGATTCTTCAGCTGTGATTCCTGCACTGCAATGGGTTGGACCAGGTGATTGTGGTGTTTGAAGAGGCAAGGAGGCTCATAAAACCACTTCATGTGGGACCTTCCTACTAGCTTCACTTAATGAAACAAACAGGAAGTGAGCCAACTCCTTACAATAACCAGCTAAAGGATGGAAATATATATGTTTACATGTTACATGTTGTCTGTTATATGTGAGTCTGTTCCTTCTGTGTCTGTCATTTTAGAAATGCTTAAGGGGTTTGTGTTTAAAATTGGCCACAAGATCCACAGACTGCCTTTCTTAAGTGTGCATAGTTTAAAACTGCAAGCTTGCTTCAAATTTTAGTTTAAATAGTAAAATCCAGTCTGTATGACGTCCCGGAGGCCATGCTGGAAAGAACAAGCAGCGCACATTCTGTTAGGCAGTGTTTGGGTAGCACACCATCACGGATTGTGTTTCTGGTCCTCATGAGTGGCAGTGGGGTCCTGGCTGCCCCAGAAGTGGGGCATTGCTTCACAAGATTTGGCACAGACATGCAAGGGAGATGGGCTTAACAGCCCAACGTGCTCTTCTTCTGGGAACTCAATATGTGCTAGTAGCCACATTTTTTTATTTTTTAAATTTTATTCCACCTGCTTAATCAACAAAACCTCTAAGTGGTATATAGGAAACGCTATAAAATATTCATTGAAAATACATACAAGGTTGAAAACAGAGAAGGCACCTCCCTTCCCCACTGAGCCCTACGCTGGGCTTCCCAGCACCCTCATCCAAGGAGCAGGAGGCAGGAGCGAAGCTTCTGCTCACAGAAGAGGCTTGTTGGGTTTTCCTGGGCTGTGGCAGACATGCCAGCCTGGATGTGGCCCTGCCTTTTCCTTAGCAGACTGAAGCTGTTATGTACTGAAGTTCTCACCCTGGGCCAGCAGGGGGATACTGTAGATAGTTTTCACTCAGGTCCACATATGCAAATAAGGGATCGAAAGTGACGTTCAGTGATTGGATAGTTACAGAAAGTGGTTACAGTTGCGTTGTACTGGAGCTCTATATACTGACTGAACCCTTCCGTTCAGTTCTGTTCTGGCCTGTGAATAAACAAGAGCTGTTTGAAGAATCGCTGTGCCGTCTGATATGTTCACCCACAACCTAACAGAAGCCCACCTGCCTTACACTCCACCTGCCTTCCTAGACCTCTTGTTCACATCTGGGCACCACCAAGGGATGCTGAGCTGGCACTGCAGTCCAAGAATCTAGTCCATCTGCCGCACAACTCTCTTGCGAGGGAGGTGGTGAGTTCTCCTTCACTGGAGGTTTTTAAATGGAGGAGTTATTTAGCTGGGACCCCTGCATTGCAGGAAGCTGAACTAGCTGACCCTCCAGGCCTCTTCCAGCTACACAATTCTATAATACTATGTTGCACTGGAGGCTTTTAAACAGAGGTCAGGTGCGATTCCCACATTGCAGCGGGTTACAGTAGATGGCCCTAGGCATCCGTTCCAAATCTATAGTTATATGGGAAAGTTATTTGGGGTGATTCAGTAGAAGGTTTGCATGGGGCACTAGGGCCATTAAGGGGGTGGGTAGTGTTTGGCCACTGGGGCGGGGGGCTGGAGCCAGAAACCTCCTTGCTTTGCCTGCTCAAATGTGTTCCTGGTGGAATGGAATGGAATGGAATGGGGGGGGTCCCCTCTTGCAACACACGCAGGGGCCGTGAACAGAACCCCTGCATAAGTGGGGATTCCCCTGTATTCTGAATAATGCATTTTATAGGGTAGGGGGCACTGAAGGTGAGTTTATGGAAACGGAAGTGGGTTGTGGCCCAGAAAAGTTTGGGAACCACTGGTTCAGAAAAAAAAGGCAAGTAAGGGGAGACATGATAAAGGTAAAGGGGCCCCTGACCATTAGATCCAGTTGTGGCCAACTCTGGGGTTGCGGCACTCATCTCGCTTTATTGGCTGAGGGAGCTGGCGTACAGCTTCCAGGTCATGTGGCCAGCATGACTAAGCTGCTTCTAGTGAACCAGAGCAGCGCACGGAAAAGCCTTTTACCTTCCCGCTGGAGTGGTACCTATTTATCTACTTCCACTTGATGTGCTTTCGAACTGCTAGGTTGGCAGGAGCAGGGACCGAGCAACGGGAGCTCAACCCGTCGCAGGGATTCGAACCGCCGACCTTCCGAGCTGCAAGTCCTAGGCTCTGTGGTTTAACCCACAGCGCCACCTGAGTACCTAGGAGGCATGACAGAGGCGTATAAAATTAGGGAAAGCAGCAAGGCATTCACATATTTGGAATCCGGCAGGAAACTCCGTTATGGCACATAGGACTCCATTAGACACCGGCTGTTCTCTCCTCCACAGCACTCAAGAGCAAACACATTTTGGACTGAGTCTACTTTTTAAGACTGACACTAAAAGAGGAATAGACATTCATGGAGGAGAAAGCTAGCCATGGCTACTAGCCAGCCTGGCTAAGCTCTGCCTCCACAGTTGAAGGCAGAGATTCTCTGAATACCAGGTGCTGGATACCACAGGAGGGGAGAGAGGGGCCCTTGTGCTCAGATGCTGCTTGCGCACTCCTTTCCCAACGATTCTATGAGTCTATACATTTGTGAAGTCTACATCCTTTTTACTTGAACTGTCCATTTCACTCTTCTGTCATTGTTGCATTCTGGCTATTTAGAGCTCACAACCATCTTTCCCCTTAATGCCATTCTGGCACTTGTCAAAATAAACAAATGATTTTTGAACTTATGAGGCTAAATGGTTCTTGTTAATTCCTCCAAGTAATCAAGAGCAAAGGGCAATTTCACCCAGTCTGTGTCTCAGCCCAGGACTGCTGCATTTGTAAGAACTTGATTTTTTAGTGCGACAGCCCGTACACTTTGGAACTCCCTGCCCATTGGCATACGGCAGGTGTCTTCACTGTCCTCTTTCTGGCACCTGCTGAAAACATTCTTGTTTAGGCAAGCTTACCCAGAAATTTTGAATTGATGCTTTTGAATTCTGGTGCTGGAGGAGACTCTTGAGAGTCCCGTGGACTGCAAGAAGATCAAACCTCTCCATTCTGAAGGAAATCAGCCCTGAGTGCTCACTGGAAGGACAGATCCTGAAGCTGAGGCTCCAATACTTTGGCCACCTCATGAGAAGAGAAGACTCCCTGGAGACTTCCGGGTTGGCGCCTCCGGCAATGGCTGAGCTCCTCCGATCGGGAGGAACTTACTCCGTGAAAAACGGGGTCTGACTGCCACGGCGAAGGCGGAGACCCATTGAAATCACAAGCGGGAGAAGTTTGTGAACCTGGGATTCGGCTGGCACCTTTTGCGCCTCCCCTACTCACGGGGAAACCCTGTTTTGGGGATCCGGAGCAACGTGGGGTGAGTGGCGCGGTGCTTTGAATCGACTGCTTCTTTCACGGAGTGAAGCCGCATTGCTGTTGCTGGAGAGCGCTGACTTTTTCCTGTGGACAATTGGATTTTAAACAACTACCCGTGAGTAGAACGGAAAATTGGATCTTTAAGTACCTTAATTTGGCGCTGAAGCGGGAAGGTCATAAACAGGAAGTCCGCCTTCCACTTTTGTAAATAGACTGAAGCAAAGACGTTACAAGCTAAAGTCTTTGAAAGCTTTTGACAAAGGATTAAATCTCCATCGGTTAAAAATACAAAAAAAAACCTTGGAAGCAGGTGAAGAGGGGGGAAATTTTGAACTTAGTAAGCCTGCAGGAGTGAGGGGAAAATCAAATTACCACAGCTCTGAACCTGGGAACGGGCTGCCAGATGACGCTTGGGGAAAGTTTATTGACAGAACAGATTTGACAGCTAGCTAAAATAAGAGTAAGATACTGTTTCCATTGTCCTCTTCTGCATTTAAAATGGAGGAAAAAGTAACTGAAAATCGAAACTATGTTTATTGCTTGAGTTGTGCTTGAAAGAACTGATACAAGTGGAGACTGTTTCCCTCTAGAGGGAGCCTTTGAAATTGTTATAGGAGTGTAACTGGGAGGTCTCCAGCTGCAAGATAAGGATTCTGAGAACCAGAGATTGACCTTGGACCATTCAAAATGTTGATAGGAGAAGATATTGTGACTGCATTATGTAAGATAAACTATTTGCTGGAAGAGCTTCATAAAAAGACGGATGACATGACTTTTAAAATTGATAATTTGGAACAGAAAGTGACTAATTTGAGACAAAAAGCGAGCACCAACACAGAAATAATTCAGGACGTGACACAGGAACCTACTTTGGCAGAACAAATGGTGGAGGAAAAGGAGAAAGTCGTTGTTTTTGAACCTAAAATAACACAAGCGGGATCCTTAGTTCTACAGAAGCAAATTGAGGACTATAAATTGAGGCCTTTTATGACTGAATCTAGAAAAAGCCAGATTTTGAGGCTTGGACTGAAGAAGGAAAGTTGGAAAGATCCCTCTATCCAGGGATTAATTGACTTTTGGGACATGGACTTGGATTTGGAGGAGATTGAAGTTTTGGGGGCCTTTGGATTTGAAGGAATCTTGAAATACATCCTGAAACACTGTATAGACCCTAGCTTCAACTATGGAAATCTGGCTGAACTGTCCAGAAGGAATAAAAGTAATGTTAGGATGGAGTTCTCTCGAGATTTGCTCTCTAGCATTAAAGAATATGAAGAAGATCTGCAGAAGGGACCTGGAAAAGAGTTAAGAGCCTCGGACATAAGATCTCCAGGTTGATGGACTATATGGAATTGACGGAAAGGACTGGCAGAATCCGAAACCAGGGAGAGGAGTTGATGGAAGAAGATTGGAAAATTTAAAGTTTATATATAGAAATATCGCAAAATTAATGAGTGATAGAAAAATGGTGGATTGATATCTTATGGATTTAGCAGAAATGTTATAAGGAGTTAAGCATATATAAGTATTTTAGTTTTAATGTTAAAATAAGGTTAAAAAATATGTTATTTATAATATGATAGAGAATAGAGAAAGATGGAAAGGATCTGCTGAAATAACTAGTAGAAGTGGAATACAAAAAGGGAGGTGAGAGGAGGTCGAGGAAACAAGGGAATGAAAGAAAGAGTATCGAAAAGGGGGATGTATCTTTTTATTTTTTTTATTTTATTTTTATTATTATTATTATTATTATTATTATTATTATTATTATTTTGTGTGGTTTTTTAAATAGTTTCTGTTTTGTTTTATTTAGGGTTAGGGTTAGGGAGTGGGTTTGGTTTAGTTTAGTTTAATGGGTTTAGGTTGTGTTTTGTATTGTTTATATATTGTATTGTATTGTCTTTTTTTCTCTCTCTTTTGTTTTTTCTCTTCTGTCTTTTTTCCTTTTAAAAGTAATAAATATTATTTTTTTTAAAAAAAAAGAGAAGACTCCCTGGAAAAGACCCTGATGTTGGGAAAGATGGAGGGCACAAGGAGAAGGGGACGACAGAGGACGAGATGGTTGGACAGTGTTCTCAAAGCTACCAGCATGAGTTTGACCAAACTGCGGGAGGCAGTGGAAGACAGGAGTGCCTGGCGTGCTCTGGTCCAGGGGGTCACGAAGAGTCGGACACGACTAAACGACTAAACAACAACAACCCAGAAATTTGGAACGTTGATGGATTTTTAATCTGCTTTTAGTTCACCACAGGTTTTATTTTTTTGAATGTTTTAAAGAAGTGATTTTCCTGTTTTTACTTATAACTGTATTATCTTCGTTAACTGCTTTGAGGTTTGTTTGTTTTTACAATCAAGCGGTATACTGATGCTATGAAAAAAATGAATTAAGATTTCAAAATATCCTATCTGTGTGGTTTCATTAGGTGTAGAGGCCTGGTAACAAAAGCAGAATGAATTTAGAAGGAAACAATGAATCAACATAAATTAACAAAGACATCACATGCAGTTTTGAGCCATAAGCTCCTTTAAAAGATAAGGTAAACAGTGATATATAACCACATAACATTTGTGCTTTTCCAAAAAGATTAATGGGCCAATGGGGGCTTAGGGGGCGGGAAATTGGCTATGATTAATATATGATATAAATAGATAGCAAACAACATATAAAGCATCACGTTTGACCAAGCCTCTGGAGAGGCAAGCCTTCAGAAGAGAAACCTACCATATAGGTTCCTAGAGAATTTGTAAGCAGATGCCAGCCAGAACATTGCAATTCCTCCACTCATGCCGTCTATGCCTGTGTCCTCCATCACAATATATGGGGTGAACCACTCCTATGGCTGGTGGAAGGCCCAGAAGGAAGGTACCAAGGATGCAGGGATTGTGCCCTTGATCTGGCTAAGACGGGATGCAGTGAATGAAGCTGAATGTTGTAAAATTCAGGACAGAGAAAAGAAAGGACTTCTTCACACAGTGCATAGTTAAACTGTGGAACTCCCTCCTGCTGGAGTAATGGCCACCAAGTTGGATGGATTTTAAACCTAGATGGCTTGAAAAGAGGACTGGACAAATTCACGGATTGGACAAGACTCACTATCAATGGCCACTAGCCACAATGTCTATTCTGCGCTTCCATGGTCAGAAGCAACAACGCTCTTCCCAATAGAGGCATCTGGTCAGCCACAGTGAGAAAAGCAGATTCTGGATTAGATGGGTCACGCAGGTGGCGCTATGGGTTAAACCACAGAGCCTAGGACTTTCCGATCAGGTCGGTGCTTCGAATCCCCGTGATGGGGTGAGCTCCCGTTGCTCGGTCCCTGCTCCTGCCAACCTAGCAGTTCAAAAGCACATCAAAGTGCAAGTAGATAAATAGGTACCGCTCCGGTGGGAAGGTAAACAGCATTCCTGTGTGCTGCTCTGGTTCGCCAGAAGTGGCTTAGTCATGCTGGCCACATAGAAGCTGTACGCCAGCTCCCTCGGCCAATAAAGCGAGATGAGCGCCGCAACCCCAGAGTCAGCCACGACTGGACCTAATGGTCAGGGGTCCCCTTGACCTTTAGGCCTGACGTTATGTTCTTGTGTTCTTATGTTCATTTGTTCCATAGTTCACAAAGAGGACTCCCACATCCCCAGGACTCTGGCAGTTATCTTTATACAGTGGTACCTCTGGTTACGAACTTAATTCATTCCGGAGGTCCGTTCTTAAGCTGAAACCGTTCTTATCCTGAGGTGTGCTTTCACTAATGGGACCTCCCGCTGCATGTGCACCTCTGGCACACGATTTCCATTTGCATCCTGGGGCAAAGTTCACAACCAGGAGCAGCTACTTCCGGGTTAGCGGAGCTCATAACCTGAAGCATTCGTAACCAGAAGCATTTGTAACCAGAGGTACCACTGTATCTGATCTTTCAAATGAGCTTAGATAGTTAACACCAGCCTCTCGGGGCCACCATGAGGGAGTAATTCCTGCTGAGTGACAGTTAGGGGTTTTTTGATAAGATGTCGGATGGCACAACCCAAGCTAATGAACCTTAACAGTTTGGATGCGCTCCAGCAGTTGGGCTCCCGTGGAATGATAAATCACACATGCAACAGATAAACCAGATATTGCTCTGAGCCTCTGAATAGCAGTTTTATTTTTTTATTTTTACACGCTTCCTAGGAGGTCCAGAAAAGGAAGGAAGTGAAGGGGAGAGCAAAGGGGGGAGTCAGCATGCAGACCCTTTCTCTGAATGAAGAGGGGCTCATAGAATCATAATATGGCAGAGTTTGGAGCAAATCCCAAGGGCCGTCTAGTTAAACCCCTTGCAATACCAGCATCACAGCTAAAGAATCCCAGGCAGGCAGCCACCCAACCTCTGTTTAAAAACCTCTGATGAAAGAGAGTCCACCGCCTTCTCAATCTTCTCCTGTGGGAACCTGCTCCAACAGGAGGCTGGGATGGCCACCAACTTGGATGGCTTTAAAAGGGAATTCAACAAATTCATGGAGGAGCAGGCTATCAATGGTGACCAACTATGATGGCTCCACTCTGCCTCCATATTCAGAGGCAGTGATACTTCTGAATACCAGTTGCTGGAAATGGCAAGAGGGGAGTCGGCTCTTGTGCTCAAGTTCTACTTTTGGCTTCCCAGAAGAGACATCTGGTTGACCACTGCAGGAACTGGATGCTGAAGTAGATAGGTCCATTGCCCTGATCCAGCAGGCTCATCTGATGTTCTTATTTTCTTATGACTTCAACAGAAACCCTCTAAGCACCTCTGAACAGGCTCAGAACCACTAGCATTAAAGTAACTAAGCAAGTATTAGAAATCTCCCCAGAATTGGCCCTACTAAAGATCTTCCAAGACAACAATGCCCATTTACACCACAAAGAACTCATAACCCACCTACTTTCAGCAGCCAGAAACATCATAACCAGACACTGGAGAGACCTGTAAGCATGGACCAATGGTACCAAATAGTATGGGAAACAGCCTTACTAGAAAAATTAACCAATAAACTGAAACTGACACGGGGACAAACAGAAGAAGACGCCTTTACCCTGGTATGGCCCCCTTTATCACATACACAGCCCAACAAGACAACGACAATAATCCACCAACAGCATACAAATCAATATGGCTAACCTGATCCAAAACACCCACCTACCCTACTCACACATGAAAACAAAGACCACCACAGCCAACCACAACTGAACAACCACACCATAGGCCAACCCCAACCTCTCTCACCACCAAAGGAACACAAACGAACAAAAAAAAAACCTGCACAAGCAACGCTGACACCAAACCCCACATATAGTAAGTAAAATAGAAACATCACCACCCGACCCCCACCCATCTCCCCCCTTCCACCTTTTCCCCCCTTTTCTTCCTAATGTCTCAACAAATGAAACCGATTTGTAAAAATGTTACATGGGAAAAATACAAGAGAGAGACATTACACATACTTCTGTAAATCAAGAAAATCTTTAATAAAAATACCCCCAAAAAAAGAACCACCAGCATAAACATGTAATGCATTTTCTGTGGTTTACTGTCAGGGACTAGGCAGAGGAGGAATGGCGGAGATGCCTCCCCAGCCTGACCCTTCTAGAGAAGGAGGAGACAGTTCAGAATTACAACAGGGGTTTGAGGGAGGTCACAGCTCAGGCACATGAGGGGGAAAGCTGTGAAATAATTGGAGAGGAGGAGGAAGAAGAAGCACCAGGGGAATGATGGCTGATAGACTCAGTGTCTTTAGAGAGCATTCCAGACCCCCCCCCTCACAGAACACGGCAGGCCTTGAAAGTAGGGGAGCAAAGAGCTCAAAGGCGGAGGGCACATCTCAGCACCTGTAATGATGACTCATGAGGAAGTGGGAGGGAGTGGAGATGCACTTGGAGCAACGCCATTATTCCGAGAGGCCACATTCTCCATGTCTTGTCTTGTCCATTCCTGGCAACCTGCCGTGGGGGTTGCTTCTTCTGTTGCATTACATTTACTGTCCAGGGTTCATTTTGGATTGAGAGGTTCCTACGGGGAAATAGAAAGCCTCTGCTCCTCTTGAAGTATGGGGAAGGGGGCGTTGTCGCCCCCCCCCCCATGATTTTGCATCACCATCCCATCCCAGCAGCATCCAGTTGTTTTTTCTGGAGACACATCCTCAGCATCTCTTGCCACAGCCACCCGCCTCTGCCCTGCCCACCCAGTTAGGGGTCTTGTTCCCCACTTCCCGACAGAGGGCTTCCCTCGGCTCCTCAGTGTCAGGATCCAGGTTCCCTAGAGCCACCGAGAGCATCTGCATAATCTTATCCAGGCAATTTGTGCAGGCCACCTTCGGGTCATGGCGATCAGTTGAAGCCACTTATCTGCCCATTTTCTTCCCCATAATATTAGGCTAATTTGATTACTCCGCAACCTGGCTGTGCTGTGGCAGAATAATTGGGAGGCTTTTCACCCAAGGCAGGTCAGTGGCATTTGGATTCCCAGACGCTGCTCTGTCTATCAATGCCAACTTCCAGGCCCACTGAGAATGGAGTGAGCACATCTGTGGGCTCGATTCGGCTTGTCTCCTTCTCACCGCCCCTCCGCAGAGTTGCAGGGAAGGAGCAGGACACTTTGGGACAGTTTTCAGCCAGCCTGTGCCAACGTCTTCCAGGCTGATGCTGAGGCCTACTGTGATGGCCTGGGATTCGGATGCTGAACCTGAGGGATCCCAGCCTGCACAGGAGTCCCCGCCTCCAGAACCAGCTGAGCCGGGGCTGGGGCCTGAGCCTAAAGGGTCCTCACCTGTGCTGGGTCCTCAGGTGCAGGCACCAGCTGAGTCTGCTCTGGCTCCTGAGGTGATTGAGGACCCATTGCCTGCAGGTGCTCCACTCTCAGTCCCGTCAGAGGAGGCTGAGGTTGCCTCTGGGTCCGGTTACCCTCCAGCCTCTCCTGAGCTGCAGAGGCTCAGGGCAGAGAGGCGGAGAGAAATAAGTTCCCGCAGGAGGAGTGCTCGCCTCCAGGCCAGGAGAGGCAAGTCACCTGTGGACCGGGGTCGCCCTATGCCTCGGGGCAGATAAAAGCCGGCCAGCCCCAGTCCCAAGTTGTGGGTGCAACATTGTTGGTTGCTAGTTCCTGCCTGAACCCTGGCCTGCTTTCCTGCCTGAGCTCCTGACCCGCCCTGGCTCCCTGCTTGCAAGCCTGTTCCTGACTTCACCCGACTCCTTGCCCTGCACCCAGCTTCAGCTACTACGGACTGCCTCCCCGTTGCACCTTTGACCTCGGACCAGACTTGGACCTCGCCTCTCGAGTAACCCATGGGACCAGCACACCTACCTTGCAATACTGTAGGTACAATGGAGGAAGCAAGGAAGTTTTCCTCTCCTCCTTCAAATTAGCTTCCTTCACAGCTACATAGAACAGTCAGTAGTGCCTATTGGACGTGCAAAGCTGAAAATGCTGGGAGATATGGTATATATGCTGGATAGGACCCCAAATCTTCAACAAGCATCTCAAGAAATTTGGGATAAGTAATATCTAACTGGTTGAACAAAAACTATCGCTGTAACACACAGCCTTTTATTCTTGGTACTCCTTGTGTTTCTGATGGTTTCAGTTACAGCTTAATGTTTCCGTATATCTTGCAAGTCATGTGCACAACATCCCTTGTTCTCTTTATTTCTTATGACAGTGCTCTCCCCTTACCTGTCTGTATCTTATCGCAAGTATCAGGTCGTTGTTTTTTAAAGGAAAACTGAAAAAAAGAAGAAAATTATGGGAAGATACAGCAATGGAAACTGAAGTGATAACTGACTGTACTGTTCCCACGAATCTAATTTTACCATTTAGCTACAGTAAAGAAACTGAACTAATAGAGGCAGGGAATTGATGCAAAACCTTTCAACTGCTGCCAGAATTACTATTTGTCAAAACTGAGTTGGGGGGGCTGATAAGAAGACCATACACGACAGAATGGATAACTAAAACCTGGGGCATAGAATGCATGGTTAAGCAGAGAGGAAAGAAAACCAGGTAATGAATTCATCGAGAAATGGAGCCCTTTTTATAAAACATGCAGGAGGATATAAAATATAGATAATGTAAACCCATTTGTGTTATTTGGAACCCTGTGATATTTATTTATTATGTTTGATTTTTGCTTCAGAAACCTGTTCCTGTATATTTAAAGGTATAGGGATCCCTGAGCTACATGTTTAAAGGTAAAGGTACCCCTGCCTGTACGGGCCAGTCGTGTCCGACTCTAGGGTTGTGCGCTCATCTCACTTAAGAGGCCGGGAGCCAGCGCTGTCCGAAGACACTTCCGAGTCACGTGGCCAGCGTGACAAAGCTGCTCTGGCAAGCCAGAACCAGCGCAGCACACGGAAACACCGTTTACCTTCCTGCTATAAAGCGGTACCTATTTATCTACTTGTACTTAGGGGTGCTTTTGAACTGCTAGGTGGGCAGGAGCTGGGACTGAAAGACGGGAGCTCACCCCGCCGCGGGGATTCGAACCGCCGACTATACGATCGGCAAGTCCTAGGCACTGAGGTTTTACCCACAGCACCACCCGCGTCCCGCTAGAGCTACATGTTTAGCTCTATATAAAAAGGTAAAGGTAAAATACCCCTGGCGGTTAAGTCCAGTCACAGATTACTCTGGGGTTGCGGCGCTCATCTCACTTTGCAGGCCGAGAGAGCCAGTGTTTGTCTGCAGACAGCTTTTCTGGGTCATGTGGCCAGCATAACTAAGCTGCTTCTGGCGCAACGCAAAACCTAAACAAGAGCAGCGCATGGAAATGCCATTTACCTTCCCGCTGGAGTGGTGCCTATTTATCTACTTGCACTTTTTGGTGTGCTTTCGAACTGCTAGGTTGGCAGGAGCTGGGACTGAGCAATGGGAGCTCACCCCTTTGTGCGGATTTGAACTGCCGACCTTCTGATCGGCAAGCCCAAGAGGCTCAGTGGTTTAGACCATAGCACCACCTGCACCCCTAGTTCTATATAAATGTAAAGGGACCCCTGACCGTTAGGTCCAGTTGTGGACGACTCTGGGGTTGCAGTACTCATCTTGCTTTACTGGCCGAGGGAGCCGGCGTGCAGCTTCCAGGTCATGTGGCCAGCATGACTAAGCCACTTCTGGCGAACCAGAGCAGCGCACAGAAATGCCATTTACCTTCCCACCAGAGCAGTACCTACTTATCTGCTTGCACTTTGACATGCTTTCGAACTGCTAGGTTGGAAGGAGCAGGGACCGAGCAATGGGAGCTCACCCCGTTGCGGGGATTCAAACCGCTGATCTTCTGATCGGCAAGCCCAAGGGGCTCAGTGGTTTAGACCACAGTGCCACCTGCATCCCACCTAGTTCTATATAACCCCTACTAAATTTTATTTAGCATCTGTTATTATACTTCATTATGTTTCATTAGAGAGAGAGAGAGAGAGAGAGAGAGAGAAGCTCTGGGAGGGGACAGCCAGCAAGCTGACTCTGCTGTGCTCTGGCTGCCATCCTCAAAATGAATCTGGTCGTCTCCCTGTGACCTTTGCTTCTTAATATCCTGCTTGAACCACCACATCAGTCATCTTGCCCTTCTTGCCACCTTTGCAGTGGAAACATGGATTTTTCTCCTTCCTGGTGTAATGATTACATGAAAAATATTTCTTCGACGCTGGGGAAATGACCAAGGAGAGGACCATCAGTTCAGGCCAAACCCTGGGAGCCAGGATCATACCTTAGAATCTTAGAATCATAGATCTGGTCCGGTCCCCTGCAACGCAGGAGTTGCAGCTAAAACATCCAAGACAGGTGGCCACCCAACCTCTGTTGAGAAACCTCCAAGGAAGGTTTTGAATTAAGTCCTTGCATTAAGTCATTCCACAAGGAGAGAGAGCAAGGAGCGAAGGAGGTCTCCAGTATGCCCACTTGCCCCACCGATGAGCAGACAGCATGGCCCAACTCTGCTCCAGCCTCAGGGCAAAATGTCCCATGTTTCCTGTATGTGTGTGTCTCAAGTTAGACAAGGCAGGTATTGCCCTCCATACCTTCCAACATTATTATTATTATTATTATTATTATTATTAATAATAATAATAATAATAATTTATTATTTGTACCCCACCCATCTGGCTGGGTTTCCCCAGCCACTCTGGGCGGCTTCCATAGAAACCAAAAAACATACATTAAAAACTTCCCTGAACAGGGCTGCCTTAAGATATCTTCTGAATGCCAGGTAGTTGTTTATCATTTTGACATCTGATGGGAGGGCATTCCACAGGGTGGGTGCCACTACCGAGAAGGCCCTCTGCCTGGTTCCCTGTAGCTTTGCTTCTCGCAATGAGGGAACCGCCAGAAGGCCCTCGGCGCTGGACCTCAGCGTCCGGGCAGAATGATGGGGGTGGAGACGCTCCTTCAGGTATACTGGGCCGAGGCCGTTTAGTGCTTTAAAGCTCGGAAACGTACTGGGAGCCAATGTAGATCTTTCAAGACCAGTGTTATGTGGTCTCGGCGGCCGCCCCCAGTCACCAGTCTAGCTGCTGCATTCTGGATTAGCTGTAGTTTCTGAGTCACCTTCAAAGGTAGCCCCACGTAGAGCGCATTGCAGTAGTCCAAGCGGGAGATAACTAGAGCATGCACCACTCTGGCGAGACAGTCCGCGGGCAGGTAGGGTCTCAGCCTGCGTACCAGGTGGAGTTGGTAGACAGCTGCCCTGGATACAGAATTGACCGGTGCCTCCATGGACAGCTGTGAGTCCAGAATGACTCCCAGGCTGCGCACCTGTTCCTTCAGGGGCACAGTTACCCCATTCAGGACCAGGGAGTCCTCCACACCAGCCCGCCCCCTGTCCCCCAAAAACAGTACTTCTGTCTTGTCTGAGATACACATGGATTCAGCCTCAATCCATTAGCCGCCATCCATCCTCCAACCGCCTCCAGACACTCACACAGGACCTTCACCGCCTTCACTGGTTCTGATTTGAAAGAGAGGTAGAGCTGGGTATCATCTGCATATTGATGGACACCCAGCCCAAACCCCCTGATGATCTCTCCCAGCGGCTTCATACAGATAATATAAGCATGGGGGAGAGGACAGAACCCTGAGGCACCCCACAAGTGAGAACATCCAGTGAGTCCAGGAGAACATCCGCCACGACCTGAAGCAGCTCGGACAGGGAATCCTTGGTGCAGCGGGGAGGTCGGTACACCAAAAGGAATCCTGTACTGCCCCTATTGCCCAACTTCCAGAACATACACTCAGAAAACTGGGTCTTCCCAGTAGGACACCTGATGCAAGCTAATGACTTCCTAAAAATCACTGCAACCCCCCCTCCCCGCCCACATGACCTGGGTTGCTGTGCGTAAGAGAAACCCGGTGGGCAAGCAGCGGCAAAGACAGGCCCATCTGCTTCCTCCAACCAGGTCTCTGTCACACATGCCAGGTCAAATCCTCCATCCACAATCAAGTCGTGGATGGCAGTGGTTTTTGTTGTGTATTGAGTCAAAGGATTTTATATCTGTATTATTATTGTCTGTATTTGCATTAGGGTAAAGTAACTGCCTTTTGGTTCCAGAGGGTACAGCTACTATTGGTTCATTTAAGCTGCTGTATTTGGATCCTCTATCTTATTGGTTGCCTCCAAAAGGCAGGACTGTGATTGCCTGATATTGTTCCCTCCAAAATGTATCCTTTCTAGCTAGTTCCCTGTCCCTATAAATGTACCTCTCCCCTCCTCAAGTTTCAGTCTTGTTGCTTTTAATAAAGAAGTGTTACTAGAGAACTGTCTCCAGCATATTATGTCAAGAGAGCTGAAATCACAAACCCCACGTCACAACAGTTTTATTCATCATTGACCTGGCATTACACAGCAACACCTTCAGGTCATGTGGGTTTCCCCTGTTGATTCCAGTATCCATCTGGTCAAGGCCAGACCCGGAGGCAGGGATAGTCCTCAAACAATGACTAAACCTGCCTCCTCGGTAAAGACATGGTCTGGTCTTAGCGTAACTCCTCCTGCTGCCCATGATCATTGAGATCGGATGTCCCAGTGCTTCCCCCCCTGTGGAACTTGTCCCAGCAATCATGTTGGCTGGGGCCCCACTCCCAGGCAGCCCTGATCCCGCCCCTTAAAAACAAAACACAAACTATACAGAACCAATAAAACAACAAAAAACAAAAACAGAACAATTATACTAAAATTAATCACCAACCAAATATCCATCCCACCCACCCACCCCCAACAAAGGAAAAAAGGGAAAAAAGAAATACAAATTTAAATTGCCACCGACTGCTTGAGGACATTTTAAAACACATTAACCACTTGGAACAGGGAAGCAATCGCAGAACACTTCCCACTTCCCCAAAAGTTTGTTCCAAATAAGGGCCTGGGCCACGCCCCCTGCAGTCCTCCCCACAGCTGATGGTCCAAGCCATGAAAATAGAGACATCCCATTCCATAATGATATTTTTTACTATTTATACCCCACCCAACTGACTGGGTCGTCAGCTTCCAACATATACAGAAACATAATTAAACATTAAAACAATTCCCTATACAGGATTGCCTTCAGACGGCTCAGGGATGGAGAACTCCAATACCCCCCAATATTTCTCCAATGAGAATAGGGGTACATTCCGGGATCAAATCAGAAACTGGGACAGCTTTTCTAAATCAGGGACGTCCCTGGAAAACAATGGGAGAGCAGCCTGCCTCTTGGGGATCAAGGGCAAGACAGACAGGGGTATAATCGACATATCTGAGCCCCTGGTAGATGCTTCAATGAAATCTAACTCTGTGGGATTTCTCCACATGTAGATGTGTGCTAATTCTGGTTACGCCTCTGACATTCATCACGTCTTGGCTTCCAGCAGTAGGAAAACAGGCCATGTGCGACCACAATCCAGCACAAAGTTAAGGGTGCTGTGTTGCACAGTGGTTAGAGTGTTGGATTAGGACTTGGGAGATCAGGGCTTGGTGACTTTGGGGGCCACTCACTGTCTCCCAGTGAGAGCCAGTGTGGTGTAGTGGTTAAGAGCGGTAGACTTGTAATCTGGTGAACCGGGTTCGCTTCCCCGCTCCTCCACATGCAGCTGGTGGGTGACCTTGGGCTTGTCACACTTCTTTGAAGTCTCTCAGCTTCACTCACCTCACAGAGTGTTTGTTGTGGGGGAGGAAGGGAAAAGGAGAATGTTAGCCGCTTTTGAGACTCCTTCGGGTAGTGATAAAGCAGGATATCAGATCCAAACTCCTCCTCTTCTTCTCTTCTTCTTCTCCCAGCCTAACCTACCTCACAAGACTGTTGTGAGGATAAAATTAGGAGGGGAGAACCATGTACAGACCCTTGAGCTCCTTGGAGTAAAAAGGGCGGGGTATAATTGAAATAACTAAATAAATAAATTGCAATCCAAGGGTTTAAGTGATGTCAAACCCATGTCAGTTGTGTGGCCAGACCATAAAAGGTGAAAAGAATAGAGCATCACCCAGTGACTGGAGGTGAACAGAATGACCAAAAAGCTCTTTTGTGTGATTTCCCTTATGAAACGACGGTAAAAATAGAAAAATGTAAGTGGAAAAGCTGCCACAAATAAAATATTTTCCCTGATGTTTGGGGAAGCAGCACTTGAAGGAAATTGTCTTTGACATTCTACTAAATGTCAATTTTATGTGGGACCCAACTCTGAAGATGAATCCTCCAAACGTTAATTGGAGACATGAGGTTCCCATTAGCCGGGGCAAAACGTTGCCGCCTCCTGCTTCAGATGCCTTGATTGATAAAATTATTCTTTTATGGTCTAATTAATCAGAATGTCATTCTGCCTGCTGGAATTTGTTCAGGGAGTGCCAAGGTTCACTCAGCTGCAGGAGGAGGAGGAGGAACAGGGGTGGGACTTCCTCCGCAAAGGGGGCAGAAGGAAGGGTAGACCCACAAAAGGCAGGCGCAGTTGGTATGCAGACACACACACACACACACACACACACACACACACACACAACACACAATCAGGTTTTCTGGTGCTTTTCAACTTTCTAAAAGCTCTGACTGCTAGGCCAATTTTCTAGTTCAGGCAACTGTATCTCAGATGAGGCATCAATACAGAATCGTAGAATAGAGTCATAGAATTGTAGAGTGGAAAGAGATCCCTGAAATGGGGAAATCACAAGATTCACCGAAAGATGACCACCCAATCTCTGCTTTAAAAAAAACTTGAAGAAGGCTTTCCCATCACCTCTCAGTCTTCTCTTATCGAGGATAAATACTATTCTTCCCCTCCTCGTTTAACCCCCACAACAATCCTGCGAGGTAAGTTAGGTTGAGAGGAAGTGCTCTTCTTTGGGTCCTAGCCCAACCACAACACCACACTTGTTTTCTATACAGTGGTACCTTGGGTTACAGACACTTCCTATATACCTGAAGGAGCGTCTCCACCTGCATCGTTCAGCCCGGATGCTGAGATCCAGCGCCGAGGGCCTTCTGGCGGTTCCCTCATTGCGAGAAGTGAGGTTACAGGGAACCAGACAGAGGGCCTTCTCGGTAGTGGCGCCCGCCCTGTGGAACGCCCTCCCTTCAGATGTGAAGGAAATAAGTAGCTATCTTCTCTTTAAAAGACATCTGAAGGCAGCCCTGTTTAGGGAAGTTTTTAATATTTAATGCTGTATTGTTTTTAACACTCGATTGGGAGCCGCCCAGAGTGGCTGGGGAAACTCAGCCAGATGGGCGGGGTATAAATAAAAATTTTTTATTATAAATTATTATTCAGGTTACAGACACTTCAGGTTACAGACTCTGCTAAGCCAGAAATAGTACCTTGGGTTAAGAACTTTGCTTCAGGATGAGAACAGAAATCGTGTGGCGGCGGCAGCGGGAGGCCCCATTAGCTAAAGTGGTACCTCAGGTTAAGAACAGTTTCAGGTACACCTTTCCCAAGAAACCAGAGGCCTTCCTCCTGGGCATTGTGGACCAAAGGGTGTTAAAGAAGGATAGAACATTTTTTATGTATGCAACTACAGCAGCAAGAATACTTATTGCAAAATATTGGAAGATACAAGATCTTCCCACGCTGGAAGAGTGGCAGACGCAGTTGATGGGCTATATGGAACTGGCTGAAATGACTGGCAGAATCCGGGATTTGGGAGAAGAGACAATGGAAGAAGACTGGAAAAAATTTAAGGACTATTTACAAAAACATCATAAGTTGTATGAATGTTAAGAATCTGCATGACTTGGAAAATTTAGCTCCTGCAACCAGATTGAGAAAACAGAAAGTTAAGTCATAAGTAAGAAAAAGTTGAAATTTAAAGCTATTATTTGCATTATTTTAAGGTATAAATATTTGACAAAAGGTACTTTAATTTTAGAAGTAAAATATTTTGAAAGATATAAATAAGCTTTATTGCTTTAATGTAAAGAACGCAGGGTGAGGGAGATGTGGGGAAGCTCAGTTAACAACTTAAAAATGTACTCTGAAAGTTGGATTATTTTTCTTTTTTTCTTTTCTATCTTTTTCTTTTTTCCTTCTGTAAACTGAAAATATAATAAAAATTTTATTTAAAAAAAAAAAAAAGAACAGTTTCAGGTTAAGAACGGGCCTCTGGAACGAATTAAGTTCTTAACCCGAGGTACCACTGTAGCACACTTGCATTAAAAGAAGCAAAGAGGTTGAGTTTCCCACCTTGCCTTTCTCTCGAGACAGCCAGAGGTCATCCAGACATGTCGAGCCCTGGACAGCTCCCCTGGAGTGCCTTTTTGGGGGTGTCTCTTGAGCAGAGCTGCCCCAAGACAAGATGATGCTTCCCTGCCATGTTCAGAAGCGCAGACTGGCATCAGAGCTGACCCAAACAGTGTGGGCAGCAGGATAGCAGCATCCTCAAGCGCACCTGAGTGCTACTGGCTAGTTTAGGGGGTGCAGGGCACTACCCCCTCTGCCCTCCAACAAGCGGGAACAGCCAAGCAGACCGTGCTGCTGTTGCCCCTCAGCTTCTGCCACCTGAGGCAGGTACCACCCTCTGCCCAATAGCCAGGCCGGCCCTCTGCTTGAGTGCTGTTGGGATGGGAGCTGAGCTGAGTCCTCCCCCTGCCTCTTTCTATTAGCCTCTGCATCTCCACTCTCCGCCTTGCCCAGGGACACAGGACCCCCAAAAGTACCCTCAAGGCACAAGGGGACCGAGGCATAATAAAACAGCAAGTGCCCTCGTTTCCTTTCAAAAGAACTTTCTTAAAGTATTCCAAAACACCATAAACAAGCAAAGCCACCCATCCGGCTAAGTGCGCTGGGATTAGATGTGGGGAGAAATGGCCATTATTACCGCTGGCTAATGGTCCCTATTTTGTTTACACTTTCCACTTTCCCCTCTAATAGCTGCTCCAGGTCTCCCTGTCATTTTTCTCTCCTCATTGCTATTGCTGGCAATTACTCCCCAAGTATTTGCATTTAATGATAATGCCAGGGTCCTGCGTGCCGGGGGCTCTGAATGTGCATGCGTGGCTCTAACTAGGAATGCCGTGATTGGGAAGAGGAAAGAAGGAAGAGGGGGGGTGAACCAAAAGTCCCCTCCTGGCAACACCTAGAAACTGAAAAGCCCTTTTGGCTGCAATTGAAATTTGAATTTCAGCAGCAAATCTGAACTGAGGTTTTGTACATGTTATGCAAACAAGGAACCAGCAAATGTAGCTTTTCAGAGATGTGGTAGACTGCGGGGAAAAAGGCAGATATGGCTTCACTATGAGACTGGAAATCCTAATAGCCTACCCACCCTGCAGATGATGGTTAGAAAAGAGAGATTTATTTATTTTTTAATTACCAAACAATAATCAAGACATGGTGATTTTTAAAAGCAATCTTTTCCCCGTTGGCTCAGGATATATGACTCTTGCATGCCTCTGTGTCTCAGGAATTAAGTACTTCCTGGACACAAATGCTTAAGAATATTGGCCGGATCAATGGGGACCCATCTGTGCTGGGCCCAGGGATACCCCAAGATCCTGCAAGCAGGATCAGAGATGTGCCTGGCCCAGGGGTTAACCTGAGCAACACGGTCCAGGTCCGGACCCAAATCCAAGGATTCCACAAGGAGCCAGTCCAACAGGGCTAAGCCAGGACACGAGGCAGGAAACCAGGCAAGGACAGCTACAGGATCTAGCATACAGCAATGTTGCTCCCGCAACCTGGGGTGGGGTCCGACAGCCTTTTATCTTTGTCGGGGTAAAAGCCGGTCCTGATCCCCTGGTGACTCACCTCCCTGTTTCGCCTGAAGGCGAGCACTCTTCCTGTGCGTACTCAGGTCTCTCCTTCTCTCAGACCTCAGTCTCTGCAGCTCGGGAGACGTCAGTGGGTTACTAGACCCAGAGGCCGCCTCAGCCTCCCCTGACCCAACCAGTAGTGGAGCAGCTGTAAGTGATGTCCCAGCTGAAGGCAACGAGGTCATCCCCGCATCTGGAGGCAGGGCAGGCTGAGGCCCCTGACTCGGCCCAGCTGGTGCTTGTTGCAGGGGAACCTGTGCAGACTGGGGCTCTTCAGGATCAGGCCCCAGACTTGGTTCAGGTGATGCCTGAGGCAGAGGACCTGGTGCAGACTGAGTCTCCTCTGGTTCCAAGTCCGAGCCCCAGTCCCAGGCCATCACACCATATAATCCAGCATTGTGTTCTCACAGTGGCCAGCCAGATTCAGGGTCAGAGCACAATAGCAGAGCTCTCCCCTTCTGCGGCTCTAGCAACTGGTGTTCAGAAGCACAGCTGTTTCCAGCTGTGGAAGCAGAGGAGAGCCATCCTGGCTAGTAGTCATTGATATCCCTCTGCTCCATGAATTTGTCTGAATGGTAGTCGGTGGCTATCACAGCCTCCTGTGGGAGAGAGTTCCATAGTTCAACTGTCTGCTGCGTGAAGAAGTCCTTTCTTTTATCTGTCCTGAATCTTCCAACACTCGGCTTCACTGGATGTCCAAATATTATGAGAGAACTGAAAAGTTTTCTCTCTCCATTTTACTCCTGCCATGCATAAAAAGGTAAAGGGACTCCTGACTGTTAGGTCCAGTTGCGGACGACTCTGGGGTTGTTGCGCTCATCTCGCTTTACTGGCCAAGGGAGCGAGCGTACAGCTTCCGGGTCATGTGGCCAGCATGACTAAGCCGCTTCTGGCGAACCAGAGCAGCGCACGGAAACACCGTTTACCTTCCCGCCGGAGCGGTACCTATTTATCTACTTGCACTTTGACGTGCTTTCGAACTGCTAGGTTGGCAGGAGCAGGGACAGGGACCGAGCAACGGGAGCTCACCCTGTGGCGGGGAATCGAACCCCCGAACTTCTGATCGGCAAAGCCAAGAGGCTCTGTGGTTTAGACCACAGTGCCACCCACATTCCTTCATGGTAAGTACCAGCACCTTTTTTTCTAGAAGAAAAGCACGAATTGGTACCTACTAGCCATGATGCTTGTTTCCTACCTAGTACAGTTATTTGGTTGGTCACAGTGAGAACAGGATGCTGGACTAGATAGGCCTTTGATCTGATCCAATTTCTTAAGCTGAGGGATAGCTCAGTCAGTAGAGCATAAGACTCTGAACCTCAGGATCATGGGTTTGAGCCCCAAGTTGGTCAAAAGAATCCTGCATGGCAGGGGTTTGGACTAGATGATCCTCGTGGTCCTTTTCAACTCTACAGTCCTTTTTCTCCCAGCTGGACCCAGTTATGAGCTTTGGCATCAGAAGCCAGTACAGTGGTGCCTCGCAAGACGAAATTAATCCATTCCGTGAGTCTCTTCGTATAGCGTTTTTTTCGTCTTGCGAAGCAAGCCCATTGACAGCTTAGCGGATTAGCGCTATTAGCGGTTTAGTGGCTTTTAGCGGCTTTTAGCGGCTTATCAGCTTAGCGGATCAGCTGATAAGCGGCTTAGCTGCTTAGAAAAAGGGGGGGAAGGGGGGAAACCCGCAGGAACTCGCAAGACCTTTTTGTCTTGCGAAGCAAGCCCATAGGGAAATTCTTTTTGCGAAGCGCCTCCAAAACGGAAAACCCTTTTGTCTAGCGGGTTTTCCATCTTGCGAGGCGTTCGTCTTGCGGGGCACCACTGTAGCAACTTTGTCCCATGAGCTGAGTAAGTTCTGGGTGAGCTGCTGCTCCATGATGGTTGTGCTGGCCTGTTAGCAGAACAAGAAGGCACAGCAGGCTCCTCTGCTGCTCGTGGGGCTTTTCCTCTGCCCCCCTCTCTGGCCTCTTTGTGTCTCAGAGCTTCTGTCTATTTGCTCTGAACATCCAGACAGATCAGATTCACTGCCTGAAGGCTCAAAACCTTTCAAAGGTCAGTGTAGCTTCCTCTTGCTTAATGTGAGAAAAGCCAAGGGCAGTCCTCAGACACATCATCCCCTGTGCTGTCCATCACCGATCCAGAGAGGGCACAGGCATGGGACTCACATCCCAAGGGATCTCCAACCTGCGCATTCCCCAAAAGGATATTATCATCTCCAGTCGAATAGAGCAGATGATGTCTTAAGAGTAGGAATATCAGGTGTTGTGAACCACAAGTTCCAGGATGTCCCGTGATCAGAAATGTTGAGGTTGAACAACCCTGAGAGGGTGCCACTGTGACTGGCTGCCCCTCTGTCAGACCCTGGTTTTCTTTCCTCGGCAGATTCACTCAGCTTAGATCACCCTACACCTGAGAGCAAAGGAAGGTATCTGTGATGGCCTGGGATTCGGACTCAGATGCTGAACCTGAGGGATCCCAGCCTGCACAGCATGCCCCGCCTCCAGAACCAGCTGAGCCGGGGCTGGGGCCTGAGCCCGAAGGGCCCAAACCTGTGCCGGATCCTCAGGAGCAGACACCAGCTGAATCCGCTCTGGCTCCAGAGGTGATTGAGGACTCGTTGCCTGGAGGTGCTCCTCTCCCAGCCCTGTCAGGGGAAGCTGAGGTTGCCTCTGGGTCCGGTAACCCTCCAACCTCTCCTGAGCTGCAGAGGCTCAGGGCAGAGAGGTGGAGGGAACTAAGTTCCCGCAGGAGGAGTGCTCGCCTCCAGGCCAGGAGAGGCAAGTCACCAGAGGATCGGGGCCACCCCATGCCTTGGGGCAGATAAAAGCCGGCCAGACCCAGTCCCAAGTTGCGGGAGCAACATTGTTGGTTGCCAGTTCCTGCCTGAACCCTGTCCTGCTTTCCTGCCGGCGCTCCTGACCTCGTCCAACTCCCTGCCCTGCACTCAGCTTTGATGGACTGCCTCCATCCTGCACCTTTGACCTTGCACTGGACTCGGACCTCGCCTCACGGTTAACCCACCGGACCAGCACAGTATCTGCTGCTACATCAAAAGGCCCATCTAGCCTAACCAGATGCCCCAGTGGGAAGCAGTGTTTCAGTGCAATAATCTGGAGTAAGTCAGTGGTGGGGCAAGCAGGAAGGAGGTCTTTTCCCCAGATGGAAAGGGGAAATTATAGCACATAAAATCATAGAATTGTGGAGTTGGAAAGTACCGTGAGGGTCATCTGGTCCAACCCCCTGCAATGCAGGAATCACAGCTAAAGAATCCCTGAAACATCTTGTGGTGATCACACAGGGTCCCCGGACGTTTAACGGTCTATTGATCCCGGTGCCACCACTATGCTCACTTCCCTGCTTTCACCAACCCCTTACCCTCGGGTAAAACACTGAGTCCAGACAGTTGTTCAAAGTGAACCAAATAAACAAGTTTATTTTATAAATATTAACAAGTTAATGGTTTCTCGGATAATATTCATGTCAGTATCTTAACTTTAGTTTTTTACCAGCCTATACCTTCCTAATACCTTCTGACTGATTGTCTCAACTGTTTGACTGACTCCTCTTAACAAATTCTCTCCCTCTCTCACACCAGACTAGCCCAACCCTCAGACTTATTCTCTCTCTGTCTCTTCTAACTCCAGACTGACTTCTCAACCATCCTAACTCTAACTCTTAACTCCTCCCCTTGGGTTCCCATTGGTTAGTCATTTTACAATTAGTTAACCCTTTCCTTATGAACCCAGTATGATGCCACACATTTAGGAGGGCAAATGCCACACATCTGTTCAGAAACCTCCAGTGAAGGAGAGTCCACCATCTTCTGAGGGAGCCTGCTACACTGTCAAAGAGTTCTTACCATCATAACGTTCTTCATAAGGTTTAGATGGAATCTCCTTCCTTGTCATTTGAATCTATTGGTTTGGGTCCTCCCCTCTAGATCAGCAGAAAACAAGCTTGATCCATCTTCCATGTGACAGTGCTTTGATATTTGGAGACAGTTCTCATATCACCTCTCTGTTTCCTAGTCTCCAAGCTAAATATCCCCATCGCCTTGAACCATTCCTCATAAGGCTTCTTTTCCAGACCCCAGATCAGCCTGGTTTTCCTCCTCTGTACATCTTCCAGCTTGTCTCTATCCTTCTTAAACTGTGGTGTCCAGAACTGGACACAGGACTCCAGTACAAGAATGGCAGAGGATCAACATTTCTCAGAAGGAGGATGAGCCTTCGATTGCCACTGGCCCAGCCCTTGTGGGAAACCTGCGGTCAGGCACAATGAGCTCCCTGACATTCTCAAAGGGCATATAAAGAGGAAAGTCCCTGTAGTCACATTGCAAGAGGCAGAGAATCAGCATCACCAACCAGCATGTTCGCACCGTGTAGTTATCATGGATCACTTTCCTAAGCTGAAGGGTAGACCAAATCAAGGCATGAGAATTACTTTTCTAGTCAGAGCTGGTAGGTCTCATGGGGAAAGCTGTTGAGAGTTGTTGCTGTGGGATGTGAAACACAAGAGCAGTCAAGTACAATATTCCTAGAGTGAACATGTTTACACATGGGGAGGGATGTTTGTCCAGCCAGCAGGTAAACTTCCTGTTTCCTTCTGGGCTGGGGCAGACTTCCTCTGCATGTGACTAGAGGTGGGTGTGGCCTCACCTGTGCAGGTAATGACAAAAGCACAGGGCAGGGCAGCCATATCTCTCTTTTTGACTACATGCATCGAAGAAGCAACATCTGCTTAGCCAAAGATACTCTCTTGGCTTCCAAGAGTGTATGTTACTTTTCTAAGCTAAGTCTGCCTTCTGGGATCTGATTGTGAACAGAATGTGAGTAAACTCTTTTTATACTTTTGTAAAAGACTGTGTCATCTCTTATATTTTATGAGGGAATAAGGGGAAATTACCAGAATAGTTATTATAGAGGCCTTAGCGAGCCTGAGCAAACGCAGCCGCTGCAAACTTAAAATAAAGGGGAATGTGTTACTCTGCTGAAATTGTGGAACTTGTTAACACAAGTTGGAAAAGGATATAATCAGACAATATATCCTCTCCTGCATCCCTGAACATTCCCACAGTTACATTCCCATGTTCAATCCCTGCTGGTGTCTCCAATGGGTTGGGAGAGACTCCTGCCCCAAACCCTGGAGAGCTGCAGTCAGTCAGTGTAGACCATACTGAGACAATGGATGAAGAGCCTGATTTGGTATAAGGCAGCTTCCTATGTTCCTATATTCAAGGTGGAGGAAAAGCCTCTATGAAGGAAGGAAAAGTGCTGGGGAGGAGACCTCCAGGCTCTCCAGTCTTTTCTTCTGCTGCTCTTTGCAACTGCAATGAACATACAGAAAGCCACATGAGATTCCAGAATTTGGGAAGGGGGGAATTCTCCAGATCATATGTCAAATATTTCTGGGGCAATATGTTTTGCCCACAATGCGTCCCAGGAAGGATCTGGTAATGGGAGGTCATGGTAAAGGTGAGAGGAAGACAGTAATTGCAGCTTTTCCAAGAAGAGATTTGCTCTGTCTGTCTGTGTGGGAACTGGCCGGTCTTGCCTCACAGTGGGGTCAGTCTCACTTGGTATTCAGAGAGTGGAGTTCACAGAGAACAAGAAAAATTGATTCGTCTGGTTAAAGGAAAGCCCTTCCTAGGCACTGCATTTCTGGAGGCTGAAGAATTCACCATACCGGAGCTCTCTCTCCTGCACTCTGATTTCATAAAATCATAGAATTTTAGAGTTGCAAGAGTCCTCCAAGGGGAATCACAAAGTTGGTCATCTGCTTCCGCCTCTCACTTCAAGCTGCTTAGGCCAGCACTCTTCTTTACGCAGCTGCAGGAATAGGAAGGACCCAAGCTCTCTGTGCAAATGACTTTTTGTGTTTTTTTTCAAAATGTTATTCATTTTTCTTTTTCATTCATTACATACATCTCAAGTTCTTAACATTTACTATATATTCCTCCCTCCCTCCCCTCCACGACTTCCCCCAACTTCCTCTTCTGGTTTGTTTCTATTTTCACCCACTTTGCTATCTCTTAACAGAAAAAGTTATTAATAACATATCAAACCTAAAAATTAAAGTAAATACACCATCATATTTCACTATCTTCTAAATTTTTTCTGATGTTGATAATGTGAATGTTTGTTTAAATCCTGCCATCAAGTCTATTGACATTCTTTGTTTCTGCAAATATAATATGAATGGTTCCCAATCTTTTTCAAAGTCTTTGTTGTCTTATTCTCTTAGTCTATCTGTCGTTTTTGCCAGTTCTGCATACCGTATTTTCCTCTCTTTAGGACGCACTTTTTCCCTCCTAAAAAACAAGGGAAAATGTGTGTGTGTCCTATGGAGCAAATGCAGGGGGGAGGCAGGCAGGGAAAGCCCCCAAGAGCCGCACACAAGCTCTGTGCGGCTCTTGCGGGTTTTTCCCCAGGAGGGAGAAGGGACTGACTGGCTGCATCAGTCCCTTCTCCCTCCTCGTAGAAAAGTCCGCAGGAGCCGTGTGCTCCTTAAAGGGTGCGTGGCTCCTGTGGGCTTTTGCGGGAGATGTGGGAATTCCCCCACCTCCCGCAAAAGCAGGGAGAAGGTCTGTGAGAAGCGCACAGGCTGCCTGCAGCCTGTCCGCTGCTCCCAGAGCTGGGGGGGTGTGTCATATTTTCTTCCTTGATTTCCCCCTCTGGAAACTAGGTGCGCCCTATGGTCAGGTGCGCACTATGGAACAAAAAATATGGTAGTTCATCAACTTCTCTTGCCATTGTTCTTTAGTTGGTATTTCTCCAGTCTTCAAATTTTGTGCAATCAACCTTCTGTGCAAATGAGTTAAATACCATGATGGGGCCCCATCCATCCATAGTGCTGACTGGCCAGGAATCCTAGAATCATAGAGTTGGAAGAGACCACAAGGGCCATCGAGTCCAACCACCTGCCAAGCAGGAAACACCATCAGAGCACTCCTGACATATGGTTGTCAAGCCTCTGCTTAAAGACCTCCAAAGAAGGAGACTCCACCACACTCCTTGGCAGCAAATTCCACTGTCGAACAGCTCTTACTGTCAGGAAGTTCTTCCTAATGTTTAGGTGGAATCTTTTTTCTTGTAGTTTGGAACCATTGCTCCGTGTCCGCTTCTCTGGAGCAGCAGAAAACCACCTTTCTCCCTCCTCTATGTGACATCCTTTTATATATTTGAACATGGCTATCATATCACCCCTTAACCTCCTCTTCTCCAGGCTAAACATGCCCAGCTCCCTTAGCCGTTCCTCATAAGGCATCATTTCCAGGCCTTTGACCATTTTGGTTGCCCTCCTCTGGACACGTTCCAGTTTGTCAGTGTCCTTCTTGAACTGTGGTGCCCAGAACTGGACACAGTACTCCAGGTGAGGTCTGACCAGAGCAGAATACAGTGGCACTATTACTTCCCTTGATCTAGATGCTATACTCCTATTGATGCAGCCCAGAATTGCATTGGCTTTTTTTAGCTGCCGCGTCACATTGTTGGCTCATGTCAAGTTTGTGGTCAACCAAGACTCCTAGATCCTTTTCACATGTACTGCTCTCAAGCCAGGTGTCACCCATCTTGTATTTGTGCCTCTCATATTTTTTTTGCCCAAGTGCAATACTTTACATTTCTCCCTGTTAAAATTCATCTTGTTTGTTTTGGCCCAGTTCTCTAATCTGTCAAGGTTGTTCTGAAGTGTGATCCTGTCCTCTGGAAGGACCTTACAAAACCCAGCCTTCCCCAAGCTGGTTACCTGCAAGGGGTTTGGAGTACAATTTCCACAGTCAGCACAGGGACAGATGGGAGTTATCATTCAAAGCACGTGGAGGGCATCAGGTTGGTGAAGGAAGATATAGAATCAGAAAACTATAGAGTTGAAAAGGACCCCAAGGGCCATCTAGTCCAACCCTCTGCAATGCAGGAATCACAGCTAAAGAATCCCTGACAGGTGACCATCCAAGCCCTGTTGAAACACCTCCAACGATGCAGAGTTTCCAAGGGAGTCTGTTCCACGGCAATCTTTGAAGTGTTGTTTCCCGTTGCAGACTTGGCATGCAGCTTTGAAGCTGCCTGTATTCCGAACACTTGCTGCAGAGCACTCTTTAACCCTAAAGCAATCACACTGAGACTCTTGGTACAGAAGATGAGAGAGCTACGTTCATTACAGGAAATGCATGCTTTGGTAGATAGAACCGTTTACTAACTAAGCTGGAGAAGCAAGGAGCCGGCATTTGCTCTTTCATCTCTGCAGGGGGGAGAGAGAAAAGGAAGGTGTCTCCTCACCTTTGCAGCTTCATAAAGGAGAAAGAGAAGAAGCAGGGAGTTCGGTCAGCAGCCCTAAGAATATCAGCTCAGCATTTTAAGAGAGGTCAGCATAACACAGCCTAGGAAAATTGGGAGTCCCCCTCCCCCCCCTTGCTCCCTGTGAAATCCCATCAGCCTTAACACAAGCTGAGTTGCACCCCAGCAGTGAAGAGAATTCTTGCTGCACATTACAGAGGACTGTGCTGGATTAGAAGAAGTTGGGTCCAACCAACAAAGGGAGATTTTTAAAAAATCCTGCTCTTCAGCCAAAGGAGGATTGGGAGGGAGGAGGAAATACCGTAATTTTTGCTCTATAAGACTCACTTTTTCCCTCCTAAAAAGTAAGGGGAATGTGTGTGCGTCTTATGGAGTGAATGCAGGCTGCACAGCTATCCCAGAAGCCAGAACAGCAAGAGGGATTGCTGCTTTCACTGCGCAGCGATCCCTCTTGCTGTTCTGGCTTCTGAGATTCAGAATACTTTTTTTCTTGTTTTCCTCCTCCAAAAACTAGTTGCGTCTTGTGGTCTGGTGCGTCTTATAGAGTGAAAAATATGGTGACTGAACTCCTTTAGTTTTGGGGTGCTTTTAATCAGGGTGAAATATCAAAATGGGCAGGCGTTGTGGTGTGAAGCAAGGAACGGTCTGATTTAGCATCCTCTTTCTAGCAGAATCCAACCAGCTGCCTCCAGGAGGCCCATAATGAGGGTATCCACACACACCCCTGGTCCTTCCTCCTTATCAGTGGTCTCCTGCCTCTCTTGTTTGGGTTCTGTCACCAGAATGAAGCAAGAAGAGCCTCTGAACAAGACGTGGGCATCCCAAGGGCCAGTTGGTCCTCTCTATGCTCGTGGGTGGCGTTGTGGGTTAAACAACAGAGCCTAGGACTTGCTGATCAGAAGGTTGGCGGTTCGAATCCCTGCGACGGGGTGAGCTCCTGTTGCTCGGTCCCTGCTCCTGCCAACCTAGCAGTTCGAAAGCACATCAAAGTAGATACATAGGTACCACTCTGGCGGGAAGGTAAATGGCATTTCAGTGTGTTGCTCTGGTTCGTCAGAAGCAGCTTAGTCATGCTGGCCACATGACCTGGATGCTGTACGCCGGCTCCCTCGGCCAATAGAGTGAGATGAGCGCCGCAACCCCAGTCGCTCACGACTGGACCTAATGGTCAGGGGTCCCTTTACCTTTACCTTATGCTCAGGTTGGGTTGGGTCAACCTGAGTTGGGTCAGGAAAACAAGGTCCAAATGCAATAGCTTGCTGCACACAATGGTTCACCCTTCATCAATGAATGAACCGCGTGGAAAGAAAAGGTTAATCCAGCTGTCCCCTGCCAGCATGTTTGTCAGACTGGCTGTCTACAAGAATCAGCCCTGCCTCATGCAGACCTGCATCAGATCTGAGCTGGCCTTGTTGCCAGGGGGTGGGGGATGGGCAGGTCCACAGAGGAGATGCAAGAAGCCAGCTTCCCCTGCCCCACAACACCCCTCCTGCCCTCCAAGAGTGACTGAAGATAGCAGACAGGTCACCTGGAGGCAGCTTTTGTAGTGCAGCACATGGTGTCTCTCTCTCCTCTCCAGGGAATGGGAGTCCCTGTCTCTGTACACAGCCTGGTTTGGGTTGTAGTTTTGCAAGCACAAGGAGACAAGCTGGCCAGCGGTGGGGAGTTTGGGGGCAAAGGTGAACTTGCCCCAGATATGTGTGCGTGGGAACAAAAAGGAATTTCGTTTGAGTGGCAGGCAATGGGGGAAGCTGAGAATATTAATTCTCACCTGTCAATTTGTGTAAATACTGCAAAATTAGAATATACATTTATGTGAAGATTCACACAAGAGCATAATAAGAGTTCTTCTTCTTCTTCCTTTGGTGATCACTCGTAGCCGAGTAAAATTGTCTTCCGTAAACACGGTTTTAACAATGAGTCCGTAAGTAACTGTGGAGGCCAATTCTGGATCCACACGTCCTTCCACAGTGGGGATATTGGTTTCCGGGCAGGAGTTGATCACGGTGTGGATTTGCCAAGCGTGCCTTCCTCTTAGCACATTTCTCCCTTGCGTCCTGAGTTCGAGTGTCTTCAAAGCCCTTGGCATCATTGGTAAAGGCTGTTCTCCAATTGGAGTGCTCACAGGCCAGTGTTTCCCAGTTGTCAGTGTTTATACCGCACTTTTTTAGATTTGCCTTGAGAGAGTCTTTAAACCTCTTTTGTTGACCACCAGCATTACGCTTTCCATTTTTAAGTTCGGAATAGAGTAGTTGCTTTGGAAGACGATAATCAGGCATCCGCACAACATGACTAGTCCAACGAAGTTGATGTTGAAGAATAATTGCTTCAACACTGGTGATCTTTGCTTCTTCCAGTACACTGGTATTAGTTTGCCTGTCTTCCCAAGTGATGTGTAAAATTTTTCGGAGACACCATTGATGGAATAAGAGTCTACTGCATCAGGCAGTGGCCCATTTTGTCCAGGATTCTGTACTCTGTGGAAAACCCACAAGCAGGAGCCCAAGAGCCTTCTCCTTTCCTGCTGTTTCCAACAACTGATATTCAGAAGCTTTTATGCCTCCCACTGTGGAGAGAGGGCACAGCCATCATGGACAGGACCCATTGGTAGTCCACTTCTCCATGAATTTGTCTAATCCTCTTTTAATCACAGAATTGTAAAATTGTAAGGGACGCTGAGGGTCATCATGTCCAATCTCCCGCAATGCAGGAATGCCAACTAAAGCATGCATGGCAGATGGCCATCCAACCTCTGCTATAGAATCTCCAAGAAAGGAAAGTCCACCACCTTCTGAAGGAGTCCGTTCCACTGTGAAACAGCTCTTACTATCAGAAATATATTCCCGGTGTTTAGTCAGAATCTCCTTTCTTGCTGTGATGGCCTGGGACTCGGGCTCGGACTCAAAGCCAGAGGAGACTCAGTCTGCACCGGACCCTCTGCCTCAGGCGGCAGTTGAACCTAGTCTGGGGCCTGATCCTGAAGAGCCCCAGTCTGCACAGGTTCCCCTGCAACAAGCACCAGCTGGGCCGAGCCAGGGGCCTGAGCCTGCCCTGGCTCCAGATGCGGGGATGACCTCGTTGCCTCCAGCTGGGCCATCACTTACAGCTGCTCCACTACTGGTTGGGTCAGGGGAGGCTGAGACGGCCCCTGGGTCTAGTAACCCACCGACATCGCCTGAGCTGCAGAGACTCAGGTCTGAGAGAAGGAGAGAGCTGAGTACTCGCAGGAAGAGTGCTCGCCTCCGAGCGAAACAGGGAGGTGAGTCGCCGGGGGATCAGGACCGGTCGTTACCCTGACAGAGATAAACGGCTGTTGGAACCTGCCCCAGGTTGCGGGAGCAACATTGCTGTTTGCCAGAACCTGCCTGTGATCCTGTGCCGCCTGACCTTGCCTGGTTTCCTGCCTTGTGTCCTGCCTTGGCCCTGTTGGACTGACTCCTCACGGAATCCTTGGATTCAGGACTGGACCTGGACCGCGTTGCTCGGGTTACTCCCAGGTCCAGCACACTTGCACATTGAAACCATTGGTTTGGGTCCTGCCCTCTGTAGCAGGAAAAAACAAGCTTGCTCCATCTTCTATGTGGCAGCCCTTGAGATATGTGAAGATGGCTATCATATCTCCTCTCAGTCTCCTCAGGTTCATCAGTGAAGCTAGTAACCCCAATACCAGGTGTTCCCCTGTTGTCTGCAATATTGTCTCCCTCACCCTCAGGATTTAGGTGGCTGTGGGAGGGAGTTCCATAGCTTACGTGCTGTGTGAAGAAGGACTTTCTTTTATCCATCCAAAATCTTCCAACATTCAACAGGGGGGGGGTGGAATCTAAGAATGGAAATTCTCTCTTGTAAATACAAAATTAGGATGTACATTTTTGTAAAAATTGAAACATACATTTATTTAAAAGGGGATTCTACTGTGCGGTTTTGCATCTGCTGTAATGCTCACTCAGAGCCAAAAAGGCTCTGCTGGCAGTTGTGCAGAGGCATTTTGTCAGCTGCCAGAGTGCCAGGCCCCATTAGGATCACGGAGTCGTAGAACTGTAGAGTTGGAAGGGACCCCCGTGCAGTACAGGAATCCATGACGGATTCTAACTCCAATCTCTGTGTAAAAACCGCCAAGGAATGAGAGTCCACCACCTTCCAACGGAGTCCATCCAGCTACTGAACAGCTCTTAGAAAGTTCTTCCTAAAATTTAGTAGGACTTTCACCAGAAGAACTTTCACCAGAAAGTTCTTCCTAAAATTTAGTAGGAATCTCCTTTCTTGTCATTGCAGTCCAGCTGTTTGGGTCCTACCCTCTGGGGCAGCAGAAAACAAGCTATTTTGGGTCACCACTCCCATCAGTCCCAACATCATATGGATACTCCGGATGAGCTGAAGCTTCATAAGGGAAGCCTGCCAAAATTAAAACTAGCAAAAGATGCCACAAAACTTTAGATAGCTGAAGTTGGAGATTAGCATGGGATGCTAATGCAGTGCAGGGGGTTGGACTAGATGACTCTTAGGGTCCCTTCGAACTCTACAATTCTATGATTCTGTGAAATATTCACCTTCAGAAGTAGACGTTTGTGCCTTCAGGAACCAGGTGGACCTGTCCATGGTCCTGAAAATCTCAACCCTTCCCCATAGAGCTGCTTTAAATATGCAACCACTTTCCCAGAAAATGCCTAGAGTTTCAAGCACACACACACATCAGCCAGTGTGATACAGTGGTTAGAGTTTCGGACCATGACCTGGGAGACCAGGGTTCGAATCCCAACTCGGCCATAAACCTCTCTGGGCTACCTTGGGCCAGTCACTGCTTCTGAGCCTAACCCACCTCACAGAGTTGTTTGGGGGCTTAAATGAGGAGAGAGAGAACCACATATGCCACCCTGATCTCCTTGAATGAAAAGGTGGGGTGTAAATAAACAAACTATGAACAAACAAAATGAAGGAAAAGCCATGAATAGCTCAGAAGGCCTGGCTTGTGGACCTAAGCAGCACCTTTTCCTTTAAAGCAGGCTTACCAGAAGATAATCTAAATCATTGCATGAGCCTTTTTCAAGGAGAAAGTGAATGAATGCGGGATGGAGAAAAGGGAGGTTTTTTGGGAGGCCAGCTGGCCCTAAAAGAGGACACATTAGGGCCAGGAAGGGCCACATTTTAGGGCCAGGAAGTCTGAGTGGGGAGATTGTGTGAGAAATGAGGGAGAAGCTGGTCAACATGTGCCCCACTTGTCTCCCATGATTAAGGGCCTGCATGTTTCAGTGGGAAGCATGGCTTGCATTTGTGACAGTTTCATGTGAGATGAGTTATATAAGCTGTACAAAACCAGAGTCAGCAATAATGAGGCTCCAGCAAAATCTTGCGCTGATCTGTGCCGGTGCCCTAATCGCAGCCGACAGCCAGGCTCTGTGGCTGGCTGACAATGATAATACTAGCGTCAGGGCGGGGGAATATCAGGCAGGGAAAGCACTGTTCAAGCAGGGATTACTCTCCTGGTGGATAATAACCAGGCCTTATCGCTGTGTCCCTAAAACCCAAGGACATGTAGGGCTGGGTGAGACAGGCAGCTGGAGCCAGCAAGACTCATCTCTTGAAGCTCCGTCCTTCCTTCCTGCATGCGTCCATCTCTTAGTATCTGTAGACTTGTCCTTGAAAGAGAGAGAGAGAACCACCACAATACACAAAAGCACACAACCATTCACTGCCAGGCTTCGGCAAACACACCAAGGAAAAGCAGGCAAACAAATAAATTCCTCCTGACTCAGAGTTCTGGGGGCCATTGATTCACAGTGATGCCTAAGAGGGACTCTGGTTATCTGGGTGAATAAAGAAGACTTTTTACTGGTGGGGAGGGGGGTTGAAACATTTTGCTCTTGTCCTGCATAGGATACTAACAGGCTGAGTTGCAACAGCATGGGGTTTTCATTTTCCTTTGTAATTTTGCTTGTTACATTTTCTGCCACCCATCCTCAAGCATAGTTCAGGGTCAGGATAAAAAATGCTCTTGCTCTTGATGCAGTTTCCATTACATAGCAGCACAAAAAGCTGCTTTTTACTGAGTAAGACTAATTCATCCCTCTAGCTCCATACTGGCAGCAGGGGCTCTCCAGGTTTCCCAACCCTACCTGGAGTCGCTGCCAGTGGGAATTGAACCTGGTGGACTCTCTTTCATGGGAGATCACTGCCAGCGATTCTTGAGCCATGGTTTGCAGAGGGTTGGACTGAATGACCCTCAGGATCCCTTCCAACTTGCCAATTCTAGGATTCAAACAGAGCTGGACCAGTGATGAATGCCAGCAGCAACTGAGAGCCATCTCCATATCCTTGAGGAAGGAGATCATGAGAAGACACAGTGTCATGTGTATAGCAGTGAACAGATAGACACAAACATAAATACCATATTTTTTGCTCTATAAGACTCACTTTTTTCCTCCTAAAAAGTAAGGGGAAATGTGTGTGCGGCTTATGGAGTGAATGCAGGCTGCGCAGCTATCCCAGAAGCCAGAACAGCAAGAGGGATTGCTGCTTTCACTGCACAGCGATCCCTCTTGCTGTTCTGGCTTCTGAGATTCAGAATACTTTTTTTTTCTTGTTTTTCTCCTCCAAAAACTAGGTGCGTCTTGTGGTCTGGTGCGTCTTATAGAGCGAAAAATACGGTATATTTGCTGTTTTGCAATCATGAGCCTGTGATGTACCCCAACTCCAGGCAGACAAGTCCCTCTGACACATAAATGCATATTCAGTGCCCCCCCACTCTCTCTCTCTCTCTCTCTCTCTCTCTCTCTCTCTCTCTCTCTCACACACACACACACACACACACACACACACACAGAGAGAGAGAGAGAGAGGGGGGAGAGAGACCTCTACGCACAGCTAGAGCATTTAGGGCATCTGCACCAACATTTTAGCCATTTCTTTTTTTCAGGGTGGCTGTAAGCAAGTCAAAGCATTGCCAAGATCACAGGAAAGGAAAGGATTTCCTGCAATATTCCCCCAAATCATCTTCTTGAATTTGCATTTTATTTATTTGTTAACATTCTTATATTACATCGGTAAACATTGTCATATTACAGGACTTACTATAATATAATTTCCAACATGTATACAAAAATTATATACAAATTTTATATACCTAGAAAGAAAATGAAACAAAAAAACAAAAAACAAAAAACAAAAACAATTCCCCCCCAAAAAATCATATACATACCAATACACTAGACTTCCTGTCTACCCCGTTGTATATTCCTTTTTTACAAATGAATGTACTCTTTTTATTGTATATTTCTTTACATTTTATCTAATACATTCCTATAGCAATATGTGCTCTTAGTCTTATTTCTCAACTCAGTCTCACTCCAACATCAATCAAACACTGGCATAGATAGAGAACCTTTACTGTATTTTTGAACATATGTTTTATATCCATCCCACTTTCCCATAATTTTTTGTTTTGAATTGTCTCTCAGGGTATTTGTTAACTGTGCCATTTCAGCAAATTCTTGTAGCTTGTAATGCCAGTCCGTTATTGCCAGGGCTTCTTGTTCCTTCCACCCCTTTGCCATCAAAGTCCGAGCTGCGGCCGTTGCATATAAGAATACCTCCCTAAAGGCCTTCAGGGTGTCACTGAGTTGTGGGGGCTACAGCTTAGGAATCCCATGCTACCAGTAGGGGAAATAAGAAGCGTCCACACTTACCATATCTCTTGCCCCATGCTTTCTAGGCACATGCCTGCACTTTAAAGTGCCATGTTGTTGTTGTTTTGCCTGAATGCTATCACTGGGAAAACAATACCCTTTAACACTGAATCAGAGCAACAGCCATGCATTCTAGGCACGGGACAAGCAGAAGTGTGGACAAGCTCTTTGGGTCGACCCCACAGCTATTCATATGCCCCAGACATCCCTCCAGAAGACCTCTGGCTATAAAACTGCCCTTCTTCTTTCCTTGTGATGCCTCTGATAGAAAAAAATAATGCAAATGCTCCACATGGAGGCCAGCGAAAACCAGCTGTGCCCTGGTGGGCTGTGGAATTACCAGGGGAGGCGGACGCATAATATCTGAAGGGCTGTCCCATGGAAGATGGTGCAAGCTTGTTTTCTGCTACTCCAGAAGGGAGGACCTAAACCAACGCCGTTTACCTTCCCACCGCAGTGGTACCTATTTATCTACTTGCACTGGTGTGCTTTTGAACTGGTTAGCAGGAGCTGGGGCAGAGCAATGGGAGCTCACCCCGTCGCAGGGATTCAAACCGCCGACCTTCTGATCAGCAAACCCAAGAGGCTCAGTGGTTTAGACCACAGCGCCACCTGCGTTCATATTACAAGAAAGGAGAGCCATGTTAGGAAAAACTTTGTGATGGTAAGAGCTGTTGAACAGTGAAATGGATTCCCTTGGAAGCTGGTGGCCTCCCCTTCACTGGAGATTTTAAAGCAGAAGTTGGGTGACTCTTTGCCAGGGATTCTTTAGCTGTGATTCCTGCATTCCAGGGGCTTGGACTCAATGACCCATGGGAGTCCCTCCCAACTTTACAATTCTTTGAGAGGGAGCACTGAGCTCTGAATCCGCCACAAATACTTAAGGCCTGGAATAATAGGATTGGAATTGCCCAAAAAAGATGTTAGACTGTTTTTGTATGCCACAACTGCAGCAAGAATTTTGTTAGCCAAAAATTGGAAATTACAAGAAATACCAACAGTGGAGGAATGGCAGATGAAGATAATGGACTTTTTGGAGCTGGCCGACCTGACTGGAAGGATCCGCGATCAGAAAGAGGAGGCATATCAAGAAGATTGGAAGAAATTTAAGGATTATTTAGCTAGATATTCTAATATAACAGAAGTAGACCTATTTGTAAGTACCAAATCGGCCTAAGAGTAAAATGTGTTGAATTGTATAACATTATGGATTGAAATTATCAAGAAGAGAAAGAAAGATAGCAATTTGATTAAGTAAATTTTATTAGAAAGTGGATATTGGAAAACTGCTACAATGAGATTTATGGAAACTCAGTTAGGGGGGATTTGAGGAAGTCACTTAACAATGAAAATTAAATTGGGCTTCAAACAGTTAGGTGTTTATATGTTTGTTTGTTTTTTCTTTTTAATATTGTAATGTTTTTCTTCTATGTGTGTTTGTTGTAAATTTGGAAAACCAATTTTAAAAAATTGGGGGGGAAACCCACACAAATACTTAAGGCCTGTCAACACTTGCCTCCAGACCTCCCACAGGAGGTGCCAACAGATGGGCTTCATCAAATGGGCGTTCAGCAGCAGTGAAAAAGTTGGCCCAGTAAAATATGCCATCTTGCACTCTGCCTTTAACACTTGCAGATGCCTGGCTGCAAGACGCCATCCCCACCCCCAATCCAGGGCTCGGGAGACCAGTGCAAAGACTAAGCCAGGCTGGCCCAAGCCGTTTGGCCACCAGAAGGGAAATTTCACCTCCACCCTCCCCAAAGTCAAGGCGTCATGTACCCCTGAACATGCACAGGTAAGGAACCACAAGATATGCTTCGGACCACCAGAAATCATACCTTATGCTGTGAAGTGCTTTGAGATTTCCTTAACAGTAAACAGCATAAATATATTTCAAATGAATAGGTCAGAAAGAAGTGAATAAAGTTTGTCTGTCAGTCACGGAAGTGTGAGGGGAGAGACTTCATCAGGAGACCTTCTTCCGCCTGCCTTGCCCCACCCTCCAGTCTCTGCTTCTCAATTTCTCTTGTATTATTTCATGCCCTGTGACTTGCCATAGTTTTTATTGATTCTAGTTTAGAAATTATTTATTATGATCGTTAAGGGTGGATTTCTGTTTAATTTTTATATGCTGATGTCAGATGGAAATGGTGGTTGCTCATGAGTAACCAGTCAGGACTCCGACCTGTCTTTTACAGGCTTTATTTCGGTGCAAAAATATTTACAGTGCAGAACCACAAGTTCATGTCTGTCTCAATCACTAGCAGAATTCGGGAGTGGTTGTTTCTGGGTCCTCCCAACATAACATAACATAACATAACATAACATAACATAACATAACATAACATAACATAACATAACATAACATAACATAACATAACATAACATAACATAACATAACATAACATAACATAACATAACATAACATAACATAACATAACATAACATAACATAACATAACATAACATAACATAACATAACATAACATAACATAACATAACATAACATAACAGCTTAGTCACCCCCAGCCTTTTCCTTCCTCCTTTGCGTTTTACACCTCTGTGCAGGGTGGGCGACAGAAGAGGTGTGCTTCCCTCCTGGCCGGCTTGACCAGGAGCGGTGCTGAGGCTCCCGGCAGCATTCTCTGGTCCCTTCCCCTCATCCCCACTAGAGGTGTGGCTTTCCCCACCACAGGAAGAGGAACTGCTTTGCAAGATTTTTGGCATTTCCCTGTAACCTAACTGCCCCTCTGTTTCCCTTCCTTGTTCCGATGGCAGCCCCCTGACAGCTGATATTCTAACGGATTTTTAAATATTACCATATTTTTTTGCTCTATAAGAAGCACCAGACCATAAGACGCACCTAATTTTTGGAGGAGGAAAACAAGAAAAAAAATATTCTGAATCCCAGAAGCCAGAACAGCAAGAGGGATCGCTGCGCAGCGAAAGCAGCAATCCCTCTTGCTGTTCTGGCTTCTGGGATAGCTGTGCAGCCTGCATTCGCTCCATAAGACGCACACACATTTCCCCTTACTTTTTAGGAGGGAAAAAGTGAGTCTTATAGAGCATAAAATACAGTACTTTATTTGATATAAGTTGCTTATTTTAAGGTTATGTTTTATTATCGCATTTTTGTATTGGATCAGATTGTTATAAGTTGTACATTCTTTATTTCTTCAGCTTGTAAACTGCCTTGGGTATAGTAAAATAGAAAGATGGTATACAAATTAAAAGTGAATGAATGAATGAATAATAAGAGCCTGCTGAATCCATCTACTCCAACGTGCTTTTCTCACAGTAGCCAACCAGCTGCCTGTAGGAAACCTGCAAGCGGAATCTGAGGACCAGAACAAGACATCCCTCCTGTGGTTGCCAGCATTTGGTATTCAGAAGCATTACTACTACCTCTGGGCAGTATAGGTATCCTGCCTAGGTATCCTGCCTAGGAGCCATCAATAGCCATCTTCTCCTCCTCCATGAATTATTTGAAAGCCATCTAAGTTGTCGCCCATCTCCATGGGAGGGAGTACCATAGTTTTAGCTATGTGCTGCATGATGCAAGCCTTTCTTTCATCCATCCTGAATCTTCCAGCAGCAACACAGAGCAAATTGCTCATGGAAAGTATGGAGTGAATGAATAATAATAATAATAATTTATTTATATCCCGCTCTCCCCAGCCAAAGCCGGGCTCAGAGCGGCTAACAACAGTAAAACAATACAGCATTCTAAAATCAATTCATTATAAAATCAGTTGAAATCAAATTGATGGCAACCATTGGGCTAGAGTTCTGTGAGGGTTACCGAAGGATGGGGTCAGACTGTGCCTTGGCCAAAGGCCTGGTGGAACAGCTCTGTCTTGCAGGCCCTGCAGAAAGATGTCAAGTCCCGCAGGGCTCTAGTCTCTTGTGACAGAGTGTTCAACCAGATCAGAGCCACAGCCAAAAAAGCCCTGGCTCTGGTTGAGGCCAGCCTAACCTCTCTGTGGCCTGGGACCTCCAAGATGTTTTTGTTTGAAGACCATAAGGTCCTCCGTGGGACGTACCAGGAGAGGCAGTCCTGTAGGTACGAGGGTCCTAGGCCATATAGGGCTTTAAGGGTTAAAACCAGCACCTTAAGCCTGATCCTGTACTCCACCGAGAGCCAGTGCAGCTGGTATAGCACCAGGTGAATGTGGTCCTGTGGCAAGGACCCTGTAAGGAGTCTCACTGCCGCATTCTGCACCCGCTGGAGTTTCTGGGGCAATCTCAAGGGCAGCCCCACATAGAGCGAGTTACAATAATCCAGTCTAGAGGTGACCATCGCATGGATCACAGTGGCTCTGTGAGCTTTCTGTTTCATGTTGAGAACCGAACCTGAGATGGCCTCATCCCATTTACTGAGTGAGATTGTAAGAGAACTGGCAACCTTCCCCAACCTGACGCCCTTCAGATGTTTTGGACCACAACTCCCATTGGCCTCAGCCAGGATGTGTAGTATTCTGGGATAGTCCAAAGTATCTAGAGGGTGGGGGGAGGTCTCTTCTCCACATTCCTGGTCTGGCATTGTATCTCAAGCCCTTCCCAGAAGGAAGGGATGAAACCAAAGAATGGGGAGGAGCAAGGCACATGCAGGGCCTGCCAACTGGAAAGACACCAGCCTGCTCATTTCAGAGCCAGTTCCCGAAGGGAGGCTGCAAACTCAGGAGTGATTTTCCTGCTGACCCTGCCAGGAAATCTGATTCATGGTTTCATCAATATAGTGCATTTATACATCAGGAGGGAGTAATGGAGAGGATGCAAAAGGGCCTCTTGCAAAACTAGCTTGCACAGGCTCCGCAGCCAGCTACATCCAGCCCCACAGGGCTCTCGGTTGCATGTGCCGCCCCGCCCATCCCTGCCCATGCACCCTTCGTGAGTCAGAAGTCACCAAATTGCTCAGGCAGCAGATCTGAGCTTCCTTTTCACAGCTTGCGCCCAGCCACTTCCCCCTCACAGCAGCCCCTCAAAAGCACTCCTTGCATGCTGGAATCAGCAAAAGCATAAGAAACATCTCCTTGAGCTTTGAACAAAGGCACCAGGGGGTAGTACCAGCTGTCAGGGCATGGGCCAGCAGCAGTGGGGAATTCTGCTAGCAGTCTAGGCAGCTTTCGGAAATATATCCCTGCCGCAGGGTAGCTTCAAGGAGGGCTGAGTGAGCAAGCAGGTGGAAGGCTGCCTGGTCCAAACCCAGTTTAAAGAGAAAGACCCCTAAGAAGGGTGAGTTTTGGAGCCGGCCACCCACAGACAGCAGCGATCAGGGAGTAAACGCAGCAGGCCTCCCAGCCACAATCTGTCTCGAGATGCATTTTGCCTCTAGCTAAACTGTAGTCAATATTTCTCAATTTGCATATTATTAGCATACACAGATTTTACGCGAACCACTGCCTTCAGTGCATTTCCATAGGATGCTTCAATAGCCTCCCCAAAGATTCACCTTCAGGGAGGAGAGATTGATGGCCGGAGGGGGAGGAACGCCACACGCGGCAATCTTTTCAGCAGCTGCAAGCCTCAGCCTCTGCTATATTTTAATGCACCAATATTTCTCCAGGATTATGCTCAGTCACTTCTTGGCCTGTTATCACTCAGCTGGGTATTTTATGTGGCTGCAACAAAGGCAGGCCGTTCCCACCACTTGGGCAGCCAAGAGCAGGAGGCATCTGGGCAGCGTTGGGAAAGGCTTCCAGCAATGAAGAAATAAGGCACGCTGCTTGCAGAGAATGTGTGAGGCTCGCCAGCCAACCGGGCAAAATTCCTGCACCGGAGTGAACGGTTCTCACACATCATGTTTCTCCTCCCATGGAAGTTTGTTTGGCCATGCATGGATCCTCCTCAGGGAAATGCAGTCTGAAGCTAGATGGACCGATGGTCAGATTTGGTATAAGGCATAAAGGTAAAGGGACCCCTGATCATTAGGTCCAGTTGTGGCCGACTCTGGGGTTGCGGTGCTCATCTCACTTTACTGGCCGAGGGAGCCAGCGTACAGCTTCCGGGTCATGTGGCCAGCATGACTAAGCCGCTACTGGCGAACCAGAGCAGCGCATGGAAACGCCGTTTACCTTCCCATCGGAGTGGTACCTATTTATCTACTTGCACTTTGACATGCTTTCGAACTGCTAGGTTGGAAGGAGCAGGGACCGAGCAATGGGAGCTCACCCCGTTGCGGGGATTCGAACCGCCGACCTTCTGATTGGCAAGTCCTAGGTTCTGTGTTTTAACCCACAGCGCCACCAGCATCCCTTGCACCACCGAAAATAGGGATGTCCTATTCAATTACAACAACAACAACAACAACAACAACAGCCACTCTGGGGAACTTCCAACATATATAAAAACATAACAAAACACCAAACATTAAACATTTCCCTACACAGGGCTGCCTTCAGTTGTCTTCTAAAGGTTGTATACTTATCTCCTTGGCTGAGGGGTTGCATGACTCCATACCCTCCAACATTTCTCTGATGAAAATACAGACGTCCTAAGGAAAACTGGGACATTCCAGGAACAAATCAGAAACCAGAACGGCTTCTGTAAATCCGGGGCTGTCCCTGGAAAATAGGGACACTTGGAGGGTCTCACAAGGCAGAGCCTATGCTCCTATTCCTTTAGTGTGGATTTCTTAGAAGGGGTCACAATGCCTCTCTCGGAAGACACCAAAATTAAGTCCCACAGAAGGTCTGATTGGGTGTCCCCAAATCCCTAGGCAAGTTGACACAGGTTTGCTTGAGGATATATATGTACACACTTGTGCATGCGCACAGACACACACACAGGCTTCTGGACTCTGCAATACCTTCTTGAAATATGAATCTAACCTCCCCTCCCCTTTTTTAAATTAAAGAGCGCCAACCTTTTCAAGGTGTTTGTCATTAAGCAGACTGATTTTCCATCTGCCTACTTTCAGACTGGTCCAGACAAGCTGATAAATTCGGCTTTAATACTAGGCCATGAAAAGCGTCTAACTTTGCCAACATTTAAATAAATGATCAATGGCCAGCTTTTTGCTCCCTTGGAAAGGACGGCAAGCGCACCAGACAAAGCTCTTCCAGCTGGGCCTGGACTGTACCTCGGAGTGAGGAACCAGGAATTGATGTCGCTCATCACCAGCTAATGGCATATTCAGCCCCCGTTTCTGAAGAGGTTCCAGGTCTGAACTGCGATCTGCTGCGCTCATGCCGAAGTAATCCTAATTTAATGCACCTGGATTCACTCGCTGGAAATTTCAGCTGGTGTTCAGCTCAGCGTGTGACATGGTGTGCAAATCGCATGGCCAGAGAGGATGTGTCTTTGAGGACCCAAAGGATGCAGATGACCTGCCACAGCCGTGACAAGCATCCTTGAGCCTCGCCGTTTCAAGGGGCACTTGGAGAAAGCTGAGAGGGGCGGCAGATTTGCGTTTTGTCCCCCAGTGGCGGGTTGGCATCAGCAATCAAAGCACCCTCTCCACCAGCAGATGTTGCAGGGGGAGAACTGAGGAGCTATGGAGCCTGGCACTCCCTGCCCCCAAGGGCTCTGCTGCTGCACTTGGGCTGAGGCGCCTCGGGGACAGGCGGCCAAGCACCAGACTCCTCTCCCCTGCCGAGCCTGGGCCTGGAGGGCAAGGGGGACTCTGGCTCCAGAGCCAGCAGCAAAGACACCTAGAACCAAGAGCCAGCCCTCCTCTCCTCAGAGCTGCCTGGGGCTCCATCTCTTACTGTGGGCCAGCCTGCAAGACCAAAGTAAGAAGGCAGGCACTGGAAAAATCTGGCCTTGACTGGGCTCTGGACCAAGCCAGACCCATCTGGACCTCCACCCTCTCAGCCCCCTGATGGGGCAGGCAGGTCAGTGGGTGGACAAGCTCTTTGACTATCCTCCATAAAGTGAGCACAGCACGGCGGAGGTCACAAGGAGCAGGAACTGCTCTCATCCCACACGTGAAGCAGAGGGCAGGCAGACCCTCCAAGTGTCCTTATTTTCCTGGGACCTCTCTGATTTAGAGATGATCCCAGAATGCCCCGCTTTTCCTTAGGATGTCCCTATTTTCATCAGAGAAATGTTGGAGGGTATGGAGTTATCCAACCCCTGAGCCGTCTGAAGGAAATCCTGTATAGGGAAGGGGTTTTTTTAATGTTTAACGTTTTATTATGTTTTCTATGTATGTATGTTGGAAGCTGCCCAGAGTGGCCGGGGCAACCCAGTAAGATATGTGGGGTAGAAATAGTAAAATTATCATTATGGAATGGGACTGTGATGGCCTGGGACTCGGGCTCGGACTCGGAACCGGAGGAGTCTCGGTCCGCACCAGATCCTTTGCCTCAGGTGGCATCTGAACCGAGTCTGAGGCCTGATTCTGAAGAGTCCCAGTCTGCACAGGTTCCCCTGCAACAAACACCAGCTGGGCCGAGTCAGGGGCCTGAGCCTGCCCTGGCTCCAGATGCAGGGATTACCTCGTTGCCTTCAGCTGGGCCATCACTTACAGCTGCTCCACTACCGGTTGGGTCAGGAGAAGCTGAGGCGGCCTCTGGGTCTAGTAACCCACCGATGTCTCCCGAGCTGCAAAGACTCAGGTCTGAGAGAAGGAGAGACCTGCGTACTCACAGGAGGAGTGCTTGCCTTCGGGCGAGACAGAGAGGTGAGTTACTGGGGGATCAGGACCAGCCATTACCCCAACAAAGAGTAAAGGCTGGCGGACCCCACCCCAGGTTGCAGGAGCAACATTGCTGTTTGCCAGAACCTGCCTGTGATCCTGTTCCTGACCTTGCCTGGTTTTCCGCCTTGTGTCCTGCCTTGGCCCTACAGGACTGACTCCTCATGGAACCCTTGGATTCGGGACTGGACCTGGACTGTGCTACTTGGGTTACCCCTGGGCCCAGCACAGGGACATCACAATTTTCATCATAGAAATGTTGGAGGGTATGGGCAGGCAAGAGGCTGCACCGTCTTCCAGCTGACCTCAAAATGTTATGTGGCTTTAGCATAAATATTATAAAGGACTAAGTAAAAATAGACTGTTAATGGATGAAAGGAGGAAAGGTAAAGTTACATTATATTAAGATAAATTATAGGATAAAAATTGGGAAGGATGGAAAGGATTTGTTGAAATAGCTAACCGAACTAGAATACAAAAAAGGGAGGTGTGAGGAGGTCAAGGAAACAAGCAAATGAAAGATAAGTTGTGGGAAGGTTTGTTGTGTTTGTTTTTTTTAATTGTTTCTATTTTTCTATTTTTCTTTTTTTTACAAGTTTGTGTTTAACTTGGTGTGTTTTCTTCTTCTTTTTTTGTAACCTTTAAAACCTTAATAAATTTTTTTTAAAAAAAAATGTCTTGGACCAGCCCTGGATAAGCGGTCGCACAGCATCGACATGCGCCAGCCTCCTCTGAACAGAGCCCTTCCTGGGACAGGCATGGCCTGCCAGTTCCCCTGCCTCCTTGCAGCTCCTCCTCGCTCAGCAGCAGTGGTGCTGGGGCACATTCATCATTCCCCCTTCCACGTGGAGCCATCTGGATGAGGCTGGCCCTCCTGCCACACCACGGAGGATTGTTAACACAAAGCATATGCCGCCTTTGAAATTAATAATAATTTTCACCCTCGCCAGCTGCTAGTAATTGGCTTCACTTTCGCACAGATAACGGAGAGCAGCAGTGTGGAAATCCAGCATCTCCTCTCATGACGCAACAGCCCATTCCGGGGAAGGCTGAGGAGCTCTTCCAAGGGAGGAGCAGCTGAGACAGGGCAATCCCTGGGACACAAAACAAGAAGCCTCTGGCCGCACAGGCAGAAGTATCAGTCACTCAGGCAGCACACCAGCCCCCCCTCCCCCAAGCATGCAAACCTCCTCTGGGTTCCCTTCTTGCACTCAGGTTTAGCAAATTTATTTATTGCATTTCTATCTCACCTTTTTCTCCAAGGAGCTCACAATGGCTTCCTCCTCATCTAATTCCTGTAACAACCCTGTAAAGGGGGTTTAGATTGAGACGGGCAGTGACTGGACCAGGGTCACCATCCAAGGAGCTTCATGGGTAAGTGGAGATTTGAACCGAGTGCTCTCCCAGGTCCTAGTCTGACACTCTGACCTCTACGCTGGGGGATGGAATCCACCAGGAGCAGTCAAGTACAACATTCCTTGTAATGCTAGAGAAGACATGTCCAGCCAGTCAAAACTTCCTGTTCCTCCTGGCTGGAGCATCCTTCCTCTTGCATATGCCTAGAAGGTGGGTGTGACCTAACCTGTCTAGGTAACAAAAGGACAAGTCACTCAGCACACCTTCCTACCCCTTTCCTCTTTTCCATCTTCCTTTCATTGTGTGAGCTGCAGGACTGCTAGCCTGCAGTCACTAAGTAAATCTCCCTTATGGAGTAAACCTGTTTGTATATATTTGAAACTTTAAGCCTGATCATGCTCTGCCTCATCGTGAGTAAACTTTATTTTTGTTACTTATGAATAAGACTGTGGTGTCTTTATTCTTTTTGGAGGGATTCAAGGGAACTTACCAGGAACATATAATTCAATCTGAGACAGACTGAATTATATAATAGTCAGAGGCTCACACTAGCCTGCAACCAGCAATCTGCTGTGCATGTAAAAAGGGGAATATAAACTCTGCTAAGTAAAGGAACTTGCTAGCACAAGTTAGGAAGGATATTAAGAAATGATATATCCTCTCCTGCCTTCCTGAACATTCCCACAAACACTACCACTGGCTCTCTGCTTTGGGGCGGCCTGAATGGACTGTGGCTTCTGACCGTGTGCCCTTGCCAGCATTGGAGAATTATAGAAATCAGAGGCTGAAATTTTAAATGGGTGCAAGAGGGGTTGAGCAGCACATGAAGCTAGGAATGTGAAGGTTGTGTTTGCAAGAGAACCCCGAGAGGCACAGGAGCACTTTTAGGCTGGGGAAGGGCAAACTCTGGGTGCAAGCAACGCTAGGCACCCAGTATGGAGGGGGCAGAGACAGCCAAGGCTCTTTGGGCCTGCCCGGCTCCTGCCTCTGCCCACTATGGATTTGGGGCCATCCTGGGTTTAACTGGTTGCTTTAGGGCCAAGGAAGAATGTCTGGCCTTGCAAGCAGTTTTTTGCCAGGACGGAGCAGGGCAGGGGCGGACTTCGGTCTCTGAAATTTCAGTGGTGCCCTGTGCAAGGCCAACATTTGGTGCCCCCTGCTTCTCAACTTCTGTTCTGTATGTGCACTGTGGGAATGTTCAGGGATGCAGGAGAGGACATATTGTTTGATTATAGCCTTTCCAACTTGTGTAAACAAGTTCTCAATTTAGCAGAGTAACATTCCCCCTTTTTTAAACTTGCAGTGGATGTGTTTTTTAAACTTGCAGTGGATGTGTTTGCTAAAGCCTCTATAATAACTGTTCTGGTATTTTCCCCTTATTCCCTCATAAAAGGTAAGACACAACACAGTCTTCTATAAAAGTATAAAAAGGTTTACTCACATATCATTCTGTTCACAATAGGATCCCAGAAGGCAGACTTAGCTTAGAAAAGTTACATACACCTGGTAGCGATCTCATAAGGAGACAGTCCCTCTGTCCTCTCTTGGCTGGAAGCATCTTTGGCTAAGCAGATGTTGCTTCTTCAACGAAAGTAGTCACAGAGAGAGAGATGGCTGCCTTGCCCTGTGCTTTTGTTGTTACCTGCACAGGTGAGGCCACGCCCACCTCTAGTCACATGCAGAGGAAGCTTGTCCCAGCCCAGAAGGAAACGGGAAATTTACCTGCTGGCTGGACAAACATTCCTCCCCACGTGTAACCATGTTCACTCTAAGAATGTTGTATTTGGCTGCTCTTGTGCTTCACATCCTACATGCTCCACATCATATTTTTAACACCCCAAGGTGTCCCCTCGACTCGACACCCAGTGCAGGGAAACCAGTCACGCTGCCCTAAATCCACCTATGTCTCAGGTCCAGGGGTCAGGTGAGCTGATTCTGAAAAAAGCTAGGTTAGAGTTGCTGGAACAGCAGCAAATGTCCCTATCTGTTTTGCTATTTATTCATTGCATTTAACCCCCCTTTTCCCCCCTCCAAAGATCTCAATCCCCACAACAAACCTGTGAGGTTTCTGGCACTGGGCTTGTGGGTTCCTCTTTGAAAACTCTGCAGGAATTCACAAATGCATCACACAGGGCATGTCGTAATTTCTTTCTCAAAAATAGCTTTTATTATAAAGGAGATTATGAAACAACATGCAAGGATCTACATTGCCTTGACATTTTGCAATTTCAACTGCTGTAGCAATAGACGTTCCCAAGTGACGGTCAAAGGATGACATTTGAGTATGACATACCTTGTTATCTGTCATACATTCTGCAATACTGTACTAGCTTCCAAGATTGTGGGAATATCTCCCCACCCCCACCCCCTAAAAATATGCACCAAGAGCTGCTTTACATCGCCCCCGCCCTGCCAAATCTCATTTCCAGATATTGACAGGAGTATTCCTTCCAAGATCTTTCTTCTATGTCTTTTAGAAAGATTTGCTAGTGTTGCTTAGTAAATACAGTGGTGCCTCGCAAGACGAAAAGAATCCGTTCCGCGAGTCTCTTCGTCTAGCGGTTTTTTCGTCTTGCAAAGCAAGCCCATTGACGGCTTAGCGGATTAGCACTATTAGCGGTTTGGCGGCTTTTAGCTGCTTTTAGCGGCTTTTAGCGGCTTATTGGCTTAGCGGATTAGCGGATAAGCGGCTTAGCGGCTTAGAAAAAGGGGGGGAAGGGGAAAAACCCGCAGGAACTCGCAAGACATTTTCGTCTTGCAAAGCAAGCCCATAGGAAATTCGTTTTGCGAAGCACCTCCAAAACGGAAAACTCTTTCGTCTAGCGAGTTTTCCGTCTTGCGAGGCATTCGTCTTACGGGGCACCACTGTAATTCTCCTCCTCCTTCTTCATCCCACCTTTTGATACACACCTCTTCAGGTTATCTCCATCGCTTCCTGTTGTTTGCTTCCTGCTTTCACATCAGCCCTATTGTTAGTTTCCCAGTCAACCCACTGCAATTGGTGGTTGTCTCCTTGGTCTTTTGAAACTGCGGAGTCTCCACACTAAGGACTCATCCACACTTTGCTTTGCTCCACATTTCTAGGAAGTTGTTGTTGTTTAGTCATTTAGTTGTGTCCAACTCTTCGTGACCCCATGGAGCAGAGCACGCCAGGCACTCCTGTCTTCCACTGCCTCCCACAGTTTGGTCAAACTCATGCTGGTAGCTTCGAGAACACTGTCCAACCATCTCGTCCTCTGTCGTCCCCTTCTCCTTGTGCCCTCCATCTTTCCCAACATCAGGGTCTTTTCCAGGGAGTACATTTCTAGGTACAGATCCACGTTTTCCCAGTCTACAGCTGACCTTTTTTTTTTTAGCCCTGCACTTTCTCAGCGGAAAACCCAAATTGCTGTTTGTTCCGATTCAGCATGAAAGAGCAGGTTTCCTGGGGAAAGCAGTGGAGCAAACAAATGTGCTTGGACACAGATCAGGAAAGGGAAGACCTGTGCCTAGAATGTGTATTTGCGAATAAGCCCTAACATTGCTTTATTCTATCAGTATGAGTCGTCCCTTGCTACATATCCTGCATATTTCTGTTTTAACTTTGCAGCCTTTCCCACTATATCCACACTCAGGCTGTGGACAAACACGGTATCTCTCTCTCTCTCTCTCTCTCTCTCTCTCTCTCTCTTTCTCTCTCTCTCTCTCTCTCTCTCTCTCACACACACACACACACACACATATATATATATATATATATTACACATATAATTTATTCATTTCTACAACAGGATTACATAAAACTGGTAGCAAGAACCACGAAGCAAAATGAAAGGCAGAAACGAAACCATTCTTCCGTCGCAAGGTTGGATTTGGGAGCTGCATGGTCAGGGGAAAAACAATGCTGTCCGGGGTTGTAAAGACTGCGGAGAGAATAATTGGGGGCACTCTTCCTGCTTTGGATCCGATCTATGCTTCCAGGTGCCATAAGAAAGCTGCAGAGATAGCGCAGGATAGTGTGCACCCCGGAAATGATCTCTTTCAGCTTCTGCCTTCTGGAAGAAGGTACAGGGTTATAAAGACTAGGACTAGCCACCTGAGAAACAGTTTTTATCCAAATGAGATTTTGGTTTTAAACGCAGTGTAAGGTAGTCTCTGTGGGAGTATATTGTATTTAATTATGGGGTGTCAGAGTTTTTAGGGGGTTAACCAGACTGGGATAGCTGGGATAGCAGGCTTTTTGGTTTTTGAATGTCTGATGTATATTTTTTTCAATTTCGTTGTTCTGTATGGGACAATGACAATAAAGATTATCGGATCGGATCAGATGGAATGCATCCATAGGATGTTCTAGAAACCAATAAGATTTGGAGGGTGGCAAATTCCTCCAATCAGATTTGTATTCAGATGTCAGAAACAAACAAAATGGCTGTGTATTTGCAGGACACTGATAAAGGAGGATGAGTGGAAAGCCCTGCCACCCTGTCTACATGGGGGTGGAGCAGAGCTCTCAGAGGCAGGGAAAAACCAGCCCAAGCAGAATTTGGAAAGTTAATAATTATAGGGGATTGTCGGGGGGGGGGGGGGAATGTAGCAGTTAATTCTTTACTTGACACAGAGAAGACATGAACAGCTTAAGAACAACGAAACATGCCAGGGGATGTGCTTGCTGGTTTCCTACTGGGGCATCTGCCTGGCCACTGCAAGAACAAGGTGAATGACTAGATGGGCCATTGGCTGGATCCAGCAGGCTTTTCTGATGTCCTTAGAGTGTTGAACTAGGACCTGGGAGACCAGCGTTCAAATCCCCACTCAGCCATGAGACTCTCAGCCTAACCCACCTCACAAAGATGTTGTGGGGATTGAAGAATGACGGGGGGGGAGGGGGATTTAAAAAGTCTGGGAAATGATATATAATGAGTTGAAGAAAATGTTCCAGTTAACATTTGTTAAAAATCCTGAAGCATTTCTGTTAGGGACTGTAGGAAAAGACTTGCCAAGGAAACTTAAGAACATTTTCATGTACAGTGGTACCTTGGGTTACATACGCTTCAGGTTACAGACTCCGCTAACCCAGAAATAATACCTCGGGTTAAGAACTTTGCTTCAGGATGAGAACAGAAATCATGCAGCAGCGGCACAGTGTCAGCAGGAGGCCCCATTAGCTAAAGTGGTACCTCAGGTTAAGAACAGTTTCAGGTTAAGAAAGGACCTCCGGAACAAATTAAGTTCGTAACCAGAGGTACCACTGTATGCAACTACGGTGGCAAGAGTCTTAGTAGCACAAGGATGGAAGAATGAAGAAATCTCAACCAAAGAAGCGTGGCAAGAGAAACTGATGGATTATGCAGAATTGGCGAAACTGACACACAAACTGCGTGACAAGGACAATTGTGTGTCCAAAGACCAACAGGAACCTTTTACACAGTACTTAAAGAAACAACAAAATGAATTGGACTCCTTGGCAGGTTTTGAATAAACATACACAAATTTATTATTAATAACACGTAGATAGAAAAATTAAGGATTTTTATAACTTTATAATATTCTGAGAAGTACACGTATTAAAAAACAGAGAGAAGAGCTGAGGGAAGTCTGGGGGGGAGGGGAGGGGGTTCTTTTTGGGGGGAGGAGGGAGGGGAAAATAGGGGGGAATTTAGGATGATACGTCTTTTGATAAAATGTTATGTTGAAATTCCTAATTTAAAAAACTTTTTTTAAAAAAAGAAGGAGGAGGACGGGGAGAACAATATACACCACCTTGGGTTCCTCGGAGGAAAACGGCTAGATATAAAGGCTAGATATAAAGGAGCCAGTGTGGTGTAGGGGTTAAGAGCGGTGGACTCGTAATCTGGTGAACCGGGTTCGCTTCCCTGCTCCTCCACCTGCAGCTGCTGGGTGATCTTGGGCCAGTCACACTTCTTTGAAGTCTCTCAGCCCCACTCACCTCACAGAGTGTTTGTTGTGGGGGAGGAAGGGAAAGGAGAATGTTAGCCGCTTTGAGACTCCTTAAAGGGAGTGAAAGGCGGGATATCAAATCCAAACTCTTCTTCTTCTTCTTCTTCTTCTTCTTCAATAAATAAATAAATATGAATCCATTGTCAACATTTCAATGAGTTGATTTAGTTACGCAACCATAGCACCGGTTCTAGTGAGGCTCTGTTCAGGCGAAGGGATGCTCTCCTTTGGAAAAGCTGCTCTGAGGTGTAGCCCAGATCTTACTTTCCGTGGCAGATGAGCCCTGAGGGGGAGCACACAGAATGTCTCCATGCAACCACATTGCAGACTGTGGAGGTGGGTGTGAGTGGAGGCTGCTCAGAGACAATTGCATGATGTGGCTGAGAGATTATATAGAAGAGGAATCTCTTCAATTTGCATAATTTGCCTTAGTTTTGCAAAACAGCGCAGAGCATGAGAGCGGAAACAAGCAACCCAAACCAGGTACTACAGAGACAGCCCAGGGGTTCCATGTGGCTGCAGCTGTCTGCATGGGCGGAGGAAGGGGCATGGTGGGTGCGGGTCGCCCCAGGTGTCACCACTGAGAGGGGTAACAAAATGCCGGGCATCACGCACCACGGGGCCTGCAGCGCGCCCAAGCCTCTCCCCCCCCCCCCCCCGGTGTAGGGAGGCTGAGTTGGAGGAGGCAGGCAGACTCCGTAGGCCCCACGGTGCACCCTGCCCCTATGGGTGCCTTGCCCCGCCCCTATGGGCGCACTGCCCCAAGCACCCAAGTGGCTTCCTCTGCTTGCTGGCTGTCTGGAAAAGTTGAGGACCCATTTATACTAGGGTTACCAGACATCCCAATTTCCCAGGGACAGTCCCCGGCTTTGTGAATAAGTCCCCGGACAAATTCCGTCCCCGGATTTCATCTAATGATAGATAGATAGATTCTTTATTGTCATTACACAAGTGCAACATTGCACAAGTGCAACGAAATTGGATGCCATCCCTTAAAAACAACAAAAGCAAAACAACAACAACAACCAAACAAACCACATTCCAGCCACACCCACACCCACACTCATCAAACTCCCAAGTCACACTATCGAGTTACAGCATTTAAGAAGGCCACAGCTCTTGGGTAGAAACTATTTTTCAGTCTGTTTGTCCTTGACTTGATGTTTCTGTATCTCCTGCCAGAAGGCAGTAGTACAAACAGACTGTATCCCGGGTGAGATACATCCTGCAGGATATTGTTTGCTTTCTAATGTCCCCGGGAAACGCAGCAGCGGCCGTCTCAGCAGCCCAGAGCAGTTGGCTCTGGCTGGCTTCAGGAGCTGCTCAGAAGTCCCCATATGATTGTGGTGCAGGGGCTCCAAGATGCAGCTTCTGGGCTGCCTCCACCTTCCCTGACCCCGGCAACTAAGCTGTGAAGGGAGGCTTCATGCTGCCTATCAGAGCAGCCTCCCAACTCCTACTTGTGTGCAAGCAGGAGGGGGCAGGGATCTCTCAGCTGTGAAGGGAGGCTTCACGCTACCTATCAGAGCTTGCGTGCAAGCAGGAGGGGGCAGGGGGCCGCTCCAATGGGAAGGGAGGCATTGCGCTGCCTGAGAGCTCCCTGCCCCCGCCTGCTTGCACGCAAGTAGAAGTTGGGATGGGGCTGCTCCGAAAGGCAGTGTGAAGCCTCCCTTCCCAGCTGAGGGATCCCCGCCCCCTTCTGCTCGCACGCAAGTAGGAATGGGATTGGGGCTGCTCCGATGGGAAGGGAGGCATCGCACTGCCTGAGCCTCACTGCCACTGCCACTCTCGGCCCTCCTTCTCCGCCTTCCCTGTCTGACCCACTGCACACGACTTCACCACCACCACCACCGAAGAACCAACAACTCAGGGACTGCCCAGGCTCATGGAGAAAGGAGATAGAAGCCTCGGAGGAAGGGGAAACATGGCCGTTGAGGTCAAGGCCACCCCTCTGCCACCGCCATCGCTGCAGCATCAACGTCCCGAACGTGTAGTAATTAATTAAAGTGTCCCCGGATTCATTGGGGGGAAAACTGGTAACCTTAATTTATACCCAGCATTTCCAGAATTGTGAAGGATTCGTTGATTGCAGAGTAGGGCCCCATCCTCCGGCTACATCCCTAAAGAGTGTTGTAAGTTTGGGGAGGTGGTCACCTCATGAGAAGAGAAGACTCCCTGGAAAAGACCCTGATGTTGGGAAAGATGGAGGGCACAAGGAGAAGGGGACAACAGAGGACGAGACGGTTGGACAGTGTTCTCAAAGCTACCAGCATGAGTTTGACCAAACTGCGGGAGGCAGTGGAAGACAGGAGTGCCTGGCGTGCTCTGGTCCATGGGGTCACGAAGAGTCGGACATGACTAAATGACTAAACAATAATAACAACAGTCTGGACGACGACCTGAGTCCCTTCCAGCCCGTGGAATTTGCATGAGCTGAACTTGGACGTTAACTGGAAACTGGAGATGTAGAGACCTGCTTGGTCTGTGCTAGATCCAAAGCTATGACTAATGGAGAACTAAGATCTGTGGGGTATTAATGCTGTCGGCTCTTCCATCTTATGCTCAGGTTTATAGACTCCACTCGCCTTCATTCCAAGGAAACCAGAACTTGGTTAAGTGCCTGGAACCACTGGAATCTCATGCTGCTCAGAGATTGGGGTGACGTGGAACAAAGAGGCTCTGTTTGCAGAAGAAGGAAACATGTCCTTTTGCCTGCCTCCTCCCCACTCCCCTGATCTCCTCATTCCTCAGCATCCTCCCCCAGCCCTCCTCCCCCCCCGCCCCACTCAATCTTTTTCAGCAGTTCTTGTCTTTCCCTCTTAGTCATCATTAGGGTCAGGCTGATCCCGTTAATGGTATTTCCATAATTGAACAAGGAGGATGGCTGTGCAATATCTCGAGAGCTGAAATACTCTCCAGGGCTCCATCAGCTCAGCTTTAATGCAGTTTATTGTTATTTTAGCCTTCGTCAAGTATTCAGCAGGAGCTGGGGGGGAATATGCCAGGCTGACGGGCAGTGAAACGCGGAAACAATTAGCCAAAGAGCTCTTGCACTCGTGCAAGAGGGCAGCGGCACAGATGAACTGCCAGTCCAGGACTAGCTCCCTGCCCCTGGTACGACCAAACAGCTCCAAGGCCCATGACCTCCCAGGCCCAGCACAAGGGTGCACCTGCCACTCACCTGCAAGGGCTCCCTTGTCACACTCTATCTTCCAAGGCCATCTCTGCTCAGATTCAAGGAATCTGGCACCAAGCTGATCCAAGAGGAGGCCACAATCCAGATGCCAAATGCATATTCAGTCGTCTTGCAAGACGCAGAGCTCTCTTGTCTTACCTGTGGAGAGTGAATGGTAACGTTGGATGGGATTCCCAAGGGTCATCTAGTCCCACAGCTAAAGAATCCCTGACAGACAGCCACCCAACCTCTGTTCAGAAACCTCCAAGGAAGGAGAGTCCACCGCCTTCCAAAGGAGTCTATTCCACGGTCAAATAGCTCTTACCGTCACAAAGTTCTTCCTAATGTTTAGTTGGAATCTCCTTTCTCTTTTTATTTGTTATCAGCCATCAGCAAAATATCCAGGGTTTTGCAATAGCAGGGATTGGGTGCAGCAGGAGGTCACCCACCCACCCTCAAAATGAAAGGGGTAGCAATAAAGGCTGGGATCCTTTCTCTTTCTGTTGTTATTTCTTCTGAAAAGCGTTTATATCAGGGGTCAGTAAACTTTTTCAGCAGGGGACAGGTTTGCTGTCCCGCAAATCTTGTGGGGGGCCGGACTATATTTGGGGGGGAGTGATGAATTCTTATGCCCCACAAATAACCCAGAGATGCATTTTAAATAAAAACATCCATTCTTCTACTGCAATGCGCTCTACGTGGGGCTACCTTTGAAGGTGACCCGGAAACTACAACTAATCCAGAATGCGGCAGCTAGACTGGTGACTGGGAGCGGCCACCGAGACCATATAACACCGGTCTTGAAAGACCTACACTGGCTCCTAGTATGTTTCCGAGCACAATTCAAAGTGTTGGTGCTGACCTTTAAAGCCCTAAATGGCCTTGGTCCAGTATACCTAAAGGAGCGTCTCCACCTCCATCGTTCTGCCCGGACACTGAGGTCCAGCGCCGAGGGCCTTCTGGCGGTTCCCTTGGTACAAGAAGCCAAGTTACAGGGAACCAGGCACAAGGTCTTCTCGGTGGTGGCACCTGCCCTGTGGAACGCCCTCCCACGAGATGTCAAAGAGAAAAATAACTACCAAACATTTAGAAGACATCTGAAGGCAGCCCTGGTTAGGGAAGCTTTTAATGTTTAATAGATTATTGTATTTTAGTGTTCTGTTGGAAGCTGCCCAGAGTGGCTGGGGAAACCCAGCCAGATGGGTGGGGTATAAATAATAAATTATTATTATTATTATTATTATTATTATTATTATTATTATTATTATTATATCACCAGGCAGGCCCGACAAATAACCCAGAGATGCATTTTAAATAAAAGGACACATTCTATTCATGTAAAAACACGCTGATTCCCGGACCGTCCGTGGGCCAGATTTAGAAGGAGATTGGGCCGGATCCGGCCCCTGGGCCTTAGTTTGCCTACCCATGGTTTAGATGTTTAAAGTGCAACACATCTGCTGGTAAGACGAATGGGGCCGGGGTGATGGCTTCAACAGGGGTCAACTGAGTGCTGGAACTGGACTGGGGGCGTGATGACTGAAGGGGCTCCAAGCTGAGGGGGTTTGTGGTGAGGAGCTGAATATCAAAACCAGATTCAGCCCAGGGTTGGGCGGCAGGCAGTTCTGAGGCTTGAAAGGCCCTTGCCAGAGAGGAGGGATGAGAGATCATAAGATCCCCCAGGAAGAAGGTTGAGGAGGGGTGTTGCTCAGGCGCAACCCCTGAATAGGAATAAGCTCCAGGGGTGATGAACCCCAAAGCACCAGAGGGCGAGAGTGGCAAGTGCCCACCTATTATGGGGCGGCTTTCGTGGAATCAGAGCAAAACCCCAGTGGCCAGGAGACCTCCTTGGATCAATAGGTGTTTGGGGTGACCGACTAATGAGCTAAGAGGTGTTAAATGAGCAGAGGAGGCCAAGGGGATCGATGGCGAATGTGAAGGAAACGCAGCTGGGCCTTGGCAGCCCTCACAGGAAACACTTGTCTGGGTGTTTACGAAGCTCCAGTAATTGCCAATTAATTTCACTCAAGCGACGATAAAGAAGGGGCAGGAAATGGCTGCTTTCGGCAAGGACCTGGGCAAGAGCCCCAGAGGAGAGCTGGCATCAGTGAGGTTTCTCTCCATCCCCTGACTCTGCAGAGGCCTGGATCTCATGTAAATGGGAATAAGAGGGAGGGAGGGAGGAAAGATATTATCCCCTGCCAGTGAGTGGCACAGAAACCGCTGGAGGGAAAGGGGCTCTTGTGCTCAAATCCTGATTGCAGGACAGTCATCTGTTTGGCCACTGTGAGAACAGGATGCTGGACCAGATGGGCCCCCTTTGGCCTGATCCAGCAGGCTCTTCTTATGTTCTTATGCTACGTTCTTAGATGAAATCGTTTTTTGCGGGAAATTAATCTCTGCTTTCAGAAATTGCCCTTGTTCTTCGTTGACGAACATTCACAACTATTATGGCCTCTAAGAAAAGAAAGAGCCACTTTGTCTCTTGCAGGAAGGAAGTACGATCCTGCCTGGGGAAAGTGTTTTGCAGATGCTCGGAGATTTAATATGTAAAGAAGAATCTTAGCTCCTTCGCTAAGATAGGAGGTGGAGTGGGAGGTGGCCCCACAAATCTTTTCCAAATGGTGATGAAGAAGAAAGCTTGTTTTGCTTGTTTTGTTTGCTGGGGGCGCGGAGTCACCTTTTTAATTGACTCCTACAGGGCAGACACCTCCTTTGTGTGGAAATATTTCAGCAAGGCATCACAATGCCCCCTTATAACTTTAGGAGCACCTGATGGTCACCACAGTAAATTGTAGTTCCATCTTGCTAACAAAGTCCAACACAGCAATTCCCAATTAGGGGTCTGGGGACCCCTGGGGAATGCACCCAGGAGGTCCATGGTCCTATCCCTTGCCTCCTGCTCCCCAACTAAATTTCTCCCATTTTTGCATGGTAAAAGGTAAAGGACCCCTGACGGTTAAGTCCAGTCACAAACGACTCTGGGGTTGTGGCGCATATCTCGCTTTACAGGCCAAGGGAGCTGGCGTTTGTCCGCAGACAGTTTTTCTGGGTCATGTGGCCAGCATGACTAAGCTGCTTCTAGTGCAATGGAATACCGAAACCAGAGCAGCACATGGAAACACCATTTACCTTCCTGCCAGAGTGGTACCTATTTATCTACTTGCACTTTTTGGTGTCCTTTTGAACTGCTAGGTTGGCAGGAGCAGGGACCGAGCAACGGGAGCTCACCCCGTTTTGGGGATTCGAACCACCGACCTTCTGATCAGCAAGCTGAAGAGGCTCAGTCTGTTTTAGCGCAGTGTGATTTTCCAACAGACTGGCCAAAATCAGTTTTGAAATCGCACTGTGATAACGATTTTGACCCAGCCATATATTGCTCCTCATGAAAGGCAGAACAAAGCAGCCGATTTCAAGGCACTGCCGATACTGCACAATGATCTCAGCCAGTGCCGGATTTACGTATAAGTTAAACAAGTTTATAGCTTAGAGCCCCACTCTCTTGGGGGTGCCCCAAAAAATGTAAAGGGGGAAAACGGGATGTACATTTCCAAAATATAAGATAAAAACAAATAAAATTAAACCTACTTACAGCAACAGTGTTTTGTATTGTGTAGGCTCCTATGGCGTAAGTCATGGGCCCCGCCTGCTAGTCTGCTCCCAGAAATATCACTGGTTTGCTCCTTTCTATATATAGGGTGCCTACATTCTGCATGGACTGGTTGCATGGCAGCATGTGCAAATGGCTTTAGATACCTACAGTATTATGTCCATAAATTACCATATAGCAGGGGTCAGCAAACTTTTTCAGCAGGGAGCCACTCCACTGTCCCTCAGACCTTGTGGGGGGCTGGATTATATTTTGGAAAAAAATAATGAACGAATTCCTATGCCCCACAAATAACCCAGAGATGCATTTTTATAAAAGCAGACATTCTACTCATGTAAAAACATGCTGATTCCCGGACTGTCCGTGGGCCGGATTTAGGAGGAGATTGGGCCAGATCCGGCCCCCAGGCCTTAGGTTGCCTACCCATGCCATATAACATATATTCAACAACAAGAAAAACAGCGACAATTTGTTGTTGACAAAGAACAGCTGGACATATAGAGGGCCACATTACCTTCAGTAGCTTAAAAAGTAAAGGTAAAGGGACCCCTGACCATTAGGTCCAGTCGTAGCCGACTCTGGGGTTGCGGTGCTCATCTCTCTTTATTAGCCGAGGGAGCCGGCGTACAGCTTCCGGGTCATGTGGCCAGCATGACTAAGCCAATTCTGGTGAACCAGAGCAGCGCATGGAAACGCCGTTTACCTTCCCGCCGGAGCGGTACCTATTTATCTACTTGCACTTTGGCGTGCTTTCGAACTGCTAAGTTGGTAGGAGCAGGGACCGAGCAACGGGAGCTCACCCCATCACGGGGATTTGAACCGACGACCTTCTGATCGGCAAGTCCTAGGCTCTGTGGTTTAACCCACAGCGCCACCCGCGTCCCATTTCAGTAGCTTAGGTCCTCATCAAACATAAATCCGGCCCTGATCTCAGCCAGTAACGCAGCTGATCTCAGCTGCCTTCCCTCACGCTGAGGGAAAACAGGGCAGCTGATCATTCTCAATTCAAGGCACCTTGGTGCTACCTTCCCCTGGCACGGAGGCAGTGCAGCTTTTCTCAGCAGGAAAGCAGCAGCAGCCACAGTGGAGGTGCCTCTTCGCTGGCTGCCCCACTGAGGCCAGCTTGATGCGTTCCCTATCCCACTCAACATACCGTGGAAGATGACTCTGCTTCTTCTCCCTTCCCCATCCAATCTTCATGGCTACTCTTTCCCTCATCCCCACACCTGATCTCTAATTTCAGACATTGTGATATATCGGAATATCACGATGTTTAGCTGCTGATATATCACGCCGTTGAAAACCAGATATCGCTCAGCCCTAGTTTGTTTTTAAGCATACCTGAAATCCTTTGCTTGTTAGGGGCTGCCCCCCGTTTCGTTAAAAAAAACTGCTTTGCAGAGGTAACTACCACAGAGTTATCAAAATTTTCAAAAGAAGGGGGTCCATGGCTTGGCCTTTGAAAAACAGGGGCTCCTCTGTAATTACGGTAGGTAATTGGGAACCACTGGTCTAGCCCTTAATAAGAGCAAGGTGGGAGCAGCCTCATTAGAATGCATTCGCTGAGATTCCCTGATTATTTTTCTTCCTAGTTCCACAAATGCAAAAATATTTGGGAGGAAAATATACCAGATGTTTCCATCTTATTTTGGAACAGAGGAAGCTGCCTTGAGCTGAGCCAGACCCCCCTGGGTCCCCAAGCTCAGTAATGTCTACCATGCCGGGGCAGGGGGCTCAGTAGGCCTGGCACAGGCCCCAATTTGGCAGGCCCCAATTGGCCCCAGCACCTTATTTATTTATTTATTTATTTATTTATTTCATAAAATTTATAAACCATTTGATTGTAAAACAAACAAAAAAACTTCTTGAAGCTGTTTACAAAAAGAAATTAAAAATGAAATTATCAATAAGAAAAATTAATTTAAGACTTTCATAAAGTTAAAAATTAGGATTTAATTAAGTAAGTTTGATTTAGAACAGTAAGAAAAGAGAATAAAATAGTTAATAGCTGGAAATATTTTTAGTTTAAGGATGATATTGGAAAGCTGTTACATGCAGATACAATGAAATTCAGAAGGGAGGGATTTGGGGAAGTCAATTAACAATGCAAATAAAATTGGGGTTTTAAGGGATATGGGATTAAGATTGCTTTTTTATTGTTGTTGTTTTGTTTTTGTTTTTTAGTATTGTATTGTTTTTTCTTTGGTATGTTTTCTGTCTTTTTCTATGTCATATTTGTTATAATTGTGGAAAATTTAATAAAAATTTGGGGTGGGAAGACTTTCATAAAGTTAAAATAGCAATAAACTAAAAACAGATTTTAAATGCTTTTCGCAGGTGGCAAAAACAGTGCAGCGAAGGTGTCTGCCTGGTGTCAACAGCATACCCTACAACATTTCTCTGATGAAAATAGAGATGTCGTATCATATCCTCCAACATTTTGGGATCAAATTAGCAAGTGGCGATAGCGACGGCGAAGAGGACATTCTTCACCACCTCTATTGCATATGCAGAAAATAGTAGCAGGAGACTCTTTCAGGTGGTTCGCAATTTAGCAGAACCACCTGCACCATTGGGGCCCGGTAAGACCCCCAAGATCTCCTGCAATGATTTTGCAAAGTTTTTTGCAGATAAAGTCGCTCAGATTCGGGAAGAGGTAGACTCCACCGTGGGAGCAGGGCCGGGGCGGGAGAGTGCTAGAGTTCTGTCTAGTCAAGTTGCGTGAGATCAGTTCCAATCTGCTACCTCCGAGGATGTGGACAGGCTGCTTGGACGAGTGAAACCAACCACCTGTCTCCTTGCTCCTTGTCCATCCTGGCTAATAAAAGCGAGCTGGGAAGGGCAGGGCAATGGGCTTTGCGGGGTGAGGGAGCCTTCCCAGACCCACTGAAAGAGGCAGTCATTAAACCGCTTCTTAAAAAAACACCCCGATTGTTGTTTGGCAAGGGAGGCTCACTGGCCAGGAGACTCACTGCTGTCAGCGAGCCGCACCTTCGCCATTCACAGGTGCACCTTGATTTTGGATCATGCTACTAGGATGCGGGTGGCGCTGTGGGTTAAACCACAGAGCCTAGGGCTTGTTGATCAGAAGGACGGCTGTTCGAATCCCCACGACGTGGGGAGCTCCTGTTGCTCGGTCCCTGCTCCTGCCAACCTAGCAGTTCAAAAGCACGTCAAAGTGCAAGTAGATAAATAGGTAGCACTCCGGCGGGAAGGTAAACGGCGTTTCTGTGCGCTGCTCTGGTTCGCCAGAAGCGGCTTAGTCATGCTGGCCACAAACCCGGAAGCTGTACGCTGGCTCCCTTGGCCAATAAAGCAAAATGAGCGCCGCAACCCCAGAGTCGGCCACGACTGGACCTAATGGTCAGGGGTCCCTTTACCTAGTTCCTGCCTGAACCCTGTCCTGCTTTCCTGCCTGAGCTTCTGTCCCACCCTGGCTCCCTGCTTGCAAGCCTGTTTCTGACTTCACCCGACTCCCTGTCCTGCGCCCAGCTTCAGCTACTATGGACTGCCTCCACGTTGCACCTTTGACCACGGACCGGACTTGGACCTCGCCTTTCAGGTAACCCACGAGACCAGCACAAAACCATAGGAGGGGAAGAGCTCTTGTGCTCAAATCCTGCTTGCTGGTTTCCCACGGGCATCAGGTTGGCGGCTGCGAGAACTGGATGTTGGACCAGATGGGTTCCCTTTGGCCTGATCAGGCAGCCTCTTGTTAGGTCCTTAGGGTTGCAGTGCTCTCGCCCTCCTTTTCCACCTGCGGCTGCAGCACCCATCAAGTTCTTTGTCCTGCTAGGAGTTCTTCCTCCCCCCCATCTGCAGCAAGAGACAAACCTGAGAGTCAGGGAGGCAGAGCGAGAGGAAAACCAGGCCTCCCCAATTATGCAATTCTGCGAGTGGAGGCCTCTGTATTGCCTCGCCCTGTCAGTTTGACTGACATAAATCCCAGCATCAGGGATGGGGATTGTCATTTAGCACCTCTAATACCTCCTGGGTAATGTCATTACCGCCTCCTCCTCCAGCCACTAATGCGGTTTGGAGCTGCACCGTGGCGGCACCCGGGACTCGGCGCCCGCCCAGAGAGAGCATGTGGTAACAGAGTAGCTGCCTAATCTGAGGAGACAGCCGAGAAGGGGGGGACAGGGAGGCCGGGGCCTCCGAGTGGGAAAGAGCAGTGGCCGTGCGCAGGCAGAATGAAACCCACCGGTTCACACTCAGAGGTCCCTTGTTTGCAAACCACTGCCCCATAGGTTGGCTCCCAGGGGCAAACCAAAGCACTCCCTCCCTTCCTCTCCAGGGACCACCAATGGTTTAAAGGTGGTCGAGGGGGCTGGAAACCAAGCCTTATGAGGAATCATGCTTGAGGGAGTTGGTTAGGCTTAGTCTGGAGAGATGATATGAGAGCCATCTTCAAATATCTGAATGGCTGTCACTGTCACGGTCCAGTCTACGGGCGATCGAAGTCCTGGCTGAGGACGTCGGGACCGGGGCAAGATGGCGGGGTGGGAGCAGGAACGAGAATCCAGAAGCCAGGGGTCCGAGGGTCAGGAAGCAGGGAGTCACGAACTCAAGGGTCCGAAGGTCAAGAAGCAAGGAGTCAAGAAGCCGAGGTCCAAGGATCAGGAAGCAGCAAGGCAGGAAACATGTTGCTGTGGCAAAGAGCCAAAGGGAAATGCTGACCTTATATCCCTTCCTGGCTCTTGCTACCAGGTGCAGTGAATTACCAAGCGGCCTCACCTGTGTGGCCGTGCCTTGCTTCTCCGGAACAAACTTAGGAAGGCCCCAGTCCTGCAAAGCCTTACTGGTCAAAGGGCCCGGCTCCTGCACGCACTCCTGACAGTCACCTGGAGGAGAGGATCTGAACTAATAGATTTAAATTACAGGAGAGGAGATTCTGGCAAAACATTAGGAAGAATAGACTTCCTCGGGAGGTGGTGGACTCTCCTTTTTAACATAGGTTGGGTGGCCACCTTTGGGTGATCCTTTAGCTGTGATTCCTGCATTTCACAGGGTTGGACTAGATCAGGCACCCCCAAACTCGGCCCTCCAGATGTTTTGGGACTACAACATCCCTTGCTAACAGGACCAGTGGTCAGGGATGATGAAATTGTCGTCCCAAAACATCTGGAGGGCTGAGTTTAGGGATGCCTGAACTAGATGACTGGCAAGCCCAGTTAGCTCAGTTGGAGCGTGGTGCTGACAACTCAAGGTTGGAGGTTTGACACCTGTAGGGGCCAGCTGCATTTATTCCTGCATTGCAGTGGGTTGGTCTAGAATTCAGCAGTTCTCAACCTGTGGGTCCCCAGATGTTGTTGGACTACAATTCCCATCATCCCAAGCTAGCAAGGCCAGAGCTCAGAGATGATGGGAGTTGTAGTCCAACAACATCTGGGAACCCACAGGTTGAGAACCGCTGCTCTAGATGGTCCCTGGGATCCCTATGACTCTTAGGGTCCCTTCCAACTCTACAATTATATGCTTCTATGACCTCTGGTCTGCTTCTTAGATTGTGAGTTAACACCCATCATTGCCACCCTTCCCTTCATTCATATGCCAAAGTAACTCATTATGTCCTCTTCCTCCTCCTCCTCCTCTGCCATTGGGGTTAGCTAAGTTTGAAAGAAGTGCTAAGGCGATATCTCTCCAAGATTCCCAGGCAGGGCCTTGACATGCCCACAAGTGACAAATCTGAGGTGGTTTGGGACCCTGTATTTCTCTGTATTTCCACAGTGCAGGTGGCGCTGTGGGTTAAACCACCTGTGCCGCTTGGGTTTCCTGATCAGAAGGTTGGTGGTTCGGATCCCCGCAACGGGGTGAGCTCCCATTGCTTGCTCCCTGCTCCTGCCCACCTAGCAGTTTGAAAGCACGTCAAAGGGCAAGTAGATAAATAGGTACCGCTCTGGTGGGAAGGTAAACGGCGTTTCTGTGCACTGCTCTGGTTTCGCCAGACGTGGCTCAGTCATGCTGGCCACATGACCTGGAAAAATTGTCTGTGGAAGCAGACAAACGCTAGTTCCCTCGGCCTTTAAAGCGAGATGAGCGCCGCAAGCCTAGAGTCGTTTGCGACTGGACTTAATTGTCAGGGTCCCTTTATCTTTACCTTTATTTCCCTCTAAATGGTTGGCTTATCATTCACTTGCAATCCCAACTGTATTGTTTCCAAAGCAATGAAAAATAGAAGAGGAAACTTAACCAACCAAAGTTTAAAGGTTATAAAGCACCTGTTGTTGTTCTTCCCCCTCCATTCACAAAACAGAACATAGCAAACTGTGGAACTCGCCCCCACAGGAGGCAGTGATGCTCACAAATTTGGATGGCTTTAAAAGAGGACCAGATAGATTCATCAAGGGCTGTTGATGACTACCAGCCAGAATGACTTTGCTCTGCCTCCAAGGTCTGCAACAGCAATGCTCCTCAATTCTAAACAAAATAAAAAAATTCCTTCCAGTAGCACCTTAAAGACCAACTAAGTTAGTTCTAGGTATGAGCTTTCGTGTGCATGCACACTTCTTCAGATACACATCTGAAGAATACACATCTGTGTATCTGAAGAAGTGTGCATGCACACGAAAGCTCATACCTAGAACTAACTCAGTTGGTCTTTAAGGTGCTACTGGAAGGAATTTTTTTATTTTGTTTTGACTATGGCAGACCAACACGGCTACCTATCTGTAACTCCTCAATTCTAGTTACCGGAAACTGCAGGAGGGGAGAGTGTTGCTTTTGTGCTTGGGCTGAGAGTTTCCCACAGGCATCTGGTAGGCAACCATGAGAACAGGATGATCCCCCAGATGGACCATTGGCCTGATCCAACAGGCTCTTTGTATTATTGCAGGAACACCCCCCCCCCATCATTCAGTTTGTAAAAACATGGCATACACACACACTCACACACGGCATACGTGACGCTTCTGTTATAAATTCATAGAAAATCAACCATATATCGGATCTGCACCGTTCCACTTTTATTTTACTCCATGAAGGAAGGACTACAAAATGGGGAAGGTTTGGTACAGGGCAGCCATAATCCCTTGAGCATACCAGCACATCCACAGGAGCCCAGCCCAGTTGCTATGCCAACCCTGATGGTCCTAGATAGAAGACCATCAAAGTCACAAAGGACTTGCATATAGGAGTGGATTCAGCACGGACTGGAACAAAGGACAATGATCAGATCTTCCCTCTGGGGGCAGGAAACTGCAAACTCCCCTTTGTCCTCTGTAAATGACTCATGGGGAGGGGGAAAGGAGGAACCAGCCAGGTGACAAGATACTCAGGTTACTTCCACAACCCCTCCTTCAATCCCTCCTTTTTGTGATGTGTCAGTGATGTAGTTGTGATGTAGTTCTAGGGGTGTAACTTGGGGGATTAGTAACTAATAAAAGTTGGGGTCATCTTTTGTTCTGGGCTTCCATTTTGTTTCACCTTATGGCAGGTAGGAGTCCTGTTGTGACAGTTTTCAATAAAGATCAAGCCTACTGGCTGCTGTTTTGCTCTGGTATTCCTGGCTGGTGTCCTTGTTTTTTTGTCCAAGGGAGCCCTCAGATTTCTCCGTTAACAGTGTGTTCTAATGCTCTCAACCCCTGTCCTCCTCCTCCTCCCTGCCTGGAATCGTTTTCTGCCATTTCGATGGAGGAGGTGGCTCTCATTCAAGAGCAGCAGCGATAGCACTCTCCCCACAATCTGATCGAAGCCCTGGGCTTTGCTCTCTCACACACACACATACACATTTGTTCCCCAGCTGAGCGGCCCCTGCCACACAGCTGCCTCTGGATGCAGAGCTGGGCTAAGTCTCTGTTTTGATGAGCCAAGCTCTGAAATGCATTAGGCTCAGTGTAACACAATCCGAGTGGGAACTCTCTAATCAGGTTAGGTTCCTCACCTGGTGACAAGCAGCGCCTCTCTGAGGGCCTTTTCATTTGCAGGCTCCTGTTTGCTCTTCTGCCAGCCCCGGTTGCCTCTGCCTCATAGCCTCCAGGGGTGTCTCAGCATCCTGGGGCCCTTCCGGGCTGCTGCTTTTTTGCATTCGGTGACATTAATAGCAGCAAACTGATGCACAAAGTGGATTTGGCGCTTTTGCACAGCGAAACTGCTCCCCCTCCCCCCCCCAAAAAAGAACCCCATGCTTTTTCTAAGAAAGGAAGCAGTGGGAAAATGCACTGGACAATTGCTTGACACCACGCAATAAGACCTCCCCTCTTGAAGCATTCGAGGAACTTCAGTAATGGTTGCAAGGTAAAGGTAAAGGTACCCCTGACCATTAGGTCCAGTCGCGGACGACTCTAGGGTTGCGCGCTCATCTCGCTCTATAAGCCAAGGGAGCTGGTGTTTGTCTGCAGACAGCTTCCGGATCATGTGGCCAGCATGACTAAGCTGCTTCTGGTGAACCAGAGCAGCGCACGGAAACGCCGTTTACCTTCCTGCCGGAGTGGTACCTATTTATCTACTTGCACTTTGACATGCTTTCAAACTGCTAGGTGAGCAGGAGCTGGGACCGAACAACGGGAGCTTACCCCGTCGCAGGGATTCGAACCACCAACCTTCTCCTTCCAGTAGCACCTTAAAGACCAACTAAGTCAGTTCTTGGTATGAGCTTTCGTGTGCATGCACACTTCTTCAGATACACTGAAACAGAAGTTTCCAGACCCTTCTATATAGTGAGAAGGTGGGGAGGGGTATTACTCAGAAGGGTGGTGGGAATGGGTGATTGGCAGATAGCTGTGATGAGCCTGTTGACGACTCTTAACGACTGCAATAGGTCTTACAGGAAAAAGCAAGGGGTGAAAAGGTGAAAAATGGCTTTGTCATGTATAATGAGCTCATTATACCCCTTGCTTTTTCCTGTAAGACCTATTGCAGTCGTTAAGAGTCGTCAACAGGCTCATCACAGCTATCTGCCAATCACCCATTCCCACCACCCTTCTGAGTAATACCCCTCCCCACCTTCTCACTATATAGAAGGGTCTGGAAACTTCTGTTTCAGTGTATCTGAAGAAGTGTGCATGCACACGAAAGCTCATACCAAGAACTGACTTAGTTGGTCTTTAAGGTGCTACTGGAAGGAATTTGTTTTGTTTTGACTATGGCAGACCAACACGGCTACCTATCTGTAACACCAACCTTCTGATAGGCAAGCCCTAGGTAGATATAAGAAATTAAATATATTTTAAAAAGTTTAATTATGATAAAAGTGTGTATTGGCAATAGGTAATATGAAATCAAAATATGGAATAGATGGGAGGTTGGGTTTTTAGAGTTAAGACCAATTTATGTTTTATTGTTTTTTAAGAAAATTATGTGTCTATGGTTATTCCTTTGTGTTTTTTCTTTCTTTCTTTCTTGCTGTATCTATCTATCTATCTATCTATCTATATATATATATATATATATATATTTTAAAAAGACCTCCCCTCTTGTAAACCAGAATGAATGCTCTGCAAACAGCCATCTGCAAACCATTCAGGATGACAGCTCCAAGCTCCATAAAAATCCTTCATATGAACCTGCCCAGGTTTTGAGGTCTTCACAAGAGTCCATTCTCTCAGTCCTGCCACCCTCCTAACCACACTTGGTGGGGACGCGGGACAGGGCCTTCTCAGTGGCTGCTCTCAGACTTGGAACTCCCTTCCTAGAGAATCCAGACTGGCCCCCTCCTTGCTGTCCTTCCACCAGCAAATGAAGACTTGCTTTTTCCTACAGGCTTTGGGAAGTGACTGCATTAAATGTAAGGGCTGGCACTGTGATGTTTTTATTGTAATTATTTGTATGTTTTTAATTCTTCTTCTTTCTTAGGCGATCCCTCATAGCCAAGTAAGATTGTCTTCCATAAACACGGTTTTAACAATGAGTCCGTAAGTGACTGTGGAGGCCAATTCTGGATCCACACGTGTTTCCACAGTGGGAACATTGGTTTCCAGGCGGGAGTTGATCACAGTGTGGATTTGCCAAGCGTGCCTTCCTCCTAGCACATTTCTCCCTTGTGTCCTGAGTTCGAGTGTCTTCAAAACCCATGACACCTTTGGTAAAGGCTGTTCTCCAACTGGAGTGCTCTCAGGCTAGTGTTTCCCAGTTAGTGTTTATATACTACGTTTTTTTAGATTTGCCTTGAGAGAGTCTTTAAACCTCTTTCGTTGACCACCAGCATTACGCTTTCCATTTTTAAGTTCTGAATAGAGTAGTTGCTTTGGAAGACGATCATCAGGCATCCGCTCAACATGACCAGTCCAACGAAGTTGATGTTGAAGTATCATTGCTTCAACACTGGTAATCTTTGCTTCTTCCAGTACACTGATACTAGTTTGCCTGTCTTCCCAAGTTTGTGTATAATTGTGTATAATTATATCAATGTTTAATTGCTTTTTTAATGAAGGGAGGACATATACCGTATACCCCCCACCCCTGCACACCCAACAGTTGGCTCAGAGTACTCTTGGGAGCCAAGACTGGCCAACCCCCTACAGGAGACACCAGGATGCATTAATGAGAATGAATAGCTGCAAATGATGGATGTGAACGAATAGCAACACATGGTGGCTATTAATTAACTATTGACGGTTTTTGACTGGCAGATCCTCATTCTGAAATGTTTTTATCTGCCACGTTTGTTTCCATTATTTTTTGCTCTCGCGTTGGTTTTCTTTTTATGGGATTCTTGCAGACCACACTTGCCTCAGAAGGGCGGGCTGGAAGTTTTCTGCATTAATGAACACATGATGAACAACAGCACCACAGGTTGGCCTGGTTAAGAATTAGTGATTAATTGTTAACCATGAACACCTGCTCTCCTCCAAGTCAGCCAGACTTTCAGTGTTGACAGGGAGGGGGAGGAATGAAGAGGGCCTACTCCGTGGGTAGGCAACCTAAGGCCGGGGGCCAGATCTGGCCCAATTGCTTTCTAAATCCAGCCCGCAGATAGTCCGGGAATCAGCATGTTTTTACATGAGTAGAATGTGTGCTTTTATTTAAAATGCATCTCTGGGTTATTTGTGGAGCACTGGAATTCATTCATATATTTTTTCAAAATATAGTCCGGCCCCCACAAGGTCTGAGGGACAGTGAAAAAGTTTGCTGACCCCTGGCCATAGTCCTTTTTGCGGCTTGTATTTCCTGTAATGTCTGTTCCCCCCATTATGTACTGAGTTGAATAGGATCCAAAATGCAGCAGTCTGATTGGTCCTAGAACAATAGGCTCCAGAATGCAGCAGTCTGATTCGTCCACAGGAGCCACCCAATCCAGCTCCAGGTGGAAGTGAATCCGCAACCTGATTGGCCTACAGGAGAATCCCAGAATTAGCCAATCACGAGGGGCCCATTATGTAAATAATGTACCGTATTTTTCGCTCTATAACACGCACCAGACCATAACACACACGTAGTTTTTAGAGGAGGAAAACAAGAAAAAAAATATTCTAAACGAAATAGTGGATATATGATTTTTGTGGTTCATGCTGTGGCCACAGACATGTGATCTGACAGTGAGTTTGGAGTAGCCCAATGCAAAAATCCTGAGGATCCATGTGGATCCATGCTTTGTAACCACGGAGGAGGGAAGGAAGGGGAACCATGAATCCTCTGCTCACGACTGCAGCAGATCCCCCCCGCCACCCGCAGGCATTCGCACAGACATTTCCCCTTACTTTCTAGGAGGAAAAAAGTGAGTGTTATGGTGCAAAAATTACTGTATATAAAGCAGACATTCTGGGGGAACTTCCATTCCTCCTCACCGCTATGAGCTGAATAAAGAGCATGAAATCCACTCTCGGCTCCAAGTATATTTCACCACCACCCCCAGGCACACTTTGAGCACAGACAGCTCAGTTGCTCCCCGTCACCCAGCTAAATGGCTTTAAAACTATGGAGGGAGGCAGCAATGCTTCTGAATACCAGTTGTGGTTGAATCCTGCTTCCTGGTTTCCCACAGGCATCTGGTTGGCCCCTGTGAGAATTGGATGCTATCCTAGATGGCTTGATCCAGCAGGCTCTTCTTATAAATGATGGAACATGTTCACACAGGAAGCAGGGATGGCCACCAACCCCTGGGCAGCGACAGCCTCTGCACCCATCTTCCCCTGGAGTTTTTTTTTCCTCTTCTGTGTTTTACCTCTTCTGGAGTGTTTTACCTCTTCTGGATTTAAATTTCTCCTCGCAATATACCAAGTCCACAAAATAAGCCGGGGCAAGTAATTAACATAGCTTATCCATGTTGTGGGATAACATGTTGTTGTTGTTCCGCTGCTTTCCCAGAGGAAATTTGTGTTTTACCACTTTGGGTTTATCCAGACTTCCTCATCTCCCGACGCTTCTCACTCATTCGGAATAAACAGCAATTCAGGTTTTCCCTGATTGGCCTTTGTTCCAATCTACTGCTAAAGAGCAGGTTTTCCCTGGAAGGAAGTCTGGATGAACCCCTTAGTCATCTCTGAAATGCACACTATCAAGATGTCAGCTGTCTGACAGTGGGAAGGACTTTCTCAGAAAATGGCGGCCTCTCCTTTGCTGGAGATTTTCAAGCAAAGGTTGGGTGGCTATCCATCGCGGGTTCCTTAGCTATGATTCCTGCTTTGCAGGGGGTTGGACTAGATTACTCTCTGGGTTCCTTCCAACTCAACAACTCCTTGATTCTAAGATTCTGTCCCCATGCAAAGCATTCCGGGGAACACACACGACCACACCGAGATGTTAGTTGAAAATGTGCTAAGCGCAAGCAGTGGGCTTAGACCAGGAGTCAGCAAACTTTTTCAGCAGGGGGCCGGTCCGCTGCCCCTCAGACCTTGTGGGGGCCAGACTATATTCTGAAGCAAAAAAAATGAATGGATTCCTATGCCCCACAAACAACCCAGAGATGCATTTTAAATAAAAGGACACATTCTACTTATGTAAAAACACCAGGCAGGCCCCACAAATAACCCAGAGATGCATTTTAAATAAAAGCGACATTCTACTCATGTAAAAACACGCTGATTCGCAGACCATCCGCAGGCCAGATTTAGAAGGCAATCGGGCCGGATCCGGCCCCCAGGCCTTAGTTTGCCTACCCATGGCTTAGACCTTTGGTTCACCAAGCCCCAGGTTCATCTATCTATATCCCATCTTGGCTCCTTCACTGATATGGAGCTGTGTCTTCAGACCTTGCCCTGGTACCAGATTTCCCACTCAAGGCTTTATGTTTTCTTACGGAGTGTTTTGAAGAAAATCTGGGAACGACTGAGAAGGAAACTGCCAGGGGTGCGGTTGTCCTCTAGTTTCAGTTTCTCCTAGTATCTGAACATCTAAAATACCCATCTTATGTGGGTTCACCAACGTAAGTAATGAAACTGACGCAGAAGGTTGAAGAAACTGGCTCAGTCTATGATCAATATAATTGCCATCAGCTTTATTTTACTAGCCCTTGAAAGCCTTGGCAATTTTCGATGTAACATTTCCAGTATAAAAAAATCTAGTTATACAAGTTGCAGTGAAATAATTAAGTTAAAATAATTTGCTTATTTCCCAGTACCATTGAATCCCAAATTAAACGAATCTAAAAAATACCTGTGATCAGTGCTTTTTTTGTAGAAAAAAAAGGTGCTGCTGCTTCGTACCAGTGCGTACCACCAGAAAAAAGCACTGCCTTTTAGATGTCTGCAGCAGTTTCTGCCCTGATCTTTTCTGTTTCTTTCACAGTAAGTTTCCTTGCTGTTAAACTGATGCATTATAGGTCACAAAAGGACAAAATGCCTTTAACAAAAAACAGATGACTTCTTGATCAGAACAAAATGTTAATCTAGACAAAACGTTTCCCTGGTTTTTTTTTTCCTTTGGCCCATCATATAAGGGACATATTTAATGCATAATATACATTCTCCGTCTGATTCAAGTTACAGATACAAAGCCGTATGGAGACAGGGACCTGCTCGTGCCTCCCATCCAACATGGCAGAAATTCAAGAGAAGAGCTGTGCATGATGAAGAACATTGAATTGTCAAGGTCCCAAGGTCTTTGATGGATTTTTTTTTTTTTTAAGTCCAATGCTTTTGAGAAAATTTAAATGCTTGCCACAACCATTTGGAATTGTGGCTCCTTTGTGATTGTGGGATGCATCTAACTAGCTTCTGTTCAGAGTAGATCTACTGTAGGGTTACCAGACGTCCCCGGATTTGCAAATCTGTCCCCGGACAAATTCCGTCCCCGGAATGTCCCCGGATTTGCAAATCAGTCCCCGGGAACTATTATCCTTTATACACACCATAAATTTACTCCAACTTTCTGGAAACCTCTGAAGGTCCTGATCCCGGATTCTTCCCATCAGTTTGGCTAGCTCTGCATAACTCATCATTTTCGTCTGCCACTCCGCAATAGTAGGAATTTCTTGTGATTTCCAGTTTTGGGCGAGCATGTTTCTTGCCACTGTTGTGGCGTACATAAAAAGTATTTGATCAACTTTCTTAATTTCTTTCCCCATCAAACCCAACAAAAAGGCTTCTGGTTTTTTGGTGAAGGTGTACTTAAATATTTTCTGGAGATTTTGAACTACAATTCCCACCAGCCCCAGCCAACAGGGCCACATCAAGCTGGGGCTGTTGGGAGTTGTAGTCCAAGCCATTTGGAAGGCACCAGGATGGGGAAATCTGGCTTAGGCAATCTGAAACAAACATAACACATTTTTTAAAAAAATATTCAAAATTATAACAAGACATATTATCCAAAAACATATCATCCTTACTCCCCCCCCCCATTTTTCCTCCCTCCCCCTCCCACACAGAACCCCACCCCCACCCCGACTTCCCTCAGTTCCAGTCTTTGGTTTCTCTAAGAATGCTGTTTTCTGCATGTTACGAAGTTGTATAGATCCTCAAACTATTTAGCTGATTATTATCAATAAAAAGTTTGTGAATGTTTATTCAAAACCTGCCAAGGAGTCCAATTCGCTTTGTTGTATCTTCATATACTTTGTAAAAGGTTCCCATTCATCCTTAAAGTTACAGTTATCCTTGTCCCGTAGATTATATGTCAGTTTTGCCAGTTCTGCTTAGTCCATCAATTTTTCTTGCGATGATTCTTTAGTTGAGGTTTCTTCAGTCTTCCATCCTTGTGCTATCAGAACTCTCGCGGGCGTTGTCACATACATGAAGATGTTTTTAAACTTTTTTGGCAGGTCTTTCCCTACAATCCCCAACAAAAATGCCTCGGGTTTTTTAACAAATGTTATATGGAACATTTTCTTCAATTCGTTGTATATCATTTCCCAATTTTTTTAAATTACCTTACAATCCTACCACATATGATAAAATGTGAAACAAACATAACACATTGATTCTGCTCTGTGTTTGTTTCTCTTGCCGGTGATCTCCTGGAAGAAGTGGGGTGCTATTTGTTTGTTTGTGGTGATTTCTGGGTAACAAACACATTGATGGAAAAAGATGCTGCAATATGGCACCTCCAGCTCACTTCCAGGCTAGAAACCCCTGTGCTGTCTGGGATGGTAACAGGACCACCTTGGAAGTGGCTGGGTGTGGAGAGGCAATTTCACCTGCCCTGCTTGACTTGTGAGGGGCCATCTCTGTACTTCTTCTATGCCTCTGCGTTAATGGTGCCCTTGTGCCAAGAAACACTGTGAACACAATATAACCTCGGCCCCCGGTGACTCTCGACAAACATCCAACCAAACGAAGTGCCCTCATTTGACTGTGAAATGAGAAAAAGAAATGAGAACATCATTTCAGACCAAAACCTCTGAGGATTTTTATCGCAGCATTTTTTCAAAAAGTGACCAGCAGCAACAGACCTCCGGTTTGGACCAGGAAATGCCTTCCTCTAATTTGTGGTCCCTGGAAAAGAACTGCAAGCTCCGTCCTCATCGGCACAGGGACGAGAAGAAGCCCAGGGCTCCACAAAATGGACATTGGCTGCCACCAGCCCTCCTTTCTCCTCTAATCTTGGAGTGAGGACCATTCGGTGGTGGGAGGGGGCGTTAATTTTGGTTCTGGGGAAGAGATAGCATCCAGCCCATCTGAAGTATACTCGGAGTTGAGTGTGGATTTCATGCTCTTTATTCAGCTCATGGTAGTGAGGAGTGCCAGTTCCCCCGAGATGTCTGGCTAATTCTGGGATTCTCCTGTAGGCCAATCAGGTTGCAGATTCACCTCCACCTGGAGTTGGATTGGGTGGCTCCTGCGGACCAATCAGACTGCTGCATTCTGAATCCTATTGTTCTAGGACCAATCAGACTGCTGCATTTTGGATCTTATTCAACTCAGTACATAACACCATCCGTCTCACATTCCTCAGAAGAGCAAGGGGACTTCTTTTCCCATTCAAAATTCCACTGACACACACACACAGCAGGGTAAATGTCAATAATCCTCCACACACACACGTCTGGACACATGAGCAGGAAATGTCCATTTGAGTCTGGCACAAACCCATACAAGGACCCCAACAACTGTTTTAAGAAGTTTTATGTAAAGGAAGGCTTCAGCCGGCAGAAAGGGGAAAGGTGCATGAATGTTTTTGTCGCTAAGTTCAGAAAAAGGCCAAAGAGCTTCAGGCCTTCGCAGAAGTCCATTGCCTTCTGGGTGCACCTGAATGTTCTTGGCTTCCCAGAGGAAAGTGCCACCCATCCACATGGAATCTACTCCCCCTAGGTTCTGAGTTGTGATGACAAAATCTGCATCAATCATTTGGTTTCCCATAGCATTCTTTTTCTTAAAAAATCATCTCTTTCTCTTGCAACATCTCCTTTGGTGGCAGTGTGTCAATCAACTCAGCGTAATTGTCCCAAGCTAATGTTGCATATAGAGTTGAAATTCCTATTTGAGAAAGCAACAGGCTCATTCTCTTATCAACACTGCGCTCTCCCTCTCTCTCCCTCTCTCTCTCTCTTTGGTACATTGTCTTCAGCTAAATGTAATTTTCAAAGCAAATGTTTGTTCTGTTCTCCTTTTCTTTTTCCTCGTTCGGCCACAGAATAAATCTGTGCAAGCTTGGAGACCCTCTGGATACGGACGTCTCGGGATTCTGAACAGCCTCCTTGTCTCCATGCACACACCCAGATGTACACAGGAACCCAGCTGGCAAGCACTTGGGTCCTTCACTCAGAGTCATGCTGCATAATTGGGCAAATGCCACTTACAGCGGGAAATTAACAATCAAACAGCATACCAGGGCTTAGAGGGAAAGAGGGTGCAGTTTATTACAAGAGCAGAAGAATCCATTAATTACCTAGGCTGTACTCAGACTGCACTGACAATTGCTTGTTTATTTCTAAGGGGTGGTAAAAAAAGAGGAGCAAATAAAGAGAAGGGGAGGGAAAGTCAAAGGAAGAATAGAAATAGGCGTCAGATTCCAAACAAGCTTTGGCAGCAGCAAAGTGGCTCCTTGTTGAAGAAGGTAAAAGTGTAGACTTGCACACTTTATCATAAAAATATTAGAAAGACCTGTTGGATCAGAACAAAAAAATTCCTTCCAGTAGCACCTTAAAGACCAACTAAGTCAGTTCTTGGTATGAGCTTTCGTGTGCATGCACACTTCTTCAGATACCTGAAGATACCTTCTTCAGATACCTGAAGATACCTTCTTCAGATACCTGAAGATACCTTCAGGTATCTGAAGAAGTGTGCATGCACACGAAAGCTCATACCAAGAACTGACTTAGTTGGTCTTTAAGGTGCTACTGGAAGGAATTTTTTTGTTTTGACTATGGCAGACCAACACGGCTACCTATCTGTAACTGGAACTGTTGGATCAGGTCAGTGGTCCATCTGTTTTGGGGAAACAGGGGGCGGGCAGGTGTGGGGGGACTCCCTGGTCCTGAATGGGGTAACTGTGCCCCTGAAGGACCAGGTGCGCAGCCTGGGTGTCATTTTGGACTTGCAGCTGTCCATGGAGGTGCAGGTTAATTCTGTGTCCAGGGCAGCTGTCTACCAGCTCCACCTGGTCCGCAGGCTGAGACCCTACCTGCCTGCAGACTGCCTCGCCAGAGGGGTGCATGCTCTGGTTATCTCCCACTTGGACTCCTGCAATGCGCTCTACATGGGGCTACCTTTGAAGGTGACCCGGAAACTGCAATTAATCCAGAATGCAGCAACTAGACTGGTGACCGGGAGTGGCTGCTGGGACTATATAACACTGGTCCTGACAGATCTGCATTGGCTCCCAGTACGTTTCTGAGCACAATTCAGAGTGTGGGTGCTGACTTTTAACGCCCTAATGCAGTATTAAGGGAAGTTGCCCGACGCTGAATCTAGCAGGGTCAAAAAAAGGCAGGCCAAACCTGTATGGCTGGCTGGAGAGGGGTGGAGCCCTCCCCACCACATAACCTGTTATGTATTGAGTTGAATAGGATCCAAAAGGCAGCAGTCTGATTGGTCCTAGAACAATAGAATTCAGAATGCAGCAGTCTGATTGGTCCACCGGAGCCACCCAATCCAGCGCCAGGTGGAAGTGAATCCGCAACCTGATTGGCCTACAGGAGAATCCCGGAATTAGCCAGTCACGTAGGGCCCATTGTGTAAATAATGTATATAAAGCAGACATTCTGGGGGAACTTCCATTCCTCCTCACCACTATGAGTTGAATAAAGAGCATGAAATCCACTCTCGACTCCGAGTATATTTCATACACTCACCCTAAGTGAGTAGCAGAGGCAAAGGCCAATGGTAGCAGACGAAGGGCAGGTTTAAGATTTCAAGTTTGAGTGACGTGGGCTGGCGGGAGGCCCTTAGAGTGGGTTAGCAAGAAGGAGAAGCAGGGGCATGTGAGTTGGGGATGATGGGATGGAGGAAATAAATTACAGAGGATGGCTTTTTGCTGTCCTTGGAGTCCAAGGCTGTGCTCCTGGAGGAAGCCAGCCCCTCTTGAGTTGTGAATGCTCTGAACTCTCTCCATCCAGACACAGGTTGCAAATATGTGTAAATAAACCATATTTCATAAAGACACTGCAGTCTCCGCTGAGCCTCATTGTCTCAAAAGGGAACACAAACCCTGGTAAGCGCTTCTGCAGCCCCTGGAATCTCACACCTCCCAGCAGAGATTGGGGTGACATGTCAGAATATATAAAGCACCTATTTGAATGCTTTTGAGTAATGCTTGCACATTACTTAAGAAACCATAACCATTACTCAAAAGCATCTAAATAGGTGGCTGACATATAGAACTGCACATTGTCACAGGATGTGTGTGTGTGTTTTAAGTTACAGTGAAAGTCAGGAAATTGCAGTGAACGACAGAGAGATGATCACTTGCAACAGTAGAATGGGAGGGAGAAAGCTCCCTTCAAATAATTTTGCCCTCCTGTGGAAAACAAACAAAAAAATGGCCAGCTTAACTTCTGGATTGTTGCATCAGCAATTGGGCCCATATGGCATAAGAGAGTCTGATTGTTTTACTTACTTTATTTCATAAAATTTATATACTGCATGATTGTTAAAAATCTCAAAAACCTCAAAGCGGTTTACAGAGGGAATAAAACAATAAAATTGTTAGTAAAGAAACCCCATCAATAACCTAAAACATAAAATCAACAATAAGCCAAAAACAGATACATCCACACTCTACATGTCTGGGTAGGCTTGTCTAAACAAAAATGTTTTCAGCAGGCTTCCAAAAGAGTACAGTGGTACCTCTGGTTGCAAACGGGATCCTTTTCAGAGCCCCGTTCTCAACATGAGCAGAATGCAATCCGCATCTGCGCATCTGCGCATGAATGGGTCACGATTCACCGCGCTTTTTTTTCTTGCTTTTTTTAATTATTTTTTTTTAAAAAAAAAAGGTAAAGGGACCCCTGACCATTAGGTCCAGTCGTGGCCGACACTGGGGTTGCGGCACTCATCTCGCTTTATCGGCCGAGGGAGCCAGCGTACAGCTTCCAGGTCATGTGGCCAGCATGAGTAAGCCGCTTCTGGCGAACCAGAGCAGCGCATGGAAACGCCATTTACCTTCCCGCAGGAGCGGTACCTATTTATCTACTTGCACTTTGACGTGCTTTCGAACTGCTAGGTTGGCAGGAGCAGGGACCAAACAACGGGAGCTCACCCCGTCACAGGGATTCAAACCGCCGACCTTCTGATCAGCAAGTCCTAGGCTCTGTGGTTTAACCCACAGCGCCACCTGTGTCCCTTACGATTCACCGCTTCTGCGCATGCACGTGATGTCATTTTGAGCATCTGCGCATACGCGAGCAGCGAAACCCGGAAGTAACCATTTCCGGTACTTCTGGGTCGCCATGGGACGCAACCTGAAATGATTAACCCGAAGCGTCTTTAACCCAAGGTATGACTGTACAGCGAAGGCGCTTTCCCAGTGTCAATAGGCAGGGAGTTCCAGAGTTCAGATGCCTTCCACACTAAAAGATTGAGTTCTTAGAAAGTTGGGACAGGTATTATGTGACACCTGTAGCAGTTCCAGGTCCACCAATTGAAGCAGCTGAGTGGGTGTACATACCAATAGTATGACTTGCTCCAGTAGCAAATTGGCAACCAGTGCAGTTTGTCAACCGCAATGAGATACACGTTTACCATCATAATGCTGGAACGTCTGCTAATTAACCTGACAGCAGTCCTGTACACACTTAAGTGAGCTCTAGCTCAGTGGAAGAGGGACACAGGTGGCGCAGAGGGACGCGGGTGGCGCTGTGGGTTAAACCACAGAGCCTAGGACTTGCCAATCAGAAGGTCGGTGGTTCGAATCCCCGCGATGGGGTGAGCTCCAGTTGCTTGGTCCCTGCTCCTTCCAACCTAGCAGTTTGAAAGCACGTCAAAGTGCAAGTAGATAAATAGATACCGCTCCGGCGGGAAGGTAAACGGTGTTTCCGTGCGCTGCTCTGGTTTACCAGAAGCGGCTTAGTCTTGCTGGCCACATGACCAGCTGTATGCCGGCTTCCTTGACCAATAAAGCGAGATGAGCGTCGCAACCCCAGAGTCGGCCATGACTGGACCTAATGGTCAGGGGTCCCTTTACCTTTAGCTCAATGGGACACATTTCTGAGAAGATGTGTATAGAACTGTGCTGTAAATAAAGCGGCAGAGCCAGGAGGGATACTTTCCCAGGCCATCCAAAAGTATTCCTTTCTCTGTCAGTCCACACACCGGAGCCCTTGGAATCGGGAACATGACCATTTTTTCTCCCCTGTGCTGCCGCCCCGCCGGCACCTGACATTTCGGGAGCGCAGAGTCTGGATCTCGCCGGCAACCAACTGCCAACGAGGCCCATGGGTGGCGCAGGACAGCTGATACCTGCCTCTTTTCCCCGCTGCAGCAAAACCCCAAGTCCCCAGAGAGTTGTTTCGTTTTTATGGTGAAAGCTTTCGGCTCCAGCAGCATCCAGGAAGGAAATTCAAGCTCTCAGCACGACAGGAGCCCCCACTTCAGTATTGCTGCGTTAATTGCTTTAAACAAAAATCCCCTCCAAACTATAACCTGAACTTAAAAGCGAGCTTGGGGGCGGGCGGGGGGGCGGTTTGAATCCTTCTCCTTTTGCAAAAGAGCCCTTGATGCCAAGCCCGGCTGGTCCACAGCGAGGCCCCCTGCTGCTCCGCTCTGCCAAGGAAGCCACTGGAATCAGGATGACAATAAAGCAAAGTGTTTCATTTATAATTCAGAGGCAGCTGGAAAGTGGTTTTTAAAAACGGGCTGAGGCAGTCGAAACTCTGGTCTCTTGACATGCTTTCCAGAAGAGGCCCCTTGGGGAGGACGGTGACTTTCAAAAGAGTCACTTGGCCCCCGACACGAGCCATCGCCAAGGCCTCAGCCCTTGAGAGGTTCTCCCCTAGGACAGGCCCTCCTGGGGTCAAAATGCCAAGCAGCGCTCTGGCCTGGGCTTGCCATAGGTCATCTGGTCCTTTGGGGCGAATGGGGCGCTGGCCCACTAGCCACAGGCAGCCCTCAGCCAGCCCCCACCTGCCTGCCCGTCAGGGATGGAGACAGGTGCGCAGGTCAGCACAAAACAATGAATGAACTCTTCATTCAAGGAAATAAACCGCAGCTCAGGCCTAGTGGGCTCAGGAATTCTTTCTAGGAGGTCTCGCCCCAGTGAAGCGGCTGCAAGGGCCAAAGGTCATCTCCCCCCTTCCCGGTTTCTATACTAGGACTCCTCCTCTCCAGGATCTTTCCCACGCAATCTGAGGCTGCGTCTGCATGCAAACACCCTTTGCTCTGCCCATTTCATTTCTCCGTGTGTTCTAGGAGAAAGGAGGGGAGGGGAGCTGGTCGCAGCAGGATGGGGAGTGTTATGTAGGGAGTTGAATAGGATCCAAAATGCAGCAGTCTGATTGGTCCTAGAACAATGCAGCAGTCTGATTGGTCCGCAGGAGCCACCCAATCCAGCTCCAGGTGGAGGTGAATCTGCCAGTGGCGTAGCGTGGGGGTGCAGGGGGGGCCGGCCGCACCAGGCGCAACATCTGGGGGGGCCACGCTCACACTCGCAGCTCTCTGCCCCTACCTGGCTCGCTCAGGGTTAGGGAGCGCAAATTATTTGCCTTGCCCCGGGTGCTGACAACCCACGCTACGCCACTGGAATCTGCAACCTGATTGGCCAACAGGAGAATCCTGGAATTAGCCAATCACGTGCAGACCATTGTGTAAATAATATATATAAAGCAGATATTGGGGGGAACTTTCATTCCTCAGTACTATGAGCTGAATAAAGAGCAGGAAATCCACACTCAACTGAGTATATTTCAGGGATACTCCTTCAATTCTTCAGCAGCCTGTCTCCACCTCCTCTCCAGCCCCAACTACCACCTGGGAGTCTGAACTGTGCTCTGCTGCAGCCTCTTCCTGTTCACTAAACCCTGTTACCTCTACTTTTTCCTCCTCCTCCCAATCTGCTCCTCCTTCTGCCTCTGACCACTCACTGTCTGACCACCAATCCCTTGGCTCGGAGCCCTCTTCCCGTGGAGGTTCCCTAGGGGATTCCCTGGCCGGTGCCTTCTTCCCAGAGGCGGCAGCTTCTGAAGGAGAATGCAGGGGTCAACGTTGCGCGGTGCATGCCAACATCAGGTGTCAGGACGTCGGAGGAGTCACTGAGGCATCTGGTCGGCCACTGTGAAAATAGGTTGCTGGGTGGTGCCCACTGAGCATTCAGGAGGCTCATGTTCCTCTGTTCTTAAAAAAGTGCAGGGTGGTATAACTTGAGGATGGGCACTATAAGATAGGGCACCAGCGCCCATGCTCTACCTGGCCCACGTTGGGTGCCCCTGCTCAAAATAGGGTGTGTGAGCAGACTTAACTCTAGCTTGCCCCTTCTCTCTGGTCAGATCACACCCAGGAACTCAGCTCAATCCCAGCTGGGCGGGCACAGCCTCTTCTGGCAGTGCCCGAGGCAGGGGAATCTGACATGGGCAGCCCAGCTTTCCAAGATGCTCTGCGGCTCCTCTTCCTTGTTCTGCTCCTAGGATCAAAGATTGATCCTTGGGCGAGCGCTTCGTTCAGGAGCAGCTCCTGAGCTGGCAGCGGGGCAGTGCTGCCCTCCCGTGGCAGCACTGCTGCACTCCACCAGCCTCCTGGCACACACCTTTCTCAGCTGAAACTGGCCGTGGAGCAGACCTGTCTGCTTGCTCAAAGGTCACTTGGGGCTGAGATATGTGGTACTTACATTTGCCAATGGCCAACCAGTGCCAAGGCAGAAAGGAAACTGAATGAGACCCTGTTTAGTTTTTCTCTTTTAATCTTTAATATTACTGTATTACATTCAATTGAATCTCCTTAATACTTCTTCTTTTTTAATATATAATTTTTATTAATTTCAACATACCAATTATTATACATTCCACAGAGCTTCACATCTTATACAATCTTTTTGGACTTCCATCAGCACCTCTGATGATCCACCATTTTTATCATTTCTTCTGCATTTCTTAAATTCCTATTGCCTTTAAATATCTTAACTCACAATCCACCTCTTTAACCATTTTTGCAATAATTCAAATAATTTACTTCACAAAACTTCTTGCAAACCTACAAACATATTCTGGTCATCACAATTACTTTTCAAATAGTCTTCTGTGAATCTCTGGACCCACAGGTTTCGAATTCTTCCTCCTTAATACTTCAGTGGGGATGCGGGTGGCGCTGTGGGTTAAACCACAGAGCCCAGGACTTGCTGATCAGAAGGTCGGCGGTTCGAATCCCTGCGATGGGGTGAGCTCCCGTTGCTCGGTCCCTGCTCCTGCCAACCTAGCAGTTCGAAAGCACGTCAAAGTGCAAGTAGATAAATAGGTACCACTCCGACAGGAAGGTAAACGGCGTTTCCGTGCACTGCTCTGGTTCGCCAGAAGCGGCTTAGTCATGCTGGCCACATGACCCGGAAGCTGTACGCCGGCTCCCTTGGCCAATAAAGTGAGATGAGCGCCGCAACCCCAGAGTCGGCCACGACTGGACCTAAAGGTCAGGGGTCCCTTTACCTTTAATACTTCATTGACATAAGAACAGAAGAAGAGTCTGCTGGAAGAAGCCAAGGACCTGTTCCAGCCAGATGCACAAGGGTACTCTCCTTCAGTGGTTTCCAGCAGAAGGACATTCAGAAGCACTTCTGCCTCCAACCGTGAAGGTAAACCATAGCTGTCATGCCTAGTAGTCATCAATAGCCTTCTCCTCCCCATGAATTTGTCCAATCCCCTTTAAACATCATCGCAGTTAGTGACCATCACTGCCTCCTTTGGCAGCAGGTTCCATTAACTCTGTGCTGCACAAATAATTATTATTATTATCTCTAAACTAAAAAGTCCCAAATGAGGGGACTCACTCCATCCATAACTTGACTCTATGACTCCAAAATTTAACCCTCTCAGGCTCCAGGTATTTTGGTTCTGGATGTACTGCGTTGCCCCTGAGTCATTTGAGATCCCTTCACCAAGCATATTTGGCTACCACCAACCGTGTCCGAGCAGTTTTGTTTTGTTTTGTTTGTTTTTTTTGGTCTTTCCACTTTCCCTGGGAAAACTCAGTTTACTGCCAAATCTGAACAAACGGCAATTGGGTTTTCTGTGGATTGCTATTGTTTCTGATTCAGTGGTGGGCGGTGGATATTCCTACGGAAAGTAGCAGGACACACAGAAAAAAGGGAGACCTGGAAAGTGTGGGACTGCCTGGAAAGAGTGGGGCAAAGGGTCAGTTTGGATAAGCCCTAGATGATCCCCGAAAGCTTTCTGCTTCTCCATGAAATGGTCCAATCCCCTTTTAAAGCCATCCAAATTGGTGGCCATCACTATTGCCAGTGGGAGCAAATCCCAGAGTTTGTGCACTTGTGGGATCTCTCGTACTCTGGAAGCGTACAGTTTGAATGGCAGCACAGAAGATACCCAACAACGCAAGAACATAATTGTAACTGCTCTGGTCTGCCACAAAGATTTTTCCTCGAGTCTGCTTAGTTAACGAACCATGATAATTTCCCCAAGAAATATGTCACTGTATTGGGGACGGATGCTTATATATGCTTCCTTTAATTTGCACTGATATTGCCAAGTACTGGGACTCCCAGATTTTATCCAACCTAGTTTTTTGGTTTTGATTTGGCTGCGACTGAAAATTCTCTGCCACCATCAGTGGGTGTGAGACTAGTTCTCTACAGGTTTGCAGGACCTCTTTGATGAACAAGCTCCCAACTGGGTCCTGGGGCCGGATTTAGGTTTGATGAGGCCCTAAGCTACTGAAGGTAATGGGGCCCTTTGTATGTCCAGCTGTCCTTTGTCAACAACAAATTGTCGCTGTTTTTTGTGTTGAATAGATATGCTATATGGTAATTTATGGACCTAATAGGTATCTAAAGCCATTTGCGCATAACAAAATATGTATTTTATCAAAGTAAAACTGAGTAAACAAAGTAAAAACAAAGTGAACTGAAATACAATTAAGAGTACAGAGGTAGTAAAGGTAAAGGGACCCCTGACCATTAGGTCCAGTCGTGGCCGACTCTGGGGTTGCGGTGCTCATCTCGCTTTATTGGCCGAGGGAGCCGGCGTACAGCTTCTGGGTCATGTGGCCAGCATGACTAAGCCTCTTCTGGCGAACCAGAGCAGCGCACGGAAATGCTGTTTAGCTTCCCGCCGGAGCGGTACCTATTTATCTACTTGCACTGGTGTGCTTTCGAAGTGCTAGGTTGGGAGGAGCAGGGACCAAGCAACTGGAGCTCACCCCATCACGGGGATTCGAACCGCTGACCTTCTGATCGGCAAGTCCTAGGCTCTGTGGTTTAACCCACAGTGCCACCCGTGTCCCTTAGTACAGTGGTACCTTGGGTTAAGTACTTAATTCGTTCCGGAGGTCTGTACTTAACCTGAAATTGTTCTTAACCTGAAGCACCACTTTAGCTAATGGGGCCTCCTGCTGCTGCCGCGCCGCCGGAGCACGATTTCTGTTCTCATCCTGAAGCAAAGTTCTTAACCCAAAGCACTATTTCTGGGTTAGCAAGAGTCTGTAACCTGAAGCGTATGTAACCTGAGGTACCACTGTATATTAATAGTGAAATTTGGGGGAAGGGCAAGAGAGTAGGGCCCTAAGCTATAGCTTGTTTAGCTTATACGTAAATCTGGCACTGCTGCGTCCAGTGGTGCTGAATGTTTAAATCCCATTTCCACAAATTGCCGACAAAACATGGGGCGCTCAGTGCCATCCCATCAAGGCTGAGCAATAGGCAGCAGGTAAAGATAAGCCAGGCAGCAGAAGTTGCACCAGGTCAACTTGGTACCCTCAAGGTATAGTGGAGATCAGCTTCTGTTGGTAATGGAATCAGAGGTCAGGGCCAAGGAGCAGGCAAAGGATACAGGGGTACCCCACAGCTCTCCAAGATCTTTGCACTCCTGGAACAGGAAGTCTTCTTTACCCATTCCTGTCCAGCAGGATCCAGTGGTCAGCTGGGGCAGTGGGGGCAGAGTCACTCCAGGGCCTGTGGCTCCTTCGCTGCCTCGGATGGTAATGTTAGAATTCCTGCTCCATGATTGCAGTCATGGGATTTTTGTCTACCACATGACAGTACAATGGTACCTCGGTTAAGAACTTAATTCGTTCTGGAGGTCTGTGATGGCCTGGGATTCCGATTCAGAGGCTGAACCAGAGGAATCCCAGCCTGCACAGGAGTCCCCGCCTCCAGGGCCGGCTGAACTGGGTCAGGGCCTTGATTCTGAAGCGCCTACACCTGTGCTGGATCCTCAGGAGCAGGCACCAGGTGGTTCCACTCTGGCTCCAGAGGTGGTTGAGGACTCAGTGCCTGCAGGTGTCTCCCCCTGGGCCCAGTAACCCTTTAGCCTCTCCTGAACTGCAGAGGCTCAGGGCAGAGAGGCGAAGGGAACTGGTTTCTCCCAGGAGGAGTGCTCGCCTTAAGGCCAAGAGAGGCGGGTCTCCTGGGGGCCGGGACTCAGAACAGGTAAAGGCCAGTCGGCCCGGTCCCAGGTTGTGGGAGCAACGTCGTTGTTGAGTACCTGTTCCTGCCCGGACCCAGACCTGACTCTCCAGTGCTCCTGTCCCCGCCCGGCTTCCTGCTTCGGACCTCGCCCCGCTCCTTGTGCACTGATTCCAGGCTAGTGACCCAGGACCGGACTTTGACTACGCCAACGGTAACCTTCCCCCCGGGATCAGCACAAGGTCTGTTCTTAACCTGAAACTGTTCTTAACCTGAGGTACCACTTTAGCTAATGGGGCTTCCCGCCACCGCCACACCGCCGCCACGTGATTTCTGTTTTCACCCTGAAGCAAAGTTCTTAACCCGAGGTACTTTTTCTGGGTTAGCGGAGTCTGTAACCTGAAGCATCTGTAACCTGAGGTACCACTGTATATGTTTTGACTCCAGAGTGGGAAGTGACGGAGACAGGATGTTTGTGTTACTGCGTTCCGTGAAGTGGGACTATTGTCCTTTGTTCTTTCTCTTTGCTGTCTGATGCTAGAGAGAGAGGGAGCCATGTTGCAGTGCACCATGTGTGTTTATATGTAAATAAAGTAGATTAGCCAAAATGCTGAGTTGCTGAGGTCTGTCACGCAAGTTGCGCAAACTCTGCAGATCCCTAAGTGTGCTGGTGTCTGTTGGCATTGGTCGCTGTGATGTTCGGGCTGAAGAAAGCTTTTGAAGCTCCTGAACGATCACCCAGGAGGGAGGGAACATGCCAGTCGGGCATGTGTCTCTGCCAGGGTCCTACTCGAGTGTAGGCTGAACTCCTGACAGGTAAATGAAGCATCCTGCAGACCTGCAGCTCACCACCAGGGACACACATATGCCAGGCTATGGGTTCAAGTCCTACTAGCTCCTGACAGCCACCTGGCTATAATCTTGAAAAGTACTTTCCATGGAAAGAACTGAGATTGGAGCTCTGATTTAATATGCAATAGCTAAAGTGTGCAAGGATACAAGATGATATCATAATATATGCGAAACAATAAATACAACTTTAATTAACACAACGAGAAACAATATTATGTAGAGAAGATCGCACATGGGTGAAGGGAAGCAATGGGTCGGAGTGAGGGAGGCATAGGGCAATACTTGGAAAATTGTTAAGGATACATAGGTGATTTAAGAGGCTAAGAACAAGGAGTTAAAAGAAGAAGACTAACATTAAAGAGTAGAAAAACAAGGGAATTTGAGAAGAACTTGGTACAAATGAAAATATGTGAGTCATGTTTTTGCTTGTATTGTGGTTTATTTTGGATGTAAAGTCTTCTGTTGAAAGGACTGTACATAAAATAAAATAAAAATAATCTTGAAAAGTATTTCCTGAATTTTTAGGTTTATGGAAGAGGAAGTAGAAGTGGCAAAGACTGTCAGATGTAAGTCCAAGTTTCCAAAGTGGTTGTTACCTAGGTCAGGAGTCACCAGCATAATACTCCATAGCTGTCAACATTTCCCTTTTTTTAAGGGAAATTCCCTATTCCGAATAGGATTCCTTGCAAGAAAAGGGAAAAGTTGACAGCTATTTAATACTCAGTGGGTGGGGTGTGCATGCAGAGCCCCTCCCTGGTGCCCTTGGGGCCTCCCCCCCCCCCTTGAAATGCGGATTTAAAGAACCATTCTACTGTAGATGTAGTGAGTTTGCAATATTAATTTTCTCGTTAATCATTTAGTATTTACAGTGGTGCCTTGCAAGACGAAATTAATCCGTTCCGTGAGGCTCTTCGTCTAGCGGTTTTTTCGTCTTGCGAAGCAAGCCCATTGACAGCTTAGCGGATTAGCACTATTAGTGGTTTAGCGGCTTTTAGCGGATCAGCTGATAAGCGGCTTATCAGTGGATCAGCTGATTAGCGGCTTAGCGGCTTAGGAAAAGGGGGGGAAAGGGGGGGAAACCCGCAGGAACTCGTAAGACATTTCGTATTGGGAAGCAAGCCCATAGGGAAATTCGTTTTGCGAAGCGCCTCCAAAACGGAAAACCCTTTCGTCTAGCAGGTTTTCCGTCTTGCGAGGCGTTCGTCTTGCGGGACACCACTGTATTGCTGATTTAAACTATGTTTTATGGGTGCTTTTTGCTGATTTGTATATATATGAACACTGCCTTGATTTTGTTTTTTAATGAAAATGTGAATTATGAATGCGTAAGTAAATAAACAATGACATCGGGGGATTGGGTGCTTTGAAGACCCAAAGTCGGAACTTCAAAGCACCTCGCAGGCCCTGCTAAAACAGAGGGAGGAAAGCTTTGTTTTAGCAACTGTTTAAACCTGTTTTGCTCAGGAAGGAGTTTGCATTGAATCCTGCCAAACTGAGTAGGATTTAACTCCTGGATGGGCAATCGCTGAGTGCAACCAACAAATAACTGAGCCTCGCTTATCAGCTGATATCCCTGACCCATCAAAGTGACATCAGCTGACTGACAGCTGGATGGTGGCTTTCAGAAAATGGTCTCATGTGCCTAATTTGAGTTCCTTGGCCCATGGATCATACATTTCCCACCCCTCACTTACTTCTTTATTAGTTGCTCTCCACAAGATCCTCTTTAAACTCCAGGTGGAGTTTGGGGCCAAAATTTCTGAACCAACACAAGGGCCTTTTCTTTGAATTTGACTCTTACAGGACGATTGTTGACAAGGGATGGAGACTTTCTGTGGTGGCCCGTTTGTGTAATGCCAACATGACTGTCCTTTCAGCAACAAGTGAAGACGTAAAGGTAAAGGGACTCTGACCATTAGGTCCAGTCATGACCGACTCTGGGGTTGCGGCACTCATCTCGCTTTACTGGCCGAGGGAGCCGGCATACAGTTTCCGGGTCATGTGGCCAGCATGACTAAGCCGCTTCTGGCGAACCAGAGCAGCGCACGGAAACGCCGTTTACCTTCCTGCCGGAGTGGTACCTATTTCTCTACTTGCACTTTGACGTGCTTTCAAACTGCTAGGTTGGCAGGAGCAGGGACCGAGCAATGGGAGCTCACCCCGTCGCGTGGATTCGAACAGCCAACCTTCTGATCGGCAAGTCCTAGGCTCTGTGGTTTAACCCACAGCGCCACCCGCGTCCCAAGTGAAGACATACCTGTTTACTTAAAGACTTTTTATAGGTGTTTAATGCTTTTTAGCTTTCTCTGCTCTTTTTAGCAGTCTCTTTCGAGAGTTAGGAACTCCACAGAGATCCCCAGAAACACCACTCCAGAGGAGAAAGAGAAAGAGCGACATGCTAAGCCATCAGAGTGGGAGCAGCTCAGAAGAGTAGAAGAGAGACCAAGTCCTCTTGGTGGCTCAAGGCAGAACTTGGCTTCACCTCAGGTCAGCTGAGCCACAAGTGGAAGGCAAGGGCCCTGCAGAATGAAAAACCTTATGCGTGTTTGCAGAGCAGCTCTATATCATAGTCTTCACCCTTTAATATATTTCATGTAGGAAAGCCGTACTGGCGCATAATGCATTACGTGGCACACAGCCTTCAAAATTGCAGCAAGCCTGCTCTATCCCACTCAGCTGGATCTTCTTGCAATAATGATGGCCAGAATACTTCCTTTTTAAAAAATGTTTAAATTTTTTATTTTTTTACCAACAACCAAACCAGAAACAGTAAACACCCCCCCCCCCCGGCGGCTGATACTTTGGCTGTACATAATCAATAATAACATATCCAAATCAACCATATGTACAATTTTATATACTGTACGTTAATACTCCTCCATCCACAAGGTTTATTTGACTTTTAACATTTTAATTGCCCCAAATTGTTCAGACGTACCCAAATAATTCAATATCTTCTCAAACCAATCCTCCTCTTTCTCACTGACTTTAAACCCTTTCATTCTGTGTATCTTCACGGTTAGATATTGTAAAATTATAATATTATTCAGTTTTTTCCTCCTTTGGTTCACCCCTAACTCTTCTGCATTTTTCCAATTACTCACTATAACCTGTCTGGCTGCAGTTACCATCCATTTTACCCATTTACATTCCTCTTTTGTTTTTAACTCGGTGCAACTCAGACTAATAAGAACCATTAATTTAGATATTCCCACCTTCCTACCCAGAATTCCCGATATTTCTATACCAATCTGTTTCCAAAATTCATTAACTAACGGACAATCCCACCACATATGACTGTACGATCCTATCACTCCACATTTCCTCCAACAATTCTTACTTCCAGATTTTGTAATATGATATAACCTTACAGGTGCATAATACCATTTTTGTACCAACTTCAACCCCTGTTCCTGGATTATCCTAGAGGTCGCAACAAAGGGTCAGCATACTTCCCCTATAAACATGCTGTATTTTTTGCTCTGTAAGACACACCAGACCATAAGACGCACCTAGTTTTTGGAAGAGGAAAACAAGAAAAAAATATTCTGAATCACAGAAGCCAGGACAGCTGCGCAGCGATCCCGCTTGCTGTCCTGGCTTATGGGATAGCCGCGCACAGCCTCTCCCGGGCAGCGGGATGAAGGCTCCCCTTGCCCAGGAGAGGCTGCGTGCGGCTAAGTCTCCCCCAAGAGCCGCACTCCCTTTAAAAAGCGTGCAGAGTGTGTGTGCGGCTCCTGGGGGCTTTTCCCTGAGGAGGGAGAAGGGCAGCCCTTCTCCCCAAAGAGCCGCACACATGCTCTGTGAGGCTCTTTAAAGAGCGCGCTGAGCAGAGCCTCCCGTCTGCATTCACTCCACACCCATTTCCCGTTACTTTTTAGGAGTGGGGAAAGTGAGTCTTATAGAGCGAAAAATACGGTGCTTGAGCTCTGAGAGGAGGTCAGGCAGGGAGGCTGCACCCTGGCTCATCTCCCACAACAAATGAAACAAAGTGATCCTCTCATTTCCCATCCACCCCCTTCCTTCCTTCCTTCATTCCATCCACCCTCTCCTTTCATTGTGCATTTTTCTTGTTCTTGAGGCTCAAGATCACCTGATCATATGCACTTTCTCCAAGCCCATTTTGATCTTGCACGGGGGCATACGCTGCCGCCATCTTAGGCACAGAGTAGTCATCCAAGCTTGGGTTGTAGGGGTATTCGTGACCGATAGGGTCCTCAGGAGTGGCCTGCACCTTCCAGGCGTCCCCTGTGAACTCTTGGGGCTCATCGTACACCAGGTGGGCCAGACCCTCTGGGTCATCATAGATGTGGTGCAGTCCCAGAGAGGCAGGGGACAGGCCCAACCCTCTGGTCCTGGCATGCAAGACTGCTGCCCCCGGTGGCTCCTCGGCGCTAGGCAGGGGAAAACAGCTGCCACCTGAGCTTCCCAATGACTTGGAGATGGCATCAAATGGCTCCGAGTACTCAGACATTGATTCCTGCTGGGGTTCTCGCCTGGGGTGGGCATCAGACCCCTCCATGTAGGGGCAGTTAGTGCTGGAGAGAGGGCAACTGGCCGTGGGCTTGACTAACCTGCCCCTCGCTGGTCTTCCTTGCCAGGTGGACTCAAAGGAGAGGGATTTGCTGCTTGCAGTACGGAATGACTGCCCTTCTACCAGCACGTTGGCTTTCCATCCCTGGGCACCTTCGACAGGCTTGACTGGACTGGCGGCGCCGGCAAGAAGGGTGGCACCTGAAGATGCACTGGTGGAGTTCCTCTGAGCATTGATGGCACCTTCAATGACCTGGATGATCTCGCTGCCCTGCTTGGTGGCAAATTCAAAGCTGCCTTCTCCAGAGGCACATCTCCGCCCAGCTTCAAAGGAGAAAATGGCCTAGGAGAAGAAACACAAGGTCTCCTGGGGTCAGTCTGTAGGGAGGGACAAGTGGACCAGCAGCTTGAAATGCTCCTCTCTACTGGGCAAAGTCAGGTGAGGCCCATCAAGGTGACCAGAGAGTCAATGGGACCAGGTGAAAACGATGTATAGATGGTACTTAACCCCTGTAAAACTAGCTGTTGAATAAATGTTGAAGTATACATTTATTAAGAAACCAGAAGCCTTTCTACTTGGAATAATAGGTTTGGAATTGCCCAAAAAAGATGTTAGATTGTTTTTGTATGCCACAACTGCAGCTAGAATTTTGCTGGCCAAAAACTGGAAACTACAAGAAGTACCAACCGTGGAGGAATGGCAGATGAAGATGATGGATTTTTGGGAGCTAGCCAACCTGACCAGAAGAGTCCATGACCAGGAGGAGGAGGAGCACCAAGAGGAGTGGAAGAAATTCAAAGACTATTTAGCTAAATATGTTAAGATAATATAAATAGAATTACTTGCGAGTACCAGACAGGCCTAGGATTTGAAAATGTGGTGTGTAAAACACTATGTTAAAGTTAAAAATGAAAAGAAAGAAAGATGTTAATTGACCGAGTAAATTTTATGTGAAAATAGTTTTGGAAAACTGTTACAATGATTTATATGGAAACTCAGCCAGGGGGATTTGAGGAAGTCACCTAACAATGTTAACAAAAGTGGAACTACTATAATCAGGTTAAATGTTTTTTGGTTTGCTTGATTGATTTTTGGTTTTCTTTTTTCTGTTTGTTATAAATTTGGAAAACTAATAAAAAATGGGGGAGGGAGTCAATGGGACCAGGAGGCTGGGAGCTGGGAGCTCCCATAACAATTCTCCATCTTCTAAGAACATAGGAAGAGCCTGCTGGATCAGGCCAGGGAACCATCTCACAGTGGTCAACCAGATGCCTCTATTGGGAAACCAACAAGCAGGATTTACGCCCAAGAACCACACCACCTGTGGCTTCTGGCAACTAGTATTCATCAACATTGCTGCCTCCAATTGTGGAGGCAGAACGGAGCCACCATGGCTGGTAGCCATTGATAGCCCTCTCCTCCATGAATTTGTCCAATCCTCTTTAAAAGCTATGCAAGTTGGTGGCCCTCACTGCTTCCCGTGGGGTTTAAAATGCTCCTCTCTGCTAGGGAAAAGCCAGGTGAGACTTAGGACCGTCAAGGTTGGGTGGCAGATACGATGTAGGACCAGGAAACTGTGAGATGGGAGTTCCCATCACAGTCCTCCATCTTAACATCTGGTTCAGCGCCAAGACATCACCCTAAAGAACTCAAACACAGAATTGTAGAGCTGGAAGAGGCCCAACGGGTCATCTAATCCAAACCCCTGCAATACAATACTTACTTCTTCTGCATGGTTCCTTCCCTGGGATTTGGGAAGAGAAAAACTCAGGGCATCCTGCAGGAGGCAGAGTGGAGGGGGGCAGGAAAGCCCCACCCAGCTGACACAAAACTTCCTCCAAAGACAGGAAATGTTTCTGCAAAATCATGTGTGATGGCCTGGGATTCGGACTCGGATGCTGAACCTGAGGGATCCCAGCCTGCACAGTATTCCCCGCCTCCAGAACCAGCTGAGCCGGGGCTGGGGCCTGAGCCTGAAGGGTCCTCACCTGTGCTGGGTCCTCAGGTGCAGACATCAGCTGAGTCTGCTCCGGCTCCTGAGGTGATGGAGGACCCATTGCCTGCAGGTGCTCCACTCTCAGCCCCGTCAGAGGAAGCTGAGGTTGCCTCTGGGTCTGGTAACCCTCCAGCCTCTCCTGAGCTGCAGAGGCTCAGAGCAGAGAGCCGGAGGAAAGTAAGTTCCCGCAGGAGGAGTGCTCGCCTCCAGGATAGGAGAGGGGAGTCACCTGTGGGCCGGGGCCGCCCTATGCCTCGGGGCAGATAAAAACCAGCCAGCCCCAGTCCCAGGTTGCGGGAGCAACATTGTTGGTTGCTAGTTCCTGCCTGAACCCTGTCCTGCTTTTCTGCCTGAGCTCCTGACCTGCCCTGGCTCCCTGCTTGCTTGCCTGTCCCTGACTTCACCAGACTCCCTGCCCTACACCCAGCTTCAGCTACTACGGACTGCCTCCACGTTGCACCTTTGAACTCAGACCGGACTTGGACCTTGCCTCTCGGGTAACCTACGGGACCAGCACATCATGATTCCCCCACTACCACCCATTTCACAGACTTGGCTCCTATCTCAGCTCCCTCCTCCGCTTCCCCAGGGGCGTAGCATCTCCTACTGCCGCCCGAGGCGGGAGCACACTGTCAGTGGAAAAGCAGGTGAGCAGGACATCCCTCTCCCCTCCTAAACAACCAGGAAGGGGCAGCAAGGAGGCAGGCAATGGAAACACATCTGGAAAGGAGGCACATCTGGGAGGCATGGTCAGTGGAAAGGAGGCAATACCAGGCCACTGGCAACTTCCTATCCACACCACGAAGTCTGCTTAGGAACAGCAACTGTCTGGCATTGCACACCTGAAATGTGCTGTGCCAGAGACAAACACCCCACAGCCATTACCTTGTCATGACCGAATCTCCGCAGGAACTTGTACGGCCAGGTGTAGATCACTTCCCCCGCTTGCTTGTCACGCAGTTCCAAGGCATCCGCTTTGGCACAGAGAAAGAACATGCCCCAGATCTGACAGCGCTCAGAGGCCTCTGTTGCCCTCACGGCCACGGGAAACTGCCTCTCAGCAGCTGGAAGGGAACATAAGAACTTAAAAAGATCCTGGCTGCAGTATCTTTTAAAAAAAAATAATAATATTTATTCAAAATTTTAAAGGTTACAAAAAGAAAAAAGAGAAAAAAAGAAAAATAAAAAAGACAGAAAAAATACAATCAATTAAAAATAAAAAAGAACAAATCGAACCTTTACATAGCTTTCTTTCCTTTACTTATTTCCTTGACCTCCTCACACCTCCCATTTTTGTATTCTAATTCAAATTGTTATTTCAGCAAATCCTTCCAACCTTGTTTTTATCTTAATAATTTGTCTTAATATACTATAATTTTACGTTCTCTCTTTCACCAATTCATTTTTACTTAATCCTTTATGTCATTTCTGCCAAAACCACATAATTTTCTTTTTCCAACATCTTTCTAACAATCCTTAATTTTACAGTATTTTTGAAGATAAGCTTTAAATTTTTTCCAATATTCTTCCACTGACTCTTCTCCTTGGTCCCGGATTCTGCCAGTCATCTCAGCCAGTTCCATATATTCCATCACCTTCGTCTGCCATTCTTCCCGGGTGGGTAGATCTTGTGTTTTACAATACTTTGCAACTGGCTGCAGTATCAGGCCAGTGGCCCATCTAGTCCAGCATCCTATTCTTACGGTGGCCAACCAGATGCCCTAATGCAGGCAAAGGCAAACTCGGCCCTCCAGATGTTTTGAGACTACAATTCCCATCATTTCTGACCACTGGTCCTGTTAGCTAGGGGTGGTGGGAGTTGTAGTCCGAAAACATCTGGAGGGCTGAGTTTGCCTATGACTGCCCTAATGGGACACATGCAACTGGTTTTCAGAAGCACGATTTCATAGCCATAGTGGCAAGTGGCCCCCATTCTTTTCCTGTGGCAGCAGCGGGTGCCTTCTCTGTGCTCCTTTTCAGCGCCTGCTAAAAACTTTTTTGTTTAGAGAAGCCAGCCCAGACTGACTACAGTATTCTGCTGTATGTTTTAGTTAAATGCTGAGTTTATCTTCTGAATGTTTTAAAGAGGGTTTTTAAAAAAAAAATATTGTGTTATTCTCATTGCAAACCTGCTTTGAAAAGTTTTCTCTGTCTTTTTACAATCGAGCGGTGCATAAATTGAATGAAATAAAATGGCATTTTGTGTCATCGCAGGCTTCTTTCCAATGTCCTGCCCCCAGCCCACTTTCTCAGGTGCAGGTTCCGCCCAAGGACACTGAAAGTGTTGTCAACAACAATTGGCCTTATTCCCTTATGGGGTACACAAGAGCCCTTATAGAGTCCTTTGTAGGTTCTCCATCGGTAGGAGAAAATAACAGAAGCCAACCAGAGAATATTAAGAAGCAAAGCAGCTAGTAAGCCTGATTGTTATTAAAGCTGTTGCAACAGGGTGCTCCTCCACACATAGGAGGGGCTGGAGGGACCCAGGACAAAGGTGTGCCCGCCCTTATATAGACTTTTGGAATTGCCCGCCCTCAAACTCCAGACCATCCCCAGAAACATCATACATACATCACAGAAGGAGGCGATCTAAAACAGAATCCTGAGTGTGTTGTTTATCTCCTGCCTGGCAGGTTACCTGCTTGCATTATCTGGGTTTTGGCCACTCTTTTGTTATTAAAGGTAAAGGTAAAGGGACCCCTGACAATTAGGTCCAGTCATGACCGACTCTGGGGTTGCGGCGCTCATCTCGCTTTATTGGCCGAGGGAGCTGGCGTACAGCTTCCGGGTCATGTGGCCAGCATGACTAAGCCACTTCTGGCGAACCAGAGCAGCGCACAGAAACACCGTTTACCTTCCCACCGGAGTGGTACCTATTTCTCTACTTGCACTTTGACGTGCTTTTGAACTGCTAGGTGGGCAGGAGCAGGGACCGAGCAATGGGAGCTCACACCGTCGCTGGGATTCGAACCTTATAACTACTTAATTTCTGAATCCAGGTCACAGGTCTCAGGCTCACCCTATTCACACCTTAAATGTGCCCTTAAAGCAGAATCTGTGAGCACAGAGAGAATGGGGAGGTTTTTTTCAGTTCTTCCCTGCTTGCAGAGAAACATTTGGTCAGTTTGGGAGAGTCAAAATGGTTTCAGGACTGTCTTCCTGTACTGTTTCAGACATGTCGTTTATGTATTTATGTACGTGTTTGCCTTGTACATTTAATTTATATATTTGAGGCCTTAAATTCTTATAACAAGGACAAGTGGGGGGAGGGAGGAGGACAGGAAATGGGGAAGGGACGATAGGTGCCTGGGGAGCATCAGGCAGCCATATCAGTGAGAGCCCTGCACGGCCCGCAAAACCACAGTCAGGAAGAGGGCGAGCAAGAGCTAAGGCGGAGGCAGATTTTCCATGACGCCGCCTCGGCCAGAGTGAGCACTTTACATGCCAGTTCTTGGAAGACAGGCTCCACTGTGGTGCACACTGCATGCCCGTTGTTGTTGTTGTTTAGTCATTTAGCCGTGTCCAACTCTTTGTGACCCCCTGGACCAGAGCACGCCAGGCACTTCTGTCTTCCACCGCCTCCCACAGTTTGGTCAAACTCATGCTGGTAGCTTCGACAACACTGTCCCACCATCTCGTCCTCCATCATCCCCTTCTCCTTGTGCCCTCCATCTTTCCCAACATCAGGGTCTTCTCCAGGGAGTCTTCTCTTCTCATGAGGTGGCCAAAGTCTTGGAGCCTCAGCTTCAGGATCTGTCCTTCCAGTGAGCACTCAGGGCTGATTTCCTTCAGAATGGAGAGGTTTGATCTTCTTGCAGTCCATGGGACTCTCAAGGGTCTCCTCCAGCACCAGAATTCAAAAGCATCAATTCTTCGACGATCAGCCTTCTTTATGGTCCAGCTCTCACTTCCATACATCACTAGCATGCATGCCTAGCCCCCCACCTTTGAGCACAGAGCCCCAAGGAGAACAGAACATCGTCTTGGTTCAAATGCTGGAGCTCTAAGAGTAGTGTTGGGCAGCTGGAGATGTAGAGCTGATCCTTTCGGTTTTTCCCCCGACACAGAATCATGAAATTGTAGAAGTGGAAAGGACCACCCCCCAAAGGGCCATGTAATCCAACCTCCTGCAATGCAGGAATCTCAACTAAACATAAATCTGCTTGCAAGTGTTGTAAACAATTTGTTTACAAGGCCTCTCCTCCTCCCATAGGGGAGGGGTTGTGAGCGGGAGCAGCTTCCTGCAGGGGCAGGGAGGCGTGCTCAGTTCCCTGCTCCTGATTGCTTCTGCTGCCGCGGCCAAGACTTCCAGCCAACCAATAGGGCCAGCTGGTGGGTGGGGCTAGCCGCATTTAAACAGCCACGGCAGCACTCAGCTCCCAGTCCGTTCCTGCTTTCTTCGGATCTCCCGCCCTCCCTCCCTCTTAGGTCAGCTTCTTCTTTTGTGTATTGACCTTGCTATGGACTTTGGTTGGTTGCCTTGGTTGCCCAAGGGGCCTGGTAGGACTTTTTTATCCATTTGGCAAATTGGCACCAGCCTCTTGGTTTTTCTGCCTACCTGGAAGCAATTCGTCACAACTTTCTGGCATTGGAATATGTGTGCTGTGCTGGAGGATTGGGTGTGCGCCATCATCTACCCCTCCTCTTTGGGGTATACCGTTAAAGGAATCCGGCGGTCGTGGATCCTGTCCGATGCTCTGCTGGTGGCTAGGGCCATGGCACGACCCCCGGTGATGTCATGGGGGAGCTTCCAGTTGTATTTGCATCAACAAGCTCCTCCCATTGGTCCAGTATACCTGAAGGAGCGTCTCCACCCCCATCATTCAGCCCGGACACTGAGGTCCAGCGCCGAGGGCCTTCTGGAGGTTCCCTCATTGCGAGAAGTGAGGTTACAGGGAACCAGACAGAGGGCCTTCTCGGTAGTGGCACCCATCCTGTGGAACGCCCTCCCCTCAGATGTGAAGGAAATAAGCAGCTATCTTCTCTTTAAAAGACATCTGAAGGCAGCCCTGTTTAGGGAAGCTTTTAATACTTAATGCTGTATTGTTTTTAATACTCGATTGGAAGCTACCCAGAGTGGCTGGGGAAACTCAGCCAGATAGGCAGAGTATAAATAATAAATTATTATTATTATTATTAACCCTGATATGACTCCCGGCTGTTCGGGGTGGAGTCTGGTATTGCTGTTTCATCCAGTGCCTAAGCCAATACTACTCACATGCTGTAACCAATAAAAGTTGTGGCCTAATTTTGCCCATTAACCTAAAATAATGTGTCTTTGTGTCTTATTATACTCCTATGCAGGTGGCGGGTTCTCGACTGACAACACAAGCACCGTCTCTCGATGGTGGCAGCCCCTTCCTCTTTGCTCCCTGCCCAACTCGGGGTCTCCTGCTCTCCCCTCCTACCTTTGCAGGTGGTGCTATACAGGGAATTCTCTGCCATGGAGAGAGCAGTGGGAGATGTGGCCTTGCCCTTCAGGAGTTCCTTCTCCAGCATCACTTTCCAGTCTTCAGTGCTTCTCTAAAACCCAGAGAAAACATATTGTTACCAGAAAACTGTGGGGTGTGTGGTTTCTACAGCCCAGCTCCCTATTAAGGGAATCAAGGGTCCCCCAAGTTCCACATCAGAGGAACCTCAGAGAAGCATCAGCTGGAAACCAGAAGCCTTTCTGTTAGGAATTACAGGAAGAGAAATTAACAAAAGTGATTATAAACTTTTTCAATATGCAGTGACGGCGGCTAGAATCCTAATGGCCCAAAAATGGAAACAAGAGGAACTGCCGACATTGGAAGAGTAGAGGATGAAACTGATGGACTTTGTGGAACTAGATAAAATGACTGGGAAAATTAGATACCAGAAAGATCATAAGTTTACTCAGGACTGGAGAAAGTTTACGATATATGTGGAAAATATTTGTGACGAACAGACAACGCTAGTTGGATTTAAGGAAGCTTTGTGATGAGAAAGGGTATTGTAAAGACAAAAAGAGATGTAAAGACATTATAAACCAGCAATATATTATAAAGGAAATGCGGAATAAACATTAAAATATGAGGATTGGGGGGGGGGAGCTGGTGGAAGTCAAAAAATTTGTAAATTGGAAAATATGGTTGTATTTGAACAAATTTGTAAAAGAAAATTTTGTCAAAAAATTTAATAAAAAAAAGAGAGAAGCATCAGCTGAGACAGGATCCTGTGAAAGCAAGGCAGATCTTTATTTTCCTGTTGCAACAAAAGTCTCCTCAACACCGAAGGTAGGAGGCGAGGACACTGGGGTCACAGAAAGAGGCAGAGAGGCATTCTACAACAGAAATTTGAGGAAGTGGCTTGTCTCCTGTCTGTCAAGATATCTGATGATGTTTTTTGCTGATGGCCCTGTCTTGATCAGTCTGGGCCATCCTTTTGAAATGGTAAATATCCCGAATCCTTTCACAAATTCACACCTATTGATACAAAGGAGATGCTGTTGACTGGTCTGCTCTGCTTAACAGATACTGGCCAGGCCGGTTTTGCAGAGGGGTAAGCCCCTACATTCCAAACAGTTAGTTGTTTTTCACTTGTAAATCCTGTAAATAAACAATCTAGAAAGGCGTTTTCCTGCTACCAAAGAGAAATATTTGAGGTGAGAGTCCAAATGGCTCTGGGATTGCTCTCCTGCACCATTTGAAATTATGGCTGATGTACCTATGTGTGTGCACCCACCCTGTGTCTATATGAACATTTATTTTACTGTTTCGACACCTTAGAATTAGAAGGGTGTGTGCATGCTTTGGTTGTTTCTCACATATCAATACAAATATAAGAAGAGCCCTCTGCTGGATGGGGCCAAAGGGGGCCCATCTAGTCTGGCCTCCTGTCCTCATGGTGACCAAGCCGATGCCTCGCAGCGGTTCTCAACCTGTGGGTCCCCAGATGTTGTTGGACTACAACTCCCATCATCCCTGAGCTCTGGCCTTGCTAGCTAGGGATGATGGGAGTTGTAGTCCAACAACATCTGGGCACCCACAGGTTGAGAACTGCTGTGCTTCAAAGGGAATCCCAGAAGTAGGATATGAACACAACAGCCCTCTCCCCTCCTGCAGTTTCCAGCAGCTGGTGTCCAGACGCATTGCTGCCTCCAACTGTGGAGGGCAAAGCACAGCCCCCATAGCTAGGAGCCATCCATATTATTATAAGAATTCTAAGGTCTCAAATATAAAATAAATATTCTTAAATGCACACATATCTACAGTAAATATATGAACTAAGTGTCTCAATTAGTAAGGGAGAGCAATCCTATAGCCATTTTGATTCTCCCAATGACCTCAAATATTCCTCTGCAGTGAGGGAGGCAAATGGGGAAAGCCTTCCCATTCTCTTTTTGCTTGCAAATCCTGTCTTTAGGGCGTATCTGTGTCTGAATAGGGTGAGCCTGTGACCTGGACTCAGGAACTAAAGTATTCACCATCACAAAAGAATGGCCAGGCTGCCCTGGTAAAGCAATCAGCGACCATTATCAGGTATCCTGCCAGACAGGATTTCTGCTGTAGACCACCTCCTTCTGTGATATATGTATGATGTTTTGTGGGGTGGTCTTGGGCAATTTCAAAAGTCTATATAAGGGCTTGGGCACCATTGTTCAGGGTTCTCCCTCTTGTGTGGGGTGAGCGGGGACCCTGTTGCAACAGTTTAATAAAGTTCAAGCTTACTAGCCGCTTTGCCTCTCAATATACTCTGCTTGGCCTCTGTTATTTTCTCCTACCGATAGGGCTCTATACGGGTTCTTGGATACCCCATAACAGAAAAGGAGCAGTTTTTTCTTTTAAAAATAGCCTCTTCCGTGAATTTGTTTAATCCTCTGTTAAAGCCATCTCTGGTTTCCAGTCAGAATTATCAACAAGTGTTTTCCCTATTTTCCCAAACATAATGTCACAATGTATGGTTGCGTAAGTTTTGTTTAAATCCGTTCTCCAGAGCTTTTGCTTTAGTTTAAACAAAACTCGATACATTCCCTAGTTCATCTTGCTTTCTTCTTACTCTTGCAAAAATACACAACCCTCCCTGCAATCTTTCCCTTTAACTGACTAACTTTGTTCTTTATGACATTGTCTGTTGCTGTACACCTGTATTGAAGCTACTGCATGGAACTGTACTAAAAGCTGGTAAGATAAAGGTAAAGGGACCCCTGACCATTAGGTCCAGTCATGGCCGACTCTGGGGTTGCGGTGCTCACCTCACTTTATTAGCCGAGGGAGCCGGCATACAGCTTCTGGGTCATGTGGCCAGCATGACTAAGCCGCTTCTGGTTAACCAGAGCAGCGCATGGAAATGCCGTTTACCTTCCTGCCGGAGTGGTACCTATTTATCTACTTGCACTTTGACATGCTTTCGAACTGCTAGGTGGGCAGGAGCTGAGACCGAGCAACGGGAGCTCACCCCGTCACGGGGATTCGAACCGCCGACCTTCTGATCAGCAAGTCTTAGGCTCTGTGGTTTAACCCGCAGTGCCACCCATGTCCCTAAAAGCTGGTAGATTTTTAAAATTAATAAAAACTGTGCTCTAATGAAGAAGAAAAAAAAGCCAACTCTGGTTGGGGGTCATCATCACTGCCTCCTGAAACAAGGCGTTCCACAGTTTAACTATGTGTGAAGAAGGACTTTCATTTCGTCAGTCCTCTGACAGACCCTGGGCCAGTAAAAGGCAGTTTCTAAACTGCCACACACACGCGATGATGAGGTGCAGCTTTCCACACCTCCCTCTGCATGAGAGATGACCTGTACTACCGAGTGCCATTTTCCTCACAGTGAAAGCATGCTTGCACAGCTCCAGGATCCAGGCCTCCGCCTCGGCCCTCTCAGCAGCCAGCAGGTAGCATTTCTCGGTGGTCTCCAGGAAGAAAGGCGCTGTCTCCTTGGGGCTGCCGGTTTCTCCACCTGCCTCAGCCACCTGAACACAGTCCTCCAACTTGATGAGCCGTCGGCTGCTCTCCGCTTTCTTGGCTTTCTCCGCCGACTCCAGGAGCTCAAGGCGGGCCGGGGCACAGGCACTTCCCCTGTACAGGACAGCCCAGAACTTCCGCCATTTCTGAGGGGGAGGAAAAACGTACATGAAGATTTTTTGTTTCTCTAGTCATAAAAAAACCTTTCTATACTGCAAAAGCAGAGACATCACCTTGCCGACAAAGGTCTGTATAGTTAAAGTTATGGTTTTCCCAGTAGTGATGTATGGAAGTGAGAGCTGGACCATCAAGAAGGCTGATTGCCGAAGAATTGATGCTTTTGCCTCGCAAGATGAAATTAATCCGTTCCGTGAGGCTCTCCGTATAGCGGTTTTTTCGTCTTGCGAAGCAAGCCCATTGACAGCTTAGCGGATTAGCGCTATTAGCGGTTTAGCAGCTTTTAGTGGATCAGCTGATAAGTGGCTTAGCGGCTTAGGAAAAGGGAAATTCGTTTTGCGAAGCGCCTCCAAAACGGAAAACCCTTTCGTCTAGCAGGTTTTCCGTCTTGCGAGGCGTTCGTCTTGCGGGGCACCACTGTACTTTGAGAAAATACATATTTTGTTATGTGCAAATGGCTTTAGATACCTATTAGGTCCATAAATTACCATATAAGCATATATTCAACACAAAAAACAGCGACAATTTGTTGTTGACAAAGGACAGCTGGATATATAAAGGGCCCCATTACCTTCAATAGCTTAGAGCCTCATCTAATCTAAATCTGGCCCTGACTGGTGGCAATGAATGACCACAACTCTCAGAATTGGCATAAGAAATGAAATAATGCTCTTTCTCTCTCTCTATATATATATATTCACACTCTGCCCTTTAGATATTTTTAGTTTATAATGTATCTATTCAAGAAGGTCAATTTGCCAAACCCTTGAACACCAGCAATCCAAATTCTTAAGATGAAAGGCCTCATAGAGTTTGTCAATTCAGCCCTGAGCTGCTGTTAGGAGAGATGAGAAATCAGTTCTTTGCTTTTCAAATCCTGTTCGGTTTCCATAGACAGGTTCAACAGAGCCAGGTGCAAAGATGGAACAATAATCTCTCGAACTCAAAGAAAGGCTCTGCTAAAGAGAAATCATTAATACATGAAACATTAATTTTTTTAAAAAAATTCCTATCTAAAATGTGTAACCTTTTGCTAGATTTGGACATGATTGACGTGAAAGTGAAAGTGACAATGATTAAATGGGCACCAGACTTCGGCCACACAATGTATTTAGAACAAAGGGAGAAACTTTGGCAGGTAGCCTGTAGTACAATAAAAGAAAATTCCATCAAAATCTTCTACAGGTGGTATTTAACACCAGTCAAATTAGCAAACATCTATAAATTGAAATCCAACCTCTGTTGGAAATGCAACAAGGAAGCTGGTACAACACTGCATATGTGGTGGAGCTGCACCCCGATTAAGTACTTCTGGGGAGAAATACGTGAGGAGTTGAAAAAAATACTTAACATCCCATTAACGAAAAAACCAGAGGCTTACCTACTGGGCCTTTTAGGAAAAGAAACACCAAAATCGAAAAAAAGGATTTTCTTATATGCGACCACCACAGCCAGGATTGCAATAGCATCTGAATGGAAAGCTAAAGAACTACCTACCAAGGAGGAATGGATTCTCAAATTAAATGAATATTTAAAATTGGCTAAATTAACAGCATCCATACGACAGCAATCAAATCAAAAACTAAAAAATGAATGGCAATGCTTTGATGATTATATGACAAAATATTGCTCTTAAAAAGACATGCTAATATGCTCAGATGAAGAATGTAAATGCATCAAAACAATAAATTGTTTGGGTATCAAAGAGATCTTTGCGAACACCTTGTTCCAACATTCAGCGAGGAGAAGCCAGTCTCACCTTCCCAAAGGTCTGGTGCTGGAGGAAGTAGAGCAAGCCTTTCTTCACCACTGTCTCTTCCATAGTCAAGGAGGAGCAGCGGCAGCAGCAGGTGGGGACTCACAACATCTCCTTGGTCCCACTCCTGGCCTCTCTGTGGGTGCACTGCACGCTCAACACTGCTCAACAAGGCTCTGTTTTCCTTCCTCCACCACCCTTTCTCTCTCTCTCTTTCTAAAAAGCGTTTTTACGTCAGCTTCCTGTGGTTGCGGTCTCATCAAGAAGGACAGAAGCTGAAGACACAGATCACTGTGCCATATGTACACAGAGAAAAGTATTTCTCCCTCTCACTCAGCGGCAGAACTCCTAGACACCCAATGAAGCTGAAGGTTGTAAAATTCAAGGCAGGTAGAAGGTAGTACGTCGTCATGCAGTGCATGCATGTGGCTTAGGGCTTTTGTATTTACAGGGCCACCTCTCCTGGTATGCCCCACAGAGGACCTTAAGGTCCATGAATAACCATAGTTTAGAGGTCCCGGGCCCTAAGGAAGTCAGACTATCCTCCACCAGGGCCAGGGCTTTTTCTTTTTCTTTCTTTTAAATAATTTTTATTAGCTGGCCAATCACATCAAATTAAATCACATCTCATAAATTACAAATTACAAAGCCAAATTTTTAAATTTTGTTGGGGGAACCCATACTTCAAGATCCAAAGGGGGATTCAGATCATCTTCTTATTACTGCGTTAATGTCCAAATCAGTCCCAATCAGTCCAAACAAAGTTCATAATTCTATCCAGTCTTATCTTGGTGTTTCCACATCATATCTTGTTCATATAATTTATCTTTTTCCTTTACAATCTCTTCTGTTAGTCTCCTTAAGCCGATAGCAAGTATAATAATCCTGTGTGGATTTCCCGTTCCTCCACTAAGTCCAGATGGTTTCCATATATCTCCTTCGTAGATAACATCACTCTTTCCATCGTAAATTTTGGCATTTGTCGCTCTTACGTCCCACCAAGGAGTTGATCTACGATATGTAAACAACTCTATTTCTCTCTTTCTCCTCCCAGACCCAAGAGCTCCAACAGTGCCTCCCAAAATGGCGACGGCATTTTTACCTGCGTCATTCCAAAACTCTTAGCTTTCCAGCTTCATCTTGAAACATTGCTTTGGATCGAAAGTTTATCTCCACACAGCCTTAAATCCACAGCTTAAGTCCTTAATTTCTGACTCATTAGGGGAGGGGATTCTTGTTAAATCACATAGAAAAAAGGGAAGGCAGGTTGTTGTTTTTTCCTCCCCCCTCAGTCATTTGTCGTACCGTATCTTGACGTATCTTCTCATATTTTATTCTTGTCTTGTTATCAGAGATCTCTTCTGTCAGCAGTCTTTACTCCCCTTTTTCCTTGAAGCATGTGCAATTAATCTCGTCCAAATTGTTTCTTTTAAAGATCATTGCAACTAGCGGCGCGAATCAGGGACGGCGTCAAGGAGTGCCGGAATCCCACAGGAGGGCTTTGTGCCTAGTGCCCCCACCCCCACAAATTCGGGGGTGGTATAGGGCACAGCAGGCAAGGGCCGTCCCCCCCACAATCCTGGGGGGGGGGTTAAGGAGGCTAATTACCCCCATCATAGCCTCCAAATTACCTCGTGTGGGTCGGAGAGATGTTATTGTCAGCCATCTTCCGATGCGCCACCTAGTGGCCCCTAGGGCCAGGGCTTTTTCAGTGATGGCTCCGACCTGGTGGAATGCTCTGTCTCATGAGACCAGGGCCCTTCAGGATTTAACCTCTTTCCGTTGGGCCTGTAAGACAGAAAATTCTCTCCTGGCCTCCTTGCTGGCCCAGGTAGGACCAATTCAGCCAGATAGCCCTGGGGATTATCTGAATGATTTTTGGTTTTTATTGTTATTCATGTCTTTATACTGTATTTTATGCTGCTTTTATAATTAAGTGTTTAAAAGTGTTTTAAATTTGTCGTTAGCTGCCCTGAGCCTGGTTTTTGAACCGGGAAGGGCGGGGTATATAATAATAATAATAATTAAAAAAAAAAAAAAAAAAAAACGATGGAACTCACACTCACATGAGGCAGTGGTGGCTTCCAACTTGAATAGCTATAAAAGAGGATGAGGCAAATTCATGGAGGAGAAACATATGGACTAGCCAGGACAACTGTCTACAGCTGGAGGCAACAATGCTTCTGAAGGCCAGTTGCTGGAAGCCACAGGAAGGGAGGTTGTTCTTGTGCTCGAATCCTGGTCGCTGGTTTCCCACAGGCACCTAGTTGTTCACTGTGAGAACAGGATGCCGGACAAGATGGGCCATTAACTTCTTGGTAGTGGCGCCTGCCCTGTGGAACGCCCTCCCACCAGATGTCAAAGAGAAAAACAACTACCAGACTTTTAGAAGACATCTGAAGGCAGCCCTGTTTAGGGAAGCTTTTAATGTTTAATAGGTTATTGTATTTTAATATTCTGTTGGAAGCCACTCAGAGTGTTGGAAGCCAGATGGGCGGGGTTTAAATAAATAAATAAATAAATAAATAAATAAATAAATAAATATTATTATTATTATTATTATTATTATTATTATTATTATTATCATCATCATCATCCAGCTGGTTCTTCTGATGACCTTACGTTAGCCCTCTAAAAGACAGGGGGCTGGGCTGGAGGATCCGTGGGATCCCTTCCAACTGTACTCACGGATCCTCCTCCATCCACAGCGCCAAGGGATTCTGGCCGACTCCACAGCCAACGCTGATCTCGGTACCCCGAGAAATTCACACAGGAGTATTTCAGTTGCCCCGAGAAATTCACACAGGAGTATTTCAGTTGCCCCGAGAAATTCACACAGGAGTATTTCAGTTGCCCCGAGAAATTCACACAGGAGTATTTCAGTTGACACAGAAGAGCCCTGCAGCTGCATCAGATCCAAGATTTCCACAACAGTGAACCAGGAGCCACAATGGAAAGCCCACCAGCGGGTCCTAACCACAAGATCCCTCTCTGACAGTTGCTGCAAAGCGACTGGTATCCAGGGGCAGATTGTCTCAAGCAATTAAGACATAACGTAGACATCATGGTTGGTAGCCACCAACAGCCTTATTTGTTGTTGTTGTTTAGTCGTTTAGTCGTGTCCGACTCTTCGTGACCCCCTGGACCAGAGCACGCCAGGCACTTCTGTCTTCCACTGCCTCCCACAGTTTAGTCAAACTCATGCTGGTAGCTTCGAGAACACTGTCCAACCATCTTGCCTCTGCCATCCCCTTCTCCTTGTGCCCTCCATCTTTCCCAACATCAGGGTCTTTTCCAGGGAGTCTTCTCTTCTCATGAGGTGGCCAAAGTCTTGGAGCCTCAGCTTCAGGATCTGTCCTTCCAGTGAGCACTCAGAGCTGATTTCCTTAAGAATGGAGAGGTTTGATCTTCTTGCAGTCCATGGGACTCTCAAGAGTCTCCTCCAGCACCAGAATTCAAAAGCATCAATATGGAAGTGAAAGCTGGACCATAAAGAAGGCTGATCGCCGAAGAATTGATGCTTTTGAATTGATGCCTTATTACCCTCCCTGAAATTGTCTAATTCCCTTTTCAAGCCATCACCACATACAGTGGTACCTCGGGTTACAGACGCTTCAGGTTACAGACGCTTCAGGTTACAGACTCTGCTAACCCAGAAATAGTACCTCAGGCTAAGAACTTTGCTTCAGGATGAGAACAGAAATCGCGCAGCGGTGGCAGTGGGAGGCCCCATTAGCTAAAGTAGTACCTCAGGTTAAGAACAGTTTCAGGGTAAGAACGGACCTCCAGAACGAATTAAGTTCTTAACCCGAGGTATCACTGTATTATAATAATAATAATAATAATAATAATAATAATAATAATAATAATAATAATAATATACCCCAGCCAGCCACTCTGAGCAGCAGTTCCAACCTAATATAAAAACACAACTTAGTGAACAGGAGGGCTGTACACTTAAAAAAAACACAAAACACCAATCCGTGCCCCCAGCTCAGCATCTAAAAGACACAACACAAATAGGAAAGGGAGTGGGATGGAAAGCTAGCGAAATCAGCCCCCCAGTTAAGAAAGATATGGAGTTCTTCTCCTGTCCTTGAAGCTTTTAGAACGTAAACAGAGGAGGGAGGTGACAAATGCGATCTGCTGGCCTGTACACAGAGCCCTGCTGCTTTCCCTCTGCTGCAGAGTCATTGCTGCCCCTCACTCTAAATAGTTTTATTTGAGTTACAGATAGGTAGCCGTGTTGGTCTGCCATAGTCAAAACAAAACAAATTCCTTCCAGTAGCACCTTAAAGACCAACTAAGTCAGTTCTTGGTATGAGCTTTCGTGTGCATGCACACTTCTTCAGATACACTGAAACAGAAGTTTCCAGACCCTTCTATATAGTGAGAAGGTGGGGAGGGGTATTACTCAGAAGGGTGGTGGGAATGGGTGATTGGCAGATGCCAAGGAATTTGTTTAGTTTTATTTGAATTCATGATGCCTGTCTGACTACTACACTCAGTGCTGTCAAATTCCCTAAATATTTTTCTGCAGGCTTCTATATATCCATGGACTGCTGCCTTGCCTTGGTAATGGACTGGGTGAGAGCCAACAAACTGAAGCTCAATCCAGATAAGTCGGAGGCACTGTTAGCGGGCGGTTCCTTAGACCCGATGGAGGGGAGGTTGCCTTGATATGGTTACACTGCCTTCGAAGGAATGGGTGTGCAGCTTGTGAGAACTTCTGGATCCTTTGCTGTCACTTTGAGTTCCCGTGGCAAAAAAAAAGAGTGACCAATAAAATAATAATAATAATAATAATAATAATAATAATAATAATAATTCCAGTTACAGATAGGTAGCCGTATTGGTCTGCCATAGTCAAAACAAAATAAAAAAATTCCTTCCAGTAGCACCTTCAAAGTAGCTATTCTATTACAAAGGAATTTCAGAAATAGACTGGAAAGAGAAGCTGCTGAATTGCAACTTATTACCAAACTTAAAACCATGGAGAGACCTGGTCTGAACAAAGACATTGGATTCTTATCTCATTATACATGACAAAGCCATTTTTCACCTTCTCACCCCTTGCTTTTTCCTGTAAGACCTATTGCAGAGTCGTCAACAGGCTCATCACAGCTATCTGCCTATCACCCATTCCCACCACCCTTCTGAGTAATACCCCTCCCCACCTTCTCACTATATAGAAGGGTCTGGTGACTTCTGTTTCAGTGTATCTGAAGAAGTGTGCATGCACACGAAAGCTCATACCAAGAACTGACTTAGTTGGTCTTTAAGGTGCTACTGGAAGGAATTTTTTTATTTTGTTTTGAATAATAATAATAATAATAATAATAATAATAATGCACAAGCTGTAAGGCAAATTGCAGCAAGCATTGCTCCCTGCGTACAGATGACAAGGGGGCTCTGCATAATTTCCTGAGCTTCACAAAGAGAATTTCTAAATATATTTATTTTTAGATGTATAATCTTAGCATATAGCTTCTGATGTTAACTGGGGGAGGCGGGAGGCTTGGAGAATGATATGTATACAGTCATACCTCAGGTTACATACGCTTCAGATTGCATTTTTTCGGGTTACGGACTGCCAAAACCTGGAAGTAGCGGAACGGGTTACTTCCGAGTTTCGGCAGTTGCGCATGCGCAGAAGCGCTAAATTGAGCTTTGCACATGCGCAGAAGTGCTAAATCGCAACCCGCGCGTGCGTAGACGCACCGCTGCAGGTTGCGGACGCTGCGAGTTGCGAACGTGCATCCCGCACGGATCACGTTCGCAACCCAAGCGTCCACTGTACTTGGTTTTCTTCATCAGCTGAATCAAAAACATGTTAAAGGGTGGATTGGCTGTTTGAGCCCTGAAACGGCCTGGTGGGAAGCCAGGAGGTCAGAAAGGGATCAACGGAAGCAGCTAGTGGGGACATCTGGAAGGAGGAGTGGGGGGGCTCTCTGAGAGAGGGGGTCCCACTCAAGGGTCATAGAATCGTAGAACTGTAGAGTTGGAAGAGACCAAAAAAATTGTCTAGTCCAGCTCCTACAATGCCGGAATCCAGGAACTACAAAGCTTAGAGGTGGCATTGTCATACCAGAACACCAGCGGCATAGCGTGGGTTGTCAGCACACGGGGCAAGGCAAGTAATTTGCGCCCCCTAACCCGGGGCAAGGCAAGTAATTTGCGCCCCTAACCCCTAACCTGCCGCTGCTGCCAGCTTCTTCTTGCTGCTGCCTGGGCTGGGGTATTTACGGTAAGGTAGCCACGGCGGCGGCGGCGGCGGGTCCGTGTCAGGTGATCTGAGGCAGGTTGCCGCTGGCGCTGCCGCCCAAACGACGCCGCTTGCCCGGAGGAGAAGGAGGGCAGAGAGGCGATGAAAATGCAACATGGCCCAGCAGCTGCAGCAGCGGGGCTGTGAGGAGGGGCTGCCTGGCGCACCCTCCGTGGCCCTGACGCGCGGGGCCCGCGGCGAGCGCTGAGAGCCGCTGCCTGCCGGACGCCTTCAGCCCGGACGCGCGCACAGCTCGTCGGTTCCGCGAGACATGGGGCTCTGCTACAGCCTGTGCCCGAGGCTCTTCGGCAACTCTGGAGGCGGCGAGCGCGCCCCACCCCCCAGATGTTGCGCCCAGTGCGCCCAGCCCCCCCTGCACCCCCACGCTACGCCACTGCAGAACACACACACTCCGGTACTGCTCCCTGGATCCCGCCCCCCACTCTATCTTTATCCTAGAGGTGGCCAGCATGTTGCAGCTGCCCAATGTTGTTGCACTACAACTCCCAGACTGCCTGGTGCGGATGGGAGTTGTAGTCCAAGGGCATCTAGAGAGCACCAGGCTGGCAAAGGCTTTAAGGATCTCCTAGAACACACACAAGATGATGGCATTTCTCTGCCCAGAAACAGCCTCTTATTTATACCCGCCAAGTGGATAGGACAGAAAGTGTTACAGGTCTCCCAGGAAGAATATTTAATAGCTGGTTGTTTTCATTCCCTGCTTGCTCATAAAGCAAATGCAGCCCGCACTTCACTGAAAAGGCAAGCCTTTCTCCTCCACCCTCCTTTACTCTTGCCCTCCCCTTCCCGCTCTTCCACCTTCACAACCAAGAGAGGTGCCCTGCCAGGGGGCCCAGAGGGCCAACCCACTTCTGTCATGCTCAGGCCTCAAAAGAAGGGTGGGGCATCCCTAAAGGGAGTGGGTGGCACTGTGGTCTAAACCACTGAGCCTCTTGGGTTTGCCAATCAGAAGGTCAGCAGTTCGAATCCGCGCAATGGGGTGAGCTTCCACTGCTCTGTCCCAGCTTCTGCCAACCTAGCAGTTTGAAAGCATACCAGTGCAAGTAGATAAATAGGTACTGCTGTGGCGGAAAGGTAAATGGTGTTTCCATGTGCTCTGGCACTCATCATGGTGTCCCATCGCACCAGAAGCTGTTCAATCATGCTGGCCACATGACCCGGAAAGCTGTCTGTGGACAAACGCCAGCTCCCTCGGCCTGAAGCGAGATGAATGCTGCACCCCATAGTTGCCTTTGACTGGACTTAACCATCCAGGGGTCTTTTACTTTTTCTAGAGCATCCCTCCTCTGTCCCATAGCCAATACAGTGGTACCTCGGGTTAAGTACTTAATTCGTACCGGAGGTCCGTTCTTAACCTGAAACTGTTCTTAACCTGAAGCACCACTTTAGCTAATGGGGCCTCCTGCTGCTGCCGCGCCGCTGGAGCACGATTTCTGTTCTCATCCTGAAGCAAAGTTCTTAACCCGAAGTTCTATTTCTGGGTTAGCAGAGTCTGTAACCTGAAGCGTATGTAACCCGAGGTACCACAGTAGGTGCTTTATAGCTATAGTTTGAAGCAGGGGTCAGCAAGGTTTACCTTGCCTGGGCCGGTTCACTCCAGCAGAGATCACTGCGTGGGCCAGAACACGCACATGCAATGAGTGTGCGTGCCAGTGATTTTCGGCATCTGCGTCAGTGCAGATGCAATTTTTGGTGTCTGTGCAGACGCAGACGTGATTTCCGACGCCATGGAAGCCAGTCGCCGCCCTGCAACGGTTTAGCGCAGCGGGTGGGGACTCGCAGAGCAGGCAGCTTGGTTTGGGGCATCTCGTGAGCCAGTTAAACAACCCCCATGGGCCACTTGTGGCCCACAGGCCTTAGGTTGCCGACCCCCTGGTTTGGAGGGTAGGGATCCCCCCCCTATTTAATGCAGATGTGTAACATGATAGTCCAGACCAAAATTAGAGGGGGGTGGCCTCTGACACTTATTTTACACTGGGACAAATTTCTGAAATTGTGTGTGGCATGGAGAAAGTGATAGAGAAAAGTTCCCACCCCCACCCCCCTCTCTCACAGCAATAGAACTTGTGTTTAATGCTCATCGCAAAGTATTGGAAGACACAAGATCTACCCACCCGGGAAGAATGGCAGATGAAGGTGATGGATTACATGGAACTGGCGGAAATGACTGGCAGAATCCGAGACCTGGGAGAAGAGTCGGTAGAAGAAGATTGGAAGAAATTTAAAGACTATCTACAGAAACACTGTCAAATTAAGGAATGTTAGAAGGATGTTGGAATGAAGTTAGGTGGTTTTAGCAGTAATGTTACAAAGGAGTATGTAAAAATGGATTGTTAATAGGTGAGAATGCAAAGTTATAATATATTAAGATAAATTATTAAGATAAAAGCAAATATGGAAAGGATTTGCTGAAATCGCTAACTGAACTAGAATACAAAAAAGGGAGGTGTGAGGAGGTCAGGGAAACAAGCAAATGAAAGACAAGACATGGAAAGGTTGATTTGTTTTTAATTGTTTTTACCTTTCTGTATTTTGTATTTTTTGCTTCTTGTTCTTTTTTTATTTTATTTTTTCTTATTTTTGTAACTTTTTTGAAACTTTAATAAATATTTTTTTTTTAAAAAAAAGAACTTGTGTTTAATGAAGCTGGAGGATTCAGGACAGATAAAATTAAGTTCAAGAGTAAAATCTTCCTGTCTGGGCAGCCCAAGACCTTCATAGACGCTGCCCAGGCTTGCGCCCCAGGGAGGTCGCTTTGATGCTGCTAATGCAGCAGTTGGATTTCACTTCTGGAGGCGCACTCCATTGTCTTTTGAGACAGACGGATGTCAGCCAGCACATAGTGAAACGTAACTCGCTCTGCAGGAGGCGGTGATGGGCACCAACCTAGATAGCTTTAAAAGGGGATTAGACAAATTCCTAGGGAGGGCTCTCAATGGCTACTCAGCATGGTGGCAATGCTCTGCCTCCACAGTTGAAGCCAGCAAAGCTTCCAAATACCAGTTGCTGGAAACAACTAGAGGGGAGAGTGTTTTCATGCTTGAATACTGCTTGCAGGTTTCCCATTGGGGCAGCTGCTTAGCTACTATGAGAACAAGGTAAAGGTAAAGGTACTTTACCTTTAAAATACCTTTAAAGGTAAAGGGACCCCTGACCATTAGGTCCAGTCGTGGCCGACTCTGGGGTTGCGGCGCTCATCTCTCTTTATTGGCCGAGGGAGCCGGTGTACAGCTTCCAGGTCATGTGGCCAGCATGACTAAGCCGCTTCTGGCAAACCAGAGCAGCGCACAGAAATGGCTTTTACCTTCCCACCAGAGTGGTACCTAACTACCTACTTGCACTTTGACGTGCTTTTGAACTGCTAGGTTGTCAGGAGCTGGGACCGAGCAACGGGAGCTCACCCCGTCGCGGGGATTCAAACCTCCGACCTTCTGATCGGCAAGTCCTAGGCTCTGTGGTTTAACCCCCAGTGCCACCAGCATCCCTATGAGAACAAGATGCTGGAATAAATGGGCTGTTCACCCGATCCCGCAGGCTCTTCTCATGTTCTTATACACAAAGTGATCCTGTTGTCAGTTTATAACTACAGATGGAGAAAGGATTGCTCCTAAATCTTTTTACTGCACTTGGCAGGGGAAAAACATACCGTATTTTTTGCTCTATAACACGCACCCGACCATAACACGCACGTAGTTTTTAGAGGAGGAAAATCCGTAGGCATGCCACCCGTAGGCATTCCCTCCATAACATGCACAGACATTTCCCCTTACTTTCTAGGAGGAAAAAAGTGAGTGTTATGGTGCAAAAAATACGGTACATGCTGGGTAGTAATGCCATTATGTTAGTAGGACCCCTGCTGGTGCAAGCAGGAGAGGAAGGAAGGGGTTGTGAGGTGGTGAGCTGACCCTGTTCGACCCCTTAGGGTTGCTCAGTGCTCATTCCTGCTGCCTCAACTGCCTCCAGTTCAATCTCCTCCACCCCACAGCCGGTCAAGGCCCACTACCATGTAAGACCAAGCCGGGAAGCTTTGATCCTATATATAGTGGTACCTCGAGTTACAAACGCCTCAGGTTACAAACGCTTCAGGTTACCAACTCCGCTAACCTGGAGGAGGTAGGTAGCCGTGTTGGTCTGCCGTAGTCAAAACAAAATTAAAAAATTCCGTCCAGTAGCCTCTAGTTAAGAACAGTTTCAGGTTAAGAATGGACCTCCGAAACAAATTAAGTTCGTAACTAGAGGAACCACTGTACTGTACATCTCTCCTGTCCCCATGGACTTACCCACACTTAGCTTTTGCCCTGCCTGTTTCAAGGCAAGCTTTTTTGTCTTGTTCCAGAGTTTTCCCCACAAGAACCCATTCTTTAAAGCCAAAGCAAACGTCAATTTGGGTTTTCCACACATTGGCATTTGCTCTTATTGAGCTTTAAAGAGTGGGGTTCTGCAGGAAAAGCTCCAGAGAAGGGGGGAAAGGGTTCTTGGACACAGAGGTTTTAAATTGCAGATTGTGCCTGAGAAGAGTGGAGAAAAGGTAAGTGTGGATAAGCCCCATGTCTACAGAGTTTTAGCGAGAAGGAGCAAGAGCCAGTGGGGTGTAGTGGTTAAAGTGTCAGACTAGGATCTGGGAGAGATCCCGTTTCAAATCCCCATTCAGCCATGAAGCTCACTGTGTGAACTTGGAAGATCACTACCTCTCAGCCTCAACTACCTCACAATGGGAACCACATATGCAGGGGCAGACTTTTGTAATATGGCCCCCCAAAATGGATCTTCTCAATTATGGATCTTCTCAATTTTGTACCCCCTCAGTTCAGTGCACCCTGCACACAGGAACCACCCACACCGCCCTAAATCTGGCGCTGACTGACTCCACTTTGAACTCCTTAGGATATGGTATAAATGCAATAAATAAATAATAAATAAATACGACTTGGGGTAACTGTGGGAAATGCCCTTGGCACAAACAAGAACAAGCCAAGGGTAAGGGGTAAATTGGGAAGTGGTGCTTCTGAATGCCGGTTGCTGGCAAACACAAAAGGGGAGAGTTCTCTTGGGATCAGATCCTGCTTATGGGTTTCCAACAAGAGGCATCTATCTGAATTGGCCCCTTGTAAAAAGAGGAGGCTGGGCTCTTTTTTTTCCTTTTTCTTTTTTTTCCTTTTTTTTCAAAATATTTTTTATTAAGGATTTTCTTGTTTTACAGAAGTGTAGTGCCTCGTTTTTTGTTTTTTGTTTTCTTCTTCTTCTTCCATGTAACGTTTTTACAAATCCGTTTCATTTGTTGAGGCATTAGGGGGAGAAGAAAACAGAAAGAAAAAAGAAAGGGGGGGTGGGGAGAGGGAGGATGGATGGGGGTGGGGTCGGGTGGCGGTGTTTCTACATACATTAAACATAATAGGCTGGGCTCTTTTTATGTTCGTATTTCGAATCTGTCAAAACAGGCTGCCTGGTCTGACCCGCTTATGGACTACAACTCCCATCAGCCCCTGCCGGCGCGGCCGTACGACGCTGAGGCTGATGGGAGATGTAGTCCAAAAACACCTGAAGGGCGCCCGCTTGGAGAAGGCTCCCTCAGACGCCTCCTCCCTGTCCCCACACCGCCCGCCCCTCTGAGTCTGGCTGTTTCAGACTAGCTCCCTACCCCGCGCCCTCCACGGAGGAGCCCTGCCCCGCGCCACGACGCGCGGCCCCTTTAAGAAGCCATGTAAACAAAGTCCGATTCCACCCCGCGCATTCCCCCCGCCCCGTCCCGCGACGCGCGCGCAACAGTCTCTCTCCCCCCGCCCTGCGCGGTGACGTCACTGCGGCGCGACCGGCGGCTCCCTCCTCTACGCCGCCGCAGAGCAGCCGAGCCATTCCGAAAGCCCGCGCGGCGGCCGCAGCGGCGGCGGCGTCCCTGGTTCGTTCGAGGCCCCCCCCCCCCGCTTGACGCCGAGTGCGTGAGGAGGGCCGGCGCCAGTGCGCAGGCGCGGCAGCCCTGGCTGGGTCGCCTGCGGTGGGAGGGGGCGAGAAGCGGCGGCGGCGGCGGCGGCGGGAGCGGAACATGAATGGAGCAAAATGGCGGATCATGTGCAGGTGAGGGGATGCGCGAGGGAGAGCGGGGCTCGGCGGACAGGCCGCGCCGCCGGGCCAGAGACCTGAGGGGGCCTCTCGGGGCCTAGCCTGGCGGGGGCCACCCGGCGGGGGCCGGGCCTAGCCTGCCGGGGGCCGTGAGGGAGAGAGCGCGCGCGGGGGCCAGGCTCGGCGGGCGCCTCCTGGGCCTGCGCCGGAATGGAGGAGGAGGAGGACGGGCGCCCGGGAGAAGGTCGCGGCCGGGCCGGTGGGAGGGTGGCCACCGGGCCGGCTGCGCTTCGTAGCCCTGGGCCCGTGTAGCTCAGGACCGCCTGCACTGGCTGGCAGGCAGCGGCTCTCCAGGGTTTCCAGGAGGGCTCCCCACCTGGAGATGCCGGCGGGGCTGAGCTTCCCTCGTGTAAGGCAGGTGCCCCGCGGGGGAGAGGCGGGGTCGGATCCGGCCCGGGGGTACTTCACTGGGGCTCCGGCTCCCTCTGATCCAGCTTTCTGGGTTTGGGAAGGGGCCCAAAGGATAGAGCACACAGCAGAGCTAGGAAGCCAAAACCCAATAACCAGCCTCAGCCCACTTCTTAGGCACTTGGCCTCGGCTGCACTTGCTTCCACGGAAGGGTTACAGATAGGTAGCCGTGTTGGTCTGCCATAGTCAAAACAAAACAAATTCCTTCCAGTAGCACCTTAAAGACCAACTAAGTCAGTTCTTGGTATGAGCTTTCGTGTGCATGCACACTTCTTCAGGTATCTGAAGAAGTGTGCATGCACACGAAAGCTCATACCAAGAACAGACTTAGTTGGTCTTCCACGGAAGGGATAGCAAAAACAACCTTCTGCCCTCTCTCTAGTCCCAAGTAGCGCAGCGTTATGCCGGGATTTTTATCCCCCTTTTGCAAACTCTGCTTTGGTCAGTCCAGCCCCCTTGGTGGCCTTTTTGGCAGGACTGCGCTGTGGTTTAGGAAGAATGGAGAACTTGCAGGAGTTGCGCGGAGGGGGATGTGGACCTTGGGCTCCTCCAGGGCAGTGGCTCTGGGCATAACATCCTCTAGCCTGCTCCTTCTGGATTTGGTACCTCCGAGTGCCACAAGGGTGAGCTGTTCATTTGCTCGTAACTTGGCTGTGCAAGTTCTTGGAGATGAAATGCTTTGGAGTCACTTCGCACGTTGCAGAGAAAAATGGCTCCCCGTCATAGGTTGACATGTCTTTTCTGAAAGGCATTTGTGTAACTCCTTATAATTATACCCCCAGGAACAGCAGCAGACTGAGAGGAGGTATGTGTGTACCATCTCTCCTCATATTTACAAGTGGCTATGGTTGACCCCAAGTGGGAATGCGAGGGCCTGTCTGTTGGAATGCATGAAGTGCCCTAAGTGTTTCCCCGATAGCTTTCTTTTCTTTTTTCATTTTCCTTAGTTTTGCCATTAAAAAGAATTAGTAATGGTCTGATTAAATGTGAACTTCGGCTGTATGTAGATCATTCTTTCTAGCAGAATAGTTAAGCTATAGAACTCACTCCCACATGAGGCGATGATAGTCACCAAACTGGATGGCTTTAAAAGAAGATAAGACGAAACAGCTATTGATGGCCACTGGCTATGAGGTCTATACTGTGTCTTCACAGTTGGCGCAGCAATGCTTCAGAATACACTACAGGAGGCAAGCATCTGATTGTCCACTGTGAGAAGAAGACACAATGGACAATTGGCCTGATCCAGCAGGCTCTTTATATGTTCTTACGTTAATCTTTGGATATATTCACTAGTCATTTGTTTTAATACACCATATGCGCAAATGTAAAATAAGTTTCTCAAGTTTCATAATGGCAAAACATCTGGTTTTCTGTTAGGTTTGTTCAGGCTGCCTTTATACCAGGTAAGCTTTCTTGTCCATTGAGCCCAGGATTGTCTACTCTAGCTTGCTGCAGCTCTCCAGTCTTCAGTTCCACCACCTGATTCCCTAACTAGAGATTGAACTTCGCTCTAATATCAAAAGTTTCGAGTTACTGTCAACTGGGATGATAAAATTCATTCCAATGAATGTATTTATTTATTGCATATATATATCACCTTTTCTCAAAGGAGCTCAAGGTGACGTACATGTTTCTCCCCTTCCACATTTAATCCCCACAACAACCCTGTGAGGTAGGTTAGGCTGAGTGGCAGCGACTGACTCAAGGTCACCTACTGAGCTTTGTGTCCGAGTGGAGATTTGAACCCTGGTCTTGAACCCTGGTCTTCTAGATTCTAGTTCAGCCCTCTAACCACTACACCACACTGGCATGAGTAGAATCATAGAATTTCAGAGTGGGAAGGGACCACAAGAGTAATCTAGTCCAACCCTCTGCAATGCAGGGTTCATTTGCCTAATGTGGGGCTTGAACCCACAACCCTAAAATTAAGGAGTATCTTGAATGTCCTTCTCTAGTGAAGTCTGGTGTATACCAAATGTGAAAAAGCCCACTGCTTCACTGATAAACTGCAGGCTCTGGTTGGCTTCCAAGCAGCTTGGATTTAACACATCTTGATCAATTCAGAACTTTATTGCTTGGATCATATTGACTACATGTGGTGATCTTGTGAATAAATGAACATGAGTTATCAGCTTTTAAAAGAAAATATAGCCCTCCTTGCATAAAGATATTGACCTAGCAAGCAGTTATTTACGGGTCTAGTTTATGGTCCCCACACCAATGCTTGGGTGGATATATTTCACTGCAGGATGTTGTTGTTGTTTAGTCGTGTCCGACTCTTCGTGACCCCCTGGACCAGAGCACGCCAGGCACTCCTGTCTTCCACTGCCTCCCGCAGTTTGGTCAGACGCATGTTTGTAGCTTCGAGAACACTGTCCAACCATCTCGTCCTCTGTCGTCCCCTTCTCCTTTTGCACTCCATCTTTCCCAGCATCAGGGTCTTTTCCAGGGAGTCTTCTCTTCTCATGAGGTGGCCAAAGTACTGGAGCCTCAGCTTCAGGATCTGTCCTTCCAGTGAGCCCTCAGGGCTGATTTCCTTCAGAATGGAGAGGTTTGATCTTCTTGCAGTCCATGGGACTCTCAAGAGTCTCCTCCAGCACCATAATTCAAAAGCATCAATTCTTCGGCGATCAGCCTTCTTTATGGTCCAGCTCTCACTTCCATGTATGGCGGTCCAAATGCAGAGAGGTAATCTGGATTTGCTGATAGATCTCTGGATTGTTTGCAGCAAACTGGCAAGGAGTTCTGTCTCCTAGTTTAAGAGTAGCAGCAACAAAATTACCCTCCTCGCAACACACATAAACACACACACACACAACTAACCTAATTTGTGCTTCTAAAAGGGCAAAAGCTTGGGGTAACTAGGAGTCCCTTTTGTGGAAAAAATGTGAGCTCTGGAATGCAAAGCACATTCCTGGGTTCAAGAGTTCTTCAGTTTTAAGTGTATGTTTTTTTGCACCAGCTCTGATTAATAGATTTTGGGGTTCTAGTAAAAATTGTAAGAAAATCCAGCAAGCAACAAGCCTGTCAACACCTCTCCTCAGGTCAACCTTCGGTCAGATAATAGGAAGTTCCAGTTCAATAGAGAGAGATCTGTGTTTGCCAGGGGTTACCTGTCAGTTTAATATTGAAAAAGGAGTGATAAACAAATACGTGAGAATGGAATTACTCCAATTGCACATCCAGTCCGGCATCCTGTTCTCACAGTGGCCAACCAGATGCCTGTGGGAAACCTGCAAGCATGACCTGAACACGACCATTTTTCACTCCTGCAGTTTCCAGCAACTGGTATTCGGAAGCATTTCTGCCCTCCTGGCTAATAGCCATTGATAGCCCTCTCCCCCACGAATGTGTAACCTTTCATCACATTCTAAAACCCAAGAAGGTATCTGTAAATTGAAAAAATGAATAAAACCCCCTCCCTCTTTCTGTTTTGTTTGGGCAACCCTTCAAAATACTGCCACAGGTGCAGAGAGTTGCAGTTTTCTTCCTGAAGTTAGGTTAGCCATTTTCTCTTGTTTTTTTTAGTCTACAGGCCCTTGTTGCTTTCAGTCCAGTTGCCAGTCTGAATGTAGCACATGGTAGATGCCTCTGAACTCACCTGCATGTCAAAAGCAGTAGCTGCTTGAACCACCTTCTCCCTGACTGTTTCTCTCAGCTGTCCTGCTGTTTGTCCTCCTTTCTGGCCTTTAATGGTGAAACTAGTTGGGTGGTTTTAGAAATTGTTCTAAGAGAGAGTTCTTTACTGTCACAGCAGCATGTTGTTGGCTGGTGTGGATTGCATTTGAATAGAACTTTTCTGGAAGCAGGCCTTGTTGGGTATCACATTTGGGCTTTTGAAATAATCCTTTCTAGGTAAGATTGGATAGTTACCTTGGAGGGGTTTTGCCTCACTCTCTAGCACATGACATGTTGTCTAGAGCTGTTCTTCTGCACTTGTCTGACAGCCCTGTACTTGCTCTCAGTTTGTGGTGCACTGCTGTCATCTGCATTCGGTAGATAGCCAGATCAGAGTAGAGGTGGTGAATGGCATGAGATTGGACAAGATAGCATGGCTCTTTTAGTTCTGATCTTATGTAAATGTTCTCTCCCCACCCATATGCACTCCTGGGCAACTTGTAAATACCGTATTTTTTGCTCTATAACACGCACCTGACCATAACACGCACGTAGTTTTTAGAGGAGGAAAACAAGAAAAAAAATATTCTAAACGAAACAGTGGGTGTATGATTTTTGTGGTTCATGCTGTGGCCACAGATATGTCATCTGACGGTGAGTTTGGAGTTGCCCAATGCAAAAATCCTGAGGATCCATGTGGATCCATGCTTTGTAACCATGTTTTAAGTGGGGAGGGAAGGAAAAGCACTCAAGGGACAAGGAGCATGCGTGGGGTGTGTGGAGAAGGATGCTGCTAATAATGCAGAAGAGGGATATAAGGGGAGAAGGCTCCTCTCCTTTCCTGCTTTGCTCCTTTAAAACAAGCAGGCTCTGCTTCTCTCCCTCCTCCCGGCTTAGAGAGCTGAAAAGCTTTGTTGCTATTTAGCGAGCTGAGTGGGGAGGAGAGAGGGACAGAGAGCACAGTTTAAAGCAGCCAACCAGACAGGAGCCGCTTACACCTGTGTAAGCGGCTCCTCTCCCATTTTGCTGTTTCAAAGCGAGCCGTGGAGGAGGGAAGGAAGGGGAACCATGGATCCTCTGTTCACGACTGCAGCAGATCCCACCCCACCCCCCGCCACCTGTAGGCATTCGCTCCATAACATGCACAGACATTTCCCCTTACTTTCTAGGAGGAAAAAAGTGAGTGTTATGGTGCAAAAAATACGGTAAGTCATCGAGGCAAGCACAGTCCAATACAGATTATGGCCTGCTGGGGTCTTGATCAGTCCTGGGAATTGGCAAAAGGTAGTTTGTTTAGGCCACGGAGGTCCACAAGTTAGAATCATGGGCTTGTAGGTTGGAAGGGATCCTGGGGGTCATCTAGTCTAACCCCCTGCAGTGCATGAATAATTTGTGTAGTTTTATGCAAGCCTTCCCCAGCCTAGTTTCATCTCTCCATGTTTCAGACGGCAACTCCTTTCAGCCCCAACCAGCTTGGCCATATGAGGCTGAGGGAAGTTGACTCTAAAACATCTGGAGGACCCTGGGTTGGGGGTGGCTGGTTTTAATACAGTAGCAGATCAGTGCTTATTTTCTAACCCTGTAACGGCTTGAGAAACAAGGCTGCCACTGTTAACTGAGGGAGAAAGTTGGTGTGGTTTTGCTCAGTGCTCATGACTTTTGCTTTGGACTTGAAGGGCTGTTATTGTGCGTATCCATTGCAGAAGATGCTCAGAGTGGCTTGATGCTGCCATTGTTGGAAAGTATGTTGAAGCCATCATCTGCTCCAGTCCCATTTGAAAGTTTCTCCAAACAGCATGTTCTGCAATAGTCAAAAACATGGGTAGGCAAACAGAGGCCCGGGGACCGGATCCGGCCCATCGCCTTCTAAATTTGGCCCGGGGACGGTTGAGGAATCAGCATGTTTTTACATGAGTAGAATGTGTCCTTTTATTTAAAATGCATCTCTGGGTTATTTGTGTGGCATAGGAGTTTGTTCATTTCCCCCCTCCAAAATATAGTCTGCCGCCCCCCACAAGGTCTGAGGGACAGTGGACTGGCCCCCTGCTGAAAACGTTTACTGACCCCTGGTCAAAAAGTACCACATTGGTGGGCTTTCCTTTACCCTACTCCTGCCCCACTTGTACTACTTTTGAGTTTTCTTCTCTTCAGTATTGCTGCCTGTTGAAAGTGTATCTGACTGTGTTGCTGTTCTGGGACTGCATGTGATGTCAGCCCCAACACCACACATCAAGATGGTTAACATTGGCTACCATAAAACAACTGACTTGGTGTATATTTCTTTCATTCAGTCATTTGAGCTTTGGGAAGAGAATCTACATAACATAAAGTAGCATTTTTTCAGTCCTTTCTGTAGCATTCCCCCTACCCCTACTCCCAGAGTATAAAGTGGCTTGAATAATAATAAAAATACAGTGGTGCCCCGCAAGACGAATGCCTCGCAAGACGAAAAACCCGCAAGACGAAAGGGTTTTCCGTTTTTTGAAGCACTTCGCAAGACGAATTTCCCTATGGGCTTGCTTCGCAAGAAGAAAGCCCATAGGGAAATCTCCGGGGACCTCTTTTAAATGCTGGCGGTGGGGAGCAAAGCCTTTCCCCCCCCCTCCGGCCTTCAGAAGAGGTCCAGGAAGGCCGGCGGGGGCCGAAAGGCTTTGCTCCCCACCACCAGCATTTAAAAAGCAGTCCGGGATAGCAGGGAAGCGCTTCCCGCTATCCCGGACGGCTTTTGAAGGCAGGCGGGGGGGAGCAAAGACTTTTGCCCCCCGCCAGCCTTCAGAAGAGGTCCAGGACCTCTTCTGAAGGCCGGCGGGGGGCGAAAGTCTTTGCTCCCCCCCCCCGCCTGCCTTCCCGGGGGCTTTAAAATCGCCCCGGGACAGCGGAGAAGTCCGTTGTCCGGGGCGATCTTAAAATGCTGGCGGGCGGCAGCGCTGCCGCCCGCCAGCATTTAAAAAAACCCTGGGACAGCGGAGAAGTCCTCTGCTGTCCCGGGGTTTTTTAAAATGCTGGGGGTGGGAAGAAAAGCCCTTGTCCCCCCCCCCAGCCTTCAGAAGAGGTCGGGGGACAGACTGTCCCCGGACCTGGTCTGAAGGCGGTTTCCATAGGAACGCATTGATTGATTTTCAGTGCATTCCTATGGGAAATTGTGCTTCGCAAGACGAAAAACTCACAAGACGAAAAAACTTGCGGAACGAATTAATTTCGTCTTGCGAGGCACCACTGTAAAGTCTATTAAAACAAAAGGTGCCTAGATAATCAGTTGTGGCAACCATAACCGAGGTTTAAGGTGACATTCGGTGATTAGGTTATACATCTGAGTTTCTAACACTGCTTGTTGATAACTGCTTGTACTATATCAGTACTGACATCTGTTATACTCTTCGCTACACTGCCTGACATTTTATCAGTACCAATGCTACCAGTACCTGCCATCTTTTTAAATCAGTCACCTGACCAATATAGTGTTTCCCATTTGGTTCTGACTTCAACTTCTGGAATGGCTTTAGACTCCACCCTGGCCTCAGTTAAAGTTACTAAGGGACTTTTGGGAACCCTTTGGTCCTCGGGAATTGGCCATCAAAAGTTTTGCTGTCAGCACTCCCATCACTAGCAGATGGGCTTTTCCTGATGTTTCACATCTCCCAAGAAGTGCAGTTCTCTCTCCAGTCCACTTCTTGACATCCAGTTGCTGCAAGACACCTGAGGCATTTAAGCATCAGCTTTGACTTCACATATGCCCCTGTTCCAAGGGACACAGCAGGTGGTGCTGTGGGTAAAACCTCAGTGCCTAGGGCTTGCCGATCGTATGGTCGGCAGTTCGAATCCCCGTGGCGGGGTGAGCTCCCATCTTTCGGTCCCAGCTCCTGCCCACCTAGCAGTTCGAAAGCACCCCTAAGTGCAAGTAGATAAATAGGTACCGCTTTATAGCGGGAAGGTAAACGGCGTTTCCGTGTGCTGCGCTGGTGCTGGCTTGCCAGAGCAACTTCGTCATGCTGGCCACGTGACCCGGAATTGTCTCCGGACAGCGCAGGCCCCCGGCCTCTTAAGTGAGATGGGCGCACAACCCTAGAGTCGGACATGACTGGCCCGTACGGGCAGGGGTACCTTTACCTTTACCTATGCCCCTGTTCCACCAGCATTTTACATTTGGGTGCCAAACTCCACCGTTCCATTCACACTCAGTGCATGAGCCCAGTGGGTTGTTGGTTGCCACCAGGCTTCAAAATTAAGCCTGGCGCCGGGCGCATTTCAGACTTAAAGATTCTGCATTTGTGAGCACCTCAAAAAGTCAGCATGCCATTTTCTGTGTCTGGCTGATACTTGAGGATTGCCTAAACGTATATATTTTGAAGCCTCGAAATATGGTATTTGTTAAGGATAGACAATATGCTTAGGAGTTTAACAATAAAGAGTAGAGTGTTTTGAAAATTGAAGTATGGTACCAATATTTTTATTGTAAACACCAAATTAAACATGTATTAACAATTTCTGTTAAAAATGTGATATTAACAGTGTTTCACTTGTGTGAATTGTGTATTAGTTCATGCTTATCAAAATTATAAACAAAAAGTGTTGCCGACCCGTTCCCCCAAGTGGCGACTAGACATTCTGTTTTGGTGCCCACAACCCGGGTTCCAGGAGCCATTTGGCTCCTAGCTTTTCTATCCCAGTTTCTAACACTGGTTGCTGTACTGGGTATGCAGTAGAGTTTGTCTCACTTCCCATGGCACCATCAGTTAAACCCTCCGTCTCCTCCTTTTAAAAGAGATTATCAAAGCCCTGCTCTGAAAGGGTGCAGTGGGGTCTACTGGCTTAATGGGTTCCATTCAAAGTATTTCGCCGTTGCCAGAAAGATGGAGACTTCTTGCCCATACTAGACAATAAGGATAGGGTTTTTTTTAAAAAAAAATGTTTATTTAACTTTATGAAGTAATCAAAATACTCTACAACAAAACAAAGAGTTAGGTGGTGAGTTGCTGTTATAAATCCATAGTACATGGTTGGATATGACATTGGGACACGAAGAGCTTCAATCCAAAGTCAGACTAGAAAATAAGATCATTGTTTTCACAGGAACAGAGAGAGCCAGTAATAGTGGATATCGGTTATGCTGTCAGTACCAAATAAAAAATTGATGGGAACCTACCAGAGATGAGATTGTTTCTTAATAAACATCAAAAACATGCACCATGGGGTGGTTTAGTCCATTGGCCTGGTGCCTTGAGAAGCATGCATCAAATGGGTCAACTTTTCTGAAATTACAATATGTATAGGGCCTTCTGAAACCAAAGGCGAATAAGAGGTGACATGATAGAAGTTCATAAAATGGCTCCGCTCTGCCTCCACAGTTGGAGAAAGCAATGCTCCTGAATACCAGTTGCTGGAAACCATAGGAGTGCAGATTGCTCTGGTGCTTGCAGGTTTCCCACAGGCATCTAGTTATCCACTGTGTGAACAGGTCAAGATGCTGGACTAGATGGGCCCCCTTTAGCCTGATCCAGCAGACTCTTGTAGTGTTATTATGAAAGAGGAGGTGGAGTGCTTGCTACATCTTGTTTTGAGATTTACCTTGGGAAAAACTCCAGCTAGTGCTTCTTCAGTGCTCTCCTGCTCGCTGTCTCATGCTTCCATCCTTATCTAGTGTGCACAGGGCTCCTTCACTGCATTGCTGCTGTGCTCAATACTACTTTATCTAGGTTCAAAGGCTTGATGTTGTCCAGCCATAGTAAGGAATAATCCCCACCCTTGGGTTGGCCAAACACATGCCTTCATTGGCTGGCAGCTGGGAAATGAGCACTTGGCAAGACTGAATGGGATGGTGTACAGTCTTCTGTAGCTGGAGGGGCAGACACAGAATGGGGCACCAAGGGGGTTGAAATGTTCCGCACTCTTGTCATTTGGAAAGGAAAACAGCCATTCCTAAGAATCTCCAAAAGCCATCTTAGAGTGTGTTTGAATGAATCAGTCTTTTAAAGTGGCCACATACTGAGTTTTTCTGTGGCTCTGAGCATTGCAGTTTGTTCTGTATGGTTTCATTGGGGTTTTTAATAGTGTGATCTGGCCATCTAGCGTTAAGTAGTTTATTTTAGAACTTTTTGTGTAGATGTACATAAGCCACAGGACGCGGGTGACACTGTGGGTTAAACCACAGAGCCTAGGACTTGCTAATCAGAAGGTCGGCGGTTCGAATCCTTGCGATGGGGTGAGCTCCCGTTGCTCGGTCCCTGCTCCTGCCTATCTAGCAGTTTGAAAGCACGTCAAGTGCAAGTAGATAAATAGGTACCGCTCCGGCGGGAAGGTAAACGGTGTTTCCATGCGCTGCTCTGGTTCGCCAGAAGCGGCTTAGTCATGCTGGCCACATGACCCAGAAGCTGGACGCCGGCTCCCTCGGCCAATAAAGCGAGATGAGCGCTGCAACCCCAGAGTCGGCCAGGACTGGACCTAATGGTCAGGGGTCCCTTTACCCTTTACATAAGCCACATTGTGATGGTTATACCTAAAAGGCAGTCTAAGAATTCCTCAATAATAATAATAAATAGAGTTTCATATCCACTGCCCTCATTCTTCAAATAATGAATGCAGAAAGATGGAGAGGCTTTTTGCAACCGAGAGATTTATTCAACTTGGGAAATACAGGAAGACTCCAAGAAGCTGGGCCGCGTTAGCACAACCTGCACTTTACTGCTGTCTAGCCTTCCAAGCTTGAGGTTGCACCTTCCAAAGAGGAAGGTGAAATAGCAAAGCTGTTATTTGTTGCTACTCACTCTATTGTCCTAGACCAGGAGGAGGTTTCATCACTCTGTCCTTTTTGCCTCCAGCTCAGTCCACGCTGGCTGTGGCCACCAAACTCAGACACCAGTTATTCCATCCCCTTATAAGAGCATACGAAGAGCTCAACCAAATAAGGCCCATCTAGTCCAGTGTCCTGTTCTCACAGTGGCCAACCAGATGCCCCAATGGGAAATTTGTAAGCAGGACCAGACCACAAGAGCACCTTCTTGCTGTTGTGGTTTTCAGCATCATAGTAAGCCAATTAGCATATATCAAAGCAAGCAAATATATGAGCTCATTCTTGCAACAACTACCAATTATTTTGGGGTTATCTTGACTAACAAGATGGCACTTGCAGGCCTTCTGGAACATTTCACCTTTGGTTCAACACATCTGTGAAGGCAAAACATAGCCATTATAGACCAGTAGCTATGGATAGCTCTCTTCTCCAGTATGAGTCTCTGCCCATTCCTTGTTCCTACACCCCAGTTTGATCCTTCTCTTGCACTCCATTCTCTTCCTCTGACCTTTAGACAAGGGGAGAGCCTGCTAGCTCAGCCCAATGGCTCATCTTGTCCAGGATCCTGTTCTCACAGTGGCTGGCCAGATGCCCGTGGGAAGCCAGAAGCAGGATTCTCCCACAAGAGCACTCTCCTTTCCTGTGGTTGCCGGCAACTGGTATTTGGAAGCATTGCTGCCTCCAGCTGTTGAACATCTGGAGGCTGCAGTGCTTCTGAATACCAGTGGCATGCCATCTGAAGCCTAAGTTATTAATTGGTTCGTGGCAGGATCTGCATATTCCCTCTCCCGCTGTTTTCCGTGTCTTGCTTTGCTTCTAGACCTGGCTTCTAGCTGCCTATCTCAACTCTCAACTGGTGGAATCCCAGAGTTCATTTTGCTGCCTGTGTGGAGATTCCACATTCCAACGCACATGCAGTCTTGAAGGCTTCTCCAGCCGTCCTTCCCAGTATGAGGCATTGACCTTTTTCTGTGCTGTTAGTTTCTCAAAATCCTCCTGAGCATGGCCACTTGTCTCAAGATGTGACAGACCTGCTGAGTCTGCCATGTTTTGGGATGTCAATGCAAAATAAATAGTGGGCAGGGAACAGGGGAGTCTTCTACCCCTGCCTGTTGATGCCTTGCAACTAAAACTGGTTGACATCTGCATAAAACCCCAGACAATATAAGGCATTTGGTTTTTCATCCCCTGGCTTTCAGAACCAGCATTTCAGAAATAAATTTATGCTGTGCAGCTTTGAGAATTGAGCACTTTTTGAAAAAATGTCTAGACTTTTAAAGTGTCAGGCTCCTGGGAATTAACTTTGAGGATTGCTGTTACAAATGAAATGTAAGCACATAATGAGGATGGGTGTTAGAGAGTGAAATAGACCCAAATGCTGGTTCATATATAGAAACAACATACGCCCTTTTTCTCTGTAGCAGACAACCCTGTATAATGTACCAATCATTCTTGGCACTCTTGATGTTTAATGTACAGAACCAACATGTGTTGGAAATTCTCATCTGTTGATATCAACTGATGTTAGAATTCCTCAGTCATAGTAAATCTTGGCATGTTTGAAGTACTTTTGCATTCCAGGCTGTTGATCTTCAGATACCTTAGATCAGTGGTGTCCAAACTTTTTTCAAAGAGGGCCAGATTTGATGAAATCTGCGAGGGCTGACCAAAGGGCCTTTTTTTAGGACTGAAGTTGTTATTTCCAGATTAAACCAACCGACGGGCTGAATTAGGCCCCCGAAACAGACTTTGCCCATGCCTGCCTTAGATGATTTATTTCCTCATGGGAATAAAGTTTATAAATAGTATTGTGCAACATAATGTGAATTAGATTTTGGGAATCACTAAGGAAACTGTGTTCCACAACATACATGGAGAAGAGAACCACGGTGATTCCATTGCTAATCAATTCCTTAAAGGTAGAGAACTTGTCTCTTTTATACACTCTTTGTTGTTTTCTCACATTTTTTTCTTTTAAACCTGTTTGGGAGACGGATCTTAGAAGAGTAGTGGATAATGTGCAGTGGGGGAAACTATGCCTCGCTCCCCCATTTAAATCTGCCTCCGCAAATATCCAAGAAAAATCTTTTTAAAATAGCCCATCCATGGTTCTTTACACATAACTAAGGTCAGTTCTCCTGGGGGGGGGGGAGATAACAAAAGTAGACCCTGTTCACACATGTAGCATCTTACAAGTGTGTGCACAACTTTTGGGTAGAGGTCATAAAGGACATTTCTGAAATAATAGGTATACTGGTGCCTTTAGACCCCAAACTGTGTCTTCTATCAATTTCTGATAAATCAAATATGGACTTAATATATAAAACACTTTTTTGTGTTCATAACTGCTTGTTTGTCCATATTGCAGGGCTGGAAGGAATCCTGGTTTTTCTTTAATCATTTGATTCAACAAAGTAATGTTTATTCTCATTTCTGAAAAACGAAGTTACAAATTGAGGGTATCTTGGGGTTCAGCTAAGCCTATGGATTTTGCCTCTGTTAGGTGGCCATTTGTTATTTAATAGGACAGGCCAATCATGGCGGTGGCAAATCCTGGTGAAATGTTGCTTTGCTTGGTATTCATAACATTTGTCTTGTACTCTCTCTGTATCAGGTTGGCTTTTGGTGTAACATCTAAATCATTGTGTACTTGAGAATGTACCTTATTTTATCAGGTAATGGCTGTGAACCCTGGATGTGTGGGGAGGTTGGTACTTTCCTCCCCTTTATATAATTTCATATTTTCTAATGGATTGTTACTTCACTGTCATGATAAAGTCTTGAAAAATTAAATGGTAAATGGCTATCTAAAAATGGTCAAATGCAGTAAATTAGTAGAATGAGAACTGTAAAGATAAAGGTAAAGGGACCCCTGACCACTAGGTTCAGTCGTGGCCGACTCTGGGGTTGTGGCACTCATCTTGCTTTATTGGCCGAGGGAGCCGGCGTACAGCTTCCGGGTCATGTGGCTAGCATGATTAAGCCGCTTCTGGTGAACCAGAGCAGCGCACGGAAACGCCGTTTACCTTCCCGTCGGAGTGGTACCTGTTTATCTACTTGCACTTTGACATGCTTTCGAACTGCTAGGTGGGCAGGAGCAGGAACTGAGCAACAGGAGCTCACCCCATTGCAGGGATTCGAACCGTCGACCTTCTGATCGGCAAGTCCTAGGCTCTGTGGTTTAACCCACAGTGCCACCTGTGTCCTGTGAAGCCTCAGTAATTAGACACAATTCTCCATTTTTTAAAACAACTTGCACAAATTAAATATTTGGCTTATTCAGGTTCACATTGTGTATCCAGGCCTACAAACTTGGTTGGCAGAACTACCTAAAGGAGCCCACTGAACTGGAGGCCTTGAAAGTCCTGATCTCAGGACGGAGCTGGTATTTAATGTGGTGGTGGTATTTAGAAGGTTCCTTGCAGGTTTCCCTTTGAATTGCTATTACAGTGGTACCTCCGGTTGCAGACACAATCCGTTCCGGAGCTCCAGTTGGATCCCAAGGTTTCCGCAACCGGAGGGACCGTTTCTGCACATGTGCGCACGGCGGTAGAGTGCCTTTGTGCATGCGCGCGCAGAGAACCTGGAAAAATATTTCCAGGTTTGCCACGTATGTATCCCGAAGGATACGTAACCGGAGGTGAACGTAAGTAGAGGTACCACTGTACTTTCAAAGGGCTGGAATAGGGGAATGAAAATCTGGTGTTTGCTTCCCATAAGGTGGCAACACAGTTCTTTTAGAGTGTGGTTTTCACCCCCAAGCAAAATGTCAGGGTTTCAAGATTTGTGTTTCGTTTCCCCATGGCTGCATTTTTCCTAGCAGTTGCCCTTAAAGGAAGTCCCACCAGAAATATAAAATAAAATAATCAAGCTCTCCTGTTTGGTTTGTTACAGAGTCTAGCCCAGCTAGAGAACCTGTGCAAGCAACTATATGAGACAACCGACACCACAACACGGCTCCAGGCGGAGAAAGCCTTGGTTGAGTTTACCAACAGTCCGGACTGCTTGAACAAGTGCCAGCTTCTCCTTGAAAGAGGGAGTGTACGTAGGCAGAGAAACCCACCACCCTGCTTTCAAACCACATAAAGCGTTCTCTTGGTATTTGCCTGTGCTCATGGCTTGGTACAGAAAAGTACTGCGGGAGTCCTGCTGGTGTAGTCTCTCCTCTGTTCTGCTTACAGCCATGAACTTGAGAACTGATCACTATTGGGTCTCCTTCTGCTTTCATTTGGAGTAATTTACACAGAACCCTTTCTCAGGGCTTTCTATTTAAAATACTTCTAAAGCACTATAAAGGAAGTTGAGTGGAACTATTTCAGAATTAATGTGGTCCACTCTTGAATGATAGTTCATAAGATTCATTGCAGACCAGCATGAGAATTCAGACACCTCCAACAGACTTCCACAGTTCCTAGCCTTGAATACCTCCTGTGATGAATCCTTGTGCTCTTCTTACACACTCTTTCCTCCAGTAAACACAACACTCTTTCCTGTGAATGCATCTGAGGATCAGACCCTCCTGTCTGTCATGGACTGGCTGAATGCAGAGGAATGGTGGAAGGCACCAGCTGGGGTACACCCAAGGAAGGAGAGGGCTCAGAGACACGGGATTGGTGGTGGGACAACGTTGAATGGTCATAGGGAGAAGAGGGAGTGGACTAGGAGGAGGTGGTGTCGGAAGCTGAAGAGATAACAGTTTAGTGAACAGGAAGAAGCTGTGGCAGAGAGCAGTCCAGAATCGGGCAGAAGCGGAGGCTGGAGAGGAGGGGGACTAAGATGCACAGATAAGGCAGGGAGTCTTCTGCCCTGGTCTCCTAGAACCCATAGAGGTATGAAGAGGGTGGAGCAAAGACAGACAAGGTGAATAAGCCTAGAGTTGCTTGGGAAGGACCTGGGGGGGGGAGAGATTTAGCTGTGGGAAGGTCGGATCTGCAGTCCTCGCTACTGCCTGATTGGGACAAGGCCTACTGGGAAGATTTGCTGTGTTCACTAGGCCTGAGCTGCTTTCATTTCTTTGAATACAGAGTTTACTTCACTGACGTATTGTGAGTTATTGCTGACTGGCTCCCAGTTCATGCCTTAACACTGCCTCACCTTTGTGAACATACTTACATCCTTGACCTTTTTCCTTTCCTGTTTTTGCCTACAATTTAACCATTTGCTTTCTGTTTGTGTTTTACAGTCGTCTTACTCCCAGTTATTGGCAGCTACATGCCTTACGAAACTGGTGTCACGCACAAACAACCCTTTGCCCTTGGAACAGCGAATAGATATACGTAAGTAGAAGAAGAGAGCCAGCATGCCCAAGACTGAAATCAACTACATGAGGAGTTTATAAGATGCCCATGGTATTAAAAGAGGATGCCAAAATCTACAGTTGGGCAAATCAAAATATCAAAAACGTGCAGCAAGCTTTTGAGTTCTCCCAAGCTTTTCATCAAACAAGATGTTTCACAGGGGGAGGAAAAAAGGTACAAGCACAAGGCTGATGTTGTAGCATTAAGATCAGCTTGTAGGCCCAGGTCCAAAATAGTGGTGACTAGCTGAATAAGTCTCTCCCGGGTGTTGCAGATGCCAGGTTGCACACCTAGGATTCTGGGATAAAGAAACAATGGCTGCTGAGAAACTGACGTTGGGGGTGTAATCCAAACCAGTGGTGATAAACCTGTGGCCCTCCAAATGTTCTTGTACTACAGTTCCTGTCAGCTGCATTGATCCCAATGGTCAGGGATGATGGGGTTTGTTGTAGTATAGCAGCATCTGGAAGGCTGCAGGTTCCCCCTCCCAAATCTTAAATGAAGCACACATGTTTCCAAGCAGAACATCTAAACTTCAATTTATCTGAGAGAGGGGTCAGCCAATGTTACATCATCCCCAAATCTGAAGAGTGTAACCTGCTAAGTGTAGCACTTGGGAGGGACTTATTCAGCCTTAATTTCTGTCTTGGGGCTGAGAAAGCAAGCTGACATTGGTGTCTCAACAAAAGCCTGATTTTTGCATTTTATTTTTCTTGTCCCCCCTTATCCCGTGATCTGTGTAGCATCTTAGCTGATGAAGAGTTCTGGAGAGTCGTTCATGGAGTTCAGTCGATTATGCTTGGTACATCCTGTGACAGCTGGCTGGTCCTAATAACAGTATTGCCAAACTGGATTTTGGGAGTTTTTCTTATAGACCAGTGCAGCTACTTTTTGCTTTTTAAACTTTCGAGAGTTCTCTGTACCTTTCCTGAATGCTAGCCTTCAGTAATTGTAACAACTATTCAATCATTTAGTGGCACGATGCTTAATCACCATGCTGCTAGTATGTGACTTTTTTTGGCAAAGTTTTTTTTTTTAAAAAAATCATTTTTTAAAATGTATATTAAATAGAGAGAACAATTATAACAACAGATTAAAAATTAAAAGATGAAAAACAAAGCTATAAAATAGGCACATAGAATGCGTACAGTAGCACATGGGTTAAAATAACAAAGTAAGTAAAGACTATCAGCCTTCTCAGTATTATCAAGTATAGTTCCAGATATGTTAGGCTTGTAACAAGCGTTGTCTTGAAAATGACAATTCCCCTGTATATGTCATAAAAAATGCCAAATTTTATAATAAGTGTCTGGAGGTTCTAGTCCTTATCAAAATCTCAAATTATGCATACTTTTCTCCTATTATAGCTATATTCCAGAGTGAGTGGTACCAAGTGTTCACTGAAAAAAAATGGGCTGTTTTCCATTGAGTTGCAATTACCATTTGTGCTGCCAAGATCATATATAAGGCCAATTATTTTAAATCTTCCATTCTTCAGGAGGCATTTTGTCAAAACTACAATTGCATGTGGCATGTTTTTTCAGGGGAGTTATGGGTTGGCTTTGTCTTATTGCATAATTATTTAAAACATGTTTACCTTTCCTTTCCTTAAGAAGCCCAATGCAAACTGCTAATGTAAACTGAAACAATCGCTTGTCAAAACTTTTTTAAATGGTTAACTAAGTCCAATAAGCCACCCATAAAGTGTTAAAACAGTCTAGAAACACAAGCAGCCATTTGAAAATAATTTAACCACAACAATTACATAGAGTACTATTGCATCTTACGTGGAGGCTCAATTCCTAGGGTTCCACATATATATCCAAGCCCTCGGAACCCTTACCCCCACAAGCACAAAGTGACCCAAGTGGACCTGGCAGAAAAATAACTTTTAAACTCTCTTCCTTGCTTGGAGGCCAAGGCCTACTTAGTGCACTAACTCCAGCAGGCTAAAGATGCTTGCACAAAATCTCGTAGGAACACTGATGTCCCCAGAGATCTCGCAAGAGCATCCCAGAATCAATGTGCTAAGAGAGGGCCTTACCCCACAAGCAAGAGGGAGAGCTTAAAATCTGTGCTTGGAAACCCCAAGTGGACCCAGAACTAAAAGCGCTTTAAAGCGCTCTGCCTTTGCTTGCATTTAACTTCCTAAGTTTCAACCAGGCAGCCTTCAACTACGTGAGGTTGAAATCACACAAGTTAAATACGCACAAGTACAGTCATATCTTGGTTTTCGAACAGTTTTGGCTCCCGAACGCCGGAAACCCGAAAGTGACTGTTGCTGCTTGCAAACTATTTTTGGAAGCCGAACGTCCAGTGGGACTTCCTATTGCTGCAGGAGCTTCCTGCAGCCAATCAGAAGCCATGCTTTGGTTTCCAAACATTTTGGAAGTCAAATGGACTATTGGAACGGATTCTGTTCGACTTCCAAGGTACAACTGTACAGTGGACGCTCAGGTTGTGAACATGATCTGTGTGGGAGGCACGTTCGCAACCCTCAGCATTCGCGACCCACGCATCTGCGCACGCGTGGGTCATGATTTAGCTCTTCTGCGCATGCACCAAAACACAGAAGTAACCCGTTCCGGTACTTCCGGGTTCGACGCAGTGCACAACCCGAAATCACGCAACCCAAGGCGTCTGTAACCCGAGGTATGACTGTACTTCAAAAAGGGACCAACCCTTTATAGCCCAAAAGCCTTCTTGAAAAGGAAGATTATGTTCATCCCATGGAAGGCCGCTAGAGGGGGCAGGATGAGTGTTCCTTGTGGAGGAATTGCAGAGCCACTCACAGAGAAGACCCACTCTCCTTGGTCCCAACTAAACATATCTCTGGGGCGGTTGATACTCACAGCAGGGCCTCTGACACTCGTCAGCAGGTGGTCAGGTCCACACAGGAAAAGGTCATCCATCGGAAATTCTGGTCCCAAATCATAAAAGGCTTTCAAAGTCATTGCCAGCACTTTGAATTAGGCCCAGAAGCAACTTGGAAAGCCAGCTTGGCTGTGTCAGTAAGGCGGTTGCTAAGTTTTACTCAAGTGTATAGATCCACCGAAATTAATGAACATGATTAAGTGAGGTCCATGAATGTTGGTGGGTCGGAGGTTAGTTGAAGGCTAACCAACGTATTTATGCGTCACCCTGAGCAAGTCTTTCCTCAAGAAACTTGCTCTGAGGTTACTGTAAGTAGATAGAGTAACATTTGGCTAATGCCAGAGAAGTGGACGCTTGACCTCAGAAGGGTTTGGATCTTTCCAGAGCCACATGTTTTCCCCCTCACCATTTCCTTTCCCAATGCATTCCATATGTGGTGTGGGGTCCTCAACATATAGCAGGTAGCATGTGCATGCCTGTGTAAAAAGGTAAAGGGACCCCCTGATCATTAGGTCCAGTCGTGGCCAACTCTGGGGTTGCGGTGCTCATCTCGCTTTATTGGCCGAGGGAGCCAGTGTACAACTTCCGGGTCATGTGGCCAGCATGACTGAGCTGCTTCTGGCAAACCAGAGCAGTGCACGGAAACGGCGTTTACCTTCCCGCTGGAGTGGTACCTATTTATCTACTTGCACTTTGACGTGCTTCCGAACTGCTAGGTTGGCAGGAGCAGGGACCGAGCAACAGGAGCTCACCCAGTCCCGCATGCCTGTGTAGAAATTACAATAAATGTCCCGCTTACTCCTTGGTTTGATATTATGTAGTCGCCAGGGACACCCAACAGGCACAGCTATAGAAGCATAGAATTGCAGAGAGAGAATGGACATCAATGGCCATCTAGTCCAAGCCCCTGTGTTGGCTTTTCTGTGTTGCTGCAGCAGGGGGGAAAGTTTTTTCAAAAGGTCAGCTTCAGGAGATGCTTTATTTATCAGTTTTTGGCTCCTGTCTTTGCCATTCTGCTTCATCTGGATGTTTCCGTGTCTTTCAGGGAACTACGTGCTCAACTACCTTGCCACCAGACCCAAGCTGGCAACTTTCGTTACGCAGGCACTAATTCAGCTCTACGCCAGGATCACAAAGCTGGGCTGGTTTGACTGTCAGAAAGATGAATATGTTTTCAGAAACGTCATCACTGACGTCACAAGGTTTTTACAGGTTGGCCGTTTCCTCCACCCCACCCGTCCCACTTGGCGTATGTAGTGGTTTCACCAAGAGGCTTCCCGGGATCCATCAGACAGTCGTCACCAACCTAATGCTCTCTAGCTGTACTGTAACTCCCAGCCAGCAAGGCCATTTGGCACTGGGGCTGATGGAAAACCCTTCAAGGTGGTTTGCAACAATAAATTAAAATAATGAAACACAATAATAGAGAGTACCCAAAATATTAAAACCAAAAACCATCAATGCACAGTACAAAATCGCTTCTGCCCAAGGAATCTTAATTGTGTGTGTGTGTGTGTGTGTGTGTGCGCGCGCGCACGCATGCAGTAACATTTGTCATCTTGCTGCTTTGACCTCCCTTGTCATTCAGTCTGACTCTGCCTTTTCCTTCTCCAGGACAGTGTAGAACACTGCATCATAGGAGTGACAATCCTGTCTCAGCTAACAAATGAAATTAATCAAGTAAGTGCCTCAGCCTTCGCCAGTAAACTCAGTGTCAACGCTTCTCCTTTGGATTGCTGCTGTATGTTATGCACTGATTTCATGTCCTTTGGTGGTAAGAAATTGAGCACTCCCTCCAGAGATTAGTCTCTGCTATCTCAGGCTTCGTTTACACCTCTTCCCTATCCAGAGACTCAGAAGGGCACTGCTTTCTATGAAAAGCATTAAGTGATGGTGACCCAGAGTTCTTCCTCAGCCAAAAGTCCTCACTTCTTCAGTAAGAATGGCAAAGCCACTCTTTGCAAAATTGCAAATAATCACCCTCTTCCTCCAGCTTCTCCTTTCCAGGCATTTAGATGGCTTAGCCTGCACCCCATGCAAAGGAGACAGTCAACCTCAGTCGGGAAACTTGGGCATTGCCTGAATGCTGCCAGGCTGTCACAGTTTTGTTCTGCAGAACTGTAAATCTTTGAACGGTCTTCTAAATTCTTAGCTGGGATTCCTGCATTGCAGGCTGTTAGACTAGATGGCCTTTGGGTTCCATTCAAACCCTAGAGTTCTATGAAATTAGTGCTCGAGGTGGTTAAAGGGTAAAGGGACCCCTGACCATTAGGTCCAGTCGTGGCCGACTCTGGGGTTGCGGTGCTCATCTCGCTTTACTGGCTGAGGGAGCCGGCATACAGCTTCCGGGTCATGTGGCCAGCATGACTAAGCCGCTTCTGGCGAACCAGAGCAGCGCACGGAAACGCTGTTTACCTTCCTGCCGGAGCGGTACCTATTTATCTACTTGCACTTTGACGTGCTTTTGAACTGCTAGGTTGGCAGGAGCAGGGACCGAGCAACAGGAGCTCACCCCGTCGTGGGGATTCGAACCGCCGACCTTCTGTCCTAGGCTCTGTGGTTTAACCCACAGCGCCACCCGCATCCCCCTCTAGGTGGTTAGCATGCTTTATTTACTGGCAGAGGGCAGTATATGGGGTGTTCTGCTGTTTCGTGTTTTTCCTTTATTGAGATGGTTACTTTGACTCTGCACTCTTTAACAGACACTTGAGTTCTAATGATCTCTTTCTCTCTCTCTATCTCTCTTTCCTTGCTCCCCACCCCACCCAGGCAGACACTACACACCCACTGACCAAGCACAGGAAAATAGCCTCTTCATTCCGAGATTCATCTTTGTTTGATATTTTCACTCTCTCGTGCAATTTACTAAAACAGGTGATGTGAGAACAACCTTTTTTGGTGGGGGGTGGAACTTTGGACAGTGTTTTCTTCTAGCTGTGGGTTTAGGACCCTGAAATAGCTTCTGTGAAGAATGCTCTGTCAAGCAAACACCTGTGTGGTTTTAAATTAGCTGAGCTGTATTGATGAGAAATTTAGTTGTCCTGAAAAGGGAACTAAATAATAATAATACCTTTATTGTCAATGTACAACCTGTGTACAATGAAATTAACCGAGCCTCCCCCTCCCCCCACAAACACTCGATCTCATTGCACTCTCTGTGCTTGTCGCACAACACACCAACCCCGAAAGTCAGTTGCACTATTATTATTTTCCGTTCAGCAGCGTAACAGCCCACAGATAGAAACTGTTTTTTAGCCTGTTGGTACGACTGATTATACAGTGGTGCCTCGCAAGACAAAAAGAATCCGTTCCGCGATTCTCTTCGTCTAGCGGTTTTTTCATCTTGCGAAGCAAGCCCATTGATGGCTTAGCGGATTAGCGCTTTTAGCGGCTTATCGGCTTAGCAGATCAGCTGATAAGCGGCTTAGCGGCTTAGAAAAAGGGGGGGAGGGGGAAAAACCGCAGGAACTTGCAATGCATTTTCGTCTTGCGAAGCAAGCCCATAGGGAAATTCGTTTTGCGAAGCGCCTCCAAAACGGAAAACCCTTTCGTCTAGTGGGTTTTCCGTCTTGCGAGGCGTTCGTCTTGCGGGACACCACTGTACTTCTGTATCTCCTGCCCGAGGGTAGAAGATTAAAAAGGTGCTGGCCAGGGTATGAATCGTCCCTGAGAATTTTTCTCGCTCTCCTAAGGCAACGATCCCTTGTGATGTCATCTAGCGGGCTCAGGGGACAGCCCATGATATCATGTTCTGTGTTCACCACCCTCTGTAAAGACTTTCTGTCTGTGGCTGTCAAGCCAATGTACCACACTGTGATACAATATGAGAGGACAAGAAGCAGTGTTGGGTTCAAATTCCCACTTGGCCATGAAACTCACTAGGTGACTTTGAGCCATTCACTCACTCTCAGCCTCACCTATCTCACTGGCTTGTTGTGGGGGTTAAAAGAGGAAGGGGAGAATCGTGTACACCACCTTGGAGAAAAATGTGATGTGTGAATGCAGTACAGTGGTACCTCAGGTTAATAATAATAATAATAATAATTTAATAATAATAATTTATTATTTATTATTTATACCCCGCCCATCTGGCTGAGTTTCCCCAGCCACTCTGGGCGGCTCCCAATCAGTATTAAAAACAATACAGCATTACATATTAAAAACATCCCTGAACAGGGCTGCCTTAAGATGTCTTCTGAACGTCAGGTAATTCTTTATCTCTTTGACATCTGATGGGAGGGCGTTCCACAGGGCGGGCGCCACTACCGAGAAGGCCCTCTGTCTGGTTCCCTGTAGCCTCACTTCTCGCAATGAGGGAACCGCCAGAAGGCCCTCGGCGCTGGATCTCAGTGTCCGGGCTGAACGATGGGGGTGGAGACGCTCCTTCAGGTATACAGGACCGAGGCCGTTTAGGGCTTTAAAGGTCAGCACCAACACTTTGAATCGTGCTTGGAAACGTACTGGGAGCCAATGCAGATCTCTCAGAACCGGTGTTATGTGGTCCCGACGGCCACTCCCAGTCACCAGTCTAGCTGCCGCATTCTGGATTAATTGCAGTTTCCGGGTCACCTTCAAAGGTAGCCCCACGTAGAGCGCATTGCAGTAGTCCAAGCGTGAGATAACTAGAGCATGCACCACTCTGGCGAGACAGTCCGCGGGGAGGTAGGGTCTTAGCCTGCGTACCAGGTGGAGCTGGTAGACAGCTGCCCTGGACACAGAGTTAATCTGCGCCTCCATGGACAGCTGTGAGTCCAAAATGACTCCCAGGCTGCGCACCTGGTCCTTCAGGGGCACAGTTACCCCATTCAGGACCAGGGAATCCTCCACACCTGCCCGCCTCCTGTCCCCCAAAAACAGTACTTCTGTCTTGTCAGGATTCAACCTCAATCTGTTAGCCGCCATCCAACCTCCAACCGCCTCCAGGCACTCACACAGGTTAAGCACTTAATTCGTTCTGGAGGTCCGTTCTTAACCTGAAACTGTTCTTAACCTGAGGTACCACTTTAGCTAATGGGGCCTCTCGCTGCGGCCGCGCTGCTGCCATGTGATTTCTGTTCTCATCCTGAAGCAAAGTTTTTAACCCGAGGTACTATTTCTGGGTTAGCGGAGTCTGTAACCTGAAGCTTCTGTAACCCGAGGTACCACTGTAAATAACAGAAATAAAGCAGCAGAAAATTGAGGGTAGGCACTGAATAAAAGCCATGTCCTTTTACATGGTTTTGTATGTTTTGTAGTATTTTATGCACTGAGACTTGCCGTTATTTTTGTTTTTTATAGTAATTCTTTATTGTAATCAATAAATATGAACTGTCTATTATTTGCTGATGTTTAATTTTACTGTTTACTATTAAATTCTAATGCATTATTGACTATTGCTTTATTTAAGTTGTTTATTTTAAAGTTATTGTGACTTTTTATATTGGTTCAGATTGTTATTATTAGTGTTCAGTTTTTTTATTATGTTTTTATATGTGTTGGATATAAAACCCAACCAGATGGGCAGGGTATAAATAAATAAAAACATTATTATTATTTATTTAAACTGAGCTCCACAGGAAATAAAACTCCACTTTTTCTTTTACTGTAAGATTGGGGCATTCCAGTGTTTCTGGTAGGGGAGGCCTGAGATGAAACCCTTTTGCCTTTCCACTCCAGGGTTCCCTTTTCCTTTAGGCTTGGCAGCTGTCTTGAACTCTGCCCATTAACAGATGCGGTTTTCCATTCTATTTTTCTTCTTCTGGTAGGCTTCAGGGAAAAACCTGAACCTGAACGATGAAAGCCAGCACGGCCTCCTCATGCAGCTTCTCAAGCTTACACACAACTGCCTAAACTTCGACTTCATTGGTACATCAACAGATGAGTCCTCAGATGACCTTTGCACCGTGCAGATCCCCACCAGCTGGAGATCAGGTAAAGCGCCTTTCTTCCCTGCTCTGGCCCAGCTGTGAGAGGCCTTGGGAAGTGAGCTGTGTGAGGGGAACTTGATCAACAGCAGGTGTGACTTTGCAAGCTGTGCGCAGACTTCCCATTCTCTGAGTGACCAGTGTGCTGACAGATCCCCAATTTAAGTATTCCTGTGCTGGGGCTGTTGAGAGTTGTAGTCCAAAACATCCAGAGGGCACCAGGTTGGCACAAGTGAAGTGCTTTAATGCTCCACGCTGTAGCTTGTATGGAAAAAGATGAGTATGGAGTTGTAAAATGTCTAGAAATTTGAGCCTGAGTTTTGATTTTCTTAATACTTTCCTCTTCCCTCCTTGTCCCTTTTCCCTTGCATGTGGTGAATGGATGGATGGATGTTTAGTGCAACCTTTACCATCCTGGTGCTGCCTCTAGGTTTTGGACTGAAACTCGCATTGACCACAACTGGCCAGCGGTGTAGTGGGGGCAGTGTTGGGAGCACAGCCACACATGCTGGGGTTGATGGGAGTTGTAGTCCAAAACTTACTGAGTACACCAGGTTGAAGAAGGCTGGTTTAGTAGAAGCTTTGAAAACAAAGAGCATAAGACTGCACTTTTAATCAAGGCTGTACTTGATAGTTGCTGCTCAGTTCATGCCAATTGAAAAAATTCTCTCCAGAATGACCGCCTCCCTCAATGGGGAACCAGCACGGGGTGGGGGGAATCTTTCAGCAGAAACATTCTGCAAATAGCATTGGTTTTCATTTTGTTGTTGTCTTAGAAAGAAAACAGTTTGCTTCTGCATGCTAGGTTCATTCAGCAGCTGCTGCTGAATATTAGAGAATTTTCTTGTACAGTGGTACCTCTGGTTGTGAACGGAATCCGTTCTGGAGGCCCGTTTGCAACATGAAAAGCCCGCAACTTGAAGCGCCGTGTCTGCGCAGGTGTGCGGCGTGATTTGGTGCTACTGTGCATGCGCAAAGTGCAATTTAGTGCTACTGCGCATGCACGAGCGGTGAAACCTGGAAGTAACCCTTTCTGGTACTTCTGGGTCGCTGCGGGACGCAACCTGAAAAACGTAACATGAAGCAAACATAACATGAGGTATGACTGTATTGAAGTCTGAAAGCTCTGTGTTTCCAGTCTCAGCTCTGGGTGGGCGGTGATGTTTAAAATTTCTATACCGTCTTCATCTGAGGATCAAAGGGCGGTTTACAGTAGAAAAACACAGAAATACACCCCACAGTAACAAACAAAAACACAGTTTAAAAGGCCATGGTTTGTTTAATTAGGCAAAGGTCTGGGAGTAGAGGAACGTTTTTGCCTGGCGCCTGAAGATATGTAAAGGTGGCAGGCGAGCTTCCCTAGGGAAAGCATTCCACAAGCAGGGAACCACTTTTTATATATGGATAACTCCTGCTTTGCTTCCTTGTGACACATCAGCTTTAAGTCGAAGCCTCATTTCACACTGAATTTAAGCCAAGTTATATGCGACATGAGAAGAAGCACTCATGGATCTCCTGAGGTCTTTCAGCATCTTTAAAAGCAGTTAAGAGTGGGGATTAGGGCCATGATGCTGTAGATTGGCCTCCAGTTTTAGAATAATAGAGTTGGAAGGGACCATGAGGGCCATCTAGTCCAATGCCATGTAATGCAGGAATCTTATAATGATTATGAAAGACCCGTCAGTGCCAAGGGTGTTGGTAGGGATGCTGCGCTGAGCAAAGCTGAAGGCCTGAGATAGTCACGAGTGCTGGGTTGAACCACTTTGCCAGAGTTCGGGTATCCACGGTGATGTGTTGTTTGTTTCTTCCAGCCTTTCTAGATTCCTCAACTTTACAGCTGTTTTTTGACCTGTACCATTCCATCCCTCCTACGTTTTCACCTCTGGTGAGTGTGGCATTCCTGACTTAGTGGGCAGGGGCATATGTTCCAGGGGCACACGTCCCCTTAAGAAGATTCACAGTTGGATTTGATCACCCTGTTGGGAGATCAGGAGGAAGTTTTCCTCCCTCCCTCCGCAAAATGGTTACCTGCTTGTTTGCATTGTCTTTCCACAACCTATGTGCCAATGCAAGTGTGTATTTGGTTTATATTTTATTCCAAACAGCTTACGGTTCTCCCTTTTATTCACCCTCCTACCTTTAGGTCTTATCATGTCTAGTGCAAATCGCCTCTGTACGTAGGTCCCTATTTAACAATGCAGAAAGAGCGAAGTTCCTGTCTCATCTCGTTGATGGTGTCAAGCGAATACTGGAAAACCCTCAGGTGAGTCTGTCAGAACTGTGGATGGGAGTTAACCGTGTGTGTGTGTGTGTGGTCACAAACTGCCTCTTGAAGCTTGGAAACAGTGGAGAGCCAAAGGCCCATGGAACTGAGCAACAGGTGGTAAACTAGCTGGCAACCAGGGCAAAGCTTAAGAGGGTGAATAAACACAAAACTTCATTGTACACGTGGTTAACTTTGGGCAGGCAAAATCGGAGGGGGAAAAATAACTGAGAAAATGTCACAGGATTGAGATCCGTCAGTATGTGAGTGTTTCATACTGAAACCAGCAACAAAAAGATTTTTTTTTTGCAAGTCTCTGTGCTGAGCTCTGCAACCTATAGTACACACATGTGTGTGTATTGCCGTGTTCACTCTTCAGTTTTTTTAGTCACTCCTTCCATATCCACTGACCGTGCTCTGTTCTCATTGGACTGTTATTCCAGTTGTTGAAAACCACTGGAGAGGAGAGTGCTCTTGCACAGGTTTCCGATTGGAACATCTGGTTGGCATTGTGAAAAGAGGGTGCTGGACTAGATGGGCCTTTGGCCCAACCCAGCAGTCTCTTCTTATGTTTCCTCCCACCCCCCATTCTGGTGTGTCCCCCCCCCCCACTTCTGCAAACCTTTTCCCCAAGTTGCTGATTCCTCCTCGTGTGTAGACGGTGCCTTTTGTGGTAGGTAAAGGCAGGAACTTGGGACAAGGTCTCTCTTTGTATATCTCTTTATTCTGCTAGATAATAAGAAGCTACAAAGAGATGCAGGTCACAAGAACCTCAGCTTACTCCGGGCTTCATAAAGTTCACCCAGCCAGTACCTGCCATTCTTGGTGCACAACAGATTTGAGCGACATTGCTGTGCCCCATCTGAAGACAACGGCAGCTGTTGACTCCACACTGTGTGCCAGGCTGGTTCATGGTGGTAGGACGCCCACCACCATTGCAGAGCGAGTCAGGGGTCTTAGGTGCTCAGTTATTTAGTGCCTGAACAAATTAGTGTTTCGGATATTGTACTTAATGGCAGCCCCTACCACCGGCAGTGTTGGGCTGCTGTTGCCTGGACTCTCAGGTAGACCCATTCATTGCATGCCACAGTGATGAGCCTTCACTAGTCCCAGCCATGGGAACAGATGTTTTTTGTGCTGTGCCACACTTTTATGTTGTGAACTGCCCTGTGATCTTCAGATGGAGGGTGGGATACAAATTAAATAATCAATCCTGTTTACTGATTCCTGTGCCATGACCCATTTCAAAATTTGTTCCTTTCCCAGAGCTTGTCAGACCCAAACAACTACCATGAGTTCTGTCGACTTCTGGCCCGCCTGAAAAGCAATTACCAGCTCGGGGAGCTGGTGAAAGTGGAAAACTACCCTGAGGTCATCCGCCTCATTGCGAACTTCACAGTAACCAGCTTGCAGGTGAGAAGCTGTGTGGTTTGGCACTGTGTGCGTGTGTGTTGCGGAGGGAGGGTTTTCAGCAGGGGGAGAGCACCCAAAATCACACTGCAAACTTTGACCTCGTTAGGTTGAAACTGAGAGGGGAGTGGTGGGCGGCCCTCTCAGAGTCTCCTGCTGTGGGTATATAAGGTGCATAAGGTAATATTGTGCCCCCTGTCATTCAAGTAATATTGTGCCCCCTGTCATTATGCAGAATTGCCTTGGTTTGTTCCTCGCTGCACAGCATTTTAGCTCATTCAGAACAGAAAACACTTCCAACCATGCAGACCACAGCAAGGCAAAGCATACCGTCTGTCAGGGCTACCAGTCTTCGAAACATCTCCTCTCCCCATGTGTGGGAAACGTACTGACATTAGGTAGCCTGCATGTGAGGGAATTTAGAAAGTGTGTGAAAGGATATTGTTCGGAGAATCTGCTTACTGTATGTTTCTGTAATGTTTGTGTGGGGGGAAATCTCGGCCTTGGACCTGTTTGATAGAAAGTAGACACTGAATTCTTCTTGCTTAACCAGGCACCCAGCTCTGATAATGCAGGCATGCTTTTCTTCTGAGAATGTGACTTAATTTCTGCGCATGTGTAAAAGCTAAGGTGAGGGAGTGCCTCTGTATAAGCTACTCTTGTTCTGACCAAATAAAAGCTATCGTAAACATTGCAACTGGAGTGGTGAATAGAAGAAAATCCGCTACCTTGGCCAGCATGGCAGAATCTTGTTTGATTTTATAAAAATGGAGGCGCTTCCTTTGTTTTCAGGTGCTGAGATGCACGACACCCCACCCCCCAAAAAAATAAGGATGTTCAAGGTCCCAAGTACTGACTTTAGGTTCCCCTTTAGAAGCATACAGGTGTCCAAAGAGATCTGTACTGTGCTGCTTACTCTACTTAAAAATGTTGACGGCTGTTTGCTTGAATGGCTCCCATGTCCTTAAGCCCAAAGGTTGGGGTGGGGGACGCTGGCCAGCCCGCAAGTGGCATTCCGTTTCCTCCCCTTTGTTCCTGCAGCACTGGGAATTTGCTCCGAACAGCGTTCACTATCTCCTGAGCCTGTGGCAGCGCCTGGCAGCCTCCGTTCCTTACGTCAAAGCCACAGAGCCACACATGCTGGAGACTTACACGCCTGAAGTCACCAAAGCTTACATCACCTCCAGGCTGGAGTCTGTGCACATCATACTGAGGTAAAGAGGCCAAGGGGAAAGTGGTACTCAAGGAGTGGAGGGAGAACAGCCTGCACAAGCCCTTGTTTGGTACCTAAGCAGTTCAGGACCCAGTTATCTGAAGGACCCCTGTACCCATACGTACCTACACAAGCTATAAGCTTGGTCCTGCGGCTGCTGTCCAGTGCACTGGTAAAAGCTGTTAGGTTGGTGAGTACCAGCAGCAGCGCATTTTTTGTGGTGGCCCCCTAACCCTACAACATCCTTCCCAGGGAAATACACATGACTCCCCTCCCCCTCTGATAGGCCTTTTTTCATTCTGGTCTGTGTTGGGGTGATTTTAGGGTTGCTGTGTTTTAAGAACTTGGTTTTATCTGCTGCATCTGCTTGTTTGTTTTTTAAATGCTTTACCACGTGGGGATTTTAATATTGATCTGTTGTTGTGGGAGTTATTACCCACACAAAAATATGCTGTGGTTATTTATTTACCGTATTTTTCGCTCTATAAGACGCACCAGACCACAAGACGCACCTAGTTTTTGGAGGAGGGAAACAAGAAAAAAAATATATTCTGAATCTCAGAAGCCAGAACAGCAAGAGGGATTGCTGCGCAGTGAAAGCAGCAATCCCTCTTGATGTTCTGGCTTCTGGGATAGCTGCACAGCCTGCATTCGCTCCATAAGACACACACACATTTCCCCTTACTTTTTAGGAGGGAAAAAGTGAGTCTTATAGAGCAAAAAATACGGTACTTATCAGTCTTAATTGTAGCTCCCTCTTATTTGAAGGTTCTGAGTCCCAGAGTGGGAAGCAAAGTAAAAAAAAATAAAAAACCATAGAAAAATGATATAGAAAAATTGAAAATCATATCAACAGGACCAATAAACAGCTAAACAATTTTATCATAAGGTAAACAGGTAAAATTGCATCAGCATAAATGAGTGAGTGAGTGAGTGAATGAATGACTATTTCCAGTTTAACAAAATGTGGGCCTTGGGCTCAACAGAGCTGCCAGGTAGTGATTTACAGGTGGATTTGCTGGCCTCCTCCAGAGAGTTGCCACAAAACAAGAGCATAGTGGGCCTTGCCTTACAGCCTAGAGGTGAGAACTGAGCAGCGTTTTTTGGGAAACAAGTTTGATCCACCTTCTGGGAGCCGCGTTTCACTCTCTCTCCCTGCCTTGCTGTTTGCTCCCCATGCAGAGACGGCTTGGAAGATCCACTGGACGACACGGGCCTGGTGCAGCAGCAGCTAGACCAGCTGTCCACTATCGGGCGCTGTGAATATGAGAAGACGTGTGCTCTCCTTGTGCAGCTGTTTGACCAGTCAGCTCAGTCCTACCAGGAGCTGTTGCAGAGTGCGACAGCCATCCCTGTGGATGTGGCTGTGCAGGAAGGTGAGGGCCCAGAGATCAGCTGCATCGCTCCTGTCCATCACAGCAAAGAAGATTTCAGGGAAAGGGGTTGTATAGGGTGCTGCTGCTGCTCCTAGCCAACCCAGTGTACTTTAAGATTGTGACCCTTTGTGCATATTTTAATTAGTTTGTCATGGGTATTTGCTGTGAATTTTTCAGGTTGTAAACTACTTTGAACAGATCTTGGAAAAGGGGACGTGAATTGCTTTCCTCCAGAGATTTGTCAGCAAAGCAGATATGGCATGCGGCAGGAAGGGACTCTGTTTTGCTGCCCTCTCTTGCATCATTTGCTGCAAATTATAGTATGTGTTGCAGTAATGGAGCAGTGGAAATGGCAAAGGATTTTGGGACAGTAAGAGAGTAGGTGGCAAGTTTTAGCTTAAGAGAAAAATATCAGAGGAAAGGGGCATTAGCACCTATTAGATGCTGGTTGAAACTGCTGGGGTTAAAGAAAAAAGAATAGCAGTTGTCACCTGTGGTTAGGAGGAAGAAGAAATTAAAGCGCTGGCAATTTAAAGCCACTGCTTTTAACTGCTTCTAACTATAAAATCAGCAGTGCAACAGATTATCTACTTTCAGAAGTAGAGTGGTTGAGGTATTTTTTAGTATGGACTGTAGATGCAAGGGAATCCCACCTTCCCCAGTTGTTGGACCTTGACCTTAGCTTTTCAGGGAAACACTTCTGTGGATCAGGACTCTTGCTCTTCTGGTTTCAGGACGCCTGACATGGCTCGTCTATATCATTGGGGCTGTGATTGGTGGCCGAGTGTCATTTGCCAGCACAGATGAGCAGGACGCAATGGACGGCGAGCTGGTTTGTCGGTAGGAGCCGTTGGATTCCTTAGCAGCCCTGGTTTCTTCGTGGTGAAAACACTAGAATATGGAAAGGGCCATAAGGAAGAGCTGTTATCTGGGATTGGTGGCTGGCTGGGTGCGTGGGAGAATTAGTGGCACAGCTCTGTGGTTGCTCTTACCTTCAGGATTATCACGAGGGCTGTGTACTGCACAAGTTTGAACTCTGAGGAGCGTCCATTCCAGAATTAGTGGAAGCAGAATAGATTATACAAATCTCCATCTTATTGCGCAGAGACTGCTTGCACATAGGGGGGTTCCTCTTGCCAAATACAAGTTGTGCATTCTGGGGTAAAACATAATTAGGAAAGTATAGAAAACGCTTCTAAAACAGCAGACAACATTGGGTGAGAAGCATTTTGAACTTGACTGAATACTTAACATTCTACACAGGTCAGGGATCCCTGAGAGTCTTTTAAGCCCTTGTAGTGGATTTTCTTCAATTAATCACGCCAGTTGCGGCATCATCTCTGATCATGCATGCCTGCATGCTTTTCCTCTGAGATTGTGACTTAATTTTTCTGCTTGTGTAAAGTTAATGCACAGGAATGCCACTAGATATGCCTGTGTTTACTCACAAGCCTTTGAACGCTGCTTTTGTGAGTTCCCAATGGTTGCTGTTGTTCTGACCAAGTAAAAGTTGTTTTAAACATCGCAACTGGAGTAGTTAATCAAAGAAAACCACTACACCCTCTTTGGCTCAACCCTACCTAAAATTTTGGGCAGTGCATTGAGTCATTTTCAGCCTGTAGAGAGCACAGAAGCCTGACTGAATATTCCCCCTGCCCATTGATACAATTCGTTCTTGCATGCTGCTGACGGGTGGTTGGACACCAGTGAACTGGAGCAAGTCCTGCGTCTCAGAGGCACCTTCCAGTGGTGACTATCATGGCCGCAGGCTGCCTAACTGCCCGGTGGCTGCATCTTTAGTCTGGTGTCCAGTGACACAAGCGTCTGCCCTACAGTTAGCCCCCTCTCCTTGTGTCGAGAGTGTGTGCAGAGTTCTGCAGTTCATGCTCTTAATGCCTGCGTTCTTCTAACATTGGGGTAACAAAGAGGCACCCTTTCCTCATGGCAGGGGCAATCTCAAACTTGCTGGCTAAGTACTGAGCCTCTGTGATGTTGCATGACCTTCAATGCCCACCCCCTCACTTGTTGCCTCTCTAGGGTTCTTCAGCTCATGAACCTAACCGACTCGCGCCTGGCTCAGGCCGGCAACGAGAAGCTCGAGCTTGCCATGCTGAGCTTCTTTGAGCAGTTCCGGAAGATCTACATCGGAGACCAGGTGCAGAAGTCTTCCAAGGTAAATGCCTCCTCGGCCTCCTAGTGGCTTTTATGTTTTCGGACCTACCTGCTCTCATGTCATAATGAAAGGCTCCACCTGCGACTGCTTTTTTGTGAGTTGCTGGCTGTTGGAAGTCGGCCACGGTTAAGGCTAGTGGCCAAAGCAGGAGTCAAATGTTTTCATCTTGCAGCTTCTTCGTACCCAAATCGAGAGGTGCAGGGTGCTTGGAGGAGTTCCAAGTGAATGCTTCCTCCAAATGGGGAATACCGGGGTGGGGTCTGGGCTAGACAGAGGGCAGCACGGCTGTGAAGCCCAAAAGAGCTACCCCACAAGCAGCAGGAAAGAAAGCCTGAGCTCTATATAGCTATTGATGGCTACTAGCCACAATAACTATGCTCTGCCTCCACGGTTAGGCCAAAACGCTGGAATACCAGTTGCTGGAAAGCACTGGAGGGGAGAGTAGTTCTCGTGCTCAAATCCTGCATAACTACAGTGAGAACAGGATGCTGGACTAGATGGGCCATTGGCCTGTTGCAGCAGGCTCTTCTTGTATTCTTAAATGATTCTAGGAGGCAGGTGCCATACTAAACAGCCACTGAGTGTTGTGGTTTCTTTTTCCTGACCTGCTAGGCTTCTCTTTCCTCCAGGCACCTTTGGTCTTAAAGGAAAAATAACAATTTCTATGGAGGCCTCTAAGCTTGACTTTGTTTTCCGCTTCTAGCTATATCGGCGGCTCTCGGAGGTCCTTGGGCTGAATGATGAGACCATGGTCCTGAGTGTCTTCATAGGGAAAATGTAAGTGTTCTGACTCCTTGCCAGTTGCGCTTGTCCATCATACATCTCTGAAGCCCTTGAGCCTCTGCTGGGATGCTCAGAGAGTAGAGAAGGAACACCTCCTGGCTACAGACTGAACCTTGGGCCTGAGCTTGGCTGATGGGCTGCTCCAGAGATGCACCTGTCCTCCTCTATGCCTTCCCCCACATGAGATTTCTCCTCCCAGCAGCAGTTTTACCTGGAGAGGAACTCACCTGCCTAGGCAGGAGTGAAAAGGCATGCTCTGTTTTGCACGCCAGCCACCTTCCAAGGCAGGACTGTTCTGCCCTTGCCCACCCCCTGGTAGCATTGCTCCCTTCTTGCAAGTGTGGCCTGGGATGAGCCAGTCGAGCTCCTGAGGGGCCGAGGGGGTCAAGCACTTCCCTCCCTAGCCCCCAGGCCGAATCAGCCCTTGGCTGCCCACCTTGAGGCCTGTGGCTGCTGGGTGAGACTCTTCACAAGGGCTTCTGGAATTCTGCAGCCGGTGGTGGAAGGGGCAGGTTGCCTCACGGCAGAGGGGCATGTTGTCACTGCCGCAGGATTCTCTTGCCCTTGCTGCAGAAATCGGCCCAACAGTGCCACAGCATTCCACGGGCCCTGAGTTTGGGCCAGTGTAGCTTTGGGATCCAAGTAGTGAAGATTATCTGAAGGATAATTTTCTAGTCAACCAAATGTAAGTACTGTGACTTTACACTGGTATTTTCTGGCTTATGTCGTCGTCTGTGGCTTTAGGGGAGGATGGAGATGGGTGAGAGAAAGGAGGGGCAGTCTTGAATCTGAGTGCATTTTTTTTCCTCCCCTTCTAGCATCACCAACCTGAAGTACTGGGGGCGGTGTGAGCCGATCACCTCCAAGACACTACAGCTTCTCAACGACCTCTCCATTGGATATCCTTTTCAGCAGATCTCTTCCTTGGGTTTGGGCACCAAATTCACACATCATCACAGTTGCATGCAGCTGTCAGGCAAAGCCAGGCTTCCTTGCTTTGATGTCCTTCAGGGCTCACTGTCCCATTTCCAGCCTGGCACTTGATAACTTGGTCTGCCTCAAAATCATCATCTCAGTTCTCATTTTGCCTAGAAAAAAACGGCCCCTACCCCCTAGGCGATTGATTCCAGCTAAGTACTAGGGTTTTGCACTAGAATAGGTTAAATTCATTTTCTTAACTCGCTTTGTATTTGTAAAGTGCAGATAAATTGGGGAAGAAGCTTAGCCTAGATGGGTAGGGAACAGGAGGGATCTGGCTTCTGGGATAGCCTCTTGCTGTCCTGGCTTATGGGATAGCCGCACGAAGCCTCTCCCGGGCAGCGGGATGAAGGCTCCCCTTGCCCAGAAGAGGCTGTGCAGAAGGCTCCCCCAAGAGCCGCGCTCCCTTTAAAAAGTGCGTGGAGCATGTGTGTGGCTCTTGGGGGCTTTTCCCCGAGGAGGAAGAAGGGCAGTGATGGGCCACACACAATCTCTGAGCGCTCTTTAAAGGGAGCGCTGAGCAGAGCCTCCTGCCTGCATTCGCTCCATAAGACGCACACACATTCCCCCTTACTTTTTAGGAAGGGAAAAGTGCATCTTATAGAGCAAAATATACAGTAATTAATAATTATGGGCTGGAAGTTGCCTTTTCAACTCCCAGCCCAATGCGGATTAATCTCTGCAGTCCTGACCATAACTAGGGAGCAGATCTACCACATGAATGTACTTGCAGAGCAGGTTACTTGCACACAGCAGAAGGAAGGTGAAAAATCCCATGGTGGCTATGTTCTGCCCCCACAGCTGGAGGCAGCAGTGTTTCTGAAAATCCATTACTGGAAACAGCAGAATGCTGGACTGGATGGACCATTTGCCTGAGCCAGCAGGCATTTCTCAAGTTCTTAGGGTCACTAGCCAGCCTGACCTATGGGTCAGCAATGGAGTGTGTGAATGCATGAGTACACGCAACTGCAGATATTGCAATAGGCATCTTTGACATTAAGGGCCTAACTCAATCAGTCACGCTGGCTGGGGCTGATGGAAGTTGTAGTCAGAACAATCTGGAGAGTACCAGGTTGAGGAACCCATCTTCCCGAGTTTGCATGAGGCTACCTTGTTGGCAGTACCAGGAACCATCCCCTCATCCTCCCAGGGCTTTCTAACCAGTTTTTGACTGGTGCTGTTTCCTTAACATGGCTTCTACCTACAGCAGCGTTAGGAAACTGGTGAAACTCAGCGCTGTGCAGTTCATGCTGAACAATCACACGGTAAGCTTTCAGCCATCTCTGATGCTTCACTGAGGTTGAGTGAATTTGCATGGTGAAAGGTGTCCTTGATTGTTTCTTAGGATGAAGTCTTCCTGGCCCAGGTAGCTTCTGTTCCCAAGGTCTCTGCTGAATACATGGCAGCTCTCATGTCTTCTCTCGAGGGTTGTTGCTTGTGCTGCGCTGCCCCCCCCCCCCCCCGTGGTGGCTTTTCATGCCGTGCTTCTAGATGGCAAAATTCTCCTACATCCATGCATGAATCATCATGGGAGGCCTCTGTGCTGACAATCTGAGAGACAGACAGAGATGGAGAGAGACTGTAACTTGAGGAATTGAGGGCAGCAGTACTAGCAGCATCTTTGTGGCCCCCTCCAATTCCCATGTGACATCCCCAGCATTCTAGGCTCAGTTCCTCAGTAGTCTTTGTAGATATGCCACAAATGAGTTATTCTAGATCAGTGGTTCCCAAACATTTTTGAGGTCCCACCCCTTTGGTTCCATGAGCTTACCTGCAGTGCCCCCACCCTATAAAAAACATACAGAATAGTGGTTTGCCCAGCCCAGTAAGACAGATAATAGCACAGTAAAATTCAAAACAGTAACCATTAATTGTACATTTATCTAAAAGACAATAGAAACTGTTTAGTTCAATTAATTAAACAAAATTGGTGAACTCGATCAGGTGATGCCAGGTTTCCAAAGCCTATCACTCATTTATACCTCCGGTGCCCCTCTGCTGCCCTCCTGCCTCTTAGCACCCCCCAGGTCACCCCCCACACTCCGGAAGGAGCCGTACCACCCACTTTGGGAACCACAGATCTAGAGGCTGGGCTACGTGTTTGAAAAACACGGCTGCCCTTCAAGATTGCTAGAAGCCTGCTGTTTTGTTTTTGGGCAGAACCCATTGTCCTTCCTACTTGTCCCCAAATCCACATGGCAACGGAGCTCTGGGATGTCTGCTGTGACTGTTTTGGACCCTCAAATCCATCCTGCAGACCTGCCCTTCTGTTAGTCCCTTGTAGGATAATGACAACCTGAATAAGAGAGAGAACCCTTTCAGTGTATAAAAGCTTTGTCTTTCTGCTTGCCTGGAAATAACTATTGCATCCTCAGGTAACTAGGCAGGTCCCTTGGCTTCCTCTCCATGAGTTTATAGTCTGTCATCTCCTTTGCACACACCTCCACAACCATGGATCTGAGATATCAAAGCATCCGTAATACGAGAAGAAGGAAGAGAGAGACCAGTTGCTGTGTAGAGCAGGGGTCAGCAACCTTTTTCAGCCGTGGGCCAGTCCACCGTCCCTCAGACCATGTGGGGGGGCGGACTATTTGGGGGGGGGGGGGGGTGAACGAATTCCTAGGCCCCACAAATAACCCAGAGATGCATTTTAAGTAAAAGCACACATTCTACTCATGTAAAACACCAGGCAGGCCCCACAAATAACCCAGATATGCATTTTAAATAAAAGGACACATTCTACTCATGTAAAAACACACTGATTCCCAGACTGTCCAACGGCGATTGGGCCACATCCGGCCCACGGTCCTTAGGTTGCCTGCCCCTGGTGTAGAGAGTATGCAAAATGGGTTTTTTCTGGAGTATATGAGAGTTGCTTTGAGCCTGGGATTAAACTATTTTAAATAAATGCATGCCCCCAACCGTTGTGAAGAGAAGCGTGTCGGGATCCTTGCCTTTTTCCTTCCCATTAGAGTGTATGGCTAATAACCTCTGGAAGGTGCTAAAGAGGTCTCTTTTCTAGGCAGAGTTCTAGTCCTTTTGGGTAAGGGTTTTCATAGCTTTTTGCGGTTGTTAATTTTCAGGATACAGACCGGTTCAAAGTTGCTTCGCCTGTTACCTTTACAATGCTTGGGCATTTGACTTGAGTCATCCACATTTGACCGCTGTGCCCCACAAGCTCATGGCAACTCTGCCTTGTATGTACAGGCCCAGGCCTTTCTATGGCTGGCTAGTATTGGTGATAGCATTTCAAATGCTAGCTAAAGTGCTACATATTGCGCAAGTAAATACTAAAAAGAGGGTGTTTTGCTATGATTTCCTGTTATTCACACTTCTGTTGACCATTCAAATTGAATTTCAAAACCACGTCTAAATCATGACACTTGAGTAAGTGAAAAGTCCTGTGCATTGTAAGTAATCTAGTGGAGTTACACGCACTTGACAGCTGGGATTGATGACCAAATTCTAGTCAAGCTGCCCCAACTGCCGAAAGCAGGGTGAGGAAGACAGTGTGCTCTTGACTGGCCAGTGTGGGCACAAGCCAGGCACAAAACCTGCCCCTTCACCCCCTGACCAGCTGCTCCTCAATAACCTAATTTTTGTTCTTCAACAGAGTGAGCACTTTTCGTTCTTGGGTATTAACAATCAGTCCAACCTGAGTGATATGAGATGTCGGACAACTTTCTACACTGCACTTGGGCGCCTCCTCATGGTGGACCTAGGTACTGCACTCTGTTCTTATGGGACCAGTAGACTCTTCTAGTCTTAATTTAATTATTGGTGGGGGCAGTTAATAAGCTAACTTCCTGTAAAGCAAACAAATCTGCTAGGCTGGGGGGGGGGGAATCTGAATGTTGATCTTTATCTTGTACACATTAGCATCCCAAAGTTCACTAGACAGGCCAATTGAAGAGAATTACTTCTGCTGACGGCGAGCCCAGATTTGTGGCATGTGTTGCTGTGCACAGGGCTGTAGAAGGTAACAGTCCTTCATGCCTCTCTTCCAGGGGAGGACGAGGATCAGTATGAGCAGTTTATGCTGCCCCTCACAGCTGCCTTTGAGACGGTGGCGCAGATGTTCAGCACCAACACCTTCAATGAGCAGGAGGCAAAGGTAAGGAAGGTCCAGCTCTCGCTCCCCCAATCTTCAGCCACCTCCTCGCACAAGCCTTGAAGCCACAGAGAGCTTCTTTCTCCTGCTTGGCAAAACTTTCTGGACTTCAGCTTAACCTATCAGCCGATGGCCCTGCTCACTGGGACTGATGCAAACTGGAGTCCCAAACTTCTAGGGGGCGCCTTGCTGGCAAAACCTGGCTTGGAGGCTCTCTCTCAACTTGTGTGTGCAACCTAGAGGGCTCTTCCACATGCAGTCTCTAGTGATGGCCACCCTCCTTCACAATCTGAAGCAGGGATTACCTGTCAATGGAGGATGGTATCCTTTGACTTGGGCTCAAGGCAGGTGTTTTACAAATCAAGCATACTGCATCAGGCCATTAGGAGGAGGCTCTCCCTCAACACACACACCCCTCATTTCACAGGACTGTTAAAACTGTCACAGGCAGCAGATGCTAGCCTGTATGCATCTTTTTTTTCTTCTCTTCTCATCTTACGACAAGATGGTGTTGTGCTTAGAATGAATTTATGGCCTAGACACTGAACCATGGAAACAACCTCTAAAACAAACCTTTCTGTGGTTCCTGATCAGAGTTTCAAACTATTTGGGGAAGAAGCCCTCAATGACAGGCTAATTGAGACATTATTCTTACTCTTATTTTATTTGTACCCCACCCTGGGGTACTAGAGGATTGCAGAATCGGGGTGCAGCGTTGATGTCAGATGACACCATTGCTCCTAGAACAAACCAGAGTCCCAGCACCAGCCAAATGTGCCCTTGACAATTCACTCCTTCCCTTCGGGAAGGAGAAACGCGGGAAAAGGGGATCATCCTAGCAACAGTTTGGGCCGTACATTGACTCCAGCAAAAGGAAGGCACCAATTAATGTCACCAGTGTCCGGGTCTTCAGAAAAACACACCCTAGCTTCCCAGTACAAAACAATTCCAGATTCTCAGAAATGTTTGGGGTGTACATTAGGGGTGTATGTTTGCTTTTTTAAATGATTTTTTAAAAAAACAAAGTGAACGAACCCCATTTGCTTTAAGTATAAAAACACATGGCAGTTCAAAAGAATGAGCTTTAAATGGGGGAAAGCCATTTGTTTCTTTTGGGATAGAAAATGGAAACTGTCTGGAACAGCTTGTACTGGTTGCAGGGAACGGGAAAAGAGAGCAGTCAGACACTGTCTGCACCTTTTAAAGTTGCCTATAATACGGGCCGTTTGTCCTCTCCATTTGAAATTTGGCAAGTCTGATACTGTTAAAGAGTTGTAGGATGCTTCTCAGTTTTATGTCATTTGGATGGAAAGCCCTGGAATTAGACAGCAAAAGACTAGCTAGGTTTGCTACCGAAAGAAACGGGAACAAAAATGTGAGATTAACGAAGTCAAATGGACTTGCTCTAATTCAGTAATGGAAAACAAATAACAAAACAAATGGCATTTTAAATACTGAAAACAAATAGAGTAACTAACTGAGATATGTGTCTTGTTCACCTCTTGATGTATACGCCCGGTATTTTTCTTGCCCGGGAAAACGTTGACTTAGAAGGCAATTGTGCATCTTGAGCACCTTTTCATGTTGTGCAGTATCCTGTTCCATCACAGGAGCCCAGGCAACCACCAGATTTAACCCCCTCTGATAGTAAAGCATACCTGCATGTTCCAATGCAGCTGAGGCACTCTAGACTTTTTGGAAATCTATATTGCCAGCTCTGAGCCCACTTTCAGACTATTGCCTGTATTGTCTTCGCAAAGCTTACCCTTCTCCTGGGACAAACGCAGTTGGCTTCAGTTGCTGTGATACAACATCATCAAGGCTGCCTGGCTAAGTCCCCAAGACTTGGACACCAGAGTCTGACTCCTGTGTGCAAAGTGATTCAGAAGCATTTTGGCATTGCCAAAGTCGCCTGGTGAATGGCAAAGTACACCGTTCATTTGAGGTTCCCAACAAAGTGTGTCAAAGAAATAGGTTCCCCATCTTTCCCATCATTCCGTCTCCTGACCAGAGACTTTGGGAAGTCCTGGTAAGAAGGAAGAGGTTGCATCATGGAGGAGATGAGCTGGCTGCCTAGCCCTACTCCACAGCGGCCTGTACTCTTTGCTCCAGAGGAAGCAGGCTGTTCCTCATCTCTAGCCAGCAGAGAGAAGCCTGCCCCATCCCCACTGAGTGACTGAGAACCCACCTAGGCTTAACATCCAGGAGAGTTGGGGCTATATTAGTTCCTGGCTGTTTTGCTGCTGCTGGCATAAGCCAGTTGTGGCTCTTAGGGCTTCTATAATTTGGATAATCTCTGCTATTGTATCCCTGACCTGTTATTCTTAGAGGCTGTTGTATCCCTCTCCTTCCTTCCCTAATCTTGAGGGGTTTAGTTTAATGCTAATTATTCAGACATTTGCTTGGTCTCAGTGGTGTTGTGCCAAGCCTCCTCCTGATGGATGCTTCAGTTTGCTTGCCTTTTGGGCACAAGCCCTGCCTTGAGAGTGAGTGAGAGGGCAGGAAGAATTCCCTCTGGATACCCTCCGTCCACCACAAGGAACATTCATAGGAAGTCCCACTGTTCTTCTTTGAGTGGTATCAAATGAGACAATGGGCCTGTAGATGTCGGTGTCTGACGACTCTCCAGGGAACTTTCCACCAGTGAGATGCACACAATGTGCTCCATGTCTTCCCACTAAGGGGGGTAGATGAGCACTTAGCTGAACTGTGTTCCGATGCTGTTGCTCAAGGAGTACAAGACGATCTCATCTTACGTGCAATTGACTCACAATTTCAACCTTGCGTGGTTGAAAATGGGCTAGTTGAAATTGCACAGTTTAAATGCACACAAGACAGAGAGTTTAAAAGCTCCTTTTGCACCGAGTTTTCCTGCCACGGAAGGAACTTGCTTAATGGGCAAGTCCTGCTCAGCCTGTGGGCTCTAGGATGCTCTTGTGGGAACTCGGATGACCTGCAAGAGCATCCCACAGCCCTTGCCTGGTAAGCAAGGTGGATCTTTAAAAGCTTTCCACCTTGCTTTGGGGGCAAGGCCTGTTTGGCCTTGGTCTGGAAGGCAATGATACTTGTGCAGGGCTGGTTCCAAGGAGTGGTTTTAGTGCACATGGTTTTGCATGTACGAACCATCCTCAGAACGTAATCCCCGCACAAGGTGTGATCATACTGTATCCATTTCTACAGTTGCTTCTTCCCCCTAACCCACACCTCTCCCTTCACACAGAGGACGTTGGTTGGCCTGGTGAGAGATTTAAGGGGGATTGCCTTTGCCTTCAACGCCAAGACCAGCTTTATGATGCTCTTCGAGTGGATGTATCCTTAATCCTTATGTATGTCCCTTTACTTCTTCCTGCCACTACTGAAAACTGCCTTGTGTTGCCTTCAACCCTTCTGATGATACTGCAGCTCAGGTGATGGGCTCTCAGCTGCAGTGCCACCTGTAGAATTTCTCTTGTCTTGACATCTGGAGAGGCTGCATGACTGTGGCCAGGGAAGAGAACCCACAAATAAGGTGCAGACATAGTGGTGGCAGTGGGATCCCACTAGGATCTCAGCCAAAGGGATCCAGTAAGATAAAGGTAAAGGGACCCCTGACCAGTCGTGGCCGACTTTGGGGTTGCGGCGCTCATCTCGCTTTACTGGCCGAGGGAGCCGGCATACAGCTTCCGGGTCATGTGGACAGCATGACTAAGCCGCTTCTGGCGAACCAGAGCAGCGCACGGAAAATGCCATTTACCTTCCTGCCAGAGCGGTACCTATTTATCTACTTGCACTTTGATGTGCTTTCGAGCTGCTAGGTTGGCAGGAGCAAGGACCGAGCAACGGGAGCTCACCCCATCGCGGGGATTCAAACTGCTGACCTTCTGATCAACAAGCCCTAGGCTCTGTGGTTTAACCCACAGCGCCACCCGCGTCCCTCCAGTAAAGTACTCATCCACTTTTCAGGCTTATTGTCTGCACCCTAATCTGGCAACGTCAGGTGTCTTTTGTGAGTGCCCATGCCCTCCTACCTTTAGCCAAATAACACCCTGAGTTTTAAGAACCTGAATAAGTCATCCTGGAAGCATTGTTGCCTCCTTAACTTCTGCCTCACAGCTACCCATCCTACATGCCAATCCTGCAGCGGGCAGTTGAGCTGTGGTACCACGACCCAGCCTGCACCACACCTGTGCTCAAGTTGATGGCTGAGCTGGTGCACAACAGGTAGGTGAGGGGAAGAGAGTTGGAACTGCCAGGGCTGACTTGCCTAGGAATGCAAGGGGGGGCATTCTTATATCTGCAGGGGCCTTGCTGGGATAAGGGGGAGAGAGGAGTTGAGGAGTGGTTTTAACAATCCAATATTGGCAAGAGAGTTAAATGGGTTGTTATTTTTGTGTCAAAGTGCTGTTAAACAATTAATAAACACCTCCCTTCAGTTAATAATTTCCAGGGTACCACTATCAACTTACCTATGAGATCACCTTGTTCCATATACACCCACTGGGCTGCTTCAGTCGGTGGAACTGGCACCACTACAGGCGCCATGCAATACCTATTCCGGATTTGTAAGGACTCACTATTTTAGTGTGGTGGCACCTACACTTTGGAAATCCCTGCCTTTTGACACCAAGCAGGCGCCTTCATTATACTCTTTTGGTGCTGGCCTAATTTTTTTTGGGGGGGGGGGGTTAGACAAGCCTTCACAGATGTTTAGAAAGCTGTTGTGAGTTTTAATCTGTTTTTGGTTTATTGTTGTTTGAACCTTTTGAAAATCTTAAATTACTGTTGTCATTTTTTCTTACTATTAATAATAATAATATTGTTTTACCTTTTATGTAAACCGCTTGCTCTTTTTTTTACAAACTGTGTATAAATTTTATGAAATAAATCTGAATAAGCAGACTTGACAGTAACAAAGAGCAATGCAAGAAACAGTCACAGGAGAACATTTAAACATTTGTTTATTTTATTTATTTATTCGGATACCACCCTTCACCCAAAGATCACAGGGCAGTTCACAACATAAAACTCACCAGAAGCTTAAGTGTAACCACGGGAACCAGGTCAGTTTTCCCTGGAAACAGCATAGAAGACCCCCTGCCCTCTGGTGGCCTCTGTTTGCAAGGGCCTCTGAAGATCTGGACAAACCAGAAGTAGTCCTTTGAGCAGTACATACTTGTCTGTGGAATTCCGCAAGAGACCATAACGGCTTTTTATTTTCGGCGGCTTTTTAAAAGGATAGCTAAATTAATGGAGGATGGGCCTATCATTGGCCACTATATGAGCTCCAGCTCTTTTTCTCCCCAGACTTCAGCCAGCTCACAGCTTTGTTGCTTCCTTCCAGATCCCAGAGGCTGCAGTTTGATGTCTCCTCACCCAATGGCATCCTGCTCTTCCGGGAGACGAGTAAAATGATAACTACCTATGGTGGGTGTCTTTCAAGGGAACGGGCGTCACTTGATGGGCTGCACTAGGTTACAGTGGATGGCCAAGGGATGCCCCAGTCCATGACTGGCCTTAAACTAGTGGGGGGAAGAGGCAGCCTGCAACATTCTCCAGTCACAGACCTTCTCTAAAGGAGCAGATCTGCTGTCGGAAGTCCTGGAGCAAGAGGGAGAAAAGACCTTGCCAAAAGACAAACAGCCAGGCCATGGCTCTTCCCCCAGAACTTCCTCGCCCTCTGGCACTTTTCCCAGGTCGCTGTTGACAGTCTCACTTTTTCTTCTCTAATTACATTCTGTACTAGTTACAGATAGGTAGCCGTGTTGGTCTGCCATAGTCAAAACAAAACAAATTCCTTCCAGTAGCACCTTAAAGACCAACTAAGTCAGTTCTTGGTATGAGCTTTCGTGTGCATGCACACTTCTTCAGATACACTGAAACAGAAGTTTCCAGACCCTTCTATATAGTGAGAAGGTGGGGAGGGGTATTACTCAGAAGGGTGGTGGGAATGGGTGATAGGCCTATTGCAGTCGTTAAGAGTCGTCAACAGGCTCATCACAGCTATCTGCCTATCACCCATTCCCACCACCCTTCTGAGTAATACCCCTCCCCACCTTCTCACTATATAGAAGGGTCTGGAAACTTCTGTTTCAGTGTATCTGAAGAAGTGTGCATGCACACGAAAGCTCATACCAAGAACTGACTTAGTTGGTCTTTAAGGTGCTACTGGAAGGAATTTATTCTGTACTAGGTTATTCACATGAATTTTTGGATTATTTTAGAGTAGAACCAAAGGTCGTAGCGAGCAGCAACAGAGGGCAAACTATGCTGTGTTATAAAATAACATTTAAATACAGTACATCAAAAAGCACCTTTCTGTATCAATATAAAGATTGGTATTTATATGTATATATCTCTTTATATAAAGAGAGCCAGTGTGGTGTAGTGGTTCAGAGCGGTGGACTCGTAATCTGGTGAACCGGGTTCACTTCCCTGCTCCTCCACATGCAGCTGCTGGGTGATCTTGGGCTAGTCACACTTCTCTGAAGTCTCTCAGCCCCACTCACCTCACAGAGGATTTGTTGTGGGAGAGGAAGGGAAAAGGGGTTTGTTAGCCGCTTTGAGACTCCTTCGGGTAGTGATAAAGCGGAATATCAAATCCAAACTCTTCTTCTGGTATTGGCCTTGCCCCCTTGTGAAGGCGACATGTTGAGAGTGAAGTAATGGTCTCCTGCACATTCAGTGTGGCTTTTTGACTTCTCTGTTGACCTCCTGAGAATAATATACTCTGGGCTGAGGTTAAAAGGGAAATGTACTGAGCAGAGTTGAGATAACTAGCCTTTTAAAAACGCTTTTGCAGGAAATCGCATCCTAACCTTGGGGGAGGTTCCAAAGGATCAAGTGTATGCCTTGAAGCTCAAAGGGATTTCCATCTGCTTCTCCATGTTAAAAGCTGCCCTGAGCGGCAGCTACGTCAATTTCGGTGTCTTCCGTCTGTATGGCGACGACGCACTTGACAACGCCTTGCAAACCTTCATCAAACTCCTGCTCTCCATCCCCCACAGCGACCTTCTGGTGAGCTTGTCCGCCTTGCATCAGGCCCTCAAACCTTCCCCCACTTCGGGGCACCTTGGGCAGCATTCCACAAACTCATCCCATAAGCGCAAGGATTATCACTAGCACAACAATACTTCTCCCTGCACAATCCTCAAACCTGCTTGAGTGTTGGAGGCGCCCCTGGAACAGATTTGCAGGCGTGCAGGGGAAGAAGTTCTGTCTCACCAATGATAATCCTTGCACTGATGGGATCCTGGCTCAGCGCTGCTTCGCATACAGCCCCTTGTTTTACTGCGCCACCTGTGCCCAAGGGTCACAGTTGGTTTGCAGTTACTCTGCACCACAGATGGGCAACCTGCTATCAATGTTTTGCTTCTCGGAGCTTTTGCAGTTAAGATTCCACCTTTCTCATGCCTTTATGTATTTCCCCCCATGTTGTTTTTGACAACCTGTGCTACAAGGTCTGCACTGAATCCTGCATGTTGCCACTAACAGGTGATTTGGGCAGTAAGGCTAATGCCCCTTGCTAGACAAAACCATGGGGTTAACATGGCGTCGTGGGATCCAAATGGGAAGTTGGTTGGTAGATGCTGAAGAACGAGAAAGTGTGCTGTGGAGAATAAAACCACAAATTCCTCCTCTTACTTACCACCTCTCATTGCAAACACACACCTTGAAATTCTGGTGTTGAAGGTTCACAGTACATGGGCTAGTGCCTTGCACAAGCTCAACAATCAAAAAGCTGTATTTCCCGTTATGGGAGAGGTGCTTTGAAACACACTGCTTCTGACAGCAGGGTTGCAGTGGGGTTGTATAAGCACTGTGCTGTTGCTCCCTGTAGCAGTTTTGGGACGCACCAGGATATGACTCTTCACATCTCTCATACCCCCATTCTCCTTTCCTTTCTTTGTTTGCAGGACTACCCTAAACTCAGCCAGTCCTATTATTCATTACTGGAAGTACTCACCCAGGACCACATGAATTTTATAGCTAGCCTGGAGCCGCACGTAATAATGTATATTCTTTCTTCCATTTCGGAAGGTCTCACAGCACTAGGTGAGTGTATCCATGTTCTCTGTGTGTCTCCTTGGATGTGTCAGGGATGGGCAGGAGTCTGAGGAGTCGGGGGGGATGTTTGGGCAGAGGAAGCAGTGGGGAGGAAGATCCAAGGGGCCAGTGACCTGTGGGGTGGGGTGCCTCCTTGTGAGGCAGCTGCCAGTGGTGGTGGAACGGGTCAGGAGGAGGAGACTGGGCAATTGAGACGCATCACAAGCCTGCAGCCATAGGCACCTAGACAGATAATTAAAGGTGCAGAATGATGGCGCCAGGCGAGCCTCCTTGAGGAGAGTGTTCCAGTAATGGGGAGCCACTGTTGAAAAGGCCCGTTCTCGTGTTGCCACCCTCTGGACTTCCTGTGGAGGAGGCACATGAAGAAGGGCCTCAGGTGACGATCACAGTTAGGGTCGGTTCATATGGGGAGAGGTGGTCCTTGAGGTATTGGGAGTCACCCCACTCTGCCCCTTCTTTCCTGTCTTTGTAGACACCATGGTTTGCACTGGCTGCTGCTCCTGCCTGGACCACATTGTCACCTATCTCTTCAAGCAGCTCTCCCGCAGCACCAAGAAGAGGGCTGCCCCCCTGACGCAGGAGAGCGACCGGTTCCTGCACATCATGCAGCAGCACCCAGAGATGATCCAGCAGGTAAGGAGGGTTGCAGGTACTGGTCGCAGCCAGTGGCCTCCTTGGCTAATCCTGTGACACTCATGGAGCTGAATTGCTGAGGCCCAACATTGATTTATTTAGTGCATTTCCATTCTTTCGCCGAAGAATTGATTCTTTTGAATTCTGGTGCTGGAGGAGACTCTTGAGAGTCCCATGGACTGCAAGAAGATCAAACCTCTCCATTCTGAAGGAAATCAGCCCTGAGTGCTCACTGGAAGGACAGATCCTGAAGCTGAGGCTCCAATACTTTGGCCACCTCATGAGAAGACTCCCTGGAAAAGACCCTGATGTAGGGAAAGATGGAGGGCACTAGGAGAAGGGGGCGAGATGGTTGGACAGTGTTCTCGAAGCTACCAGCATGAGTTTGATCAAACTGCGGGAGGCAGTGGAAGTCAGGAGTGCCTAGCATGCTCTGGCCCATGGGGTCACGAAGAGTCGGACACGACCAAACAACGACAACAAATCCCATTCTTTAGGCAAAATGACTCCCAGAGGGGCTTGCATACAATCCAAACAAGACAGGTTTACAATCTTATTTTAAAAAAAAAACTTCAGGAGCAGGAGGTGCCTGGTGGAGCTGGGCATCTAGCAAAGCAGATGGAACAAGCCCGGTTTCCTGTGTCTCCCACTGAGGCCATCTGGTGGAGAATGGCTGTCCCAGCAGTTGAGAGGAGAGGAGACCTGATGGGGCTGGCAGCCTGTCCCATCAGAGCTGATGATGCGTCTCAGCTCTCCCGAGCAAGAGTCCAGTCGGGAAGCACCTGCAACAAGATGTTAATTTGCAGCCTCCCTACTCATTCCTTTCAGTGCAAGCTTGAGAATTCTTGTGTGGCTATTCTTGTGTGCACCTGCCAAGGCTCAGTTAAGGCTACTGGACGGGGCAAGAGGGAGCCTGCGTCCCAGCCCAGCAAGGGTAGTGACTTAGCTGATGCCCATCATTACCTGTCATGCTTATCCAGGTCACACTGAACAGACTGGATGAGTCTTCTGGTGTGCTTAAGGATGCCCATTACCATCACGCAGAGTTACGTTTCCTTGACTGACTGCCTACAAGCAGAGATGCAGCAGACCCTTCCCCCTTTAAATGGTTTTATTCAGTCATACATCTGTTTCAAAAAAGTCCCTGCGATCTCTGAAGAATGTAACAGCTAGCTTGATTTTGCTCTTTCCTTCTAGATGCTATCAACAGTGTTGAATATCATCATCTTTGAGGACTGCAGGAATCAGTGGTCCATGTCTCGGCCTCTGCTTGGTTTGATACTGCTCAATGAAAAGGTAAGGCACTTCTTAGAGAGTTGTTCAACGGCTGGGACTCTTTAAAAGGAGTGCTCAGGAGATGCTGACTCCTGTCAGCACAGTCCCTTGGAGAACTTAACCAGCATCCTCTCTTTTCTCCCCCTTCCAGTATTTCTCAGACCTACGGAACAGTATAGTGAACAGCCAGCCTCCAGAGAAGCAGCAAGCTATGCATCTCTGCTTTGAAAATCTCATGGAAGGCATAGAGCGTAATTTGCTCACCAAGAATCGCGATAGGTCAGTATCTCTCCTCTGCTGCAGTGAGCAGACTGCATAACAGCTGGGGATAGAAATCTCCCCTGAGGCTGCCAGCAACTCAAGGCCCTCCAGGAGCCATCGCGGGCATCAGGGGAGACTCTTTGCCTCCAGAGCTTCTCTCTGTAACGTTGCTCCACTGGAAAACATACGAGGTCATGAGCTCCTTAAGAGCTGCTTGGAATTTGCTGGACAACACTAGTGACTCAGACACGGGGCGGATATTAGGAATGGGGAATGTTCACAGTAACTCTTATTTGAGGGCAGAAGCAAGTACCCTGTACTTGCAGGTATTTAAAACAGTCTTCCCCTCTGCCCCCACGTGCCCTTCTCATTAAGTCCTGACATTTCCTAATTAGCAAGGCCCTGAGCAGAAGAATATAATACTTTGCAAAGCCTGTTCTGCAGGCTAAAAGCGAGCATGCTTAACTGTCCTAAATAGATTATTTTAGGGAGGTGGGAGTGGAAAATAGGAAATGTCAGCAGCTTTTGGATGTCAGAAAGGAAATTGGTGCGGAAACGGTTCTTGATCAAAAGTAAGGGAGCGGACTTGGCTTCGGCCATTCCACCCCAACCATTAGGAATGTCTTCCCAACTTGAAGAGCAGTTCAGGGATGGGACAGCCTGCCTAGGGTGGCTGTGGAAACCCATTCCAAGAATATTTTGCAGGTACCAGTTGGCCCAGCTTCAGGGAATGTGTGCACACAGCTGCTATCAGCCTAGCTTTCCAGCTGATTATTACAGAATTATTGTTCAAAACAGAGATTTTCAGAGAATGGGGATGTTAAAGCAAATTTAAGGGAAAAATCAGAGAGGGGTAGAACTTAATGGGAAGAGAGTCAGGGTCTAAAGAACCTCGCAAGAAACCAGGACACAAATGATGACCCCTGCAAGTCTTTACCAAACGCCGACTTGCCGTGCCTCAAGAAAGGGCTGTACACTTTATTTTCATTTGCTTTTCTTAAAGTGCCTTAAATGAAGTTACCAATTCACATCCCTGCAGCAAAATCGAGAACTGTCCTTACACTTCACTGAGCAGCCTTCCAAGTGATTCTGAGAGTTCAGTTGTCAGTACAGATGGTGACCACCTTGTGCGGGGGTTCCTCTCCCGGTCCCCATGCGTGTCGGCAGAGCACGTTTAAGTGCACCTCACCCCATTCTGTCTTCTTCCAAGGCCCACACGTTGGCGATCGCATGTCCATTGGACATGCCTAAAATGATTGCTGCCTGTATTTAATAGGTTGACTAACATCTTGTGATCGTGGATTTTTGCCCGCTTTCTAACCCAGCTTTGGCTTGCCTCCTTGGCAGGTTTACACAGAACCTGTCTGCATTCCGGCGGGAGGTAAATGACTCTATGAAGAACTCCGCCTATGGGGTAAACAGCAACGACATGATGAGCTGACATCTCGCAAGGAACCTCTCTCTGGCCCGGGCCGGGGAGGTTAACTTTTCCGATGGAAAGACAAAAGGGCATTTCTGATCCCTGCTGGTCCCTGGGGCTAGGCTGCAGGAGGAAGGGGTGTTTAAAAAAAAAGTTCACCAGGGCAGAGGGGGCTCGTTTCCTTGGGGGGGCGGAGCAAGGGGGAGACCAGCATATTTCCCTGGGTGAATGTTGGAGAGGAACCCCAGCGTCCTGCCGCAGCCTGCCTTGTATAAACATGTACATTTTTTCATAACATTTTGAACAAGGTTTATATTGACTCAAGTTTAAAAAAAAAAAAAAGTGTGACTGAAATTTTTACAGAGTTTAGTGCACCAATGCTGAAGTGAGGGTTGTATGTGAGTGAGGAAGCTGTGTCTCCTGGCCGCCTGCCGTGTTCCTGGGCAAGGGGGTGTGAAAGTGCAGAGTTATATTTAGTAACCAGTGTAGAGAGAGAGGCACAAGAAGTGTAAAATTCCAAATGTATATTTTTCTTATACATCCCTTTTAACTTGCACCATCCTACCCCACTCTTCCTTCTCCCCTCCCCACCCCTTCTTGTTAGGAACTCAAAGCCATGCCATGCTCCATGCTGTTCCGTGAGTGTCCATCCCTTCTGCCCCATCAAACTGACACAGCTCTTTTCCCGCCTGGTCCCAGCTGGCCAGCCCAAGGAAGCCTGAGCTGCTCTGTCCATGCCTCCCCTCCCCTCCCCCAGAACATTGCACCAGGCTTTTTCCCTCCATGTGTGAACCTCCTTGTTTCTCAGCTGCTGGAAAATGCATAGAGAATCTGCTTCAGGGCTGAGCTAGTTTCTCTCCTCCCTGAAAGGCAGCCTCGGTGAACTGCCTTGCCTTGTAGAGTCTGGCCATGGGCTTCCTGAGGTCGTCTCTGCTGCCTGTCTACAGTAGGGACTGTGGGGAGTGGGCACAGGCTTGCTACCAAGGCAAGCTCAGCATGACATGTAACAATTCCCCTTGAGAAAAGTCCATTATTCCCCCCCCCTCCAAAACAAATGCTGCACCAACATCAATGTTTTTCAATATTTAAATTTACTTAAGAGAAAATAATGGGGGGAAATTACCTGTTTGCCTTGTACTTCCCCATTCTTCTTGCTGCTAGTTCTGTGCCCACCCAAGCCCAGCCCTAACCTGCCCTGGTTTCTCTTCCCAGATAGCACCTCCTCGGTTTTTATTCTTTTTTGTTCTTTCTCCTCTGGCGACTGTGTGTTGGGTCCTTTTTGCGTGAGCAGATTGCTGGATGACTTGTAAGGGTGTTTGCTGCATACAGTGTAAGCATTGTGGCTGCAAATAAACTTCAGTGGTTTCTACTGAGCTGTGTGGAACCAGGCCAGAGTGTTACTCTTGTGTGACGTTAAATGACGGTGGTGTGCGATGACCACGAGCCAACAGGCGGGGGTGTCTGGGAACAAGAGTGTAACTTCTTGCCAGCAGTAGGCAACCCTCTTAGCACCTGCTTGCTTCCTCATCCCTGCTGGAAAAATATAGCGGAGGGGCGAGAGGAGGGGACGGGAGGAGAGGTGACGGTACCATAACCATCTCTGAAAGTAGCCAGCTTAAAAGGATCTCACGCGCAGCATCTGCAAACACAGCATGGTTGCATCTTACATGCATTCAATCTGTGCACTTTCAACGACCGGCAGTTGAAGGCCGCTGATTGAAATCCTGTAACTTCAGATGCAAGTGAAGCAGAGCGCTTAAAAGTTCTTTTTGCGCCGTGAAAACCCAGTGCAAAAAGCTTTTGAGCTCTCTGGATTTCTTGGGAAGCAAAGCTCTCTAATGTGTGTGTGAGTTCTGGAAGCCCTGGGATGCTTGTGCAGGGGTGGCTTCAAAGGGCTTGAGTGCACACATCTCTGCATATACACAGAACCCGTGGAACCAAACCCCCACATAAGATGCAATTGTACGGTACAGGCTTGTTGTAGGGGACGTCAACACTGGACTGCTTCTCCAAACTCCTTTTTTATGCTGCAGATTTCGATACTCTGATAAGTTAGAGGAGCTGCTAGAGGAATATGGTGGTAAACCTGATTTGTAGCTCTCCCCTGAACCCATTTTTATCTCCACAGCCAAACCTTCACATTCAGGGCTAGAGCAGATAGACAATACAAAAGCTGCTATTCAAGTTTATTTACAATGCTGCTTTTAAGCCTCAACTGTCAATACCCACATTGAGGAAGCCTTTTTCTTTTCTTTTGGCTCGGGCACATGCCAACGGTGGGTGACACTCATTCTAGACCAGGGGGCGGCAAGGTTTACCTCGCCTGGGCTGGTTCACTCCCGCGGAGATCGCTCTGTGGGCCGGATCACGTCTGTGCAGACACGATTTCCGTTGCTGTGGAAGTGAGTCCCTGCTTCGCCAGTTTAGCGCAGCGTGTGGGGACTCACGGAGCAGGCAGCTCAGTTCGGGGGCCATATAAACTACCCCCATGGGCTGCTTGTGGCCTATGGGCCACAGGTTGCCAACCCCTGTTCTAGACGAAGCACAGAACAGCATACCAGCACCCTACAAGATTTTTTTGAGATCATTGGTGCCAATTTGCTTTTTGGGAAACATGACGGTATCCTACATAGTGTGGGTGAATATCCCTCTCAGGATACAGGGCAGCTTTGAGTGTGTGACTTGTAGCTTGGTAACCATATTTAACGTGGTTGTTTGTGTTGATTACCTGTGATCATCCCACAGCTTTTAAGTTTGTTGTATTCTGCAAATCAGTGAGAGAGGGTACAAAAACCAGGGTCCAATTAGGACTCACCTGCTGCTGATTTTCATTTAAGCTTTTAATGTTGAGTTCGTTTCCATAGTATTTGGACTCTTGACATTATCAGAGTTTGTTGCTTTGGCTGAGCCCACAAATGCGTCACTGTTAATCCATTATTCAGATCATTTTGGCACCTTAAACAACATTCCAGCATCAGCTGTGGCTCTTACACCTCTGCATTGAAACAGGAACAGTCTGCAGCTCGGCTAGAGTTGATGCTGGTGCAAAGCCATGATCCCTGTCCATTCTGAACGTGTTGCCCTTTCTGAGAGCAGAACGTCTCACCCGGAGCTAACCTCTTCTGTGGCTGAGCTGGCTTTCTTGGCACTGTTGTAGACCACACTGTTGTAGCCTTCTCGGTTACGGGCTATTTCAATGGCAAAGAATTGGATCCTGGTTGCTAGGAAGAGAACTTTGTTTAGGATGGGCATAACACTTAGGGATCTCACTCCAGTTTCCAACTAATACACCACACTTCCCCGCAAAGGAAGTGTGGAACAAAGGACTGGGAGGGAGGGTGCATGTGCAGTGGGAGGGACCATATTTTCCTTAATCAAGGATGCTCTTGGACTGACCAGCAAAGCCATTCTAGGCATCAGCCTCATGCAGGGGGTTGGACCAAATGGCTCATAGGATCCCTTCCAACTCCACAGCTATATGACTCTGACCTGGCCAGAGGAAGCACAACTGAAAGCAGAAAAAAGTTACCTTACCAAATACAGTGTTCTCTTCTGTGTAACCTTTACTGCAATCCAGACGTAGAAGTGTGCCATAATTAAAGTCCTCAACTACTCCGTCAAACTGCAAGCAGAATGGACGCCATTTCTGTGGAGGAAGAGCATTCGGTTATTTCCTGCCCCACAAGAGTCTCAAGAGCAACCAGCCTCACGCCCAGCACAAACCTCTTTAGCAGGTTCGGATTTAAGATCCTCCGGGTCGAGCACATCAATCTTAAGATGGTTAAAGTCCTTCCTGAATTCAGTGTAGATCCGGTCGTCAGCTTTGGTAAGTTTCAGGAATTTGGGATCAACTGAAGAAATGAGCTACGCATGGGGAAAGTAGGCAAGGTTAAGTGGGAAGAACAGAAAACAGACTTGCTACCACCACTCTTTCATCCAGGCCGTTAAGTGACTGAAGCAAGCCTTCTGCACACCAGTTTTGTGGTGTAGGGCTCACACTCAAAGTATCTACAAAACATGGGAGGAAAAGACTTGGTGACAAGACCTCAGACTTCAAGGGGCTTTGACAAATATGTGGCCAATCCTGCCAACTACAGTGGTGCCTTGCAAGACGAAATTAATCCGTTCCGTGAGGCTCTTCGTCTAGCGGTTTTTTTGTCTTGCGAAGCAAGCCCATTGATGGCTTAGCGGCTTTTAGCGGATCAGCTGATAAGCGGCTTAGGGCTTAGGAAAGGGGGGAAACCCCGCAGGAACTCGCAAGACATTTTCGTCTTGCGAAGCAAGCCCATAGGGAAATTCGTTTTGCGAAGCGCCTCCAAAACGGAAAACCCTTTCGTCTAGCGGGTTTTCCGTCTTGCGAGGCATTCGTCTTGCGGGGCACCACTGCAATTGTCACCAAAGTCATCAAATGCTGAAGCTGTGGGGCTAGGAAAGGGTTGTCCTGTATTGCTCCCAATGCCCTCTAAGGTTGGGGGTGGATGGCCGCTTTATGCCCTAGGTGTCCAGAGCATAAAGGCTAAACCAGAAAAAAAAAAATAGTCCCTTTCCTGTGGAAACGGGAGCTCTTGACCACAATGCGATGGATGCCCCACCTACATGCTCCACATCTTTCTATGACCAGAGGAAGCTTATATAACAGTTCCTCAGCCATGGGACTCTGAGCTCCTCAGGGAAGAGAGAGATTTTGCAATTGGATTCTATCTAACCCAGTGGAGGGGAAACTGGTGATCAGAATTAGTGGCTGGGATCCCAAGGCCAGCCAAAAACTAGCCCTCAATTTATACAATGAACCAGTCACTACTGAGGATATTACCCAATGCTAGCTGAAAAGCCAGCAGAAACGCCTGCTCCTGAACTACATGGAGAGCACCGCTGTCATACAAACATCAATTACCGTATTTTTCGCACCATAGGACGCACCTTTCCCTCCTAAAAAGCAAGAGAAAATGTGTGTGCGTCCTATGGAGTGAATGAGGGGGGAGACAGGTGGGAAAAGCCCCCAAGAGCTGCACACAAGCTCCGTGCGCTCTTGCAGGCTTTTCCCCAGGAGGGAGAAGGGACTGACTGGCCGCATCAGTCCCTTCTCCCACCTCCCAGAAAAGCAAGGAGAAGCCGCCATCTCTTTAAAGGGGTTGCGCGGCTTCTGCGGGCTTTTGCGAGAGGTGAGGGAATCCCCCCACCTCCCAGGAAAGCCAGGAGAAGCCACGATCTCTTTAAAGGGGTTGCGCGGCTTCTGCGGGCTTTTGCGAGAGGTGAGGGAATCCCCACCACCTCCCAGGAAAGCCAGGAGAAGCTGTGCAGCCCTTTTAAAGTGTGCGTGGCTTCTGTCGGTTTTGCGGGAGGTGGGGGAATCCCCCCACCTCCCAGAAAAGCCAGGAGAAGCCGCAATCTCTTTAAAGGGGTTGCGCGGCTTCTGTGGGCTTTTGCAAGAGGTGAGGGAATTCCCCCCACCTCCCAGAAAAGCCAGGAGAAGCCGTGATCTCTTTAAAGGGGTTGTGTGGCTTCTGCGGGCTTTGGGGAGAGGTGAGGGAATCCCCCCCACCTCCCAGGAAAGCCCTGCGCAGCGTCTCCCGGGAGGGAGAGGCTGCACGGGGCTAAAGGGGAAGCCAAAACAGCGAGTGGGATCCATCCCGCTCGCTGCCTTGGCTTGCTCCATAGCTGCGCACAACCCCTCCGGCAGGGAGAGGTTGTGCGCAGCCTGTACGCTGCTCTTTGGGGCTGGGGGGGTAAAAATTTTTTTTTTCTTGATTCCCCCCCCCCCAAAAAAAAACTGGGTGCGCCCTATGGTGCGAAAAATATGGTACCTGGATGTGGGGGTGCCCTCAAGTGTGTACACTGAATTAAGTGAGCCAAGCAAAGTGTGCTTTGCCGCAGGACTGGGACCTGGAAGACAACGGTTCAAATCCCTGCTAGCCATGAAACTCACTGGGAAAGCTTGGGGGTGGGCCATCACTGCCTCAACCTAACCTACGTGGGGCTTAAAGAGGGGGGAAAGAACCATGTGACCAACTTGAGTTTCTTGGAAGAAAAAAAGGGTGGATATAAATGCAATAAATAAGTGTGCTTGAGCACACACAGGCACTCTTTAGGCAGAAGCACAGCTCTCCGCCCCCAAATGCCTAAAACCTGCTCAAGGCAAGCAAATGGGACATTTTGCCACTCTCCTCCTCCTCCCATTCCTCCACCTGGGAGCCTCCATGTCATTCTCCAGGGCTTGGAGGAGGCACCTCTTTGCCTTCTGACACTCGAGGCTTATGTGTCTTTGGACTCGCCTTGTTTTTATATTTGGAAGTTGCTTTTATACAGTGGTACCTCAGGTTAAGTACATAATTCATTCCAGAGGTCCGTTCTTAACCTGAAACTGTTCTTAACCTGAAATGCCACTTTAGCTAATGGGGCCTCATGCTGCCGTCGCAGCGTGATTTCTGTTCTCATCCTGAAGCAAAGTTCTTAACCCGAGGTACTATTTCTGGGTTAGCGGAGTCTGTAACCTGAAGCGTCTGTAACCTGAAGCGTCTGTAACTCGAGGTGCCACTGTATATAGTGTTTGAATCCACCCTGGGACCTTAGGGCAAAGGGTCGTTAACAAATACAGTGGTACTTCGGGTTACAGATGCTTCAGGTTACAGACTCTTTGTTGTTGTTTAGTCATGTCCGACTCTTTGTGACCCCCTGGACCAGAGCACGCCAGGCACTCCTGTCTTCCCCTGCCTCCCGCAGTTTGGTCAAACTCATGCTGGTAGCTTCGAGAACGCTGTCCAACCATCTCGTTCTCTGTTGTCCCCTTCTTGTGCCCTCCATCATACAGACTCTGCTAACCCAGAAATAGTACCTCGGGTTAAGAACTTTGCTTCAGGATGAGAACAGAAATCACACTGCGGCGGCAGCAGGAGGCCCCATTAGCTAAAGTGGTGCTTCAGGTTAAGAACAGTTTCAGGTTGAGAACGGACCTCCGGAACGAATTAAGTACTTAACCCGAGGTACCACTGTAAGACGAATTAATACCAGACACAAGATTTACCCACCCGGGAAGAATGGCAGATGAAGGTGATGGACTATATGGAACTGGCGGAAATGACTGGCAGAATCCGAAACCAGGGAGAAGAGTCGGTGGAGGAAGATTGGAGGAAATTTAAAGACTACTTACAGAAACATTGTAAAATTAATATCTGTTAGAAGGATGTTGGAATAATATTATATGATTTTAGCAGGAATGATATAAAGAATTTGGGAATAACGGACTGTCAATTGGTGAAAGGAGGAAAAGTAAAGTTACATTATATTAAGACAATTTACAGGACAAAAATTTTAAAAGAGGGAAAGGATTTGCTGAAATGGATAATTGACCTAGAATACAAAAAAGGGAGGTGTGAGGAGGTCAAGGAAATAAGCTAATGAAAGATTAGGAATGAGGAGATCTGATGCATTTTTCTTTGTGGTTTTGTTTTTTGTTTAATGGGTTGTATCTCTCTGTTTTTTTCTTGTTTTTTTATATTGCGATGTGTTGTTTTGTTTTTGTTTAATGTGGTATTTTTTACTTTTTCTTTCTGTAATATTTGAAACTTTAATAAATATTATTTAAAAAAAAAAAATGATAAGACGAATTAATACCGAGCGGGGGCGAGCGGATTGAGGGGCGATGCAGTGTCGGGCTCGTTGTCACCTCCAAAGGCAGGGCCGGCTCCCCTCCTGTGGCCTAGCAAGGCAGAGGGTCCCCCCCCCCAGCAGGGAGCCCCCCCCCATTGCCCCCCCTCCCTCCCCTCCCCCCCCGCCCATAGGACTCACGTTGAAGTAGACCTCGGCGTGCTGGTGGGCCTTCATGGCCCAGATCATCTCCACGGTGGGCTGCAAAGAGAGAGAGAGAGAGGAGGTCCCAGGCTGCTCCCCGTGTCCCCGCGAGGGTCCGGCCCGCCGCCCGCTCCCCACCCGGCCCCTGGCTCACGTCGTTCCCGTAGGCCTCGGCCGGCAGCGAGAGGGCGGCGGCTGCGGCGGCGGCTTCATGGGCGCCCTGTAAGGTGGGGGGGAGAGAGAGAGAGAGAGAGCCGGTGAGGATGCGGGACGGGGGGGGGCGCGACGTCGTCGCCATGGCAACCCGGCCGCCCCGTCCCCTCTTCCGCACGCTCACCAGCGCGGCCAGGCCGCCGCTTCCCGCGGGCGCCGCCATCTTGGTGGCGGGGCAGGGGCTGTGCGCAGGCGCCGAGGGAAGGGGCGGGGCCCTGGAATGCGGGGCGGGGCTTGGCCCCTGGAGGCTGAGCGGGGCAGGGAGCGGAGAGGGGCGAGCGGGGTTGGCGGGATCCTGAGGGATCCCTCGCCTTTTGTTTCAAGGGCGCCCCCCCCACCACCACCTTCAGGCGGTCCAGACGCATCTCTGGATTCGTGGCCGAAGATGGGCTCACCCCTCCGTCTCTCGCTTCCTTTTTTTATTCAAAACAAAACAAATTCCTTCCAGTAGCACCTTAAAGACCAACGAAGTTAGTTCTAGGTATGAGCTTTCGTGTGCATGCACACTTCTTCAGATACACAAGTGTGCATGCACACGAAAGCTCATACCAAGATACACACTTCTTCAGATACACAAGTGTGCATGCACATGAAAGCTCATACCAAGATACACACTTCTTCAGATACACAAGTGTGCATGCACACGAAAGCTCATACCAAGATACACACTTCTTCAGATACACAAGTGTGCATGCACACGAAAGCTCATACCAAGATACACACTTCTTCAGATACACAAGTGCGCATGCACACAAAAGCTCATACCAAGATACACACTTCTTCAGATACACAAGTGTGCATGCACACAAAAGCTCATACCGAGAACTGACTTAGTTGGTCTTTAAGGTGCTACTGGAAGGAACCTTTTTTTATTATTATTAACATATAAAACACATACATATACATTTACACAATACACGTACACAACACACTGATTTTCATAACATAAAACATCCCACATTATATAATACCTACCTATACTGTACATAACTGAATGTTGGAACAAGGTGTTGGCTAAGATCTCTTTGATACCCAAACAAATTATTGTTCCATCTTTGCACCTGGCTCTTTTGAACCTGTCTATGGAAACCGGGGAAAAAAGGGACGCAGAAAAAAAAGGGATGCGGGTGGCACTGTGGGTAAAATCTCAGTGCCTAGGGCTTGCCGATCGTATGGTCGGCGGTTCGAATCCCCGCGGCGGGGTGAACTCCCGTCTTTCGGTCCCAGCTCCTGCCAACCTAGCAGTTCGAAAGCACCCCTAAGTGCAAGTAGATAAATAGGTACCGCTTTATAGCGAGAAGGTAAATGGCGTTTCTGTGCGCTGCACTGGTGCCGGCTCGCCAGAGCAGCTTTGTCACGCTGGCCACGTGACCCGGAAGTGTCTCCGGACAGCGCTGGCCCCCGGCCTCTTAAGTGAGATGGGCGCACAACCCTAGAGTCGGACACGACTGGCCCGTACGGGCAGGGGTACCTTTACCTTTATGGAAACCGAGGGACGCGGGTGGCGCTGTGGGTTAAACCACAGAGCCTAGGACTTGCCGATCAGAAGGTCGCCGGTTGGAATCCCCGCGACGGGGTGAGCTCCTGTTGCTCAGTCCCTGCTCCTGCCAACCTAGCAGTTCAAAAGCATGAAGTGCAAGTAGATAAACAGGTACCGCTCTGGCGGGAAGGTAAACGGTATTTCTGTGTGCTGCTCTGGTTTGCCAGAAGCGGCTTTGTCATGCTGGCCACATGACCCGGAAGCTGTCTGCGGACAAACGCGGGCTCCCTCGGCCTGCAAAGCGAGATGAGCGCCGCAACCCCAGAGTCATCCACGACTGGACTTAATGGTCAAGGGTCCCTTTACCTTTACCTACGTATACCATACATATCAACGTACCTACACACCTACCCCATACGGACACCCACCAAGTGACTTGACTTCCAGCCGTTCTTGTCACGCTACTTTATTTTTCCAACTAGCTTAAACGCATTTCATTATTTCTTTAATCTCTTCTTTTATCTTAATTTTACTCTCAATCTAATCATTTTCTGGATTCACTCAGTATCTGTCAGAAGTTCTACTTTTTCCACATAATTTTTGATGTATTCTTTAAAGATAGCCCACTCCTTATTCACTTTTTGTACCATATCACCTCTTATCCGTCTCTCGTTTCCAATGGCATTTCAATGGCTGCTTTTGTCGAGTTTTATTCAACATCTGCGCTCTGTTCTCTGGGAAGGGGTCCTGCATTTCACGGGGTGGACTAGATGGCCCTTGGGATTCCTCCTAGCTTGCAGTTCTATGATTCTTCGCTCTGTGCAACAGGCAGCACAACTCCCGGGCAGCCAGCTCTTTCTCTTGCAAGCAGCATGCTCCTTATATTGTATTTTTCCTGTATTACAACCGGTATTCTAAAGTATTCAAACGATAAGAAATAAAATTAAAAGCAAAAATTAAAAAGCACACCACATCTTGCACAGTGGTGCTAAGACCCTGAGCAGTTTTCAAGCGGTCCGTGGGAGTAGTTTGGGAACCACTGATTTATGGCAAGTGCAGAGTGTGAGTTTTGTGGCTACAGAGCTCTTCTGCTGGGACAGAATTGGGTGGCCTCCTGACCCTGTGAGTCGCTTCAGAGAGACCCGCCCTTGTTGGCTGGGCCTGAAGGGAATTGTGCCCCAGTAACAGTTGGAGGGACAAACCTACACAGCATCTTAAAAAGCAGAGACATCACCTTGCCAACGAAGGTCCGTCTAGTTAAAGCTCTGGTTTTCCCAGTAGTGATGTATGGAAGTGAGAGCTGGACCATCAAGAAGGCTGATTGCCAAAGAATTGATGCTTTTGAATTATGGTGCTGGAGGAGACTCTTGAGAGTCCCATGGACTGCAAGAAGATCTAACCTTTCCATTCTTAAGGAAATCAGCCCTGAGGGCTAACTGGAAGGACAGATCCTGAAGCTGAGGCTCCAATACTTTGGCCACCTCATGAGAAGAGAAGACTCCCTGGAAAAGACCCCGATGTTGGGAGAGAAGGGGATGACAGAGGACAAGATGGTTGGATAGTGTTCTCGAAGCGACTAAACTGAGTTTGACCAAACTGCGGGAGGCAGTGGAAGACAGGAGTGCCTGGCGTGCTCTGGTCCAGGGGGTCACGAAGAGTAGGACACGACTAAATGACTAAACAACAACAACAGCACATGGAGGGCGAGGTACAGAGATGCTGCTGCGGCAGCCCCTCCAACCCCAGAGCAACGGGCCACAAGCCTTCTGCTATGCGGGCAAGAGCTTCAAGTTGTGGGCCACCTCCCTTTTCTTGCTACACCTGTAGGTATAGTTGAGAACAGGGGGCAGTTGGATGCCTCCCGGAAGCTCACCAGCAGGGGAGAAGTCTTCTGCAGCTTCTGTTCTCTAGCAGGTGATATTCAGTGGTAGACTGCCTCAGATGCTGGAGGTTCCATATAGACATCCTGACTGGTTGCCTTTGGTAGCCTCCTCTTCCTCCTCGCATTTGTCCAGTCCCCTCTGATAGCCATCTAAGCCGCTAGCCACCATCCCGTCTTGTGTCAGTGAGTTCCAAAAGTTCAGCTACAATGGCAAAGAAAAAGCGCTTTACATGTGTTGTTAATAATAATAATAATTATAATAATAAAAAAAATTATTTATACCCCACCCTCCCCAGCCAAGGCCGGGCTCAGGGCGGCTAACAACCAATAATAAAAACAAGTTGAATGAATACAACTTAAAAACAAGATTAAAATACAGTACAACATTAAAACTTTAAAATTCCTTCTAGCACTGTGACACCAGATGGCGCCGTGAAGTTTCGTTTTTGCTAACCTGATTTCTCATACAAAGTTTAAAACACGTTTAACTAAAACATTTCTTTGATGTGTCTAGATCCTGAATACCTGCAGTTTCTATGTAACATGACAGCGAAAGGGGGAAACTTGCTACCTCTGTACTGCACATGCCTTTATCCAGTGGCGTAGCGTGGGTTGTCAGCACCCAGGGCAAGACAAGTAATTTGTGCCCCCTAACCCATGGATTTGCGCCCCCTAACCCTAACCCCCAGATGTTGCGCCCGGTGCGGCCCCTGCACCCCCCACGCTATGCCACTGCCTTTATCCTAACTTCTGTCATGAGTTCCTTGGAGAAAACGGTGGCAGTATGCAAATATTGTACAGTAGTAGTATTTGCGATGATGAAGATGCACCTGAAATAAAAGTCATCGGCTGCCCTACCATCTGTGGGCCCCAGAGGGCCCCAGAGCACTGCAGTTCTGCCCGCTGCCTGCTGATGACGGCTGCTGCTGCGTTGTGCCCGTTTACGCAGCAGGCTCTTTGCAAGGAGGGGATGCGTGGAGGGGGGGGGGGGCATCTTGGCCAGGGATGAAAGCGGCCCACCGCTTCTGCCAGAACCTCCCGTCGCCTTATAACGGTACGCTAATGAGCCCCATGAGGCAACGTGGGGGTCAAACCACCCCAAAACATCGAGGCGCTTGAGGCTGAAACTCCCGAGCTGCACGGAGACAATCAGGCTAATTCAAAGGACACGAAATTCCCCGGAGAGGCGCAGGCCAGCCTCCTTCGGATGAGCAGGCGCTGGCGGCCCCCCTGCGCTGCCCCCGACTCTTCCAGGGGAGGGCTTGCGCCCAGTGGGGGGTGCGATCAGCCTGCCCGCCCCCACGGGCCAGGCCCATCCATCTTGCCACGCAGGGCGGCTCCAGCAGCAGGCAAGGTCCTCGGGGCGGGTGGCTGCGGGTGCGCCGGAGCTGCCCCGGTGGCGCGCCCTGCCGGGGATGCCCAGAAGCCTCTGAGCAAAAGGAGGGAGTCGCTTCCACCGCCCCCTTTCCCTCGTCCTGGCTGGGGGGCAGGACAGTCGAACTCAATGGCGAGTTAATCCTCCCGTTCAGGGAACGTGCGCCCTCCCCGGTCTAAAGACCATCCGAAGGGGGCATGGAGAAGGACGAGATGGGGCTGTGATTGGCGGGGTCGGGGGGTGCAGGTGTGCCTCCAGGCAGACCCTCCTCTCCCCTCTGCGTTATGGCAGATCGCCAGCTCCGATCCTGCCCGGGGTCCGGGCGCCCCGAGCTGCCATCACCCAGCTGCAAGGTGCCGGGAGCGCACGCAGGCGCCGGGCCCGGGCTCCAGGGATGGTCTCGCTGCCTGGGGAGGCGCCTTTGGTGGAGGCTGGGCGCTGTCCGGCCGGCCCCCGCGGCCCCCCAGGACGTCTGCCCGGCGAGAGGAGGGGGCTGCCGCTCGCTCGTCTCTTCCCCCGCCTTGCGCAGCGGCAGCAGCGGCTGCTCCTCCTCCCCACGCGGGTTGCTGCGGGAGGCGGCCGGACGGTCGCGCTGGCAACGCGCAGCGCCAGGCGAGAGATGCGGGAGGCAGCAGCAGCAGCGGCAACGAGGATGGCGCCGCCGCCGCCGCCGGGAAGGACCAGCGCCCCGCCCGCCGCCGGGCCCGCGTCGCGCCTCTGAAGGTAGGCGAACGGCTCCAAGGGCGGGCAGAGGCCGGCGGGCCAGGCGCGGCGCAGGTGGGGCGGCCGGCTGGGCCCCAGCTCTGCCCGGCTCCAGAGGACGCCTATTGCTGCCTGGCAGGGCGAGGCTGCGCCACCGCCCCGGCCAAGGGCATCCAAGCGCCTGACACCGGGGCGAGGCGCTAGGGCGCGCGAGGAGGCATCGCCCTGGCCTTGGGCTCCCGGTACCCGGAGCTCCCGGCAGGAATAGCTCCACGTCCAGGGGAAGCCGAGGCTGCCCGCCGGCCCTGCTACTTTGCGGGGAGGGGGGGTTGCATGGGAGCCCCCCAGGACTGGAGTCGCGTGGAATCGGTCTATGGAAATAGAATCCATCCGAGCTGGGTCGCCGGCTGCTTCCTCGTAGGGGCGCTCGGAGAAGCCCTTTCCGGGAGGGTCTGTCCAGCTTGGACTGAAGTCCCCTCCCCCGCCTTGGGCCTTTTAAATGGGGCTCTTCCATGGTCCGTCCCGTCCCCCAGCTGCCCGCCCTCCACCTGGCCTGGTGGTCTTTGTAGGATGGAGAAGCCCCTCGGGCAGGAAGGAGAGACCCTGCAGAGGCAACAGCCCGGGACTCAGCCTGAGCGCGGAAGCGATTGCTGCGTCGGATCCCTCGGCCTTCCCAGCGGGGAGGGTTCCGGCGCAGGGTCCGTAGGGGGCGCCACTGAGCCATTTGGGGAAGGGGCAGAGCTGCGAAAGCAGTTGAATGGAGTAGGGGGAGGGCAGGGGGAGCTTTATTCAAACTACCTGGGCGAGGGAGCGCAGGAGTGCGCGGGCAGGGCTGGCCTCGAAGGCAGGGGCTCCAAGCCCCTCTTGTGGGGGGGGGGGGGAATTGAAGCACCTTTGGGCTCGGGGTGGGGAAGGTGTCACAATGACTGCCAGCTCATGGGGATGCGGTGGGGGCAGATAAGTCATGGCCTGGAGGGCGTCAACCTCCGAAACAGGTGCAGGCTGCACCTGTTGGGCGCCCGTCAAAGAGCGGGGCAGTATGTGCGGGGCTGAGGCGGGGGTCCAAACCCAGCGCGGGCTGGCAGCTCTAGAGCCTCCCCAGCTAGGCGAGGCAAGTGCAGGGCCTGATCCTCCGGCCCAGAGGCGGCCCAGCCCCTGGCGGCCCCCGTCTCTCCCCGCAGGCCTCCTCCTCCAGCCGGGCGCGGCCCGCTGGTGCTTCGTCACGACGCTCCGCTCGCTGGCTGGCTGCTTCCCCGGCGGCGGCGGGCGGAGGCTCCCAGGCACACAACGCGCGCGCCCTCGGAGCGGCAGCCTTCGGCGTCGGGTGCTCGGCGCTGCCCGCGCAGTCCCCGCAAGCAGCAGCCTCGCTCGCCCGGCCTGGTAAGTGGCGACTTTCTGCGGAGGCAGTTGGGGGTACACCTGTTGGGGTTTTGTCTGTCGTAGACCTCTCGAAGACAGGGCGGGGGGGGGGCAAATAAGCCAGTCCGGCCTGAGCCCCCTTTCCTCCCCAAGCTAGCTAGGAATCGCTCCTTCCTTTCGTTGCATCTACTGCGTAATTAGACTAATTTTGGCGGCCGTCGAGCGGGAGGCGGCTTGGGAAGCGTCGCCCAGGCCGGGCCGAGCGCTGAGCTGCTCCTTTTCGGGGGTGCTGCATAAGGCACCCCCGGCGGACTCTGCCTTGTTGTTCCTCACAGCCAGGGATGGGCGAGGCCAAGAGCGCCAAGTCTCGGCGTCTAACCAACCAGATTAAGCAGGGTTGCCAACTTTTTTTCCGGCGCGGCTCCTGTGCCACATGTCGAGCTCGAACTGCGCACACGAACACAGATGCCGGGATGGCGGTCGGGACTCCGGGGGATAGGAAGCGCTGCTCGACGGCGTGAATCGGGCTCCGTCGGGCTGTTGTTAAAGGCACGGGAGTCCGGCCAAGAAAAGTTGGCGGCTGAGTATCCGAGGGAGGGTCGTCCGCTGGGCTTCGCCAGGGTACAAATTTGGCTCCGGCGACCTTTTCCAAGTTCCTGTCCGAGTCTCCTCGAGAGGACTGGCCTCAATCCCGTCCAGCGCCCTCCGTGAGGTGGGCCTCCTCCCTACTCCCTGGTAAAGGTTAAGAAGGGATCGGGAGCAGCCGAGGTAACGGCTGGCAGGTCAGCCTCTCCCGGACTGGACGTGCCCGGGGGTCCCCCGAGAGTTGACTAGAGCTCCGACGGGCGTGGCAGCCTCCGGCGTCTAAAGTTTGAAAAGAGCTTTTATTGGGGCGGGAGCCGCCGAGCGCGTAATTCGCCTTGCAAAGCCTTCCTCGACGGCTGCGGCGCCTTCGGCCGCCCCTGCCAGCGTTGGCCTCCGCGGTTTGCAAGAGGCGATCCCCGGGCGGCGATTCCGGAGCGGGACCACACACACCGCTGCACCCGCCTCCCCTCCCCGGCGCGCAAACCGCGTGACTGGGACGCGGGGTCGTGAATACCCGAGTTGCCTCGTGGAAATTAAAGTCTTCCACGTATCTGCCCCACTCGTCGTTCTTCCTTTACTTTCAGGGGAGGAGCGGTGCAAAAGGCCCCCGTTTTGTCCGCAACATGAGATCCCTACCTGCAATTCTGACAGAGCTTTGGCTGCCAGTCAGTGTGGGCTGTATATGGCTAGGTGGGCCATTGACAGTGGCGTAGCGTGGGGGGAGCAGGGGGGGCCGGCGGCACCCGGTGCAACATCTGGGGGATAGGGTTAGGGGGCGCAAATCCACGGGTTAGGGGGCGCAAATCCACCGGTTAGGGGGTGCAAATTACTTGCCTTGCCCCGGGTGCTGACAACCCACGCTACGCCACTGGCCATTGATCTGACTGCCCAAGGCAACTTCTGGTGCGCCCCTGTGGCTCTAAGCCCCCCGCCCGCCAAGCTCAGGAGCTCCTTTGTTAGAACCACAAACAGTGCAAGGAAGAAAAAGAGGGGCGCCAAGGGGGTGGGAAGGAAGCCCCAAATGTTTTGAGGCTGGGAGGGCGGGACAGAGGAAGCAAACTCCGCTTAGCCCACCTGGGCCAGCCTGACACTTTCCTGCTGAATCGGGGCCCCAGATCCTGGAAATGGGCTGTAGAGCAGCAGCAGAGGCCTCTAGGTCCTTTTTCCTGCTCCAGACTGAATATCCCACCTGCTCTTTGGTGCGGGGAATTGTCAAGGGGGACAAAGCCGAGGGGGTTGGACTAGATGACCCAGTGGATCCCTTCCAACTCCACAGCTCTGTGAATCTATGATTCTGTGTCCTTGGCTGTGATTAAAAGAGAGAAAGAGTGGCAAGCAAGGCCCCACTCACGGTCCACTGAGGGGCATCCTGATTGCCACACTAGGGAAGCAATTTTATGATGGGGGGGGGGACTCCATCAAGGGCTCTTAGATGGAAGCCTCCCTCGAAAAACAGATTGCCGTGACATGAGATCCTCTTTAGTACCGAAGAAGGGTCCTGCCCAGTGGGACAGGAAGGCGTGGGTGTCCATAGCCCCCGCTCCCCCACCCTACTGGAGGTAGAGCATAGCCATCATGCCTAGTGGTCACCTCCCGCCTTCTCCTCCAACAATCTGCCTAAATTCTCTTTAAGGTCAGCCAAGCTGGAAGCCATCATGGCGTCACTGGTTGTGGGAGCAAATTCCTTAGTTTGTGCTGAGTGGGGAAAGTCCTGAGCCTGGTAACATTCTGCTTCCTTGGGTTCAACCCCATTTCTAAGCAATTCCTCTGCCGCTGCCAAGTGACTCTCTAACAGCCACAGAAGACCATTCCTCTTCTTCCCAACCTTTTCCTTCAGCAGTATCTACTGTTGGGGGGTGGGGAGGAGAGGTAATCGCTCTCATCACCGCATGGCAAGGGGGCCGCAGGTTGGGGGAGACTCAGAGTCTTTATGGGGTGCCAGTGGAAGACCTCAGGGGTGCCATTTCACACCAGCGCAACACTAGATCTGTTTGGCGGCCCCCCTTATCCCCATGTTTACTGACAAAAAGAAGAGTTTGGATTTGATATCCTGCTTTATCACTGGTGGCGCTGTGGGTTAAACCACAGAGCCTAGGACTTGCCGATCAGAAGGTCGGCGGTTCGAATCCCCGCGACGGGGTGAGCTCCCGTTGCTCAGTCCCAGCTCCTGCCAACCTAGCAGTTCAAAAGCACGTCAAAGTGCAAGTAGATAAATAGGTACCGCTCCGGTGGGAAGGTAAACGGCGTTTCTGTGCACTGCTCTGGTTTGCCAGAAGCGGCTTAGTCATGCTGGCCACATGACCCAGAAGCTGTATACCGGCTCCCTCGGCCAATAAAACAAGATGAGCACCGCAGCCCCAGAGTCGGCCACGACTGGACCCAATGGTCAGGGGTCCCTTTACCTTTAAGGAGTCTCAAAGCAGCTAACCATCTCCTTTCCCTTCCTCCCCCACAACAAACACTCTGTGAGGTGAGTGGGGCTGAGGGGGGCCCAAGGTCACCCAGCAGCTGCAGGTGGAGGAGCGGGGAAGCAAACCCGGTTCACCAGATTACGAGTCCACCGCTCTTAACCACTACACCAGACTGGCTCCTTTGAAAACTCCTTTGGAAGGAAAAGATTGTTGGAGGCAGCAGGAGTGCCCGCTTGACCCCGTGACCATGGGTGCCCGAGGCAGTGGGTGCCATGTAGTGTACATGGCCCTGGCACCAAACATTTTGGGTGCCCAGCCCCTTCATGGGAAATTTTGTGGGTGCTTGGGCATCCAGGGCCCCAGGGAGTTGGCACCTAAGGGAGGCAGCAGTGCTTCTGTCTACCAGTTGCTGAAAACCACAGGATGGAAGAGGGATCTTGTGCTTGGGTCCTGCCGCTTGTGGGCTTCCCAGAAGGGGTATCTCTTTGCCTACTGTGAAAACTGGATGCTGGCCTAGGTGGGCCATTGACCTGATCCATCAAGCTCTTCTTACGTTTCTGCGTTACATTTGGGGCTTTAGGGGGGAAGGTGACTAACATGGGATGCAGATAATTCATCCAGCCTCTCTGCAATTTCCTTTTCATCCTTTAGCACACCTTCCCCTCCCCATGCCATCTAATGGCCCAACTCCCTCCCTAGTTGTTCCGCCTGGCCTTTGACTTGGAATCAGTTTGATCCCCTCCCCCTCTTTCCTTTTTCCTTTCTCCTTCTGTGTTGTAACTCCTATTTGGTGACTTCCCTGGCTTTTTTCTGGCCCACGTAGGACCAGTCTGGATAGTTAACCTTGGTGAAGACTTGACATTCTTATCCCCAGAAAAGTTTTTGATTGAGTTTTTCCACTGAAATGAGGCTGCATTTTAATGTTTTAATGTTGTATTTTAATCTTGGTTTTTTTAAGCTGTATTTCGATCAATTGTTTTTATATTTGGTGTTAGCCGCCTGGAGGCTTGGGAGGGCGGGGTATAAATAAAATTTATTATTATTATTATTAGTTGGTCCCCTGGTACTAATGAGCCTGGCAGTTTGTTTCCATGTTGGTCTTGGTGTTTGTTTACTTTGGTGAGAGATGCTCCTCTTTCTAAACGCCTTGAGCTTTCCAGCTACTTGTTCCTGGAGCCCATGCTGCAGTCCATGCTCAGTGCGAGCTGGGAGGTTTCCTGGCAAAGGAAAGGGATGTTTTACAAGCCATCTGCACTTCGGAGAGCAGCTCCCTCCTTGGGCTCAGGGTAAGGCCCAAATGCCCAAGGAGATTAGCTGTCTGGCTCCAGTGAGAGAGAGGGATTTGAGTGGCGCTGTGGGTTAAACCACAGAGCCTAGGACTTGCTGATCAGAAGGTTGGTGGTTCAAATCCCCACGACGGGGTGAGCTCCCGTTGCTCAGTCCCTGCTCCTGCCAACCTAGCAGTTCAAAAGCACATCAAAGTGCAAGTAGATAAATAGGTACCACTCCGGTGGGAAGGTAAATGGCATTTCTGTGCGCTGCTCTGGTTCGCCAGAAGCGGCTTAGTCATGCTGGCCACATGACCTGGGAGCTGTACGCCAGCTCCCTCGGCCAGTAAAGTGAGATGAGCGCCACAACCCCAGAGTCGGTCACGACTGGACCTAACGGTCAGGGGTCCCTTTACCTTTACCAGTGAGAGGGGAAAGAATAGAAGGAGATGCTTCATGCTGAATTGGGCAAAGAAGCTGAGAGGCAGAAGGGAGCAGGGGAATGTCCCCAAAGATGCCTGTCCCAGCTGCTGAAGAATCATAGAAATGTAGAGTTGGAAGATGTCGGACGCAGCCAAATAATACCCGATGAAAGGGGGGACTTTCAGAGGGGGGATTAAGATGGACGTGAAAGTTGCTTGGGGGTCTCCAGGAAAAATGGGCTGGGGTATGGAGAGAGGAGGAAGAGAGAATCGGGTAGGAGGCAGAGAGAGCTGAAGGGAATCGTGTCCCCCTTTGGGGGATCAGCCACGTGGTCATTTTGGTATGTAGTTCATGAGTTTTAAGAATGTTTGCCACACATTTTGAATGAAGCGAAAGCAAATTCCTCTTGACACAGGCAATCCTGTTAAATTAAAATCAGCTTAGCTGTGAGACGAACTGCGAGATCTAGACCTCCAGATTGTTGCGGTGGACAGGGGCGAGCTTTTTTGTGAGTTGCCCCTCCGGTGATGAGGCAGCTGTGACTCTTTTCCATGTCCGAACAAGCGGCAGCTGTCCATCTCCGGGGTGCAGGTTAGGCTACTGCGGTGCAAGGAGCTGCCCTTGAAGGCTGATCAGAGGCTTCCGCTAGTGTGTGTTCTTCAGTCTGTCTCCTGATAGCATTGGGTTGTGGGGTTCTGCTACTCTTGTGCTGCAGTGTCCTGACTGGCTCACACTTCAAAGGTTCAGTGTTAATGATAAAGAACAACCACTTGTGGACCAAGGCTATAAAAACTGGCTCCTGTCCTCCCATCCTATTTCTCCAGTCTGCTGAGAGCCCCCTTCTATTCATTTTGTCCTATCCACATAGTGGACCCATCAGACGCTCTGGCAATTTTGGAACTCCTCTGTCAAAGCTTTTGTAGGAAGCAACATAAGACCTGGCGTTTGGTGCCCAGTGTCTGGCTGGAATGGGTGTGATCCCAATTGGAGATGGTATGGATTTGGCATGTGTGCTTTATTCTGTTCTTTTTTTATGAATTTCGTGGCCTAGCCCCAATTTTCAGGATGTAATTTATTTATCTCATGAAATGTGTAGACTGCTTGGTTGTAAAAACACACACACACACACCCCACAGAGACTTCAAAGTGTTTACAGAAAGATAAAACAATAAAAGTTTCAATAAGAAGAATTAACAACCATAATTTAAAACTTTCAGAAAGTTAAATTAAATATAGACTAAACACAGATTAAAACTCGCATCAACTTGCTAAAAGTCTGGACAGACTTGTCCAAAGAAGAATGTTTTCAGCAGGTACCAAAAAGAGTGCAGGGAACGTTCCAGCTTTATGTCCATAGGAAGGGAGTGTAGAAAGACCAGGTTCTTACAAATGCAGAAAAGGTTTGATGTGGCACAGGTAACAGTGCCAGTTCTGCCTATCAAACCAGTACATTCAGGATGTCACTGAATGTAGCTCCTCTGAGGAGACCTGTGGAGCCTCCAAGCCATCATAGAGGCAGTCTGCCTTCAAGTTCTACTTAGCTGGGACAGGTGGCCATTGGCCTCAAGCCAGGTGTATCTAGCTGGCCATTCTTGGCAGCACAGAACACTGGACTGAAGATGCTCTTGTGGACCTTTAGGAGGCGGGTCTAGTCCAGATTGGTCGATTATGTTCCTATATTTATATCTCATCTATCTTCCATCATGGAACCCAAGGAGGCATGGATGAGGTGCTCCCATGTGGTCCCATCCAGGCACTGGCCAGACCTGCCTACCTTCAGCAAAGTAGTGCCCACACATACCTGCAGACCAAACCCCTGGGAATTAGGGAGGGCTAGTGAGGTCGGATCCAGCAGGACAACGCTTAGGCTTCATTCTGAGGATTGGGAAAACCAGTCCATGCTCATCGTGATGGGAGAGTCTATGAGAAGTGGCAAGAGGCATGTTGGCTTCCCAAATGCTGACTTCATAAACGGATAAACCATTTTCCTGCCTCCTTTCTGGAAAATGTTGGAATGTTATGGGTAGCAGGAAAGGATAGGTTGATTAAATATTGTCCTTCCTAACTCACGCTTGTGAGTTTATTCACATAGCAGAGTACATCCCCCTCTTTACACAGCAGGAAGCTAGTTGCAGATTCGTTTTTGTTGTTTAGTTGTTTTGTTGTGTCCGACTCTTCGTGACCCCATGGACCAGAGCACGCCAGGCACTCCTGTCTTCCCCTGCCTCCCGCAGTTTGGTCAAACTCATGCTGGTAGCTTCAAGAACACTGTCCAACCATCTCGTCCTCTGTTATCCCCTTCTCCTTGTGCCCTCCATCTTTCCCAACATCGGGGTCTTTTCTGTGGGAATGTTCTGGGGTGCAGGAGAGGATATATTGACTAATTATATCCTTATCCAACTTGTACTAACAAGTTCCCAAAATATCAGCAGAGTTTATAGACATTCCCCTTTAAGTTCGCAACGGTAACGCTTGCACAGGTTCGCTAGAACCTCTATAATAATTACTCTGGTAATTTCCCCTTTGTTCCCTCTTAAAATACAAGACACGACACAGTCTTTATAAAAGTATAAAAGAGTTTACTCACGTTCTGTTCACAATATGATCCCAGAAGGTAGGCAGGCTTAAAAAGGTTACATGCAGTTAGAATCTATCTTGTAGCAAGATAGTACTGTCCTCTCTTGGCTGGGAGCCAAGAGGGCATGTTGCTCCTTCAGAAGATGAAGATGGCAAGAGGCAAGAGGCAAGAGACAAGAGAGAGAGTGGCTGCCTGCCCTGTGCTTTTATCATTACCTGCACAGGTGAGGCCACACCCACCTCTGGTCACATGCGGAGGAAGTCCGTCCCCAGGAAGTTTACCTGCTTGCTGGACAGACATCCCTCCCCATGTTCTAACATGTACACTCTAGGAATGTTGTCATTGACTGCTCCTGTGTTTACATCCCACATACCCCTTCTCAGGCAATACAACATACACAAAACATAAACAACTTTATTCAACCACCCAGAGTCCCAGCTTGACACGTAGATTCTGGAAACTCTCTCTTGGTAGGGGTTTCGTCAGGATGTCAGCAGTCATCTCTTGGGTGCTGCAGTAGGATAGTTCCACAAGTCCATCCTGGATCATCTGGCGTATGTAGTGGTATTTAACCCCAATGTGTTTTGTTCTGGCCAGGAACTTCTCACTCTGCGTCAGCTTCAGGCAACTTTGATTGTCCTCTAGCAAGCTGACAGGCCCTTTTCTCACCAACCCAAAGTCCTTTATGAGTTGATCAAGCCAGGCGATCTCTCTGCAGGCTTCTGTTGCTGCAACGTATTCTGATTCTGTGGAAGATAATGCTACACAGCTCTGTTTATAACTGCCCCATGAAACAGGTCCATCACCAAACATGAAAACATGACCACTTGTTGATTTATAATCAGCATTATCCCCAGCCCAATCCGCATCAGTATACCCAACCAACTTAGGGTCTCTGACGGCTGGTAACCTTAATTTACAATTCATGGTACCCTTCAAATATCGCACCACCCTCTTTACACCTGCCCAATCATGCTCAGTGGGAGAATTCACTTTTCTGCTAAGAATCCCCACAGCATTTGCTAAGTCAGGTCTACATGTGGTAACTAAATACAAAAGTTTCCCAATCGCCGACCTGTAGTCATTGTTGTCTGGCAACTGCTTCGAATCCTCCTGATTCTTCAGGAAGTCAGTAGCCATCGGTGTAGCGACTGGATGTGCGTCTTGCATCTGCATGTGCTCAGTTAGCTCGTGGATCTTCTGTCTTTGGCTGAGAAGAAATGAGCCGTCCTCTTCTCTTTCCACCTGGATCCCGAGGTAGTACTGGACATCTCCTAGCTCCTTGACCTCCACCTCTTTGCTAAGGTGTTTTACTATCTGTGTATAGTCTTTCTCACTTGCTGTGGCAATAATCAGGTCATCGACAAAAGCTAAGATATATGAGAATTGTCCATTATTTGACTTACTGTACAAGCACTTGTCAGCGTCGCCTTGCTTGTACCCAAGTTGCGTCAGCATTTTATGCAACTTCTGGTCCCAGGCTCTAGCAGCCTGTTTAAGTCCATAAAGTCCTTTCTGCAGTTTGCACACTAAATGTGCCTCATGTGGTTTCACAAAACCTTTGGGCTGTTTCATATAAATTTCTTCAGAAATCTGCCCATGTAGAAAAGCGGTAGCAATGTCTATGTGTTTCACTCTCATTTTCTTGGAGGCTGCAATGCTCAAAAGCATTCTTACGCTGCTGTACCTCACGGTTGGTGCAAAAACTTCATCATAATCTTCACCAAAACGTTGTGAAAATCCCTGTGCTACAAGTCTAGCTTTGTAGCGCTGCACTTCTCCTTCTGACCCCTTCTTAACCTTGAAAACCCATTTACTGCCAATGGCCTTCTTACCGGGAGGCAGCTCAGTGAGTGTCCACGTCTTGTTCTGATGCAGTGCATCCATCTCCTCCTGTGCGGCCTTCCTCCAGAGACTGGCTTCTGCAGCTGGCATCTCCTGTATCTCTTCCCAAGTGGAAGGTTCCTGTGGAAACGCCGACCCTGCAAAGTAGGACAACCGTAATGGTGGGACACCTTTGTTGGTTCTGGACGAGCGTCTGACCTCTGGTTCTGGGACCGCATCAGCTTCCTCATCCTCCTCCAACGCAGGCATGTCCCCATCTGAGTCCTCATCTTCGTCTCTGGTGCCGCCAGGGTTCTGGTCCTCTGTGTCGCCTGTAGGGGGTGCTGTAACACTCGAAGGCAGATTAGTACTTTGTGGGGTCTCAAAAGGGAAATATACAAGTTCTTGAGTCCTTTCTGACTCATCAGAAGAATCCACAACAGTGTTCTTAGTGTCTACTTTTCCATATTCATCAAAATAAACCGCATGGTATGCATTTGTCTTACCAGTTTGTAAGTCCATAATTCTATATCCTTTGCCTCCAGAGGCGTATCCCACAAGGATACCTGCTTTTGCCCTGGAGTCAAGCTTGTGTCTGTGTTCCTTGGGCACGTGGAAGTAACACGGACTTCCAAACACACGTATGTGCGACAGATTGGGAGCTTTCCCATGCCAAAGTTCAAATGGTGTGCGCTCTGCACCTTTAGTTGGCAGTCTATTCTGCAAATAGACCGACGTGTACACTCCTTCGGCCCACAGCTTCTGTGGCAAACATGCATCCTTTAGCATGCACCTTGTCATGTCCATAATGGACCTAAACTTTCTCTCAGCTATGGCATTCTGCTGTGGTGTGTAAGGAATTGTGGTTACATGTGCAATTCCTTCCTTGGCCAGGAGAGCCTGCATTTCATTTGAGCAGTACTCACCTCCATTGTCGCTCATTAGCACAGCTGGAGCTCTTTGGAATTTATTCTTGACCATGGCAATGTATTCCTGGAGCTTGTCCACTGTCTCACTCTTCTCTTTGAGGAAATATACAACACAAAATCTTGAAAAGTCATCCAGAAATATTAAAATGTATCTATTCTTTCCCAGTGAGGGAACATTCATGGGTCCACATATGTCAGTGTGCACTATGTCAAGCACTTTGTTGCTTCTTTGTTCTGCACAACGTGGAAATGAAGGTTTTACAGCCTTCTCAGTAATACAGCTTATGCACTTTGCTGGAGCTTTGTTGCTCTGCTTTACCTGCAAACCTCTTACAAGATCTCTTTTCTGTAGATCCAGAATGACGTTGGTGTCTCTATGTCCAAGCCTTCTGTGCCACAGGTCCAGATCTGCTTCATCCTTCTGGCTGGAATGTGCCACTTTTGCAGACTGATTCTCTGAAAGATCAAGCTCATATACACCATTGATTAGCTCTGCTTGAGCAAACACTTTGCCATTTCTAGTCACCTTGCATTCTCCATTTCCAAATGTGATCTGGAAACCTTTCTTGTCCAGTGTGGACACGCTGATTAAATTGCAGCTCAGCTCTGGTACATACAAAACTCTAGAGATTGTGTTCTCAATGCATTCATTGTTTATATTGCATTTCAGACTCATGGAACCTGCACCTTTTGCTTTAACAATGTTCCCATCTGCAATTTCAATTTCAGATCCTTCTTCATCATTTATCTCATTAAAATAGTCCTTTTTATATGAAAAATGTGAGCTGGCACCTGAATCAATTATCCATTTATTACGTCTATTCTCACGATTCTGGACAGTTAAATTCCTTTCTTGCAGTAGCCATGTGCATTCACATTTCCCCTTCTTTTCTCCTTTTGGCTGAAAGGGGTGGGGTATCTTGGCTTTAGGAGCCCTGCAATTCTTTGCAATGTGTCCTTCTTTGTTACAATTGAAACAAATCACTTTCTTAGGCATCTCTTTGGACTTTGTAAATTGCCTAGATGCATAACTACTGTCTTTGCTTCTAGCATTTCTCACTGGAGATTCAGCTCTATCTCTGCATTCTTCTTTTAAATAACCAATCAAGTCTTTAAAAGTCAGACCTTGTCTATGATCCATCAAACTTACAAATGCGCTAAAGCGTGGTCCAAGTGATGACAACAAAAATGCTATCTTTGTATCTTCATCAAAAGCTTTGGGAGTCAAATCAATTCTCTGAATAATCTCAGTAAACTTGTTGATGTGCTCTGTGAATTCCTCTTTTGAATTCATCCTCACTCTGGTTAATTTACACACCAAGTTTCTGAAGCAGTTTATGCTAGATTCTCCATACACGCGCTCAATATCTCTTAAGATTTGAGATGCATCATCTGTACTATTTATTAATGATAGCTGCTCATCACGAAGTCCACTCAAAATTATGTGTCTAGCTTCGCTGTTCATGCGTTTCCAAGCACTTATCTTGGCTAAAGCTTCCTCAGACGATCCCGTAGGTTGAGGGTTTAAAGCTTCCAAAATGTGCTTATAATCTAAACATGCTATCAAGCGCTGCTTCCAGTGTATGAAATTGTGTTCATTCAGCACAGGCATTCCTAGCTTTGCATCACTATCAAAAGCTGCTCTAGCCATCTTAAAATCCAAAAATTTGAAAATTCTTCAAAATTTCAAAATTTCTCAAAATTTTAAAATCAAAATCTCAAAAATCTCAAAATACAAAACAATTCTTCACTGCCTTGGGTCACTGTGAACTCTGAGGGAAGGGGGGGGTGCTTAATCCCCACTGCACAATGGAACAAAGGACCATGTGCTTACCAGGAAGTTAACTCAGAAAAATACTACTCAACTCAAAATCACAATCCAACGCAATCCTTCAAAAATACGCAGAAATATGCAATACTGGGGCCCATAACCCTTTGTGGGAATGTTCTGGGGTGCAGGAGAGGATATATTGACTAATTATATCCTTATCCAACTTGTACTAACAAGTTCCCAAAATATCAGCAGAGTTTATAGACATTCCCCTTTAAGTTCGCAACGGTAACGCTTGCACAGGTTCGCTAGAACCTCTATAATAATTACTCTGGTAATTTCCCCTTTGTTCCCTCTTAAAATACAAGACACGACACAGTCTTTATAAAAGTATAAAAGAGTTTACTCACGTTCTGTTCACAATATGATCCCAGAAGGTAGGCAGGCTTAAAAAGGTTACATGCAGTTAGAATCTATCTTGTAGCAAGATAGTACTGTCCTCTCTTGGCTGGGAGCCAAGAGGGCATGTTGCTCCTTCAGAAGATGAAGATGGCAAGAGGCAAGAGGCAAGAGACAAGAGAGAGAGTGGCTGCCTGCCCTGTGCTTTTATCATTACCTGCACAGGTGAGGCCACACCCACCTCTGGTCACATGCGGAGGAAGTCCGTCCCCAGGAAGTTTACCTGCTTGCTGGACAGACATCCCTCCCCATGTTCTAACATGTACACTCTAGGAATGTTGTCATTGACTGCTCCTGTGTTTACATCCCACATTTTCCAGGGAGTCTTCTCTTCTCAAGAGGTGGCCAAAGTCTTGGAGCCTCAGCTTCAGGATCTGATTAAGCAATCCAGTTTGGCATTCGTAAGAGAATAAAGAATAAAAACAGTCTTCTTTTAAAAGTAATAAGAAGTTTACTCACATTCAGTTCACAGTTGTATCCCTGAAGGCAGGCTTTAGAGTTACAGAAGAGGGTTTGAGTTCATCCCATGTGGGAGCTCATCCCACATGCTGCTAGCTGAAAGCCAGCAGTGCAGTCCAAGAGAAGAAAAGGCATTAGAAGAGGAACGTGGCTGCGTGACTGGACCTTTTGTGGGGTCTGGAAGGGTCACGCCCACCTACCTGGTCACATGCAAGGGAAGGATGCTCCAGACCAGGTGTAACAGGAAGTTCAACTAGCTGGACCAACACTCCCTTGTATGTCCACTCTAGGCAAACAGGAAATGTTGTATTTGACTGCTTATGTCACATCCCACAGAAAAGCCTCCCCATCAGCTGAGATGCTTCTAGGGGGGTGTAGAAGCTTGCCTTGTGCCAAGCCTAGCCACTGGTCCGTCTAGCTCAGGGACCAGGGTTGTCCACACTAGCAGTGGAAGCCTCTGAACCTTCCATCCCACCTTCAAGATGTTGCTGGATCACAGTTCCTTTCACCCACTGCCCATGTTGCTGGCTGAAGGTGAGGGTTGCGGGGAGTCCAGCAGCACCTGAAGATGCCACCAGTTGAACAAGGCTGTTTTCCAGCCATGGAATGGAACTGGGCACCTTTCTGGGTGCAAAACATTTACCCTTCCAGAGAGCAAAGACCCCTGTTGGGCAAGACTGCAGCGGATCCTGCCTGCAACAGATCCTGCCCTGGTTGGCTTTCAGCTTAGGAGCACTTCTTTATCCCTTAGAGCATTGGGGAGGAGCACAGTAGGAGCCCTTAGTTAAGCAGACAGTCAGGATGGCACAGAGATTGGGGGGGGGAGTCTCCAGCTGATGGGGAAGGGGGGCCCCTTCCAGCTGCCAGATTTATGCAAGTGCCCTGACCTCTCCTCCCCTCCCCCCATTGCCTCACCACAAAGGAACTTAGGAAATGTCACCCGGCTGCTCTCTGCTCTTCCGTGTTCCGGACATTCAGATCCAGAGTTTTGGGAGTGCGGCAGTGCCACGGCTGGGCTGCCAGGAAGCTGCCAAGGAAGGCTGAAAGGTCTGTCTTTTCCCACCAGGCAGCCCTCCCTAATGCACTTGTGCACATCCAGGCACACAGTGGATGCCTGGACAGGACAGGGAAGGCCCTTAGCTGGCTGATAAGGTTTGTGCCAGAAAGACTCTGAGAGAAGGCACTGCGGGGCTGGGGACGGAGAGGAGACTGTCAGCCAGGAAGTTTGAGTTTCTTTTTTAAGTTTGCAGGGACCTGAGTTGGAAGATTGGAAAAAATTTAAAGCATATCTTCAGAAATGTTGTAAAATTAAGGAATGTTAGAAAGATGTTGGAAAAAGAAAATTAGGTGATTTTGGTAGAAATAATATAAAGGATTAAGTAAAAATGAGTTGATGAACTTGATGAAAGAGAGGACGTTAAATTATAATATAATAAATTACTTAAATGAAAATAAGGTTGGAAGGATTTGCTGAAATAACGATTTGAACTAGAATACAAAATTGGGAGGTAAGGGGAGGTCAAGGAAATAAGTAAAGGAAGAAAGTTATGTAAAGGTCTAATCAGTTCTTTTTATATTTTGAAGTGAATATATTTTTCATTTTCATTTTTATTTTATTTTTCTTTCTTTGTTGTTGTTGTATTCTTTCTTTGTATTTTGTATTGTTCTTTTTTCCTTCTTGTAACTTTTAAACTCTGAATAAATATCTTATATAAAAAAAAAGTTTGCAGGGACCTGGGGAACCGCCAGAAGGCCCTCGGCGCTGGATCTCAGTGTCCTGGCTGAACGATGGGGGTGGAGCATTAAGGCCCCCAACTGTAGTGGCAGAGCACAGCCATCATGACTAGTAGCCAGTCTTTGTGGTCTTGCCCAAGCGAATAACTCTGGATTCCCATGAAAAGCTTTGCAGAGTCCCTGGCATCAAAACATCCAGTAACTTTTCTGCTGGGCAAGTTTCCTTTCTCCCCACCAGTCCGGGGTGGGTTTCAAATTCCCTGGAGGTCCTTATTGCCAAACTGTGTGCTGTAAGAGAGCCATTTAGCAGGTTTGTTGCATTTTATAGAATCATCAAATTGTAGAAGGAAGGAACTCCAAGCATCATCTAGTCCAACATCTATGTGGGAATGTTCTGGGGTGCAGGAGAGGATATATTGACTAATTATATCCTTATCCAACTTGTGCTAACAAGTTCCCAAAATATCAGCAGAGTTTATAGACATTCCCCTTTAAGTTCGCAACAGTAACGCTTGCACAGGTTCGCTAGAACCTCTATAATAATTACTCTGGTAATTTCCCCTTTTGTTCCCTCTTAAAATACAAGACACGACACAGTCTTTATAAAAGTATAAAAGAGTTTACTCATGTTCTGTTCACAATATGATCCCAGAAGGCAGACAGCTTTAAAAAGGTTACATACACTTAGAATCTATCTTATAGGAAGATAGTACTGTCCTCTCTTGGCTGAGAGCCAAGAGGGCATGTTGCTCCTTCAGAAGATGAAGATGAGAGAGAGAGATATGGCTGCCTGCCCTGTGCTTTTATCATTTACCTGCACAGGTGAGGCCACACCCACCTCTGGTCACATGCGGAGGAAGTCCGTCCCCAGGAAGTTTACCTGCTTGCTAGACAGACATCCCTCCCCATGTTCTAACATGTACACTCTAGGAATGTTGTCATTGACTGCTCCTGTGTTTTACATCCCACAATCTATATCCCAGTCTTTCCTCCAAGGTGCCCAAGGTGGCGTAGATGGTTCTTCCCCCTCCTCATTTAATCCCCATAACAACCTTGGACTACTGCAATGTGTTCTACGTGGGGCTACCTTTGAAGGTGACCCAGAAACTGCAATTAATCCAGAATGCAGCAGCTAGACTGGTGACTGGGAGTGGCCGCCGGGACCACATAACACTGGTCCTAAGAGAACTGCATTGGCTCCCAGTACGTTTCCGAGCACATTTCAAAGTGTTGGTGCTGACTTTTAAAGCCCTAAACGGCCTCAGCCCAGTATACCGAAAGGAGTGTCTCAACCTCCACCGTTCAGCCCGGACACTGAGGTCCAGCTCTGAGGGCCTTCTGGCAGTTCCTTCATTGCGAGAAGTGAGGTTACAGGGAACCAGGCAGAGGGCCTTCTCGGTAGTGGCGCCCGCCCTGTAGAACACCCTCCCTTCAGATGTGAAGGAAATAAGCAGATATCTTCTCTTTAAAAGACATCTGAAGGCACCCCTCTTTAGGGAAGTTTTTAATATTTAATGCAATATTGTTTTTAACATTTGATTGAAAGCCACCCAGAGTGGCTGGGGAAACTCAGCCAGATGGGCGGGGTATAAATAATAAATTATTATTATTATTATTATTATTATTATTATTATTAACCTTGTGAGGCGAGGCTAAGAGGCAGCAACAGCCCCAAAATCACCCAGTGCAGGTCAATTCTGTGTCCAGGGCACCTGTTTACCAGCTCCATCTGGTATGCAGGCTGAGACCCTACCTGCCTGCAGACTGTCTCGCCAGAGTGGTGCATGCTCTAGTTATCTCCCGCTTGGACTACTGTAATGCGCTCTACATGGGGCTACCTTTGAAGGTGGCCTCGGTCCAGTATATCTGAAGGAGTGCCTCCACCCCCATCGTTCTGCCCGGACACTGAGGTCTAGCGCTGAGGGCCTTCTGGAGGTTCCCTCACTGCGAGAAGTCAAGTTACAGGGAACCAGGCAGAGGGCCTTTTCGGTAGTGGCACCCACCTTGTGGAACGCCCTCCCACCAGATGTCAAAGAGAGAAAAAACTACCAGACTTTTAGAAGACATCTGAAGGCAGCCCTGTTTAGGGAAGCTTTTAATGTTTAATAGGTTATTGTATTTTAGTGTTCTGTTGGAAGGTGCCCAGAGTGGCTGGGGAAACCCAGCCAGATGGGTTGGGTATAAATAATACATTATTATTATTATTATTATTATTATTATTATTATTATTAACTTCAGCAGCAGTTCCTCCTTGTAAGGGTCCCAGGCAGCCTTCTCTTTGCAGAGTTGAGAGGCAGCTCAGCTCAGTAGCAATTGGCACAGGCACCAGAAAAGTCAAGAAGCCGGTTTGCAGCGCCTGCTCTCTCTCCCACCGAACAGCAGGAGCTGCCTGGAATGCTGAACCCTGTTTGGGGGTGGCTGAGATCCAAGGCAAGTCTGGGATGCAACACACCCAGCTGTGTAGCTTGCAACAGCAGAGGAAATGTGTGTATCTGGACTTCGTTTTTCCATCTCGTTCTGTTCAGCAGGAAACATCAGCCCAGCTGCTGACGCTTTGTCCCACCAGCTTGAAACACTCTCGCCTGCATCTGAAGCTTCTAACAAACTAGACAGTCAGTGACTTGTCTCTGGTTGCTTGTTTGCAGGAAGCAGGACTGCCCGTTATATTGTGCTGCCTGAGGTGGAGGGCGAAACGGGGAGCATCCAGAAGCAGGCTGACTGCAGGAACATTTGTGGGAATGTTCAGGGATGCAGGAGAGGATATATTGTTTGATTATAGCCTTTCCAACTTGTGTTAACAAGTTCCACAATTTCAGCAGAGTAACATTCCCCTTTTTAAACTTGCGGCAGATGCATTTGCTCAGGCTTGCTAAAGCCTCTATAATAACTATTCTGGTATTTTCCCCTTATTCCCTCATAAAAGATAAGACACAACACAGTCTTCTATAAAAGTATTAAAAGAGTTTACTCACATTCTGTTCACAATTGGATCCCAGAAGGCAGACTTAGCTTAGAAAAGTAACATACACCTGGAAACTATCTCATAAGGAGACAGTCCCTTTGTCCTCTCTTGGCTGGAAGTCAAGAGAGCATCTTTGGCTAAGCAGATGTTGCTTCTTCAATGCATGTAGTCAAAGATGGCTGCCCTGTCCTGTGCTTTTGTCATTACCTGCACAGGTGAGGCCATGCCCACCTCTAGTCACACGCAGAGGAAGTCTGTCCCAGGCCAGAAAGAAACAGGAAATTTACCTGCTGGCTGGACAGACATTCATCCCCGTGTGTAAACATGTTCACTCTAGGAATGTTGTACTTGACTGCTCTTGTGTTTCACATCCCACAACATAGACTTTGGGCTTCTCTTCTAGGGCATCTTTGCAAATCTCCAGGTAGAACCTGCTCTGCCTTCTGCACCTGTGGCTCAGATGCCAGCTTTGGAAATGGAAAATTCTGAGTGGTGCTGTGGTGAGAACATACCCCTTCTGGCAACTGGCCTAGAAGCAAAAATAGCAGCAGCCAGGCCAGTTTTGGGGGTGATGGTGTGCTTGCTTGCTCTTTTCCTCACAGATCACCAATGCCAGGAAGGGCCTGCTGTTGTCTGCCTTGCGAAAAGGGCATATCTAGGCCAGACTGACATCCTATATAGAAAAAGGGTGTGGGGCTGTGTGTGTTTGTGTGTGCGTGTGTGTGTTGCTTTTTCCCTGAGCCTGACTGCGCTCAGCTCTCTCCTTATGGCAGTTTCCGTGCCATTAACTTGGTGGCTCCTACATTAAGATTTCATTGTCTCTAATGGACTCTGCTGAAAAGGGAGAGGGGGGAGGGGCACTTCCTTGAGCCCCTCCGCCGCCGCCGCCACTGCCGCCCTCAGAAATCCATGGGAAACTTGTGGCTTTGAGCTGCCAGCCGCTTGTGATTCAATGGAGGCTCTTCAGATGGAACGAGAGAAGTGGACACACCTCTGTTTACTCCAATGCGCTCCCGCTGCTGCCTTGGGGAGTGGGGTGTCTGCACATTAGCCACACTCCATTTCTCTCTCCTGTGAGATGCTCTGCTTGACGCAGTTTTTCCCTAAACCAGCTTCAATCTGATTTGATGGAGGGGTAAAGAAAAACCACTGAGCCTAGGACTTGCCGATCAGAAGGTTGGCGGTTCGAATCCCTGCGACGGGGTGAGCTCCCATTGCTCAGTCCCTGCTCCTGCCCACCTAGCAGTTCAGTCGTAGCCGACTCTGGGGCTACAGCGCTCATCTCACTTTACTGGCCAAGGGAGCCGGCGTACAGCTTCCGGGTCATGTGGCCAGCAGCATTAAGCCGCTTCTGGCGAACCAGAGCAGTGCACAGAAACACCGCTTATCTTCCCGCCAGAGCGGTACCTATTTATCTACTTGCACTTTGATGTGCTTTCAAACTGCTACGTTGGCAGGAGCAGGGACCGAGCAACGGGAGCTCACCCCGTCACGGGGATTCGAACTGCCAATCTTCTGATTGGCAAGTCCTAGGCTTCTGTAGTTTAACCCACAGTGCCACCCGCGTCCCTCTGGGTTTCATAGAATAACAGAATTGCAGAGTTGGAAGTGCCATCTAGTTCAACCCCCTGCTATGCAGAAATCACAGCTAAATGTATGTGAGGAAAGCTACTTTATGTCCCAGCCAGACCCACAAGCCTTTTTGCTCCTGCCCATGAGTGCCCCAGAGGCTTCCTGCCAGTGCCACTGGTGGTGCCCTCCCTGGTCATTGGTGCCACATGCACCCTCCAGCAGGCATCCTGGAGCCCCAGGCACCCATTTCCAGGGGCTCCTGGGACTCTAGAAGGAGCTGAAGGGCAGCGCAACCTAGTGGGTGATGCCAACAGAGGACATGCAAGTGAACTGAGGAGTCACAAGGTGGCAGGTGGCACCCAGCCCAGGTCTACTGGGGACTTGAGGAAATGTACTTCCAAGTTGGCAGCATGACCGGCATACCTGTACCATATATCCAGTTGGTGGGGGCGGTATAGACAGGGGGAAGTGTGGTGTAATGGTCAGAGTGTCAGACTAGGACTGGGAGACGGAGGATTGAATCGCCACTTGGCCAGGGGGCTCGCTGGATAACGTGGGGGGGGCAGTCACTGCCTCTCAGCCTGACCTACCTCACAAGGTTGTTATGGGGATTCAGTGGCGTAGCGTGGGGGGGGGGGTGCAGGGGGGGCTGGCCGCACCGGGCGCAACATCTGGGGGTTAGGGTTAGGGGGCGCAAATCCACGGGTTAGGGGGTGCAAATTACTTGCCTTGCCCCGGGTGCTGACAACCCACGCTACGCCACTGTGGGGATTACATGAGGTGCGGGGAAAGAACCATAAAAATGCCACTTCGATCTCTTTGGAGAAACAGGTCGGATAAAAATGCAAAACATTGACCACGAACAATGAAACGTATATTGCAGATATATTTTTCCCACGTTTATTATGCTATTTGTTGTGATGCACGTGAGAAAACTCGGTATACTTGTTTGCAAAAACCCACTAAAATGCAAACAAACAAATCGAGAAGCCTTGGCCAGGTCGCGGGGGTTCCTGGTGCAAGGCCCGACGGGGCGCCTCCGCTGCCTCCCTGCCTGCGGGCCCCTCGCTGGGCGAGTCCGGCCGGCCCCTCCGGCTGCTTCTGGAACTTGTGACCCGGCCGAGCGCGCTTCTGGCACCGTCAGCGGCTTTTCCATCGCCGCGGCCTCCTGACCCCGCGAGCTCGTGCAGCCGGGAGAGGAAGGGAGCGAGGCGGGGAAGGCCCGGGCCGGCTGCCTCCCTCTCTCTCTCCTCGGCTGTCGGAAGCGCACTTCCCCGCGGCTGCCGATCCCCGCTGGTGGGAACTCTGGACGCGCTCAGAGGCACCCTTGGGTCTGGCTGGGCGCCCGCGGCTTCTGCTTATCTGCTGGCAGCCGGCGGGCCGGGCGGGGCGGCGCGAGGTCGGAGGGGGCGCGAGCCGGGCGGGCCCCTGCCCGGGCGCAACAGATAAGCACCACCGAGGGCGCTCAGCACCAGCCGAAAGGCAGCCCAAGCGCCACTGCGCGCCGCCGCCCCGTCGGGCGCCCTCGGCTCGCTTTGAGTATTTCCTATGTAGGTTCTCCGGGGCAGAGGTCTCGACTGCTGCCCTAGGAGACCTCTGCGCCACCAGGACGTTAACAGAAACGCGGCTTGAGTGGAGCAAAACCCGTTCACACGGCGGAGCTCCGGCAACCTTCCTCCGCGGGTTTTGGACTCTGATTCACATCAGAGCCGCTGGCGCCGCTGGCTGGGACTGATGCATCCCAAAATATCTGGAAGGGGTCTTTGGGCTTCGTCCAAGTCGCTGCAGAGCCACTGGAAATGCAGCGAGAGAGGGTCTGCATAGCAGTTTGAGGGGGAAACGTGTTGAATGAGGCGTTGCTGCTGCTGTCCTGATCCTTTTAGTCCACCTGGGCAAAGATGCAGAGTGATGGGTGCAGCTCTTTCGCCAACCTGGTGTCCTCCAGGTGTTTTGGACTACAACTCCCATCAGCCCCAGTGACATGTGTCTGTGCCTCATACAGGGCTGATGGGAGTAGTAGTCCAGAACACCTGGAAGGCACCAGGCTGGTGCAGAATCACGCTTTCTAGTTTATTGACAGCTTGGGTCCTATACCAGCCCCTTGTGAAAACCACTAGCTGGGCTGGCGCCTTGTTAAACTATGGAACTCTCTGCCACAGGAGGCAGTGATGGCCACCAGCTTTGCTCTGCCTCTATTTTTTCCCCATGGTCAGAGGCGGCGGCGATGCTGGAAACCGCAAGAGGCTGTTCTTGTGCTCAGGTCCTGCTTGTGAGTTTCCCGTTTTGGGTGGTTGGCCACTGTGAGAACAGGGTGCTAGACTAGATGGGCCATTGGCCTGATCCAGAAGGCTCTGCTTATGTTGTTACGTTTTGTGAGGAAGGGAAGCTCCCTTTTGCCAGTGCTTTCCCAGAAGCCTAGGGATGCGGGTGGAGCTGTGGGTTAAACCACAGAGCCTAGGACTTGCCGATCAGAAGGTCGGCAATTTGAATCCCCATGAAGGGGTGAGCTCCCATTGCTCAGTCCCAGCTCCTGCCAACCGAGCAGTTCCAAAGCACCTCAAAGTGCAAGTAGATAAATAGGTACCGCTCTGGCGGGAAGGTAAATGGCGTTTCCGTGCGCTGCTCTGGTTCGCCAGAAGCGGCTTAGTCATGCTGGCCACATGACCCAGAAGCTGTACGCCAGCTCCCTCGGCCAATAAAGTGAGATGAGTGCTGCAACCCCAGAGTCGGACACGACTGGACCTAAGGGTCAGGGGTCCCTTTACCCTTTACCTTTACCTCCCAGAAACCTTACCTGAGGAGCCAACTTGGTGATGCGGTTCAGAGCACCTCAGCAGCTGGCTCATGCAAAAGTCCCCTCCCCCCCCCGAGAGCCGCCTCATACGCCCTCTTGAGAACAAAGGGACGTGTCTTCCTCACCCAGTCCTCCTTGCCCTCCCCTTGACTTTCTGAGCCTATGGAAAATGCCTATGGAAAATCTGAGTGCCTGGATGCTGCCAAGCCTGAGTGGCCGACCTCTCCGGCACACACAATGTGCCCTTCATGCTCCCTGCCTGCTAACGCTGCCGCCGCGCACAGACCCGGCTTTCAGGCAGATGAATGGGACACGCCTGGTCCCAGCATCTTCCACAGGGGATTCCAGATTCCTCCACAATCCCCTGCCGTCCAGGAAAGAGCTTTTCTGTTTAGCTGCAAGGACGTGAGGCAACTAAGTCACAGAGAGAAGGGCAGCAGAAAGAGACACTTTTTCTAGAGGCTCGTTCCTTCTGCAGTCATTGCAAGGCAAATTTCGGAGGCAACAGCACCTTAAAAACTTACCAGGTTTATTTTTGTTGGGACCTTTGTGGGCCAGAGGCCAGCACAATAACTCTGGTAGCCCTTTAGGTATCTATTTGCTGCAGAAGCAGCCGCTCAGAACAACTTCTTTTTCCTGGTCAGTACCAGCTAGTTAATACCCCATGAGGGCACACGTGACATCATCATCATCATCATCATCATCATTATTATTTATTATTTTGCTCCAACATGCATCACTTTACCCTTTGGTATCTGAAGAAGTGTGCATGCACACGAAAGCTCATACCTAGAACTAACTTAGTTGGTCTTTAAGGTGCTACTGGAAGGAATTTTTTTATTTTGTTTTGACTATGGCAGACCAACACGGCTACCTATCTGTAACTAACACTTTACCCTTGACATTGAATTGCATTTGCCATTTTTCCACCCATCCACTCTGTTCAGAGAGGTCCTTTCGGAGCTCTTTGCAACCTCTCTTTGTTTTAACAGCCTGAACAATTCAGTGTCAGCAACCGTATTTGGCAACATCTTCACTGCTCACTCCTAACTCTGGATCCTTTATGAACAAGCTGTGCATGTTTGAGGGAGGGGCAAGGTGAGCGTCAGGGCAGCCCTCTGCAACCAGATGTGCTGGTGGGCTGATGGGGAGTTACAGTCAAAAACATCTGGCGGGCACCACCAGACACAAAAAGGTTGGGCTAGGATGTAGTTGCAACTTTGAAACTTTGCACTTTTTGCTTAAGCCTTTCCTTTTGTTTCTAAAATGGTTACATAGCTTTTCTGTTCAAAAAGACACAAATTATACATATACATTTGCCAGGAGAATGATTAAAAAACAAAGTCATGGAGGCAGGAATGCCATCTTGGCACCGTGACCACAGGAGGGGAGAGTTGCTCTTAGAATAGAATAGAATAGAATAGAATAGAATAGAATAGAATAGAATAGAATTTATTATTTATACCCCGCCCATATAGGGACGCAGGTGGTGCTGTGGGTTAAACCACAGAGCCTAGGACTTGCCGATCAGAAGGTCGGCGGTTCAAATCCCCGTGACGGGGTGAGCTCCCGTTGCTCGGTCCCTGCTCCTGCCAACCTAGCAGTTCGAAAGCACGTCAAAGCGCAAGTAGATGAATAGGTACCACTCCGGCGGGAAGGTAAACGGTGTTTCCATGTGCTGCTCTGGTTCGCCAGAAGCGGCTTAGTCATGCTGGCCACATGACCCGGAAGCTGTACGCCGGCTCCCTCGGCCAGTAAAGTAAGATGAGCGCCACAACCCCAGAGTTGGCCATGACTGGACCTAATTGTCAGGGTTTCCCCAGCCACTCTGGGCGGCTTCCAACAAAGTATTAAAATACAGAGGTCTGTTAAACATTAAAAGCTACCCTAAAGAGGGCTGCCTTCAGATGTCTTCTAAAAGTCTGGTAGTTGTTTTTCTATTTGACATCTGGTGGGTGGGCGTTCCACAGGGCGGGCGCCACTACCAAGAAGGCCCTCTGCCTGGTTCTCTGTAACTTGGCTTCTTGCAGTGAGGGTACCGCCAGAAGGCCCTCGGCGCTGGACCTCAGTGTCCAGGCAGAACGATGGGGGTGGAGACGCTCCTTCAGGTATACTGGACCGAGGCCATTTAGGGCTCTAAAGGTCGGCACCAACACTTTGAATTGTGCTCGGAAACGTACTGGGAGCCAATGCAGATGTCTCAGGACCAGTGTTATGTGGTCCTGGCGGCTGCTCCCAGTCACCAGTCTAGCTGCCGCATTCTGGATTAGTTGTAGTTTCCAGGTTACCTTCAAAGGTAGCCCCACATAGAGCACATTGCAGTAGTCCAAGGTCCTGCTCATGGGTTTCCCACAGACATCTGACTGGCCACTGTGAGAACAGGATCCTGGGCTAGATGGGCCACTGGCCTCAGGTGTGTTTTTAGGGTGGTGCGGCCGATGTGGTCGCACTGAGTGCTGCAATGCGCTGCAGGGGGCACCACAACAATGCTGTAGACCCGAGCGCAAAAGGGGGGCACTGAATTTTAGCCTTGCCCAGGGTGCCTCTGAAATTTTAGAGCCCAAAGTCTGCTACTGCTGGCCTGATCCAGGAGGCTTTTCTTATGTTCTTGAGTCCTTAAGGCAGCCATACAGAAATCCCTTTGTTTCATCTGTGGTTAATGGCTGCATTCTGTTTCCACTTCCTCTGGGCCTGGGACTCTCTCTTTGGGCTCTACCATGTGGACCTTAACTATCATGGAGTTTCCTTTGCGCAGATGCACCTTGAGAAAGGCTCTGTGTCATTGATTCCTAAATATTCCTTCTGTTTTTCCTGCGAAATGATCTTCCTCGTGGGTCTTTCCAAGTGTCTGCTCTTTGCTCTTCTTCCTCCCTTTCTCTTTGAAGCAAAACGTTAGGGGTCTAGGAGGCTGCCTTAACTGTCAGGGGTCCTTTACCTTTTGAAGTCCAGCCATGAATGACTCTGGGGTTGCGGCGCTCATCTCGCTTTATTGGCCGAGGGAGCCGGCGTACAGCTTCCGGGTCATGCGGCCAGCAGGACTAAGCCACTTCTGGCGAACCAGAGCAGTGCACGGAAACGCCGATTACCTTCCCGCTGGAGCGGTACCTATTTATCTACTTGCGCTTTGACGTGCTTTCGAACTGCTAGGTGGGCAGGAGCTGGAACCGAACAACGGGAGCTCACCCCGTCGCGGGGATTCGAACTGCCAACCTTCCGATCGGCAAGCCCAAGGCTCAGTGGTTTACACCACAACACCAACCAAATCCTTGGCCTAGCTAGCTTAGTAATGGCTCTCTGAAATTCCAGACAGGGAATCTTTCCTAGCCCAACATGGAAGTTCCAGCTGGGATGGAACCAGGGATTTTCCACATGCAAGGCAGATGCTTTGCCCTTGAGCTTCGTCCCTGCTAGCGACAAGCAAGCACCAGGGTGAGCAAGAACCACCCACCCACCTCAGCACTGCTGCCACCTCCTCCCAGAAAGCAGGCTGCTCAATAGGGCTGGCTCGGCTTGTCAGCCGAGCGCCTCCGCCCGCCTGGCTGTTGCCAGGGCCTTCCTCTGGAGCCTTCCCTGGGGGCTGCAGCTTGCGACAAAAGGGCTCATTACCTCTCCCTTGGCTGGCAAGTGCCAGGCGGGCGCGAGAGGCGGGCATGGATCAGTTGCTGGTCACCAGCCCAGAGACAGGCCTCTTTGGCAGACCCAGACCCAGCGGAGCCAGTTCCCCTCCACTGAGCTAAGAGAGAGACCCCCAATATGTCCTCACAGGCACAGGGCTCCTGCTCAGCAGCTCTTTCTGATATTTCGGCTTGCTGTGGTTTTACTGAGTTGCATTCATTGCTCGATAAATTAATGGTTCTGGTTTGCTCTATTTATGTGCTCGATATTCCAGTGTTTACGGCATTTGTTTCCCCTCCCCTATTGTGACTGTTGTGAGCCACTTTGAGCCCAGTGTTTGTTGTTGGGGAAGTGGAACGAAAACGTTAAAATAATAGGAATCTGTGCAAAGAATACAGATAACACAAGCAGCGTAATGAGAACTATTGGAAGTTACATACAGTGGTACCTCAGGTTACATATGCTTCAGGTTACATACGCTTCAGGTTACAGACTCTGCTAACCCAGAAATAGTGCTTCAGGTTAAGAACTTTGCTTCAGGATAAGAACAGAAATTGTGCTCCGACGGCATGGTGGCAGCGGGAGGCCCCATTAGCTAAAGTGGTGCTTCAGGATAAGAACAGTTTCAGTTTAAGAACAGACCTCCGGAACGAATTAAGTACTTAACCTGAGGTATCACTGTAGTTTAATTTGTCATGTAAGTGTAATATATTGTACTCTTTTATGTTTGTCCCTTTATTTTTTCTTGATTTATTGTTTCTATTCATTTGTATTGTTTTCTGTTTTATATGTTATGTATATTTGTCTATGTGAAAAATAATAAAGATTTTCTAAAAAAACACACACATTAAAATTGAATAAAAATCAAATAACACACATGAAAATGGGGGTTGTGGGGAAGAGACTGTTAGTTGAACACAGCTGGGAAAAAGGGACTCAGTGTGATGGCCTGGGATTCCGAGTCTGAGAGTGATCCGGAGGAATCCCAGCCGGCGCAGGAGTCCCCGCCTTCAGGGCCGGCTGAACTGGGGCAAGGCATAGTTGCTGAGGAAACTCAAGAGCAGGCACCAGGTGAAATCATTCAGGCCCCAGAGGTGCTGGAAGACTCAGTGGCTACAGGTGAGCCTCCCCCGGGGCCCAGTAACCCTTCGGCCTCTCCTGATCTGCAGAGGCTTAGGGCAGAGAGGCGAAGGGAACTGGTGTCTCCCAGGAGGAGTGCTCGCCTTAAGGCCAAGAGAGGCGGGGCTTCTGGGGGCCGGGACCGCCCCCGGCCTTAGAAGAAGATAAAGGTCAGGCAGCCCGGTCCCAGGTTGCGGGAGCAACGTCGTTGTTGGCTTTGGACCTTCCTGTGTTCCTGATCCCTGCTTGGCCTCCTGTTCCTGACCATCCGGTGCTCCTGTTCCCTGCTCGGCCTCCTGTTCCTGACCTTCCGGTGTTCCTGTTCCCTGCTCGGCCTCCTGTTCCAGCGTTCCTGTTCCCCGCCCGGCTCTCCGCCTCGGACCTCGCCCCTCCTCGTGTGGACTCAGACTACGCTCACGGTACCTTTCCCCCGGGTCCAGCACAGTTTGCTCCCGCCGACACCCGCACTCCCCCTTCGTAGGGGTGCGTTCGGGAAGAGCCAGAGGCCATGGCTGACCAGGCGGCTGCACTGGTGGATTTGGCCCAGAGGAACCAGACCTTGACTCACACCGTGCAGCAGCTCAGTGACACGGTTGTAGCACTTCAGCAACGCTTGGAAGCCCTACCGGCTCCTGGGGCCGACGCCCCGGCTCCTGGCAAGTACCCAGTGGCTTTGCCTGAGAAATTTGATGGAGCCCCGGCCAGCTTTCCCATGTTCCTGGCCCAGGCCAAGCTGTATATTCAGGGGCGAGCCCGGAACTTTCCTGACGACCGCACCAAGGTGCACTTTTTGATTAGTTTGTTAAAGGACCAGGCGGCCAAGTGGGCGTTGCCGCTACTCAGGCAAGACTCCCCCTTGCTGGCAGACTATACGGGGTTTTGCAATCATTTGGAGGCCGCGTTCGGCAATCCCCAGAAAGGGAGTCAAGCCAACCGGGCGATTCGGCGTTTGAAACAGGGCAAGTCCACGGTGGCCGCATATACCACGGAGTTTCGGCTGCTGGCACAGGACTTGACCTGGAATGATTCGGCACTGCGGGACCAGTATCTCGAGGGGCTTTCAGATGAGGTACTGGACCAGTTGGCCACAATGGAACGCCCCACCACGCTAGACACTCTCATTCAACGGTGTCTACAAATAGACGATCGGTTGGAGGATCGTCGTCAGGCCCGGGGTCGCCGACACTTCCAGTTCACGGCACCAGCTTTTTCCAGCAGCCCCACGGTCACAACTGATTTAACGGAGGAGCCTATGCAGCTCGGGGCAGTGCGGGCACGCCTTTCCCCTGCAGAGAAGGCGCGGCGTCGGGAGGGAAATCTCTGTCTTTACTGTGGCGGAAGTGGACACTTCGCTCGGTCTTGTCCAGAGAAACGCCAGCCGCAGGGAAACCGCCAACCCCAGTAGCTGATGGCCCTAGCTACCGGGGGTCCCAAACAGCACAGAATGGGGCCGCACCAATTGAATTACAACACCTTATGGTTCCGGTACATCTATACCCTCCAGGAGGGCCATGGATTCTTACCCATGCTCTGGTGGATTCAGGGGCAACCCGCTCTTATATGGACGCTGCTTTTGCTGCCCAGCATCGGGTGCCACTTCGGAACAAGCCAGAACCGGTACAGGTGGAGGCAATCGACGGACGGCCACTGCGTTCGGGCGCCGTCACTCAAGAGACCCAGCCCCTGGTCCTGTGCCTCCAGCAGCACCGTGAGATGCGAACTCTGGATATTGCCTCCATGCCCCGGTTTCCCCTAGTGCTTGGGATGGACTGGCTAGAGGCTCACAATGTGCAGATTGACTGGGCCAAACGGACTGTACACTTCCCAGACCCCAATTCTCCTGCTGAGACTGAGATGCTAGCAGCTGCGCCCACTGAGGAGGAGGCTGCGACGCTCCCCGCTGAGTACCGGGACTATCATGACGTGTTCGAGGAACGGGGGGCAGACCAGCTGCCGCCGCATCGGTCCTTTGACTGCGGCATAGACCTCCAGCCCGGAGCGCCTCTACCGGTGAGTCGCTTATACTCGTTAACAGAGCCAGAGCGCGAGGCTTTGCAGGACTTCTTGCGCAAGAACCTGGAGCGTGGGTTCATTAGACCCTCTACCTCGCCCACTGCTGCGCCAGTGCTCTTTGTTAAAAAGAAATGTGGGGAGCTCCGCCTTTGCCATGATTACCGGGCCCTGAACAAAATTACCATCCCGGACCGGTACCCCTTGCCCCTCATTTCGGAGTTACTGGAGCGGGTGCAAGGGGCGCAGGTGTTCACCAAGCTAGACCTCCGGGGAGCCTACAATTTGATTCGGATCCGCGCCGGGGATGAGTGGAAGACAGCATTCGGGACCCGGTACGGACAGTTTGAATACCTGGTTATGCCCTTTGGTTTGTGCAACGCGCCTGCTGTGTTCCAACGGTACATCAACCACGTGTTCCAGGACTTGCTAGACAAGTACGTGGTGGTGTACTTGGATGACATTCTGGTTTACTCCCGTGACCCGGCGTGCCACGAGGGCCATGTCCGGACCGTGCTGCAGCGCTTGCGCGAGCATCGTCTGTATGCAAAGCTCAGCAAGTGCGAGTTCCATCAGCAGTCAGTGGACTTCCTGGGTCATCGACTCTCACCAGGTGGGGTGCAAATGGATCCTGGGAAGGTGGCAGCGGTTCGAGAATGGGCGGCACCTCGGAACCGCAAGGACCTACAGCGTTTCCTGGGGTTCGCCAACTATTACCGGACCTTCATTGCGGATTATGCTCACCGCACCACCCCGTTGACCCGGCTTCTGCGCCCCAAGACGCCGTTTTCCTGGGACAAGGAGGCGGAGGAGGCATTTCAAGGGTTGAAGGCCTGTTTCCAGAGAGCGCCAATCTTGCAACATCCGGATCCTTCTCGACCCTTTGTGGTAGAGACTGACGCCTCCAGTACGGCTCTCGGTGCCGTCTTGTCTCAGCAGCACGGACCGGAAGCGCCACTCTTACCCTGCGCCTTCTATTCCCGCCAGCTCCTTCCAGCGGAGCGTAACTATACCGTGTGGGAGCGGGAACTGCTGGCCATCAAGGTGGCCTTTGAGGTTTGGCGCCACCATCTTGAAGGAGCAAGACACCCGGTGGAGGTGAGAACCGACCACCGGAACCTGGAATACCTCCAGACCACCCGTAAGCTGAACCAAAGGCAGATCCGGTGGGCGTTGTTCTTTTCCCGGTTCCAGTTCCGGATCCGCTACATCCCTAGCTCCCAAAACCAGAAGGCGGATGCCCTGTCCCGGAAACCTGAAGACAATGCAGACACGGTTCAGCAAGCAGCACCCACCACGATCCTACCACCAGCTGCGTTCCTGGCCACCCAGGAGGTCGAGCCACTGCAGGCTCGGGTGCGGGAACAGCAGCGGGTCGACGCTTGGGCCCAGGAACGACTCCGGGAACTGGCCGAAGGATCATGCCCTCAGTATCCAGGGCTGGTCTCGCATCAGGGTCTTCTGCTGCACTACGGGCGCCTGTACATCCCACCAGGGCCGCTGCGGGCTGAGGTTCTCCGGATGACCCATGACGCTCCAGCGGCGGGGCACTTTGGGCGGTATCGGACCACCCATCTGGTAAGCCGTGAGTTTTGGTGGCCCCGTTTGAAGGCTGACGTGGCTCGCTACGTCGCTGGTTGTGACGTCTGCAGGCGGGCCAAGGGGCCTACCGGGCGACCCCCCGGCCTCCTTCAGCCGTTGCCGGTTCCACCACGTCCTTGGCACACAGTTTCTCTAGACTTTGTAGTGGAGTTACCCCCGTCTCGTGGCTGCACCTGCCTTCTAGTTTTCTCCGACCACTTCACGAAGATGGTGCACTGTGCCCCCTGCCCATCCATACCCTCAGCTAAGGAAACCGCGCAGCTGTACCTTCAGCATGTCTTCCGCCTGCATGGCCTACCTGAGCGTGTAGTATCCGACCGTGGCGTTCAGTTCACGTCCCGGTTTTGGCGTGCTTTGCACCAGGCCCTCGGAACAGAGGTCTGTCTCTCATCTGCTTACCACCCACAGACTGATGGCCAGACGGAACGGGCGAACGCGGTACTGGAACAGTACCTCCGGTGTTACTGCAGCTACCAGCAGGACGACTGGGTCGACCACCTAGCATTGGCGGAGTTCGCTTATAACAACGCGGTGAATGCGTCCACCCAGCAGACCCCGTTCCAAGCCAGTTATGGCCTTCATCCACGGTTGTTTCCGGATGTGCTGCCGGCATCTACGGTCCCTGCGGTGACAGAGTGGCTTCAGGAGCTCCAGTCCCAGCAACAGCTGTTGATGGAGCAGCTGCACCAGGCCAAGGAGGCGTACAAGGTCCAGGCCGACCGCCACCGCCAGGTGGGGCCGGAACTTCACATCGGTGACTTGGTATGGCTTTCCACTCGCCACCTCCACCCTTCTCGACCTTCGCGGAAGCTGGACGCCCGGTTCACCGGCCCGTTTCCTATCGTGGACCAGGTCTCGCCTGTGGCATTCCGTCTCCGGTTGCCAGCAAACCTGAAGGTTCACCCGGTATTCCACAGGTCCCTTCTGAGTCCGGTGGCCCCACCCGACGAGTTCCACCCGGACCGTCCCCGACCGCAGCCAGTCTTGGTGCAGGGAGAGCCTGAGTACGAGGTGGAACGCATTCTGGACTCCCGATACCGCAGGGGACGGCTGCAGTATCTCATTGACTGGAAGGGGTATGGGCCAGAGGACCGTTCCTGGGAACCAGCGGTCAACGTCCACGCACCTGCCTGCATCCGGGAGTTTCATGCAGCGTACCCCAGCAAGCCGGGTCCGGGCCCTCAAGTGAGGGGGGGGCCTGGGAGGGGGGATGGTGTGATGGCCTGGGATTCCGAGTCTGAGAGTGATCCGGAGGAATCCCAGCCGGCGCAGGAGTCCCCGCCTTCAGGGCCGGCTGAACTGGGGCAAGGCATAGTTGCTGAGGAAACTCAAGAGCAGGCACCAGGTGAAATCATTCAGGCCCCAGAGGTGCTGGAAGACTCAGTGGCTACAGGTGAGCCTCCCCCGGGGCCCAGTAACCCTTCGGCCTCTCCTGATCTGCAGAGGCTTAGGGCAGAGAGGCGAAGGGAACTGGTGTCTCCCAGGAGGAGTGCTCGCCTTAAGGCCAAGAGAGGCGGGGCTTCTGGGGGCCGGGACCGCCCCCGGCCTTAGAAGAAGATAAAGGTCAGGCAGCCCGGTCCCAGGTTGCGGGAGCAACGTCGTTGTTGGCTTTGGACCTTCCTGTGTTCCTGATCCCTGCTTGGCCTCCTGTTCCTGACCATCCGGTGCTCCTGTTCCCTGCTCGGCCTCCTGTTCCTGACCTTCCGGTGTTCCTGTTCCCTGCTCGGCCTCCTGTTCCAGCGTTCCTGTTCCCCGCCCGGCTCTCCGCCTCGGACCTCGCCCCTCCTCGTGTGGACTCAGACTACGCTCACGGTACCTTTCCCCCGGGTCCAGCACACTCAGTTTGTAAATAGTTGTTTGTGGTGTTGCTGTTGCTGCTGGGTTGATCTCAGATGCTGTCCCTCCTTTGGTTTCTGTTATGTACTGAAGTTCTCACCCTGGGCCAGCAGGGGGATACTGTAGATAGTTTTCACTCAGGTCCACATATGCAAATAAGGAATTGAAAGTGACATTCAGTGATTGGATAGTTACAGAAAGTTGTTACTGTTGCGTTGTAGTGGAGCTCTATATAAGCAGGCTGGCTGAACCCTTCAGTTCAGTTCTGTTCTGGCCTGTGAATAAACAAGAGCTTTTTGAAGAATCGCTGTGTCGTCTGATACGTTCACCCACAACTTAACAGTTTCCTGCTGGGACAGCTCTGGGTCTTTTGATTTGTGCTCAGTTAGGAAGAACTTTCTGACAGTGTGTGCTGGTCCCGGGGGAAAGGTTACTGTTGGCGTAGTCAAAGTCCGGTCCTGGGTCACTAGCCTGGAAACAGTCCACAAGGAGCGGGGCGAGGTCCGAAGCAGGAAGCCGGGCGGGAACAGGAACACTGGAGAGTCAGGTCTGGGTCCGGGCAGGAACAGGTACTCAACAACGACGTTGCTCCCACAACCTGGGACCGGGCCAACTGGCCTTTATCTGTTCTGAGGCCAGGGGCGGTCCCAGCCCCTAGGAGACCCGCCTCTCTTGGCCTTAAGGTGAGCACTCCTCCTGGGAGAAACCAGTTCCCTTCGCCTCTCTGCCCTGAGCCTCTGCAGTTCAGGAGAGGCTGAAGGGTTACTGGGCCCAGGGGGAGACTCACCTGCAGGCACTGAGTCCTCAACCACCTCTGGAGCCAGAATGGGATCACCTGGTACCTGCTCCTGAGGATCCGGCACAGGTGCAGGCACTTCAGAATCAAGGCCCTGCCCCAGTTCAGCCGGCCCTGGAGGCGGGGACTCCTGTGCAGGCTGGGATTCCTCTGGTTCAGCCTCTGAATCGGAATCCCAGGCCATCACACAGTGTGAGCTATTCAACAGAGGAACGGACTCTCTCGGGAAGTGGTGGACTCTCCTTCCTTGGAGGTTTTTGAACAGAGCTTGGCTGGCCATCTGCCAGGGGTTCTTTTGCTGTGATTCTTGCATTTCAGGGGGGTTGGATTGGATGACCTTTGGGGTTCCCTTCCACCTTTACAGTTCTATGATTCTGTCTCCACGGATGGATTTGTGAAGATGGTGTCCCATCAGGTATTCCATCATTCTCAGCAGGTGAAAGAATCAAGCACCTGGGCCTGCCCCAAATTTCCTCTTCTCCGTGTGCTTCAGGCTCTGAGGCTGAAGGCACTTCTGAGACCTTCCTACCCCCAGCTTACAAGCTGGGCAGCTTTGGAGCTGCTCACCCATTTGTGTTTTGTGTGTGTGTGTGTGTTTTAAAACTAAATAATTTATTTAACATAACTGTTACAAAACATCAGCAAAATATTGCAAATACATACATACATATATATATTTCAAATAAGCACATATATATGGGAAAAGGAACAAAAGAGAAAAGAAGAAGAAGAAGAAATAAAGAGAGAAAAAGAAGTTGGAAGAATTTCTTCCAAATTTATTGTACAAATATCTCAATATGAAAATAATAAAAAAAATTCATTGGTTGACTTCCATCGCTTACACTGCGCTTCCTATATAGATTTTAAGCAAGATTGTATCTGTCATTCTGTATTTCCCCCATACCATCTCACACAAATATTCTAATCAATAAGTTTTCTAAATCTTCCATAAATCTATCCTAAACACAACCGATACCTTACATTTAATCCTTGTCTACATAAATAATCATTTATTTATTTTTCCAATTCTTTTTAATTAATTTTCAACATTTATCACAAGCATATCATATATAACACACAAAAAGAAACATACATTACAATACTGAAGAAAAATAAAACAAAAATAATACACCTATTACTTCTAAAACCCAATTTAACTTTCATTGTTAACTGACTTCCTCAAATCCCATCCCCCCAACTGAATTTCATTGAATCGCTTTTTAACAGCGCTCCAAAATCATATTTCTCATGAAATTAACTCCTTCAGTTTACTGTCCTCTTCTCTTTTCTTAATAATCCAGTCCATATTCTTTTAGAATTCATTCTTATTCTGGTCCTAGGCCTGTTTGGTACTTTCAAGTAACTTCTAACCTCTTATCTTACAATATTTACATAAATAATCATTTAGACATTTCCATTGTTTCTGGATTATATTTTTTTGTTTTTTTGTCTTATATTTTGTTGTTGTCTCTCCTTGCAGAAGGAGCTGCTCATCCAAGTCCCAGCCAAGCCAGGAGGGATGGGAACAGCCAGGTGAGCAGGTAGGTGGCCCCCACACCTATTTCTCCATCTCTAACAGAGGCTGGCTTTTTGCGGCCTCCCTCCATGTGAATCTCCTTTTTCCCCCCCAATTTTTTTTTTGTTTTCCATATTTAAAAACAACACAAATACACAAACAAACAAACAAACAAAAATCTTAAATATAATAATTCCACTTTGTTTGCATTGTTGGATGACTTCCTTGACTCCCCCAAGCTGAGTTTCAATGTACCGTATTTTTTGCTCTATAAGACTCACTTTTTCCCTCCAAAAAGGAAAGGGAAATGTGTGTGGGTCTTATGGAGCGAATGCAGGCTGCGCAGCTATCCCAGAAGCCAGAACAGCAAGAGGGATCGCTGCTTTTAATGCGCAGCGATCCCTCTTGCTGTTCTGGCTTCTGAGATTCAGAATATATTTTTTCTTGTTTTCCTCCTCCAAAAACTAGGTGCGTCTTGTGGTCTGGTGTGTCGTATAGAGCAAAAAATACGGTATATCATTGTAACAGTTTTCCAAAACTATTTTCACATAAAATATACTTAGGCAATTAACATCTTTCTTTCTTTTCATTTTCACTTTAGACATAATATTCTATAACATCACATATTTAAATCCTAGGCCTATCTGATACTCGCAAGTAATTCTATTTAAGTTATCTTAACATATTTAGTTAAATAGACTTTGAATTTCTTCCATTCCTCTTGGTACTCCTCCTCCTTCTGGTCAGGTTGGCCAGCTCCGAAAAGTCCATCATCTTCATCTGCCATTCTTCCACTGTTGGTACTTCTTGTAGTTTCCAGTTTTGGGCCAACAAAATTCTGGCTGCAGTTGTGGCATACAAAAACAGTATTTCTTGGGCAACCTCCATGTGAATCTCTTAGCTTCACCTCTGCAATCCTGAGATCATGGCAGCCTGCACCCTCCCCACCCCCAGCCCACCATCCAAGCCGTTTCCCAGCCCCCTGCCACCGAGCCATGAATCTTTCATGTGCCTGTCATCTGCCCCTCATCTTCCATTAGCTTCACATCCCCTCACTCTGCTATCCCGCCCCCTCCTCACCTGCCGCCCACAGTCCACGCTTGGCAACCTCAGTCCCCTAATAGGGTAGGAAGGCAAAGCCCATAGAGACCTGGACGTGGCAGAACTGTGGCGGCGAAAAAGTCCTGTTGGGAGTTGCCTGCCTGGTTCCTTCCTTGGCCTTCCTGACGGACCCCTCATCCGTACACCTCTTTTCTGTAGCCGAATCATCTTCAAAGTGACTCACAACAGCAACGCTGCCTTCAACTGTGGAGACAGAGCATAGCCGTCCTGGCTAGTAGTAGTAATAATAATAATAATAATAATAATAATAATAATAATTTTTTATTTATACCCCACCCTCCCCAGCCAAGGCTGGGCTCAGGGCGGCTAACAAGCAATAAAAAAAAAAAAACAAGTTGAATGATTGCAACTTAAAAACAAAATTATAATACAACATTAAAATATTGAAACATTAAAATATTAAAATGCAGCCTCATCGCAGGAGGAGAAAGGAAAAGAAAAAAGAAAGAGAGGGAGGGAATCAAATTGGCTCCAAGCCAAAGGCCAGGCAGAACAGCTCTGTCTTACAGGCCCTGTGCGGAAAGAAATCAGATCCTGCAGGGCCCTGGTCTCATGAGGCAGAGCGTTCCACCAGGCAGGAGCCAGTGTTGAAAAGGCCCTGGCTCTGGTTGAAGCTAATCTAACTTCCTTAGGGCTCGGGACCACTAGGGTGTTGCTATATATGGACCTTAAGGTCCTCCGTGGGGCATACCAGGAGAGGCAGTCCCGTAGGTACGAGGGTCCTAGGCCGTGAAGGGCTTTAAAGGTCAAAACCAGTACCTTAAATCTGACCCTGTACTCCACCGGGAGCCAGTGCAGCTGGAAAAGCACTGGGTGAATATGCTCCCATGGCAGAGACCCCGTGAGGAGCCTCGCTGCAGCATTCTGCACCCGCTGGAGTTTCTGGGACAGCTTCAAGGGCAGCCCCGCGTAGAGCGAATTACAGTAGTCAAGCCTGGAGATGACCGTCGCATGGATCACTGTGGCCATCGATAGTCTTCTCCCCACTGCCTCCAGTGGGAGGGAGTTCCATAGTTTAACTGGGTGCTGTCACTGCTGTGTGAAGAAATGTTTTGTTTTTATCCCACCAGTTCTAGCATTAGGAGAGAGGGAAGAAACCTCTTCCCTACCTACTTTCTCTGTGCCGTGACTCGTTGCCTTTCCTCCAATTTGTCAAGGAGTCAAAGGGCCTGGAAAGATGAAGCACATTTAGGGAGGGAGGGAGGGAGGAAACACGGCCATGAGAAAACTGGATGCGGCCAGAGTATCCAGCCAGCTTTGCTTTTTGCCTCATTGTCAAATGATCAGGAGCCTTCAGCCGGACAGTGTCCCTTTAAATATTCATGATGGTCAATAATAATAATAATAATAATTTATTTATATCCCGCCCATCTGGCTGAGTTTCCCCAGCCACTCTGGGCGGCTTCCAACAAAGATAAAAAATGCATTAAAATGTCACACATTAAAAACTTCCCTGAACAGGGCTGCCTTCAGATGTCTTCTAAATGTCAGGTAGTTGTTTATCTCTTTGACATCTGATGGGAGGGCGTTCCACAGGGCAGGTGCCACTACTGAGAAGGCCCTCTGCCCGGTTCCCTCTAGGTTTGCTTCTCACAGTGAGGGAACCGCCAGAAAGCCCTTGGCGCTGGACCTCAACGTCCGGGCAGAACGATGGGAGTAGAGTAATGCAAAATGTGCTATATGGCAACCCCTTTTTAGGATGCTTTAACAGAGAAAGAGAGAGAGGAGGTCTGCATGTCATTCATAGCTTTTGCATCGCCTTTAATCCACATGGAGCCTTTTATTAATTTGTTATTTATTTCTTCCATTTCCATCCCGCCTTTTTATCCACAAGCTCAAAGTGGTGAACGTGGTTCTCTTTTTATCCCGTTCATTTTCCCAGTAGAATTCTGAATAACTCGGGAAAGTCACTGCCATTCCATTTTACCGATGGGAAAATGAGGCCGAGAGATTGCAGCTGCTGCCTGCTTGGCTGTGATTTCCCAGGATGTGACCTGTCAGTCAGACGAGGGTGGGATGGAGGCAGACTGCTCCCCTTGGCTGTTCCAAAGTGATGACAAGAGGAACCTTATAGGACAGGCTGTTTTGGACTTCAACTCCCAACAGCCCCGTACGATGCTGTGGGGCTGATAGCATCAAGGCCCTGCTGTCTGGGAGAGATAAGAGTTGGTTCAAAACATCTAGAAGGCACCCAGTTGAGGAAGGCACTTCTGGAGAAACTGGCCCTGTGAGAATCTGCTCCTTCTAATGTAACCTGCCTCCTTCTCCTTCGACAGGACTTGGTGAATGAGTTGGACCCTCAAGCAGGAGACTGAATGGAGAAACTACAGAAGGTAACCGAGCTGGTCTGGTCTGGGCCTGCCCTGGGAAACAGGTTCCATGGGTTCTGTGGGGCTCTCATTATGGGGTGAGGAGGGGATCTGTCTGGCCAGAGTGGTGCATGCTCTGGTTATCTCCCGCTTGGACTACTGCAATGCACTCTACGTGGGGCTACCTTTGAAGGTGACCCGGAAACTACAACTAATCCAGAGTGCAGCAGGTAGACTGGTGACTGGGAGTGGCCACCAGGACCACATAACACCGGTCCTGAGAGATCTGCATTGGCTCCCAGTACGTTTCTGAGCACAATTCAAAGTGTTGGTGCTGACCTTTAAAGCCCTAAATGGCCTCGGTCCAATATACCTGAAGGAGCGCCTCCACCCCCATCGTTCCGCCCGGACACTGAGATCCAGCTCTGAGGGCCTTCTGGAGGTTCCCTCATTGCGAGAAGTGAGGTTACAGGGAACCAGGCAGAGGGCCTTCTCGGAAGTGGCGTCCTCCCTGTGGAACGCCGGCTGAACAATGGGGGTGGAGATGCTCCTTCAGGTATACTGGACCGAGGCCATTTAGGGCTTTAAAGTCCCTTTGTGAGGGAAACATGTGGTTACAAGGTTGAGTGAGGGGAAATGGGTTGCTTGCTCTGTATTAATCTTCTCTTTAACTTCACTGAATGTAATAATCAGTCCACCCATCAGGTTCTTTCAGTACCTGCAAATGAGAAGCTGAGTTACAGCACTACAGGGAGGGCTGTGTTGTGACCAGGGATCTAATTAAATGGCGCTAAATCTCCTTCTCTATTTTCCTGTATTGAGCAGGGTAGTTGAATAGGGTGGCCTGCAAGGTCCCTTCAGACTCTGTGAAATTTGAAAACCCTGTTGGCAGGATTCATGTCCTTCAAACGGTAGGCTGTAGCATATTTGCAGAATGATCAGTGGGTTTCTGTTCTGCTCAGCAGAAATATGCAAACTGGGGGAGCAGTTCTAGTAAAACAGATTCCAACACCCATTTGGAAATATTTTTGGAAGAAAGAGCCAACACCCTCTGTTGATATTTTATCAAGTCGATGAAGGGATTTTTTTTTTTTAAGTGGCATGTTAGTGACATCCCAGAAGTCTGTGATTTCACCTGATGAACTGAATTTGATCAGAGGCTCCAGTGTCTTTGCTGAGATTAAATTCACTCCAGAATTCACACGCAGGAGGGTGCATTAAAGGGGGGAGATGGCTGATGCATGGAGCGTCCCAGTCTCCAGCCACCCAACACCCCTTGAGGCTTAGCTCGCTCCATCCTTCCCCAACCTGGTGCCCTCCAGATGTTGTGAATGGCAGCTCCCATCAGCCCCAGCCAACATAGCTGGCAAAGACTGCCGTGTGCTCTCTTGGTAAAGGTAAAGGTAAAGGTAAACAGGTAAAGGTAAAGGTAAACAGGACCGTTAGGTCCTGTTGCGGACGACTCTGGGGTTGTGGCGCTCATCTCGCTCTATAGGCTGAGGGAGCCGGCGTTTGTCCGCAGACAGTTTTTCTGGGTCATGTGGCCAGCATGACTAAGCCACTTCTGGCGAAACAGAGCAGCGCATGGAAATGCTGTTTTCTTCCCTGCCGGAGTGGTACCTATTTATCTACTTGCACTTTGCTGTGCTTTCGAACTGCTAGGTGGGCAGTAGCAGGGACTGAGCAACGGGAACTCACCTCGTCGCGGGGATTCGAACCACTGACCTTCAGATCGGCAAGCCCTAGGCTCTGTGGTTTAACTCACAGCGCCACCCGCGTCCCTGGAAAATTGTTAGTTAATGATAAATGATAATGGTTAGCTTGGCTAAAAAGATGAAAACGTGAAGAAAGGATCAGCTAAAATACTCCCAGATCAGGTTTCTGTGATCAAGAAGATAGGCTTATTGACAAACACAAAAGGCTGTAGAATTGCAGTGGAGTAAGGGAAAAGAGAAAAATAAACTTATACCTTGAAATGTTTGCCATGGCTGAGATAATCAGCAAGTGAGTGGCAGAAAACAAAGCATGGAGTCAGGCTGGCTACTAACTCCAGTTTTGGCTGTATATTCATAGGAAGCTTAGCCAGGACATTTGGGTGGGGGCACCAGTTTAAGGCGGTAGGACATACAGAGCCAGCACTGAAACACATTCCATGTCTGGTGTGAAGCAAAGGCAACTCTGTCCCTTTAGAAATGGGGTCAGATTGGCTCATTCAGGCACAGGCTGACAGGATTACAATAGATGGCAACTTCATTCCTGCATCGCAGGGGTTTGGACTTGATCACTTTTGGGATCCCTTCCAGTTCCACCTTTCCATGATTCTGTGGACACTGAAAAGCTCAGTCCAGCAGGGACACTTGCTAAGCCTTCTTCCCACTTCTCTGTGACAGACTAGGGAAAAAAGGAAAAATTATGCAGAATCTTGGAGCTGTCGAAGAGGTTGGTATCACTGCAGATGTATTTTTATAAATCAGCCAGGCACTGCAAAAAACCCCCTCTATACTCCATGATTTTCTGGTGGTCCAGGAGGGCTTCTGTTAGGTTACATTGAGGATGCTGTAAGGAGAATGTTCACAGATCTCGGAGGAAGTTTGATAACTGCCGCAAGATTAATACTTGCAATGATGATAATAATCACAAACCCCCAGGGGTAATAAAGGAACACCTGCTTAAGGGTTGGGAGGTGTGAGGTGTGGCTTATATTGTTAGGGAACAGGCTCCAGCATCTGTGGGGACTGCAATTGTGAAACAAGCTCTCTTCGGGGAAGAAAAGGCAATTATCTGTTTGTCATGTTGGAATAAAATCTGACTGCAGAATGATGTGAGGCAGAAATACAGGGGCTGTGTGTCCTTTGGGACAGAGGACAGTCCTCTGTTTGGAGGACTGTCAGGTAAAAGCTCAGTTTGAAGATGACCCAAAGAAGGGAGAGAAGCTGTATGTGTTTGTGGAGGGGCAGGGGCAACACGTAAAGTTCCTCATTCGCAGGAAGCAGCACTTGGACAGCAGATGGAATTATAAAATGACCAAGGTTCATTTATTCCAAATCTCTGCAATGCAGGAATCACCACCAGGGATGGATTTAGGTTTGATGAAGCCCTAAGCTACTGGTGATGGGTCCCTTTAAATCTTCAGCTGTCCTTTGTCAACAACAAATTGTCACTGTTATTTGTGTTAATATATGCTATATATGTTTACCAGCTCCATCTGGTACGTAGGCTGAGACCCTACCTGCCTGCAGACTGCCTCGCCAGAGTGGTGCATGCTCTGGTTATCTCCCGCTTGGACTACTGCAATGCGCTCTACGTGGGGCTACCTTTGAAGGTGACCCGGAAACTACAACTAATCCAGAATGCGGCAGCTAGACTGGTGACTGGGAGCGGCCGCCGAGACCACATAACACCGGTCTTGAAAGACCTACATTGGCTCCCAGTACGTTTCCGAGCACAATTCAAAGTGTTGGTGCTGACCTTTAAAACCCTAAACGGCCTCATCCCAGTATACCCGAAGGAGTTTCTCCTCCCCCATCGTTCTGCCCGGACACTGAGGTCCAGCGCTGAGGGCCTTCTGGCGGTTCCCTCACTGCGAGAGGCCAAGTTACAGGGAACCAAGCAGAGGGCCTTCTTGGTAGTGGCGCCTGCCCTGTGGAACGCTCTCCCATCAGATTTCAAAGCGATAAACAACTAGTTAAAAGAGGTCACAGTCTTTTCCACTACGGTGAGGCGATGCCCCTTCAGTTTTCTCTCGGCCATAGTACTTATTTATAGTTTTGCACTTACACTTACAAATTAGCCTACATAAATGGGTGTCCTCTTTTGGGGGGCGATGCATAGAATAGTTGGGAGGGACCCTGAGGGACATCTAGTCCAGCCCCCTGCTACCGCGGGCAGCGAGTCTTGGCCTTGCTGCCGAAGGAAGGAAATAAATGACCGAGGCTGCATTAAAATGGAAGTCACTGATCAAATGTCAGATGTGGAGGGTTTTACAGTGGTACCTTGGGTTCAGTACTTAATTTGTTCTGGAGGTCTGTTCTTAACCTGAAGCACCACTTTAGCTAATGGGGCCTCCCGCTGCCACCGCACAATTTCTGTTCTCATCCTGAGGTAAAGTTCTTAACCTGAGGTACTGTACTATTTCTGGGTTAGCAGAGTCTGTAACCTGAAGCGCATGTGACCCGAGGTACCACTGTATTCTGTTTTGTAATTTGACTGCTATGAAGCATTGCCAGATATCTTGGATCCAAAAAAAGGAATCTATTCCGCAATTCTTTTTGTAGGATTATATTGTAGGCCAAACGAGGTATTCACTTGAAACATTTTAAAAAGACTGCCCCATCTCACAGACTGGCTTTCCAGTGTGCCCCTCCCCACCCTGCTTTTTAACATCCAGGCAGTGAAACTTGGCAGCCGGCTTGCTCGCGGCTTTGTGATGTTTAGCCGGTTCTAAGAAAGGTTTTCTGTTTCTGTCCCCGACTGGATAGCCAAGAATCTTATCAGTCAGTCTCCAGTCCCCTTTGGTGGCACATTTGCAAGGGGGCTGGGATTCAGCAGCTCTGCCCAGAAAACAGCGCTTTGGGGACACACAGCAACCCATCTGATTGGCAGGAGGGAACACAAATGTATATTTGTGACAAAGCCAGAGTTTACTGTGCCTGCTGGAAGGAAATCCTTGCTGGAAACAGCTTTTCAATACGCTGCCTGCATGGCCAATGCAAATTTCCGTTTCACCCCAATGAGTGGCATTGACTTTCTTTCCTGCAGCTGCTGCTGTGCATGTATGGAAGACAAAAGCGGATTTTTTAAAATTAAAAAATAATAATGCATTCATAGGGACATGGGTGGCGCTGTGGGTTAAACCACAGAGCCTAGGACTTGACGATCAGAAGGTCGGCGGTTTGAATCCCCGTGACAGGGTGAGCTCCCGTTGCTCGGTCCCTGCTCCTGCCAACCTAACAGTTTGAAAGCATGAAGTGCAAGTGGATAAATAGGTACCACTCTGGAGGGAAGGTAAACGGCATTTCCGTGTGCTGCTCTGGTTCACCAGAAGCGGCTTAGTCATGCTGACCACATGACCCAGAAGCTGTATGCCGGCTCCCTCGGCCAATAAAGCGAGATGAGCGCCGCAACCCCAGAGTCGGCCACGACTGGACCTAATGGTCAGGGGTCCCTTTACCTTTACCTAATGAACTCATATGCAAGCTTTTAATCTATTGGCAACCATGCAGGAAGGTGGAGCTGCGATTGCACTCAATCTTCTGCCATGTAACCTGCTGGATCAGGCCAAGTTTAGTCCAGCATCCTGTTCTCATACTGGCTTACCAGACGCCCATGAGAAACCTTGCAAGCAGGATGCAAGAAAAGTGTGGGAATGTTCTGGGGTGCAGGAGAGGATATATTGACTAATTATATCCTTATCCAACTTGTGCTAACAAGTTCCCAAAATATCAGCAGAGTTTATAGACATTCCCCTTTAAGTTCGCAACGGTAACGCTTGCACAGGTTCGCTAGAACCTCTATAATAATTACTCTGGTAATTTCCCCTTTGTTCCCTCTTAAAATACAAGACACGACACAGTCTTTATAAAAGTATAAAAGAGTTTACTCACGTTCTGTTCACAATATGATCCCAGAAGGTAGGCAGGCTTAAAAGGTTACATGCAGTTAGAATCTATCTTGTAGCAAGATAGTACTGTCCTCTCTTGGCTGGGAGCCAAGAGGGCATGTTGCTCCTTCAGAAGATGAAGATGGCAGAGAGGCAAGAGGCAAGAGGCAAGAGGGAAGAGACAAGAGTGGCTGCCTGCCCTGTGCTTTTATCATTACCTGCACAGGTGAGGCCACACCCACCTCTGGTCACATGCGGAGGAAGTCCGTCCCCAGGAAGTTTACCTGCTTGCTGGACAGACATCCCTCCCCATGTTCTAACATGTACACTCTAGGAATGTTGTCATTGACTGCTCCTGTGTTTACATCCCACATACCCCTTCTCAGGCAATACAACATTATACAAAACATAAACAACTTTATTCAACCACCCAGAGTCCCAGCTTGACACGTAGATTCTGGAAACTCTCTCTTGGTAGGGGTTTCGTCAGGATGTCAGCAGTCATCTCTTGGGTGCTGCAGTAGGATAGTTCCACAAGTCCATCCTGGATCATCTGGCGTATGTAGTGGTATTTAACCCCAATGTGTTTTGTTCTGGCCAGGAACTTCTCACTCTGCGTCAGCTTCAGGCAACTTTGATTGTCCTCTAGCAAGCTGACAGGCCCTTTTCTCACCAACCCAAAGTCCTTTATGAGTTGATCAAGCCAGGCGATCTCTCTGCAGGCTTCTGTTGCTGCAACGTATTCTGATTCTGTGGAAGATAATGCTACACAGCTCTGTTTATAACTGCCCCATGAAACAGGTCCATCACCAAACATGAAAACATGACCACTTGTTGATTTATAATCAGCATTATCCCCAGCCCAATCCGCATCAGTATACCCAACCAACTTAGGGTCTCTGACGGCTGGTAACCTTAATTTACAATTCATGGTACCCTTCAAATATCGCACCACCCTCTTTACACCTGCCCAATCATGCTCAGTGGGAGAATTCACTTTTCTGCTAAGAATCCCCACAGCATTAGCTAAGTCAGGTCTACATGTGGTAACTAAATACAAAAGTTTACCAATCGCCGACCTGTAGTCATTGTTGTCTGGCAACTGCTTCGAATCCTCCTGATTCTTCAGGAAGTCAGTAGCCATCGGTGTAGCAACTGGATGTGCGTCTTGCATCTGCATGTGCTCAATCAGCTCGTGGATCTTCTGTCTTTGGCGGGAGGCAGCTCAGTGAGTGTCCAGGTCTTGTTCTGATGCAGTGCATCCATCTCCTCCTGCGCGGCCTTCCTCCAGAGACTGGCTTCTGCAGCTGGCATCTCCTGTATCTCTTCCCAAGTGGAAGGTTCTTGTGGAAACGCCGACCCTGCAAAGTAGGACAACCGTAATGGTGGGACACCTTTGTTGGTTCTGGACGAGCGCCTGACCTCTGGTTCTGCGACCGCATCAGCTTCCTCATCCTCCTCCAACGCAGGCATGTCCCCATCTGAGTCCTCATCTTCGTCTCTGGTGCCGCCAGGGTTCTGGTCCTCTGGTGCATCGCCTGTAGGGGGCGCTGTAACACTCGAAGGTAGATTAGTACTTTGTGGGGTCTCAAAAGGGAAATATACAAATTCTTGAGTCCTTTCTGACTCATCTGAAGAATCCACAACAGTGTTCTTAGTGTCTACCTTTCCATATTCATCAACATAAACCGCATGGTATGCATTTGTCTTACCAGTTTGTAAGTCCATAATTCTGTATCCTTTGCCTCCAGAGGCATATCCCACAAGGATACCTGCTTTTGCCCTGGAGTCAAGCTTGTGTCTGTGTTCCTTGGGCACGTGGAAGTAACACGGACTTCCAAACACACGTATGTGCGACAGATTGGGAGCTTTCCCATGCCAAAGTTCAAATGGTGTGCGCTCTGCACCTTTAGTTGGCAGTCTATTCTGCAAATAGACCGACGTGTACACTCCTTCGGCCCACAGCTTCTGTGGCAAACATGCATCCTTTAGCATGCACCTTGTCATGTCCATAATGGACCTAAACTTTCTCTCAGCTATGGCATTCTGCTGTGGTGTGTAAGGAATTGTGGTTACGTGTGCAATTCCTTCCTTGGCCAGGAGAGCCTGCATTTCATTTGAGCAGTACTCACCTCCATTGTCGCTCATTAGCACAGCTGGAGCTCTCTGGAATTTGCTCTTGACCATGGCAATGTATTCCTGGAACTTGTCCACTGTCTCACTCTTCTCTTTGAGGAAATACACAACACAAAATCTTGAAAAGTCATCCAGAAATATTAAAATATATCTATTCTTTCCCAGTGAGGGAACATTCATGGGTCCACATATGTCAGTGTGCACTATGTCAAGCACTTTGTTGCTTCTTTGTTCTGCACAACGTGGAAATGAAGGTTTTACAGCCTTCTCAGTAATACAGCTTATGCACTTTGCTGGAGCTTTGTTGCTCTGCTTTACCTGCAAACCTCTTACAAGATCTCTTTTCTGTAGATCCAGAATGACGTTGGTGTCTCTATGTCCAAGCCTTCTGTGCCACAGGTCCAGATCTGCTTCATCCTTCTGGCTGGAATGTGCCACTTTTGCAGACTGATTCTCTGAAAGATCAAGCTCATATACACCATTGATTAGCTCTGCTTGAGCAAACACTTTGCCATTTCTAGTCACCTTGCATTCTCCATTTCCAAATGTGATCTGGAAACCTTTCTTGTCCAATGTGGACACGCTGATTAAATTGCAGCTCAGCTCTGGAACATACAAAACTCTAGAGATTGTGTTCTCAATGCATTCATTGTTTATATTGCATTTCAGATTCATGGAACCTGCACCTTTTGCTTTAACAATGTTGCCATCTGCAATTTCAATTTCAGATCCTTCTTCATCATTTATCTCATTAAAATAGTCCTTTTTATATGAAAAATGTGAACTGGCACCTGAATCTAAAATCCATTTATTACGTTTATTTTCACGATTCTGGACAGCTAAATTCCTTTCTTGCAGTAGCCATGTGCATTCGCATTTCCCCTTCTTTTCTCCTTTTGGCTGAAAGGGGTGGGGTTTCTTGGCTTTAGGAGCCCTGCAATTCTTTGCAATGTGTCCTTCTTTGTTACAGTTGAAACAAATCACTTTCTTAGGCATCTCTTTGGACTTTGTACATTGCCTAGATGCATAACTGCTGTCCTTGCTTCTAGCATTTCTCACTGGAGATTCAGCTCTATCTCTGCATTCTTCTTTTAAATAACCAATCAAGTCTTTAAAAGTCAGACCTTGTCTATGATCCATCAAACTTACAAATGCGCTAAAGCGTGGTCCAAGTGATGACAACAAAAATGCTATCTTTGTATCTTCATCAAAAGCTTTGGGAGTCAAATCAATTCTCTGAATAATCTCAGTAAACTTGTTGATGTGCTCTGTGAATTCCTGTTTTGAATTCATCCTCACTCTGGTTAATTTACACACCAAGTTTCTGAAGCAGTTTATGCTAGATTCTCCATACACGCGCTCAATATCTCTTAAGATTTGAGATGCATCATCTGTACTATTTATTAATGATAGCTGCTCATCACGAAGTCCACTCAAAATTATGTGTCTAGCTTCGCTGTTCATGCGTTTCCAAGCACTTATCTTGGCTAAAGCTTCCTCAGACGATCCCGTAGGTTGAGGGTTTAAAGCTTCCAAAATGTGCTTATAATCTAAACATGCTATCAAGCGCTGCTTCCAGTGTATGAAATTGTGTTCATTCAGCACAGGCATTCCTAGCTTTGCATCACTATCAAAAGCTGCTCTAGCCATCTTAAAATCCAAAAATTTGAAAAATTCTTCAAAATTTCAAAATTTCTCAAAATTTTAAAATCAAAATCTCAAAAATCTCAAAATTCAAAACAATTCTTCACTGCCTTGGGTCACTGTGAACTCTGAGGGAAGGGGGGGGGTGCTTAATCCCCACTGCACAATGGAACAAAGGACCATGTGCTTACCAGGAAGTTAACTCAGAAAAATACTACTCAACTCAAAATCACAATCCAATGCAATCCTTCAAAAATACGCAGAAATATACAATACTGGGCCCATAACCCTTTGTGGGAATGTTCTGGGGTGCAGGAGAGGATATATTGACTAATTATATCCTTATCCAACTTGTGCTAACAAGTTCCCAAAATATCAGCAGAGTTTATAGACATTCCCCTTTAAGTTCGCAACGGTAACGCTTGCACAGGTTCGCTAGAACCTCTATAATAATTACTCTGGTAATTTCCCCTTTGTTCCCTCTTAAAATACAAGACACGACACAGTCTTTATAAAAGTATAAAAGAGTTTACTCACGTTCTGTTCACAATATGATCCCAGAAGGTAGGCAGGCTTAAAAAGGTTACATGCAGTTAGAATCTATCTTGTAGCAAGATAGTACTGTCCTCTCTTGGCTGGGAGCCAAGAGGGCATGTTGCTCCTTCAGAAGATGAAGATGGCAGAGAGGCAAGAGGCAAGAGGCAAGAGGGAAGAGACAAGAGTGGCTGCCTGCCCTGTGCTTTTATCATTACCTGCACAGGTGAGGCCACACCCACCTCTGGTCACATGCGGAGGAAGTCCGTCCCCAGGAAGTTTACCTGCTTGCTGGACAGACATCCCTCCCCATGTTCTAACATGTACACTCTAGGAATGTTGTCATTGACTGCTCCTGTGTTTACATCCCACATAAAGAGTGTTGGCCTCTCTTGTAGTTTCAATCCTCTGGTCTTCAGAAGCATTGCTGCCTCGAATTGTGGGTGCAGAGCAGTCATCCTAGCTAGTAGATATCGATAGCGCTCTCCTCCATGAATTTGTCTAATCCTCTTTTAAAGCCCTCTAGACTGGTGGCCATCACTGCCTCCAGTGGCAGGGAGTTCCATAGTTTAACCATGCACTGCATGAAGGACTTCCTTTTGTGTCACTGAAAAGAAACGTTTTACTACATATTTTAGTATTATTAAAACAAAAAATTCCGTCCAGTAGCACCTTAAAGACCAACTAAGTTAGTTCTAGGTATGAGCTTTCGTGTGCATGCACACTTCTTCAGATACACTGAGACAGAAGTCACCAGACCCTTCTATATAGTGAGAAGGAGGGTGGTGGGAATGGGTGATTGGCAGATAGCTGTGATGAGCCTGTTGACGACTCTTAACGACTGCAATGAGTCGTTAAGAGTCGTCAACAGGCTCATCACAGCTATCTGCCAATCACCCATTCCCACCACCCTTCTGAGTAATACCCCTCCCCACCTTCTCACTATATAGAAGGGTCTGGTGACTTCTGTTTCAGTGTATCTGAAGAAGTGTGCATGCACACGAAAGCTCATACCTAGAACTAACTTAGTTGGTCTTTAAGGTGCTACTGGAAGGAATTTTTTGTTTTGACTATGGCAGACCAACACGGCTACCTATCTGTAACTTTATTATTATTATTAAAGATTTTCTTGATTTACAAAAGTGTTTGCAATATCTCTCTTTCGTATTCCCCCCCCCCCATGTAACATTTTTACAAACCAGTTTCATTTGTTGAGACATTAGGAAGAAAAGGGGGATGTTTCTATTTTGCTTAATGTATGTAGGGTTTTGTGTCGATGTCGCTTGTGCAGGTTCTCTGCTGTTCGCTTGTGTTCCTTTGGTGTTGAGAGAGGTTGGCGTTGGCCTAGGGTGTGGCTGTTCATTTGTGGTTGGCCGTGGTGGTCTTTGTTTTCATGTGTGAGTGGGGTGGGTGGGTGTTTTGGATCAGGTTAGCCATATTGATTTGTATGCTGTTGGTGGATTTTTGTTGTTGTCTTGTTGGCTGTGTATGTGACAAAGAAGGCGTCTTCTTCTATTTGTCCCCGTGTCAGTTTCAGTTTATTGGTTAATTTTTCTAGTAAGGCTGTTTCCCATACTATTTGGTACCATTGGCCCATGCTTACTCCTGACAGGTCTCTCCAGTGTCTGGAACAGAAACATTTTATTAGGAGTTCCCTTTTAGCCTCCCAACATTTTTTCCATAGAGTTCTGCACATTTGACATGAATTTACACACACACAAATTTTTAACCTTTCCTCCCCTTGCAAAATTCTCCTTTTGGCCTCTGATAACAGACACCCCTTCCCTTCTTCCTCCTCTTTCCCCTTCATTATACATCACAGGAATTTCCTTTGCTGCCCCCACCCTGGTCTCTGTTGTTGGAAGTTGGAGGGAAGCCGAGCAGATTGTGCTTGGCCTGTTTCTTTGTGTGTTGTGATGATGTCCCCCTGTGCTGGTGCTTCTGCAGCCGAACTGACCTATTTTTAACACCCCATCAGTGAAATTAGCCCCCCCCCAACCTTGGAAGTTTCATGGGAGTCCAAAGTCTGGAACGGCGAAGAAAATGATCTTCATTGAATATTTTAACCCCACAGCCCAGAGAAATGAAATGAAATAACAATACAAATATGCAGGAAAACAATATACAGTGGTACCTCGGGTTAAGTACTTAATTCGTTCCAGAGGTCTGTTCTTAACCTGAAACTGTTCTTAACCTGAAGTACCACTTTAGCTAATGGGGCCTCCTGCTGCCGCCGCGCCACCGGAGCACAATTTCTGTTCTCATCCTGAAGCAAAGTTCTTAACCCGAGGTACTATTTCTGGGTTAGCAGAGTCTGTAACCTGAAGTGTATGTAACCTGAAGCGTATGTAACCCGAGGTACCACTGTACAAGCACAGATTGATCAGTAGATTAACAGTTCCATCAAAAACGGAACAAAACTCAACAGCAGTGAGGACAAAAATTAGAATTTCCGAGCATCTTATGGGGAGGTCAATACCTTCTGCCGTTACCTGGGGAGGGAACATGAATCGTTGCCCACAAGCCTCCACAATAGAAACCTCCCACCCTGCTTTTCCATAAATACAGGTGGAAAAAGAGGAAGAAGGCTACCCCTTCGTGGAGTCCCCAAAGTAGAGAGGCTACCCCTTCATGGAGTCCCCAAAGTAGAGAGGCTACCCCTTCGTGGAGTCCCCAAAGTAGAGAGGCTACCCCTTCATGGAGTCCCCAAAGTAGAGAGTCCCTTCCCTTTTGGCATTGGGGCAGCCGCCACCTATAATCAGCAATATTTGGGGGGCTAAAAGGCACCCCATGAGCCACAACTGGGGTTCCCCTTCTCCTCTTCCTCCTCCCTATGCCTCAGGGCTGGTGGCAGGGCCGCTAGGAAAGAGGCAGGCAGATGGATTTGCAATGGATTGCAATGGGATTTCAGTGGAGACAAATACATGGCCAGAGGTGTTGTTCTCATGCACTAGCGCTGTGTGTGTGTGTGTGTGTGTGTGTTTGTGTGTTTAGTGATATTTAATGGGGAGGAAGAAGCTTCTCGAATGGCCATAAAGCCCTTGCAAATGCAGCTGTTCTAATTTTTGGCCACACATTCTGGCCTTTAGGGAAGCGGCGCCACCTGGTGGCTGTTGATGGGCTGCTGCCCTGGATAAGGTGACTGCTGTCAATCTCCACCTGCCCGTCCACACCCAGTGCCCCTTCCTTAAAATGGCATCCTTCTTAGTGTGTTTCGGAGCACTAATTTAGACTGTGCATCAAGGGCTCCACAAAGCAAAGAGGCAAGACGCCTCATTCTTTTTTCCCCATCCTTCAACATAAAACACTTCCCGCCCCCCTCCAATCTCCTACATGGTATCAGGTTGATAATGCCTGCTCTAGTATTGCCCCCTTGGTGGAAGAGCCTCCTCCCCATCTGAGTTAGTTCCCTGATTTTTTTTAAAAAAAATATTGATTTGCTAACCAAGAAAACAACAACCCTACAAACATAACAAAGAGAAAGGAAAATCAAAGAATCAAATATTTAAACCGTGAAGCACCACACTGGAAGGACAGCTCCAAAGGGATAATAAAGTATTAACTCATACAAAGGTTCCTGTTAGAAATAATAAAGATTTGTTAAATATATAAGCCTTCTCCACCTATGAGTTCCACCATTCCTTAGAACAAAGGTCCTTTTTAGTCTTGAGTGAGCCAGACACTTGCATGTGTACTGATGGCGCTGTATAAGAAATAACATCATGTCATATATAGACTGTATATTCAAAAAGGTTATTTGAGCTTGGCCCTTTAGGTACGTTTCGTTTAGGGCAGGCATTTCCAAAGTTTCGGGGGTTAATCCAGCCCACCAGTAGGTTTAATCCGGCCCCTGGGGTAAAATCCTAAAAATACCTCCAAAACCTAAATCCTAAAAAACCCCCAAGAACTTCAACCCTAAAACAACAAAGTCAACAACTTTGTTCGGCCCTCACGGCCCTTCACTTCATTAAATCTGGCCCTCTTTGAAAAAAGTTTGGGCACCACTGGTTTAGGGGATATCTTTTCAAGAAGGGCGGTTTGCCGAATAAACATACACAAACTTATTGTTGCTAATATAATAGATGGATAACTTGAGGATCTTTACATTTTTATAACATGCAGAGAATAATATGTGTTAAAAAATCAGAGAGAGGAGCTGACGGAAGTCGTAGGGGGGAGGGTGGGAGGGAGGGAGGGAGGGAGGGGAGGAGGGAATGGGGGAAAATATAATGAAGATTATTTTCTGGAATCATTTGTTATGTGAAAACAGTCAATAATTTTTTTTAATTTTGCCAAACCCTTGAACACCAGCAATCCAAATTATTGAGATCAAAGGCCTTCCAGGATTTGGCAATACAGCCCTGGGCTGCTGCTGTTAAGAGATGAGAAAGGAGTTCTTTGCTTGTCACCTCCCATCTGACTCGTGTCTTTTCCCCTCTCTCCAGCACCAGCTGACCTCCCCAGGGAGCCTCTGCTCTTCCCGGGGCTCCAGCATCCCTGGGTCACCCTCCAGCATTGTGGTGAGTAGCACCATGAGATGGACTCTTTGCTTTTAAATGATACCTCACCTCCATGCATGGATCTCTCAGCTGATTAGAGCGTGGTGCTGACAATGCCAAGGTTGCAGTTTCCATCCCTGTATGGGGCAGCTGCGTATTCCTGCATTGCAGGGGGTTGTATTAGATGATTCTCAGCGTCCCTTCCAACTCTTCTATGATTCTCCAGCAAGCATCCTTCTGGGGCTTCATTCGAAACACTAAAAAGCTTAGCACCATAGCAGGAATGCAAGACTACAGCAGGAGCAGAACCAGAAAAAGTCAAAACCATGCCATCGGCAGCAGGTAAGGCAGGTACACCCTACCTGGCCGAAGCTGAGACCCACACTGGGGCTGGAAGCTATTGTTTATTAATATCCTTCCTAACTTGCCCTATCACCTTCCTTTACTTAGCAGAGTTTACATTCCCCTTTTACATGCACAGCAGATTGCTGGTTGCAGGCTTGTGTAAGCTTCTCACTATTATCTGTGTTAGATTGAATTGTACGTTCCTGGTAAGTTCCCTTGAATCCCTCTTAAAAGAATAAAGACACCACAATCTTATTCAAAGTCAATAAAAGAAGTTTACTTACATCAGTTCACAGTTGGATCCCTGAAGGCAGACTTAGTTACAAATATGTACATGTGGATCTACCCCATATGGGGGAATAATCCCAGTGCTTCTGCTAGCTGAGAAGCTGAGTCTTCGCTAAAAGCTGGTCAAATGACAAAGGAAGTGAAAAAGAGAGAGGTGTGCTGTGTGACTCCGTCCTTCTGTTACCTGGACAGGTTAGGCCACACCCACCTTCTATCACATGCAAAAGGAAGGATGCTCCAGCCAGGAGGAACAGGAAGTTTTGACTGGCTGGACCAAACATGCCTTCGCACGTCTTCTCTAGCAATCCAAGGAATGTTGCACTTGACTGCTCTCAGTGGATTACATCCCACAGAAACTTGTGGGGTGGCTGGAGCAGGGAAACCAGTGTGGCTCGTTACAGATGAGCTAAGATTTAAGAAGGGCATAAATAAGAAAGGGGAGAAAGGGGGAATTATGAAGGAAGGAAGAGTATACATGAGTAGCCAACAGCTGCAGGGAGAATGGTCAGGCGGGCCAAAGCTCAGGATGAACCAGCTGTGGGAATGTTCTGGGGTGCAGGAGAGGATATATTGACTAATTATATCCTTATCCAACTTGTACTAACAAGTTCCCAAAATATCAGCAGAGTTTATAGACATTCCCTTTTAAGTACGCAACGGTAACGCTTGCACAGGTTCGCTAGAACCTCTATAATAATTACTCTGGTAATTTCCCCTTTGTTCCCTCTTAAAATACAAGACACGACACAGTCTTTATAAAAGTATAAAAGAGTTTACTCACGTTCTGTTCACAATATGATCCCAGAAGGTAGGCAGGCTTAAAAAGGTTACATGCACTTAGAATCTATCTTGTAGCAAGATAGTACTGTCCTCTCTTGGCTGGGAGCCAAGAGGGCATGTTGCTCCTTCAGAAGATGAAGATGGCAGAGAGGCAAGAGGCAAGAGAGACAAGAGGCAAGAGAGAGAGTGGCTGCCTGCCCTGTGCTTTTATCATTACCTGCACAGGTGAGGCCACACCCACCTCTGGTCACATGCGGAGGAAGTCCGTCCCCAGGAAGTTTACCTGCTTGCTGGACAGACATCCCTCCCCATGTTCTAACATGTACACTCTAGGAATGTTGTCATTGACTGCTCCTGTGTTTACATCCCACATACCCCTTCTCAGGCAATACAACATACACAAAACATAAACAACTTTATTCAACCACCCAGAGTCCCAGCTTCACACGTAGATTCTGGAAACTCTCTCTTGGTAGGGGTTTCGTCAGGATGTCAGCAGTCATCTCTTGGGTGCTGCAGTAGGATAGTTCCACAAGTCCATCCTGGATCATCTGGCGTATGTAGTGGTATTTAACCCCAATGTGTTTTGTTCTGGCCAGGAACTTCTCATTCTGCGTCAGCTTCAGGCAACTTTGATTGTCCTCTAGCAAGCTGACAGGCCCTTTTCTCACCAACCCAAAGTCCTTTATGAGTTGATCAAGCCAGGCGATCTCTCTGCAGGCTTCTGTTGCTGCAACATATTCTGATTCTGTGGAAGATAATGCTACACAGCTCTGTTTATAACTGCCCCATGAAACAGGTCCATCACCAAACATGAAAACATGACCACTTGTTGATTTATAATCAGCATTATCCCCAGCCCAATCCGCATCAGTATACCCAACCAACTTAGGATCTCTGACGGCTGGTAACCTTAATTTACAATTCATGGTACCCTTCAAATATCGCACCACCCTCTTTACACCTGCCCAATCATGCTCAGTGGGAGAATTCACTTTTCTGCTAAGAATCCCCACAGCATTAGCTAAGTCAGGTCTACATGTGGTAACTAAATACAAAAGTTTACCAATCGCCGACCTGTAGTCATTGTTGTCTGGCAACTGCTTCGAATCCTCCTGATTCTTCAGGAAGTCAGTAGCCATCGGTGTAGCGACTGGATGTGCGTCTTGCATCTGCATGTGCTCAATTAGCTCGTGGATCTTCTGTCTTTGGCTGAGAAGAAATGAGCCATCCTCTTCTCTTTCCACCTGGATCCCGAGGTAGTACTGGACATCTCCTAGCTCCTTGACCTCTACCTCTTTGCTAAGGTTTTTTACTATCTGTGTATAGTCTTTCTCACTTGCTGTGGCAATAATCAGGTCATCAACAAATGCTAAGATATATGAGAATTGTCCATTATTTGACTTACTGTACAAGCACTTGTCAGCGTCGCCTTGCTTGTACCCAAGTTGCGTCAGCATTTTATGCAACTTCTGGTTCCAGGCTCTAGCAGCCTGTTTAAGTCCATAAAGTCCTTTCTTGAGTTTGCACACTAAATGTGCCTCATGTGGTTTCACAAAACCTTTAGGCTGCTTCATGTAAATTTCTTCAGAAATCTGCCCATGTAGAAAAGCGGTAGCAATGTCTATGTGTTTCACTCTCATTTTCTTGGAGGCTGCAATGCTTAAAAGCATTCTTACGCTGCTGTACCTCACGGTTGGTGCAAAAACTTCATCATAATCTTCACCAAAACGCTGTGAAAATCCCTGTGCTACAAGTCTAGCTTTGTAGCGCTGCACTTCTCCTTCTGACCCCTTCTTAACCTTGAAAACCCATTTACTGCCAATGGCCTTCTTACCGGGAGGCAGCTCAGTGAGTGTCCAGGTCTTGTTCTGATGCAGTGCATCCATCTCCTCCTGCGCGGCCTTCCTCCAGAGACTGGCTTCTGCAGCTGGCATCTCCTGTATCTCTTCCCAAGTGGAAGGTTCCTGTGGAAACGCCGACCCTGCAAAGTAGGACAACCGTAATGGTGGGACACCTTTGTTGGTTCTGGACGAGCGCCTGACCTCTGGTTCTGCGACCGCATCAGCTTCCTCATCCTCCTCCAACGCAGGCATGTCCCCATCTGAGTCCTCATCTTCGTCTCTGGTGCCGCCAGGGTTCTGGTCCTCTGCGTCTTCTGGTGCGTCGCCTGTAGGGGGCGCTGTAACACTCGAAGGCAGATTAGTACTTTGTGGGGTCTCAAAAGGGAAATATACAAACTCTTGAGTCCTTTCTGACTCATCTGAAGAATCCACAACAGTGTTCTTAGTGTCTACCTTTCCATATTCATCAACATAAACCGCATGGTATGCATTTGTCTTACCAGTTTGTAAGTCCATAATTCTATATCCTTTGCCTCCAGAGGCGTATCCCACAAGGATACCTGCTTTTGCCCTGGAGTCAAGCTTGTGTCTGTGTTCCTTGGGCACGTGGAAGTAACACGGACTTCCAAACACACGTATGTGCGACAGATTGGGAGCTTTCCCATGCCAAAGTTCAAATGGTGTGCGCTCTGCACCTTTAGTTGGCAGTCTATTCTGCAAATAGACCGACGTGTACACTCCTTCGGCCCACAGCTTCTGTGGCAAACATGCATCCTTTAGCATGCACCTTGTCATGTCCATAATGGACCTAAACTTTCTCTCAGCTATGGCATTCTGCTGTGGAGTGTAAGGAATTGTGGTTACGTGTGCAATTCCTTCCTTGGCCAGGAGAGCCTGCATTTCATTTGAGCAGTACTCACCTCCATTGTCGCTCATTAGCACAGCTGGAGCTCTTTGGAATTTATTCTTGACCATGGCAATGTATTCCTGGAGCTTGTCCACTGTCTCACTCTTCTCTTTGAGGAAATATACAACACAAAATCTTGAAAAGTCATCCAGAAATATTAAAATATATCTATTCTTTCCCAGTGAGGGAACATTCATGGGTCCACATATGTCAGTGTGCACTATGTCAAGCACTTTGTTGCTTCTTTGTTCTGCACAACGTGGAAATGAAGGTTTTACAGCCTTCTCAGTAATACAGCTTATGCACTTTGCTGGAGCTTTGTTGCTCTGCTTTACCTGCAAGCCTCTTACAAGATCTCTTTTCTGTAGATCCAGAATGACGTTGGTATCTCTATGTCCAAGCCTTCTGTGCCACAGGTCCAGATCTGCTTCATCCTTCTGGCTGGAATGTGCCACCTTTGCAGACTGATTCTCTGAAAGATCAAGCTCATATACACCATTGATTAGCTTTGCTTGAGCAAACACTTTGCCATTTCTAGTCACTTTACATTCTCCATTTCCAAATGTGATCTGGAAACCTTTCTTGTCCAAAGTGGACACACTGATTAAATTGCAGCTCAGCTCTGGAACATACAAAACTCTAGAGATTGTGTTCTCAATGCATTCATTGTTTATATTGCATTTCAGACTCATGGAACCTGCACCTTTTGCTTTAACAATGTTGCCATCTGCAATTTCAATTTCAGATCCTTCTTCATCATTTATCTCATTAAAATAGTCCTCTTTATATGAAAAATGTGAGCTGGCACCTGAATCAATTATCCATTTATTACGTCTATTCTCACGATTCTGGACAGTTAAATTCCTTTCTTGCAGTAGCCATGTGCATTCACATTTCCCCTTCTTTTCTCCTTTTGGCTGAAAGGGGTGGGGTTTCTTGGCTTTAGGAGCCCTGCAATTCTTTGCAATGTGTCCTTCTTTGTTACAATTGAAACAAATCACTTTCTTAGGCATCTCTTTGGACTTTGTAAATTGCCTAGATGCATAACTACTGTCTTTGCTTCTAGCATTTCTCACTGGAGATTCAGCTCTATCTCTGCATTCTTCTTTTAAATAACCAATCAAGTCTTTAAAAGTCAGACCTTGTCTATGATCCATCAAACTTACAAATGCGCTAAAGCGTGGTCCAAGTGATGATAACAAAAATGCTATCTTTGTATCTTCATCAAAAGCTTTGGGAGTCAGATCAATTCTTTGAATAATCTCAGTAAACTTGTTGATGTGCTCTGTGAATTCCTCTTTTGAATTCATCCTCACTCTGGTTAATTTACACACCAGGTTTCTGAAGCAGTTTATGCTAGATTCTCCATACACGCGCTCAATATCTCTTAAGATTTGAGATGCATCATCTGTACTATTTATTAATGATAGCTGCTCATCACGAAGTCCACTCAAAATTATGTGTCTAGCTTCGCTGTTCATGCGTTTCCAAGCACTTATCTTGGCTAAAGCTTCCTCAGACGATCCCGTAGGTTGAGGGTTTAAAGCTTCCAAAATGTGCTTATAATCTAAACATGCTATCAAGCGCTGCTTCCAGTGTATGAAATTGTGTTCATTCAGCACAGGCATTCCTAGCTTTGCATCACTATCAAAAGCTGCTCTAGCCATCTTAAAATCCAAAAATTTGAAAATTCTTCAAAATTTCAAAATTTCTCAAAATTTTAAAATCAAAATCTCAAAAATCTCAAAATACAAAACAATTCTTCACTGCCTTGGGTCACTGTGAACTCTGAGGGAAGGGGGGGGGTGCTTAATCCCCACTGCACAATGGAACAAAGGACCATGTGCTTACCAGGAAGTTAACTCAGAAAAATACTACTCAACTCAAAATCACAATCCAACGCAATCCTTCAAAAATACGCAGAAATATGCAATACTGGGGCCAATAACCCTTTGTGGGAATGTTCTGGGGTGCAGGAGAGGATATATTGACTAATTATATCCTTATCCAACTTGTACTAACAAGTTCCCAAAATATCAGCAGAGTTTATAGACATTCCCTTTTAAGTACGCAACGGTAACGCTTGCACAGGTTCGCTAGAACCTCTATAATAATTACTCTGGTAATTTCCCCTTTGTTCCCTCTTAAAATACAAGACACGACACAGTCTTTATAAAAGTATAAAAGAGTTTACTCACGTTCTGTTCACAATATGATCCCAGAAGGTAGGCAGGCTTAAAAAGGTTACATGCACTTAGAATCTATCTTGTAGCAAGATAGTACTGTCCTCTCTTGGCTGGGAGCCAAGAGGGCATGTTGCTCCTTCAGAAGATGAAGATGGCAGAGAGGCAAGAGGCAAGAGAGACAAGAGGCAAGAGAGAGAGTGGCTGCCTGCCCTGTGCTTTTATCATTACCTGCACAGGTGAGGCCACACCCACCTCTGGTCACATGCGGAGGAAGTCCGTCCCCAGGAAGTTTACCTGCTTGCTGGACAGACATCCCTCCCCATGTTCTAACATGTACACTCTAGGAATGTTGTCATTGACTGCTCCTGTGTTTACATCCCACACCAGCAAGTATTTGGTCCTCTGCATGGAGAAGATAGAGAGATCACCCAATAGCATTTCTCCATCACCCAACAGTGTGTGCAGCAGCAAGCAAAGCTAATTTTATTCAGCAGGGGTCCAGTCTCCAGATCAAGGGAGTAATAATCCTGCTTTATTTTGCTTGGGTCAGACCACACCTGGAGTACTGTGTCCAGTTCTGGGTACCACAGTTTAAGAAGGATATTGAGAAGCTGGAAGGTGTGCAGAGGAGGGAATCCATTCCATTGTCAAACAGCTCTTAACAGAAAGTCCTTCCTGATGTTTAGTCAGAATCTCCTTTCGTGTGATTTGAAGCCATTGGTTCGAGTCCGTCCCTCTAGAGCAGGAGAAAACGAACTTGCTCCATCTTCCATGTGACAGCCTTTGAGATATTTGAAGATGGCTGCCATATCATATTTTCAACCAATTTGTTAACAAAAAGAGATTGTTTGCTTTGGTCTAGCTGTGTTTCTACCCCATGATAGGCAACCAGGCTCAAAAGTTTGTAGCTTTTAAGTCGGCTCGAATATCTAGATCCATTGACAAATTAATATGTTGTGCAACGTAATATAGCTTTAGGTTTGGTTTTGTAAGTGAGAGTGTGTATTTGAATGCTTCCTGAATCAAGACCTGGAACGCTGATGCTTCTGTCTTCCTTCCCAGGCAAAAATGGACAATGAAGTCTACAAGGACTTAGCAGCAATCCCCAAAGACAAGGCGATCCTGGACATAGAGCGCCCCGACTTGATGATCTATGAGCCCCACTTTACCTACTCCCTTATGGACCACGTGGAGAGGCCAAGGAGCCGAGAGGTGGGCCAGCCCAACTCCCTTTTCTGGGCCTGGGGTGGGTCCTTTGCTTTGCCCAGAGTACCGTAGCAAAAGCTATTTTGAGGTTGTGATTCTGTAGGAGTTGTTAGGAAACAGCAAGGCTCGACGAAAGAGGAATGGAGGATGAAACTGATGGACTATGCCGAGTTAGATAAATTAACAGGAAGGATTCGAAACTTGCGGGACCAGAGATTCTTAGAAACTGGAGTAAATATACGAACTATTTGAAAAGTAATTGTAATGAACAGATTACACTAGTAGGATTGCAAGAAGTTCTGTAAGGAGGATTATTTGAAATATTGCAAGAAAGACTGTGAGGAGAATTATTAAAAGTAAAGGTAAAGGGGTCCCTGACCATTAGGTCCAGTCGTGGCCGACTCTGGGGTTGCGGCGCTCATCTCGCTTTATTGGCCGAGGGAGCTGGCGTACAGCTTCCGGGTCATGTGGCCAGCATGACTAAGCCGCTTCTGGTGAACTAGAGCAGCGCACGGAAACGCCGTTTACCTTCCTGCCGGAGTGGTACCTATTTATCTACTTGCACTTTTTGGCATGCTTTTGAACTGCTAGGTTGGCAGGAGCTGGGACCAAGCAACGGGAGCTCACCCCGTCGCGGGGATTCGAATTGCCGACCTTCTGATCGTCAAGTCCTAGGCTCTGTGGTTTAACCCACAGCGCCACCCGCGTCCCTGGAGAATTATTAGTTAATGATAATTAAAAGTAATAGAGAAATTAAGAAATGCAGAATAAGTGATAAAAACGGAAAATCATTAGAGGAGTTGACGGAAGTCAAAAATATTGTATAAGATAAGAAATTATGTTTTATGAATGTTGGAAATGATATGTTGAAAAAAACTAATAAAAATATTATATTTTTTAAAAAAAAGGAAACAGTAAGGCCAGTTCTGTAATGGCTGGCTAATTAATACTGTGAGGTTTTTGTGTTCCACGAGCCCCACTGAGGCTTGCAGTATAGACACAGAATCATAGAAAACTAGGGTGGGCGTCATCTAGTCCAACCCCCTGAAATGCTGGAATCTCAACTAGATCATACATGACTCAAGCTCTGTTATAAACCTCCAATGAAGGAGATTTTGCCACGTCCCAAGGGAGTCCCTTCCATTGTCAAATGGCTCTTACCCTCAGAAAGTTCTTCCGATGCTTTAGCCAGAATCTCCTTTCCTGGAATCTGAATCTATTGGTTTGGGTCCTCCTCTCCAGAGAGGCAGAAAACAAGCCTGCTCCATCTTCTGTAAGAAAGCCTTTTAGACGTAATAGATGACTCAGATGTGAGCTATTACTCAGATGTGAGTGGCATCAAGTGAAGTTCTCTCTCTCTCTCTTGACTCCTTTCTGCAGCGCTCCCTCTCGCCCAAATCCCTCTCTCCTCCTCCTTCTCCAGAAGTAAGTGTTTCTCAAGGTTGCCTTGGAGATGGGTTTCCAAGATGGGTTACCAAGAGCAGAGAAGAGGCCAGTGGGAGGGAGGGAGTGGGGAAGAGATGTGCAAGGCTGTCAGTGCGACAGGGTGGCGGGGAGAGGAATCTGTTCCTGCATCTGCACGGGCAGCAATTGAGCTCAGCGCACGGGGCCTGTCAGCTCCAGAAGCCCTCTGGCCAAGAGGCAAACCGGTTTGCAGGACTCCTTGCCAAACGACAGGCCAGCACAGCTCCTCGGCCGCTGACTGTCTCTTGGTGGAGGGCAGGGTACAGGCTGGTCTTCTGCAACGGGAGGGAAAGGGCTGTGTGGCAATTCAGGCCGGGGCCGGCCCACCCGTTACTGCCGATGAGGCAGCTGCCTCAGGCTGCAGGCTGGAGACAGCTGGGGGGGAGCTGCAGATCTGGGGACCCCAGGAGCCTTCCGCCCGCTGCCCCCTGTGCTTGTAGCTCGCAGCTGCCACCAGGGAAGAGCAGAGCGACCGTTGCCACCTGCCTCCTATTTTCTCCCCTTTTGCCTCAGGCGGCAAAATGTCTTGGGCCGGCCCTGAAACCAGACTGCTGGCCTCCTCTGACCTCCTTTGCTCTGCCCACAGGTCACTCGCGACTGGATGGAGGAGAGCAAGTCTTCAGGCAATGCCTCCCAGCCGGGCAGCCGCCGAACCAGCAGCAGCAGCCGAAGCGGAGTCCACCATTTCCACCGCCCTGGTAGGGCCACCCCCCCCCCTTGCCAAAGGCGCCTTCAGGCTTTCCCTGACACCTCCATCCATGCCTTAGACTGCTCCCCCAGACCCTCCATCAGCTGCAGCCTCTCCGGGGGGGTCTCAGTCATAGAATTGTAGCGAGTTGGAGGGGACCCCCAAAGGTCATCTAGTCCAGCCCCTGCAATGCAGCAATCACACGCTACGTGCCTTTGAAAAGGGCTGAGAAATGTCAGCTGGCTCAAAGATCTTCAGCCAGACAGAATATTGACCCCCTTGTTAGAACAGCTCCGCTAGCTGCCAATCAGTTCCTGAGCACAATTGAAAGTGCTGGTCGTGGCCTATAAAGCCCTATATGACTTAGGCCCAGGCTCTCTGAAGGACCATATTCCCTTATAAGAACCTGCCCGGGTTTTGAGATCTTGAGGGGAGGTCCTTCTCCTAGTTCCACCACCCTCATAGGCCCACTTGGTGGGGGGACACAGGAGAGGGCCTTCTCGGTGGCTGCTCCCTGATTTTACAACTCCTTCCCTGGAGAAGCCAGGCGGGCTCCCTCCTGGCGGTCCTTCTGCCAGCAGGCAGAGACCTTCTTATTCCAACAGGCCTTTGGGAACAGACTGTTGTTTTTTAAGGAAAGGGCTTTTAATAAGTGCTGTGCTGTTTTATTATTTGTATTTTAATAGACGAGTTTTTTAAACTGCTTTAATTCTCTTAGAGTTTAATTACTTTTTATATGTTTCTTAACTTATTTAATTGGTGGTGTTTTAATTTGTGTAAGCTGCCTTGAGTCCCAGTCTGGGGAAACGACAGGATATAAAAGATGATGAAGATGATAATAATACAGTGGTACCTTGGTTTAAGAACAGCTTAGTTTATGAACAACTTGGATTAAGAACGCTGCAAACCCAGACATGGGTGTTTTGGTTTGTGAACTATGCCTTGGAATAAGAACATGTTTCGCTTCCTGTTGAGTGTGTTCCATTTGTAAATTGAGTCCCCCGCTGCTATGGGAAAACATGCCTTGGTTTAAGAATGCTTTGGTTTAAGAACGGACTTCCGGACTGGATTAAGTTCGTAAACCAAGGTAAAGGTAAAGTAAAGTGACCCCAGTGCTTTCGAACTGCTAGGTTGGCAGGAGCTGGGACCGAGCAACAGGAGCTCACCCCATCGCGGGGATTCGAACCGCCAACCTTCTGATCAGCAAGTCCTAGGCTCTGTAGCTTAACCCATAGCGCCACCCGCATCCCTTATATTTCTCCTTTTAAGTGGCCTAAAAATCTGCCTTGCTCCCCTCTACCTTGAACTCCCCTGGGCCAGGCCCTTCAACCCTGGAGCATAGCAAGCTGCCTTAAATGTACTGAGTCAGGCCATTGGCCTGTCCTGCTCACTGTTGCCTATAGTCCAGTGACTGGCAGCTGTTCTCCAGGTTTCAGGCAGGGAATATTTAACCTGTGCCCTTCAGTCCTTCTCCAAAGCAACTTCATGGAAACCCCCTCTGTGGTATTGTAACTCTTCTACGTTGGGGCAGCCTTTGCTACCCTGGGTATGATGAGAGTTGTTTATTATTATTACAGTGGTACCTTGGTTTACAGGGACGCAGGTGGCGCTGTGGGTTAAACCACAGAACCTAGGGCTTGCCAATCAGAAGGTCGGCGGATCGAATCCCCGCAATGGGGTGAGCTCCTGTTGCTCGGTCCCAGCTCCTGCCAACCTAGCAGTTCGAAAGCACATCAAAGTGCAAGTAGATAAATAGGTACTGCTCCAGCAGGAAGGTAAACGGCGTTTCCGTGCGCTGTTCTGGTTCGCCAGAAGCGGCTTAGTCATGCTAGCCACATGACCTGGAAGCTGTACACCTGCTCCCTCGGCCAATAAAGCGAGATGAGCGCCGCAACCCCAGAGTCGGTCATGACTGGACCTAATGGTCAGGGGTCACTTTACCTTTAAAAGGAGAAATACGGGCAACAGCAGGCTGGGAAACCACCCTCGGGGGTCTCCCTGAGAAGTGGCTCCAAAAACCAGTTGCTGCATCTCCTAAGCACCTCCCTGTTCCTTCCCCAGATACCAACACGGCAGAGATGAACATCTACAAGAAGCCCCCCATCTACAAGCAGAGAGGTAGGTGGTGCTCCCTGGTGCCCTCTGGGGTGGGCGAAGGTGGGGCTACACATAGCAGAGGCTCAGAGTCACCTGCCCCCCCCCTTTGACCCTTGCAGAGCAGTCGGTGACGCCAACCCCGCAGAGCAAGCACCTGATTGAGGACCTGATCATCGAATCCTCCAAGTTCCCGGCTGCCCAGCCGCCCGACCCCAACCAGCCGGCCAAGATTGAGACGGACTACTGGCCGTGCCCGCCCTCCTTGGCTGTTGTGGGTAGGTGGTCCTTGCTGTGTTTTTCAGTGGGGTAGTGGATGGGGGAATTCAGGGGAGCATAGCTGTGGGGCTTTTCCCCCAGAACTGGAGCAATGATGCCATCTGGCAAGGTGCCCAGGCAATTAATTGGTCTCCTTTTTCTGGAAAAACTGGCCCAAAACAAACAAGATGAATTTTAACAGGGAGAAATGTAAAGTATTGCACTTGGGCAAAAAAAATGAGAGGCACAAATACAAGATGGGTGACACCTGGCTTGAGAGCAGTACATGTGAAAAGGATCTAGGAGTCTTGGTTGATCAATGAGCCAACAGTGTGACGCGGCAGCTAAAAAAGCCAATGCAATTCTGGGCTGCATCAATAGGAGTATAGCATCTAGATCAAGGGAAGTAATAGTGCCACTGTATTCTGCTCTGGTCAGACCTCACCTGGAGTACTGTGTCCAGTTCTGGGCACCACAGTTCAAGAAGGACACTGACAAACTGGAACGTGTCCAGAGGAGGGCAACCAAAATGGTCAAAGGCCTGGAAACGATGCCGTAGGAGGAACGGCTAAGGGAGCTGGGCATGTTTAGCCTGGAGAAGAGGAGGTTAAGGGGTGATATGATAGCCATGTTCAAATATATAAAAGGATGCCACATAGAGGAGGGAGAAAGGTTGTTTTCTGCTGCTCCAGAGAAGCGGACACGGAGCAATGGATCCAAACTACAAGAAAAAAGATTCCACCAAAACATTAGGAAGAACTTCCTGACAATAAGAGCTGTTTGGCAGTGGAATTTGTGCCAAGGAGTGTGGTGGAGTCTCCTTCTTTGGAGGTCTTTAAGCAGAGGCTTGACAACCATATGTCAGGAGTGCTCTGTTGGTGTTTCCTGCTTGGCAGGGGGTTGGACTCGATGGCCCTTGTGGTCTCTTCCAACTCTACGATTCTATGATTCTATGAAAAACGAATGAGGCGATAACAAGTCTTTCAAGTTTGCTTGTGAGAGATTAGCATAGAGGAAGTTGGATAATGAGGAAAAGAATCGAGCAGAGGCTGGATACTGCTTTCCTTTTCTTTGATGGGGTTGCTGCTTCGTACTGGCAGTTTTAAACGGTAGCGATTCCTTGAGAGATCTTTTGCATTTCCAAAACAGCTATTTACAACCTTCAAAATAAATAAATAAAAGCAGATTAAAACATACATCACCATTCTACATGCCTGGGCAGGCTTGTCTAAACAAGAATGTTTTCAGCAGGCACCCAAAAGAATACAGTGAAGGTGCCCGCCTTATCTCAATAGGCAAGGAGTTCCAAAGTGCAGGCGCTGCCACACTAAATGACCAGTTTCTTACAAGTGAAGAACAGGTATTATATAGCCCTGTAATAATGCCAGCTGCACAGAATGTGGCGGCTGAGCAGACATATATGGGGTGAGGTGATCTCGCAGGCAAACTTGTCCCATGTCCTAGTTCCAGGTAGGTAGCCATGTTGGTCTGCCATAGTCGAAACAAAATAATAAAAATAAAATCCTTCTAGTAGCATCTTGTTGTTGTTGTTTAGTGGTTTAGTCGTGTCCCACTCTTCGTGACCCCATGGACCAGAGCATGCCAGGCACTCCTGTCTTCCACTGCCTCCCGCAGTTTGGTCAAACTCATGCTGGTAGCTTCGAGAACACTGTCCCACCATCTCGTCCTCCGTCGTCCCCTTCTCCTTATGCCCTCCATCTTTCCCAACATCAGGGTCTTTTCCAGGGAGTCTTCTCTTCTCACGAGGTGGCCAAAGTCTTGGAGCCTCAGCTTCAGGATCTGTCCTTCCAGTGAGCACTCAGGGCTGATTTCCTTAAGAATGGAGAGGTTTGATCTTTTTGCAGCCCATAGTAGCACCTTAGAGACCAACTAAGTTTGTTCAGCTTTCGTGTGCATGCACACTTGCACATGAAAGCGCATACCAAGAACAAACTTAGTTGGTCTCTAAGGTGCTACTGGAAGGATTTTTTTTTTTTTTTTTTTTGGTCCCATGCTGTTAAGGGTGGTTGATATAAGAATAGCAACCCCTTGAACCTGGCCACCAGGGCAGATTTATCAACGCAGGTGTTCTGTGCTGCCAAAGCCTGTCAGCAATTGTGCTGCAGCATTCTGCACTCATTGCAACCTCCAGATCAGGTGCAAGGCAAGCCCCATACAGAGCGCATAGCAGTAATCTAGCAGCGAAGTAATCCATGTGAATGCTCAGGTAAACTGGCCCCACGTTATTAAGGGCTTTATAGAGTCCTAGATTCTGATAGATTATATGGGACTAACAGAAATGACTGGCAGAATCCGAGACCAGGGAAAAGAGTCGGCGGAAGAAGACTTGAAGAAATTCAAAGACTATCTTCAGAAACATTGTAAAATTAATGAATGTTAGAATGATGTTGGACAGAAATTAAGTGGTTCCCAGCTGTAATGTAAAGGTTGAGAAAAAGATATAATAAGTTACAATAAGTTATATAGGGATTTGCTGAATTAATAATTTGAATTGGAATACAAAAAGGGGAGGTGTGAGGAGGTCTGGGAAATAAGTTAAAAGAAAATAAGCAATTGAAATTTTATCAGTTTTTAATTGTTTTTAGTTTTGTATTTTTGTATTTGTGTTCTTTTTTGTTCTTTTTTTGTTTTTGTACTATTTTTGAAATACGAATAAATATTATATATAAAAAAATATAGAGTCCTAGATTCACCCTCTTTGGTTCCTTTCATCTTTCCCTCCCCAAATGGCTACTATAAGGTTTCGGCCCTAAGCACACTCACCTGGGGACGATCTCCTCTGAAAACCGGGGGGGGGGGATCATTTTTGAAGGTGAGGAGACCCTGCGCCCAAGAAACTGCCCGTTTCTTTGTGTGTCTGCCGCGTGTGAGACACCCTCCTGCCTTGTCTTTCTGCAGAGACTGAGTGGCGGCGGCGGATGGCCTCCAAAAGAGGCGAGGACGAGGATGAGGACAGCACGGAAGAACTGGGGAGCCTGCGAGAGTTGCAGAAGCAAGAGCTGAGCAAGGTGGGCAGGGGGCTTGGGGGCAGGTGAAGCCGGGTGGGGGCGCTCCTGGGTGCCAGTGGCTCCTTGTGTGGCTGAGCTCCCCACCCCCACTCTATCTCTCCGCCAGGTGGCCTCCAACCTTGGCAAGCTCATCCTCAAGGAGGAGATGGAGAAGTCTCTGCCCATCCGGAGGAAAACCCGTTCGCTTCCGGACCGGACGCCCTTCCACTCCTGTGAGTAAGCAACTCCCACCCCACCCCCTGCCAAAACCAGGGGCTGATTTCCCATTCTTCTCATTCTTTTTGCCCTAAAACAGGAAGGGCACATCTTTCGTGCACCCCTTTTTGTTTGTTTGCATTTATAATCCACTTTTTCCTCCAAGGAGCTCAAGGTAGCACTCTGTTAGAATTCCTGCTCCATGACTGCAGTCATGGGATTGTTGTCTATCACATGATGGTGTATGTTTTCATTCCACAGAGTGGGAAGTGACGGAGACAGGATGTTTGTGTTACTGTGTTCCGTGAAGTGGGACTATTGTCCTTTGTTCTTTCTCTTTGCTGTCTGATGCTAGAGAGAGAGGGAGCCATGTTGCAGTGCTCCTTGTGTGTTTATATGTAAATAAAGTAGATTAGCCAAAATGCTGAGTTGCTGAGGTCTGTCACGCAAGGTGCACAAACTCTGCAGATCTCTAAGTGTGCCGGTGTCGTTTGGCATCGGTCACTGTAATGTTCAGGCAGAAGAAAGCTTCTGAAGCTTCTGAATGATTGTCCAGGAGGGAGGGAACATGCCAGTTGGGCATGTGTGTCTGCCAGGGTCCTACTCAAGTGTAGGCTGAACTCCTGGCACATTCATTGTTCTCTTCTTCCCTTTTTTATCCTCTCAACGACCCTGCCAGGCAGGTTAGGTCACCCAGGTTACCCAGTGAGATTCAGGATGGCTGAGTGGGGATTTGACCCCCAGTCTCCCAGGTCCTCGGCCAACATTCTTAACCGCTATGCCACTCATAATAATAATAATAATAATAATAATAATAATAATTTATTTATACCCTGCCCATCTGGCTGGGTTTCCCCAGCTACTCTGCATGGCTCCCAACAGAATATTGAAAACACACAAAAATATCAAACATTGAAAACTTCCCTAAACAGGGCTGCCTTCAGATGTCTCCTAACAGTCAGATAGTTGTTTATTTCCTTTAAATCTAATGGGAGGGAGTTCCACAGGATGGGCACCACTACCAAGAAGGCCCTCTGCCTGGTTCCCTGTAACTTCACTTCTCACAGCGAGGGAACCACCAGAAGGCCCTCGGAGCTGAACCTCAGCGTCCGGGCTGAACGACAGGGGTGGAAAGCAGAGCAATACATTTGACACCAGATTGGCTGCAAGAGTTGTGGAAGGAGGCATTTGAGACGCCATCCTACAGTCTTAGGGACTTGGGATTTGTGTAGGCTTTACACCTTAGCCTTTTCTTCTCCGAAAGATGTCCCACAAGGCAGTGTGTACATGAATTTGTCTAATCCTCTTTTAAAGGTTGGTGGCTCTCATTGCATCCTGTGGCAGAGAGTTCCACAGTTCAGCTGTGTGCTGTGTGAAGAAGCAGGTTTTGCCAAAAAAGCCCAGGAGACACAGAGGCAGCTGCCCTTCTGCAAGTGCGCCTGAGCATTTGACCCCATGAGAGCCATCCCTGGTGCCCTTCAAGTGTTGTGGCCTACAACTCCCATCAATCCTTGCCAGCCTGGCCATGCTCCCATCAGCCCCTGCACCAAAGAGCTGTGCTGCCCGGGGCTGATGGGAGCTGTAGTCCAAAACCAGCTGGGGCCACCCTGTTGGGGAAGGCTGGTCTAGAGCAGCAGGTGTGTCCCTTGGCCAGAGCTCCTTGTCTTGCTGCCACCCTGAGCAGCAGCCCCACGGCCTGCCCCTTTTCCAAGCTCCCTTCCAGCACTACCATCTGCCCATGTTCTTGAATTGTTGCTCAACCCAGATTAAAAGGAGCCCTTTCCCCTGCCATATTAATTGCTGGTCTTCCTCTTTTTTCAGCTCTTCATGGCGGAAGCTCAAAATCTTCCTCCCTTCCTGCCTACGGGAGAAGCACCCTCGCCAGGGTAAGGTGCCAGTTAGGGGCCTCTGCCCTGAACCTTCCAACCTTCAGCTTCTATGAGTTCATATATATATCTATATATATTATATTTTTATTAAGTTTTACATAACAAATTTAAATTCAAATACATCATTCACCTCCTCATTTAGGATTCTCTGAATCCCTTATCTTCTCTCTGCCCTTCCATGGTTACCATTATCAATCCTTTATTTTATCTATTTATCTTATTTTCTCTAATTTGTTAAAAGAATAATAACTCATTGTTTTTCATACATTACAAGCATTACTCAAATCCTGCCAAAGTTTTTAAAATTGTTTACGGTGTTCTCTTGAGCACATTATAAATTTTTTCCCATTCCTCCTTAAAATTTTTCTCTTCCTGGTTTCTGATTTTCCCAGTTTTGCCATTTTGGTGTAGTCCACCATAGTCCTTCAGCTTCCGCGAGTTCTAATGTTGGGACAGAGAAAGACTTTTGTCTTTCCCCTTTCTTCTCTTGGGACTTTCCCCAACCCACGGTTGCACTCACTGCAAGCGCTTTCACGGTCTGGATTGGGCCCATGAAATGCTATACAGTGGTGCCTCGCAAGACGAAAATAATCCGTTCCGCGAGTCTCTTCATCTAGCGGTTTTTTCGTCTTGTGAAGCATCCCTATTAGCAGCTTAGCGGCTATTAGCGGCTTAGCGGCTATTAGCGGCTTAGAAAAAGGGGGGGAGGGGAAAAACTCGCAAGACTCGCAAGACGTTTTCGTCTTGCGAAGCAAGCCCATAGGGAAATTCGTCTTGCGAAGCGCCTCGAAAACGGAAAACCCTTTCGTCTAGCGGGTTTTCCGTCTTGCGAGGCATTCGTCTTGCGGGGCACCACTGTAATGCCCCTTGCCTGCCTGCCTGGAGATGGTGTTTGTGTGTGGTTTTTGTGCTGCTGGAATGTATGTAGCCTGCTATGAAATGAAAGCAATGCATTTGCCGCTTTGACCTGTTTTGCCGCTTGCCCTGAGCTCCGTTGCATGCAGACCCTAGAAGATTATCCACAATGGGGTGCAGGTCTTGAATTGAGACACACTGCCCATCTCTGCTCTATCCCTTGGGTGGAAGTAGAAAAAGTGAAGCTGTTTGGAGGGAATATGCATATTCCACACATCTAGAAGTCCTCAGGTTTCCTTTTTATGAAAGCAGTCTCGCTCTTGCTGGTGCAGAGAGGGCTCCAGAACAGTCCAATCTGAGGCGGTGGAAATCATCTCAATGATGAGAAGAAGGGCCGACCTTCCAAATTGTGCCTGTCCCTCTTGTGCCTGCTTCAATTCTGAAACCATAGAATCATAAAATTGTAGAGCTGGGAAGCAACAACAGGGAGTTGGAGCATCATCTAGTCCATGGGTAGGCAAACTAAGGCCCTGGGCCCAGATCCGGCCCAATCGCCTTCTCAATCCAGCCCGCGGATGGTCCGGGAATCAGCGTGCTTTTTCATGAGTAGAATGTGTCCTTTATTTAAAATGCATCTCTGGGTTGTTTGTGGGGCATAGGAATTTGTTCATTTCTCCCCAAAAATATAGTCTGACCCCCCACAAGGCCTGAGGGACAGTGGACTGGCCCTCTGCTGAAAAAGTTTGCTGACCCCTGACTAGTCCAACTCCTATGTTCCACTGTCAAACTGTTCTTACAGTCAGAAAGTTCTTCCTAATACAGTCGTACCTTGGATCCCGAACGCCCTGGAACTTGGACGTTTTGGTTCCCGGATGCCGCAAACCCAGACGTGATTGTTCCAGTTTGCAAACATTCTTCTGGAAGCCGAACATCCGACGGGGCTTCTGCGGCTTCTGATTGGCCGCAGGAGCTTCCGATTTGGCTTCCGAACATATTGGAAGTCAAACGGACTTCCGGAACGGATTCCGTTCGACTTCCAAGGTGCGACTGTATTTAATTGGAATCTCCTTTCTTGCCCTTTGAATCCCTGTGATTTGGGTCGTCCCCTCTGGAGCAGCTAGAAATGCTTGCTCAGTCTTGCATGGGGCAACTCTTCAGGTATTTGAAGATGGCTGTCAAATTCTAATCCACGCCATCCTTGACCAAGAATCGCACAGCTGGCATTGGCCCTGCAGAGAGACCTGCTGGCCTGGGGCTGAGGTCCCACAAGTAGCCCACATCTCATGCCATTATTGGGAGGTGGGGGGGGTGAGAATCCTTCTGTCCCCAAGCAGAAAACCTGAGTAATAAAGGCAAAATCACACCATGAACACGTGGAATCGGTTGCCTTTCTCCCACAAAGCTGCAGTTTCCAGGAGTCTTTGGGGAAAGTGATCTGTGCTTTAGATGTGTGGTCTGGATGTGACCTAGGAAAGATCGAAGCGCCCCCCTCTTCATGCCACAAGGGCACCAAGGTTGGCATGTCTCTGTGGGTGACCCTGACTCTTCTCCTGCTTTTTTCCGCCTTCTACAGCTGCAGTCCACAGAGTTCAGTCCTGCCGGCAGCGAGAAAGGGAGCCCAGGTAAGCGAAGCTACGGGGTTGGGGTTGGGGTGGGGCAAAGGCAGACCTCTCATCTGCTGTCATCAGTCACCTGCCCTAGCTTGGACCCTCTTCTGCTACTTCTGAGCCGCTTCTGACCTTCCTCCTGGTCACAGAATTGTAGAGTGGGAAGGGACCCCAAGGGCAGTGTTAGAAACTGGGACAGAAAAGCTAGGAGCCAAATGGCTCCTGGGACCTGGGTTGCAGGCGCCAAAACAGAATGTCTAGTCGCCATTTGGGGGGGGGGGGTTGGCAACACTTTTTATTATTTTGATAGGCATTAACTAATACTCAATTCACATAAGTGGCACATTGTCAATATCACATTTTAAGCAGAAACTGCTAATACATGTTTGATTTGGTGTTTACAATAAAAAATATGGGTACCATACTTCAGTTTTCAAAACACTCTTTTTATTAACATATTGCCTATCCTTAACATATAGAGTGGTACCTCAGGTTAAGTACTTAATTCTTTCTGGAGGTCCATTCTTAACCTGAAACTGTTCTTAACCTGAAGCACCACTTTAGCTAATGGGGCCTTCTGCTGCTGCCGCGCCGCTGGAGCACGATTTCTGTTCTCATCCTGAAGCAAAGTTCTTAACCCGAGGTACTATATCTGGGTTAGTGGAGTCTGTAACCTGAAGCGTCTGTAACCCAAGGTACCACTGTACTTCGATGCTTCGAATCACATACATTTCAGTAATCCTCGAATGTCAGCCAGGCGCAAAAATAAAGCACCCAGACTTTTTGAGGTGCTCGCAGAGAATCTTTAGGTGCGAAAAGTGCCTGGCGCCCTGCTAATTTCGAAACCCTGCCAGAGGGTCATCTACTCCAACCCCCCACAATGCAGGAATCACACTAAGTGGTCTTGGCCACTTAGCAATGAAACAACTGAAGAAGATAGCAGGGGACTGTTCTCTGGTAACCTTCATCCCCTTTCCTTCTGTCTTGCAGGTCTACAGGTGAGCACACATGCCCAGCCACAGGTGGTCCCCTCGAGAGGTGATGTATCAGGCCACTTCCCCCAAGGATACCCGGGAGAGTGACGGCGTCTCACCCAAACCCCAGAGGAAGGCTGAGGAGGGTTTGAGAGGGGGGCCAGGAGGGAATAAGGTGGAGCAACTGGCTGCCTCCTGTGGGTCCGCAGCCATGCCAAGCACTATTTCTGTGGGAGAAGGCCCTGCAACTGTGTTGGGTTTATTTTCCCTCCGCAGAACGGCCAGAGAGGGCGGATGGACAGGGGAAACTCCCTCCCTAGTATGCTGGAGCAAAAGGTGAGAACCGCCCCTGGGGCCATGGGGGAATATCCACCGTCCTTTCGCATGGGGGTAATGTGTCCTGATGCGCCCACAAAGAAATGCAACCAAGTGGCCCCTTCGTTAACTTTGCTTTTCTTCCTCCCTGAAGATTTACCCTTATGAGATGCTGATGGTGACGAATCGGGGAAGAGTGAAACTGCCTCCAGGCGTGGACAGGACAAGGCTAGAGGTACAAAGAAATAGCACTGGTGCAGATCTACCTTTCTCAACCATGGCACCCTGAAAATCACTTCCTTGCTATTATCTTTATCAACAACATCATTATTAGTCGTACATTGGATCCTGAGTGCCTTGCGACCTGAACATTTTGGCTCCCAAACGCCGCAAACCCGGAAGCGAGTGTTCCGGTTTGTGAACGTTCTTTGGAACCCGAACATCCAACCCGGATTATGTGGCTTCCAATTGTGTGCAGGAAGCCCCTGCAGCCAATTGGAAGCCACGCTTTGGTTGTCAAATGTTTATGGAAGTCGAACAGAATTCTGGAATGGATTCCGTTTGACAACCATGGTATGACTGTGTTATTATTACTGTTGTTGTTGTTTTAGAAAATGTATAAGCCGCTCGATTGTCAGAAAAACTCAAAAGGGCTTACAGAAAAGAAAAAGCAATTAAATTGGCAAGAAATAACAAGACATTGGAAAAGTTAAGATAACCAGAGACTAAAAACATATTAAGACTCGCATCAACTTTCTAAACATCTGGACAGGCTGGTTTAAAGAAAAATGTTTTTAGCAGGTGCTGAAAAGAATAAAGGTGTCAATATGCAGCGAGTTCCAAAGTTTGGGTGCTGTTGCACTAAAGTATCAAGTTCTTACAAATGTGGAAGAGGTATTACGGGGCACTCGTAACTGTGCCTGTCCTGCTGACTGAAGCAGCAGAGGGGCCACATGTGGGGTAAGAAGGTCCAGATGTTGTTGTGCTTCAACTCCCCGCAGCCTCAACAGCCCACATGGCCAGTGGGCAGGGACGATGGGAGCTGTAGTCCAATTTCTATAAGGCAGCAGTTGGTGTGCATAATATTGAGCTAGACAAACCACTTGTCTTGACTCAAGATAAGGCAGCTTCCCATGTTCTTTGAATCTGACATGAGATACAACCCTGTTCAAGACAAGCACCTTGCCTTACCCCCTATGTGCCCACTCGACCACTTCAATCGGTAGAACCGGCATTGTTATAGGCTCCACATTTGTAATATCTCTCCTATCTTTCAGCCTGGCAGCACCTACCCTTTGGAACTCCCTGCTGATTGATTTCAAGCCGGCACATTCACTGTACCCTTTTGCAGCGCCTACTCAAATGTTTATGGTGGCGCTGTGGGTTAAACCACAGAGCCTAGGACTTGCCGATCAGAAGGTCGACGGTTCGAATCCCCGTGACGGGGTGAGCTCCCATTGCTCGGTCCCTGCTCCTGCCCACCTAGCAGTTTGAAAGCACATCAAAGTGCAAGTAGATAAATAGGTACCGCTCTGGCGGGAAGGTAAATGGCGTTTCCGTGCGCTGCTCTGGTTCGCCGGAAGCAGCTTAGTCATGCTGGCCACATGACCCAGAAGCTGTACGCCGGCTCCCTCGGCCAATAAAGCGAGATGAGCACCCCAACCCCAGAACCAGCCACAACTGGAGCTAATGGTCAGGGGTCCCTTTACCTTTACCCATATGTTTTAGAAAGTTGGTTCAGGTTTTCATTTGCTTCTAAAAAGTTATTTGAACTTTCTGTGTGCCTTGACTGCAAACCACTCGAGTGGTTTCATGAATCTTATGAAATGAACAAATGAATGAATGAGCAAGCCTTCTTCCTTCTCTCCTCACCCCAGCGCCACCTGTCAGCCGAGGATTTCCTGCGCGTGTTCGAGATGTCGCCGGACGAATTTGGCAAGCTGGCCCTGTGGAAGCGGAACGAGCTGAAGAAGAAAGCTTTCCTCTTCTGATCCCGGCCCCCACGCAGAGCCAACATGCCCGGCGTGAGGCTCCGTGCGTGTGTGCCGACCCGTCTTTCATCACAGACGCTTTAGGGCTACTCTCGAGCTCGTTCAAAGGGACGATGCTCCTTTCTCCCCACCACCACCACCCAACCGCCCTCACTGCAGAGGTGGCTGCCATGCCTTGACTCTTGGGGCAGAGGAAAAGTGGGTCAGGAATAGAGTGGTGAGCACCCTGTGCTGGATGTGGCGGCTGCGGGGGGTGCCAAGTCCCTTCCCCACTCCCACCCCGGTGAAAATCAGCCATGTGTGGGGTGGGAAGAGGCCAGGGTGGAGATAAGGTGTTCTGTGCTGCCACCCTTAAGCTCATTCCGTTGCTGGCTTTACTCCCAGACCATGCATCCTCTCCCCCCTTTGGCACAAAGGCCCATCAGGTTTTCTAAACTTGGGCAAGAATGAGGCCCAGCGGGCAGATCTGAGCATCATGGCACCAGGCAGACTCCCACCCTGCAGCAGGACCAGATTGAAGAGGGTCTCTCTGCCCCAGCATCCTCTTCTCACAGGGGGCAGCCTTGCCACACTCTCCCACTGATTTCCGCCCCCTTGTGACTGGTACTCAGCTGCCCGCTGGACATGCCTAGCCTCCGCTGGAGTGAACGTGACCTGGGGCTGCTTCTCATCTAAATGGCTACCAAGGAGCAGGGTGATGGCTCCCTTCCCAGCAAAAAGAAAAAAGCTTCCTTTGCTAGCTCCTGCCCCTACTGGACAGACAGAAGTATTTCGTGGCCACTCTCTAAGTTGTGCTGTCTACAGGAGGAATGCAGCCACTACCACGGTGCCCGCAGGCATGGAGAAGGGCATAGAGGTGGGCTTCATTTGGAATCGAGGCATGTGTCCAGGCCCCCGTTCTGCAGGGGGTTGGTCTAGGTGAGCCTTGGAGTCACTTCCAACTCTATTGTTCTGGTTTCTTACCCACTGCCAAAATCTCCCTTTCCAGGCCAGCTTCCTCTACCCGTTTCCGCCCCAGCGTTCCCAACTCTTCCTGCAAGCTGGTCCTGGGCCAGCTATATGTGGCACCTGTTTACTGCTCACCCTCAGCCCTGCCATCCCACCCATCTAGGCTGTAACATTCTTCTGTGCTGCACCTGCTGCCTGCCCCCCACCCCAAAATCTGGGGGGCCCTGCAAGCTCTATTCAGCGAGACTTTGAGGATGTGTCTGAAGAGAGGAATGCATTTACCTGCTGCTGTCATGCCCGTAGTTCAGGCCCGCCTCTTCAGCCTATGTGCCTCCCCCTCCACATACCCTGCACTCGTAGGTACCCAGATCTACCTGCCCTGTCTCCACAGCTTCATGCTAGTCCTGTGGAAAGGACTGCAGAGAAGGTGGCTTGATGCAAAGCCTGGGTATGCCCCTGCTCCTGCACAACCAGTGTGGCGTAGTGGTTAAGAGCGATGGACTCATAATCTGGTGAACTGGGTTCGATTCCCTGCTCCTCCACATGCAGCTGCTGGGTGACCTTGGGCTAGTCACACTTCTCTGAAGTCTCTCAGCCCCACTCATCTCACAGAGTGTTTGTTGTGGGGGAGGAAGGGAAAGGAGATTGTTAGCCACTTTGAGACTCTTTAAAGGTAAAGGGACCCCTGACCATTAGGTCCAGTCGTGGCCAACTCCGGGGTTGCAGCGCTCATCTCGCTTTACTGGCCGAGGGAGCCGGAATACAGCTTCCAGGTCATGTGGCCAGCATGACTAAGCCGCTTCTGGCGAACCAGAGCAGCGCACGGAAATGCCGTTTACCTTCCCGCCGGAGCAGTACCTATTTATCTACTTGCACTTTGACGTGCTTTCGAACTGCTAGGTTGGCAGGAGCAGGGACCGAGCAACGGGAGCTCACCCCGTTGCCGGGATTCGAACCGCCCACCTTCTGATCGGCAAGTCCTAGGCTCTGTGGTTTAACCCACAGCGCCACCCAAGACTCCTTAGGGTAGTGATAAAGCGGGATATCAAATCCAAACTCTTCTTCTTCAACCCTAAAAGCTAGAGGAGTGAGAGTTCTCTTCTGCTTCAGCCACTGCAAGGCCCACAACTCTGTGCCACAGCCCCTGGTCTCTCGGAAGCTACTACAGCCAGTTTAGGTCATGCAAGGCAACTGCATTTATGCCAAGGGACAGGAGCCTACTAGCCGGCCCCTTCTGTCTTGCGCATAGAGGCCAGGCTCTGCAAAGGATCACTTTGGGAGTACAGCTACTTCACAGGCAAGATCCAGGCTGCTCTGTCGCTTTCCTTACCAAGACAGGCTTTCTTTCTTTATGAGCCAAACAACCGTCAGTCTCAACCCAGACTGAGCAGCGAGAGCAGGGAGAGCCAGGACAGGAGGAGACTAGGCTGTCTCTACACTGCCACACATTTCTGCTCACCAAGAAATGAGAAGCACCTGCCCACCCCCATCTCCTCCTCCTGGAGGCCAAGACTCCTTTTTGCCCATCACCATCGCACTCCCCCTGCCCCAGGGAGCACACAAGTGCTTGCGTGCAATACACAAGCACCCGTGCCTGTTGAAATACCAGGGCCCACAAGTCAGCACAGTTGGACTAGGTGATCCTTTGGGCCCCTTCCAGGTTGCATGATTTTAGGAACACAAACCAATGTTGCACAGGCTGCTAGACATCAGCAGCGAGTTGCAGGGTTGGTTTCTGCTGGGGCAGAAAAGAGCTCTCTCTCTCTCACACACACACCCCTAAAGCAAGAGGGGGGCACTGTCCCAATGAGCACCTTCCTCCACAAAATCTACCAGCCCTTAAGTGGTGGCTTCTCACTGACTGGTAAAATTACTGTAGTCTAGTGGTACTTTTCATCAGGCTATTTAAAGAGGGGGAAGAGTTTGCCAAGGGGGCTTCAAGCCACAGTTCCAAGGAACATTCCCCAATCCAGACCAGCGCCAGGCCTACCTGTCTCACTTAAGGGGTCCTGCACTGCACCAGCAAAAACATCCCACCCACAATGCTGTCCTGGCACTTTTCAGTCTAGTAAGGGTGCTGTCATTGCATTGTGGGAGGGAGAGCAGAAGAGCCTGGAAGGGTTCGCTGCCCTTGGTGGGGTGGATCAAAGCAGCAGCAGCAGCAGCAGTCTAGGCCCAAGCAAGTCTATCTTTTGAGTCAGGAAGATGAGAGAGGTCCTTTCCCTCCACCTGGCGCCTTCCAACTGCTTTTGATGGCAGCTCCCACCAACCCAGCATGCTGGCTGGAGCTCAAGGGGGCCCCAAATATCTGGGAAGCAGCAGGACAGCACCCTGGCCCTGAAATCCAGCCACCAAGACTGCCCAATGAGCCATTCCCCAGGGCTGTGGGAGAAACTGCCTTTCCTGGCTCAGGAGCCCAGTGCTCACACCTTTTCCCTCCACACAGCCCCTGCCATGCTGCCCCCCTTCCATTTCCTCCCTCCTGGCCACTCCACTTTGTGCAAATGTAAAGAATGTAATTTATTAGAAGTCACCGGCCTCTACTTGCTTTTCACTGCTATTCTGTGAGCATATCTATAAATAAGGACCTCCTAGTGCGAAGAGCGGCCTACCCCAATTCCACCACCCACTTTGGCTGATGTCAGAATCTGTGTGAAAATGATTTCCTCTCTAACCCCCACCCCCTTTTAATTAAATGTGAAGTGGCTTTATTCAAAAAGGTCTTGTCCTTGCTTTGTTATTTGTTTGTCAGGACTAATGTATGAGCTGCACCACACTGTTAAATCCTTTCTAGCCTCTCCTCTGTTTATTATTTCATAAAATCTATGCACCGTTTGATCATTAAAAACAAAACAAAACCTCAAAGCAATTTACAAACAGAATAAAACAATAAAATTACTAGTAAAAACCCTAAAGCAAAACAATAAATTGAGAACAGATTAAAAAATATAGCAATATTCTACATGTCTGGGTAGCCTTGTCTAAACAAAAATCTTCTGGGCACAGAACCAGAAAGAGTATAGTGGACGCGCCTATCTGATATCAAATGGCAGGGAATCCCAGAGTGTAGCCGCTGCCACACTAAAAAATCAATTTCTTACAAATATGAAATGAGTATTATATGGAACCTGTAACAGTGCCAGTTCTGTCAATCGAAGCAATCGAGTGGGTGTCTATGTGCTAAGATGATCTTGCAAGTAGTGCAAATCTCTGAGCAAAGGTGTTCTATGCTGACAAGGCCTCACTCTATGTCAGCAATCGTGCTGCAGCATTCTGCACTAACTACAGCTTCCAAATCAAGCGCAACAGAAGCCCTACATAGAGTGCAATGCAGTGTTCCAGTCCGGAAGTAACCAATGCAGGAGAAAGAAGTCTTGAAGTTCCAGTCTTGAAGTAACCAATGCAGGAAAAAGTGAGAAATGCTCACTAAGAAAACGTTTGGATGAGGATAGAGGGCCCTCCCTGGCACATTCCTCCTTCAAAAAAATAAAAAGACACTGCCCAGCCACTTCTAAGACAACAGACCACAGGCACTGGAAGAGAAATCTAGCAATCTACTCTTGAGACTGCACATTATTCTTCCTCTGAGCCAGACTGGTCCTTCGGGTAACCGCACATACAACCTGCTGAAAGAACACAGAAGAAGCTTCTGGATCAGGCCAAGGACCCATCTAGTCCAGCACCCTGTTCTCACAGTGGCCAACCAGATGCCCCTATGGGGAAACTTGCAAGCAGGATTCAAACACAATCACATTTCCCCCCACTGTGGTTTCCATCAGCTGGAATTCAGAAGCATTGCTGCCTCCGAATACGGAGGCAGAGCATAGCCACTGTGGCTGGCTGCCATCGATAGCCCTCTGCTCCATGAATGTGTCTACTTCTCGTTTAAAGCCTTCCAAGTTGGCAGCCAACACCGCTTCCTGCAGGAGCGAGTTCCATAGTTTAACTATGTGCTGTGCGAAGAAAAATGCTCACTAAGAAAATAGCATGAGTAAAGGGTTTTATTTCATCCAAATCCAGCCAAGCTCCTGGACCAGCCACCATTGTGATGATAAGACCACATTCCCAGGGCCATGCCTACCTGCCAATCACTTATCAGTCTTCCTAATGGGTTTCAGTTGAGAATTACTTTGCATGGAAGGTGATTTAGACTTCGTTCTTTTCAAGGTCATTTGACAATGACCTGGTCGTGTCGGTCCAGCTTCAGGCATCACCCACAAAAGGCAGGCTGATAACAGGAACTCCACCAACCCGTTATTTCAGCCAGATCCATTTGTCGCCGGCCTCAGCGTTGTAGCCTTGTTCGTATTTACGTCCAGGAAGCTGCAGGAGAAAGCACAGAAGATCCATGAGAATAAGGGCACAGCTTCACTCTTGTCATCCCTTCCCTGAAAATGTAAGAGCAGGCCTGCTGGATCAGGCCAAAGCATCCTGTTCCCACTGTGGCTAGCCAGATGGCTATGAGAAGGCAGACCTGAGTGCCACAGCAGTTTCTTCCCTAACTTTAGATTCCCAACAAGTGACATTCAGAGGCATAAAGACTCCAGGAAAACAGGGAGAAGAATATTGTCGCTGTGGCTCATAGCCATAAACAATTCCCTTTTCAAAGGCGGTGGCTGCCACGACATCTTATGAGAGCCAATTCCACGGCGGCAGCACAGCATAAAAAAGTCCTTCCTTCGGCTTCTCCAATGTTTAGCTTCACGGCATGACCCCATTAGGGTAAAGGGACCCCTGACCATTTAGGTGCAGTCGCGGCCGACTCTGGGGTTGCGGCGCTCATCTCGCTTTACTGGCCGAGGGAGCCGGCATACAGCTTCCGGGTCATGTGGCCAGCATGACTAAGCCGCTTCTGGCGAACCAGAGCAGCGCACGGAAATGCCGTTTACCTTCCCACCGGAGCGGTACCTATTTATCTACCTGCACTTTGATGTGCTTGCGAACTGCTAGGTTGGCAGGAGCAGGGACCGAGCAACGGGAGCTCACCCCATCACAGGGATTCGAACTGCCGACCTTCTGATAGGCAAGTCTTAGGCTCTGGGGTTTAAGCCACAGCGCCACCCGCGTCCCTTATGACCCCATTAGGTTCTAGCATTATATGAGAGGCAGAGAAAGCTGCTCTCATTCCACTTTCTCTATACTATGCATGGTTTTATACACCTCTTGCCATGTTCTCATCACACACACACACACACACACACACACACACACACACACACTTACACACACACACTCTTCTTAAGTGTGTTGTCATAATAAAATGTTCCTTTCTCCTTGAAAAAAGCCTGACCTAGTGGGCATGAGGTGGTAGCCATCCTTCATAGCGAGCTGTTCCAGCTTCATGATATTTTGGTTGCCCTTTCTGAGCCCTCTGGGGGATGGCAACCAGAACTGAACACAGTTTTTCAACGTAAGGTTTTTTTAGCAGGCTGTAGAAAACACTGACCCCGCAAACTTATAATGGACTGATAGCCATTCCCTCTCCTCTCTGGTTCTCTCATAAGAACATTAGAAGAGCCTGGCTACTGGATCAAGCCAATGGCGCATCTAGTCCAGCTTCCTGTTTTCACAGTGGCTAGCCAGATGCCTCTATGGGAAGCCTGCAAGCAGGATCTGAGAATGAGAGCTCTCTCTCTCCTCCTGGGGTTTCCAGCAAGTGGCATTCAGAAGCATTGTTGTCTCTAACTGTGGAGGCAGAGAATAGCTAGTAAGCCATCAACAGCCCTCTCCTTCAGGAAATTATCCAATCCTCTTTTAAAGCCATCTAAGTTGGTGGCCATCACTGCCTCCTGCGGGAGAGCCAAAGTTTAAGTGCTGTATGAAGAACTGCAGCTGCAAATCTCCAGAGAATTCTTTTTAAGAAAACTGCAAGTTTCAGAATTCTTGGGGGGGGGGGATTGGGCACAAGTTATTTTTTTATAACAGTGTACATTTTTAAAAAATAATTTTTATATTTATTCTATTAAAATAATTCAATATTAATACATATTACAAACAAACGAACATACATTTCATACAATCCTTAAAAATATTCATACATACCCACACTCAATCCCACACACACTTTTCCCACCACCATCCCTCACCCCACCCTTGTGTTAGACCTCCAATCTACTCAATTGCAATTTCTTTCCACTTCTATTACTTTCTTTCACACACTTCTAAACCAACTTTCTACTTCTTTTTCTGTTACACATAGTTATCCATCTTATTTAGTATTTCAGTATTTATAACGGAACTTGTTTATTCTAACAGGAGTTCTGATTTTTCAATATGATTTTGCAAATATCCTTTAAACACCTTCCAGTCCCTGTCTATCTTCTCTTTTGAGATCCTTCCGATTTCTCCCATTGCTTTGGATATATTGTAATACTCCAATAATTTGGCAAGCCACTCTGTTTTTGTCGGTATTATACCACTTTTCCACTTTTACATTTTTTTGTGTACAAAATACCACCTCTCTAAGACTACAGATCTAAAAGGTGAGCTGTTTGAGGATCAAATAACCTCATTTTAAAAATTGCTAAATTGAAAAAGACGGGTGGTTATGTACAAGGCACCTGAAGTATCTGAGCATGAAACCAAAAGAACACTGACAAGATGAAGGTTCACAGCCCATCACCGTGAATAAGTACCAGCATGCTGGACCTTAAACCTTAAATATGCATGATGTCTCTTGGGAGTTCCTCTTCTGCCACCTTCCAAAATTACATTTTACTGTACCACCACTGAATGTTCTCCTCTTACCTCCTTGTATTCAGTAAATGCTTTGTCAGCATCGAGGCCTCCCACTGTGATTTCAGGTATGTAGAAAGGGAGAGTGGTTGGGAGGATCACATTGTACTTGTCCTGTGCCCTAAGATGCAAAAAAATAACAACAGCAACTTGGTTATGCTTACTGAAAAGGCAGCAGCTTTTGTGATTCACACTGGGGGGGGGGGCAAGAAAAAAATGACAGGTGCTCCTTTCAATCTATCAACATCAGAGTTTACCACCCACCCACCCAAAAGCAGTTCCACAGAGGGGGATAGAGAGACAGCTTTTCTTCTTCCTCGGCTTGAATTAAGTACCAGCTTCAAAGGGTGCTTGCTGCCTCTCTGCATGAGTCACTACTCTGCTTTGCCTCGGCACAGGGTGGGCATCTCTACCTAGCAAATGAATGTCCCAATATCTCGGGCACAGAAATGCAGCTGTACTGTCCATAGGAGAGCCCACTGCACCTCTGTATGTCATTGCTCTTGGCTGCTAATCAGAGGGCATAAAAAACCAGGGTTAGCATCCCCCTGAGGGGAAGGCAATCCCCACTGTGAAGCACCTCCAACTTCAATCCTAGATAAAATAAAAAAATATCAATAGTATGCCTTGATAATCCAATTGGCAAAAATTTATAAATCAAAATCAAATACCTGTTGGAGATGCAAGAAAGAAATAGGAACAATGTTTCACATGTGGTGGGAATGCCGACCTATTAAACAATTTTGGAATGAAATGTATGAAGAAATCAAAAAGATGTTTAAAATAGATTTTAGTAAAAAACCAGAGGCATTCCTTTTAGGTATAATTACAAACGAAATTCATGGCAATCAAAGGAAAGTACTCCTCTATGCGACAACAGCTGCCAAAATGCTCATAGCAAAAAACTGGAAAGGGGGGGAAATCCCATCAATAAAAGAATGGGAAATTACCGGTAAACTTTGTGAATATATAAATTTGGCAAGATTCACAGCATTCTTAAGGGGACAATCAGACCAAAAATTAGCAAAAGAATTGGACTGTGTTAAAGAATATAAGAAAAAACATTGTTCTGGAGAAAGTATATCGGTATGTAACGAATGAAACTTTGCAGGGTTAAAGAAATTGAAAAATGGTGCAAAAAGTATAAAGATAGAGGTAATTTACATTAGACTCAACAATTCAGAAAGATTAAAAATTTTGAGGTCTCAAAACAGAGGAAGTCAATATGTACGTAAAGATTATTATGATGGCATGGTTTTCTTTGTAGGTGTGGTTTTGTTTTGGGTTTTTTCTTCTTCTTTTGGATTTTATTTTTGTAATTTTTGTTGTAATTTTGCATTGGGGGGGGAAAGATACAGTGGTGCCTCGCAAGACAAAAAGAATCCATTCCGCGAGTCTCTTCGTCTTGCGGTTTTTTCGTCTTGCGAAGCAAGCCCATTAGCGGCTTAGCGGCTTAGCGCTATTAGCGGCTTAGGGGATCAGCTGATAAGCGGCTTAGGGGATCAGCTGATAAGCGGCTTAGCGGATCAGCTGATAAGAGGCTTAGCGGATCAGCTGATAAGCGGCTTAGAAAAAGGGGGGGGGGGAGGGAAAAAACCCCGCAGGAACTCGCAAGACATTTTCGTCTTGCGAAGAAAGCCCATAGGAAATTCGTTTTGCGAAGCACCTCCAAAACGGAAAACCCTTTCGTCTAGCGGGTTTTCCGTCTTGCGAGGCATTCGTCTTGTGGGGCACCACTGTAATCCAATATATAGGAAACATTGCTGTATGTATTCAATTCTGAAACATTAAAGCTGTGCCACGCTCCACAGCAGGAGGCGGCTCTGAGATGCTTCTGTAGCAAGAGATGCAACATGAAAGGAGACTAGTTAGACTAGTTAGAAAGTCCATCCTTACAGAACCCTCAAGTGATGAAAAGAGACGTCGTCCTGTTCGGGCCAAGGTCCCTTGTTGAACTTCAGGTACTCAATATCTTCTATCACCTGCCAAGAGAAAAGGATTAGCATCAATGCAACCAGTCAGCTTGCCACAAGGACATCTGAGCTTCTTTGCTACCACAAGGCTGCAAGGCCAAGATAACCAAGGGGTATATGCTGCACCACAGACGTTAAAGTATGGAGTTTAGATGGGTTTTTAAAAATCAGTTTAACCTGGAGAATGAACTGGAATGAAATGTGGTGGAAAGTCTAAAACAGGCACACCCAACCTGCTGCCCTCCAGATGTTTTGGCCTACAACCCCCATGATCCCTAGCTAGCAGGACCAGCAGTCAGGGATGATGGGAATTGTAGTCCAAAACATCTGGAGAGCCGAAGGTTGGGGATGCCTGGTCTAAAATCTGCAACAAGGAACTCCATTAAGTGCAGAGTTCAGGCAAGGTGATTAGAAAGGAAATGAGAGACTGAGCAATTCCTGTTCCCAGCAAGCCAATATCCTGTAACTCACCCCCCCCCCCATATTTTGGTTTACAGTACAATCAAATCTCTGCCTTGCTTGGAAGGTAAGGATGGTCTGTGTAGGGGGCAGTTCCAAGGAACTGGTTCAGATATACACGTTTTTGCATCTATATGCCATCCCTGGAATGTAATGCCCCCACCACAAGACACGATCATACTGTGATTTGCCTACCTTCCCAGGGGGAACACAAACTGGCTAACAGTTCAGCATCACACACACAGAAAAATAATAAATCACAATATTAATAACTTCATAGCATAGACACCACTGCAGTATCACCAAGGAGGCCATCTGAGAACTTCTGCGTGCAAAAGCGGTGTTCTTCCATTCAGCTGTGAGCCCTCCCTTTGATCACTTGCAGGGGAAAGGACACTCCTCTGAACCTCTCTGGAAGTCGAAAGGACAAATTCTTGCCACCTACTTCCTACAGCTCCCCCAATACTCCAGGGGAAGAGGTGAAGGTGCATGTGTGATAAAACACACCAAGAATTCAAGGCCTTTTGTAAGCTTAATGCAACCCTTGCCCCAGGGACAGCCATGTTGTATTTCTTAAAATCATAGAACTGTAGAGCTAGAAGGAACCCCAAGGGTCATCTAATCTAACCCCCTGTAATGCAGGAATCACAGCTAAAGAATTCCTGACAGATCGATAAAACAATAAACACATCTCAAAACCAATTCAACAACAACAATCTTTATTTACTGTCCAGAGACCCAACAAATCGTTACAAAGCAATACACAATTCATAGAGCCTACCTCCAGGATAAACAAGCATTTTGTTCAGAATATAGGGATCATTGGTTCTTGCAACCACCGATAAAAACTTTGCCACTGCTAATGTTCTAGCATTTGTTCGGTCTTCCAATAGGAACCTGACATAGTGAGCCTCTGATTTTCCCGGGAAAGGTACCAGCAAGGGTAGTATCAGTTCGGCCCTGGCTTGCTCATATTTCGCGCAGTGCAGCAAAATATGTTTTATGGAATCGATGTCTTGAGCACACGAGCAAAGTCTGTCCTGGTAGGGAACTCCTCTCAACCTGCCATCCAACACTGCAGAAGGAAAGACGTTTAGTCTGGCTTTGGTGAAAAGCCTTCGATAGTTTGGTGCTGTCAGGTTTTTAATGTAAGATGTTAACTTAAAGACATGCCCATATTGTAGCCCTACTGCCAGCGGACTACAGACTGCATGTGATTGAGATGTGCATTATCCCATAATCTTTGCTTTAACATCTTCATAACCCAGGTAATACGGTTGGGGGGGGGGAGGTGACAGACCAATAGAGGTGGCTTTTTTAGCCATGGCAAAACCAATTCTGATATGGATGCTGACTGGGAAATTCCCTACTTGAAAGGCTTGCTGCACAGAGACCTGTCAGCTTCTAGCTGATGCAGTTAGTTCACTCCCACTTCCACGGAAACCAAGAGGGAGGAAATACAATGGAATAAAGGAGAAATATCACACACACACACCCGCCCTGGCTAGAACGAGCAGGCAGGGGGTGTTGGAAACAACATGCTCTGCTAGTCTAGTTGCACTTCTCTGAACATGCCCACTTTATTTCATCCTTCCTGAACCTGTCAAAGCAAAGCTGGAAATATGGACAATAAACACACAAGCAGCCTCCACCACCATCAGAGCAATGGAAGGGATCCTGCAAAAGAGGTCACACAAAGAGAGAGAGACAGCTCATGGCAACTTACTTTTTCCACGTGTTCAGCCTCGCTTGTGGTATACTGCAAGACCTCAGAAGTCTCACTAGAAGGAAACAAGGTAACACTAAATCACTTTGTTTGATATGGAGGAAAATAATAATAGTAATAGTAATAATAATTTATTATTTATACCCCGCCCATCTGGCTGGGTTTCCCCAGCCACTCTGGGTGGCTCCCAACTGCATATTAAAAACAATACAGCATCAGACATTAAAAACGTCCCTAAACAGGACTGCCTTCAGATGTCTTCTAAAAGTCAGATAGTTGTTTATTGCCTTGACATCTGCTGGGAGGGCATTCCACAGAGCAGGCACCACTGCCGAGAAGGCCATCTGCCTGGTTCCCTGTAACCTCACTTCTCACAGTGAGGGAACCGCCAGAAGGCCCTTGGCGCTGGACCTCAGTATCCGGGCTGGATGATAGAGGTGGAGATGCTCCTTCAGATATATAGGTCCGAGGCAGTTTAGGGCTTTCAAGGTCAGCACCAACACTTTGAATTGTGCTCGGAAGCCAATGAAGATCTTTCAGGACCAGTGTTATATGGTTTCGGGAAACAAGAGGCAACCCCAAATCACATACTGCATGTATGTCATGGAGTCGCTACAGAATGTGCCATATCCCAGAACTGCAGGAGAGATGAGAATGGATTCTGGAGGGGCAGCAGGACATATCTGGGGTAACACAACAACCTTTTAACAACATGCTTGGGAGACGGTGGGGTGGAGGGCGGCAGCGGCAGAGAGACACAGCTGTAATCACAGATTTTGGTGAGGCTCGTTTGACAACAAGATGAGCCTTTAGTGTCATTGGCCCAGTCCTGTGGAATGCCCTGCCACTGGAGATTCAGCAAGCACCTTCTGTGCCAACTTTTAAATGCCTGTTGAAAACTTTTCCATTCTGCCAGGCCTGTGCAGGCAATTAACAACACACCCCTCCACAATGGTTAACTGATAGCTCTTTTTAACTTCTTTATGACTTTTATTGTATGGATTTATGTTTAACTGCTGTGATAATTTTTTTTTATGATGTAGTGGTACATAACATTTTTATAAAAAATAAAGAAATAAATACGGAAGGGGAAAGTTACAAAATCATAGAATTGTAGAGTTGGAAGGGACCCCCTGCAATGCAGGAATCAAGAAGAACTAAATATGCCTTGAATGTTTTCAATAGCACAGAAAGGCGAGATATAAATTGTTTTATTAAATAAATTCCAATTTGCAGAACGATAGCCTAAAAACATACAAGAAACAAAATATTAGCTAAAAGTAAGAAACCCCTTATTGAAATGGATTAAGTTAAGCAAGTACAGGAGTTAAGAGGATCCAGAGCAGAAACAGAGAGGTGCAGCAAAACAGATTTTTTTAAAAAGAAGTAATTAAGTTAATCTCTTCAAAGGTAATTTATATACTGTAAACTGGAAGTGTCTGAAATAATGTGGCAGAAGTAAAGGTAAAGGAACCCCTGACCATTAGGTCCAGTCATGGCCGACTCTGGGGTTGCGGCGCTCATCTCGCTTTACTGACTGAGGGAGCTTCCAGGTAATGTGGCCAGCATGACCAGAGCGAACCAGAGCAGGGCACAGAAATGTCCTTTATCTTCCCACCAGAGTGGTATCTATTTATCTATTTGCACTTTGACGTGCTTTCGAACTGCTAGGTTGGCAAGAGCAGGGACCAAGCAACAGGAGCTCACCCCGTTGCGGGGATTTGAACTGCTGACCTTCTGATCGGAAAGTCCTAGGCTCCGTGGTTTAACCCACAGTGCCAGCCGCGTCCCTAATGTGGCAGAAAAGAATGCGTAAATTGAGTTGTTTGGAAAGCAAAATTAACGAAGATGTAGTTTTGGACAGGACAAGAAGGGGGCAAAAAAAAATGCAGTGTGAAGAGGAAGAACCAACTAGGACAGGCCACACCTGAAGATGTGGGAGTAGAAGTCCAGAAGCAACTTAAAATTGGGCAAAAAGAGTGCAGCCAGATGTGAACCTGGAAAGGGTGGCACAAGGCAGAGAAAGAAGATCAAAGAGGGTTAAGACAGATCAGCCTATGAATGGAAACACCCAAGAGGGAAGCACCATCGAGTTCTTTTATTTCAGTCCTTTGACAGAGAGCAAAGCTGAGATTTGCACTGTAATTTCTAAGGCCAATCATACATTAAAAACCAGAATACAAACAGCATGACACAAAGCTGCTGATGTACAAGCAGCTTTACTAAACAGTGCTTGTTTCATGTTAACACGTACTAACCTTATCTGAGGCAGGAAAGATTTCTTGTAGCCATCTTCAATGCTCTGAAGATACGCAGGTGATACTTTCTTTTCATACGGCTTTAAAATAAAATAAAATCACGCATTCAAACTCAATGTGACTGAAGCTACTGCTGCTTTATTCATTTGACCAGCTAAAGTCATTTAACTATCACCTTTACTATAACATCTAGAATTTCCAGAGAGGCTCCAAAATTATAAAGTTGAGTATTTGTACCAATGCAGTGCTGATCAAAGTCAGAAGATGCACTTTTGTCCAGGCAGGTCTTTCCCTCTTGCCCTTTAGTAATACCAGTAGGGAAGGGATGAAAAGTCACACCACAAGACGATTCTGTAACATTATTATTTATTTATTGCTTTCCTACCCCACCGTTTCCTCCAAGGCACTCAAAGTGGCATACATGGTTCTCCCCACTCTGCTAGAGCAGAAGGAGATGGAAGTGGAACCACTCATTCCTTCCACTCAGCTGAGATTAGCTCCTCTCCCCCACCCTGAAATGTTCCAATTTCACCTGGCCATTGTAAGAAGAAACCATGCAACTTTTAACAACCAGTGTCTGGGTTTGCTTGTTTTCCTCTTCCCTCCTCATCCTCCTTTCCTTTTGCCTTGTATGTTTCAACTATAAACCCCTGGGGCATGGACTGTCTTGTTTTATCGCCTTCTGTAAACCACTCTGCAAACCTTTTCAGCTCAAGAGGTTGGCAAAAATGCTTTACAGTCATACCTCAGGTTACAGACACTTTGGGTTATGCACTGCGCCGAACCCGGAAGTACCGGAATGGATTACTTCCGGGTTTCGGCACTTGCGCATGTGCAGAAGAGCTAAATTGCAACCCGTGCGTGCGCAGTTGCAACACTGTGGGTTGTGAACATGCTTCCTGCACAGATCACGTTCACAACCCAAGCGTCCACTGCATATAAATAAGGAAGCAAGCCGACTCACAGAGTTAAAACGTAATATATTCCTCCTTTATTTGTTATTTTGCCAAGGTGATAAAGCTGAATGTGCACAAGTTAAATGTGTATAAGTTGCAGACTTATTGAACACAGTATTATTCGCCCGCCCAAACCAAGCATACCTTGCCTCTCTCTTCAATCCTTTTCATTACTTCTGAGACAGGTACGTCAATATAAATGGTCAGGTGAGGGGGCAAGAAATCAGAAAGACTAAGATCCTTCATTGTATCGTAGTGCTCCACGCCTAGAAAGAAAGCCAGCAAGAGAATGTTTTCATCAGCTAAAGGCACATCTTGTTTCAGGCAGAGAAAATGGAAAGTTTTACACCAGCTCTTCAAACCACTGTGTAGCAGATGCGTACTGAAATGTACCACTGTATCACATTGTGCCTGTGAGACCACCTTTGGAGAGTCAAAAAATTAAAAATCGCTTGCAGATGACCCAGCAAGTCCCCTTCTCCTGCCACAACTCTCTCTGCTCCCTCATTCTCCTACCCAAAAGCCAGGAAGATCTGTGGTTAGATCAGCACACACCAAGAACACAGCAACTCTTTGTACAAGGACAAGCCAAGGAGCTCCCTCATTGCCTAGCTCAGAGGTCATAGTGTGTCTGCCTTGCAAGTAAAAAGTCCCAGATCAATTCCCTGCATCTCCAGGGAGGGTTGGGAGAGACTCCTACTCAACAGTAAGTTCCTTCTACTTACATGATGATGCAATATCGCAACCCACCCCCCAAACACACACACAAATACCACAGTGGTCACGGGCAGAGCAGAGGGAGGTAAGTTTCAGGTCTGGGGGAAAAGTGAAGAGTACAATTGGGCTCCCCTGTTCCAGTCCTACCTTCTTCTAACAGGATTCGGGCCTTGTTTGTTCGCCCCCCATAATCCAAAGCAGTACCGATGATGGCTGGGTTATAAATCTTTTAAATAAATAAAAAATTCAAACGATGACTTACACCTCTTGTGGATGTAGCCCTGCTTATACATCGCCTCCAAGAACACAAAGTCACTGTAGGGGGAGCGCTCCAGAACCACTCCTTGCCCTGAAGTTAAACAGGGATCACAACTTCAGATTGAGACACACCATCACATATTATTCATACAAGTTATGGGGTTTGGGCTTAGAGCGAGGTAAGTTTTTATTTAGGCAACCTTTATTTAAAGCTTGTGCTCCTCAACGCTGCTTCTTATTATGATTTTCTCCCAGTTTGCAAAGCAGCATTATGCAGGCAATAATTAATTTCTTGACACCACATCCTAAAACCCACATGTTCAAGGTCTGCTAATCACAGGAAGAACCTGCAGCTGTATCTTAAAGTTGGCAGGAAGTGCAGTGCTCTGTTTTGGCAAACCACTCAACCCTCCAGATCATATTTGTTCAAAATACCTTTGAAGAAGTACAGTACAATCAGATCTTATACAGGAATTATGTTCCAGGGGTGGCACATATACGCAAAAATGTGCGTACTCAAACCACCCTATTTACTCTTCTGGAAACGGGTAGCAAACAGGCCTTGCCCACCAAGCAAGGCAGAGAACTTTTAAGTGGGCAAGGCCAGCTCAATGTGTTAGCTCTGGGGTGCATCTGCATGGCCATCCGAGCTCTCATAAGATCTCACAGGGCTGTCCCCAGACTTCCAAAGCCAGCATGCCGAGAAAGCCTAGCCCAGAAAGGAAGGTAGAAAGTTTAAAAGCTCTTTTTCACCCCTGAAAAAACATGTGTGCATTTAATTTGCTAAATTTCAACCAGCCTGTCTTCAATCATGCAAGTTGCAATTGCACAAGTACCGCTTCTCAAAACGTTCTAGTCTTCATCAACCTGGTATCTGCAATGTCCAAGAAGCTTGCAGCCAATGAGACTTGTAATCCAAAACATCTGGAGGGCACCAGGTTGAAGAAGACTGAAGAACCAACTATGGCTGGCTGCTGCCCTGTGCATTCTCAGTTATGTTTTTTTTTTTTTTGGCCACATTTTCTCTAAACAGAATCCAAATTTCAATTAGTAAGTTTATTTAGGAACAAAAGGAACTACATTACCTGTGGTCAGCAGGTGTTCCAGGGCATCAGCATACTGTAGGAGGCGGTTACTGAATAACCAGGCTTGAAGCCGATATGAGTTTCCATCTGGGTGTTTAGGACTGCTGTAAAATTTCTCCAGGCTACAATTACCGCTGAATTTTGAATCCAATATTGTTCTATCTCCTGTGACCCTGTCCACATAATGAATATCTGCTTCTGGAAAGTATCGCATACCTGGAAAGATATTGATGTTCATCTTAAGCCACTACAGAATACAAGCTGAATTGTGTCTCTATACAGAGGTGCCCCGCAAGACGAATGCCTCGCAAGACGAAAAACCCACTAGACGAAAGGGTTTTCCGTTTTTCGAGGCGCTTCGCAAGACGAATTTCCCTATGGGCTTGCTTTGCAAGACGAAAACGTCTTGCGAGTCTTGCCCCTCCCCCCCTTTTCTAAGCCGCTAAGCCACTAATAGCCGCTAAGCCGCTAATAGCGCTAATCCACTAATCCGCTAATAGGGATGCTTCGCAAGACGAAAAAACTGCTAGACGAAGAGACTCATGGAACGGATTATTTTCGTCTTGCGAGGCACCACTGTACACATGCAAGGACTTTCTTTACATTATCTACGCAGCACTCTTCAGCGACGTTCCACTCCAAGCCCACTTTTCAGAAGTGAACCAGTGCAAGACAACTGGAGGTCTCTGTCTTTAAAATAGTCTTCTCAAATCCCATCTTCTCCAGATGGCCACTGCTGTATATTTATTTATTTTATACACCTTATGTCCTGAGGGATCAGGATGGATCAAAGTGTAATATAACACTAAGACACCCATTATCTAGGATATTAGAAGTTGATTAAAAATCTTTTTTGTCAGTTTAGAAAGTGTTTCTGATTAAAAACAGATTCTTCAAGTTATTAATTATGCTTAAAATAAGCAACCAAAATTCCACAGGGCTGACAGATACTTTCTCATACAAGGCATTTCTCCTCCTCCATCACATATTAGGGAACATCTCTTCTGAGGCAGCACTTGCCAAAACATAGACACACATTTATAAACAAAGATGGTTTGCTGTTTACAAAGACAGGCAGTATCGTACAATGGTTAGAGTATCAGACTAGGGCCTGGGAGAACAGGAGTCAAATACCCACTTGGCCATGAAGCTCACTAGGTGACCCAGGTCAGGTACTGCCTCACCTACCTCACAGGGTTGTTGTGGGAGATAAATGAAGAGAAGAAGAACTATGCACCTTAAGGTTCTTTGAGAAAAAGATGGAATATAAATGCAATGATGCAATAGTTCCATTTCGTCTCCAAACGTATGTAGATTTGACTCAGAAAATATAACTTGCAACTAGTTTGCTATGGTTTTGTTAATTGTGCAATAGGCCTATATGAAATGAACCCTCCAACCCAGAGCCAGCCATCAAAAGTCAACCAGAATGAAGAGGGCTGTCATTGATACATAGATAGTCTATGCTGCTTCCCAAAGAAGCAGCAACAGAAACTCACACCCAAAGCTCCGATACAAAAATTAAATAGAAACAGGGTGGGTGGGCAAAAAAATATCTCCCTCCTACACTTGAATAGCCAAAGACCTAGTTTAAGAGGAATGCTTTTGTCTCCCACCTAAAGATATGTAACAGTGGTACTAGGTGAGCCTCCCCCAAGGAGGGCATTCCACTACCCAAAAGGTTACAAATTATGTGTGGGTTCCAACAGCAATACAGAAGTACATGCCTAGCTTCTCTGCTACTTGCTGCGCAAGCTTGCCCTTGCCGCTTCGTAGATTGCCATCCACCGTGAAGACTTTGCTGTATTCATTCAACCTTGGAGTAGTTCTCTCTCCCAAAAAATATGCCAGCCAGTTATACCGTAGGCTGCACCGGGAACTCACATGAAGCCTTGCCTAGAAGGGAAAAATCAGATTGAATTAACTATATTTGGGATTTAATGTTTTGCCATATTAACATTATATGCAACAAAACCATACTGTGTATGTGGTGGTTGTTTTTTTGGGGGGGGGCACAGTATTGACCTAACTCTGACAGAACTTTTCAAAAAGAAACATTAGACGTCATTAGATAGCTTTATACCAGTTTCACCAGAAATGCAACAGAACACTATTATTTATTTATTGTTTATTAACTGCAATTACATCCCAACTTTTCCCCTCAAGGAGCTCCAGGTGGCATACTTGGCTCTGCTGCTTCTCATTTAATTCGTAAAACAACCCTATGGGGTAGGTTAGGCTCAGGGTCACACCCACTGAACTATGAGGCTGAGTGGGGATTTAATCCCTGGCCTCCCAGGTCCTAGTCCAATACTCTAACTACTATATCACACTGGCTCCCTACAATGAACAGAATTCTCCCCAATTATAGCTGAGCTTCCTTTCATTGGACTCAGCTATACAGCTGCAAACAAAACGTTTTAAGTGTGTTTTAAGTGCGATATAAGAATGTGACACAAGATGGCAATGGTGAGCTTATGGGAAATTCAATGTATTTCTAAAAACGCTTTTTAAAAAAGCATTTTCAAAACGGTTTTTATAAATGTGTAGATTCCACCATTAATACCAGCATATCACCAATTGTCACATTCACAAATTAAGATGGATTCAAACAATCATACAATGACTGAAATATTGCCAGCAACAACTTAATAGGCAAAATCTTCTATAGCTTCTGGACACCTTATGGGCCACCACCTCCCCTATCTACTGTCTTATCTGTCTTCTTCAATAACTGAAGTTCTGATATGTGTGCTCCCAACTAGCGGAAGTTCAACAGGAGCTAAATAGGATCAGGGCCCTCTCAGCAGGAGCACCAAAGTCTGACAATGAAGCCTGCAGAGGCCCCAAAGTGTCTTCAGACAACAGCAAACTTTATTTTGTCTCAAGATAAAGCAGGACATAAATATTTCAAACCAATACCATTGGTACCAACTAGAAATCTCAAGTTTCTGTCACACAAGAGATCAGTGTCACATTTCACATCAGTTACAAAGCTGACAGCTGATTTACCCCCTCTCCATATCATATTAAAAAAAGGACAATTATTAAAGAGCAAGGGTTTCTTGCAATATTAGCAACCTTATCTGAGGCATCTTAATGACTTTTCTATGTAAACCTACAACTCCATTGTATGTGTGTGTGTGTTTTTAAGCAACTGTTTAACCACGAGTCTTAAGCTCATTAAGTGATTCCCTAAATCTGCATTTAGCTAAAAGTACTACTTCTCTGAAACGAACTCCACACCGAAACCCCCTCAGAAAATGCCTCTTGTTTGCCGTCTACTGTAAACTCTCCAGATGGATGCTTACCTTTGGCAATGACCTTTACCTAAACCGCTTTGCGGCGGTATATAAACACAGTAAGTAAACAAGCAATCTGCAAAGCGCTGTTTTAAAAAGGTAAGAAAATTGAACATTGGGGGCGGGGCTGGGGCAGCTTTCAGTCCATTAATTCCTACAGTGGTTACTGTCGACACAAGCGATGCGGCCCCAATTCCAGCCCGAGGTGGGCCTGCTCGCCTTCCTTCCTCCCCGTCCACCTCTTTTTTTTTTTATAAGATATTTATTGAAATTTTCCAGAATAATACATTATAAAACAACAAAAAAGAAACAACAAAAATACAAAAAATATATATAAAAACAACTAAAAAACACATAAAATTTCCCTTTACCTATTTTCTTTTAACTTATTTTCCGGACCTCCTCATACCTCCCTTTCTTATATTCCAATTCAAATTATAAATTCAGCAAATCCTCACCAATAGTTTTTACTTAATTCAAAACCTTATTTTCCATATCTCTTAAAACATTACAGCTGGAAACCACTTAATTTCTGTCCAACATCATTCTAACATTCATTAATTTTACAATATTTCTGCAAATAGTCTTTAAACTTCTTCCAATCTTCTTCCGCCGACTCTTTTCCCTGGTCTCGGATTCTGCCAGTCATTTCTGCCAATCCCATATAGTCCATCATCTTCATCTGCCATTCTTCCAGAGTGGGTAGATCTTGTGTCTTCCAATATTTTGCGATGAGTATTCTTGCTGCTGTTGTCGCATACATAAAAAAAGTTCTGTCCTTCTTTGGCACCAATTGGCCAACCATGCCCAGGAGAAAGGCCTCTGGTTTCTTCAAGAAGGTATATTTAAATACCTTTTTCAGTTCATTATAGATCATTTCCCAGAAAGCCTTGATCCTTGGGCACGTCCACCAAAGGTGAAAGAATGTACCTTCAGTCTCTTTACACTTCCAACATTTATTATCGGGCAAGGGATAATTTTTTGCAAGCTTGACTGGGGTCATGTACCACCTGTAAATCATTTTCATAATATTCTCTCTTAAGGCATTACATGCCGTAAATCTCATACCGGTGGTCCATAACTGTTCCCAGTCAGCAAACATAATATTATGTCCAACATCCTGTGCCCATTTAATCATAGCAGACTTCACCGTTTCTTCCTGGGTATTCCATTTCAGCAGCAAGTTATACATCTTTGACAAAAACCTTAGTTTTGGGTTCTAACAATTCTGTTTCTAATTTCGATTTTCCCACCTGGGATCCAATTTTCTCGTCCAATTTATAAGCCTCCATTATCTGATAATAATGAAGCCAGTCTCGCACTTCCTCCCCGTCCACCTCGCAGGGTGGGAGCCTTGGGGGGGGGGGGCAGACACCGCCTCTCAGCCTAGCCTACCTCACAGGGTTGTTGTGGCAGAGGGAGAACCAAGGGCGGGCGACACCTTGAGCTCCTCGGAGGGGCAAAGGCGGGTCCACAAGGGAAGCCTTCCCCCCCCCCGCCCTTCCTACTCACCCCCCTGAGCCAGCTGAGTCCCGCGCGGGCCCTTCCAGCCCGCAGCACCGGCGCCAAGGACATGGCGGCCCTCAAGGGTAGCGGAGGCCGCTCGGCAGACAAGCGCAGCTCCCAGAGAGGCCGCCTCCCGCGCCGCCAAATCCGTCGCGCCCCGATGACGTCCCGCGGAGGCCGCGCCCCTTTCCGCCCCGCCCCCCCCCGGCGCTCTCGGATGGACCAATCAGGGCGCACTTCGGTTGGGAAGGAACGGCCGCGGGCGGGCGGAGGGGAGAAAGGGCGCAGACGGCGCCCTGGGCGGGGAGGCTCCTCCTCTCTCCTCCCGCGGAGAAGCCATGGCACTCCTGGGCCGCCTGGGAGCCCTCCTGCAACGGGCCGTGGAGACGGTGAGCGGCGGGGCGAGGGAGCCGAGCTGGGCTGGCCGCTGGGCTCCCTGACTGGCTGGCCGGCTGGTCAATCAACTGATCAGGAGGCTGACTGGCTACCTGATTGGTTATCTGGCAGGCAGGCTAGCTGGCTGGCCCCCTGGCAAACGAATTGATTGGTTGATTGGCTGGCTAAGAAGCTGGCTGTCAGGCTACCTGGCTGGCTACCTGGCTACCTAATTGTTTGGCATGGGCATAGCGCCCCCATTAATACAAATCTGAGGTTCTGCCCCCCTCAAAACAAAAATCCTGCCCATGCCCATGTTGGTTGGCTCACTGGCTACCTGGCTGGCGGGCGACCCACGCAGGTGGGGTCAGGGATGGAGCTCATTCCTTAGAAAACTGCTCCCCTTTTTGTTCCCTTCTGCCTGTCCTTTCAGGCTGGGCTGAGGACCAGGACCGGATTTAGGTTAGATGAGGCCGAGTGGCGTAGCGTGGGGGGTGCAGGGGGGGCCGGCCACACCGGGCGCAACATCTGGGGGTTAGGGTTAGGGGGCGCAAATCCACGGGTTAGGGGGCACAAATTACTTGCCTTGCCCCGGGTGCTGACAACCCACGCTACGCCACTGATGAGGCCCTAAGCTACCGAAGGTAATGGGGCCCTTTATATGTCCAACTGTCCTTTGTCAACAACAAATTGCCGCTGTTTTTTTGTGTTGAATACAGTGGTTCCTCCGGTTGTGGACGGGATCCGTTCCAGAGCTCCGGTCAGATCCCGAGGTTTCCGCAACCGGAGGTGCTGCTTCTGCGCATGCGTATGGCATGATAGAGCGCTACTGCGCATGCGCGAGCGGCGAAACCCGGAAATATACTTCTGAGTTTGCCTCTTTCACAACCCAAAGTTTACGTTGCCCGAGGGCAACGTAAGCCGAGGTTCTACTGTATATGCTATATGGTAATTTATGGACCTAATAGGTACCTAAAGACATTTGCACATAACAAAATATGCATTTTATCAAAGTAATTGTTGAACTGAAATACAATTAAGAAATAGTATGGGGGGCCAAGAGAGTGGGGCCCTAAGTTATAGCTTGTTTGGCTTATATGTAAATCCAGTACTGCTGAGGAGGCATACGAGCAAGGGAGCAGCGTGGGCCTTTCCCCTCACAACGGCTTTCTTCTCTCCCCCCCCCTGCAGGAGGAGCCACGCCTGGACCTCCCGGCTGCCTTCACGGACCACTGGAAGGGCATCACCCAGTATTACCTGGAGACCACCGGTAGGAACCCCTGTGGCCACGAATGCCAGCACTCGCTCCCTTTTATGTGCAGCCACACCACACTTTTCTTCTTGTTGAGCCGTTGCTGCTTTCTTTACCGTTGCTCTTACTGTTGATTGATGGAAACGCAAAGCTTATGATACACATTATTTTTGTGGAGGTGGAGGAAGTTTCTTAGATTGTTAGCTGTGATTCCTGCATTGCAGGGGGTTGGGCCAGATGACACTCTGGATCCCTTCCAACTCCACAGTTCTATGATTCTGTGAATGTTCTTTTCCGAAGGAAGGCAGGTGACATGCAGCCTGAAAGGGGAAATAATATCTTTGTGGCCCAAGTTGTCCTGACCTGTCAGACCGGTGTGGCACACATTCAAATGAGGCTATATATGGAGTTGAGATGCTTATCTCCCACCTTCCTGCCCAAAAAGTACCCTGGAGACACTCTTATCAAAATGATAATAAATCTTTCCCTTAAAAAACAAACAAACCATGAAATCAAGGTGAGGTAAGGGGAATCTATAGGGACAGAATTGGCTAGTTTTGTTTTCTGCCATTTCCCCCTTTTAAGGATACATGACTTCCTGACAGTAAGAGCTGTTCGACAGTGGAATTTGCTGCCAAGGAGTGTGGTGGAGTCTCCTTCTTTGGAGGTCTTTAAGCAGAGGCTTGACAACCATATGTCAGGAGTGCTCTGATGGTGTTTCCTGCTTGGCAGGGGGTTGGACTCGATGGCCCTTGTGGTCTCTTCCAACTCTATGATTCTATGATTCTATGATGATTCTATGACAGCTTTTGGATCCAACTGACATTTCCGAAGAACTTTGAAAGGCAGGAGTATATGATGATAGTATGAGAAAATGCCATAGAGTGGGCCAGTCCTTGTTTTCTAAGAGGGAACCACCTTGCTGTTTTGCAAAAGGGCAAGTAGAAATACTTGTATCAATAAAATTATGGATAAAAGCCAGTTAACACTGGCAAAAAACAAATCCTGGCCCATAAATCAGCCTCCACCTGTGTGGTGTCCTCCAGATGTTAATGAACTGCTAGAACTTCATCATCCTTGACCTCCGGTCTTGCTGTCTTGGAATCTGGAGGTTGGGGAAAGCTGCTACAGAGCTTCTGGGATCAGTGTGTGGTTGAGAAGCAGCACAGATCCTTTAGCCCTATTCAGAATTTTCCATGCAGAGAGGTCTGCAGCTGCATTCTGCAGGTATCAGTTCTGGATATTTATTTTAATATCCCAAAGGAGCCCTGGGGAGCAAGCAACAAGGAATAAATCAAAAACATATTAAAATGTTTTTTTAAATGATGCTTTTCAACCATCTTTTCAGTGCTTGGATAAAGGAATGAATGAGATCCCTGTGTTTGATATAAAACGGGTGTGTGGGTATGCTTGTGACAAGCTGATTATCTTTTCTCAAGATGAAAACAAACCAGCAAAAGAGACGGACATCCCCTGGCGCTTGAAACAAATGCTAGATATCCTAGCATACGAGGAGAAGAAGCAGCCATCGGGGGAGACAGGACCCTGTTTGGAGTACTTGCTTCAACACAAAATCCTGGAGACCCTCAGCACTCTGGCAAAAGCAGAGGTACCACAGCTTCCTTTCTGAGGCAGTCCTGTACTTTCTGCCGTCCCTCCCGCCCAAGCAGTGTCTGCTTTGCTGAAATGCAATAGGAGCAGGGCCTTTTTGGCAGTGGTGCCACTGGCTGCAGGCATGATTCTTACTTTGCATGGAGGAGTCAGGCAGTGGAAGAGAATTGCATGCCTAGTTTAAGGGGTTCCACAGAGGATGCCTGGTCTGAGAGCCCCCCCCCCCACAAATCCTGTTGCTGGGTTTATCTTTTAAGCCAAGGATGGCGACCTGTGGCACTCCAGGTACTGTTGGATTGTCTGTCCCAGCCAACATGACCTGTGTACCTCCCATGTACTATTTGTGAGGCAGAAGCAGAAGCAAGCTTTAAACACCTGCTAAAGATCCATCTTTTTAAGCAGGCACTCCCGGCCTCTTAAGAGTCACCGCGTGATCCTAACTGATAATTTATTGATGTTTACCTGAATGTTTTATTGATGGCTTCTCTGTTTTTACTGATGTATTTCTTTTTATTTTTGGTTTTAAATGTTGTAGAGACATTTTTCTGCTTTAAATCATCTTACCGTGTTTTACGTTAACTGCTTAAAGATTTTACATACTAAATGGTATATTTTATTTTTATTTTTTATTAAAGATTTTATTGTTTTACAGAAGTAAGTGTAATGTCTCTTGTATTTTTTCCATCTAACATTTTTACAAATCCGTTTCATTTGTTGAGACATTAGGGGGAGGGGAAAAAAGGGGGTTTATAAACATTATTGATGAGGATGATCATGGAACTCTCCTGCAGAATAAATTCAACACACAGGCACCTTTTATTTTTCCTTTTCTGTTCCAGTGGAGGCAGCAGCTAGGCATAACTCGAAGGGCTGTTGCTGGGCTGTTTTATGCTTTCTGGGTTGTTGTTTGCAATTTTAGGGTGCTTAACTCAACTCCTAATTTTTGGTGTTGTGTTTTATTTTGCTGTTCTCATTGACTTGTCTGAGTCAGGCTCAAGGCTCCTTGAGGCCTGGTGGCAGGGGGGGACAGGGCAGGATCTTCCGAAGGGACCCTCTGTAGCAGTACTCTTGTCTCTCTTCTGATCCCCAGTATCCCACGGGGATGAGGTCTCATGTGCTCCTCTTCTTCAGCCGCTTGCTGGGACAAATGCAGTGCCCTCTGCTGCATTACCTGAACGTGTACAGACCTGTCCAGGTGAGTTCCTTTCTGCTGAGCCAGCCAGGGTTCGTCTGAGTTGCCCGTGCCAAAGAAGGCCATTTCTGACACTCCCCTCTTCGTCAAATCTGGTGAAGGTTCCAATTAGCATTGTACTCCGTGCTGACAAAGAAAAATCAAATTCTGTGCCGAGGCAACTCAAGTTCTGCTACAAGATCAGGATTCCATTTTTGGAAACAAAGCAGACTTGCATGTTTTCTCTTGGTTCGCGTGATTCTGAGTCCTGGGCTCAAAACTCTTTTGGTTACAGTATGATTGCATCTTATGTGTGGGTTTGATGTATAAAAACCCTTTTTGCAGCGGGTTTTCCCTGCGCAAAAAAAGTTATTAATCTCTCCAACTTGCTTGCATTTAACTTGCAGGATTTCAGCCAGCGGCCTTCAACCACCTATGGTTGAAAGTGAGCATCTTAAATGTGTGTAAGATGCAATTGTACTGTATTCCTATTCTTTCTGTCCTTGGAGCCACTGCTACCCTCACCCACCCACCCACTCACTGTCCTTCTACAGAAACTCCTCCACCTTGGGAACGACGCGCTAGGTTCTGAGCCTGAGAAGGAAATGATGCAGCTTGTTGCTGCCCTGTGTACCAAGATCAAACAGGATCCGGCCCTGCTGCCCTATGTCCTAGAGGTGAGGGACTCTTGGATCTGCTTGCCTACAGGAGCCAGTACATCTTTTAACAGTCTGGGACAGACTGCAGAGTGCTCTATTTTCACAAGGTCTGTATGTGCGAGGATGACCTTTAAAGCCCTAAACGGCCTCAGTCCAGTATACCTGAAGGAGCGTCTCCACCCCCATCATTCTGCCTGGACGCTGAGTTCAAGCGCCGATAGCCTTCTGGCGGTTCCCTCACTATGAGAAGCCAAGTTACAGGGAACCAGGCAGAGGGCCTTCTCAGTAGTGGCACCTGCCCTGCGGAACGCCCACCCACCAGATGTCACAGAGAACAACAACTACCAGACTTTTGTTTTTGGAATCAAGCGGTTTACTCATTATTTGAAGGAGCTCAGTGGGTGTTGCTTTCTGCAGTGGGTGCTCAACTGCAAAGCTCAGGTTCATTCCAAGTGTTGATCAGGCATAGGCAAACTTGGCCCTCCAGATGTTTGGAGACTACAATTCCCATCATCCCTGACCACTGGTCCTGTTAGCTAGGGATGATGGGAGTTGTAGTCCCAAAACATCTGTTTGCCTATGCCTGGTGTTGATTCTGGAGGAGCCACCTATGGGTTGGACCCCCCTGGGGCATTGTGTCTTTGCTTGATTTCCCACCTTAAGCCCAGCATGCCAAACAGGGATAATGTAGCCAGATTCTCTCCCCCCCCCCCCCCGTTTTCAAGGGCAAGAATGCGGCAAGTGGGCAGAAAGTGGATCAGGCCTTCCAACCTCAGGGAGCAACAGCAGAGCTTGCCTTGGACCCTTCCCGGACCTTGCCCACCCCTGTAGAGCAGGACAGAAGACTGTGCCCAGAGGAAACTTCCTGCGAGGTGCGGCTTGTGGAACCAGCCTCCTCTGCCCCAAACCTGGTGACCTCCCTGATCAGCTTGTGCAAGAGCAAGGTACAGGGCCGTGGGGTGGGGCGCACGCTGCCTCTTGCTAGGGCAGGTGGAGAAGGTGAGACTGCATATCAAGGAGGGCCTTCAGGAGCCTTGTTTTCTCTCCCTTGCAGAAGAGGAAGGTTGCCCTCAAAGCTCAGGAGAACCTTCTGCTGCTAACCAGCATCGACCATCGAGCAGCCGCCCTGGCTCTGGCGCGAGACAGCAGGCTTTGCCCCCTGGTGGCTGACCACCTCTGCACGCTGTGCGAGGCCATCCCAGCCACTGTCAACCCTGCCGATGTCACCACGCTTCAGCCGGTCAGCTGGAGGTAAAGATACCCCCAGAGTTTGGGGGCCACAAGGAGGCCTGGACCTTGGTTCTCCACAAGCAAGTGGAGTGGCCTAGCTGGTTGTGTAGATTAAATGCAGGCAAGGTGGAGAGCTTAAAATTAGTGGGTTTTTGCGCCGGGTTTTCCCAGCGTTGAAAGAGCTTTCAAGCGCTCTGTCTTGCTTACTGGAATCTTTCAAGATCTTCAAAGCTCTCTGCCTTGCTTGGGGAGTAAGTCCTGTTTGGTGCACCAGCTCTGGAAGATAAGATGTGGGGGCAGGTTTCAAGGAGTTAGTTCAGGTATACATGTTTTTGCATATATCTGTGATCCCTGGAACTTAATCCCCACACAGAATGCAACTGTACTTTAAAACTGAAGAGCATATGATTGACAAACTGGTATATGTAGAGATACAGTGGTACCTTAGTTCTTGAACTTAATCCATTCCAGGAATCTGTTCGACTCCCGAAATGGTTCGAAAACCAAGGCGTGGCTTCCGGTTGGCTGCGGGAGCTTCCTGCACTCAATCGGAAGCCGCATAAGCCGCGTCGGACATTTGGCTTCCGAAAAGCGTTCACAAACCGGAATACCCACTTCCAGTTTGTGGTATTCAGGAGCCGATTTGTTTGGGAGCCAAGCCATTTGGGAACCAAAGTACAGTGGTACCTCGGGATGCGAACGGAATTAGTTCCAGAGCCCTGTTAGAACGTAAGGCGCGACTGTACATGTACGGGTTGCGTTTCGCCGTTTCCGCGCATGACGTCATTTTGACCGTCTGTGCATGCGGCGAGTGGTGAAACCCGGAAGTAACACACTCTGTTACTTCCGGGTCGCCGCATAGCGCAACCCGAAAATACTTATCCTGAAGCATATTTATCCTGAGGTATGACTGTACCACTGTAAAACACTGACTTTCAGCGAATGTCAGGCAAAGTACACATCTCCCTCCCTATTCTGTGTCTGTATAACCCAAACCAGTCTGTGTTGAAGCTGTCAGACTTATTTTGCCTCTCACTCTCAATCTGCCTGACGAGATGTTCAGACAGAGCAGTGCTCCATACATTGCTGAACTGTACCTCTCACCCTTCCAGGCTTCAGGGCAGCTGCGTTGAGGAGAACGACTTCCCAGGCCAACCCAGCCTGGAGGCTTTCTTTGCCTGGCTCGATCTCTGTGATTGCATAGCGAAAGAGGCCCACCCGGTAAGAGACCTCCTGCTGAGAGCTCACTCTGAAACTTGGTGGTACCTAACACCAAGGAAACTCGCGCTAATACGCCCAGGAACCTCACCAAAATGCTGGAGAGGGTGCACCTCCACAGGCACATACCTCCACTTATGGTGGGAGTGCCCCAAAATCCAACTATTCTGGACAACAGCCATATAAGGAACGTGTAAGATAACTAAGCAAGTATTAGAAATCACCCCAGAACTGGCCCTACTAAACATATTCCAAGACAATAATGCCCACTCATATAACAAAGAACTCATAACCCACCTGCTCTCAGCAACCAGAAACATCATAGCCAGACACTGGAAAGACCTGTCAAGAATAAGCATGAACCAATAGTACCAAATAGTATGGGAAACAGCCCTACTAGAAAAATTAACCGATAAACTGAAACTGACACGGGGACTAAGAGAAGACGATACCTCCACCCCAATATCACATATACAGCCCAACAAGACAGCGACAAGAATCCACCAACAGCATAGGAATCAATACAGTATGGCTAACCTGATTCAAAAACACCCACCGACCCCACTCACACACGAAAACAGAGTTCAAGACAGCCAATCACAAACAAGCAACCACAACCGCACCCGAGCCCAACCCCAACCTCTCTCACCACCAAAGGAGCACAAGCAAATAGCAAACGACACGGACACAAAAACCCACACATACATTAAGCAAAATAGAAATATCGCCTCCCGACCCCACCTCCACCCACCATGGCCCCCTCCACTTCTTCTCCCCTTTTTTCTTTCTAATGCCTCAACAAATGAAACTGACTTATGGAAAATGTAACTTGAAAAAAAAAGACATTGCACATACATTTGTAAACCAAGAAAACTTTTAATAAAATATTTTAAAAGGAAGAGACCTCCTGCTGAAACCTCCATCCACAACCACGTGGTTAAGTCTTTGGAAGCTGCCTCAGGCTCTTTGCCCCTTTCCAGGGGAGCTTTCACTTCTCCCTTGGCCTCCTAGCTGACTCGGGTTTCTGAATGAGGAGGAGCTGCAGAGATCATGATGAGTCATTGTGGTGTTTCACCCCACCAGGTTGTGGCAGGTGCCGTAAGTGAGACAGTGGCTGAGAGGTTCTTCCAGGGAGTCCTGCAGTCCCAGCTCCTGCAAATGTGAGTCCAAGCTTAACATGGAAAGAGAGCACCAAGGCTTGTCCTGCTTGGGGGAACTCGGAGGCCTGCCCAATAAGCCCATGGCCAGAGTCAGCTCCCCTCATTCATCCCTGTCTTCCTTGGCAGGTCAGAACACGGCATCCTTCTCTCGACAGCTGTCTTGACTGCCTTGGTAAGACACATCCGCTCTCCTGCGCTCCTCCAGGAATTGGTGGGGTTTGTGCTGGGAACCAAGGAAGGACCGGCAGTGGCCAAGGATGCAGGCCACCAGCCGCAACACCACCTCTGCTCCCAACTGATTGAGCGCTGCAACCACTTGTCGGACGAGGTGAGCTGAAATCCTGCTGGGAAAGTTCCACCTGAGCAGGATTCCTGCAAGCGTCAGTGGGGAGAAAGCAGTAGCACACAGCAGGGGCTCAGTGCTTGGGTCAGACTGCCCTTAGGGGGCAGCAAATTGCTGGACCTCAGGCTGTTCAGGACTTCACCTTGATAAGACGGAGGTCTTCAAGCCTTTGAAGGCCAAGCATCAGCGCTTCCTTGTGGGAAGCAAGCAAAAGCCTCAGAGCATGTGCAGAGGACTTTTTCTGTCACAGAAACTGCCAGGCTCCCAGGAGTTGCAGAGCGGGGTTGGGAATTACGGGTTTTGTTGGGCTTGAGGTCTTCTCCCCACTTGTTGGGAACTTACACCTGGGGCGATAGTGATGACTGAAGACCACAGCAGGCCAAGGAGATCCCAGCATAGGGGATGCTTTTCCAGCCCTCCCCCTGCCCTCCGAACCTTCCCTTGCAAAATGGAATCTCTCATGCTTCCTTTGAGGCCTAGTGAACCCCAGGGAAGGAATCAGGCTCAGCTCTTTAGGAGGAAATGAAACCTGCAGCAGCAGCTGAGGCTTCCCCAGGATAGCAGTGAGCTCTGTTGTTGAATCTCTACGTGGGGCTGCCCTTGAGACTGACCCAGAAACTCCAGCGGGTGCAGAATGCGGCAGTGAGACTCCTTATGGGATCCTCGCCGCGGGATGACATTCACCCAGTGCTATACCAGCTGCACTGGCTCCAGGTGGAGTACAGGATCAGGTTTAAGGTGCTGGTTTGAACATTTAAAGCCCTATGCGGCCTAGGACCCTCGTACCTACGGGACCGCCTCTCCTGGTATGTCCCACAGAGGACCTTACGCTCTTCAAACAAAAACATCTTGGAGGTACCAGGCCACAGGGAGGTTAGGCTGGCCTCAACCAGAGCCAGGGCTTTTTCGGCTGTGGCCCCGATCTGGTGGAACGCTCTGTCACAAGAGACTAGGGCCCTGCGGGACTTGACATCTTTCCGCAGGGCCGGCAAGACAGAGCTGTTCCACCAGGCCTTTGGCCAAGGCACAGCCTGACCCCCTCCTTCGGTAATTCTTCACAGAACTCTAGCCCAATGTTGCCATCAATTTGATTTTGAATTGATTTTAAAATGAATTGATTTTAGAATGCATTTCAATTAATTGTTTCTGATTTTATGTAAACTGTGTTACTTTTATTGTTGTTAGCCGCTCTGAGCCCGGCTTCGGCTGAGGAGGGCGGGATATAAATATATTATTATTATTAATGTTGTTGTTGTTGTTGTTGTTGTTATCATCTGCCAGGCCCCTTAGTAAGGTCCAGAAAAGGAACACCAAAATGATCAATGGGAAGGAGTGACTCCCTTCTGTAGAGAGTTGCTCTTCTGCTTGGATCCTATTTCAGGTTTCCCTTTGGGGCATCTGGTCGGCCACTGTGAGAACAGGATGCTGGACTAGATGGGCCATTGGCCTGATCCGACAGCCTCTTCCTATGTTCATGGCTCGATCAAGATGGGAAATGACAGTCTGCAACCCCAGAACCCAGCAACATAGTGCCCTTGTCCCTCAATAGCTGCTCTTGCTTGTCTGATACCAACTGGCCTTGCCTGCTGGCTGCCTGGAGTTTCTGTGGGTCTCCAAGGGGTGGCTCCAGGCTGCCTGAAGTGAGAGCTTCTCTTCCAAAACGGAGGCCAACCCCTGACTTTCATCTCCCTACACCTTTTTCCAGGTGGAAGGAGGTGGTGGAACTCAGCAGCTTCCAGTGCTGGCAGCAGGGCCTCCTAGCGGGCTTTCCTGACTCCTTGCCCTTCTTTCTTCCTTCCCTCCAGATCAGTATGGCCACCTTGAGGCTGTTTGAGGAGCTGCTGTGGCTTCCAGATCAACGTGTCATGCAGCGCCTGGTCCTGGACCACCTGGAGGAGCGCAGCTACCTCCTGAGAAGCCCACCTGGACAGGAGGAGCCCCTTGCTCGTGAGCCCGAGCCCTGCGAGGATGGGTTGTAAGTGAGAGCAGGAGAGGAAAGTTGGGGGACGGGGTCCTCGTCCAGGGCAGCCACTCAATGCTTCTGTTCTCCGTCCCTGTAGAGAACTGGAGGAGGATCCCTACTTCATAGATGGGTTCCCAGGCACCAGCTTCCAGGTCTCTACCAAGCCGGGCGTCCCTGCCCCAAAGCAGCAAGCCCAGCCGGAGGACGTGAAGGAGGTGGTCAGCAGGTACAAAGGTGGGGCAGGGAGACCGGCTCACAATATGTGAACAGCTTAACTGAACTCACAAGGCAGGCCTTTGCCAGACTTCTCCAGCCCAGCCCAGCCCAGCCCAGCCCAGCCCAGCCCAGCCAGGCCCAAGCATTTCAGACATGCTAGATAACTCTATGGGTCCCTCCCCCCAACTCTACAGTTCTATGGTTCTTACTTCCATGAGGGCCAGCCAGGAGTGGCTGTCCTGACCACTGCTGATGGGAGTTGTAGTCCAGAACATCTGGAAGGCACAAGGTAGACAGGGGCTGCCATCAAGGGAGCTGTGTGGCTGGGCCACTTTGCAGGAGTTTTAAAATGGCTAAGCATTTTGGTTGGAGCTTGTATTATATATTAGGCAAACATAATATTATGCTTTCTGCATCCAGCTCGGTTTTTAACTCTGCCCAGATTATATCTCTGCTCTATATATGGGTCATCTGGTCCAAACTCCTGCAGGAATCACAGCTAAAGAATCCATGACACCTGGTCATCCAACCTCTGCTTAAAATCCCCAGGAGAAGGAGAGGCCACTGCCTTCCGAGGGAGTTCGTCCCACTGCCTAAACACCTGCTGCCATGTTAAGGTTCTTCCTATTGCTGCCCTCTTCCTAATGCTGACCCTCACACCTGTGTCCTGGGTCTCAGAGGCTTCTTTTCCCCCCATCATTGCCATCCTGCTTCCTTCTTTCTCAGCTTCCTCTGCCTGGTTCCCAGTGAAGCAAAGACCTCTGCCTACCTGGAAGAGGCCGGGTATGACACCTATGTCCACGATGCCAGTGTGCTGGTGAGTCACTTGTCTCCCTGCCTACCTGATCTCTGCTGATGTGTGATACCTGGCGTTGTTCCCTGCTCCTGCGATTCACAGCATTTGAGTTCATTCTGCTTTATTGTCTCAGCTGGGCCCTGCAAGAGCCTCTCCTTAGCCCCTTCCCCTGCCCACCTGCGATCCATCCCCTCCTCTTCTGTCAGTTCCAGGAATGTTGTACCAAGGCATCTCGCTGGCACTGGCCAAAGGCCCCTCGGCCCCTGGAGACCTGCTCTGCCAGCACTGGCTTCTACGAAGGGCATTTCTTGGAAGTGCTCTTTGAACGGCTGATGCGCATCTTGGACCAGGTAAGGATGGGAAAGGGGTCCTTGCTGGGAGTGGCCAGCATCGCTAAGACCCTGGAGCCTGGTGTTTCTGTGGCCTAGAAGCGGCAGGGAGAGACAAGTTTTAGGGGCTGCTTCCTTCTCTAGGATGGAGCGCTAAGATTCTCTACTGGACTTCCTCAGCAGGGGAGCTGGAAAGCAGGGCTCTGCTGTGAGAGGCCAGCTCCATTTGGCCTCCTCTCCCCTAACCTGTCAGCTGGGGGCAGCCATTCCATCAGGCGATCTCAGGGGAAGAGAGAATGGGAGCAGCAGGGCTCATTGCATCAGCTGTCCTGGAGGCCCAGCTCCATCAGCCGCCTCCTGCCCCTGAACTGGGCCACCTGGTCAACTATTTAAAAATCTCTGCCTGGGTTTTTGTTTTCCTCGTCACTCCCTTTCCTTTTCCCCTTGTGTGTTGTGTCTTGTCTTGTAAGCCACTCCGGGAGCCTCTGGCTGATGAGGAGGGTACCCAGATGCTCTAAATAAATACATAAGAGGGAAGGGGAAGTGAAGTGAAGGCACGAGTCAGGTGTTGATCATCAAGTGAGCTGTGCATAAGCAAGCTGCCGGCTAGCTCTGTGGAGGCTCCTTTTATTGGCACAGTATGCAAAACCCGTCAGATACATTTTGGATTGTGACCTTTACACACCTTCCAATCCTGAGATCGTGGGGTGGTACAAAGTTATTTTGGCACCTGTTTCCACCGCATCATTTTCCCCTTGCACAGTGTATGACGAAGGAGACAAAGGTCACAGGCAGGGCACGGCAGACCACTAAGAGAGCAAAGGTTAGATAGGGGGCATGATGTTCAGACAGCTGTGGCTTTGTCTGGTTGCAGAGAGCAAGTGCAGAATGTCGTGGGTGGGGGGAATCGCTTCTCTTCTGCTCTCTTCCCTCCCCCTCCGGTGACCCTCTATGCCTGGCTGTTTGTGCAGGCTGTGAATCACGCCCCACAGTTGAGCCCTCTGCCTCTCTTCTTCTTCCTCCCTTGCAGCCCTACGCAGTGAACCTGCAGGTGACGTCGGTGCTGTCCCGCCTGGCTCTCTTTCCCCACCCTCACCTCCACGAGTACCTCCTGGATCCCTACTTGCCTCTGGCCCCCAGCTGCAGGACCCTCTTTGCCGTCCTGATCCGGGTAATGTCTAGTCTTGGCAAGGCAGGCGGGCTGGGTGGGGAGAAATGGGGAATGCTGCCTGGGGAAGATGGTGCCTTTTGGAGTGTCCTGTGCCTCTAAGCTAAGGGGAGCCCTGCCACCGTTCCCCCCCCCCAGCTCCTCCTCTCCACCTGACTTGGAGGCCTGACTCACAAGCCGCCCCTCTGGTCTCTCCTCCCTCCAGGTGATTGGAGACCTAATGCAAAGGATCCACCGGATACCAAACTTCCCCACCAACTTGCTGCTGGTCCGGAGGGGGCTGATGGGGCTGGTCCCTGCTGAAGAACAACAGTGAGTGTTGGGGGGGGGGGACACTGCACACAGGTTGAAAGGGCTGGTGCCAACCTCCAGTTTGGAGAAAAGGAAAGGTAAAGTAGAGGCTGCATGAGAGAACCCTAAAATGATAGACCGCATGGAGCAGTTGAATAGAGAAAAATGAAGCTGGATGATAAAAGAAAGGACTTCTTTGGACAGCACAGAGTTAAACTATGGAACTCCCTTCCACAGGAGGCAGTGGTAGCCACCAACTTGGGTGGACTTAGAAGAGGATTAGACACAAAGTCAAGGAGGAGGAGAGGGCTGTTGATGGCTGCTAGCCAGGATGGCTCTGCTCTGCCTCCAGAGTCGGAGGCAGCAATGCATGTGAACACCAGTTGCTGGAAGCCACAGGAGGGGAGAAGAGGGCTCTCGTGCTTGAATCTTGGATTGCGGGTTTCCCACAATGGGTATCTCGTTGGCCACTGTGAGAACAGAATGCTGAACTAGATGGGCCCCCTTTGGCCTGATCCAGCAGGACCATTTTATATTCAGGCACATCCCAAACTCTAAGGCATGGTGTGGGGGGACAACCAGACCTGTCATTTTCATATTCATCTATTCTTTTCACAGTCTGATATTTATTATTATTATTATTATTATTATTATTATTATTATTATTATTATTATTTTAGACCCTGCCCACCTGGCTGGGTTTCCCCAGCCACTCTGGGCAGCTTCCAACAAAATATTAAAACACAGTAGTCCATCAGACATTAAAAGCTTCCCTAAACAGGGCTTCAGATGTCTTCTGAAAGTCTGGTAGTTGTTTATCCCTTTGACATCTGGTGGGAGGGCGTTCCACAGGGCAGGTGCCACTACCAAGAAGGCCCTCTGCCTGGTTCCCTGTAACTTGGCTTCTCACAGTGAGGCCAGAAGGCCCTTGGCGCTGGATCAGACGGAGCTGCGCAGGCCATAGAATCAGAGACTTGTAGAACTGGAAGGGACCCCAAGAGTCATCTAGTCCTTCCCTTTGGGATGCAGGAATCACAGCTAAAGACTCCCTGACAAATGACTATCTGCATGGAGGAAAAGAGGCTGACCTGTAAAGGAGGCAGTCTTTGGTTTAAGTCTCCCCGCCGGCAAGCTCCTGTCCTCCTGGGCGTGACACTGGCCTCCTCTTCTAGGGTTGCAAAGGACTCAGATAGTGCATATATGATGATGGTGTTTTGCAAATGTAAAGTGCTGTCGTTCTTGAGAAGCAGATGTGGGGAGGTGAGCAATAGGAAATGAGGGCAAGGCCGCTTCCTCAGCCTCACATGCTGCTTCCTTACAGGATAGGCCATCGTACCCTCCTGGAGGGGGTGGTTGTCCTCGAAGAATTCTGCAAGGAGCTGGCGGCCATCGTCTTCGTCAAGTCCATGCACGAGGTCCCCGCCTGACGTTCCAAGGAGCGCGCTGCCCCTTTTGGATCCTACACTTCTCAAGGGACGGATGCACAGCTGGAAAGGGCATTTGTGGCAACCCTAGAGGCCTTTGCAGCCTCGTAAGAACCGGGCCGCAGCCATCGCTGGTTGCCCCCTGTGCTTGAAGGGCTGCCCAGGAGCCCCATGCTCAGTCCCTAGAGCAAAAGTCTCAGAAGTCAGGCTGCGACGAGGCGAGACCTAGCTCTCCCTGAGGTCGAGCGTGTGGTTCCTCACAAAGCCAGAAGTGCTCTGCCTTCTCCCTCAGAAGTCTCTCGCTGTGGCTCCAGGTGTGGTTTCAGAGCAGTCATGGCTCCCTTCCTCCCTGCAGGAGCCTGGAGCCTGCATGTGGCACCTCAGGACAATCTGGTACAAGATACTAAAGGCTCCTCCTGGACTTTCTGGGTTTTTAATCTCTGGCTTGTTTTATGTAATGTTTGCCCAATGGGAAAGTGGGGCAGGCAGGGTGACTGAAAGCTGCTTTGTGAAAGGAAGAATCTTCCTACTATCCATGGCTGGGCGTTAGGGGTTGTGGGGCCTCCTGCCTCGATTCTGACCTTCTCTGCAGGCCTCAAAGGCCAGGCCAAAGAGGGGGAGACACTATTTGCTCCTAACCACAGCAGACGTTTTCTTCTGCTCCTTTCCGGATTGATCTGTCCAGTCTCAACTCCTCAGGAAAAGAGCCCTTTCCCTTTCGTTTTTACTTTCTATTCTAACAGAGTTTCTGCTAGCCTTCCTCTCATCAGCTGCAACTTAACCCCTTCCCAAAGAGCCTCTCTCAACGTTGATTCACCAGATGGCGTTGGACTACAGCTCTCCTCATCCTTAGCTTGCAGGACCAGTTGTCAGGGACTATGGGAGTTGTAGTCCAATAGCATCTGGAGACCCAAGGTTGAGAGTGGCTGGGTCACAGGGTGGAAGAGGACCTGGGAGGCCAGGGTTCGAATCCCCACTCAGCCATCATGAAGCTCACTGGGTGTGATCTTAAGGCAGTGACTGCCTCTTGGCCTCTCAGGGTTGTTGTGGTTGGGATTAAATGAGGAGGGAGAGAAGAACCACATGTGCCGCCTTGAGCTCCTTGGAGGAAAAGGTGAGCTATTCGTTTCAATACGCAATATGTAAATAAATAAATGCCACCAGGAGCAGCCCTGGCTGGGGCAGGCTCCACCCACCATGGCCAGGCACGGCGTCCAGTCCGTTGTGGGTCTAAAGACTCTTTTCAAGTGCAATACATGTGGGGAGGGAATCTGCCCCCCCTCTCCGTAAGCTGGGACGCACTTTGGTGTCTCCACACTGCAGCTACAGATTCTCTGCTTCTATCCTGTTGGGTTTCTTACTCGTGCCTTGAAATAAATAATCTGTGGTAAACGTCCTGGCTTGGCTCACGCTCATGTTTAGGACCTGTGGGAAGTCGCTGAGCCCCCTTTTCTCATTTACAAACAAGAAGAACACGCAGAAACAAACAGTAGAACACGGAGGGAAAGTGGCCTTTTTGTTTTATTTTTACCAAGCCTGGTTGGATTCTACAAGGCTGCAAATCATCCATAAGGGTGGCAAGAGCTCTAAGACCTCATTCCTGTCAAGGTCCTTTTTCTTGCAGCTGTGGGGAGAACCCAGAAGCTGGGCATTTGGGGGTGGCATGCACAGGCATTGCCATGCTCCTGGTGTGGAAAGGTGGAAGAATCACAGCTGTGAGCTGGCACTCTGGAGCAAGAAAAGGTTAATACTCCTGGCCGGTTCCAGAGTTCAGGCGCCATCAAGCCCTCAGCTGTTGTGACGTTTCCTGCAAAAGCACCAATGCAAGGTGCCTTCTGTGGCACCACAGACTCCCAACGTCCCTCATTCCAGCAAACAGCGAGCATTTTTGGCCCAGCTGAGGCTCCTCCAGGGATTCTCGCCTGGCCCAAGTTGCCAAAGTACACACCCGGGGCCATCCGGTACCTCGACAGGGGGGTGGTTCAGCTGTGAATGGGGATGAAGGACTCTTCATCAAGCCTCTGCAGGATTCGGCTCCGCAGGGCCTCATCCTCCACCTTCCGCCAGAGGAAGGCTCCACTCTGCAACGCTGGGGGCGCTTCATTCAGCCACCGTCCCTTGTCGCCTACAGCCGCCATGACGTTGAAGCAGATCCCATCGCTCTGCCCGGGCTCCTTCCCAAGATGCTGGACTCCAAGCAGGCCTCGGATGCAGACGGGCACCTGGGGGTGTGGCAGGGAGTCCTGGAGTAGGCGCTGGATGTCCCCCAGGAGCCTGTGGCCCAGCTGTGAGGGAGCCAGGCCACTTGTGGCCAGAGGAAGGCCTAGAGCCCCCGCTGTCCCCTGAAGCACCCACAAGTCGCCACTGCTGCCAACACAGACAAGCAGCAGCCGCTGGCAGATGAAGGCGCAAGGCAGCTCCACGGGCAGCGTTCGCGGGTGGGCCGGGCTGGCTTGGTACCGCAGAGCCAGCTCTATTAAGGGCAAGATGTCCCGGGAACGCAGAGGCAGGGAGGGTGTCTCCCTGTTCCACCACTGGGCCTGCAGGGATTCCGTGTCAGCTTCCTGAAGGGTCTTCAAGGCACCACCTGGAAGAGAGAAGCAGCCCGGGATTAGGTGGGAGTCGAGACAATTGTGTCATGTGTCTGCACCCACAAGGATGGATTTTCCCGGCTATATGCCAGCCCGATCCAAGGTTCACTTTCCTTGGAGACGGGTGTTTTTAGGATACATGTGAAGGCCATTACCTTTCAGAGAAACTTGCTTAGCAACCTCCGCTAATTAGATTGAAGCCCTCACTGGGTCCAAGACCCCAAGAATCAGAAGGGACTCATCCAGTCTGACCCCCCACCCCAAAAACACTCCAGATGTTCAGAAGTGGCCTTGGAACACAGCCACACCGGGACACCCTACTTCTTGCCCAGTTTAATGCTTTGTCCTTCACTGGGGAAGGGAAAAACACGGAGCCCCAGCTTGGAGAAGGGATTCATGCTTTGCAAAGGCACTGTTAGGGCCCAGCACTTTTGCCCTGGGTCCCAGATCTGCTGCCCCTCTCCTGGGTCCCTTCTTAATAAGACTTACAGGGCTGGTGAAAATACTGAAAAGCCCAAGGCCAGTGAGAACTCAGGCCAGTGGTTCCCACAGTGGGTGGTAATGCCCCTTGGGGGGGGGGGAGGCGACAGGATTACCTGGGAGGATGCTAAGAGGCAATGGGGGGGGGCTGGAGGTGGGCCCCTCTGAGGGCACTGATGGCTTATTTAGGATTGACCAGGCTGGCACCTCAAGTGAAACACCTTCCTTACTTCGTATTTACTGCTCTTACTGCTTTCAAAGCTATTTTGTTTGGTCGCATTTGTTCGTCTTTATGTTTCTAAATTATCACAAGTCACCAGATAGCCAATTATTGCTAACAGCTATTAATTTTCTTATAAATTAGTTACTGTCCATCTGTGAAGCTTTGTGTATGTTTGGGAAGTACATAAATGCAGACATTTCATGCTATAAATTTCCTTCATCTGTATGTTTTTGTTAGTAAGAATGTATAAAAATACTTTTCATGCAAAATTCTTTGTTGTATATATATTTTAAGCTGCAAGATTGGATCAGAGCATGTGTTTATTTTTTTGAATAAATGTGCAACTAATTCTTACTGTTTTGAATTTTTTTGTCTTATTATCTTCCTTTGTGGGTGGTGCAAGCTGCTGTTCTGGATAATGCTCTCTAAGGGATAGCATTGAAAAAGTTTTGGAAGCACTGCGCCCCAGATGGGCATCTCTGCATGCAAATCAACTTTTGCAAATGCATGCCCTGGGTCTAGGGAGGCCCAGCAGGTTTCCTGAATTCCTCTGCTGTTGTTGCAACCCCAGCTGGGTCTGCCCAGGCGCATCGTCCTTGCATGCATCGAAGCAGGGCACCTCTTGCCAAGGGGATAACCCCGACCTCCCAACCCGCGCAGCTCCAAGCCCCCCTTAGATGCGTCCAGGCCAGCACCGGTGGGTCGGGCGAGGAAGACGAAGCGGATCCAGGCGGGGCCCCTCTCTTCCACGGCCAGCAGGGTGAGGGGCTGGCACTGCAAGCCCGTCTCCTCTTGGACCTCCCTCCGCATGGCCTCCACGATGGTCTCCCGGGGCTCCATCCGCCCCGCCGGCAGGTACCACCGCCCGTGGCACTCCCGCTTGGCCTCCTGCATCATCAGAACTTCTCCCTGTTGGAGTAGGGGGCGAGGAAAGATATATAGACACACATATATTGTGGGAGGGGGGCTGTCAGGAAGGGGCAAAGAAGAGGACGGACCCCCGCCTCCGTGCGGGCGGGCTTGTGGATGCTGCAAACAGTGGCGTAGCGTGGGTTGTCAGCACCCGGGGCAAGGCAAGTAATTTGCGCCCTCTAACCCGTGGATTTGCGCCCCCTAACCCTAACCCCCAGATGTTGCGCCCGGTGCGGCCGGCCCTCCCTGCACCCCCCACGCTACGCCACTGGCTGCAAAGCAATCTGGCTGCGGGGAAGGATGCTTTGCAGCCTTGCTTTGCCGGGCGCGCCGTCGAGGGGCCAAGGCAAGCCAGCCGCGTCCAGCCTGGGGGGTCCTGGGCAACGCTGGGCAAAGAAAGGGAGAAAGGGGAGCGCCTCCCCCACCCCCGAGAACAGCCGCAGCGCCCGTTTCTCCTCCCGTCCCGCAGCCGCACCTCCTGGTTGAGCAGGACGGCCAGGACGATGTAGCAAGTGTTCCTCCGCAGGCGCGCCGGCTCCAGATCGCGGCCCGGCGGCGGCGGCGCCACCACCGGCCAGCCCCCGCCGCCCAGCACCGCCGCCACCTCCTCGTCCTCCGCCCCAAGCCCAGCCGCCAGCGAGGACATCCTGGCCAGGGGCGCGGAAGAGGCGGGGACGGGGCGGGCGCGCGGAACTCTGCACGCGCTCAGGGGCTCGCTCGCTCGCGCCTGCTCCCGGGGCATGGGAGGCGGAGGGGAAGGAAGGAAGGAAGGCAGGCAGGCAGGGAGAGCGGCTGCTCAGGCCGTTGAGGGGCGAGGCGATGGGGAAGGAGCCGCCTCTCCAGCGCCAGCTGGCTGCTGCGCTCGCTTCCTGTTGGACGGGGACAGCGTCAATCGCCTGAAGACATTATGACGTGCCTGGTAGTCAGACGCTCAAAAAACAACACCACCGCTTCGCTCAGCTGGTCATCTCAGAGGAATCGAACATTAGAGCAGCCTGCCGGATCAGAGCAGCCCCCTGTTCTCACAGTGGCCAAACCTGCAAGCACGATTGGGGCGCAAGAGCCCCTTCCCTCCTGCGGTTCCCTGCAATTGACATTCAGAAGCATTTGCTGCCCATCAGCGTGGAGGCAGAGGGTAGCCAGCCCTCGATAGCCCTCTCTTCCTCAAGGAATTTGTCTAATCTGCTGTCTAATCTACTTCATTTTCTCCGTCATGAATCTTCCAACATTCAACTTCACTGGATGCCCAGGAGTTCCTAATTTTCCTCCCTTATGAGAAAGGGATGTTAGCGGAAAAATCCGAGGGCTCCCTTGGACAAAAAGTAAAGACACCAACCAGAGTAAATTGGAGCAAATCAGCAGCCTGTAGGCTTGGCTTTTATTGACTGTTGCAACAGGGTGCTCCCCTCACTTGCAGGTGAGAGGAAAGACACAGAAAAATGGTGTGCAAGACCTTATAAAAACTTTTGAAATTCCCCTCCTCTAGGTCAAGCCCACCCCCAGAAACATCATGCATACATTACAGAAAGGAGGGGTTGAGGGAGGAGTTGCGGTGGTAACCTGAGTGTCTTGTCACCTGGCTGGTTCCTCCTTTCCCCCCTCCCCATGAGTCACTTCCAGGAGACAAAGGGGAGTTTGCAGTTTCCTGCCCCCTGAGGGAAGATCTGGTCAGTGTCCTTTGTTCCAGTCCATGCTGAATCCACTCCCATATGCAAGTTCTTTGTGATCTTGATTGTCTTCTGTCTAGGACCATCAGGGTTGGCATAGCAACTGGGCAGGGCTCCTGTGGATGTGCTGGGATGGTGAAGGGATTATGGTGCCCTGTATCAAACCTTCCCCATTTTGTAGTCCTTCCTTCATGGAGTAAAATAAAAGTAGAACAGTGCAAATCCGATGCATGGTTGATTTTCTATGAATTTATAACAGAAGCGTAGCGTATGTAGTGTGTGAGTGTGAGTGTGTGTGAAATTTGTACAAACTGAATGATGGGGGGGGGGGTTTCCTGCTACAGGGAGAAAACATTTTCTCTACCAACTTTCTCCATGTCGTGCATTATTTTATAAATTTCTCTGTCACATCTCACTTGCCTTTTCAATAAACACTCAAGCCCCAAGTGCCACTACCATTATGCACAGGGGAGTCTCTCAAGCTCCTGGATTATTTTGGCTGCCCTTTTCTGAACCTTTCCCAACACTAAGTGTCCTCTTTGAGGTGAGGCAACAAGCGCTGTACACATTACTGCAAGTACAGTCACACCTTAGATTTATTCAACAGCATTATATCAGCAGCTTTGTTTTCATTTCCTTTGCTGATGATCCCTAGCGCAGAACTTGTTTGTTTTTTTAGCCGCTTCACCCTGCACCAACATCTGACTCATGCTGTCTACTATGACCCAAAGGTCTCATTCCTCATCAGTCACTGCCAGTTCAGATCCCATGGTATATATGTGAAATTCAGATTTTTGGCCCCAACATGCATCATTTTACACTTGTTTGCATCACATTGCTTTTGCCAATGTAGCACCCATTATGTTCGGCAAGGTCTTTTTGAAGCTCTTCATCATCTCTTTTAATGACCCTGAATGACTTATTATCATCAGCAAACTTGCCCACTTCACTGCTCATTCCCAGCACTAGATCATTTATGATTACGGTATGTTAAAAAGCACAGTTCCCAATACCGACCCTTGGGGGACACTACTTCCTGCATCTCTCCATTCAGAGAACTATCAATTTATTCCTTCTTTGCTTCCTGCAAGCTAACCAATTCCTGAACCACAAGAGGTCCTCTCCTCTTACCCCATGATTGCTAAACTTACTCTGGAGTATTTAGTAAGGGACTTTGTCCAAGTACAGTATCTCAACCATCTAGACCTCTATCTTGATGGCCTGTTGACACTCCCTAAGAGCTCTAATAGGTTTGTGAAACCGGACTTGCCCCTGCAGAAGCCATGCTGGTTCTGTAGGGCTTGTTCTTCTATATGCTTGGTTATATTATGCTTAAAAATACTTCCCACAAGTTTTCACAAGGACAGATGCTAAGCTAATTGACCTTTAATTTGCAGGATGGTCCCTGGATCCCTTTTTAAAAATGAGTGTTACATTGGCTACTTTCCAGTCCTCAGACATGGAGGCTGATCTGATGGTGAAGTTACAAATTTATGTTAGACCAGTAATTCCACAACTGACTTCTTTGAGAACTCCCTTGGGCATCAGCCACTAGGTGCAAAGGAAAAACTCCAGTTGCACCAAAACACAGCCAGTTCAAAGGAAGGAAGGGCTGCTGGGGGTCTTTTGTGGGAAATGACACCTTGGGAGGATTGACAGTGCCTAAATTCAGGACCTGACTGAGCTTGGACATTAACCCTTTCTCCCACAAAGGGCTAGCTCAGAGCAATAGCAGTTCCTCAGCCCAAATACCCTAGACGCTAAAAGCACCTGCCTTAGATTTCTGAGTTTATGGAATGGCCACCCCAGCCCACTGTATACTGTCATATTTTAGGCTCTATAAAATGGCAACCTCCCCTGTAGGGGAGGGGCAGCTGATAGGTCTATGCAGCGGGGATAAAACAGTTAAGAGGAGAACGTGGAAGGTGAGTAGCATTAGATAGCCATTAAATGGCTCTTAGAAACTGCATGGCAACTGAGCAGGGCCTGACAACCCCATTTTGCGAACTCACCACCACAGGAGCCAGTGATGTGAGCACACTCCTCCCTTCAATATCTCACTACTCCTACTCCATCAAGATGGGCAGGTAGGGAGCTGAACTAGCACATTAGCAGCCTCCCCACCCTCCACCCCTACTTAAAAGGTCTATACTGGCATGGAATGCTTCTTTCATTCGCTCTTAAGCTAATGTTCCCCTTAACACACACATTCTGCTTTTTAAGAGGAGCAATATAAGGTCTAATAAAAATGCATTTATTTAATATACAAAACTTACAAATGCACTTAGGTCAAGGTCCTAGCTAGTGATAGTGTTCAAGTAGACATGCCAGTGTTTTCACTGGTGGTGGAGAGGGGGAACTTCAGTGGAAGAAGAAACCTGAGATGTAAGCAGCTACAAGGAAAGTGGGGGGAGAGAGGCTTTTTTCTTCTTTGGTATCTCACCACTGCACCCCAATCCGAAGTGCGAGTGCTGCAGAACTGCACTAAGCTCACTCTGAGGCACCCATCTTCAAAGCAGCCAAGCGTCCGGACAAGAAAAATGGTACCCAGATTCTTGGAGTCTAATACTCCCCCCCAACAAACAGCTCTTCCACCCCTGGCATTTAAAAAGGCAAGTCTGCTTATGGCACAGTATTCTTGTGTCAAAAAAGGCATGTGTAGTGAAAGGGAAAGAGAGAGATACCTCCCCTTCCTGTAGGCACATCATGTGGGCAGGATATTTGACAGGCAGCAAGTACAGAGAGGAAGGTGGCCGCCAGTCACCATCAAGGCACCACTTTGAGACAAGGAGGGGAGGGTGCCCTGAGAGCCAGCTTGCAGTGTGGGTGGTAGCTGTAGGGTACACAAGGCTTCACATTGCCAGGACGTGGTATGTTTCAAACCGATCTCCCTCCACAACCAAGCTGTGAAGCACTGCAGTCATCGCTGTCCCAAGCTGTTCCAAGTGCCAGCATTCGCAACCAAGGCTTCCCTGCAGACAAGCCTAACAGATCGGATCAACCACCTTCTTCCTGGGGCGACTTCGCGGGACCCGAGCCGAGCCCTGCAGAGGAGGACAAAGTGTGAGTGTTCTGGCATGCAGACCCCAGCCTCGGATACAAGAGCTGAAGTTCTGGAGGAAAGGGTGGGGCTGGGGTTGCACCCTCTCCCTTTGCCAGCCCAAGCCAGGGCACTTCCCAGGCTGTGCCCACCACCCAAGGGTCTCACCTCTTTGACAGGCGACTTCTTCTTCACCATGCGGAGGCTCTGGGTCCTGGCCAGCGGCTTGGAAAGCAAGGGCTTCCTGCTGTGGCCCCTTACGCCAGCAGAGAGCTCAGAGTCTGACCAGCAGTCCTCTTCGTTGCTGTCAGAGCCCAGCTCTTGAGGAGATGCCCTGTGTCCTATGAAACAACCAAGAGTGGCAGGCAAGGAAGGCTGGAGTTTTTCTCATGCCTGTTTTAACACCAAACAACACGAACTTTTAAATGTAGATACAGCTGCAACAGGAGCCCAGGAAATTAGAGGGGGAGGGTCTTCTTTCCCCCTTGCAATTGCTGGTGATGCGGGGGCGGGGGGGGGGAGCAAACTGGTGCGCCAGCTATTGTTGGATTGTCATCTGCCCCAGTCAACATAGCCAATGGTCAAACACCCTTCCCATGTGTTGTTCATGAGACAGAAACGTTGGCAAGCTCTCTGTCCACTCCCTCCCTGCCATGCATAATTCTATGAACGTCTTCCATGTCACTTCTTGCTCGCCTTTTCTCTAAACTAAAAAGTCATAAACATGGCAAGCTTTCCTTAGAGGGGAGTTGCTTCCCCCACCCCCTTGTTCATTGTGGATGCCAGCAGTTCCAAGCATTTTCTGGGCTTGCTCACCTATTGGCCTCCGGCGGAGCTCCTGTTCCTCCAGGTACAGGGGATCAGAGTAATGCACAGGAGCCGTGTCTGGGATGGAACGCAGGTCCTGCATGCTGAAGCTACGCAAATGCCCGGCCAGGGCCCCCTGACTCTGAACAAGGGGAGACAAAGGGAGGAATGAAGCAGAGAGCTGTATGCAAACAAAAGACCACCTTCAAGGGCAGCTCATTCCCCAATGACAAGAAAAGCTTTGCTTCCAAAAATCTTTCCTGGAGGTAATTCTCCCCCCCCCCACTATGGAGAAGAAACCAGCATGATCCGGACACTGCTCCTCACCCCAATTGTGTTTGGGGAAGATGAAAGAAATACATAGGGTTAAACAGCGCTGGCAGAGGAGAGAACTGAGCAGAGAGAACTGCCACTGTTACTGATGTCACATGAGACAAGCTAACCCAGATATTTAGAATGCTGATGTGTTTCTAGTTTATTGCTGGTTTTAATTTTTGGATGTTTTAATTGCTTTTACTGTTTTATTCTTTTTGTAAACCGCTTTGAGGTTTTCTGAAATTAAGCAGTATATACATTTTATGAAATAAATTTAATAAATAAGGAGGAATGAGACAAAGAGGGGTATTCTGTGCCAAGGGAGGGGGACACAACTGATAAACGACTCCCAAAAGCAGAATTCCCACAAATCCCCTTTGGTAGGACCTTCTTAAAGAGTGTGCAGAATGCAAGGCAATCCAGAGCTGCAGCCATACAGGGATAATTCTAAACATCGCCACCTTCACAAGCAGAGGTCTGTTTCAGAGGCATCCAGAGAAGGAACCAGCCCAAGCTGGGAAGCGTAATCCTGCTCAAAGGCCTAAGCATCTGCCTCGGGCCCACACTCCCAGTAAGAGCTGGGAGTAAGCCCAATTTTGTTCTACATTCATGTGGATTATTAAAATGAGGTCACCCTACCAGCTCCTTCCCACAGGTGGCAAAGCTTATTGCAGGCAGTATCTGGTCAACTGGGAAGGGCAACTGAGTCCAGAGAACTCATTGCAGGCAGTATCGGTCAACTGGGAAGGGCAACTGAGTCCAGAAAACCACCCAGATTCTGGCTGGTTACATCTCAGTCAGCTGGGGTGAGAGGTTTGCATAGCATGCTTCAACCACCCTCCATGGCCTGGCAATGCTGAGCTGGGAACTGGCAAGGCCACAGGGGGCTTTAGTGCAACAGACAAGGCTACTACATTACACCGCCTAGGAATGGGACAGCAGCCCTTCTCTTCCTTCCCCAAAGCCTCCAGGGCTGCTGCTTGTTGCCCAAGCTAGCCCGCCACCCCATGCCCTTCTTAGCCAATATACAGAGGAAACGTGGTTACTTTTGCTGCAGCTTGGACAGCAGCTGTGGCTGCGACATTGAGGCTCTTCTTCCCAAAGCTCAGGAGTGTCTCATAGCCACGCTCCTGGGCCTGAAGGATGAGCTGATCAATTTCCTGCAGGGAAAAAGGAAGAGGAAAAGAAAGATTGTATGAAATGCACATGACTCTGGCAGAACTAAATAAGCAATAGGCAAAGCACATTGAAGGCTGGAACTTTTGGTGACCAAAACCTCCATGCATGTAGTAACTCCCACACAGAAGCTTCCAGAAATCCTTTGCTCATCCAGAACCGGACGGAAAAATGAAGGAGTGGCTCACCTGTTGCCAAACCCCTGAATGCCTCCCCCCTTCCCTGAAGCGGACGGTCTGTTCTAGGATTACTCTCACCTTTTCTTTGTGGGATAATGTGGGATGTACAAATTTGCGGTACAGCCAGCTAGCACCCCTTGTGTATGGAGACAACAGCCATATGACAAATCCCATTTTGATCTCATAGTAGAAGGGGAACCTGTTCAGAAGAAAAAACAGTTGTGAGACCAGGGAGCGGGTGGGCTTTGGGATCTTTTCTGTTCAACAGCGGACATGTCTATGTAGTTCACTGAAACAAGGGGGTGGGGAGAGAGGGAGAGGGAGAACGGCAACTCACCAGGAAATGAAAGTATCTGCAAGGGTCTCTGTGGCCATGAAGAGGGCAAACACGATCCAGTACATCATCCAGCGGACCTGCCAAGTCACCAGGAAGCATTAGGTCCCTCCTAGTCAATGAGATGCAAAAGCCTGGGGAAACCCTGCCCTGCTACAGAGAAACTGGTCTCAGGTGGCACCTAAATCTTCAGCTCTCAATGTGGAATTGCACCATGGAGACACAGTACGTCAACAAAGGTAAAGAGACACCAGTCACAATATTGACTGTCCCCCCATCTAACTTTGGTTTATTAATCATCATGACAAGTGTGTCCTCCAAGCCACAAGTGTCTTTAATTTGGAGAGCCACAATCATGGTCCCCGGGCTGAGAAGAACATAGGAGCATATAAGAAGAGCCTGCTGGATCAGGCCAATGGCCCATCTAGTCCAGTGGCTGACCAGATGTCCCAGTGGAAAACCCCCAAGCAGGATTCGAGTGCAAGAGCCCTTTCCCCTCCTGCAGTTTCCAGCAACTGGTATTCAGAAGCACTGTGGCCTCCAATTGCAGAGGGAGAGCGTTGCCATCAAGGCTAGTAGCCATTAATAGCCCACTTCTCGATGAATTTGTCTAATCCAGTTTTGAAGACATCTAGGTTGGTGGCCATCATTGCCTCCTGTGGGAGGGAGTTCCACAGTTTAACTTTGTGCTTGAATTAAGAAGTCCTTCCTTTTGTCTGTCCTGAATCTTTCAACATTCAGCTTCATTGGATGTCCACCAGTTCTAGAAGGCCCTGCCCCAGTCACCCACTGCACCCTCAGGCAAGAAGAGGGACAGACAGCAGGACCCCTGACGAGCAGCATCATGTGGGAGAAGACAACCCAAAGGGAAGCCATTCAGTGTCACTTGTAGTCCCCAAATGTCCAAATGTAGTCCTCAAGGCAGCCCCACAAAAAGTGCATGGTGCTCAATGCCACAGCTGAGCACAAATGCCCCTGGCTGCTTTAGCCAGGCACTGTGGGAAATAAATTTGCTTTATTTTTACAGCAGCCCTGGGCACTGTGGCTACAGAAGAATCTGCCCACTCTTGAAGCCACTCATGAACACTCACAGTCCTGAGATGGCATCAACCCACAGCTTGAGTCAACTACAGCAGACCCTCGAGTTATGTACCGCTCTGGATACGTAACTTTCAGGTTGCGAAGGCGGCAAACCCGGAAGTGTATACATGTGCAGAAGCGCTCTGCGTGCCACACGCATATGCAGAAGCACTCTATCGTGCCACGTGTGTGCGCAGAAGCGGTGCCTCCAATTACAGACTTTTCAGGTTAAGTATGGACCCCCAGAATGAATTTAATTCATATCCAGAGAGTCCACTGTACTGTATTCAGAATCTGGGGGTTACTTCATTCTTCCTCCCCCCTGCTCCGACACCACTTACATATTCCCGGATATTTTTCGTTTTCACAGCCTTGTAGGAAGCATAGGCAGGGTAGAGCATCCCAAGCACCAGCCTGTAACGGAAAGGGGGCGTCAAGAAGGCGGGCCAGCACCGGTACAATCCAGCTAGGATCCACAGGCACCACTGCTTCGCATAGCGCTGCACCTTGGCCTTCGCGGCCTCCATGGCTGCCCCAGAGAATATGCTATTCCGACCCTGGGGCATGGCAAGAAGGGTGCAAGAGGCCTCCAAGCACCAGGCACGCAGCTGACTGCACTGAGCAGCTCAGGCACTCTCAAGGATTATTTCTGGGGCCTTCTCCCTCCTACACACATGCCTTGGGTTGCTCAATGAGAGGTGGGACCGGCTCAACAAGCTCCTCAGCCAGGCCTTCCTTGGCTGCTGGGTGTAAACAAAAGGGCAGCTGGAGACATAAGACTCAAGCCCCTCCAGGAGCCTCCAAGACCGGAAGTCCAGCTCAGTCCCCCATGAAATCTAAGAATCTCCCCAGCCCCTGACTCAAAGCTGCAGGAATGTTGTGTAGAGCATTCCACCATCTTGTTGGCACCATAACATATATGGAAACAGAGAATATTTGATCAGGGTTACCATAGCTCAGTGGGAAAGTACCTGGTTGTGCACAGAAGGGCCTAGGTTCATTCTCCAGCATTTGCAGGGAAGGGAAGTTTGGGAAAGATCTTTCTCTAAGATGCTGAAATCCCCTGCCAGTCAGTTCTGAACAAGATGGACCAATGGTCCAACTCAGTATAAGGCAACAGCATTTCTGAGGAAGGAGCTCTACACAACCAATCAACAATTGTAGAGGGTTGGGTTAGATGACCCTGGCGGTCCCTTCCAACTCTACAATTCTATGATTCTGAATCGATGGGATGCTTCTGGAACTATTGATGGCATGCCTGAAAAGATTCAGTTCCCCAATCTGGAGCCCTTGAAATGTTCTGGATCACAGCTCTCATCGGCTCCCCCTGCTGTGCTCCCACTCTATGGGCCACGCTGGCTGAATCTGATGAAAAGACAACTGGAAGGCACCAGGTTCAAGAAGCATACAATAGCAAAGACTGAAAGAAACTGAGGGCCATTAGTCTGCAGTTAAGCAAAACTGAGGCAGGTTATATTTAAGAAAAATAGCGGCAGGGAGGCTGAACAATTGTTTACTGAGAAAGATGAGCAAGCAATATCTTGAAACTACAAGGGTGAAGATTTATAACTCTATTTTAAAAAAATAAATGTCCGGTAGCACCTTACAGACCAACTAAGTTTGGTCTTGGTATGAGCTTTCGTGTGCATGCCAACAATTATTTTTATTTTTATTATTATTATTTTATAACATTTCTACTGCGCCAGACCAACACAGCTACCTACCTGGATTTAGAACTTGTAAGATTTAAGCTGTAGTGTTTATGGTGCATCTGAGTTTCTCTGCATCAGAGAAGCCCAGCATTATGTGGCTCCTTCCACACTAGCATGACTCCTCTCTTAAGGATGCAAAGCTGGGAATCATAGACTTACAGGAATTGGGTCATCTAATCCAGCCAATAGTCATCTAATTCAGCCTCCTGGTGCTGACTCAATTCAGAACCACTATGTGCTGCTTGTGAGACACCAGAAGAAAACCTGACTACCACAGGAGTCAAGTGCAAAACGGCCCTTAGCATTTTGCCAGTTGTGCAACCAGGGAGGAGAGGGCATGTCTTGTCATGCCTTGCATTCAGGACTCGAAGAGCATAATGTGGCTTGTTGTGTCTTGCATTCAGGACTCAAAGAGCATAATATAACCTTTGGCTCCTTTGAAAAAAGACCAAGTTTATCAGTGGAGCTGAAGGAACATTGCAAGTTTCAAATTTTAGGTGCCCAGAGGGCCCCCCAACCACTCTGTCAAACCAGAGGATTATAAAGGAAATAAAAATTAGAGGAAAAAAGGTCTCTATTGCTAAAGAAAGGGAAAATGCTCCATTGTCTCTGTTCTTTCCACAGATCCGCAACTGAATGGCATCCATGCCCCTGGCACAGCATCTGACTCCCACCCCGCCTACAGCCCTGACTCAATTCCATGAGAGTTATTCATGCCAAGCCTCCAGAACACACTTCCTCAATGGGCACCCTTGTTGCACATACACTTGGCCTGGCGCTAAAGGCATCCCACAAGCATCCAAGTTTACACTCCATCACGGAACCAGAGTGCATCTCAAACAGCAGCATTCCACAAGTGGAAGTGCACGAACTTTTCTTACTTTTTATTAATCTTAATTTTTTTTTATTTTTTGCAGTGCGATTTAATGTCTTTTACAGTGTTGTTACCTGCCCTGGGACCTTAGGAGGAAGGGCAGGCAATAAACTGAAATAATAATAATAAATATAATAATAATTTACTATTATAATAAGTGTGTGTTTTGGGGGGTGCTCCATGGCGTCTGGGAGCCAGGGTGCCACTCAAAGGGCTCATCGTTTTCTCTCTGGAGACGAACCCCACCCGCCAAGGGGGAGAGAACAACGGGGCGAGGAGCCTCCATTTACCAGCCCAAGTTTCTAGTCCTCTGGGTGGGCATGAACGTATCTAAAAACGAGGCGCAGTTCCAGCCAAAGGCTCGGAGGGCGGCTCCCCTTAGCTGCCATCCCACCCACCGACCGAGATGCCTCAGGCTGGGCCGGCTCCTTATGCTGTCCGACGAAAGGACCCCCCACCCCCCACCCCAAGCGACTCCTTCGCCCTGGGCTGAACCCTCGCAGCTTCGCCTCACGGAAACGCCGCGGGGCCCCCCCGAGGCCATCCAGTCGACCCCCCACCCGCTCCCGAACGCAGCCCAACTCACACCACCACGCGGTACAGGACCCAGGAGATCATGGCCGGGCCCGCCTCTGCTTCCTCCGCCTGGGCCGCCTCAGCCAAGGACGCTCCGCTTGGCGAGGCCCCGACTCCGGAGGCAACAGGTGCGGCGACCTCCCCTCGCCAGCCGTTTGAATGTTGGTGCCAGAGCGCACGCGCGGCCCCCTCGCGCACCAACGGCTCTGCCTGCCGCCTCCCGATAGGCTGCCCTGGGCCCCGCCCCTTGCGGGTGGGCGAATTAGGAGGCAGAGAGAAGACGACGGTTGCTGCCCCCTTAGTGGGGCTGGCGGCTGCTCCCCTTCCGCCCTCTCTGACTGGCTTGAGGAGATCGAAGTAGCAGGAGGGAGAGTCCCTTCCGGCCTCTTCCGCCAGCTTTGGTGCCCTCTCTAGGCGTTTCGGGAACTACCACTCCCGTCAGCCCCAGGAGGCCATCCTTCCGGTCCGGGTGTTGCCTAACCGCCGAAGAGGCTGATGGGAGTAGTAGTCCAAAACATCCCTCCTTCTTTTATTTTCTTGTATCAGAGTTTGTACTACAGTTTGAATTCTAGGGAGTTCTAAGAACTCATATATAAGAACACACACCAAACAATGCAGCATCTTGCAAAGTACATTACAATTGCTACAAAAGACAGAAAAATCATTACTTGATCAGCCAGAACCACCAGCAATTTTCAAGGGATCCGTGTTCAGCAGGGACTGCCAACTTGAATAAAATATTGGGAGGTTGGTTCCTATGTTGTTGAGGGAGGGAAATCTGGGGATCCGTGTTCTAGGTCAAGGCTGTAATCACTCAGGTAATAATAATAATAATAATAATAATAATAATAATAATAATAATAATTTATTTATACCCTGCCCATCTGGCTGGGTTTCCCCAGCCACTCCGGGCGGCTTCCAACAAAACACTAAAATACGATAAGTTTCCCTAAACAGGGCTGCCTTCAGATGTCTTCTAAAAGTTTGGTAGTTATTTTTCTCTTAATAATAGGAGATCTCGAACTCTGAGAGTTCAATAGGCCAATATTAAGAAAGGAGGGTTTATGTTTCCGTAATTCCATCTCTCTCATTTGGCAACAGATAGGATCAGAATGTCAATAAGTCATAGAGTTGTAGAGTTGGAAGGGATCTCGTGGGTCATGTTACAGAAAATAGGGATCCACCCTACATAATCTCTAAAACATTATTCCTCGTTTAAAAGGACCACATTTCCCCTTTAAACCAGAACTTTACAGTCAGTGTTTTCACATGCACAACAGTTCCCCCTGCTGGAGTGTTTTGCTGTGTGGAAAGAATCAATTTATAACTCTCATATTTGTAAATAAGATATTTTATGAATGAATAGACTGATAAATAGTTTCTATCCAAGAGCTGTGGCCTTCTTAAATGCAGTAACTCGATAGTGTGACCTGGGAGTTTGATGGGTGTGGGTGTGGGTGTGGCTGGAATGTGGTTTGTTTGGTTGTTGTTGTTGTTTTGCTTTTGTTGTTTTTAAGGGATGGCATCCAATTTCGTTGCACTTGTGCAATGTTGCACTTGTGTAATGACAATAAAGAATCTATCTATCTATCTATCTATCTATCTATCTATCTATCTATCTAACATATTTTATGAATGATACTCCTGCCTTTTCTTCTCCTGGAGATATCCCACAAGGCAGCAGATGTTTAGGATCAGACTTCTCCTTCTCCTAGATGGGCAACCTTCCCAGGTTGAAAAGTCCCACCTGCCCCTCACCTCCCTGTAGAGCATGTGCAGAAACCACCTTCTTGACCGTTGGGCCCACTATTGGTCTTGTCCACTCAATCTGCCAGAGCCTGTTTTTGCATGCAGGGGAAGTCTCTAAATCATTAAGGGTTTGAGACCTATCGGCTACCCCCACCTGGTTTAGCTGGCTAATCAGCCAAAATATCTCAGTGAGCATAGAAGAGGGCCATGTTTGGTTCATATCTGACCTTGGCAGTCACCTTTGTAGTCAGGTAGTCAGGAACTCCTAAATGGGCTGCAGATAGGTCATTCATTGGTAGGTTGGGTACTTGTCAACAAAATAGTGAGTGAGACCTGTCAAACTGAGGTCTTGTGCATCAGTAGGAGAAAAACGAACCCAGATAAATACAGTATCTAAAAAAGTAGATACAGTATGTCAGGAATATGAATGGCAGACCTGGATGGGCTATTTACAACATATCATGATGGACAAGTTGGAAAAACATGTAACCTATGCATGCTCCAGTTTTTGCTGGACACTTTATGAAGTTTTAAAAGTTGCTCCCCACTTTGTTTAGGGCTCCTCTTCTTCCTTTTGTTGGAGAAGGGAGAGACACTGCTGCAAGAGATCAATAAAGACCAGGTTTAAAGAGCCTGCCTTGCTTTCTTTTACCTGATTGTCATCTCTGTTTTGTTTCTCTGACCAAGAGTGGACCTTGGGAGATCCCACATCCCTCAAGAGGGGGTTAGGTTGTAAAAGCAAACCCCAACTTCCACAACACCTTGCAATACAGGAATCACAGCAAAATAATATCTAATGGAGAGGCCTTCCAAATAGAAAGGACAACACCCTTTGCCTAATGCTGAACCCCAAAAGAAGGCGGGGGGAGGGGGGAGAGTTGTTTTTTCCCATGTGAACACAACTTTACTTGACATGACAGTTCAAGGCAAAATCATTACCAGCTTCCAGACAGTTAATGAAGAAAGCATGAAGAAATAGGGAATAAATAACTTTATTACAATGAATTAAATTTCCCAAGTCAAATTAAAAGGTGTAGAGGTGCCACTATTTTTCAAGGTGCACATTCCCAAGTGCATTTCGTATGTGATTAAGCAGAAGTGTCTGTCGTGAGAAGTGTCCTGTCCATGTAGAATCTTTCCTACCTGCTTAATATCATGCCTTCCCTAGGAAAGGTCCAAGTGTCCTGATAGAAGCTTCACTTCACCTTTTAACTTATTTAATGGATAGCACTGGACAGGTGAGGCGAAGGAAAAGCCAACAGCCTCCCCCTGGAAATCACCCCCCCCAGTATTTTTCCTCAAGTTCTTCCCAGCAGAGATATTGAAGGCCATCCTCCTTGAGAATTCAAAATGCTGTTGGTATTTCCTAATTTTGAGCAGCCTTCACACCTACCTGCCAAAGGCTATCTTGGCTGAAGACAAGAGAAACTCAAGTTCCAGAATGGTGAGACACAGATTCTCTGTGTAGGCTCAGAGGCACCCTGCTCTCCATCCAAAAAGAAGAAAGGCTGCAGTCCTCACCATAACCACTCAGAGGTCAGCCCCACTTAATTCAATAGGGCTTACTTCAAAGTTAGAGGGTTAGGATTGCAACATAACTCACACCATAGGGATGAGGCCATCACACTTGTGTCCTTCATATCCCTGGGCCTTACATTCCTGAACCCGGACAGGATGGTGTGCGTGTGTGTATGTGTGTGTGTGTGTGTGTGTGTGTGTGTGCATGCTACATTTTACACCACAAGAAATGCAGAGCCGAGGGGAGTTGAACTGTCCTTTCCCCCCCCCCTGCTGCTGCTGTTGCTGTGCATGGCTATTCTCCATGGCTTGAGACGCTTTTCTCCATTGCCTTGGGGAAAGGTGGCTGTGGAGAGTGAGGGCGAGGTCTAGAGAGGAAAGGTATAAGGACAGAAGAAGAATCCTGGTGGATCAGGCCCATCAAGTTTGGCATCCAGTGGCCAACCAGATGCCTCTGGGAAACCCACAAGCAGGGGCAGAACACAACGTGATGAAGGTAAACTGGACAGAAGGCAGAGAGAGCTAGCTGAGTTTCAGCCTGGAGTCTTTCCCAGCCCTACCAAGGGATACTTGGGGTTGGATATAGGATGTTCTGCATGCCATTATAAGAGAACAATGGAGGCGTTCACGGTGAGTTCCAGCACCTCTTTTTCCAGAAAAATAGCATTGACTACACTCTGGCTTTACCAGCGTTCGGTGTAAAGGGTCTCAATTGCACCGAAGGCTTTCATAAATACTGCAAATTAAAAGAGGAGACCACCTTTGGGTGCCCTGCTCCTTCCACTAAAGGAAGGCAGTGCATGGATTTCCACCTACGCCCATAGAATCATAGAACTGTAGAGTTGGAAGGGACCCAAAGGGCCAACCCCCTGCAATGCAGGAATCACATGACCCTCTTGAACCCAGGTATCCATGTGACCACTTTCTGTTTTATATAACCCTCTGCACCACATTCTTAAGCCTGAGCCATAGATTACCAGGCTCCTCCCTGCCCTGGCTTCTGTTCTTGCCCAAGTTTAGCTTGTTTTGCTGTTGTCCTTCTGTTTGCACACTTGGATGTTCTGCTGGCCCTGTTGATTCCATAGCCTCCTTCTACCACCCTTTCTAGAAGCCCTTGGCCTGACTCTGGGAGGCCAAGAGTCTGACTGAGGTTTCTCCATGCTTCAAATGGATCTGAGGATCTGGCCCGTTGAATGATGCTAGCAGGAGATGCCACCAGTAGATCAAAATCCCATTCACTTTATTCTGGGACTAGACAACAGAAAGTCCCTCCTTCTGCTGCTCCTCATCTCTCCTGAGCCAGTCCCAAGAGGTTCAAAGACAGCCTTGATTTGGAAGAGGGAGCTATGTCAAGCTGCAGCCACCCTGAGCCGGCAAAGCAAGCTACATGCACTGCTGACCCACCCAACTGGGCAAGAGTTTGCCCCATGCACCACCTGGAGTCACAGAGACCCATCTGCCACCTCTGGCCCACACTGAAAGTAGGTTTTGCTCTTTTCTTAATACACTTTTTGCCTAACGAGAAGCAATAAGCAGGACTGAGACCTCTTTGGGGAATATGTAAAAATATAGAGAGACGTCTGCTGCCAAAGTCACATATTTTAGTTGCATAATAAAATAGCTGCATATAGTACCTGTCTTCATATAATCATAAACCGTATGCATCAGTTGCACTATCCAGATGGATGTCTGGTCTCGATCCTGTGATATCTTCCAGCATATTCCTCTTAGTATGTGGAATAATGTTTTATGGACCCTCAGAAATCTGCAAAGGAGCTTAGAAATCATGGGATTTCTGGTAGGGGTTGTGTAATTAATATTTATGTCTCTTCACTTGCTACCTGATTCCCAATCCAATCACCATTATGTTTTCTAGCTCTCTGTCCACAACAGCTAGAAAGCGGCTTTCTTAAGATGAGAGTTGCTGTAGGTTTAGAGGTTAATAAGAGCTGATGGACCAGTCAGAAAAAACTGGGATGTTAAGAGGCACAGCTGGAAGTCAGCTGGGAGCTGCTGGTGCAGAGCCATAAAAAGTGTGTGTGTGTGTGTGTGCAGAATCAGGGTTTATTTGTTGCAAGGCAGGAAGTATGGAGCAAAAGATGTTGGTTTGTGTTGAGCTCCCTGTTTAATGGATTGGTATGGATTGGCAGGGGCCAGCTGAGACATCATTTCTACTGCACTTTCATCATGGTTTGCAATCAGGATGCTATTCCATTCCTTAAAGAAACAAAACAAGATTAAGCTTTTGGGAGATCTCAAAAGAAATGGAAGAAACCCGGGAGGAAAGGCAGGAGAACAGCGATTTGATCGTGATGATGTTGTCGTGTGGGTATACTTTAAAAAACCAAAAGTGGCAACCCCAGAGGAAACCCCAAGTGTGGAACCATAGCATTTCAACTCTTACACGCTCAAGGGATCACCTTGAAGGAATGGGTTTCCCAAATCTAAAACCTGACTGTGCAGTCAGTCTGAAACGGGCCCCCAAATCCCCATTTTTCCTTCTTCATTAGCTAAAATCCATTAACTTGAGCACTTGAGCCAGTGTGTGGCAAGGACCCAGCTGTATAAACAAAGCCCTCTCCTTTATCAGTACGTGATGCTTAATGGATGGCCTTGTCAGTTCCGAAGTGGAGACGGGACGGCAGAGCTGGGGCTTATATAACCTCAAGTGTCATTTCCAAGTGTGGTCATTATTCCAGGGAGCTTCATGTGTCTGTTGTGTGTATATGTGCGGAGAGAGTTCGGTGCTGAAATTTGGCAACAAGATTTGCGTTTCAACCGGCATGCTTGGCCAGCGTTGCATGGAGTTAATGACGTGAGGTCTAGGGGTGTGTTATTATTATTGCATATACATCCAGGTTGACATCCAGGAGTGTGTGAGCGTATGTTAGGTCCCTTTTGTGTTCTGGAGGAGCCTCTGCATTGAGGAGGCCCTGAGCTTATATCCTTACTGTGGAGAGAAGAAGGGTGGGGGATAAGTAAGCAGCCTTGCTCCAAGTGACTACAGTGCTCAGGTGCCCGCCTCCAGCAGAAGTGTGTGTGTGTGTGTGTGTGTGTGTGTGTGTGTGTGCGCGCGCGCGCAGGTAGGGGATGGCGGCGACCTACCTCTGCCCTACAAGCTGAGATCTACCACGATATGCTTGTAAACCAGTGTGTTCCCCTTGAAGCTGGGCGCCAGAAGGATATCCATGTCCTCCAAAGGGATGGGGCGGAAGGCGCGGGGAGCCTGCACAGAGAGTTCCTGGAACTTTGCAAACTTCTGCTTCTCTTCGTCCCACAGGTAGATGTGGGTGAAGGAGAAGTCACTCCCCAGGGCCATATATTGATGCTGGGACACGCGGAACGGCTCCATCACCATGGAGCCTCGGGAGGGCAAGGTCTGCAGCTCCGTGAACCGCAGGCCCTCCCACTTGACCACCTTGGAGTCGCCAATGTAGCGGCTGAGGCACAGGAAGTTGTCCCTCTTGACCCGGAAGTGCTTGACCATCTGGACGTCCATCACGTCTGCCACATCGCCCAGGTGGAGGAACTGCTTCTGTGAGCGGTTCCACTGGTAGATGATGGGGGCCTGGGAGCTGCTGGAGATGATCAGCCGGGGCTTGCCATCAATCTCCAGGTACTCCACGTCGGTGTCACGGTGCCACGAGTGCAGGTCCTGGTGGGAGTAGAAGCCGTTCTGGTTCCAGCGGTAGAGGCTGGTGGAGCCAGCTTTGGAGCTGTCGGCAATGACGAAGAACCACTCACCCTCGATCTGGAAGGCCTCGATATCGTTGGGCTTGCGGATCTTCTGGCTGTCGATGTCTTGGATCTTGATGAACTTGTCGATGTTGGTGTCCCAGCGGTAGATGTAGGAGCCGCCAAAGAGCTGGGCCACCACGACGTAAAGCTGCGACTCGGCCACGATGGGCTTGCAGTAAACGGCTGAGTGAGCTGCAGGAGAACATTATGAGGCATCAACACAGGAATAGGTCTGTTACAGGAATTCTAAGGTCATATATGCTTTTGAATTATGCTGCTGGAGGAGGCTCTTGAGAGTCCCATGGACTGCAAGAAGATCAAACCTCTCCATTCTGAAGGAAATCAGCCCTGAATGCTCACTGGGAGGACAGATCCTGAAGCTGAGGCTCCAATAATTTGGCCACCTCATGAGAAGAGAAGACAGTGGATAGTGTTCTCGAAGCTACCAGCATGAGTTTGACTAAACTGTGGGAGGCAGTGGAAGACAGGAGTGCCTGGCGTGCTCTGGTCCATGGGGCCATGAAGAGTCGGACACGACTAAACGACTAAACAACAACAAAGGTCTTATACTGTATGTGTGTGTGTGTGTGTGTGTGTGTGTGTGTATATATATATATATATATATATATATATATATATATATATATATATACACACACACACATATACACACACACACACACACACATATATATATATATATATATATATATATATGAATGATAAATGTTCATAAATGTACAAGGCAAACACATACATAAGTATATAAACCATGTGTCTGAAATAGTACAGGAGAGCAATCCTGAAGCCATTTTGACTCTCCTAAATTGACCTCAAATATTTCTCTGCAAGGAGGAAGGAAATGGGAAATGCTCTCCAATTGTATTTGGACTGTAGGGGCTTATAGTTCCCTGTAAATACAGTCTGGCAAGTATCTGTTAAGCTGAGCACACTATCAATATGCGTAAGAGATTCAGGAACTATCTCAAAGGAATGGCCATGCTACCCAAAAAAGGCAATCCTGGCAGACAGGAGAGAAGCAACACACTCAAATTTCTGCTGGGGACCACCTCTTTCTGTGATGTATGTATGATGTTTTGGGGGGTGGTCTTGAGCTACAGGGTGGGCAATTTCAAAAGTCTATATAAGAGCTTGCACACCAATGTTCTCAGTTCCTCTCCTCCCTCCCTGCGTGGGGTGAGACGGGGACCCTGTTGCAACAGTTTAATAAAGATCAGGCTTACTAGCCGCTTTGCTTCTCAATAGTCTCTGGTTGGCCTCTGTTATTTTCTCCTACCAATAGAGAACCTACATAAGGACTCTATATGGGCTCTTGGATACCCCATAAGGGGAAAAGGAGCAGGTTTTTTTTTACTTATATCAGTTGGAAGGAGACCCAAAGGGTCATCTCTTTCGATCCCTGTCATGCAATGCAGGAATCACAGCTAAATGTTGCAGGCAACAGACTACAAGGAGGGAGGCACCATGGAGAGAGGATTGGGAAATGAAGCAACAGCCCCTTCAAACAGGTTGCGATGAGGAATGTGGCATGCACCTTAGTCACCCCTGCTCTCTGGCATTTTTAAATGCATGACAAAAGAGATGCATCTGTTGCACATGTGCATGACAGTTTTAGGTGGACATTGTGCAAAGGCCACCCCCAGATACATCATACCTACATCACAGAAAAGGCGGTCTACAACAGAAATCTGAGTGCGTTGTTTATCTCCTGTCTGGCAAGTTACCTGATTGCATTAGCTGGGTTTTGGCCACTCTTTTGTTATTATAACTACCGGTACTTAATTCCTGAATCTAGGTCACAGGTCAAGGTCAAAGGCTCACACCCTGTTCATATCTTGAATGTGCCCTTAAGACAGGATTTGCGAGGACAGGATTTGTGAGGAAAGAGACAACGGGGAGGTTTCCCACTTTGACGTCGCAGAGAAATATTTGAGGTCAATTTGTTCAGGACCTTTTCTGTGGGGTTTCAGACATGTGGTTTATATATACAGCTATGAACATTTATATTATGACCTTAAAATTCTTATAACACAACTCTACAAATTCTATGGTTCCATCCACTGCTTACCAGGGATGCGGTCAAAGTCCCGCAGCTTCCGTTCGACATAGTCCCACTTGAGGATGCTGCAGCTGCTGGAACTGGGCTGGGCCAGGGCCACGTAGAGGTCGCTGGAGTACAGGAACGGCTCTGCGGACACAGACTGGAAAGGCAGGACCTGGTGCACCACGAAATCTGATGGAGGAAAGAAACAAAGAGACCTTGTCTGTATCCCAAACAATTCCTGCTGATGGCCTAAAAAAAGCCCTTAAATGGCTTGGGACCCTGGATACCTGAAGGGCCACATTCTACCACACCAGCCTGCCTGAACTCCATGGGTTCCCATTCCCACATGACATTAGACACTGGTCAGGAAAAACCTTCTTGATTACGATGTCCTATTTATATAGCATCCTCACCTCCTGGACATCAGTCCAGTGCCAGGGTAACCCTCCCTACCGACCCATGTTTTGCCACATGAAGTGTAGGTCGTTTATAGTCATGGTTTCATCTGTTCTGTTACATTTCATTGTTCTGTAGTGTGAACATAAGAATGTAAGAAGAACCTGCTGTGTCAGGCCAATGGCCCAGAGCCATCCTGGCTAGTAGCCATCGACAGCCCTCTCCTCCTCCATGAATCTAGGTCAAGGGAAGTAATAGTGCCACTGTATTCTGCTCTGGTCAGACCTCACCTGGAGTACTGTGTCCAGTTCTGGGCACCACAGTTCAAGAAGGACACTGACAAACTGGAACGTGTTCAGAGGAGGGCAACCAAAATGGTCAAAGGCCTGGAAACGATGCCTTATGAGGAACGGCTAAGGGAGCTGGGCATGTTTAGCCTGGAGAAGAGGAGGTTAAGGGGTGATATGATAGCCATGTTCAAATATATAAAAGGATGTCACATAGAGGAGGGAGAAAGGTTGTTTTCTGCTGCTCCAGAGAAGCAGACACGGAGCAATGGATCCAAACTACAAGAAAGAAGATTCCACCTAAACATTAGGAAGAACTTCCTGACAGTAAGAGCTGTTCGACAGTGGAATTTGCTGCCAAGGAGTGTGGTGGAGTCTCCTTCTTTGGAGGTCTTTAAGCAGAGGCTTGACAACCATATGTCAGGAGTGCTCTGATGGTGTTTCCTGCTTGGCAGGGGGTTGGACTCAATGGCCCTTGTGGTCTCTTCCAACTCTATGATTCTATGATTCTATGAATCTGTCTAATTTTTAAAAGCCATCTAACTTGGTGACCACCACTGCCTCATGTGGGAGCAAGTGTCACAGTTGAACTATGCACTGCATGAAGAAGGACTTTCTTTGACCTGTCCCGAATCTTCTGACATTCAGCTTCACTGGATGTGCATGAGTGCCAATGTTAGGAAAGAGGGAGAAAAACTTTTCTGTTATGTACTGAGTTGAATAGGATCCAAATTGCAGCAGTCTGATTGGTCCTAGAACAATAGGATTCAGAATGTAATAGTCTGATTGGTCCACAGGAGCCACCCAATCCAACTCCAGGTGGAAGTGAAGCCGCATCCTGATTGGCCTACAGGAGAATCCCGGAATTAGCCAAACATGTGGTGCCCATTGTGTAAATAATGTATATAAAGCAGACATTTTGGGGCAACTGGCATTCCTCACTACTATGAGCTGAATAAAAAGCATGAAATCCACACTCAACTCCGAGTATATTTCAGTTTCTCTATTCATTTTCTCCACGCTGAGCATGATTTTTCATGTGACCTTCTCTTTGCCTCTCCTCGTGCCTAACCCTTTCCCCCAGGGATGTGACTGAGCTGGATGCCTGGGAAGTGTCTGACTCTGAAGATGAGGTACTGCAGTCACAGATAAAGCAAGAGTGGGTTAGTTTCACCCCCTTTCCTCCTGCGTTTCCAGTCGTAGATAGAATAGTAGACTCAGAAGGCTCACAGTCGGCGGGCGGGGGAGGAATCAGACGGCCTTCAGGGGGTTGCTATGCAACCAGAAGGGAGGCACGTTTAGAAGGCTCTTTGTTTGAGAGTGGAGGGAAAGTCCATCCACCTTCCCCCCAAACCAGGAGGGCTGAAAAGGTTGAAATGCAACAGAAGTGCAAGGGAGGAAAGACTGGACTTTGGCGCGCTTTGTGCTGTGGAAGGGGTGGAGATTCAGAGTGAGCAACTAGTTACCAAGGGAGGCTCACTTGGTGCCGCTCTCTGTATGTTAATTGTAAATAAATGTACTACAAACCTGCCAGAGGCTCATTAATTCGTATTGGAGCTTGCTCATGCCTGCCAGAGATCCTGACATGGAGTTTGGCATCGTTTTATAAAGTCAGTTATGACACCTCTTATTCGCCTTTTCTCTCAACAAAGAAGTTCCAAACCAGGCATAGGCAAACTCGGCCCTCTAGAAGTTTTGGGACTACAACTCCCATGATCCCTAGCTAACAGGATCAGTGGCCAGGGATGATGGGAGTTGTAGTCCCAAAACATCTGGAGGGCCGAGTTTGCCTATGCCTGTTCCAAACGGCGCAACTTTTCTCCATGCGAGTGACCCTTCAGCCCTTTGATCATTTCGGTTGCCCTTTTCTGAACCTCCACAGGTTTGTAGTGAGACAACCAGAACTGTACACGGTATTCCAGACGTGGTCATGGCGGGCACAGATCTGCAGGAGAAGGGGATGGCAAGGCAGGGTTCCTCCCCCCACCTCCAGCAAAATCTGTAGATGTAGCGCTGCTTCTGGGTGCCATTCTATTTCCCAGAAGGCCATGCAAACACCACCTGTTCCTACCTGTGGTGACGCAGTCAAAGTCCTTGAGGGGCAGGTCCCGGATCTTCTGGCCTTGATACTGAGCGGGGCTCCCACAGAAGACGGCGGGGATACTTGTGTTGGTGCTTTCCATCCATTCCACTAGCCACTTGATGTTGCAGTCACAGGTCAATGAATTGCCCCGGAGGTCTCTGTCAGAGAGAGAGGCAATTCAGGAGCAATCACCTCCACCCACAAATTGGCTACTGTATTTTTTGCTCTATAGGACACACTTTTTCCCCTCCAAAAATTAAGGGGAAATGTGTGTGTGTCCTATGGAGCGAATGCAGGCTCCTTGGCTTCAGCGATAGCAACGCAAAGCCTCCAAAGCACAGAGGGAGCGCTCCCTCCGCCCTCTGGAGGCTTTGCGTTGCTTTTGCTGAAGCCTGGAGAGCGAGAGAGGTCGGTGCGCACCGACCCCTCTCGCTCTCCAGGCTTCAGGGATAGCTGCCTGAAGCCTTTGGAGTGCAGCAGGACCTCGTGCTGTACTCCGCAGGCTTCGGGTTCCTTTTGCTGAAGCTGGGAGAGCAAGACTCTCCTGGCTTCGGCAGAGAGGGAGAGCTGCGCAGCGCCCCTTCAGCGAAGCGGGAGGAGAAATGGAAGGGGCTCCGTTTCTCCTGCCGCTTCGCTGAAGGGGCGCTGAGCAGAGAGGGGGAGGGTTTTTTCCCCTGTTCTCCCCCTCCTATGGTCCGGTGCGTCCTATAGAGCAAAAAATACAGTAATTTAAGAGCAGTCACCCAATCCAAAGGCAAGATTGCAAATCTGATCCAGCATTCTCCAACTACTGCTGTGCCCCCCACCCTCCTCCCTAAGTACAGAAATCCCCTGTGCTTTGAAAATCCAAATAGGATTTGTTTGCTGTCCATCTTTGCCAATGATAATGCTGATCTCATAATTCAGTGGCTTGTCACTGTAGACTTATCCTGCTTAACTAGTTTTTTCTGTGGTCTTCTTTAATGCTGCCACATAATAAACAAATAATAATTATTGATGTCTGGAATGATTCTAAGTGCAAGAAAAGCAAGACAAAAACAACAGCAACCCTAGAATATTTGCTTTATGAAAATTACAGGATTTCAGCTGGAAGCTACAGGTTATGCCCTGATTGGAAATGAAGCAGTGTAACTACCCCCAAACTTTTTCATGTATTGAAATTAGTGTTGAAAGTACGATAGCGTTTGATCACCCCAACAGCATTATGGACACAAATAATAATAATAAATGCACAGTGAAAAGAATGTCTGCTTCATTTCCAGTCAATGCCCACCCTGAGACTCCCTGTTGAAATTTGATAACCACAAATGTTCTGGGTTTCGTTCCACTTTTACTGCGCTGTGGTCTCGCTGGACAGCAATATTATGGTAGCCCAAATCCGCTACTATTGTGTAAAGAACATGTTGCTTTAAAGTGAAGTTGGTGCTTTTAAGTCTCACTGATCTTGAAAAGGAGAATTGTACATATGCTTAATGCTCTCCTATTCCCCACAAATGAAATCAAATTATTTAACCGGGTGCGTCTTGCTGCTCCAATTTAAATGGGTCCATTCTGCTTGGCTCACCCTTTTCCAGCAAGCCCTTCCCAGTCATTGCTTGGACTGTGGTTAATTTAACTACAACGGTGGGTCTTTCATATATGGTGAAATTCTTGCAGCTTGCCATGAACTTGTGGGCCACAAATATGGGAGGACATTGCAATATTTGCAATTGCAAAAGGTGCAGGGAGTAGAATTACTTGCACCAAAGTGGGAAGGAACCTTACAGGTCGCTCAAGATGTCCAGCGGTTTCAGGAGGCCTCTGGGCAGCGTCTGCAGATTGTTGTAGGCCAAAGACCTGGAAAAAAAGGAAGACGTGAATGTTGGGTTGTTCCAGGGGTTCCCCTCTTTGCTGCTCTTGAGGAACATAAGGATGTAAGAAGAGCCTGCAGAATCAGGCCAGAGGTCCATCTAGTCCAGATTCCCATTCCCACAGTGGCCAGCCAGATGCCCCAGTGAGGAGCCCACAAGCAGGACCTGAGCACAAGAGCCCTCTCTGTGGGATGTGAAACACAGAGCAGTCAAGTACAACATCCGTAGAGTGGACATAAAAAGGGGATGTCTGGACCAGCCAGTCGGAACTTCCTGTTTCCTCCTAGGCTGGGACAGACTTCCTCTACATTTGACCAGATGTGGGCATGACCTCACCTATGCAGGTAACAAAATACCTCAGCGGAGGCCGCCATCTCTCTCTCTCTGACTACATTCGTCGAAGAAGCAACATCTGCTTAGCCTAAAATGCTCTTGGCTTGCAGCCAAGAAAGGAGAAAGGAGCTGTCTCCTTGTGGGATAGTTTCCAGGTGTATATTATTTTTGTAACTTAAGTCTGCCTTCTGGGATCCATCTGTGAACAGAATGTGAGTGAGTAAACTCTTTTATACTTTTATAGAAGACTGTGTCGTGTCTATTTCTTTTATGAGGGACTAAAGGGGAAATTACCAGGTAACTTATTTTAGAGGCCTTCTCGGTAGTGGCACCCGCCTTGTGGAACGCCCTCCCATCAGATGTCAAAGCGATAAATAACTACCTGACATTCAGAAGACATCTTAAGGCAGCCCTGTTCAGGGAAGTTTTTAATCTGTGATATTTTAGTGTATTTCTGGTTTTTATGGAAGCCGCCCAGAGTGGCTGGGGAAACCCAGCCAGATGGGCGGGGTACAAATAATAAATTATTATTATTATTATTATAAGCAAATGCATCCGCTGTGCAAGTTTAAAAAGGGGAATGTTACTCTGCTAAATTGTATAACTAGTTAACACAAGTTGGAAAGGATATAATCAAACAATATATCCTCTCCTGCATCCCTGAACATTCCCACACTCTCCCCTCCTGCCATTTCCAGCAACTGGTATTCAGAAGCATAGCCATTGTGGCTAGGAGCCATTGATAGCCTTTTCTTTCAGGAATTTGTCTAATCCTCTTTTAAAACCATCCAGGTTGGTGGTTGCTACTGCTGCTGGGGCAAAGGCAGACCCTCCCAGTGTCCCAATTTTCCAGGTAAAGTCCTGGAATGTCAGAAGCCATCCCGGTTTCTGATTTGATCCCAGAAGCTCCTGCTTTTGGATGTCCCTATTTCCACTGGAGAAATGTTGGAGGGTATGCAAAGTCAAACTCTGCTGCTTCTACAGACACCATGTGACCTAGCCAACCCTCATGGACAAGAATCCTGCAGGAAGACGTTGCAATATCTCTGTGGGCATAATGCATCCTGCACTTTGAATGCAGAAGCTCTCCCCCACCTCCTGGACAAATCTAGTACCTGAAGGAGCGTCTCCACCCCCATCATTCAGCCTGGACACTGAGGTCCAGCTCCAAGGGCCTTCTGGCTGTTCCCTCCCTGCGAGAAGCGAAGATACAGGGAACTAGGCAGAGGGCCTTCTCGGTAGTGGCACCTGCCCTGTGGAACGCCCTCCCATCAGATGTAAAGGAAATAAACAACTGTCTGACATCTGAAGGCAACCTTGTATCGGGAAGTTTTTAATGTCTAATGTTTTACCATTTTTTTATGTGCTGTAAGCCACCCAGATGGGAGGGGTATAAATAATAAAATTATTATTATTATTATTATTATTATTATTATCCCCGACTATTTGAGCCATGTCTTCATGATCATCATAATTCATTCGTATGCTGCCTCCCCATAGTTAAAAACCATGCTCAAGGAGCACACAGTGTGAAAAGAATTGCATAATTACAAAAATACAACAAAAGTAGTCATAAGCAATAAAAAAACACAAGCAATATAATTTAACACCTCCCCCAAACAAGTCATAATAAGATCCACAAATAGAGATACAAAAAAATTAACATCAAGAATAATGTGATTCCTGCATTGCAGAGAGCTGGGACTAGATGCCTCTTGGGGGATTTCTAGCTCTACAAGTCTATGATTCTATAACAGCAAAATTAACATCTCCAAAATTAAATCTTGACCCCAACAAAAAAACAACAACCCTAAGCTGCATTATTATTCTAGCAGGCACATCCCACACTGCCAGGAGTGCACCAGTTAATCTTAGGTTGTCAGCAGCATGCAAGGCCAAGTCTGCAGATTCTTCTGCCCAGGTGGCAACTCACAGGTGTGTCAAGGACTTGAGCCCACGAAAGGCATTTTTCGACAGAGCTTGGATGTCGTTGTTCTCAATGAACCTGAAGGCAAAGAGAAAGACATATTCTCACCCAGGGACTCCCATGCTTTTTGTAGGCCACCTTGGTTCCATAAACTCATCCAAAATACCAACTACCCTATCCTTAAAAAAAACACCATTCAGAACAGCAGTTTGCAAAACCCACCAAGGAAGATAATAAAATCTTGAATAAAATTCAAAACATTAGCAGTTAATTGCACATTGATTCAAACCCCCCATTAACTGTAGATTTTGTTTAATGAATTCAACAAAAACTATGAGTTTGACTGACACCAGTGAAATAAAAAAATTAAGGATATATATATATGTAATAAATGTTCATAAATGTACCAACCAAGTGCATACAGTCATACCTCGGGTTGAATGTGCTTTGGGATGAGCGTGTTCAAGTTGCACTCCGCAGCAACGGAGCACGTTACTACCGGGTTTCACCGCTTGCGCAAGCGCAGATGCTCAAAATGACATCACTTGCATGCGCAGAAGCGGCGAAAAGCAACGCGCGCATGCGCAGACATGCTGTCACTAGTTACGTTTGCTTCTAGATGCGAATGGGGCTCCGGAACGGATCCCGTTCACATCTAGAGGTACCACTATACATAGATGTGTGGACCACATGTCTAGAGCAGCACAGGAGGACCACCCTGAAACCATTTTCGCTCCCAAACTGACCAAATGTTTTCTCTGCAAAGAGGGAGGAGGTGGGGGAGCATCCCCATTGGCGTTTTGTTCACAAATCCTGTCTTTTAAGGGTATGTCTGTGTATGAATAGGGTGAGCCTGTGACCTGGCTCAGGAACTAAGTATTTGTCATTACAAAAGACTGGCCAGGCTCCCCAGGCAATCCAATCAAGTGACCATTAAACAGGTAACCTGGCAGACAGGAGGTAAACAAAGCACTCAGATTTCTGCTGTAGACCTCCCTTTCTGTGATGTAGGTATGATGCGTCTGGGGGGTCTTGAGGTACACCCCTTCTGTGATGTATGTATGATGTTCCTGGGGGTGGTCTTGGACTCCAGGGAGGGAATTTAAAATGTCTATATAAGGGCGGGCACACTTTTGTTCTGGGGTCCTCCTCCTTTCCTGCATGAGAGGGGAGCACCCTGTTGCAACAGTTCAATAAACATCAGACTTACAAGCTGCTTTGCTTCTCAGTATTCTCTGGTTGACCTGTTATTTACTCCAATCAATGGAAAACCTACAAAGGACTCTATAAGGGCTCTTGTGTCTCCCATAAGGGAACAAGGGCAGATTTATGTTTATTACACCAGCTTCTGAAAGTCTGATGGTCATTGACACCCCCTCCCCATCCCCTGCCAGCCCTCCACTGACTGTGTGAGGATGGACATGGCTGGAGCTGGAATAAGATGTGTGACCTTTGTCGTGTATTTTGTTGTTCCTAGGGCTTATAAACATCAGCTCTCCCCTTTCCCCCTGTTCCTGGCACTTCTTCCTACTACAAGTGTTGTCCCAGTGTGTCCCCTTGTAGTGGCTAGAGAAAAGTGACCCGTACAGGTACTGCAGGTGGGAAAGTCCGGTGAACGCATTGTCCCCAATCAAGGAAAACTTGTTGGAATTCAATAAGCTGCAAAGAGAAAAGACACGGTGTTAAGGCGGTGAGATGGGACAGTAAACCCTAGGAATGCTTGGCTTAACGTTTCATGTCAAATTCTGTGCGACTGCCATAAAACTTAGGGAACAAGCTGTACTACCAAAATGATTAATGTTTTAAATGACAATTTTAGGTTATATTTTGGTGATCAAGATTTAATGTATATTTTTTAACTGCTGTTATATCCGAATTGCCTCTGTTAAACCCAATTGCAATTCAATGTATCCCTGTTGTGTTTTATGATTTTTCTGATATTGTAAGTGAGCCGGAACTGGTCTGTGACAGTAATAATAAAATTCATTCATTCAACATTTCATGTCGTGTTGCGGGGGTTGGACTAGATGACCCTTGGATCCCTTCCAACTCTTCTACAATTCTAGGATTCACAAGGAAATGGCTTCAGAAGAGGGAGAGATGGGAACTCAGCGCCTCTTAGTTGAGAGACCAGCAACTTTAAGCTTTCCTCCTCCTTTAAAAGGTAAAGGTAAAGGGACGCCTGACCATTAGGTCCAGTCGCGGACAACTCTGGGGTTGCGGCGCTCATCTCGCTCTATAGGCAGAGGGAGCCGGCGTTTGTCTGCAGACAGCTTCCGGGTCATGTGGCCAGCATGACTAAGCCACTTCTGGCAAACCAGAGCAGCGCACGGAAACACCGTTTACCTTCCCGCCGGAGTGGTACCTATTTATCTACTTGCACTTTGACGTGCTTTTGAACTGCTAGGTTGGCAGGAGAAGGGACCGAGCAGCGGGAGCTCACTCCATCGCGGGGATTTGAACCCCCGACCTTCTGACCGGCAAGCCCAGAGGCTCAGTGGTTTAACCCACAGTGCCACCAGCACTCCTTTATTCCATCCCAGTTGCTCATCACATGAATTCTGCAAATTCATCACATGAATTCTGCAAGTATTTAGAACTCGCTAAAATGACAGAGTTAATAAGAAATCAATCGGTAGATAAGCTTAAGAAAGAATGGGAATGTTTTAAAAATTACTTGAACAAACATGGTTCCAACAATAACACTTGGCTGTGTTTAGACAGAGGTATCCCAAGATGGAGACCAATAATTAAATACAGATCAAAGATAGCAATGGCTGAAATGAAACCAGAGAGCAGATGGAAGGCAACAAACCAACAAATTAAAAAAGGGATTCAATCCAGTAGGAGGGACTTTGTGAGCAGCATCCCCTGGTACTGGTTTGAATTAACAAAATAATGCTTTTTGTTTGATAGGTATTTTTAGTCTTGTAAATTTTTCGGTTTCATTTTCATTCATTTTTCTTTTTCGTTTTTTCTTTTCTCTCTCTCTCTCTCTATTTCTTTTATATAATACACATTTATTCTAGATGTTTGATAATTTGATAATGTATACTGTAATAACTATAATCTAGAAATATCCACGGTAAGTTGTGTTTTTTTCTTTGTTTTGTTTCTTGTATGTAATGTATGTTTAATAAAAGTGAATAAAAATAAATAAATGTGCAACCAAAAAATAATAATTCTGTAAATAGGAACTAAATCCTGGGTTTGTCCCCGCACTTCCCAATCCTTTTCCTTTTTGTGTTGTGACTTTTAGAATGTAAGGTGTAAGGAGTGTTCTTATTATTGATATTTATAAGCCTCTCTGGGAGGGTTTTTCTCCTTACTTTTTCTGAAAAGCTGTCTAAAAATATTTTTTTTAAAAATCAGTAAATGCTGCCTCCCACCTCATTCAAGGTCTGATTGACATATTTAAGGTAAGGGTAGGAGGGGATTTCCCCCCCCCCAAACTGATTTTCCAGTGACCCCGCAGGTGGTGTGCCTTCAGGACTGATGTCCTGCTCTGCACATTGCAGAATATTTATTTATTTATTCATTTAATAAAATGTATATACTACTTGATCACAAAAAACCCCGCACTCAAAGAGGTTTAGGGAAAAAAGATAAAACAATAAAACCATCAGTAAGAAAAATGAACAACTTTAAGACTTTCAAAAAGTTAAAATAACAATAGAATAAAAACTGATTTAAACTTGCACCACCTTTCTAAAGATCTGGGTAGGCTTGTCTAAACAAAAAATGTTTTTAGCAGGTGCCAAAAAGTACAGCAAAGGCACCTGCATGGTCTCAAGAGGAAGGGAGTTCCAAAGGGTAATGGTGCCAATTCTGACAACTGAAGCAGCCGAGTAGGCATGTAGGGGATGAGGCTCTATTCTAGAGAAGAAAAGTACCAACTAGCAGTTTGGGTTATGCAGAGTTCCTCTCAACTTGTAAAGGAGCTAAGAACTTGCAAGGAATTCCAGTTCCACAAGAGCTCTGCTCTGCTTTGACCTAGTAAACTTATCTCATGGGAAGTTATCTTGACTGTGAAAGGAACTCCAGACAGTTTAGTTGAAATGGACAGAAGGAAAACAAAGGCTCATGAAAACCAGATGTTTCCCACTCCAGTTGGGTGCAAAAGCAATTCTATTAGTGCCTTGCCCCATGGCATTAACTATACAGTGGTACCTCGGGTTAAGTACCGGTACTTAATTCGTTCTGGAGGTCCGTTCTTAACCTGAAACTGTTCTTAACCTGAAGCACCACTTTAGCTAATGGGGCCTCCTGCTGGAGCCCGATTTCTGTTCTCATCCTGAAGCAAAGTTCTTAACCCAAGGTACTATTTCTGGGTTAGCGGAGTCTGTAACCTGAAGTGTATGTATCCTGAAGCGTATGTAATCCGAGTTACCACTGTATTGCAGAGTCCAAATTCCAACCACTGCCGTTTCTAAGCTGCAAAAGTTAATGTGTCAAGGCAGAAAGGATGTCGTCTCATCTGCTGCCATGGAAAACCCTGCCCTTTGCCCAATTACAGTGGTACCTCGGGTTACAAATGATTTGGGTTACAAACACCTCTGGTTACAAACTCCATTAACCAGGAAGTAGTACCTCGGGTTGAGATCTTTGCCCCAGGATGAGAACGGAAATCGCGCAGCAGCAGTGTGGTGGCAGCAGGAGGCCCCATAAGCAAAAGCGTGCCTCAGGTTAAGAACTTAACTCGGGATAAGTTTGTAACCCGAGGTACCACTGTACTAGCCTAGGCAGTCACTCTAATGGTAAAGTTCTTTGGCTGGCTAACCAGCGCTGTGACAACTCAGGGTAACAAGAACCCTCCTCCCCAAAGACAAAACCAGGGGAAACAGACAGGCAGAAAGACATACAGGAACTGCAGGAACGGGAGGTGAGCAAAGGCGGCTTCTTTGATTTCGCTGAAGTCTGCATTTATCAGAGTCCTGCAGGAGAGGAGAGGGAAAGAGAGAAAAATGCTAAAACGTCTGCTGAAACAGAAGGAGGCAACTGAATCTCACAAAAGGATCTGTGCAGCAGTAAAAAGGTGGCTTGTCCATGCTTCCACTTATCCTGGGCCTGGAAAACACAGGAATGAGTGGCATTTTCCTTGCCCCATTCCTTTCCCTGGGAAAACCCATGCTTTTAACTCTAAATGGGAGCGAAAGTCAATCTGGAGAATTGCCCTTTGCTCTGACTGAGCACTAAAGAGCAGTTTCCCCCGGGGAAGCTCACAAAACACTGGGATAAGAGAAAAGTTTTTCTCTGTCTCAGCACTAGAACTTGTGGACATCCAATGAAGCTGAATGTTGGAAGATTCAGGAAAGAAAAAAGGTATCTTTTGTGCAAAAGGTAAAGGTAAACGACCCTTGGACGGTTAAGTCTAGTCAAAGGCAACTATGGGGCTCCCTCACTTTCAGGGCGAGGGAGCCAGCGTTTGTCCGTAGACAGCTTTCCTGGTCATGTGGCCAGCAGGACTAAACCGATTCTGGTGCAATGGGACACCGTGATGGAAGCCAGAGTGCATAGAAACACTGTTTACCTTCCCACCAGAGCGGTACCTATTTATCTACTTGCACTGGTGTGCTTTTAAACTGCTAGGTTGGCAGGAGCAGGGACAGAACAACAGGAGCTCACCCCATCACGGGGATTCAGACCATCAACCTTCTGATCAGCAAGCCCAAGAGGCTCAGTGGTTTAGACCACAGCGCCACCCACGTCCTTCGTGCAGTGCATAGGGAAAGCATGGAACTCCCGCAGGAAGCAGTGATGACCAGCAACACTGATGGATTTAGAGGACCAGACAAAGTCAAGAAGAAGGAGAGGGCTATTGATGGCTGTCCTTTGCGACTACAGTTGGAATCAGCAGTGCTTCTGAATACCAGTTGCTGGAAACCAGCTTGGGTATGGACTGCATGCCCTCTGCATGGCGACGTCTGGTCAGCCACTGTGAGAACAGGAAGCTGGACTAGATGGACCACTGGCCTGATCCAGCAGACACTTCTTAACTTCTTATGTTCTTATGATACACAGAGAGTTTGTGTACCATCGCACTACCATCCACAGTATGTGGATTCCACACCTGTGTAATTGGTCTGTACTTTGATGAGAGAGTGCAGGATTCTGTGGTTCCAGAGAGTGAACAATCTCGAGACAGGTAATAATAATAATAATAATAATAATAATAATAATAATAATAATAATAATTTATTTATATCCCGCCCTCCCCAGCCGAAGCCGGGCTCAGAGCGGCTAACAACAATAAAAGTAACACAGTTTACATAAAATCAGAATCAATTAATTGAAATGCATTCTAAAATCAATTCATTCTAAAATCAATTCATTCTAAAATCAATTCAAAATAAAATTAATGGCAACCATTGGGCTAGAGTTCTGTGAGGATTACAGAAGGAGGAGGTCAGACTGTGCCTTGGCCAAAGGTCTGGTGGAACAGCTCTGTCTTGCAAGCCCTGCAGAAAGATGTCAAGTCCCGCAGGGCCCTGGTCTCCTGTGACAGAGCATTCCACCAGATTGGGGCCACGGCTGAAAAAGCCCTGGCTCTGGTTGAGGCCAGCCTAACCTCCCTGTGGCCTGGGACCTCCGAGGTGTTTTTGTTTGAAGACCGTAAGGTCCTCCGTGGGACGTACCAGGAGAGGCGGTCCCGTAGGTACGAGGGTCCTAGGCCGAATAATTGTGGCGAAACCAGTTTCCAATCTGCAAAGTAGGTTGCTTCTCCATTAGTGGCTCAAAGCACGAGCTACAAATTGGCTGTTTCCAATCACACTCCCACCCACAAACTCACTCACGCCTGCTTCCAGATGTGTGTACGGTTTATCTTTTTTGTTGTTGCATTTGTGTTCTATCTTTTTCTCTGAGGATCTCAAGGGGGCTTACATTGTTCTCCCCCTCCCCATTTTATCCTCACAACAACCCGGTGAGGTCGGTCAGGCTGAGAGGCAGGGAGTGGTCCCCGGTTCACACCCAGTGAGCTTTTTTTATTTGAGGTGCCCAGATAATGCCATTGTCATCAAAATGCCAACCTATCTCCGCCCCCGCCCCCATTTTGTTTCCCCATACTGGTAACAAACTATGAAACCCCGCCAATGCTTATGATCCTTTCTGGGGCAAATCTAACAAATTATTTTATTTTATTTTTTTAAAAAACCACTGTTGTTAACTGCTGCCTACAACCTAGTTGTTTGCTATGAAATAAAAAAATTAAGGTGTGTGTGTGTGTGTGTGTGTGTGTGTGTGTGTATATAATGTTCATAAATGTACCAACCAAGCGCATACATAGATGTGTGGACCACACATCTGGAGCAGCACAGGAGGACCTCCCTGAAACCGTTTTCACTCCCAAACTGACCACATGTTTTCTCTGCAAGGAGGGAGGAGGTGAGGGAACCTCCCCATTGTCATTTTGTTCACAAATCCTGTCTTAAGGGTCTGTCTGTGTATGAATAGGGTGAGCCTGTGACCTGGCTCAGGAACTAAGTATTTGCCATTACAAAAGACTGGCCAGGCTCCCCAGGGTATCCAATCAAGTAAGCATTAACAGGTAACCTGCCAGACAGGAGGTAAACAACACACTCAGATTTCTGTTGTAGACCGCCCTTTCTGTGATGTAGGTATGATGTATCTTTGGGTGGTCTTGGACTCCAAGGCGGGCAATTTAAAATGTCTATATAAGGGCAGACACACCTTTGTTCTGGGTCCTCCTCCGTTCCTGCGTGTGAGGGGAGCACCCTGCTGCAACAGTTCAATAAAGATCAGGCTTATGAGCTGCTTTGCTTCTCAATATTCTATGGTTGGCCTCTGTTCTTTTCTCTGACCATTAGAGAACCTACAAAGGACTCTATAAGGGCTCTTGTGTCCCCCATAAGGGAATAAGGGCAGATTTACGTTTATTACAGCTAATTAAGACCCTGAAAAGCATCCTAAGGGTCTGTCTGCGCTACTGACTTTATTTGCTTTTAATGCCACTCTCTTACCCTAAGAACCCAGGGAATCATAGATCTGTGGTAGGAGGCCGCTCACCAACAGGAATCCTTTGTGGAAAGCTAGGGCAGCAAACGTTAAGATAAAACTGATTTGCTTGCAGTGTATGGCTGGGCATCCAATGTCATCCTCCTCACTGTCAGGCTGTCCTACATTTACAGATTTCACGTCATCTCACTCACTGGCTACAGGCCAAATGCTAAACTGCACATTTTTCTAGCTGGTAGGCGCCAGCCATCAGAATCCTGATAGCAAGTGACTGGACCGTGCGGACTTGTTTAGCCTTTACTGTAGTTGTTATCTGCATATTTTGAAAATCTTTGAATTATTGTTATTTTTTAAAAAAGGTTGTCTCCTGCCTTTAGCTCTCAGTAGGCAGAGCCTGGGGCCCCCAATCTTGCTCCATTCCACACGTTCCCCTGAGATTGATCTCTTCTCTCTCTCGCCTTCTCCTCCTCTTCTTGCAGTTTCCCTTGCAATCTCTTTTATACATAAACTGAGCACAGCCAAAGAAATAGAGTCCCTTGGCAGAGAGGATGCATTTAAAGATCTCTCCATTTGCTGTGATTAATGAAGGGTGGTTGGAGAGAGGCTGGAAAAAACACTTAAACAAATCAATGCGGGCATCAGCATTGGCACAAAGACAGAGCCAGGCGCAGCAGTCTGGGAGAAAGGTGTTAGGAAATGCCAGAAATTCCCAGTGGGAATAGGATGGGGTTGTGGGGCTGCTTCGTTTCCAGACCCTTGGTCACCCTCCCCTATTCCTTCTGAAACCTTGGTGCCCAAAATAGTCGCACTATTGCTTCCCTTCTTCTGTTGATTCAAAACCATCTCTCTCTCTCTCTCTCTCTCTCTCTCTCTCTCACACACACACACACACACACTTGCAGTGAGAAGTGGAATCCTGCCATCTCAGTTGATCACACCTTCGTTCTGCATAAAATGGAATTATCTCATCTTATTATGCAGTCTGCAATGACAAACCTAGACAGCATCTTAAAAAGCAGAGGCATCACCTTGCTGACAAAGGTCCGTATAGTTAAAGCTATGGTCTTCCCAGTATTGATGTGTGGAAGTGAGAGCTGGACCATAAAGAAGGCTGATCGCCGAAGAATTGATGCTTTTGAATTCTGGTGCTGGAGGAGACTCTTGAGAGTCCCATGGACTGCAAGAAGATCAAATCTATCCATTCTTAAGGAAATCAGCCCTTAGTGCTCACTGGAAGGACAGATCCTGAAGCTGAGGCTCCAATACTTTGGCCACCTCATGAGAAGAGAAGACTCCCTGGAAAAGACCCTGATGCTGGGAAAGATGGAGGGCACAAGGAGAAGGGGACGACAGAGGACGAGATGGTTGGATAGTGTTCTCAAAGCTACCAGCATGAGTTTGACCAAACTGTGGGAGGCAGTGGAAGACAGGAGTGCCTGGCGTGCTCTGGTCCAGGGGGTCACAAAGAGTCAGATACGACTAAACGACTAAACAACAACATTATGCAGTCTGAATCCCTCACTTCAGGCTGTAGGTGATGGTGAGGTGAGAGAGGCACACACAGAAAGCCCTGTCCAGAAGCAAGAAACTGGCATTATCAACAAGAGGAGTTTGCCAAAGCTCGCTCTCTCCTTCTGATGTGCTCCATGCAAGCTTGTTTTTTAACATGTGGGAAGCAACAATTAAATGCCCTCTACCTGCCCACAGTCTGAAGTGGCATAGTCCAGAATAGGGGTGCCAACCTGAATAAGATATGGGGGGTTGCCCCCTCAAATATTTTACTGAGGGGCTGAAGACCCCTCAGCCCCTAGGAGTTGGCTCCTATGGCCCAAAATACTGCCACCTCACTGTGCACCAATGTCTCTGATATTTATATATTTAACTTCACCGCAGTTTACAAAAAAGATAGAACAATTAAGAATTAAGAAAAATTAACAATAATCTATACGAATATTGGGTAGCTACAGAGATTTCTACAAATCTCCTTAGACTGGAGAGCAGATGACTGACAAGTGACACGGGAGCCATCTTCAAATATCCTAAGGGCTGTCCCATGGAAGATGGAGCCAGTTTGTTTCCTGCTGCTCCAGAGGGCAGGACCCCAACCAACAGATCTAAATGAAGAAGAAGAAGAGTTTGGATTTGATATCCCGCTTTATCACTATCCTAAGGAGTCTCAACCTGGGATGTGGGTGGCGCTGTGGGTTAAACCACAGAGCCTAGGGCTTGCCGATCAGAAGGTTGGCAGTTCAAAACCTCGTGATGGGGTGAGTTCCCGTTGCTCGGTCCCTGCTCCTGCCAACCTAGCAGTTCGAAAGCATGTCAAAGTGCAAGTAGATAAATAGGTACCACTCTGGCAGGAAGGTAAACGGCATTTCCGTGTGCTGCTCTGGTTCGCCAGAAGCGGCTTAGTCATGCTGGCCACATGACCCAGAAGCTGTACACCAGCTCCCTTGGCCAGTAAAGCGAGATGAGCGCCGTAACCCCAGAGTCGGTCACGACTGGACCTAATGGTCAGGGGTCCCTTTACCTTTACATTCTAAGGAGTCTCAAAGCGGCTAACATTCTCCTTTCCCTTCCTCCCCCACAACAAACACTCTGTGAGGTGAGTGGGGCTGAGAGACTTCAGAGAAGTGTGACTGGCCCAAGGTCACCCAGCAGCTGCATGTGGAGGAGCGGAGACGTGAACCCGGTTCACCAGATTACGAGTCCACCGCTCTTAACCACTACACCACACTGGCGTATGACAATAAAAGAGACCCTGGCTCCACATTAGGAATAATTTTCTGACAGTAAAAGCCACTTGACAGTGGGACAGACTCCCTCTGAATGTGGTGGACACTTCTTCACGAGAGGTTTATAAAACAGAAGTTGGATGGCTACCTGTCAGGGATTCTTTAGCTGTGATTTCTGCCTTGGAGTTGGAGTAGACGGCCCTATGAGTGCTGGTTCTGTCTCTTAATTCAGCCTTCCCTTGCCTGGTGCCTTCCAGATGTTTTGGACTACAGTACACATCAACCTCAACCAGCACAGCTGCATGACACTGGCACCAATAGGAACTGGCTCATGAAAGCTGGGGCTGATGGGATTTGTGGTGCAAAACTTCTGGTGGGGAACCAGGCAGCCCCACAAGCCCCATTTTGTGCACACATGTGCATAGATCCACGCCACCAGTTTTACACACCTGAGTGTGCTCACCACGTGAAGCAGGCAGGCCCTAGGGCTGCACGTTTATATCGTGCTTCTGAGGTTTCTTCCAGACAGCTGGCTGCTGCCAGTGTAATGAATTATTGCTCTCCTGTTGCAAGCTGTAAGTGGAATTTCAATTGACTTTCCACACCTTCGTTGATTTTGCACTTCCACACCAGTAGATAGGAGAGGAAGATGCAACTGGGTTAGTAGGGTGGGGGTGGGGAGCTCTAAGTGATCCTCACATAAATAAGTAAATCAAAACCTCCATTATTTATTTAGCGCTAAGCATTCTACTGTGGTTGCCTATTGCTACCCATGAAATGTTAAAACACAATGCAGATTAAAAAGTGTTTAATTAGCACAAAACCAAATCAAACCAGAAAATCATGTCTAAAACGGTGCTGATGGAAAGAGTTTAATGTTTAAAATCAGCGCTATAGTTTTATAGTGCTATATCAGTGGTACTATAGGCACTAATGAAAAGATCGATTTAAAGCAATTAACAGGCTTTGAAATGGTGTCCAGGAAGGTGTTTTGTCTATGAAGACAACATAGAGTTCCTTTCACTCTTTTACCTGGGTTTTAAAAATGTATTGGTGCTTTTAGTTCATGCTGTAAACAGAAAAGCTTCTCTCAACACACTACTCCAAGACTAAAATAATGATTTTTGGAAAACGCAGCCCTCAATATAAATGGAGTTTGGATCAACATGATTTACAGCAAACTCGCTCCTTCAGATATCTTGGAGTCCTTTTTAGTGAATCATTGTCTTTGAAGTGGCATTCCCAAAGCACAGAAAGCTATAGGGACACCGATGAAGTTTTATTTTCTGGAGTGTGGACAGTTGTTTCTTCCAGCACTGAATCTTTTTGGTAAGCAAAGTGATCCCACAAATGCTGTATGGAGCTGAAATTTGGGATGACGATGTGAACTCTATTAAAGGGTTAGAAACAGTTCAGAATCAATTTCGTAGGAGATAATTCTCCTTACCCCGCAGAACAACAGCTGCACTTCTGTGTAGGGAAGCCAGATGGACAATGATCAGAGCAAGACTGCATCCGATTCAACTATCTGAAAAGATTTACTTCCTCACCCTGCGAGGTTTTCCAGACCTGTGCTGTATGGGGAACAGCTCTGGGGGAAATCAAACGTTCAATGTATCTTGGATTGCTATAGTGTCCATGAATTGAACAAGTTTTTGAATATGGCCAAGAGCCCACTAAGGCTCTACTGGACAGAATCCGGACGGGACCTACAATAGATTAAATCTTCCAAATGTTCTCTGTGGTTCCCACTCTTAAAACAGGGCATTTTAGAGCCAATTATTTGTCTAAAAAACTCTTACCTGGTCCATTAAGACCTGCCGTTATTGAACTCTGTTTCTAAGCAATGCCCTCGGCTGTGGTGGAAGGGCAATATAAGATTTCATACGTAAATAGACTCTGTATTTGTGGGCAATCACATACTTTGTTATTTGTTATATTACACAGAACCTAGGAGATCTTTTCTAAATCCCATTTGTTCAAGAAAGCAATCTCTAACCCCTAGCAAACTGGCGAAAATGTATTATTCGAAGTCAGACACATGCTGGAAAAGTAAAGGGAAAACTGGGTACATTCTATCACATGGGTAGGCAAACAAAGGCCCGGGGTCCAGATCCAGCCCAATTGCCTTCTAAATCTGGCCTGCAGACAGTCCTGGATTCAGCGTGTTTTTACATGAGTAGAATGTGTCCTTTTATTTAAAATGCATCTCTGGGTTATTTGTGAGGCATAGGAATTCGTTCATTATTTTTTTCAAAATATAGTCCGGCCCCCCACAAGCAGAGGAGTAGCAAGCCAGGTGGTACCCGGTGCAGAATTTTTTTTGTCACCCCCTCCCCCCACATCGACAGCTTGGGGTAGGCTTGGGAGTCGTGGGCGGGCGCCGAATGTCTGCACCCTTCCTACGCCTCTGTGCCCCCACCCCTGCGACTCCCAAGTACCCCGAGCCATTGGGGGAAGGGGGGAAGCTATGCCGCTTTGCTGGGGTGCTGGCAATTTTTATTTTTAAATATATATATATATATTTGTACCTATGACATGTGAGGATTGTTCAATTCTGTTGCATACAATTTAGCATGTTTTCATTTATTGCTTGCAACTATCTCGGTTTTATTTTTGTAATTATGCAAATCTTTTGATGTTGTAAACCACCTGGATCAAGGTTTTAACCATGGGAAGGTGATGAAGATGCCCCTCTCGTGTCCCCAATCAATCTGGTTTTCCGGATTTTTGCTTTAAAGTACGGAGCAATGCAGTGATGCGCATTAATGCTTGAATTGTCCCTGTGCAACAAAGGAGCGATGTAAGAGCAAGCGCTGCACCAGTTCCACCCGGCTGACATTTAATATGGATATTCAGTTGTATTTATGGCATGCAAGCATCCCACATGCTCAGATTGCACCATGGAGTGGCTGCGCACACTCTCCCCCCCCCCGAGCTTCCCACATACACAATCATGTTGGCTGGAAACTTACTTTATTTTAAAAAGGAAAGGAAAATCAAGATTTGTGGGATGCTGAATTTTGTTTATTTATACCAGTGCTTAAAAACATGCTGCAAGCTCACATGGCTCCAACTTTTCACTGCACATGCATTATGTTATTGCATGCTGCTAAGAAATGAGAAAATTGGGGGGGGGGGGAGACCCTGTATGCACTCGGTACATATTACAATTTGTGGTGGAATTGTAAGCTGGTGCAAGATTTTTAGAATTTAAGTTTGACAGAAATGATAAACATTACTAAAGAAACTCTTGTTTGTTGTCCAAAATGAATGTTACTGGATATTTTTGACGATACCGGTGTAGATATGTTGTCAAAAGAATTGGTCTTTTGCATGATCTTGGCAGCTCAGACAGTAATTGCAACTCGGTGGCAAATAGCCTAAAATCTTACACTTACCACTCACTCTGGAATATGGCTATGATGGAGAAAATTTTTCATAATCCCCACTTGATCACTGCAATGAAAAGCCTGGTTGAGCTTTCACAGATCTCACACCACAGAGAGAACTTCTATATCACCTCAAGGTTTATGATATAACCAGTTCAGCTTCACGTCATTAAAGGCAGACGAGCCAAGTGAATGTCAAGAAGCAACCAAGAGTTTTGTCTCTCTAAACCAATGCAGCCACTGCCTTGCATTTGCATGTAGAGCTGCCGTTAAGGACCATGTTGGTCTTTTCACCTGCAAGAAGCCATCTATAGGCAGTGCGGCATAGTGGTTAGAGTGTTGGACTAGGACCTGGGAGACCAGGATTTTAATTACTTGGACACGAAGCCCTTGGGCCACTCACTCACTCTCAGCCTAGCCTACCTCACAGGGTAGTTGTGAGGATAAAATGAGGACGATCAGATTTATGTATGCCACCTTCAGCTCCTTTAGCAGAAATGGGATGTGCATGTAATTCATCATCATCATCATCATCATCATCATCATCTATAGAACCCCCCTCTTTCTCGAGGAGCAAAAGAGCCATTCCCCAGCTGGGATGCAACATCTGGAAATGGACCTTCACAGGAGACCAGTCTGAAGATGCAGACCTTTGCTCCCAATGCTGTCTGTGCTCACCCGGGCAATCTAACCCCTCACTTCTGACCCCTCATCCCTGTCATCTGTCTCTTGGACACCAGCCGGCCCTGTTCCACCCGGGGACACCATCTCCACATGCTCCTGAACCCCTACTGCATAGCAGCCCGTCACCCACCCACCAAGAGACAGATGTGCGCCCTCCCCAGTCCCCATCCACTTACAGCGAAATGACATCCCTGGGCAGGCTCTTGGGGATGGCCTTGGAGTCGACGCAGAAGGCTGTGTCTCTGGTGCAGGAGCAGCTGGGCGGGCAGGGGGGAGGCCTGGGGGCTTTCCGGCAGGTGGCGGGCAGCCAGAGGCAGGCCAGGCCCAGGAGGAAGAGGAGGAGAAGCTGCCCCAGCCTCTGCAGCTCTGCCATGGCCTTTTCCTGGGAAGGAACCAGTCCTCCAAGGCTGGAGAAGGTCTCCCCAGGGAGAAGCGGGCGTTTGCAGCAGCAGCAGCTGAGGAAGATGATGCAGGAGCGAGCCGAAGTCTCCGCTCGCCTCCTCTACAGCTCCTGGTTCCTCTTCACTGTTTGCAGGCTGCTGCAAGCTGCTGTGAGCTATCTCATCCCTGCAGGAAGCTGCGCTCCTCCGCCAGGCGTGATGGAGAGACGCGCGCAGCACGAAAGCGCCAAGTTCTGGACTGATCACTGATGGGGAGGGTGGATGAATGAGCGGCGCATCGCTGACTGGATACAGCCTCAGCCTGGGGGATGTCGCGGCGCCCGCGGGGGGCGGGTCGTGGAACAAAAGGTCGGCTGCACGTGGGAATAGAGCGCAGCTGAAACAGCAGCAGCTGCTCGAAGGAGCTGTCCATCTTCCGCAGCCGGGGAAGCCTCCTCAATCCAGGAGAGAGAGGGAGAAAGAGGCTGAAGACAGGTGGCCAGCATCTCGGCACGCCTGACCGTGCAAGCTGTTAAGCCGGCGCTTGATTGGGGTGCTTTTCGGGGTGAAGCAGAGTGGGGTTGGAGCTGCGGACCTGGGTTGCTGGCAGAGAGATCAGCAGCTTTGTTTTTATTGATTGCATTTCATAGAATCAATGCTTTTTTTCCTGGGGGGGAAAAGTTTAGGGGTACTCTCGTTTTCCTACTCATATTGAAATACTGCCCCTCAATGAGGTCAAACTTAGATTCGCAAAATGTTTAGGGGCATGCACACTCCTGCGTCCCCCCCCCGAAAAAAAGCACTGCATAGAATCATAGAACTGTAGAATTGGAAGGAACCCCAAAGGTTCTCTAGTCCAACCCCCTGGAATGTAGTGTGATAAGAATTTTAATATTAAATGTTCATAAATGTACCAACCAAGCACCTACATAGCCTTCCCGTTGTCTTTTCCTTCACAAATCCTGTCTTAAGGGTATGTCTGTCTGTGTATGAATAGGGTGAGCCTGTGACCTGGCTCAGCAACTAAGTATTTTGTTGTTGTTTAGTCGTTTAGTCGTGTCCGACTCATCGTGACCCCATAGACCAGAGCACGCCAGGCACTCCTGTCTTCCACTGCCTCCCGCAGTTTGGTCAAACTCATGCTGGTACCTTCGAGAACACTGTCCCACCATCTCGTCCTCTGTCATCCCCTTCTCCTTGTGCCCTCCATCTTTCCCAACATCAGGGTCTTTTCCAGGGAGTCTTCCCTTCTCATGAGGTGGCCAAAGTAGTGGAGCCTCAGCTTCAGGATCTGTCCTCCCAGTGAGCACTCAGGGCTAATTTCCTTCAGAATGGAGAGGTTGGATCTTCTTGCAGTCCATGGGACTCTCAAGAGTTTCCTTCAGCACCAGAATACAAAAGCATCAATTCTTCAGCGATCAGCCTTCTTTACGGTCCAGCTCTCACTTCCATACATATTGAAATACTGCCCCTCAATGAGGCCAAATTTAGATTCACAAAATGTTTAGGGGTATGCCTCCCCCCCGAAAAAAGCACTGCATAGAATCATAGAACTGTAGAGTTGGAAGGGACCCCAAAGGTCCTCTAGTCCAACCCCCTGGAATGCAGGATTCTCAACTAAAGCATCCCTGGCTAACAGACAGTCATCCAGCCTCTGCTTAAATACCACCATGGAAGAGAATCCACATCCTCTAAAGCAGTGTTTCCCAACCTTGGGCCTCCAGCTGTTTTTGGACTACAACTCCCATAATCCCTAGCTAGCAAGACCAGTGGTCAGGGATGATGGGAATTGTAGTTCAAAAACAGCTGGAGGCCCAAGGTTGGGAAACACTGCTCTAAAGCAACCTTTCTCAACCTGTGGGTCTCCAGATGTTGTTGAACTACAACTCCCCTCACCCCTAGCTAGCAAGACCAGTGGTCAGGGATGATGGGAGTTGTAGTCCAACAACATCTGTGGAGAGTCTAAAGGGAGTCCATTCCACTGCTGAACAGTTCTTACTGTCAAAGTTGTTCCTGATGTTTATATTTATATCCTCCCTTTCCCCTCCCAGAACTCAACATGGTGTGTATGGTCCTCCCTTCTTCCTCGTTTAATCCCCACAACAACCATGTGAAGTGGGTTAGGCTGAGAGACAGTGCCTGACCCCCAAGGTCACCCAATGGTCTTCATGGTCAGCTGGGGAGATTTGATCTCTGGGTTCCCAGATCCTAGTCCAATGCTCTAACCACTATGCCACACTGCCTATAGTTGAGCAGTGGGATTTTGGGTCCCATTGCAAAGAGGGGAGCCTGAGCTACATCTCTTTGAATTGTGGTTTAGTGCAACCCTGTCAATCGTTGATGCTGGATTTGAACTCAAGACAGAAGGCAGTTGCCTGAGTACTGCTGAGCCACACACACACACACACACACACAGAGAGAGAGAGAGAGAGAGAGAGAGAGAGAGAGAGAGAGAGAGATTTGGTCTTTCTGGATAGCTCAAATAGAACACATTCATTGATCAAGAACTACCGCATTTTTCACTCTATAGGATGCACCCGACCATAGGACGCACCTTGTTTTAGAGGGGGAGAACAAGAAAAAAAAATTTTCCCCGTCTCTGCGCTGCGCCCCTTCAGCGAAGCGGCAGGAGAAACAGAGCCCCTTCCATTTCTCCTCCCGCTTAGCTGAAGGGGCGCTGCGCCTTAGCTGAAGGGGCACCTACCCTTCAGCGAAAGCAACGTGAAGCCTCCAGAGCGCGGTGGGAGCTCTCCCACTGCACTTTGGAGGCTTCGCATTGCTATCACTGAAGCCAAGGAGCCTGCATTTGCTCCATAAGAAGCACACACATTGGAGGGGGAAATGTGCATCTTATAGAGCGAAAAATACGGTATATATTCACATAACTTGTTTTCTCACTCTTTCACACTTGATGCCCTCTTTACTTCAGTACACAAAACTCTCGCTATAGAAATCAGCAGATGTGTTATCATTTCACAGTGGTTCACGGGTAGGTTTTTCTATAAATACAAATTTACTTGCGAGTCAGTAGAACTTACATCCAAGCTGACATGCATACGATTTCACTTCTAGTAAAGCTATGTCTAAGAATAAGAGATAAACAATTTGTCTACATAGTTCAGCTGAACACCAGAATGCACTTGCTACTGGACATGTCCACTACCATATATATGAAAAGGCTCCTATTTCATATTTGCATTTCCAACAGTCTGGGCTGTACTTACTGCTACAAGCAAACTCAAAACATCCAGGGCAGAGAGAGAGGGAAACCTCTGGCCCTCTGTATATTGCTGGACCCCACAGTCCTCATCCCTGACCCATCGGTCATGCAGTCTGGAGCTTATGAGAGTCTGAGTATAATGTAGTGTGTTGTATAATTTTGATTACACACATACAAAAAGAACATACTAGCCTATTATTATTATTATTATTATTATTATTATTATTATTATTATTATTAATATTAATATACCACCCTATACCTGGGGGTCTCAGGGTGGTTCACAGATGTTGGATATTAATGTTTAGCATATTTACAATGCAATCTAAGTTACAGGTGCCACATAACACCTGTAATAACGCAATCTTTTAGTGTGGCCACTATCAGGCAGTCACCTTCACTGCACTCTTTTTGGCACCTGCTAAAAACATTTTTGTTTAGGCAAGCCTGTCCAGGTATTTAGAAGGTTGATGCGAGTTTAAATCTGTTTTTAGTTAAGGTTTAAGTTAAATTTCATAAAAATTGGGATTTGGAAAACCGTTAAAAGGACATGCAATGAAATTCAACCAAGGGGAAGTGAGGAAGTCACTTAACAAAGTTAATAACTGTAATTTTTAACAAGGCTATGATTTATGTTTGTTTTGTTTGTTTGTCTTGTTTGTTTGTTTGTTTATAATATTGTGAAAACCAATAATTTTCTTGGGAAAAAATAAATAAATCTGTTTTTAGTCTATTGCTATTTTAACTGTTCGAAAGTCTTAAATTACTGCTGTCAGTTCTTCTTATGGATGATTTTTTAATCTTTTTTTCTTCTAATCAATGATGTTTTATCTTTTCTATAAACTGCTTTGAGGGTGTACAAATTTTACGACATAAAAAGATATGCAAATTTGTTGCCTGTTCTGTCTTCTTTTTTGGTGGTGGCATTTTTATTATTATCATTGAATGACTAATAATAATAATAATAATAATAATTTATTTATATCCCGCCCTCCCCAGCCAAAGCCGGGCTCAGAGCGGCTAACAACAGTAAAATAATACAGCATTCTAAAATCAATTCATTATAAAATAAGTTCAGATCAAATTGATGGCAACATTGAGCTAGAGTTCTGTGAAGAATTACCGAAGGAGGGGGTCAGACTGTGCCTTGGCCAAAGGCCTGGTGGAACGCTCTGTCTTGCAGGCCCTGCGGAAAGATGTCAAGTCCCACAGGGCTCTAGTCTCTTGTGACAGAGTGTTCCAGCAGATCGGGGCCACAGCCGAAAAAGATCTGGCTCTGGTTGAGGCCAGCCTAACCTCCCTGTGGCCCGGTACCTCCAAGATTTTTTTGTATGAAGAGCGTAAGGTCCTCCATGGGACATACCAGGGGAGGCAGTCCCGTAGGTATGAGGGTCCTAGGCCATATAGGGCTTTAAAGGTTAAAACCAGCACCTTGAACCTGATCCTGTACTCCACCGGGAGCCAGTGCAGCTGGTATAGCACCGGGTGAATGTGATCTCGCAGCAAGGACCCCGTAAGGAGTCTCGCCGCGGCATTCTGCACCCGCTGGAGTTTCTGGGTCAGTCTCAAGGGCAGCCCCAGGTAGAGCGAGTTACAATACTCAAGCCTGGAGGTGACCTTTGCGTGGATCCCTGTGGCTAGGTCAGGGCGAGAGAGGTAAGGAGCCAACTGCTCAGCTTGGCAGAGATGAAAAAATGCCGCCTTTGTTATAGCTGCAATCTGCGCCTCCATGGAAAGGGAGGTGTCGAAGATTACACCCTACAATAAAACCTTGGCAGGCATCAACACCACAAGGGATATTTATCCACTCTGCATCTCTCTGAACTGCCCCCCTCCCTCGCCATCAGCAACCCTGAGTGCTGGCTCATCTCTTTCATCCCCCCCTCCATCCTGCCAGTCATTAAAGTTGCTGTCAGCTCATTGATGGCACAGGAGCTGCCCGTGTGCAGCTGGAGGTTCACAAACATCTCCCGTTCCAGGCACAGCTCTGTCCCAGACAACAAAGGGCAAAGTGTGTGAGTGCAGAAGATGGCCTGATGTTTGCGAGCAGCTGGGAGCAGGGTCGAGACATCCACGGGTCTCCCCCCACCCAGGGGGGGGGGCAAGGCCCACACAGAAGAAAAGTGACTGCTTGGAGCATCCTCTTTGGCAGATAGACTCAGCACGCGACAGGCCTCAAGTTGGATGGGGCATGGAGCTCACCAGAAAATAGTTTCATAGTCATCCCTTTGGTCAGAGAGACCTGCAAGTAGCAAAAACATTGGTGTGGTATATGTAACAGAGGAGGGGGGCTTTGATGAGTATGTGGGAAGGGGAAGGCCTACTATGATCTTCCTACCCAGCAGATGAAAGGAGAGGTGCTCATCCTGTAAACAGGAGTAATAATAATAATAATAATAATAATAATAATAATAATAATAATTTATTATTTATACCCCACCCATCTGGCTGGATTTTCCCAGCCACTCTGGGCGGCTTCCAATAAAGTATTAATAGACAGTAGTCTGTTAAACATTAAAAGCTTTCCTAGAGAGGACTGCCTTCAGATGTCTTCTAAAAGTCTGGTAGTTGTTCTTCTCTTTGACATCTGGTGGGAGGGCGTTCCACAGGGCGGGCGCCACCACCAAGAAGGCCCTCTGCCTAGTTCCCTGTAACTTGGCTTCTCGCAGTGAGGGAACCACCAGAAGGCCCTCGGCGCTGGACCTCAGTGTCCGGGTAGAACAATGGGGGTGGAGGCGCTCCTTCAGGTATACTGGACCGAGGCCATTTAGGGCTTTAAAGGTCAGCGCCAACACTTTGAATTGTGCTCAGAAACGTACTGGGAGCCAATGTAGGTCTTTCAAGACCGGTGTTATGTGGTCTTGGTGGCCACTCCCAGTCACCAGTCTAGCTGCTGCATTCTGGATTAATTGCAGTTTCCGAGTCACCTTCAAAGGTAGCCCCACGTAGAGAGCATTACAGTAGTCCAAGCAGGAGATAACTAGAGCATGTGCCACTCTGGCAAGACAGTCCCCTCCCTGCCCCCCCCCCCAAGCTTAGGACATCATATTTTATCTACTTCTCCTATTTTACCCACAAAGACCCCTGTTGGGTAGGTTAGGCTGAAGGTTTTAGTGACACCCAATGATTCTGCTTCATGGCTGATGGTGGAGGCAGACTTTGCACTGGACCGGGGATCCGCTTTAGAGCTGAGACACAGTTAGCCATCTGGAGATGTCACCATCCTCGCTCTGAGACAGCACAGCTAAGCATGGGCAAAGCATTCCTATGAAGACAGTGGAAGGAGCTGGGTGCATTTCACTCAAAGAAGAGACGGTCAAAAACACATGCAGCCCCACTTCTTCCAATATATTAAGGCATTAAGAACATAAGAGGATCCTGCTGGATAAAACCAAGGACCCATCAAGTCCAGCACCCTGTTCTCACGGTGGCCACCCAGGCCACAAGCAGGATTCAAGCACAAGCAGGATTCAAGCACAATAGTCCTCTCCCCTCCTGTGGTTTCCAGCAACTGGCATTCAGAAGCATCGTTGCCTCCAACTGTAGAGACCATATAACACTGGCTCCCAGTACATTTCTGAGCAGAATTCAGTGTTGGTGCTGACCTTTAAAGCCCTAAACTCCCTTGGCCTGTATACCTGAAGGAGCGTCTCCACCCCCATCATTCTGCCTGGACACTGAGGTCCAGCTCCGAGGGCCTTTTGGCAGTTCCCTCAATACGAGAAGCGAAGTTACAGGGAACCAGGTAGAGGGCCTTCTCAGTGGTGGTGCCCTCCTTGTGGAACACCCTCCCATCAGATGTCAAGGAAATAAACAACTGACTTTTAGAAGACATCTGAAGCTAGCCCTGTATAGAGAAGTTTTTAATGTTTGATGTTTTATTGTGTTTTAAATATTTTGTTGGGAGCTGCCCAGAGTGGTTGGGGAAACCCAGCCAAATGGGCCAGGTATATTATTATTATTATTATTATTATTATTATTATTATTATTACATCCTGGCTAGTAGCCATGTCTCCATGAATTTGCTTAATGCTCTTCTAAAGCAATATTGGTTGGTGGACATCACTGCCTCCTGCGGGGCAAATTCCACAGTTGAATTACTGTACATGCTGCATGGATGACTTTCTTACATCTGTCCTGAATAGAGTCCAATCCCTTCCAACTCTATGATTCTGTGAAGACTGAAAAGTTGCAGATGCTGCAATCTTTTTTCCTAGGGTAGTTGCAGAGGACACCACAGGGAGCACCACAACAATGACTTAGAACAGAAGAAAATAAAAAAATTCCTTCCAGTAGCACCTTAAAGACCAACTGAGTAGAACAGAAGGTGAGGGCAGGAGATGGATGGACAAATTATGTCCTAGCACAGGGCACCACTGAAATTTGAAAGCCCCAAGTCCTCCACTGGGAGTCGCTGCCCCCACTCAATCATTTTGGTTGCCCTTTTCTGAACCTTTCCTAGCTCAACAATACCCTCTTTGAGGTGAGGTGGCCAGAACGGTACACAATATTTCCAAATTCAGTCGCACCATCAAAGAAAGAAGAAAGTTTCCGTGTTCTTGCTTTGAAAGTCCCAAGAACCTTCTGACACAAGTGTTGGAGAGGCAAAGAGGGTCCTTAATGAGCCACACTTTGACGCTCCTGGCGTCAGAACAAGCTGGCTTTCTGAAGGACAAGAGGCTTCTAAGAGGCCTCTGTGCCTGTGGACAAATCTCCAGAGAGGGTCTCTTGACTGACAAGTGATGCCAAGGGCCACTTAGCTGTACTTTATTTCTTTTGAAAGAACTTGATGAGGACACACAGCAAATCACCTTCAGTGCTTTGGTACCAGGAACCCTATATAAATGGATTCCTCCTCTCTCGTGCTTGGAAACAACCAGGATCAGTGGGGACAGCTGAAAGCTAGCCAGAAGACTCAAGATGGAGAATAACAGCAAAAGTAGCAAGGATGTCCTGATGATAGAGGCACCCCCGGTGAGTCGTTCTCCACTTGGGACTGAGTTCCTGCTCCTGCAGGTATGGTGTGGAGTTCAGCCTGGGCAAGGAGGGCTGAACTGAAGAGAGAGGGATGCCCAGGGATGGCCCATAGCATTTGGAACTGGGGCAAGGTGGTCCTCTGGGATGTTCTCCTCCCTGCTCTCCACTCCAAGGGGCTTGTGATGGAGAACGTCCCACTGGACTCTGCCCTATAGATTCTGCTCTGCTGGGGGTTAGACTCAAAGGCCCTTGGGGTCCTTTCCATCTCTACAGTTATATGATTCAGTGGGCCAGACTGGGCTGCCTGTCTCCCACTCTGCTGCCATTCATGGTGCCCAAAATCTGCCCTGTGAGATGGCAGGCCTAACACTAAAACTACCCACACATTGGATTATGAATGGATGGGTGGATGAATAGAAGCTGTGGTTGCATCAAATGGCTTTGTCCTTCTGTGCTTCCCTCTAACTATACAGCATATACATTTTGGTTCCTATTTCCTCAGTGCCTCAGCTCTTACTAAGGTGGTAAACCCGTGTCTGCGTGCCCAACTTTCATGTTAGATTGTTTTTATTAATTTTCCAATAAAAGACATCCAATTAACATATCAAAGCATAATCCAATAAAAATAAAAAACTATGGGAAGCCGTAAAATTAATAATTAAAATTTGGAAGATAATTTGACCTTTTTTTATTGCGTGCCCCACTTTAAGCTGCATGGTGCAGGGTGTCACATGAAGGAACCTTCCTCTATACAGGAACTGCTGCACATGGAAAGCTAGCCTGCAAGGGTCAAAGTCTATTCTTTTCTCTAACAGGCTGGGTTTTTTATGCACAGGGATTTTTGCTGTATGGAGGAATACTCCGTCATTTGAGCCCCTACCTGTAATCTGAAGTGGTGCAGTCCAGAGGCAGTGCAGAGTTCAACTATGGAACTCACTCCCACAGGAAGCAAGGATGGCCACCAACTTGGATGGCTTTGGAAGAGGATGAGACAAGAAACAACATTTTATCATATGTGGTGGGAATGTAAGAAAGTAAAGAACTTCTGGGAAATGATATATAATGAGTTGAAAAAGATGTTGAAATTTACATTTTTTTAAAAACCAGAAGCATTTTTACTTGGTATTATAGGTCTGGACATTAATAGGCATGGTGTTAAATTGTTTCTATATGCAACAACAGCAGCAAGAGAGTTGTTAGCCCAGAAATGGAAGCGAGAAGAAGTTCCGACGAAAGAAGAATGGCAGATAAAATTAATGGCTTATGCAGAACTGAATAAAATGACAGGAAGGATTCGAAACCTGCGGGACCAGAGATTTACAGAAGATCGGAAGAAGTTTACAAATTATTTGAAGAGCAATTGTAATCAACAAATTATGCTAGTAGGACTACTAGAAGTTCTGTAAAGAGAAAAATATGAAACGTTACAAAGTAGAAAAAGAAAAGAGATATCAGTTATGAGATTTAAAAGTAATAGGGAAAGAAATGTATTTTAAGAGATTGGAAAATTTTCAGACAGGATTGATGGAAATCAAAACAAAATTGTATAAGATGTAAAAGTATGTTTAATTACTGTTGAAAATGATATGTTAAAAAACTAATAAAAATCTATATATATATTAAAAAAGGAAGAGGATGAGACAAATTCATGGAAGAGGAAAAGGCTACTTGCTGTGATGGCTAGGCTCTGCCTCCACAGTCAGAGGCAGCAATGCTTCTGCATACCAGTGACTAGAAACCACGGAAGGAGAGAGTGTTGGTCTTCTGCAAGAATCCTGCTTGCTGCTTTCCCATGGGCTTCTGGTTGGCCACTGGGAGAAGAGTTTGCTGGACTAGATGGGCCATTGGCCTGATCCAGTCGGTTCTTTTTATGTGCTTACGTTTGCTCCTTCCATGAGAACTTGTATGTGCCTCTATTCCAATCATTCTGTCTGGGTCAAAACCACAATGTTCTCATGAGCATCTTTTCTGGTTCTGCAGGGTTACACGGCATCGCCCCGGCTCCCCGGACTACCTTGCAAGAAGCTCTTGATCGTGGTGGTGGTGGTAGTGGTGATCGTTTTGGTTGTTCTGGCTTTTGGGCTGATGGGGCTGCGCATCACGGAGAAGCACACAGAGACAGTAAGTACAGCATGATGAATCACAGAATTGTGGAGTTGGATGGGACCTCACGGGTCATCTATTTTTTTTTTTTAATGATATTTTATTAAGTTTTCACAATAAAGAAGTTATAAGACAATAAAAACACAAGAAAAAATACAAAAATACAAAAATACAAAAATACAGACAATTGACATAAAAAAAAAGAAAAGGAAAAAGAGGGGGGGAAAACAAAAATCCCTCTTTTTTTAAAAAAATTCTCTAGTTGACTTACTTTCCTGACTTCCTCACGCCTCCCTTTTTTGTATTCCACTTAAAAATTGGTTCAGCAAATTCATTAACTTCAAACTTTCATCTAATAACCATCCACTTTACATAATCTTTTATCTTATTACTAGAACCCCTTCATTTCATTTCAATGTCATCAACATTCAAAAATTTTACAATGTTTCTGTAAATAGATTTTGAATTTCCTCCAGTCTTCTTCCACCAACTCTTCTCCCTGGTCTCGAATTCTGCCAGTCATCTCCGCCATTTCCATATAATCCATCACTTGCATCTGCTATTCTTCCAGGGTGGGTAGGTCTTGTGTCTTCCAATGTTTTGTGATGAGTATTCTTGCTGCTGCTGTAGCATACATAAAGAAAGTTCTATCCTTCTTTGGCACCAATTGGCCGACTATGCCCAGGAGAAAGGCCTCTGGTTTCTTCAGGAAAGTATATTTAAATACCTTTTTCATTTCATTATAGATCATCTCCCAGAAGGCCTTAATCCTTGGGCACATCCACCAAAGGTGGAAGAATGTACCTTCAGTTTCTTTACATTTCCAACATTTATTATCGGGCAAATGATAGATTTTTGCAAGCTTGACTGGAGTCATGTACCGCCTGTACATCATTTTCATAATATTCTCTCTTAGGGCATTACATGCCGCAAATTTAACCCCACGGGTCATCTAGTCCAACCCCCTGCAATGCAGGAATCACAGCTAAAGCATCCAAGACAGATGGCCACCCAACTTCTGCTTAAAAACCTCAAGTGAATGAGGTCTGCTGTGGGTCACCTCAAGAAATGCCACAGCTAGTAATTCCTCAAATGCCTGTTGGGGCTAAAGGTGGGTCCTTCATCTGCGAAGACTGGAGACAACTGGCTTAAACATCTGTGCACTGAACCTTGTTGAGTACTGTGGTTTCCCTAAGTAGAAGCAAATTCCAAGGGGGAAGACAGCGGGCTAACCTTTAGCGCTCCAGATCTTGCTGGACTCCCACTTCCACCACCCTTGGCTACTTGTTCCCAGACCTGCTGGGTGAGCAGTCCCACCATACCTGGAGGGTCAAAGGTTCCCATTCCTCTGCCTTCTTCCCAAAATGATGGTAGTTGTTTGTTTTCATAGTACTGGCGACTCTCAAGGCCCGTACACACTTCCACCAGTGTGGTGTAGTGGTTAAGAGCGGTGGACTCGTAATCTGGTGAACCGGGTTCGCTTCCCCGCTCCTCCACATGCAGCTGCTGGGTGACCTTGGGCTAGTCACACTTCTCTGAAGTCTCTCAGCCCCACTCACCTCACAGAGTTTTTGTTGTAGGGGAGGAAGGGAAAGAAAAATGTTAGTCGCCTTGAGACTCCTTTGGGTAGTGAGGGTAGTGATAAAGTGGGATATCAAATCCAAACTCTTCTTCTTCTTCTCTTCTTCCACTTGCATTGTGCGTGGAAAGCTTGGGTCTGAGTGGTTTTCCACTTGACCCACACTTTCTAGGCAGGGGTCCAAGCAGTCCTCCCCTTGCTCCACTCCTTTCCCAGGGAAAAGCCACACTTTAGCTCTAAACTGGAGCAAACATCAATCCGGGAAAAGCCTGAATTCCTGTTTGCTCCGACTGAGTGCTAAGAAGCAGTTCTAGGGACAGCACATAAAGCCAAAGCCAGGTGGGATTGCCCATGTCTTTTTTCCTGGACTCCCATCCCCTTTCCACCTCCTTTACTTATTTATTCATTTATATTTATGTTATGTTATATTTATATTATATTCATTTATATTTGCAAAGCATGTAAAGCTGAATGCACCCAAGTTAAATGCTCCAGTTCATACGTCTCATTCCCTTCGCTCTTCATCACTCAACATGGTCTCCTTTTCAACGTCTAGGTCCTGCAAATGACTATCCAAGGCCTGGATGGCGAGGGCTCCCCACAGCATCTTTCCATGAGCAGGAAGGAGAGGCTGGCCACCTTCCATGTCAGCAGGGTCAACTCTTCGGCCACCGTGGTATATGACTACAGCAACGTAAGTTTTGCTGAAAATGGTTCTTAGTTTCCAAAGGAGTCTTGCAGCTTTGCCCAAGGCTTGCTTGTCCACCTAGCAAGTCCCTTTTAGAAATAATAACATCTATCCTGACAATGAAGCAAGTCAGTGGCGAGTTCTGGTGGGGCTGGCTAGATCAGTTGCTTTCCGTAAGCACAAAGGACAGCAAATATTGTGTCACTTTAAAAGCTAACTTGATGGGACGCAGGTGGTGCTGTGGGTTAAACCACAGAGCCTAGGACTTGCTGATCAGAAGGTCAGCGGTTCGAATCCCCGCAACGGGGTGAGCTCCCATTGCTCGGTCCCTGCTCCTTCCAACCTAGCAGTTCGAAAGCACAACAAGTGCAAGTAGATAAATAGGTACCACTCTGGCGGGAAGGTAAATGGCGTTTCCGTGCACTGCTCTGGTTCGCCAGAAGTGGCTTAGTCATGCTAGCCACATGACCCGGAAGCTGTATGCCGCCTCCCTCGGCCAATAAAGCGAGATGAGCGCCACAACCCCAGAGTCGGTCACGACTGGACCTAATGGTCAGGGGTTCCTTTACCTATTACCTTTTAAAAGCTAACTTGAGACTATGAAAATTTATGTCCCAAACTTCCCCCTGCTTAACTGCGGGGATTTTCATCCTTGAAAAGTCCAAATCAGAATGAAAAACCCTGCATTTAAAGTGGGAAAGCTCTGGGACAACACTGGGATGGGCTACACATTTTATTCTGGTTTGGACGTGCCCTTGGGGCTTATCCACGCTTCCTCTTGTGTCGCTGCTTCCCCCGTGGAAAACCGGTCTTCAGCGCAAATGGCAATTCAGGTTTTCTCTGGATTGCTGTTTCTTCTGATTGATCGCAGGTTTTCCTTTGGAAAGGAGCAGCGCAAGGGGGAAGCCTCTGTGATGCATGCCTAGAAGGTGCAAGTCAAGCAGAAAACTGCTCAGACTCATGCTGTCTAGGCACAGCACAAGGGGAAGTGTAGCTGAGCCCAGTAGTGGAAAGGTGGATTAGGACCAGAAGAGAATTGAGAGCAGGACAGGGCAGGTTAATCCCAAGAGAAAATCCCTTCCTCTCCCTTCAAAAAGTCTGAAGCATCGTATCAAAGCCACACATGTTTCCTATTGACAGGATAGAAGTTTATAAAATTTTGCCTGGGATGGAAAAAGTGGATGAAGAAAAGTTTCCTCTCCCTCTCTCCTAACACTAGAACTCCTGGGCATCGACTGAAGCTCAGCATTTGAAGCATCAGGACAGAGAAAAGAAAGCACTGCTTCATGCATCACATAGTTAAACTGTGGAACTCACTGCCACAAGAGGCACTGAGGGCCATAAATTTGGATGGGCTTTTAAAAGAGGATTAGACAAATACATGGAGGAGAGGTGGCTACTAGTCTTGGTGACTATGGTCTGCATCCTTCTGAATAGCAGCTGCTTGGAGGGGAGTGTGTTCTTGTGCTCAGATCCTGCTTCTGGGTTTCCCATTAGGGACATCTGGTCGGCCGCCATGAGAACAGGGTGCTGGACTAGATGGGTCTTTGGCCTGATCCAGCAGCCTCTTCTGATGTTTTTATATGTTCTTATTTATTTGGTGGGTGGGGGAAGAATAAAATGTGTTGCCAAAAGTGTTATGTACTGAAGTTCTCACCCTGGGCCAGCAGGGGGATACTGTAGATAGTTTTGCAAATGAAGGATCGAAAGTGACGTTCAGTGATTGGATAGTTTGTATGCAAATGAAGGATCGAAAGTGACGTTCAGTGACTGGATAGTTTTAGAAAGTTGCTACAGTAACGTTGTTCTGGAGCTCTATATAAGTAGGCTGACTGAGCTCTTCAGTTCAGTTCTGTTCTGGCCTCTGAATAAACAAGAGCTGTTTGAAGAATTGCTGTGTCGTCTGATATGTTCGCCCACAACTGAACAAAAAGGGCTCATTCTGCTCTGAAAACCAAAAGCCTTGGCATTTGAGTCAACCCTAGTCTTTGCTTACCTAGTGTGTGTGAACAGAAGATGCAACAGAGGAAGGCACAGGGAGAGAAGCTTGGGGGGGCATGGGGTCTGGGATATGAGGTAGACCCCTGAGAAAGTGGGGTTGCCCCTGCACATATACCTTGTTGAGATCCAAAATATGCACAGTATACCCACGATAAAATACCTCCTGCAATACAGGAACCGCAGCTAAATTGAGAGCCTTTGCCTTTGAACAGCTCCTGATTGGCTACAGATCTTGGCCGGGACAGTCCTGCTACATCACCAGAATGAAGAAGGAAAACATCCAGAGCCTGGATGCTGCTGTCAAGGTGTTCCAGAACATCCAGGTTAGAATAATTCAACTCTACATTCAGAGTTTCCAAAGCATGGAAAGAGCAAATCATGTGGGAAGATTGCTTCTGGACTGTACCACTTCACACAGCGCGGGTGGCTGAATGTCCCAGCATCTTCCAAAACAACCACAAACCCAGTCCCGGGACACATAACACCCCGGCCTGCAGTAATCCAAGGACATTGTGATTTGCTGTTTGGGCTGTTTGGGGTAGCAGTTGTCTTTTGAGAGTGGCTAGATGGGGATCCCTGTCCTTAAGGCTGGCTGCCACTGGTTTGCAGGCAGGACATGAAGGCAGAATGAAAACAGACCAGAGCTTTCTCATGTCCCATTTCTCCATTCGGGAAAACTGCTCTTTAGTGCTCAATCAGAGCAAATGGCAATTCTGTTTTTCCATAGGTTGCCATTTGTTCTGATCTATCGCAGGTTTTCCCTCAGAAAGGAGTGGGGCAACGGGAAAACCACTTGGACCCGTGCTTTCTAGGCACACAGGAGAGGTGGATGTGTGAACAAGTCCCAAGAGCTGAAGGGAATCCATCCACACCCACCTGTTGATTGTCGGAACATCTTTAAAGCCGCTTAGAAAACTATGCAGAACCTTTCCCAGAGGGATTTGGAGGGACTGTGTGAAGAGGTCAGGCTGTGTCAAAGTTTGCAGGGCAATTTTATATTTCAGAGAAACATACAATTATAGAATTGGATGGGGTTCCTCAGGGTCCTACCATTAACAAAGAGATCTGTTTTTGCAGCCCAGGCCTCCGGCGTCATCCCTCAAAGAGAACGAGGAGGGAACAGACGTGCCACTGGCTGACCGTTCTATCTTGGGTACCACCATCAACATCCTCTGTAGCAGCGTCCCCATCTACTGGGCTTAGAGGAGGAGAGATGGGTGAGAGAAGTGAAGACCAAAGACCCAACAGAACATGCACACCAGCAACGAAAGTCAAACTTCCTGCAGCAGGGATGCTGTGCAAGAGAGATCCCTGAAATGGCCCTGTGGGAACCCTCAGCCTTTATGTAGAGATCATAGAATCGCAGAATTAGAAGGGACCCAAAGTCTCATGTAGTCCAACCCCCTGAAATGCAGGAATCGCAACAGATAGATAGATAGATAGATAGATAGATAGATAGATAGATAGATCTGCAAACAACACCCCTTTGCTAATGTCTTGGCCTCAGGGGATAAAGTCCATTCTCGGTCAATTGCCACGACTTCATCAGAATAGAGAGCCACATGCAACAAACACATGGATTGAAGCATTGCTAGACTAAGCCATTTCATGGGAAGGGGAGCCATTCCTCAAAGGCAGAGCCTATGCAGAAAGTCCCAAGTTCAAGCCCTGGTATCTCCAAGGTGAAAGGCTCATGCCTGAAATCATGAGGAATCAGATGGTGGAGAACATGCTGAGCTAGCTGGACCCATCTGAGCTCAGGCTACAGATAGAAGCTGGAGTGCATGTTGTCCTGTCTGCACACACTTCTGGCATGGTATTTCATAATTATTTTATTTCACAAAATTTGTACTCAGCTTGATCGTAAAAAGAGCAACAACCTCAAAGCGGTTCGCAAAAAAAAAAAGATAAAAGCAAAAAATTACCAATTAGAAACATTAACAACAATAATTTAAGACCTACAAAAGTAGGGCTGCCATACATCTGGACTTTCGCAGACATACATGGAATACCGCAGTTGGAAGCAGTGTCCGGGTGGAAAATGGGCAAAAAGTCTGTGAAAATCCGGACGTCTGGGAACCATGTATGGCAGTGTCGTTTTGGCCAATTTTCCTTAAAAATTGCTGGAAAATGTCCTTTTTATTGTGATTTCACCAAAAAAGCTCAAGAACTGTGGGCAGTAAACCCCAAAACAAAACAAGCCATCTCAACAACATTGCCAAGGAGAAAAAAAACTCAACAACTTTTGTGTCCAGATTTTCACTTTTTGAAATATGGCAACCCCACGAAAAGTTAAAATAACAGCAGGCTAAAAAAGCAGATTAAAACTCATATCAACCTTCTAAATATCTGGGTTAGGCTGGCCTAATGCTTAAATATTTTTAGCAGGTGTTGAAAAGAGTACAGTGAATGTGTGCACCTGGTATCAATGGGCAGGGAGTTCCAAAGTCCTAAAAGACTGAGTTCATACAAATGTGGAACAGGTATTACGTGGCACCTGTAGCAGTGCCAGTTCTGCCAAAGAGGTCCAGCGGGCAAGGCAATCTTGCTGGTAATAACTCTCTCCATGCCAGCTTAGTATGTACAGAATGCTAGTCCAACATGTACAGAGAGAGAGAGTTTGCTTTCAGATTGGGATGGGATGGGCATCCAGACATTTAATCCACCAGCTGCAATTTGAGGGAAGGCTAAGTGCCCAACCATGTTATCATCATGTATCCTGGCCCTAAGCAGATGGGAATTCAAGACAAGGCAAGGAAACACAGTTTATGTACTGAACCTTTTTTAAAAAAATCTATTGTTATAAGAGTAATTCTGCTTGAACATCTCTAGCTGCTGATATCAACCATGCACATCTTTTTATTGTATACTTTGTACTGGTCGTCTGCTGGTTATGTTCCTTTTTTCTTAACGCTGCTTGTCAAATCTATAATCATCAATAAAGTGCAGGAAGGCAAAATTTGAGCTGTTGTGGGGCGGGGATGTCTCTTTTTTTAAAATAATATTTATTCAAATTTTGAAAATTACAATAAGAAAAAAGCAAATAAAAAAGACAAATTAAAAAAAAACAGAAAAAATACAATCATTAAAAAAGAATTAAAAAAAGCAAATCAAACCTTTACATAACTTTCTTCCTTTACTTATTTCCTTGACCTCCTCACACCTCCCATTTTTGTATTCTAATTTAAATTGTTGTTTCAGCAAATCCTTTACAATATTTTTAAAAAACCACTTTTACTTTATCCAATCTTAACTCTCATCCAAACCTATATATCAAAACTTATTCTTGAGACGTTTCTCTAAGGTCGAAAAAGATTCCCTTCCATGAATTTCCCAACTCTCATAAAAGAAAAAGAAAAACGCAAATTATATTATATACCCTTTGAGTTGCCAGTTTCCATTCCACCCATACCCGCTTCCCGGTTTCAGTCCCCAGCATAAGTCCATCAATCTCAAAAAGCCATCAACCCGGAGATCTTACATCCGAGGCTCTTAAGTCTCTCTCATGTCCCCTCTGCCAGTCTTTTTGATAGTCCTTAGTATTAAAAGCCAAATCTCGGGGAGGCTCCAACCCCACAGCATCCACATTCCTTCCAGCCAAACCTCCGTACGGGGGGCGGGGATGTCTTAATAATGCCAGAAAAGATCTGGCCTTGAGTTTGCTGGAAGATCCAGTATGTATAAAAATAAGCATTTCTTTATGCAGCACATAGTTTGGTTTTTTTTGCCCCGTATAGTTCTCTTTTTTTATATAAATATTTATTAAAATTTTTGAATACAAATGCACAAATAATAAACAACCTTACTTATATCATAACGTGGTTTCATCACTTCTTTGGACTCCCTCACGTCTCCCGCTCCCATTTACATCGTAAAAAGGTTTTTCCAAGCAAATTATCAACTTGTTTACGATCTTATATCCACTCATCTAAATATAATCTAGCAATTCTCCAAAAAAATTATGTTTTCTTTAATCTCACTTATCATCAAATTCAAATCTAATTTAGTGGTGGCCAATTTTTTATAATCTAGCATCCTTCTTAACATTCAACCAAATTGCAATGTTTTTGTAAATACGTCTTAAATTTCTTCCAATCTTCCTCAATCCTCTCTTCTCCCAGGTCTCGGATTCTGCCAGTCATCTCGGCCAGTTGCATATAGTCCATCAGCTGCATCTGCCACTCTTCCAGTGTGGGTAGATCTTGAGTTTTCCAGTTTTTAGCGATGAGTATCCTTGCTGCCGTTGTTGCATACATAAAAAATGTTCGGTCCTTCTTTAGCAATACCCAGAAGGAAGGCCTCTGGTTTCTTAGTGAAGGTATACTTAAATACCTTTTTCAGCTCATTATATATCATTTCCCAGAAGGCCTTCACCTTAGGGCATGTCCACCAGAGGTGAAAGAATGTTCCTTCATTTTCTCTGCATTTCCAACATTTATTATCAGACGAATGGTATATTTTGGCAAGTTTAACTGGGGTCATGTACCATCTATATATCATTTTCATTACATTTTCCTTCAGAGCATTACATGCGGTGAAGTTCAGCCCAGTGGCCCACAACCTTTCCCAGTCCTCAAACATAATGTTATGCCCAATGTCCTGTGCCCACTTTATCATAGCCGATTTAACCATTTCGTCTTGTGTATTCCATTTTAACAGCAAGTTATACATTCTAGATAGTACCTTAGTCTTTGGTTCTAACAATTCTGTTTCTAACTTCGATTTCTCCACCTGGAACCCCAACTTTTTGTCATTTTTAAAGACTTCTTTAATCTGAGCGTAATGTAACCAGTCTCGCACTTTATCCTTCATTTTCTCCAAACTCTGCAATTTCCAATTGTCTCCATCTTTTTCTAATATTTCCCAATATTTTGGCCATTTGGCCTCCATATTGGGTCTTTTTCGGGCCTTAGCTTCCAGAGGCGAAATCCACCTCGGAGTCTTGTTTTCCAATAAGTCTTTGTATTTTGTCCAGACATTAAATACTGCTTTCCTAACAATATGGTTCTTAAAGGCCTTATTGATCTTAACCTTGTCGTACCATAAGTATGCATGCCAACCAAAAGCATTGTTAAAACCTTCCAAATCCAGTACGTCAGTGTCTTCGAGAAGTAGCCAGTCTTTTAGCCAGCAGAAAGCTGCGGCTTCATAGTACTTTATGCAGCACATAGTTGAACTCTTGTTGTAAACAAAAAAAAATCTGCCCTTTTCCCATTATGGGGAATCCAAAAGCCCATATAGAGTCCTTACGTAGGTTCCCTATTGGTAGGAGAAAATAACAGAGGCCAACCAGAGAATATTGAGAAGCAAAGCAGCTAGTAAGCTTGATCTTTATTGATCTGTTGCAACAGGGTCCTCGCTCACCACATGCAGGAGGGAGGAGGAACCCAGAACAATGGTGAGCAAGGCCTTATATAGACATTTTAAATTCCCTGCCCTGGAGCTCAAGACCACCCCTCCATACATCATCCATACATCACAGAAGGGGTGTAACCTAAGCAGTGGCGTAGCGTGGGGGGTGCAGGGGGGGCCGGCCGCACCGGGCGCAACATCTGGGGCTTAGGGTTAGGGGGCGCAAATCCACGGGTTAGGGGGCGCAAATCCATGGGTTAGGGGGCGCAAATTACTTGCCTTGCCCCGGGTGCTGACAACCCATGCTACGCCACTGAACCTAAGACCACCCCCCAGAAACATCATACCCACATCACAGAAAAGGCAGACTACAGCAGAAATCTGAGTGACTTGTTTATCTCGTCTGACAGGTTACCTGTTTAATGATCACTTGATTGGATTGCCTGGGGAGCCTGGCCAGTCTTTTGTAATGATAAATACTTAGTTCCTGGGCCAGGTCACAGGCTCACACCCTATTCATATCTTAAATGTGCCCTTAAGACAGGATTTGTGAATGAAAAAGACAATGGGGAGGTTTCCCACTTTGACCTTGCAGAGAAATAATTTAGGTCATTTTGTTAAGGACTTTTTTTCTGTGGGGTTTTCAGACATGTGGTTTATATTTTTATGTACGTGTTTGCTTGGTACATTTATGAACATTTATTACATATCTAAGACCTTAAAATTATCATCACACTATGACAGGGGGCAGTGATAGCCACCAATATTTGACTGGACAAATTCATGGAGGAAAGGGCTATTGGTGGCTCCTAGCCACCCAAGTTTGTGGCTATCGCTGCTTCCTGTGGGAGTGAGTTCCATAGATTAACAATCTTAGTGCAAGAATCGCTTGCTAACATGGACAGACTGTGGCCCACAGCCGCTAGATTGGCTTCTCCTCTCCACGATTTAGGAAACTGCTCAGATAAGAGGGAATAGTCAAAAAAGCTATTTCCAATCTTTCAAAGCATCCAAGTTCCACCTACAATTCTGGCCTGAAACAGAAAAGCTGCTGTTTGGAAGATCACATGAGATCTTTCCTATGAACACATACCAAACAGTTTAGCAGTGCATCTCTGCTGCTTTCATAACAGCAGAGCTCTGCCAATACACAGGGAAGGTTCACTTAGTGCTGCGGACAAAGGAGAAGGGTAGGGCAAAGTCATTACTGATGACACGGAATGCTTATCCTTGTTTAAGCTCACCCACAGTTAACCTCATACAAAGTGCTGATGGAATAGAGGACTATCCCACTGTTATAGGAATTCTAAGGTCTTAAATATATATAAATAAATGTTCATAAATGTACAAGGCAAACACACATGCATAAGTATAGTGTCTGAAACAGTACAGGAGAGCAATCCTGAAGCCATTTTGTCTCTCCCAAATTGACCTCAAATATTTCTCTGCAAGGAGGAGGAAGGAAATGGGAAAAGCTTTCCAATTGTCTTTGGACTGTAGGGGCTTAGACCTCCCTGTAAATACAGTCTGGCAAGTATCTGCTAAGCTGAGCACACTATCAATATGCATAAGAGATTCAGAAACTAAATATTTACTATCTCAAAGGAATGGCCAGGCTACTCAGAAAAGGCAATCAGATAAGGCATTATCAGGTATCCTGGCAGAGAGGAGAGAAGCAACACACTCAGATTTCTGCTGCGGACCACCTCTTTCGTGATGTATGTATGATGTTTTGGGGGGTGGTCTTGAGCTACAGGGTAAAGGCAATGGGACCCCTGACCGTTAGGTCCAGTCACGAACGACTCTGGGGTTGCAGCGCTCATCTCGCTTTACTGGCCGAGGGAGCTGGCGTACAGGTTCCGGGTCATGTGGCCAGCACAACTAAGCCACTTCTGGCAAACCAGAGCAGTGCACGGAAATGCCATTTACCTTCCCGCCAGAGCAGTACCTATTTATCTACTTGCACTTGGACGTGCTTTCGAACTGCTAGGTGGACAGGAGCAGGGACCGAGCAACGGCAGGTCACCCCGTCGCAGAGATTCGAACAGCTGACCTTCTGATCGGCAAGCCACTCGCATGGCACTACAGGGTTTTCAAAAGTCTATATAAGAGCTTGCACACCAATGTTCTGGGTTCCTCTCCTCCCTCCCTGCGTGGAGTGAGCGGGGGACCCTGTTGCAACAGTTTAATAAAGATCAGGCTTACTAGCTGCTTTGCTTCTCAATATTCTCTGGTTGGCCTCTGTTATTTTCTCCTACCAATAGGGAACCTACAAAAGGACTCTATATGGGCTCTTGGATACCCCATAAGGGAGAAAGGAGCAGGTTTTTCTTCTCTTATAACACCACCCTTCCAGAAAGGTGGGGCTGCCAACCCTAATATGTATTCATCTCCTGGATAAGGTGGCTATTCACCCAGCAGCTCAGGGTAGATTACATGATGCAGCCACATTTGGGATCCCGTGTCCATGCGCAACGGGATGGCCGAGCACCCACAGGGGAAATTTTGTGGGGGCCCGGGCCCCCAGCCCTCCCCCAGATGATGCCAGTATGGGGGATCAAATTGTCCCCATTTTATCAATGCGTCTCTGGGCAGAGGGGTCTGTCATATGTATTCTGTTCTGAAGAAGGCAGCCCACACCTCTGTCTGTCTGAAAGTTAGTGAAAATATTGTTATAGCTGGGCCTGCAAGCACCCACATTTGGACCCACAGGGAGTTGGCAAAGAACAGGTGTACTGTTGCCGTACAAACCACTGGGTGGGCCTTGCCCATCTCCTCCCTTTGCCAAATTCTGCATCATCCTAGAGGTGGAAAGAAGAACAAGAAGAACAGCCTTTTGCCAGAGTCTGGGGGTCTTAGCTGGGAAGAGACACAGAGTCTTTTCCTGCTCTGTGCTGGACCCAAAGCCATGGTTTTGGAGTCCTCCTAGGAACCTATAATGGGCAAGCAAGATCTGCTGGAATGTTACTGCTGTGAGCCCTTCCATCCTGTTATGTACTGAGTTGAATAGGATCCAAAAGGCAGCAGTCTGATTGGTCCTAGAACAATAGGATTAAGAATACAGCAGTCTGATTGGTCCACAGGAGCCACCCAATCCAGCTCCAGGTAGAAGGGAATCTGCAACCTGATTGGCCTACAGGAGAATCCTGGAATTAGCCAATCACATGGGGCCCATTGTGTAAATAATGTACATAAGGCAGACATTCTGGGGGAAATTCCATTCTTCCTCACCACTATGAGCTGAATAAAGAGCATGAAATCCACTCTCGACTCTGAGCATATTTCACATCCTCCGCTCAGACTGTATTTCTGTGAGAAAACAAAACCATATATCCTAAAGAGCCCACAGTGAGCTTCGTTCCAAAGGACCAGCACCCTATGCATAGCCTGAAACCTCTCACTGCTCAGAGTTTGGGCTGCATGAAACAAGATGACTCATTTTGTCAGTGCTACCAACAAAACTGCAGGAAGCTGAAACAGGGTGTCTGAAGAAGGAACATTTCAGAACAAGCAGGAGTCCTCTGTACAGACAAAGAGACAGAGTGACTGAATAATACATTTCCACAGCAGTTTGGGGACAGGCAGCTGAGCACAAGGCTCCCTTTAAAGTAGTGGCTCAGAGAAGGCACTCTCTGCTATGAATAAGTGAAAGCTCCTGTTTCTGAGGGAGGTTGATGGGGGGGGGGGTTCATCCAAAGATGTTGGGGGAAAGCCTTAGGAGTGCATCATCATTCACACTGGGCAATAATCGGTTATAATATAGACATGGAAGCATGGGAGCGATTGTGGAATACAGATATAAAATTTACAGCATGTTATGGTTTAGGATGGTGACAGCAGTCATGAAATTAAAAGACGCCTGCTTCTTGGGAGAAAAGCAATGACAAACCTAGACGGCATCCTAAAAAGCAGAGACATCACCTTACCAACAAAGGTCCGTATAGTTAAAGCTATGGTTTTCCCAGTAGTGATATATGGAAGTGAGAGCTGGACCATAAAGAAGGCTGATCGCCGAAGAATTGATGCTTTTGAATTATGGTGCTGGAGGAGACTCTTGAGAGTCCCATGGACTGCAAGAAGATCAAACCTATCCCTCTTAAGGAAATCAGCGCTGAGGGCTCACTGGAAGGACAGATCCTGAAGCTGAGGCTCCAATACTTTGGCCACCTCGTGAGAAGAGAAGACTCCCTGGAAAAGACCCTGTTGTTGGGAAAGATGGAGGGCACAAGGAGAAGGGGACAACAGAGGACGAGATGGTGGGGCAGTGTTCTCAAAGCTACGAACATGAGTTTGACCAAACTGCAGAAGGCAGTGGAAGACAGGAGTGCCTGGCGTGCTCTAGCCCATGGGTTCATGAAGAGTCGGACACGACTAAACAACTAAACAACAACACGGTTTAAGAGAAAATTAAATGAAAATGATATATCATTGGTATCTAACACCAAGTAAACTGGCAAAAATGTATAAATCTAAATCAAACATGTGTTGGAAATGTAAAGAGAGAGAAGGTTCTTTTTATCATATGTGGTGGCCTTGTAGTAAGGTTAAAGCTTACTGGGAAATGAAATGAAGGGGAAATGTGTGTGCGTCCTATGGAGCGAAGAAGCCATAGCCCCGCGACCCTCTCCTGGCTGGAGAGGTGACGTGAGGCGATGGCAGCAGCCTCTCCGCTGCGCCTTTCCGCTGCTCCCCGACCTGCTCTTTGGGGCTGGTGGTGGGCTTCCCCCTGCCAGCCCCAAAGAGCAGGTCGAAAGGAACCTGAAGCCTGGAGAGCGACCCCTTCTCGCTCTCCAGGCTTCCAAGGTAGCCGCATGAAGGTGACTGAACGCACCTTAAACGGCACCTTGTTTTATAGGGGGAAAACAAGAGGGGGGAAATTCTCCCCCTCTCTGCCCAGCGCCTCCTGCCACTTTGCTGAAGGGGCGCTGGGCAGAGAGGCAGAGAATTTTTTTTCTTGTTCTACCCCCTCTAAAAGAAGGTGCGTCCTATTGTCCGGTGCGTCCTATAGAGCGAAAAATACGCTATTTGATTTTAATTTGTAAATTTTAGCCAATTTTCCCCGTAGTTAAGTACCATTGGTACACCATTTTCATGAAATTTTCTCTGATTGTGTAACATGCCGTGAATTTAATATCATATTTCCATAATTTCTCCCATTGGTCCAGCCGAATTACATATATCACATGCCCATTTAGTCATAACTTCTTTTACTTCTTCATCCTTTAATTCCCATTCTAATAATAAATTATACATTTTGGATATATTCTTTTTTGAGTTTTGGAATAATACTTTTCGAAATTTTGATTCTTCTTTTTCAAATCCTATTGCTTTATCCTGATTGAATATTTGGGCAATTTGGTGATATTGTAACCATGTGGTCCAAGATTGGGTCACCTCTTCATATGGTCTTAGTTTTAATTGGCGCTGTTCCTCCTTTAGGAGCTGCTGGTGGGTTGCCATTCTTCCGATCATATTTTTCTTTTTAACCGATATTACTTCTAACGGGGAGACCCACCATGGGGTTTTCGGTTCTAACAACCTTCTATGTCTCACCCAGACCTTGTATAATGCATTTCTAATTACATGACTGAGAAATTCTTAATGTACTGCCCCTTTGTTGTAAATTAGATAGGCATTCCAACCGTATCTGTTGTTCCATCCCTCCAAGTTTAAAATGTCACTATTATCTAACTTAATCCAGTCTCTGATCCAACTAAAGCATGCTGCATCGTAATATAGTCTCAGGTCTGGGAGTCCAAAGCCTCCCCGCTCTTTTATGTCGGTTAATAATTTATGTTTGATCCATGGCTTTTTGCCTTGCCATATAAACTTTGTTAGGTCCATTTCCCATTTTTTTAAACAATCATCTTTACCTATTATGGGAATGATTTGAAAAAGGAACAAGAGTTTTGGTAAAATATTCATTTTAATAGCCAAAATTCTACCCCAGTGTTAAATTCAATCTTGTCCAAATTTCCATTTCTCTTTTTGTTTCTTCCAAAAAAAAATTTATAATTATCTTCAATCAAATTTATATTTTTCATTGTTATTTGGATTCCTAAATATTTCACTTTTTTTACAATTTGTAATCCAAATTTTTCTACCAGTTCCTTTTTCTCTTGGTCTCCCATGTTCTTTACCATTAGTTTCATTTTTTCTTTATTCAAAGCAAAACCTGAAACCCTTCCAAAGTTTTCCATCTTTTCTAGAGCCTTTGCTATGCTTTCCTTTGGATTTTCCACCATTAACACTAAATCATCTGCAAATGCCCTTATTTTGTATATTTTCTCCCCTAGGGATATTCCATTTATTTCTTGATCCAGTCTGATTTCTTGATTTAGTATTTCCAAAACCAAAATGAATAATAATGGTGAAAGTGGGAACCCTTGTCTGGTGCCCTTCTGTATTTTAAAATAATCAGTCATGTCATTATTTATTATTATATTTGCTTCTTGTTGTTCATAAATTGCTTTTAACCCTCTTGTAATTTGGTCTCCCATGTCCATCTGGTCTAATAATACTTTTAGAAATTTCCATGAAACTTTGTGGAACGCCTTTTCCGCAGAGGTTTTTTGAGAGAGTTAGAGTTGTTGAGAAGACAGTCTGGAGTTATAAGAGACAGAGAAGATAAGTCTGTGGGTTGGGCTAGTCTGGTGTGAGAGAGGGAGAGAATTTGTTAAGAGGAGTCAGTCAAACAGTTGAGATAATCAGTCAGAAGATATTAGGAAGGTATAGGCTGGTAAAGAAACTAAAGTTAAGATAGTAAAGTTAAAGGGAGCCCTGACCATTTGTGGCCCACTCATTTCGGATCAGGGCAGCCACTAAAGCGGTACACTTAGGCCTACCAGCTGAAAGGATAAAGGATCTGGGTCAATGGAAGTCAGATGCTTTTAAAGGGTACATTTGGAGGCCTTTATGACTGTTTTCATCACCCCTGACCCCTCCTGGTTATGCTCTTTTCCTTTTAGGTGACGTGGTTGTGCGCATTTGGATCATAGGCCATAGTATCGTCCACTGGGCCAGAAACCGTGCTGTCAGCCGTGGCCAGGGGTGTGGGTTGGATCTGCCAAAAAATGTTGAAATCTCCTGGATCACTCACCATGGAATGTGTTGGGGGGAATTTCTGCCAGCAGTAAAAGCTAGAGCCACCGTGAAAGGCCCACCCAATGCCCTTGTCATTCAGCTGGGTGAAAATGATTTGGCCTACTGGAAGAGCGTGGACTTAATGTGGAACATTTTCGATGATTTTGATGATCTGAGGATTTCTTTCCCAAATTTAGTCATAATTTGGTCATCACTGTTGGAAAGGCACACTTGGAGGGACTGCTGATGCCCTATTGCTATGAACAAATCCAGAAAGATCCTGGAACGCTCAGTGGCGCGTAGAGTGGCAGCGCTGGGGGAGGGCGGGACATTGACCACCCCAACATCCAGTTCAGTAAGGTGACCCTCTACTGCGAGGATGGCGTGCATCTTTCCAATGAGGAAAACAATGTTTGGTTGGCTGACATATCTGTGGGGATTAGGGACTGGTTGCAGGTCTGAGGGTATTGGCGGTGAGCTTTGCTCCCGTGGTGGTTAGGCATTGGTATGGGTATTGTTATGTAGATGTATGGGGGGGAGCGCCATCACCTCCCCCAGATATTGAAGGGTAGTTTGGTAAAGGATTCCGGGGGGGCTTGGCCCCATTGGAAGCCTATGGAGGCCAGGGCCCAAGGCACGCCTCCGAGCGGTGACCCCGGGGGAGTGCCTAGTGTTGGTTTGCAAGCCCCCTCCATAGAGGCTGGCCCCTCTCACTGTCCTCGGAGCTTGCTTACCGGTAACCTCCTCTGGCTGACTTCCAGACAGACCAGGGAGATTTTGATAGGCGACATTTTCCCAAGCATGGGCAGAATGCACAACCCCTCCCTCCTGCTTCCGCAGGGGAAAGAAAATAAGTCAGAAATCTATTTACATGATGTTTATTTCTGACATTACAGCACTAGAGAAAAACACGTCCTTTCAGTTCAGTTCTTCCAGCAAGTCTGACAAACTTCCTGAACATGCGCACACAGAAGGTTTCAAGTTACACTCTTCACAAAGACTTATCCAGCCTGTGAACATCCTGGGAAACTCGTCTTTCCCACAGATAAGCGCATCATGTGGTGTCAACAATCTGGCTGTCTGCAGCGGTGATGTTTCCATATCCTGACATCCTCCCCCATATGAATCATCACTAGCTGTGGACAAAGCTTGATCCAGAGAAGAAAACAAACAGTTGTTATACATGTAACAATCCCCTGTTGTTTCAGTTCCACCCTTGGAACTACCCGCCACTGGTTTCACCAATGTAACTCTCTGGTTGTCAGTTTTCCAAGGAATGAGTGCTTCTGCATTACCTTGACTAGGGAATGTTGTATTATGCTTAGCAACTCCCTGTTGTGTCTTTGTCTCTGACTTAGACACAGCTTCAACCTGTCTTGAGTTGTCAACAATAGTAACACATGCAACAGCTGAACTAGCAAACTCTTGAGAATACCTCTTGGGTGGTACGCCCTTTGTGATTCTCTCAGACCTGCGTATGAGGTGCTGATCCTCTTTGCTGACTGGTTCAGTCTCAGGACTTTTCGAAGAACCAGTTCCAATAGTAAACAGTGGTTCATTCTTAACCTGTGAAGATCTAGCTTTTGTGTGTGAACCTTTCTCAATGACTGTGTCAACAGAACTCTCTGAGCTTTCTGTGTCCCTTTCAGTATCACTATAATCAGAATAATCAAATTCATCATCTGAATCATCAGCAGTGGGATATGTGTGAAAAATTACTCTCTCCTGTCCAGGAGAACTCTCTAGAAATTTTGTGAGAATCACCTGACCAGATTCAGACAAAATTACTCCGTAGAGACCCTTTTCATAACCCACAAAAATGCCTCTGGCATTCTTCACCCCTTCTGGAGTTTTCCGTCCTGATTTGAGATCCAAAAACCTTAAAATGCGAGACAGAAGGTTTTCTATGGAACAGCCTCTCAAAAGGAGAACATTCCATACCTTTCGAAACCTTTCTCACCCACGTGTAACAAAAACAAGATAAAGATTCAGCCCAATACTCATGTGGCAAGTGTGAACTCAGCAATTGTGCCTTCATGCCATTCTGCAACTCCTTGTTCACTTTTACACAAACAGTTTTGTTCCATGCAGCCTCTGAGACAGCAACCTTGTGCTCTATCCCTTGCTTCTCCAGGAAATCCTGAAAATCCTGTGAAAGAAAAATTGGCTTCTCATCTGTGAAAAGAAAATCAATATTAGCATCATGAATATTCTTAACCTTATCACAAAACTCCTTAAACCTTTCTAAGGTTTCTCTGGGAGATCTCAATATGTAAATCCATACATATTGAGAAAAAGGATCAACAAATACAAGATAGTATTTTGCATTGCCTCTAGAAGGTGTTAAAGGACCAATTACATCAGCATACACTCGCTGAAAAACACTGTTAATCTTTGTTGCCTCTCCTCTCGTGTCTTCTTTTGAGATACCTGCAAGAGAAAGCATTTTAGATTCACATGCTGTGCACATTTTATAATCACTTTCATCAAATGTCAACAGATACAGTCCATCTTTCTCTCTGGCAGAAAGATACAGCTCTCCATCTTTGTAGATTTTGCAGCTTTCCTCATCATATGACAACACCAGTTTCTTCTTAGTGATCTGAGATACACTCAACAGATTGTACTTTAAACCTGGAACAAAAGAAACATTGTTTATTGTCAAGTTCAGGCTTTCTAGATACACAGTTCCGATCCCGGTTGCTTCCATTTCCTGACCATTGGCCAGTTTCACAGTGAAGCGTTGCTTCTCGAACGTAGAAAACAGTTCCCGGCGTGACGCCATGTGTTGCGTGCATCCTGTGTCTACAATGAACGAGTTCTCCGCGGATGATGTGGCTTTTAGTGACATCAAAGCCATATCTGGTTATGCCTGGGACTGGGTACGACCTTTGCTTGAAGTCTGAGGCTTTACAGAGCTCCCTCTAGCTCCTTTCTCCTGATGTGGTGTCTCCTGACGAACAGCATTCTGAGCTACAGCTTTCTCCTCTGTAGCAATATTAGTGGGGGTGCTTGATTTCTGAGCTTCACTCCCCCCATCAGCAACAGCCATTGCAGCAGTGCTAGGATCATCATCAGCAACAGCAGCAAGAGTCCCTTCACTTCCTTGTTGTGGCTCAAAGCTCCTCCCAGCTTTCGATGAGCTCTCAAAAATTTGGCTAGCTTCATCTTGGCTCTCCCCCTTTGGTGCAACCAACTCTCGGTCCTTGCTTCCCACCCCAGCTTCACAAGCTTTGCGGAGTGACTCCCAAGCGACCCTTGGTTCTTCTGCACCCTTTAGGACTGGCTCAAGATAAGCGTCCACATTTTCCGCCAAAATTCTCGGGACACGCTGCTTCAATTCACTTTGAAGTGCAGCCTTCTTCCCCTGTGCTTGTACAGCAACAGGTTGTGGAGTTTGTACTAAGTCCCATAATTGCTCTCCCACCAGCAAAAATTCCATTGCAAATGACCATTCTAGCCAGTTTTGGCTATTCAGTTTCTGCAAGAACAGAGCCATCTTTAATCCCAAGCTGCAGCTTCAGCTACAAATTGGGAAATCCAATAGTCTGTTTACAAGCTGCTTGCACTTGGCAGTCAGCCCAGCTGCCTGGAAATTTCCCTTCCACAGAGAATCTGTAAACAATAAGCCTTTGCTGCAATCCAACAGCAATCAGCAAGCTGCGCTCTTCTTGGAAAGTCCCCTTTCCAACAGTTTGTTTACAACAAGCGTCGCTGAAAAACACCCAGCCTTGCTTTCGTTTTTGAAGCTTCTTTTCTCTCTATGCTTTTTAAACTAACCAGTTCATAAATTTAGCTCAAAAAGTACTCACGACTAGTCGCATAGCAACGGAACTTCTTATCAGCTCTGGAATGTGAAGTATGTGGCCTCTCCGCTGTGTTTTATCCAAAACAGGAGCCTTTTTTTCTCAGGGAACCGAAGACTTTTCAATTCGCGTTCACCATCCAGCCATAAATCAGCATTGCAGAGGTCCGTGGATTGCTGCTTATCAGCAAAAAAACATCTCCAACATGGTGCTCAGCCGTCTTGTTGTTGCAACCATCGGGCTCTGCTACCAATTGTTGGTTTGCAAGCCCCCTCCATAGAGGCTGGCCCCTCTCACTGTCCTCGGAGCTTGCTTACCGGTAACCTCCTCTGGCTGATATCCAGACAGACCAGGGAGATTTTGATACCCCTCCCTCCTGCTTCCGCAGGGGAAAGAAAATAAGTCAGAAATCTATTTACATGATGTTTATTTCTGACATTACAGCACTAGAGAAAAACACGTCCTTTCAGTTCAGTTCTTCCAGCAAGTCTGATAAACTTCCTGAACATGTGCACACAGAAGGTTTCAAGTTACACTCTTCACAAAGACTTATCCAGCCTGTGAACGTCCTGGGAAAATCTTCTTTCCCACAGATAAGCGCATCATGTGGTGTCAACAATCTGGCTGTCTACAGCGGTGATGTTTCCATATACTGACACCTAGTTGATCTAGGTTGGTTTGAACGGGTCCAAGCCGGTTGGAACCTGTTCAGACTGGTTTGCTTTGGCCCAGACTGCTTGGAACTGGCTCAGACTTGTTTGAACATGTCTAGGCCTGTTTGAACCGGTGTAGGCCAGTTTGTGCTAGTCCAAGCTGGTTTGAACAGGCTAGTTTGTCCCGGACCAAGCCTGTTTGAACAGTTCCAGACAGCTTCGAGCAGGTCCAGGCTAGTTGAAGCAGGTGCGGGTCATTTGAAACTGGCCCAAGATTTTTAGAACAGGTCCAGGCTGGTTGGAACCGGTCCAAGCCGGTTCAAACCTGTTGAGACCAGCTTGAACCAGTTCAAACCGGTTTAAACCGATTGAGGCTGGTTTGAACCTGTCTTGGCCAGTTTCAACTGGTATAGGCCGGTTTGAAATGGCCCAAGCCAGTTTGAGCAGTTCCAAGTGGGTTGGAACCGGCCCAGACAGCTTCAAGCAGGTCCAGGCCAGTTGGTGCAGGTGCAGGTCATTTGAAACTGGCCCAAGCTGGTTAGAACAGGTCTAGGCCGGTTGGAAGCTGTTGAGACCAATTGGACCCAGTCCAAGCTGGTCCAAGCTGGTTTGAACTGGTCTAGGCCGGTTTGAAACGGTCCTGGGCGGTTTGTGCTGGTCCAAGCCAGTTTGAACCGGCCTAAGCCAGTTTGAGCAGTTCCAAGTGGGTTGGAAATGGCCCAGTCAGGTTGGATCAGGTCCAGGCCAGTTGGAGCAGGTGCAGGTCATTTGAATCTGGCCCAAGCTGGTTAGAAATGGTCCAGGCCGGTTCAAAGAGGACTATGTCGCTTTGAACCAGTCCAGACCAGTCGGAACCAGTTCATACAAGTTTGGTCATGCCAAAGCCGGTTGGAACCAGCCCAAACCAGTTGGAAAAGGTCCAGGCTGGTTCCAACTTGCCCAGACCAGTTTAAACTGGCCTAGACTGGTTGGAAATACTTCATGCTGGTTGCAAAGGGTCTAGGCTGGTTTGAACCAGTCGAAACTGGTTTGAACTGGTCTAGGCCTGTTTCAACCGATCTAGGGCGGTTTGTGCTGGTTTAAGCCAGTTTGGCAGGTCCAAACCGGGTTGAACCGGTCTAGACCGGTTTGTGCAGGTCCAAGGCGGTTTGTGCTGGTCCAAGCCAGTTTGAACCGGTCTATGCCAGTTTATGCCAGCCCAAGCCACTTTGAACAGGTCCAGGTTGGTTTGAGCCAGCCCAAACCAGTTTGAACAGTTCCAGACAGCTTCGAGCAGCTCCACGCCAGTTGGAGCAGATGCAGGTCATTTGAAACTTGCCCAAGCTGGTTAGAATTTGGAAGTAGCTCAGACTGGTTGCAACAGGTCTAGGCTGATTTGAACCGGTCAATGCTGATTTGTGCCGGTCCAAGCTGGTTCGAATCGGTCTAGGCTGGTTTTTGCTGGTCTCAGCCGGTAAAGGATTCCGGGGGGCGTGGCCCTGTCTGAAGCCTATGGAGGCCAGGGCCCAAGGCACGCCCCCGAGTGGTGACCCCGGGGGAGTGCCTAGTTGATGTGCATCAGCAGGGCTCCCCCTGTTGGTGTTAACCCTTCCGGGTCTTCAAGCAAGCAGGCCGAAGCCAGATAGTCGGATAAAACGAATGCCTAAGCCAATCTCATCACCTGTAACCAATAAAGTTGTGGGCAATTTTAGCCCATTAACCTTAAAATAACGGTGTCATGTGTCTTTATTCCTACTGGTGGGGGGCGGGAACTCGCCATGCAACCTGGCTTGGCCAATTCAGCTCACAATGCGTTCTCAAAGTCTCTGGGGTCAGTTTGACACCATAGTCCCCTGAGAAAGCCCTTTTGAAATTTGCTATCATACAGCCTAGTGGAGTGCTTGAATTACAAGCCGTTGAACACGCCCCCCACATCGCTATGTCCCTTGTGAAGTGCTACTCACCAGATTCTCAGAGATTCGCTTCCCTTTGTTCCCGATCAAAATGTAATTGCCTGATTTGGAAATGCGGTACTGAAAGGTCCACATTCAGTTCCCCGGCGCCCTGTTACCATCAATTCTGTTGGAACCGGTTCAGACTGGTTTGAACCAGCTGAAACCAGTTGGGAAAAGTCCATGTGGGTTCCAACTTGCCCACACTGGTTGGAACTGGCTCAGACTGCTTGGAACAGGTCTAGGCTGGTTTGAACCGGTTGAAACAGGTGGATGTCATTTGAAACTGGCCCAAGCTGGTTAGATTGGGTCCAGGCCGGTTGGAACAGGTCTATGTCGCTTGGAACCAGCCCAGCCCAGTTGGAACAAGTTCATACCAGTTGGATCCAGTCCAAGCTGGTTGGAACCAGCACAAACCAGTTGTAAAAATTCCCGGTGGGTACCAACTTGCTCAGACCAGTTTGAACTGGTCCAGACTGGTTGGAACCGATCTAGGTTGGTTTGAACCGGTCCAAGCCGGTTCGAACCTGTTCGGACTGGTTTGCTTTGGCCCAGACTGCTTGGAACTGGCTCAGACTGGTTTGAACATGTCTAGGCCGGTTTGAACCGGTGTGGGCCAGTTTGTGCTGGTCCAAGCTGGTTTGAACAGGCTAGTTTGTCCCGGACCAAGCCTGTTTGAACAGTTCCAGACAGCTTCGAGCAGGTCCAGGCTAGTTGGAGCAGGTGCGGGTCATTTGAAACTGGCCCAAGATTTTTAGAACAGTTCCAGGCTGGTTGGAACCGGCCCAAGCCGGTTCAAACCTGTTGAGACCAGCTTGAACCAGTTCAAACTGGTTTAAACCGATTGAGGCCGGTTTGAACCTGTCTTGGCCAGTTTCAACTGGTATAGGCCGGTTTGAAATAGCCCAAGCCAGTTTGAGCAGTTCCAAGTGGGTTGGAACTGGCCCAGACAGGTTGGAGCAGATCCAGGCCAATTGGAGCAGGTGCAGGTCATTTGAATCTGGCCCAAGCTGGTTAGAACAGGTCTAGGCCGGTTGGAAGCTGTTGAGACCGATTGGACCCAGTCCAAGCTGGTGCAAGCTGGTTTGAACTGGTCTAGGCCGGTTTGAAACGGTCTAGGGCGGTTTGTGCTGGTCCAAGCCAGTTTGAACCGGCCTAAGCCAGTTTGAGCAGTTCCAAGTGGGTTGGAAATAGCCCAGACAGGTTGGATCAGGTCCAGGCCAGTTGGAGCAGGTGCAGGTCATTTGAAACTGGCCCAAGCTGGTTAGAAAAGGTCCAGGCCGGTTCAAAGAGGACTATGTGGCTTGGAACCACTCCAGACCAGTCGGAACCAGTTCATACAAGTTGGGTCCCGCCCAAGCCGGTTGGAACCAGCCCAAACCAGTTGGAAAAGGTCCAGGCTGGTTCCAACTTGCCCAGACCAGTTTAAACTGGCCTAGACTGGTTGGAAATAGCTCATACTGTGTGATGGTCTGGGATTCCGATTCAGAGGCTGAACCAGAGCAATCCCAGCCAGCACAGGAGTCCGCGCCTCCAGGGCCGGCTGAACTGGGGCAGGGCCTTGATTCTGAAGCACCTGCACCTGTGCCGGACCCTCAGGAGCAGGCCCCAGGTGGTTCCACTCTGGCTCCAGAGGTGGTTGAGGACTCAGTGCCTGCAGGTGAGTCTCCCCCTGGGCCCAGTAACCCTTTAGCCTCTCCTGAACTGCAGAGGCTCAGGGCAGAGAGGCGAAGGGAACTGGTTTCTCCCAGGAGGAGTGCTCACCTTAAGGCCAAGAGAGGCGGGTCTCCTACGGGCCGGGACCGCCCCTGGCCTCAGAACAGATAAAGGCCAGTCGGCCCGGGCCCAGGTTGTGGGAGCAACGTCGTTGTTGAGTACCTGTTCCAGCCCGGACCCAGATCTGACTCCCCAGTGCTCCTGTCCCCGCCCGGCTTCCTGCTTCGGACCTCGCCCGGCTCCTTGTGGACTTGTTCCAGGCTAGTGACCCAGGACCGGACTTTGACTACGCCAACGGTAACCTTCCGCCCCGGGATCAGCACATACTGGTTGCAACAGGTCTAGGCTGGTTTGAACCGGTCGAAGCCGTATGAACTAGTCAAGGCTGGTTTGTGCCAGTCGAAACTGGTTTGAACTGGTCTAGGCCTGTTTCAACCGATCTAGGGCGGTTTCTGCTGGTTTAAGCCAGTTTGGCGGGTCCAAACCGGTTTGAACTGGTCTAGGCCGGTTTGAGCATGTCTAGGCCACTTTGAACTGGTCTAGGCCGCTTTGTGCTTGTCCAAGTGGGTTTGAACCGGCCAAGGCTGGCTTGAACTGGTCGAGGTTGGTTTGTGCCAGTCCAAACGGGTTTGAACCGGTCTAGGCCAGTTTGTGCCGGTCCAAGCCGCTTTGAACAGGTCTAGGCTGGTTTGAGCCAGCCCTAACCAGTTTGAACAGTTCCAGACAGCTTCAAGCAGCTCCACGCCAGTTGGAGCAGGTGCAGGTCATTTGAAACTTGCCCAAGCTGGTTAGAATTTGGAAGTAGCTCAGACTGGTTGCAACAGGTCTAGGCTGATTTGAACCGGTCAATGCCGATTTGTGCCGGTCCAAGCTGGTTCGAATCGGTCTAGGCTGGTTTTTGCTAGTCTCAGCCGGTAAAGGATTCCGGGGGGCGTGGCCCTGTCTGAAGCCTATGGAGGCCAGGGCGCAAGGCACGCCCCCGAGGGGTTGACCCCGGGGGAGTGCCTAGTTGTTGTGCATCAGCAGGGCTCCCCCTGCTGGTGTTAACCCTTCCGGGTCTTCAAGCAAGCAGGCCGAAGCCAGATAGTCGGATAAGACGAATGCCTAAGCCAATACTGCTCATCACCTGTAACCAATAAAGTTGCGGCCAATTTTAGCCCATTAACCTTGAAATAATGGTGTCATGTGTCTCTATTCCTACTGGTGGGAGGCGGGAACTCGCCACGCAACCTGGCTTGGCCAATTCAGCTCACAATGTCCAGGACAGTTGGAACAGGTCTATGCCGCTTGGAACCAGCCCAGCCCAGTTGGAACAAGTTCATACAAGTTGGATCCAGTGCAAGCTGGTTGGAACCAGCACAAACCAGTTGGCAAAGTTCCCAACGGGTACCAACTTGCCCAGACCAGTTTGAACTGGTCCAAACTGGTTGGAACCGATCTAGGTTGGTTTGAACCGGTCCAAGCCGGTTGGAACCTGTTCAGACTGGTTTGCTTTGGCCCAGACTGCTTGGAACTGGCTCAGACTGGTTTGAACATGTCTAGGCCAGTTGGAACCAGTGTAGGCCAGTTTGTGCTAGTCCAAGCTGGTTTGAACAGGCTAGTTTGTCCCGGACCAAGCCTGTTTGAACAGTTCCAGACAGCTTCAAGCAGGTCCAGGCTAGTTGGAGCAGGTGCGGGTCATTTGAAACTGGCCCAAGATTTTTAGAACAGGTCCAGGCTGGTTGGAACCGGTCCAAGCCGGTTCAAACCTGTTGAGACCAGCTTGAACCAGTCCAAACCAGTTTAAACCGATTGAGGCCGGTTTGAACCTGTCTTGTCCAGTTTCAACTGGTATAGGCCGGTTTGAAATGGCCCAAGCCAGTTTGAGCAGTTCCAAGTGGGTTGGAACTGGCCCAGACAGGTTGGAGCAGATCCAGGCCAGTTGGAGCAGGTGCAGGTCATTTGAAACTGGCCCAAGCTGGTTAGAACAGGTCTAGGCCGGTTCAAAGAGGACTATGTGGCTTGGAACCAGTCCAGACCAGTCGGAACCAGTTCATACAAGTTGGGTCCCGCCAAAGCCGGTTGAAACCAGCCCAAACCAGTTGGAAAAGGTCCAGGCTGGTTCCAACTTGCCCAGACCAGTTTAAACTGGCCTAGACTGGTTGGAAATAGCTCATACTGGTTGCAACAGGTCTAGGCTGGTTTGAACCAGTCGAAACTGGTTTGAACTGGCCTAGGCCTGTTTCAACCGATCTAGGGCGGTTTGTGCTGGTTTAAGCCATTTTGGCAGGTCCAAACCGGGTTGAACTGGTCTAGACCGGTTTGAGCATGTCTAGGACACTTTGAATTGGTCTAGGCCGCTTTGTGCTTGTCCAAGTGGGTTTGAACCGGCCAAGGCTGGCTTGAACTGGTCGAGGTTGGTTTGTGCCAGTCCAAACCGGTTTGAACCAGTCTATACCAGTTTGTGCAGGTCCAAGGTGGTTTGTGCTGGTCCAAGCCAGTTTGAACCAGTCATAGCCAGTTTATGCCGGTCCAAGCCGCTTTGAACAGGTCTAGGCTGGTTTGAGCCAGCCCAAACCAGTTTGAACAGTTCCAGACAGCTTCGAGCAGCTCCACGCCAGTTGGAGCAGGTGCAGGTCATTTGAAACTTGCCCAAGCTGGTTAGAATTTGGAAGTAGCTCAGACTGGTTGCAACAGGTCTAGGCTGATTTGAACCGGTCAATGCCGATTTGTGCCGGCCCAAGCTGGTTCGAATCGGTCTAGGCTGGTTTTTGCTGGTCTCAGCCGGTAAAGGATTCTGGGGGGCGTGGCCCTGTCCAAAGCCTATGGAGGCCAGGGCCCAAGGCACGTCCCTGAGTGGTGACCCCGGGGGAGTGCCTAGTTGTTGTGCATCAGCAGGGCTCCCCCTGCTGGTGTTAACCCTTCCGGGTCTTCAAGCAAGCAGGCCGAAGCCAGATAGTTGGATACTGCTCATCACCTGTAACCGATAAAGTTGCGGCCAATTTTAGCCCATTAACCTTAAAATAATGGTGTCATGTGTCTTTATTCCTACTGGTGGGATGCGGGAACTCGCCACGCAACCTGGCTTGGCCAATTCAGCTCACAATGCGTTCTCAACGTCTCTGGGGTCAGTTTGACACCATAGTACCCTGAGAAAGCCCTTTTGAAATTTGCTATCATACAGTCTAGTGGAGTGCTTGAATTACAAGCCGTTGAACACGCCCCCCGCATCGCTATGTCCCTTGTGAAGTGCTACTTACCAGATTCTCAGAGATTCGCTTCCCTTTCTTCCCGATCAAAATGCAGTCGCCTGATTTGGTAATGCGCTAGTGAAAGGTCCACATTCAGTGCCCCGGTGCCCTGTTACCATCAATTCTGTTGGAACCGGTTCAGACCGGTTGGAAACCAGTTGGGAAAAGTCCATGCGGGTTCCAACTTGCCCAGACCAGTTTGAACTGGCCCAGACTGGTTGGAACTGGCTCAGACTGCTTGGAACAGGTCTACGCTGGTTTGAACTGGTCCAAGTCAGTTGAAACATTTCCAAGGCAGTTGGAACCAGTCTAGGCCAGTATGAACCGGTCTAGGCAGGTTTGTGCCAGTCCAAGCTGGTTTGGACTAGCTTGGACTAGGCTGGTTTGAACCGGTCCAAGCCGGTTGGAACTGGTCTACGCCTGTTTGAACCAGACTAGGCCAGTTGGTGCCGGTCCAAGCCGGTTTGAGCTGGTCTAGGCCGGTTTGAACTGGTCCAGGCTGGTTTCTGCTGGTCTGAGCCGGTTTGAAGAGGTCTAGGCCGGTTGGAATAGCTCTGTGTCACTTGGAAGCAGCCCAGACCTGCTGGGACCCCTTCATACTGGTTGGATCCAGCCCAATCCAGTAGGAACCAGCCCAAAGCAGTTTGAAAAAGTCCGGGTGGATTCTAAGTTCCCAAGGCCGGTTTGAATTGGCCCAGACTGCTTGGAACTGGCTCAGACTGGTTTGAACAGGTCTAGGCTGGTTTGAACCGGTCCAAGCCGGGTGGAACAGGTCCAAGCCGGTTTAAACCAGCTGAAACCAATTGGGAAATGTCCAGGTGGGATCCAACTTGCCCACACCAGTTTGAACTGGCCCAGACTGGTTGGAAGTGGCTCAGACTGCTTAGAACTGGTCTAGGCTGGTTTGAACCGGTCCAAGGCGGTTGAAACAGGTCCAAGCCGGTTGGAACCAGTCTAGGCCAGTTTGAAACGGTCTAGGCTGGTTTGAAATGGCCCAAGCCAGTTTGAGCAGTTCCAAGTGGGTTGGAACTGGCCCAGACAGGTTGGAGCGGATCCAGGCCAGTTGGAGCAGGTGCAGGTCATTTGAAACGGAATTTGAGCGGTTCAAACCAGCCTAGACCTGTTCAAACCGGCTTGGACCAGCACAAATCAGCTTGGACTCGTTCAAACCAGTCTAGATCTGTTCCAACCAGTCTGAGCTAGTTCCAACCAGTCTGGGCCAGTTCAAACTGGTCTGGGCAAGTTGGAGCCCACCTGCACTTTTTCCAACTGGTTTTGGGTGGTTCCAACTGGCTTGAGCTGGATCCAACTGGTATGAAATGATTCCAACTGGTCTGGGCTGCTTCCAAGAAACATAGACCTGTTCCAACCAGCCTGGACCTGTCGTAACCAGCTTGGGCCAGTTTCAAATGACCTGCACCTGCTCCAACTGGCCTGGACCTGATCCAACCTGTCTGGGCCAGTTCCAACCCACTTGGAACTGTTCAAACCGGCTTAGACCAGTACAAAACTGCCTCGACCAGTTCAAACTGGCTTGGACCCGCAGAAACCGGCCTAGACCGGTTCAAACTGGCCTAGACTGGTTCCAACCAGCTTGGACCTGTTTCAGCCGACTTGGACTGGTTCAAACCAGCCTAGACCTGTTCCAACCAGTCTGGGCCAGTTCCAAGTGGTCTGTGCAAGTTGGAACCCGCCTGGACCTTTTGCAATTGGTTCCAGTTGATGTGCATCAGCAGGGCTCCCCCTGCTGGTGTTAACCCTTCCGGGCTTTCAAGCAAGCAGTTGGAAAATGTCCAGGTGGGTTCCAACTTGCCTAGGCCAGTTGGAACAGGCCCAGACTGGTTGGAACAGGTCGAGGCTGGTTTGAACCAGTCTAGGTCAGTATGAACCGGTCTTGGCCGGTTTGTGCCGGTCCAAGCCGGTTTGAACCGGTCAAGTCAGGTTTGTACCGGTCGAGGCCGGTTTGAACAGTTCCAAGTGGGTTGGAATTGAATTTACCACGAATTGTTGCAGTTCTAAAGCCAGGTGCAAGCAGAACTGCGCATGCGTCGGCGTGGGTAGATGCACACCCGTCTCGCTCTTGGGACTTTACTAATTAAAAGCCTGAAAAACAAATAACTCTCTGCAAACTGATAGCTGAGATAACTGACCGAAAACTGGGCTTAGGTCCAAGTCCTGGATTGGAGTGAGTTAGTGTTTAAAACGGTGGTTTATCTATTTATTTGGGAAAGACTTAACAAGATGGTCAAGTCTTTGAAGGAGCTCGGTGAAATGATTCAGCATTTGGAAGCAAATGTTCGCGCTGATATGCAAGACTTGAAAGGAGAGATGAGAAGAATGACTGCTACAGTAGAAAAAGTTATGAAAATAGCAGAGTATGCAAAAGAGGTAGCTGATGCAAACGTAAAGAAAATAGAATCTCTGACAAAAAGGATTTCACAAATGAACGATAGACTGTGCAGAAGGAATTTAAAATTCGCTGGTATTTCTGAAGATATTGGGAATACGGACCTGGAAAAGGAGATGTTACAATGGCTCAAAGAACAAGGAATTGAAATTGAGCAGAATGAAATTGAGAGAGTGCGTCGGGTGTTCACATCACGAGGAGTCTCTGGACTTCCCAGGGTTGTAATTATGGCATTCACAAGAGAGAAGGTAAGAGATCAAATTTATAAATCACTCCAGCAGAAAGCAGACCTGCCGTTTAAACAGCGAAAGGTCATAGTGAGACAAGACTTTTCTCAGGAAACGCTTCAAGACAGGAAAAGTATGCAGCGGTTTGGACAAGCTCTCTACAATCACAAAATCCTCTTTACCTGGGCCTACCCTGCTACACTGTTGGTTTTTAAAGACAGCAGGAAATATTCTGCTAAGAACCCTGGTGAAGCAAAAAAAATGCTAGCTGATTTAGGAGTTGGACTACAAGGACAGACTGAGCAAGAACTCTCATGTTCGGAAGAATTACAGGTAGACCAACAGGGAGGGTCGAGTGAAGAATCTCAAGAATCTCCAGTGCAGAGACAAGAGAATAAAAGAAGACAGAAGTCGAGAGGGGAAGGAAACAGCAAGAAATAATATATACTAGAGACATCTAAAATGGTCTTTTGTAAATATATATATGCTGCTTTTTTCTGATATAAACTTTCCAAGAGCGAAGGGAGAGGAGTGTGGTTCTCCAAGATACCATGAGACAGGGATCATGGAGATCCCTAGCTGAGTCTCAGGGGGGAGTTGAATGGGCCAGAATTGAAAATATAATATATGTACACAGAGGGATTCAAAAAATAAACAGTAGCTGGGATAATGGATAGATCTTTAAAGGTTTTATCTTTAAATGTTAACGGGCTGGCCTCAAACACCAAACGCTACAGGGTACTGACACTGGCAAAGAAAACGAAAGTGGATATACTATGCCTTCAGGAGACTCATAGAGCCGAAGCAAACAAGAGACCTTTGTTATGCTCTCAGCAATGGGGCCTAATAGCAGAATCGAAAGCGACAAACAAGGCTAGAGGGGTCGCTATACTATGTAATGCAAATCTTAGGCCAGAGGTTCTGAGCTGGAAAAAAGATAATGATGGTAGATTTATATTCTTAAAAATTAAAGTGTCACAAAAAAATATTTACAATAGCTAATATATACAGCACTAACACCAGACAGAAAAAAATTATAAAGAAAACCTTGAATAGACTGCAGTTTTACACTGAAGGGGAAGTCATCGTTACAGCAGACTTTAATTGGAATATAAAGAACGATAGTATTTTCAGATTATCTAAATGGGGATTAAAGGATGTTTTTGAGAGAGGAAACCCCAACACCAAACCTACCTTCTTCTCCAACAGACATAAGACTTTCTCTTATATTGACTACATGCTAATTAAAGAAGGGAATGAAATCGGTGTTAGAACGGCAAGAACTATGGGAATATGGATTTCAGACCATGCTCCACTATTTGTGGAGCTGGGACTGGAAGTGGATGGAAAAAGTAGGAGATGGCGGTACAATAACCTAAAAAGAGATTGACAGGGAATATATTAGAAAACAAATTGGTTCGTATATTAAAGAAAACAATAGTTCAGCCGAGATCCCGGTAGTATGGGACGCTTTCAAAGCTGTTATAAGAGGACATTGTATCCTGAAAGAGATTGCGATTAAGAAGGATTGGTACTCGGGGAGACAGGAAAAAATTAAAGAGATTGAAATCTTGCAACAGGTTACATTTCTAAGGAGGAGACAGGAGCAGTTGAGAAAGTTAAAACAGGAATTGGATGAGCCGGACAAAGTTGGAAGAGAGATAATATGATCAAAAATGGTTTTCAGAGAACCTCAATAGGATCATATAAGAGACTGGCAAACTATTTAAAGAAAAGGAGGGATAAACAGAGGGTGAAGGCCATGAAGACCAGAAGGAAAATACTTACACAAAGCTCTAGAGAAATAAGGAAAGAATTTGCAGAATTCTATTAATCTTTATATAAAGAAGATAATAAAAATATAAGTAGGGAAAGTTTAGGGTTTAAAATTGAAGAAAGTGATAGATTAAGACTGAAGGAGGAAATTTCTCTGGAAGAAATAGAGAATGTAGTTAAATCATTTAAAAGTAAGAAATCCGCAGGATTAGATGGAATTACGGCAGACTTTTATAAAGAAACAATTGATATCCTGTGCTCAGAACTGAAAAAAGAATTTAATAATATCTTAGAAGGGGGGAAAGCCCCAGATACTTGGAAACTAGCGGAAATAGTAGTAATTGAAAAACCACAAAATGACCTTACAGAGGTGGGGTCATACAGATCAATTAGCCTATTAAATCAAGACTATAAGATATTTACAAAGATCCTGGCAAGGCGACTGGAAAAGGTACTACCTAAAATAATAGAGGAAGATCAATATGGATTTGTTAAGGGAAGATACATAGGCCATCATATAAGAAATGTGTTTTAATAAATACATTTAATAAATATATTTTTTATTTTTTTATTTTTTATTTTTTTATTTTTTATTTTTTATTTTTTATTTTTTTATTTTTTTATTTTTTTTGTTTTAATAAATACATTTATTAACAAGCAGGGTAAAAGGAAAATTGGTGGTCTTGAAATTGGATGTGTATAAGGCCTTCGACACAATTAGACATAAATTCTTATGGAATATTATGCAGGAGGTAGGATTAGGAGAGAACTCTGTCGAAGCAATCCGGGAATTGTATAGAGAAGGGAAGGCTGTGGTCAGAGTGAATGAGGGGGTTCCAGATCAATTCAATATACAAAGAGGAGTTAAACAAGGATGTTCACTCTCACCACTACTATTTGCATTGGGTATGGAGTACTTGGCAGACAGAATACGAAAATCAGTAAGGATAAAAGGGTATAAGGAAGGAAAGGAAGAAATGAAGTTAAACATGTATGCAGATGCTATCCTATTATTATTTACAAACCCCTTAGAGGGTGTAAGAGAAGAATATCAAGAAGAATATAAAGTCGTGGAATAATAAGAATTTATCTATTCTAGGTAGGGTTAGAGCAGTTAAAATGTTTTGGGTACCGAAATTATTATATTTATTTCAAGTAATTACACTACCCATTAGGAAAATATGGTTCAAAACATGGAATAAGGTATTTTAAAAATGGATTTTTGGAAGTAAAAGAGTTAGAACCCCAGCCATAGTAAATTATTCATCTCAAGAAGCAATGGGATGGGGAATACTGAACTTAGAATTTTACTATGAAACGTTCCAATTGAAAAATCGAATAGATATTGGATATAAGGAAAGGATTAAATGGATAAGACTGGAGAATGAAATAAATGAAGGAATAGGAAGAGAAGGGCTATTTAACAGAGATATTAACACGGCTTTTAAGAAGACAATAGGACCAAGGAAAACTACGTTAGGAATCCGGAAGAACTGGAATACAAAATGGATGCCAACATACTCAAGGTGGATGCCGTTAAAATATATGTAGGAGGGTCAAAGGGAGCCTGGTTGGTGGAAGAAATTAGGAGATCAGGGATTTTATAAATTAAAAGATATGTTTGGCTCCTAAGTTTGGCTCCATATGCCATCTTGCTTGCAACGCCTACCACGGTGAAAGTGGCCGAGGTGACCCCCTGGATTGATCATTCTCATCTGAAGCGGTCTGAGGATCATTGGAACTGTGAGCAGAATCCTTCGGACCCTCTGAAGTTGAAGATCACCAGGAACCCCTGCCCCTAGCCCCACCGGGAGGGGGTTAGGGCACGAGCCCCAGACACCCGGTCTGTTCTCACTGCACCAGAAGCCAGTGAGTCTACGCACACCCGAAGATTGAGGAACTGCACCGGCAGATGGGAGGATCTTTACCAGTTGAATTATCAGCCAGCCCTCAATTTGTGCCAGATTTAAATACAGACCAGCTGTACAGATAGTAGTAAGGAATGTGGATGGGCTAGGGAACATAATTGATAAGTGGGTAGAGTTGTTGGAGGATTACGGATGTCATATCCCCTTGTATTTTCATGATTGGTACATACCCGTTTGGATACAAGCATTACCAAGGCAGCTGTGCCATATACCCATCTACCCTTAGAAGGGTTTTGGCCAAGACCAACCTATCATAGGAGGTAAATGCCCGGAGAACCTAAAAGAACTGTTGTCGGGTTCTCTCACCCACCACCCCAAGGTGTACTTCCTCCCACCATACTGGTCACAGTAGCCTTCTTTCCTCCCCCCCCAAACCCTTTTTGAGTAGCAATAGCAGAGTGTATGCAGTGTGAATTGACCACTCCAGTTCGACCAGAACCCGGGAACCACTAAGAGGCTCTACTGGGTGCGGCTGAACGGAGGGTTGGCTCACTCTCCAGCTATGCTCTGGTCTTGGTTACCTCCAGTTCTTCTTACAGTAATAATAACTGTTCTCCTTATCTTCTTTTATGTATATAGGAAGTATTTCTTCGGAAAGACTACCCACGAGGAATTGTTGATATCCCTGGGCTCCTTGAACCCGTGGAGTTCCTTGATTATGATGAAGTTGATGTTAACCCTGATGTGCATCTTGACCTTGAGGAGACCAATGACAAAAGAAAATGTTTTTGTAAAGCATGCTAAGCAGATGTTTAAATATATGGCGAAAATGTCACCCTTTATTATGAACACCCTAGAAAGGTAGCTGACATATCCCAGGACTAATCAGGGACCCTGACATTGTCTTGGCAGGCCTACTGTATAATCAAAGTGGCCTTTTCGCGACACCTCCTTCTGAAATGAATGATACCTCCTACCGATATTTCCGGTTCTCCAGAACCACCCGGGGCTTGTGCTTTTGTTGTTATGCCTCTGGATCATGGAACGCCAAATGGAAAGATTGGCCGCATGTCCACCACCAACAACATAAAGGTTGGCTGGGAAAGTACACACAGTGCACTGCTAAGTTTTGGTTGTGGGGTTCCTTCAACGCCTCTTACCAAAGCAACACCACATCCTCAGATCTGTATCCATACTTTCCCCAATATACAGTAACTTCACCGGACAGGGATCCATCTGCTCTGGCTGGCTGATCAAGGATTCCAATCTTTGGTTCTTGTATAATGGACTAGCCACTAATTACTACCCTGGTAATTATCAGTGTGTGGGAATAGGTGCCTTTACTTTCCCTGTGACTGTGGAGGCTTTTCCTCCTCTACCCTCTCTTAGAAACAGAAAGAGGAGAGGTCCAAGGGGAACAGTGCAGTGATGAGATTTTCCTGGCCTGGTCTGTGGGTGCTGTTGGTGGAGGCTTCGTTAGCATCCTCACCATCGGCATACATCCGGGAGTTGTGGCTGAACAAAACCGTGAAGCACTATTTGCCCTAACATGCAGGTTGGAGAAAACCATCAATGCCACTACACATATCCTCCGACAGTTGCAGTCTGAGATTGAGGATTTGAACCAGATAGCAGCAGCTAATAGACTTGTTCTTGACTATCTTCTTGCCAGGAGGTTTTTGTAAAATAGTCCCGGAAGGCAAATGCAGAGTGAAGTTTCATGACCTCAACTACTGAGGATGAGTTGCCAAAATTACAGGCCCCTATAAATGATAACCATTGCTGCGTCTGTTGATTCTTGAGCATATTTTGAATGGGTATCAGGTATTCCTTATAGGTTTGCAACATACGCTTCTGATTTCTTATTGAATGTTTTTTTAAAAAATCTTAATGATTTCTTCATGAACTTTGTTTTTTTTTTAAATAATTTTTATTAATTTTCATAAAACAAAAAACACAAAATTAAACAAACAAACAAACAATACATGACTTCCCCATGCCTCCCCTTCCCTGCACCCCTGTGTCCAAAATTTTTAGCAATCCTTCATTCCTTTTCAAAATTTGATTTCCTTCATGATTTTCTTAACTTAAATATTTCCAACTATAATTCTCTAATTCTTAACCCTTGACATTTTATCAATCCGAAATTTTGCAACAGTTCTTAAGATATGATTTAAATTTTTTCCAGTCCTCTTCCACCGTCTCCTTCCTCTGATCACGGATTCTGCCGGTCATCTCTGCCAGTCCCATAAATTCAGTCACCTTCGTCTGCCATTCTTCCAGAGTAGGTAGTTCTTGCATCTTCCAATACTTTGCTAGGAGTATTCTTGCTGCTGTAGTTGCATACATAAAAAAGATCTTATCTTTTTTTGGTACCAATTGGCCGACCATGCCCAAGAGAAAAGCCTCCGGTTTTTTTACAAATGTCCACTTAAGGACTTTCTTAATTTCATTATAGATCATTTCCCAGTAGGCTTTAACCTTTGGGCAGGTCCACCAAAGATGATAAAAAGTTCCTTCACATTCATTACATTTCCAGCATTTGTTACTGGGCAAATGATATATCTTTGCAAGCTTGACTGGAGTCATGTACCATCTATAGATCATTTTCATTATGTTTTCTTTCAAGGCACTACATGCCGTAAATTTAAGTCCTGTGGTCCATAACTGTTCCCAGTCAGCAAACATAATATCATGACCTAAGTCTTGTGCCCATTTAATCATTGCTGATTTAACTGTTTCATCCTGTGTATTCCATTTCAGCAACAAGTTATACATTTTAGACAAATTCTTAGTATTGGTCTCTAACAGTTCTGTTTCCAATTTCGACCTCTCTTTCTGAAATCCTAGTTTCTTGACCTGCTTAAAAGTTTCATTTATCTGATAATAATGTAACCAGTCTCGAACTTTGGATTTTAATTTCTCAAAGCTCTGTAATTTAACTTTTTCGCCATCATATTCTATAATTTCACTATATTTTGGCCAATTAGAGTCCATGTTAAGTTTTTTTACCGCTCTAGCTTCCATTGGTGACAACCATCTGGGTGTTTTATTTTCCAACAAATCCTTATATCGATTCCAAACATTATATAAAGCTTTCCTGACAATATGATTTTTAAAACCTTTGTATATCTTTGCCTTGTCATACCATAGATATGCATGCCAGCCAAAATTGTTATCATACCCTTCCAAGTCTAAAATATCTGTGTCTTCAAGAAGTAGCCATTGCTTCAACCAGCAGAAAGCTGCTGCTTCATAATAAAGTCTTAAGTCCGGCAGCGCAAAACCCCCCCTTTCTTTTGCATCAGTTAAAATCTTAAATTTTATTCTGGGTTTTTTGCCCTGCCAGACAAATTTAGATATATCTTTCTGCCACTTCTTGAAACAATCCATCTTGTCTATAATTTGCAATGTCTGGAACAGAAACAACAATCTCGGCAATACATTCATCTTAATAACAGCAATTCGGCCTAACAAGGATAATCTCAATCTAGACCATGTGTCAAGATCTTTCTTCACTTCTAACCAACATTTCTCATAATTGTCTTTAAACAGGTTCATATTTTTGGATGTTAAATTCACCCCCAGATATTTCACCTTTTTTGTTATCTCCAAACCAGTTTCCCTTTGAAAGCTATCTTTTTCCCCCATCGTTAGATTTTTTTCCAGTACCTTTGTCTTTTGCTTATTTAGTTTAAAACCAGCCACTTGACCAAATATTTCAATTAATTCTAAAACTCTTTTTGTACTGACTTCTGGCTGTTGTAATGTCAAAACTAGGTCGTCTGCAAATGCTCTTAACTTATATTGTTTAGCTCCGAGGTGTATTCCTTCAACCAGCTGATCCCTTCTAATCATATTCAACAACACCTCCAGGACCGATATGAATAATAGAGGGGATATTGGGCAACCCTGTCGTGTCCCTTTTTCTATTGAGATTTCATCCATAACAACACCATTCACAATTAATTTAGCTTTTTGCTCTGAATATATTGCACCTATACCGTTTTCAAAACTTTGGCCTACCCCCATCCCATGGAGATTCTTCCTCATAAAACTCCAAGAAATATTGTCAAAGGCTTTCTCCGCGTCCACAAAAATCAATACTGCTTTTCTATTTAAATCAGTCTCCAATAGTTCCAAAATGTCTATAATATTCCTTACATTCTCTGACATGTCTCCCTGGGAGAAAGCCTGTTTGGTCTTTCTGAATCTCCTCTACCAACACTTTTTAAAATCTTTTTGCTAAAATGTCTGCAAAAATTTTATAATCCACATTTAAGAGTGATATAGGGCGGTAGTTCTTAACTTGATGTTTCTCAGTTTCTGTCTTCGGTATAAGTGAGATGAATGCTTCTTTCCACGATTCGGGAGCCTTTTTCCCCTCCAAGATTTGGTTACACACTTCTTTCAATGGTTGTATTAACCATTCCTTCATTGCTTTGTAGTATCTCGCCGTCAGTCCATCTGGCCCTGGTGATTTTCCCAATTGCATATTCTGGATGGCACCCTCAATTTCCTGGTTCGTGATTTTTTCATTTAAAGTCCTTTTATTTTTTTCCGAGATCTTTGATAATCCATATTTTTTAATAAATTCTTCTATCTCTTGCTCGTCTTTCGGCCCTTGTGCGTATAATTTCTTGAAGAAACTTTGGAAACAATTACTGATTTCATTTGGTTTGTTTACAGATTTCCCCTCTACTTCAAGGGACGTCACAGTATTCAACTTTTGCCTCTTTTTCAATTGCCATGACAGCAATTTCCCACATTTGTCTGCTGATTCAAAAGTTTTTTGCCTCATTTGTTTTATTTTCCATTCTATTTCTTGGTTCATCAGTTCCATGTATTGGGTCTGGTAATATTTTATTTCTCTTAAAATTTCCTGGGATTTTGGTTTTGACCTCAGTTTCTTCTCTCCTTCTTTCATCTGATTCCAGATTTTTTCTTTCTTCTCATTTTGTTGTTTCCTTTTTATCGAATTTTGTTGAATTAGAAAACCACGCATGACAGCCTTACTTGCGTCCCATATTATTCTTCTTTCCAGATCTGTTCTAAGGTTTATTTCAAAGTAGTCTTTCAGAGTTTTTTGGGCCTTTTTTACAATTTCTTCATCTCTGAAAAGGGTGTCATTCATTCTCCATCTGAAAGTTCCAGCTGTTGTCAATTTCATTTCCATCTTTACTGCATTATGATCAGAGCAGGTTTTTGGGCAGATTTCTGTATTTTTAACCCTTGGTGCCAGATTGCTAGAAATCCATATTTGGTCAATCCTGGTCCATGTCATTTTAGCTTCAGAGAAGAAGGTCCCCTCCCTTTCCAGAGGGTTCCTTGTTCTCCAAATGTCAATCAAGTCCATTGTGTCAGTCAGTTCAAAAAAGGTCTTTGGTAGTCTCCCATCCTTAGAGATTACTTGTCTTTGAGCTTTGTCCATATTTGTGGAGACGACTCCATTCATATCACCCATCATTATTATTTTATGGTCCATAAAGTCCGTTAATGTCTCATGCAACTTCTTGAAAAATTCAGCCTTCCCCTCATTAGGTGCATAAATTCCTACAATCAAAATTTTTTCTCCTTGTATTTGAATTTCCACTGCCAGAAACCTTCCTTGTTCATCTTTAAAAATCATTTTTGGTTCCCATTTTTCCTTAACATAGATCACGACTCCTCTTTTCTTAACTTTATCTGAGGAAATAAATTCCAGTCCTAATCTTTTATTTATCAAGAGTTTTCTATGTATTCTGGCAATGTGAGTTTCTTGCAAACATATTATGTCCAGTTGCTCTTTCTTTAATATATGAAAGACTTGGGTCCTTTTTCGGGGATGGTTCAGGCCGTTGCAGTTCCAACTCAGGAGTTGCAGAGACATTTTTGTTACTGGGTGTCTTTTCCCCCAACCGCTCCAAGTTCTTGTTCCTGATCAGTCGGTGCTGGGTTCAGTCCAAATGATAAATTTGCAATATCTGGTATTTCTCCCTCAGTCACAGTTCCTTTTTGAAAATCCTCGAAGTTTCTCTCCAAAAAGTGTTCCTTGTCTTGAATTGTTTTTATTTTGATTTTCTTCCCTTTGAAGTTAAAGGACAACCCTTGTGGGAACTCCCATCTGAATGGAGTATTGTTTTTTTTCAGCAAATCCACTAAATCTTTAAATTGAGTCCTCACCTCCAAAAAATATTTAGGGATATCTTTATAAATCTGTATTTGAGAATTCTTGATAATCAATGCCTTCTGGAAATGTAGGTTCAATATTTTATCTCTTTCTTCCTTGGATCTTAAGGTGATTAGGCAATCCCTTGGTTTCTTGCCTTGCTTTCTGCCAATCCGGAAGGCTGTAGTTATTACGAATTCATCTTCTTCTCCTTCTAGTTCATCAGTCCAAAATTCCTGAAATTTATCTGTGAGAAATTCCCCAAGGTTGCCCTCTTCCTCCTCTGGTACCAATCTCAATTTCAGATTTTTGCCTTTCCTCTCCAGTTCCATAAGAGCTAAGGTTGCATCATGTTCATGTACCTTCTTTGCAATAGGTACATATTTTCCCTTGACTTCCTCGGCAGTAATTTTAGCAGATTCAGCTATTTTCCTTGTTTCGGTACTTTCTTGTATCAAACGATTTATAGACTCTGTGTTAGACGATATAGTCGTTGTGTTCAAGTCGAGTCTTGTTGTTAATTCTGTCAACTTCTTGGAGTTTTCTGTAGATTGCTTAGTGAGTACTTCCAAAGATTGATTTATTTTGAGCAGTGCCTGTGTCATAGAATCCATTGATGCTGTTGTTACTCTCTCTTGTCCAGCTGCTGCTCCTGATATAGAGGTTCTTTTCTGAGCCTGCTTTTGAGCTTGCTTTGTTTTACTTCTTGTTGATATTTCATCAAGTGGCGTGCTCATAACTCAAGGTCGTTCTCACAGGAAAGTTACAAGTGGAAAATCCCAGTTCTTTACTTCAATGCTGCAGTCTCTCTTTTAGTCCTCTAGAGGGGGAAATTGTATCCAAGCCGGAATAACAAAGAAACAGTGAAGCAAGTAGCCATACAATGTCCCAAAGCAAATAAAATTCAACCCAAAGTCTTACTTTGTTGCAATTTAAAAATCTGGATCTACTAAGTAAGGTCCCGTTATTATGTTCCAGATATACTCTTACTTTGTATCCACAGTCCTCTCTTTTTGACAGTTCGTTTCAAGCGCTCTCCGTTCAGGCAGCCTGATCAAAGGTATCGGCAGCGGAGAGTTTCCGTTCGCAATTTACTTCTTCTAGCGGTTTAAATTGAGCCAATTTTTCCTTCCCCCCTACTCCCGCTTCGTGGGGGGAAGGTCCTTTCAATGTCGGGGTTTAGCAAAGTTCAAACAAGACGTTCCTTTTAAATACAGCAAGTTTTTTTCATTGCTGCGTTAATCGTGCAGTTCCGGGAGGCTGACTTCCTTAATTTTTGCCTTTCCCGTTTTCGGCCAAATCTTCTTAAAAATAGTCCGTTTTTAATATTTTGTAATTCCTACTCACAGGTTTGTTGCCAATCGGTAATTTCAGGAAGGAATCGGCGCTCTCCGTCAATGGCGACGCGGCTTCACTCCACGAGCTGGGTTGCGATCCTCAGCACCGCACTCACACCCGATGCCGCTCCGGAGCCTTTAAAAAGACTCCTTTGCGATACCGGGGGGTGCAAAGGTGCCCACCGAATCTCCTTGTCCACAGGCTTCTGCGCCTGTGATTTTAGGGGTCCCCCGCTCGCCGTAGCGGGTCAGACCCGAACTCGTGAAGCAGTCCTGCCTCGGAGCTCGAGGCAAAGACCGCCATTAAGACGCTGGCGCCGACCGGAAGTCGATTTCTTCATGAACTTTGTTCCAAAAGCTTTTTAACTCCTTACAGCCCACCAAATATGGTACATTGTTCCTATCTCGGTGTTACATCTCCAGCACACATTGGTTTTTTGCTTATAGATTTTTGCCAATTCCTTGGGGCAGTGGTTAAGTACCATCGGTAGATCATTTTCATTAGATTCTCCCTTATTGTATAGCATGCTGTGAACTTGATGTCAAATTTCCACAGCTAACATTATGTTGTGGCCAAAATCCTGCGCCCACATTATCATAACGTCCTTTAGATCTCATCCTTGAGTTCCCATTCCAAAAGTAGATCATACATCCTAGATAGGGTCTTTTTATTAATTTGTACTAATTCCTTTTGTAAGAATGACTTCTTTTCTCCAAAACTAATTTTCTTATCCTGATGAAATATATGCACTATTAGGTGATAGTGAATCTAGCCGTTACAATACTGTTTAATTTCTTCATACAATTTGATTTTTAATTGGTCCTGTTCTACCTTTATTAATTGTTGCTAAGTTGCCCAATTTGTGTCCATGTTTGTCTTTTTTACCGTTATCATCTCCACTGGGGATACCCACCAGGGTATTTTGGGCAATAATAGTCTGTGGTACTTATCCCAGACCTTGTATAATGAAATTCTGACTATATGATTTAAAAAGTCCTTATGCACTGCCACTTTGTTGTATGTTAGGTAGGCGTGCCATCCAAACCTCGTATTCCAACCTTCTAAATCTAATATATCAGCCTTCTTCAAGAAGGTGGGGTTGTTTTAAATGATTGTTAAATGTGTTATGTTGATTTAGATTTTGTATTTGTGGGCTGGAGTGTTGTTTCAGTGCTCTTGTATTGTTTATTAGTGTGCATACATTAGTCTTGTGGCTCTTTTTAGTATGTTTTTATTATTTTAATTTATATTATGTTCTGATATTTTTATTATGAATTTTGTGCAGTGATTATTCTTATTATGTATTTTGTGCTTCGTATACTTGGTGTTGTGAACCACCCTGAGATTCAAAATCAAAAAAATCAACAATCCAAAACAACATCAACCAGAAACACAACAACAACAAAAAGGTTTCCTACCGCTGTGTACGGAAGGTCGTGAGGGCAGCACCACTCCTCTTGGGCCATCCTGATGGCGCTGATGTTCCTGGCGCTGGTCCAGACTGGATCCCGCGGAGAGCAGAAGATGGTATCACTGCAGCACAACTCTGATGTCACGTTGCCTTGGCCTGGCGCTACTCCGGATGTTCTGTCAGGAGGAGAAAGAGGCTCCTTGAGAAACGTCCCCTCCAGACATTCCACCAGGTGTCCCAATAGCCCACCAGATGCCTCACTCACCTGGCATGCAGCTCAGGAAGTCCTGCGGGTAAGGTTCCCTGTGAACGCAGTGGAGCAGCCTCCTCAAGAAGCGCTGGACCCTGCCTTTCTTCCGATGTTTATAGGCCCGCTGCATGATGTTCAGGCAGCTCCTCCCTGTCTGCCTGAGCCCTTCTTCCTCGTGCTGCTGCATCTCTTCCAGCCCTGAGGGGCAAGGGAGAAAGGTTGAGCAAGGCGGAGATACACAGGAAAAGAGCCATCCATCAACAATATGAAAACAGCCGTCAGGGGAGTTTGTGTGTGAGAGAGAGCAGTGAAGTCACATGCCAATTCTCTTTGCATGTTCATCTTGTGGCACCTCTGTCTGAACATACATCTGAGAATTTGCCTTCCCCTGAAGACCTTTCTCAGCAGAAGCATCCCTCCCTGCCCTCCGTACGTCTCACTCACATGTTCCATAGGATGCCATGTCGTGATGGTGGATGAAACTGGCATCCCGGAAAGCCAGATGACCTAGAGAGAGAAAGAGGCAAGAAAAGGGACGTCATCTCGGTGCAAAGCAAGTGGAGACAGAGGCAGCTCGGCAGGAGGACAGGTATGCTCTAGAGGTCTCCACGCTCACTCAGAGCAAGATCTGGGCGCAGATGGAGGCCTACCTAGCAGGTGGCCTGGGGACATGTCCATCCTCCCTGCCATCGTTACCAAGACATTTCTGTCCATCCCTACCAGGGAAAAACATTGCTTGACTTACCCAGAAGCAGAGCTGCCACCCTGGAGACTGATGGCAGCCTGTTGGCGGACGGCTTCGTACATGTCAAGGCAGCACTCCGAAGGATGTCCTTGCTGAAGGTCTTGCTCTGTGGGCAAAGACAAAGGAGAATTGGCATCAGAGAGGCTTGAGAGTGCGGCAGAAGAGCCTTGCAGTCCCAGAGACATGCCTGGGCAAAGCTGCCAACAAAGCAGAGGGACCTTACCAGATGCTTGGCAGCCTGGTGGAGAGCAAAGTGGAGGCTAAATTTGTTGGAACGAGCCCACCACTTCACTTGTGGGGCTAGATGGCAAAGAGCCCTCCTTGCGGCCTGCAACACAAGAAGAGAAGAGGGTTACAAATTGCGGTACATAGTCTCGTAAGCTCCTGAGAACAATCCCTCCCTCCTACTGTGTAAGTCCACCTCTTTGGCCCTCACCTTGGCCACCACATCCTCGTCTTCGAGGTGAATGAGGACCACAACCAGTTCGTGAATGGCTTCCTCTTCTGTTGTTGTTATGGGAAGCCTTTGGTCTCTCACCCAGCCCCGAAGCAGCCCCAGATGTTCGATGGCTGATGCCCGGACGGAGGCTTCCTCCTGTAGGCAGAAAATATCAGAGGTTGTGTTTCTCAGCAGATCACATTCCTTCCTCCTGCCCACTGGGGTGTTTTGAGGCTGCTCAGCCCCCTATCCTCCTCCTGGGGAGACTGGGGGCAGGGGTGGCTCTCCCCCTGCGTTTTCCAGGCAGGCTTCCAAGAGAAGGTGCTCCAGAGGAACACCCTCCTGAAGCCAGAACATCTCCGCTGCATGCCAGTCTAAACCCCACCCTTCCTCTTCCAAAGCATTCCTCCTCCACCAGGTGTGATGTCATGTTTTCCCTAACACTCACATGGGCAGCCAGACCGCAGTAGGTTGCTGCCAGCATCTTCAGGTCTTCCTCTCCCAGCTCCCTGGAATGGTAGGCTTGGTCTACTAGCTCTATCAACTCTGGGAGGACATCGGCTTCTGCAGAAGGGAGGGAATCCAGCAGCAACAGCCGCAGAAGCGAAGGGTCCTACACAAAAGAGAGAATCTTTTCAAAGGTCTGAAAGGCCTCACGCCTTTTAGCACAGGCCCTTCAGTATTGTGCCAGCAAAAGAGTGCTGGACCATGATTAGAATCGAGATCTGTACCCCCCCTCCCCCCTTCCCTCCCTCCCTCTGAGCATCACTTGCCATGTCAGAGTCCAGAAGCAGGGATATCCCTCTGACGCTGAGCTTCCGGACTTGCAGGTGGTCGTGTTCCAGCCAGTTGAGGAGCTGCTCCAGTGTATCTTCACAGGGATAGACCTCCAGATGGCAGCTGAGCAGCTAAATAGGCCCAAAGAGAAAGAAACACTTCAGGGATGAGAGGCTGAGGCAGGTTCTCCTTTTACCCACCATTTGCAATTCTGCACAGAGCAAACCCACTGAAGTGAATGCACCAAAGTTTGTCATGTACATCAAATCCAATGGGTCTACTCTGAGGAGCACTAAAACAGGCAACAGTCCGTAGGCTCAAAGCCGCCCAACACTTGGCAGAAACCAAGCCAGGGCCTCCTTGCTGCACCCATTTCCTCCCGCGTCAGTCCCCCTCACCTCGATGTAGATAGCTGCCGCGACTTGTGGCATTCCGGCAAACTCCTGGTCCTCGAGAGCAGCGATGATGCTTTCCACCATGGGAGGGATCCACCAGCGTCGCTTTCCGACAGCTCTGAAATGGAGAAACAGATCTTGGTAAGGAAGGCAAAGACACCGCAGGAAGCAAACAGGGGCACAGTCCGATCCCGTGCCTTCAGCTCCATTTGCCAGACCACTGGGGAAGGTCACCGCGTTCTTCCTCTTACCTCACCATGGCAGACAACCCCTGGCTGAAAGTCTCCCGGCAGAAAAGTTGGTCAACGATGGCCGCCTCCACTTGCTCTCCAGTGGTGCCAAGAAGGAGGTGCAGAACTTCCTTAGCCCCTCTGCAACAAAAGCAAGGCCAGTTTTACCAGGAGGGTCATTGCCACACACTCAAATTCCTTCCCCATCCCTCCTCCCTAGCAGCCACCTGAAGGAGAGCCTCCCTTGCAAAACCAAGCTGGACAGGAAACCCCCCGAGGCTGAAGGGGAAAGGACTCCATTGGTCCCTTTGCAACACACTACTCACCCGAGGAATTCCTGGTCGTAATGGAAGTTCATAACCATCCCCAGGAGAGCGATGAGCAGCTGTGGGAAGTTCTGGCGCACAGCTGCCTTGTAGTCCTCCATCCTGAGGATGGCGTGCAACAGGCTGGTGAGATGTTGCTGGAAGAGATAGGGGTGCAAGTCACTTTCCCTGCTTTTCTGCAGAATACAGGAATCCCTAGATATTACCCTAGGAAGAAGGAAGCCAGAAAGCAGGTGGTCCTTACCACTTCGGTGGCAGATTCCGCCAAGGGGCTTTCGTAAAGCTGCTTGGCCGTAAGATGGATCAGTTGTTCTGGGTCGGCCGATGCTAACACCTCCTTCCACACTCTCTCGCAGTCTCTGTGAATGCAAAAACAAGAGCAATGGTCAGCTTCAAGTCCTCTGCTTGCTGCCATGCTCCAGAGAGAGGAAATGGCAGCAAGGGCTTTCTGAGCAAGCCCTGCAGCTTGCCAACCTCCCCCTTAGCCCAGTAGAACCTGGAGGGCTCCATACCCGAAAGGAAACTGGAGGAGATATTCAACCACTGTCGCCAGGTGGTGGTGCGACAAGATGGACAAAGCGAAGACGGCCATGCTTCTGCCTTGCACTGTAGGCCCCTGGCTGATCTTATAGAAGGCCTCCAGCAGCACCTTCACCTGTCAGAGAAAAGGAGAGAGTTGCTTGGAGAGTACAAGGAAGTGGGGCTGTCTGCAGGTGGATCCCTCCATCGCTCATTGAAAGAGGGACCCTTGACCTGTGCCACCACAGCCATCTTCCTTCCAAGGTACCACTCAGGGTCCTTGGAAGTATTGAACCCAGGCAGCTCCAGGGCGCCAGTTCCCCTATCCATTGTGGGCCAAGAGAAGAAGCTTGCCAGTCTACTCCCAGAAGGAGGAGGATTCCCCATCCCTGAATCCATGTTTCTCAGGACCCTTGGCTGCGGTTCTTGTCCTGACATTGCCAGGCCCCTCTCAACTAACATGTGTCCTGGCCACCCAATGGCATGAGGTGGCCTCCCCTACACCAAAGCAGAGAATCTTCTTCTCTCCTACCTTTGCAGATGCCTTACCTCCACTTTTGTGCCGCCAAACTGCTTGATGAATTCTTGCAGTAAGTGGGAGATATCCAGTGGGTTGAAGCTGCTCTCGACAACCAGGTCTCTGGCCAGGAAGCACATGGCCTCCAAGAGCTGCTCCGCGGGGAGAAAAGCGCCAAAGACCTGAAGCAAGAGAGGGAGGTCAGAGATGCCCACAGGGCAGGGCTGGGGAGCAGAAAGCCCAGGTGCTGCCTCTGCGGAACCTAGAACACGTGGCTTGAGAGACAGCGACTTACCCTGGCAAGAGAGTAACAATTATTCACGAACAGTTCAGGAACCGGTCCTCCGGTGGATCTGAGGACCTTCTCAGCTCTGGTGATAAGTGTTCGGTTCCATGATGTTCGTGGCAGCATCTCTGCAAAGGAAAGCCAAAGGGTTAGTTTGGGTCTTGCTCACCCCCACCCCATGCTGGGATACATTCTTCTAGACTTACCTTCGTTGTGCCGCAGGATGGGCAGAAGATGGCAGAGAGCCTCTGCTGCCCACTGCCTGCTCTCCGGGTCCGGATCCAATGCACAAAGGCAGGAAATCGCCACCAGTTGGCCAAAGGAGGGTGCAGGAACCGCTACCGATGGCTGAGAAGAAACCCAGAGAAGGGACTGATAAGCAACCCATCACCATTTTTCCTATAACATTTTTATTAAATCTTCCAAACATTCCAAAACATTTAGCATCCTCTACAGAAAAAAATCCAGTTCTTTTTGACTTCCCACCCCTCTTTTCCTAATGTTTGCTTTTTTCTTCTTTTCTCAGCCATTTTACTCACTATGGCCCAGCTCTGTTCTCCAAATTGAGTATGTGCTGGGATGCCTGATGGTCCCTTGGGCACCTTGCAGGGTGGGCCCAGAAGCAGCAGCCTGAAGGCCTTGACAGCCCTGCATGGTTGCAATGTTTCCCTTCAGTAAAGCCACTTCTGAGCTGGAAAGGAGGTGGGGTTGTGGGCTTCATGCCCTCCCCCTACGTACTCGGGGGCTGGCTTGCAGCCCCCGCAAGAGCAGGGAATCCTTGGGCGCGTCACCTCCCTTGCCAGCCAATCGCCTGGCCCGGGAGGTGTGGCCAGCGCTATTTAGGGCCGGCGCGCCTGAGGATTTCCCTTTTTCGGACTTCTGGGTTAGCGCCATCGGCAATGGCGGAATTCCTCTGATCCAGAGGAACCTGCTCCGCGACAATCGGGTCTTGCTGCCGCGGCGAAGGCGGAGACCCTTTAAAAATCCCAGGTGGAGGAAGCCTGGGAATGTGGGATTCGGCTGACACCAGGAGCGCCCCCCCCCCCACACGCAAGGAAACCCCTTTAAATATTTTCTGGACTACACTGTTGACTGTGGGGAATGGGACTGTGGGGAATGGGCCGATCTGCTGAGGAGAGACGGAGATATTTTTGAGTTGGAACATTCCCGAGACCTACTCCTCAATGAGAAAGGAAAGAAATTAAGAAAGAGATCAACAAAAGATAAGGTAAAGTGCAAGTACAAACAAGAAGAAGATCTGCAGAAGGGACATGGAAAAGACTTAAGAGCCTCAGACATAAGATTACCAGGTTGATGGACTAGATGGAATGGACAGTAAGGACTGACATAACCCGAGACCAGGAAGAAGAGACGCTGGAGGAAGATTGGAAGAAAACTTTTTTTAAAAAAAAAATTATTTTGGGAATTAGTGTAAAATTAATGAGCATTAGGAAAAATGTTGGAATGAAAATATTTGGCTTTAGTAGAAATGATATAAGGAATTATGCACAAATAAATATTATTTTTTAAGCTTTAAGGTATTTTATGGTAAGATAAGGTTAAAATAAATTAAGGTAAATTGAATGACAGAATATAGTGAAAGATGGAAAGGATTTGCTGAGTTAACTAATAGGTTAGACTGTTAAGACAAATTACTTAATAAAAATTGAGAAAGATGGAAAGAATTTGCTGAAACAAATAACTAAACTAGAATACAAAAAAGGAGGTGCAAGGAGGTCGATGAAACAAGTAAATGAAGGATGGAGATATGGAATATTGGATGTGTGGTTTTTTTTATTGTTATTGGTGTATTGGTTTTTATGTGGTTTTTCTTTCTTTCTTCCTTTTTTGATGTACTGTTATGTATGTTTTGTTAATTTTTTGTTGCTCTCTCTTTTGCTTTTTTCTGTAATTTTTGAAACTTCTAATAAATATCATTAAAAAAAAAAGGATTTCCCTTTTTCTCCCAGTGCCCCAGCAGCTCCGGTTTTCCCACCCTTTAGGTTTGGCTCTTTGACATTGCTATGGACTTTGGTTGCTCGCCGTCAAGGGGCCTGGTAGGAATTTTTCCCGCTTGGCAAATTGGCACCAGCCATTTGGTTTTTTGCCTACCTTGTAGCAAATCACCACAACTTCCTCAGCATTGGCGGTTAGGCATTGGTAAGGTTATTGATATCCAGATGAAAAGGGGGAAGGAAGCGCCATCACCTTCCCCCAAATTGAAGGGTAGTCCGGTAAAGGATTCCGGGGGGGGGGGGGCATTGCCATGTCTGAAGCCTATGGAGGTGAGGGCCTAAGGCACGCCCTCGAGGGGTGACCCCGGGGGAGCTCCTAGTTGATGTACATCAGCAGGACTCCCCCTCCTGGTGGTTAACCCTTGCCGGTCTTCTAGCAATCGGGCTGAAGCCGGTTAGTCGATAGGACCAATGCCTAAGCCAATACCGCTCAGTTCCTGTAATCAATAAAGTTGTGGCCTAATTTTGCCCATTAACCTAAAATACTGGTGTCCTGTGTCTTTATTTCCGTGGGGGAGGCGGGAACTCGCCATGCAACTCACATATTCCTGGATCTTCTTCAAGAGGGCGGAAAGATCTTGGAGCGCCTTCTTTCGGATCTTCCCATTCTTCATCGTTGCGACGACATCCGTAAATCTGTTCTTCAGCCGGTCCTTGCTGACGCTTTCAGGAGGAAGATCAGCCGCATCCGGAGAAGCTGTGGTTGGGATGCTGAGGGGAGAGAGGAGTAGCACTTTGTCAAAAGGGTTTATTGCCTCCCATCCTTCAAAGACCCCAAGCACCACCACCATAGAAATGGACCGGGTTGTTTTTTAAAAGGAATCGATTATGGGGGAGGGGATTAGCACAGGATTACCTTGGAGGAAGATCCTCCCCATCTTCCAGGCTGATTTCCGATATTTGATCTTCATCAAAATCAATTCCCTGTCCATGAGAAAAGAGAAACAGGAACGTCAGAATGTGAAGAATGGATCAGACCCATTCATGTTTTTGTATTGAGCAGGAAAGCACAGACGAGGTAGGTTGGGAAACAAACTGAAAATCTCTGGCCTCCATTTCCTTAGAGACCTTATTCATCCTTCTATTCATTTAAGCCTTCGGTTAAGAGTCTGGGTGTAATCCTTGACACCTCCCTTTCCATGGAGGCGCAGGTTACAACAGCCAAGGCGACATTTTTCCACCTTCGCCTCATCAAGCAGTTGGTCCCTTCCCTTTCCCGACCCAACCTGGCCACAGTGATCCATGCAACGGTCACCTCCAGGCTTGACTACTGTAATTCGGTCTACATGGGGCTGCCCTTGAATCTTTCCCAGAAACTCCAGCGGGTGCAGAATGCTGCAGCGAGGCTCCTCACGGGGTCTCTGCCATGGGAGCATATTCACCCAGTGCTTTTCCAGCTGCACTGGCTCCCGGTGGAGTACAGGGTCAGATTTAAGGTGCTGGTTTTGACCTTTAAAGCCCTTCACAGCCCAGGACCCTCGTACCTACAGGACCGTCTCTTCTGGTATGCCCCACAGAGGACCTTAAGGTCCATATATAGCAACACCCTAGAGGTCCCGGGCCCTAAGGAGACCAGAGCCAGGGCCTTCTCAACACTGGCTCCGGCCTGGTGGAACACTCTGTCTCATGAGACCAGGGCCCTGCAGGATCTGATTTCTTTCCGCAGGGCCTGTAAGACAGAGATGTTCCACCTGACCTTTGGCTTAGAATCAGTTTGATTCCCTCTTCTTAGAGCTCTCCTCCAAGTCCCCAGATACTTCTTGACTTCTTAGAGCTCTCCTCCAAGTCCCCAGATTTTGGCTCAAATGCATGGATTAGATTGGAAATGGGGATGATGAGACTGGAGGCTAGCATCTGCCTAACATCAATCTACAAATGGCTGACATTGAATCTGCTCCCCCGAGGGATAGCCCCTTTGATCCTCTGTGACCAATTCCAGTCGGGCTGGCAGACTGCAGTCCTGAACACCCTACGGAAACTGGGTTTTGCCCCTCAAGCCCTTCTAAGTCTGGGCTTGGGCCAGGCTAATGCTACGGTCAGGCAAAGAATATTAGACACCGAGAGACAGCAGGACTGTGCAAAGTGCCCCGACTATAGAATTGGAGAAATCGAGAGAGATATAGCCGCACCGGCAGCATATCTCTTCTTTCTTGTATCTAGGGATGCAAGAAGGGCCTTTACACTCGCCAGAAGTGCGGCTCTTCCCTCGCCGGTCCTGGATGGAGCCTTTAGAAGGGTCCCGTATACTCAGAGACTTTGCACCTGTCCATTGGGAGAGATAGGAAGCCCAGAACACTTGTTCTTTAGATGTCCCTTTTATGAAGAGGCACGTAGTAAGATCACGGATCCCCTACTGGTGAGGTTCGCTGACCTCCCACAAAAGCAAAAAATTGACCTTTTGCTGTTAGGCAAAGAGCAGAAGATGACCTGGATGGTCGCCAGATTCTGTGTACAGATCTGTAGGCGCAGACCATCGCCCAACTCAACATAGTCTGGCATGAAAAGCCCTGACTCTGAGTCGACTCCCTGGGATAGTTTATTGTTGTACATTTGTAGTGAAGTTAAGGATTTCAAACTTTGGTCAAGAAAGGAGCGGAGTATTGTGGGTAATCAAAAAACCACAAGAGTTATGGGAAAGAGGTCTGTTGCTTTAACCCTGCAGACCAACAGTCTCCAAATGTGTAAATTGTTATCTTAGGAAGGAAGTTCTCTAGTTTGATTTGGGGCTTGACACCTGGGGCTCCAGCTATTCACACCCACCTAGTGTTGTTATCAGTCTTTTAATTACCTGGGAATAAAGATCCTAAGAATGGCTGAGAAAGAGCGCTCTGCAACCTGCGATTTGCCCGGCTGTTAGCGTACCACCTTTGCTGGCAGCCGTCCTGTGTCTCCTTGTAATGGAGATTCCTGCTGACTTTGTAATGCGGATCTACTGAAGGACTTTGAAACTATCCTATCTCTGTCTTTGTTCTTAGAAGTGATTATCTTAGTTAGCTATACTAAACAATGTCTTTATTTTATCTGCCTGCAAGATACAAAAGATGTGCCTGCTTTTTAAGCATGTCAACTTTGTGGTTTTTTAATAAATTTTTAAAAAAGAAACTTTCTTTTGTCTTATGTGCCAGTCTGAGGGGAAATCTCAGTCCAACGCCTGACCACTTGGTTACGCTATACCTGATGAATTTCTGCCTGCAAGTTTGCAGAAGCAGCTTGCAGAGTGGGGCAACTGGTAACAAAGGAGCATAGTCTTCTCCCTTGGACTGTGCCTCCTGGTGCCCTGAGACGGAGTGGTGGCAGCATTACCATTTCTGTTGTGTTTTGTTTTGTCAAAAAGTAAATGGCTGCTGGCCTCCGTTCCAGAAACCTGACCCAGCTGGAGGGTAAGGGCAGGTGAGGGAGGGGCGAGTGGCCGGAGCCCCTTTACTACATGGTGGCAGCGGTGGGATGGAACTTCCCTGCAGAAAGGCACTTTGATTTTAAATTGGCACTTTGATTTTAAATTGGCACAATTTTTTCTTTTGTGTACTACAGGCGTTTTATTTTTTGGGGATAGAGATAGTCAGGAATTACGGAAGCCGGGGCTTCCCAGGAATACACTTTGCGTACTGTGGACGAATGGGGTCCGGGTGGAGAAGGCAGCTCCCTTCCTTCGGAGACAACGCCCCCCAACCTCCAAGTCCCAGAGCGGAATCCGCCTCCTGGTTTTTGGGAGATCCTGAGTCGGAGAGAGAGCTGGTGGATGCCAGCGAATTAAGAACTGTTCGGAAGGGTGGGCGAGAGTTCTGCAACTTGGAGAGAGTGAGGGGGGCGCCAGTTAACCAACTCTTGTCACCTCGTGAGGAAGTGGAAGCTAGGATGGCCTCCACACGTCCTAGAGGGAACTATCTTGTTTATGCAGAGCCCAAAGAGATGGAGTTTTCAGAGGGCGATGCGGTTGAGTGGGTGCAAAACCCAGGCCAAGGTGGATACCGGTGCCGTGATAAGTTTCCAAAGATGGGCCAGTCCATTCTTATAGGGCCGAGAGTCAGCCGGATGGCTTATGAGTATCAAGATCTGCGGCAGCAGCTGCAAGAAGTGTCTGTGGGAGACTACCGTCGAGAGCGTCCATCGCGCGACATTCGCAGAACAGTGAGACGGCGTTCGCCCAGCCGGCCCGGGATGGGTCTACTCGCCAGTAAGAGCTTGGGAAACTCGTGGAGCAGTGCGACAGTAGGCAGCAGAGGAGGAGGAGAAATTTCTCCCTAGACCCTCGCGTGGATACGGGGCGGAGGAACACCTGCGTCCCTCCGGATGAGCATCTCGACATCCTGTTCCAAGGTATGACTACAGTCATGAAAAGTCACGAGGAGAAAATCGCAGACAGTCTCCTCCGGGGCTAACTTTGAGCAACCTTAACTGGAGGGCATTTCTGAAATATCAGCCCCCCCACTGATGTTCTGAGTTATCTGACTCTGTTTGAAGTAACCTGCCGAGATATGGGGGTGTCCCTGAAAATGTACATGCCAATTTTGCGCTCCCTAATTTGTGGAGACCTAGCCAAATCGATGGGCCATCTCCCCTCACCCCAAATCAATGACTATGAGCGCTTAAAAAAATTAGTCATGCAAAGGCGTGGACTTCATCCTGAGAACTATGGGAGGGCTTTCCGAAAAGGGGATAACTCTGGTCCCTCAGACAGCATTGGTGTGTATTCTGCGAAAATGGCCCAGAACTTTGAACTTTGGCTTTCAGCCGAAGGTGTGTGTGGCTTTGAAGAACTTAGGCAGCTGGTGCTAATAGAGCAACTTATGCACCACCTGTCTCCAGAAATTGCGAGTTTGGTTGCTGACCAAAGTCCACGATCTTTAGAGGAGGCCACAGAATATCTTTTAGACTAAATCATTCTCATCTGGCCAACAGGGGACTGGCTGGTGGGTACAGACCAGCAGCTTCAGCTTCTGGCGGGAGGTCCGGCCCTCCCGTTAAAGATCAAAGCAGGGGTCCCCCTACTCCTGCAAAAGACTCCTCTACAGCAGGTGGGGAACGTGCTAAATTGTCTCCGAGTTCCAGACTGTGCTTTTATTGTAAGAAACCGGGGCATGTAAAAGCAGTTTGCCCCCAATTAAGTGAAAAGAAGCCTCCAGTTTTGACTTTGACTCCTGCGGTGCGCATGATCCAGGACCAAGCGGAACAGCAAAAATCAGGAACTGAGGAAAGCTCAGTCCGGAGGGGAAGGGTGGGGCAGCTCCTGACGCTATAGCTTCCAAACCAGCTGTAGCCACTTTAAGTGCAGTTATTGTGGGACCTGTGAGTTTCCGAGCACAATTCAAAGTGCTGCTGTTGACCTTTAAAGCCCTAAACGGCCTCGGCCCAGTATACCTGAAGGAGCGTCTCCACCCCCATCGTTCTGCCCGGACGCTGAGGTCCAGCGCCGAGGGCCTTCTGGCGGTTCCCTCATTGCGAGAAGCAAAGCTACAGGGAACCAGGCAGAGGGCCTTCTCGGTAGTGGCGCCTGCCCTGTGGAACGCCCTCCCATCAGATGTCAAAGCGATAAATAACTACCTGACATTCAGAAGACATCTTAAGGCAGCCCTGTTCAGGGAAGTTTTTAATCTGTGATATTTTAGTGTATTTTTGGTTTCTATGGAAGCCGCCCAGTGTGGCTGGGAAACCCAGCCAGATGGGCGGGGTACAAATAAATTATTATTATTATTATTATTATTATTATTATTATTATTATTATTATTATTATTACTGGTGCTGGTCCAAGTGTGCCTCATCTGAAGTGGGCTAATTCGAAGTTTACAGCCCCCATTGAGATCAACGGAATTGCTGTGAACTCTTTCTGAGACACTGGGTCTGACATTACCAGTGTGTCCAGAGATTTGGTTTTGCCCCTACAGATGCAGGCTAAACCCTTAAAGATTAGCCCCTATGGTGTGAATGAGATTTTTCAACCTACTGCCATTGTTCCAGTATCCTATAAGGGGTACTATGGAAACCACCTAATTATAGTACATGATCCTGAAGTGTGCAAAAGTCCTGTCCTGGTGGGGAACAATTTGGGATTTAAGGTTTACCAACAACAACTTGCGGTGAACTCTTTTTCCACCCAGGTACAGGGGATGGGAAACTGGGGAACAACACCTCAAGGTTTGAGGACTGACGGACGCCTTATCCCAGATGGGAGGGGTGAAGGTTGGGCGCCTGATGCTATAACTCCCAAAACCACTGGAACTGCTGTGACTGCTGTTCCTGAGAAATCGGTTGGGAAGAGGGTTGGCTTAATACGCACTGCCACCCCTGGTGTTAACTGGCCCACCTCAGCGTCTAGCACACCTCCCAGTGTTCACCTTCATCAAATTGTTGTGCCTTCCTTTTGAAGCATAGACTCTGATATTGTGACTCTGCCAAAAGACTTACGAAGTTTTGTCCCAGCTGAACCAGTCCGATTTTCGGAAGAGTAATCCTAGTGGTGGAAATTTAATTCCCCAATCTGCAACTGTTGATTCAGTTCCCTCCCAGGATTTTATGGGGGATCCCTTTGTTCCAGTCCCTGAACCCCAAGTTTGTGCAAACCTTACTTTGGGGGAAGGGGTTTTGAAATCTACAGTTCCTTTCCAGCAGCTTGCAACGCCCCCCCTAGCGACGCAGACTGTGAAAGATGCAAGCGTGTCCTGTCAGCCGAAAGCGGAGAGGCAAGAAGAGAAAGGGGGGCCAGCTCAGCCCAGCCAAGCCACTGTGGAGAGTTTTGAGTCCTCTGCCATGGTGGGAGATTTGGCCGCGTTTGAAGTAAAGCAGAGATTTGGTCACTCTCTCCTAGGTCATTTAGAAACTGCAGAAAAGTCTCTTTGCACCATAGAGTTTACCCCTTTTGTGCCTGAAAAAGAGTTTTTCTATCCACAGCTCAAGGACTATAAAGACCCAGTCGATATGTTTATTGTTTTTCAAAAAGTTTTGTAATGCAAATGTTTGTGTGGAGAAGAAATGGGATTTGGTGGGTCTTTTACAGAACTTTAGTCCTAGGAAACAGTGTGGTTATGTGATGAGGAAAAGTGTTTTCAGGTTTGATTGGGATTCCATCCCACCCCACCTCTGTGTTCAAAATCTGTTAGGAATTTTGGTTGAGATTTACTCAAGGAGCCCAGAGGTTGTGTCAGACCAGCCAGGTTTTGGCAAGCTCCTAGAAAATCCTTTGTCCATGCTCAGAGGGAGATGGGAGGGATTGGAAGAAGTTGAGTTAATTTTTTCTAAGTCATGGCCAGAACACCTTAAGCATGGTGCAAAGGGCTTTGGCCCGATTGCAAGATGCAAACCTGACCGTTAAAATGTATAAATGTCAGTTTGCTCAAGGAGAAGTGAATGATTTCGGATTCAGATTGGGCTTGTGAAACATCAAATCCCTGGGAGCAGAAATCCAGTGTGTACTGGAATGGCTCTTACACCAATTCAAGGGAGCCACTGAGTTGCTAACACAAGCCCTAGTACGTTTGTGGGTGATTCTAGCCCCTGACCAGCAGCCTCCTTTTGAAATGCAAACCAATGCCAGTCAAATAGGATTAGGAGAAATTTAGACCATCCCATATAGGGACGCGGGTGGCGCTGTGGGTAAAAGCTTCAGTGCCTAGGACTTGCCGATCGAAAGGTCGGCGGTTCGAATCCCCGCAGCGGGGTGCGCTCCCGTTGCTCGGTCCCAGCGCCTGCCAACCTAGCAGTTCGAAAGCACCCCCGGGTGCAAGTAGATAAATAGGGACCGCTTACTGGCGGGAAGGTAAACGGCGTTTCCGTGTGCTGCGCTGGCTCGCCAGAGCAGCTTGGTTACGCTGGCCACGTGACCCAGAAGTGTCTCCGGACAGCGCTGGTCCCCGGCCTCTTAAGTGAGATGGGCGCACAACCCTAGAGTCAGACACAACTGGCCCGTACGGGCAGGGGTACCTTTACCTTTACCTAGACCATCCCACTGCTGAACAAAAAGGTCTTTCTGATCTGGAAATAGTGACTCAAAGTTTTGAGAAAGGAGACTGGGCTGTAACTTTAAATCTTACCAGTCTCCCCCCTAAGCAAGTCGTTTACTGGCCTGGCCTTAGTACATCCAAGGCCAAGCTAAGTCCTCTGTGTTTTATCAAGAGAAATACCAAAAGGTGCCTAATTCTTTTAGAGAACATCATGCTAATACTGTGAAAATGTATGTGGAACTTGAATTTTCTTTGTTAACTCCTTTTGGAAGTCGAACACAGGTAGCCTTTGTGCACTTTGACTTCCTAGAAGGGTACAAACAGGCTAAAGGTACTTTTGATGTGTTATCCTTGTCTATCCTGTCCAGAACATCGGCTAGGAAGTTTTTTGTTATTTCACAGCTTTTTTACTGTGCCTGCGGTTTTGACCCACGATGAGTTATTTGTGCAACCCCCCTAGTTTTGGGAAGATCAGTTTGAGTGTGTTGCTAGTGATTTTTTTCTTTAAAAGGCTGCTTAACCACTCAAGCTGGAAATGTTGACATCAGTTTGTACATACTTTGTTTTGATGAAATTTAGGGACTTAACACTGTAATTTCATCTTAGAGGGGAGGGTGTAGTGAAGTTAAGGTTTTCAAACTTTGGTCAAGAAAGGAGCGGAGTATGGTGGGTAATCAAAAAGGCTGTTAGTTGAAAGGATGTTCTCTTTCTATACCAATATAGTAAAACATTGGTTCTTTTCTGTGTGGCATTCTGGGAGATTTTGGGAGATTCTGGGAATCACTATTGCCCTCCCTTCTTGCCTTTCTTGAAACACTCAAGCTTCACCTTTTTAATCCTATAGCTATCTTTCTAATCCCTCTCTGCACATACCAAAGATGTACCAGGCACACATTCTTTGCTTTAGTTCACCTAAAGTTTACACAGATATATTTTACCTCAACATATAATTGATTATGTGCTCTTATGTTATGATCATAACATTAGTAATTGCTTTAGACAAATTATAATCAATCTTAGTTATAAGTGGATTAAGAGCTTTCATACCTGTCTAAGCTCTACCTTGTTTAACAGTCTTTGAACTATTAAGATTAATGTTTATATGTAATCCTGCCTTGTACCCGCCTTATGCAAATGTTAACCAATCAACCATGAGTTTCTTTGTCTTTGTGTTGACCAATCAACCACCAGCAGATTGGTGGCAATGTTTCTATATACTCAATAAAAGAGGTTCTGGAGGCTTGCCAGAAGGAACTCTCTCCGATCAGCAAAACTCTTCGCCTGTCCTGATTCTCCATTCCTACATCTGGTGACCCCCCGACGTGATTTCGACATGATCCAGATCCCGTGCACCTAGCAATCCTCATACTTATCCAACTGGGGAAAAAGTCTAAGCGCGCTAAATTCGTAAGTATGGGAGGAAATTTATCTAGGGCTCAAAAAGTTTTTGCTAAAGATTTATTTGAAATCGTCAGGCAGAAAGAGTGTGCTGATTTTATTTCACTCAGAGAGATTGAACAAATGCTTTGGGAAATAAGTTTACACTGTCCATTTTATAAAATAGAAAATGGGTCTCTGGAAATAGAGACTTGGAGAAAAATCGGAAAAAGCCTTTTTTCAGAACCTCGGGCTCCGATCAATTGTCTGCTCTCATGGCAGAAATGTTTAGACGCTATTATTAAATTAGAATTGTCTGTTGCAAAATCAGGAATTTCCCTTTCCTCGGCTTCTTCACTTCTTGCCGTTACAGATATTCCCCCACCATATCCCCAAATTTTAACCCCTTCCCCCCCTCTTACATCTCTTTCTGCGCCTATAGAACCTAAGCCTCAGCCTGCTTCCGCCCCCCATCCCCCTTTCCCTCCCTCCTTCACATTCCTCTGGGTCACTCCTTTCTGGAGCTGTCCGAGCTGGGATTTTTCAGGCGAAACAAACAGGCCTCCTCTCTTTAGAGGAACAAGCTGCTTGGCCTGGTCAGACACCGTCACTTTTTCCCCTTACTTATCAAAACATTCCAGGTACAGCACAGCAACAAGTTTTCAATGAAATGCTCCCATACTCTGTGATGAGAGAATTAAGGAAAGCCATCTCTGATTCAGGTTTAAAATCTACTTATGTTATGGGAATGATAGAGGGTATTGCTACTTCTTATACAATGATCCCTCAGGACTGGAAAGATCTCATGCGTATGCTGTTGTCCCCGGCTCAATATGTGGTTTTTGAAAGTGAATTTAAGTGTGCTGCAATAGCCCTAGCTGATCCACAGCATACTGCAAGCCAATTGTTCGGTTCATCACCATTTGACAGTATAGTTACTCAAGCGCTGCTCTCAGCTTCACATTTCAGTCGCACTGCGTCTTGTGTACAACGTGCATTTCGTAAAATTCCTATTTCAGGACAACCTTTAAATTCTTTTGTAAATGTTAAGCAGCAGCACTCAGAGCCTTACCATCAATTTATAGATAGATTAAAAGAATCAGTCTCTAGGCAAATAGACAATGAAATAGCCCAACAAGAAGTGATGAAAAAATTGGCTTTTGAAAATGCAAATACTGACTGCAAGAAAGCATTACAGTCTATAATACTTCGCCCTAAATTTGACCTAGCGGATCTGATCCAGGCGTGCTCGGACGTTGGTAGTAATACCCATAATATGACTTTACTTGCTACTGCAATTCAAGCCAATAATAAACTGGGAAATTGCTTTAATTGTAAGCGCCCAGGTCACTTTGCTAAGCAGTGCAGGGCCCCTGGTGGAGGCGCTCATAAGGATAGTACTGTCAATAATAAAGCCAGACCTTCTAAGAAATGCCCGAAATGTGGAAAAGGCTATCATTGGGCAAATCAATGCAGGTCTCAGGGAAACTCAATTTAGGCCCCACTCTCGGGCCAGGAAAATTAGAGAGTTGTTCGCCTTTACTTTCTACTGCCAAAAAAGTTTCTAAAACTACGCCTTTTGAATTTGCAATTGATTTGATCAATCAAGAGACCAAAGACACTGCATTACCTGGTGACATTTTGTTCATGCCCAGCCAACTGGCAGGCCCATTACCTTCCAATGTCACAGGTTTAATCTTACCAAAATTTTCTGCGGCAAAACAAGGTATTCAGGTTATCCCAGGAATTTTGGATCCTGATTATGTGGGCACAATCATGGTTCAGTTTTGGAGCCATATGCCCATGCAATTAAAAAAGGGTGAGTCTTGGGCACATTTGGTGGTGCTCCCTTCTCATCCTACTGTTTCTATTGTGGATAATAATTTGCACGAGCTCTCTTCTCTTCCCCCACAGCTTTTAACTGTAATCCAGCACATTGGATGACAGAAGTTGCTTCGTAAGTATAAAATTAATGGAAAAATTTTAGAAGGTTTAATTGATACAGGTATAGATATTTCTGTGATTTCCAGTAGCTGCTGGGACCCCACGTGGCCCCTTGAATCTGCTCCTGCAGTTTGGGGCGTGGGTGGTAACCAGACTTCTTACAAAAGTGCACAGTTCCTATCTTTCTGTCTGCCTAATAGCTCTGAAACTATTGCATGTATTCAGCCTTGTGTGCTAAAAATCCATCTCAACTTGTGGGGCAGAGACTTACTGGAACAATTAAACGCTACCATCCAATTGAATGAGTAAGTTTGCTCTTCCACTTAGCTGGAAATCCAGCAACCCTATATGGGTTGAGCAATGGCCTCTTACAAGTGAAAAATTAATTGCGTTAAGACAGCTGGTTCATCAGCAATTATTGGCAGATCATTTAGAATCTTCAGTTAGCCCTTTTAATACCCCTGTTTTTGTTATTAAAAAGAAAAATGCTACCTGGAGACTTTTACACGATTTGCGGAGGATAAACCAAATCCTTGAACCCATGGGGCCTTTGCAGTGTGGTTTACCTAATCCAAATATGATACCACATTCTTATCAATTGGCTATAATAGATTTGCAAGATTGTTTCTTCTCCATCCCCCTACAGGAGAAAGATCGTAAATTCTTTGCCTTTACTGTTCCTGTATTAAATAATAGTCAACCAACAGAGAGATATCACCGAAGTATTGAATTGAATAACGATTGCGATGATTTTATTTCTCTTCCCAGTAAATCTGAATACATCTCTTTAGCTGTTTCTCTCCTAGGAGTTCCTGGATTAGCTGTGCGCAATAGCGCAAATATTAACTCTTTAGCTTGTTCTGCAGCAAAATCCCTGAATTTTACTTCTCATGCGCTTCATCTTCTGAATAAAGAACAGAATGAACTTCAACACGGGCTTCTCAAAAACCGCGCTGCGATAGATTATTTGTTAATGCTGCATCATTATGGTTGTGAACAGGTGGCCGATTTGTGTTGTTTTAATATCACTGACAACTCTAAAGCCGTTCAAAGCCAAATTCTTCATTTGCAAAATCTTACTCATCATATTAAACAAGATGTTGGGTTTTCTGGTCTCTGGGACTCTCTTACACTGGGACTTACTGCCTGGTTGCCAAACATTGCTTGGCTTCGTAGTCTTTTTCATTACGCCATAATTATTGTATGTATATTAATTTTGTTCTGTTGCTTCCTCCAATGCATCCCTAGTCTTACTAATCTCTTCTCTTGCCTTTTCTCTCCCCCTCAGCCACCCAGTAAACTGCTTGCTGCCTATTACGTGAAATGGCAACGCCAACAGTAAAAGACAGGGGAAGTGTGGGTAGAATTATTTTGGGCATATGCTGGCACACCACATATCCCAAAGTACTCTCGCCCCATCGACCCTGGTGAAATTATTTTGGGTATTTGATGGCACACCACTAATCCTGAAATACTTTTGCCTTATTCACTCAGTTGCCTTACCTCGCAAATGAAAAAAGAAAGGAGGAGATGAAAGGATGTTCTCTTTCTATACCAATATAGTAAAACATTGGTTCTTTTCTGTGTGGCATTCTGGGAGATTTTGGGAGATTCTGGGAATCACTATTGCCCTCCCTTCTTGCCTTTCTTGAAACACTCAAGCTTCACCTTTTTAATCCTATAGCTATCTTTCTAATCCCTCTCTGCACATACCAAAGATGTACCAGGCACACATTCTTTGCTTTAGTTCACCTAAAGTTTACACAGATATATTTTACCTCAACATATAATTGATTATGTGCTCTTATGTTATGATCATAACATTAGTAATTGCTTTAGACAAATTATAATCAATCTTAGTTATAAGTGGATTAAGAGCTTTCATACCTGTCTAAGCTCTACCTTGTTTAACAGTCTTTGAACTATTAAGATTAATGTTTATATGTAATCCTGCCTTGTACCCGCCTTATGCAAATGTTAACCAATCAACCATGAGTTTCTTTGTCTTTGTGTTGACCAATCAACCACCAGCAGATTGGTGGCAATGTTTCTATATACTCAATAAAAGAGAGGTTCTGGAGGCTTGCCAGAAGGAACTCTCTCCGATCAGCAAAACTCTTCGTCTGTCCTGATTCTCCATTCCTACAGTTAGCGTACCACCTTTGCTGGCAGCCATCTTGTGTCTCCTTGTAATGGAGATTCCTGCTGACTTTGTAATGCGGATCTACTGAAGGACTTTGAAACTATCCTATCTCTGTCTTTGTTCTTAGAAGTGAGTATCTTAGTTAGCTATACTAAACAATGTCTTTATTTTATCTGCCTGCAAGATACAAAAGATGTGCCTGCTTTTTAAGCATGTTAACTTTGTGTTTTTTAAAATAAATTTTAAAAAAAGAAACGTTATTTTGTCTTATGTGCCGATCACTACCATGTTTTTCGCACCATAGGGTGCACCAGACCATAAAAAATTATTCTGAAGCCCAGAAGCCAGAACAGCAAGAGGGATCTGGCTTCTGGGATACCGTGCGGCTGTCCTGGCTTCTGGGATAACCGCGCCAAGCCTCTTCAGGGCAGCGGGATGAAGGCTCCCCCTGCCCAAAGAGGCTGCGCAGGGCTAAGGCAGAAGCCAGGAGGGAGAAGGCGCAGCGCCCTTCAGCGAAGCTGGAGAAAGAACAGAATGAGTCCCTTCTGTTCCTCCTCCGGCTTCCAGGACAGGTGCGTCGCTCAAGGGGCTCTGCGCCTTCTCTCTCTCTCAGGAGAGGCGCTGCACAGAGAGGGAGAAGGCGCAGCGCCCCTTTAGCAAAGCTGGAGGCCTCCGGCTTCTAGGTCAGGCACGCCGCCGCGAAGCCAAGGAGCCTACATTCGCTCCATAGGACACACACACATTTCCCCTTCATTTTTGGAGGGGGGAAAGTGCTTCCTAGAGAGCGAAAAATACGGTACTTGGTTACGCTATACCTGATGAATTTCTGCCTGCAAGTTTGCGGAAGCAGCTTGCAGAGTGGGGCAACCGGTAACAAAGGAGCATAGTCTTCTCCCTTGGACTGTGCCTCCTGGTGCCCTGAGACGGAGTGGTGGCAGCATTACCATTTCTGTTGCGTTTTGTTTTGTCAAAAAGCAAATGGCCGCCGGCCTCCGTTCCAGAAACCTGACCCAGCTGGAGGGTAAGGGCAGGTGAGGGAGGGGCGAGTGGCTGGAGCCCCTATACTACAACAAATTATTTCTCAATTTATTGTTGTACATTGTTTCAATTGTCTGTTTTAACCATATTTGCGCAGCAGTTTCTAATGTTGTGAGGGTCCTCTATTTCAGAGGCTTCTACTCTGCAGCCTCTTATAGTTGTTTTAACTGTGAGTTTTTAAGTTCTTATGCTCTTACAGTTGTTTTAACTGTCTTTGTTTTTTTTAGTTCTTATCTGTTTTAATTATCAGTTTTTATCCATCCATTATCCGTGTTTAATCTTGTATTTTATTCAGATGTTTTATCCTATGCCTGTTTCTTGGTCCTCATTTGCTCTAACAATTATCGGTTTTAAAAAAATAATCCTAACTGCTACTTTATTTATATGCTCTTTCTTTTTTTATCCTGGTCTGTGACCATAATAATAACAATAATAATAATAATAATTTTTATTTATATCCCACCCTCCCTAACAACAATAAAACAGTACAACACAACACTCTAAAATCATTCATTATAAAATTAATTCGAATCAAACCACTGGCAACCATTGGGCCAGAGCTCATAGAGCTAATAAAGTTCATACAAGTAGGTTCCAGAGTTAAGTCCCCTGGCCATGGCAACCTACACTTACCTCCAGGAGTCTTCGGGAAGCCATCCTTAGGCCACCTCCTCCAACCTCGAGATGCTGAGGAACCTCAAATGGTCACAAGCTCCGTTGCTAGGCAACAGCAGTTGAGAAGATGGAATTCTCGGCCTCAGTGCCAAGGCTCTAGGAGAGGCCGTGTGGCCTAGTGGTTAGAACAATGTGAATGCCATGCAACGCTAGGGTGATATATATTCTTTGAAATGTACAGTTTAATACTTTTTCTATTATTTGTATCCTGCAGACTCTTGTTGTCTCCTAAAGAAGCTGACAGGATTGCTCCCCTGTACTTACTTATGTGTTTGCCGTGTACATTTATGAACGTTTATTTTATATTCGGGGCCTTTGAATTCTTAACTCTGAACTCTGGATTAATAACATTTTAGGAATCTTCCAGAACGTCTAATTCTATTGCTGGGAAGGACTCCGTGAGCCCGGTCTATTTTAGGAGAGAGGGTGGTATGGGGTTGGGGCAGGTGAGATGGAGCTGCTTGGCAGTGGCTGTGTCGTATGCCGAAAGCGTACGCTTCAATTCCCGTGACCCACCTCCTTCACTTACTAGTTTCTTGGGGTTGGGGCTAAATCCATGATGGGTCAGAGAAAAATGAGCAGTGGCAGGAACCAGTCAAAGCAAGGCAGATCTTAATTTTACTGTTGCGACAGAGTTTCTCACCTTACATGTTGCATGGAGGTGAGGAGCCAAGACAAGTGTGTGTAACAACTTTTAAAGACTTGATAATAATAATAATTTGTTTTTTTATACGCCCCCCCTTCAATCTGGCTGGGTTTCCCTTAGCCCCAGAGGTTTTTGACTTTTTTGAGTCCACGGCTCCCTTGACCAACTACATTCTTTCTATGAGGCTCAGGAGCCCAGCTACATCACCCCTTGCCAGCAGAGCTGGCAGCCTCTCGTCCTTTTTCTGACTCCTTCCCTTGTGGAGTGTCCCCTCTTCTCCTCTCCCCTCTCCTTAGGAGTCCTCTGGACAGCCACAGCTGCCGCCCCTTCCCTAAAGAGAGGTGCCTCCTCATGCTGCCCCACAGGGGCCTGGGAAGTACCCCCTTGCCAGCTCCAGAGGCACCGTTCGCCTGGGGAGCTTGTAGCCAGGGGTGCTGGAACAAACAGCTGTGCAAACCTTTGGAGGCAGAGATGCAAGAAGGCATGGGGGGAGAAAGAGGGACAGAGGCCAGTGTTGCTCCCAGCACCCTTGACCAAGCACCCTTGACCATTCAAGGCACCAAAGGGTGCCACAGCACCCTGCTTGAAAACCACTGCCCACCCAACAAGCATCAGACATGCATCACAGAAAGAGGCAGTCTTGTCTCCTGGCTTGTCTCTTGTCATGATACCTGACAATGTTTGCTGGTTGCCCTTTCCTGACCAGTCTGAGCCTTTCCCTTGAAATGGTAAATACCTCAGTTCTTGAACCCATTGTCACAGATCTACCCCTATTTATGTGAGATGTTTATAGCTTTTGAAGGATGCGTGCCTTTTTTCTAGGGTGTGTGCCTGCTATGTGTGCACTTTAAGATTTGTGTAACACTCATGCCAACTTTGGTTGCCCAGCGCCTGCAAGCCCCCTACTGTGACATCATAGAATAATAATAATAATAATAATTTATTTATACCCCGCCCTCCCCAGCCAAGGCCAGCCTCAGAGCGGCTTACAAGCAATAATAAAAACAAGATGAATGATTACAAACTTAAAAACAAAAATAAAATACAACATTAAAATAATGGAACATTAAAATGTAGCCCATCGCAGGAGGAGAAGGAAAAGAAGGAAAAAGAAAAAAAGAGAGAGAGGGAGGGAGGGAGGGAATCAAATTGGCTCCAAGCCAAAGGCCAGGCGGAACAACTCTGTCTTACAGGCCCTGCGGAAAGAAATCAGATCCTGCAGGGCCCTGGTCTCATGAGACAGAGCGTTCCACCAGGCCAGAGCCAGTGTTGAGAAGGCCCTGGCTCTGGTCGAAGCCAATCTAACTTCCTTAGGGCCCGGGACCACTAGGGTGTTGCTACATATGGACCTTAAGGTCCTCTGTGGGGCATACCAGAAGAGGCGGTCCCATAGGTACGAGGGTCCTAGGCCGTGAAGGGCTTTAAAGGTCAAAACCAGCACCTTAAATCTGACCCTGTACTCCACCGGGAGCCAGTGCAGCTTGAAAAGCGCTGGGTGAACATGCTCCCATGGCAGAGACCCCGTGAGGAGCCTCGCTGCAGCATTCTGCACCCGCTGGAGTTTCTGGGACAGCTTCAAGGGCAGCCCCGCGTAGAGCGAATTACAGTAGTCAAGCCTGGAGATGACCGTCGCATGGATCACTGTGGCCAAGTCAGGGCGGGAAAGGTAAGGAACCAACTGCTTGATGCGGCGAAGGTGGAAAAATGTCGCCTTGGCTGTTGCTGTAACCTGCGCCTCCATGGAAAGGGAGGCGTCAAGGATTACACCCAAACTCTTAACGGAAGGCAATGGCACTAATTAGTTTCAATCGGCTCCCACGAAACCATCCAGCCACAGCTTCCAAGCATCTGGTCAGTGTGTTCGGGGTCGAGTCGGTGTGGCCATCCATCAGCAGATAGAGCTGAGTGTCATCAGCATATTGGTGACAGCCCAGCCCAAAGCTCCGGATAATCTGGGCAAGGAGGCGCATAAAGATGTTAAAAAGCATCGGGGAGAGAATTGCGCCCTGCGGCACTCTACACACCAAGGAGTGGCGTGACGACATTTCCCTCCCTAGTGCCACCCTCTGTCCCCGACCAGAGATAAAAGAGCACAACCAGTTACGGGCTATGCCCTGTATCCCCACGTCTGCGAGGCGGTGGTCCAGAAGATCATGATCGACCATGTCAAAGGCTGCTGACAAATCTAAAAGGATCAGCAGCCCTGACCCGCCTCGATCCAGTTGTCTACGGAGATCATCTGTATAGTGTCTGAAACAGTACAGGAGAGCAATCCTGAAGCCATTTTGTCTCTCCCAAATTGACCTCAAATATTTCTCTGCAAGGAGGAAGGAAATGGGAAAAGCTTTCCAATTGTCTTTGGACTGTAGGGGCTTACACCTCCCTGTAAATACAGTCTGGCAAGTATCTGCTAAGCTGAGCACACTATCAATATGCATAAGAGATTCAGAAACTAAATATTTACTATCTCAAAGGCATGGCCAGGCTACTCAGAAAAGGCAATCAGATAAGGCATTATCAGGTATCCTGGCAGAGAGGAGAGAAGCAACACACTCAGATTTCTGCTGCGGACCACTTCTTTCGTGATGTATGTATGATGTTTTGGGGGGTGGTCTTGAGCTACAGGGTAAAGGCAATGGAACCCCTGACCGTTAGGTCCAGTCACGAACGACTCTGGGGTTGCAGCGCTCATCTCGCTTTACTGGCCGAGGGAGCTGGCGTACAGGTTCCGGGTCATGTGGCCAGCACAACTAAGCCACTTCTGGCAAACCAGAGCAGTGCACGGAAATGCCATTTACCTTCCCGCCAGAGCAGTACCTATTTATCTACTTGCACTTGGACGTGCTTTCGAACTGCTAGGTGGACAGGAGCAGGGACCGAGCAACGGCAGGTCACCCCGCCGCAGAGATTCGAACAGCTGACCTTCTGATCGGCAAGCCACTCGCATGGCACTACAGGGTTTTCAAAAGTCTATATAAGAGCTTGCACACCAGTGTTCTGGCTTCCTCTCCTCCCTCCCTGCGTGGAGTGAGTGGGGGACCCTGTTGCAACAGTTTAATAAAGATCAGGCTTACTAGCTGCTTTGCTTCTCAATATTCTCTGGTTGGCCTCTGTTATTTTCTCCTACCAATAGGGAACCTACAAAAGGACTCTATATTGGCTCTTGGATACCCCATAAGGGAGAAAGGAGCAGGTTTTTCTTCTCTTATAACACCACCCTTACAGAAAGGTGGGGCTGTCAACCCTAATATGTATTCGTCTCCTGGATAAGGTGGCTATTCACCCAGCAGCTCAGGGTAGATTACATGATGCAGCCACATTTGGGATCCTGTGTCCATGTGCAACGGGATGGCCGAGCACCCACAGGGGAAATTTTGTGGGGGCCCAGGCCCCCAGCCCTCCCCCAGATGATGCCAGTATGGGGGATCAAATTGTCCCCATTTTATCAATGCGTCTCTGGGCAGAGGGGTCTGTCATATGTATTCTTTTCTGAAGAAGGCAGCCCACACCTCTGTCTGTCTGAAAGATAGTGAAAATATTGTTATAGCTGGGCCTGCAAGCACCCACATTTGGACCCACAGGGAGTTGGCAAAGAACAGGTGTGCTGTTGCCATACAAACCACCGGGTGGGCCTTGCCCATCTCCTCCCTTTGCCAAATTCTGCATCATCCTAGAGGTGTAAAGAAGAACAAGAAGAACAGCCTTTTGCCAGAGTCTGGAGGTCTTAGCTGGGAAGAGACACAGAGTCTTTTCCTGCTCTGTGCTGGACCCAAAGCCATGGTTTTGGAGTCCTCCTAGGAACCTATACTGGGCAAGCAAGATCTGCTGGAATGTTACTGCTGTGAGCCCTTCCATCCTGTTATGTACTGAGTTGAATAGGATCCAAAAGGCAGCAGTCTGATTGGTCCTAGAACAATAGGATTAAGAATGCAGCAGTTTGATTGGTCCTAGAACAATAGGATCCAGAATGCAGCAGTCTGATTGGTCCACAGGAGCCACCCAATCCAGCTCCAGGTGGAAGGGAATCTGCAACCTGATTGGCCTACAGGAGAATCCTGGAATTAGCCAATCACGTGGGGCCCATTGTGTAAATAATGTACATAAGGCAGACATTCTGGGGGAAATTCCATTCTTCCTCACCACTATGAGCTGAATAAAGAGCATGAAATCCACTCTCGACTCTGAGCATATTTCACATCCTCTGCTCAGACTGTATTTCTGTGAGAAAACAAAACCATATATCCTAAAGAGCCCACAGTGAGCTTCGTTCCAAAGGACCAGCACCCTATGCATAGCCTGAAACCTCTCACTGCTCAGAGTTTGGGCTGCATGAAACAAGATGACTCCTTTTGTCAGTGCTACCAACAAAACTGCAGGAAGCTGAAACAGGGTGTCTGAAGAAGGAATATTTCAGAACAAGCTTGCGAGGAGTCCTCTGCACAGGCAAACAGACAGAGTGACTGAATAATACATTTCCACAGCAGTTTGGGGACAGACAGCTGAGCACAAGGCTCCCTTTAAAGTAGTGGCTCAGAGAAGGCACTCTCTGCTATGAATAAGTGAAAGCTCCTGTTTCTGAGGGAGGTTGATCGGGGGGGGGGGGTTCATCCAAAGATGTTGGGGGAAAGCCTTAGGAGTGCATCGTCATTCACACTGGGCAATAGATATCGGTCATAATATAGACATGGAAGCATGGGAGCGATTGTGGAATACAGATATAAAATTTACAGCATGTTATGGTTTATGATGGTGACAGCAGTCATGAAATTAAAAGATGCCTGCTTCTTGGGAGAAAAGCAATGACAAACCTAGACAGCATCCTAAAAAGCAGAGACATCACCTTGCCAACAAAGGTCCGTATAGTTAAAGCTATGGTTTTCCCAGTAGTGATATATGGAAGTGAGAGCTGGACCATAAAGTAGGCTGTTCGCTGAAGAATTGATGCTTTTGAATTATGGTGCCGGAGGAGACTCTTGAGAGTCCCATGGACTGCAAGAAGATTCTTAAGGAAATCAGCTCTGAGTGCTCACTGGAAGGACAGATCCTGAAGCTGAGGCTCCAAGAATTTGGCCACCTCATGAGAAGAGAAGACTCCCTGGAAAAGACCCTGATGTTGGGAAAGATGGAGGGCACAAGGAGAAGGGGACGACAGAGGACAAGATGGTTGGACAGTGTTCTCGAAGCTACCAGCATGAGTTTGGCCAAACTGCGGGAGGCAGTGGAAGACAGGAGTGCCTGGCGTGTTCTAGCTCATGGGTTCACGAAGAGTCGGACACGACTAAACAACTAAACAACAACACGGTTTAAGAGAAAATTAAATGAAAATGATATATCATTGGTATCTAACACCAAGTAAACTGGCAAAAATGTATAAATCTAAATCAAACATGTGTTGGAAATGTAAAGAGAGAGAAGGTTCTTTTTATCATATGTGGTGGCCTTGTAGTAAGGTTAAAGCTTACTGGGAAATGAAATGAAGGGGAAATGTGTGTGCGTCCTATGGAGCGAAGAAGCCATAGCCCCGCGACCCTCTCCTGGCTGGAGAGGTGACGTGAGGCTATGGCAGCAGCCTCTCCGCTGCGCCTTTCCGCTGCTCCCCGACCTGCTCTTTGGGGCTGGTGGTGGGCTTCCCCCTGCCAGCCCCAAAGAGCAGGTCGAAAGGAACCTGAAGCCTGGAGAGCGACCCCTTCTCGCTCTCCAGGCTTCCAAGGTAGCCGCATGAAGGTGACGGAACGCACCTTAAACGGCACCTTGTTTTATAGGGGGAAAACAAGAGGGGGGAAATTCTCCCCCTCTCTGCACAGCGCCTCCTGCCACTTTGCTGAAGGGGCGCTGGGCAGAGAGGCAGAGAATTTATTTTCTTGTTCTACCCCCTCTAAAAGAAGGTGCGTCCTATAGAGCGAAAAATACGGTATTTGATTTTAATTTGTAAATTTTAGCCAATTTTCCCCGTAGTTAAGTACCATTGGTACACCATTTTCATGAAATTTTCTCTGATTGTGTAACATGCCGTGAATTTAATATCATATTTCCATAATTTCTCCCATTGGTCCAGCCGAATTACATATATCACATGCCCATTTAGTCATAACTTCTTTTACTTCTTCATCCTTTAATTCCCATTTTAATAATAAATTATACATTTTGGATATATTCTTTTTTGAGTTTTGGAATAATACTTTTCGAAATTTTGATTCTTCTTTTTCAAATCCTATTGCTTTATCCTGATTGAATATTTGGGCAATTTGGTGATATTGTAACCATGTGGTCCAAGATTGGGTCACCTCTTCATATGGTCTTCGTTTTAATTGGCGCTGTTCCTCCTTTAGGAGCTGCTGGTGGGTTGCCATTCTTCCGATCATATTTTTCTTTTTAACCAATATTACTTCTAACGGGGAGACCCACCATGGGGTTTTCGGTTCTAACAACCTTCTATGTCTCACCCAGACCTTGTATAATGCATTTCTAATTACATGACTGAGAAATTCTTAATGTACTGCCCCTTTGTTGTAAATTAGATAGGCATTCCAACCGTATCTGTTGTTCCATCCCTCCAAGTCTAAAATGTCACTATTATCTAACTTAATCCAGTCTCTGATCCAACTAAAGCATGCTGCATCGTAATATAGTCTCAGGTCTGGGAGTCCAAAGCCTCCCCGCTCTTTTATATCGGTTAATAATTTATGTTTGATCCATGGCTTTTTGCCTTGCCATATAAACTTTGTTAGGTCCATTTCCCATTTTTTTAAACAATCATCTTTACCTATTATGGGAATGATTTGAAAAAGGAACAAGAGTTTTGGTAAAATATTCATTTTAATAGCCAAAATTCTACCCCAGTGTTAAATTCAATCTTGTCCAAATTTCCATTTCTCTTTTTGTTTCTTCCAAAAAAAAATTTATAATTATCTTCAATCAAATTTATATTTTTCATTGTTATTTGGATTCCTAAATATTTCACTTTTTTTACAATTTGTAATCCAAATTTTTCTACCAGTTCCTTTTTCTCTTGGTCTCCCATGTTCTTTACCATTAGTTTCGTTTTTTCTTTATTCAAAGCAAAACCTGAAACCCTTCCAAAGTTTTCCATCTTTTCTAGAGCCTTTGCTATGCTTTCCTTTGGATTTTCCACCATTAACACTAAATCATCTGCAAATGCCCTTATTTTGTATATTTTCTCCCCTAGGGATATTCCATTTATTTCTTGATCCAGTCTGATTTCTTGATTTAGTATTTCCAAAACCAAAATGAATAATAATGGTGAAAGTGGGAACCCTTGTCTGGTGCCCTTCTGTATTTTAAAATAATCAGTCATGTCATTATTTATTATTATATTTGCTTCTTGTTGTTCATAAATTGCTTTTAACCCTCTTGTAATTTGGTCTCCCATGTCCATCTGGTCTAATAATACTTTTAGAAATTTCCATGAAACTTTGTGGAACGCCTTTTCCGCAGAGGTTTTTTGAGAGAGTTAGAGTTAGAGTTGTTGAGAAGACAGTCTGGAGTTATAAGAGACAGAGAAGATAAGTCTGTGGGTTGGGCTAGTCTGGTGTGAGAGAGGGAGAGAATTTGTTAAGAGGAGTCAGTCAAACAGTTGAGATAATCAGTCAGAAGGTATTAGGAAGGTATAGGCTGGTAAAGAAACTAAAGTTAAGATAGTAAAGTTAAAGGGACCCCTGACCATTTGTGGCCCACTCATTTCGGATCAGGGCAGCCACTAAAGCGGTACACTTAGGCCTACCAGCTGAAAGGATAAAGGATCTGGGTCGATGGGAGTCAGATGCTTTTAAAGGGTACATTTGGAGGCCTTTATGACTGTTTTCATCACCCCTGACCCCTCCTGGTTATGCTCTTTTCCTTTTAGGTGACGTGGTTGTGTGCGTTTGGATCATAGGCCATAGTATCGTCCACTGGGCCAGAAACCGTGCTGTCAGCCGTGGCCAGGGGTGCGGGTTGGATCTGCCAAAAAATGTTGAAATCTCCTGGATCACTCGCCGTGGAATGCGTTGGGCGGAATTTCTGCCAGCAGTAAAAGCTAGAGCCACCGTGAAAGGCCCACCCAATGCCCTTGTCATTCAGCTGGGTGAAAATGATTTGGCCAACCGGAATAGCGTGGACTTAATGTGGAACATTTTCGATGATTTTGAGGATCTGAGGATTTCTTTCCCAAATTTAGTCATAATTTGGTCATCACTGTTGGAAAGGTGCACTTGGAGGGACTGTCGATGCCCTATTGCTATGAACAAACCCAGAAAGATCCTGGAACGCTCAGTGGCGCGTAGAGTGGCAGCGCTGGGGGGAGGGGGGGCTCATTGATCACCGCAACATCCAGTTCAGCAAGGTGACCCTCTACTGCGAGGATGGCGTGCATCTTTCCAATGAGGAAAACAATGTTTGGTTGGCTGACATATCTGCGGGGATTAGGGACTGGTTGCAGGTCTGAGGGTATTGGCGGTGAGCTTTGCTCCAGTGGTGGTTAGGCATTGGTATGGGTATTGTTATGTAGATGTATGGGGGGGAGCGCCATCACCTCCCCCAGATATTGAAGGGTAGTTTGGTAAAGGATTCCGGGGGGGCTTGGCCCCATTGGAAGCCTATGGAGGTCAGGGCCCAAGCCACGCCTCCGAGCGGTGACCCCAGGGGAGTGCCTAGTTGATCTTGGTTGGTCTGAACCGGTCCAAGACTGCTTGGCACTGGCTCAGACTGGTTTGAACATGTCTAGGCCGGTTTGAACCGGTGTAGGCCAGTTTGTGCTGGTCCAAGCTGGTTTGAACAGACCAAGCCTGTTTGAAGAGTTCCAGACAGCCTCGAGCAGGTCCAGGCTAGTTGGAGCAGGTGCGGGTCATTTGAATCTGGCCCAAGCTGGTTAGAAAAGGTCCAGGCCGGTTGGAGCAGGTGCAGATCATTTGAATCTGGCCCAAGCTGGTTAGAAAAGGTCCAGGCCGGTTCTCTTTTTTTATATAATATTTATTCAAATTTTAAAGATTACAAAAAGAAAAAAGAAAAAAAAAGAAAAAAGACAGAAAAAAGACAGAAAAAATACAACAATTGAAAAAAAACAGATCAAACCTTTACATCACTTGCTTTCATTCACTTACTTCCTTGACCTCCTCCCACCTCCCACTTTTGTATTGTAATTCCGTTAGATATTTCAGCAAATCCTTTCCAGCTTAGTTTTTATCTTAATAATTTATCTTAATATATTGTGATTTTGCATTCTCTTCTTTCACCAATTCATTTTGTATCTTTTCTGCTTTATATCTTTATATCTTTTCTGCTAAAACCACATAATTCTATTCCAACATCTTTCTAACATTCCTTAATTTTACAATATTTCTGAAGATAAACTTTGATTTTTTTTCCAATCTTCTTCCACCAACTCTTCTCCTTGGTCTTGGATTCTGCCAGTCATCTCAGCCAGTTCCATGTAGTCCATCACCTTCGTCTGCCATTCTTCCCTAGTGGGTAGATCTTGTGTTTTCCAATACTTTGCGATAAGTATTCTTGCTGCTGTTGTGGCGTACATAAAGAAAGTTCTATCCTCCTTTAGCACCAATTGGCCGACCATGCCCAAGAGAAAGGCCTCTGGTTTCTTCTGGAAGGTATATTTAAATACCTTTTTCATTTCATTATAGATCATCTCCCAAAAGGTCTTAATCTTTGGGCACGTCCACCAAAGGTGAAAGAATGTACATTCAACCCCTTTACATTTCCAACATTTATTATCGGGCAGATGATAAATTTTTGCAAGCTTGACTGGTGTCATGTACCACCTGTAAATCATTTTCATTATATTCTCTCTTAAGGCATTACATACCGTAAACTTCATGCCTGTGGTCCATAACTGTTCCCAGTCAGCCATCATAATGTTATGTCCAACATCTTGTGCCCATTTAATCATAACAGATTTAACCATTTCATCCTGTGTATTCCATTTCAACAGCAAGTTATACATTCTTGACAAATTCTTAGTTTTAGGATCTAACAATTCTGTTTCCAATTTTGATTTTTCCACCTGAAAACCAATTATCCAGATTAAAAACCTCCCTTATTTGATAATAATGAAGCCAGTCTCGTACTTTGTTTTTTAATTTGTCAAAACTCTGCAGTTTTAATCTGTCTCCTTCTTGTTCCAAAATTTCCCAATATTTCGGCCAGTTTGCCTCCATATTGAGTTTTTTCAGAGCCTTAGCTTCCATTGGTGACAACCACCTTGGAGTTTTATTTTCAAGCAGGTCCTTATATCTTATCCAGACATTAAACAGTGCTTTCCTGACAATATGGTTTTTAAACGCTTTATGTGCTTTGACCTTGTCATACCACAAATATGCATGCCACCCAAAGACATTATTAAAACCTTCTAGGTCCAAAATGTCCGTGTTTTCAAGAAGCAGCCATTCTCTCAGCCAGCAAAAGGCAGCTGATTCATAATAAAGCTTCAGGTCTGGCAGGGCAAATCCACCTCTTTCTTTAGTGTCAGTTAAAATCTTAAATTTTATTCGAGGCTTCTTGCCCTGCCAGACAAATCTAGAAATATCTCTCTGCCACCTCTTGAAACAGTCCATCTTGTCCAAAATTTGCAATGTTTGAAACAAATACAACATCCTTGGCAATACATTCATCTTTATCGCAGCAATTCGGCCTAGCAATGATAACTTCAAATTTGACCATATTTCTAGATCCTTTTTCACTTCCATCCAACATTTTTCATAGTTATCTTTAAATAAATTCACATTCTTAGCAGTCATATTGACCCCCAGGTATTTCACTTTCTTAACCAATGTTAATCCTGTCTCCTTCTGAAACCTCTCTTTCTCAATCACTGTTAAATTTTTCTCTAACACCTTCGTTTTCAGCTTGTTCAACTTAAAACCCGCAACCTGACCAAATTCTTGAATTAATTGTAATACTCTTTTAGTACTGGATTCTGGCTCCTGTAATGTCAAGACTAAATCATCAGCGAGTGCTTTCAATTTATACTGTTTGGCTCTGACTTGTATGCCTTTAACCAATTGGTCCCTTCTAATCATATTGAGCAAAACCTCCAGGACCGATATAAAGAGCAATGGGGAAATTGGGCAGCCCTGTCGTGTTCCTTTCTCAATCTTAAATTCTTCTGTAATTACACTGTTCACAATTAATTTTGCTTTTTGTTCTGAATAAATTGCACCTATACCGTTTTCAAAACCTTGACCTACCCCCATTCCCTGTAAATTTTTCTTCATAAAGCTCCAAGAAATGTTGTCGAAAGCTTTCTCCGCGTCCACAAATATCAAAACTGCTCTAGTATTAATATTCACTTGTAATTTTTCTAAAATATTAATTATATTCCTTGTATTATCTGACAAGTGTCTCCCTGGGAGAAAGTCCGCTTGATCTGTATGAATTTCTTCTACTAATACCTTTTTAAATCTTTTAGCCATGATTTCAGCAAAAAATTTGTAATCCACATTGAGCAAAGATATGGGGCGGTAGTTCTTAAGCTGTGTCTTCTCAGACTCTATTTTCGTTATAAGTGTAATATATGCTTCTTTCCACGACTCTGGTGCCTTTTCCCCCTCCAATATTTCATCGCAAACTTCCTTCAAAGGCTGTACTAGCCATTCTTTCAAAGATCTATAATATCTTGAAGTCAAGCCATCCGGCCCTGGAGATTTGCCCAATTTCATATTCTGAATGGCTCCTTCCACCTCTTGATCTGTTATTTTATAATTCAGCATTGACTTATTCTCTTGAGAGATTTTTTGTAGTCCATTTATTTTCAAAAATCGGTCAATATCCATTTCTTTCTGGGTCTCCTGTGTATATAACTGTTTAAAATACTCCTGAAAACACTTCCTAATCTCCACAGGATTCTGTATATTCTTTCCCTCCACTTCCAAATTAGTAATAGTATTAAGTTTTTGTCTTTTTTTCATTTGCCAAGCCAGCAGTTTCCCACATTTGTTAGCCGATTCAAATGTCTTTTGTCTCATCTGTTTACTCTTCCATTCTATTTCCTGATTCATCAATTTCATATATTGTACTTGATATAACTTTATCTCTTTCAGGATCTCCTGTGATTTTGGTTTTGCTCTCAGTCTCTTTTCTCCTTCCTTTATTTTCTCCAAAATTTTACCCTTTTTTTTCGTTTTGAGCTCTCTTCTTAATTGCATTCTGTTGTATCAAAAACCCTCTCATAACTGCTTTACTTGCGTCCCATATTACTCTTTTTTCAACAGTGGTATTCATGTTTATCTCAAAATAGTCTCTCAAGGTTTTTTGGGCCTTTTTAATCACTCCTTCATTCCTAAACAAGGTGTCATTCATCCTCCATCTAAAGGAACCAATTGGTGTTAGTTTCATTTCCATCTTCACCACATTGTGGTCGGAGCAAGTTTTGGGGCAAATTTTCACTTTTTTAATCTTCGGAGCCAGCCCCCTAGTTACCCAAATTTGGTCAATTCTTGTCCATGTCATTTTGGCTTCAGAGAAGAAAGTTCCTTCTCTTCCCAGGGGATTCTTAGTTCTCCAAATGTCAGCAAGGTCCATATTGTCAGCCATGTCAAAAAACATCTTTGGTAATCTGCCATCTTTTGTAACCACCTGTCTCTAGGCCGTATCCATGTTAGTAGACACCACTCCATTCATATCTCCCATCAAGATCATATTATAGTCCAAATAGTCCATCAGAATTTCATGCAACTTCTTGAAAAATTCTGATTTCCCCTCATTTGGTGCATAAATACCTACTATCAAAAACTTCTCTCCTTGTGACTGAATTTCAATTGCAACAAATCTTCCTTGGTCATCTTTAAATAAGAATTTCGGTGACAGGCTCTCCTTTGCGTAAAGTACTACTCCTCTTTTCTTAACTTTATCTGATGAAATAAATTCATATCCTAATCTTTTGTTACTCAGAATCTTCTGATGTAGCCTTGTCACATGTGTTTCTTGTAAACAAATCAAATCCAATTGCTCTTTTTTTAATAAATGAAAGACTCTCCGCCTTTTTTCCGGGGAGTTCAGTCCATTCACATTCCAGCTCAGTACTTGCAGTGTCATGATGTAATTACTCTGCTTTTCATCCACCCGCACCCAGTACTTTGTCTATATCAGTCGGTGGTGTTGATTTCCCTCTTTTTGGTGAGCTCTTGTCCGAAACTTCTGGCTCTTTTCCAAGTTCTTTCTGCAGGTCTTCTTCGTGGTTTCCCAAAAACTTGTCTTTTTCCTCAACTGATCTTATTTTTATCTTTCTTCCTTTGTAACCAAAGGATAGGCCTTGGGGGAATTCCCACCTGAAAATGATTTTGTTCCTTCTCAGAAGGGCAGCTAAATCTCCAAAGTTGGATCTAAGATCCAAAAGATGTTTTGGTATGTCTTTAAAAATTTCCACTCTTGATTGCAGAATTATCAAAGGATTCTGAAAATGCAAACCCAAAATTTTGTCTCTCTCTTCTTTAGATCGGAGGGTAATCAGACAGTCCCTTATTTTGATCTTCTTTCCTCATTTTCCTAGTCTGAAGGCCCTCACCATTTTAAATTCTTCTTGTTTCAAATCCGACTTCCAAAACTCTGCAAATTCCTGTGTCAAAAAGTCTATCAGAGTGCCCTCCTCCAATTCGGGTACAGCTTTAATCCTTAAATTGGTCTGTTTTTCCTTCAATTCAATCATAGACAGCGTCAATTTATGGTCTTCAATTTGTTTCTATAGGTCTGGGACCTTCTCTGTTTCCAATTGTGTTACCTTAAATTCCACAGCAGCAGCTTTCTCCTTAGCTTCATCTGCAATCTGTCAGGTCAAGGTGGATTCTTGCAACAATTTCTGGATAGATTCTGTATTAGTGTTAACCTTTTGCTCCAAACTGTTTAGAGTTTCTGTATTTAAGTCAATTTTAGTGGTTGCAGTGTCGACCTTCACTTTGGTCTCATCCACAGTCGTTTTTGTCTCCTCGACCCTCTTATTTGTCTCTTCAACCCTCGTGCTGAGTTGCACCAAAGATTCATTAATCTTGGCCAGTGCGTTCACTAAAGCATCTTCTGAAGACATTCCACTAGACTTAGGTTGTGTTGGTACAGTCACAGATAAAGTAGTGAGACCAGCAGCTGATTGCCTTCGCTGCCCCAAGGTCTTCCCAGACCTTGTTATTCTTTCAGTCCAGGCCGGTTCAAAGAGGACTATGTCGCTTGGAACCAGTCCAGACCAGTCGGAACCAGTTCATACAAGTTGGGTCCCGCCCAAGCTGGTTGGAACCAGCCCAAACCAGTTGGAAAAGGTCCAGGCTGGTTCCAACTTGCCCAGACCAGTTTAAGCTGGCCTAGACTGGTTGGAAATAGTTCATACTGGTTGCAACAGGTCTAGGCTGGTTTGAACCGGTCCAAGCCGTATGAACGGGTCAATGCTGGTTTGTGCCAGTCGAAGCTGGTTTGAACTGGTCTAGGCCTGTTTCAACCGATCTAGGGCGGTTTGTGCTGGTTTAAGCCAGTTTGGCAGGTCCAAACCAGTTTGAACCGGTCTAGGCCGGTTTGAGCATGTCTAGGCCACTTTGAACTGGTCTAGGCCACTTTGTGCTTGTCCAAGTGGGTTTGAACCGGCCGAGGCTGGCTTGAACTGGTCGAGGTTGGTTTGTGCCAGTCCAAACTGGTTTGAACCGGTCTAGGCCAGTTTCTGTAGGTCCAAGGCGGTTTGTGCTGGTCCAAGCCAGTTTGAACCGGTCTATGCCAGTTTATGCTGGCCCAAGCCGCTTTGAACAGGTCTAGGCTGGTTTGAGCCAGCCCAAACCAGTTTGAACAGTTCCAGACAGCTTCGAGCAGCTCCATGCCAGTTGGAGCAGGTGCAGGTCATTTGAAACTTGCCCAAGGTGGTTAGAATTTGGAAGTACCGTATTTTTCGCCCTATAGGACGCACCGTCCCATAAGGCACAACTAGTTTTTTGGGGGGGGGGAATAAAGGGGGAAAAATTTATTTTCTCTCCAGGCACGGGGCTGGGGCGGGGGAAGCCTGAGCTTCCCCCGACCCCAGCCCCCAAAACAGGCAACTCTTCACAAGCCGCGGGAGCCCAACACCGGGCTCCCGCGCCTTGCGGAGACCTGTGCCAAGCCTGGGCGCCCTGAGCTCAGCGCGCGCAGGCTTCAGCGTGCAGGCATCTCTCCGCAAGCTGCGGGAGCCTGGCGCCAGGCTCCCGCGCCTTGCAGAGAGCTACCTGAAGCCCCGGCGCGACTGGGATAAGAGGCAGCTCTGCGCAAGCCGGTGGAGCCCTCCTGCGGCTTGCGCACAGCTATCCGAAGCCCCGGAACGACTGCTCAGCGCGCCGGGGCTTTGGGATAAGAGGCAGCTTTGTGCAAGCCGGGGGAGGGCTCCCGCGGCTTGCGCACAGCTGCCGAAAGCCCCAGCATGACTCCTCAGTGCGCCGGGGCTTCGGGATAAGAGGCAGCTCTGCGCAAGCCGTGGGAGCCCTGGGGGAACTCCCGCAGGCTCCCAAGGCTTGCGGATAGCTTCCTGAAGCCTGGAGAGGGAGAGGGGTCAGTGCACACCGACCCCTCTCGCTCTCCAGACATCAGCGAAAGCCTGCATTCGCCCCATAGGATGCACACACATTTCCCCTTCATTTTTGGAGGGGGAAAAGTGCGTCCTATAGGGCGAAAAATACGGTAGCTCAGACTGGTTGCAACAGGTCTAGGCTGATTTGAACCGGTCAATGCCAATTTGTGCCGGTCCAAGCTGGTTCGAATCGGTCTAGGCTGGTTTTTGCTGGTCTCAGCCAGTAAAGGATTCCGGGGGCGTGGCCCTGTCCGAAGCCTATGGAGGCCAGGGCCCAAGGCACGCCCCAGAGTGGTGACCCTGGGGGAGTGCCTAGTTGATGTGCATCAGCAGGGCTCCCCCTGCTGGTGTTAACCCTTCCGGGTCTTCAAGCAAGCAGGCCAAAGCCAGATAGTGGATAAGATGAATGCCTAAGCCAATACTGCTCATCACCTGTAACCAATAAAGTTGCAGGCAATTTTAGCCCATTAACCTTAAAATAACGGTGTCATGTGTCTTTATTCCTATTGGTGGGAGGCGGGAACTCGCCACGCAACCTGGCTTGGCCAATTCAGCTCACAATGCGTTCTCAAAGTCTCTGGGGTCAGTTTGACACCATAGTCCCCTGAGAAAGCCCTTTTGAAATTTGCTATCATACAGCCTAGTGGAGTGCTTGAATTACAAGCCGTTGAACACGCCCCCCGCATCGCTATGTCCCTTGTGAAGTGCTACTTACCAGATTCTCAGAGATTCGCTTCCCTTTGTTCCCAATCAAAATGCAGTCGCCTGATTTGGAAATGTGGTACTGAAAGGTCCACATTCAGTGCCCCGGCACCCTGTTACCATCAATTCTGTGGGAACCGGTTCAGACCAGTTTGAACCAGCTGAAACCAGTTGGGAAAAGTCCATGTGGGTTCCAACTTGCCCAGACTGGTTGGAACTGGCTCAGACTGCTTGGAACAGGTCTAGGCTGGTTTGAACCGGTTGAAACAGGTGGATGTCATTTGAAACTGGCCCAAGCTGGTTAGATTGGGTCCAGGCCAGTTGGAACAGGTCTATGTCGCTTGGAACCAGCCCAGCCCAGTTGGAACAAGTTCATACCAGTTGGATCCCGTCCAAGCTGGTTGGAACCAGCACAAACCAGTTGGAAAAATTCCCGGTGGGTACCAACTTGCTCAGACCAGTTTGAACTGGTCCAGACTGGTTGGAACCGATCTAGGTTGGTTTGAACCGGTCCAAGCCGGTTGGAACCTGTTCAGACTGGTTTGCTTTGGCCCAGACTGCTTGGAACTGGCTCAGACTGGTTTGAACATGTCTAGGCCGGTTTGAACTGATGTAGGCCAGTTTGTGCTGGTCCAAGCTGGTTTGAACAGGTCTAGGCTACATCCAGTTCAGCACGGTGACCCTCTACAGCGAGGATGGTGTGCATCTTTCCAATGAGGAAAACAATGTTTGGTTGGCTGACAAATCTGCGGGGATTAGGGATTGGTTGCAGGTCTGAGGGTATTGGCGGTGAGTTTTGCTCGAGTGGAGGTTAGGCATTGGTATGGGTATTGTTATGTAGATGTCTGGAGAGAGGAGCGCCGATTTGTGCCGGTCTAAGCTGGTTTGAATCGGTCTAGGCTGGTTTATGCTGGTCTCACCCGGTAAAGGATTCTGTGGGGTGTGGCCCCAACCGAAGCCTATGGAGGCCAGGGCTTGCTTCGCAAGACGAAAATGTCTTGCGAGTTCCTGCAGTTTTTTCCCCCTCCCCCCCTCTTTTCCTAAGCTGCTAAGCCGCTTATCAGCTGATCCGCTAAGCCGCTTATCAGCTGATCCGCTAAGCCGCTAAGCCGTTTATCAGCTGATCCGCTAAGCCGCTAATAGCGCTAATCCGCTAAGCCGCTAATGGGCTTGCTTCGCAAGACGAAAAAACCGCAAGACGCAGAGACTCGTGGAACGGATTCTTTTTGTCTTGCGAGGCACCACTGTAAAACAATAGTAACAGCCCAAACTCCATGGTGGCTATCACCTATAAAGTCATCAGCCTTGCAATATGAAAGCTAGCTGGCTAATATATAGGGAGCTCGTAGAAGAGATCAAAGATTGCCCAACAGTAAAGAAATTTGAAGAATTAAAAGAGAGGGGGGTGAATTGGTTAGAATATTTCCAATTAAAAACAATATTTGAGAAGCATAATAACATTAAGGGGTTTGATTAAAAATAAATAAATCTCGGTATGGGAAAAAGAAATTTTATATAACAACCAACAAAAGGCTAGTCCGGTAAAGGATTCCAGGGGGCTTGGCCCCGTCGGAAGCCTATGGAGGCCAGGGCCCAAGGCACGCCCCCGAGTGGTGACTCGCATATTTCCAATGTAGGAAACGATGTTTGATTGGCTGACAGATCTGTGGGGATTAGGGATTGGTTGCAGGTCTGAGGGTATTGGCGGTGAGCTTTGCTCCAGTGGTGGTTAGGCATTGGTATGGGTATTGTTATGTAGATGTATGGGGAGGGAGCGCCATCACCTCCCCCAGATATTGAAGGGTAGTTTGGTAAAGGATTCCGCGGGGGCTTGGCCCCATTGGAAGCCTATGGAGGCCAGGGCCCAAGGCACGCCTCCGAGGGGTGACCCCGGGGGAGTGCCTAGTTGATCTAGGTTGGTTGGAACCGGTCCAAGCCGGTTGGAACCTGTTCAGGCTGGTTTGCTTTGGCCCAGACTGCTTGGAACTGGCTCAGACTGGTTTGAACATGTCTAGGCCGGTTTAAACCGGTGTAGGCCAGTTTGTGCTGGTCCAAGCTGGTTTGAACAGGCTAGTTTGTCCCGGACCAAGCCTGTTTGAACAGTTCCAGACAGCTTCGAGCAGGTCCAGGCTAGTTGGAACAGGTGCGGGTCATTTGAAACTGGCCCAAGATTTTTAGAACAGGTCCAGGCTGGTTGGAACCGGTCCAAGCCGGTTCGAACCTGCTGAGACCAGCTTGAACCAGTCCAAACCAGTTTAAACCGATTGAGGCCGGTTTGAACCTGTCTTGGCCAGTTTCAACTGGTATAAGCCGGTTTGAAATGGCCCAAGCCAGTTTGAGCAGTTCCAAGTGGGTTGGAACTGGCCCAGACAGGTTGGAGCAGATCCAGGCCAGTTGGAGCAGGTGCAGGTCATTTGAAACTGGCCCAAGCTGGTTAGAACAGGTCTAGGCCGGTTGGAAGCTGTTGAGACCGATTGGAATCAGTCCAAGCTGGTCCAAGCTGGTTTGATCTGGTCTAGGCCGGTTTGAACCGGTCTAGGGTGGTTTGTGCTGCTCCAAGCCAGTTTGAACCGGCCTAAGCCAGTTTGAGCAGTTCCAAGTGGGTTGGAAATGGCCCAGACAGGTTGGATCAGGTCCAGGCCAGTTGGAGCAGGTGCACATCATTTGAATCTGGCCCAAGCTCGTTAGAAAAGGTCCAGGCCAGTTCAAAGAGGACTATGTCGCTTGGAACCAGTCCAGACCAGTCAGAACCAGTTCATACAAGTTGGGTCCCGCCCAAGCCGGTTGGAACCAGCCCAAACCAGTTGGAAAAGGTCCAGGCTGGTTCCAACTTGCCCAGACCAGTTTAAACTGGCCTAGACTGGTTGGAAATAGCTCATACTGGTTGCAACAGGTCTAGGCTGGTTTGAACCGGTCGAAGCTGTATGAACTGGTCAAGGCTGTTTTGTGCCAGTCGAAGCTGGTTTGAACTGGTCTAGGCCAGTTTGTGCAGGTCCAAGGCAGTTTGTGCTGGTCCAAGCCAGTTTGAACCGGTCTATGCCAGTTTATGCCGGTCCAAGCCGCTTTGAACAGGTCTAGGCTGGTTTGAGCCAGCCCAAACCAGTTTGAACAGTTCCAGACAGCTTTGAGCAGCTCCACGCCAGTTGGAGCAGATGCAGGTCATTTGAAACTTGCCCAAGCTGGTTAGAATTTGGAAGTAGCTCAGACTGGTTGCAACAGGTCTAGGCTGATTTGAACCGGTCAATGCCGATTTGTCTAGGCTGGTTTTTGCTGGTCTCAGCCGGTAAAGGATTCCGGGGGGCGTGGCCCTGTCCGAAGCCTATAGAGGCCAGAGCCCAAGGCACGCCCCCAAGTGGTGACCCTGGGGGAGTGCCTAGTTGATGTGCATCAGCAGGGCTCCCCCTGCTGGTGTTAACCCTTCCGGGTCTTCAAGCAAGTAGGCCAGAGCCAGATAGTCGGATAAGACGAATGCCTAAGCCAATACTGCTCATCACCTGTAACCAATAAAGTTGTGGGCAATTTTAGCCCATTAACCTTAAAATAACGGTGTCATGTGTCTTTATTCCTACTGGTGGGAGGCAGGAACTCGCCACGCAACCTGGCTTGGCCAATTCAGCTCACAATGCGTTCTCAACGTCTCTGGGGTCAGTTTGACACCATAGTCCCCTGAGAAAGCCCTTTTGAAATTTGCTATCATACAGCCTAGTGGAGTGCTTGAATTACAAGCCGTTGAACACGCCCCCCGCATCGCTATGTCCCTTGTGAAGTGCTACTCACCAGATTCTCAGAGATTCGCTTCCCTTTGTTCCCAATCAAAATGCAGTCACCTGATTTGGAAATGCGGTAGTGAAAGGTCCACATTCAGTGCCCCGGCGCCCTGTTACCATCAATTCTGTTGGAACCGGTTTAGACCGGTTGGAAACCAGTTGGGAAAAGTCCATGCGGGTTCCAACTTGCCCCGACCAGTTTGAATTGGCCCAGACTGGTTGGAACTGGCTCAGACTGCTTGGAACAGGTCTAGGCTGGTTTGAACCGGTCCAAGTCAGTTGGAACATGTCCAAGCCGGTTGGAACCAGTCTAGGCCAGTATGAACCGGTCTAGGCAGGTTTGTGCCAGTCCAAGCTGGTTTGGACTAGCTTGGACTAGGCTGGTTTGAACCGGTCCAAGCCGGTTGAAACTGGTCTAGGCCAGTTTGAACCAGACTAGGCCAGTTGGTGCCGGTCCAAACCGGTTTGAGCTGGTCTAGGCCGGTTTGAACTAGTCCAGGCTGGTTTCTGCCAGTCTGAGCCGGTTTGAAGAGGTCCAGGCCGGTTGGAACAGCTCTGTGTCACTTGGAAGCAGCCCAGACTTGCTGGGACCCCTTCATACTGGTTGGAACCAGCCCAATCCAGTAGGAACCAGCCCAAAGCAGTTTGAAAAAGTCCAGGCGGATTCTAAGTTCCCAAGGCCAGTTTGAATTGGCCCAGACTGCTTGGAACTGGCTCAGACTGGTTTGAACAGGTCTAGGCTGGTTTGAACCGGTCCAAGTCGGGTGGAACAGGTCCAAGCCCGTTTGAACCAGCTGAAACCAATTGGGAAATGTCCAGGCGGGATCCAACTTGCCCACACCAGTTTGAACTGGCCCAGACTTGTTGGAAGTGGCTCAGACTGCTTAGAACTGGTCTAGGCTGGTTTGAACTGGTCCAAGTCAGTTGAAACAGGTCCAAGCCGGTTGGAACCAGTCTAGGCCAGTTTGAAACGGTCTAGGCTGGTTTGAAATGGCCCAAGCCAGTTTGAGCAGTTTCAAGTGGGTTGGAACTGGCCCAGACAGGTTGGAGCAGATCCAGGCCAATGGACCTCCAACTGGCCTGGACCTGCTCCAACCTGTCTGGGCCAGTTCCAACCCACTTGGAACTTTTCAAACCGGCTTAGACCAGTACAAAACTGCCTCGACCAGTTCAAACCGGCTTGGACCCGCAGAAACCGGCCTAGACCGGTTCAAACTGGCCTAGACTGGTTCCAACCGGCTTGGACCTGTTTCAGCCGACTTAGACTGGTTCAAACCAGCCTAGACCTGTTCCAACCAGTCTGGGCCAGTTCCAAGTGGTCTGTGCAAGTTGGAACCCGCCTGGACCTTTTGCAACTGCTTTGGCTGGTTCCAACCGGCGTGGACCCAACAGGTACGAATTGGTTCCAGTTGATGTGCATCAGCAGGGCTCCCCCTGCTGGTGTTAACCCTTCCGGGCTTTCAAGCAAGCAGTTGGAAAATGTCCAGGTGGGTTCCAACTTCCCCAGGCCAGTTGGAACAGGCCCAGACTGGTTGGAACTGGCTCAGACTGCTTGGAACAGGTCTAGGCTGGTTTGAACCGGTCCAAGTCAGTTGGAACATGTCCAAGCCGGTTGGAAGCAGTCTAGGCCAGTATGAACCGGTCTAGGCAGGTTTGTGCCAGTCCAAGCTGGTTTGGACTAGCTTGGACTAGGCTGGTTTGAACCGGTCCAAGCCGGTTGAAACTGGTCTAGGCCAGTTTGAACCAGACTAGGCCAGTTGGTGCCGGTCCAAACCGGTTTGAGCTGGTCTAGGCCGGTTTGAACTAGTCCAGGCTGGTTTCTGCCAGTCTGAGCCGGTTTGAAGAGGTCCAGGCCGGTTGGAACAGCTCTGTGTCACTTGGAAGCAGCCCAGACTTGCTGGGACCCCTTCATACTGGTTGGATCCAGCACAAGCCAGTAGGAACCAGCCCAAAGCAGTTTGAAAAAGTCCAGGCGGATTCTAAGTTCCCAAGGCCAGTTTGAATTGGCCCAGACTGCTTGGAACTGGCTCAGACTGGTTTGAACAGGTCTAGGCTGGTTTGAACCGGTCCAAGCCGGGTGGAACAGGTCCAAGCTGGTTTGAACCAGCTGAAACCAATTGGGAAATGTCCAGGTGGGATCCAACTTGCCCACACCAGTTTGAACTGACCCAGACTGGTTGGAAGTGGCTCAGACTGCTTAGAACTGGTCTAGGCTGGTTTGAACCGGTCCAAGTCGGGTGGAACAGGTCCAAGGCAGTTTGAACCAGCTGAAACCAATTGGGAAATGTCCAGGCGGGATCCAACTTGCCCACACCAGTTTGAACTGGCCCAGACTTGTTGGAAGTGGCTCAGACTGCTTAGAACTGGTCTAGGCTGGTTTGAACTGGTCCAAGTCAGTTGAAACAGGTCCAAGCTGTTTGGAACCAGTCTAGGCCAGTTTGAAACGGTCTAGGCTGGTTTGAAATGGCCCAAGCCAGTTTGAGCAGTTCCAAGTGGGTTGGAACTGGCCCAGACAGGTTGGAGCAGATCCAGGCCAATGGACCTCCAACTGGCCTGGACCTGCTCCAACCTGTCTGGGCCAGTTCCAACCCACTTGGAACTTTTCAAACCGGCTTAGACCAGTACAAAACTGCCTCGACCAGTTCAAACCGGCTTGGACCCGCAGAAACCGGCCTAGACCGGTTCAAACTGGCCTAGACTGGTTCCAACCGGCTTGGACCTGTTTCAGCCGACTTAGACTGGTTCAAACCAGCCTAGACCTGTTCCAACCAGTCTGGGCCAGTTCCAAGTGGTCTGTGCAAGTTGGAACCCGCCTGGACCTTTTGCAACTGCTTTGGCTGGTTCCAACCGGCGTGGACCCAACAGGTACGAATTGGTTCCAGTTGATGTGCATCAGCAGGGCTCCCCCTGCTGGTGTTAACCCTTCCGGGCTTTCAAGCAAGCAGTTGGAAAATGTCCAGGTGGGTTCCAACTTCCCCAGGCCAGTTGGAACAGGCCCAGACTGGTTGGAACAGGTCTAGGCTGGTTTGAACCGGTCCAAGTCGGTTGAAACCAGTCTAGGTCAGTATGAACCAGTCTAGGCCGGTTTGTGCTGCTCCAAGCCGGTTTGAACCGGTCAAGTCAGGTTTGTACCAGTCTAGGCCGGTTTGAACAGTTACAAGTGGGTTGGAACTGGCCCAGACAGGTTGGAGCAGGTCCAGGCTAGTTGGAGCAGGTGCAGATCATCTGAAACTGCCCAAGCTGGTTACAACAGGTCCAGGCTGGTTGGAACAGGTCTATGTCACTTGGAACCAGCCCAGACCTGTTGGAATCATTTCATACCAGTTGGATCCAGCCCAAGCCAGTTGGAACCAGCCGAAACCAGTTGGAAAAGGTCCAGGCGTGTTCCAACTTTCCCAGACTGGTTGGAAGTAGCTCAGACTGGTTGGAAGAGGTCTAGACTGGTTTGAAACAGTACAAGCCGATTTGTGCTGGTCGAAGCCGGTTTGAACTGGTCTAGGCTGGTTTGAACTGGTTTGAACCTGCACCTGCTCCAACTGGTCTGGACCTGCTCCAACCTTTCTGGGCCAGTTCCAACCCACTTGGAACTGCTCAAACTGGCTTGGGCTATTTAAAACCAGCCTAGACCTGTTCAAACCGGTCAAGACCGGTTCAAACTGGCCTAGACGGTTCCAACCAGCATGGACCTGTTTGGACCGGTTCAAAACAGCCTAGACCTGTTCCAACCAGTCTGAGCCAGTTCTAACCAGTCTGGGCCAGTTCAAACTGGTGTGGGCAAGTTGGAACCCGCATGGACTTTTCCCAACTGGTTTCAGCTGGTTCAAACTGGATTGGACCGGTTCCAACCCGTCTAAACCAGTTCCAACCGGTTTGGACATGTAGCACCCAGCTTGGACTGGTTCAAACCAGCCTAGACCTGTTCAAACCAGTCTGAGCCAGCAATAAAACCCTTTCTGCAACCCCAAGAGTGCCAGATTGGAGGGAGGACCCTCACTCATCAATTTCTTTATCTACCAGAATGTCCCATTCCCTTTTGGGAACATTATTTTCTATCTAAAATTCAAGCTTAAATAGCCTTCACACCTAAAGGGGCAGAATTGAAATTACCACCAATTGTAGTACCTGTAAAGCCAGGTGCAAGCAGAACTGCGCATGCGTCGGCGTGGGTAGATGCACACCCGTCTCGCTCTTGGGACTTTACTAATTAAAAGCCTGAAAAACAAATAACTCTCTGCAAATTGATAGCTGAGATAACTGACCGAAAACTGGGCTTAGGTCCAAGTCCTGGATTGGGGTGAGTTAGTGCTTAAAACGGTGGTTTATCTATTTATTTGGGAAAGACTTAACAAGATGGTCAAGTCTTTGAAGGAGCTCGGTGAATTGATTCAGCATTTGGAAGCAAATGTTCGCGCTGATATGCAAGACTTGAAAGGAGAGATGAGAAGAATGACTGCTACAGTAGAAAAAGTTATGAAAATAGCAGAGTATGCAAAAGAGGTAGCTGATGCAAACGTAAAGAAAATAGAATCTCTGACAAAAAGGATTTCACAAATGAATGATAGACTGTGCAGAAGGAATTTAAAATTTGCTGGTATTTCTGAAGATATTGGGAATATGGACCTAGAAAAAGAGATGTTACAATGGCTCAAAGAACAAGGAATTGAAATTGAGCAGAATGAAATTGAGAGAGTGCGTCGGGTGTTCACATCACGAGGAGTCTCTGGACTTCCCAGGGTTGTAATTATGGCATTCACAAGAGAGAAGGTAAGAGATCAAATTTATAAATCACTCCGGCAGAAAGCAGACCTGCCGTTTAAACAGCAAAAGGTCATAGTGAGACAAGACTTTTCTCAGGAAACGCTTCAAGACAGGAAAAGTATGCAGCGGTTTGGACAAGCTCTCTACAATCACAAAATCCTCTTTACCTGGGCCTACCCTGCTACACTGTTGGTTTTTAAAGACAGCAGGAAATATTCTGCTAAGAACCCTGGTGAAGCAAAAAAAATGCTAGCTGATTTAGGAGTTGGACTACAAGGACAGACTGAGCAAGAACTCTCATGTTCGGAAGAATTACAGGTAGACCAACAGGGAGCGTCGAGTGAAGAATCTCAAGAATCTCCAGTGCAGGGACAAGAGAATAAAAGAAGACGGAAGTCGAGAGGGGAAGGAAACAGCAAGAAATAATATATACTAGAGACATCTAAAATGGTCTTTTGTAAATATATATATGTTGCTTTTTTCTGATATAAACTTTCCAAGAGCGAAGGGAGAGGAGTGTGGTTCTCCAAGATACCATGAGACAGGGATCATGGAGATCCCTAACTGAGTCTCAGGGGGGAGTTGAATGGGCCAGAATTGAAAATATAATATATGTACACAGAGGGATTCAAAAAATAAACAGTAGCTGGGATAATGGATAGATCTTTAAAGGTTTTATCTTTAAATGTTAAAGGGCTGGCCTCAAACACCAAACGCTACAGGGTACTGACACTGGCAAAGAAAACGAAAGTGGATATACTATGCCTTCAGGAGACTCCTAGAGCCGAAGCAAACAATAGACCTTTGTTATGCTCTCAGCAAAGGGGCCTAATAGCAGAATCGAAAGCGACAAACAAGGCTAGAGGGGTCGCTATACTATGTAATGCAAATCTTAGGCCAGAGGTTCTGAGCCGGAAAAAAAATAATGATGGTAGATTTATATTCTTAAAAATTAAAGTGTCACAAAAAAATATTTACAATAGCTAATATATACAGCACTAACACCAGACAGAAAAAAATTATAAAGAAAACCTTGAATAGACTGCAGTTTTACGTTGAAGGGGAAGTTATCGTTACAGCAGACTTTAATTGGAATATAAAGAACGATAGTATTTTCAGATTATCTAAATGGGGATTAAAGGATGTTTTTGAGAGAGGAAACCCCAACACCAAACCTACCTTCTTCTCCAACAGACATAAGACTTTCTCTTATATTGACTACGTGCTAATTAAAGAAGGGAATGAAATCGGTGTTAGAACGGCAAGAACTATGGGAATATGGATTTCAGACCATGCTCCACTATTTGTGGAGCTGGGACTGGAAGTGGATGGAAAAAGTAGGAGATGGCGGTACAATAACCTAAAAAGAGATTGACAGGGAATATATTAGAAAACAAATTGGTTTGTATATTAAAGAAAACAATAGTTCAGCCGAGATCCCGGTAGTATGGGACGCTTTCAAAGCTGTTATAAGAGGACATTGTATCCTGAAAGAGATTGCGATTAAGAAGGATTGGTACTCGGGGAGACAGGAAAAAATTAAAGAGATTGAAATCTTGCAACAGGTTACATTTCTAAGGAGGAGACAGGAGCAGTTGAGAAAGTTAAAACAGGAATTGGATGAGCCGGATAAAGTTGGAAGAGATATAATATGATCAAAAATGGTTTTCAGAGAACCTCAATAGGATCATATAAGAGACTGGCAAACTATTTAAAGAAAAGGAGGGATAAACAGAGGGTGAAGGCCATTAAGACCAGAAGGAAAATACTTACACAAAGCTCTAGAGAAATAAGGAAAGAATTTGCAGAATTCTATTAATCTTTATATAAAGAAGATAATAAAAATATAAGTAGGGAAAGTTTAGGGTTTAAAATGGAAGAAAGTGATAGATTAAGACTGAAGGAGGAAATTTCTCTGGAAGAAATAGAGAATGTAGTTAAATCATTTAAAAGTAAGAAATCCCCAGGATTAGATGGAATTACGGCAGACTTTTATAAAGAAACAATTGATATCCTGGGCTCAGAACTGAAAAAAGAATTTAATAATATCTTAGAAGGGGGGAAAGCCCCAGATACTTGGAAACTAGCGGAAATAGTAGTAATTGAAAAACCACAAAGGGACCTTACAGAGGTGGGGTCATACAGATCAATTAACCTATTAAATCAAGACTATAAGATATTTACAAAGATCCTGGCAAGGCGACTGGAAAAGGTACTACCTAAAATAATAGAGGAAGATCAATATGGATTTGTTAAGGGAAGATACATAGGCCATCATATAAGAAATGTGTTTTAATAAATACATTTAATAAATATATTTTTTATTTTTTATATTTTTTTTGTTTTAATAAATACATTTATTAACAAGCAGGGTAAAAGGAAAATTGGTGGTCTTGAAATTGGATGTGTATAAGGCCTTCGACACAATTAGACATAAATTCTTATGGAATATTATGCAGGAGGTAGGATTAGGAGAGAACTCTGTCGAAGCAATCCGGGAATTGTATAGAGAAGGGAAGGCTGTGGTCAGAGTGAATGAGGGGGTTCCAGATCAATTCAATATACAAAGAGGAGTTAAACAAGGATGTTCACTCTCACCACTACTATTTGCATTGGGTATGGAGTACTTGGCAGACAGAATACGAAAATCAGTAAGGATAAAAGGGTATAAGGAAGGAAAGGAAGAAATGAAGTTAAACATGTATGCAGATGCTATCCTATTATTATTTACAAACCCCTTAGAGGATGTAAGAGAACTTATGATAATCCTGAAGGACTTTAAAGAGGAGTTGGGATTGGGATTAAATTTGGAGAAGTCTGAAATTTTAATTGGGGATGTAAATAAAGAGGAGAAGAAGAAAATTGCAAAAATGACAAAGATGGATATCAATAGGAAAAAAATTGAATACTTGGGGTAAATATTATTAAAAATAGTGCTAGGATTCCAGATGTAAATTACAAAGAAGCGTGGAGAAAGATCAAGAAGAATATAAAGTCGTGGAATAATAAGAATTTATCTATTCTAGGTAGGGTTAGAGCAGTTAAAATGTTTTGGGTACCGAAATTATTATATTTATTTCAAGTAATTACACTACCCATTAGGAAAATATGGTTCAAAACATGGAATAAGGTATTTTAAAAATGGATTTTTGGAAGTAAAAGAGTTAGAACCCCAGCCATAGTAAATTATTCATCTCAAGAAGCGATGGGATGGGGAATACTGAACTTAGAATTTTACTATGAAACGTTCCAATTGAAAAATCGAATAGATATTGGATATAAGGAAGGGATTAAATGGATAAGACTGGAGAATGAAATAAATGAAGGAATAGGAAGAGAAGGGCTATTTAACAGAGATATTAACACGGCTTTTAAGAAGACAATAGGACCAAGGAAAACTGCGTTAGGAATCCGGAAGAACTGGAATACAAAATGGATGCCAACATACTCAAGGTGGATGCCATTAAAATATATGTAGGAGGGTCAAAGGGAGCCTGGTTGGTGGAAAAAATTAGAAGATCAGGGATTTTATAAATTAAAAGATATGTTTGGCTCCTAAGTGGTGTGGTCCATATGCCATCTTGCTTGCAACGCCTACTACGGTGAAAGTGGCCGAGGTGACCCCCTGGATTGATCATTCTCATCTGAAGCGGTCTGAGGGTCATTGGAACTGTGAGCAGAATCCTTCGGACCCTCTGAAGTTGAAGATCACCAGGAACCCCTGCCCCTAGCCCCACCGGGAGGGGGTTAGGGCACGAGCCCCAGACACCCGGTCTGTTCTCACTGCACCGGAAGCCAGTGAGTCTACGCACACCCGAAGATTGAGGAACTGCACCGGCAGATGGGAGGATCTTTACCAGTTGAATTATCAGCCAGCCCTCAATTTGTGCCAGATTTAAATACAGACCAGCTGTACAGATAGTAGTAAGGAATGTGGATGGGCTAGGGAACATAATTGATAAGTGGGTAGAGTTGTTGGAGGATTACGGATGTCATATCCCCTTGTATTTTCATGATTGGTACATACCCGTTTGGATACAAGCATTACCAAGGCAGCTGTGCCATATACCCATCTACCCTTAGAAGGGTTTTGGCCAAGACCAACCTATCATAGGAGGTAAATGCCCGGAGAACCTAAAAGAACTGTTGTCGGGTTCTCTCACCCACCACCCCAAGGTGTACTTCCTCCCACCATACTGGTCACAGTAGCCTTCTTTCCTCCCCCCCAAACCCTTTTTGAGTAGCAATAGCAGAGTGTATGCAGTGTGAATTGACCACTCCAGTTCGACCAGAACCCGGGAACCACTAAGAGGCTCTACTGGGTGCGGCTGAACGGAGGGTTGGCTCACTCTCCAGGTATGCTCTGGTCTTGGTTACCTCCAGTTCTTCTTAAAGTAATAATAACTGTTCTCCTTATCTTCTTTTACGTATATAGGAAGTATTTCTTCGGAAAGACTACCCACGAGGAATTGTTGATATCCTTGGGCTCCTTGAACCCGTGGAGTTCCTTGATTATGATGAAGTTGATGTTAACCCTGATGTGCATCTTGACCTTGAGGAGACCAATGACAAAAGAAAATGTTTTTGTAAAGCATGCTAAGCAGATGTTTAAATATATGGCGAAAATGTCACCCTTTATTATGAACACCCTAGAAAGGTAGCTGACATATCCCAGGACTAATCAGGGACCCTGACATTGTCTTGGCAGGCCTACTGTATAATCAAAGTGGCCTTTTCGCAACACCTCCTTCTGAAATGAATGATACCTCCTACCGATATTTCCAGTTCTCCAGAACCACCCGGGGCTTGTGCTTTTGTTGTTATGCCTCTGGATCATGGAACGCCAAATGGAAAGATTGGCCGCATGTCCACCACCACCAACATAAAGGTTGGCTGGGAAATTACACACAGTGCACTGCTAAGTTTTGGTTGTGGGGTTCCTTCAACGCCTCTTACCAAAGCAACACCACATCCTCAGATCTGTATCCATACTTTCCCCAATATACAGTAACTTCACCGGACAGGGATCCATCTGCTCTGGCTGGCTGATCAAGGACTCCAATCTTTGGTTCTTGTATAATGGACTAGCCACTAATTACTACCCTGGTAATTATCCGTGTGTGGGAATAGGTGCCTTTACTTTCCCTGTGACTGTGGAGGCTTTTCCTCCTCTACCCTCTCTTAGAAACAGAAAGAGGAGAGAAGTCCAAGGGGAACAGTGCAATGATGAGATTTTCCTGGCCTGGTCTGTGGGTGCTGTTGGTGGAGGCTTCGTTAGCATCCTCACCATCGGCATACATCCGGCAGTTGTGGCTGAACAAAACCGTGAAGCACTATTTGCCCTAACATGCAGGTTGGAGAAAACCATCAATGACACTACACATAGCCTCCGACAGTTGCAGTCTGAGATTGAGGATTTGAACCAGATAGCAGCAGCTAATAGACTTGCTCCTGACTATCTTCTTGCCAGGAGGTTTTTGTAAAATAGTCCCGGAAGGCAAATGCAGAGTGAAGTTTCATGACCTCAACTACTGAGGATGAGTTGCCAAAATTACAGGCCCCTATAAATGATAACCATTGCTGCGTCTGTTGATTCTTGAGCATATTTTGAATGGGTATCAGGTATTCCTTATAGGTTTGCAACATACGCTTCTGATTTCTTATTGAATGTTTTTTTAAAAAATCTTAATGATTTCTTCATGAACTTTGTTCCAAAAGCTTTTTAACTCCTTACAGCCCACCAAATATGGTACATTGTTCCTATCTCGGTGTTACATCTCCAGCACACATTGGTTTCTTGCTTATAGATTTTTGCCAGTTCCTTGGGGCAGCGGTTAAGTACCATCGGTAGATCATTTTCATTAGATTCTCCCTTATTGTATAGCATGCTGTGAACTTGATGTCAAATTTCCACAGCTAACATTATGTTGTGGCCAAAATCCTGCGCCCACTTTATCATAACGTCCTTTAGCATCCCATCCTTGAGTTCCCATTCCAAAAGTAGATCATACATCCTAGATAGGGTCTTTTTATTAATTTGTACTAATTCCTTTTGTAAGAATGACTTCTTTTCTCCAAAACTAATTTTCTTATCCTGATTAAATATATGCACTATTAGGTGATAGTGAATCTAGCCGTTACAATACTGTTTAATTTCTTCATACAATTTGATTTTTAATTGGTCCTGTTCTACCTTTATTAATTGTTGCTAAGTTCCCCAATTTGTGTCCATGTTTGTCTTTTTTACCGTTATCATCTCCACTGGGGATACCCACCAGGGTATTTTGGGCTCTAATAGTCTGTGGTACTTATCCCAGACCTTGTATAATGAAATTCTGACTATATGATTTAAAAAGTCCTTATGCACTGCCACTTTGTTGTATGTTAGGTAGGCGTGCCATCCAAACCTCGTATTCCAACCTTCTAAATCTAATATATCAGCCTTCTTCAAGAAGGTGGGGTTGTTTTAAATGATTGTTAAATGTGTTATGTTGATTTAGATTTTGTATTTGTGGGCTGGAGTGTTGTTTCAGTGCTCTTGTATTGTTTATTAGTGTGCATACATTAGTCTTGTGGCTCTTTTTAGTATGTTTTTATTATTTTAATTTATATTATGTTCTGATATTTTTATTATGAATTTTGTGCAGTGATTATTCTTATTATGTATTTTGTGCTTCGTATACTTGGTGTTGTGAACCACCCTGAGATTCAAAATCAAAAAAATCAACAATCCAAAACAACATCAACCAGAAACACAACAACAACAAAAAGGTTTCCTACCGCTGTGTACGGAAGGTCGTGAGGGCAGCACCACTCCTCTTGGGCCATCCTGATGGTGCTGATGTTCCTGGCGCTGGTCCAGACTGGATCCCGCGGAGAGCAGAAGATGGTATCACTGCAGCACAACTGTGATGTTACGTTGCCTTGGCCTGGCGCAACTCCGGATGTTCTGTCAGGAGGAGAAAGAGGCTCCTTGAGAAACGTCCCCTCCAGACATTCCACCAGGTGTCCCAATAGCCCACCAGATGCCTCACTCACCTGGCATGCAGCTCAGGAAGTCCTGCGGGTAAGGTTCCCTGTGAACGCAGTGGAGCAGCCTCCTCAAAAAGCGCTGGACCCTGCCTTTCTTCCGATGTTTATAGGCCCGCTGCATGATGTTCAGGCAGCTCCTCCCTGTCTGCCTGAGCCCTTCTTCCTCGTGCTGCTGCATCTCTTCCAGCCCTGAGGGGCAAGGGAGAAAGGTTGAGCAAGGCGGAGATACACAGGAAAAGAGCCATCCATCAACAATATGAAAACAGCCGTCAGGGGAGTTTGTGTGTGAGAGAGAGCAGTGAAGTCACATGCCAATTCTCTTTGCATGTTCATCTTGTGGCACCTCTGTCTGAACATACATCTGAGAATTTGCCTTCCCCTGAAGACCTTTCTCAGCAGAAGCATCCCTCCCTGCCCTCCGTACGTCTCACTCACATGTTCCATAGGATGCCATGTCGTGATGGTGGATGAAACTGGCATCCCGGAAAGCCAGATGACCTAGAGAGAGAAAGAGGCAAGAAAAGGGACGTCATCTCGGTGCAAAGCAAGTGGAGACAGAGGCAGCTCGGCAGGAGGACAGGTATGCTCTAGAGGTCTCCACGCTCACTCAGAGCAAGATCTGGGCGCAGATGGAGGCCTACCTAGCAGGTGGCCTGGGGGCATGTCCATCCTCCCTGCCATCGTTACCAATACGTTTCTGTCCATCCCTACCAGGGAAGAACATTGCTTGACTTACCCAGAAGCAGAGCTGCCACCCTGGAGACTGATGGCAGCCTGTTGGCGGACGGCTTCGTACATGTCAAGGCAGCACTCCGAAGGATGTCCTTGCTGAAGGTCTTGCTCTGTGGGCAAAGACAAAGGAGAATTGGCATCAGAGAGGCTTGAGAGTGCGGCAGAAGAGCCTTGCAGTCCCAGAGACATGCCTGGGCAAAGCTGCCAACAAAGCAGAGGGACCTTACCAGATGCTTGGCAGCCTGGTGGAGAGCAAAGTGGAGGCTAAATTTGTTGGAACGAGCCCACCACTTCACTTGTGGGGCTAGATGGCAAAGAGCCCTCCTTGCGGCCTGCAACACAAGAAGAGAAGAGGGTTACAAATTGCGGTACATAGTCTCGTAAGCTCCTGAGAACAATCCCTCCCTCCTACTGTGTAAGTCCACCTCTTTGGCCCTCACCTTGGCCACCACGTCCTCGTCTTCGAGGTGAATGAGGACCACAACCAGTTCGTGAATGGCTTCCTCTTCTGTTGTTGTTATGGGAAGCCTTTGGTCTCTCACCCAGCCCCGAAGCAGCCCCAGATGTTCGATGGCTGATGCCCGGACGGAGGCTTCCTCCTGTAGGCAGAAAATATCAGAGGTTGTGTTTCTCAGCAGATCACCTTCCTTTCTCCTGCCCACTGGGGTGTTTTGAGGCTGCTCAGCCCCCTATCCTCCTCCTGGGGGAGACTGGGGGCAGGGGTGGCTCTCCCCCTGAGATTTCCAGGCAGGCTTCCAAGAGAAGGTGCTCCAGAGGAACACCCTCCTGAAGCCAGAACATCTCCGCTGCATGCCAGTCTAAACCCCACCCTTCCTCTTCCAAAGCATTCCTCCTCCACCGGGTGTGATGTCATGTTTTCCCTAACACTCACATGGGCAGCCAGACCGCAGTAGGTTGCTGCCAGCATCTTCAGGTCTTCCTCTCCCAGCTCCCTGGAATGGTAGGCTTGGTCTACTAGCTCTATCAACTCTGGGAGGACATCGGCTTCTGCAGAAGGGAGGGAATCCAGCAGCAAGAGCCGCAGAAGCGAAGGGTCCTACACAAAAGAGAGAATCTTTTCAAAGGTCTGAAAGGCCTCACGCCTTTTAGCACAGGCCCTTCAGTATTGTGCCAGCAAAAGAGTGCTGGACCATGATTAGAATCGAGATCTGTACCCCCCCCCTCCCTCCCTCCCTCCCTCCCTCTGAGCATCACTTGCCATGTCAGAGTCCAGAAGCAGGGATATCCCTCTGACGCTGAGCTTCCGGACTTGCAGGTGGTCGTGTTCCAGCCAGTTGAGGAGCTGCTCCAGTGTATCTTCACAGGGATAGACCTCCAGACGGCAGCTGAGCAGCTAAAGAGGCCCAAAAAGAAAGAAACACTTCAGTGATGAGAGGCTGAGGCAGGTTCTCCTTTTACCCACCATTTGCAATTCTGCACAGAGCAAACCCACTGAAGTGAATGCACCAAAGTTTGTCATGTACATCAAATCCAATGGGTCTACTCTGAGGAGCACTAAAACAGGCAACAGTCCGTAGGCTCAAAGCAGCCCAACACTTGGCAGAAACCAAGCCAGGACCTCCTTGCTGCACCCATTTCCTCCCGCGTCAGTCCCCCTCACCTCGATGTAGATAGCTGCCGCGACTTGTGGCATTCCGGCAAACTCCTGGTCCTCGAGAGCAGCGATGATGCTTTCCACCATGGGAGGGATCCACCAGCGTCGCTTTCCGACAGCTCTGAAATGGAGAAACAGATCTTGGTAAGGAAGGCAAAGACACCGCAGGAAGCAAACAGGGGCACAGTCCGATCCCGTGCCTTCAGCTCCATTTGCCAGACCACTGGGGAAGGTCACCGCGTTCTTCCTCTTACCTCACCATGGCAGACAACCCCTGGCTGAAAGTCTCCCGGCAGAAAAGTTGGTCAACGATGGCCGCCTCCACTTGCTCTCCAGTGGTGCCAAGAAGGAGGTGCAGAACTTCCTTAGCCCCTCTGCAACAAAAGCAAGGCCAGTTTTACCAGGAGGGTCATTGCCACACACTCAAATTCCTTCCCCATCCCTCCTCCCTAGCAGCCACCTGAAGGAGAGCCTCCCTTGCAAAACCAAGCTGGACAGGAAACCCCCCGAGGCTGAAGGGGAAAGGACTCCATTGGTCCCTTTGCAACACACTACTCACCCGAGGAATTCCTGGTCGTAATGGAAGTTCATAACCATCCCCAGGAGAGCGATGAGCAGCTGTGGGAAGTTCTGGCGCACAGCTGCCTTGTAGTCCTCCATCCTGAGGATGGCGTGCAACAGGCTGGTGAGATGTTGCTGGAAGAGAGAGGGGTGCAAGTCACTTTCTCTGCTTTCCTGCAGAATACAGGAATCCCTAGATATTACCCTAGGAAGAAGGAAGCCAGAAAGCAGGTGGTCCTTACCACTTCGGTGGCAGATTCCGCCAAGGGGCTTTCGTAAAGCTGCTTGGCCGTAAGATGGATCAGTTGTTCTGGGTCGGCCGATGCTAACACCTCCTTCCACACTCTCTCGCAGTCTCTGTGAATGCAAAAACAAGAGCAATGGTCAGCTTCAAGTCCTCTGCTTGCTGCCATGCTCCAGAGAGAGGAAATGGCAGCAAGGGCTTTCTGAGCAAGCCCTGCAGCTTGCCAACCTCCCCCTTAGCCCAGTAGAACCTGGAGGGCTCCATACCCGAAAGGAAACTGGAGGAGATATTCAACCACTGTCGCCAGGTGGTGGTGCGACAAGATGGACAAAGCGAAGACGGCCATGCTTCTGCCTTGCACTCTAGGCCCCTGGCTGATCTTATAGAAGGCCTCCAGCAGCACCTTCACCTGTCAGAGAAAAGGAGAGAGTTGCTTGGAGAGTACAAGGAAGTGGGGCTGTCTGCAGGTGGATCCCTCCATCCCTCATTGAAAGAGGGACCCTTGACCTGTGCCACCACAGCCATCTTCCTTCCAAGGTACCACTCAGGGTCCTTGGAAGTATTGAACCCAGGCAGCTCCAGGGCGCCAGTTCCCCTATCCATTGTGGGCCAAGAGAAGAAGCTTGCCAGTCTACTCCCAGAAGGAGGAGGATTCCCCATCCCTGAATCCATGTTTCTCAGGACCCTTGGCTGCGGTTCTTGTCCTGACATTGCCAGGCCCCTCTCAACTAACATGTGTCCTGGCCACCCAATGGCATGAGGTGGCCTCCCCTACACCAAAGCAGAGAATCTTCTTCTCTCCTACCTTTGCAGATGCCTTACCTCCACTTTTGTGCCGCCAAACTGCTTGATGAATTCTTGCAGTAAGTGGGAGATATCCAGTGGGTTGAAGCTGCTCTCGACAACCAGGTCTCTGGCCAGGAAGCACATGGCCTCCAAGAGCTGCTCCGCGGGGAGAAAAGCGCCAAAGACCTGAAGCAAGAGAGGGAGGTCAGAGATGCCCACAGGGCAGGGCTGGGGAGCAGAAAGCCCAGGTGCTGCCTCTGCGGAACCTAGAACACGTGGCTTGAGAGACAGCGACTTACCCTGGCAAGAGAGTAACAATTATTCACGAACAGTTCAGGAACCGGTCCTCCGGTGGATCTGAGGACCTTCTCAGCTCTGGTGATAAGTGTTCGGTTCCATGATGTTCGTGGCAGCATCTCTGCAAAGGAAAGCCAAAGGGTTAGTTTGGGTCTTGCTCACCCCCACCCCATGCTGGGATACATTCTTCTAGACTTACCTTCGTTGTGCCGCAGGATGGGCAGAAGATGGCAGAGAGCCTCTGCTGCCCGCTGCCTGCTCTCCGGGTCCGGATCCAATGCACAAAGGCAGGAAATCGCCACCAGTTGGCCAAAGGAGGGTGCAGGAACCGCTACCGATGGCTGAGAAGAAACCCAGAGAAGGGACTGATAAGCAACCCATCACCATTTTTCCTATAACATTTTTATTAAATCTTCCAAACATTCCAAAACATTTAGCATCCTCTACAGAAAAAAATCCAGTTCTTTTTGACTTCCCACCCCTCTTTTCCTAATGTTTGCTTTTTTCTTCTTTTCTCAGCCATTTTACTCACTATGGCCCAGCTCTGTTCTCCAAATTGAGTATGTGCTGGGATGCCTGATTGTCCCTTGGGCACCTTGCAGGGTGGGCCCAGAAGCAGCAGCCTGAAGGCCTTGACAGCCCTGCATGGTTGCAATGTTTCCCTTCAGTAAAGCCACTTCTGAGCTGGAAAGGAGGTGGGGTTGTGGGCTTCATGCCCTCCCCCTACGTACTTGGGGGCTGGCTTGCAGCCCCCGCAACAGCAGGGAATCCTCTGGCACGTCACCTCCCTTGCCAGCCAATCAGCTGGCCCGGGAGGTGTGGCCAGCGCTATTTAGGGCCGGCGCGCCTGAGGATTTCCCTTTTTCGGACTTCTGGGTTAGCGCCATTGGCAATGGCGGAATTCCTCTGATCCAGAGGAACCTGCTCCGCAACAATCGGGTCTTGCTGCCGCGGTGAAGGCGGAGACCCTTTAAAAATCCCAGGTGGAGGAAGCCTGGGAATGTGGGATTCGGCTGACACCAGGAGCGCCCCCCCCCACGCAAGGAAACCCCTTTTTCGGGGATCCGAAGTGACGTGGGGTGAGCGGGGTGTTTTGAATCGACCACTATTTTTACGGAGTGAAGCTACACAGCCATTGCCGGAGAGCGCTGACTTTTTCCTGTGGACAATTGGACTCTAAACAAGTACCCGTGAGTAGAACAGAAAATTGGGCTAAGAAACATTTTAATTTGGCACTCAAGCGGGAAGGTCCTAAACAGGAAGTCCGCCTTCCGCTTTTGTAAATAGCCTGAAGCAAAAATTGTGCAAGCTAAAGTCTGGAAAGCTGTACATAAAGGTTTAAAATTCCTTCTGTTTTAACCATCTAAACCCCTCTTGGAAGCAGGAGTAAAGAGGGGGAATTTTGACTGTTTAAGCCTGCAGGAGAGAGAGTAAAGAAAGTTAAATTTCCACTGTCTCAAACCTGGGAACGGGGTGTCAGAGACAGAGATTTTTGGTGAAGTTCATTGACTGCGAAAGGAACATCCTTTGACAGATAGTTAAAGAAGAGAAACAAATTGTCTCCAATGTTGCCTTTTGCATTTAAAAGAAACAAAAAATTTGAAAAATGAAAGTAACTTTATTTTGTTGGATCTGCTTTCAAAAGATGGATACAAATAGAAATTGTCTCCTCTAGAGGGAGTTTGTTAAATTGTTGCTGGAGTCGATCTGGGGACTTTACAGCTGTGGTGATTAGGATCCTGGGAACAGACTGTGACCTTGAACAAAAATGTGTTTGGAAGAAGTTTTGGTGCTTGCTTTTTGCAAGACAAGCGCTTTGTTGGAGCAGATGCATGAGAAGATGGATTTGATGACTGTTGCAGTCAAAAATTTTGGACAAACAGCGAATACTTATACAGAAACCATCCAGGAGCCAACTCAAGAACCTGATTTGATAGAGCAAGTGCAAACGCAGAAGATAATGGAGGAGGTTGCTGTTGAACCTCAAGTAATACAAATGGAGAAGCCCGAGGCCCTACAGGAGCATAAGCCGTTGTTGTTGAAGGTTGAATCTGGAGTGGGCCAGGGGGGGGTCTGGAGTTGTGGGGGCCCTTAAGTTTGGAGGGACTTTGAAACATGCCTTTAAATATTTTCTGGACTACACTGTTGACTGTGGGGAATGGGACTGTGGGGAATGGGCCGATCTGCTGAGGAGAGACGGAGATATTTTTGAGTTGGAACATCCCCGAGACCTACTCCTCAATGAGAAAGGAAAGAAATTAAGAAAGAGATCAACAAAAGATAAGGTAAAGTGCAAGTACAAACAAGAAGAAGATCTGCAGAAGGGACATGGAAAAGACTTAAGAGCCTCAGACATAAGATTACCAGGTTGATGGACTAGATGGAATGGACAGTAAGGACTGACATAACCCGAGACCAGGAAGAAGAGACGCTGGAGGAAGATTGGAAGAAAACTTTTTTAAAAAACAATTATTTTGGGAATTAGTGTAAAATTAATGAGCATTAGGAAAAATGTTGGAATGAAAATATTTGGCTTTAGTAGAAATGATATAAGGAATTATGCACAAATAAATATTAATTTTTAAGCTTTAAATAAATTAAGGTAAATTGAATGACAGAATATAGTGAAAGATGGAAAGGATTTGCTGAGTAAACTAATAGGTTAGACTGTTAAGACAAATTACTTAATAAAAATTGAGAAAGATGGAAAGAATTTGCTGAAACAAATAACTAAACTAGAATACAAAAAAGGAGGTGCAAGGAGGTCGATGAAACAAGTAAATGAAGGATGGAGATATGGAATATTGGATGTGTGTTTTTTTTATTGTTATTGGTGTATTGGTTTTTATGTGGTTTTTCTTTCTTTCTTCCTTTTTTGATGTACTGTTATGTATGTTTTGTTAATTTTTTGTTGCTCTCTCTTTTGCTTTTTTCTGTAATTTTTGAAACTTCTAATAAATATCATTTTAAAAAAAAGGATTTCCCTTTTTCTCCCAGTGCCCCAGCAGCTCCGGTTTTCCCACCCTTTAGGTTTGGCTCTTTGACATTGCTATGGACTTCGGTTGCTCGCCGTCAAGGGGCCTGGTAGGAATTTTTCCCGCTTGGCAAATTGGCACCAGCCATTTGGTTTTTTGCCTACCTTGTAGCAAATCACCACAACTTCCTCAGCATTGGCGGTTAGGCATTGGTAAGGTTATTGATATCCAGATGAAAAGGGGGAAGGAAGCGCCATCACCTTCCCCCAAATTGAAGGGTAGTCCGGTAAAGGATTCCGGGGGGGGGGGCATTGCCATGTCTGAAGCCTATGGAGGTGAGGGCCTAAGGCACGCCCTCGAGGGGTGACCCCGGGGGAGCTCCTAGTTGATGTACATCAGCAGGACTCCCCCTCCTGGTGGTTAACCCTTGCCGGTCTTCTAGCAATCGGGCTGAAGCCGGTTAGTCGATAGGACCAATGCCTAAGCCAATACCGCTCAGTTCCTGTAATCAATAAAGTTGTGGCCTAATTTTGCCCATTAACCTAAAATACTGGTGTCCTGTGTCTTTATTTCCGTGGGGGAGGCGGGAACTCGCCATGCAACTCACATATTCCTGGATCTTCTTCAGGAGGGCGGAAAGATCTTGGAGCGCCTTCTTTCGGATCTTCCCATTCTTCATCGTTGCGACGACATCCGTAAATCTGTTCTTCAGCCGGTCCTTGCTGACGCTTTCAGGAGGAAGATCAGCCGCATCTGGAGAAGCTGTGGTTGGGATGCTGAGGGGAGAGAGGAGTAGCACTTTGTCAAAAGGGTTTATTGCCTCCCATCCTTCAAAGACCCCAAGCACCACCACCATAGAAATGGACCGGGTTGTTTTTTAAAATGAATTGATTATGGGGGAGGGGATTAGCACAGGATTACCTTGGAGGAAGATCCTCCCCATCTTCCAGGCTGATTTCCGATATTTGATCTTCATCAAAATCAATTCCCTGTCCATGAGAAAAGAGAAACAGGAACGTCAGAATGTGAAGAATGGATCAGACCCATTCATGTTTTTGTATTGAGCAGGAAAGCACAGACGAGGTAGGTTGGGAAACAAACTGAAAATCTCTGGCCTCCATTTCCTTAGAGACCTTATTCATCCTTCTATTCATTTAAGCCTTCGGTTAAGAGTCTGGGTGTAATCCTTGACACCTCCCTTTCCATGGAGGCGCAGGTTACAACAGCCAAGGCGACATTTTTCCACCTTCGCCTCATCAAGCAGTTGGTCCCTTCCCTTTCCCGACCCAACCTGGCCACAGTGATCCATGCAACGGTCACCTCCAGGCTTGACTACTGTAATTCGGTCTACATGGGGCTGCCCTTGAATCTTTCCCAGAAACTCCAGCGGGTGCAGAATGCTGCAGCGAGGCTCCTCACGGGGTCTCTGCCATGGGAGCATATTCACCCAGTGCTTTTCCAGCTGCACTGGCTCCCGGTGGAGTACAGGGTCAGATTTAAGGTGCTGGTTTTGACCTTTAAAGCCCTTCACAGCCCAGGACCCTCGTACCTACAGGACCGTCTCTTCTGGTATGCCCCACAGAGGACCTTAAGGTCCATATATAGCAACACCCTAGAGGTCCCGGGCCCTAAGGAGACCAGAGCCAGGGCCTTCTCAACACTGGCTCCGGCCTGGTGGAACACTCTGTCTCATGAGACCAGGGCCCTGCAGGATCTGATTTCTTTCCGCAGGGCCTGTAAGACAGAGATGTTCCACCTGACCTTTGGCTTAGAATCAGTTTGATTCCCTCTTCTTAGAGCTCTCCTCCAAGTCCCCAGATACTTCTTGACTTCTTAGAGCTCTCCTCCAAGTCCCCAGATTTTGGCTCAAATGCATGGATTAGATTGGAAATGGGGATGATGAGACTGGAGGCTAGCATCTGCCTAACATCAATCTACAAATGGCTGACATTGAATCTGCTCCCCCGAGGGATAGCCCCTTTGATCCTCTGTGACCAATTCCAGTCGGGCTGGCAGACTGCAGTCCTGAACACCCTACGGAAACTGGGTTTTGCCCCTCAAGCCCTTCTAAGTCTGGGCTTGGGCCAGGCTAATGCTACGGTCAGGCAAAGAATATTAGACACCGAGAGACAGCAGGACTGTGCAAAGTGCCCCGACTATAGAATTGGAGAAATCGAGAGAGATATAGCCGCACCGGCAGCATATCTCTTCTTTCTTGTATCTAGGGATGCAAGAAGGGCCTTTACACTCGCCAGAAGTGCGGCTCTTCCCTCGCCGGTCCTGGATGGAGCCTTTAGAAGGGTCCCGTATGCTCAGAGACTTTGCACCTGTCCATTGGGAGAGATAGGAAGCCCAGAACACTTGTTCTTTAGATGTCCCTTTTATGAAGAGGCATGTAGTAAGATCACGGATCCCCTACTGGTGAGGTTCGCTGACCTCCCGCAAAAGCAAAAATTTGACCTTTTGCTGTTAGGCAAAGAGCAGAAGATGACCTGGATGGTCGCCAGATTCTGTGTACAGATCTGTAGGCGCAGACCATCGCCCAACTCAAAATAGTCTGGCATGAAAAGCCCTGACTCTGAGTCAACTCCCTGGGATAGTTTATTGTTGTACATTTGTAGTGAAGTTAAGGATTTCAAACTTTGGTCAAGAAAGGAGCGGAGTATTGTGGGTAATCAAAAAACCACAAGAGTTATGGGAAAGAGGTCTGTTGCTTTAACCCTGCAGACCAACAGTCTCCAAATGTGTAAATTGTTATCTTAGGAAGGAAGTTCTCTAGTTTGATTTGGGGCTTGACACCTGGGGCTCCAGCTATTCACACCCACCTAGTGTTGTTATCAGTCTTTTAATAACCTGGGAATAAAGATCCTAAGAATGGCTGAGAAAGAGCGCTCTGCAACCTGCGATTCGCTGTTAGCGTACCACCTTTGCTGGCAGCCATCTTGTGTCTCTTTGTAATGGAGATTCCTGCTGACTTTGTAATGCGGAACTACTGAAGGACTTTGAAACTATCCTATCTCTGTCTTTGTTCTTAGAAGTGATTATCTTAGTTAGCTATACTAAACAATGTCTTTATTTTATCTGCCTGCAAGATACAAAAGATGTGCCTGCTTTTTAAGCAAGTCAACTTTGTGGTTTTTTAATAAATTTTTAAAAAAGAAACTTTCTTTTGTCTTATGTGCCAATCTGAGGGGAAATCTCAGTCCAACGCCTGACCACTTGGTTACGCTATACCTGATGAATTTCTGCCTGCAAGTTTGCGGAAGCAGCTTGCAGAGTGGGGCAACCGGTAACAAAGGAGCATAGTCTTCTCCCTTGGACTGTGCCTCCTGGTGCCCTGAGACGGAGTGGTGGCAGCATTACCATTTCTGTTGTGTTTTGTTTTGTCAAAAAGTAAATGGCTGCTGGCCTCCGTTCCAGAAACCTGACCCAGCTGGAGGGTAAGGGCAGGTGAGGGAGGGGCGAGTGGCCGGAGCCCCTTTACTACATGGTGGCAGTGGTGGGATGGAACTTCCCTGCAGAAAGGCACTTTGATTTTAAATTGGCACTTTGATTTTAAATTGGCACAATTTTTTCTTTTGTGTACTACAGGCGTTTTATTTTTTTGGGATAGAGATAGTCAGGAATTATGGAAGCCGGGGCTTCCCAGGAATACACTTTGCGTACTGTGGACGAATGGGGTCCGGGTGGAGAAGGCAGCTCCCTTCCTTCGGAGACAACACCCCCCAACCTCCAAGTCCCAGAGCGGAATCCGCCTCCTGGTTTTTGGGAGATCCTGAGTCGGAGAGAGAGCTGGTGGATGCCAGCGAATTAAGAACTGTTCGGAAGGGTGGGCAAGAGTTCTGCAACTTGGAGAGAGTGAGGGGGGCGCCAGTTAACCAACTCTTGTCACCTCGTGAGGAAGTGGAAGCTAGGATGGCCTCCACACGTCCTAGAGGGAACTATCTTGTTTATGCAGAGCCCAAAGAGATGGAGTTTTCAGAGGGCGATGCGGTTGAGTGGGTGCAAAACCCAGGCCAAGGTGGATACCGGTGCCGTGATAAGTTTCCAAAGATGGGCCAGTCCATTCTTATAGGGCCGAGAGTCAGCCGGATGGCTTATGAGTATCAAGATCTGCGGCAGCAGCTGCAAGAAGTGTCTGTGGGAGACTACCGTCGAGAGCGTCCATCGCGCGACATTCGCAGAACAGTGAGACGGCGTTCGCCCAGCCGGCCCGGGATGGGTCTACTCGCCAGTAAGAGCTTGGGAAACTCGTGGAGCAGTGCGACAGTACGCAGCAGAGGAGGAGGAGAAATTTCTCCCTAGACCCTCGCGTGGATACGGGGCGGAGGAACACCTGCGTCCCTCCGGATGAGCATCTCGACATCCTGTTCCAAGGTATGACTACAGTCATGAAGAGTCACGAGGAGAAAATCGCAGACAGTCTCCTCCGGGGCTAACTTTGAGCAACCTTAACTGGAGGGCATTTCTGAAATATCAACCCCCCCCACTGATGTTCTGAGTTATCTGACTCTGTTTGAAGTAACCTGCCGAGATATGGGGGTGTCCCTGAAAATGTACATGCCAATTTTGCGCTCCCTAATTTGTGGAGACCTAGCCGAATCGATGGGCCATCTCCCCTCACCCCAAATCAATGACTATGAGCGCTTTAAAAAATTAGTCATGCAAAGGCATGGACTTCATCCTGAGAACTATGGGAGGGCTTTCCGAAAAGGGGATAAGTCTGGTCCCTCAGACAGCATTGGTGTGTATTCTGCGAAAATGGCCCAGAACTTTGAACTTTGGCTTTCAGCCGCAGGTGTGTGTGGCTTTGAAGAACTTAGGCACCTGATGCTAATAGAGCAACTTATGCACCACCTGTCTCCAGAAATTGCGAGTTTGGTTGCTGACCAAAGTCCACGATCTTTAGAGGAGGCCACAGAATATCTTTTAGACTAAATCATTCTCATCTGGCCAACAGGGGACTGGCTGGTGGGTACAGACCAGCAGCTTCAGCTTCTGGCGGGAGGTCCGGCCCTCCCGTTAAAGATCAAAGCAGGGGTCCCCCTACTCCTGCAAAAGACTCCTCTACAGCAGGTGGGGAATGTGCTAAATTGTCTCCGAGTTCCAGACTGTGCTTTTATTGTAAGAAACCGGGCATGTAAAAGCAGTTTGCCCCCAATTAAGTGAAAAGAAGCCTCCAGTTTTGACTTTGACTCCTGCGGTGCGCATGATCCAGGACCAAGCGGAACAGCAAAAATCAGGAACTGAGGAAAGCTCAGTCCGGAGGGGAAGGGTGGGGCAGCTCCTGACGCTATAGCTTCCAAACCAGCTGTAGCCACTTTAAGTGCAGTTATTGTGGGACCTGTGAGTTTCCGAGCACAATTCAAAGTGCTGGTGTTGACCTTTAAAGCCCTAAACAGCCTCGGCCCAGTATACCTGAAGGAGCGTCTCCACCCCCATCGTTCTGCCCGGACGCTGAGGTCCAGCGCCGAGGGCCTTCTGGCGGTTCCCTCATTGCGAGAAGCAAAGCTACAGGGAACCAGGCAGAGGGCCTTCTCGGTAGTGGCGCCTGCCCTGTGGAACGCCCTCCCATCAGATGTCAAAGCGATAAATAACTACCTGACATTCAGAAGACATTTTAAGGCAGCCCTGTTCAGGGAAGTTTTTAATCTGTGATATTTTAGTGTATTTTTGGTTTCTATGGAAGCCGCCCAGTGTGGCTGGGGAAACCCAGCCAGATGGGCGGGGTACAAATAAATTATTATTATTATTATTATTATTATTATTATTATTATTATTATTATTATTACTGGTGCTGGTCCAAGTGTGCCTCATCTGAAGTGGGCTAATTCGAAGTTTACAGCCCCCATTGAGATCAACGGAATTGCTGTGAACTCTTTCTGAGACACTGGGTCTGACATTACCAGTGTGTCCAGAGATTTGGTTTTGCCCCTACAGATGCAGGCTAAACCCTTAAAGATTAGCCCCTATGGTGTGAATGAGATTTTTCAACCTACTGCCATTGTTCCAGTATCCTATAAGGGGTACTATGGAAATCACCTAATTATAGTACATGATCCTGAAGTGTGCAAAAGTCCTGTCCTGGTGGGGAACAATTTGGGATTTAAGGTTTACCAACAACAACTTGCGGTGAACTCTTTTTCCACCCAGGTACAGGGGATGGGAAACTGGGGAACAACACCTCAAGGTTTGAGGACTGACGGACGCCTTATCCCAGATGGGAGGGGTGAAGGTTGGGCGCCTGATGCTATAACTCCCAAAACCACTGGAACTGCTGTGACTGCTGTTCCTGAGAAATCGGTTGGGAAGAGGGTTGGCTTAATATGCACTGCCAGCCCTGGTGTTAACTGGCCCACCTCAGCGTCTAGCACACCTCCCAGTGTTCACCTTCATCAAATTGTTGTGCCTTCCTTTTGAAGCATAGACTCTGATATTGTGACTCTGCCAAAAGACTTACGTAGTTTTGTCCCAGCTGAACCAGTCCGATTTTCGGAAGAGTAATCCTAGTGGTGGAAATTTAATTCCCCAATCTGCAACTGTTGATTCAGTTCCCTCCCAGGATTTTATGGGGGATCCCTTTGTTCCAGTCCCTGAACCCCAAGTTTGTGCAAACCTTACTTTGGGGGAAGGGGTTTTGAAATCTACAGTTCCTTTCCAGCAGCTTGCAATGACCCCCCTAGCGACGCAGACTGTGAAAGATGCAAGCGTGTCCTGTCAGCCGAAAGCGGAGAGGCAAGAAGAGAAAGGAGGGCCAGCTCAGCCCAGCCAAGCCACTGTGGAGAGTTTTGAGTCCTCTGCCATGGTGGGAGATATGGCCGCGTTTGAAGTAAAGCAGAGATTTGGTCACTCTCTCCTAGGTCATTTAGAAACTGCAGAAAAGTCTCTTTGCACAATAGAGTTTACCCCTTTTGTGCCTGAAAAAGAGTTTTTCTATCCACAGCTCAAGGACTATAAAGACCCAATCGATATGTTTATTGTTTTTCAAAAAGTTTTGTAATGCAAATGTTTGTGTGGAGAAGAAATGGGATTTGGTGGGTCTTTTACAGAACTTTAGTCCTAGGAAACAGTGTGGTTATGTGATGAGGAAAAGTGTTTTCAGGTTTGATTGGGATTCCATCCCACCCCACCTCTGTGTTCAAAATCTGTTAGGAATTTTGGTTGAGATTTGCTCAAGGAGCCCAGAGGTTGTGTCAGACCAGCCAGGTTTTGGCAAGCTCCTAGAAAATCCTTTGTCCATGCTCAGAGGGAGATGGGAGGGATTGGAAGAAGTTGAGTTAATTTTTTCTAAGTCATGGCCAGAACACCTTAAGCATGGTGCAAAGAGCTTTGGCCCGATTGCAAGATGCAAACCTGACCGTTAAAATGTATAAATGTCAGTTTGCTCAAGGAGAAGTGAATGATTTCGGATTCAGATTGGGCTTGTGAAACATCAAATCCCTGGGAGCAGAAATCCAGTATGTACTGGAATGGCTCTTACACCAATTCAAGGGAGCCACTGAGTTGCTAACACAAGCCCTAGTACGTTTGTGGGTGATTCTAGCCCCTGACCAGCAGCCTCCTTTTGAAATGCAAACCAATGCCAGTCAAATAGAATTAGGAGAAACTTAGACCATCCCACATAGGGACGTGGGTGGCGCTGTGGGTAAAAGCTTCAGTGCCTAGGACTTGCCGATCGAAAGGTCGGCGGTTCAAATCCCCGCGGCGGGGTGCGCTCCCGTTGCTCAATCCCAGCGCCTGCCAACCTAGCAGTTCGAAAGCACCCCCGGGTGCAAGTAGATAAATAGGGACCGCTTACTGGCGGGAAGGTAAACGGCGTTTCCGTGTGCTGCGCTGGCTCGCCAGAGCAGCTTCGTCACGCTGGCCACGTGACCCAGAAGTGTCTCCAGACAGCGCTGGCCCCCGGCCTCTTAAGTGAGATGGGCGCACAACCCTAGAGTCAGACACAACTGGCCCGTACGGGCAGGGGTACCTTTACCTTTACCTAGACCATCCCACTGCTGAACAAAAAGGTCTTTCTGATCTGGAAATAGTGACTCAAAGTTTTGAGAAAGGAGACTGGGCTGTAACTTTAAATCTTACCAGTCTCCCCCCTAAGCAAGTCGTTTACTGGCCTGGCCTTAGTACATCCGAGGCCAAGCTAAGTCCTCTGTGTTTTATCAAGAGAAATACCAAAAGGTGCCTAATTCTTTTAGAGAACATCATGCTAATACTGTGAAAATGTATGTGGAACTTGAATTTTCTTTGTTAACTCCTTTTGGAAGTCGAACACAGGTAGCCTTTGTGCACTTAGACTTCCTAGAAGGGTACAAACAGGCTAAAGGTACTTTTGATGTGTTATCCTTGTCTATCCTGTCCAGAACATCGGCTAGGAAGTTTTTTGTTATTTCACAGCTTTTTTACTGTGCCTGCGGTATTGACCCACGATGAGTTATTTGTGCAACCCCCCCTAGTTTTGGGAAGATCAGTTTGAGTGTGTTGCTAGTGATTTTTTTCTTTAAAAGGCTGCTTAACCACTCAAGCTGGAAATGTTGACATCAGTTTGTACATACTTTGTTTTGATGAAATTTAGGGACTTAACACTGTAATTTCATCTTAGAGGGGAGGGTGTAGTGAAGTTAAGGATTTCAAACTTTGGTCAAGAAAGGAGCGGAGTATGGTGGGTAATCAAAAAACCACAAGAGTTATGGGAAAGAGGTCTGTTGCTTTAACCCTGCAGACCGACAGTCTCCAAATGTGTAAATTGTTATCTTAGGAAGGAAGTTCTCTAGTTTGATTTGGGGGCTTGACACCTGGGGCTCCAGCTATTCACACCCACCTAGTGTTGTTATCAGTCTTTTAATTACCTGGGAATAAAGATCCTAAGAATGGCTGAGAAAGAGCGCTCTGCAACCTGCGATTTGCCCGGCTGTTAGTGTACCACCTTTGCTGGCAGCCGTCCTGTGTCTCCTTGTAATGGAGATTCCTGCTGACTTTGTAATGCGGATCTACTGAAGGACTTTGAAACTATCCTATCTCTGTCTTTGTTCTTAGAAGTGAGTATCTTAGTTAGCTATACTAAACACTGTATTTTATCTGCCTGCAAGATACAAAAGATGTGCCTGCTTTTTAAGCATGTCAACTTTGTGTTTTTTTTAATAAATTTTTTAAAAAAGAAACTTTCTTTTGTCTTCTGTGCCAATCTGAGGGGAAATCTAAGTCCAACGCCTGACTACCGTATTTTTTGCACCATAGGGCGCACCGGACCATAGGGCGCACCTAGTTTTGGGAGGCGGAAAACAAGAAAAAATTATTCTGAAGCCCAGAAGCCAGGACAGCAAGAGGGATCTGGCTTCTGGGATACCGTGCGGCTGTCCTGGCTTCTGGGATAACCGCGCCAAGCCTCTTCAGGGCAGCGGGATGAAGGCTCCCCCTGCCCAAAGAGGCTGCGCAGGGCTAAGGCAGAAGCCAGGAGGGAGAAGGCGCAGCGCCCTTCAGCGAAGCTGGAGAAAGAACAGAATGAGTCCCTGCTGTTCCTCCTCCGGCTTCCAGGACAGGTGCGTCGCTCAAGGGGCTCTGCGCCTTCTCTCTCTCTCAGGAGAGGCGCTGCACAGAGAGGGAGAAGGCGCAGCGCCCCTTTAGCAAAGCTGGAGGCCTCCGGCTTCCAGGTCAGGCACGCCGCCGCGAAGCCAAGGAGCCTACATTCGCTCCATAGGACACACACACATTTCCCCTTCATTTTTGGAGGGGGGAAAGTGCTTCCTAGAGAGCGAAAAATACGGTACTTGGTTGCGCTATACCTGATGAATTTCTGCCTGCAAGTTTGCGGAAGCAGCTTGCAGAGTGGGGCAACTGGTAACAAAGGAGCATAGTCTTCTCCCTTGGACTGTGCCTCCTGGTGCCCTGAGACGGAGTGGTGGCAGCATTACCATTTCTGTTGCGTTTTGTTTTGTCAAAAAGCAAATGGCCGCCGGCCTCCGTTCCAGAAACCTGACCCAGCTGGAGAGTAAGGGCAGGTGAGGGAGGGGCGAGTGGCCGGAGCCCCTTTACTACAACAAATTATTTCTCAATTTATTGTTGTACATTGTTTCAATTGTCTGTTTTAACCATATTTGCGCAGCAGTTTCTAATGTTGTGAGGGTCCTCTATTTCAGAGGCTTCTACTCTGCAGCCTCTTATAGTTGTTTTAACTGTGAGTTTTTAAGTTCTTATGCTCTTACAGTTGTTTTAACTGTCTTTGTTTTTTTTAGTTCTTATCTGTTTTAATTATCAGTTTTTATCCATCCATTATCCGTGTTTAATCTTGTATTTTATTCAGATGTTTTATCCTATGCCTGTTTCTTGGTCCTCATTTGCTCTAACAATTATCGGTTTTAAAAAAATAATCCTAACTGCTACTTTATTTATATGCTCTTTCTTTTTTTATCCTGGTCTGTGACCATAATAATAACAATAATAATAATAATAATTTTTATTTATATCCCACCCTCCCTAACAACAATAAAACAGTACAACACAACACTCTAAAATCATTCATTATAAAATTAATTCGAATCAAACCACTGGCAACCATTGGGCCAGAGCTCATAGAGCTAATAAAGTTCATACAAGTAGGTTCCAGAGTTAAGTCCCATGGCCATGGCAACCTACACTTACCTCCAGGAGTCTTCGGGAAGCCATCCTTAGGCCACCTCCTCCAACCTCGAGATGCTGAGGAACCTCAAATGGTCACAAGCTCCGTTGCTAGGCAACAGCAGTTGAGAAGATGGAATTCCCGGCCTCAGTGCCAAGGCTCTAGGAGAGGCCGTGTGGCCTAGTGGTTAGAACAATGTTAATGCCATGCAACGCTAGGGTGATATATATTCTTTGAAATGTACAGTTTAATACTTTTTCTATTATTTGTATCCTGCAGACTCTTGTTGTCTCCTAAAGAAGCTAACAGGATTGCTCCCCTGTACTTACTTATGTGTTTGCCATGTACATTTATGAACGTTTATTTTATATTCAGGGCCTTTGAATTCTTAACTCTGAACTCTGGATTAATAACATTTTAGGAATCTTCCAGAACGGCTAATTCTATTGCTGGGAAGGACTCCGTGAGCCCGGTCTATTTTAGGTATGGGGTTGGGGGCAGATGAGATGGAGCTGCTTGGCAGTGGCTGTGTTGTATGCAGAAAGCGTACGCTTCAATTCCCGTGACCCACCTCCTTCACTTACAAGTTTCTTGGGGTTGGGGCTAAATCCATGATGGGTCAGAGAAAAATGATCAGATCTTAATTTTACTGTTGTGACAGAGTTTCTCACCTTACATGTTGCATGGAGGTGAGGAGCCAAGGCAAGTGTGTGTAACAACTTTTAAAGACTTGATAATAATAATAATTTATTTTTTTATACCCCCCCCCTTCAATCTGGCTGGGTTTCCCTTAGCCCCGGAGGTTTTTGACTTTTTTGAGTCCACAGCTCCCTTGACCAACTACATTCTTTCTATGAGGCTCAGGAGCCCAGCTATGCCACCCCTTGCCAGCAGAGCTGGCAGCCTCTCGTCCTTTTTCTGACTCCTTCCTTTGTGGAATGTTCCTTCTTCTCCTCTCGCCTCTCCTCAGGATTCCTCTGGACAGCCGCAGTTGCTGCCCCTTCCCTAAAGAGAGGTGCCTCCTCACGCTGCCCCACAGGGAAGTATCCCCTTGCCAGCTAGCTCCAGAGGCACCGTTCGCCTGGGGAGCTTGTAGCCAGGGGTGCTGGAACAAACAGCTGTGCAAACCTTTGGAGGCAGAGATGCAAGAAGGCATGGGGGGAGAAAGAGGGACAGAGGCCAGTGTTGCTCCCAGCACCCTTGACCAAGCACCCTTGACCATTCAAGGCCCCAAAGGGTGCCACAGCACCCTGCTTGAAAACCACTGCCCACCCAACAAGCATCAGACATGCATCACAGAAAGAGGCAGTCTTGTCTCCTGGCTTGCCTCTTGTCATGATACCTGGCAATGTTTGCTGGTTGCCCTTTCCTGACCAGTCTGAGCCTTTCCCTTGAAATGGTAAATACCTCAGTTCTTGAACCCATTGTCACAGATCTACCCCTATTTATGTGAGATGTTTATAGCTTTGGAAGGATTTGTAAGTGAAAAGAACTATTGGGAAAGGTTTTTCCTTCGACTGCAGAGTAAATGTCTGGGGTCATTAAGAGGGCTTTAGGATTGCTCTGTGAACTCAAAGTGTCTTTTTTTTCAGGGAATATAGGATTGGTTTTTTTCTAGGGTGCGTGCCTGCTATGTGTGCACTTTAAGATTTGTGTAGCACTCATGCCAACTTCGGTTGCCCAGCGCCTGCAAGCCCCCTACTGTGACATCATAGAATAATAATAATAATAATAATAATAATAATAATAATAATAATTTATTTATACCCCACCCTCCCCAGCCAAGGCCAGCCTCAGAGCGGCATACAAGCAATAATAAAAACAAGATGAATGATTACAAACTTAAAAACAAAAATAAAATACAACATTAAAATAATGGAACATTAAAATGTAGCCCATCGCAGGAGGAGAAGGAAAAGAAGGAAAAAGAAAAAAAGAGAGAGAGGGAGGGAGGGAATCAAATTGGCTCCAAGCCAAAGGCCAGGCGGAACAACTCTGTCTTACAGGCCCTGCGGAAAGAAATCAGATCCTGCAGGGCCCTGGTCTCATGAGACAGAGCGTTCCACCAGGCCAGAGCCAGAGTTGAAAAGGCCCTGGCTCTGGTCGAAGCCAATCTAACTTCCTTAGGGCCCGGGACCACTAGGGTGTTGTTATTTATGGACCTTGAGGCTCTCCGTGGGGCATACCAGGAGAGGCGGTCCCGTAGGTACGAGGGTCCTAGGCCGTGAAGGGCTTTAAAGGTCAAAAGCAGCACCTTAAATCTGACCCTGTACTCCACCGGGAGCCAGTGCAGCTTGAAAAGCACTGGGTGAACATGCTCCCATGGCAGAGACCCCGTGAGGAGCCTCGCTGCAGCATTCTGCACCCGCTGGAGTTTCTGGGACAGCTTCAAGGGCAGCCCCGCGTAGAGCGAATTACAGTAGTCAAGCCTGGAGATGACCGTCGCATGGATCACTGTGGCCAAGTCAGGGCGGGAAAGGTAAGGAACCAACTGCTTGATGCGGCGAAGGTGGAAAAATGTCGCCTTGGCTGTTGCTGTAACCTGCGCCTCCATGGAAAGGGAGGCGTCAAGGATTACACCCAAACTCTTAACGGAAGGCAATGGCACTAATTAGTTTCAATCAGCTCCCACGAAAGCATCCAGCCACAGCTTCCAAGCATCTGGTCAGTGTGTTCGGGGTCGAGTCGGTGTGGCCATCCATCAGCAGATAGAGCTGAGTGTCATCAGCATATTGGTGACAGCCCAGCCCAAAGCTCCGGATAATCTGGGCAAGGGGGCGCATAAAGATGTTAAAAAGCATCGGGGAGAGAATTGCGCCCTGCGGCACTCCACACACCAAGGAGTGGCGTGACGACATTTCCCTCCCTAGTGCCACCCTCTGTCCCCGACCAGAGATAAAAGAGCACAACCAGTTACAGGCTATGCCCTGTATCCCCACGTCTGCGAGGCGGTGGTCCAGAAGATCATGATCGACCATGTCAAAGGCTGCTGACAAATCTAAAAGGATCAGCAGTCCTGACCCGCCTCGATCCAGTTGTCTACGGAGATCATCTGTTAAGGCAACCAGAGCCGTCTCCGTCCCAAAACCAGGACGGAAACCAGACTGAAATGGATCTAATGCCGATGTTTCCTCCAGAAACCTACCAAGCTGTTCAGCAACCGCTCTCTCAATTACCTTACCCAGGTATGGAAGATTTGAAACTGGGCGGTAATTGGATAGGTCTAAGGGATCTAATGAAGTTTTTCATTAGAGTGGACACACCACTGCTTCCTTCAATTCCCCTGGGAATGTCCCTGTGTCAAGGGACAAATTGATAATTTCAACCAGGGGGGTCCGCACAACATCTGGACACTCCCTAATCAGCCAAGACGGGCATGGATTGAGGAGACAGGTGGTGGGCCTACCAACTTGGAGGAATCTATCCACATCAGTAGGGAGTATCCGATCGAAATGGTCCAACACTGGACCTGAAGTCAGTCGAGGGGCCTCCAGTTCATTCACTGTATCTAAATTGGCAGGGAGGTCACGGCGGAGCAACAGGACTTTCTCCGCAAAAAAACTCGTGAATGCCTCACAGCTGTGGGTCGAATTTGTGCTTAAATTTGGTTGTCCTCCTAAGGACGTTAAGTATAATGTCTGAAACAGTACAGGAGAGCAATCCTGAAGCCATTTTGTCTCTCCCAAATTGACCTCAAATATTTCTCTGCAAGGAGGAAGGAAATGGGAAAAGCTTTCCAATTGTCTTTGGACTGTAGGGGCTTACACCTCCCTGTAAATACAGTCTGGCAAGTATCTGCTAAGCTGAGCACACTATCAATATGCATAAGAGATTCAGAAACTAAATATTTACTATCTCAAAGGAATGGCCAGGCTACTCAGAAAAGGCAATCAGATAAGGCATTATCAGGTATCCTGGCAGAGAGGAGAGAAGCAACACACTCAGATTTCTGCTGCGGACCACCTCTTTCGTGATGTATGTATGATGTTTTGGGGGGTGGTCTTGAGCTACAGGGTAAAGGCAATGGGACCCCTGACCGTTAGGTCCAGTCACGAACGACTCTGGGGTTGCAGCGCTCATCTCGCTTTACTGGCCGAGGGAGCTGGCGTACAGGTTCCGGGTCATGTGGCCAGCACAACTAAGCCACTTCTGGCAAACCAGAGCAGTGCACGGAAATGCCATTTACCTTCCCGCCAGAGCAGTACCTATTTATCTACTTGCACTTGGACGTGCTTTCGAACTGCTAGGTGGACAGGAGCAGGGACTGAGCAACGGCAGGTCACCCCGTCGCAGAGATTCGAACAGCTGACCTTCTGATCGGCAAGCCACTCGCATGGCACTACAGAGTTTTCAAAAGTCTATATAAGAGCTTGCACACCAATGTTCTGGGTTCCTCTCCTCCCTCCCTGCGTGGAGTGAGTGGGGGACCCTGTTGCAACAGTTTAATAAAGATCAGGCTTACTAGCTGCTTTGCTTCTCAATATTCTCTGGTTGGCCTCTGTTATTTTCTCCTACCAATAGGGAACCTACAAAAGGACTCTATATTGGCTCTTGGATACCCCATAAGGGGGAAAGGAGCAGGTTTTTCTTCTCTTATAACACCACCCTTCCAGAAAGGTGGGGCTGCCAACCCTAATATGTATTCGTCTCCTGGATAAGGTGGCTATTCACCCAGCAGCTCAGGGTAGATTACATGATGCAGCCACATTTGGGATCCTGTGTCCATGTGCAACGGGATGGCCGAGCACCCACAGGGGAAATTTTGTGGGGGCCCAGGCCCCCAGCCCTCCCCCAGATGATGCCAGTATGGGGGATCAAATTGTCCCCATTTTATCAATGCGTCTCTGGGCAGAGGGGTCTGTCATATGTATTCTTTTCTGAAGAAGGCAGCCCACACCTCTGTCTGTCTGAAAGATAGTGAAAATATTGTTATAGCTGGGCCTGCAAGCACCCACATTTGGACCCACAGGGAGTTGGCAAAGAACAGGTGTGCTGTTGCCATACAAACCACCGGGTGGGCCTTGCCCATCTCCTCCCTTTGCCAAATTCTGCATCATCTTAGAGGTGTAAAGAAGAACAAGAAGAACAGCCTTTTGCCAGAGTCTGGAGGTCTTAGCTGGGAAGAGACACAGAGTCTTTTCCTGCTCTGTGCTGGACCCAAAGCCATGGTTTTGGAGTCCTCCTAGGAACCTATACTGGGCAAGCAAGATCTGCTGGAATGTTACTGCTGTGAGCCCTTCCATCCTGTTATGTACTGAGTTGAATAGGATCCAAAAGGCAGCAGTCTGATTGGTCCTAGAACAATAGGATTAAGAATGCAGCAGTTTGATTGGTCCTAGAACAATAGGATCCAGAATGCAGCAGTCTGATTGGTCCACAGGAGCCACCCAATCCAGCTCCAGGTGGAAGGGAATCTGCAACCTGATTGGCCTACAGGAGAATCCTGGAATTAGCCAATCACATGGGGCCCATTGTGTAAATAATGTACATAAGGCAGACATTCTGGGGGAAATTCCATTCTTCCTCACCACTATGAGCTCAATAAAGAGCATGAAATCCACTCTCGACTCTGAGCATATTTCACATCCTCTGCTCAGATTGTATTTCTGTGAGAAAACAAAACCATATATCCTAAAGAGCCCAGAGTGAGCTTCGTTCCAAAGGACCAGCACCCTATGCATAGCCTGAAACCTCTCACTGCTCAGAGTTTGGGCTGCATGAAACAAGATGACTCCTTTTGTCAGTGCTACCAAAAAAACTGCAGGAAGCTGAAACAGGGTGTCTGAAGAAGGAATAATTCAGAACAAGCTTGCGAGGAGTCCTCTGCACAGACAAACAGACAGAGTGACTGAATAATACATTTCCACAGCAGTTTGGGGACAGACAGCTGAGCACAAGGCTCCCTTTAAAGTAGTGGCTCAGAGAAGGCACTCTCTGCTATGAATAAGTGAAAGCTCCTGTTTCTGAGGGAGGTTGATGGGGGGGGGGGTTTCATCCAAAGATGTTGGGGGAAAGCCTTAGGAGTGCATCGTCATTCACACTGGGCAATAGATATCGGTCATAATATAGACATGGAAGCATGGGAGCGATTGTGGAATACAGATATAAAATTTACAGCATGTTATGGTTTATGATGGTGACAGCAGTCATGAAATTAAAAGATGCCTGCTTCTTGGGAGAAAAGCAATGACAAACCTAGACAGCATCCTAAAAAGCAGAGACATCACCTTGCCAACAAAGGTCCGTATAGTTAAAGCTATGGTTTTCCCAGTAGTGATATATGGAAGTGAGAGCTGGACCATAAAGTAGGCTGTTCGCCGAAGAATTGATGCTTTTGAATTATGGTGCCGGAGGAGACTCTTGAGAGTCCCATGGACTGCAAGAAGATTCTTAAGGAAATCAGCTCTGAGTGCTCACTGGAAGGACAGATCCTGAAGCTGAGGCTCCAAGAATTTGGCCACCTCATGAGAAGAGAAGACTCATGCTGGTAGCTTCGAGAACACTGTCCAACCATCTTGTCCTCTGTCGTCCCCTTCTCCTTGTGCCCTCCATCTTTCCCAACATCAGGGTCTTTTCCAGAGAGTCTTCTCTTCTCATGAGGTGGCCAAATTCTTGGAGCCTCAGCTTCAGGATCTGTCCTTCCAGTGAGCACTCAGAGCTGATTTCCTTAAGAATCTTCTTGCAGTCCCCGCTCTTTTATGTCGGTTAATAATTTACGTTTGATCCATGGCTTTTTGCCTTGCCATATAAACTTTGTTAGGTCCACTTTCCATTTTTTTAAACAATCATCTTTACCTATTACAGTGGTGCCCCGCAAGACGAACGCCTCGCAAGACGGAAAACCCGCTAGATGAAAGGGTTTTCTGTTTTGGAGGCGCTTCGCAAAACGAATTTCCCTATGGGCTTGCTTCGCAAGACGAAATGTCTTGCGATTCCTGCTGGTTTTTTCCCCTCCCCCCCCCCTTTTCCTAAGCCGCTTATCAGCTGATCTGCTGATAAGCCGCTTATCAGCTGATCCGCTAAAAGCCACTAAACCGCTAATAGCACTAATCCACTAAGCTGTCAATGGGCTTGCTTCGCAAGACGAAAAAACCGCTATACGAAGAGCCTCACGGAACGGATTAATTTCGTCTTGCGAGGCACCACTGTATGGGAATCATTTGAAAAAGGAACAAGAGTTTTGGTAAAATATTCATTTTAATAGCCAAAATTCTACCCCAGAGTGTTAAATTCAATCTTGTCCAAATTTCCATTTCTCTTTTTGTTTCTTCCCATTTTTATTTATAATTATCTTCAAACAAATTTATATTTTTCATTGTTATTTGGATTCCTAAATATTTCACTTTTTAACAATTTGTAACCCAAATTTTTCTACCAGTTCCGTTTTCTCTTGGTCTCCCATGTTCTTTACCATTAGTTTCGTTTTTTCTTTATTCAAAGCAAAACCTGAAACCCTTCCAAAGTTTTCCATCTTTTCTAGAGCCTTTGCTATGCTTTCCTTTGGATTTTCCACCATTAACACTAAATCATCTGCAAATGCCCTTATTTTGTATATTTTCTCCCCTAGGGATATTCCATTTATTTCTTGATCCAGTCTGATTTCTTGATTTAGTATTTCCAAAACCAAAATGAATAATAATGGTGAAAGTGGGCACCCTTGTCTGGTGCCCTTCTGTATTTTAAAAGAATCAGTCATGTCATTATTTATTATTATATTTGCTTCTTGTTGTTCATAAATTGCTTTTAACCCTCTTGTAATTTGGTCTCCCATGTCCATCTGGTCTAATAATATTTTTAGAAATTTCCATGAAACTTTGTGGAACGCCTTTTCCGCAGAGGTTTTTTGAGAGAGTTAGAGTTGTTGAGAAGACAGTCTGGAGTTATAAGAGACAGAGAAGATAAGTCTGTGGGTTGGGCTAGTCTGGTGTGAGAGAGGGAGAGAATTTGTTAAGAGGAGTCAGTCAAACAGTTGAGATAATCAGTCAGAAGGTATTAGGAAGGTATAGGCTGGTAAAGAAACTAAAGTTAAGATAGTAAAGTTAAAGGGACCCCTGACCATTTGTGGCCCACTCATTTTGGATCGGGGCAGCCACTAAAGCGGTACACCTAGACCTACCAGCTGAAAGGATAAAGGATCTGGGTCGATGGAAGTCAGATGCTTTTAAAGGGTACATTTGGAGGCCTTTATGACTGTTTTCATCACCCCTGACCCCTCCTGGTTATGCTCTTTTCCTTTTAGGTGACGTGGTTGTGCGCATTTGGATCATAGGCCATAGTATCGTCCACTGGGCCAGAAACCGTGCTGTCAGGCGTGGCCAGGGGTGCGGGTTGGATCTGCCAAAAAATGTTGAAATCTCCTGGATCACTCGCCATGGAATGTGTTGGGGGGAATTTCTGCCAGCAGTAAAAGCTAGAGCCACCGTGAAAGGCCCACCCAATGCCCTTGTCATTCAGCTGGGTGAAAATGATTTGGCCTACTGGAAGAGCGTGGACTTAATGTGGAACATTTTCGATGATTTTGATGATCTGAGGATTTCTTTCCCAAATTTAGTCATAATTTGGTCATCACTGTTGGAAAGGCACACTTGGAGGGACTGCTGATGCCCTATTGCTATGAACAAATCCAGAAAGATCCTGGAACGCTCAGTGGCGCGTAGAGTGGCAGCGCTGGGGGAGGGCGGGACATTGACCACCCCAACATCCAGTTCAGTAAGGTGACCCTCTACTGCGAGGATGGCGTGCATCTTTCCAATGAGGAAAACAATGTTTGGTTGGCTGACATATCTGTGGGGATTAGGGACTGGTTGCAGGTCTGAGGGTATTGGCGGTGAGCTTTGCTCCAGTGGTGGTTAGGCATTGGTATGGGTATTGTTATGTAGATGTATGGGGGGGAGCGCCATCACCTCCCCCAGATATTGAAGGGTAGTTTGGTAAAGGATTCCGGGGGGGCTTGGCCCCATTGGAAGCCTATGGAGGCCAGGGCCCAAGGCACGCCTCCGAGCGGTGACCCCGGGGGAGTGCCTAGTGTTGGTTTGCAAGCCCCCTCCACAGAGGCTGGCCCCTCTCACTGTCCTCGGAGCTTGCTTACCGGTAACCTCCTCTGGCTGATATCCAGACAGACCAGGGAGATTTTGATAGGCGACATTTTCCCAAGCATGGGCAGAATGCACAACCCCTCCCTCCTGCTTCCGCAGGGGAAAGAAAATAAGTCAGAAATCTATTTACATGATGTTTATTTCTGACATTACAGCACTAGAGAAAAACACGTCCTTTCAGTTCAGTTCTTCCAGCAAGTCTGACAAACTTCCTGAACATGCGCACACAGAAGGTTTCAAGTTACACTCTTCACAAAGACTTATCCAGCCTGTGAACGTCCTGGGAAATTCTTCTTTCCCACAGATAAGCGCATCATGTGGTGTCAACAATCTGGCTGTCTGCAGCGGTGATGTTTCCATATACTGACATCCTCCCCCATATGAATCATCATTAGCTGCGGACAAAGCTTGATCCAGAGAAGAAAACAAACAGTTGTTATACATGTAACAATCCCCTGTTGTTTCAGTTCCACCCTTGGAACTACCCGCCACTGGTTTCACCAATGTAACTCTCTGGTTGTCAGTTTTCCAAGGAATGAGTGCTTCTGCATTACCTTGACTAGGGAATGTTGTATTATGCTTAGCAGCTCCCTGTTGTGTCTTTGTCTCTGACTTAGACACAGCTTCAACCTGTCTTGAGTTGTCAACAATAGTAACACATGCAACAGCTGAACTAGCAAACTCTTGAGAATACCTCTTGGGTGGTACGCCCTTTGTGATTCTCTCAGACCTGCGTATGAGGTGCTGATCCTCTTTGCTGACTGGTTCAGTCTCAGGACTTTTCGAAGAACCAGTTCCAATAGTAAACAGTGGTTCATCCTTAACCTGTGAAGATCTAGCTTTTGTGTGTGAACCTTTCTCAATGACTGTGTCAACAGAACTCTCTGAGCTTTCTGTGTCACTTTGAGTATCACTATAATCAGAATAATCAAATTCATCATCTGAATCATCAGCAGTGGGATATGTGTGAAAAATTACTCTCTCCTGTCCAGGAGCACTCTCTAGAAATTTTGTGAGAATCACCTGACCAGATTCAGACAAAATTACTCTGTAGAGACCCTTTTCATAACCCACAAAAATGCCTCTGGCATTCTTCACCCCTTCTGGAGTTTCCGTCCTGATTTGAGATCCAAAAACCTTAAAATGCGAGACAGAAGGTTTTCTATGGAACAGCCTCTCAAAAGGAGAACATTCCATACCTTTCGAAACCTTTCTCACCCACGTGTAACAAAAACAAGATAAAGATTCAGCCCAATACTCATGTGGCAAGTGTGAACTCAGCAATTGTGCCTTCATGCCATTCTGCAACTCCTTATTCACTTTTACACAAACAGTTTTGTTCCATGCAGCCTCTGAGACAGCAACCTTGTGCTCTATCCCTTGCTTCTCCAGGAAATCCTGAAAATCCTGTGAAAGAAAAATTGGCTTCTCATCTGTGAAAAGAAAATCAATATTAGCATCATGAATATTCTTAACCTTATCACAAAACTCCTTAAACCTTTCTAAGGTTTCTCTGGGAGATCTCAATATGTAAATCCATACATATTGAGAAAAATGATCAACAAATACAAGATAGTATTTTGCATTGCCTCTAGAAGGTGCTAAAGGACCAATTACATCAGCATACACTCGCTGAAAAACACTGTTAATCTTTGTTGCCTTTCCTCTCGTTTCTTCTTTCGAGATACCTGCAAGAGAAAGCATTTTAGATTCACATGCTGTGCACATTTTATAATCACTTTCATCAAATGTCAACAGATGCAGTCCATCTTTCTCTCTGGCAGAAAGATACAGCTCTCCATCTTTGTAGATTTTGCAGCTTTCCTCATCATATGACAACACCAGTTTCTTCTTAGTGATCTGAGATACACTCAACAGATTGTACTTTAAACCTGGAACAAAATAAACATTGTTTATTGTCAAGTTCAGGCTTTCTAGATACACAGTTCCGATCCCGGTTGCTTCCATTTCCTGACCATTGGCCAGTTTCACAGTGAAGCGTTGCTTCTCGAACGTAGAAAACAGTTCCCGGCGTGACGCCATGTGTTGCGTGCATCCTGTGTCTACAATGAACGAGTTCTCCACCGATGATGTGGCTTTTAGTGACATCAAAGCCATATCTGGTTTTGCCTGGGACTGGGTACGACCTTTGCTTGAAGTCTGAGGCTTTACAGAGCTCCCTCTAGCTCCTTTCTCCTGATGTGGTGTCTCCTGACGAACAGCATTCTGAGCTACAGCTTTCTCCTCTGTAGCAATATTAGTGGGGGTGCTTGATTTCTGAGCTTCACTCCCCCCATCAGCAACAGCCATTGCAGCAGTGCTAGGATCATCATCAGCAACAGCAGCAAGAGTCCCTTCACTTCCTTGTTGTGGCTCAAAGCTCCTCCCAGCTTTCGATGAGCTCTCAAGAATTTGGCTAGCTTCATCTTGGCTCTCCCCCTTTGGTGCAACCAACTCTCGGTCCTTGCTTCCCACCCCAGCTTCACAAGCTTTGCGGAGTGACTCCCAAGCAACCCTTGGTTCTTCTGCACCCTTTAGGACTGGCTCAAGATAAGCGTCCACATTTTCCGCCAAAATTCTCAGGACACGCTGCTTCAATTCACTTTGAAGTGCAGCCTTCTTCCCCTGTGCTTGTACAGCAACAGGTTATGGAGTTTGTACTAAGTCCCATAATTGCTCTCCCACCAGCAAAAATTCCATTGTAAATGACCATTCTAGCCAGTTTTGGCTATTCAGTTTCTGTGAGAACAGAGCCATCTTTAATCCCAAGCTGCAGCTTCAGCTACAAACTGGGAAATCCAATAGTCTGTTTACAAGCTGCTTGCACTTGGCAGTCAGCCCAGCTGCCTGGAAATTTCCCTTCCACAGAGAATCTGTAAACAATAAGCCTTCGCTGCAATCCAACAGCAATCAGCAAGCTGCGCTCTTCTTGGAAAGTCCCCTTTCCAACAGTTTGTTTACAACAAGCGTCGCTGAAAAACACCCAGCCTTGCTTTCGTTTTTGAAGCTTCTTTTCTCTCTATGCTTCTTAAACTAACCAGTTCATAAATTTAGCTCAAAAAGTACTCACGACTTGTCGCTTAGCAACGGAACTTCTTATCAGCTCTGGAATGCGAAGTATTTTATCCAAAACAGGGGCCTTTTTTCTCAGGGAACCGAAGACTTTTCAATTCGCGTTCACCATCCAGCCATAAATCAGCATTGCAGAGGTCCGTGGATTGCTGCTTATCAGCAAAAAAACATCTCCAACATGGTGCTCAGCCGTCTTGTTGTTGCAACCATCGGGCTCTGCTACCAATTGTTGGTTTGCAAGCCCCCTCCATAGAGGCTGGCCCCTCTCACTGTCCTCGGAGCTTGCTTACCGGTAACCTCCAGACAGACCAGGGAGATTTTGATAGGCGACATTTTCCCAAGCATGGGCAGAATGCACAACCCCTCCCTCCTGCTTCCGCAGGGGAAAGAAAATAAGTCAGAAATCTATTTACATGATGTTTATTTCTGACATTACAGCACTAGAGAAAAACACGTCCTTTCAGTTCAGTTCTTCCAGCAAGTCTGACAAACTTCCTGAACATGTGCACACAGAAGGTTTCAAGTTACACTCTTCACAAAGACTTATCCAGCCTGTGAACGTCCTGGGAAAATCTGCTTTCCCACAGATAAGCGCATCATGTGGTGTCAACAATCTGGCTGTCTACAGCGGTGATGTTTCCATATACTGACACCTAGTTGATCTAGGTTGGTTTGAACGGGTCCAAGCCGGTTGGAACCTGTTCAGACTGGTTTGCTTTGGCCCAGACTGCTTGGAACTGGCTCAGACTGGTTTGAACATGTCTAGGCCTGTTTGAACCGGTGTAGGCCAGTTTGTGCTGGTCCAAGCTGGTTTGAACAGGCTAGTTTGTCCCGGACCAAGCCTGTTTGAACAGTTCCAGACAGCTTCGAGCAGGTCCAGGCTAGTTGAAGCAGGTGCGGGTCATTTGAAACTGGCCCAAGATTTTTAGAACAGTTCCAGGCTGGTTGGAACCGGTCCAAGCCGGTTCAAACCTGTTGAGACCAGCTTGAACCAGTTCAAACCGGTTTAAACCGATTGAGGCCGGTTTGAACCTGTCTTGGCCAGTTTCAACTGGTATAGGCCGGTTTGAAATGGCCCAAGCCAGTTTGAGCAGTTCCAAGTGGCTTGGAACCGGCTCAGACAGGTTGGAGCAGATCCAGGCCAGTTGGAGCAGGTGCAGGTCATTTGAAACTGGCCCAAGCTGGTTAGAACAGGTCTAGGCCGGTTGGAAGCTGTTGAGACCGATTGGAACCAGTCCAAGCTGGTCCAAGCTGGTTTGAACTGGTCTAGGCCAGTTTGAACCGGTCTAGGGCGGTTTGTGCTGGTCCAAGCCAGTTTGAACCAGCCTAAGCCAGTTTGAGCAGTTCCAAGTGGGTTGGAAATGGCCCAGACAGGTTGGATCAGGTCCAGGCCAGTTGGAGCAGGTGCAGGTCATTTGAATCTGGCCCAAGCTGGTTAGAAACGGTCCAGGCCGGTTCAAAGAGGACTATGTCGCTTGGAACCAGTCCAGACCAGTCGGAACCAGTTCATACAAGTTGGGTCCCGCCCAAGCCGGTTGGAACCAGCCCAAACCAGTTGGAAAAGGTCCAGGCTGGTTCCAACTTGCCCAGACCAGTTTAAACTGGCCTAGACTGGTTGGAAATACCTCATACTGGTTGCAAAGGGTCTAGACTGGTTTGAACCCGTCGAAACTGGTTTGAACTGGTCTAGGCCTGTTTCAACCGATCTAGGGCAGTTTGTGCTGGTTTAAGCCAGTTTGGCAGGTCCAAACCGGTTTGAACCGGTCTAGACCCGTTTGAGCATGTCTAGGCCACTTTGAACTGGTCTAGGCCGCTTTGTGCTTGTCTAAGTGGGTTTGAACCGGCCAAGGCTGGCTTGAACTGGTTGAGGTTGGTTTTTGCCACTCCAAGCCGGTTTGAACCGGTCTAGGCCAGTTTGTGCAGGTCCAAGGCGGTTTGTGCTGTTCCAAGCCAGTTTGAACCGGTCTATGCCAGTTTATGCCGGCCCAAGCCGCTTTGAACAGGTCCAGGTTGGTTTGAGCCAGCCCAAACCAGTTTGAACAGTTCCAGACAGCTTCGAGCAGCTCCACGCCAGTTGGAGCAGATGCAGGTCATTTGAAACTTGCCCAAGCTGGTTAGAATTTGGAAGTAGCTCAGACTGGTTGCAACAGGTATAGTCTGATTTGAACCGGTCAATGCCGATTTGTGCCGGTCCAAGCTGGTTCAAATCGGTCTAGGCTGGTTTTTGCTGGTCTCAGCCAGTAAAGGATTCCGGGGGCGTGGCCCTGTCCGAAGCCTATGGAGGCCAGGGCCCAAGGCACGCCCCCGAGTGGTGACCCTGGGGGAGTGCCTAGTTGATGTGCATCAGCAGGGCTCCCCCTGCTGGTGTTAACCCTTCCAGGTCTTCAAGCAAGCAGGCCGAAGCCAGATAGTCGGATAAGACGAATGCCTAAGCCAATACTGCTCATAACCTGTAACCAATAAAGTTGTGGGCAATTTTAGCCCATTAACCTTAAAATAACGGTGTCATGTGTCTTTATTCCTACTGGTGGGGGGCGGGAACTCGCCATGCAACCTGGCTTGCCCAATTCAGCTCACAATGCGTTCTCAAAGTCTCTGGGGTCAGTTTGACACCACAGTCCCCTGAGAAAGCCCTTTTGAAATTTGCTATCATACAGCCTAGTGGAGTGCTTGAATTACAAGCCGTTGAACACGCCCCCCGCATCGCTATGTCCCTTGTGAAGTGCTACTCACCAGATTCTCAGAGATTCGCTTCCCTTTGTTCCCGATCAAAATGCAATTGCCTGATTTGGAAATGCGGTACTGAAAGGTCCACATTCAGTGCCCCGGCGCCCTGTTACCATCAATTCTGTTGGAACCGGTTCAGACTGGTTTGAACCAGCTGAAACCAGTTGGGAAAAGTCCATGTGGGTTCCAACTTGCCCAGACTGGTTGGAACTGGCTCAGACTGCTTGGAACAGGTCTAGGCTGGTTTGAACTGGTTGAAACAGGTGGATGTCATTTGAAACTGGCCCAAGCTGGTTAGATTGGGTCCAGGCCGGTTGGAACAGGTCTATGTCGCTTGGAACCAGCCCAGCCCAGTTGGAACAAGTTCATACCAGTTGGATCCAGTCCAAGCTGGTTGGAACCAGCACAAACCAGTTGTAAAAATTCCCGGTGGGTACCAACTTGCTCAGACCAGTTTGAACTGGTCCAGACTGCTTGGAACCGATCTAGGTTGGTTTGAACGGGTCCAAGCCGGTTCGAACCTGTTCGGACTGGTTTGCTTTGGCCCAGACTGCTTGGAACTGGCTCAGACTGGTTTGAACATGTCTAGGCCGGTTTGAACAGGTGTGGGCCAGTTTGTGCTGGTCCAAGCTGGTTTGAACAGGCTAGTTTGTCCCGGACCAAGCCTGTTTGAACAGTTCCAGACAGCTTCGAGCAGGTCCAGGCTAGTTGGAGCAGGTGCGGGTCATTTGAAACTGGCCCAAGATTTTTAGAACAGTTCCAGGCTGGTTGGAACCGGTCCAAGCCGGTTCAAACCTGTTGAGACCAGCTTGAACCAGTTCAAACCGGTTTAAACCGATTGAGGCCGGTTTGAACCTGTCTTGGCCAGTTTCAACTGGTATAGGCCGGTTTGAAATGGCCCAAGCCAGTTTGAGCAGTTCCAAGTGGGTTGGAACTGGCCCAGACAGGTTGGAGCAGATCCAGGCCAGTTGGAGCAGTTGCAGGTCATTTGAATCTGGCCCAAGCTGGTTAGAACAGGTCTAGGCCGGTTGGAAGCTGTTGAGACCGATTGGAACCAGTCCAAGCTGGTCCAAGCTGGTTTGAACTGGTCTAGGCCGGTTTGAAACGGTCTAGGGCGGTTTGTGCTGGTCCAAGCCAGTTTGAACCGGCCTAAGCCAGTTTGAGCAGTTCCAAGTGGGTTGGAAATGGCCCAGACAGGTTGGATCAGGTCCAGGCCAGTTGGAGCAGGTGCAGGTCATTTGAAACTGGCCCAAGCTGGAAGTCAAAAATGAATGGAAAGTTTTGTAGTTCGGATATATTGTATTTATAATGAAATCAATAAAAAATTTTAAAATGCAAAAAAAAAAAGGAAAAAAAAAAGAAACTGGCCCAAGCTGGTTAGAAAAGGTCCAGGCCGGTTCAAAGAGGACTATGTGGCTTGGAACCACTCCAGACCAGTCGGAACCAGTTCATACAAGTTGGGTCCCGCCCAAGCCGGTTGGAACCAGCCCAAACCAGTTGGAAAAGGTCCAGGCTGGTTCCAACTTGCCCAGACCAGTTTAAACTGGCCTAGACTGGTTGGAAATAGCTCATACTGTGTGATGGTCTGGGATTCCGATTCAGAGGCTGAACCAGAGCAATCCCAGCCAGCACAGGAGTCCCCGCCTCCAGGGCCGGCTGAACTGGGGCAGGGCCTTGATTCTGAAGCACCTGCACCTGTGCCGGATCCTCAGGAGCAGGCCCCAGGTGGTTCCACTCTGGCTCCAGAGGTGGTTGAGGACTCAGTGCCTGCAGGTGAGTCCCCCCCTGGGCCCAGTAACCCTTTAGCCTCTCCTGAACTGCAGAGGCTCAGGGCAGAGAGGCGAAAGGAACTGGTTTCTCCCAGGAGGAGTGCTCACCTTAAGGCCAAGAGAGGCGGGTCTCCTAGGGGCTGGGACCGCCCCTGGCCTCAGAACAGATAAAGGCCAGTCGGCCCGGGCCCAGGTTGTGGGAGCAACGTCGTTGTTGAGTACCTGTTCCAGCCCGGACCCAGACCTGACTCCCCAGTGCTCCTGTCCCCGCCCGGCTTCCTGCTTCGGACCTCGCCCGGCTCCTTGTGGACTGATTCCAGGCTAGTGACCCAGGACCGGACTTTGACTACGCCAACGGTAACCTTCCCCCCGGGATCAGCACATACTGGTTGCAACAGGTCTAGGCTGGTTTGAACCGGTCGAAGCCGTATGAACTAGTCAAGGCTGGTTTGTGCCAGTCGAAACTGGTTTGAACTGGTCGAGGCCTGTTTCAACCGATCTAGGGCGGTTTCTGCTGGTTTAAGCCAGTTTGGCGGGTCCAAACCGGTTTGAACTGGTCTAGGCCGGTTTGAGCATGTCTAGGCCACTTTGAACTGGTCTAGGCCACTTTGTGCTTGTCCAAGTGGGTTTGAACCGGCCAAGGCTGGCTTGAACTGGTCGAGGTTGGTTTGTGCCAGTCCAAACGGGTTTGAACCGGTCTAGGCCAGTTTGTGCCGGTCCAAGCCGCTTTGAACAGGTCTAGGCTGGTTTGAGCCAGCCCAAACCAGTTTGAACAGTTCCAGACAGCTTCAAGCAGCTCCACGCCAGTTGGAGCAGGTGCAGGTCATTTGAAACTTGCCCAAGCTGGTTAGAATTTGTCAGTAGCTCAGACTGGTTGCAACAGGTCTAGGCTGATTTGAACCGGTCAATGCCGATTTGTGCCGGTCCAAGCTGGTTCGAATCGGTCTAGGCTGGTTTTTGCTAGTCTCAGCCGGTAAAGGATTCCGGGGGGCGTGGCCCTGTCCGAAGCCTATGGAGGCCAGGGCGCAAGGCACGCCCCCGAGGGGTTGACCCCGGGGGAGTGCCTAGTTGTTGTGCATCAGCAGGGCTCCCCCTGCTGGTGTTAACCCTTCCGGGTCTTCAAGCAAGCAGGCCGAAGCCAGATAGTCGGATAAGACGAATGCCTAAGCCAGTACTGCTCATCACCTGTAACCAATAAAGTTGCGGCCAATTTTAGCCCATTAACCTTGAAATAATGGTGTCATGTGTCTCTATTCCTACTGGTGGGAGGCGGGAACTCGCCTCGCAACCTGGCTTGGCCAATTCAGCTCACAATGTCCAGGACAGTTGGAACAGGTCTATGCCGCTTGGAACCAGCCCAGCCCAGTTGGAACAAGTTCATACAAGTTGGGTCCAGTCCAAGCTGGTTGGAACCAGCACAAACCAGTTGGCAAAGTTCCCAACGGGTACCAACTTGCCCAGACCAGTTTGAACTGGTCCAAACTGGTTGGAACCGATCTAAGTTGGTTTGAACCGGTCCAAGCCGGTTGGAATCTGTTCAGACTGGTTTGCTTTGGCCCAGACTGCTTGGAACTGGCTCAGACTGGTTTGAACATGTCTAGGCCTGTTTGAACCGGTGTAGGCCAGTTTGTGCTAGTCCAAGCTGGTTTGAACAGGCTAGTTTGTCCCGGACCAAGCCTGTTTGAACAGTTCCACACAGCTTCAAGCAGGTCCAGGCTAGTTGGAGCAGGTGCGGGTCATTTGAAACTGGCCCAAGATTTTTAGAACAGGTCCAGGCTGGTTGGAACCGGTCCAAGCCGGTTCGAACCTGTTGAGACCAGCTTGAACCAGTCCAAACCAGTTTAAACCGATTGAGGCCGGTTTGAACCTGTCTTGTCCAGTTTCAACTGGTATAGGCCGGTTTGAAATGGCCCAAGCCAGTTTGAGCAGTTCCAAGTGGGTTGGAACCGGCCCAGACAGGTTGGAGCAGATCCAGGCCAGTTGGAGCAGGTGCAGGTCATTTGAAACTGGCCCAAGCTGGTTAGAACAGGTCTAGGCCGGTTGGAAGCTGTTGAGACTGATTGGAACCAGTCCAAGCTGGTGCAAGCTGGTTTGAACTGGTCTAGGCCGGTTTGAAACGGTCTAGGGCAGTTTGTGCTGGTCCAAGCCAGTTTGAACTGGCCTAAGCCAGTTTGAGCAGTTCCAAGTGGGTTGGAAATGGCGCAGACAGGTTGGATCAGGTCCAGGCCAGTTGGAGCAGGTGCAGGTCATTTGAATCTGGCCCAAGCTGATTAGAAAAGGTCCAGGCTGGTTCAAAGAGGACTATGTGGCTTGGAACCAGTCCAGACCAGTCGGAACCAGTTCATACAAGTTGGGTCCCGCCAAAGCTGGTTGGAACCAGCCCAAACCAGTTGGAAAAGGTCCAGTGTGCTGGTCCCAGGGGGGATGAGGTACTATTACCGTAGGCCAAGATCAACAGGGAGCCGGACGGGGTAGCAGGAACGATGGTAGGGCAGAAGCAGGAAGCCAGGCGAGGAACCGGAACACTGGTAGGGTAGAAGCAGGAGTCCAGGCGGGGAACAGGAACACTGGTAAGGCAGAAGCAGGAGTCCAGGCGGGGAACAGGAACACTGGTAAGGCAGAAGCAGGAGTCCAGGCGGGGAACAGGAACACTGGTAAGGCAGAAGCAGGAAGCCGGGCGAGGAACAGGCACACTGGGAGTGCCGAACAAGGACTGGGTAAAGCAGATACTTCACAACGACGTTGCTCCCGCAACCTGGGACCGGGCTGCCTGACCTTTATCTTCTTCTAAGGCCGGGGGCGGTCCCGGCCCCCAGAAGCCCCGCCTCTCTTGGCCTTAAGGCGAGCACTCCTCCTGGGAGACACCAGTTCCCTTCGCCTCTCTGCCCTAAGCCTCTGCAGATCAGGAGAGGCCGAAGGGTTACTGGGCCCCGGGGGAGGCTCACCTGTAGCCACTGAGTCTTCCAGCACCTCTGGGGCCTGAATGATTTCACCTGGTGCCTGCTCTTGAGTTTCCTCAGCAACTAGGCCTCGCCCCAGTTCAGCCGGCCCTGGAGGCGGGGACTCCTGCGCCGGCTGGGATTCCTCCGGATCACTCTCAGACTCGGAATCCCAGGCCATCACACCATCCCCCCTCCCAGGCCCCCCCCTCACTTGAGGGCCCGGACCCGGCTTGCTGGGATACACTGCATGAAACTCCCAGATGCAGGCAGGTGCGTGGACGTTGACCGCTGGTTCCCAGGAACGGTCCTCTGGCCCATACCCCTTCCAGTCAATGAGATACTGCAGCCTTCCCCTGCGGTATCGGGAGTCCAGAATGCGTTCCACCTCGTACTCAGGCTCTCCCTGCACCAAGACTGGCTGCGGTCGGGGACGGTCCGGGTGGAACTCGTCGGGTGGGGCCACCGGACTCAGAAGGGACCTGTGGAATACCGGGTGAACCTTCAGGTTTGCTGGCAACCGGAGACGGAATGCCACAGGCGAGACCTGGTCCACGATAGGGAACGGGCCGGTGAACCGGGCGTCCAGCTTCCGCGAAGGTCGAGAAGGGTGGAGGTGGCGAGTGGAAAGCCATACCAAGTCACCGACGTGAAGTTCCGGCCCCACCTGGCGGTGGCGGTCGGCCTGGACCTTGTACGCCTCCTTGGCCTGGTGCAGCTGCTCCATCAACAGCTGTTGCTGGGACTGGAGCTCCTGAAGCCACTCTGTCACCGCAGGGACCGTAGATGCCGGCAGCACATCCGGAAACAACCGTGGATGAAGGCCATAACTGGCTTGGAACGGGGTCTGCTGGGTGGACGCATTCACCGCATTGTTATAAGCGAACTCCGCCAATGCTAGGTGGTCGACCCAGTCGTCCTGCTGGTAGCTGCAGTAACACCGGAGGTACTGTTCCAGTACCGCGTTCGCCCGTTCCGTCTGGCCATCAGTCTGTGGGTGGTAAGCAGATGAGAGACAGACCTCTGTTCCGAGGGCCTGGTGCAAAGCACGCCAAAACCGGGACGTGAACTGAACACCGCGGTCGGATACTACACGCTCAGGTAGGCCATGCAGGCGGAAGACATGCTGAAGGTACAGCTGCGCGGTTTCCTTAGCTGAGGGTATGGATGGGCAGGGGGCACAGTGCACCATCTTCGTGAAGTGGTCGGAGAAAACTAGAAGGCAGGTGCAGCCACGAGACGGGGGTAACTCCACTACAAAGTCTAGAGAAACTGTGTGCCAAGGACGTGGTGGAACCGGCAACGGCTGAAGGAGGCCGGGGGGTCGCCCGGTAGGCCCCTTGGCCCGCCTGCAGACGTCACAACCAGCGACGTAGCGAGCCACGTCAGCCTTTAAACGGGGCCACCAAAACTCACGGCTTACCAGATGGGTGGTCCGATACCGCCCAAAGTGCCCCGCCGCTGGAGCGTCATGGGTCATCCGGAGAACCTCAGCCCGCAGCGGCCCTGGTGGGATGTACAGGCGCCCGTAGTGCAGCAGAAGACCCTGGTGCGAGACCAGCCCTGGATACTGAGGGCATGATCCTTCGGCCAGTTCCCGGAGTCGTTCCTGGGCCCAAGCGTCGACCCGCTGCTGTTCCCGCACCCGAGCCTGCAGTGGCTCGACCTCCTGGGTGGCCAGGAACGCAGCTGGTGGTAGGATCGTGGTGGGTGCTGCTTGCTGAACCGTGTCTGCGTTGTCTTCAGGTTTCCGGGACAGGGCATCCGCCTTCTGGTTTTGGGAGCTAGGGATGTAGCGGATCCGGAACTGGAACCGGGAAAAGAACAACGCCCACCGGATCTGCCTTTGGTTCAGCTTGCGGGTGGTCTGGAGGTATTCCAGGTTCCGGTGGTCGGTTCTCACCTCCACCGGGTGTCTTGCTCCTTCAAGATGGTGGCGCCAAACCTCAAAGGCCACCTTGATGGCCAGCAGTTCCCGCTCCCACACGGTATAGTTACGCTCCGCTGGAAGGAGCTGGCGGGAATAGAAGGCGCAGGGTAAGAGTGGCGCTTCCGGTCCGTGCTGCTGAGACAAGACGGCACCGAGAGCCGTACTGGAGGCGTCAGTCTCTACCACAAAGGGTCGAGAAGGATCCGGATGTTGCAAGATTGGCGCTCTCTGGAAACAGGCCTTCAACCCTTGAAATGCCTCCTCCGCCTCCTTGTCCCAGGAAAACGGCGTCTTGGGGCGCAGAAGCCGGGTCAACGGGGTGGTGCGGTGAGCATAATCCGCAATGAAGGTCCGGTAATAGTTGGCGAACCCCAGGAAACGCTGTAGGTCCTTGCGGTTCCGAGGTGCCGCCCATTCTCGAACCGCTGCCACCTTCCCAGGATCCATTTGCACCCCACCTGGTGAGAGTCGATGACCCAGGAAGTCCACTGACTGCTGATGGAACTCGCACTTGCTGAGCTTTGCATACAGACGATGCTCGCGCAAGCGCTGCAGCACGGTCCGGACATGGCCCTCGTGGCACGCCGGGTCACGGGAGTAAACCAGAATGTCATCCAAGTACACCACCACGTACTTGTCTAGCAAGTCCTGGAACACGTGGTTGATGTACCGTTGGAACACAGCAGGCGCGTTGCACAAACCAAAGGGCATAACCAGGTATTCAAACTGTCCGTACCGGGTCCCGAATGCTGTCTTCCACTCATCCCCGGCGCGGATCCGAATCAAATTGTAGGCTCCCCGGAGGTCTAGCTTGGTGAACACCTGCGCCCCTTGCACCCGCTCCAGTAACTCCGAAATAAGGGGCAAGGGGTACCGGTCCGGGATGGTAATTTTGTTCAGGGCCCGGTAATCATGGCAAAGGCGGAGCTCCCCACATTTCTTTTTAACAAAGAGCACTGGTGCAGCAGTGGGCGAGGTAGAGGGTCTAATGAACCCACGCTCCAGGTTCTTGTGCAAGAAGTCCTGCAAAGCCTCGCGCTCTGGCTCTGTTAACGAGTATAAGCGACTCACCGGTAGAGGCGCTCCGGGCTGGAGGTCTATGCCGCAGTCAAAGGACCGATGCGGCGGCAGCTGGTCTGCCCCCCGTTCCTCGAACATGTCGTGATAGTCCCGGTACTCAGCGGGGAGCGTCGCAGCCGCCTCCTCAGTGGGCGCAGCTGCTAGCATCTCAGTCTCCGCAGGAGAATTGGGGTCTGGGAAGTGTACAGTCCGTTTGACCCAGTCAATCTGCACATTGTGAGCCTCTAGCCAGTCCATCCCAAGCACCAGGGGGAACCGGGGCATGGAAGCAATATCCAGAGTTCGTATCTCACGGTGCTGCTGGAGGCACAGGACCAGGGGCTGGGTCTCTTGAGTGACGGCGCCCGAACGCAGTGGCCGTCCGTCGATTGCCTCCACCTGTACCGGTTCTGGCTTGTTCCGAAGTGGCACCCGATGCTGGGCAGCAAAAGCAGCGTCCATATAAGAGCGGGTTGCCCCTGAATCCACCAGAGCATGGGTAAGAATCCATGGCCCTCCTGGAGGGTATAGATGTACCGGAACCATAAGGTGTTGTAATTCAATTGGTGCGGCCCCATTCTGTGCTGTTTGGGACCCCCGGTAGCTAGGGCCATCAGCTACTGGGGTTGGCAGTTTCCCTGCGGCTGGCGTTTCTCTGGACAAGACCGAGCGAAGTGTCCACTTCCGCCACAGTAAAGACAGAGATTTCCCTCCCGACGCCGCGCCTTCTCTGCAGGGGAAAGGCGTGGCCGCACTGCCCCGAGCTGCATAGGCTCCTCCGTTAACTCAGTTGTGACCGTGGGGCTGCTGGAAAAAGCTGGTGCCGTGAACTGGAAGTGTCGGCGACCCCGGGCCTGACGACGATCCTCCAACCGATCGTCTATTTGTAGACACCGTTGAATGAGAGTGTCTAGCGTGGTGGGGCGTTCCATTGTGGCCAACTGGTCCAGTACCTCGTCTGAAAGCCCCTCGAGATACTGGTCCCGCAGTGCCGAATCATTCCAGGTCAAGTCCTGTGCCAGCAGCCGAAACTCCGTGGTATATGCGGCCACCGTGGACTTGCCCTGTTTCAAACGCCGAATCGCCCGGTTGGCTTGACTCCCTTTCTGGGGATTGCCGAACGCGGCCTCCAAATGATTGCAAAACCCCGTATAGTCTGCCAGCAAGGGGGAGTCTTGCCTGAGTAGCGGCAACGCCCACTTGGCCGCCTGGTCCTTTAACAAACTAATCAAAAAGTGCACCTTGGTGCGGTCGTCAGGAAAGTTCCGGGCTCGCCCCTGAATATACAGCTTGGCCTGGGCCAGGAACATGGGAAAGCTGGCCGGGGCTCCATCAAATTTCTCAGGCAAAGCCACTGGGTACTTGCCAGGAGCCGAGGCGTCGGCCCCAGGAGCCGGTAGGGCCTCCAAGCGTTGCTGAAGTGCCACAACCGCGTCACTGAGCTGCTGCACGGTGTGAGTCAAGGTCTGGTTCCTCTGGGCCAAATCCACCAGTGCAGCCGCCTGGTCAGCCATGGCCTCTGGCTCTTCCCGAACGCACCCCTACGAAGGGGGAGTGCGGGTATGGCGGGAGCAAACTGTGCTGGTCCCAGGGGGGATGAGGTACTATTACCGTAGGCCAAGATCAACAGGGAGCCGGACGGGGTAGCAGGAACGATGGTAGGGCAGAAGCAGGAAGCCAGGCGAGGAACCGGAACACTGGTAGGGTAGAAGCAGGAGTCCAGGCGGGGAACAGGAACACTGGTAAGGCAGAAGCAGGAGTCCAGGCGGGGAACAGGAACACTGGTAAGGCAGAAGCAGGAGTCCAGGCGGGGAACAGGAACACTGGTAAGGCAGAAGCAGGAAGCCGGGCGAGGAACAGGCACACTGGGAGTGCCGAACAAGGACTGGGTAAAGCAGATACTTCACAACGACGTTGCTCCCGCAACCTGGGACCGGGCTGCCTGACCTTTATCTTCTTCTAAGGCCGGGGGCGGTCCCGGCCCCCAGAAGCCCCGCCTCTCTTGGCCTTAAGGCGAGCACTCCTCCTGGGAGACACCAGTTCCCTTCGCCTCTCTGCCCTAAGCCTCTGCAGATCAGGAGAGGCCGAAGGGTTACTGGGCCCCGGGGGAGGCTCACCTGTAGCCACTGAGTCTTCCAGCACCTCTGGGGCCTGAATGATTTCACCTGGTGCCTGCTCTTGAGTTTCCTCAGCAACTAGGCCTCGCCCCAGTTCAGCCGGCCCTGGAGGCGGGGACTCCTGCGCCGGCTGGGATTCCTCTGGATCACTCTCAGACTCGGAATCCCAGGCCATCACATCCAGGCTGGTTCCAACTTGCCCAGACCAGTTTAAACTGGCCTAGACTGGTTGGAAATAGCTCATACTGGTTGCAACAGGTCTAGGCTGGTTTGAACCAGTCGAAACTGGTTTGAACTGGCCTAGGCCTGTTTCAACCGATCTAGGGCGGTTTGTGCTGGTTTAAGCCAGTTTGGCAGGTCCAAACCGGTTTGAACCGGTCTAGACCCGTTTGAGCATGTCTAGGCCACTTTGAACTGGTCTAGGCCGCTTTGTGCTTGTCCAAGTGGGTTTGAACCGGCCAAGGCTGGCTTGAACTGGTCGAGGTTGGTTTGTGCCAGTCCAAACCGGTTTGAACCAGTCTATACCAGTTTGTGCAGGTCCAAGGTGGTTTGTGCTGGTCCAAGCCAGTTTGAACCAGTCTTATCCAGTTTATGCCGGTCCAAGCCGCTTTGAACAGGTCTAGGCTGGTTTGAGCCAGCCCAAACCAGTTTGAACAGTTCCAGACAGCTTCGAGCAGCTCCACGCCAGTTGGAGCAGATGCAGGTCATTTGAAACTTGCCCAAGCTGGTTAGAATTTGGAAGTAGCTCAGACTGGTTGCAACAGGTCTAGGCTGATTTAAACCGGTCAATGCCGATTTGTGCCGGCCCAAGCTGGTTCGAATCGGTCTAGGCTGGTTTTTGCTGGTCTCAGCCGGTAAAGGATTCCGGGGGGCGTGGCCCTGTCCGAAGCCTATGGAGGCCAGGGCCCAAGGTACGCCCCCGAGTGGTGACCCCGGGGGAGTGCCTAGTTGTTGTGCATCAGCAGGGCTCCCCCTGCTGGTGTTAACCCTTCCGGGTCTTCAAGCAAGCAGGCCGAAGCCAGATAGTTGGATACTGCTCATCACCTGTAACCGATAAAGTTGTGGCCAATTTTAGCCCATTAACCTTGAAATAATGGTGTCATGTGTCTTTATTCCTACTGGTGGGAGGCGGGAACTCGCCACGCAACCTGGCTTGGCCAATTCAGCTCACAATGCGTTCTCAACGTCTCTGGGGTCAGTTTGACACCATAGTCCCCTGAGAAAGCCCTTTTGAAATTTGCTATCATACAGTCTAGTGGAGTGCTTGAATTACAAGCCGTTGAACACGCCCCCCGCATCGCTATGTCCCTTGTGAAGTGCTACTCACCAGATTCTCAGAGATTCGCTTCCCTTTCTTCCCGATCAAAATGCAGTCGCCTGAGTTGGTAATGCGCTAGTGAAAGGTCCACATTCAGTGCCCCGGTGCCCTGTTACCATCAATTCTGTTGGAACCGGTTCAGACCGGTTGGAAACCAGTTGGGAAATGTCCATGCGGGTTCCAACTTGCCCAGACCAGTTTGAACTGGCCCAGACTGGTTGGAACTGGCTCAGACTGCTTGGAACAGGTCTACGCTGGTTTGAACTGGTCCAAGTCAGTTGAAACATTTCCAAGGCAGTTGGAACCAGTCTAGGCCAGTATGAACCGGTCTAGGCAGATTTGTGCCAGTCCAAGCTGGTTTGGACTAGCTTGGACTAGGCTGGTTTGAACCGGTCCAAGCCGGTTGGAACTGGTCTACGCCTGTTTGAACCAGACTAGGCCAGTTGGTGCCGGTCCAAGCCGGTTTGAGCTGGTCTAGGCCGGTTTGAACTGGTCCAGGCTGGTTTCTGCCGGTCTGAGCTGGTTTGAAGAGGTCTAGGCCGGTTGGAACAGCTCTGTGTCACTTGGAAGCAGCCCAGACCTGCTGGGACCCCTTCATACTGGTTGGATCCAGCCCAAGCCAGTAGGAACCAGCCCAAAGCAGTTTGAAAAAGTCCGGGCGGATTCTAAGTTCCCAAGGCTGGTTTGAATTGGCCCAGACTGCTTGGAACTGGCTCAGACTGGTTTGAACAGGTCTAGGCTGGTTTGAACCGGTCCAAGCCGGGTGGAACAGGTCCAAGACGGTTTAAAACAGCTGAAACCAATTGGGAAATGTCCAGGTGGGATCCAACTTGCCCACACCAGTTTGAACTGGCCCAGACTGGTTGGAAGTGGCTCAGACTGCTTAGAACTGGTCTAGGCTGGTTTGAACCGGTCCAAGGCGGTTGAAACAGGTCCAAGCCGGTTGGAACCAGTCTAGGCCAGTTTGAAACGGTCTAGGCTGGTTTGAAATGGCCCAAGCCAGTTTGAGCAGTTCCAAGTGGGTTGGAACTGGCCCAGACAGGTTGGAGCGGATCCAGGCCAGTTGGAGCAGGTGCAGGTCATTTGAAACTGAATTTGAGCGGTTCAAACCAGTCTAGATCTGTTCCAACCAGTCTGATCTAGTTCCAACCAGTCTGGGCCAGTTCAAACTGGTCTGGGCAAGTTGGAGCCCACCTGCACTTTTTCCAACTGGTTTTGGGTGGTTCCAACTGGCTTGAGCTGGATCCAACTGGTATGAAATGATTCCAACTGGTCTGGGCTGCTTCCAAGAAACATAGACCTGTTCCAACCAGCCTGGACCTTTTCTAACCAGCTTGGGCCAGTTTCAAATGACCTGCACCTGCTCCAACTGGCCTGGACCTGATCCAACCTGTCTGGGCCAGTTCCAACCCACTTGGAACTGTTCAAACCGGCTTAGACCAGTACAAAACTGCCTCGACCAGTTCAAACTGGCTTGGACCCGCAGAAACCGGCCTAGACCGGTTCAAACTGGCCTAGACTGGTTCCAACCAGCTTGGACCTGTTTCAGCCGACTTGGACTGGTTCAAACCAGCCTAGACCTGTTCCAACCAGTCTGGGCCAGTTCCAAGTGGTCTGTGCAAGTTGGAACCCGCCTGGACCTTTTGCAACTGTGTTGGGCTGGTTCCAACCGGCGTGGACCGGACCCAACAGGTATGAATTGGTTCCAGTTGATGTGCATCAGCAGGGCTCCCCCTGCTGGTGTTAACCCTTCCGGGCTTTCAAGCAAGCAGTTGGAAAATGTCCAGGTGGGTTCCAACTTGCCTAGGCCAGTTGGAACAGGCCCAGACTGGTTGGAACAGGTCGAGGCTGGTTTGAACCAGTCTAGGTCAGTATGAACCGGTCTAGGCCGGTTTGTGCCGGTCCAAGCCGGTTTGAACCGGTCAAGTCAGGTTTGTACCGGTCTAGGCCGGTTTGAACAGTTACAAGTGGGTTGGACCTGTTTCAACCGACTTGGACCAGTTCAAACCAGCCTAGACCTGTTCCAACCAGTCTGAGCCAGTTCTAACCAGTCTGGGTCAGTTCAAACTGGTGTGGGCAAGTTGGAACCCGCATGGACTTTTCCCAACTGGTTTCAGCTGGTTCAAACTGGATTGGACCTGTTCCAACCCATCTAAACCAGTTCCAACCGGTTTGGACCTGTACCAGCCAGCTTGGACTGGTTCAAACCAGCCTAGACCTGTTCAAACCAGTCTGAGCCAGCAATAAAACCCTTTCCGCAACCCCAAGAGTGCCAGATTGGAGGGAGGACCCTCACTCATCAGTTTCTTTATGTACCAGAATGTCCCATTCCCCTTTTGGGACATGATTTTCTATCTAAAATTCAAGCTCAAATAGCCTTCACGCCTAAAGGGGCAGAATTGAAATTACCACCAATTGTAGTACCTCTAAAGCCAGGTGCAAGCAGAACTGCGCATGCGTCGGCGTGGGTAGATGCACACCCGTCTCGCTCTTGGGACTTTACTAATTAAAAGCCTGAAAAACAAATAACTCTCTGCAAACTGATAGCTGAGATAACTGGCCGAAAACTGGGCTTAGGTCCAAGTCCTGGATTGGAGTGAGTTAGTGCTTAAAACGGTGGTTTATCTATTTATTTGGGAAAGACTTAACAAGAGGGTCAATTCTTTGAAGGAGCTGGGTGAATTGATTCAGCATTTGGAAGCAAATGTTCGCGCTGATATGCAAGACTTGAAAGGAGAGATGAGAAGAATGACTGCTACAGTAGAAAAAGTTATGAAAATAGCAGAGTATGCAAAAGAGGTAGCTGATGCAAACGTAAAGAAAATAGAATCTCTGACAAAAAGGATTTCACAAATGAACGATAGACTGTGCAGAAGGAATTTAAAATTCGCTGGTATTTCTGAAGATATTGGGAATACGGACCTGGAAAAGGAGATGTTACAATGGCTCAAAGAACAAGGAATTGAAATTGAGCAGAATGAAATTGAGAGAGTGCACCGGGTGTTCACATCACGAGGAGGCTCTGGACTTCCCAGGGTTGTAATTATGGCATTCACAAGAGAGAAGGTAAGAGATCAAATTTATAAATCACTCCGGCAGAAAGCAGACCTGCCGTTTAAACAGCAAAAGGTCATAGTGAGACAAGACTTTTCTCAGGAAACGCTTCAAGACAGGAAAAGTATGCAGCGGTTTGGACAAGCTCTCTACAATCACAAAATCCTCTTTACCTGGGCCTACCCTGCTACACTGTTGGTTTTTAAAGACAGCAGGAAATATTCTGCTAAGAACCCTGGTGAAGCAAAAAAAGAGCTAGCTGATTTAGGAGTTGGACTACAAGGACAGACTGAGCAAGAACTCTCATGTTCGGAAGAATTACAGGTAGACCAACAGGGAGCGTCGAGTGAAGAATCTCAAGAATCTCCAGTGCAGAGACAAGAGAATAAAAGAAGACAGAAGTCGAGAGGCGAAGGAAACAGCAAGAAATAATATATACTAGAGACATCTAAAATGGTCTTTTGTAAATATATATATGTTGCTTTTTTCTGATATAAACTTTCCAAGAGCGAAGGGAGAGGAGTGTGGTTCTCCAAGATACCATGAGACAGGGATCATGGAGATCCCTAACTGAGTCTCAGGGGGGAATTGAATGGGCCAGAATTGAAAATATAATATATGTACACAGAGGGATTCAAAAAACAAACAGTAGCTGGGATAATGGATAGATCTTTAAAGGTTTTATCTTTAAATGTTAACGGGCTGGCCTCAAACACCAAACGCTACAGGGTACTGACACTGGCAAAGAAAACGAAAGTGGATATACTATGCCTTCAGGAGACTCATAGAGCCGAAGCAAACAAGAGACCTTTGTTATGCTCTCAGCAATGGAGCCTAATAGCAGAATCGAAAGCGACAAACAAGGCTAAAGGGGTCGCTGTACTATGTAATGCAAATCTTAGGCCAAAAAAAGATAATGATGGTAGATTTATATTCTTAAAAATTAAAGTGTCACAAAAAATCTTTACAATAGCTGATATATACAGCCCTAACACAAGACAGAATTTTTTGTTTTTTTAAAGAAAACCTTGAATAGACTGCAGCTTTACACTGAAGGGGAAGTCATCGTTACGGCAGACTTTAACTGGAATATAAAGAACGATAGTACTTTCAGATTATCTAAATGGGGATTAAAGGATGTTTTTGAGAGAGGAAACCCCAATACCAAACCTACCTTCTTCTCCAACAGACATAAGACTTTCTCTTATATTGACTACATGCTAATTAAAGAAGGGAATGAAATCAGTGTTAGAACGGCAAAAACTATGGGAATATGGATTTCAGACCATGCTCCACTATTTGTGGAGCTGGGACTGGAAGAGGATGGAAAAAGTAGGAGATGGCGGTACAATAACCTAATAATGGCAAAAGAGATTGACAGGGAATATATTAGAAAACAAATTGGTTGGTATTTTAAAGAAAACAATGCTTCAGCCAAGATCCCGGTAGTATGGGATGCTTTCAAAGCTGTTATAAGAGGACATTGTATCCTGAAAGAGATTGCGATTAAGAAGGATTGGTACTCGGGGAGACAGGAAAAAATTAAAGAGATTGAAATCTTGCAACAGGTTACATTTCTAAGGAGGAGACAGGAGCAGTTGAGAAAGTTAAAACAGGAATTGGATGAGCCGGATAAAGTTGGAAGAGAGATAATATGATCAAAAATGGTTTTCAGAGAACCTCAATAGGATCATATAAGAGACTGGCAAACTATTTAAAGAAAAGGAGGGATAAACAGAGGGTGAAGGCCATGAAGACCAGAAGGAAAATACTTACACAAAGCTCTAGAGAAATAAGGAAAGAATTTGCAGAATTCTATTAATCTTTATATAAAGAAGATAATAAAAATATAAGTAGGGAAAGTTTAGGGTTTAAAATTGAAGAAAGTGATAGATTAAGACTGAAGGAGGAAATTTCTCTGGAAGAAATAGAGAATGTAGTTGAATCATTTAAAAGTAAGAAATCCGCAGGATTAGATGGAATTACGGCAGACTTTTATAAAGAAACAATTGATATCCTGGGCTCAGAACTGAAAAAAGAATTTAATAATATCTTAGAAGGGGGCAAAGCCCCAGATACTTGGAAACTAGCGGAAATAGTAGTAATTGAAAAACCACAAAATGACCTTACAGAGGTGGGGTCATACAGACCAATTAGCCTATTAAATCAAGACTATAAAATATTTACAAAGATCCTGGCAAGGCAACTGGAAAAGGTACTACCTAAAATAATAGAGGAAGATCAATATGGATTTGTTAAGGAAAGATACATAGGCCATCATGTAAGAAATGTGTTTTAACAAATACATTTAATAAATATTTTTTTTATTTTTTTATTTTTTATTTTTAATTTTTTTTATTTTTTTATTTTTTTATTTTTTATTTTTTATTTTTTTATTTTTTTATTTTTTATTTTTTATTTTTTTATTTTTTTATTTTTTATTTTTTATATATTTTTTTGTTTTAATAAATACATTTATTAACAAGCAGGGTAAAAGGAAAATTGGTGGTCTTGAAATTGGATGTGTATAAGGCCTTCGACACAATTAGACATAAATTCTTATGGAATATTATGCAGGAGGTAGGATTAGGAGAGAACTCTGTCGAAGCAATCCGGGAATTGTATAGAGAAGGGAAGGCTGTGGTCAGAGTGAATGAGGGGGTTCCAGATCAATTCAATATACAAAGAGGAGTTAAACAAGGATGTTCACTCTCACCACTACTATTTGCATTGGGTATGGAGTACTTGGCAGACAGAATACGAAAATCAGTAAGGATAAAAGGGTATAAGGAAGGAAAGGAAGACATGAAGTTAAACATGTATGCAGATGCTATCCTATTATTATTTACAAACCCCTTAGAGGGTGTAAGAGAACTTACGATAATCCTGAAGGACTTTAAAGAGGAGTTGGGATTGGGATTAAATTTGGAGAAGTCTGAAATTTTAATTGGGGATGTAAATAAAGAGGAGAAGAAGAAAATTGCAAAAATGACAAAGATGGATATCAATAGGAAAAAAATTGAATACTTGGGGTAAATATTATTAAAAATAGTGCTAGGATTCCAGATGTAAATTACAAAGAAGCGTGGAGAAAGATCAAGAAGAATATAAGGTCGTGGAATAATAAGAATTTATCTATTCTAGGTAGGGTTAGAGCAGTTAAAATGTTTTTGGTACCGAAATTATTATATTTATTTCAAGTAATTACACTACCCATTAGGAAAATATGGTTCAAAACATGGAATAAGGTATTTTAAAAATGGATTTTTGGAAGTAAAAGAGTTAGAACCCCAGCCATAGTAAATTATTCATCTCAAGAAGCAATGGGATGGGGAATACTGAACTTAGAATTTTACTATGAAACGTTCCAATTGAAAAATCGAATAGATATTGGATATAAGGAAGGGATTAAATGGATAAGACTGGAGAATGAAATAAATGAAGGAATAGGAAGAGAAGGGCTATTTAACAGAGATATTAACACGGCTTTTAAGAAGACAATAGGACCAAGGAAAACTGCGTTAGGAATCCGGAAGAACTGGAATACAAAATGGATGCCAACATACTCAAGGTGGATGCCGTTAAAATATATGTAGGAGGGTCAAAGGGAGCCTGGTTGGTGGAAGAAATTAGAAGATCAGGGATTTTATAAATTAAAAGATATGTTTGGCTCCTACGTGGTGTGGTCCATATGCCATCTTGCTTGCAACGCCTACTACGGTGAAAGTGGCCGAGGTGACCCCCTGGATTGATCATTCTCATCTGAAGCGGTCTGAGGGTCATTGGAACTGTGAGCAGAATCCTTCGGACCCTCTGAAGTTGAAGATCACCAGGAACCCCTGCCCCTAGCCCCACCGGGAGGGGGTTAGGGCACGAGCCCCAGACACCCGGTCTGTTCTCACTGCACCGGAAGCCAGTGAGTCTACGCACACCCGAAGATTGAGGAACTGCACCGGCAGATGGGAGGATCTTTACCAGTTGAATTATCAGCCAGCCCTCAATTTGTGCCAGATTTAAATACAGACCAGCTGTACAGATAGTAGTAAGGAATGTGGATGGGCTAGGGAACATAATTGATAAGTGGGTAGAGTTGTTGGAGGATTACGGATGTCCTATCCCCTTGTATTTTCATGATTGGTACATACCCGTTTGGATACAAGCATTACCAAGGCAGCTGTGCCATATACCCATATACCCTTAGAAGGGTTTTGGCCAAGACCAACCTATCATAGGAGGTAAATGCCCGGAGAACCTAAAAGAACTGTTGTCGGGTTCTCTCACCCACCACCCCAAGGTGTACTTCCTCCCACCATACTGGTCACAGTAGCCTTCTTTCCTCCCGCCCAAACCCTTTTTGAGTAGCAATAGCAGAGTGTATGCAGTGTGAATTGACCACTCCAGTTCGACCAGAACCCGGGAACCACTAAGAGGCTCTACTGGGTGCGGCTGAACGGAGGGTTGGCTCACTCTCCAGGTATGCTCTGATCTTGGTTACCTCCAGTTCTTCTTACAGTAATAATAACTGTTCTCCTTATCTTCTTTTATGTATATAGGAAGTATTTCTTCGGAAAGACTACCCACGAGGAATTGTTGATATCCTTGGGCTCCTTGAACCCGTGGAGTTCCTTGATTATGATGAAGTTGATGTTAACCCTGATGTGCATCTTGACCTTGAGGAGACCAATGACAAAAGAAAATGTTTTTGTAAAGCATGCTAAGCAGATGTTTAAATATATGGCGAAAATGTCACCCTTTATTATGAACACCCTAGAAAGGTAGCTGACATATCCCAGGACTAATCAGGGACCCTGACATTGTCTTGGCAGGCCTACTGTATAATCAAAGTGGCCTTTTCGCGACACCTCCTTCTGAAATGAATGATACCTCCTACCGATATTTCCGGTTCTCCAGAACCACCCGGGGCTTGTGCTTTTGTTGTTATGCCTCTGGATCATGGAACGCCAAATAGAAAGATTGGCCGCATGTCCACCACCACCAACATAAAGGTTGGCTGGGAAATTACACACAGTGCACTGCTAAGTTTTGGTTGTGGGGTTCCTTCAACGCCTCTTACCAAAGCAACACCACATCCTCAGATCTGTATCCATACTTTCCCCAATATACAGTAACTTCACCGGACAGGGATCCATCTGCTCTGGCTGGCTGATCAAGGACTCCAATCTTTGGTTCTTGTATAATGGACTAGCCACTAATTACTACCCTGGTAATTATCCGTGTGTGGGAATAGGTGCCTTTACTTTCCCTGTGACTGTGGAGGCTTTTCCTCCTCTACCCTCTCTTAGAAACAGAAAGAGGAGAGGTCCAAGGGGAACAGTGCAGTGATGAGATTTTCCTGGCCTGGTCTGTGGGTGCTGTTGGTGGAGGCTTCGTTAGCATCCTCACCATCGGCATACATCCGGGAGTTGTGGCTGAACAAAACCGTGAAGCACTATTTGCCCTAACATGCAGGTTGGAGAAAACCATCAATGCCACTACACATATCCTCCGATGGTTGCAGTCTGAGATTGAGGATTTGAACCAGATAGCAGCAGCTAATAGACTTGTTCTTGACTATCTTCTTGCCAGGAGGTTTTTGTAAAATAGTCCCGGAAGGCAAATGCAGAGTGAAGTTTCATGACCTCAACTACTGAGGATGAGTTGCCAAAATTACAGGCCCCTATAAATGATAACCATTGCTGCGTCTGTTGATTCTTGAGCATATTTTGAATGGGTATCAGGTATTCCTTATAGGTTTGCAACATACGCTTCTGATTTCTTATTGAATGTTTTTTTAAAAAATCTTAATGATTTCTTCATGAACTTTGTTCCAAAAGCTTTTTAACTCCTTACAGCCCACCAAATATGGTACATTGTTCCTATCTCGGTGTTACATCTCCAGCACACATTGGTTTTTTGCTTATAGATTTTTGCCAATTCCTTGGGGCAGTGGTTAAGTACCATCGGTAGATCATTTTCATTAGATTCTCCCTTATTGTATAGCATGCTGTGAACTTGATGTCAAATTTCCACAGCTAACATTATGTTGTGGCCAAAATCCTGCGCCCACATTATCATAACGTCCTTTAGCATCCCATCCTTGAGTTCCCATTCCAAAAGTAGATCATACATCCTAGATAGGGTCTTTTTATTAATTTGTACTAATTCCTTTTGTAAGAATGACTTCTTTTCTCCAAAACTAATTTTCTTATCCTGATGAAATATATGCACTATTAGGTGATAGTGAATCCAGCCACTAAAATACTGTTTAATTTCTTCATACAATTTGATTTTTAATTGGCCCTGTTCTACCTTTATTAATTGTTGCTAAGTTGCCCAATTTGTGTCCATGTTTGTCTTTTTTACCGTTATCATCTCCACTGGGGATACCCACCAGGGTATTTTGGGCTCTAATAGTCTGTGGTACTTATCCCAGACCTTGTATAATGAAATTCTGACTATATGATTTAAAAAGTCCTTATGCACTGCCACTTTGTTGTATGTTAGGTAGGCGTGCCATCCAAACCTCATATTCCAACCTTCTAAATCTAATATATCAGCCTTCTTCAAGAAGGTGGGGTTGTTTTAAATGATTGTTAAATGTGTTATGTTGATTTAGATTTTGTATTTGTGGGCTGGAGTGTTGTTTCAGTGCTCTTGTATTGTTTATTAGTGTGCATACATTAGTCTTGTGGCTCTTTTTAGTATGTTTTTATTATTTTAATTTATATTATGTTCTGATATTTTTATTATGAATTTTGTGCAGTGATTATTCTTATTCTGTATTTTGTGCTTCGTATACTTGGTGTTGTGAACCACCCTGAGATTCAAAATCAAAAAAATCAGCAATCCAAAACAACATCAACCAGAAACACAACAACAACAAAAAGGTTTCCTACCGCTGTGTACGGAAGGTCGTGAGGGCAGCACCACTCCTCTTGGGCCATCCTGATGGCGCTGATGTTCCTGGCGCTGGTCCAGACTGGATCCCGCGGAGAGCAGAAGATGGTATCACTGCAGCACAACTCTGATGTCACGTTGCCTTGGCCTGGCGCTACTCCGGATGTTCTGTCAGGAGGAGAAAGAGGCTCCTTGAGAAACGTCCCCTCCAGACATTCCACCAGGTGTCCCAATAGCCCACCAGATGCCTCACTCACCTGGCATGCAGCTCAGGAAGTCCTGCGGGTAAGGCTCCCTGTGAACGCAGTGGAGCAGCCTCCTCAAAAAGCGCTGGACCCTGCCTTTCTTCCGATGTTTATAGGCCCGCTGCATGATGTTCAGGCAGCTCCTCCCTGTCTGCCTGAGCCCTTCTTCCTCGTGCTGCTGCATCTCTTCCAGCCCTGAGGGGCAAGGGAGAAAGGTTGAGCAAGGCGGAGATACACAGGAAAAGAGCCATCCATCAACAATATGAAAACAGCCGTCAGGGGAGTTTGTGTGTGAGAGAGAGCAGTGAAGTCACATGCCAATTCTCTTTGCATGTTCATCTTGTGGCACCTCTGTCTGAACATACATCTGAGAATTTGCCTTCCCCTGAAGACCTTTCTCAGCAGAAGCATCCCTCCCTGCCCTCCGTACGTCTCACTCACATGTTCCATAGGATGCCATGTCGTGATGGTGGATGAAACTGGCATCCCGGAAAGCCAGATGACCTAGAGAGAGAAAGAGGCAAGAAAAGGGACGTCATCTCGGTGCAAAGCAAGTGGAGACAGAGGCAGCTCGGCAGGAGGACAGGTATGCTCTAGAGGTCTCCACGCTCACTCAGAGCAAGATCTGGGCGCAGATGGAGGCCTACCTAGCAGGTGGCCTGGGGACATGTCCATCCTCCCAGCCATCGTTACCAAGACGTTTCTGTCCATCCCTACCAGGGAAAAACATTGCTTGACTTACCCAGAAGCAGAGCTGCCACCCTGGAGACTGATGGCAGCCTGTTGGCGGACGGCTTCGTACATGTCAAGGCAGCACTCCGAAGGATGTCCTTGCTGAAGGTCTTGCTCTGTGGGCAAAGACAAAGGAGAATTGGCATCAGAGAGGCTTGAGAGTGCGGCAGAAGAGCCTTGCAGTCCCAGAGACATGCCTGGGCAAAGCTGCCAACAAAGCAGAGGGACCTTACCAGATGCTTGGCAGCCTGGTGGAGAGCAAAGTGGAGGCTAAATTTGTTGGAACGAGCCCACCACTTCACTTGTGGGGCTAGATGGCAAAGAGCCCTCCTTGCGGCCTGCAACACAAGAAGAGAAGAGGGTTACAAATTGCGGTACATAGTCTCATAAGCTCCTGAGAACAATCCCTCCTTCCTACTGTGTAAGTCCACCTCTTTGGCCCTCACCTTGGCCACCACGTCCTGGTCTTCGAGGTGAATGAGGACCACAACCAGTTCGTGAATGGCTTCCTCTTCTGTTGTTGTTATGGGAAGCCTTTGGTCTCTCACCCAGCCCCGAAGCAGCCCCAGATGTTCGATGGCTGATGCCCGGACGGAGGCTTCCTCCTGTAGGCAGAAAATATCAGAGGTTGTGTTTCTCAGCAGATCACCTTCCTTTCTCCTGCCCACTGGGGTGTTTTGAGGCTGCTCAGCCCCCTATCCTCCTCCTGGGGGAGACTGGGGGCAGGGGTGGCTCTCCCCCTGCGTTTTCCAGGCAGACTTCCAAGAGAAGGTGCTCCAGAGAAACACCCTCCTGAAGCCAGAACATCTCCGCTGCATGCCAGTCTAAACCCCACCCTTCCTCTTCCAAAGCATTCCTCCTCCACCGGGTGTGATGTCATGTTTTCCCTAACACTCACATGGGCAGCCAGACCGCAGTAGGTTGCTGCCAGCATCTTCAGGTCTTCCTCTCCCAGCTCCCTGGAATGGTAGGCTTGGTCTACTAGCTCTATCAACTCTGGGAGGACATCGGCTTCTGCAGAAGGGAGGGAATCCAGCAGCAACAGCCGCAGAAGCGAAGGGTCCTACACAAAAGAGAGAATCTTTTCAAAGGTCTGAAAGGCCTCACGCCTTTTAGCACAGGCCCTTCAGTATTGTGCCAGCAAAAGAGTGCTGGACCATGATTAGAATCGAGATCTGTACCCCCCCCCTCCCTCCCTCCCTCCCTCCCTCTGAGCATCACTTGCCATGTCAGAGTCCAGAAGCAGGGATATCCCTCTGACGCTGAGCTTCCGGACTTGCAGGTGGTCGTGTTCCAGCCAGTTGAGGAGCTGCTCCAGTGTATCTTCACAGGGATAGACCTCCAGACGGCAGCTGAGCAGCTAAAGAGGCCCAAAGAGAAAGAAACACTTCAGGGATGAGAGGCTGAGGCAGGTTCTCCTTTTACCCACCATTTGCAATTCTGCACAGAGCAAACCCACTGAAGTGAATGCACCAAAGTTGTCATGTACATCAAATCCAATGGGTCTACTCTGAGGAGCACTAAAACAGGCAACGGTCCGTAGGCTCAAAGCAGCCCAACACTTGGCAGAAACCAAGCCAGGGCCTCCTTGCTGCACCCATTTCCTCCCGCGTCAGTCCCCCTCACCTCGATGTAGATAGCTGCCGCGACTTGTGGCATTCCGGCAAACTCCTGGTCCTCGAGAGCAGCGATGATGCTTTCCACCATGGGAGGGATCCACCAGCGTCGCTTTCCGACAGCTCTGAAATGGAGAAACAGATCTTGGTAAGGAAGGCAAAGACACCGCAGGAAGCAAACAGGGGCACAGTCCGATCCCGTGCCTTCAGCTCCATTTGCCAGACCACTGGGGAAGGTCACCGCGTTCTTCCTCTTACCTCACCATGGCAGACAACCCCTGGCTGAAAGTCTCCCGGCAGAAAAGTTGGTCAACGATGGCCGCCTCCACTTGCTCTCCAGTGGTGCCAAGAAGGAGGTGCAGAACTTCCTTAGCCCCTCTGCAACAAAAGCAAGGCCAGTTTTACCAGGAGGGTCATTGCCACACACTCAAATTCCTTCCCCATCCCTCCTCCCTAGCAGCCACCTGAAGGAGAGCCTCCCTTGCAAAAACAAGCTGGACAGGAAACCCCCCGAGGCTGAAGGGGAAAGGACTCCATTGGTCCCTTTGCAACACACTACTCACCCGAGGAATTCCTGGTCGTAATGGAAGTTCATAACCATCCCCAGGAGAGCGATGAGCAGCTGTGGGAAGTTCTGGCGCACAGCTGCCTTGTAGTCCTCCATCCTGAGGATGGCGTGCAACAGGCTGGTGAGATGTTGCTGGAAGAGAGAGGGGTGCAAGTCACTTTCCCTGCTTTCCTGCAGAATACAGGAATCCCTAGATATTACCCTAGGAAGAAGGAAGCCAGAAAGCAGGTGGTCCTTACCACTTCGGTGGCAGATTCCGCCAAGGGGCTTTCGTAAAGCTGCTTGGCCGTAAGATGGATCAGTTGTTCTGGGTCGGCCGATGCTAACACCTCCTTCCACACTCTCTCGCAGTCTCTGTGAATGCAAAAACAAGAGCAATGGTCAGCTTCAAGTCTTCTGCTTGCTGCCATGCTCCAGAGAGAGGAAATGGCAGCAAGGGCTTTCTGAGCAAGCCCTGCAGCTTGCCAACTTCCCCCTTAGCCCAGTAGAACCTGGAGGGCTCCATACCCGAAAGGAAACTGGAGGAGATATTCAACCACTGTCGCCAGGTGGTGGTGCGACAAGATGGACAAAGCGAAGACGGCCATGCTTCTGCCTTGCACTGTAGGCCCCTGGCTGATCTTATAGAAGGCCTCCAGCAGCACCTTCACCTGTCAGAGAAAAGGAGAGAGTTGCTTGGAGAGTACAAGGAAGTGGGGCTGTCTGCAGGTGGATCCCTCCATCCCTCATTGAAAGAGGGACCCTTGACCTGTGCCACCACAGCCATCTTCCTTCCAAGGTACCACTCAGGGTCCTTGGAAGTATTGAACCCAGGCAGCTCCAGGGCGCCAGTTCCCCTATCCATTGTGGGCCAAGAGAAGAAGCTTGCCAGTCTACTCCCAGAAGGAGGAGGATTCCCCATCCCTGAATCCATGTTTCTCAGGACCCTTGGCTGCGGTTCTTGTCCTGACATTGCCAGGCCCCTCTCAACTAACATGTGTCCTGGCCACCCAATGGCATGAGGTGGCCTCCCCTACACCAAAGCAGAGAATCTTCTTCTCTCCTACCTTTGCAGATGCCTTACCTCCACTTTTGTGCCGCCAAACTGCTTGATGAATTCTTGCAGTAAGTGGGAGATATCCAGTGGGTTGAAGCTGCTCTCGACAACCAGGTCTCTGGCCAGGAAGCACATGGCCTCCAAGAGCTGCTCCGCGGGGAGAAAAGCGCCAAAGACCTGAAGCAAGAGAGGGAGGTCAGAGATGCCCACAGGGCAGGGCTGGGGAGCAGAAAGCCCAGGTGCTGCCTCTGCGGAACCTAGAACACGTGGCTTGAGAGACAGCGACTTACCCTGGCAAGAGAGTAACAATTATTCACGAACAGTTCAGGAACCGGTCCTCCGGTGGATCTGAGGACCTTCTCAGCTCTGGTGATAAGTGTTCGGTTCCATGACGTTCGTGGCAGCATCTCTGCAAAGGAAAGCCAAAGGGTTAGTTTGGGTCTTGCTCACCCCCACCCCATGCTGGGATACATTCTTCTAGACTTACCTTCGTTGTGCCGCAGGATGGGCAGAAGATGGCAGAGAGCCTCTGCTGCCCGCTGCCTGCTCTCCGGGTCCGGATCCAATGCACAAAGGCAGGAAATCGCCACCAGTTGGCCAAAGGAGGGTGCAGGAACCGCTACCGATGGCTGAGAAGAAACCCAGAGAAGGGACTGATAAGCAACCCATCACCATTTTTCCTATAACATTTTTATTAAATCTTCCAAACATTCCAAAACATTTAGCATCCTCTACAGAAAAAAATCCAGTTCTTTTTGACTTCCCACCCCTCTTTTCCTAATGTTTGCTTTTTTCTTCTTTTCTCAGCCATTTTACTCACTATGGCCCAGCTCTGTTCTCCAAATTGAGTATGTGCTGGGATGCCTGATGGTCCCTTGGGCACCTTGCAGGGTGGGCCCAGAAGCAGCAGCCTGAAGGCCTTGACAGCCCTGCATGGTTGCAATGCTTCCCTTCAGTAAAGCCACTTCTGAGCTGGAAAGGAGGTGGGGTTGTGGGCTTCATGCCCTCCCCCTACGTACTTGGGGGCTGGCTTGCAGCCCCCGCAACAGCAGGGAATCCTCTGGCACGTCACCTCCCTTGCCAGCCAATCAGCTGGCCCGGGAGGTGTGGCCAGCGCTATTTAGGGCCGGCGCGCCTGAGGATTTCCCTTTTTCGGACTTCTGGGTTAGCGCCATTGGCAATGGCGGAATTCCTCTGATCCAGAGGAACCTGCTCCGCAACAATCGGGTCTTGCTGCCGCGGCGAAGGCGGAGACCCTTTAAAAATCCCAGGTGGAGGAAGCCTGGGAATGTGGGATTCGGCTGACAACAGGAGCGCCACCCCCACACACACGCAAGGAAACCCCTTTTTCGGGGATCCGAAGTGACGTGGGGTGAGCGGGGTGTTTTGAATCGACCACTATTTTTACGGAGTGAAGCTACACAGCCGTTGCCGGAGAGCGCTGACTTTTTCCTGTGGACAATTGGACTCTAAACAAGTACCCGTGAGTAGAACAGAAAATTGGGCTAAGAAACATTTTAATTTGGCACTCAAGCGGGAAGGTCCTAAACAGGAAGTCCGCCTTCCGCTTTTGTAAATAGCCTGAAGCAAAAATTGTGCAAGCTAAAGTCTGGAAAGCTGTACATAAAGGTTTAAAATTCCTTCTGTTTTAACCATCTAAACCCCTCTTGGAAGCAGGAGTAAAGAGGGGGAATTTTGACTGTTTAAGCCTGCAGGAGAGAGAGTAAAGAAAGTTAAATTTCCACTGTCTCAAACCTGGGAACGGGGTGTCAGAGACAGAGATTTTTGGTGAAGTTCATTGACTGCGAAAGGAACATCCTTTGACAGATAGTTAAAGAAGAGAAACAAATTGTCTCCAATGTTGCCTTTTGCATTTAAAAGAAACAAAAAATTTGAAAAATGAAAGTAACTTTATTTTGTTGGATCTGCTTTCAAAAGATGGATACCAATAGAAATTGTCTCCTCTAGAGGGAGTTTGTTAAATTGTTGCTGGAGTCGATCTGGGGACTTTACAGCTGTGGTGATTAGGATCCTGGGAACAGACTGTGACCTTGAACAAAAATGTGTTTGGAAGAAGTTTTGGTGCTTGCTTTTTGCAAGACAAGCGCTTTGTTGGAGCAGATGCATGAGAAGATGGATTTGATGACTGTTGCAGTCAAAAATTTTGGACAAACAGCGAATACTTATACAGAAACCATCCAGGAGCCAACTCAAGAACCTGATTTGATAGAGCAAGTGCAAACGCAGAAGATAATGGAGGAGGTTGCTGTTGAACCTCAAGTAATACAAATGGAGAAGCCCGAGGCCCTACAGGAGCATAAGCCGTTGTTGTTGAAGGTTGAATCTGGAGTGGGCCAGGGGGGGTCTGGAGTTGTGGGGGCCCTTAAGTTTGGAGGGACTTTGAAACATGCCTTTAAATATTTTCTGGACTACACTGTTGACTGTGGGGAATGGGACTGTGGGGAATGGGCCGATCTGCTGAGGAGAGACGGAGATATTTTTGAGTTGGAACATCCCCGAGACCTACTCCTCAATGAGAAAGGAAAGAAATTAAGAAAGAGATCAACAAAAGATAAGGTAAAGTGCAAGTACAAACAAGAAGAAGATCTGCAGAAGGGACATGGAAAAGACTTAAGAGCCTCAGACATAAGATTACCAGGTTGATGGACTAGATGGAATGGACAGTAAGGACTGACATAACCCGAGACCAGGAAGAAGAGACGCTGGAGGAAGATTGGAAGAAAACTTTTTTTAAAAACAATTATTTTGGGAATTAGTGTAAAATTAATGAGCATTAGGAAAAATGTTGGAATGAAAATATTTGGCTTTAGTAGAAATGATATAAGGAATTATGCACAAATAAATATTAATTTTTAAGCTTTAAGGTATTTTATGGTAAGATAAGGTTAAAATAAATTAAGGTAAATTGAATGACAGAATATAGTGAAAGATGGAAAGGATTTGCTGAGTTAACTAATAGGTTAGACTGTTAAGACAAATTACTTAATAAAAATTGAGAAAGATGGAAAGAATTTGCTGAAACAAATAACTAAACTAGAATACAAAAAAGGAGGTGCAAGGAGGTCGATGAAACAAGTAAATGAAGGATGGAGATATGGAATATTGGATGTGTGGTTTTTTTTTATTGTTATTGGTGTATTGGTTTTTATGTGGTTTTTCTTTCTTTCTTCCTTTTTTGATGTACTGTTATGTATGTTTTGTTAATTTTTTGTTGCTCTCTCTTTTGCTTTTTTCTGTAATTTTTGAAACTTGTAATAAATATCATTAAAAAAAAAAGGATTTCCCTTTTTCTCCCAGTGCCCCAGCAGCTCCGGTTTTCCCACCCTTTAGGTTTGGCTCTTTGACATTGCTATGGACTTCGGTTGCTCGCCGTCAAGGGGCCTGGTAGGAATTTTTCCCGCTTGGCAAATTGGCACCAGCCATTTGGTTTTTTGCCTACCTTGTAGCAAATCACCACAACTTCCTCAGCATTGGCGGTTAGGCATTGGTAAGGTTATTGATATCCAGATGAAAAGGGGGAAGGAAGCGCCATCACCTTCCCCCAAATTGAAGGGTAGTCCGGTAAAGGATTCCGGGGGGGGGGGCATTGCCATGTCTGAAGCCTATGGAGGTGAGGGCCTAAGGCACGCCCTCGAGGGGTGACCCCGGGGGAGCTCCTAGTTGATGTACATCAGCAGGACTCCCCCTCCTGGTGGTTAACCCTTGCCGGTCTTCTAGCAATCGGGCTGAAGCCGGTTAGTCGATAGGACCAATGCCTAAGCCAATACCGCTCAGTTCCTGTAATCAATAAAGTTGTGGCCTAATTTTGCCCATTAACCTAAAATACTGGTGTCCTGTGTCTTTATTTCCGTGGGGGAGGCGGGAACTCGCCATGCAACTCACATATTCCTGGATCTTCTTCAGGAGGGTGGAAAGATCTTGGAGCGCCTTCTTTCGGATCTTCCCATTCTTCATCGTTGCGACGACATCCGTAAATCTGTTCTTCAGCCGGTCCTTGCTGACGCTTTCAGGAGGAAGATCAGCCGCATCCGGAGAAGCTGTGGTTGGGATGCTGAGGGGAGAGAGGAGTAGCACTTTGTCAAAAGGGTTTATTGCCTCCCATCCTTCAAAGACCCCAAGCACCACCACCATAGAAATGGACCGGGTTGTTTTTTAAAAGGAATTGATTATGGGGGAGGGGATTAGCACAGGATTACCTTGGAGGAAGATCCTCCCCATCTTCCAGGCTGATTTCCGATATTTGATCTTCATCAAAATCAATTCCCTGTCCATGAGAAAAGAGAAACAGGAACGTCAGAATGTGAAGAATGGATCAGACCCATTCATGTTTTTGTATTGAGCAGGAAAGCACAGACGAGGTAGGTTGGGAAACAAACTGAAAATCTCTGGCCTCCATTTCCTTAGAGACCTTATTCATCCTTCTATTCATTTAAGCCTTCGGTTAAGAGTCTGGGTGTAATCCTTGACACCTCCCTTTCCATGGAGGCGCAGGTTACAACAGCCAAGGCGACATTTTTCCACCTTCGCCTCATCAAGCAGTTGGTCCCTTGCCTTTCCCGACCCAACCTGGCCACAGTGATCCATGCAACGGTCACCTCCAGGCTTGACTACTGTAATTCGCTCTACGTGGGGCTGCCCTTGAAGCTGTCCCAGAAACTCCAGCGGGTGCAGAATGCTGCAGCGAGGCTCCTCACGGGGTCTCTGCCATGGGAGCATATTCACCCAGTGCTTTTCCAGCTGCACTGGCTCCCGGTGGAGTACAGGGTCAGATTTAAGGTGCTGGTTTTGACCTTTAAAGCCCTTCACAGCCTAGGACCCTCGTACCTACAGGACCGTCTCTTCTGGTATGCCCCACAGAGGACCTTAAGGTCCATATATAGCAACACCCTAGAGGTCCCGGGCCCTAAGGAGACCAGAGCCAGGGCCTTCTCAACACTGGCTCCGGCCTGGTGGAACACTCTGTCTCATGAGACCAGGGCCCTGCAGGATCTGATTTCTTTCCGCAGGGCCTGTAAGACAGAGATGTTCCACCTGACCTTTGGCTTAGAATCAGTTTGATTCCCTCTTCTTAGAGCTCTCCTCCAAGTCCCCAGATACTTCTTGACTTCTTAGAGCTCTCCTCCAAGTCCCCAGATTTTGGCTCAAATGCATGGATTAGATTGGAAACGGGGATGATGAGAGTGGAGGCTAGCATCTGCCTAACATCAATCTACAAATGGCTGACATTGAATCTGCTCCCCCGAGGGATAGCCCCTTTGATCCTCTGTGACCAATTCCAGTCGGGCTGGCAGACTGCAGTCCTGAACACCCTCCGGAAACTGGGTTTTGCCCCTCAAGCCCTTCTAAGTCTGGGCTTGGGCCAGGCTAATGCTACGGTCAGGCAAAGAATATTAGACACCGAGAGACAGCAGGACTGTGCAAAGTGCCCCGACTATAGAATTGGAGAAATCGAGAGAGATATAGCCGCACCGGCAGCATATCTCTTCTTTCTTGTATCTAGGGATGCAAGAAGGGCCTTTACACTCGCCAGAAGCGCGGCTCTTCCCTCGCCGGTCCTGGATGGAGCCTTTAGAAGGGTCCCGTATGCTCAGAGACTTTGCAGCTGTCCATTGGGAGAGATAGGAAGCCCAGAACACTTGTTCTTTAGATGTCCCTTTTATGAAGAGGCATGTAGTAAGATCACGGATCCCCTACTGGTGAGGTTCGCTGACCTCCCGCAAAAGCAAAAATTTGACCTTTTGCTGTTAGGCAAAGAGCAGAAGATGACCTGGATGGTCGCCAGATTCTGTGTACAGATCTGTAGGCGCAGACCATCGCCCAACTCAAAATAGTCTGGCATGAAAAGCCCTGACTCTGAGTCAACTCCCTGGGATAGTTTATTGTTGTACATTTGTAGTGAAGTTAAGGATTTCAAACTTTGGTCAAGAAAGGAGCGGAGTATTGTGGGTAATCAAAAAACCACAAGAGTTATGGGAAAGAGGTCTGTTGCTTTAACCCTGCAGACCAACAGTCTCCAAATGTGTAAATTGTTATCTTAGGAAGGAAGTTCTCTAGTTTGATTTGGGGCTTGACACCTGGGGCTCCAGCTATTCACACCCACCTAGTGTTGTTATCAGTCTTTTAATTACCTGGGAATAAAGATCCTAAGAATGGCTGAGAAAGAGCGCTCTGCAACCTGCGATTCGCCCGGCTGTTAGTGTACCATCTTTGCTGGCAGCCATCTTGTGTCTCTTTGTAATGGAGATTCCTGCTGACTTTGTAATGCGGATCTACTGAAGGACTTTGAAACTATCCTATCTCTGTCTTTGTTCTTAGAAGTGATTATCTTAGTTAGCTATACTAAACAATGTCTTTATTTTATCTGCCTGCAAGATACAAAAGATGTGCCTGCTTTTTAAGCATGTCAACTTTGTGGTTTTTTAATAAATTTTTAAAAAAGAAACTTTCTTTTGTCTTATGTGCCAATCTGAGGGGAAATCTCAGTCCAACGCCTGACCACTTGGTTACGCTATACCTGATGAATTTCTGCCTGCAAGTTTGCAGAAGCAGCTTGCAGAGTGGGGCAACTGGTAACAAAGGAGCATAGTCTTCTCCCTTGGACTGTGCCTCCTGGTGCCCTGAGACGGAGTGGTGGCAGCATTACCATTTCTGTTGTGTTTTGTTTTGTCAAAAAGTAAATGGCTGCTGGCCTCCGTTCCAGAAACCTGACCCAGCTGGAGGGTAAGGGCAGGTGAGGGAGGGGCGAGTGGCCGGAGCCCCTTTACTACATGGTGGCAGTGGTGGGATGGAACTTCCCTGCAGAAAGGCACTTTGATTTTAAATTGGCACTTTGATTTTAAATTGGCACAATTTTTTCTTTTGTGTACTACAGGCGTTTTATTTTTTTGGGATAGAGATAGTCAGGAATTATGGAAGCCGGGGCTTCCCAGGAATGCACTTTGCGTACTGTGGACGAATGGGGTCCGGGTGGAGAAGGCAGCTCCCTTCCTTCGGAGACAACGCCCCCCAACCTCCAAGTCCCAGAGCGGAATCCGCCTCCTGGTTTTTGGGAGATCCTGAGTCGGAGAGAGAGCTGGTGGATGCCAGCGAATTAAGAACTGTTCGGAAGGGTGGGCGAAAGTTCTGCAACACGTCCTAGAGGGAACTATCTTGTTTATGCAGAGCCCAAAGAGATGGAGTTTTCAGAGGGCGATGCGGTTGAGTGGGTGCAAAACCCAGGCCAAGGTGGATACCGGTGCCGTGATAAGTTTCCAAAGATGGGCCAGTCCATTCTTATAGGGCCGAGAGTCAGCCGGATGGCTTATGAGTATCAAGATCTGCGGCAGCAGCTGCAAGAAGTGTCTGTGGGAGACTACCGTCGAGAGCGTCCATCGCGCGACATTCGCAGAACAGTGAGACGGCGTTCGCCCAGCCGGCCCGGGATGGGTCTACTCGCCAGTAAGAGCTTGGGAAACTCGTGGAGCAGTGCGACAGTACGCAGCAGAGGAGGAGGAGAAATTTCTCCCTAGACCCTCGCGTGGATACGGGGCGGAGGAACACCTGCGTCCCTCCGGATGAGCATCTCGACATCCTATTCCAAGGTATGACTACAGTCATGAAGAGTCACGAGGAGAAAATCGCAGACAGTCTCCTCCGGGGCTAACTTTGAGCAACCTTAACTGGAGGGCATTTCTGAAATATCAGCCCCCCCACTGATGTTCTGAGTTATCTGACTCTGTTTGAAGTAACCTGCCGAGATATGGGGGTGTCCCTGAAAATGTACATGCCAATTTTGCGCTCCCTAATTTGTGGAGACCTAGCCGAATCGATGGGCCATCTCCCCTCACCCCAAATCAATGACTATGAGCGCTTAAAAAATTAGTCATGCAAAGGCGTGGACTTCATCCTGAGAACTATGGGAGGGCTTTCCGAAAAGGGGATAAGTCTGGTCCCTCAGACAGCGTTGGTGTGTATTCTGCGAAAATGGCCCAGAACTTTGAACTTTGGCTTTCAGCCGCAGGTGTGTGTGGCTTTGAAGAACTTAGGCAGCTGATGCTAATAGAGCAACTTATGCACCACCTGTCTCCAGAAATTGCGAGTTTGGTTGCTGACCAAAGTCCACGATCTTTAGAGGAGGCCACAGAATATCTTTTAGACTAAATCATTCTCATCTGGCCAACAGGGGACTGGCTGGTGGGTACAGACCAGCAGCTTCAGCTTCTGGCGGGAGGTCCGGCCCTCCCATTAAAGATCAAAGCAGGGGTCCCCCTACTCCTGCAAAAGACTCCTCTACAGCAGGTGGGGAATGTGCTAAATTGTCTCCGAGTTCCAGACTGTGCTTTTATTGTAAGAAACCGGGCATGTAAAAGCAGTTTGCCCCCAATTAAGTGAAAAGAAGCCTCCAGTTTTGACTTTGACTCCTGCGGTGCGCATGATCCAGGACCAAGCGGAACAGCAAAAATCAGGAACTGAGGAAAGCTCAGTCCGGAGGGGAAGGGTGGGGCAGCTCCTGACGCTATAGCTTCCAAACCAGCTGTAGCCACTTTAAGTGCAGTTATTGTGGGACCTGTGAGTTTCCGAGCACAATTCAAAGTGCTGGTGTTGACCTTTAAAGCCCTAAACGGCCTCGGCCCAGTATACCTGAAGGAGCGTCTCCACCCCCATCGTTCTGCCCGGACGCTGAGGTCCAGCGCCGAGGGCCTTCTGGCGGTTCCCTCATTGCAAGAAGCAAAGCTACAGGGAACCAGGCAGAGGGCCTTCTCGGTAGTGGCGCCTGCCCTGTGGAACGCCCTCCCATCAGATGTCAAAGCGATAAATAACTACCTGACATTCAGAAGACATCTTAAGGCAGCCCTGTTCAGGGAAGTTTTTAATCTGTGATATTTTAGTGTATTTTTGGTTTCTATGGAAGCCGCCCAGTGTGGCTGGGGAAACCCAGCCAGATGGGCGGGGTACAAATAAATTATTATTATTATTATTATTATTATTATTATTATTATTATTATTATTATTACTGGTGCTGGTCCAAGTGTGCCTCATCTGAAGTGGGCTAATTCGAAGTTTACAGCCCCCATTGAGATCAACGGAATTGCTGTGAACTCTTTCCGAGACACTGGGTCTGACATTACCAGTGTGTCCAGAGATTTGGTTTTGCCCCTACAGATGCAGGCTAAACCCTTAAAGATTAGCCCCTATGGTGTGAATGAGATTTTTCAACCTACTGCCATTGTTCCAGTATCCTATAAGGGGTACTATGGAAACCACCTAATTATAGTACATGATCCTGAAGTGTGCAAAAGTCCTGTCCTGGTGGGGAACAATTTGGGATTTAAGGTTTACCAACAACAACTTGCGGTGAACTCTTTTTCCACCCAGGTACAGGGGATGGGAAACTGGGGAACAACACCTCAAGTTTTGAGGACTGACGGACGCCTTATCCCAGATGGGAGGGGTGAAGGTTGGGCGCCTGATGCTATAACTCCCAAAACCACTGGAACTGCTGTGACTGCTGTTCCTGAGAAATCGGTTGGGAAGAGGGTTGGCTTAATACGCACTGCCACCCCTGGTGTTAACTGGCCCACCTCAGCGTCTAGCACACCTCCCAGTGTTCACCTTCATCAAATTGTTGTGCCTTCCTTTTGAAGCATAGACTCTGATATTGTGACTCTGCCAAAAGACTTAGTTTTGTCCCAGCTGAACCAGTCCGATTTTCGGAAGAGTAATCCTAGTGGTGGAAATTTAATTCCCCAGTCTGCAACTGTTGATTCAGTTCCCTCCCAGGATTTTATGGGGGATCCCTTTGTTCCAGTCCCTGAACCCCAAGTTTGTGCAAACCTTACTTTGGGGGAAGGGGTTTTGAAATCTACAGTTTCTTTCCAGCAGCTTGCAACGACCCCCCTAGCGACGCAGACTGTGAAAGATGCAAGTGTGTCCTGTCAGCCGAAAGCGGAGAGGCAAGAAGAGAAAGGGGGGCCAGCTCAGCCCAGCCAAGCCACTGTGGAGAGTTTTGAGTCCTCTGCCAAACGCGGAGATATGGCCGCGTTTGAAGTAAAGCAGAGATTTGGTCACTCTCTCCTAGGTCATTTAGAAACTGCAGAAAAGTCTCTTTGCACAATAGAGTTTACCCCTTTTGTGCCTGAAAAAGAGTTTTTCTATCCACAGCTCAAGGACTATAAAGACCCAATCGATATGTTTATTGTTTTTCAAAAAGTTTTGTAATGCAAATGTTTGTGTGGAGAAGAAATGGGATTTGGTGGGTCTTTTACAGAACTTTAGTCCTAGGAAACAGTGTGGTTATGTTATGAGTAAAAGTGTTTTCAGGTTTGATTGGGATTCCATCCCACCCCACCTCTGTGTTCAAAATCTGTTAGGAATTTTGGTTGAGATTTACTCAAGGAGCCCAGAGTTTGTGTCAGACCAGCCAGGTTTTGGCAAGCTCCTAGAAAATCCTTTGTCCATGCTCAGAGGGAGATGGGAGGGATTGGAAGAAGTTGAGTTATTTTTTTCTAAGTCATGGCCAGAACACCTTAAGCATGGTGCAAAGGGCTTTGGCCCGATTGCAAGATGCAAACCTGACCGTTAAAATGTATAAATGTCAGTTTGCTCAAGGAGAAGTGAATGATTTCGGATTCAGATTGGGCTTGTGAAACATCAAATCCCTGGGAGCAGAAATCCAGTATGTACTGGAATGGCTCTTACACCAATTCAAGGGAGCCGCTGAGTTGTTAACACAAGCCCTAGTACGTTTGTGGGTGATTCTAGCCCCTGACCAGCAGCCTCCTTTTGAAATGCAAACCAATGCCAGTCAAATAGGATTAGGAGAAACTTAGACCATCCCACATAGGGACGTGGGTGGCGCTGTGGGTAAAAGCTTCAGTGCCTAGGACTTGCCGATCGAAAGGTCGGCGGTTCGAATCCCCGCGGCGGGGTGCGCTCCCGTTGCTCGGTCCCAGCGCCTGCCAACCTAGCAGTTCGAAAGCACCCCCGGGTGCAAGTAGATAAATAGGGACCGCTTACTGGCGGGAAGGTAAACGGCGTTTCCGTGTGCTGCGCTGGCTCGCCAGAGCAGCTTCGTCACGCTGGCCACGTGACCCAGAAGTGTCTCCGGACAGCGCTGGCCCCCGGCCTCTTAAGTGAGATGGGCGCACAACCCTAGAGTCAGACACAACTGGCCCGTACGGGCAGGGGTACCTTTACCTTTACCTAGACCATCCCACTGCTGAACAAAAAGGTCTTTCTGATCTGGAAATAGTGACTCAAAGTTTTGAGAAAGGAGACTGGGCTGTAACTTTAAATCTTACCAGTCTCCCCCCTAAGCAAGTCGTTTACTGGCCTGGCCTTAGTACATCCGAGGCCAAGCTAAGTCCTCTGTGTTTTATCAAGAGAAATACCAAAAGGTGCCTAATTCTTTTAGAGAACATCATGCTAATACTGTGAAAATGTATGTGGAACTTGAATTTTCTTTGTTAACTCCTTTTGGAAGTCGAACACAGGTAGCCTTTGTGCACTTAGACTTCCTAGAAGGGTACAAACAGGCTAAAGGTACTTTTGATGTGTTATCCTTGTCTATCCTGTCCAGAACATCGGCTAGGAAGTTTTTTGTTATTTCACAGCTTTTTTACTGTGCCTGCGGTATTGACCCACAATGAGTTATTTGTGCAACCCCCCTAGTTTTGGGAAGATCAGTTTGAGTGTGTTGCTAGTGATTTTTTTCTTTAAAAGGCTGCTTAACCACTCAAGCTGGAAATGTTGACATCAGTTTGTACATACTTTGTTTTGATGAAATTTAGGGACTTAACACTGTAATTTCATCTTAGAGGGGAGGGTGTAGTGAAGTTAAGGATTTCAAACTTTGGTCAAGAAAGGAGCGGAGTATGGTGGGTAATCAAAAAGCCACAGGAGTTATGGGAAAGAGGTCTGTTGCTTTAACCCTGCAGACCGACAGTCTCCCAAATGTGTAAATTGTTATCTTAGGAAGGAAGTTCTCTAGTTTGATTTGGGGGCTTGACACCTGGGGCTCCAGCTATTCACACCCACCTAGTGTTGTTATCAGTCTTTTAATAACCTGGGAATAAAGATCCTAAGAATGGCTGAGAAAGAGCGCTCTGCAACCTGCGATTTGCCCGGCTGTTAGCGTACCACCTTTGCTGGCAGCCATCTTGTGTCTCCTTGTAATGGAGATTCCTGCTGACTTTGTAATGCGGATCTACTGAAGGACTTTGAAACTATCCTATCTCTGTCTTTGTTCTTAGAAGTGATTATCTTAGTTAGCTATACTAAACACTGTATTTTATCTGCCTGCAAGATACAAAAGATGTGCCTGCTTTTTAAGCATGTCAACTTTGTGTTTTTTTTAATAATTTTTTTTAAAAAAGAAACTTTCTTTTGTCTTATGTGCCAATCTGAGGGGAAATCTAAGTCCAACGCCTGACTACCGTATTTTTCGCACCATAGGGCGCACCGGACCATAGGGCGCACCTAGTTTTGGGAGGCGGAAAACAAGAAAAAATTATTCTGAAGCCCAGAAGCCAGGACAGCAAGAGGGATCTGGCTTCTGGGATACCGTGCGGCTGTCCTGGCTTCTGGGATAACCGCGCCAAGCCTCTTCAGGGCAGCGGGATGAAGGCTCCCCCTGCCCAAAGAGGCTGCGCAGGGCTAAGGCAGAAGCCAGGAGGGAGAAGGCGCAGCGCCCTTCAGCGAAGCTGGAGAAAGAACAGAATGAGTCCCTTCTGTTCCTCCTCCGGCTTCCAGGACAGGTGTGTCGCTCAAGGGGCTCTGCGCCTTCTCTCTCTCTCAGGAGAGGCGCTGCACAGAGAGGGAGAAGGCGCAGCAAAGCTGGAGGCCTCCGGCTTCCAGGTCAGGCACGCCGCCGCGAAGCCAAGGAGCCTACATTCGCTCCATAGGACGCACACACATTTCCCCTTCATTTTTGGAGGGGGAAAAGTGCTTCCTAGAGAGCGAAAAATACGGTACTTGGTTACGCTATACCTGATGAATTTCTGCCTGCAAGTTTGCGGAAGCAGCTTGCAGAGTGGGGCAACCGGTAACAAAGGAGCATAGTCTTCTCCCTTGGACTGTGCCTCCTGGTGCCCTGAGACGGAGTGGTGGCAGCATTACCATTTCTGTTGCGTTTTGTTTTGTCAAAAAGCAAATGGCCGCCGGCCTCCGTTCCAGAAACCTGACCCAGCTGGAGGGTAAGGGCAGGTGAGGGAGGGGCGAGTGGCCGGAGCCCCTTTACTACAACAAATTATTTCTCAATTTATTGTTGTACATTGTTTCAATTGTCTGTTTTAACCATATTTGCGCAGCAGTTTCTAATGTTGTGAGGATCCTCTATTTCAGAGGTTTCTACTCTGCAGCCTCTTATAGTTGTTTTAACTGTGAGTTTTTAAGTTCTTATGCTCTTACAGTTGTTTTAACTGTCTTTGTTTTTTTTAGTTCTTATCTGTTTTAATTATCAGTTTTTATCCATCCATTATCCGTGTTTAATCTTGTATTTTATTCAGATGTTTTATCCTATGCCTGTTTCTTGGTCCTCATTTGCTCTAACAATTATCGGTTTTAAAAAAATAATCCTAACTGCTACTTTATTTATATGCTCTTTCTTTTTTTATCCTGGTCTGTGACCATAATAATAACAATAATAATAATAATAATTTTTATTTATATCCCACCCTCCCTAACAACAATAAAACAGTACAACACAACACTCTAAAATCATTCATTATAAAATTAATTTGAATCAAACCACTGGCAACCATTGGGCCAGAGCTCATAGAGCTAATAAAGTTCATACCAGTAGGTTCCAGAGTGAAGTCCCCTGGCCATGGCAACCTACACTTACCTCCAGGAGTCTTCGGGAAGCCATCCTTAGGCCACCTCCTCCAACCTCGAGATGCTGAGGAACCTCAAACGGTCACAAGCTCCGTTGCTAGGCAACAGCAGTTGAGAAGATGGAATTCCCGGCCTCAGTGCCAAGGCTCTAGGAGAGGCCGTGTGGCCTAGTGGTTAGAACAATGTGAATGCCATGCAACGCTAGGGTGATATATATTCTTTGAAATGTACAGTTTAATACTTTTTCTATTATTTGTATCCTGCAGACTCTTGTCTCCTAAAGAAGCTGACAGGATTGTTCCCCTGTACTTACTTATGTGTTTGCCATGTACATTTATGAACGTTTATTTTATATTCGGGGCCTTTGAATTCTTAACTCTGAACTCTGGATTAATAACATTTTAGGAATCTTCCAGAACGGCTAATTCTATTGCTGGGAAGGACTCCGTGAGCCCGGTCTATTTTAGGAGAGAGGGTGGTATGGGGTTGGGGCAGGTGAGATGGAGCTGCTTGGCAGTGGCTGTGTCGTATGCCAAAAGCGTACGCTTCAATTCCCGTGACCCACCTCCTTCACTTACTAGTTTCTTGGGGTTGGGGCTAAATCCATGATGGGTCAGAGAAAAATGAGCAGTGGCAGGAACCAGTCAAAGCAAGGCAGATCTTAATTTTACTGTTGTGACAGAGTTTCTCACCTTACATGTTGCATGGAGGTGAGGAGCCAAGACAAGTGCGTGTAACAACTTTTAAAGACTTGATAATAATAATAATTTATTTTTTTACACCCCCCCCCCTTCAATCTGGCTGGGTTTCCCTTAGCCCCGGAGGTTTTTGACTTTTTTGAGTCCACGGCTCCCTTGACCAACTACATTCTTTCTATGAGGCTCAGGAGCCCAGCTATGCCACCCCTTGCCAGCAGAGCTGGCAGCCTCTCGTCCTTTTTCTGACTCCTTCCTTTGTGGAATGTTCCTTCTTCTCCTCTCGTCTCTCCTTAGGAGTCCTCTGGACAGCCGCAGTTGCTGCCCCTTCCCTAAAGAGAGGTGCCTCCTCACGCTGCCCCACAGGGAAGTACCCCCTTGCCAGCTCCAGAGGCACCGTTCGCCTGGGGAGCTTGTAGCCAGAGGTGCTGGAACAAACAGCTGTGCAAACCTTTGGAGGCAGAGATGCAAGAAGACATGGGGGGAGAAAGAGGGACAGAGGCCAGTGTTGCTCCCAGCACCCTTGACCAAGCACCCTTGACCATTCAAGGCACCAAAGGGTGCCACAGCACCCTGCTTGAAAACCACTGCCCACCCAACAAGCATCAGACATGCATCACAGAAAGAGGCAGTCTTGTCTCCTGGCTTGCCTCTTGTCATGATACCTGACAATGTTTGCTGGTTGCCCTTTCCTGACCAGTCTGAGCCTTTCCCTTGAAATGGTAAATACCTCAGTTCTTGAACCCATTGTCACAGATCTACCCCTATTTATGTGAGATGTTTATAGCTTTTGAAGGATTTGTAAGTGAAAAGAACTATTGGGAAAGGTTTTTCCTTCAACTGCAGAGTAAATATCTGGGGTCATTAAGAGGGCTTCAGGATTGCTCTGTGAACTCAAAGTGTCTTTTTTTTCAGGGAATATAGGATTGTTTTTTTTCTAGGGTGCGTGCCTGCTATGTGTGCACTTTAAGATTTGTGTAACACTCATGCCAACTTCGGTTGCCCAGCGCCTGCAAGCCCCCTACTGTGACATCATAGAATAATAATAATAATAATAATAATAATAATAATTTATTTATACCCCGCCCTCCCCAGCCAAGGCCAGGCTCAGAGCGGCTTACAAGCAATAATAAAAACAAGATGAATGATTACAAACTTAAAAACAAAAATAAAATAAACATTAAAATAATGGAACATTAAAATATTAAAATGTAGCCCATCGCAGGAGGAGAAGGAAAAGAAGGAAAAAGAAAAAAAGAGAGAGAGGGAGGGAGGGAATCAAATTGGCTCCAAGCCAAAGGCCAGGCGGAACAACTCTGTCTTACAGGCCCTGCGGAAAGAAATCAGATCCTGCAGGGCCCTGGTCTCATGAGACAGAGCGTTCCACAAGCCAGAGCCAGAGTTGAAAAGGCCCTGGCTCTGGTCGAAGCCAATCTAACTTCCTTAGGGCCCGGGACCACTAGGGTGTTGTTATTTATGGACCTTGAGGCTCTCCGTGGGGCATACCAGGAGAGGCGGTCCCGTAGGTACGAGGGTCCTAGGCCGTGAAGGGCTTTAAAGGTCAAAAGCAGCACCTTAAATCTGACCCTGTACTCCACCGGGAGCCAGTGCAGCTTGAAAAGCACTGGGTGAACATGCTCCCATGGCAGAGACCCCGTGAGGAGCCTCGCTGCAGCATTCTGCACCCGCTGGAGTTTCTGGGACAGCTTCAAGGGCAGCCCCGCGTAGAGCGAATTACAGTAGTCAAGCCTGGAGATGACCGTCGCATGGATCACTGTGGCCAAGTCAGGGCGGGAAAGGTAAGGAACCAACTGCTTGATGCGGCGAAGGTGGAAAAATGTCGCCTTGGCTGTTGCTGTAACCTGCGCCTCCATGGAAAGGGAGGCGTCAAGGATTACACCCAAACTCTTAACGGAAGGCAATGGCACTAATTGGGCCCCCGAAAGAGAAGGGAGTTGGTCCTTCATCCCCATGCCATCCCGACCTAGCCATAGGACCTCTGTCTTCGAAGGATTTAGTTTCAATCGGCTCCCACGAAACCATCCAGCCACAGCTTCCAAGCATCTGGTCAGTGTGTTCGGGGTCGAGTCGGTGTGGCCATCCATCAGCAGATAGAGCTGAGTGTCATCAGCATATTGGTGACAGCCCAGCCCAAAGCTCCGGATAATCTGGGCAAGGGGGCGCATAAAGATGTTAAAAAGCATCGGGGAGAGAATTGCGCCCTGCGGCACTCCACACACCAAGGAGTGGCGTGACGACATTTCCCTCCCTAGTGCCACCCTCTGTCCCCGACCAGAGATAAAAGAGCACAACCAGTTACGGGCTATGCCCTGTATCCCCACGTCTGCGAGGCGGTGGTCCAGAAGATCATGATCGACCATGTCAAAGGCTGCTGACAAATCTAAAAGGATCAGCAGTCCTGACCCGCCTCGATCCAGTTGTCTATGGAGATCATCTGTTAAGGCAACCAGAGCCATCTCCGTCCCAAAACCAGGACGGAAATCGGACTGAAATGGATCTAATGCCGATGTTTCCTCCAGAAACCTACCAAGCTGTTCAGCAACCGCTCTCTCAATTACCTTACCCAGTAATGGAAGATTTGAAACTGGGTGGTAATTGGATAGGTCTAAGGGATCTAATGAAGTTTTTTTTAAGAGTGGACACACCACCGCTTCCTTCAGTTCCCCCGGGAATGTCCCCGTGTCAAGGGACAAATTGATAATTTCAACCAGGGGGGTCCGCACAACATCTGGACACTCCCTAATCAGCCAAGACGGGCACGGATTGAGGAGACTGGTGGTGGGCCTACCAACTTGGAGGAATCTATCCACATCAGTAGGGAGTATCCGATCGAAATGGTCCAACACTGGACCTGAAGTCAGTCGAGGGGCCTCCAGTTCAGTCACTGTATCTAAATTGGCAGGGAGGGCACGGCGGAGCAACAGGACTTTCTCCGCAAAAAAACTCGCGAATGCCTCACAGCTGTGGGTCGAATTTGTGCTTAAATTTGGTTGTCCTCCTAAGGACGTTAAGTATAGTGTCTGAAACAGTACAGGAGAGCAATCCTGAAGCCATTTTGTCTCTCCCAAATTGACCTCAAATATTTCTCTGCAAGGAGGAAGGAAATGGGAAAAGCTTTCCAATTGTCTTTGGACTGTAGGGGCTTACACCTCCCTGTAAATACAGTCTGGCAAGTATCTGCTAAGCTGAGCACACTATCAATATGCATAAGAGATTCAGAAACTAAATATTTACTATCTCAAAGGAATGGCCAGGCTACTCAGAAAAGGCAATCAGATAAGGCATTATCAGGTATCCTGGCAGAGAGGAGAGAAGCAACACACTCAAATTTCTGCTGCGGACCACCTCTTTCGTGATGTATGTATGATGTTTTGGGGGGTGGTCTTGAGCTACAGGGTAAAGGCAATGGGACCCCTGACCGTTAGGTCCAGTCACGAACGACTCTGGGGTTGCAGCGCTCATCTCGCTTTACTGGCCGAGGGAGCTGGCGTACAGGTTCCGGGTCATGTGGCCAGCACAACTAAGCCACTTCTGGCAAACCAGAGCAGTGCACGGAAATGCCGTTTACCTTCCCGCCAGAGCAGTACCTATTTATCTACTTGCACTTGGACGTGCTTTCGAACTGCTAGGTGGACAGGAGCAGGGACTGAGCAACGGCAGGTCACCCCGTCGCAGAGATTCGAACAGCTGACCTTCTGATCGGCAAGCCACTCGCATGGCACTACAGGGTTTTCAAAAGTCTATATAAGAGCTTCCACACCAATGTTCTGGGTTCCTCTCCTCCCTCCCTGCGTGGAGTGAGTGGGGGACCCTGTTGCAACAGTTTAATAAAGATCAGGCTTACTAGCTGCTTTGCTTCTCAATATTCTCTGGTTGGCCTCTGTTATTTTCTCCTACCGATAGAGAACCTACAAAAGGACTCTATATGGGCTCTTGGATACCCCATAAGGGAGAAAGGAGCAGGTTTTTCTTCTCTTATAACACCACCCTTCCAGAAAGGTGGGGCTGCCAACCCTAATATGTATTCGTCTCCTGGATAAGGTGGCTATTCACCCAGCAGCTCAGGGTAGATTACATGATGCAGCCACATTTGGGATCCTGTGTCCATGCGCAACGGGATGGCCGAGCACCCACAGGGGAAATTTTGTGGGGGCCTAGGCCCCCAGCCCTCCCCCAGATGACGCCAGTACAGGGGATCAAATTGTCCCCATTTTATCAATGCATCTCTCTGGGCAGAGGGGTCTGTCATATGTATTCTTTTCTGAAGAAGGCAGCCCACACCTCTGTCTGTCTGAAAGATAGTGAAAATATTGTTATAGCTGGGCCTGCAAGCACCCACATTTGGACCCACAGGGAGTTGGCAAAGAACAGGTGTGCTGTTGCCATACAAACCACCGGGTGGGCCTTGCCCATCTCCTCCCTTTGCCAAATTCTGCATCATCCTAGAGGTGTAAAGAAGAACAAGAAGAACAGCCTTTTGCCAGAGTCTGGAGGTCTTAGCTGGGAAGAGACACAGAGTCTTTTCCTGCTCTGTGCTGGACCCAAAGCCATGGTTTTGGAGTCCTCCTAGGAACCTATACTGGGCAAGCAAGATCTGCTGGAATGTTACTGCTGTGAGCCCTTCCATCCTGTTATGTACTGAGTTGAATAGGATCCAAAAGGCAGCAGTCTGATTGGTCCTAGAACAATAGGATTAAGAATGCAGCAGTTTGATTGGTCCTAGAACAATAGGATCCAGAATGCAGCAGTCTGATTGGTCCACAGGAGCCACCCAATCCAGCTCCAGGTGGAAGGGAATCTGCAACCTGATTGGCCTACAGGAGAATCCTGGAATTAGCCAATCACATGGGGCCCATTGTGTAAATAATGTACATAAGGCAGACATTCTGGGGGAAATTCCATTCTTCCTCACCACTATGAGCTCAATAAAGAGCATGAAATCCACTCTCGACTCTGAGCATATTTCACATCCTCTGCTCAGATTGTATTTCTGTGAGAAAACAAAACCATATATCCTAAAGAGCCCAGAGTGAGCTTCGTTCCAAAGGACCAGCACCCTATGCATAGCCTGAAACCTCTCACTGCTCAGAGTTTGGGCTGCATGAAACAAGATGACTCCTTTTGTCAGTGCTACCAACAAAACTGCAGGAAGCTGAAACAGGGTGTCTGAAGAAGGAATAATTCAGAACAAGCTTGCGAGGAGTCCTCTGCACAGACAAACAGACAGAGTGACTGAATAATACATTTCCACAGCAGTTTGGGGACAGACAGCTGAGCACAAGGCTCCCTTTAAAGTAGTGGCTCAGAGAAGGCACTCTCTGCTATGAATAAGTGAAAGCTCCTGTTTCTGAGGGAGGTTGATCGGGGGGGGGGGGGTTCATCCAAAGATGTTGGGGGAAAGCCTTAGGAGTGCATCGTCATTCACACTGGGCAATAGATATCGGTCATAATATAGACATGGAAGCATGGGAGCGATTGTGGAATACAGATATAAAATTTACAGCATGTTATGGTTTATGATGGTGACAGCAGTCATGAAATTAAAAGATGCCTGCTTCTTGGGAGAAAAGCAATGACAAACCTAGACAGCATCCTAAAAAGCAGAGACATCACCTTGCCAACAAAGGTCCGTATAGTTAAAGCTATGGTTTTCCCAGTAGTGATATATGGAAGTGAGAGCTGGACCATAAAGTAGGCTGTTCGCCGAAGAATTGATGCTTTTGAATTATGGTGCCGGAGGAGACTCTTGAGAGTCCCATGGACTGCAAGAAGATTCTTAAGGAAATCAGCTCTGAGTGCTCACTGGAAGGACAGATCCTGAAGCTGAGGCTCCAAGAATTTGGCCACCTCATGAGAAGAGAAGACTCATGCTGGTAGCTTCGAGAACACTGTCCAACCATCTTGTCCTCTGTCGTCTCCTTCTCCTTGTGCCCTCCATCTTTCCCAACATCAGGGTCTTTTCCAGGGAGTCTTCTCTTCTCATGAGGTGGCCAAATTCTTGGAGCCTCAGCTTCAGGATCTGTCCTTCCAGTGAGCACTCAGAGCTGATTTCCTTAAGAATCTTCTTGCAGTCCCCGCTCTTTTATGTCGGTTAATAATTTACGTTTGATCCATGGCTTTTTGCCTTGCCATATAAACTTTGTTAGGTCCACTTTCCATTTTTTTAAACAATCATCTTTACCTATTACAGTGGTGCCCCGCAAGACGAACGCCTCGCAAGACGGAAAACCCGCTAGATGAAAGGGTTTTCTGTTTTGGAGGCGCTTCGCAAAACGAATTTCCCTATGGGCTTGCTTCGCAAGACGAAATGTCTTGCGATTCCTGCTGGTTTTTTCCCCTCCCCCCCCCTTTTCCTAAGCCGCTTATCAGCTGATCTGCTGATAAGCCGCTTATCAGCTGATCCGCTAAAAGCCGCTAAACCGCTAATAGCACTAATCCACTAAGCTGTCAATGGGCTTGCTTCGCAAGACGAAAAAACCGCTATACGAAGAGCCTCACGGAACGGATTAATTTCGTCTTGCGAGGCACCACTGTATGGGAATCATTTGAAAAAGGAACAAGAGTTTTGGTAAAATATTCATTTTAATAGCCAAAATTCTACCCCAGAGTGTTAAATTCAATCTTGTCCAAATTTCCATTTCTCTTTTTGTTTCTTCCCATTTTTATTTATAATTATCTTCAAACAAATTTATATTTTTCATTGTTATTTGGATTCCTAAATATTTCACTTTTTAACAATTTGTAACCCAAATTTTTCTACCAGTTCCGTTTTCTCTTGGTCTCCCATGTTCTTTACCATTAGTTTCGTTTTTTCTTTATTCAAAGCAAAACCTGAAACCCTTCCAAAGTTTTCCATCTTTTCTAGAGCCTTTGCTATGCTTTCCTTTGGATTTTCCACCATTAACACTAAATCATCTGCAAATGCCCTTATTTTGTATATTTTCTCCCCTAGGGATATTCCATTTATTTCTTGATCCAGTCTGATTTCTTGATTTAGTATTTCCAAAACCAAAATGAATAATAATGGTGAAAGTGGGCACCCTTGTCTGGTGCCCTTCTGTATTTTAAAAGAATCAGTCATGTCATTATTTATTATTATATTTGCTTCTTGTTGTTCATAAATTGCTTTTAACCCTCTTGTAATTTGGTCTCCCATGTCCATCTGGTCTAATAATATTTTTAGAAATTTCCATGAAACTTTGTGGAACGCCTTTTCCGCAGAGGTTTTTTGAGAGAGTTAGAGTTGTTGAGAAGACAGTCTGGAGTTATAAGAGACAGAGAAGATAAGTCTGTGGGTTGGGCTAGTCTGGTGTGAGAGAGGGAGAGAATTTGTTAAGAGGAGTCAGTCAAACAGTTGAGATAATCAGTCAGAAGATATTAGGAAGGTATAGGCTGGTAAAGAAACTAAAGTTAAGATAGTAAAGTTAAAGGGACCCCTGACCATTTGTGGCCCACTCATTTCGGATCAGGGCAGCCACTAAAGCGGTACACTTAGGCCTACCAGCTGAAAGGATAAAGGATCTGGGTTGATGGAAGTCAGATGCTTTTAAAGGGTACATTTGGAGGCCTTTATGACTGTTTTCATCACCCCTGACCCCTCCTGGTTATGCTCTTTTCCTTTTAGGTGACGTGGTTGTGCGCATTTGGATCATAGGCCATAGTATCGTCCACTGGGCCAGAAACCGTGCTGTCAGGCGTGGCCAGGGGTGCGGGTTGGATCTGCCAAAAAATGTTGAAATCTCCTGGATCACTCGCCGTGGAATGTGTTGGGGGGAATTTCTGCCAGCAGTAAAAGCTAGAGCCACCATGAAAGGCCCACCCAATGCCCTTGTCATTCAGCTGGGTGAAAATGATTTGGCCTACTGGAAGAGCGTGGAATTTATGTGGAACATTTTCGATGATTTTGATGATCTGAGGATTTCTTTCCCAAATTTAGTCATAATTTGGTCATCACTGTTGGAAAGGCACACTTGGAGGGACTGCTGATGCCCTATTGCTATGAACAAATCCAGAAAGATCCTGGAACGCTCAGTGGCGCGTAGAGTGGCAGCGCTGGGGGGGGGGACATTGACCACCCCAAAATCCAGTTCAGTAAGGTGACCCTCTACTGCGAGGATGGCGTGCATATTTCCAATGAGGAAAACAATGTTTGGTTGGCTGACATATCTGTGGGGATTAGGGACTGGTTGCAGGTCTGAGGGTATTGGCGGTGAGCTTTGCTCCAGTGGTGGTTAGGCATTGGTATGGGTATTGTTATGTAGATGTATGGGGGGGGAGCGCAATCACCTCCCCCAGATATTGAAGGGTAGTTTGGTAAAGGATTCCGGGGGGGCTTGGCCCCATTGGAAGCCTATGGAGGCCAGGGCCCAAGGCACGCCTCCGAGCGGTGACCCCGGGGGAGTGCCTAGTGTTGGTTTGCAAGCCCCCTCCATAGAGGCTGGCCCCTCTCACTGTCCTCGGAGCTTGCTTACCGGTAACCTCCTCTGGCTGACTTCCAGACAGACCAGGGAGATTTTGATAGGCGACATTTTCCCAAGCATGGGCAGAATGCACAACCCCTCCCTCCTGCTTCCGCAGGGGAAAGAAAATAAGTCAGAAATCTATTTACATGATGTTTATTTCTGACATTACAGCACTAGAGAAAAACACGTCCTTTCAGTTCAGTTCTTCCAGCAAGTCTGACAAACTTCCTGAACATGCGCACACAGAAGGTTTCAAGTTACACTCTTCACAAAGACTTATCCAGCCTGTGAACGTCCTGGGAAAATCTTCTTTCCCACAGATAAGCGCATCATGTGGTGTCAACAATCTGGCTGTCTGCAGCGGTGATGTTTCCATATACTGACATCCTCCCCCATATGAATCATCATTAGCTGCGGACAAAGCTTGATCCAGAGAAGAAAACAAACAGTTGTTATACATGTAACAATCCCCTGTTGTTTCAGTTCCACCCTTGGAACTACCCGCCACTGGTTTCACCAATGTAACTCTCTGGTTGTCAGTTTTCCAAGGAATGAGTGCTTCTGCATTACCTTGACTAGGGAATGTTGTATTATGCTTAGCAACTCCCTGTTGTGTCTTTGTCTCTGACTTAGACACAGCTTCAACCTGTCTTGAGTTGTCAACAATAGTAACACATGCAACAGCTGAACTAGCAAACTCTTGAGAATACCTCTTGGGTGGTACACCCTTTGTGATTCTCTCAGACCTGCGTATGAGGTGCTGATCCTCTTTGCTGACTGGTTCAGTCTCAGGACTTTTCGAAGAACCAGTTCCAATAGTAAACAGTGGTTCATCCTTAACCTGTGAAGATCTAGCTTTTGTGTGTGAACCTTTCTCAATGACTGTGTCAACAGAACTCTCTGAGCTTTCTGTGTCACTTTCAGTATCACTATAATCAGAATAATCAAATTCATCATCTGAATCATCAGCAGTGGGATATGTATGAAAAATTACTCTCTCCTGTCCAGGAGCACTCTCTAGAAATTTTGTGAGAATCACCTGACCAGATTCAGACAAAATTACTCTGTAGAGACCCTTTTCATAACCCACAAAAATGCCTCTGGCATTCTTCACCCCTTCTGGAGTTTCCGTCCTGATTTGAGATCCAAAAACCTTAAAATGCGAGACAGAAGGTTTTCTATGGAACAGCCTCTCAAAAGGAGAACATTCCATACCTTTCGAAACCTTTCTCACCCACGTGTAACAAAAATAAGATAAAGATTCAGCCCAATACTCATGTGGCAAGTGTGAACTCAGCAATTGTGCCTTCATGCCATTCTGCAACTCCTTGTTCACTTTTACACAAACAGTTTTGTTCCATGCAGCCTCTGAGACAGCAACCTTGTGCTCTATCCCTTGCTTCTCCAGGAAATCCTGAAAATCCTGTGAAAGAAAAATTGGCATCTCATCTGTGAAAAGAAAATCAATATTAGCATCATGAATATTCTTAACCTTATCACAAAACTCCTTAAACCTTTCTAAGGTTTCTCTGGGAGATCTCAATATGTAAATCCATACATATTGAGAAAAATGATCAACAAATACAAGATAGTATTTTGCATTGCCTCTAGAAGGTGCTAAAGGACCAATTACATCAGCATACACTCACTGAAAAACACTGTTAATCTTTGTTGCCTTTCCTCTCGTGTCTTCTTTCGAGATACCTGCAAGAGAAAGCATTTTAGATTCACATGCTGTGCACATTTTATAATCACTTTCATCAAATGTCAACAGATACAGTCCAACTTTCTCTCTGGCAGAAAGATACAGCTCTCCATCTTTGTAGATTTTGCAGCTTTCCTCATCATATGACAACACCAGTTTCTTCTTAGTGATCTGAGATACACTCAACAGATTGTACTTTAAACCTGGAACAAAAGAAACATTGTTTATTGTCAAGTTCAGGCTTTCTAGATACACAGTTCCGATCCCGGTTGCTTCCATTTCCTGAACATTGGCCAGTTTCACAGTGAAGCGTTGCTTCTCGAACGTAGAAAACAGTTCCCGGCGTGACGCCATGTGTTGCGTGCATCCTGTGTCTACAATGAACGAGTTCTCCACGGATGATGTGGCTTTTAGTGACATCAAAGCCATATCTGGTTTTGCCTGGGACTGGGTACGACCTTTGCTTGAAGTCTGAGGCTTTACAGAGCTCCCTCTAGCTCCTTTCTCCTGATGTGGTGTCTCCTGACGAACAGCATTCTGAGCTACAGCTTTCTCCTCTGTAGCAATAGTAGTGGGGGTGCTTGATTTCTGAGCTTCACTCCCCCCATCAGCAACAGCCATTGCAACAGTGCTAGGATCATCATCAGCAACAGCAGCAAGAGTCCCTTCACTTCCTTGTTGTGGCTCAAAGCTCCTCCCAGCTTTCGATGAGCTCTCAGGAATTTGGCTAGCTTCATCTTGGCTCTCCCCCTTTGGTGCAACCAACTCTCGGTCCTTGCTTCCCACCCCAGCTTCACAAGCTTTGCGGAGTGACTCCCAAGCGACCCTTGGTTCTTCTGCACCCTTTAGGACTGGCTCAAGATAAGCGTCCACATTTTCCGCCAAAATTCTCAGGACACGCTGCTTCAATTCACTTTGAACTGCAGCCTTCTTCCCCTGTGCTTGTACAGCAACAGGTTGTGGAGTTTGTACTAAGTCCCATAATTGCTCTCCCACCAGCAAAAATTCCATTGCAAAATACCATTCTAGCCAGTTTTGGCTATTCAGTTTCTGCGAGAACAGAGCCATCTTTAATCCCAAGCTGCAGCTTCAGCTACAAATTGGGAAATCCAATAGTCTGTTTACAAGCTGCTTGCACTTGGCAGTCAGCCCAGCTGCTTGGAAATATCCCTTCCACAGAGAATCTGTAAACAATAAGCCTTCGCTGCAATCCAACAGCAATCAGCAAGCTGCGCTCTTCTTGGAAAGTCCCCTTTCCAACAGTTTGTTTACAACAAGCGTCGCTGAAAAACACCCAGCCTTGTTTTCGTTTTTGAAGCTTCTTTTCTCTCTATGCTTTTTAAACTAACCAGTTCATAAATTTAGCTCAAAAAGTACTCACGACTTGTCGCATAGCAACGGAACTTCTTATCAGCTCTGGAATGCGAAGTATTTTATCCAAAACAGGAGCCTTTTTTTCTCAGGGAACCGAAGACTTTTCAATTCGCGTTCACCATCCAGCCATAAATCAGCATTGCAGAGGTCCGTGGATTGCTGCTTATCAGCAAAAAAACATCTCCAACATGGTGCTCAGCCGTCTTGTTGTTGCAACCATCGGGCTCTGCTACCAATTGTTGGTTTCTTCCAGCAAGTCTGACAAACTTCCTGAACATGTGCACACAGAAGGTTTCAAGTTACACTCTTCACAAAGACTTATCCAGCCTGTGAACGTCCTGGGAAAAAATTCTTTCCCACAGATAAGCGCATCATGTGGTGTCAACAATCCGGCTGTCTGCAGCGGTGATGTTTCCATATACTGACACCTAGTTGATCTAGGTTGGTTTGAACGGGTCCAAGCCGGTTGGAACCTGTTCAGACTGGTTTGCTTTGGCCCAGACTGCTTGGAACTGGCTCAGACTTCTTTGAACATGTCTAGGCCTGTTTGAACCGGTGTAGGCCAGTTTGTGCTAGTCCAAGCTGGTTTGAACAGGCTAGTTTGTCCCGGACCAAGCCTGTTTGAACAGTTCCAGACAGCTTCGAGCAGGTCCAGGCTAGTTGGAGCAGGTGCGGGTCATTTGAAACTGGCCCAAGATTTTTAGAACAGGTCTAGGCTGGTTGGAACCGGTCCAAGCCGGTTCAAACCTGTTGAGACCAGCTTGAACCAGTTCAAACCGGTTTAAACCGATTGAGGCCGGTTTGAACCTGTCTTGGCCAGTTTCAACCGGTATAGGCCGGTTTGAAATGGCCCAAGCCAGTTTGAGCAGTTCCAAGTGGGTTGGAACCGGCTCAGACAGGTTGGAGCAGATCCAGGCCAGTTGGAGCAGGTGCAGGTCATTTGAAACTGGCCCAAGCTGGTTAGAACAGGTCTAGGCCGGTTGGAAGCTGTTGAGACCGATTGGAACCAGTCCAAGCTGGTCCAAGCTGGTTTGAACTGGTCTACGCCGGTTTGAACCGGTCTAGGGTGGTTTGTGCTGGTCCAAGCCAGTTTGAACCGGCCTAAGCCAGTTTGAGCAGTTCCAAGTGGGTTGGAAATGGCCCAGACAGGTTGGATCAGGTCCAGGCCAGTTGGAGCAGGTGCAGGTCATTTAAATCTGGCCCAAGCTGGTTAGAAACGGTCCAGGCCGGTTCAAAGAGGACTATGTCGCTTGGAACCAGTCCAGACCAGTCGGAACCAGTTCATACAAGTTGGGTCCCACCCAAGCCGGTTGGAACCAGCCCAAACCAGTTGGAAAAGGTCCAGGCTGGTTCCAACTTGCCCAGACCAGTTTAAACTGGCCTAGACTGGTTGGAAATACCTCATACTGGTTGCAAAGCGTTTAGGCTGGTTTGAACCCGTCAAAACTGGTTTGAACTGGTCTAGGCCTGTTTCAACCGATCTAGGGCAGTTTGTGCTGGTTTAAGCCAGTTTGGCAGGTCCAAACCGGTTTGAACCGGTCTAGACCCGTTTGAGCATGTCTAGGCCACTTTGAACTGGTCTAGGCTGCTTTGTGCTTGTCTAAGTGGGTTTGAACCGGCCAAGGCTGGCTTGAACTGGTTGAGGTTGTTTTGTGCCACTCCAAGCCGGTTTGAACCGGTCTAGGTCAGTTTGTGCAGGTCCAAGGCGGTTTGTGCTGTTCCAAGCCAGTTTGAACCGGTCTATGCCAGTTTATGCCGGCCCAAGCCGCTTTGAACAGGTCCAGGTTGGTTTGAGCCAGCCCAAACCAGTTTGAACAGTTCCAGACAGCTTCGAGCAGCTCCACGCCAGTTGGAGCAGATGCAGGTCATTTGAAACTTGCCCAAGCTGGTTAGAATTTGGAAGTAGCTCAGACTGGTTGCAACAGGTCTAGGCTGATTTGAACCGGTCAATGCCGATTTGTGCCGGTCCAAGCTGGTTCGAATCGGTCTAGGCTGGTTTTTGCTGGTCTCAGCCGGTAAAGGATTCTGGGGGGCGTGGCCCTGTCCGAAGTCTATGGAGGCCAGGGCCCAAGGCACGCCCCCGAGTGGTGACCCCGGGGGAGTGCCTAGTTGTTGTGCATCAGCAGGGCTCCCCCTGCTGGTGTTAACCCTTCCGGGTCTTCAAGCAAGCAGGCCGAAGCCAGATAGTCGGATAAGACGAATGCCTAAGCCAATACTGCTCATCACCTGTAACCAATAAAGTTGTGGGCAATTTTAGCCCATTAACCTTAAAATAACGGTGTCATGTGTCTTTATTCCTACTGGTGGGGGGCGGGAACTCGCCATGCTCCCTGGCTTGGCCAATTCAGCTCACAATGCGTTCTCAAAGTCTCTGGGGTCAGTTTGACACCATAGTCCCCTGAGAAAGCCCTTTTGAAATTTGCTATCATACAGCCTAGTGGAGTGCTTGAATTACAAGCCGTTGAACACGCCCCCCGCATCGCTATGTCCCTTGTGAAGTGCTACTCACCAGATTCTCAAAGATTCGCTTCCCTTTCTTCCCGATCAAAATGCAGTCACCTGATTTGGAAATGCGCTAGTGAAAGGTCCACATTCAGTGCCACGGCGCCCTGTTACCATCAATTCTGTTGGAACCGGTTCAGACTGGTTTGAACCAGCTGAAAACAGTTGGGAAAAGTCCATGTGGGTTCCAACTTGCCCACACTGGTTGGAACTGGCTCAGACTGCTTGGAACAGGTCTAGGCTGGTTTGAACCGGTTGAAACAGGTGGATGTCATTTGAAACTGGCCCAAGCTGGTTAGATTGGGTCCAGGCCGGTTGGAACAGGTCTATGTCGCTTGGAACCAGCCCAGCCCAGTTGGAACAAGTTCATACCAGTTGGATCCAGTCCAAGCTGGTTGGAACCAGCACAAACCAGTTGTAAAAATTCCCGGTGGGTACCAACTTGCTCAGACCAGTTTGAACTGGTCCAGACTGGTTGGAACCGATCTAGGTTGGTTTGAACCGGTCCAAGCCGGTTGGAACCTGTTCAGACTGGTTTGCTTTGGCCCAGACTGCTTGGAACTGGCTCAGACTGGTTTGAACATGTCTAGGCCGGTTTGAACCGGTGTAGGCCAGTTTGTGCTGGTGCAAGCTGGTTTGAACAGGCTAGTTTGTCCCGGACCAAGCCTGTTTGAACAGTTCCAGACAGCTTCGAGCAGGTCCAGGCTAGTTGGAGCAGGTGCGGGTCATTTGAAACTGGCCCAAGATTTTTAGAACAGGTCCAGGCTGGTTGGAACCGGTCCAAGCCGGTTGAAACCTGTTGAGACCAGCTTGAACCAGTCCAAACCGGTTTAAACCGATTGAGGCCGGTTTGAACCTGTTTGTGCTGGTCCAAGCCAGTTTGTGCTGGTCCAAGCCAGTTTGAACCGGCCTAAGCCAGTTTGAGCAGTTCCAAGTGGGTTGGAAATGGCCCAGACAGGTTGGATCAGGCCCAGGCCAGTTGGAGCAGGTGCAGGTCATTTGAATCTGGCCCAAGCTGGTTAGAAACGGTCCAGGCCGGTTCAAAGAGGACTATGTGGCTTGGAACCAGTCCAGACCAGTCGGAACCAGTTCATACAAGTTGGGTCCTGCCCAAGCCTGTTGGAAAAGGTCCAGGCTGGTTCCAACTTGCCCAGACCAGTTTAAACTGGCCTAGACTGGTTGGAAATAGCTCATACTGGTTGCAACAGGTCTAGGCTGGTTTGAACCAGTCGAAACTGGTTTGAACTGGCCTAGCCCTGTTTCAAACGATCTAGGGCGGTTTGTGCTGGTTTAAGCCAGTTTGGCAGGTCCAAACCGGTTTGAACCGGTCTAGACCGCTTTGAGCATGTCTAGGCCACTTTGAACTGGTCTAGGCCGCTTTGTGCTTGTCCAAGTGGGTTTGAACCGGCCAAGGCTGGCTTGAACTGGTCGAGGTTGGTTTGTGGCCAGTCCAAACTGGTTTGAACCAGTCTATACCAGTTTGTGCAGGTCCAAGGCGGTTTGTGTTGGTCCAAGCCAGTTTGAACCAGTCTTAGCCAGTTTACGCCGGTCCAAGCCGCTTTGAACAGGTCTAGGCTGGTTTGAGCCAGCCCAAACCAGTTTGAACAGTTCCAGACAGCTTCAAGCAGCTCCACGCCAGTTGGAGCAGGTGCAGGTCATTTGAAACTTGCCCAAGCTGGTTAGAATTTGGAAGTAGCTCAGACTGCTTGCAACAGGTCTAGGCTGATTTGAACCGGTCAATGCCGATTTGTGCCGGTCCAAGCTGGTTCGAATCGGTCTAGGCTGGTTTTTGCCGGTCTCAGCCGGTAAAGGATTCCGGGGGGCGTGGCCCTGTCCGAAGCCTATGGAGGCCAGGGCCCAAGGCACGCCCCCGAGGGGTTGACCCTGGGGGAGTGCCTAGTTGTTGTGCATCAGCAGGGCTCCCCCTGCTGGTGTTAACCCTTCCGGGTCTTCAAGCAAGCAGGCCGAAGCCAGATAGTTGGATACTGCTCATCACCTGTAACCGATAAAGTTGCGGCCAATTTTAGCCCATTAACCTTGAAATAACGGTGTCATGTGTCTTTATTCCTACTGGTGGGGGGCGGGAACTCGCCACGCAACCTGGCTTGGCCAATTCAGCTCACAATGCGTTCTCAACGTCTCTGGGGTCAGTTTGACACCATAGTAACCTGAGAAAGCCCTTTTGAAATTTGCTATCATACAGTCTAGTGGAGTGCTTGAATTACAAGCCGTTGAACACGCCCCCCCGCATTGCTATGTCCCTTGTTAAGTGCTACTTACCAGATTCTCAGAGATTCGCTTCCCTTTCTTCCCGATCAAAATGCAGTCGCCTGATTTGGTAATGCGCTAGTGAAAGGTCCACATTCAGTGCCCCGGTGCCCTGTTACCATCAATTCTGTTGGAACCGGTTCAGACCGGTTGGAAACCAGTTGGGAAAAGTCCATGCGGGTTCCAACTTGCCCAGACCAGTTTGAACTGGCCCAGACTGGTTGGAACTGGCTCAGACTGCTTGGAACAGGCCTACGCTGGTTTGAACTGGTCCAAGTCAGTTGAAACATTTCCAAGGCAGTTGGAACCAGTCTAGGCCAGTATGAACCGGTCTAGGCAGGTTTGTGCCAGTCCAAGCTGGTTTGGACTAGCTTGGACTAGGCTGGTTTGAACCGGTCCAAGCCGGTTGGAACTGGTCTACGCCTGTTTGAACCAGACTAGGCCAGTTGGTGCCGGTCCAAGCCGGTTTGAGCTGGTCTAGGCCGGTTTGAACTGGTCCAGGCTGGTTTCTGCCGGTCTGAGCCGGTTTGAAGAGGTCTAGGCCGGTTGGGACAGCTCTGTGTCACTTGGAAGCAGCCCAGACCTGCTGGGACCCCTTCATACTGGTTGGATCCAGCCCAATCCAGTAGGAACCAGCCCAAAGCAGTTTGAAAAAGTCCGGGCGGATTCTAAGTTCCCAAGACCGGTTTGAATTGGCCCAGACTGCTTGGAACTGGCTCAGACTGGTTTGAAAAGGTCTAGGCTGGTTTGAACCGGTCCAAGCCGGGTGGAACAGGTCCAAGCCGGTTTAAACCAGCTGAAACCAATTGGGAAATGTCCAGGTGGGATCCAACTTGCCCACACCAGTTTGAACTGGCCCAGACTGGTTGGAAGTGGCTCAGACTGCTTAGAACTGGTCTAGGCTGGTTTGAACCGGTCCAAGGCGGTTGAAACAGGTCCAAGCCGGTTGGAACCAGTCTAGGCCAGTTTGAAATGGTCTAGGCTGGTTTGAAATGGCCCAAGCCAGTTTGAGCAGTTCCAAGTGGGTTGGAACTGGCCCAGACAGGTTGGAGCGGATCCAGGCCAGTTGGAGCAGGTGCAGGTCATTTGAAACGGAATTTGAGCGGTTCAAACCAGCCTACACCTGTTCAAACCGGCTTGGACCAGCACAAATCAGCTTGGACTCGTTCAAACCAGTCTAGATCTGTTCCAACCAGTCTGAGCTAGTTCCAACCAGTCTGGGCCAGTTCAAACTGGTCTGGGCAAGTTGGAGCCCACCTGCACTTTTTCCAACTGGTTTTGGGTGGTTCCAACTGGCTTGAGCTGGATCCAACTGGTATGAAATGATTCCAACTGGTCTGGGCTGCTTCCAAGAAACATAGACCTGTTCCAACCAGCCTGGACCTGTCGTAACCAGCTTGGGCCAGTTTCAAATGACCTGCACCTGCTCCAACTGGCCTGGACCTGATCCAACCTGTCTGGGCCAGTTCCAACCCACTTGGAACTGTTCAAACCGGCTTAGACCAGTACAAAACTGCCTCGACCAGTTCAAACTGGCTTGGACCCGCAGAAACCGGCCTAGACCGGTTCAAACTGGCCTAGACTGGTTCCAACCAGCTTGGACCTGTTTCAGCCGACTTGGACTGGTTCAAACCAGCCTAGACCTGTTCCAACCAGTCTGGGCCAGTTCCAAGTGGTCTGTGCAAGTTGGAACCCGCCTGGACCTTTTGCAACTGCGTTGGGCTGGTTCCAACCGGCGTGGACCGGACCCAACAGGTATGAATTGGTTCCAGTTGATGTGCATCAGCAGGGCTCCCCCTGCTGGTGTTAACCCTTCCGGGCTTTCAAGCAAGCAGTTGGAAAATGTCCAGGTGGGTTCCAACTTGCCTAGGCCAGTTGGAACAGGCCCAGACTGGTTGGAACAGGTCGAGGCTGGTTTGAACCAGTCTAGGTCAGTATGAACCGGTCTTGGCCGGTTTGTGCCGGTCCAAGCCGGTTTGAACCGGTCAAGTCAGGTTTGTACCGGTCGAGGCCGGTTTGAACAGTTCCAAGTGGGTTGGAATTGAATTTACCACGAATTGTTGTAGTTCTAAAGCCAGGTGCAAGCAGAACTGCGCATGCGTCGGCCTGGGTAGATGCACACCCGTCTCGCTCTTGGGACTTTACTAATTAAAAGCCTGAAAAACAAATAACTCTCTGCAAACTGATAGCTGAGATAACTGACCGAAAACTGGGCTTAGGTCCAAGTCCTGGATTGGAGTGAGTTAGTGTTTAAAACGGTGGTTTATCTATTTATTTGGGAAAGACTTAACAAGATGGTCAAGTCTTTGAAGGAGCTGGGTGAATTGATTCAGCATTTGGAAGCAAATGTTCGCGCTGATATGCAAGACTTGAAAGGAGAGATGAGAAGAATGACTGCTACAGTAGAAAAAGTTATGAAAATAGCAGAGTATGCAAAAGAGGTAGCTGATGCAAACGTGAAGAAAATAGAATCTCTGACAAAAAGGATTTCACAAATGAACGATAGACTGTGCAGAAGGAATTTAAAATTCGCTGGTATTTCTGAAGATATTGGGAATACGGACCTGGAAAAGGAGATGTTACAATGGCTCAAAGAACAAGGAATTGAAATTGAGCAGAATGAAATTGAGAGAGTGCGTCGGGTGTTCACATCACGAGGAGTCTCTGGACTTCCCAGGGTTGTAATTATGGCATTCACAAGAGAGAAGGTAAGAGATCAAATTTATAAATCACTCCGGCAGAAAGCAGACCTGCCGTTTAAACAGCAAAAGGTCATAGTGAGACAAGACTTTTCTCAGGAAACGCTTCAAGACAGGAAAAGTATGCAGCGGTTTGGACAAGCTCTCTACAATCACAAAATCCTCTTTACCTGGGCCTACCCTGCTACACTGTTGGTTTTTAAAGACAGCGGGAAATATTCTGCTAAGAACCCTGGTGAAGCAAAAAAAATGCTAGCTGATTTAGGAGTTGGACTACAAGGACAGACTGAGCAAGAACTCTCATGTTCGGAAGAATTACAGGTAGACCAACAGGGAGGGTCGAGTGAAGAATCTCAAGAATCTCCAGTGCAGAGACAAGAGAATAAAAGAAGACGGAAGTCGAGAGGGGAAGGAAACAGCAAGAAATAATATATACTAGAGACATCTAAAATGGTCTTTTGTAAATATATATATGTTGCTTTTTTCTGATATAAACTTTCCAAGAGCGAAGGGAGAGGAGTGTGGTTCTCCAAGATACCATGAGACAGGGATCATGGAGATCCCTAGCTAAGTCTCAGGGGGGAGTTGAATGGGCCAGAATTGAAAATATAATATATGTACACAGAGGGATTCAAAAAATAAACAGTAGCTGGGATAATGGATAGATCTTTAAAGGTTTTATCTTTAAATGTTAACGGGCTGGCCTCAAACACCAAACGCTACAGGGTACTGACACTGGCAAAGAAAACGAAAGTGGATATACTATGCCTTCAGGAGACTCCTAGAGCCGAAGCAAACAATAGACCTTTGTTATGCTCTCAGCAATGGAGCCTAATAGCAGAATCGAAAGCGACGAACAAGGCTAGAGGGGTCGCTGTACTATGTAATGCAAATCTTAGGCCAGAGGTTCTGAGCTGGAAAAAAGATAATGATGGTAGATTTATATTCTTAAAAATTAAAGTGTCACAAAAAAATATTTACAATAGCTAATATATACAGCACTAACACCAGACAGAAAAAAATTATAAAGAAAACCTTGAATAGACTGCAGTTTTACGTTGAAGGGGAAGTTATCGTTACAGCAGACTTTAATTGGAATATAAAGAACGATAGTCTTTTCAGATTATCTAAATGGGGATTAAAGGATGTTTTTGAGAGAGGAAACCCCAACACCAATCCTACCTTCTTCTCCAACAGACATAAGACTTTCTCTTATATTGACTACGTGCTAATTAAAGAAGGGAATGAAATCGGTGTTAGAACGGCAAGAACTATGGGAATATGGATTTCAGACCATGCTCCACTATTTGTGGAGCTGGGACTGGAAGAGGATGGAAAAAGTAGGAGATGGCGGTACAATAACCTAAAAAGAGATTGACAGGGAATATATTAGAAAACAAATTGGTTCGTATATTAAAGAAAACAATAGTTCAGCCGAGATCCCGGTAGTATGGGATGCTTTCAAAGCTGTTATAAGAGGACATTGTATCCTGAAAGAGATTGCGATTAAGAAGGATTGGTACTCGGGGAGACAGGAAAAAATTAAAGAGATTGAAATCTTGCAACAGGTTACATTTCTAAGGAGGAGACAGGAGCAGTTGAGAAAGTTAAAACAGGAATTGGATGAGCTGGATAAAGTTGGAAGAGAGATAATATGATCAAAAATGGTTTTCAGAGAACCTCAATAGGATCATATAAGAGACTGGCAAACTATTTAAAGAAAAGGAGGGATAAACAGAGGGTGAAGGCCATTAAGACCAGAAGGAAAATACTTACACAAAGCTCTAGAGAAATAAGGAAAGAATTTGCAGAATTCTATTAATCTTTATATAAAGAAGATAATAAAAATATAAGTAGGGAAAGTTTAGGGTTTAAAATCGAAGAAAGTGATAGATTAAGACTGAAGGAGGAAATTTCTCTGGAAGAAATAGAGAATGTAGTTAAATCATTTAAAAGTAAGAAATCCGCAGGATTAGATGGAATTACGGCAGACTTTTATAAAGAAACAATTGATATCCTGGGCTCAGAACTGAAAAAAGAATTTCATAATATCTTAGAAGGGGGGAAAGCCCCAGATATTTGGAAACTAGCGGAAATAGTAGTAATTGAAAAACCACAAAAGGACCTTACAGAGGTGGGGTCATACAGATCAATTAGCCTATTAAATCAAGACTATAAGATATTTACAAAGATCCTGGCAAGGCGACTGGAAAAGGTACTACCTAAAATAATAGAGGAAGATCAATATGGATTTGTTAAGGGAAGATACATAGGCCATCATATAAGAAATGTGTTTTAATAAATACATTTAATAAATATATTTTTTATTTTATTTTTTTATTTTATTTTTTTATTTTTTATTTTTTTTATTTTTTATTTTTAATTTTTTATATTTTTATATTTTTTTGTTTTAATAAATACATTTATTAACAAGCAGGGTAAAAGGAAAATTGGTAGTCTTGAAATTGAATGTGTATAAGGCCTTCGACACAATTAGACATAAATTCTTATGGAATATTATGCAGGAGGTAGGATTAGGAGAGAACTCCTTCGAAGCAATCCGGGAATTGTATAGAGAAGGGAAAGCTGTGGTCAGAGTGAATGAGGGGGTTCCAGATCAATTCAATATACAAAGAGGAGTTAAACAAGGATGTTCACTCTCACCACTACTATTTGCATTGGGTATGGAGTACTTGGCAGACAGAATACGAAAATCAGTAAGGATAAAAGGGTATAAGGAAGGAAAGGAAGAAATGAAGTTAAACATGTATGCAGATGCTATCCTATTATTATTTACAAACCCCTTAGAGGGTGTAAGAGAACTTATGATAATCCTGAAGGACTTTAAAGAGGAGTTGGGATTGGGATTTAATTTGGAGAAGTCTGAAATTTTAATTGGGGATGTAAATAAAGAGGAGAAGAAGAAAATTGCAAAAATGACAAAGATGGATATCAATAGGAAAAAAATTGAATACTTGGGGTAAATATTATTTAAAATAGTGCTAGGATTCCAGATGTAAATTACAAAGAAGCGTGGAGAAAGATCAAGAAGAATATAAAGTCGTGGAATAATAAGAATTTATCTATTCTAGGTAGGGTTAGAGCAGTTAAAATGTTTTGGGTACCGAAATTATTATATTTATTTCAAGTAATTACACTACCCATTAGGAAAATATGGTTCAAAACATGGAATAAGGTATTTTAAAAATGGATTTTTGGAAGTAAAAGAGTTAGAACCCCAGCCATAGTAAATTATTCATCTCAAGAAGAGATGGGATGAGGAATACTGAACTTAGAATTTTACTATGAAACGTTCCAATTGAAAAATCGAATAGATATTGGATATAAGGAAGGGATTAAATGGATAAGACTGGAGAATGAAATAAATGAAGGAATAGGAAGAGAAGGGCTATTTAACAGAGATATTAACACGGCTTTTAAGAAGACAATAGGACCAAGGAAAACTGCGTTAGGAATCCGGAAGAACTGGAATACAAAATGGATGCCAACATATTCAAGGTGGATGCCGTTAAAATATATGTAGGAGGGTCAAAGGGAGGCTGGTTGGTGGAAGAAATTAGAAGATCAGGGATTTTATAAATTAAAAGATATGTTTGGCTCCTAAGTGGTGTGGTCCATATGCCATCTTGCTTGCAACGCCTACTACGGTGAAAGTGGCCGAGGTGACCCCCTGGATTGATCATTCTCATCTGAAGCGGTCTGAGGGTCATTGGAACTGTGAGCAGAATCCTTCGGACCCTCTGAAGTTGAAGATCACCAGGAACCCCTGCCCCTAGCCCCACCGGGAGGGGGTTAGGGCACGAGCCCCAGACACCCGGTCTGTTCTCACTGCACCGGAAGCCAGTGAGTCTACGCACACCCGAAGATTGAGGAACTGCACCGGCAGATGGGAGGATCTTTACCAGTTGAATTATCAGCCAGCCCTCAATTTGTGCCAGATTTAAATACAGACCAGCTGTACAGATAGTAGTAAGGAATGTGGATGGGCTAGGGAACATAATTGATAAGTGGGTAGAGTTGTTGGAGGATTACGGATGTCATATCCCCTTGTATTTTCATGATTGGTACATACCCGTTTGGATACAAGCATTACCAAGGCAGCTGTGCCATATACCCATATACCCTTAGAAGGGTTTTGGCCAAGACCAACCTATCATAGGAGGTAAATGCCCGGAGAACCTAAAAGAACTGTTGTCGGGTTCTCTCACCCACCACCCCAAGGTGTACTTCCTCCCACCATACTGGTCACAGTAGCCTTCTTTCCTCCCCCCACCTAAACCCTTTTTGAGCAGCAATAGCAGAGTGTATGCAGTGTGAATTGACCACTCCAGTTCGACCAGAACCCGGGAACCACTAAGAGGCTCTACTGGGTGCGGCTGAACGGAGGGTTGGCTCACTCTCCAGGTATGCTCTGATCTTGGTTACCTCCAGTTCTTCTTAAAGTAATAATAACTGTTCTCCTTATCTTCTTTTACGTATATAGGAAGTATTTCTTCGGAAAGACTACCCACGAGGAATTGTTGATATCCTTGGGCTCCTTGAACCCGTGGAGTTCCTTGATTATGATGAAGTTGATGTTAACCCTGATGTGCATCTTGACCTTGAGGAGACCAATGACAAAAGAAAATGTTTTTGTAAAGCATGCTAAGCAGATGTTTAAATATATGGCGAAAATGTCACCCTTTATTATGAACACCCTAGAAAGGTAGCTGACATATCCCAGGACTAATCAGGGACCCTGACATTGTCTTGGCAGGCCTACTGTATAATCAAAGTGGCCTTTTCGCGACACCTCCTTCTGAAATGAATGATACCTCCTACCGATATTTCCGGTTCTCCAGAACCACCCGGGGCTTGTGCTTTTGTTGTTATGCCTCTGGATCATGGAACGCCAAATGGAAAGATTGGCCGCATGTCCACCACCACCAACATAAAGGTTGGCTGGGAAATTACACACAGTGCACTGCTAAGTTTTGGTTGTGGGGTTCCTTCAACGCCTCTTACCAAAGCAACACCACATCCTCAGATCTGTATCCATACTTTCCCCAATATACAGTAACTTCACCGGACAGGGATCCATCTGCTCTGGCTGGCTGATCAAGGACTCCAATCTTTGGTTCTTGTATAATGGACTAGCCACTAATTACTACCCTGGTAATTATCAGTGTGTGGGAATAGGTGCCTTTACTTTCCCTGTGACTGTGGAGGCTTTTCCTCCTCTACCCTCTCTTAGAAACAGAAAGAGGAGAGGTCCAAGGGGAACAGTGCAGTGATGAGATTTTCCTGGCCTGGTCTGTGGGTGCTGTTGGTGGAGGCTTCGTTAGCATCCTCACCATCGGCATACATCCGGGAGTTGTGGCTGAACAAAACCGTGAAGCACTATTTGCCCTAACATGCAGGTTGGAGAAAACCATCAATGCCACTACACATATCCTCCGACAGTTGCAGTCTGAGATTGAGGATTTGAACCAGATAGCAGCAGCTAATAGACTTGTTCTTGACTATCTTCTTGCCAGGAGGTTTTTGTAAAATAGTCCCGGAAGGCAAATGCAGAGTGAAGTTTCATGACCTCAACTACTGAGGATGAGTTGCCAAAATTACAGGCCCCTATAAATGATAACCATTGCTGCGTCTGTTGATTCTTGAGCATATTTTGAATGGGTATCAGGTATTCCTTATAGGTTTGCAACATACGCTTCTGATTTCTTATTGAATGTTTTTTTAAAAAATCTTAATGATTTCTTCATGAACTTTGTTCCAAAAGCTTTTTAACTCCTTACAGCCCACCAAATATGGTACATTGTTCCTATCTCGGTGTTACATCTCCAGCACACATTGGTTTCTTGCTTATAGATTTTTGCCAATTCCTTGGGGCAGCGGTTAAGTACCATCGGTAGATCATTTTCATTAGATTCTCCCTTATTGTATAGCATGCTGTGAACTTGATGTCAAATTTCCACAGCTAACATTATGTTGTGGCCAAAATCCTGTGCCCACTTTATCATAACGTCCTTTAGCATCCCATCCTTGAGTTCCCATTCCAAAAGTAGATCATACATCCTAGATAGGGTCTTTTTATTAATTTGTACTAATTCCTTTTGTAAGAATGACTTCTTTTCTCCAAAACTAATTTTCTTATCCTGATTAAATATATGCACTATTAGGTGATAGTGAATCTAGCCGTTACAATACTGTTTAATTTCTTCATACAATTTGATTTCTAATTGGTCCTGTTCTACCTTTATTAATTGTTGCTAAGTTGCCCAATTTGTGTCCATGTTTGTCTTTTTTACCGTTATCATCTCCACTGGGGATACCCACCAGGGTATTTTGGGCAATAATAGTCTGTGGTACTTATCCCAGACCTTGTATAATGAAATTCTGACTATATGATTTAAAAAGTCCTTATGCACTGCCACTTTGTTGTATGTTAGGTAGGCATGCCATCCAAACCTCGTATTCCAACCTTCTAAATCTAATATATCAGCCTTCTTCAAGAAGGTGGGGTTGTTTTAAATGATTGTTAAATGTGTTATGTTGATTTAGATTTTGTATTTGTGGGCTGGAGTGTTGTTTCAGTGCTCTTGTATTGTTTATTAGTGTGCATACATTAGTCTTGTGGCTCTTTTTAGTATGTTTTTATTATTTTAATTTATATTATGTTCTGATATTTTTATTATGAATTTTGTGCAGTGATTATTCTTATTATGTATTTTGTGCTTCGTATACTTGGTGTTGTGAACCACCCTGAGATTCAAAATCAAAAAAATCAACAATCCAAAACAACATCAACCAGAAACACAACAACAACAAAAAGGTTTCCTACCGCTGTGTACGGAAGGTCGTGAGGGCAGCACCACTCCTCTTGGGCCATCCTGATGGCGCTGATGTTCCTGGCGCTGGTCCAGACTGGATCCCGCGGAGAGCAGAAGATGGTATCACTGCAGCACAACTCTGATGTCACGTTGCCTTGGCCTGGCGCTACTCCGGATGTTCTGTCAGGAGGAGAAAGAGGCTCCTTGAGAAACGTCCCCTCCAGACATTCCACCAGGTGTCCCAATAGCCCACCAGATGCCTCACTCACCTGGCATGCAGCTCAGGAAGTCCTGCGGGTAAGGTTCCCTGTGAACGCAGTGGAGCAGCCTCCTCAAAAAGCGCTGGACCCTGCCTTTCTTCCGATGTTTATAGGCCCGCTGCATGATGTTCAGGCAGCTCCTCCCTGTCTGCCTGAGCCCTTCTTCCTCGTGCTGCTGCATCTCTTCCAGCCCTGAGGGGCAAGGGAGAAAGGTTGAGCAAGGCGGAGATACACAGGAAAAGAGCCATCCATCAACAATATGAAAACAGCCGTCAGGGGAGTTTGTGTGTGAGAGAGAGCAGTGAAGTCACATGCCAATTCTCTTTGCATGTTCATCTTGTGGCACCTCTGTCTGAACATACATCTGAGAATTTGCCTTCCCCTGAAGACCTTTCTCAGCAGAAGCATCCCTCCCTGCCCTCCGTACGTCTCACTCACATGTTCCATAGGATGCCATGTCGTGATGGTGGATGAAACTGGCATCCCGGAAAGCCAGATGACCTAGAGAGAGAAAGAGGCAAGAAAAGGGACGTCATCTCGGTGCAAAGCAAGTGGAGACAGAGGCAGCTCGGCAGGAGGACAGGTATGCTCTAGAGGTCTCCACGCTCACTCAGAGCAAGATCTGGGCGCAGATGGAGGCCTACCTAGCAGGTGGCCTGGGGACATGTCCATCCTCCCTGCCATCGTTACCAAGACGTTTCTGTCCATCCCTACCAGGGAAAAACATTGCTTGACTTACCCAGAAGCAGAGCTGCCACCCTGGAGACTGATGGCAGCCTGTTGGCGGACGGCTTCGTACATGTCAAGGCAGCACTCCGAAGGATGTCCTTGCTGAAGGTCTTGCTCTGTGGGCAAAGACAAAGGAGAATTGGCATCAGAGAGGCTTGAGAGTGCGGCAGAAGAGCCTTGCAGTCCCAGAGACATGCCTGGGCAAAGCTGCCAACAAAGCAGAGGGACCTTACCAGATGCTTGGCAGCCTGGTGGAGAGCAAAGTGGAGGCTAAATTTGTTGGAACGAGCCCACCACTTCACTTGTGGGGCTAGATGGCAAAGAGCCCTCCTTGCGGCCTGCAACACAAGAAGAGAAGAGGGTTACAAATTGCGGTACATAGTCTCGTAAGCTCCTGAGAACAATCCCTCCCTCCTACTGTGTAAGTCCACCTCTTTGGCCCTCACCTTGGCCACCACGTCCTCGTCTTCGAGGTGAATGAGGACCACAACCAGTTCGTGAATGGCTTCCTCTTCTGTTGTTATTATGGGAAGCCTTTGGTCTCTCACCCAGCCCCGAAGCAGCCCCAGATGTTCGATGGCTGATGCCCGGACGGAGGCTTCCTCCTGTAGGCAGAAAATATCAGAGGTTGTGTTTCTCAGCAGATCACCTTCCTTTCTCCTGCCCACTGGGGTGTTTTGAGGCTGCTCAGCCCCCTATCCTCCTCCTGGGGGAGACTGGGGGCAGGGGTGGCTCTCCCCCTGCGTTTTCCAGGCAGGCTTCCAAGAGAAGGTGCTCCAGAGGAACACCCTCCTGAAGCCAGAACATCTCCGCTGCATGCCAGTCTAAACCCCACCCTTCCTCTTCCAAAGCATTCCTCCTCCACCGGGTGTGATGTCATGTTTTCCCTAACACTCACATGGGCAGCCAGACCGCAGTAGGTTGCTGCCAGCATCTTCAGGTCTTCCTCTCCCAGCTCCCTGGAATGGTAGGCTTGGTCTACTAGCTCTATCAACTCTGGGAGGACATCGGCTTCTGCAGAAGGGAGGGAATCCAGCAGCAAGAGCCGCAGAAGCGAAGGGTCCTACACAAAAGAGAGAATCTTTTCAAAGGTCTGAAAGGCCTCACGCCTTTTAGCACAGGCCCTTCAGTATTGTGCCAGCAAAAGAGTGCTGGACCATGATTAGAATCGAGATCTGTACCCCCCCTCCCTCCCTCCCTCCCTCCCTCCCTCCCTCCCTCCCTCCCTCCCTCTGAGCATCACTTGCCATGTCAGAGTCCAGAAGCAGGGATATCCCTCTGACGCTGAGCTTCCGGACTTGCAGGTGGTCGTGTTCCAGCCAGTTGAGGAGCTGCTCCAGTGTATCTTCACAGGGATAGACCTCCAGATGGCAGCTGAGCAGCTAAAGAGGCCCAAAGAGAAAGAAACACTTCAGTGATGAGAGGCTGAGGTAGGTTCTCCTTTTACCCACCATTTGCAATTCTGCACAGAGCAAACCCACTGAAGTGAATGCACCAAAGTTTGTCATGTACATCAAATCCAATGGGTCTACTCTGAGGAGCACTAAAACAGGCAACAGTCCGTAGGCTCAAAGCAGCCCAACACTTGGCAGAAACCAAGCCAGGGCCTCCTTGCTGCACCCATTTCCTCCCGCGTCAGTCCCCCTCACCTCGATGTAGATAGCTGCCGCGACTTGTGGCATTCCGGCAAACTCCTGGTCCTCGAGAGCAGCGATGATGCTTTCCACCATGGGAGGGATCCACCAGCGTCGCTTTCCGACAGCTCTGAAATGGAGAAACAGATCTTGGTAAGGAAGGCAAAGACACCGCAGGAAGCAAACAGGGGCACAGTCCGATCCCGTGCCTTCAGCTCCATTTGCCAGACCACTGGGGAAGGTCACCGCGTTCTTCCTCTTACCTCACCATGGCAGACAACCCCTGGCTGAAAGTCTCCCGGCAGAAAAGTTGGTCAACGATGGCCGCCTCCACTTGCTCTCCAGTGGTGCCAAGAAGGAGGTGCAGAACTTCCTTAGCCCCTCTGCAACAAAAGCAAGGCCAGTTTTACCAGGAGGGTCATTGCCACACACTCAAATTCCTTCCCCATCCCTCCTCCCTAGCAGCCACCTGAAGGAGAGCCTCCCTTGCAAAACCAAGCTGGACAGGAAACCCCCCGAGGCTGAAGGGGAAAGGACTCCATTGGTCCCTTTGCAACACACTACTCACCCGAGGAATTCCTGGTCGTAATGGAAGTTCATAACCATCCCCAGGAGAGCGATGAGCAGCTGTGGGAAGTTCTGGCGCACAGCTGCCTTGTAGTCCTCCATCCTGAGGATGGCGTGCAACAGGCTGGTGAGATGTTGCTGGAAGAGAGAGGGGTGCAAGTCACTTTCCCTGCTTTCCTGCAGAATACAGGAATCCCTAGATATTACCCTAGGAAGAAGGAAGCCAGAAAGCAGGTGGTCCTTACCACTTCGGTGGCAGATTCCGCCAAGGGGCTTTCGTAAAGCTGCTTGGCCGTAAGATGGATCAGTTGTTCTGGGTCGGCCGATGCTAACACCTCCTTCCACACTCTCTCGCAGTCTCTGTGAATGCAAAAACAAGAGCAATGGTCAGCTTCAAGTCTTCTGCTTGCTGCCATGCTCCAGAGAGAGGAAATGGCAGCAAGGGCTTTCTGAGCAAGCCCTGCAGCTTGCCAACCTCCCCCTTAGCCCAGTAGAACCTGGAGGGCTCCATACCGGAAGGGAAACTGGAGGAGATATTCAACCACTGTCGCCAGGTGGTGGTGCGACAAGATGGACAAAGCGAAGACGGCCATGCTTCTGCCTTGCACTGTAGGCCCCTGGCTGATCTTATAGAAGGCCTCCAGCAGCACCTTCACCTGTCAGAGAAAAGGAGAGAGTTGCTTGGAGAGTACAAGGAAGTGGGGCTGTCTGCAGGTGGATCCCTCCATCCCTCATTGAAAGAGGGACCCTTGACCCGTGCCACCACAGCCATCTTCCTTCCAAGGTACCACTCAGGGTCCTTGGAAGTATTGAACCCAGGCAGCTCCAGGGCGCCAGTTCCCCTATCCATTGTGGGCCAAGAGAAGAAGCTTGCCAGTCTACTCCCAGAAGGAGGAGGATTCCCCATCCCTGAATCCATGTTTCTCAGGACCCTTGGCTGCGGTTCTTGTCCTGACATTGCCAGGCCCCTCTCAACTAACATGTGTCCTGGCCACCCAATGGCATGAGGTGGCCTCCCCTACACCAAAGCAGAGAATCTTCTTCTCTCCTACCTTTGCAGATGCCTTACCTCCACTTTTGTGCCGCCAAACTGCTTGATGAATTCTTGCAGTAAGTGGGAGATATCCAGTGGGTTGAAGCTGCTCTCGACAACCAGGTCTCTGGCCAGGAAGCACATGGCCTCCAAGAGCTGCTCCGCGGGGAGAAAAGCGCCAAAGACCTGAAGCAAGAGAGGGAGGTCAGAGATGCCCACAGGGCAGGGCTGGGGAGCAGAAAGCCCAGGTGCTGCCTCTGCGGAACCTAGAACACGTGGCTTGAGAGACAGCGACTTACCCTGGCAAGAGAGTAACAATTATTCACGAACAGTTCAGGAACCGGTCCTCCGGTGGATCTGAGGACCTTCTCAGCTCTGGTGATAAGTGTTCGGTTCCATGATGTTCGTGGCAGCATCTCTGCAAAGGAAAGCCAAAGGGTTAGTTTGGGTCTTGCTCACCCCCACCCCATGCTGGGATACATTCTTCTAGACTTACCTTCGTTGTGCCGCAGGATGGGCAGAAGATGGCAGAGAGCCTCTGCTGCCCGCTGCCTGCTCTCCGGGTCCGGATCCAATGCACAAAGGCAGGAAATCGCCACCAGTTGGCCAAAGGAGGGTGCAGGAACCGCTACCGATGGCTGAGAAGAAACCCAGAGAAGGGACTGATAAGCAACCCATCACCATTTTTCCTATAACATTTTTATTAAATCTTCCAAACATTCCAAAACATTTAGCATCCTCTACAGAAAAAAATCCAGTTCTTTTTGACTTCCCACCCCTCTTTTCCTAATGTTTGCTTTTTTCTTCTTTTCTCAGCCATTTTACTCACTATGGCCCAGCTCTGTTCTCCAAATTGAGTATGTGCTGGGATGCCTGATTGTCCCTTGGGCACCTTGCAGGGTGGGCCCAGAAGCAGCAGCCTGAAGGCCTTGACAGCCCTGCATGGTTGCAATGTTTCCCTTCAGTAAAGCCACTTCTGAGCTGGAAAGGAGGTGGGGTTGTGGGCTTCATGCCCTCCCCCTACGTACTCGGGGGCTGGCTTGCAGCCCCCACAAGAGCAGGGAATCCTTGGGCGCGTCACCTCCCTTGCCAGCCAATCAGCTGGCCCGGGAGGTGTGGCCAGCGCTATTTAGGGCCGGCGCGCCTGAGGATTTCCCTTTTTCGGACTTCTAGGTTAGCGCCATTGGCAATGGCGGAATTCCTCTGATCCAGAGGAACCTGCTCCGCAACAATCGGGTCTTGCTGCCGCGGCGAAGACGGAGACCCTTTAAAAATCCCAGGTGGAGGAAGCCTGGGAATGTGGGATTCGGCTGACACCAGGAGCGCCCCCCCCCACACACGCAAGGAAACCCCTTTTTCGGGGATCCGAAGTGACGTGGGGTGAGCGGGGTGTTTTGAATCGACCACTATTTTTACGGAGTGAAGCTACACAGCCGTTGCCGGAGAGCGCTGACTTTTTCCTGTGGACAATTGGACTCTAAACAAGTACCCGTGAGTAGAACAGAAAATTGGGCTAAGAAACATTTTAATTTGGCACTCAAGCGGGAAGGTCCTAAACAGGAAGTCCGCCTTCCGCTTTTGTAAATAGCCTGAAGCAAAAATTGTGCAAGCTGAAGTCTGGAAAGCTGTACATAAAGGTTTAAAATTCCTTCTGTTTTAACCATCTAAACCCCTCTTGGAAGCAGGAGTAAAGAGGGGGAATTTTGACTGTTTAAGCCTGCAGGAGAGAGAGTAAAGAAAGTTAAATTTCCACTGTCTCAAACCTGGGAACGGGGTGTCAGAGACAGAGATTTTTGGTGAAGTTCATTGACTGCGAAAGGAACATCCTTTGACAGATAGTTAAAGAAGAGAAACAAGTTGTCTCCAATGTTGCCTTTTGCATTTAAAAGAAACAAAAAATTTGAAAAATGAAAGTAACTTTATTTTGTTGGATCTGCTTTCAAAAGATGGATACAAATAGAAATTGTCTCCTCTAGAGGGAGTTTGTTAAATTGTTGCTGGAGTCGATCTGGGGACTTTACAGCTGTGGTGATTAGGATCCTGGGAACAGACTGTGACCTTGAACAAAAATGTGTTTGGAAGAAGTTTTGGTGCTTGCTTTTTGCAAGACAAGCGCTTTGTTGGAGCAGATGCATGAGAAGATGGATTTGATGACTGTTGCAGTCAAAAATTTTGGACAAACAGCGAATACTTATACAGAAACCATCCAGGAGCCAACTCAAGAACCTGATTTGATAGAGCAAGTGCAAACGCAGAAGATAATGGAGGAGGTTGCTGTTGAACCTCAAGTAATACAAATGGAGAAGCCCGAGGTCCTACAGGAGCATAAGCCGTTGTTGTTGAAGGTTGAATCTGGAGTGGGCCAGGGGGGGTCTGGAGTTGTGGGGGCCCTTAAGTTTGGAGGGACTTTGAAACATGCCTTTAAATATTTTCTGGACTACACTGTTGACTGTGGGGAATGGGACTGTGGGGAATGGGCCGATCTGCTGAGGAGAGACGGAGATATTTTTGAGTTGGAACATCCCCGAGACCTACTCCTAAATGAGAAAGGAAAGAAATTAAGAAAGAGATCAACAAAAGATAAGGTAAAGTGCAAGTACAAACAAGAAGAAGATCTGCAGAAGGGACATGGAAAAGACTTAAGAGCCTCAGACATAAGATTACCAGGTTGATGGACTAGATGGAATGGACAGTAAGGACTGACATAACCCGAGACCAGGAAGAAGAGACGCTGGAGGAAGATTGGAAGAAAACTTTTTTAAAAAACAATTATTTTGGGAATTAGTGTAAAATTAATGAGCATTAGGAAAAATGTTGGAATGAAAATATTTGGCTTTAGTAGAAATGATATAAGGAATTATGCACAAATAAATATTAATTTTTAAGCTTTAAGGTATTTTATGGTAAGATAAGGTTAAAATAAATTAAGGTAAATTGAATGACAGAATATAGTGAAAGATGGAAAGGATTTGCTGAGTTAACTAATAGGTTAGACTGTTAAGACAAATTACTTAATAAAAATTGAGAAAGATGGAAAGAATTTGCTGAAACAAATAACTAAACTAGAATACAAAAAAGGAGGTGCAAGGAGGTCGATGAAACAAGTAAATGAAGGATGGAGATATGGAATATTGGATGTGTGGTTTTTTTTATTGTTATTGGTGTATTGGTTTTTATGTGGTTTTTCTTTCTTTCTTCCTTTTTTGATGTACTGTTATGTATGTTTTGTTAATTTTTTGTTGCTCTCCCTTTTGCTTTTTTCTGTAATTTTTGAAACTTCTAATAAATATCATTAAAAATAAAAAAAAAGGATTTCCCTTTTTCTCCCAGTGCCCCAGCAGCTCCGGTTTTCCCACCCTTTAGGTTTGGCTCTTTGACATTGCTATGGACTTCGGTTGCTCGCCGTCAAGGGGCCTGGTAGGAATTTTTCCTGCTTGGCAAATTGGCACCAGCCATTTGGTTTTTTGCCTACCTTGTAGCAAATCACCACAACTTCCTCAGCATTGGCGGTTAGGCATTGGTAAGGTTATTGATATCCAGATGAAAAGGGGGAAGGAAGCGCCATCACCTTCCCCCAAATTGAAGGGTAGTCCGGTAAAGGATTCCGGGGGGGGGGGGCATTGCCATGTCTGAAGCCTATGGAGGTGAGGGCCTAAGGCACGCCCTTGAGGGGTGACCCCGGGGGAGCTCCTAGTTGATGTACATCAGCAGGACTCCCCCTCCTGGTGGTTAATCCTTGCCGGTCTTCTAGCAATCAGGCTGAAGCCGGTTAGTCTATAGGACCAATGCCTAAGCCAATACCGCTCAGTTCCTGTAATCAATAAAGTTGTGGCCTAATTTTGCCCATTAACCTAAAATAATGGTGTCCTGTGTCTTTATTTCCGTGGGGGAGGCGGGAACTCGCCACGCAACTCACATATTCCTGGATCTTCTTCAGGAGGGCGGAAAGATCTTGGAGCGCCTTCCTTCGGATCTTCCCATTCTTCATCGTTGCGACGACATCCGTAAATCTGTTCTTCAGCCGGTCCTTGCTGACGCTTTCAGGAGGAAGATCAGCCGCATCCGGAGAAGCTGTGGTTGGGATGCTGAGGGGAGAGAGGAGTAGCACTTTGTCAAAAGGGTTTATTGCCTCCCATCCTTCAAAGACCCCAAGCACCACCACCATAGAAATGGACCGGGTTGTTTTTTAAAAGCAATTGATTATGGGGGAGGGGATTAGCACAGGATTACCTTGGAGGAAGATCCTCCCCATCTTCCAGGCTGATTTCCGATATTTGATCTTCATCAAAATCAATTCCCTGTCCATGAGAAAAGAGAAACAGGAACGTCAGAATGTGAAGAATGGATCAGACCCATTCATGTTTTTGTATTGAGCAGGAAAGCACAGACGAGGTAGGTTGGGAAACAAACTGAAAATCTCTGGCCTCCATTTCCTTAGAGACCTTATTCATCCTTCTATTCATTTAAGCCTTCGGTTAAGAGTCTGGGTGTAATCCTTGACACCTCCCTTTCCATGGAGGCGCAGGTTACAACAGCCAAGGCGACATTTTTCCACCTTCGCCTCATCAAGCAGTTGGTCCCTTCCCTTTCCCGACCCAACCTGGCCACAGTGATCCATGCGATGGTCACCTCCAGGCTTGACTACTGTAATTCGCTCTACGTGGGGCTGCCCTTGAAGCTGTCCCAGAAACTCCAGCGGGTGCAGAATGCTGCAGCGAGGCTCCTCACGGGGTCTCTGCCATGGGAGCATATTCACCCAGTGCTTTTCCAGCTGCACTGGCTCCCGGTGGAGTACAGGGTCAGATTTAAGGTGCTGGTTTTGACCTTTAAAGCCCTTCACAGCCTAGGACCCTCGTACCTACAGGACTGTCTCTTCTGGTATGCCCCACAGAGGACCTTAAGGTCCATATATAGCAACACCCTAGAGGTCCCGGGCCCTAAGGAAGTTAGATTAGTCTCAACCAGAGCCAGGGCCTTCTCAACACTGGCTCCGGCCTGGTGGAGCTCTGTCTCATGAGACCAGGGCCCTGAAGGATCTGATTTCTTTCCGCAGGGCCTGTAAGACAGAGATGTTCCACCTGACCTTTGGCTTAGAATCAGTTTGATTCCCTCTTCTTAGAGCTCTCCTCCAAGTCCCCAGATACTTCTTGACTTCTTAGAGCTCTCCTCCAAGTCCCCAGATTTTGGCTCAAATGCATGGATTAGATTGGAAACGGGGATGATGAGAGTGGAGGCTAGCATCTGCCTAACATCAATCTACAAATGGCTGACATTGAATCTGCTCCCCCGAGGGATAGCCCCTTTGATCCTCTGTGACCAATTCCAGTCGGGCTGGCAGACTGCAGTCCTGAGCACCCTCCGGAAACTGGGTTTTGCCCCTCAAGCCCTTCTAAGTCTGGGCTTAGGCCAGGCTAATGCTACGGTCAGGCAAAGAATATTAGACACCGAGAGACAGCAGGACTGTGCAAAGTGCCCCGACTATAGAATTGGAGAAATCGAGAGAGATATAGCCGCACCGGCAGCATATCTCTTCTTTCTTGTATCTAGGGATGCAAGAAGGGCCTTTACACTCGCCAGAAGCGCGGCTCTTCCCTCGCCGGTCCTGGATGGAGCCTTTAGAAGGGTCCCGTATGCTCAGAGACTTTGCACCTGTCCATTGGGAGAGATAGGAAGCCCAGAACACTTGTTCTTTAGATGTCCCTTTTATGAAGAGGCACGTAGTAAGATCACGGATCCCCTACTGGTGAGGTTCGCTGACCTCCCGCAAAAGCAAAAATTTGACCTTTTGCTGTTAGGCAAAGAGCAGAAGATGACCTGGATGGTCGCCAGATTCTGTGTACAGATCTGTAGGCGCAGACCATCGCCCAACTCAAAATAGTCTGGCATGAAAAGCCCTGACTCTGAGTCAACTCCCTGGGATAGTTTATTGTTGTACATTTGTAGTGAAGTTAAGGATTTCAAACTTTGGTCAAGAAAGGAGCGGAGTATGGTGGGTAATCAAAAAACCACAAGAGTTATGGGAAAGAGGTCTGTTGCTTTAACCCTGCAGACCAACAGTCTCCAAATGTGTAAATTGTTATCTTAGGAAGGAAGTTCTCTAGTTTGATTTGGGGGCTTGACACCTGGGGCTCCAGCTATTCACACCCACCTAGTGTTGTTATCAGTCTTTTAATTACCTGGGAATAAAGATCCTAAGAATGGCTGAGAAAGAGCGCTCTGCAACCTGCGATTTGCCCGGCTGTTAGTGTACCACCTTTGCTGGCAGCCATCTTGTGTCTCCTTGTAATGGAGATTCCTGCTGACTTTGTAATGCGGATCTACTGAAGGACTTTGAAACTATCCTATCTCTGTCTTCGTTCTTAGAAGTGAGTATCTTAGTTAGCTATGCTAAACAATGTCTTTATTTTATCTGCCTGCAAGATACAAAAGATGTGCCTGCTTTTTAAGCATGTCAACTTTGTGTTTTTTTAATAAATTTTTAAAAAAGAAACTTTCTTTTGTCTTATGTGCCAATCTGAGGGGAAATCTCAGTCCAACGCCTGACCACTTGGTTACGCTATACCTGATGAATTTCTGCCTGCAAGTTTGCGGAAGCAGCTTGCAGAGTGGGGCAACTGGTAACAAAGGAGCATAGTCTTCTCCCTTGGACTGTGCCTCCTGGTGCCCTGAGACGGAGTGGTGGCAGCATTACCATTTCTGTTGTGTTTTGTTTTGTCAAAAAGCAAATGGCTGCTGGCCTCCGTTCCAGAAACCTGACCCAGCTGGAGGGTAAGGGCAGGTGAGGGAGGGGCGAGTGGCCGGAGCCCCTTTACTACATGGTGGCAGCGGTGGGATGGAACTTCCCTGCAGAAAGGCACTTTGATTTTAAATTGGCACTTTGATTTTAAATTGGCACAATTTTTTCTTTTGTGTACTACAGGCGTTTTATTTTTTGGGGATAGAGATAGTCAGGAATTATGGAAGCCGGGGCTTCCCAGGAATGCACTTTGCGTACTGTGGACGAATGGGGTCCGGGTGGAGAAGGCAGCTCCCTTCCTTCGGAGACAACGCCCCCCAACCTCCAAGTCCCAGAGCGGAATCCGCCTCCTGGTTTTTGGGAGATCCTGAGTCGGAGAGAGAGCTGGTGGATGCCAGCGAATTAAGAACTGTTCGGAAGGGTGGGCGAGAGTTCTGCAACTTGGAGAGAGTGAGGGGGGCGCCAGTTAACCAACTCTTGTCACCTCGTGAGGAAGTGGAAGCTAGGATGGCCTCCACACGTCCTAGAGGGAACTATCTTGTTTATGCAGAGCCCAAAGAGATGGAGTTTTCAGAGGGCGATGCGGTTGAGTGGGTGCAAAACCCAGGCCAAGGTGGATACCGGTGCCGTGATAAGTTTCCAAAGATGGGCCAGTCCATTCTTATGGGGCCGAGAGTCAGCCGGATGGCTTATGAGTATCAAGATCTGCGGCAGCAGCTGCAAGAAGTGTCTGTGGGAGACTACCATCGAGAGCGTCCATCGCGCGACATTCGCAGAACAGTGAGACGGCGTTCGCCCAGCTGGCCCGGGATGGGTCTACTCGCCAGTAAGAGCTTGGGAAACTCGTGGAGCAGTGCGACAGTACGCAGCAGAGGAGGAGGAGAAATTTCTCCCTAGACCCTCGCGTGGATACGGGGCGGAGGAACACCTGCGTCCCTCCGGATGAGCATCTCGACATCCTATTCCAAGGTATGACTACAGTCATGAAGAGTCACGAGGAGAAAATCGCAGACAGTCTCCTCCGGGGCTAACTTTGAGCAACCTTAACTGGAGGGCATTTCTGAAATATCAGCCCCCCCCCCACTGATGTTCTGAGTTATCTGACTCTGTTTGAAGTAACCTGCCGAGATATGGGGGTGTCCCTGAAAATGTACATGCCAATTTTGCGCTCCCTAATTTGTGGAGACCTAGCCGAATCGATGGGCCATCTCCCCTCACCCCAAATCAATGACTATGAGCGCTTAAAAAAATTAGTCATGCAAAGGCATGGACTTCATCCTGAGAACTATGGGAGGGCTTTCCGAAAAGGGGATAAGTCTGGTCCCTCAGACAGCATTGCTGTGTATTCTGCGAAAATGGCCCAGAACTTTGAACTTTGGCTTTCAGCCGCAGGTGTGTGTGGCTTTGAAGAACTTAGGCAGCTGATGCTAATAGAGCAACTTATGCACCACCTGTCTCCAGAAATTGCGAGTTTGGTTGCTGACCAAAGTCCACGATCTTTAGAAGAGGCCACAGAATATCTTTTAGACTAAATCATTCTCATCTGGCCAACAGGGGACTGGCTGGTGGGTACAGACCAGCAGCTTCAGCTTCTGGCGGGAGGTCCGGCCCTCCCGTTAAAGATCAAAGCAGGGGTCCCCCTACTCCTGCAAAAGACTCCTCTACAGCAGGTGGGGAATGTGCTAAATTGTCTCCGAGTTCCAGACTGTGCTTTTATTGTAGGAAACCGGGCATGTAAAAGCAGTTTGCCCCCAATTAAGTGAAAAGAAGCCTCCAGTTTTGACTTTGACTCCTGCGGTGCGCATGATCCAGGACCAAGCGGAAGAGCAAAAATCAGGAACTGAGGAAAGCTCAGTCCGGAGGGGAAGGGTGGGGCAGCTCCTGACGCTATAGCTTCCAAACCAGCTGTAGCCACTTTAAGTGCAGTTATTGTGGGACCTGTGAGTTTCCGAGCACAATTCAAAGTGCTGCTGTTGACCTTTAAAGCCCTAAACGGCCTCGGCCCAGTATACCTGAAGGAGCGTCTCCACCCCCATCGTTCTGCCCGGACGCTGAGGTCCAGCGCCGAGGGCCTTCTGGCGGTTCCCTCATTGCGAGAAGCAAAGCTACAGGGAACCAGGCAGAGGGCCTTCTCGGTAGTGGCGCCTGCCCTGTGGAACGCCCTCCCATCAGATGTCAAAGCGATAAATAACTACCTGACATTCAGAAGACATCTTAAGGCAGCCCTGTTCAGGGAAGTTTTTAATCTGTGATATTTTAGTGTATTTTTGGTTTCTATGGAAGCCGCCCAGTGTGGCTGGGGAAACCCAGCCAGATGGGCGGGGTACAAATAAATTATTATTATTATTATTATTATTATTATTATTATTATTATTATTATTATTATTGGTGCTGGTCCAAGTGTGCCTCATCTGAAGTGGGCTAATTCGAAGTTTACAGCCCCCATTGAGATCAACGGAATTGCTGTGAACTCTTTCTGAGACACTGGGTCTGACATTACCAGTGTGTCCAGAGATTTGGTTTTGCCCCTACAGATGCAGGCTAAACCCTTAAAGATTAGCCCCTATGGTGTGAATGAGATTTTTCAACCTACTGCCATTGTTCCAGTATCCTATAAGGGGTACTATGGAAACCACCTAATTATAGTACATGATCCTGAAGTGTGCAAAAGTCCTGTCCTGGTGGGGAACAATTTGGGATTTAAGGTTTACCAACAACAACTTGCGGTGAACTCTTTTTCCATTGGAACTGGAACTGCTGTGACTGCTGTTCCTGAGAAATCGGTTGGGAAGAGGGTTGGCTTAATACGCACTGCCACCCCTGGTGTTAACTGGCCCACCTCAGCGTCTAGCACACCTCCCAGTGTTCACCTTCATCAAATTGTTGTGCCTTCCTTTTGAAGCATAGACTCTGATATTGTGACTCTGCCAAAAGACTTAGTTTTGTCTCAGCTGAACCAGTCCGATTTTCGGAAGAGTAATCCTAGTGGTGGAAATTTAATTCCCCAATCTGCAACTGTTGATTCAGTTCCCTCCCAGGATTTTATGGGGGATCCCTTTGTTCCAGTCCCTGAACCCCAAGTTTGTGCAAACCTTACTTTGGGGGAAGGGGTTTTGAAATCTACAGTTCCTTTCCAGCAGCTTGCAACGACCCCCCTAGCGACGCAGACTGTGCGAAAGCGGAGAGGCAAGAAGAGAAAGGGGGGCCAGCTCAGCCCAGCCAAGCCACTGTGGAGAGTTTTGAGTCCTCTGCCATGGTGGGAGATTTGGCCGCGTTTGAAGTAAAGCAGAGATTTGGTCACTCTCTCCTAGGTCATTTAGAAACTGCAGAAAAGTCTCTTTGCACAATAGAGTTTACCCCTTTTGTGCCTGAAAAAGAGTTTTTCTATCCACAGCTCAAGGACTATAAAGACCCAATCGATATGTTTATTGTTTTTCAAAAAGTTTTGTAATGCAAATGTTTGTGTGGAGAAGAAATGGGATTTGGTGGGTCTTTTACAGAACTTTAGTCCTAGGAAACAGTGTGGTTATGTTATGAGTAAAAGTGTTTTCAGGTTTGATTGGGATTCCATCCCACCCCACCTCTGTGTTCAAAATCTGTTAGGAATTTTGGTTGAGATTTACTCAAGGAGCCCAGAGTTTGTGTCAGACCAGCCAGGTTTTGGCAAGCTCCTAGAAAATCCTTTGTCCATGCTCAGAGGGAGATGGGAGGGATTGGAAGAAGTTGAGTTAATTTTTTCTAAGTCATGGCCAGAACACCTTAAGCATGTGCAGAGAGCTTTGGCCCGATTGCAAGATGCAAACCTGACCGTTAAAATGTATAAATGTCAGTTTGCTCAAGGAGAAGTGAATGATTTCGGATTCAGATTGGGCTTGTGAAACATCAAATCCCTGGGAGCAGAAATCCAGTGTGTACTGGAATGGCTCTTACACCAATTCAAGGGAGCCACTGAGTTGTTAACACAAGCCCTAGTAAGTTTGTGGGTGATTCTAGCCCCTGACCAGCAGCCTCCTTTTGAAATGCAAACCAATGCCAGTCAAATAGGATTAGGAGAAACTTAGACCATCCCACTGCTGAACAAAAAGGTCTTTCTGATCTGGAAATAGTGACTCAAAGTTTTGAGAAAGGAGACTGGGCTGTAACTTTAAATCTTACCAGTCTCCCCCCTAAGCAAGTCGTTTACTGGCCTGGCCTTAGTACATCCGAGGCCAAGCTAAGTCCTGTGTTTTATCAAGAGAAATACCAAAAGGTGCCTAATTCTTTTAGAGAACATCATGCTAATACTTGAAAATGTATGTGGAACTTGAATTTTCTTTACAGATAGGTAGCCGTTTTGGTCTGCCATAGTCAAAACAAAACAAATTCCTTCCAGTAGCACCTTAAAGACCAACTAAGTCAGTTCTTGGTATGAGCTTTCGTGCATGCACACGAAAGCTCATACCAAGAACTGACTTAGTTGGTCTTTAAGGTGCTACTGGAAGGAATTTGTTTTGTTTTGAATTTTCTTTGTTAACTCCTTTTGGAAGTCGAACACAGGTAGCCTTTGTGCACTTAGACTTCCTAGAAGGGTACAAACAGGCTAAAGGTACTTTTGATGTGTTATCCTTGTCTATCCTGTCCAGAACATCGGCTAGGAAGTTTTTTGTTATTTCACAGCTGTTTTACTGTGCCTGCGGTATTGACCCACGATGAGTTATTTGTGCAACCCCCCTAGTTTGGGGAAGATCAGTTTGAGTGTGTTGCTAGTGAATTTTTTCTTTAAAAGGCTGCTTAACCACTCAAGCTGGAAATGTTTACATCAGTTTGTACATACTTTGTTTTGATGAAATTTAGGGACTTAACACTGTAATTTCATCTTAGAGGGGAGGGTGTAGTGAAGTTAAGGATTTCAAACTTTGGTCAAGAAAGGAGCGGAGTATGGTGGGTAATCAAAAAGCCACAAGAGTTATGGGAAAGAGGGCTGTTGCTTTAACCCTGCAGACCAACAGTCTCCAAATGTGTAAATTGTTATCTTAGGAAGGAAGTTCTCTAGTTTGATTAGGGGCTTGACACCTGGGGCTCCAGCTATTCACACCCACCTAGTGTTGTTATCAGTCTTTTAATAACCTGGGAATAAAGATCCTAAGAATGGCTGAGAAAGAGCGCTCTGCAACCTGCGATTCGCCCGGCTGTTAGCGTACCACCTTTGCTGGCAGCCGTCCTGTGTCTCCTTGTAATAGAGATTCCTGCTGACTTTGTAATGCGGATCTACTGAAGGACTTTGAAACTATCCTATCTCTGTCTTTGTTCTTAGAAGTGAGTATCTTAGTTAGCTGTACTAAACACTGTATTTTATCTGCCTGCAAGATACAAAAGATGTGCCTGCTTTTTAAGCATGTCAACTTTGTGTTTTTTTAATAAATTTTTTAAAAAAGAAACTTTCTTTTGTCTTCTGTGCCAATCTGAGGGGAAATCTAAGTCCAACGCCTGACTACCGTATTTTTTGCACCATAGGGCGCACCGGACCATAGGGCGCACCTAGTTTTGGGAGGCGGAAAACAAGAAAAAATTATTCTGAAGCCCAGAAGCCAGGACAGCAAGAGGGATCTGGCTTCTGGGATACCGTGCGGCTGTCCTGGCTTCTGGGATAACCGCGCCAAGCCTCTTCAGGGCAGCGGGATGAAGGCTCCCCCTGCCCAAAGAGGCTGCGCAGGGCTAAGGCAGAAGCCAGGAGGGAGAAGGCGCAGCGCCCTTCAGCGAAGCTGGAGAAAGAACAGAATGAGTCCCTTCTGTTCCTCCTCCGGCTTCCAGGACAGGTGCGTCGCTCAAGGGGCTCTGCGCCTTCTCTCTCTCTCAGGAGAGGCGCTGCGCAGAGAGGGAGAAGGCGCAGCGCCCCTTTAGCAAAGCTGGAGGCCTCCGGCTTCCAGGTCAGGCACGCCGCCGCGAAGCCAAGGAGCCTACATTCGCTCCATAGGACACACACACATTTCCCCTTCATTTTTGGAGGGGGAAAAGTGCTTCCTAGAGAGCGAAAAATACGGTACTTGGTTACGCTATACCTGATGAATTTCTGCCTGCAAGTTTGCGGAAGCAGCTTGCAGAGTGGGGCAACCGGTAACAAAGGAGCATAGTCTTCTCCCTTGGACTGTGCCTCCTGGTGCCCTGAGACGGAGTGGTGGCAGCATTACCATTTCTGTTGCGTTTTGTTTTGTCAAAAAGCAAATGGCTGCTGGCCTCCGTTCCAGAAACCTGACCCAGCTGGAGGGTAAGGGCAGGTGAGGGAGGGGCGAGTGGCCGGAGCCCCTTTACTACAACAAATTATTTCTCAATTTATTGTTGTACATTGTCTGTTTTAACCATATTTGCGCAGCAGTTTCTAATGTTGTGAGGGTCCTCTATTTCAGAGGCTTCTACTCTGCAGCCTCTTATAGTTGTTTTAACTGTGAGTTTTTAAGTTCTTATGCTCTTACAGTTGTTTTAACTGTCTTTGGTTTTTTTAGTTCTTATCTGTTTTAATTATCAGTTTTTATCCATCCATTATCCGTGTTTAATCTTGTATTTTATTCAGATGTTTTATCCTATGCCTGTTTCTTGGTCCTCATTTGCTCTAACAATTATCGGTTTTAAAAAAATAATCCTAACTGCTACTTTATTTATATGCTCTTTCTTTTTTTATCCTGGTCTGTGACCATAATAATAACAATAATAATAATAATAATTTTTATTTATATCCCACCCTCCCTAACAACAATAAAACAGTACAACACAACACTCTAAAATCATTCATTATAAAATTAATTCGAATCAAACCACTGGCAACCATTGGGCCAGAGCTCATAGAGCTAATAAAGTTCATACAAGTAGGTTCCAGAGTTAAGTCCCCTGGCCATGGCAACCTACACTTACCTCCAGGAGTCTTCGGGAAGCCATCCTTAGGCCACCTCCTCCAACCTCGAGATGCTGAGGAACCTCAAATGGCACAAGCTCCGTTGCTAGGCAACGGCAGTTGAGAAGATGGAATTCCCGGCCTCAGTGCCAAGGCTCTAGGAGAGGCCGTGTGGCCTAGTGGTTAGAACAATGTTAATGCCATGCAACGCTAGGGTGATATATATTCTTTGAAATGTACAGTTTAATACTTTTTCTATTATTTGTATCCTGCAGACTCTTGTTGTCTCCTAAAGAAGCTGACAGGATTGCTCCCCTGTACTTACTTATATGTTTGCCATGTACATTTATGAACGTTTATTTTATATACAAACAGCTGTGCAAACCTTTGGAGGCAGAGATGCAAGAAGGCCTGGGGGGAGAAAGAGGGACAGAGGCCAGTGTTGCTCCCAGCACCCTTGACCAAGCACCCTTGACCATTCAAGGCACCAAAGGGTGCCACAGCACCCTGCTTGAAAACCACTGCCCACCCAACAAGCATCAGACATGCATCATAGAAAGAGGCAGTCTTGTCTCCTGGCTTGTCTCTTGTCATGATACCTGGCAATGTTTGCTGGTTGCCCTTTCCTGACCAGTCTGAGCCTTTCCCTTGAAATGGTAAATACCTCAGTTCTTGAACCCATTGTCACAGATCTACCCCTATTTATGTGAGATGTTTATAGCTTTTGAAGGATTTGTAAGTGAAAAGAACTATTGGGAAAGGTTTTTCCTTCAACTGCAGAGTAAATGTCTGGGGTCATTAAGAGGGCTTCAGGATTGCTCTGTGAACTCAAAGTGTCTTTTTTTTCAGGGAATATAGGATTGTTTTTTTTCTAGGGTGCGTGCCTGCTATGTGTGCACTTTAAGATTTGTGTAACACTCATGCCAACTTCGGTTGCCCAGCGCCTGCAAGCCCCCTACTGTGACATCATAGAATAATAATAATAATAATAATTTATTTATACCCCGCCCTCCCCAGCCAAGGCCAGCCTCAGAGCGGCTTACAAGCAATAATAAAAACAAGATGAATGATTACAAACTTAAAAACAAAAATAAAATACAACATTAAAATAATGGAACATTAAAATGTAGCCCATCGCAGGAGGAGAAGGAAAAGAAGGAAAAAGAAAAAAAGAGAGAGAGGGAGGGAGGGAATCAAATTGGCTCCAAGCCAAAGGCCAGGCGGAACAACTCTGTCTTACAGGCCCTGCGGAAAGAAATCAGATCCTGTAGGGCCCTGGTCTCATGAGACAGAGCGTTCCACAAGCCAGAGCCAGAGTTGAAAAGGCCCTGGCTCTGGTCGAAGCCAATCTAACTTCCTTAGGGCCCGGGACCACTAGGGTGTTGTTATTTATGGACCTTGAGGCTCTCCGTGGGGCATACCAGGAGAGGCGGTCCCGTAGGTACGAGGGTCCTAGGCCGTGAAGGGCTTTCAAGGTCAAAAGCAGCACCTTAAATCTGACCCTGTACTCCACCGGGAGCCAGTGCAGCTGGAAAAGCACTGGGTGAATATGCTCCCATGGCAGAGACCCCGTGAGGAGCCTCGCTGCAGCATTCTGCACCCGCTGGAGTTTCTGGGACAGCTTCAAGGGCAGCCCCGCGTAGAGCGAATTACAGTAGTCAAGCCTGGAGATGACCGTCGCATGGATCACTGTGGCCAAGTCAGGGCGGGAAAGGTAAGGAACCAACTGCTTGATGCGGCGAAGGTGGAAAAATGTCGCCTTGGCTGTTGCTGTAACCTGCGCCTCCATGGAAAGGGAGGCGTCAAGGATTACACCCAAACTCTTAACGGAAGGCAATGGCACTAATTAGTTTCAATCGGCTCCCACGAAACCATCCAGCCACAGCTTCCAAGCATCTGGTCAGTGTGTTCGGGGTCGAGTCGGTGTGACCATCCATCAGCAGATAGAGCTGAGTGTCATCAGCATGTTGGTGACAGCCCAGCCCAAAGCTCCGGATAATCTGGGCAAGGGGGCGCATAAAGATGTTAAAAAGCATCGGGGAGAGAATTGCGCCCTGCGGCACTCCACACACCAAGGAGTGGCGTGACGACATTTCCCTCCCTAGTGCCACCCTCTGTCCCCGACCAGAGATAAAAGAGCACAACCAGTTACGGGCTATGCCCTGTATCCCCACGTCTGCGAGGCGGTGGTCCAGAAGATCATGATCGACCATGTCAAAGGCTGCTGACAAATCTAAAAGGATCAGCAGTCCTGACCCGCCTCGATCCAGTTGTCTACGGAGATCATCTGTTAAGGCAATCAGAGCCGTCTCCGTCCCAAAACCAGGACGAAAACCGGACTGAAATGGATCTAATGCCGATGTTTCCTCCAGAAACCTACCAAGCTGTTCAGCAACTGCTCTCTCAATTACCTTACCCAGGTATGGAAGATTTGAAACTGGGCGGTAATTGGATAGGTCTAAGGGATCTAATGAAGTTTTTTTTAAGAGTGGACACACCACTGCTTCCTTCAGTTCCCCTGGGAATGTCCCCGTGTCAAGGGACAAATTGATAATTTCAACCAGGGGGGTCCGCACAACATCTGGACACTCCCTAATCAGCCAAGTATCTGCTAAGCTGAGCACACTATCAATATGCATAAGAGATTCAGAAACTAAATATTTACTATCTCAAAGGAATGGCCAGGCTACTCAGAAAAGGCAATCAGATAAGGCATTATCAGGTATCCTGGCAGAGAGGAGAGAAGCAACACACTCAGATTTCTGCTGCGGACCACTTCTTTCGTGATGTATGTATGATGTTTTGGGGGGTGGTCTTGAGCTACAGGGTAAAGGCAATGGGACCCCTGACCGTTAGGTCCAGTCACGAACGACTCTGGGGTTGCAGCGCTCATCTCGCTTTACTGGCCGAGGGAGCTGGCGTACAGGTTCCGGGTCATGTGGCCAGCACAACTAAGCCACTTCCGGCAAACCAGAGCAGTGCACGGAAATGCCATTTACCTTCCCGCCAGAGCAGTACCTATTTATCTACTTGCACTTGGACGTGCTTTCGAACTGCTAGGTGGACAGGAGCAGGGACCGAGCAACGGCAGGTCACCCCGTCGCAGAGATTCGAACAGCTGACCTTCTGATCGGCAAGCCACTCGCATGGCACTACAGAGTTTTCAAAAGTCTATATAAGAGCTTGCACACCAATGTTCTGGGTTCCTCTCCTCCCTCCCTGCGTGGAGTGAGTGGGGGACCCTGTTGCAACAGTTTAATAAAGATCAGGCTTACTAGCTGCTTTGCTTCTCAATATTCTCTGGTTGGCCTCTGTTATTTTCTCCTACCAATAGGGAACCTACAAAAGGACTCTATATGGGCTCTTGGATACCCCATAAGGGGGAAAGGAGCAGGTTTTTCTTCTGTTATAACACCACCCTTCCAGAAAGGTGGGGCTGCCAACCCTAATATGTATTCGTCTCCTGGATAAGGTGGCTATTCACCCAGCAGCTCAGGGTAGATTACATGATGCAGCCACATTTGGGATCCTGTGTCCATGTGCAACGGGATGGCCGAGCACCCACAGGGGAAATTTTGTGGGGGCCCAGGCCCCCAGCCCTCCCCCAGATGACGCCAGTACGGGGGATCAAATTGTCCCCATTTTATCAATGCATCTCTCTGGGCAGAGGGGTCTGTCATATGTATTCTTTTCTGAAGAAGGCAGCCCACACCTCTGTCTGTCTGAAAGATAGTGAAAATATTGTTATAGCTGGACCTGCAAGCATCCACATTTGGACCCACAGGGAGTTGGCAAAGAACAGGTGTGCTGTTGCCATACAAACCACCGGGTGGGCCTTGCCCATCTCCTCCCTTTGCCAAATTCTGCATCATCCTAGAGGTGTAAAGAAGAACAAGAAGAACAGCCTTTTGCCAGAGTCTGGAGGTCTTAGCTGGGAAGAGACACAGAGTCTTTTCCTGCTCTGTGCTGGACCCAAAGCCATGGTTTTGGAGTCCTCCTAGGAACCTATACTGGGCAAGCAAGATCTGCTGGAATGTTACTGCTGTGAGCCCTTCCATCCTGTTATGTACTGAGTTGAATAGGATCCAAAAGGCAGCAGTCTGATTGGTCCTAGAACAATAGGATTAAGAATGCAGCAGTTTGATTGGTCCTAGAACAATAGGATCCAGAATGCAGCAGTCTGATTGGTCCACAGGAGCCACCCAATCCAGCTCCAGGTGGAAGGGAATCTGCAACCTGATTGGCCTACAGGAGAATCCTGGAATTAGCCAATCACGTGGGGCCCATTGTGTAAATAATGTACATAAGGCAGACATTCTGGGGGAAATTCCATTCTTCCTCACCACTATGAGCTGAATAAAGAGCATGAAATCCACTCTTGACTGAGCATATTTCACATCCTCTGCTCAGATTGTATTTCTGTGAGAAAACAAAACTATATATCCTAAAGAGCCCAGAGTGAGCTTCGTTCCAAAGGACCAGCACCCTATGCATAGCCTGAAACCTCTCACTGCTCAGAGTTTGGGCTGCATGAAACAAGATGACTCCTTTTGTCAGTGCTACCAACAAAACTGCAGGAAGCTGAAACAGGGTGTCTGAAGAAGGAATATTTCAGAACAAGCTTGTGAGGAGTCCTCTGCACAGACAAACAGACAGAGTGACTGAATAATACATTTCCACAGCAGTTTGGGGACAGACAGCTGAGCACAAGGCTCCCTTTAAAGTAGTGGCTCAGAGAAGGCACTCTCTGCTATGAATAAGTGAAAGCTCCTGTTTCTGAGGGAGGTTGATCGGGGGGGGGGGGGTTTCATCTAAAGATGTTGGGGGAAAGCCTTAGGAGTGCATCGTCATTCACACTGGGCAATAGATATCGGTCATAATATAGACATGGAAGCATGGGAGCGATTGTGGAATACAGATATAAAATTTACAGCATGTTATGGTTTATGATGGTGACAGCAGTCATGAAATTAAAAGATGCCTGCTTCTTGGGAGAAAAGCAATGACAAACCTAGACAGCATCCTAAAAAGCAGAGACATCACCTTGCCAACAAAGGTCCGTATAGTTAAAGCTATGGTTTTCCCAGTAGTGATATATGGAAGTGAGAGCTGGACCATAAAGTAGGCTGTTCGCCGAAGAATTGATGCTTTTGAATTATGGTGCCGGAGGAGACTCTTGAGAGTCCCATGGACTGCAAGAAGATTCTTAAGGAAATCAGCTCTGAGTGCTCACTGGAAGGACAGATCCTGAAGCTGAGGCTCCAAGAATTTGGCCACCTCATGAGAAGAGAAGACTCATGCTGGTAGCTTCGAGAACACTGTCCAACCATCTTGTCCTCTGTCGTCCCCTTCTCCTTGTGCCCTCCATCTTTCCCAACATCAGGGTCTTTTCCAGGGAGTCTTCTCTTCTCATGAAGAGCCTCAGCTTCAGGATCTGTCCTTCCAGTGAGCACTCAGAGCTGATTTCCTTAAGAATCTTCTTGCAGTCCCCGCTCTTTTATGTCGGTTAATAATTTACGTTTGATCCATGGCTTTTTGCCTTGCCATATAAACTTTGTTAGGTCCATTTTCCATTTTTTTAAACAATCATCTTTACCTATTACAGTGGTGCCCTGCAAGACGAACGCCTCGCAAGACGGAAAACCCGCTAGATGAAAGGGTTTTCCGTTTTGGAGGCGCTTCGCAAAACGAATTTCCCTATGGGCTTGCTTCGCAAGACGAAATGTCTTGCGATTCCTGCTGGTTTCCCCCCCCCCTTTTCCTAAGCCGCTTATCAGCTGATCCGCTAAAAGCCGCTAAACTGCTAATAGCACTAATCCACTAAGCTGTCAATGGGCTTGCTTCGCAAGACGAAAAAACCGCTATACGAAGAGCCTCACGGAATGGATTAATTTCGTCTTGCGAGGCACCACTGTATGGGAATCATTTGAAAAAGGAACAAGAGTTTTGGTAAAATATTCATTTTAATAGCCAAAATTCTACCCCAGAGTGTTAAATTCAATCTTGTCCAAATTTCCATTTCTCTTTTTGTTTCTTCCCATTTTTATTTATAATTATCTTCAAACAAATTTATATTTTTCATTGTTATTTGGATTCCTAAATATTTCACTTTTTAACAATTTGTAACCCAAATTTTTCTACCAGTTCCTTTTTCTCTTGGTCTCCCATGTTCTTTACCATTAGTTTCGTTTTTTCTTTATTCAAAGCAAAACCTGAAACCCTTCCAAAGTTTTCCATCTTTTCTAGAGCCTTTGCTATGCTTTCCTTTGGATTTTCCACCATTAACACTAAATCATCTGCAAATGCCCTTATTTTGTATATTTTCTCCCCTAGGGATATTCCATTTATTTCTTGATCCAGTCTGATTTCTTGATTTAGTATTTCCAAAACCAAAATGAATAATAATGGTGAAAGTGGGCACCCTTGTCTGGTGCCCTTCTGTATTTTAAAAGAATCAGTCATGTCATTATTTATTATTATATTTGCTTCTTGTTGTTCATAAATTGCTTTTAACCCTCTTGTAATTTGGTCTCCCATGTCCATCTGGTCTAATAATACTTTTAGAAATTTCCATGAAACTTTGTGGAACGCCTTTTCCGCAGAAGTTTTTTGAGAGAGTTAGAGTTGTTGAGAAGACAGTCTGGAGTTATAAGAGACAGAGAAGATAAGTCTGTGGGTTGGGCTAGTCTGGTATGAGAGAGGAAGAGAATTTGTTAAGAGGAGTCAGTCAAACAGTTGAGATAATCAGTCAGAAGGTATTAGGAAGGTATAGGCTGGTAAAGAAACTAAAGTTAAGATAGTAAAGTTAAAGGGACCCCTGACCATTTGTGGCCCACTCATTTCGGATCAGGGCAGCCACTAAAGCGGTACACTTAGGCCTACCAGCTGAAAGGATAAAGGATCTGGGTCGATGGAAGTCAGATGCTTTTAAAGGGTACATTTGGAGGCCTTTATGACTGTTTTCATCACCCCTGACCCCTCCTTGTTATGCTCTTTTCCTTTTAGGTGACGTGGTTGTGTGCGTTTGGATCATAGGCCATAGTATCGTCCACTGGGCCAGAAACCGTGCTGTCAGCCGTGGCCAGGGGTGCGGGTTGGATCTGCCAAAAAATGTTGAAATCTCCTGGATCACTCGCCGTGGAATGCGTTGGGCGGAATTTCTGCCAGCAGTAAAAGCTAGAGCCACTGTGAAAGGCCCACCCAATGCCCTTGTCATTCAGCTGGGTGAAAATGATTTGGCCAACCGGAATAGCGTGGACTTAATGTGGAACATTTTTGATGATTTTGAGGATCTGAGGATTTCTTTCCCAAATTTAGTCATAATTTGGTCATCACTGTTGGAAAGGCGCACTTGGAGGGACTGTCGATGCCCTATTGCTATGAACAAATCCAGAAAGATCCTGGAACGCTCAGTGGCGCGTAGAGTGGCAGCGCTGGGGGAGGGTGGGACATTGACCACCCCAACATCCAGTTCAGTAAGGTGACCCTCTACTGCGAGGATGGCGTGCATCTTTCCAATGAGGAAAACAATGTTTGGTTGGCTGACATATCTGTGGGGATTAGGGACTGGTTGCAGGTCTGAGGGTATTGGCGGTGAGCTTTGCTCCAGTGGTGGTAAGGCATTGGTATGGGTATTGTTATGTAGATGTATGGGGGGGAGCGCCATCACCTCCCCCAGATATTGAAGGGTAGTTTGGTAAAGGATTCCGGGGGGGCTTGGCCCCATTGGAAGCCTATGGAGGCCAGGGCCCAAGGCACGCCTCCGAGCGGTGACCCCGGGGGAGTGCCTAGTGTTGGTTTGCAAGCCCCCTCCACAGAGGCTGGCCCCTCTCACTGTCCTCGGAGCTTGCTTACCGGTAACCTCCTCTGGCTGATATCCAGACAGACCAGGGAGATTTTGATAGGCGACATTTTCCCAAGCATGGGCAGAATGCACAACCCCTCCCTCCTGCTTCCGCAGGGGAAAGAAAATAAGTCAGAAATCTATTTACATGATGTTTATTTCTGACATTACAGCACTAGAGAAAAACACGTCCTTTCAGTTCAGTTCTTCCAGCAAGTCTGACAAACTTCCTGAACATGCGCACACAGAAGGTTTCAAGTTACACTCTTCACAAAGACTTATCCAGCCTGTGAACATCCTGGGAAACTCGTCTTTCCCACAGATAAGCGCATCATGTGGTGTCAACAATCTGGCTGTCTGCAGCGGTGATGTTTCCATATCCTGACATCCTCCCCCATATGAATCATCACTAGCTGTGGACAAAGCTTGATCCAGAGAAGAAAACAAACAGTTGTTATACATGTAACAATCCCCTGTTGTTTCAGTTCCACCCTTGGAACTACCCGCCACTGGTTTCACCAATGTAACTCTCTGGTTGTCAGTTTTCCAAGGAATGAGTGCTTCTGCATTACCTTGACTAGGGAATGTTGTATTATGCTTAGCAACTCCCTGTTGTGTCTTTGTCTCTGACTTAGACACAGCTTCAACCTGTCTTGAGTTGTCAACAATAGTAACACATGCAACAGCTGAACTAGCAAACTCTTGAGAATACCTCTTGGGTGGTACGCCCTTTGTGATTCTCTCAGACCTGCGTATGAGGTGCTGATCCTCTTTGCTGACTGGTTCAGTCTCAGGACTTTTCGAAGAACCAGTTCCAATAGTAAACAGTGGTTCATTCTTAACCTGTGAAGATCTAGCTTTTGTGTGTGAACCTTTCTCAATGACTGTGTCAACAGAACTCTCTGAGCTTTCTGTGTCCCTTTCAGTATCACTATAATCAGAATAATCAAATTCATCATCTGAATCATCAGCAGTGGGATATGTGTGAAAAATTACTCTCTCCTGTCCAGGAGAACTCTCTAGAAATTTTGTGAGAATCACCTGACCAGATTCAGACAAAATTACTCCGTAGAGACCCTTTTCATAACCCACAAAAATGCCTCTGGCATTCTTCACCCCTTCTGGAGTTTTCCGTCCTGATTTGAGATCCAAAAACCTTAAAATGCGAGACAGAAGGTTTTCTATGGAACAGCCTCTCAAAAGGAGAACATTCCATACCTTTCGAAACCTTTCTCACCCACGTGTAACAAAAACAAGATAAAGATTCAGCCCAATACTCATGTGGCAAGTGTGAACTCAGCAATTGTGCCTTCATGCCATTCTGCAACTCCTTGTTCACTTTTACACAAACAGTTTTGTTCCATGCAGCCTCTGAGACAGCAACCTTGTGCTCTATCCCTTGCTTCTCCAGGAAATCCTGAAAATCCTGTGAAAGAAAAATTGGCTTCTCATCTGTGAAAAGAAAATCAATATTAGCATCATGAATATTCTTAACCTTATCACAAAACTCCTTAAACCTTTCTAAGGTTTCTCTGGGAGATCTCAATATGTAAATCCATACATATTGAGAAAAAGGATCAACAAATACAAGATAGTATTTTGCATTGCCTCTAGAAGGTGTTAAAGGACCAATTACATCAGCATACACTCGCTGAAAAACACTGTTAATCTTTGTTGCCTTTCCTCTCGTGTCTTCTTTCGAGATACCTGCAAGAGAAAGCATTTTAGATTCACATGCTGTGCACATTTTATAATCACTTTCATCAAATGTCAACAGATACAGTCCATCTTTCTCTCTGGCAGAAAGATACAGCTCTCCATCTTTGTAGATTTTGCAGCTTTCCTCATCATATGACAACACCAGTTTCTTCTTAGTGATCTGAGATACACTCAACAGATTGTACTTTAAACCTGGAACAAAAGAAACATTGTTTATTGTCAAGTTCAGGCTTTCTAGATACACAGTTCCGATCCCGGTTGCTTCCATTTCCTGACCATTGGCCAGTTTCACAGTGAAGCGTTGCTTCTCGAACGTAGAAAACAGTTCCCGGCGTGACGCCATGTGTTGCGTGCATCCTGTGTCTACAATGAACGAGTTCTCCGCGGATGATGTGGCTTTTAGTGACATCAAAGCCATATCTGGTTTTGCCTGGGACTGGGTACGACCTTTGCTTGAAGTCTGAGGCTTTACAGAGCTCCCTCTAGCTCCTTTCTCCTGATGTGGTGTCTCCTGACGAACAGCATTCTGAGCTACAGCTTTCTCCTCTGTAGCAATATTAGTGGGGGTGCTTGATTTCTGAGCTTCACTCCCCCCATCAGCAACAGCCATTGCAGCAGTGCTAGGATCATCATCAGCAACAGCAGCAAGAGTCCCTTCACTTCCTTGTTGTGGCTCAAAGCTCCTCCCAGCTTTCGATGAGCTCTCAAAAATTTGGCTAGCTTCATCTTGGCTCTCCCCCTTTGGTGCAACCAACTCTCGGTCCTTGCTTCCCACCCCAGCTTCACAAGCTTTGCAGAGTGACTCCCAAGCGACCCTTGGTTCTTCTGCACCCTTTAGGACTGGCTCAAGATAAGCGTCCACATTTTCCGCCAAAATTCTCAGGACACGCTGCTTCAATTCACTTTGAACTGCAGCCTTCTTCCCCTGTGCTTGTACAGCAACAGGTTGTGGAGTTTGTACTAAGTCCCATAATTGCTCTCCCACCAGCAAAAATTCCATTGCAAATGACCATTCTAGCCAGTTTTGGCTATTCAGTTTCTGCAAGAACAGAGCCATCTTTAATCCCAAGCTGCAGCTTCAGCTACAAACTGGGAAATCCAATAGTCTGTTTACAAGCTGCTTGCACTTGGCAGTCAGCCCAGCTGCCTGGAAATTTCCCTTCCACAGAGAATCTGTAAACAATAAGCCTTCGCTGCAATCCAACAGCAATCAGCAAGCTGCGCTCTTCTTGGAAAGTCCCCTTTCCAACAGTTTGTTTACAACAAGCGTCGCTGAAAAACACCCAGCCTTGCTTTCGTTTTTGAAGCTTCTTTTCTCTCTATGCTTTTTAAACTAACCAGTTCATAAATTTAGCTCAAAAAGTACTCACGACTAGTCGCATAGCAACGGAACTTCTTATCAGCTCTGGAATGTGAAGTATGTGGCCTCTCCGCTGTGTTTTATCCAAAACAGGAGCCTTTTTTTCTCAGGGAACCGAAGACTTTTCAATTCGCGTTCACCATCCAGCCATAAATCAGCATTGCAGAGGTCCGTGGATTGCTGCTTATCAGCAAAAAAACATCTCCAACATGGTGCTCAGCCGTCTTGTTGTTGCAACCATCGGGCTCTGCTACCAATTGTTGGTTTGCAAGCCCCCTCCATAGAGGCTGGCCCCTCTCACTGTCCTCGGAGCTTGCTTACCGGTAACCTCCTCTGGCTGATATCCAGACAGACCAGGGAGATTTTGATAGGCTACATTTTCCCAAGCATGGGCTAAATGCACAACCCCTCCCTCCTGCTTCCGCAGGGGAAAGAAAATAAGTCAGAAATCTATTTACATGATGTTTATTTCTGACATTACAGCACTAGAGAAAAACACGTCCTTTCAGTTCAGTTCTTCCAGCAAGTCTGATAAACTTCCTGAACATGTGCACACAGAAGGTTTCAAGTTACACTCTTCACAAAGACTTATCCAGCCTGTGAACGTCCTGGGAAAATCTTCTTTCCCACAGATAAGCGCATCATGTGGTGTCAACAATCTGGCTGTCTACAGCGGTGATGTTTCCATATACTGACACCTAGTTGATCTAGGTTGGTTTGAACGGGTCCAAGCCGGTTGGAACCTGTTCAGACTGGTTTGCTTTGGCCCAGACTGCTTGGAACTGGCTCAGACTTGTTTGAACATGTCTAGGCCTGTTTGAACCGGTGTAGGCCAGTTTGTGCTAGTCCAAGCTGGTTTGAACAGGCTAGTTTGTCCCGGACCAAGCCTGTTTGAACAGTTCCAGACAGCTTCGAGCAGGTCCAGGCTAGTTGAAGCAGGTGCGGGTCATTTGAAACTGGCCCAAGATTTTTAGAACAGGTCCAGGCTGGTTGGAACCGGTCCAAGCCGGTTCAAACCTGTTGAGACCAGCTTGAACCAGTTCAAACCGGTTTAAACCGATTGAGGCCGGTTTGAACCTGTCTTGGCCAGTTTCAACTGGTATAGGCCGGTTTGAAATGGCCCAAGCCAGTTTGAGCAGTTCCAAGTGGGTTGGAACCGGCCCAGACAGGTTGGAGCAGATCCAGGCCAGTTGGAGCAGGTGCAGGTCATTTGAAACTGGCCCAAGCTGGTTAGAACAGGTCTAGGCCGGTTGGAAGCTGTTGAGACCGATTGGACCCAGTCCAAGCTGGTCCAAGCTGGTTTGAACTGGTCTAGGCCGGTTTGAAACGGTCTAGGGCGGTTTGTGCTGGTCCAAGCCAGTTTGAACCGGCCTAAGCCAGTTTGAGCAGTTCCAAGTGGGTTGGAAATGGCCCAGTCAGGTTGGATCAGGTCCAGGCCAGTTGGAGCAGGTGCAGGTCATTTGAATCTGGCCCAAGCTGGTTAGAAACGGTCCAGGCCGGTTCAAAGAGGACTATGTCGCTTTGAACCAGTCCAGACCAGTCGGAACCAGTTCATACAAGTTTGGTCATGCCAAAGCCGGTTGGAACCAGCCCAAACCAGTTGGAAAAGGTCCAGGCTGGTTCCAACTTGCCCAGACCAGTTTAAACTGGCCTAGACTGGTTGGAAATACTTCATGCTGGTTGCAAAGGGTCTAGGCTGGTTTGAACCAGTCGAAACTGGTTTGAACTGGTCTAGGCCTGTTTCAACCGATCTAGGGCGGTTTGTGCTGGTTTAAGCCAGTTTGGCAGGTCCAAACCGGGTTGAACCGGTCTAGACCGGTTTGTGCAGGTCCAAGGCGGTTTGTGCTGGTCCAAGCCAGTTTGTACCGGTCTATGCCAGTTTATGCCGGCCCAAGCCACTTTGAACAGGTCCAGGTTGGTTTGAGCCAGCCCAAACCAGTTTGAACAGTTCCAGACAGCTTCGAGCAGCTCCACGCCAGTTGGAGCAGATGCAGGTCATTTGAAACTTGCCCAAGCTGGTTAGAATTTGGAAGTAGCTCAGACTGGTTGCAACAGGTCTAGGCTGATTTGAACCGGTCAATGCTGATTTGTGCCGGTCCAAGCTGGTTCGAATCGGTCTAGGCTGGTTTTTGCTGGTCTCAGCCGGTAAAGGATTCCGGGGGGCGTGGCCCTGTCTGAAGCCTATGGAGGCCAGGGCCCAAGGCACGCCCCCGAGTGGTGACCCCGGGGGAGTGCCTAGTTGATGTGCATCAGCAGGGCTCCCCCTGTTGGTGTTAACCCTTCCGGGTCTTCAAGCAAGCAGGCCGAAGCCAGATAGTCGGATAAAACGAATGCCTAAGCCAATTTCATCACCTGTAACCAATAAAGTTGTGGGCAATTTTAGCCCATTAACCTTGAAATAACGGTGTCATGTGTCTTTATTCCTACTGGTGGGGGGCGGGAACTCGCCATGCAACCTGGCTTGGCCAATTCAGCTCACAATGCGTTCTCAAAGTCTCTGGGGTCAGTTTGACACCATAGTCCCCTGAGAAAGCCCTTTTGAAATTTGCTATCATACAGCCTAGTGGAGTGCTTGAATTACAAGCCGTTGAACACGCCCCCCACATCGCTATGTCCCTTGTGAAGTGCTACTCACCAGATTCTCAGAGATTCGCTTCCCTTTGTTCCCGATCAAAATGTAATTGCCTGATTTGGAAATGCGGTACTGAAAGGTCCACATTCAGTTCTCCGGCGCCCTGTTACCATCAATTCTGTTGGAACTGGTTCAGACTGGTTTGAACCAGCTGAAACCAGTTGGGAAAAGTCCATGTGGGTTCCAACTTGCCCAGACTGGTTGGAACTGGCTCAGACTGCTTGGAACAGGTCTAGGCTGGTTTGAACCGGTTGAAACAGGTGGATGTCATTTGAAACTGGCCCAAGCTGGTTAGATTGGGTCCAGGCCGGTTGGAACAGGTCTATGTCGCTTGGAACCAGCCCAGCCCAGTTGGAACAAGTTCATACCAGTTGGATCCAGTCCAAGCTGGTTGGAACCAGCACAAACCAGTTGTAAAAATTCCCGGTGGGTACCAACTTGCTCAGACCAGTTTGAACTGGTCCAGACTGGTTGGAACCGATCTAGGTTGGTTTGAACCGGTCCAAGCCGGTTCGAACCTGTTCGGACTGGTTTGCTTTGGCCCAGACTGCTTGGAACTGGCTCAGACTGGTTTGAACATGTCTAGGCCAGTTTGAACCGGTGTGGGCCAGTTTGTGCTGGTCCAAGCTGGTTTGAACAGGCTAGTTTGTCCCGGACCAAGCCTGTTTGAACAGTTCCAGACAGCTTCGAGCAGGTCCAGGCTAGTTGGAGCAGGTGCGGGTCATTTGAAACTGGCCCAAGATTTTTAGAACAGTTCCAGGCTGGTTGGAACCGGTCCAAGCCGGTTCAAACCTGTTGAGACCAGCTTGAACCAGTTCAAACTGGTTTAAACCGATTGAGGCCGGTTTGAACCTGTCTTGGCCAGTTTCAACTGGTATAGGCCGGTTTGAAATAGCCCAAGCCAGTTTGAGCAGTTCCAAGTGGGTTGGAACTGGCCCAGACAGGTTGGAGCAGATCCAGGCCAGTTGGAGCAGGTGCAGGTCATTTGAATCTGGCCCAAGCAGGTTAGAACAGGTCTAGGCCGGTTGGAAGCTGTTGAGACCGATTGGACCCAGTCCAAGCTGGTGCAAGCTGGTTTGAACTGGTCTAGGCCGGTTTGAAACGGTCTAGGGCGGTTTGTGCTGGTCCAAGCCAGTTTGAACCGGCCTAAGCCAGTTTGAGCAGTTCCAAGTGGGTTGGAAATAGCCCAGACAGGTTGGATCAGGTCCAGGCCAGTTGGAGCAGGTGCAGGTCATTTGAAACTGGCCCAAGACGGTTAGAAAAGGTCCAGGCCGGTTCAAAGAGGACTATGTGGCTTGGAACCACTCCAGACCAGTCGGAACCAGTTCATACAAGTTGGGTCCCGCCCAAGCCGGTTGGAACCAGCCCAAACCAGTTGGAAAAGGTCCAGGCTGGTTCCAACTTGCCCAGACCAGTTTAAACTGGCCTAGACTGGTTGGAAATAGCTCATACTGTGTGATGGTCTGGGATTCCGATTCAGAGGCTGAACCAGAGCAATCCCAGCCAGCACAGGAATCCCCGCCTCCAGGGCCGGCTGAACTGGGGCAGGGCCTTGATTCTGAAGCACCTGCACCTGTGCCGGATCCTCAGGAGCAGGCCCCAGGTGGTTCAACTCTGGCTCCAGAGGTGGTTGAGGACTCAGTGCCTGCAGGTGAGTCTCCCCCTGGGCCCAGTAACCCTTTAGCCTCTCCTGAACTGCAGAGGCTCAGGGCAGAGAGGCGAAGGGAACTGGTTTCTCCCAGGAAGAGTGCTCACCTTAAGGCCAAGAGAGGCGGGTCTCCTACGGGCCGGGACCGCCCCTGGCCTCAGAACAGATAAAGGCCAGTCGGCCCGGGCCCAGGTTGTGGGAGCAACGTCGTTGTTGAGTACCTGTTCCAGCCCGGACCCAGATCTGACTCCCCAGTGCTCCTGTCCCCGCCCGGCTTCCTGCTTCGGACCTCGCCCGGCTCCTTGTGGACTTGTTCCAGGCTAGTGACCCAGGACCGGACTTTGACTACGCCAACGGTAACCTTCCGCCCCGGGATCAGCACATACTGGTTGCAACAGGTCTAGGCTGGTTTGAACCGGTCGAAGCCGTATGAACTAGTCAAGGCTGGTTTGTGCCAGTCGAAACTGGTTTGAACTGGTCTAGGCCTGTTTCAACCGATCTAGGGCGGTTTCTGCTGGTTTAAGCCAGTTTGGCGGGTCCAAACCGGTTTGAACTGGTCTAGGCCGGTTTGAGCATGTCTAGGCCACTTTGAACTGGTCTAGGCCGCTTTGTGCTTGTCCAAGTGGGTTTGAACCGGCCAAGGCTGGCTTGAACTGGTCGAGGTTGGTTTGTGCCAGTCCAAACGGGTTTGAACCGGTCTAGGCCAGTTTGTGCCGGTCCAAGCCGCTTTGAACAGGTCTAGGCTGGTTTGAGCCAGCCCTAACCAGTTTCAACAGTTCCAGACAGCTTCAAGCAGCTCCACGCCAGTTGGAGCAGGTGCAGGTCATTTGAAACTTGCCCAAGCTGGTTAGAATTTGGAAGTAGCTCAGACTGGTTGCAACAGGTCTAGGCTGATTTGAACCGGTCAATGCCGATTTGTGCCGGTCCAAGCTGGTTCGAATCGGTCTAGGCTGGTTTTTGCTAGTCTCAGCCGGTAAAGGATTCTGGGGGGCGTGGCCCTGTCTGAAGCCTATGGAGGCCAGGGCGCAAGGCACGCCCCCGAGGGGTTGACCCCGGGGGAGTGCCTAGTTGTTGTGCATCAGCAGGGCTCCCCCTGCTGGTGTTAACCCTTCCGGGTCTTCAAGCAAGCAGGCCGAAGCCAGATAGTCGGATAAGACGAATGCCTAAGCCAATACTGCTCATCACCTGTAACCAATAAAGTTGCGGCCAATTTTAGCCCATTAACCTTGAAATAATGGTGTCATGTGTCTCTATTCCTACTGGTGGGAGGCGGGAACTCGCCACGCAACCTGGCTTGGCCAATTCAGCTCACAATGTCCAGGACAGTTGGAACAGGTCTATGCCGCTTGGAACCAGACCAGCCCAGTTGGAACAAGTTCATACAAGTTGGATCCAGTGCAAGCTGGTTGGAACCAGCACAAACCAGTTGGCAAAGTTCCCAACGGGTACCAACTTGCCCAGACCAGTTTGAACTGGTCCAAACTGGTTGGAACCGATCTAGGTTGGTTTGAACCGGTCCAAGCCGGTTGGAACCTCATCAGACTGGTTTGCTTTGGCCCAGACTGCTTGGAACTGGCTCAGACTGGTTTGAACATGTCTAGGCCAGTTTGAACCGGTGTAGGCCAGTTTGTGCTAGTCCAAGCTGGTTTGAACAGGCTAGTTTGTCCCGGACCAAGCCTGTTTGAACAGTTCCAGACAGCTTCAAGCAGGTCCAGGCTAGTTGGAGCAGGTGCGGGTCATTTGAAACTGGCCCAAGATTTTTAGAACAGGTCCAGGCTGGTTGGAACCGGTCCAAGCCGGTTCAAACCTGTTGAGACCAGCTTGAACCAGTCCAAACCAGTTTAAACCGATTGAGGCCGGTTTGAACCTGTCTTGTCCAGTTTCAACTGGTATAGGCCGGTTTGAAATGGCCCAAGCCAGTTTGAGCAGTTCCAAGTGGGTTGGAACTGGCCCAGACAGGTTGGAGCAGATCCAGGCCAGTTGGAGCAGGTGCAGGTCATTTGAAACTGGCCCAAGCTGGTTAGAACAGGTCTAGGCCGGTTCAAAGAGGACTATGTGGCTTGGAACCGGTCGAGACCAGTCGGAACCAGTTCATACAAGTTGGGTCCCGCCAAAGCCGGTTGGAACCAGCCCAAACCAGTTGGAAAAGGTCCAGGCTGGTTCCAACTTGCCCAGACCAGTTTAAACTGGCCTAGACTGCTTGGAAATAGCTCATACTGGTTGCAACAGGTCTAGGCTGGTTTGAACCAGTCGAAACTGGTTTGAACTGGCCTAGGCCTGTTTCAACCGATCTAGGGCGGTTTGTGCTGGTTTAAGCCATTTTGGCAGGTCCAAACCGGGTTGAACTGGTCTAGACCGGTTTGAGCATGTTTAGGCCACTTTGAACTGGTCTAGGCCGCTTTGTGCTTGTCCAAGTGGGTTTGAACCGGCCAAGGCTGGCTTGAACTGGTCGAGGTTGGTTTGTGCCAGTCCAAACCGGTTTGAACCAGTCTATACCAGTTTGTGCAGGTCCAAGGTGGTTTGTGCTGCTCCAAGCCAGTTTGAACCAGTCTTAGCCAGTTTATGCCGGTCCAAGCCGCTTTGAACAGGTCTAGGCTGGTTTGAGCCAGCCCAAACCAGTTTGAACAGTTCCAGACAGCTTCGAGCAGCTCCACGCCAGTTGGAGCAGGTGCAGGTCATTTGAAACTTGCCCAAGCTGGTTAGAATTTGGAAGTAGCTCAGACTGGTTGCAACAGGTCTAGGCTGATTTGAACCGGTCAATGCCAATTTGTGCCGGCCCAAGCTGGTTCGAATTGGTCTAGGCTGGTTTTTGCTGGTCTCAGCCGGTAAAGGATTCTGGGGGGCATGGCCCTGTCCGAAGCCTATGGAGGCCAGGGCCCAAGGCACGCCCCCGAGTGGTGACCCCGGGGGAGTGCCTAGTTGTTGTGCATCAGCAGGGCTCCCCCTGCTGGTGTTAACCCTTCCGGGTCTTCAAGCAAGCAGGCCGAAGCCAGATAGTTGGATACTGCTCATCACCTGTAACCGATAAAGTTGCGGCCAATTTTAGCCCATTAACCTTGAAATAACGGTGTCATGTGTCTTTATTCCTACTGGTGGGGGGCGGGAACTCGCCACGCAACCTGGCTTGGCCAATTCAGCTCACAATGCGTTCTCAAAGTCTCTGGGGTCAGTTTGACACCACAGTCCCCTGAGAAAGCCCTTTTGAAATTTGCTATCATACAGTCTAGTGGAGTGCTTGAATTACAAGCCGTTGAACACGCCCCCCGCATCGTTATGTCCCTTGTGAAGTGCTACTCACTAGATTCTCAAAGATTCGCTACCCTTTGTTCCCGATCAAAATGCAGTCACCTGATTTGGAAATGCGGTAGTGAAAGGTCCACATTCAGTTCCCCGGCGCCCTGTTACCATCAATTCTGTTGTAACCGGTTCAGACTGGTTTGAACCAGCTGAAACCAGTTGGGAAAAGTCCATGTGGGTTCCAACTTGCCCAGACTGATTGGAGCTGGCTCAGACTGCTTGGAACAGGTCTAGGCTGGTTTGAACCGGTTGAAATAGGTGGATGTCATTTGAAACTGGCCCAAGCTGGTTAGATTGGGTACAGACTGGTTGGAACAGGTCTATGTCGCTTGGAACCAGCCCAGCCCAGTTGGAACAATTTCATACCAGTTGGATCCCGTCCAAGCTGGTTGGAACCAGCACAAACCAGTTGGAAAAATTCCCGGTGGTTACCAACTTGCCCAGACCAGTTTAAACTGGCCTAGACTGGTTGGAAATAGCTCATACTGGTTGCAACAGGTCTAGGCTGGTTTGAACCGGTCGAAGCCGTATGAACTGGTCAAGGCTGTTTTGTGCCAGTCGAAGCTGGTTTGAACTGGTCTAGGCCTGTTTCAACCAATCTAGGGCGGTTTGTGCTGGTTTAAGCCAGTTTGGCAGGTGCAAACCGGTTTGAACCGGTCTAGGCTGGTTTGAGCATGTCTAGGCCACTTTGAACTGGTCTAGGCCACTTTGTGCTTGTCCAAGTGGGTTTGAACTGGCCGAGGCTGGCTTGAACTGGTCGAGGTTGGTTTGTGCCAGTCCAAACCGGTTTGAACCGGTCTAGGCCAGTTTGTGCAGGTCCAAGGCGGTTTGTGCTGGTCCAAGCCAGTTTGAACCGGTCTATGCCAGTTTATGCCGGTCCAAGCCGCTTTGAACAGGTCTAGGCTGGTTTGAGCCAGCATGAACCGGTCTAGGCCAGTATGAACCGGTCTAGGCAGGTTTGTGCCAGTCCAGCTTGGACTAGGCTGGTTTGAACCGGTCCAAGCTGGTTGGAACTGGTCTACGCCTGTTTGAACCAGACTAGGCCAGTTGGTGCCGGTCCAAGCCGGTTTGAGCTGGTCTAGGCCGGTTTGAACTGGTCCAGGCTGGTTTCTGCCGGTCTGAGCCGGTTTGAAGAGGTCTAGGCCGGTTGGAACAGCTCTGTGTCACTTGGAAGCAGCCCAGACCTGCTGGGACCCCTTCATACTGGTTGGATCCAGCACAAGCCAGTAGGAACCAGCCCAAAGCAGTTTGAAAAAGTCCAGGCGGATTCTAAGTTCCCAAGGCCAGTTTGAATTGGCCCAGACTGCTTGGAACTGGCTCAGACTGGTTTGAACAGGTCTAGGCTGGTTTGAACCGGTCCAAGCCGGGTGGAACAGGTCCAAGCCGGTTTAAACCAGCTGAAACCAATTGGGAAATGTCCAGGTGGGATCCAACTTGCCCACACCAGTTTGAACTGGCCCAGACTGGTTGGAAGTGGCTCAGACTGCTTAGAACTGGTCTAGGCTGGTTTGAACCGGTCCAAGGCGGTTGAAACAGGTCCAAGCCGGTTGGAACCAGTCTAGGCCAGTTTGAAATGGTCTAGGCTGGTTTGAAATGGCCCAAGCCAGTTTGAGCAGTTCCAAGTGGGTTGGAACTGGCCCAGACAGGTTGGAGCGGATCCAGGCCAGTTGGAGCAGGTGCAGGTCATTTGAAACTGAATTTGAGCGGTTCAAACCAGCCTAGACCTGTTCAAACCGGCTTGGACCAGCACAAATCAGCTTGGACTCGTTCAAACCAGTCTAGACCTGTTCCAACCAGTCTGAGCTAGTTCCAACCAGTCTGGGCCAGTGATTCCAACTGGTCTGGGCTGCTTCCAAGAAACATAGACCTGTTCCAACCAGCCTGGACCTGTCGTAACCAGCTTGGGCCAGTTTCAAATGACCTGCACCTGCTCCAACTGGCCTGGACCTGATCCAACCTGTCTGGGCCAGTTCCAACCCACTTGGAACTGTTCAAACCGGCTTAGACCAGTACAAAACTGCCTCGACCAGTTCAAACTGGCTTGGACCCGCAGAAACCGGCCTAGACCGGTTCAAACTGGCCTAGACTGGTTCCAACCAGCTTGGACCTGTTTCAGCCGACTTTGACTGGTTCAAACCAGCCTAGACCTGTTCCAACCAGTCTGGGCCAGTTCCAAGTGGTCTGTGCAAGTTGGAACCCGCCTGGACCTTTTGCAACTGCGTTGGGCTGGTTCCAACCGGCGTGGACCGGACCCAACAGGTATGAATTGGTTCCAGTTGATGTGCATCAGCAGGGCTCCCCCTGCTGGTGTTAACCCTTCCGGGCTTTCAAGCAAGCAGTTGGAAAATGTCCAGGTGGGTTCCAACTTGCCTAGGCCAGTTGGAACAGGCCCAGACTGGTTGGAACAGGTCGAGGCTGGTTTGAACCAGTCTAGGTCAGTATGAACCGGTCTAGGCCAGTTTGTGCCGGTCCAAGCCGGTTTGAACCGGTCAAGTCAGGTTTGTACCGGTCTAGGCCGGTTTGAACAGTTACAAGTGGGTTGGACCTGTGTGATGGCCTGGGATTCCGATTCTGAGGATGAACCAGAGGAATCCCAGCCTGCACAGGAGTCCCCGCCTCCAGGGCCGGCTGAACTGGGGCAAGGCCTAGATGCTGAAGAGCCTGCACCTGTGACAGAGCATCAGGAGCTGGCCCCAGGTGAAGCCCTTCTGGCCCCAGAGGGGCTTGACGACTCAGTGGCCACAGGTGAGCCTCCTCCAGGGCCCAGTAACCCTTCGGCCTCTCCTGATCTGCAGAGGCTTAGGGCAGAGAGGCGAAGGGAACTGGTTGCCCCCAGGAGGAGTGCTCGCCTTAAGGCCAGAGGAGGCGGGGCTCCTGGGGGTCGGGACCGCCCCCGGCCTTAGAAGAGGATAAAAGCCCAGTCAGCCTGGCCCCAGGTTGCGGGAGCAACGTCGTTGTTGGCTTTGGACCTTCCTGTGTTCCTGATCCCTGCTTGGCCTCCTGTTCCTGACTATCCGGTGTTCCAGTTCCCAGCTCGGCCTCCTGTTCCAGCGTACCTGTTCCCCGCCCGGCTCCCCGTCTTGGACCTCGCCCCTCTTCGTGTGGACTCTGCTTACACCCACGGTACCTTCCCCCGGGACCAGCACAGTTTGCTCCCGCCTCACCCGCACTCCCCCTTCGTTGGGGTGCGTTCGGGAAGAGCCAGAGGCCATGGCTGACCAGGCGGCTGCGCTGGTGGCATTGGCCCAGGAAAACCAGGCCTTGACCCACACCGTTCAGCAGCTAAGCGATGTGGTTGCGGCGCTTCAGCAGCGGTTGGAAGCCTTTCCAGATCCTGGGGCCGACGCCCTAGCTCCAGGCAAGTACCCAGTGGCCTTGCCAGAGAAATTTGATGGGACCCAGGCCAGTTTTCCCATGTTCCTCGCCCAGGCCAAGTTGTACATTCAGGGGCGAGCCCGGAACTTCCCTGACGACCGCACCAAGGTGCATTTTTTAATCAGTTTGTTAAAGGACCAGGCGGCCAAGTGGGCTTTGCCACTGCTCCGGCAAGACTCTCCTTTGCTAACGGACTATGTGGGGTTTTGTAACCACTTAGAGACTGCGTTTGGTAACCCACTGAAGGAGAGCCAAGCCAATCGGGCGATTCGTCGGTTGAGACAGGACAAGTCCACAGCCGCCGCCTACGCCACAGAATTTCGGCTGTTGGCACAAGACTTGTCTTGGAATGACTCTGCACTACGGGACCAGTATCTTGAGGGACTGTCGGACGAGATACTGGACCAGTTGGCCATGATGGATCATCCCACCACACTGGATACCCTCATTCAGCGGAGCCTGCAGATAGACGATCGGTTGGAGGACCGTCGCCAGACCCGGGACCGCCAGCACTCCCGACTCCTGGCGCCAGTCCTTCCCAGCAGGTCCACGCCCACAGCCGAGTTACCAGTCAAGCCAACGCCGCTCGGGGCTGCGCGACCTCGGCTCTCCCCCTCGGAGAAGTCGCGGCGTCGGGAGGGGAACCTGTGCCTTTACTGCGGTGGGGGTGGACATTACGCCCGTTCCTGTCCCGAGAAGCTACCAGTCGCAGGGAAACCGCCAACCTCGGTAGTCGAAGGCCCTAGCAACGTGGGGTCCCAAACCATGCAAGAAGGGCCCTCACCAGTAGAATTGCGACATCTCATGGTACCGGTGCGTCTCTACCCTCCAGGTGGGCCCTGGATTCTTACCCACGCTTTGGTAGATTCGGGGGCAACCCGCTCCTATATGGACGCTGCCTTTGCCGCGCATCATCAGGTGCCACTTCAGAACAAACCAGAACCGGTACAGGTGGAGGCAATTGACGGACGGCTCCTGCGTTCGGGTGCCGTCACTCGGGAGACCCAGCCCTTGGTCCTGTGTCTCCAGCAGCACCGGGAGGTGCGAACCTTGGACATTGCCTCCATGCCCCGGTTCCCCCTGGTGCTCGGAATGGACTGGCTAGAGGCTCACAACGTTCAGATTGACTGGGTCAAACGGACCGTACACTTCCCAGATCCATGTTCCCATGCTCAGTCGCAGATGCTAGCGGCCGCACCCACGGAGGAGGCAGCACCCACGCTCCCAGCCGTGTACCGGGACTACCAAGACGTGTTCGAGGAACGGGGGGCAGACCAGCTGCCGCCGCATCGGTCTTTTGACTGCGGCATAGACCTCCAGCCCGGAGCGCCCCTACCGGTGAGTCGCTTATACTCTCTAACAGAGCCAGAGCGCGAGGCTTTGCAGGACTTCTTGCGCAAGAACCTGGAGCGTGGGTTCATTAGGCCTTCCACCTCGCCTACTGCGGCACCAGTGCTCTTTGTTAAGAAGAAATGTGGGGAACTCCGTCCTTGCCATGATTACCGAGCCCTGAACAAAATCACCATCCCAGACCGGTACCCCTTGCCCCTTATTTCGGAGTTGCTGGAGCGGGTGCAAGGGGCACAGGTGTTCACCAAGCTGGACCTCCGGGGGGCCTACAACTTGATTCGGATCCGAGCCGGGGATGAGTGGAAGACAGCGTTTGGGACCCGGTACGGGCAGTTCGAATACTTGGTTATGCCTTTTGGTTTATGCAACGCGCCTGCTGTGTTCCAACGCTACATCAACCACGTGTTCCAGGATTTGTTAGATAAGTACGTGGTGGTGTACTTGGATGACATACTGGTTTACTCCCGTGACCCGGCTCGCCATGAGGGACATGTCCGGACCGTGCTGCAGCGCTTGCGTGAGCACCGTTTGTACGCAAAGCTCAGCAAGTGCGAGTTCCATCAGCGGACTGTGGACTTCCTTGGTCACCGGCTCTCTCCAGATGGGGTGCAGATGGACCCTGGGAAGGTGGCAGCGGTTCGAGAATGGGCGGCACCCCGGAACCGCAAGGACCTACAGCGTTTCCTGGGGTTCGCCAACTACTACCGGACCTTCATCGCAGATTATGCTCATCGCACCACCCCGTTGACCCGGCTACTGCGCCCAAAGACGCCGTTTTCCTGGGACGAGGAGGCAGAGGAGGCGTTCCAGGGGTTGAAGGCCTGTTTCCAGAGGGCGCCGATCTTACAACATCCTGACCCCTCTCGACCCTTTGTGGTGGAGACCGACGCCTCCAGTACGGCTCTCGGTGCCGTCTTGTCTCAACAGAATGGACCTGAAGCGCCACTCTTGCCCTGTGCCTTCTATTCCCGCCAGCTCCTACCAGCGGAGCGTAACTATACTGTGTGGGAGCGGGAACTACTGGCCATCAAGGTGGCCTTTGAGGTCTGGCGCCACCATCTTGAGGGGGCACGACATCCGGTGGAGGTGAGAACCGACCACCGGAATCTGGAGTACCTCCAGACCACCCGCAAGCTGAACCAAAGACAGATCCGGTGGGCATTGTTCTTTTCCCGGTTCCAGTTCCGGATCCGCTATATCCCTAGCTCTCAGAACCAGAAGGCAGATGCCCTGTCCCGGAAACCTGAAGACAACGCAGACACGGTACAGCAAGCAGAACCCACCACGATCCTACCTCCAGCTGCGTTCCTGGCCACCCAGGAGGCGGAACCACTGCAGGCTCGGGTGCGGGAACAGCAGCGGGTCGACGCTTGGGCCCAGGAACGACTCCGGGAGCTGGCTGAAGGGTCCAGCCCACAGTATCCGGGGCTGGTCCTGCATCAGGGCCTTCTGCTGCACCACGGCCGTCTGTACATCCCGCCAGGGCCACTGCGGCTGGAGGTTCTCCGGATGGCCCATGATGCCCCAGCAGCGGGGCACTTTGGACGGTATCGGACCACCCATCTGGTCAGCCGTGAGTTTTGGTGGCCCCGCCTGAAGGCCGACGTGGCTCGCTACGTTGCTGGTTGTGATGTCTGCCGGCGCGCCAAGGGTCCTACCGGGCGACCCCCCGGCCTACTTCAGCCATTGCCAGTTCCACCGCGCCCTTGGCACACGGTTTCGTTGGACTTTGTAGTGGACTTACCCCCGTCTCGTGGCTGTACCTGCCTTCTAGTGTTCTCCGACCATTTCACCAAGATGGTGCACTGCACCCCCTGCCCATCTGTACCCACAGCCAAGGAAACCGCTCAGCTGTACCTTCAGCATGTCTTCCGCCTGCATGGCCTACCAGAGCGCGTGGTGTCCGACCGGGGCGTTCAGTTCACATCCCGGTTCTGGCGAGCATTACACCAGACCCTCGGGACAGAGGTCTGCCTCTCGTCAGCCTACCACCCACAGACCGATGGCCAGACGGAACGGGCGAACGCGGTGCTGGAGCAGTACCTCCGGTGTTACTGCAGCTACCAGCAGGATGACTGGGTCGACCACCTGGCATTGGCGGAGTTCGCCTACAACAACGCGGTGAATGCATCCACCCAGCAGACCCCGTTCCAGGCCAGTTACGGTTATCATCCACGGCTGTTTCCAGATGTGCTGCCGGCATCCGCGGTCCCGGCGGTGACGGAGTGGCTTCAAGAGCTCCAGTCCCAGCAACAGCTTTTGGTGGAGCAACTGCACCAGGCCAAGGAAGCGTACAAAGCCCAGGCCGACCGCCACCGCCAGGTGGGGCCGGAACTTCGCGTCGGTGACCTGGTTTGGCTCTCCACTCGCCACCTCCACCCCTCTCGACCTTCGCGGAAGTTGGACGCCCGCTTCACCGGCCCGTTCCCTATCGTGGACCAAGTCTCTCCTGTAGCATTCCGTCTCCGGTTACCCGCAACCCTGAAGGTTCACCCGGTCTTCCACAGGTCCCTGCTGAGTCCGGTGGCCCCACCCGACGAGTTCCACCCGAACCGTCCCCGTCCGCAGCCAGTGTTGGTTCAGGGAGAGCCTGAGTATGAGGTGGAACGCATCCTGGACTCCCGATACCGCAGGGGAAAGCTGCAGTATCTCATTGACTGGAAGGGGTATGGACCGGAGGACCGTTCCTGGGAACCAGCGGCCAACGTCCACGCACCTGCCTGCCTCCGAGAGTTCCATGCGACGTACCCCGGCAAGCCGGGTCCGGACCCTCGGTTGAGGGGGGGGCCTGGGAGGGGGGATGGTGTGATGGCCTGGGATTCCGATTCTGAGGATGAACCAGAGGAATCCCAGCCTGCACAGGAGTCCCCGCCTCCAGGGCCGGCTGAACTGGGGCAAGGCCTAGATGCTGAAGAGCCTGCACCTGTGACAGAGCATCAGGAGCTGGCCCCAGGTGAAGCCCTTCTGGCCCCAGAGGGGCTTGACGACTCAGTGGCCACAGGTGAGCCTCCTCCAGGGCCCAGTAACCCTTCGGCCTCTCCTGATCTGCAGAGGCTTAGGGCAGAGAGGCGAAGGGAACTGGTTGCCCCCAGGAGGAGTGCTCGCCTTAAGGCCAGAGGAGGCGGGGCTCCTGGGGGTCGGGACCGCCCCCGGCCTTAGAAGAGGATAAAAGCCCAGTCAGCCTGGCCCCAGGTTGCGGGAGCAACGTCGTTGTTGGCTTTGGACCTTCCTGTGTTCCTGATCCCTGCTTGGCCTCCTGTTCCTGACTATCCGGTGTTCCAGTTCCCAGCTCGGCCTCCTGTTCCAGCGTACCTGTTCCCCGCCCGGCTCCCCGTCTTGGACCTCGCCCCTCTTCGTGTGGACTCTGCTTACACCCACGGTACCTTCCCCCGGGACCAGCACAACCTGTTTCAACCGACTTGGACCAGTTCAAACCAGCCTAGACCTGTTCCAACCAGTCTGAGCCAGTTCTAACCAGTCTGGGTCAGTTCAAACTGGTGTGGGCAAGTTGGAACCCGCATGGACTTTTCCCAACTGGTTTCAGCTGGTTCAAACTGGATTGGACCGGTTCCAACCCATCTAAACCAGTTCCAACCGGTTTGGACCTGTACCAGCCAGCTTGGACTGGTTCAAACCAGCCTAGACCTGTTCAAACCAGTCTGAGCCAGCAATAAAACCCTTTCCGCAACCCCAAGAGTGCCAGATTGGAGGGAGGACCCTCACTCATCAGTTTCTTTATGTACCAGAATGTCCCATTCCCCTTTTGGGACATGATTTTCTATCTAAAATTCAAGCTCAAATAGCCTTCACGCCTAAAGGGGCAGAATTGAAATTACCACGAATTGTTGTAGTTCTAAAGCCAGGTGCAAGCAGAACTGCGCATGCGTCGGCGTGGGTAGATGCACACCCGTCTCGCTCTTGGGACTTTACTAATTAAAAGCCTGAAAAACAAATAACTCTCTGCAAACTGATAGCTGAGATAACTGACCGAAAACTGGGCTTAGGTCCAAGTCCTGGATTGGGGTGAGTTAGTGCTTAAAACGGTGGTTTATCTATTTATTTGGGAAAGACTTAACAAGAGGGTCAATTCTTTGAAGGAGCTGGGTGAATTGATTCAGCATTCGGAAGCAAATGTTCGCGCTGATAGGAGAGATGAGAAGAATGACTGCTACAGTAGAAAAAGTTATGAAAATAGCAGAGTATGCAAAAGAGGTAGCTGATGCAAACGTAAACAAAATAGAATCTCTGACAAAAAGGATTTCACAAATGAACGATAGACTGTGCAGAAGGAATTTAAAATTCGCTGGTATTTCTGAAGATATTGGGAATACGGACCTGGAAAAGGAGATGTTACAATGGCTCAAAGAACAAGGAATTGAAATTGAGCAGAATGAAATTGAGAGAGTGCGTCGGGTGTTCACATCACGAGGAGTCTCTGGACTTCCCAGGGTTGTAATTATGGCATTCACAAGAGAGAAGGTAAGAGATCAAATTTATAAATCACTCCGGCAGAAAGCAGACCTGCCGTTTAAACAGCAAAAGGTCATAGTGAGACAAGACTTTTCTCAGGAAACGCTTCAAGACAGGAAAAGTATGCAGCGGTTTGGACAAGCTCTCTACAATCACAAAATCCTCTTTACCTGGTCCTACCCTGCTACACTGTTGTTTTTAAAGACAGCAGGAAATATTCTGCTAAGAACCCTGGTGAAGCAAAAAAAATGCTAGCTGATTTAGGAGTTGGACTACAAGGACAGACTGAGCAAGAACTCTCATGTTCGGAAGAATTACAGGTAGACCAACAGGGAGGGTCAAGTGAAGAATCTCAAGAATCTCCAGTGCAGAGACAAGAGAATAAAAGAAGACAGAAGTCGAGAGGCGAATGAAACAGCAAGAAATAATATATACTAGAGACATCTAAAATGGTCTTTTGTAAATATATATATGTTGCTTTTTTCTGATATAAACTTTCCAAGAGCGAAGGGAGAGGAGTGTGGTTCTCCAAGATACCATGAGACAGGGATCATGGAGATCCCTAGCTGAGTCTCAGGGGGGAATTGAATGGGCCAGAATTGAAAATATCATATATGTACACAGAGGGATTCAAAAAACAAACAGTAGCTGGGATAATGGATAGATCTTTAAAGGTTTTATCTTTAAATGTTAACGGGCTGGCCTCAAACACCAAACGCTACAGGGTACTGACACTGGCAAAGAAAACGAAAGTGGATATACTATGCCTTCAGGAGACTCCTAGAGCCGAAGCAAACAATAGACCTTTGTTATGCTCTCAGCAATGGGGCCTAATAGCAGAATCGAAAGCGACGAACAAGGCTAGAGGGGTCGCTATACTATGTAATGCAAATCTTAGGCCAGAGGTTCTGAGCCGGAAAAAAGATAATGATGGTAGATTTATATTCTTAAAAATTAAAGTGTCACAAAAAAATATTTACAATAGCTAATATATACAGCACTAACACCAGACAGAAAAAAATTATAAAGAAAACCTTGAATAGACTGCAGTTTTACGTTGAAGGGGAAGTTATCGTTACAGCAGACTTTAATTGGAATATAAAGAACGATAGTCTTTTCAGATTATCTAAATGGGGATTAAAGGATGTTTTTGAGAGAGGAAACCCCAACACCAAACCTACCTTCTTCTCCAACAGACATAAGACTTTCTCTTATATTGACTACGTGCTAATTAAAGAAGGGAATGAAATCGGTGTTAGAACGGCAAGAACTATGGGAATATGGATTTCAGACCATGCTCCACTATTTGTGGAGCTGGGACTGGAAGTGGATGGAAAAAGTAGGAGATGGCGGTACAATAACCTAAAAAGAGATTGACAGGGAATATATTAGAAAACAAATTGGTTCGTATATTAAAGAAAACAATAGTTCAGCCGAGATCCCGGTAGTATGGGACGCTTTCAAAGCTGTTATAAGAGGACATTGTATCCTGAAAGAGATTGCGATTAAGAAGGATTGGTACTTGGGGAGACAGGAAAAAATTAAAGAGATTGAAATCTTGCAACAGGTTACATTTCTAAGGAGGAGACAGGAGCAGTTGAGAAAGTTAAAACAGGAATTGGATGAGCCGGATAAAGTTGGAAGAGAGATAATATGATCAAAAATGGTTTTCAGAGAACCTCAATAGGATCATATAAGAGACTGGCAAACTATTTAAAGAAAAGGAGGGATAAACAGAGGGTGAAGGCCATTAAGACCAGAAGGAAAATACTTACACAAAGCTCTAGAGAAATAAGGAAAGAATTTGCAGAATTCTATTAATCTTTATATAAAGAAGATAATAAAAATATAAGTAGGGAAAGTTTAGGGTTTAAAATTGAAGAAAGTGATAGATTAAGACTGAAGGAGGAAATTTCTCTGGAAGAAATAGAGAATGTAGTTAAATCATTTAAAAGTAAGAAATCCGCAGGATTAGATGGAATTACGGCAGACTTTTATAAAGAAACAATTGATATCCTGGGCTCAGAACTGAAAAAAGAATTTAATAATATCTTAGAAGGGGGGAAAGCCCCAGATACTTGGAAACTAGCGGAAATAGTAGTAATTGAAAAACCACAAAATGACCTTACAGAGGTGGGGTCATACAGACCAATTAGCCTATTAAATCAAGACTATAAGATATTTACAAAGATCCTGGCAAGGCGACTGGAAAAGGTACTACCTAAAATAATAGAGGAAGATCAATATGGATTTGTTAAGGGAAGATACATAGGCCATCATATAAGAAATGTGTTTTAATAAATACATTTAATAAATATATTTTTTATTTTTTATTTTTTTTATTTTTATTTTTTATTTTTTATTTTTTTTTTTTTATTTTATTTTTTTGTTTTAATAAATACATTTATTAACAAGCAGGGTAAAAGGAAAATTGGTGGTCGGACTTCCGGGTCGGCGCCATCGCCGAATGGCGGACTCCCTCCGAGCTCCGGAGGGAGCCTGCACGGCAGGGGCTGGGTCCTACCGCACCGGCGATGCGGGGACCCTTAAAAACCACGGCCACGGGGGCCGTGGACATGGAGACTCGGCTGACACCGTTAGCGCCCTCCCGACTCGTGAAGGAGCCTTTTTAAAGGCTACGGATCGGGTGCCGGGGAGAAGCGTGGTGTTTTGAGTCCTCTGCTATCCCTGCCGTGCGAAGCCGCATGCCATTCGGCGGAGAGCGCTGGCTTCTTCCTTTGAAAATTCGGACCTAAAAGAACAACCTGTAAGTAATTGGAACTTGGACTAAAAAGAGGGACAAAAATTTTAAAAATTTCGGAGCGAGCGGGGGAGGCGCAAAAAAGGAAGTCAGCCACCCCCTCCATTGTAGAAGGGTCAAAGCAAAGGATCTGATAACTAAGATCGGAGTAACATCATTTTGGCAAGTTTTTAACCTCACGAGTGAAGAATATGAGATTGAGCTGGAGGAGGAAAGTAGAATTCGGACTTAAAAACAACCCCCCCTGGAACCCCGGGAGCGATCGATGACGGAGCTTGGAGAGGAGAAAGGCAAGTTTTGACAGCTGTCAAAGAGCTGTCAAAGCGGAAAATAAGATAGAGACTATGTTACAAGGACTTTGCTGGTTATATTTGTTATAAATTGGATACAAATTGTTTTAAATAAGGATTACAAAGTTACTAGGGCTAATGGATGCGATCTGGAAGAGAACTCAGTTTTTGCAATCCACCTAGAGGAGCCGAGGGATATTACAAGTTTTAGCTGGAAATTGGAACGGAACTGTTTATCTCCTGGGAAACTGCAGAAATGGAACATTATTATGACTACAGAGGCTACTACACCGAAGAAGACAATGGAATCATCTGTTGTGGAATGAAAGGAACTTGACGTAATGTTTTGTTTCTGAATAACAAGCCTCTGTAAAGGAACTAACTTTTGGAATTAGGACATTTGTGCAGGAAAACAGGGACAGAAAGAAATAGAAAGAGGAGTGTGATCAATAAGAACAACAAAATAACAAGAATTGGACCAAGTCAAAAGTGGGGACATTTGGGACATCCAGATTTGACAAGCTTAAGGATTATAATTTGGAGTTTTTCACTCCTGGATATAAAAATCTGGATGGAAAAAATGGGCCTCTCTTTAAGACAGAATCCTTCCATGATTGGACATTCGAAACTAAAGAGGACTGGCAAAGGACTATGATTTAGAGAGACGTGGAAATATCGGACATTGAGGAACATTGGGAACGCAACCGGGAAAAGGGGGGGTGGGAAATGTGGAATCCTTAAAGGCGTAAACTATGTTTTATTTAGGCTATATACATCTACATGGTATTCTAAAGTGGGGAACTCGTGGTGGGAATAAACCGATTTTAGGGGAATGGAAAATAATGTTTTTTTTAAAAAAAAAAAATTGGGTTAAGGATAACAAGTTTGAATTGAGGAGAAGAACTTGTTGAGATCATTTGAGAGATTTGGAATACAAGGGGGGGAGGGAAGGGGAAGTCCTGAAAGGATGTAATTGGAAAAAGATTTGAAATTGGATGTTTTATTAATTTGTAATTAATTGGAAAACTTTAATAAATATTATTAAAAAAAAAAAAAGAACATCTTCAAAAAAAAAAAAAAAAGGAAAATTGGTGGTCTTGAAATTGGATGTGTATAAGGCCTTCGACACAATTAGACATAAATTCTTACGGAATATTATGCAGGAGGTAGGATTAGGAGAGAACTCTGTCGAAGCAATCCGGGAATTGTATAGAGAAGGGAAGGCTGTGGTCAGAGTGAATGAGGGGGTTCCAGATCAATTCAATATACGAAGAGGAGTTAAACAAGGATGTTCACTCTCACCACTACTATTTGCATTGGGTATGGAGTACTTGGCAGACAGAATACGAAAATCAGTAAGGATAAAAGGGTATAAGGAAGGAAAGGAAGAAATGAAGTTAAACATGTATGCAGATGCTATCCTATTATTATTTACAAACCCCTTAGAGGATGTAAGAGAACTTATGATAATCCTGAAGGACTTTAAAGAGGAGTTGGGATTGGGATTAAATTTGGAGAAGTCTGAAATTTTAATTGGGGATGTAAATAAAGAGGAGAAGAAGAAAATTGCAAAAATGACAAAGATGGATATCAATAGGAAAAAAATTGAATACTTGGGGTAAATATTATTAAAAATAGTGCTAGGATTCCAGATGTAAATTACAAAGAAGCGTGGAGAAAGATCAAGAAGAATATAAAGTCGTGGAATAATAAGAATTTATCTATTCTAGGTAGGGTTAGAGCAGTTAAAATGTTTTGGGTACTGAAATTATTATATTTATTTCAAGTAATTACACTACCCATTAGGAAAATATGGTTCAAAACATGGAATAAGGTATTTTAAAAATGGATTTTTGGAAGTAAAAGAGTTAGAACCCCAGCCATAGTAAATTATTCATCTCAAGAAGCAATGGGATGGGGAATACTGAACTTAGAATTTTACTATGAAACGTTCCAATTGAAAAATCGAATAGATATTGGATATAAGGAAAGGATTAAATGGATAAGTCTGGAGAATGAAATAAATGAAGGAATAGGAAGAGAAGGGCTATTTAACAGAGATATTAACACGGCTTTTAAGAAGACAATAGGACCAAGGAAAACTGCGTTAGGAATCCGGAAGAACTGGAATACAAAATGGATGCCAACATACTCAAGGTGGATGCCGTTAAAATATATGTAGGAGGGTCAAAGGGAGCCTGGTTGGTGGAAGAAATTAGAAGATCAGGGATTTTATAAATTAAAAGATATGTTTGGCTCCTAAGTGGTGTGGTCCATATGCCATCTTGCTTGCAACGCCTACCACGGTGAAAGTGGCCGAGGTGACCCCCTGGATTGATCATTCTCATCTGAAGCGGTCTGAGGGTCATTGGAACTGTGAGCAGAATCCTTCGGACCCTCTGAAGTTGAAGATCACCAGGAACCCCTGCCCCTAGCCCCACCGGGAGGGGGTTAGGGCACGAGCCCCAGACACCCGGTCTGTTCTCACTGCACCGGAAGCCAGTGAGTCTACGCACACCCGAAGATTGAGGAACTGCACCGGCAGATGGGAGGATCTTTACCAGTTGAATTATCAGCCAGCCCTCAATTTGTGCCAGATTTAAATACAGACCAGCTGTACAGATAGTAGTAAGGAATGTGGATGGGCTAGGGAACATAATTGATAAGTGGGTAGAGTTGTTGGAGGATTACGGATGTCATATCCCCTTGTATTTTCATGATTGGTACATACCCGTTTGGATACAAGCATTACCAAGGCAGCTGTGCCATATACCCATATACCCTTAGAAGGGTTTTGGCCAAGACCAACCTATCATAGGAGGTAAATGCCCGGAGAACCTAAAAGAACTGTTGTCGGGTTCTCTCACCCACCACCCCAAGGTGTACTTCCTCCCACCATACTGGTCACAGTAGCCTTCTTTCCTCCCCCCCAAACCCTTTTTGAGTAGCAATAGCAGAGTGTATGCAGTGTGAATTGACCACTCCAGTTCGACCAGAACCCGGGAACCACTAAGAGGCTCTACTGGGTGTGGCTGAACGGAGGGTTGGCTCACTCTCCAGCTATGCTCTGGTCTTGGTTACCTCCAGTTCTTCTTACAGTAATAATAACTGTTCTCCTTATCTTCTTTTACGTATATAGGAAGTATTTCTTCGGAAAGACTACCCACGAGGAATTGTTGATATCCTTGGGCTCCTTGAACCCGTGGAGTTCCTTGATCATGATGAAGTTGATGTTAACCCTGATGTGCATCTTGACCTTGAGGAGACCAATGATAAAAGAAAATGTTTTTGTAAAGCATGCTAAGCAGATGTTTAAATATATGGCGAAAATGTCACCCTTTATTATGAACACCCTAGAAAGGTAGCTGACATATCCCAGGACTAATCAGGGACCCTGACATTGTCTTGGAAGGCCTACTGTATAAACAAAGTGGCCTTTTCGCGACACCTCCTTCTGAAATGAATGATACCTCCTACCGATATTTCCGGTTCTCCAGAACCACCCGGGGCTTGTGCTTTTGTTGTTATGCCTCTGGATCATGGAACACCAAATGGAAAGATTGGCCGAATGTCCAGCACCACCAACATAAAGGTTGGCTGGGAAATTACACACAGTGCACGGCTAAGTTTTGGTTGTGGGGTTCCTTCAACGCCTCTTACCAAAGCAACACCACATCCTCAGATGTGTATCCATAATTTCCCCAATATGCAGTCAACTTCACCGGACAGGGATCCATCTGCTCTGGCTGGCTGATCAAGGACTCCAATCTTTGGTTCTTGTATAATGGACTAGCCACTAATTACTACCCTGGTAATTATCAGTGTGTGGGAATAGGTGCCTTTACTTTCCCTGTGACTGTGGAGGCTTTTCCTCCTCTACCCTCTTCTTAGAAACAGAAAGAGGAGAGAAGTCCAAGGGGAACAGTGCAATGATGAGATTTTCCTGGCCTGGTCTGTGGGTGCTGTTGGTGGAGGCTTCGTTAGCATCCTCACCATCAGCATACATCCGGGAGTTGTGGCTGAACAAAACTGTGAAGCACTATTTGCCCTAACATGCAGGTTGGAGAAAACCATCAATGACACTACACATATCCTCCGACAATTGAGATTGAGGATTTGAATCAGATAGCAGCAGCTAATAGACTTGTTCTTGACTATCTTCTTGCCAAATCAGGAGGTTTTTGTAAAATAGTCCCGGAAGGCAAATGCAGAGTAAAGTTTCATGACCTCAACAACACTATTGAGGACGAGTTGTCAAAATTACAGGCCCTTATAAATGATAACCAACCCAGTCAGAATCCTTAGGAATGGATGTGGTCTTGGGTCCCAGGAGTAGGATGGTTACATAGCCTTTTGACCGCCATTGCGGTAGGAGGATTAGTCTTCCTAATACTTCTTTGCATCTCCTCTTGCTGCATATCTCTAGTCAGAGGAATGGTGGCCCGAAGCATTAAGAATCTCACTGAAACCCACATCATGGCCATATACCGAGCCCTGCCCCCTCTGGCAGAAGAAGAGCATGAGTACACTTGACTAATTCGTGAAATGCCCCCTGAAGAGATCCCCTTGAGAGACACAGTTGTCTATACCGGGGTTCAACATGAGAGTCAAGCTGGAGAAACAACTGTGACTTGTTTCTAAGCTTGAAAGGGGGGAATGTGGCAAGGCCACCTGGAAGAGTTTTACCTTTACGTTTTATGTATAACCATGTATCCTAATAATGCTTAAATTGTTAAGGCTAGAAGTGCCTAAAATCTTAAGAATCAAGATTATATGCTTGCAACATACGCTTCTGGTTTCTTGTTGAATGATTTTTTAAAAATCTTAATGATTTCTTCATGAACTTTGTTCCAAAAGCTTTTTATCTCCTTACACCCCACCATATATGGTACATTCTTCCTATCTCGGTGTTACATCTCCAGCACACATTGGTTTCTTGCTTATAGATTTTTGCCAATTCCTTGGGGCAGGGGTTAGGTACCATCGGTAGATCATTTTCATTAGATTCTCCCTTACTGTATAGCATGCTGTGAACTTGATGTCAAATTTCCACAGCTAACATTATGTTGTGGCCAAAATCCTGCGCCCACTTTATCATAACGTCCTTTAGCATCTCATCCTTGAGTTCCCATTCCAGAAGTAGATCATACATCCTAGATAGGGTCTTTTTATTAATTTGTACTAATTCCTTTTGTAAGAATGACTTCTTTTCTCCAAAACCAATTTTCTTATCCTGATTAAATATATGCACTATTAGGTGATAGTGAATCCAGCCACTACAATACTGTTTAATTTCTTCATACAATTTGATTTTTAATTGGCCCTGTTCTACCTTTATTAATTGTTGGTAAGTTGCCCAATTTGTGTCCATGTTTGTCTTTTTTACCGTTATCATCTCCACTGGGGATACCCACCAGGGTATTTTGGGCTCTAATAGTCTGTGGTACTTATCCCAGACCTTGTATAATGAAATTCTGACTATATGATTTAAAAAGTCCTTATGCACTGCCACTTTGTTGTATGTTAGGTAGGCGTGCCATCCAAACCTCGTATTCCAACCTTCTAAATCTAATATATCAGCCTTCTTCAAGAAGGTGGGGTTGTTTTAAATGATTGTTAAATGTGTTATGTTGATTTAGATTTTGTATTTGTGGGCTGGAGTGTTGTTTCAGTGCTCTTGTATTGTTTATTAGTGTGCATACATTAGTCTTGTGGCTCTTTTTAGTATGTTTTTATTATTTTAATTTATATTATGTTCTGATATTTTTATTATGAATTTTGTGCAGTGATTATTCTTATTCTGTATTTTGTGCTTCGTATACTTGGTGTTGTGAACCACCCTGAGATTCAAAATCAAAAAAATCAACAATCCAAAACAACATCAACCAGAAACACAACAACAACAAAAAGGTTTCCTACCGCTGTGTACGGAAGGTCGTGAGGGCAGCACCACTCCTCTTGGGCCATCCTGATGGCGCTGATGTTCCTGGCGCTGGTCCAGACTGGATCCCGCGGAGAGCAGAAGATGGTATCACTGCAGCACAACTCTGATGTCACGTTGCCTTGGCCTGGCGCAACTCCGGATGTTCTGTCAGGAGGAGAAAGAGGCTCCTTGAGAAACGTCCCCTCCAGACATTCCACCAGGTGTCCCAATAGCCCACCAGATGCCTCACTCACCTGGCATGCAGCTCAGGAAGTCCTGCGGGTAAGGTTCCCTGTGAACGCAGTGGAGCAGCCTCCTCAAAAAGCGCTGGACCCTGCCTTTCTTCCGATGTTTATAGGCCCGCTGCATGATGTTCAGGCAGCTCCTCCCTGTCTGCCTGAGCCCTTCTTCCTCGTGCTGCTGCATCTCTTCCAGCCCTGAGTGGCAAGGGAGAAATGTTGAGCAAGGCGGAGATACACAGGAAAAGAGCCATCCATCAACAATATGAAAACAGCCGTCAGGGGAGTTTGTGTGTGAGAGAGAGCAGTGAAGTCACATGCCAATTCTCTTTGCATGTTCATCTTGTGGCACCTCTGTCTGAACATACATCTGAGAATTTGCCTTCCCCTGAAGACCTTTCTCAGCAGAAGCATCCCTCCCTGCCCTCCGTACGTCTCACTCACATGTTCCATAGGATGCCATGTCGTGATGGTGGATGAAACTGGCATCCCGGAAAGCCAGATGACCTAGAGAGAGAAAGAGGCAAGAAAAGGGACGTCATCTCGGTGCAAAGCAAGTGGAGACAGAGGCAGCTCGGCAGGAGGACAGGTATGCTCTAGAGGTCTCCACGCTCACTCAGAGCAAGATCTGGGCGCAGATGGAGGCCTACCTAGCAGGTGGCCTGGGGACATGTCCATCCTCCCAGCCATCGTTACCAAGACGTTTCTGTCCATCCCTACCAGGGAAAAACATTGCTTGACTTACCCAGAAACAGAGCTGCCACCCTGGAGACTGATGGCAGCCTGTTGGCGGACGGCTTCGTACATGTCAAGGCAGCACTCCGAAGGATGTCCTTGCTGAAGGTCTTGCTCTGTGGGCAAAGACAAAGGAGAATTGGCATCAGAGAGGCTTGAGAGTGCGGCAGAAGAGCCTTGCAGTCCCAGAGACATGCCTGGGCAAAGCTGCCAACAAAGCAGAGGGACCTTACCAGATGCTTGGCAGCCTGGTGGAGAGCAAAGTGGAGGCTAAATTTGTTGGAACGAGCCCACCACTTCACTTGTGGGGCTAGATGGCAAAGAGCCCTCCTTGCGGCCTGCAACACAAGAAGAGAAGAGGGTTACAAATTGCGGTACATAGTCTCGTAAGCTCCTGAGAACAATCCCTCCCTCCTACTGTGTAAGTCCACCTCTTTGGCCCTCACCTTGGCCACCACGTCCTCGTCTTCGAGGTGAATGAGGACCACAACCAGTTCGTGAATGGCTTCCTCTTCTGTTGTTGTTATGGGAAGCCTTTGGTCTCTCACCCAGCCCCGAAGCAGCCCCAGATGTTCGATGGCTGATGCCCGGACGGAGGCTTCCTCCTGTAGGCAGAAAATATCAGAGGTTGTGTTTCTCAGCAGATCACATTCCTTTCTCCTGCCCACTGGGGTGTTTTGAGGCTGCTCAGCCCCCTATCCTCCTCCTGGGGGAGACTGGGGGCAGGGGTGGCTCTCCCCCTGCATTTTCCAGGCAGGCTTCCAAGAGAAGGTGCTCCAGAGGAACACCCTCCTGAAGCCAGAACATCTCCGCTGCATGCCAGTCTAAACCCCACCCTTCCTCTTCCAAAGCATTCCTCCTCCACCGGGTGTGATGTCATGTTTTCCCTAACACTCACATGGGCAGCCAGACCGCAGTAGGTTGCTGCCAGCATCTTCAGGTCTTCCTCTCCCAGCTCCCTGGAATGGTAGGCTTGGTCTACTAGCTCTATCAACTCTGGGAGGACATCGGCTTCTGCAGAAGGGAGGGAATCCAGCAGCAACAGCCGCAGAAGCGAAGGGTCCTACACAAAAGAGAGAATCTTTTCAAAGGTCTGAAAGGCCTCACGCCTTTTAGCACAGGCCCTTCAGTATTGTGCCAGCAAAAGAGTGCTGGACCATGATTAGAATCGAGATCTGTACCCCCCCCTCCCTCCCTCCCTCCCTCCCTCCCTCTGAGCATCACTTGCCATGTCAGAGTCCAGAAGCAGGGATATCCCTCTGACGCTGAGCTTCCGGACTTGCAGGTGGTCGTGTTCCAGCCAGTTGAGGAGCTGCTCCAGTGTATCTTCACAGGGATAGACCTCCAGATGGCAGCTGAGCAGCTAAAGAGGCCCAAAGAGAAAGAAACACTTCAGTGATGAGAGGCTGAGGCAGGTTCTCCTTTTACCCACCATTTGCAATTCTGCACAGAGCAAACCCACTGAAGTGAATGCACCAAAGTTTGTCATGTACATCAAATCCAATGGGTCTACTCTGAGGAGCACTAAAACAGGCAACAGTCCGTAGGCTCAAAGCAGCCCAACACTTGGCAGAAACCAAGCCAGGGCCTCCTTGCTGCACCCATTTCCTCCCGCGTCAGTCCCCCTCACCTCGATGTAGATAGCTGCCGCGACTTGTGGCATTCCGGCAAACTCCTGGTCCTCGAGAGCAGCGATGATGCTTTCCACCATGGGAGGGATCCACCAGCGGCGCTTTCCGACAGCTCTGAAATGGAGAAACAGATCTTGGTAAGGAAGGCAAAGACACCGCAGGAAGCAAACAGGGGCACAGTCCGATCCCGTGCCTTCAGCTCCATTTGCCAGACCACTGGGGAAGGTCACCGCGTTCTTCCTCTTACCTCACCATGGCAGACAACCCCTGGCTGAAAGTCTCCCGGCAGAAAAGTTGGTCAACGATGGCCGCCTCCACTTGCTCTCCAGTGGTGCCAAGAAGGAGGTGCAGAACTTCCTTAGCCCCTCTGCAACAAAAGCAAGGCCAGTTTTACCAGGAGGGTCATTGCCACACACTCAAATTCCTTCCCCATCCCTCCTCCCTAGCAGCCGCCTGAAGGAGAGCCTCCCTTGCAAAAACAAGCTGGACAGGAAACCCCCCGAGGCTGAAGGGGAAAGGACTCCATTGGTCCCTTTGCAACACACTACTCACCCAAGGAATTCCTGGTCGTAATGGAAGTTCATAACCATCCCCAGGAGAGCGATGAGCAGCTGTGGGAAGTTCTGGCGCACAGCTGCCTTGTAGTCCTCCATCCTGAGGATGGCGTGCAACAGGCTGGTGAGATGTTGCTGGAAGAGAGAGGGGTGCAAGTCACTTTCTCTGCTTTCCTGCAGAATACAGGAATCCCTAGATATTACCCTAGGAAGAAGGAAGCCAGAAAGCAGGTGGTCCTTACCACTTCGGTGGCAGATTCTGCCAAGGGGCTTTCGTAAAGCTGCTTGGCCGTAAGATGGATCAGTTGTTCTGGGTCGGCCGATGCTAACACCTCCTTCCACACTCTCTCGCAGTCTCTGTGAATGCAAAAACAAGAGCAATGGTCAGCTTCAAGTCTTCTGCTTGCTGCCATGCTCCAGAGAGAGGAAATGGCAGCAAGGGCTTTCTGAGCAAGCCCTGCAGCTTGCCAACCTCCCCCTTAGCCCAGTAGAACCTGGAGGGCTCCATACCCGAAAGGAAACTGGAGGAGATATTCAACCACTGTCGCCAGGTGGTGGTGCGACAAGATGGACAAAGCGAAGACGGCCATGCTTCTGCCTTGCACTGTAGGCCCCTGGCTGATCTTATAGAAGGCCTCCAGCAGCACCTTCACCTGTCAGAGAAAAGGAGAGAGTTGCTTGGAGAGTACAAGGAAGTGGGGCTGTCTGCAGGTGGATCCCTCCATCCCTCATTGAAAGAGGGACCCTTGACCTGTGCCACCACAGCCATCTTCCTTCCAAGGTACCACTCAGGGTCCTTGGAAGTATTGAACCCAGGCAGCTCCAGGGCGCCAGTTCCCCTATCCATTGTGGGCCAAGAGAAGAAGCTTGCCAGTCTACTCCCAGAAGGAGGAGGATTCCCCATCCCTGAATCCATGTTTCTCAGGACCCTTGGCTGCGGTTCTTGTCCTGACATTGCCAGGCCCCTCTCAACTAACATGTGTCCTGGCCACCCAATGGCATGAGGTGGCCTCCCCTACACCAAAGCAGAGAATCTTCTTCTCTCCTACCTTTGCAGATGCCTTACCTCCACTTTTGTGCCGCCAAACTGCTTGATGAATTCTTGCAGTAAGTGGGAGATATCCAGTGGGTTGAAGCTGCTCTCGACAACCAGGTCTCTGGCCAGGAAGCACATGGCCTCCAAGAGCTGCTCCGCGGGGAGAAAAGCGCCAAAGACCTGAAGCAAGAGAGGGAGGTCAGAGATGCCCACAGGGCAGGGCTGGGGAGCAGAAAGCCCAGGTGCTGCCTCTGCGGAACCTAGAACACGTGGCTTGAGAGACAGCGACTTACCCTGGCAAGAGAGTAACAATTATTCACGAACAGTTCAGGAACCGGTCCTCCGGTGGATCTGAGGACCTTCTCAGCTCTGGTGATAAGTGTTCGGTTCCATGATGTGCGTGGCAGCATCTCTGCAAAGGAAAGCCAAAGGGTTAGTTTGGGTCTTGCTCACCCCCACCCCATGCTGGGATACATTCTTCTAGACTTACCTTTGTTGTGCCGCAGGATGGGCAGAAGATGGCAGAGAGCCTCTGCTGCCCGCTGCCTGCTCTCCGGGTCCGGATCCAATGCACAAAGGCAGGAAATCGCCACCAGTTGGCCAAAGGAGGGTGCAGGAACCGCTACCGATGGCTGAGAAGAAACCCAGAGAAGGGACTGATAAGCAACCCATCACCATTTTTCCTATAACATTTTTATTAAATCTTCCAAACATTCCAAAACATTTAGCATCCTCTACAGAAAAAAATCCAGTTCTTTTTTGACTTCCCACCCCTCTTTTCCTAATGTTTGCTTTTTTCTTCTTTTCTCAGCCATTTTACTCACTATGGCCCAGCTCTGTTCTCCAAATTGAGTATGTGCTGGGATGCCTGATTGTCCCTTAGGCACCTTGCAGGGTGGGCCCAGAAGCAGCAGCCTGAAGGCCTTGACAGCCCTGCATGGTTGCAATGTTTCCCTTCAGTAAAGCCACTTCTGAGCTGGAAAGGAGGTGGGGTTGTGGGCTTCATGCCCTCCCCCTACGTACTTGGGGGCTGGCTTGCAGCCCCCGCAACAGCAGGGAATCCTCTGGCACGTCACCTCCCTTGCCAGCCTATCGGCTGGCCCGGGAGGTGTGGCCAGCGCTATTTAGGGCCGGCACGCCTGAGGATTTCCCTTTTTCGGACTTCCGGGTTAGCGCCATCGGCAATGGCGGAATTCCTGTGATCCAGAGGAACCCACTCCGCGAAAATCGGGTCTTGCCGCCGCGGCGAAGGCGGAGACCCTTTAAAAATCCCAGGCGGAGGGAGCCTGGGAACGTGGGATTCGGCTGACACCAGGAGCGCCCCCCCACACACACGCAAGGAAACCCCTTTTTCGGGGATCCGAAGCGACGTGGGGTGAGCGGCGCGGTGTTTTGAATCGACCGCTATTTTTACGGAGTGAAGCCGCACAGCCGTTGCCAGAGAGCGCTGACTTTTTCCTGTGGACAATTGGACTCTAAACAAGTACCCGTGAGTAGAACAGAAAATTGGGCTAAGAAACATTTTAATTTGGCACTCAAGCGGGAAGGTCCTAAACAGGAAGTCCGCCTTCCGCTTTTGTAAATAGCCTGAAGCAAAAATTGTGCAAGCTAAAGTCTGGAAAGCTGTACATAAAGGTTTAAAATTCCTTCTGTTTTAACCATCTAAACCCCTCTTGGAAGCAGGAGTAAAGAGGGGGAATTTTGACTGTTTAAGCCTGCAGGAGAGAGAGTAAAGAAAGTTAAATTTCCACTGTCTCAAACCTGGGAACGGGGTGTCAGAGACAGAGATTTTTGGTGAAGTTCATTGACTGCGAAAGGAACATCCTTTGACAGATAGTTAAAGAAGAGAAACAAATTGTCTCCAATGTTGCCTTTTGCATTTAAAAGAAACAAAAAAATTGAAAAATGAAAGTAACTTTATTTTGTTGGATCTGCTTTCAAAAGATGGATACAAATAGAAATTGTCTCCTCTAGAGGGAGTTTGTTAAATTGTTGCTGGAGTCGATCTGGGGACTTTACAGCTGTGGTGATTAGGATCCTGGGAACAGACTGTGACCTTGAACAAAAATGTGTTTGGAAGAAGTTTTGGTGCTTGCTTTTTGCAAGACAAGCGCTTTGTTGGAGCAGATGCATGAGAAGATGGATTTGATGACTGTTGCAGTCAAAAATTTTGGACAAACAGTGAATACTTATACAGAAACCATCCAGGAGCCAACTCAAGAACCTGATTTGATAGAGCAAGTGCAAACGCAGAAGATAATGGAGGAGGTTGCTGTTGAACCTCAAGTAATACAAATGGAGAAGCCCGAGGCCCTACAGGAGCATAAGCCGTTGTTGTTGAAGGTTGAATCTGGAGTGGGCCAGGGGGCGTCTGGAGTTGTGGGGGCCCTTAAGTTTGGAGGGACTTTGAAACATGCCTTTAAATATTTTCTGGACTACACTGTTGACTGTGGGGAATGGGACTGTGGGGAATGGGCCGATCTGCTGAGGAGAGACGGAGATATTTTTGAGTTGGAACATCCCCGAGACCTACTCCTCAATGAGAAAGGAAAGAAATTAAGAAAGAGATCAACAAAAGATAAGGTAAAGTGCAAGTACAAACAAGAAGAAGATCTGCAGAAGGGACATGGAAAAGACTTAAGAGCCTCAGACATAAGATTACCAGGTTGATGGACTAGATGGAATGGACAGTAAGGACTGACATAACCCGAGACCAGGAAGAAGAGACGCTGGAGGAAGATTGGAAGAAAACTTTTTTTAAAAAAAAATTATTTTGGGAATTAGTGTAAAATTAATGAGCATTAGGAAAAATGTTGGAATGAAAATATTTGGCTTTAGTAGAAATGATATAAGGAATTATGCACAAATAAATATTAATTTTTAAGCTTTAAGGTATTTTATGGTAAGATAAGGTTAAAATAAATTAAGGTAAATTGAATGACAGAATATAGTGAAAGATGGAAAGGATTTGCTGAGTTAACTAATAGGTTAGACTGTTAAGACAAATTACTTAATAAAAATTGAGAAAGATGGAAAGAATTTGCTGAAACAAATAACTAAACTAGAATACAAAAAAGGAGGTGCAAGGAGGTCGATGAAACAAGTAAATGAAGGATGGAGATATGGAATATTGGATGTGTGGTTTTTTTATTGTTATTGGTGTATTGGTTTTTATGTGGTTTTTCTTTCTTCCTTCCTTTTTTGATGTACTGTTATGTATGTTTTGTTAATTTTTTGTTGCTCTCTCTTTTGCTTTTTTCTGTAATTTTTGAAACTTCTAATAAATATCATAAAAAAAAAAGGATTTCCCTTTTTCTCCCAGAGCTCCGGTTTTCCCACCCTGCCACCCTTTAGATTTGGCTCTTTGACATTGCTATGGACTTCGGTTGGTCGCCGTCAAGGGGCCTGGTAGGAATTTTTCCCGCTTGGCAAATTGGCACCAGCCATTTGGTTTTTTGCCTACCTTGTAGCAAATCATCACAACTTCCTCAGCATTGGCGGTTAGGCATTTGTAAGGTTATTGATATCAAGATGAAAAGGGGGAAGGAAGCGCCATCACCTTCCCCTAAATTGAAGGGTAGTCCGGTAAAGGATTCCGGGGGGCGTTGCCCTGTCCGAAGCCTATGGAGGTGAGGGCCTAAGGCACGCCCTCGAGGGGTGACCCCGGGGGAGCTCCTAGTTGATGTACATCAGCAGGACTCCCCCTCCTGGTGGTTAACCCTTGCCGGTCTTCTAGCAATCGGGCTGAAGCCGGTTAGTCGATAGGACCAATGCCTAAGCCAATACCGCTCAGTTCCTGTAATCAATAAAGTTGTGGCCTAATTTTGCCCATTAACCTAAAATACTGGTGTCCTGTGTCTTTATTCCCGTGGGGGAGGCGAGAACTCGCCACGCAACTCACATATTCCTGGATCTTCTTCAGGAGGGCGGAAAGATCTTGGAGCGCCTTCCTTCGGATCTTCCCATTCTTCATCGTTGCGACGACATCCGTAAATCTGTTCTTCAGCCGGTCCTTGCTGACGCTTTCAGGAGGAAGATCAGCCGCATCCGGAGAAGCTGTGGTTGGGATGCTGAGGGGAGAGAGGAGTAGCACTTTTGTCAAAAGGGTTTATTGCCTCCCATCCTTCAAAGACCCCAAGCACCACCACCATAGAAATGGACCGGGTTGTTTTTTAAAAGCAATTGATTATGGGGGAGGGGATTAGCACAGGATTACCTTGGAGGAAGATCCTCCCCATCTTCCAGGCTGATTTCCGATATTTGATCTTCATCAAAATCAATTCCCTGTCCATGAGAAAAGAGAAAAGAGAAACAGGAACGTCAAACCCATGGATCAGACCCATTCATGTTTTTGTATTGAGCAGGAAAGCACAGACGAGGTAGGTTGGGAAACAAACTGAAAATCTCTGGCCTCCATTTCCTTAGAGACCTTATTCATCCTTCTATTCATTTAAGCCTTCGGTTAAGAGTCTGGGTGTAATCCTTGACACCTCCCTTTCCATGGAGGCGCAGGTTACAACAGCCAAGGCGACATTTTTCCACCTTCGCCTCATCAAGCAGTTGGTCCCTTCCCTTTCCCGACCCAACCTGGCCACAGTGATCCATGCGATGGTCACCTCCAGGCTTGACTACTGTAATTCGCTCTACGTGGGGCTGCCCTTGAAGCTGTCCCAGAAACTCCAGCGGGTGCAGAATGCTGCAGCGAGGCTCCTCACGGGGTCTCTGCCATGGGAGCATGTTCACCCAGCGCTTTTCAAGCTGCACTGGCTCCCGGTGGAGTACAGGGTCAGATTTAAGGTGCTGCTTTTGACCTTTAAAGCCCTTCACAGCCTAGGACCCTCGTACCTATGGGACCGTCTCTTCTGGTATGCCCCACAGAGGACCTTAAGGTCCATATATAGCAACACCCTAGAGGTCCCGGGCCCTAAGGAAGTTAGATTAGTCTCAACCAGAGCCAGGGCCTTCTCAACACTGGCTCCGGCCTGGTGGAGCTCTGTCTCATGAGACCAGGGCCCTGAAGGATCTGATTTCTTTCCGCAGGGCCTGTAAGACAGAGATGTTCCACCTGACCTTTGGCTTAGAATCAGTTTGATTCCCTCTTCTTAGAGCTCTCCTCCAAGTCCCCAGATACTTCTTGACTTCTTAGAGCTCTCCTCCAAGTCCCCAGATTTTGGCTCAAATGCATGGATTAGATTGATGTTAGGCAGATGCTAGCCTCCACTCTCATCATCCCACGGGGATGATGAGAGTGGAGGCTAGCATCTGCCTAACATCAATCTACAAATGGCTGACATTGAATCTGCTCCCCCGAGGGATAGCCCCTTTGATCCTCTGTGACCAATTCCAGTCGGGCTGGCAGACTGCAGTCCTGAACACCCTCCGGAAACTGGGTTTTGCCCCTCAAGCCCTTCTAAGTCTGGGCTTGGGCCAGGCTAATGCTACGGTCAGGCAAAGAATATTAGACACCGAGAGACAGCAGGACTGTGCAAAGTGCCCCGACTATAGAATTGGAGAAATCGAGAGAGAGATAGCCGCACCGGCAGCATATCTCTTCTTTCTTGTATCTAGGGATGCAAGAAGGGCCTTTACACTCGCCAGAAGCGCGGCTCTTCCCTCGCCAGTCCTGGATGGAGCCTTTAGAAGGGTCCCGTATGCTCAGAGACTTTGCACCTGTCCATTGGGAGAGATAGGAAGCCCAGAACACTTGTTCTTTAGATGTCCCTTTTATAAAGAGGCACGTAGTAAGATCACGGATCCCCTACTGGTGAGGTTCGCTGACCTCCCGCAAAAGCAAAAATTTGACCTTTTGCTGTTAGGCAAAGAGCAGAAGATGACCTGGATGGTCGCCAGATTCTGTGTACAGATCTGTAGGCGCAGACCATCGCCCAACTCAAAATAGTCTGGCATGAAAAGCCCTGACTCTGAGTCAACTCCCCGGGATAGTTTATTGTTGTACATTTGTAGTGAAGTTAAGGATTTCAAACTTTGGTCAAGAAAGGAGCGGAGTATGGGGGGTAATCAAAAAACCACAAGAGTTATGGGAAAGAGGTCTGTTGCTTTAACCCTGCAGACCAACAGTCTCCAAATGTGTAAATTGTTATCTTAGGAAGGAAGTTCTCTAGTTTGATTTGGGGGCTTGACACCTGGGGCTCCAGCTATTCACACCCACCTAGTGTTGTTATCAGTCTTTTAATTACCTGGGAATAAAGATCCTAAGAATGGCTGAGAAAGAGCGCTCTGCAACCTGCGATTCGCCCGGCTGTTAGCGTACCACCTTTGCTGGCAGCCATCTTGTGTCTCCTTGTAATGGAGATTCCTGCTGACTTTGTAATGCGGATCTACTGAAGGACTTTGAAACTATCCTATCTCTGTCTTTGTTCTTAGAAGTGATTATCTTAGTTAGCTATACTAAACAATGTCTTTATTTTATCTGCCTGCAAGATACAAAAGATGTGCCTGCTTTTTAAGCATGTCAACTTTGTGGTTTTTTAATAAATTTTTTAAAAAGAAACTTTCTTTTGTCTTATGTGCCAATCTGAGGGGAAATCTCAGTCCAACGCCTGACCACTTGGTTACGCTATACCTGATGAATTTCTGCCTGCAAGTTTGCGGAAGCAGCTTGCAGAGTGGGGCAACTGGTAACAAAGGAGCATAGTCTTCTCCCTTGGACTGTGCCTCCTGGTGCCCTGAGACGGAGTGGTGGCAGCATTACCATTTCTGTTGTGTTTTGTTTTGTCAAAAAGCAAATGGCTGCTGGCCTCCGTTCCAGAAACCTGACCAGGCTGGAGGGTAAGGGCAGGTGAGGGAGGGGCGAGTGGCCGGAGCCCCTTTACTACATGGTGGCAGCGGTGGGATGGAACTTCCCTGCAGAAAGGCACTTTGATTTTAAATTGGCACTTTGATTTTAAATTGGCACAATTTTTTCTTTTGTGTACTACAGGCGTTTTATTTTTGGGGGATAGAGATAGTCAGGAATTATGGAAGCCGGGGCTTCCTAGGAATACACTTTGCGTACTGTGGACGAATGGGGTCCGGGTGGAGAAGGCAGCTCCCTTCCTTCGGAGACAACGCCCCCCAACCTCCAAGTCCCAGAGCGGAATCCGCCTCCTGGTTTTTGGGAGATCCTAAGTCGGAGAGAGAGCTGGTGGATGCCAGCGAATTAAGAACTGTTCGGAAGGGTGGGCGAGAGTTCTGCAACTTGGAGAGAGTGAGGGGGGCGCCAGTTAACCAACTCTTGTCACCTCGTGAGGAAGTGGAAGCTAGGATGGCCTCCACACGTCCTAGAGGGAACTATCTTGTTTATGCAGAGCCCAAAGAGATGGAGTTTTCAGAGGGCGATGCGGTTGAGTGGGTGCAAAACCCAGGCCAAGGTGGATACCGGTGCCGTGATAAGTTTCCAAAGATGGGCCAGTCCATTCTTATAGGGCCGAGAGTCAGCCGGATGGCTTATGAGTATCAAGATCTGCGGCAGCAGCTGCAAGAAGTGTCTGTGGGAGACTACCGTCGAGAGCGTCCATCGCGCGACATTCGCAGAACAGTGAGACGGTGTTCGCCCAGCCAGCCCGGGATGGGTCTACTCGCCAGTAAGAGCTTGGGAAACTCTTGGAGCAGTGCGACAGTACACAGCAGAGGAGGAGGAGGAATTTCTCCCTAGACCCTTGCGTGGATACGGGGCGGAGGAACACCTGCGTCCCTCCGGATGAGCATCTTGACATCCTGTTCCAAGGTATGACTACAGTTAGTCTCCTCCGGGGCTAACTTTGAGCAACCTTAACTGGAGGGCATTTCCGAAATATCAGCCCCCCCACTGATGTTCTGAGTTATCTGACTCTTTTTGAAGTAACCTGCCGAGATATGGGGGTGTCCCTGAAAATGTACATGCCAATTTTGCGCTCCCTAATTTGTGGAGACCTAGCCAAATTGATGGGCCATCTCCCCTCATCCCAAATCAATGACTATGAGCGCTTAAAAAAATTAGTCATGCAAAGGCATGGACTTCATCCTGAGAACTATGGGAGGGCTTTCCGAAAAGGGGATAAGTCTGGTCCCTCAGACAGCATTGCTGTGTATTCTGCGAAAATGGCCCAGAACTTTGAACTTTGGCTTTCAGCCGCAGGTGTGTGTGGCTTTGAAGAACTTAGGCAGCTGATGCTAATAGAGCAACTTATGCACCACCTGTCTCCAGAAATTGCGAGTTTGGTTGCTGACCAAAGTCCACGATCTTTAGAGGAGGCCACAGAATTCGCAGAATCTTTTAGACTAAATCGTTCTCATCTGGCCAGCAGGGGACTGGCTGGTGGGTACAGACCGGCAGCTTTAGCTTCTGGCGGGAGGTCCGGCCCTCCCATTAAAGATCAAAGCAGGGGTCCCCCTACTCCTGCAAAAGACTCCTCTACAGCAGGTGGGGAACGTGCTAAATTGTCTCCGAGTTCCAGACTGTGCTTGACCGAGGAAGATTGGGAAGCGGAACAGCAAAAATCAGGAACTGAGGAAAGCTCGGTCCGGAGGGGAAGGGTGGGGCAGCTCCTGACGCTATAGCTTCCAAACCAGCTGTAGCCACTTCAAGTGCAGTTATTGTGGGACCTGTGAGTACTGGTGCTGGTCCAAGTGTGTCTTATCTGAAGTGGGCTAATTCGAAGTTTACAGCCCCCATTGAGATCAACGGAATTGCTGTGAACTCTTTCTGAGACACTGGGTCTGACATTACCAGTGTGTCCAGAGATTTGGTTTTGCCCATACAGATGCAGGCTAAACCCTTAAAGATTAGCCCCTATGGTGTGAATGAGATTTTTCAACCTACTGCCATTGTTCCAGTATCCTATAAGGGGTACTATGGAAACCACCTAATTATAGTACATGATCCTGAAGTGTGCAAAAGTCCTGTCCTGGTGGGGAACAATTTGGGATTTAAGGTTTACCAACAACAACTTGCGGTGAACTCTTTTTCCATCAAGGTCTTACCCACCCAGGTACAGGGGATGGGAAACTGGGGAACAACACCTCAAGGTTGGAGGACTGAGGGAAGCCTTATCCCAGATGGGAGGGGTGAAGGTTGGGTGCCTGATGCTATAACTCCCAAAACCACTGGAACTGCTGTGACTGCTGTTCCTGAGAAATCGGTTGGGAAGAGGGTTGGCTTAATATGCACTGCCACCCCTGGTGTTAACTGGCCCACCTCAGCGTCTAGCACACCTCCCAGTGTTCACCTTCATCAAATTGTTGTGCCTTCCTTTTGAAGCATAGACTCTGATATTGTGACTCTGCCAAAAGACTTAGTTTTGTCTCAGCTGAACCAGTCCGATTTTCGGAAGAGTAATCCTAGTGGTGGAAATTTAATTCCCCAATCTGCAACTGTTGATTCAGTTCCCTCCCAGGATTTTATGGGGGATCCCTTTGTTCCAGTCCCTGAACCCCAAGTTTGTGCAAACCTTACTTTGGGGGAAGGGGTTTTGAAATCTGCAGTTCCTTTCCAGCAGCTTGCAACGACCCCCCTAGCGACGCAGACTGTGAAAGATGCAAGCGTGTCCTGTCAGCCAAAAGCTGAGAGGCAAGAAGAGAAAGGGGGGCCAGCTCAGCCCAGCCAAGCCACTGTGGAGAGTTTTGAGTCCACTGCCATGGTGGGAGATTTGGCCGCGTTTGAAGTAAAGCAGAGATTTGGTCACTCTCTCCTAGGTCATTTAGAAACTGCAGAAAAGTCTCTTTGCACCATAGAGTTTACCCCTTTTGTGCCTGAAAAAGAGTTTTTCTATCCACAGCTCAAGGACTATAAAGACCCAGTCGATATGTTTATTGTTTTTCAAAAAGTTTCGTAATGCAAATGTTTGTGTGGACAAGAAATGGGATTTGGTGGGTCTTTTACAGAACTTTAGTCCTAGGAAACAGTGTGGTTATGTTATGAGTAAAAGTGTTTTCAGGTTTGATTGGGATTCCAATACCACCCCACCTCTGTGCTCAAAATCTGTTAGGAATTTTGGTTGAGATTTACTCAAGGAGCCCAGAGTTTGTGTCAGACCAGCCAGGTTTGGGCAAGCTCCTAGAAAATCCTTTGTCCATGCTCAGAGGGAGATGGGAGGGATTGGAAGAAGTTGAGTTAATTTTTTCTAAGTCATGGCCAGAACACCTTAAGCATGGTGCAAAGAGCTTTGGCCCGATTGCAAGATGCAAACCTGACCGTTAAAATGTATAAATGTCAGTTTGCTCTGTTACGGAAGGGGGGGGCATGTCTTATTCACCTTCTTCGCTACAATATATCTGCTCAATTTCTCTAGGACTCCATCACCCCTCCCCTGTCCTCCATAATCCCTCAAGGTGTCAAGACCCTAATCCGGTCAAATCTCTGATCAGCCTTTCCTCCAGGCAATGTCAGGTGGCAGGCTATGCATATTTGAGACCATTGTTTTCTCATCCCCAGGAAGTGTTTATCTGTGCATATCTCCAGCTCTGCATATTCCCCCCTCCCTCCTCCATATGTTAATCTGTGTAACCCCTCCACCTTCCTGAAGTGCTGATCTGTGTAACCCCCCACCTTCCTGAAGTGCTGATCTGTGTAACCCCACCTTTCTGTGATGTATTCATGACGTGTTTTGCACTGTATTCTGGGACATGGAGGGAGTTTCAAAAACTCATGTCACCCCTTTCTCACTGTTCAATCTCGCCTTGAACCTGTTGCGCAATAAACTTGGATCTTCTGCAGTTTGCTCCTGTCTCCGGCTGAGCTCATTTTCCTCCGCAGGGACCCACGGACTTAGTCCGATGAGCTGGGTGGCAGAGTAGCCTCGCACCCAGATTTTTGCCGTAACAGTTGGCGCCCACAAGGTGGGGCATGCGGTTCTCCCGCGTTGCTGACCGGGGGCCCCGAAATCTTCAGCCGGCACCAGGCCATTTTGCCTGGGAAGATCCTTTGGACCCCCGGCCATCTTCCGGGCGGTAATCAAAAGCCCCAGGAGTTCAGCCGGGGAGCAAAGAGGGATCCAGCCGGCTTATTCATCAATCCCGGGATCATCATAGAAGACACGTGAGTATAAGGAAAAGGAAAAATCCAGTGCACTGGTGGGAAAGGGGTGGAAATCTCCTGGCAACTGAATTCTCTGCCCTCCTCTCTATCGCTCCTTCTCGCCTGTCTCTTGGTCCAATTGGTGAGAGAGACCGTGGACTGCTGCTCGACCCGAAAGGGGGGTTCTGAGCTCTATCTCTTTCTCTAAAAACCCTCCAGCCAGCCGCACCAATTGGGAGTCCGAAAGTAAGACGGAGAGACCCGACTTGAAAGATAGCCGACTCTCCGCAACGGGCATCTCAGTTGAAAGCAAGGGGTTGGAGTTCTTCTTCCGAACTTCCCGAGCGCCCTTACGGAGGGGGCAGGAAGGGGTCTTGCTTTCTGTATCAATCCCAGCCGCACTGGTCGGTGCCACGTAACACGTGTATCGTGCGTGAGCCCGCTTCCAAAAGCAAGGGGGATTTTCGGTTCAAAACTCTATCCAGGGATCACCCGATCTGGCACCGCATGGCGCGGGCGTTCAGTAGGGCCCCTTTTCCTGAGATTGACGATAGGTAGGAGGTTGCCAGGAGGGATAGCCCATGAGGAATTGGGCGGGATCGGCAGAGTGGAAAAGGACCCCAGGTTATTGACTAAGGAAATAGGAAGGAATACCGGATAGCTAGAGCTCTTTAAAAACCCTCTAAGGAAGTTGCCAAGCGACTAAAGACCCCTCTTTACTATAAATCCCGTATTAAGTATATCAATCTCCTAGATATACCAATCCTTACCACCCTTTCTCTTCCCTCTTTCTGTCTAGACACGCGTAAAACATAAAATGGGTACCCTGGCTTCCAAACGCGAGCGGGCTCACTCTGGGAAGAAGGCTTCTAGAAAGCCATCTCAGTCTCAGAAGGACCCTGACTCTCCTCTCCAATTTGTCATCACGTATTGGAAGACGATTCCTGGCCACAAATTATTATCGAAGCAAAATTAGAGAACCTCTGTTCTGAAATCTGGCCTGCCAGCACCGCCTCCGCCAAACCCGAATTGCGTTGGCCGGCTGGTTAACTGGTGGTGTTTGAAGAGGCAAGGAGGCTCTTAAAACCATGTGGGACCTTCCTACTAATTTCACTTAATGAAGCTAAAGGAAGCAGCCCAACTCCTTGCAATAACCAACTAAAGGATGAGAGTATATATGTTTACATGTTGTCTGTTATGTGTGTTGTGTGTTAATACATATATGAGAATATGTGTGTTTACATGTTGTCTGTTATGTGTGTTGTCTGTTCCTTCTGTCTCTGACAGACTGCCTTTCTTAAGCGTGCATAGTTTAAACTGCAAGCTTGCTTCAAAATTTTAAATTTAAGGAAGCTATGCTGGACCTTATCAGTCCTAAATAAGACAAAATGAGAATGAAGGGTGCAAATGTTTACCCCACCTCTTGCTTTGCCGCAACTTTTCAGATCGTGAGTCTACAGTCTATTTTGGAATGTGAATGTTTCTAATGTGAATTAGATGTTTCTGCTGCAAAAGTGTGGGTGAGCACAACTGCTCTCTCAAGCTAAAATGCAGTGTATTTATTTCATGAAGCACATGCCTATGAAAGTATGGTCTTCCTTCTAAGAAAATATCTGAGTCCAGTTTTAACTTTGATTTGGTTGGACAGAAGAGTTATTGTAAGGCTCCTGATATCAGGCCTCTTTTCTTAGAAAATGCCCCCCCCCTTTTTTCATTCTGTCTCTTTCAGGTTTTTTTTCCCCCTCTTCTTCTGTGCCAGGTAAATTTACTTCCGAGTAAGCTTCCTTTAAAGGAAACTGCTGTCACTTTTGTATTCCCTTTTAAATCAAATCTATGGCTGTTTTAACTATGCTTTATAAGAGATCCTCTCCCTATCTTAAGAAAATGTTCACTTCAATCTTTCTTTAAAGATCATTTGTCTAGGAACTTGCACGCTAAGGAACTTACACGTCTAAGGAAGTAAACTCAAACTAATCTCAAGATCTGCTAAAGGGTTCTGTATAAAGTTGGGAATTTTTATTTTCCTCTTCCTTAGTACATGATAGGAGCACTGATTGTGCTCTCTTCCCCAGTAGTGCCTGTGTACATAAGTATGTGTGTGTAGTACAAATCTTGCTGTGAAATCTTGCTGTGAACCCTTTATTTTGGAGGGTTGGACTAGATGACCCCAGGGTCCCTTTCAACTCTCCCAATTTGTGGCTGTGTGGAAGGACATGTGTCCGCAAGCATTGCAGGGTAATTCTTAAATTCTGGTGTGGTGATGGAGTTGAAATTCAGCCTAGCTTTGCTCTTTAGTTTTAAAAAGGTGAGAGGTGAAGCTGTGATGTTTTGAAGCACAACTGGTAATATCAAGCATTTGAGTGATTACAGTGTTTATCATTTTGTTTATCATTTTGTCTACTATTTGAAAATCAGACAAATACATATGGGCCTTGACCAATCCTGTAAATAAAGGGGCAGGAAAAATTTTTGTCTGCAAATGGTAAGGCCGAAAAACTTAGAATGTTTAAAAAAAAAAAATTTAAAAATCCTATGAATTCTGACTCTCTGGCCATTTTTTCCCATATATAAGGGCGCGGCATTGTTCCACAAATGGCCAGAGGGATATTAGCCCTTTCCTGTACATAAAGGAAGCAGTCGCTTTGCTTGGGCTGAAATTGCTAGCTTTTGTTGGTGAATACTTCAATTGCTGAGTTTCTCTTTTTTGTTTTAAATCTAACCCTCTTTTAAAATCTACTCCTTACTCTTCCCTTATTCAAATTCTAATTTTGCCAAAAGATGCAACATTTCAATAGTAGAAAAGATTTGCTGAGACATGAACTCCGCACATGCACAGAGACTAGATCAGCTTAAAAAAAAAAAAAAAAGGAAAAGGAGAGAGAGAGAGAGGAAGGAGGGGGAACTGTAGAGGGGGGGGAGAGGAGGTTTATGTAAAACTTGGAACCATTGAGAGAAATCACCCTTAATGTGTCCCAAGTTTGAAATCTTAACATGCCAAATTCTTTTCACAGGTAAATATCAAAGAATTCCACCCCTCAATGGGATTTAAATCACAGACTTTGTTTGTGTGCATTTTAGGAACAGCATTTCCTGACAGGCTTCTCACATGAAATAATTTTCCCTTTTAACAGGATATGTGAACCCCGATAACAAAGTGTTTGTCCCTTTTTTCTCCCACAACAACTTTCTTTCTGTTCTGTGAAATCCCTGCTGTATTAACTTTCTTTCTGTTCTGTGAAATCCCTGCTGTATTAGTGACTTCCATCTCTTCGTGGCTTTGACACTTTTAAAGCTACAAATAATCTGTTTCCATTTATTTAATCCGTTTTTCCATGATGTCTATGAAATTAATCGAAGCATAACCAAACATTGTTTGTGGAATGGTATTTGTTTACCTTTTGCCTGAGCATTTCTTATTAATTCTGTCATTTTGGCTAGTTCAAGGTACTTGCACAACTTTAAATTGCCATTAAGTCATTTTCCAGTATTTTGCTATTAACATTCTAGCCGATGTTGTCACATCAAGAAACACTCTTTTATTTTCATTGTTACTTCAGATTTCTTAAAATTCTGTGTCTTAGCATTTATTTATTTTGGTTCCTCATAGGTCATTGTGTGTGTGTGTGTGTGTGTGTGTGTGTGTGTTTTATTATTATTTTAACTGTGTCTTTTAAGTCCACCCTGCCCTTACAGGATATCACTTCTACAAGTGTGTTATTACAGATCCAATGAAAGGCTTCGCCACCACAACAGAAGACACCAAAGTTTCAAAGTGGCCACAGCTATCTCTTTCAAAGGATATAGACTGTCGGGGGAGTGGGGCTGACAAAGGGGGGTGGAGTTGAATTACAAGGACATTTTCTGACTTTTGAACCTCAAGATACATATATAAAATATCCCAATTGTCTCAAGATATGCAACTGATATTTAATTAGTTTGTTTTGTATTATGTGTTATTACGTAGGAATGTTGAAATGTGTCTGACAGTGTGTCATTTCCACAAATGGGGGGGGCTATTTTGTGGCTATTTTTGTGTGTAAGTGTTTTATGTCTAATGTCTTATTCCTTACACCCCAGTGGAGGATCCTCATACATTTTATACCTTTTAACAGATCAGGCTATTATGTAGTCCAATGTTTAGACTTAGATAAATTTATTACCATATTTCGTTGTTTCACCTGGCACTCTGCCAACTTCCCTACCCATTTTAAAAAATGTGCTAAAACCCACTTTACCAAGGAGAAGCTTCTAAGATACATGAAGGTGGATATGCTTTGGTTTAGCAGGAATGATCCCTTATACAGTTAAATTGACTTATTTCGACAAGTGCCCTTTTAAGAATGGTTTTCTTTTAACAGATTGGTTTGAAGAGTTGAGAACCATGGGGAAAGATAAATTCAAATTGGACTCAGTTTGAATTGGGCAAGTGTATCCAGGCTGCAATTAGCTTTTGGTCCTTAAAGTGCAAGTGAGCAACTTCCCATGACTGCAAGACCAATAATAAAACCCCATAGGAAGCCAAGGCAAGGACATTTCCCTCAGGACGTGTCCAAACCTGTGGCAGCTGTGGTGAGTGCCAGACAACATGGTTAATATGAAAGCCCTAAGTGGATTCACCAGGGATTGCCACTACTGTGAGACCACAGAAAAGCTACCTTGACACCTGAGAACACAAAAATGGCGGGGGACAAAGCAAACTGCATTTTTTTCAGTCAGTAGTGGACCTTCCTGCTAAATGTAAAGCATAGACCACTATTGAACAAAATACAACAGGTGTCCTTTTATGCGATATCCTATATCCAGCTATCTGCACTACTATACTTGCAAATGGCCTTAAGAGGCATGATTTGCAAGTCCCCTTCAGGTTTGCACAAATCCACACATCTAGTACGATAGATACAAAGTTATTATTTAGTGCATATCTATATAACATAAACATACATTGTATTGGTCCGTGTTGCTCCCTCCTTTGTTGCCCTGCTCAACCAACCTCCTTTTCCATTAGGGCCTATTCCCACTCACACGGCACCCCTACCTTCACCGAGATTTAGGGTGCGGAGAAAAGATTTGCAAGTTCTTACAGAACTTTAATGCAAATCTATCTCTGAATGGGGGACTGTTACGGAAGGGGGGGGGCATGTCTTATTCACCTTCTTCGCTACAATATATCTGCTCAATTTCTCTAGGACTCCATCACCCCTCCCCTGTCCTCCATAATCCCTCAAGGTGTCAAGACCCTAATCCGGTCAAATCTCTGATCAGCCTTTCCTCCAGGCAATGTCAGGTGGCAGGCTATGCATATTTGAGACCATTGTTTTCTCATCCCCAGGAAGTGTTTATCTGTGCATATCTCCAGCTCTGCATATTCCCCCCTCCCTCCTCCATATGTTAATCTGTGTAACCCCTCCACCTTCCTGAAGTGCTGATCTGTGTAACCCCTCCACCTTCCTGAAGTGCTGATCTGTGTAACCCCCCACCTTCCTGAAGTGCTGATCTGTGTAACCCCACCTTTCTGTGATGTATTCATGACGTGTTTTGCACTGTATTCTGGGACATGGAGGGAGTTTCAAAAACTCATGTCACCCCTTTCTCACTGTTCAATCTCGCCTTGAACCTGTTGCGCAATAAACTTGGATCTTCTGCAGTTTGCTCCTGTCTCCGGCTGAGCTCATTTTCCTCCGCAGGGACCCACGGACTTAGTCCGATGAGCTGGGTGGCAGAGTAGCCTCGCACCCAGATTTTTGCCGTAACAGCTCAAGGAGAAGTGAATGATTTCGGATTCAGATTGGGCTTGGGAAACATCAAATCCCTGGGAGCAGAAATCCAGTGTGTACTGGAATGGCTCTTACACCAATTCAAGGGAGCCGCTGAGTTAACACAAGCCCTAGTAAGTTTGTGGGTGATTCTAGCCACTGACCAGCAGCCTCCTTTTGAAATGCAAACCAATGCCAGTCAAATAGGATTAGGAGAAACTTAGACCATCCCACTGCTGAACAAAAAGGTCTTTCTGATCTGGAAATAGTGACTCAAAGTTTTGAGAAAGGAGACTGGGCTGTAACTTTAAATCTTACCAGTCTCCCCCCTAAGCAAGTCGTTTACTGGCCTGGCCTTAGTACATCCGAGGCCAAGCTAAGTCCTGTGTTTTATCAAGAGAAATACCAAAAGGTGCCTAATTCTTTTAGAGAACATCATGCTAATACTGTGAAAATGTATGTGGAACTTGAATTTTCTTTGTTAACTCCTTTTGGAAGTCGAACACAGGTAGCCTTTGTGCACTTAGACTTCCTAGAAGGATACAAACAGGCTAAAGGTACTTTTGATGTGTTATCCTTGTCTATCCTGTCCAGAACATCGGCTAGGAAGTTTTTTGTTATTTCACAGCTTTTTTACTGTTCCTGCGGTATTGACCCACAATGAGTTATTTGTGCAACCCCCCTAGTTTTGGGAAGATCAGTTTGAGTGTGTTGCTAGTGAATTTTTTCTTTAAAAGGCTGCTTAACCACTCAAGCTGGAAATGTTGACATCAGTTTGTACATACTTTGTTTTGATGAAATTTAGGGACTTAACACTGTAATTTCATCTTAGAGGGGAGGGTGTAGTGAAGTTAAGGATTTCAAACTTTGGTCAAGAAAGGAGCGGAGTATGGTGGGTAATCAAAAAGCCACAGGAGTTATGGGAAAGAGGTCTGTTGCTTTAACCCTGCAGACCGACAGTCTCCAAATGTGTAAATTGTTATCTTAGGAAGGAAGTTCTCTAGTTTGATTTGGGGGCTGGACACCTGGGGCTCCAGCTATTCACACCCACCTAGTGTTGTTATCAGTCTTTTAATAACCTGGGAATAAAGATCCTAAGAATGGCTGAGAAAGAGCGCTCTGCAACCTGCGATTCGCCCGGCTGTTAGCGTACCACCTTTGCTGGCAGCCATCTTGTGTCTCCTTGTAATGGAGATTCCTGCTGACTTTGTAATGCAGATCTACTGAAGGACTTTGAAACTATCCTATCTCTGTCTTTGTTCTTAGAAGTGAGTATCTTAGTTAGCTATACTAAACAATATCTTTATTTTATCTGCCTGCAAGATACAAAAGATGTGCCTGCTTTTTAAGCATGTCAACTTTGTTTTTTTTAAATAAATTTTTAAAAAAGAAACTTTCTTTTGTCTTATGTGCCAATCTGAGGGGAAATCTAAGTCCAACGCCTGACTACCGTATTTTTCGCACCATAGGGCGCACCGGACCATAGGGCGCACCTAGTTTTGGGAGGCGGAAAACAAGAAAAAATTATTCTGAAGCCCAGAAGCCAGGACAGCAAGAGGGATCTGGCTTCTGGGATACCGTGCGGCTGTCCTGGCTTCTGGGATAACCGCGCCAAGCCTCTTCAGGGCAGCGGGATGAAGGCTCCCCCTGCCCGAAGAGGCTGCGCAGGGCTAAGGCAGAAGCCAGGAGGGAGAAGGCGCAGCGCCCTTCAGCGAAGCTGGAGAAAGAACAGAATGAGTCCCTTCTGTTCCTCCTCCAGCTTCCAGGACAGGTGTGTCGCTCAAGGGGCTCTGCGCCTTCTCTCTCTCTCAGGAGAGGCGCTGCACAGAGAGGGAGAAGGCGCAGCGCCCCTTTAGCAAAGCTGGAGGCCTCCGCCTTCCAGGTCAGGCACGCCGCCGCGAAGCCAAGGAGCCTACATTCGCTCCATAGGACACACACACATTTCCCCTTCATTTTTGGAGGGGAAAAAGTGCTTCCTATAGAGCGAAAAATACGGTACTTGGTTGCGCTATACCTGATGAATTTCTGCCTGCAAGTTTGCGGAAGCAGCTTGCAGAGTGGGGCAACCGGTAACAAAGGAGCATAGTCTTCTCCCTTGGACTGTGCCTCCTGGTGCCCTGAGACGGAGTGGTGGCAGCATTACCATTTCTGTTGCGTTTTGTTTTGTCAAAAAGCAAATGGCTGCCGGCCTCCGTTCCAGAAACCTGACCCAGCTGGAGGGTAAGGGCAGGTGAGGGAGGGGCGAGTGGCCGGAGCCCCTTTACTACAACAAATTATTTCTCAATTTATTGTTGTACATTGTCTGTTTTAACCATATTTGCGCAGCAGTTTCTAATGTTGTGAGGGTCCTCTATTTCAGAGGCTTCTACTCTGCAGCCTCTTATAGTTGTTTTAACTGCGAGTTTTTAAGTTCTTATGCTCTTACAGTTGTTTTAACTGTCTTTGTTTTTTTTAGTTCTTATCTGTTTTAATTATCAGTTTTTATCCATCCATTATCCGTGTTTAATCTTTTATTTTATTCAGATGTTTTATCCTATGCCTGTTTCTTGGTCCTCATTTGCTCTAACAATTATCGGTTTTAAAAAAATTATCCTAACTGCTACTTTATTTATATGCTCTTTCTTTTTTTATCCTGGTCTGTGACCATAATAATAACAATAATAATAATAATAATTTTTATTTATATCCCACCCTCCCTAACAACAATAAAACAGTACAACACAACACTCTAAAATCATTCATTATAAAATTAATTCGAATCAAACCACTGGCAACCATTGGGCCAGAGCTCATAGAGCTAATAAAGTTCATACCAGTAGGTTCCAGAGTGAAGTCCCCTGGCCATGGCAACCTACACTTACCTCCAGGAGTCTTCGGGACGCCATCCTCTCAGGCCACCTCTGCCAACCGTGAGATGCTGAGGAACCTCAAACGGTCACAAGCTCCGTTGCTAGGCAACAGCAGTTGAGAAGATGGAATTCCCGGCCTCAGTGCCAAGGCTCTAGGAGAGGCCGTGTGGCCTAGTGGTTAGAACAATGTGAATGCCATGCAACGCTAGGGTGATATATATTCTTTGAAATGTACAGTTTAATACTTTTTCTATTATTTGTATCCTGCAGACTCTTGTTGTCTCCTAAGAAGCTGACAGGATTGCTCCCCTGTACTTACTTATGTGTTTGCCGTGTACATTTATGAACGTTTATTTTATATTCGGGGCCTTTGAATTCTTAACTCTGAACTCTGGATTAATAACATTTTAGGAATCTTCCAGAACGGCTAATTCTATTGCTGGGAAGGACTCCGTGAGCCCGGTCTATTTTAGGAGAGAGGGTGGTATGGGGTTGGGGGCAGGTGAGATGGAGCTGCTTGGCAGTGGCTGTGTCGTATGCCGAAAGCGTACGCTTCAATTCCCGTGACCCACCTCCTTCACTTACTAGTTTCTTGGGGTTGGGGCTAAATCCATGATAGGTCAGAGAAAAATGAGCAGTGGCAGGAACCAGTCAAAGCAAGGCAGATCTTAATTTTACTGTTGCGACAGAGTTTCTCACCTTACATGTTGCATGGAGGTGAGGAGCCAAGACAAGTGTATGTAACAACTTTTAAAGACTTGAGAAATTGCCCATAACAATAATAATAATAATATATTTTTTATACCACCCCCGCCCCCAATCTGGCTGGGTTTACCTTAGCCCAGAGGTTTTGGACTTTTTTGAGTCCATGGCTCACTTGACCAACTACATTCTTTCTGTGAGGCTCAGGAGCCCAGCTATGCCACCCCTTGCCAGCAGAGCTGGCAGCCTCTCGTCCTTTTTCTGACTCCTTCCGTTACATGCCTGGTTGGTAAACTCACAAACATTACCATATATCTAAGACCTCAAAATCCCTATCACACTAGCCCAATACTGCTATTAAACCAACTAGATTTAGTAGGATTATGCATAGGGTACTCTGAATAGTGACACCAGGGACCCAGAGGGTGCAGGGCTTGTTAGTCCAACCCCTGCACAGACTCGTCAGGGCTGACCTTAAGGGAATTGGAACAATTGGGCCAAATTGGGCCCTGTGGGCCACTCCTAAAGGGGCCCCACACCAGGGCAATCTAGATGGATTTTATTTATATCTATGAGATTTTGCAGACTTTGGCTGTGAACTGGGGCCCTACAAAAAAAACACACTAAAGTTGGGCCCCACTTCTTCAAATTGGGCCCCCACTGGCTAGCCCTGAGTCTCATAGTTGCTGGGCTTGAGTTTCCCTGCCCTTGCATGAAGTCTTGGGTTTCCAATTTTGAGAGAGGGGAGACTGCGGCACTGGGGAGATGGCAGGCTGCTGAGGCCCCCTAGATTTAGAGGCCCAAGTTGCCCTGCCCTCGCATGAAGTCTTGGGTTTGCAATTTTGGGAGGGGGAGGTTGCCTGCTGGGGAGTGGGCAGGCCGGCAAGGCCCCCTAGATTTAGAGGCTATAGGATTCAGCCTACTTAGCCTATACATAAATCTGGCACTGGCTATATCCTATACAGGAGCAGGGCCATCTTAACCATTGGCACTAGGGGTGCATGGCACCAGGGCACCGGGCTCTCAGAGACACCAGGCCGAGTCCGGGGTCGAGCATTGGAGTCCGGGGAAGAGCCGCCAACAGTCAAGCAGAGCAGAGCCCGTTGGAGTGCCACCAGCTCTTCTGCTGCAGGCGGCCCTTCCCCAGACTCCAACACTTACCCCTTAACTCGCGCTGAGCCGCAACAGCAGAAGAGCCCATGGCTCCCCAACAGGCTCGGCTCTTGGCTCTTGCCCCAGCTGCATGGCAGCTAACTGTTTTGGCGCTGCACCCAGAGTGCCGTGTAATGTTGTGGTGGGATCTGCCAGGCGCCAACAGCACTGAAGGCAGCAACAAAACCCGATGAATAGGAGCATACAGACCTACTTGAAAATAAAACCCCAAGGTGGTTGTCACCGATGGAAGCGAAGGCTCAGAAAAAGCTCAGTATGGAGGCCAAATGGCCGAAATATTGGGAAATTTTGGAACAAGAGGGAGATAAATTGAAATTGTAGAGCTTTGAAAAACTAAAAGACAAAGTGCGAGATTGGCTTCATTATTATCAAATAATGGAGGCATACTATTCGGACAAGAAAATTGGCTTCCAGGTGGAAAAATCAAAATTGGAAACAGAACTGTTAGATCCCAAAACTAAGATTTTGTCAAGAATGTATAACTTGCTGTTGAAATGGAACACTCAGGATGAAATGGTGAAATCTGCTATGATAAAATGGGCACAAGATGTGAGACACAACATTATGCTGGCTGACTGGGAACAGTTATGGACCACAGGTATGAAGTTTACGGCATGTAATGCCTTAAGAGAGAATATAATGAAAATGATATACAGGTGGTACATGACACCAGTCAAGCTTGCAAAAATATATCATTTGCCTGATAATAAATGTTGGAAATGTAAAGAGACTGAAGGTACATTCTTTCACCTTTGGTGGACGTGCCCAAGGATTAAGGCTTTCTGGGAGATGATTTATAATGAAATGAAAAAGGTATTTAAATATACCTTTTTGAAGAAACCAGAGGCCTTTCTCCTGGGCATGGTCGGCCAATTGGTGTCAAAGAAGGATAGAACTTTTTTTATGTATGCCACAACAGCAGCAAGAATACTCATTGCAAAGTATTGGAAGACACAAGATCTACCCACCCGGGAAGAATGGCAGATGAAGGTGATGGAGTACATGGAACTGGCGGAAATGACTGGCAGAATCCGAGACCTGGGAGAGGAGTCGGTAGAAGAAGATTGGAAGAAATTTAAAGACTATCTACAGAAACATTGAAAAATTAAGGAATGTTAGAAGGATGTTGGAATGAAGTTATGTGGTTTTAGCAGTAATGTTACAAAGGAGTATGTAAAAATGGATTGTTAATAGGTGAGAATGTAAAGTTATAATATATTAAGATAAATTATTAAGTTAAAAGCAAAAATGGAAAGGATTTGCTGAAATCGCTAATTGAACTAAAATACAAAAAAGGGAGGTGTGAGGAGGTCAGGGAAACAAGCAAATGAAAGACAAGACATAGAAAGGTTGATTTGTTTTTAATTGTTTTTACTTTTCTGTATTTTGTATTTTTTGCTTCTTTTTCTTTTTTTTTCTTATTCTTGTAACTTTTTTGAAACTTTAATATTATTTTAAAAAAAAAAATGAATAGGAGCATACAGATCCTGTCTGGAGATGTTGCCTCTGATGCCGCTTGCATTCCCCATCGTTCTGCACTGGCACCCCATGTTGGATGGTGCTGGGAGCATGCGCTGACAGCCAAGGAACCCACAGCTTGGCACACGCAACAGGATGCATTGCACAGTGCCCACAATGTTACACGGCACTCCGGATACTTCACGCGCAGCCAAAACAGTTAACTGCCATGCAGGAGGGGGCAGCAGGTGGACAGTGTTGTGTATTGAGTCAAAGGATTTTATATCTGTATTATTATTGTCTGTATTTGCATTAGGGTAAAGTAACTGCCTTTTGGTTCCAGAGGGTACAGCTACTATTGGTTCATTTAAGCTGCTGTATTTGGATCCTCTGTCTTATTGGTTTCCTCCAAAAGGCAGGACTGTGATTGCCTGATATTGTTCCCTCCAAAATGTATCCTTTCTAGCTAGTTCCCTGTCCCTATAAATGTAGCTCTCCCCTCCTCAGGTCTCAGACTTGTTGCTTTAATAAAGAAGTGTTACTAGAGAACTGTCTCCAGCATATTATGTCAAGAGAGCTGAAATCACAAACCCCACGTCACAACAGACAGCATGGCGACTGTGCGTGCTGCCCGACATTTTGTCCCCCCTAGAATGGAACCCGCACCCCCTTTCATACACCCCTGTGCCTGGGGTTCTGGCACCCCTTTTGATTGGCGCTGGGAGTCCCTGTGTCCCACAACCGTTCTAAAGGTTCTAAAGGTAAACAACTATTTCTTTTAAAAAGCCAACAACTTTGGGGTCCCCCACCTCTAAAAAAAGGTCAACAACAAACCTCTTCTGATCAGCAAGTCCTAGGCTCTGTGGTTTAACCCACAGCGCCACCCGCGTCCCTAAAGTTAAGATACTGACAGGAATATTATCTGAGAAACCATAAACTTGTTAATGTTTGTAAAATGCACATGGTTTTTTGGTTCACTTTTAACAGCTGACTGGACTCAATGTTTTACCAGAGAGTAACTGGTTGGTGGAAGCAGGGAAGCGAGCACAGTGGTGGCACAGGGATCAATAGACCATTAAACGTCCGGGGACCCTGTGTGATCGCCACACCTCTGATCACCAGTTGCTGGAAATCATAGGGAAGGAAAGGCTCCTGTGCTCAGATCCTGCTTGCACGTTTCCCAGAGGCACCAGGGACTAGATGGGCCCTTGGCCTGATCCAGCAGGCTCTTCTTATGTTAAGGCCTTAAAAAAACCACAATATAACAATGCAGCCTATTTCTGGATCACACTCGCAGTGGGGAGCAGGCATTTGGTGATGTTGTAACAGTGCTTCGGTTGTCAGCTGTCCTCTCTGGAGGGCACCCTCCTTGCTGCACCTCGCAAGCATCCCCCTCTTGGCAGGAACATCAGGGAAATTTAGTGGGCCGTCAATGACAGGATTGGGGAGCACTTAACCCAGTGGAGAGGGTGGGCTCAAGGAGGGCACAGGCATGGCTTGGGATCCTATAAGGGCCCTCACTTCCCTCAAGGATCTCCTTGAGGGCTTGTTGAAGACTTCCCAAAAATCCAGGCCAGGACGTTGTGCTAACAAATACACCTAAGAACATGGGCATATCCAATTATGAAGTTGGTTGGATTCAGAAAAGCAAACACTTTACCTCTTTTCTTTTTTGTATAATTTTTTATCACGTTTTTCTATTTCATGTTTTAGAATATTCATTCCAACAACCTTAAAATATCAATGACTTCCCTCCTTCTCTTTCTATGGTTGCTTGCCTTAAATCCCTGCATATTTTACATAAAATAAACCATTCAGTATTCCATTATTACATCCATCAAAACTTATTTACACTGTTGAATTTATCTTAATGCTGCCAATGTTTTTAAGTGTACACAATTCCCCCCCCCATATATTCAATAAACATTTTCCAATCTTCTTAAACATATGTTCTCCTTGTTCTCTTATTCTATAAGTTAAGTCTGCAAGCTGCACATTTTCCATCATCAGTTTAAGTTGCCATTCCTCACTTGTTTTCCATTTTACACTTTAAGGTAAAGGTAAAGGGACCCCTGACCATTAGGTCCAGTCATGGCTGACTCTGGGGTTGCAGCGCTCATCTCGCTTTACTGGCTGAGGGAGCCGGCGTACAGCTTCCGGGTCATGTGGCCAGCATGACTAAGCCGCTTCTGGCGAACCAGAGCAGCGCACGGAAATGCCGTTTACCTTCCCGCCGGAGTGGTACCTATTTATCTACTTGCACTTTGACGTGCTTTTGAACTGCTAGGTTGGCAGGAGCAGGGACCGAGCAACAGGAGCTCACCCCGTTGCGAGGATTCAAACCACTGACCTTCTGATCAGCAAGCCCCAGGCTCTGTGGTTTAGACCACAGCGCCACCCTCTTTCCAAATCCCTGGAAAAGGACTTGTGGAAGGGCTGTCTTCAAGCCCCTGTAATCTGCACCTTTGGAATTGCTTAGAGGAGCTGGTTGAGGGGCACAAGGTCAAGGCCGGCAGTGAGAGCAGAAAGAGCAGTGAAGTCAAGAACATAAGAAGAAGCTGCTGGATCCGGCCAATGGCCCATCTAGTCCAACAAGCTGTTCTCACAGTGGTCAAGCAGATGTCCTAACGGGAAACCTACAAGCAGGATTTGATCTCCAGAATACTTTCCCCTCCCATAGCTTCCAGCAACTGGTATTCAGAAGCATTTACTGAGGCAGAGCATAGCTGTCATGCTTAGTAGCTGTTGGTAGCCGCTGCCCAGAGCCGTCTTTCCTATTGAGCTTATTGGCACGCTGTGCCAGGGTGCTGGCCTCTCAGGGGCACCACAGTGAGTGGGGGAGCTGTGTGGCTTTGCTGACAACCTCCCCTTTCCCTGCACGCCCGCCAGCTGTGCCCCGTCAACCATATGGCTGGCTGGCGGGGAATGGGGTAACTGTGCCCCTGAAGAACCAGGTGCACAGCCTGAGAGTCATTTTGGACTCGCAACTGTCCATGGAGGAGCAGGTTGATTCTGTGTCTAGGGCAGCTGTCTACCAGCTCCATCTGGTACGCAGGCTGAGACCCTACCTGCCCGCAGACTGTCTCACCAGAGTGGTGCATGCTCTAGTTATCTCCCGCTTGAACTACTGCAATGCGCTCTACGTGGGGCTACCTTTGAAGGTGACTCGGAAACTCCAATTAATCCAGAATGCAGCGGCTAAACTGGTGACTGGGAGTGGCCGCTGAAACCACATAATAAGACTTACATTGGCTCCCAGTTTCCAAGCACAATTCAAAGTGTTGGTGCTGACCTTTAAAGCCCTAAATGGCCTCGATCCTGTATACCTGAAGGAGCGTCTCCACCCCCATTGTTCAGCCTGGACACTGAGGTCCAGCGCCGAGGGCCTTCTGGCGGTTCCCTCGCTGTGAGAAGTCAAGTTACAGGGAACCAGGCAGAGGGCCTTCTTGGTAGTGGCACCCGCCCTGTGGAACGCCCTCCCACCAGATGTCAAAGAGAAAAACAACTACCAGACTTTTAGAAGTCACCTGAAGGCAGCCCTGTTTAGGGAAGCTTTTAATGTTTAATAGATTTTGTATTTTAATATTTTGTTGGAAGCGGCCCAAAGTGGCTGGGGAAACCCAGCAGATGGACGGGGCATAAATTATTATTATTATTATTATTATTATTATTATTATTATTATTATTACCCCTGCAGAGGCTGGTCGACAACTCTGGGAATGGGGTGAGGGGCAGAGGGATCTTTGCACCACGGCACTGGATATGCTTAAGATGGCCCTGTCGCTGCCTCTATGAATTTGTCCAATTTTTAAAAATCATTTTAATGTTGACTTTTAAAATGCTGTAAGCTGCCCTGGGACCTTAGCGTGAAGGGTGAATTAAGGTAATAACATCACCATCAACAGTAACTTCAGGGTTGCACCGCTCTGCTCCCTGGAACAAATAAGAGAACCTGATCTCTGCTAAACAGTATGGAACACTCCCTGGGAATAATGAAGAAATGTCGAAAGAATCATGCTGGACAAGAGACATCAATGTGGAGACTTCAAATTGCTGGATTTCCAACTCCCATTACCCCTCCTCACTGACTGTGCTGATGGAGGATGATGGGAGTTGGAGTCCAACCAAGAGCAAGTGGAGTGATCCATGTGACCAACTCCTGAGACTGGAGGTTCCCTAGCCCAAAGGCTCATGGGAGGAGGCTGTCTTGTTCATTTATTCATTTACTTATATTCCATTTCTAGCCCATCTTTTTCTCCAACTGCTCAAGGTGATGTCCATAGCTCTCCCCGTCATTTAATCACCACAGCAACCCTGTGAGGTAGGTTAGGCTAAGAGGCAGTGACAGGCCTTCGAGGTCACCCCCAGTGAGTTTCATGGCCAAGGGAAGATTTGAACCCTGGTCTGTCATCCAAGTCCAAGTCCAAGTCCAAGTTTGGCACTCTACTTTAACTGCCACACCACCACGGTTTCTCAAATGATTTCGAAATGATTACTTTGAACAATTCAATCTCTTCAAGAAAGAGCTAGTCAAGGAGATGAAGAGGGCACCTTAACCATGAGTAGATATGTTCGTCATGAGGACAAGGTGGCCCCATCATAAGGACCTCACTTAAGTCCTCAGGAGACCAATGTTTGCAGTTCTTTAAACCACAAGGGCTCTGTTCCTGGGGACAAGGGTCCTTTGAAGTGGCTTAATGGCAAGGACCTCCCTGGCCACTTCCATGGGACTTGGTTTTGAAGTATGAAGGGGTGGTGGTGGAGAACTAGGTTCTCACACCCAAAAAGCCAAGTGAAGGTCTGGCTCTCAGCCAGGTCAGCAGCCTGGAGGACTCACAGCCCACCTGGGTCACTGCCCCTCTAGGCTGCCACATATCTATCTATATATATATATCTGACATGCTCCCTTCAGAGAGCAGGCTGGGAGCAGGGATTGCAGACAGAGTCAGGCTATGGAGATCAAGGAGACGATGGAAATTGTCACGCAAGAAGCTCTGCTCCGAGCACCAACAGTGGTGAGTCCCTCCCTGCATTGAGATGGGAGTCTTTTCTTTCTTTCTTTCTTTCTTTCTTTCTTTCTTTCTTTCTTTCTTTCTTTCTTATTACGTACGTTCTGAAAATAAATATTCTGATTTTTAGCACTTTGTAGGCTGTTGCATATGCGTGGGATCATGCTTATTATTATCTGTATTCTTCAAAACAACTACTTTATTTCTTAAGCTGCAAATGTAACAAGACGATGGTGACGATAGAAACAATAAAAACATTCCACCAATCCTAATTTAAATGTGTACGCTTATCTAGGCAGCTCCAAAAAAGGTATCTAATCAAGACCGAGGACTAAATACCTTATTGGAGATGCTACCTATTTATATTTTTATTGGGTTTTGCGAGATAAATGAAACCACGCATTACATTTCACAAACAATAACAACAAAAACTAACATACAAATGGGGAAAGTCAGTACTGAGATGTATGAATCAATCATAGAAGTGTAGAATTGGAAAGGGACTCAACCTTTGCTTAAAAACCTGCAATGAAGGAGAGTCCACAACCTCCTGAGGAAGTTGACTCCACAATGTTATACGGGTAAGTATAATCGTTTCTGGATGTTTAAAGTGTTGTATTCCTCCAGAAGTCCACATGTCTTTTTTCAGCCTAGGTTAGGGTTACCAGACGTCCCCGTTTCCCGGGGACAGTCCCCGGATTTGCGAATAAGTCCCCGGACAAATTCCATCCCCGGAATGTCCCCGTATTTCATCTAATGTCCCTGGGAAACACAGCAGCAGCCGTCTCAGCAGCCCAGAGCAGTTGGCTCTGGCTGGCTTCAGGAGCTGCTCGGAAGTCCCCATATGATGGTGGTGTAGGGGCTCCAAGATGCAGCTTCCGGGCTGCCTCCACCTTCCCTGACCCCAGCAAGTAAGCTGTGAAGGAAGGCTTCATGCTGCCTATCGGAGCAGCCTCCCAATTCCTACTTGCGTGCAAGCAGGAGGGGGCATGGATCTCTCAGTTAGGCAACGGGAAGCCTCCCTTCCCAGTTGAGGGATCCCCACCCCCTCCTGCTTGCACACAATTAGGGATGGGATTGGGGATGCTCCAATGGCCTCGCTGCCGCTGCTCTCGGCCCTCCTTCTCCGCCTTCCATGCCTTCCGTGCACCGCTTCCCCACCACACCACTACTGAAGAACCAACAACTCAGCGGCTGCCCAGGCTCATGGAGAAAGGAGATAGAAGCCTTGGAGGAAGGGGAAACGTGGCGGTTGGGGTCAAGGCGGCCGCCGTCCTTCTGCCACCGCTATCGCCGCAGCATCAACGTCCTGAACGTGTAGTGTTTGTTTGTTTGTTTGTTTGTTTGTTTGTTTGTTTGTTTAAAGTGTCCCCAGATTCATTGAAAAAAATCTGGTAAGCTTAGTCGAGGTAAGGAGTTCTGTAGGCATGTACAGGTTTGTGCTACTAGGGACATCCTTTTCATTTCACAGTCATGATGATTTGAGCTCATGATGCTTCCCGGGTGGTCACACACAATCCCGCTTTCAATACTGTGATGTGCCACTCCAATCTCTGAGCAGTGAGACAATCCAGGGTTTCCAGGTGCTTACCCAGGTTTAGCTTCCTTGGAAGGAAGGTCAGGCAAAGACTGGTTCCTTTAAAATATATGGTTTCATTTACATCTGAACAGAAGACATTCACACTGCGCAGTGATCCCTCTTGTTGTTCTAGTTTCTGAGATTCAGAATATTTTTTTTCTTGTTTTCCTCCTCCAAAAACTAGGTGCGTCTTATGGTCTGGTGCGTCTTATAGAGCGAAAAATACGGTATTTCCTGAGTCCCTAGCAGCACAAACCTGTACATGCCTACAGAGGTGCAAGTCCCAGTGAGTTCAGTGGGGATTACTCCCTTTTAAGTGGGTGCAACTAAGGGAAGCTGGTGTTACTTATAACACGCAGGACTCTAAGACCGACCTGAAGTTGTCTTTGTTTTCTCGGTTGCTCAAACTGCACTGCTGCTTATTTAAAAAGGTACCCTAAAGTCTGTAGTAACTGCAAGGTAGATCACAGAACTAGAGTTGGAAAGGACCCCTAGAGTCATCTAGTCTGACCCCTCGCAATGCAGGAAATCCCAGCTAAAGAATCTTGTTCACACCCAAACAGATCTTGCATCTCCTTTAGTCCCAGCCTTGGATCCAGTACAGAACAAGCAGGGCTCTGTGCCGCCAGTTCCCAGCCTGCTCCTGATCATCTCTATCTCTCTCTTTATGCTTGTAAAATCAAATAAAAATTATTATTATTTTTTTAAAAAAGAAACCAGCGCACAATAACAGCCTGCTCGCCTCCACTGGTGTGAACAATGCACAAGGTGAATTCCTCTGCTTAGTTCTCAATCTGAACACAGAGAAAAGAAAACACAGAAAAGATAAATCTCTCTCTCTCTCTCTCTCTCTCTCTCTCTCTCACACACACACACACACACACACACACACACACACACAACCTGGCTCATTCTTTTGGGATGCTGATGAAGACCCTCAAGTTTCCACCTACGGTCATATTGTCTTACAATAAACCAGTTTCATGAGATTTTGAATAAATGTGCAACTAATCGTTGCTGTTTTGAATTTTATTGTGTTATTTTCTTCCTTAGTGGATAACATTAACTGTTATGTTCAGTCAATCAATCAACCTTTATGGGCATACAGAGAAGACTGGAATATATGAATCGAAACATAAAATTGGCATCTGTTGTTTTTTTTTTAAAAAAATAATTTTTATTAACTGGCCAATCAAATCAAATTAAATCACATCACATAAATTCCGAATTACAAAGCCGAATTTTAAATTTTGTTGGGGGGACCCATATTTCAAGATCCGAAGGGGGATTCTGATCATCTTCTTGCTACTGCGTTAATGTCCAAATCAATCCAAATCAGTCCAAACAGAGTTCATAATTTTATCCAGTCTTATATTGCTGTTTCCACATCACATCTTGTTCATATCTTTTCTCTTTTTTCTTTATGATCTCTTCTGATAGTCTCCTTAAGCCGATAAACACCAATAATAAATTGGCATCTCTTCACAGGAGAAGATGCTTTAAGATAAAACTATACAGGCTTAGTAAGGTTAAAAAGTACCGTTCAGGTCTTATGACGACGTAGTTTCATGGCGTGGGTAGGCAAACTAAGGGCCGGGGGCCGAATCCAGCCGAATCGCCTTCTAAATCAGGCCAGCACATGGTTCAGGAATCAGCGTGTTTTTGCATGAGTAGCATTGTGTCCTTTTATTTAAAATGCATCTCTGGGTTATTTGTGGGGCCAGCCTGGTGTTTTTACATGAATAGAATGTGTGCTTTTATTTAAAATGCATCTCTGGATTATTTGTGGGGCATAGGAATTCGTTCAATTTTTTTTTTCCAAAATATAGTCCGCCCTGCCCGCCTCCCACAAGGTCTGAGGGACAGTGGACCGGCCCCCTGCTGAAAAAGTTTGCTGACCCCTGGTCTAGACTGACAGACACTCCAACCCAAGTTGGCATTTATTTGGGATTTGTGAAGCACCTGAAAACAAGTCTCTGCAAATATCACACCCACTTCTCTTTACCCCTGCAAGGACTACCATGCCCTGGACCCGGAGTTTGTGGGCTGCCCCTGCTGCGGCTGCTGCGACTGCTGCGGCTGTGACTGCTGCGGCTCCTGCCCCACTTGTTGCGGCTGCTGCCCCAACTGCTGCCCCAGCTGCTGCCCCCCCAGCTGCGCCTGCTGTTGCCGCTGGTGCTGCTGCCTGCCCAGGCTTCTGCTCCACCTGCCCAAGATGCCCAGCTGCCCCGTGCACATCAAGAGGCTCCTGGTCATCGTGGTGATCGTCGTCCTCATCGTGGTGATCATCGTGGGGGCTCTCCTGATGGGCCTCTACGTCACCCAGGCGCACACGGAGGCGGTGAGCAGAGCGAGGGTGCCATGGGACATTTGGGGCAGGTGTTGTGGGACACCAACCAGCATGGCCAACGTTCAGGGGTGGTGAAGGTTTTCAGGGGGTTGACCTAGGTGACCCTCCAACTCTACAATTCTGTGGTTCTAGGCCAGGCATAGGCAAACTCGCCCTCCAGATATTTTGGGACCACAACTCCCATCATCCCTAACTAGAAGACCCGTGGTCAGGGATGATGGGAATTGTAGTCCTCCCAAAACATCTGGAGGACCGAGTTTGCCTATGCCTGTTCTAGACTGTAGTACCAACAAGATCAGGATTAGGAAAGGTGTGAAATGAGCGGAGCCTAGGACAAAATGTTGCAGCGTGGTGTGTTCCTGTTCGAGGCTCCAGCCAGCCATGACCTTTTCCAGGATATTCTATTACATATCCTCCCCTGGTTTTCTGCCTGCCTGTCCTCCAACCAGCAGTGAAAATTCAGTGTCCGCTAAGCATGCTTACTTCCTACCCACCAGGGAGGGGATCATACCTCCGCAAACTGTGGGGTTCTCCAAGTTTGATGATACTTCCAGCTTTTGGGCACAGATCGTAATCTTTTAGCTCGGGAAGTCTAGGCCCTTGGTCAGTGAGTTTGCCAAGGATTGGGGCCCGCAGGAAGGCAGGGGATGCTACTCCTGGGAGTAGTTGTTGCTGGAAAGAAGGGGGAACAAGGCACCTCTTGTTAACACACTCCATCACTTGCAGGTTTTGCAGATGACCATTGAGGGCCTGGAAGGAAAAGACTCGCAGCTGAACCTCTCTGTCAATATGGAAGAAGTGGCCACTTTCTACGTCAAGGACCAGACTAACGACCCAGCCACAGTCATTTACGACTTCAGCAAGGTGAGGGGCAACTGGCAAGTGAGTTGTGCCACATCTACACTGCACCAGGGCATAGCTGACTCCCGCCGCATCAGGCTGTTTATACTTTGCTTCTGAATGCTCAAAAGCCGAGCCACCATTCTCCACCCCACAGCATTTGCCGCCTGAGGCCATCACCTCACTTTGCCCAATGATAGGGCCAACCCAGGCTGGGTGGGAGCCAGATGCGCAAATTCATGTGAGAGAATTTCAAGGAGAGTTTTACCTGGCAACTTTTAGCTTTAGCGCAGAGGGATTTTACAGTCAGAGTTGACCTAGAAAACAAAGCCACCTTCCTTTCAGACATTGTCTTTTTCTTTCTTTCTTTTTGGTGGCAGGACTCATTGGTACAGAGTACTGGCACCACCATCACCCCTTTTGCTGTCCATGGTAGTCATTTTGACCTAGCATCCACAGCATTTTTATCAAGGTGTGAGTACAACCAACACCTCCACTTCCATGCCATCTGTAGCCAAACCTGAAAACAGGCACCCCCAACCTTTGGCCCTCCAGATGTTTTGGACTACAATTCCCATCATCCCTGACCACTGGTCCTGTTAGCTAGGGAACATGGGAGTTGTAGACCAAAATATCTGGCAGGCCACAGGCTGGGGGTGCCTGACCTAAGAAGAGGCTGCTGGATCAGGCCAATGGCCCATCTAATCCATCATCCTCTCCCCCCCCCCCATCCCGCTTTATATTTTTAATAACAATCTCAAAGCGGTTTACAGCATATTAGATCAGGGGTCAGCAAACTTACAGCACCTCGGGCCGGTGTCTCCAGCGCCAATCGCACGGTGGGCCAAAGGGCACGGGAGTGAGTGCCCATACGCTATTTCCAGCGCACTTCCGGGTCAGAGGAGCACCGGAAATAGCTTGTGCGCATGTGCACGGGCCTCCTCTGACCCGCATGTGCACCGGAAATAACGCTTGCGCATGCGCAAATAACGCATGCGCACAAGCTATTTCTGGTGCTCCTCCGACCCAGAAGTGGGCAGCCATGTAGCACGGTGCCAGTAAGAGTGGGCGGCAGCAGCAGCGGATGGCGGGGGTCGCTGTGGGCCGGATAAATGAGTCCCTCGGGCCTTATCCGGCCCACGGGCCTTAGTTTGGGGACCCCTGTATTAGATCAATCAATCAATAGCTGGGTGATGTTCCTCTGGCCTCATGAACAGCCTCTTCAGTAGGGCTGGATGGGTGTGGGCCACAGTGTGTCACAGTAACCAACCAGATGCCCCAAAAGGAAACCCACAAGCAGGATTCAATCACAAGAGTGATTTCCCTTCCTGTGGTTTCCGGCAACTGGTATTCAGAAGCATTGTTGCCTCTGACTGTGGAGGCAGAGCAGAGCCATCCTGGCTAGGAGCCATCGACAGCCCTCTCCTCCTCCATGAATTTGTCTAACCCTCTTTTAAAGCCATCCAAGTTGGTGGCCATAACTGCCTCATGTGGGAGGGAGTTCCATAGTTTAACTTTGTGCTAAGCACTTTCGTTTTTCTGTCCTGAAACTTCCATCATCCAGTTTCATTGGACACCCGCAAATTCTAGTGCTATGAGAGAGGGAGAAAAGCTTTTCTCGTCCACTTCCCCCCTGCCTTGGCATCTGACTGTGTACATACTGCAGAATATCAAAGGTATAACACTGGGTGATGCAAGATAACTGAAAGCACCTGCTCTGTCGCTCCCAGTTGCTGATTGGCTACAAACCTTGGCCCGGACAAGCCTGCTATGTCACCAGGATGGACAAGGAGAACATCCAAGGCCTGGACACAATCCTCAAGGAATTCCAGGTGAGGGCGGGAACCTTGCTGAAGGCGGAAGTGGTTGGAAGAAGAGCAGTGGCTGCTCCATTGGGGCAAGGGGGTCCCTGCCCCACAAAACTCAGCCAGCCCTTACTCGCTTCCCCCTAACTGACAACCAGGCCAGAGGGGTAGACCTAGCAGTTCGAAAGCACATCTAAGTGCAAGTAGATAAATAGGTACCGCTCCGGGGGGAAGGTAAACGGCATTTCCGTTTGCTGCTCTGGTTCGCCAGAAGCAGCTTAGTCATGCTGGCCACATGACCCGGAAGCTGTACGCCGGCTCCCTCGGCCAGTAAAGTGAGATGAGCGCCGCAACCCCAGAGTCGGTCACGACTGGACCTAATGGTCAGGGGTCCCTTTACCTTTACCCAGATGTTTAGAAAATTGGTGCAAGTTTTTATCTGCTTTTAGCATGTTGTTACTTTAACTTTTCAGAAGTCTTAAATTATTATTGTAATTTTTTTTCTTCATGATAATTTTATTGTTTTATCTTTTTTCTAAACCTCTTTGAGGCATTATTATTATCTATTTATTTCATAAAATTTATACACTGCTTGATTGTTAAAAAGTAGAAGCTCAAAGTTGTTTACAGAAGATAAAATAGTAAAATCAAGAAAAAGAATCACAACCCTTCTTTAAAACATGCAAAAGTTAAAATACTCACCTGCAGGACTATAAGTCATTTAATGTGCTAATGCGGATGAAAGTCGTTAAAATTGCAGCTGCGGTATAAGGGTTTGTTATTCTGACTGGAGTGTAAAGGAAATTTGTAAGATTTTGGAATGCAAAAATATAGCAAACCATCAAACCATCAATTCTAGCACGCGAGGGGGCCACCTAAATTACATAATTTGGCTTTTGAATGATTGGTATTTTTAATGGTCTTATCATTTGGCATTGTTATAATGAGGCTTTTATTGGATTATTGTAATTGAAAACTAACAAGAATTATTTTTCAAAAAAAAAAAAGTTTAAATACTAAAACAGATTAGCATTACCTCAACTTTCTAAGCAACTGGTGGGCTTGTCTAAACAGGATTTTTTTTAGCATGCACCAAAAAGAGTACATTTATTCATGAAATAAAAAATAACAAAATAACCTTGCCTGTCTTCTAGACTTCTCTGAGGGAGAAGGAGGCATTCCTGAAAACTCTGGTTGATCGCTCCATCCTGGGCACCACGTTTAACATCCTCTGCAGTCACGTTCCAGTCTTTCAGACTTAGTGAGGTGAGGGATGAAGAAAGGTGTGGATTAGAGATTAGAGATGCTCAGAAATTGAGGAGGAGTTATAACTTCATGCCCTAGCAGCTTCCACCGAGACACACTAGTGCTGTGCTGCAAATTTCTCTGACCCTTTCCTGTTTTTAACCATTTCTCTGTTAACAAGAAAGGAAACTGATCCAAGGGGAGAGAAAAGGTCAGTGAAAATCTGGAGTGAGGGGTGCAGGGTTTGGGGTCAAGCTTTCCTCGTTTCTGTGTCAGCCCAGAAACTGTGAGTGTCCCCTGCGGGTATAGGATAGTATACAAATTTATAATAACAATAATAATAATACCCCAACCTTGGCAACCTAATATTCATAGAATTGTAGAGTTGGGTTGCTCCAGCCACTCTGTGGTACCTTGGTACTCTAATGGCTTGGCTCCCAAACACCACAAACCCGGAAGTTTTCTGGTTTGTGAACACTTTTCATAAGCCAAACATCAGAAACGGCTTCTGCTTGAGTGCAGGAAGTTCCTGCAGCCAATTGGAAGCTGAGCCTTGGTTTTCGAACGCTTTCAGGAGTCGATCGGACTCCTGGAACGGATTAAGTTCGAGAACCAAGGTACCACTGTACAGGGCTGCCTTCAGACGTCTTCTAAAGGTTGTATAGTTACTTATCTCCTTGACATCTGAAGGGAGGGTGTTCCACGGGGCAGGCGCCACTACCGAGAAGGCCCTCTGCCTGGTTCTGTGTAACCTCGCTTCTCACATTGAGGGAACTGCCAGAAGGCCCTCAGAGTTGGACCTCAGCGTCTGGGCAGAATGATGGGGGTGGAGACTCTCCTTCAGGTATACAGGGCTGAGGCCGTTTAGGGCTTTCAAGGTCAGCACCAACATTTTGAACTGTACCAGAAACATACGTAGAAAATGGAAGACTCTTTCGCAGGGGTTTAAAACTTTCTGGAATTTAGAGGGCAGATTTTGGCACAACACAGCAAACATACATGCCCCCCTCCACAAGTTTATGGGCCCACAATCTAAGCACATGTACATGTATCAGTTGGGACTTGCCTGTTGCTGAAAACCATAAGAGGGCAGAGGGATCTTGTGTTCGAATCCTGATTGCGGGCTTCCCATAATGGGCATCAGGTTTGCGGCTGTGAAAACAGGAGGCTGAACTAGATGGGCCATTGGCCTGACTCAGCAAGACTGTTTTACTGTATTTTTTGCTCTATAAGACTCACTTTTCCCCTCCTAAAAAGTAAGGGGAAATGTGTGTGCATCTTAAGGAGCGAATGCAGGCTGCGCAGCTATCCCAGAAGCCAGAACAGCAAGAGGGATTGCTGCTTTCACTGCGCAGCGATCCCTCTTGCTGTTCTGGCTTCTGGGATTCACAATATTTTTTTTCTTGTTTTCCTCCTCCAAAAACTAGGTGCGTCTTATGGTCTGGTGTGTCTTATAGAGCGAAAAATACGGTACTTTCTTATGCCTTTCAGGTGCATGCTGGAAGCGCTTCAACTCTCCGGAGAATTGCAAGAACGCTGCTTCCCCTGGACTCCCCTTGCACAGAGCTCATCCCCAGGTGGCTTTCTTGGTTTTTGCTTCAGGAGAGATCACACAGCTAATTCTGTAAGAGATTTGACCTATGGTGGCTTTGGACATTATTGAGGGGCACAAAGGCAGGAAAGTGGCTTCCTGGGTTTCTGCTGGGGGTGGGGGAAGAAATCTGTTTCACTCTGCATTTGAGTAGGAACAGAATCCAAAACAGCCTTTGAAAACTGCACTTCTCTGCAATTCTCCAGCCAAGATGTGCGCACAAAAATATATATCTGTGGCTTAGGAGAAAAGGCGCATTAAAAATGCATTGTTGTTGTTTAGTCATTTAGTCGTGTCCGACTCTTCGTGACCCCATGGACCAGAGCACGCCAGGCACTCCTGTCTTCCACTGCCTCCCACAGTTTGGTCAAACTCATGTTTGTAGCTTCAAGAACACTGTCCAACCATCTCGTCCTCTGTCGTCCCCTTCTCCTTGTGCCCTCCATCTTTCCCAACATCAGGGACTTTTTCAAGGAATCTTCTCTTCTCATGAGGTGGCCAAAGTCTTGGAGCCTCAGCTTCAGGATCTGTCCTTCCAGTGAGCACTCAGGGCTGATTTCCTTAAGAATGGATAGGTTTGATCTTCTTGCAATCCATGGGACTCTCAAGAGTCTCCTCCAGCACCAGAATTCAAAAGCATCAATTCTTCGGCGATCAGCCTTCTTTATGGTCCAGCTCTCACTTCCATGCATCACAACTGGGAAAACCATAGCTTTAACTATACAGACCTTTGTTGGCAAGGTGATGTCTCTGCTTTTTTTTTTTTTTTTTTTTTTTTGCTTTTTTTGGTGCAAATAACATACAAGAATGCATTATATTAGGAGAAATTGCTTGCAATGATGCGTGTATTGAGCGGAATTGTATTAAAATTGTGTGTACATGGGAAAATGCCCATTGAAACGGTGATGAGATTTTGTGAGGTCCCTTAAAAAAATAATAATTTAAAAGGTTGCAAACTGATGTGGAAATGGGGAGAACTGAACTTCAGATTAAATATGTGGGGTAGGAGAGAGAGAGAGAGAGATGAATTCAGAAAGAAGCTGGAGCTTTCCCCCAAGCTCCTCATCTCCCCAGGTTATTATCATGTCTGGTTGGACACAAGCAAAAATGGGAAAGCACTTAAATAAATGATAGCTCCCCAATTTACACTAACCCAAAGTGGCAGCTGTAGAGTTTCAGGAAGTGGTGAATAATAGATAATTACGGGTTATTGGCTCCTTGCAGGCAGCTGATCCGAGAAGAGGCAAGAGCCAGGAGAAAGAGTTATCTGTCGCTTGGAAGAGGGGGCAATTGACGGTTCTGTCCTCCTTCTCAAGTCTTGGTTGTCCCAAGACTTCAATCATGGGGAGGTTCGACCGAGAGCATTTTCCTTTGAACTAAGATAAAGGTAAAGGGACCCCTGACCATTAGGTCCAGTTGTGACCAACTCTGGGTTTGCAGCGCTCATCTCGCTTTATTGGCTGAGGGAGCCGGCGTACAGCTTCTGGGTCATGTGGCAAGCATGACTAAGCCACTTCTGGCAAACCAGAGCAGCACACAGAAATGCTGTTTACCTTCCCGCCAGAGTGGTACCTATTTATCTACTTGCACTCTGATGTGCTTTCGAACTGCTAGGTTGGCAGGAGCAGGGACCGAGCAACGGGAGCTCACCCCGTTGAGGGGATTCGAACCGCCAACCTTCTGATCGGCAAGTCCAAGGCTCAGTGGTTTAACCCACAGCGCCACCCGCGTTCCTTTGAACTAGCCTCCCTCAAATCCTGGTGCCCTCAAGGAGCTTTGGGACCCCCAGCACCACATGGCCATGATCCCTGGGGCTGGTGGGACTTGTAGTCCAAAACATTTGGAGGGCACCAGGTTAGGGAAGACAGCTCCAGAGGAAAATGAAAGCTGTGGCTAGAAGCAACCTCTAAGAAAACCCCAGTGCTGGCCCTTCAAATCAGGCACCTGGGATGCTGTTTTCAGCAGAGCTTACCTTAAAGAGCTCAGTGGGTAGCACACATAGGAACAAACCCCTAAGTCATCTTTCAAGTCTTCCAGTTTGAAGTTTCCACACAGGCCCATTGACCAAAGAGAGCTGAAATGGTGCAGTGATTTCAGCGTCCGACTGGAATCACCTGGGAGACCAGGGTTGGAATCCCCACTCAACCATGCGGCTGACTTTGGGGCCAGTCATTGCCTCTCAGCCTAACCTACCTCACAGGGTTGTTGTGGGGACTAAATGAGTGAGGGGAGAGGCCTTGGATGGAAAAGGTGAGATATCACTGTAATAAATAATAGAAAACCAGGACTTCCCGGAATATTCCATGGCACATTCCGAACTGTACATTCAGTTCTTGTGGGACATGAGCTGGACACCCCCCTCTTGCTCAGTGCTCAAATTATTAGATCAAATCTATGCTGTCAGGTGGGTTGCGGGTGGCGCTGTGGGTTAAATCACAGAGCCTAGGACTTGCCGATCAGAAGGTCAGCGGTTCGAATCCCCGCGACGGGGTGAGCTCCCGTTCCTCGGTCCCTGCTCCTGCTGACCTAGCAGTTCGAAAGCACATCAAAGTGCAAGTAGATAAATAGGTACCGCTCCGGCGGGAAGGTAAACAGTGTTTCCATGCGCTGCTCTGGTTTGCCAGAAGCGGCTTAGTCATGCTGGACACATGACCCGGAAGCTGTATGCCGGCTCTCTTGGCCAGTAAAGCGAGATGAGCGCCGCAACCCCAGAGTCGTCCGCAACTGTACCTAACGGTCAGAAGTCAATTTACCTTTTATGCTGTCAGGTGCCATAAGAAAGCTGCAGAGATAGCGCAGGATAGTACACACCCCAGAAATGATCTCTTTCAGCTTCTGCCCTCTGGAAGAAGGTACAGGGTTATAAAGACCAGGACTAGCCGCCTGAGAAACAGTTTCTACGCAAATGCAATTCTGGTTCTAAACAAAGCATAAGGAGTCTCTATAGTATATTGTATTTTAAAATGGGGTATCAGAGTTTTTAGGGGGGTTTGGATGTTTTATGTAGATTTCCAGTTTCATTGTTCTGTATGGGACAGTGACAATAAAGATATCGTATACCGGTATATCGTAAAGGGTCGGTGGGTCCTCAGTAAAGCCCACAGGCTCCACCCTCCCATTCCTGCTTCTCCCACCAGAGACCTACCTAAGATTTGGGGTGGAAGACCTATACGGACTCTCATACAAGGCTGTGCTCCCCTTGTGGGACAGGGTGAACCTAAACCACCTTCATTGACCTTTGCTTGGCCTCATTAATTGACTGCCGGTTAGCCCTGGCCAGGAAATGGAAAGAGCACCCAGTAATTTCCTTTTCTGTCCAAATTTGCTTGGGGACTTGCTTTGCTCCACCTGCAGAGGGCGCCCTTGTGCATACGATTCGCTTGCAAAAAAAACCCCACCTCCATCGCAGATTCTCCTCGCCGCTTTCATAACGTTGCTATTTACATGGAAAGTTCGTGACTTTGGATTGAGAGTTACTTTCAATAAAAGCATTTACACCTGCTGTCCTGAACGAAGTTGCTTTATTACAGTGTGAAGTGGGCAGAGATTAGGGTTGCATTGTCCCAACACACCAGCACCTATAAATAAAAAATAGGTTGTTTCTGTGACTGATCCTGTTGAGGCTGGCAAGGGAAGCAAACAGAAAAGGGACATATTTATTTGGAGCAAAAGTAGCCGTTTGAATATGAAATCCAACCATTTATTTCCTTAAAAACAGCAAAATAAAGTGAATTATAGGGGTGCAGATATTTGCAAATATGGCATAATTCTTCTATTAACATTATACCACCACAGAAAACCCAGAAGAGAAATATCCCACGAGGCCCCCAGTCAAACCATATTTGCACACCTCAGCAGGCTGCAACATAAGCTGCACCCTGTATAAAAGCACCGCTCAGCACCTGAAAGAAGAAGCCATCAGTATCTTCAGCAATGGTGCTGAGCACCTGCTTGGTGCAGACAAGGGAGGCTGCAGTCGGTCATCACCCCCCGCATTCCTTGTGAGCAGCATTTATGCCGAGGAGCAGTTTTCCAAAGCCCAGAAAAACGGCGGGACTTCTGTTCCCGCCTGAGCCCAGCACAGACTCTCTTTTCAAAACTTTGCAGGGGGTTGGTCTTTGGATCCCTTCCAGCTCCACAGTTCTGTGATTATATGAAATTAAACACCTCCCTTGGTAGCATACAGGGAACATGGGCCATTATTTTATATTTGGACCAGGCATGGTCAAACGTGGCCCTCCAGGTGTTTTGGGACTACAACTCCCATCACCCCTAGCTAACAGGACCAGTGGTCAGGGATGATAGGAATTGTAGTCCCAAAAAACATCTGCAGGGCCAAGTCTTGCTATGCCTGGTTTAGAACATTTGAAAGGAGCAGGGAAGAACCTCTGGCCTGGGGTGACACCACCGTCCCTGGTCCTTGGGCAATTTGTCCTGTGTCCTGGAACTCTGGCCAGGCCTCTTGATGGCCTGCAGAGAGAGATGGGCTTTGGAAAGTCCTCTAATTGGAAAAGGCTGCCTTAACCAAGCCTGGTTTAAAGAAGGGAAGGAGAGAAGGTGGAGGCAAGTGGGGCCTTGAAGTGGCCATCAGTACTCGACTGAGTGGTCATCCAGGCCACCAGAGGGAGGTGTTCTGCAGAGCTTTGCTTCCCATCCCTCTCTTCCCCTAGAAGCCGGGGAGACCAGCAGCAGAGCTGGTTGGCCCCTTGTGGGGTTCTCCTCGAGGTGCCCGCTTCACCCAGCCTCATGGGAGTGTGGGGTTGACATGTTGCAGTTGTGCAATGAAAGGGAGTGTGAGAGGCTTCTGTCGGGCACCCTCCCCTTTGATGCAAGGAATTTTCCACCTCTGTTTTAAAGCTACTACTTTCACCAGGGGTGGCCCCTCCAATTACGCCGCCTGAGGCCAAAGAGAAAGGTCTGCTCTGCTGCCGAAGTCTCCCTGCCCTGCCAAAGCTATGGGCTGTGTGGCAGTGCCAGCAAAGCGCGGACAGCAGCACCAGGTTCTGGTTTGTAAGGTTTTGGTGAGATTTCTCGTCGTGTTGCAGGAATTTATGTATAGGTTTGGTGGGGGGGGGGTGTTGCCCCTCCAACAGATATCATGCACATGCAGCCCACTACCAAAATCAGCACAATCACTTTTGTGATTTGTCCCCACAAACTTTTCATCACAGTTCCTTCCTATCTATTCAAAGGGCCTCTGCTGCACAAAGCCAAATGTAAGAATTCACTGACAAATGTATCTATGTGCTGGCTCACTGGGAAAACTTCAGAAATTCATATAGACATGTGAGCTCAGCTACTCAGCAGCCCCTCTGCCTGAGTGATAATCCCTGGCATCCTGATACCTGAGGGCCAGACAGGTAGCCATTCCAGAAATAACAAACCCAGATGAAGACAAAAGGGTGTGATTAACTTGGCTGGGAAACAGGGAAATGGAAATAACCTTTTTGTTACACTTGATGGGTGTTTGGTGGAGGTCAAGGGGAACCATGGGGCAGGGTCCAGGATGCTCACATTACTGCCACCAGACCTTCCCTTTCATGATGTAACCATGATGTATTAGTGACGTAGTTTGGGGGGGGTGTAACATGGGGATTAGCAGCTAATAAAATTTTGGGGGCTCTTTTGTTTGGGGCTTCCATCTTGTTCCACCTTGTGGCAGGTGGGAGTCCTGTCATGACAGTCTTCAATAAAGACCAAGCGTACTGGCTGCTGTTTTGCTCTGGTATTCCTGGCTGGTGTCCTTTGTTTTTTGTCCAAGGGAACCCTCAGATTTCTCCGTTAACAGTTGGAAGCCGCCACCCCTTCTCCACTGGCAGTGGGGCACCGGCATGGGCACTGCCGCTTGGGGTGTTGCTGCCTCAGCCCACCTCATGAGAGCCAGTGGGGTGTAGTGGTTAAGAGCAGTAGTCTCGTAATCTGGTGAACCGGGTTCATGTCTCCACTCCTCCACATGCAGCTGCTGGGTGAGCTTGGGCCAGTCACACTTCTCTGAAGTCTCTCAGCCTCACTCACCTCACAGAGAGTTTGTTATGGGGGAGGAAGGGAAAAGGAGATTGTTAGCCGCTTTGAGACTCCCTAGGGTAGTGATAAAGCGGGATATCAAATCCAAACTCTTCAAACTCTTCATGGGCAGGCTGGCCCTGACCTTTGCCGCCGCTGAACCTCACACCAGCCTCTTTCTCACTGCAAGCTACCACAAACGCCATCACAGCACAGCACAGCACACAATGCCCTCCAGGGCCTGCTCCTTTCTGGGGACGATAGGGCTCTTCCTCAGCCCTGGAGCAGGAGGCAGGTGACCCCCCACACCACGGGGGAGAAGGTCAGGAGGGTCCCTGCCCGGGGGTCCTTGGCCGCTTGACTGTAGAGCTCGCCTTCCATCATGGGGTCTGACCAGTTGGGGTTCTGGAACCCGGGCTGCGACATCTGCTTGCCGGCTGAGGAAGAGCCATGCCCTCCTCGGGAGAAGCGAGACCTCCCGAGGGAGCTCAGGCCGTATCCCACGGCTGCCCCCACTGCTGCGGCCCCTGCCACCTTCGCGCCACGGCTGCTGCTGGAGCTTTGCCCGCTACTGCTGCTGCTGCTCTTTGGCAGAGAGTGGAACCCGCCACGCGATGACCCTCCGCTTTTGCTGCCCCCGCTGCTGCCACCGCCGCCGCCTCTTCCTCCTCCCCTGCGGCAAAAGGCAGGCTCGCTGACAAGAGCAACCAGGAGCACCAGGAGCCAGGACCAGGCAGCCCAGCTCCTCCTCATGGTGTTGTACCTGAAACAGAAAGAGAAGGTGAAAGATCCTAGAATTGTAGAGTCGGAAGCAACTTCCAAGGTTCAGCCAGTTGTAATAAACGAAAATCTGCCCTTATTCCTTTATGGGGGACACAAGAGCCCTTATAGAGTGCTTTGTAGGTTCTCCATCGGTCGGAGAAAATAACAGAGGCACAACCAGAGAATACTGAGAAGCAAAGCAGCTCGTAAGCCTGATCTTTATTGAATTGTTGCATCAGGGTGCCCCCTTCACACGCAGGAGGAGGAGGACCCAGAACCCAGGTGTGCCTGCCCTTATATAGGCATTTAAAATTGCCCACCCTGGAGTCCACGGCCATCCCTAGAAACATCATACATACATCACAGAAGGGGTGTAGCTCAAGACCACCCCCCAGACACATCATACCTATATCACAGAAAGGGGTGGTCTACAACAGAAATCTGAGTGCGTTGTTTACCAGAAATCTGAGTGCATTGTTTATGTCAGTGTTTGTAAAAAAAAGGAAGGTTTCTGACCTCCCTTTGTCACCTTAGCCTGGTCCTCGGACCCTTGTCGGCATAAAAGAGTCCACGAGAAAAGTATCCTTGTGGAGTACTTTCTGCTTTTTATTCTTAAAAGTCTTTCTGCAAAAGCGACTGACCAACTGTACATACATCAACACTACCAGCTTTCACTAACCAACCAACCAATCCAACACCAAACTTAACATTTCTCACTCTATATATACAACCCGGTGCAGGCCGCTGACTCATGCTGACCCAGCTTTTTTAAGCATTAAAGAAACAGCGGCCATTTTAGCTGTGACAGTTTACCTCCTGTCTGGCAGGTTACCTGTTAATGCTTACTTGATTGGATACCCCGGGGAGCCTGGCCAGTCTTTTGTAATGATAAATACTTAGTTCCTGAGCCAGGTCAGGCTCACACCCTATTCAAACACAGACAGACGACATACCCTTAAGACAGGATTTGTGAAGGAAAAAACAATGGGGAGGCTTTTCCATTTTCCTTTGCCTTTGCAGAGAAACTGACCAAATGTCAGTTTGGGAGCCAAAATGGCTTCATGGCTGTTTTCCTGTGCTGCTTCAGACATGTGGTTTATGTATTTATGTACGTGTTTGCTTGGTACATTTATGAACATTTATTTTATCTATATATAAGACCTTAATTTTTTATTTCACAGTCCAGCAGCAAGGCAGGAATCACAGCTCTCTGGGTCCTCTGCAGGCCCTGAAGGAAGTTGGGCCTGAAGTCCAGCCCTTGCTACACCTCTGTGCTCCATGGGAAGACGAGAGCTGAAGATCCACTTCCCATATTGCTGCATTGCAGCTGCACTGCACTGGTCAGCTGGCAACCCTAGCAGGCAGGTGGCTGTGCTGGCTGGGGCTGATGGGGGATGTGGCCCAAAGCACCAGGTGTGGGAAGGCAGACCTGGACTGAGGCTTTAGCTGAAAGCGTTAAGTTAGCTAAAGCAGGCATAGGCAAACCCACTGGTCCTGTTAGCTAGGGATGATGGGAATTGTAGTCCCAAACATTTGGAGGGCCAAGTTTGCCTATGCAGAAGAGTCCTGGATTCTAACCCTGCCTGCTCCTGAGAGAGTTGCAGCCATTCTGGGATGCCTCAGCTTAAAGGTGGCATCCTGGCAAAGTCTGGCATGGAATGCCAGTCTGGCATTTGCTTTACTGGTTTCTAGGCAGTAGGCTGGTTTATGTGCCCGCCGAGACCACATAACACTGGTCTTGAAAGACCTACATTGGTCTTGAAAGACCTACATCAGAACAACAGAAGAGCCTGCTGGATCAGGCCAAAGGAGCCCCATCTAGTCTAGCATCCTGTTTTCACAGTGGCCAATGAGCAGGATCCCAGAACCAGAGCCCTCTCTCCCCTCCTGTGGTTTTCAGCAACTGGTGTTCAGGGGCATCGCTGCCTCCAACTGTGGAGGCACAACAGAGCCATCCTGGCTAGGAGCCAATGATTGCTTAATAATCCTCCATGGATTTTCCCAATCCTCTTTTAAAGCCATCCAGGTTGGCACCCACCACTTACACCCAAAGCTCCAAAGTTCGACTCTGCACTGCGTGAGAAACCCTTCCTTTTAACTGTCCAGCCCTCAACTTCATTGGATGCCCACAAAGCCGAGTTTTATGAGAGAGGGATGAAAACTTTTCTCTAAACACTTTCTCCAAGCGTCTGTCATGTTGCCTCGCCACTTTCCCTGCAAAAGCCTCCTCTTTCACGGAAAACCCAGATTGCCGTTTGTTCTGTAAAGGTAAAGGGACCCCTGACCATTAGGGCCAGTCGTGGATGACTCTGGGGTTGCGGCGCTCATCTCGCTTTATTGGTCAAGGGAGCTGGCATACAGCTTCCAGATCATGTGGCCAGCATGACTAAGCTGCTTCTGGCGAACCAGAGCAGTGCACGGAAACACCATTTACCTTCCCGCCGGAGTGGTACCTATTTATCTACTTTGGCGTGCTTTCGAACTACTAGGGTGGCAGGAGCAGGGACTGAGCAACTGGAGCTCACCCCTCACGGGGATTCGAACCGCCGACCTTCTGATCAGCAAGCCCTAGGCTCTGTGGTTTAACCGACAGCGCCAGCGCCACCCTATTCAGCATCAAAGGCAGGTTTTCTTGGGCCATGCGGTAGGCAGGGCAAAGAAAATGGAAAAAGTGCTCAGACACAAACCAGGAAAGCGCAGGCCTGTGCCTAGAAAGCGCAGGGCAAAAGTTACATGTGAATGAGCCCTTACTGGCCGTTCCTGTAAACTGAAAAGTCCCTGCGCTCAACACAATAAGCCAGGCCTAATGACAGGGCAGAAGCTTCTGGGAACTGCAGCACAATAAAGAGGGTGAAATTGCTGAGCCATTGGCCCTCCAGGGCTTGCCACTCACATGACTTGTTTGCACAAAAGCCTGAGTCCCAGGAAAAGAAAACAATACTCCAGTCCAAACACACACACAATCACACACACCCTTCAGCTGCTGTCACCCACAGGCCAACTGCCTGAGGCTTCTGGCTCAGCAGTTCTCTGCTGTTGCCCCCAACCCTCCCCCCCCAAAAAAAACCCTTTTGCAAGAACTCCAAAAGGGAAGACGTTGGAGTGATTCACCTGAGGGGCCGCTTGGGGGCAATAAAGTCAAGTCAAGTCAAGTAACCTTTATTGGCCTTGCATAAGAACATTCAGATGGGACACGGTGTGGCGCTGTGGGTTAAACCACTGAGCCTAGGACTTGCCGATCAGAAGGTCAGCAGTTCGAATCCCCACGACAGGGTGAGCTCCCGTTGCTCGGTCCCTGCTCCTGCCAACCTAGCAGTTCGAAAGCACGTCAAAGTGCTGGAAATGTAAAGAAAATGAAGGAACATTCTTTCACCTCTGGTGGACTTGCTCTAGGGTGAAGGCCTTTTGGGAAATGATATATAATGAGCTGAAAAAGGTATATAAGTATACCTTCACCAAGAAACCAGAGGCCTTCCTTCTGGGTATTGTCGGCCAGAAGGTGTTAAAGAAGGACCGAACATTTTTTATGTATGCAACAACGGCAGCAAGGATACTCATCGCTAAGAGTTGGAAAACTCAAGATCTACCCACACTGGAAGAGTGGCAGATGCAGCTGATGGACTATATGCAACTGGCCGAGATGACTGGCAGAATCCGAGACCTGGGAGAAGAGAGGGTTGAAGAAGACTGGAAGAAATTTAAGATTTATTTACAAAAATATTGTGATTTGGCTGAATGTTAAGAAAGATGCTAGATCACAAATAATTGTCCACCACTGAATTAGATCTGAATTTGACGATAAGTGAGACTAAGGAAAATGTAAACCTTTTGGAGAACTGTTAGATTTTACTTAAATGAGCGGATATAAGATTGTAAACAAGATGGTAATTTGCTTGGAAAAAATTTTTTTTTAACGATGTAAGTGGGAGCGGGAGACGTGAGGGAGTCCAAAGAAGTGACGAAATTATGTTATGATATAAGTAATGTTGTTTATTATCTATGCATTTGTATTCAAAAAACTTTAATAAATATTTATAAAAAAAAAAAACGAAAGCACGTCAAAGTGCAAGTAGATAAATAGGTACCGCTCCGGCGGGAAGGTAAACGGCATTTCCGTGCGCTGCTCTGGTTCGCCAGAAGTGGCTTAGTCATGCTGGCCACATGACCTGGAAGCTGTACGCCGGCTCCCTCGGCCAATAAAGCGAGATGAGCGCCGCAACCCCAGAGTTGGTCACAACTGGACCCAAACATCAAAGGAACGTGTGGTTGTGGAAAAAGCTTTAACATTTAAAACATCAGGCCTGTAACTTTTAAGACCACAAAACTGCTTTCTGAAGTAATCACTCGCTGTGTGTGCGTTTTCACATCTTTAGGCTTTGTAATATACAGCTGCCTTTCCAGGAGAATAAAAGTACTGTGTTTTGAAAGTGAAAAAACAAACAAACAAACTCTACTCCAGTTCTGACCAAGGCAGAATGGAGTAGTTCTATTACTTCCCTTGATCTAGAATTGCGATAGCTTTTTCTGCTGCTTCATCACATTGTTGACTCATGTCCTGCTGTCAAGCCAGCTGCCCCCCCCCCAAAAAAAATTCTGCATCTGGTTATCCACGCCAAAGTGTCCCTATTGAAATTTATTTGAGCGCAGTTTGGGCCAGTAATGTTCCATTAAAAGGCAGCCTGGCTGTGCAGGGCCTTGATAGCTTAGGGAAATCAGAGGCCCTTTCCCTTAGTGGTGGGAGCCCCCGAACTCACAGCATAAAGGTTTCCCCCTTGTATAGGTCAGGCCTCTGACTCACCACCTGTGCCACGTCATTTGTGCTGAATGTACTGCTGTCTGCTGGGGTTTTCAGTGAGAAAAATGTGCTGGGGTTTCCAGTGAGAAAAATGTCTTGCAACAAGGGAAATATGAGAGCGCTGATTCCTGATGAGCTTTTGACTTTACGCTGCTTGAGGATTAATAATCCATAAAGCATGTGAAACAGTGTGTGTGTGTGTGTGTGTGTGCGCGCGCGCGTGCATCACGTTTCTTAAGTGCAAATGTGGAGCAGAAGCAGAGCAATTATTGTGAGATTAGATTCAAGTTCATTTCCCCGTCCTAACTAGACATGAGCTCAATGCCATGTTGCAGAGAATCAAAGCAGATAAGCATATCGTTGTAGGTTTGGGCTGGGGGTGGGTCAGTCTGCATGATGCCCAAGGCCCTTCCAATTCTTGGGGTCCAGTATTGGGGGGGGGGGGAGGTAGAAAGTATGACAGCAAACTTGGCACACCATGGTTGTGGCGGACTAGTCAAGCATCATGATTATCCTAACCAAAGCAGTTGCTCTGTGCCATAGAGCAAGTGAATGGGCCTTTTTTCACACACACAAACACACACACACAAAGAGAGAGAGAAACTTGAAGGCATTGGTTTGTGTCCTACTCTCCGAAGCAGGCAAGCTTGCTCCATTTTCTTTTCTTTCTTTCTTTCTTTTAAATAATTTTTATTCATTTTTCAAACACATAATAAGGACAAACAAAACACAAAACAAAAACATACAAAACATTTAAACATGTATAATTTCATAATCTAATTTTCCTGTAACTTCTTTCAGTCGACTTCCCCATACCTCCCTTTCGCTGCATCCTTATTTTAAAAAGAATTTTTTAGCAACCCTTTAGTCAAATTACCCATTTAGATCACTTCATTACATTCCCATAAATTTGTTGATTACAGCTGTAATTCTCTGCTTCTTACCCCTTGACATCTTAACACTCATCAATTTTACAACAGTTTTTAAGATATATTTTAAATTTCTTCCAGTCTTCTTCCACTGCCTCTTTTCCCTGGTCACGAATTCTGCCGGTCATCTCTGCCAGTCCCATGAAGTCAATCACCTTTGTTTGCCATTCTTCAAGAGTAGGTAGTTCTTGCATCTTCCAATACTTTGCCAGAAGAATTCTTGCTGCAGTGGTAGCATACATAAAGAAAATCCTATCTTTCTTTGGCACCAATTGGCCAACCATGCCCAGGAGAAAAGCCTCTGGTTTCTTAGTAAATGTCCATTTAAGGACTTTCTTAATTTCATTATACTGTAGATCATTTCCCAGAATGCTTTCACCCTCGGGCAGGTCCACCATAGGTGATAAAAGGTACCTTCATTCTCATTACATTTCCAGCATTTATTATTGGGCAAATGGTAAATTTTTGCTAGCTTGACTGGGGTCATGTACCACCTATAAATCATTTTCATTATATTTTCTTTTAAGGCATTACATGCCGTGAACTTAACACCAGTGGTCCATAACTGTTCCCAGTCAGCAAACATAATGTCATGACCGATATCCTGTGCCCATTTAATCATGGCTGATTTCACCGTTTCCTCCTGTGTATTCCACTTAAGCAGCAAATTATACATTCTTGACAGATTCTTAGTATTGGGTTCTAACAGTTCCGTTTCTAACTTTGACCTCTCCTTCTGGAATCCTATTTTCCTGTCCTCTTTAAATGTCTCTTTTATCTGGTAATAATGCAACCAATCTCGAACTTTGGACTTTAGTTTTTCATAACTCTGAAGCTTGACCCTTTCACCTTCATATTCTAAGATTTCACAATATTTTGGCCATTTAGAATCCATATTAAGTTTTTTCACCCCCTTGGCTTCCATTGGTGACAACCACCTTGGTGACAACCAAGCTTGCTCCATTTTCCATGTGACGGCCCTTAGTGTTCTCTTCTCCAGGTTTTTTGTTGTTGTTTAGTCGTTTAGTCGTGTCTGACTCTTCATGACCCCATGGACCAAAGCACGCCAGGCACTCCTGTCTTCCACTGCCTCCCGCAGTTTGGTCAAACTCATGCTGGTGGCTTCGAGAACACTGTCCAACCATCTCATCCTCTGTCGTCCCCTTCTCCTTGTGTCCTCCATCTTTCCCAACATCAGGGTCTTTTCCAGGGAGTCTTCTCTTCTCATGAGGTGGCCAAAGTATTGGAGCCTCAGCTTCAGGATCTGTCCTCCCAGTGAGCACTCAGGGCTGATTTCCTTAAGAATGGAGAGGTTTGATCTTCTTGCAGTCCATGGGACTCTCAAGAGTCTCCTCCAGCACCATAATGCAAAAGCATCAATTCTTCGGCGATCAGCCTTCTTTACGGTCCAGCTCTCACTTCCATACATCACTACTGGGAAAACCATAGCTTTAACTATACGGACCTTTGTTGGCAAAGTGATGTCTCTGCTTTTTTTCCTCCAGGTTAAACATACCCAACTCCCTTGACTGTTCCTCATAAGGCTTGCCTTCCAGACCATTGTTCATCTTGGCTGCCCTCCTCTGCACACATTGCAACTTGCCAATATCCTTCTGAGGTGCCCAGAACAGGACACAGGACTTCAGGTGCGGTCTGACCAAGGAAGAATAGAGGACGAGTATAACTTTCCTCAATGTGGACACTTGACTTCTGCTGATGCCACCTCAAATGGTATCAGCTTTTTTTGCTGCTGCATCACACTTTTGACTCATGTTAAGCTTGTGGTCTATTAAGACCCCAAATCGTTTTTGCATGCAAGTCGGATGTCCTACATCTTATATTTGTGCAGCTGGTTATCTCTGCCTAAGTGCAGAACCTTTCATTTGTCCCTCTTGAAGTGAGATCTGTCAGGCTGCTAATGCTGTGAACCCCTCCACTTTATGCTCAGGTTGTATATATGTTTAAATACAACTATATATCCTAAAGACACCACAGTCTCTGCTGATCTTCATTCCAATGAAACCAAACCTAGAACCCTTGGAATCTCTCAGCACTCCAAGTTTGGGTTGGTGTGCAACAATATAATAGCAAGTGCAAGGGAGGCTATTTGTTCCACCGGACAGGAAGGAATGCTGCCTTTGCTCCCTAGCTGGGATCTTAATGGAAATCTGTTGCCCCCCCCCGCCCCCCCCGCAGTGATGCATTAGTGAGAGGAAAAAAGTGGTAGGTTGGAATAAGCACAAACTCTCAGAATTGTTTGGATTGCAGCTGAAGCGTTAAAACCCCCCAAAGGAAGGCAGAAAACTAAAAATCTAAACCAGCAGTTAAGAAAGTCCATTGCACTTACTTTCTCCTAGGAGCAACCACGAGCAGCGGATGAGGACCCTCAGGGGCAAAGGCTCTCTGCCTGTGGAAGGCTGCTGACAGCGTGAATCCTCTGTAAGCTGGAAACAGAGTTGTTGTCAGAGGACATCAGGGCTCCCCAGAATGGAACAAAAGCTTGATGCCTCATCGCCACCTGACTGGCCAGTGGAGCAAGCTAGGCTCTTTAGACAGTCATCCTGCACAACTCGTGACCCCCCCCCCCCACACACACAATGTTCAGGATCCTGGCCAAACAACACATCCAGGAGGCTTATCAGGGCCCTGCGGAGCTGCCACAGGTCAGTGCAACCTGCAAACTGGGTCATCTCGAGTTATACAGGGCTGGTTCATACCCAGTGGATCTCCTCAGGAGAAGAGGGTTGTGACGGAAAAGTTTGTTTTTGCTGGGCAGGTTGGGTCACCAGGTGTTTTCCTTTTCCCCTGCTAGCAAACGGTTAATGAACGGCAGGATTTTGAGCAGGCTTCTTCAACCTCGGCCCTCCAGATGTTTTGAGAATACAATTCCCATCATCCCTGACCACTGGTCCTGCTAGCTAGGGATCATGGGAGTTGTAGGCCAAAAACATCTGGAAGGCCAAGGTTGAGGAAGCCTGATTTTGAGAGACAGTTCTTTAGGTTGGGATAGAGGTTGGGAGAATAGGTTGGGAGATAGAGAGAGGAGAGAGAGTTGGTTCTGGGAATAATAATAATAATAATAATAATAATAATAATAATAATTTATTATTTATACCCCGCCCATCTGGCTGGGCCTCCCCAGCCACTCTGGGCGGCTTCCATAGAAACAAAAAATACAGTAAAATATCACACGTTAAAAACTTCCCTGAACAGGGCTGCCTTAAGATGTCTTCTGAATGTCAGGTAGTTGTTTATCGCTTTGACATCTGCTGGAAGGGCGTTCCACAGGGCGGGCGCCACTACCGAGAAGGCCCTCTGCCTGGTTCCCTGTAGCTTTGCTTCTCGCAATGAGGGAACCGCCAGAAAACCCTCGGCGCTGGACCTCAGCGTCCGGGCAGAACGATGGGGGTGGAGATGCTCCTTCAGGTATACTGGACCGAGGCCGTTTAGGGCTTTAAAGGTCAGCACCAACACTTTGAATTGTGCTCGGAAACATCCACTCTGAGGAATATATCAAAACTACAAAAAGGAGTCTTTGAGCTTAGTGTGAAGGACAGTGTGTGGTGTCCTGTAAGAGTAATAGGCCAGGAATTAACAGGGAGGCTGAGGTGGAGACAGGAGAAGTAGAAGCTGGAAAGATACAGTCTACTTAGGTCTCATTCCGATCAGGAGGGGAGAGATTCTACAAAAAGAGAAGACCCCCCAAACCAGTTAAGGGGTGTGTGGTGATCCCTTGGGTCTGTTACTTGGAGTACCTCCGGAGCAGGGTTGTCTAAGGGGTGTGTAACTGACAGAAAATACCACCTTGTTTAAGAACCAAAGTATTAAGCAGCAACAGCTGTGCAACAAATAAGAAGGACTTGAAATGAAATAACATTATAATCTGAAGTATCTCGTGTTTTACCCACTTCGTGTCATAAGCTTCCTTTGTTTAATAAAATCTTTATTGTTTATTTGATCAAATCCTGCCCAGGACTCCAAAGTATTAAGTCTTCCCTCACACAAGATAATCTGGGGTAGTTTGTAGGAATCCGTGGAATTGGTGTTCTATGAGGTGGGTGCACTATATTTAAGTGAGGGTGGGCCCAATGGAAAAAGTGCCGTCGCAAAGGTCCTCAGGGCTCTCTGTCACCTGCTACTGTGAGATGTGCACAAAGGATGGTGAGTGAACATCTTTATTCAGGACAAACTCAAGCTGGCATCAGGCATGACAGAAGCTCACCCCTTCAAGGCCATGACTCCACTTTTGCCTGCTACCATTCATCAGGTACGTAGATCTAGGTAGCTACCTGGTTATCCCAAATGCCCCAGAGAAAGGGGTTGTGAGCCCATGGGAGAGCCCTAGCTTCACACACAAAGTACAGTGGTACCTCAGGTTAAGTACTTAATTCGTTCCGGAGGTCCGTACTTAACCTGAAACTGTTCTCAACCTGAAGCACCACTTTAGCTAATGGGGCCTTCTGCTGCTGCTGCGCTGCCGGAGCACGATTTCTGTTCTCATCCTGAAGCAAAGTTCTTAACCTGAAGCACTATTTCTGGGTTAACGGAGTCTGTAACCTGAAGCATATGTAACCTGAGGTACCACTGTATTGGGCAAAGACTCCTGGCAATGTGCTAACTTGAGACAAGGTAGCTTCCTGTTTCTTAACTGGAACTGGTAACAGCTGTATGTCAGTGTCCTTACTTGACATTGCAGTTGGCAGCTTCTCAGGTCATAGCCAGACAACCTGCTTATGGATTTATCTTGATTTGTTCGTGGGGAGGCTACAGGGCATTACACCACACTTTCCTGTGCATTTTTCCATATCGGAAAAAGTCAGATCATTTGGGGAAGTGGATTTGTTGTTACACAAGAACTCCAAATCAGCATTAATTGGGCCACCTGAATCTCATAGAATCAAAGGAGTTGCAGGGGACCCAACCCACAAGGGCCATCTAGTCCTTCTTCTTCTTTGGCAATCACTTGTAGCCGAGTAAGATTGTCTTCCATAAACACGGTTTTAACAATGAGTCCATAAGTGACTGTGGAGGACAATTCTGGATCCACACGTCCTTCCACAGTGGGGACATTGGTTTCCGGGCGGGAGTTGATCATGGTGTGGATTTGCCAAGCGTGCCTTCCTCGTAGCACGTTTCTCCCTTGCGTTCTGAGTTTGAGTGTCTTCAAAGCCCATGACACCTTTGGTAAAGGCTGTTCTCCAACTGGAGCGCTAACAGGCCAGTGTTTCCCAGTTGTCAGTGTTTATACTACATTTTGCGTGTGTGATTTGCTAATGTGAGGTTGAATCCCTTCCCCTAACAGTGACAGTCTAGAGAAGTGCACTGAACCCACCAATATTATTTGCAAGCAGCTTAAAACTTAAAAGCACTAGTGTGACCTCAGCTGAACATTTCTTGCATAAGCCTGGCCAAAGAGGCATATCTTAAACAAGGAAAAGTTTATTGAGAAGAACAATGTAGAGTTTCAGAGAGTCGGTCGCTATCCTGCCTGCTAAATTAATTCAACTTCTTCCTCACATAACCCCAAACCTTCCAGAGCCGTGGGGGTCTCAGATCCAAACTGTGCCCTGAATTGTGCCCTCATTTCATTCTTCCCAAATTCTTCCCACAATAGAATAAAACCAGAGGACCACTGTTGCATTTCTATTGACAAAGTGCTTTAATTAAAACAAAATAATCTAGTTGCATGTGCTTCATACTATATAAAGTGGTATTCACAAGGTGGTTTTATGAAATCCATGGTCCAAACCTCCCCCCCGCCCCCATACACAGCACAAGCCTTTGAGAGATCCATGGATAAAATAAAGTTTTTTTCCAATCCAGCTAAACATAAATTCTGGAGATAGCGCTGCTGCTGATGGAAGACCTGGGATACCAAGTATTATATTGCATGTGAATGACAGATCAAGATATTGCTAGCTCAGCTCAGCAAAAACAGCTGCTTTCTCACTAGGGGTTGTGGGGAAAATTCCACGCACACGCATCCATACACTCACGCATCCCTGGATGCTTATTAACTTTGTGCCCTGCAAGCTCAAAGCCTCAGGGTACTTCCCTTTTCGCCTGATGGAAGCCTCCCAACAGAAGCTTTTCCAGAAAGGGTTCCCTGCGGAGCAGATTTTCCAGCAATGTAGCACACAGCACTGATAGAACAAACGGGTACCAGTTCTGTTCAGAATGGAGACTGCAATTTATTCTTACCAAGCAACAAATATATTGTCTGAAGCAGGTGAAACCCCGTGGATTAAGAGTGGAGAACTTGCAGCAGCAGCCCTCCAAGAGCTGTTGGACTCCTGGTCCCATCAGCTCCAGCCAGCATGGCCAACAGCCAGGGATGATGGGAGTCGGAGTCAAGCCTGCATCTGGAAGGCCACAGCTTAAGTCAGCTGTGATGTAAACACAGATCTAAGGGGGGAAAGCTTTAAGAACAGCTTAAAGCCAACTTGCACGCTCCAAAGTGTGGAGTGGTAAAGCGTTTCTGGACAGGACCAATTCAGTTTCAAGGCTGTGTGTGGCCATTGCAAATCTGAATCATACTCCACCTGGTAAACTCACAACACATGTAGCATGCCAGAAGGCCACCTACTCATTTGCCCAGTGTGCTGTTGGTCCATGTGTGTTCCTCATTCAAAGAAGCAACTCCCCTCCAGCCTGAAATGGTACATTCCAGGAAAATCACCGCCACTGGGTTCTACTTTGGATCTGAACTAGGCCCTAGGAGCAATTTTTTGGCACAACTTTTCTTTTTTGTCTGGTAGTGGGGAGAGGAACTTTTCTTCCTAGCCAATCATTTCATTTGTAAAAGCCGAACTATATAATAATAATAATAATAATTTATTATTTGTACCCCGCCCATCTGGCTGGGTGGCTTCCAACAAAGATTAAAAATACATTAAAATGTCACACATTAAAAACTTCCCTGAACGGGGCTGCCTTCAGATGTCTTCTAAATGTCAGGTAGTTGTTTATCTCTTTGACATCTGATGGGAGAGCGTTCCACAGGGAGGCGCCACTACCGAGAAGGCCCTCTGCCTGGTTCCCTGTAGCTTTGCTTCTCACAATGAGGGAACTGCCAGAAGGCCCTCGGTGCTGGACCTCAGTGTCCGGGCAGAACGATGGGGGTGGAGACGCTCCTTCAGGTATACATTTTGGGCAGAGTAAGAGATTATTAAGGTGACACGACAGCTATCTTCGAATATTTGGGGGGATTATCACATAGATGATGGAGCAAAATTTATTTCCTCCAGAGAGCAGTACTCAAGTCAATGGGTTCAACCTACAATAATTTCAACTATGCATTAGGAAGACTTTTCTGACGAGGCAAGGCTGTCTTGGATGGTGGCAGTGGACGGCCCTCATCGACTAAATGGCTTCCAAGGTTAACCTTCCAATGCTATGAAGATTCTCTGAACAAATTTCTGTGCTCTGGGATAGAAGCCGCACCTCCAAGATCAGAGCCAGCCGTATGGGCTCCTTGGAGCAGAGGGAGGATGGTCGTAAGCAGCGACTTGTGACAAAACCCTCCCTTCTTCAGGAGACTGGGTGTGGTTGCATAGAGCAGTGGTTTTCAACCAGTGTGCCTTGCCACCCTGGGGTGCCTTGAATGATGGGCAACACTGGCCTCTGTCCCTCTTTCCTTCCCTCCCTCTTCTGATGCCCTCTCACATCTCTGCCTCCCAAAGGCTTGCACAGCTGTTTGTTGCAGCAGCCCTGGCTACAAGCTCTCCAGGCGAATGGTGCCTCTGGGGCTGGCCAGGGGGTGCTTCCCAGGCCCCAGTGGGGGGGGGGGGCAACTCAGAGACCATAGGTGGTGGTAGCAGCTGCCTGAAGGACTCCCAAGGAGAGGGGAGGAGGAGGCTGAGGGAATACTCCACAAGGGGAAGTGTTCGAAAAAGGGTGAGATGCTGCCAGCTCGGCAGGCAAGGGGGTGACACAACTGGGTTCCTGAGCCCCACAGGGCTGCCACAGAAAGAATGCAGTTGCAGGGCTGTCTTAAGCGGCATCAGGGTCAAAGATCTGCCCAGCCCCCAGCCCCCAGGTTGCTCAGTCCCAGGCGCGCAGGAGGGCGGAGCCGGCCGGTTGCCTCAGCGTCTTGCTGGCTCGGTTGCCCCTGAACTCACGGCGCAGAGCAGCCCTCAGCAGAAGAGCCCACCGCAGTGCTCCAACCGATGGGCGGGCTCTTTCCCGTACTCAACTCTTGGGCCCTGGACTCTCGGCCTGGCGCCCCTGAAATCCCAGTGCCCGGGTGCCCTGCAACCCCTAGTGCCTATGGGTAAGACGGCCCTGTAAGGGAGCCATGGACCCAAAAAGGTTGAAATCCTCTGGCATAGATCATTGGACACAGTAGAGAAATCTGCCCAATAAGACCCCAGAAAAGAACCAGACCTGATTAGTGCATAGAATCTCAGAATTGTACAGCTGGAAGGGACTCAAAGGGGTCATCTAGTCCAACCCCCTGCAAAGCAGGAACCAAAGCCATAGAGTCCCTGACCGATGGCCATCCAACCTCTGCTTAAAAACCTCTACCATCTGCTGAGGGGGGTTGTCCCACTGTCGAACAGCCAGTGGCGTAGCGTGGGGGGTGCAGGGGGGGCCAGCCGCACCATCGGGGGGGGGCGTGCTCACACTCGCAGCTCTCTGCCCCCTGCTAAAATCCACGGGTTAGGGGGCGCAAATTACTTGCCTTGCCCCGGGTGCTGACAACCCATGCTACGCCACTGCGAACAGCTCCTACTGTCAGGAAGTTGTAAAGAACACATGTAAAACAAACAGCAGTTCATCCACTTTTTAGCCCAAAACTTAGCATTTATATCTGCATTCTAAGATGTCAAAGCGCACCACATACATAACCTCTGCAATCCTTACAACAGCTCTGAAAAATAGACCTGTATTATCTCCCCTCCATTCTACAAAAGGGGCATCGAGGCAGAGAAAGGGGTTTGTGTATGAGCACCTAATGAATTCACAGTAGAGGTAAGACTTGAACTCGGGCCCTCTCAGTTCACAGCTTTCAGAGACTACGTTATGCTGTCCTTCCTGTCAAGAGTACATTTCTATTATTGCTAAATATCACACAGGTAAGTCCAGTTGCAATGGGAGGTGTGTCGCCCATCAGCCAGCCCTGTGCCAAAATGACGGCACTTTGCTGGGCGGCCCTTGTTTACATGACGAAGTTTATTACGCCAGGATATACATGGATTTGGGACCTAGAGGGTCATTTAGTCCAACCCCCTGTGGTGCAATTCCTTCAGGATCGCCCTTAAAACACAAGATGGTTGGCAACTCTCTGCTGGCCCATTGCTCAGGTACGGCTTCCGTAAGCCTGCGAAGGTGTGTCTACTTCAGGCACTAGGTCCTAGCTCAGGAATGCACATTTTACCACTGGTTAGTTGCAAATTCTTGCATGGTCAGGACTCTATGGAGATTACGCACGACACAAGCCAGTTCAGTTGCCCACTGTCAAGAGATGCACATCCCTGTTTGTGAGAGACCGAACCCTTAGCCAGAGCAATGCAAGTCAGCTTTTGCAATCCTGAGCTCCACTTGCTTAGATCCCAAGAGTTCTTAAAATAACCCTCCCAAAAAACAGACTTGCCCTTTTTAAAAAGGTGACCCACCCTTTAGTTTCCGCCAGAGACTGAAACCATGAACAAGAATGGAATGAAATGTACATTTGGACTAAAGAGTGTACAGCAGTCGTTCCCAAAGTGGTTGGTTCCACCCCCCAGTGGGGTTACTAGTGGGGGGGGAGATGCTAAGAGGCAAGGAGGTGTCTAGAGGTGTAAATGGCTGATAATAATTATTTTATTATTTTTACCCCATTGAAGAGCGAGTATCACTGGATCAAGTTCATCACTTCTGATGAATCAATTAAACTAAATACTTTTAACTGGGTTATGGGTAAATGTGCAATTTTTACCGTTTTGAGTTATCTTCTTTAGCAGGTGGCGCAAACTGTTATTCTGGACAATCCTTTTTACAGGGTAGGGGTCATTGGGGTTGAGTTTATGGAACCAAGGGAGAGGTAGCCCCCCCAAAAAGTGGGGGAACCACTGGTGTACAGGGCTGGACCTCATAACTTGACCTATTTAAGAGTTGACCCAATGAAGTACTGTACCATCGATTTCAGTGGGACTCCAAGTACAGTTAAACATGGATCCAGCCCACAGGCTTCAATCATCTTTGCAAATCTGTTTGTGCTGTTCAGAGCTTGTTTCCAAGCGCATCATAAGTAGGCTGTTTTCATGTGCTTGTTCATGTTAGAATCCTTTCCCCCCCCCAAAAAAAATTTATTATTATTATTATTTATATAAATTATTGCTGTTATTTTCCTGTGCATGTAATATTTGGCATATAGATAATAATAATAGAATAATAGAAAAGGCTGGAGCTTAAAAAAATATCCACAATCAATCTAGTGCAATTTAGAAGTGAAAAGTTGTTAAAGGGTTAGCTAGCAAGAAAGAGGGTGATATATCCACGGTGGGTTTACCCAGGAGGAAGTTCCACGAAATTTCGGTGGGGCTTCCTCAGGGAGTGTTAAATATGCTCAGGATTTCAGCCCCAACAAGCAAAAACACACTAGAAAAGAATCCTTTTTGGGGGTGGTATGCAGGGGCTAAGTAGGAAACCTTCTGAATTATTATTTCTTTTCTCAAAAAAGTTCCACTGATGCCACTAAGGGCAGGACTACATATTACACATAAATACATGTTAATAATACCTGCTGGCCACTTATGTTAGTGCAAAGCAGCTCAAGGAGGGAGGAGATCATTTTGGAATGCATTAGTAAGGGGGGGGAGGGGAAACAGGATGCTTAACCCTTTCCTGACCCACCTCAACTAAGACCTGCCTTCAGAGGGTTTCCAGGAGCATTTCTGCAAGTGTAAGAACATGCCTGGAACCCAACAGGGGGCAAACCAGCTCAGGGATGAAAGCTAGAGGCAGAATGCAGTTGGCAGGGAGAGGGTTAAACACCCTTCCCCCTTCTTTGATTCAAACTGCTCCCCCCACAGCTGATTTTTGCCATAATGCCTTATGCAGAGGAATTATTTCCCAGCCATTTTAAACCCACAGGGAGGTGGGAAACGTCCGATGTTCCTTTAAAGCTCAAGAGCTTCTCCTGCAAAACCTCCTGGGCATTTGGCCTCCATATCTGGGAGAGGTTCTTGAAAATGGCACTGTCTACAGTTGCAAGGGGTGGAGGGGAAGGAGAACGAATGCATTTAGGATTTAAGTAGGAGGGCCAACATCTGCAGCAAGGCCCCACACGACTCGCTCTTGGGTCTATTTACGAGTGGATGGGAGAGTAAGCTAGGCATTTTTAAAGCTGATGGAACTTTGCACCATTGCTATATATAGCAAGGCCAACACAGGGTTAACAGCCATCCTTTAAAAAAATGGTTTATCAAAGGGAATTTGCACTGTTGGCCTGCATAGCTGGGCCACCAGCCCATTCAAAGAACTCAGCCAGAGTCTCCGAAAAGTGGTGCTGCCTGGGTCTACAGGGCATTCAAGGGGCCCGAGCCCAGCTGCCCCCACGTTGACACCATACAGGGAAGATAGCTGTGCACTGACTTCCTCAGCCACAGGCAAACCCAAGCCAGTTTTGGGCACTCCTTATCTGGGCCAAGATGAAAACCTGGCCTCCTCTCGCCATCTCAAAGGCCCCACGGAACCAGGAGGAAGAGGGACTCCTGGAAGGGGCATTAGCCAGGCCAATCTGCCATGGGCGACTTTGCTGCCTGAGCAGCAGGGAGAAAGGAGCAGCCAAGGCTGCAATCCAACAGGGTGTGCGCGCAGAGGAGGCTGTGCCTGAATGTTATGGGTGTGTGAGAGCCCAGCTTAAAAACATGGGGGAGAGCAAGAGGAAGAGGCCACAGAAATAGGTGGAGAAAGGGCAGGTAGGACTAAGACTAGGCCCTCCCAGCAGGGGAAGAGAAAATCTGAATATTTTACTTAGAGCTCAGAAATGACCACAAGAGAAAAAAGGGAGGAGACTTCCTCCTCTGGCCCAGACTTGCCACCGCAAAGCCAGAATTTGCTTGGAAGGTTAAAGCGGCGTTTTGGTGGCATGCAAAGAGGATGCCCCCAACAGCAACAGAACCTCAAAATCGCCCGGCTGGAGAGGCAAGAAGGTCCACTGGGTCCAGGCTGGCCAAGAATCAAAGGCTTTGGTGGCTGCCTTGTTTGTCCCCAGCAAGCAGCGTTCAAAAGGTCTCCTGCTGCTCTGCTGAGTTCACCTCCAGGAAAGCTTGGAGGAAAGAAAAGACAGTTGGTCAAGGTGGGTTCTGTGTTCAAGTTCTGCTCCAGAAACGAAGAGCCGCCTTTGCTCATCGCAGCACAAGCAAACAAATCTTCTCCAAGACGTAGCTCTTCTGGGGCCCTGGCAGTGGCAGCAAAGTCCGCCCAAGGGCAAAGGCTTCACATTGTGGCCGGGCCTTCGGAGACCTCTTCTAATCGTTGCTCAATCATTACACGCAGGACAGAATACCTGAAAAATAAGCAGAATACCTGAAAAATAAGCTTAAAAGGAAAAGGGTGTGCACCCCAGACCTTTGTGGTGAGGAGAGAGCAGCTTTCTCCACTGGGGCGCCAGTGCGGTGTAGCGGTTAGAGTGCTGGACTAGGACCTGGGAGACCAGGGTTCGAATCCCCCCTTGGTCACTGCCTCTCAGCCTAACCTACCTTGCAGGGATGTCGTGAGGATAACATGAAGAAGGAGGGAGAAGTGCAGCCTTGAGCTCTTTGGAGGAAATGTGGGATATAAATGTAATAATAAAGAAAATTGGTGCCCTTTAGATGTTTGGGCTGCAACAGGGCAGCTGGGTGGAGATTCTGGGGCTGCTAGGAGTTGTAGTCCAATTTGGTTGGAGGGCACCAGGTTGGCCAAGGCTGCTCTGCATCTTAAGCATCATTTCAAGCAATTCCCACGGAAACATCCCCAGACTGGGCCCTTAAAAATATATTCAGAAAGAACTGTGCCTTGAGGACTGGAATCCAGGGAAGGAAGAGCTTACTTGTGTTTTAGTTTCTTGACTTCACGATCTTCTTCCTCTTTGAGTTTCTGAATGAAGCTTTTCAGGACGGGCATTTCAAACTTGATATATTGAGCAACCTGCCCAGGAAGGGGGGGGGGGGAGGAGGCAAAAAGAAAACAGAAAGGTGATGGAATACGCAACCCCTGCGAGGCAGGCAAAGAGAAGAGCTTGAGAAAGACACATCTCCTGGCTTGAGGCTGGGACCGGCCCTGGTTAGCTACCCATGACTGTGTATTCACAGACCTCAGCACCCTCTTCTAGCGCAAAGGGGAACAGGAGTGCTTTGGGTGAAGCCCAGAAACTTTCTACTTTAATTGTGTGCATTTCTTACGGACAAACGGCAGTCAACGGTTCTCCTGTTTAACACCAGGGCGGGGGGAGAATCAGGATCAGGACTGAGATCTGTGAGGAGGGGAAGTTAACCCTTTTCCTCGTTCCTATTAAAAGAATCACTTTCTATCCACTTGCAACACACTTCCACACTTCTTGTCAGGTTGAATCCTGACAAGACCGTAGTACTGTTTTGGGGGGACAGGAGACGGGCAGGTGTGGAGGACTCCCTGGTCCTGAATGGGGTAACTGTGCCCCTGAAGGACCAGTCATTTTGGACTCGCAACTGTCCATGGAGGCGCAGGTCAATTCTGTGTCCAGGGCAGCTGTCTACCAGCTCCATCTGGTACCCAGGCTGAGACCCTACCTGCCCGTAGAGTGTCTCAAGTGGTGCATACTCTAGTTATCTCTTGCTTGGACTACTGCAACGCGCTCTATGTGGGGCTACCTTTGAAGGTGACCCGGAAACTACAACTAATCCAGAATGCGGCGACTAGACTGGTGACTGGGAGCAGCCGCCAAGACCACATAACACCAGTCTTGAAAGACCTACATTGGCTCCCAGTACGTTTCTGAGCACAATTCAAAGTGTTTGTGCTGAACTTTAAAGCTCTAAATGGCCTCGGTCCAGTATACCTGAAGGAGTTCTTGTTATTAAATATACCAAGAAAAAAGCACACCAGGAACTCTGGCCAATATAAATTTCAGTAGTGGGAGTGATCCCTACTCGCAAATCAATAGTCAATTGTAACAAAAACTAATCCATTCAAAAGTATGTATTCTGACAAGGATTGCAAACTCAAATAGAGATTACAAACTCAAACTCAGAAGGATATGTATAACACAATAATTCGTTACAGAATTTGAGTTTGTAATCTCTATTTGAGTTTGTAATCCTTGTCAGAATACATACTTTTGAATGGATTAGCTTGGGAGTTCTAGCATTAGAGGGAGAAAAACCTGTCAACTTCTACCAGGTCATCACTTCCTCGGCTTTCCCCCAGCCTCAAACGCTGCCCCACAGGGAAGCTGCTCCACCCCCTTGATCATTTCACCTGCCCGTCTCTGAACTGAAATAGGATTCCACCGCAAAGCAGCAACTCACATCGTAGGTGACTTCTTCCACCTGGTCCTTTTCCATCAAGAACACCTTGGAAACTTGTTCACAGGGTCCCTGCAGAATCCGAGCGATCAGTGGGTAATCTGTCACCTTTAACTTCTGCTTTTCTGCATGAAACAGGGAGTGTGGATAAGGCACTGAAGAAGACAACGCAGGGACCCCTAAGTCTACCCTGTTGCCCCAGACACAGAAGGGGGAACAGCAGCAGCGGCAAGCTCAACCAAGCAAGAACTTTCTGAGAAGCATCAAAGAAGGGGTGGGGGCCGTTTTGCAACCCAAGGGCCACATTGACCCATAGTCCATTCCTCTTGGGGCCTTATGTCAAGAGAGGTTGTGGCCAAAGTGTACAAATCGGTGGGCAAGTATTGCAGCTCTCAAGGCAACCTGTGAAAAGGTTTTCCCACCAGCTACTTCACACCGTTTTAAATTACTTTTATCATCCATCTGCAGGAGCGTCACTCGCCATTCCCTGAGTTGGTGAGGCTCGTTTAGCAACAACGAGAAACTGAGCTTTTAGTGTCATTGGCCCAGTCCTGTGGAACGCCCTGCCACTGGAGATTCAGCAGGCACCTTCTGTGCCAGCTTTAAATGCCTGCTGAAAAAAATATCTATTCCACCAGGCCTATGCAGGCAAGTAAGAATACATCACTCCACAATGGTTAATTGATGCCTGCTTTTAACTTTTAAAATATTTTTAACGGTTTTATTGTATGCTTTTAGGTTGTTGTAGTAAACCACTTTGGTATTTTATGATATAGCGGTATACAAATAAATAAAATATTTTTAAGAATCCATTTTAAAACATGTTTTAAATGCACAAAGGCGGGGGGGCTTTGAGGCAGGCGAAGTTAACAGCTGGGGTGGTTTTAACTCATTCCCTTTCCTGCCCCCCCATGCATCATGGCATTACAATTAGGCTGGTGAAAAATTAATGAATATAATTTGGACTATAATTTGGTCTTTTTGTTTTTGTTTTTTATTTTAATTGGAGTATTACGATTGGATATATTAACTGGATGTTTTTTATTGGAAAATCAATAAAAATGATTAAAAAAACCAACAATTAGGCTGGTGACCCATGGCTTAAATCCATAACTGCTTAGCTGCACCACAGCCCTATTGAAACCATCACACAATACACTATGGACAATATAGATACAAAATATGGATTATGAAATAACATGCAGTTGAATATGTTGACAATAAGATCCATGGAGGGGATGGTGGGAAGTCTGGAGATTCAGAAAAATCTCTAAATATGGATATGTAATTGGTATTGTTAGAACTTTATGCTTGTAAAATCAAATAAAAATTGTTATTTTTTAAAAAAGAAACAGCGCACAATAACAGCCTGCTCACCTCCACTGGTGTGAACAATGTACAAGGCGAATTCCTCTGCCGAGTTCTCAATCTGAACACAGAAAAAAGAAAACACAGAAAAGATAAAACACACACACACACACACAAACACACAGATATGGAACAAGGTTTTCAGGTTGACCAAGATAACCAAGGGTCTGGAAACCAAGCCTTATCGGGAACGGTTGATGGAGCTGGGCCAGGGCTGTCTTACCCATAGGCACTAGGGGTGTGGGGCACCCGGTCGCCAGGCTCTCAGGGGCTCCAGGCCGAGAGTCCGGGGCCCGAGAATTGAGTCTGGGGAAGAGCCTGCTTGTCGGTCGGAGCGCCGTGGTGGGCTCTTCTGCTGTGGGCGGCTCTGCATCGCGAGTTTGGGGGCGACTGAGCCAGTAAGACAGTGAGGCGGCCGGCCAGCTCCGCCCTCCCATGCGCCGTATGAAGCTGAGTCGGATGGGAGTTGTGGTCCAAAATAGATGGGAGGTCCCTGAGGCTGGGCAAGGCTAGGGACAGCCACCCTCCTCCGCAAGCCCCACAGAAATGGACCAGAGTTGGACAGGGGCACCACTGGGAGACTTTCCCAGCTCAGATTTGAGCCAGTTCAAAACGTTGCAGCAAAACTTGCCTTGAACTTGTTAAGCAGAAGCTTGAGAACTTGAGGCGTCGTCATGGTGCTGTTGATGCGGACATTTGTGATGGAGCCGTAGGCGGGTGTGAAAACCGATGTCTGTGGAGAGGAGTGGAAAGGCATCAGAAGGCCGGAGGACAGGGTGATCTAGACAAGCGGAAACCCTGGAGGCCCACAGAAGCACAGAGGGATGTGTGAGCCATATATTGGGGGAGAAGGGGGACCTAACGCCATGCCAGATTAGAAACTATGGAAGATCTTATTGAGCTCCTTGTTTTGATTAATTTGTTGCAGTCATTTGCTTTACTAAAAGACTACTGCGCTTGATATTATAGGGATTGCCAGTGTTTCTTGATGTTTAATGCTGCCGTGATTCTTGTGAACCACTCAGAGCTCAACATTTGTTCCTGGAGAAGCAGAATGCAAAGATTAAATCAAAATCGAATCGAGAAAGAGGAGTTGGGGGACATGGTGGAAGGAAAAGAACAATTGCCGGCAAGAGGACTGACTACAGGCATCAAAGAACTATAATCAATTATTCTAAATTCAGACTTCAAACATTATGATATATAAATCCTAGTTAAAATATTATAAAATTGAGTATGAAAAGTATTTTTTCTCTTCATTCTTTTTCTTGTTTCTTTCTTTTATCTTTTCTCTTTCTTCTTTTCTAGTCTGCATTCTAGAAAATTGTGTAGATAAATGTCTTAAAATATGGTTATGTATTGTTTCTATTTCTTTTTTTCTTTTCATTTTTTTTAGTAACATTTAATAAAATGTAATTAAAAAATTTTTTTTTTTTAAAAAAAAAGAACTTCAAAAATTAACTGGGAAATGGTCATACATTCCAGAGCAAATATTATGGAGCTTTTGAATTCTCACATTGCCAGCATTCTGTAGTTTTATACACATTGTATTTTTCAGTGTATAACATGCCCCCGTGTATATTTAAGAAAATGGGGGGAGATTGCCCAGAGTTGTTGAGATGGGGGTGGGGATTGCCCACAGTAGATGAGTTTTTTGAGGGCCAAAATTCACTCACCCGCCAGACCAATGGTGACTATCGCGCACGTCGACGAACCAACCTATCGTCTGCCCGCTCGCCGACAGCAGCCACCCCAATCGCACACCCAATTACTGCAGTAGCAGCCTATCAGCAGCAGCCCTTGCCACGGCCACCAGTCACGCCCAATCACACCTGACAAGCTCCTGCTTGCGCCAGCAACCAATCCCCTGTCCCAACAACGCACTGACCATGTATAAGACGAGCACCAATTCTGGACATTGTTTCAGCAGGAAAATAACCTCGTCTTATATACGGATAAGTATGGTACATGGGCACCAATCTCTGCTCAGGGAATGCCAGAATGTGATGTAGGGCTTAGAGCGTCAGACTAGGACCTGGGAGAGATCAGAATTCGAATCCCCCCTAGTACGAAGCTCACTGTGTGACCTTGGGCCAGTCCTTGCCTCTCAGCCTAACCTACCTCACAAGGTTGTTGTGGGGATTACCGTATTTTTTGCTCCATAAGACACACTTTTTTTCTTCCTAAAAAGTAAGGGGAAATGTCTGTACGTCTTATGGAGTGAATGTGTGATCCCTGGAGCCGAATAGCCCAGGGGTGAAAAGCAGATCATGATTTTTATTTTATTTTTGAAAGAGGGAAGGGGGTGTTGAAAGGAAGCAGCTGATCGGTAAGGGATCGGAAGAGAGATAAGGGATGCTAGTGGAGGCTGCCTGGGAGGGGGGAGGTAAAAGCCCATGGATCCTCAGGATTTTTACATTGGGTCACCCCCAAATTCACCATCATATCACATAGCATGTCCATGGCTACAGCCTGCACCAAAAAAATCATGCACCCACTGTTGCGTGGGGCCGCAATGGTGCAAAAACATGCTTACAAAGCACGGATCCACGTGGATTCTCAGGATTTTTGCATTGGGCTACCCCAAACTCACCGTCAAATCACATGTCTGTGGCCACAGCGATGAACCACAAAAATCATACATCCACTGTTTTGTTCAGAATATTTTTCTTCTTCTTTTCCTCCTTTAAAAACTAGGTGTGTCTTATGGTCAGGTGCGTCTTATGGAGTGAGAAATATGGTGAGGTGGGGGGAGAACCACATATTCTCCCTTGAACCCCTTGGAACAAAATGCCACAAATACATGATAAAGGAAATAATAGAGGCTAGCTTCCATATAAAACAAAAACAAAACAAAACAAAACAAAACAAAACAAAACAAAACAAAAGATGCCTGCCTTAACAATTCACTGCGGGGCACCGAGAGCTACATTCTGCACCTGGCTCCATCCCTAAATCAAGTTGCTCTGGCGCCCTAGGGAGACCCTCCTTGGGAGACTCACTTTGTGGTTGTAGAAATGCCCGTTGATGGAGAAGCGGTGCCTCCTGATCCTCCGCTGCTCACTCGGGGTGCGGAGAGTCCCCCTGCGGCGCATGCCCACATCGCTCCGCGTCCGCATCAGCTGCGGCGCTTCTTCCTGCTGGGCTTTGAGATTGTTGTCATCTGAAACGGAGGAGACAGGAAAGGTGCGTCAAAAGAAGCTGACCTCCCCCAAAGAAATTCCAAACACCTGTATCTGAAGTGATGGACATGAGGCAGGAGTTCATAATGCAGGTGAGCTGCGCACAGGTGAGCTGCAAGCAAGCTGCCGGCCAGCCCTGTGGAGCCTCCTTTTATTGACACAAATATGCAAACCAGGCAGATACATTTGGGGCTGTGACCTTGACACATCTTCCAGTCCCGAGATTGACGGGTGGTACAAAGCTATTTTGGCACCTGTTTCCACCGCATCATTTTCCCCTTGCACAGTGTACGACGAAGGAGACAAAAAGTCTCAGAGACAAAGGTTACAGACAGGGCACCGCAGACTACTGAGACTGCAAAAGGTTAGACAGAGGGAACGATGTTCAGACAGCTGTGGCTTGTCTGTGGGGGGGGTGCCCCGCACCCCAAGGTCACGCGTGCAGGCAGGCTGAGGCTGCCTGCAGGTGGGGAGTGTCCTCCCTCCGGACCCAACAATTATCCCTACATGCATCTTTCACAGTTTTCAAAAAGAAGAGGCCAGGCTCCATCCTCTGAGACAGCCAGCAACACAACCTACAGGCCTACGGGGTCTGGACTGCAGGTAAAGGACCAGGAGGCAGCAATGCTTTTGAATACTAGGTGCTGGAAACTGCAGGAGGTGAGAGGGCTCTTATGGGAAACCGGCAAGCAGGATTGGAGCGTGACGGGCATCTGGTTGGCCACTGAAGAACAGGATGATGGATTAGGTGTGCCTGATCCAGCAGGCTCTTCTTATGCTCTTACATGATCTTCTCCTGGGGTTCCCTCCTTCCCTCTCTGGCATGATAAGGACTCTGTAGGATCAGACCCAAGCTACATGTGCCCAACCAGGTGCTTCTGGGAAGCCCACAAGCAAGATCTTCAGAATCAGGGGACAAATAACTCAGGTCCCCTTGCCTTCGTTTCCCAGCAAGAGAAGCCCATTAGCATGGGGTGTGCTACCAGCTCACATTTTTTTACGGACTCTTCCTACTGCGGGTTACTCAGTTTACAACAAGCAGAACTTGCATGATGCACACAAAGCAGCCCGGTGTTCTACTCACGTGTAAAGGCAATGTGAAAGTGTGCAAAGCTCCATCCTCCTTGCTGCCTTTCACAAGCTGGAGGGCAAACAACTGAAGCACAAAACCTCCTTTATGTGTGGAGCATCTCTTCAAAACAGAGAATTGGGGAATATGAAGAAGTGTTTGCCCTCCAGCTCACAAAGGGTGAAACTCAGTGGGCTTGTCCCTCTCCATGTGTTCCTTTTACACATGAGTAGGACTCCCAAAGAAAGGGACGCAGGTGGTGCTGTGGGTTAAACCACAGAGCCTAGGACTTGCTGATCAGAAGGCCGGCGGTTCGAATCCCCGCGATGGGGCAAACTCCCGTAGCTCGGTCCCAGCTCCTGCCAACCTAGCAGCTTGAAAGCATGTCAAAGTGCAAGTAGATAAATAGGTACCACTCTGGCGGGAAGGTAAATGGCATTTCCATGTGCTGCTCTGGTTCGCCAGAAGCAGCTTAGTCATGCTGGCCACATGACCCGGAAGCTGTACGCCGGCTCCCTCAGCCAATAAAGCGAGATGAGCGCCGCAACCCCAGAGTCGGCCACAACTGGACCCAATGGTCAGGGGTCCCTTTACCTTTAGGACTCCCAAAGAGGATATGGGAAGCTGGTGCTTTTGGTGAAGGCAGACGCTGGAGACATGGAATGCTGCTGTTAAGTTTTAAATGAAGGTGTCTGTGAGGGGTTAGGGTTATGGAAGTTCAGCAGCAAGCAGAGAAAACAAAGGCGGGGCGAAAACTGAAAATTGTTTCCTGGAAATGCTCCGAGATCCAGCTGCGATTCTGCCAGCACAGCCAATGTTCCTAGTTGCTACAGAAGCCAAAAAAGTTCCCCTTCATTAGAGGTTTTCAAAGAATCGTAGAGTTAGAAGGGAGGCCCAGGGATCATCAAGCCCAACCCTGCCGTGAGTTGGAGTGGTGCCACTATCCAGAGATAAACTCCTTGCCAGTGTTTTTACTGTTAGAAGAAGTCAACAATGTGCTATTCACAGACTCCTTTCCTAATCAGTGTGTCTTCGGCTACATTTGTTAACGCTCTCTAACCTTCTAGGTCAGGGTCATTTGGATGACAGCTCCCTAACAATTGTGATCTAAAGTGCATTGCAATTTGGCCTCCTGTCCTGCAAACTCTAGACAGCATCTTAAAAAGCAGAGACATCACCTTGCCGACAAAGGTCCGTCTAGTTAAAGCTATGGTTTTCCCAGTAGTGATGTATGGAAGTGAGCTCTGGACCATAAAGAAGGCTGATCGCCGAATTTTGCATTATGGTGCTGGAGGAGACACTTGAGAGTCCCATGGACTGCAAGAAGATCAAACCTATCAATTCTTAAAGAAATCAGCCCTGAGTGGTCACTGGAAGGACAGATCCTGAAGCCGAGGCTCCAAGACTTTGGCCACCTCATGAGAAGAGAAGACTCCCTGGAAAAGACCCTGATGTTGGGAAAGATGGAGGGCACAAGGAGAAGGGGACAACAGAGGACGAGATGGTGGGACAGTGTTCTCGAAGTTACCAGCATGAGTTTGACCAAACTGCGGGAGGCAGTCGAAGACAGAAGGGCCTGGCGTGCTCTGGTCCATGGGGTCACAAAGAGTCGGACACGACTAAATGACTAAACAACAACAACACCCTGCAAACTCTGAACATTAAGAACATAAGAAGAGCCTGGCTGCTGGATCAGGCCAGTGGAGCCCCCTCTGCTCCAGTATCCTGTTCTCACAGTGGCCCACCAGATGACTCGAGGGGGGGGGGGACCCACAGAGGATCTGAGCACAAGGGAAACTCCCCTCCTGTGATTTCCAGCAACTTTGATCCAGAAGCACTGCTGCCTCCAACTGTAGAAGCAGAGCACAGTTATCATGGCTTATAGCCATCGATCGCCCTCTCCTCCAAAAAACTGCCCAACCCTGTTTTATTAAAGCCATCACTACCTCCTGCAGGAGAGAGTTCCATAGGTTAAGGAAGTATAAATAATAATAATAATAATAATAATTTATTTGTACCCCGCCCATCTGGCTGGGTTTCTCCAGCCACTCTGCGTGCTTCCAACAAAGATTAAAAATACATTAAAATGTCACACATTAAAAACTTCCCTGAACAGGGCTGCCTTCAGATGTCTTCTAAATGTCAGGTAGTTGTTTATCTCTTTGACATCTGGTGGGAGGGCGTTCCACAAGGCAGGTGCCACTACCGAGAAGGCCCTCTGCCTGGTTCCCTGTAGCTTCGCTTCTCATTGTGAGGGAACTGGCAGAAGGCCCTCGGAGCTGGACCTCAGTGTCCGGGCAGAACGATGGGGGTGGAGACGCTCCTTCGGGTATCCTGGACCGAGGCCATTTAGGGTTAGGGCTGAGAAGGGAGGTTTAAAAGGGTGTGAGAGGTGAGTTTAAGTTCTGTTGTGTGAAGGGCTTTATTTTGCAGTGGCTATGAAGGATAATAAGGGGATCATTGACCCCTGAACACCCTGTTTTCCATGCCCGTATACAATCATTAAAATTCTATGACTAGAAAGAATGTAGTCCTGGAAAATAGGGTGTCCAAGGGGTACGTGCTTTCATATGTGGTGGACCTGTAAAAGGGTAAAAGAGTATTGGGAAATAATTTACAATGAATTGAAATTTTTTTTTTAAGCACTTAAAAAAACAACACCAGAGTCCTTTCTGTTGGGGATAATTCAAATGAAAATTTCCAAGAGTGAAAAAAAAAATGGTTATTTATGTATGCCACTTCTGCGGCCTGTGTTTTGTTAGCCCAAAAATGGAAAACGAGTGAGGTCCCAACTAAAAAGAAGGGCAACTCAAACTGATGGAATATGCACAGCTTGTGGACCTAACATACAGAATAAGAGAACAAGACGAACATACGTTTAAAGAAGATTGCGAAATGTTTATTGAATATATGGGGGGAAACTGTACACTTAAAAACGTTGGCAGCATTAAGATAAATTCAACAGTGTAAACAAGTTTGGATGGTTGTAATACTGAATGGTTTTGTTTATATAAAATATGCTGGGATTTATGTTATGCAAAATGAAACATGGAAAGAGAAGAAGGGAAGTTTTTGATATTTTAAGGTTGTTCAAATGAATATTCTAAATATAACGACTAGATGTTGGTGCCACCTGGACTTCTCTTGCCTCGCTGCAATAGTCTAACTCAGGGGTCGGCAAAGTTTTGTGAGGCCGGTCCGGTCCACTCCCCGGCAAACCTCTCGGTGGGCTGGAGCATGCGTGCCCACACATGCACTCAAGCTATTTCTGGCACTCTTACGTACCAGAAGTGCGCCAGAAGTAGTGTATATGCACGTGTATGGCTGCTCCTCCGGGTGAGCACATGCTGTTTCTGGCGCTCTTCCGACCCGGAAGTCGGTCCCCGTGGTGAGAAAAAAAATGGCACCAAGAAAAACAACAACATGGAATCCCCACACCAATTCACGGAACAGCTGTGGGATGGTTCCAGGAAGCTCATGGGCCAGAACCAGCCCATGGGCTTAGGTTGCAAACCTCGGGTCTTGTTCTTGTTGTTGTTTAGTCGTGTCCGACTCTTCGTGACCCCATGGACCAGAGCACGCCAGGCACTCCTGTCTTCCACTGCCTCCCGCAGTTTGGTCAAACTCATGCTGGTAGCTTCAAGAACACTGTCCCACCATCTCATCCTCTGTCGTCCCCTTCTCCTTGTACCCTCCATCTTTCCCAACATCAGGCTCTTCTCCAGGGAGTCTTCTCTTCTCATGAGGTGGCCAAAGTATTGGAGCCTTAGCTTCACGATCTGTCCTTCCAGTGAGCACTCAGGGCTGATTTCCTTCAGAATGGAGAGGTTTGATCTTCTTGCAGTCCATGGGACTCTCAACAACATGGAATCCTCACACCGATTCACAGAACAGCTGTGGGCTGGTTCCAGGAAGCTCATGGGCCGGAACCAGTCCATGGGCTTAGGTTGCCAACCTCTGGTCTAACTGGCTGCATTTACCTTTTCACCTGCTAGAGAAAGGGTGAGAGCTCTAGTTCAAGAGCTTCCTCTGAGCTCCTTGAGATGAGAATGTGATGTGGCAGGGAAAGCAGACCCTTAAGTGTTCCTCTAAGATTCCTGGCGTGGACCCAGAACATAATGAAATCCCTCTTAATCCATTTTTAATGGGCTCCTTAAACTCACATTTCAACTCACCATGTGTCAACCCACCCAAGGCTGCTCCTGTTTCAGATCTGCAACAAGCTGGGTGGCATTAAACAATGAAACAAAAAAATAGAAACACATCTTAAACATGTGACATAAGAAGAGCCTGCAGGATCAGGCCAAAGGGGGTTCCATCTATCGTATTTTTTGCTTCATAAGACACACTTTTTTCTTGCTAAAAGGTAATGGGAAATGTCTGTATGTCTTATGGAGTGAATGCGTGGTCCCTGGAGCCAAATTGCCCAGGGGCAAAAAGCAGATTGTGCTGCCTTTTTTTTTTTTTTAAAGAGGGAAGTGGGTGTTGAAACAAAGCCACTGATCGCTTGCCGATTGGGGAGAGAGATAAGGGACGCTAGAGATAAAGGAGGCTGCCTGGGAGGGGGGAGGTAAAGACAGCAAACTTGCAAAGGAGGGGGGGGACAGGAAGACTAAAGCAATAAGGAGAGAAATTAGAAGAAAAGGAGGAGCAAAAAACTGCTCCAGCTAAGGAAAAGACACTATACTAAGGCAAACAAGAGGGAAGGGAGTGTTGAAAGGAAACAGCTGATCGGTGGGATTGGAAGAGAGATAAGGGACCCTAGCAGAGGCTACCTTGGAGGGGGGAGGTAAAAGCCCATGGATCCTTAGGATTTTTGCATTGGGTCACCCCAAATTCACCATCAGATCACATGTCTGTGGCCACAGTATGAACCACAAAAATCATACATCCACTGTTTCGTTCAGAATATTTTTTGTCTTGTTTTCCTCCTCTAAAAACTAGGTGTGTCTTATGGTCAGGTGCGTCTTATGGGACGAAAAATACGGTAAGTCCAGGATCCTGTCCTTACAGTGGCCGACCAGATGCCCCAATGGGAAACCTGCAAGCAGGATTTGAGCACAAAGAGCTGCGCTCTCCTGTCCCGTGGCTTCCAGCAACTGGTATTCTGTTGCCGTATCCTCCATGAGTTTGCTTAATACTCTTTCAAAGCCATTTAGGTGGGTGACCTCACCGCCTCCTGTGGGAGGGAGTTCCACAGTTTAACAGTCCTCATGCAAGGGCTTCTCAGCAGATATGCCGACATGTGCAGGGTGTGGCCTGCAACCAATTGACTGGCTCCTCCTCTCCTCACTTTAGGACACTGCTCAGTTAAGAGAGAATGGTCAAGAGCACTACTGCCAGTCCGAGTGCCAACTATGGAGGCAAAGAAGAAGCCTTTTGGGTGGGTGTCTCTTTCCCCATCAGCCTCAGAACCCCAGGGCTGACAGCCTCCTCCCCATTGCCAGCAATACAAAGAGGCCAAGAAATGCTCTACAGCTCCCAGGCAGGCCCATGTGTACCTCTGATGTGCTCAACCTCTTGGGTGCCACAACTAACTTCCTGCCACAGCTCTATTCTCTGGGAGGGCTGAGCAACACTCCTTTCATCTGGGCATCCCTTCTAAGCTGTTGCACAGAGGTTTAAACTTCCTCAAACTTGAGCATCGGAAAGTCACACTTAAAAAAATAATAATAATGGCCTGCTGATAAAATTAAGCTTGGACTGGTGCTGGTTTTCATCTCCCAATTATGGACTGCTAGGCTGCACATCAGTTAATCGTGATGGTCTTACTCTGAATGGGTTCCTGAAAACTTGTGCAGATTTTGCAGCAGAGGAAACCGATAATCCTGACAATGCCCTGCTCTTGGCTATGGGGAAGGCAAAAAGAGACAGGCAGTGGACGCCATCGCCCACAAGCATCTTCTCCTGCATCATGGAGTCCAAGGGAATCACTTGTACTCTGGAGTGCTGAAGGCCAGTGGCAAAGCTGCATGCTCCGGCACTGAGGGCGTGCCACACTGCCTGCAGGGGTGGGGCGTGCATCCTGGGGGTGTGGCACGCATCCTGGGGATATGGAGCGCTGCCCGTGGGGGTGTGGTGTGCGTCCCAGGGGGTGGCACGCGGCCCGTGGGCGCATGGCACATCAACTGTGGGGGTGTGGGACGTCGCCCATGGGGGCGTGGTGCCCAGCGCAGTGGGGGGATGCATGGCCCATGTCTGGGGGGACGGCCGTGATGGTACCCCACTCCCCAATGATGCTGGGGGCAGTATGCCCCCCCACCCCCCCACCCCCATTCCTCCACCAGTGCTGAAGACAACTGCTTGTGGAGGGCAGCTGGCCAGATAGACAAGAGGGGTACCCTGGCAGTTTCTAACAGGCCCAGGGCTTCCAAACAGACACAGCAAAACATATTCAACCACTGACTGTTGCGCATGGAAGAAGTGGGAGACCTCAGCTAGGGTGGGGTTTTTTTGGTTTTTTTTTTTTTTTGCTTTGCACAAAAGTTTCTGAGCAGCAATTACCATCAGCTATTTTACCTTAAACCCACTAGTCTTCCAAGCAACGAGTGGGATTAAAATCCTTACTGCAGAAATGTCTGACAGTGGCCCTGTGGCTACAACAACATGGGGCATTGCCCCTCCCACATTTCCTTCCTGAAGACCCGAACTACTGAAGTGTCCTGTGTCACTCAAAAGCTTGCACCTGCGACTCCAAATAAATTGGTTGCTTTGTGCTTCTTACCCCGGAGGAACCAATGCAGATGCTGAGACTTTGATCTATCTAAGCAGAGGTTGCCTGGCTTGCTTTGGTATTTTAAGGGAAGGGAAAAGAAGAGAGAGGAGAGGCGAGAACGGCACAGCTCAGATTGCACAAAGCCCGTAAATGCCAAAACCCACGTGGTGGTTTTCTGTTTTGTTAAACGGGAAGGCCTATCTCGGATCAGAGAGCGATGGGTGGTGGGGAGAGCGGGAGAGAGCGCTTCTCCTGTAAATGTTTATTTCTCCATGGCAACTCTGCTTAACAATGACTCCTGCTATTCCCTTTCTAAAGAGAGGAGGGCTGTGTTGCCAAGGAAAAGAGGAACAAAGCTCATTCTTCCACACCACTCAGTGTGTGTGTGTGTGTTTCACGCTGGTCTCCTGAACTCTGAGGCGCCTGGCTGCCCCTCAAGGCCAGCATCCTCCTGCCTTCCACAGGGGCCAACCAGAAGCCTCTGGCAAAGTCCACAATAAGGACTTGAGTGCAGCCAGTCTCTCTGCCTATGACCATGAAGGAAGGTAAAAGGTAAAGAGTAAAGGACCCCTGGATCATAGAATCATAGAATCCTAGAGTTGGAAGAGACCACAAGGGCCATCGAGTCCGACCCCCTGCCAAGCAGGAAACACCATCAGAGCACTCCTGACATATGGTTGTCAAGCCTCTGCTTCAAGACCTCCAAAGAAGGAGACTCCACCACACTCCTTGGCAGCAAATTCCACTGTCAAACAGCTCTTACTGTCAGGAAGTTCTTCCGAATGTTTAGGTGGAATCTTTTTTCTTGTAGTTTGGAACCATTGCTCCGTGTCCGCTTCTCTGGAGCAGCAGAAAACAACCTTTCTCCCTCCCCTATGTGACATCCTTTTATATATTTGAACATGGCTATCATATCACCCCTTAACCTCCTCTTCTCCAGGCTAAACATGCCCAGCTCCCTTAGCCGTTCCTCATAAGGCATCGTTTCCAGGCCTTTGACCATTTTGGTTGCCCTCCTCTGGACCCGTTCCAGTTTGTCAGTGTCCTTCTTGAACTGTGGTGCCCAGAACTGGACACAGTACTCCAGGTGAGGTCTGACCAGAGCAGAATACAGTGGCACTATTACTTCCCTTGATCTAGATGCTATACTCCTATTGATGCAGCCCAGAATTGCATTGGCTTTTTTAGCTGCCGTGTCACACTGTTGGCTCATGTCAAGTTTGTGGTCAACCAAGACTCCTAGATCCTTTTCACATGTACTGCTCTCAAGCCAGGTGTCACCCATCTGGTTAAGTCCAGTCAAAGATGACTAGGGGGTTGCAGCGCTCATCTCGCTTTCAGGCCGAGGGAGCCAGCGTTTGTCCACAGACAGCTTTCCGGGTCATGTGGCCAGCAGGACTAAACCGCTTCTGGCGCAACGGGACACCGTGATGGAAGCAAGAGCACACGGAAACACCGTTTACCTTCCCGCCGGAGCGGTACCTATTTATCTACTTGCACTGGTGTGCTTTTGAACTGCTAGGTTGGCAGGAGCTGGGACAGAGCAACAGGAGCTCACTCTGTCATGGGGAATCGAACCGCTGACCTTCCGATCGGCAAGCCCAAGAGGCTCAGTGGTTTAGACCACAGTGCCACCCGCGTCCCTCACATGCCGATCAGCCTTGACCTCCACAAATCTGTCACATGCACACACCCCTTTTAGAGCTACCCAGGCCAGAGGTTGTGACTGCATCTGGAAGTGGCAAGTTTAATTCTGAACTGTACGGAGAAGTCATTCCTTTTAAGAACATAAAGAGAGTTTGCTGGATCAGAACCATCCACATCACAAGAAAACTCTGCAACATATATTTAGACCCGAGACACAGATTGCTCTGTTCCTTTTAGACACATAATTATGGCACTCCTAGCAGGGGGTAAGCTCCCAGAAAACACCTTTCAGAAACTGATTTACAGTGAGTTATTGTCATAGATAAGGATTATACTCCATTATTGCATTATTTTCAGAAGATGGAGACCCCCACCTCCTTAGCACCAGTAAGGACCCCCTGAATCCTTCACTTCCCCTGCCTTACCAATTCCCCCATCAATTTCGTCCCCATCCAACGAGGGCTCAGCTTCTGTGACCTGAATGTCTGGTAAGGTTGACGGCTTTATGACTGACCTAAGCAGGGAAGAGACAAAAGAAGAGAATTTGGGATTTAGAAAATACCTTGCAAGATTTTCCCAAGTGTTCTAAAAACACAGATTGATGCAAGCAATTATTGTTCGTCTGCTCGTGTCAACAGTAAACATAGCACAAAATCATAGTGGCAAGTTATGTGAGCGTGATGGTTTTGTTGTTGTTGCAAGATGCATTCTTTAGCTGCGATTCCAGCACTGAAGGGAGGGTTGGACTAGATGACATCTGGGGTCCCTTCCAACTCAACAATTCTAGGATTCACCACAGAAGTAGCCAGCATGATCTTCTGTGTGATGGACACCACAGAGGGCAAACTTTCAAAACATGATGTCAGAATTGCCTCGAGTCGGACGTTAGGCAGGAAAGCAGGGATAAAATTATGTGTGAGGCTTAAATATTTTTGAATGCTTTGCTTAGTAAAACAGCTCCCTGCAGGCAGCAAAACAAGAAGGTAAAGGGACCCCTGACCATTAGGTCCAGTCGTGGCCGACTCTGGGGTTGCGGTGCTCATCTCGCTTTACTGGCCGAAGCAACTGGCGTACAGCTTCCAGATCATGTGGCCAGCATGACTAAGCCGCTTCTGGCAAACCAGAGCAGCGCACAGAAACACCATTTACCTTCCCGCCGGAGTGGTACCTATTTATCTACTTGTACTCTGACGTGCTTTCGAACTGCTAGGTTGGCAGGAGCAGGGACTGAGCAACAGGAGCTCACCCCATCACGGGGATTGGAACCGCCAACCTTCTGATCGGCAAGTCCTAGGCTCTGTGGTTTAACCCATAGCGCCACCCGCATCCCTTAAAACAAGAACAGGGCATTGTAAAATCTTTTGACCAAGGTGCGCTTATTTTTTGCAGGCAGGGAAAATTCCAAACTGCAACCGTCCCTGGAGTCTGAAGCTCCAGCCTCCGGAATCCTACCACCACCTTCTGTGTAATGCGTAGAATGGATCTGTGCCATGTTAGCGACAGACTCTGGTTACAGCAGAAATTACTGAGCATTTCCCAAAGCATTAAAAACAAAAACAGCAACCAAGAGGCTCTGTTGCCATCCTGACTATAATTTCTACTTACAAATACTCTTTATTTATCTGCAACTTGTGATCATGTAGATTACAGTGTTCCACAAGCAGAAATAATCAAGGTCACGGTGCCACTTGTATAGTCTGGGCTGCATATTTTGCAGTTCCCAAGTTGGCTTGTTCATGGGGATCCTAGATGCAGACAGACCAGCCTTGGACTTGGCCGTATCTTATTTTCTACCCAAGGAGAAGGGGCAGAGGGCAGTGGGAGCCCAGCAGGGGCAGGACTTGAAATCTCTCCCCTAAAATCCAAGTCTACTTCTCCAGTGTTCAGGAAAATCAATGATATTTTTTCCCATTAAAAAAAAGTTTATGATTTCCTCAGTTTGTGTCTGGCCCCAATCCACTCCCACCCTTGTTTCTACACATCAAGGTGCCGCTTTCCTTACCGATATTACACGAGTTCAAACCCTCCCTTAAGTCCCTGATCAGAGAAAAAGTTAAAACAAAATGGTCACCGAGATAGAATCATAGAGTGGGCAGGGACCCATCTAATCCCACTCCCTGAAGGACAGGAACCACAGCTAAAGCATTCCTGGCACAGGGCCACCCTCTCTGCATAAAAGCCTCTAGTGTCGGAGAGTCCAGTGCCAAACACCTCTTACCATCAGAAAGATCTTCCTAATGTTTAGTCAGAATCTCCTTCTTTGTCATTTTAATTCATTGGTTCAGGTGTTTCCCTCTGGAGCAGCAGAAAACAAACTTGCTCCATCTTCTATGTGAACAACCCTTCAGATGTTTGAAGGGGGCCATCATATCTCCTCCTCTCATTCTCCTCTTCTCCTGGTTAAACATACCCAGCTCCCTCAACCGTTCCTCATAAGGCCTGGTTTCCAGACCCTTGATCATCTTGGTCGCCCTCCTCTGCACATGTTCTAGCTCCTTCTTACATTGTTGTGTCCAGAACTGGACAAAGGACTCTGACCAAGGCAGAAGAGAGCAGGACTATGACTTCCCTCGATGTGGAAACTCGCCTTCTGTTGATGCAGCCTCAAATGCCATGAGCTTTCTTTAGCTGCTGCGTCACACTTGACTCATGTTAAGCTTGTGGTCTGCTAAGACCCCTAGATATTTCTCTCACACACACTCACACAAACCTGCCCTGGATTGTGTACTGACCCGAAACAAGATTGGGAATACTTTATGGGCCCTATCTTTAATTATGGAAACCTGGCAGACTTGATAAGAAGGAATTTGACCATCGTTGGGTTGGAGCTCCCCCGAGAACTGCTTTTTAATATTAAAGATTATCAAGAAGATCGGCAGATGGGACATGAAAAAGACTTAAGAGCCTCGGATTTAAGATCTCCAGGTTGATGGACTGTTGTAAGCCGATGGAACTGTTGGTAGGGGCCGAGACTGGGGAGGGGAGACGGTGAAAGAAAATTGGGAATTTAAAGTGTATATATTGAGATTTATTTATTTTTTAAATTGCTTTTAATGAGAGATGGTGAAATCGTGGAATGGAATTTTTATGACCCTAGGGGAAATATCTTAAGAGAATAGGTTAAAATATATCAGTTTTAATGAGAAATAAGATTAAATAAAGTAAAAGTGGATGGCTAATTGGTGAAAGAGAGAATGGAAAATTACAGTATATTAAGATAAATTATTAGGATAAAAATAAAGATGAAGGATTTGCTGAAATATCTATTTGAACTAGAAAACAAAGAGGGCAGGTGTGAGGAGGTTAAGGAAATAAGTCATAGAAAGAAAACTATGTAAAGGTTTAACTTGTTTTTTTTATCTGTTTTGATTGTATGTATTTTCTAATTATTTTTTTCCTTTTTATCTGTTTTTGCTTTTTTATTTTTTTGCATTTTTTCTTGGAAATGTCTTGTTTTTTCTGTTTTAAAACCTGAATATTATTCTAAAAAAAAAAAAAAGGATTGTGTACTGACCCGTGTGCTCCCAGGTTGCAGCCGGAATGCCAGGAGGACGACGAAGGCGGGGGGCGGATGCGTTGGTTGTCGTCCTGCATCTGCAAGCGAATGGGCCTGCGCAGCCCCCAGGAGATGTTCAGCAAGCCCTCCACGATGAACTCCCCTTCTTCCTACAGGGCACATGAGAGAAGGGACTGAGGGATGGTCCAGAAGCTGGCCTGCTCCAAGGATGCTGCAGATAACTTCCCCAAGCCCCAAGGATGCTGGTTCTACCTCCAGAGCTGGACCACAGCTCTAACGGAAACGTTAACAAAATATACCCAAACCCTGCGCTATCGGAAAATGAAGAACAGCTTTTCAAAAGTTTGGCATCCATTTACTGAAAGGAAATCCATACATGAAAGGAACATGGGTGGCAGCCACCCTCTTCTCATGCACTCCTATGGATAAACATTATTGGATAATGTACTCTTGAAAGTTGGGACACGGGTGGCACTGTGGGTTAAACCACAGAGCCTAGGACTTGCCGATCAGAAGGTCAGCAGTTCGAATCCCCTGCTCCTGCCAACCTAGCAGTTCGAAAGCACATCAAAGTGCAAGTAGATAAATAGGTACCGCTCCGGCGGGAAGGTAAACGGTGTTTCCGTGCGCTGCTCTGGTTCACCAGAAGCAGCTTAGTCATGCTGGCCACATGACCCGGAAGCTGTACGCTGGCTCCCTCAGCCAATAAAGCGAGATGAGCGCCGCAACCCCAGAGTCGGTCACGACTGGACCTAATGGTCAGGGGTCCCTTTACCCTTTACCTTTACTCTTGAAGAACAATTGTCTGGAATTATAACACTGCTTTTGGAATAGCACCATTCCCTCCTTTCTCCTCATATCCTCCCCCCCCCCCGTTTGCTTTTTTCTCTTTCTCTTGACTGTTGCTGCCATTGCTTTTTGTGTATTATAAAGTGAAAATAAAAGCAAGCACCAAAGGAAAGGATGCTAGTTTCAACTATATTTATTTTGGTTCATAAGATTTACATACCACTTGATTGCTTTTCCCGCCAGCAGACCTGGTGCAAACAGAGCTTTTGAGCTCTCCGCCTTGCTTGCATTTAACTTGCACACTTTAAGCCAGCCCACCTTCAACCGCATGTGGCTGAAACTGTGCGAGTTAAACGTGCATAAGATGCAATCATACTGTATTCCTCTGGAAGGATCGTTTTAGTTTTTAAAAGCAGGTTTCCAGCCCTCCTGAATGCATCATTAAAATGGCATGGGCAGCACAGGCTGAATTCTCAGAAGCTGGGAAAAGGGGGAGGCCAAAGGAAAATCCCAGAGTCTGGGGGTGTCAGAGTTTCGGGGCCTTGCACAGTCCAAAAATAGTAAAACTGGAATTAAAACTGAAGAGTAAACTCTGCACTGCAATAATTCAAAAAGCATGCACCTATGAGCCTTTTTGCATGCATTACACATTTTGCAGGACCCAGCTCCTTTAGGCGAGAAGTTCTGGTGACTTGGGTACAGAGTTTCATTTTTGGAATCATGCCCAGGTCACACACCCCTGGTCACAACATTCTCCCCTAACTTGTCTCTGCGTAGAAAGGTCCTCTCACCTCTCGATGCCGGAGCTGCAAGTTCTGGCCTTCGTAGTATAGGTTGTAGGTCTTCAAGTGCAACAACAATTCATTTCTGGAAGATGTGGAACAAGAGCTGTTAGAAGAGCAAATGGAAGAGTTGTCCGGCTCTCTTTGCCACATGTGGTGGCTTTGTCCAAAAGTTGCTGCTTTTTGCAATAAAATACAGTGGTGCCTCGCAAGACGAAATTAATCCGTTCCGTGAGGCTCTTCGTATAGCGGTTTTTTCGTCTTGCGAAGCAAGGCCATTGACAGCTTAGCGGATTAGTGCTATTAGCGGTTTAGCGGCTTTTAGCGGATCAGCTGATAAGCGGCTTAGCGGCTTAGGAAAAGGGGGGGGGGGAAACCCACAGGAACTCGCAAGACATTTCGTCTTGCGAAGAAAGCCCATAGGGAAATTCGTTTTGCGAAGCGCCTCCAAAATGGAAAACCCTTTCGTCTAGCGGGTTTTCCGTCTTGCGAGGCGTTCGTCTTGCGGGGCACCACTGTATTTAAGGAAATTGGAGCTGACCCCTGACCCCAATCTTGCTCTACTTTCATGGCTCTCCTGAGAAGCCTCCAGGAAAGCCAAGGTTCCACAGAACGTGCTTCTCAGGCCACGCATTTCATTGTCCCATCAGAAAACGGCATACACTTTCTGAGAGTTATTTCAGAGTCCTTTCTCTTGGGGATAATTTCAGAGTGAAATCCCCAGGTGTCAGAAAAGGTTATTTATGTATGCAACAACTGTGCCCCATGTTTTGTTAGCCCTCAAATAGAAAACGAGCAAGGTCCCAACCAAAGAAGAATGGCAACTTAAGTTGACAGAATATGCACAACTTGCAGACTTCACATATAGAATAAGAGAACAAGAAGAACATCTGTTTAAGAAAGATTGAAAAAAGTTTATTGAATATATGGAATATAATTGTGTACAGCTGAAAAGGCTAGCAGCATTAAGATAAATTCAACAGTGTAAATAAGTTTCGATGGATGCAATATTCATGGAATACTGATTGGTATAGTTTTTGTAAAATATGCAGGGATATGTAAAATGAACCACGGAAAGAGAAGAAGGGAAGTCATGGATATCTGAAGGATGCAAAATACGTATTTGAAACTGTAAAACAGAAAATTTAATCAGAGAGAGAGAGATTGCATGCACTCAAAGTCCATCTTCCTCTAGGCTAGAAATGAATGGTTGGTTGTAACTGCCCTCATTTCACTGTGCCCACAGCTTCATGACATACAGGCAACTCACAGCTTATGCAGCAGTTCGGTTCTGGCTGTCAGTGTGTAAACACAAAAGCACGTGAAGCCAGGAGCCTCTGGAACTTCCCCCAACCCACAGGAGGAGGACTCTTTATCTTGCTCTGGGAAGGTCACAGGAGGGCAGAGCCAGTGTGGTGTAGGGGTTAAGAGCGGTGGACTCATAATCTGGTGAACCGGGTTCGATTCCCCGCTCCTCCACATGCAGCTGCTGGGTGACCTTGGGCCAGTCACACTTCTCTGAAGTCTCTCAGCCCCACTCACCTCACAGAGTGTTTGTTGTGGGGGAGGAAGGGAAAGGAGAATGTTAGCCGCTTTGAGACTCCTTAAAGGGAGTGATAAAGTGGGATATCAAATCCAAACTCTTCTTTTTCAGGGAGCCCACTAGGTGAGGCAACACCTTCCATACCAGCCTCCAGAACTGTCCCAGAGCCCTTTCCCAGGGGCCGGTGAAGAAGGCAGCCCTTTACTTACTGGGCTTTGGAAAGGCGGTGCAAGGGGTCTTAGAGCATCCTTGAGTCCTCATGTCTCCTTCTCAAAGGCCGAAAAAGTGAGGGAGACTCTCTGGGTGTGCAGAGAACATAAATACATGGAGAGCAAGAATTGGTGGGTTTCCTCCATTCTCTATTTATTCACCCCGCCACTCCAATTGCGTAAATATGATTAGCATAAGATGCAAGTTGCTGGTACTCAAGTCTCTCCTCTCTTCCTTGCACGTGCTTGCAGTTATACACAGACACCAACACACCAGACCCCAGGGATTGATGCCAGCTGCAAAGAACAAAGGTCTGCCCAGAACACGCAGCCAGCCTCCGACTTACTTCGAAATGTACTTGTCGTGCCCACAAGGGACCGGGTAGTTCTCGCTTATGTAGTCCATCCTTGCAAAGTGTCTTTCATCAGGAACAGAGGCCTGTGGTGAAAGGGGAGGTGGGAAACCGCTTTAAAGCACACAACAATTTACTTTCTGAGATAAATGAAAAGAACATGCTAATCATTCGTTCAATGGCGATTTGCAGACTTCTACAGTGGTGCCTCGCAAGACGAAATTAATCCGTTCCGCAAGTCTCTTCGCCTAGCGGTTTTTTCGTCTTGCGAAGCAAGCCCATTGACGGCTTAGCAGATTAGCGGTATTAGCAGCTTAGCGGCTTTTAGTGGCTTATCGGCTTATCGGATCAGCTGATAAGCGGCTTAGCGGCTTAGGAAAGGGGGGGGGAGGGAAAAAAGTCGGAAAAACTCGCAAGACATTTTCGTCTTGCGAAGCAAGCCCATAGGGAAATTCGTTTTGTGAAGCGCCTCCAAAACGGAAAACCCTTTCGTCTAGTGGGTTTTCCGTCTTGCGAGGCGTTTGTCTTGCGGGGCACCACTGTAATGGGTTTCAGATCCATGGATTGTAGTGGGGAGGGAGGGGAATCCAAAAGGTGCGGAAGGATGTTAGCTTAGCTTGTTTTCCTGAAAGGCCCCTCTGAGAAACAGGAGGTGGGATGGACTGGCCAGCACCTCAGGCCTTACTGCAATTACTATGTTTATTTCTATCCCATCTTCTGCCTGGACAGAGACTTGAGGTGGGCTACACAAATCAAAACAACACAAAGCATACAATTAAAACATTCAGGAGCCATTATGGCTAGAAGCCACCAATAGCCCTCTCCTCCATGAATTACCTTTTCTTTGGCATAATGTATTCTGCCTACTACTACTACTACTACTACTAATAATAATTTATTATTTATACCCCGCCCATCTGGCTGAGCCTCCTCAGCCACTCTGGGCGCCTTCCAATCAAGTATTAAAAACAACACAGCATTAAATATTAAAAACTTCCCTAAACAGGGCTGCCTTCAGATGTCTTTTAAAGAGAAGATAGCTGCTTATTTCCTTCACATCTGAAGGGCGGGCGCCACTACCGAGAAGGCCCTCTGTCTGGTTTCCTGTAACCTCACTTCTCGCAAGGAGGGAACCGCCAGAAGGCCCTCGGCACTGGATCTCAGTGTCCGGGCTGAACGATGGGGTTGGAGACGCTCCTTCAGGTATACAGGACCAAGGCTGTTTAGGGCTTTAAAGGTCAGCACCAACACTTTGAATTATGTTCGGAAACGTACCGGGAGCCAATGCAGATCTCTCAGAACCGGCGGCCACTCCCACTCACCAGTCTAGCTACCTCATTCTGGATTAATTGCAGCTTCTGGGTCACCTTCAAAGGTAGCCCCACGTAGAGCGCATGGCAGTACTCCAAGCTATGCTATGCTATGCAATTTGGACTGAACCAGTACATTGCTAAGTGACACAAAAGGTTTTGTAGAGCACTGAAGCCCTCCAGCTGACCACACATTAGCCATCCAGCTTCTGAAATTTTCACAGGCATCACACATATCTTTGAAGTCATAAGGACTAGATACTTAACAGGGAAAGACAAAGCTCTCCAGTGCTGAATCTGATTCCTGTGCCGAATGCCACCCTGAACCCGACCTTCTTTCCCCTTGCTCTCTGGGATTTCATCTTATGCCACCTCTGGGCATAGTCTCTTGTTTTGGCTGCTGTAGCCTAACAGGTGTCCACAAATCTTGCTTTGTATTTGCCAGAAGACGCAAAGCAGGAAGCCCAGAAGTCTTAACACTGCTGCATCCGCTGCTGCATCCGCCAAGCATTGTTCTTGGGTTGGGGAGTGCAAAACAGAAGCACTAAGAATATCACCACCTCCCAGCAGAGCGGCTGACGAAATTCTGAATTTCCTGCCTCCTCTGAGCTGCTTTCCTAACCACCCTGACAGCTGCCTGTTTCATGGCCTGCAACAGCTTCTAGGGCTGTTCAGCAAGGAAGCTCAAGACTTGCACAACGCAAAGGAGAAAATGATATCTCCACCCCCACCCTATTTCCAAACTACTGTGCCGTTGTCTCTTCAAGAATGGCAGCGGTGGCTGGGAGTGCCTTTCTTCAGCTCTGGCTGGTTTGCCGGACTGGATCTTTGCAACATGCTCTGTGGGGGGCTGCCCTTGAAGACGACTCGGAAACTGGCTGGCTGGGGTTCCACTTAGATCTCATATAACCCATTTTGAAACAGCTGTGCTGTTTCCAGACCCAATTAAGGTGCTCACATTAGTTTAACGGTGCTATTTTTCTAGAAAAATAGGTGCCGGAACTCACCATGAATGCCTCCCTTGTTCTCTTAGAATGGCAATGGCGTCTGCCTGAGAGGTGCCGGAACTGAGTTCCAGCTGGGGAAAAGCCCTGGTGTTTAAAGCCCTAAATGTCTCAGGCTCCAAAGACCAGAGAGGCTGCCTTCAAGTTCAAAACAGGGGGACCCCTGGGTAGTTCCTCCGCCCTAGGAGGCTTGGCATGGCGGTGGCCCAGGCAAGAGGGCCTTCTCTGTGGTGGCCCCTTATCTGTGAAACTCCCTCCCTGCAAAGGTGCACCTGGCATCTGCATTGTACGGCTTTTGGAGGATGGTTGTAAGTTGTTTTTAGTTGTTATTAGTATTGTGCTTTAATGCTGTAAAGGTAAAGGTACCCCTGACCGTTAGGTCCAGTCGCAGACGACTCTGGGGTTGCGGCGCTCATCTCGCTTTATTGGCCGAGGGAGCTAGTGTTTGTCCGCAAACAGCTTCCAGGTCATGTGGCCAGCATGACTAAGCCGCTTCTGGCAAACCAGAGCAGCGCACGGAAACGCCGTTTACCTTCCTGCTAGAGCGGTACCTCTTTATCTACTTGTACTTTGATGTGCTTTCGAACTGCTAGGTGGGCAGGAGCTGGGACCGAACAACGGGAGCTCACCCTGTTGCGGTGATTCGAACCGCCAACCTTCCGACTGGCAAGCCCTAGGCTCTGTGGTTTAGACCACAGCACCACCCATGTTGTTACCCATGCTCAAACCTTAGGGTGAAGGGCAGGTAATAAACAAACAAACCATTTGCCCTCCCCAGCACCTGAGGGCCACAAGCGAGCCAAGGGGGCACTTGGGCAGGCCACCTCTCCCACAGTGCTCCACCTGATGCTTTCTGCCTTAAACAAAATGCAGCGTGGGGGGGGGGCACAGCCAGTGCACACCCCTTGAGCAGCGCATGCAAGACACCCCCTGGAAGAACACACAACCAGGGCTGGCTACCTCTCTGTCTGCTTTCTCAGCCAAGGGTTTTTGCCAAAGGCACTGCCCGGTCATGTTGGGACTCAGCAGGCAAGGCGGAGAGATGTCCTAACCAGGCCAGGAACAGCAAAACCATCTCCAGCAGTGCACTGGCTCAGGTGTATGGGAATGGGGCAGGGGGAGGATTTGCCCCCCCCCCTGAGGAGCAAGTTCCAGAGTTTTAACTATGTGTTGTGTGAATAAGTCCTTTCTTTCATCTGTCCTGAATCTCCCAATGCTCAGCTTCATTGGATGTCCTAAAGTTCTAGTGTTATGAGAGAGGGAGTAAAAGCTTATCTCTATCCCACTTCATGCAAGGCATCATCTTAAAAACTCCTGTCGTGTCTTACTCGCCTTTTCTCTAAACTAAAAAGGTAAAGGTAAAGGTACCCCTGCCCGTACGGGACAGTCTTGCCAGACTCTAGGGTTGTGCGCTCATCTCACTCTATAGGCTGGGGGCCAGCGCTGTCCGCAGACACTTCCGGGTCACCATTTACCTTCCCGCTAGTAAGCGGTCCCTATATATCTACTTGCACCCGGGGGTGCTTTCGAACTGCTAGGTTGGCAGGCGCTGGGACCGAGCGATGGGAGCGCACCCTGCCGCGGGGATTCGAACCGTCGACCTTTCGATCGGCAAGTCCTAGATGCTGAGGCTTTTACCCACAGCGCCACCCGCGTCTCTAAACTAGAAAGTCACAAATGCTGCATCTTAGATCTCCCACATCCTGCCTGGTTTGGCCCTGAGCTTAGATACAGATGGGGTTTCCTGTGTGCATTTGGGGGGAGGGCAGGGGGCAGAGGACAACAGCTCGGCTGGACTGAAAAGCAGAGAGTTTACTAGGAATCCAAAGACTCCCACCAGATGCTCTGCAGGATTTGTTCTTCTCCATTCTTGACACTCGGGAACAGAGTGGGGCTTCCGCAGACCACTGTCAAGTCATTCACCAAGTCAGGAAACCCCTGGGCAAGAGATGTTGGACACAATATAATGTTGGGAGACTGGGAAAGGTTGTGGGAGAAAGGGGTTAAGTTTACTGCATGTACAGTATTAAAAGAAAACATTATGAAAATGATGTATAGATGCTGCTTAACCCTGGTAAAATTAGCAAAGATTTACCACACGAATGATAATTTATGTTGGAAGTGCAAAGAAAAAGAAGGCACCTTTTATCACATGTGGTGGACATGTCCCAGGATTAAGGACTTCCGGGGCAAGATTTATAATGAGTTGAAAAAAATGTTGAAAAATACATTTGTTAAGAAACCAGAAGCCTTTTTACTTGGAATAATAGGACTGGAATTGCCCCAAAAAGATGTTACAATTATTTTTGTATGCCACTACAGCGGCAAGACTGCTATTAGCTAAAAACTATGTGTTGTGTGAATCTCAAGAAATACCAACGGTAGAAGAATGGCAGATGAAGATGTTGGACTTTTTGGAGCTGGCTGACCTGACGGGAAGAATCCGCGACCAGAAGGAAAAGGAACACCAAGAAGATTGGAGGAAGTTTAAAGACTATCTAGCTAAATATTGTAATATAAGATCATTAGAAGTCCCTTGAAAGTATCAATTAGGTTTAGGATTAGAATAAGAAGGAGTTCTAAAGAACTATGGATTTAGACTAATAAGAAAAGAGAAGAAGATAGTAAATTGAAAGATTTAATTTTATTAGAAAGAGGATTTTGGAAAACTTACAAGGTGATACAATGAAATTCAGTTGGGGGGATTTGAGGAAGTCAGATAACAATGAAAGATAAAATGGGTTCTAGAAGTAATAAGTGTTTATATTTTGCTTTTTATTTTCTTTTAGTATTGTACTGTCTTTTCCTTTGTGTGTATTATATGTTATATTTGTCATAAATGTGGAAAAACAATAAAAAAAATCTTGGGGGAAAAAGGAAACCCCAGCCCTCCATTCTGCATCCTGGAGAATAAGGAGAGGTTCAGAGCTGGCAAAAGCAGCACTGAGGTTCTTGAGAAAGAACCTTCCCACCCACCCTTAAAAGTACAGCTCACACGTCCTGCTCAAAAGGACCCCTCGAAGATAAGGCTCCAAGGCTTCTGTGATTCGCAGACACACTTTCCATCAGAAGCAGCTGAATTCCTGCCTCTTTCCAGATGTTCTGTTGTGGGAGCTTAATTCTATTTGGCAACCCAAACTCTGAGCATCCACTGCACCGGTTAGGAGGAAGGAGCAGAGCCAGCTGGGCAAGGAAGCATCTCTCCCTCCAGAGAGGAGATTTTGGAAGCAGCTGCACTAAAGAGTAGCAAGCAGGGGCAGAAGAAGGCGCTAGTTCAGACCACGGGCCCATTTGCAGTAGGAAAAGAGGAGCAGAGTGGTCCCAAATGGGTGTAACTAAAGGAGGAGGAGGGCTGGAGCTACAAGGCAAACAGAACTTTCTTTTTAACTGGTATGTGTGTGGACACAAGAAGAGCCTGCAGGATCAGGCCAGTGGGGGCCTATCTAGTCTAGCAGGGCCCTCTCCCCTCCTGCAGTTTCCAGCAACTGGCATTCAGAAACATCGCTACCTCCAACTCCAGAGGCAGAGAGCAGCTGTCATGGCTAGTAGCCATCGACAGCCCTCTCTCCCATGAATTTGTCCATCTTCTTCCAAAGCCACCCAAGCTGAAGGCCACGACTGCTTCCTGTGGGAGGGAGTTCCACAGTTTAACTACGGCCTGTGTGAAGTACGACTTATTTTTATCTGTGCATGTCGGTTTCCCGCTATTGTAAGGCCTTAATTTCTAGTCAAGGAGTTTATGTTTTTATTACTGCTTTCATTCTTGTGAGCTGCTCTGACCTTTTTAGGAGCATTGATGAAATCAAAATACCTGCAGGAGATGTTTAAAATTTTGAGTTCTTTGCATTGCCTGCCCACTTTGAAATGACTCAGCCATGAAGCTGGGTGTCACCCAGCATTGCACACCCAGTGCCCACTGTTTACTCACCAGGGCTGATTCTGCATTCACTTTGTCTGCGCATGCATTTTAATTTTTTTGGGAGGTCCACACTTCCTCCCCCCCCCCAAATTATGGGGATAAAATGCCGCTGGGGAGACAACATATGCTGCCTCCTGCCTAAGCTTCTTTGAGGAAGCTTTTAAAAGCCACACAATTAATGTTGGGGCCTTTGTGTGCAGTGCAAACACTGGTGTGTTGTGAGGATGCAAAGCTTTGCAATAATCCAACCTAGGGTGACATTGGCCTTTGGACCAGCTGTTACGCCTGCCGTCCATACCTCCTGCAGCAGGACCACTGGCCCCCCCTCTCTCCCCGCCTCCTCAGCCACCCTCCTCCATCTTGGTCTGCTCTCAGAGGCAGCCCTTCCCATCTGGCCTTGCCGAAAGTCGCTCCATTTGTCAGCCTCTCTCCTCTTAATGGAGACATAGAACCATCCATCTGCCTCATGGCAGCGTAGCTCCCAGCTGCCCAGGGATGAGCGATGGAGGAAGGAACAGAGGAAAGAGAAGGGGAGGAAAGAGGCCAACCACACCAGGTGTGGAACAAAGCAGACCTGCAACGTGCAGAAGCACAAAAATAAACTCCACAGAACACTGCACTACCCTGCTTAAAAGAGGTTGTTCTGCACACACCATCACCTTGTTCAGCCATGTGGTACCCAATTAAAGGTAAAGGTAAAAGGGACCCCTTTACCCTGATGCTTTTGAATTATGGTGCTGGAGGAGACTCTTGAGAGTCCCATGGACTGCAAGAAGATCAAACCTCTCCATTCTGAAGGAAATCAGCCCTGAGTGCTCACTGGAAGGACAGATCGTGAAGCTGAGGCGCCAATACTTTGGCCACCTCATGAGAAGAGAAGACTCCCTGGAAACGACCCTGATGTTGGGAAAGATGGAGGGCACAAGGAGAATGGGACGACAGAGGCGAGATGGTTGGACAGTGTTCTCGAAGCTACGAACATGAGTTTGACCAAGCTGCAGGAGGCAGTGGAAGACAGGAGTGCCTGGTGTGCTCTGTCCCAGGGGGTCACGAAGAGTCGGACACGACTAAACGACTAAACAACAACAAAGGGACCCCTGACAGTTAAGTCCAGTCGCAAATGACTCTGGGGTTGCGGCGCTCATCTTGCTTTACTGGCTGAGGGAGCCAGCGTTTTTCCGCTCCGCAGAGTTTTTCCGGGTCATGTGGCCAGCATGACTAAGCCACTTCTGGCGCAACAGAACACCAACACCAGAGCAGTGCATGGAAACGCCGTTTACCTTCCCACCAGAGCGGTACCTATTAGAATCATAGAATCATAGAGTTGGAAGAGACCACAAGGGCCATCGAGTCCAACCCCCTGCCAAGCAGGAAACACCATCATATTAATATACTTGCACTTTTTGGCATGCTTCCAAAATGCTAGGTTGGCAGGAGAAGGGACCGAGCAATGGGAGCTCACCCTATCACAGGGCTTCGAACCGCCAACCTTTTGATCGGCAAGCCCAAGGCTCAGTGGTTTGGACCACAGCGCCACCCACCTCCCTTCTGGTACCCATTTACTTCTTGCATTTTTTCAAGGTGGCGTACATGGTTTCCCCACTTGTCATGTAATCTCAACAACCCTGTGAGGTACATTAGGCTGAGAGAAGACCAGTGACTGGTTCAAGGTCACCCATGGCCAAGTGGGGAATCAAAGCCTCGTCTCCCAGGTCCCTGGCTTCCATGGCCAGTCAGGGCTACCTATGGACCCTGAATGCGCAAAGAGGTCCTCAAGAACACCCAGTGGAAACCTCCACTTTCAGTGCCGGCTGTGGCTCAGTCTGAAGCAGGGTGTGTTTGCTTCCAACACGGGGACAGGAACCCTGAGAGATGGAGGTTCCTTCTGTTGAAAATGGAAAAGGAGACTACTCTGTCAGACTAACACTGGGTGCTTGGTGTGGGGCTGACCCCACACTTTCCTGCAAGCTATTTCACATGATGGGAACCAGACAGCTGAACAGGGCCTTGGACAGTCCCAAGGCTGAACTGAGGAAACCAGATCCACCAGCATTTCATAAATGAATCCAGGGATGCCCTGGTCACCTCCCTTTTCCCACCCCAAGGCTCAGAGCCCTCCTCCCGCCCTGACCCACTGCCAAAGGCACAACTCAGTTGTGTAATGATGAGCGCCAACTGGAACTTTTCCAGTGTTTTAATACTGCAGATCATGGCATCAGTACAGCTGGCATAAACTTGATTTAAAATATACCCCTCAATGGACTTTCCTGACCCTGATAAGAGTCCTTATCATCCTGGAAAGCTTCCTGACTTCTCAAGACTTTATGTAAATATCAGCACAGTAATCTGTTGTTTGCAAAATATAATTCACATCTCCTCTAAAAAGAATGGGCTCCACATAGAAGACAGGAAACAAAGATAAACCATTTAGTCATTTCTCACTAGGATTATATTCTTTCAACTACAAACTAAGTCAGGTAAGCAGAATAACTAGCAGACAGGAACTTGTAAGAAATGAATAATGAAACAGAGGAATCAATGTGTTCTTACCGAATTACTCCTCTAAAAGACCCCTTCCCTTCTCCATAACCTAACAGTGGCCCAAACAGTACTTACACTTTCAATGGTTTGTCAGCTCTAACAGCTCCAACATGGATCCCTTTTCACTCTGTGCTCTCAAGGACCAGCCTGAGAGCTTTGCTCCAGGTATCCACTCCTCTCTCCCCTTGTTGCTGTACTTTTAGTGTGAGTCTGTGTCAAATGCCACACATTCTCTCTTTAGGCTTTTGACAAGGAAACTCCTTGTCCTCTTTAGATCAAGCTGTGTCTGTGCTGTCTGCTTCTACTGTAACTTTGCTCTCTCAAGCAGCATGTACACACACTGTCAGTTTCATGACAAATAATAAGCCAACCTTTTGGACAAGGGAGTGAGTGCTGGATATGCAGGCACACACTACTGCTCAACTCCTTTAGAAGCGAAGAAGTCATTTGATCCTTAGGTTAAAGATATACTACCAACATCTATTCATCCTGCAATAGGTTACTAGCTGCCCAAGAGGCAGCTCAGCAGCTGAAGTGTGGGCACAACGACAGAGTGAGCATTGATTGGCATCTTGAGTCTTCAGCCGCATGCACGACCCTGGGCTCCACCAACATGGCACTTTTGGGACATTTTGAGGGGCAACTCCCTTCAGATCCAGACAGCACAACTGTAAGATGCTGGGGCTGATGGAAGCATGTTGATGCTGACTTAAGACGGATGGCAGTTGTAGGCTGTGTAATACACCATACCAGGCATAGGCAAACTCAGCCCTCCAGATGTTTTGAGACTACAATTCCCATCATCCCTGACCACTGTTCCTGTTAGCTAGGGATGATGGGAGTTGTAGTCCCAAAACATCTGGAGGGCCAAGTTTGCCTATGCCTGCACTATATCTTTAAAGCACAATTGGAGCAAATCCTTTCCCTCAAACAATTCCGGGCACTGCAGTTGCAAAGTTACAGTTCCCAGCAATCCTTAACAAACTCCAGTGCCCAGAATTCTTTGATGGGGGAAATGTGCTTTGAATGTGCTTCAAAGGTACAGCACGTCTGCAACCCCGGCTTGAAACATCTGGTGGGCACCTGGCTGCAGGAAGATGCAAGCCAGAGAAGTGTAGCAGAGATGCATTTGCTGGCCAACTCGGAACTCCAGCAGGGAGACGCCTGAAAACCGACACACAGAACCAAATCTAGCAGCATTTTTACAAGGTTTTGTTGCTAAGAGTAAAAACAAAAACCAAACCAGGACAGTGATCTAGCAGAGATCAGAAAACAGGGACAGATGGAGGGGTTTGCATGACTCCTGGCCTTAGGGAGAGAATTTCTGCTCCTTGCGATTCCCAGAGTGTTACCTTTGCCTACATCCTCTGAAGTGACAGCTCTCATTTCAAAAAAGGAGACGCCAGGCTGCTTTCTCACAAGAGAAACGGGCTTCTTTTGGCATCAGTTTCCCAACTTATAGAATCAAGAGAACCTAAATGGCAGGATCTGATCAGCCACAATACATTTTGCTTCCACTTCACATACATAAACACCTTTGGGGGTCAAACTGGCAACCCCCACCAAAAGCCATAATCCAAACTAAAAATAACTTGAAAACTATTTTCTTGATCCCAGCAAGGCCATCTGCTCTGCAAACCAGCAGCTGCTACCCAGGTGAAGCAGCAGAGAAATTGCCCCCGATCCAAAGTCTGGATGCCAGACTGGAGAGCAGTGGTGCTCAGTTCCCCTGGGCAGCACCAGGGCAAAGGATCAAGGGGTTAGTGAATGGCACTAAGCATCTGTTTGCTGAGACTAACTTTCAATCATTTAATTCTGTACTTTCAACAGATTTACCATCTTGGCTTACACACACACACACACACACTCTTCCTATATAAGATTTCTTATTTCTTACATTTAAAGCACACCTTTCTTTCCACCAAGTTCTCCCCCTCCCCATTTTATTCTCCAACAACCCTGGCCCAAGATCACTCAGCAAGCTTCCAGGCCGAGTAGGAATTTCAACCCTGGTCTCACAGGTCCTAATGTGACACTCTAACACAGGGGTCAGCAAACTTTTTCAGTAGGGGGAAGTCCACTGTCCCTCAGACCTTGGGGGGGGGGTGGACTATATTGGGGGGATGAATGAATTCCTATGCCCCACAAATAACCCAGAGATGCATTTTAAATAAAAGCACACATTCTACTCATGTAAAAACATGCTGATTCCTAGACCGTTTGCGGGCCGGATTTAGAAGGTGATTGGGCCGGATCCGGCCCCCGGGCCTTGGTTTGCCTACCCATGCTCTAACACTACATGTCAGAAGATCCCTACATGGTGCCCAATCAATCCTGAGTAGAAGTGTGTAAAGGTAAAGGTAAAGGGACCCCTGACCATTAGGTCCAGTCGCGGACAACTCTGGGGTTGCAGCGCTCATCTCGCTTTACTGGCCGAGGGAGCCAGTGTACAGCTTCCAGGTCATGTGGCCAGCATGATTAAGCCACTTCTGGTGAACCAGAGCAGCGCACAGAAACACTGTTTACCTTCCCACCGGAGCGGTACCTATTTATCTACTTGCACTTTGATGTGCTTTCAAACTGCTAGGTTGGCAGGAGCAGGGACCGAGCAATGGGAGCTCACCCCGTCGCGGGGATTTGAACTGCTGACCTTCTGATCGGCAAGCCCTAGGCTCTGTGGTTTAAACCACAGCGCCACCCGCGTCCCAGAATAGAAGTGTGAATTGCATCCTGCATATGCTTCACACAAGGATCTGGTTCACACATGCATGCCTCTGTTTCTTGACACCTGATGGTAGCAGCTGAATGTGACAGAAGTTCTATCTGCGCTGCTACATCCGATCACAGAAAGGAAGCAGGTTCCTGGTTGATCTGGACTGATATCCATCATATTTGCTGGCCTGAGAGCTGCAGCTTCTTTCAGATAAGGAAGGCCTTGATTGGGCTGCATCAATAGGAGTATTGCATCTAGATCAAGGGAAGTAATAGTGCCGCTGTATTCTGCTCTGGTCAGACCTCACCTGGAGTACTGTGTCCAGTTCTGGGCACCATAGTTCAAGAAGGACACTGACAAACTGGAACGTGTCCAGAGGCGGGCAACCAAAATGGTCAAAGGCCTGGAAACAATGCCTTATGAAGAACGGCTAAGGGAGCTGGGCATGTTTAGCCTGGAGAAGAGGAGGTTAAGGGGTGATATGATAGCCATGTTCAAATATATAAAAGGATGTCACATAGAGGAGGGAGAAAGGTTGTTTTCTGCTGCTCCAGAGAAGCGGACACGGAGCAATGGTTCCAAACTACAAGAAAAAAGATTCCACCTAAACATTAGGAAGAACTTCCTGACAGTAAGAGCTGTTCGACAGTGGAATGTGCTGCCAAGGAGTGTGGTGGAGTCTCCTTCTTTGGAGGTCTTGAAGCAGAGGCTTGATGACCATATGTCAGGAGTGCTCTGATGGTGTTTCCTGCTTGGCAGGGGGTTGGACTCGATGGCCCTTGTGGTCTCTTCCAACTCTATGATTCTATGATTCTAGGTCTGTGGCAATCTGCAGTAAGGGCTTAAATCCAGCCCAGATGCAACTCAGCAAGCCAGTCTTTCTAGCACACTCTTAACGAAGAAACAGCATGTCAGCGCTGGAAGACCCCAGCAGCGGATGGTGCATAAAATTCAAGGCTTCCTTCTGAAAGAGCAAGCAAGAACCTAAGAACAGTCCTTCTGCTGGATCCGGCCAATGGTCCATCTAGCCCAGCATCCCGTTCTCACAGTGGGCAACCAGGTGTCCGTGGGAAACCAGCAAGCAGGATGTGAGCACAAGAGGCCTCTCTCCACCTGTGGCTTCCAGCAACTGCCTCCATCTCAGCTGGAGACAACTTTCTGCAGCTTAGGCAAAATTATGCAGATCAGTCATGCACACATTTCCCCCTATTGTGCATGGTGATTTTTATTTAATTGCTTCAATTAAATCCAGTGGATTCCAGGGCAGCGTGCAATAATAAAAATATGATGTAATTTTACGAAACCCCAATAATATTCTTCAAACAGGGATAGGAATCTTCCGATTCAACATTTTATGGAAAGCCACACTGCCAAGTGCCATTCAAGTCTTGCTTTGCTCAACAGGGGAAGTCCCTACTGTTGCAGCAGCCTTAGGCACTTGCTGCTGACTTGGCTTAAAATTAATGGGAACTGAATATACTTTGTCTTGACCAGATTTCCCCATGGCTCTTAAAAGTTGTTTTTAGCCAAATTTAAGCACACAACAACACACTGCCACCCTTCAAGAAAGGATACAGTTTCTGCCCTGGTGGCTTAATCTTCTCCGGGGCTCTTTGCTTAAAGTCAGAAGTGCTGCGGCCTCAAAATTCTGGAAATCGCCCCCTTTGGCTCTGCCTCTGGACTTTCCTCCACAAGCAATGCCTTCCCTTTTGCCAGCTGCAGTTCCCTGCACCCTTCTGCCAAGAATCTCAAATCCTTGGCTTAGAAACCCACCCTGCACTCTCCCACTGATCTTTCTTCCTTCTGTTTCAATTAACCCATCCATTAGGTCTCTATGGCTGCAGGCCATATAGCTCTCCACAGCCTTAAAAAGCAGATCCAGACTTTTGGCTGCCTCAGGGCTGGCCAGCCCATAAGGCAGACTGAAGTGGCAGCCTCAGGCTGCAGAACCCCATGGATGGCACCCCCATTGCCACTACTTGGGTCATGCAACTGCGGCTTCCAGTGGGAGCTCACAAGCTCTCACCAGAAGCCACTGCACCATCCACGTGCACCTATGCAAATAAATTCCACCTGTGCAAGTGGAATTCATAGCCAACAAAACTAATTATTATGCATATATTGTAATTTCTGGGCACTTTAATAGCATGGAAGGCAAAGGCAAACCTTTTCTAATTTGTAAATAAATAGTTTCCTTGCCTGGTTGCCTGGATCTAGTTTTCACTTGTGCTAGGCAAATGGGCAAATCTACTACTCGGAACCCTCTGGCACACTAATAAAGAAATTAATCAGCTTGAGCATTTGGTTTTTGTATCTCCCCTTCCAAAAAGTTAGGAAACGAGCCCAGCTTGGAACAAAAAATGCTTCTCTCTGCTTAATGCAGCATGTTCACTTAAGCCTCATTAAGGTTTTCCAGACACTGTTTAACTCTTCTGAAATCTTTTTTCCTAGATTTTCAGCATTTAGCAATAATTCATTTTGTAGGAGAATTTAGTTTAGCATCCATTCCTTGCTTATTTCATTACATTTCTATCCCACCTTCCATGGAATTCAAGAGCAGCAAAGCTCTGAAAGGGTACAAAGCAGGTCCCCAGATGTGGATCAGAGCACACTGAACCCAAGTGTGTTTCCAGGGTTCATGAGTCCTCCTCTGGGGGTGGGGGGCTTGTTAAACAAAGCAGGGCTCTCTGGTCTGTTTAGGTTTGGCCTACTGGAGCTGCTGGGGGACGCGGGTGGCACTGTGGGTTAAGCCACAGAGAATAGGAGTTGCCGATTGGAAGGTCGGCGGTTCGAATCCCCGTGATGGGGTGAGCTCCCGTTGCTCGGTCCCTGCTCCTGCCAACCTAGCAGTTTGAAATCACGTCAAAGTGCAAGTAGATAAATAGATACCGCTCTGGCAGGAAGGTAAACGGCATTTCCGTGCACTGCTCTGGTTCGCCAGAAGCGGCTTAGTCATGCTAGCCACATGACCTGGAAGCTGTACGCCGGCTCCCTCAGCCAATAAAGCAAGATGAGCGCCACAACCCCAGAGTCAGCCACGACTGGACCTAATGGTCAGGGGTCCCTTTACCTTTACTGGAGCTGCTGGGGACTGAACCTGGGACCTTTTACATGCAAAGTTTGTGTTCTACTACTGAATGGCATCTTCTCTGACCCAACTGCTTAGTGACAAGATGAAAATCAAGAAGGCCTGAGTCTTAATGGCAGAGCTATCAAGATTGTTAGGGTCCTTTTAGAACACAAAAAAGCTGAAGCTAGGAATGCATATGTTTAGTACTCCTAAAACAACCTGATCACTAGAAAAAGTCAGAGAATTAAATGCTGTTCATGCTGCCCACCAAAACTGAGCACAGAAGAACTGTTGGTTTGTGCTGCCTGCAGAGTCAGTTAAGAACCGAGAACAAACCACATATGAACTATCAGGGAAGAATGTGGTGCGCCACGCCTCTTTCACACAGCCTTGGTGGAGGAAGAAATGAAGAAGGGGCAGCCAGCAACGGATTCTTCTGCACTTGGGAGCCAGAGATTCCAGAGCTGGATATTATCATTTTGAATATCACCCATCCTTAGCTTTCAGGGACAGAGCAGATTAAGAAATATGCAGATGTGGTGCTCCGGAAGATATCTTCATGAACATTAAACATTATACTGGAGGTTATTTGCTAGAGCTGGACAAAATGGGAGAAAGACTTTGAGCGAGTCTCAAAGGCAGGCAGAAGAGAAGCAAAGCAAAAGTTTGTAGATGGAAATCAAGTCCATTGCAAGAGAAGAATCTTTTGGCACTAACAAAAAAACTGGTAGACGTTTATTGAGTCTAGGCCTACTTCATCAGATGCGATGGGACTTAATGCAGGGGGAGGGAGCCTGAACACACCCAAATTTACAATCCAGTGCATTTAGGAGGCATGTCTGGGGTACAACCTACAAAAGTAACACACAAGCTCTCTTTCCACCCGGCTAAAGTCCACCCCCCCCAAAAAAGCTAATGGTTAACAGGAACAGACAGATTCACCCCTACGCATAGTGCAGCACTTTGCAAAACTCACAAGCCCCACTTTCTTCCTCTTTCAGCCGCCCCTCCCCCTCCCAACCCACTTCCTCATCCTCTGTGGAGCTGAGAATCTGAGTCCCAGTGGCAGATAACAAATTACCCCGGTGGGGGCAGAGATGGTACAGCCAGCCACAAAGGCAGCGACAGTCCATCACGGGGAGGGATGAATAGAGAGACACAAAGCGATGGGGAAGGAGGGAGGGAGGAGTCACCCACTTACGAGTAAGGGAATCCCCTCCCCAAATTCCCAGTCCCTGGGGTGGCCTCCCTTAATTAATTAATATCCTCTTCTTTCACCCCACTCCAGTGCCTCCCGGGGCTCAAGAGAGAACCCACCCCACGCCAGAAACAGCAGCACAAACTGTTTCCTCTTAACCACTAACTACACTCTCCTCCCAGAGAGTGTCAGAAAGTCGTCCTGGGCCCGATCCTGCGTGCACAAGCACCCACTGCAACGAATGGGAGCCACAAAGGGCCCGCTCCTCCCCCCCCCCAATTCCCATTCATTCATTCCTCCATCTGAACAGCTGCTTGCGCAGGAGACCCTCCTCTTTTCCGCGCCCCGCTCCGGGAAGGATGGGCTCCAGATCAACTAGGTCGCCTCTCTGTCTTCCGCAGATGGGTTTACTCGGAAGTAAGGCGCTTGGGGCTGAGCGGATAGGTCAGGGATAAGCGATGGGAAGGGGGGTTCCGCTGGGCACCCCCCCCCCGCCAGTCCCGCCCAACTCCAAGAAGGGCGCAGAGAGAGAGCAGCCGCCTTCTCCGAGTTGGGTGCCCACGAATCTAAAGGGGCTTCTTCCGGGGGGGGGGTTTCCTTCCAAACTCGGCCGATTCTCCCCAGGCAGCATCCCCCCCCCGCCCCCAGGCACCTCGTGGGTCTCTTCTCCTGTCCGGCAGTCGGAAGATGCGGAGAGTCTTTCGGCCCCCGTGGGGGTGGTGTGCGCGCGTCTTTGTTGCGCCCCAGGCGAGGTCCGGCTGCAACTTACCGGGAGCGCCCCTCCCCGGGCCCCGATCCCGCGGCTGGGCGTCCTCGCAGGCAGCAGACGACGGCGGCCGCCGCCCGGATCCCCTCCTCGCAGCTGCCGGGGGAGGAGTCCCCGCCCCCGCCGGCCGGCCGGCCTCTCTCTCGGGCGCCCCCTCCCCGCCGCCGCCCAGCCAATCGCCGCGCCGCCCCCCCCCCCGCGCTCATTGGAGGCTCCTCCCGCTGCTGGGGGGCTGGGGGGGGGTGAGCCCGGCCAGACAATGCTATCGAGCGGGGCCTTGCCCGCCCCTGGCTGGGCTGGAGGGGTGCTAGGGGTCCCGGCCTCTGGGGGTCCCTCCAGGGTTGGCAGGGTTTTGCTAGCCTCGGACCTCCCAAAACCTGCTGCCCCCTTTGGAGCAAGAGAAGCCAGGGCAGCCAAATGGACCGTCACGTTGGTTAGGGACCCCCAGGGGTCTTCTAGTCCACCCCTCCCTGGGTTGCAGCTCCAGAATCCCCCAGCAAGGATTTATCTCGCCAGAGTGGTGCATGCTCTAGTTATCTCTCGCTTGGACTACTGCAATGCGCTCTACGTGGAGCTACCTTTGAAGGTGAGCAGGAAACTGCAATTAATCCAGAATGCAGCAGCTAAACTGGTGACTGGGAGCGGCTGCCAGTACCATGTAACACCGGTCTTGAAAGACCTACACTGGCTCCCAGTATGTTTCCGAGCACAATTCAAAGTGTTGGCACTGACCTTTAAAGCCCTAAACAGCCTCAGACCAGTATACCTGAAGGAGCGTCTCCACCCCCATCGTTCTGCCCGGACACTGAGGTCCAGCGCTGAGGGCCTTCTGGCGGTTCCCTCACTGCGAGAAGCGAGGTTACAGGGAACCAGGCAGAGGGCCTTCTTGGTAGTGGCACCTGCCCTGTGGAACGCCCTCCCACCAGATGTCAAAGAGAAAAATAACTACTAAACTTTTAGAAGACATCTGAAGGCAGCCCTGTTTAGGGAAGATTTTAATGTGTAATAGGTTATTGTATTTTAGTGTTTGGTTGGAAGCCGCCCAGAATGGCTGGGGAAACCCAGCCAGATGGGCGTGGGATAAATAAATTATTATTATTATTATTATTATTATTATTATTATTATTATTATCTGCTTTGAAAACCCACAACGAAGGAGAGTCCACCACATGGGGGGTTGGATGATCCTTGGGGTCCCTTCCAGACTCTCCGATTCTGTGATTCTGAGAAAGTCTATCCCAATGTTCAACAGATTTGCCTCATGTTGAGTCACAATCTGCTTTCTTGCCATTGGAATCCAATGGCCATTTGTCGTTTGAGAAGACTAAGGACCCGAACCAATGGATTCAAGTGAGAAGAAAGGAGATTTCCACTAAAGATTAGGAAAAACTTTCTGACACTAAGAGGCGTTCAACAGTGGAGGAGACTCCCTTCACTGGAGGTTTCTAAACAGACCTTGGATGGTCACCTATCAGGGATTCTTTAGCTGTGGTTCCTGCATTGCAGAGGGTTGGAGGACCTGAGTCACAGCTCTACAATTCTGATTGCCTCCTTTGTTACCTGCCCTCCTGTGCCCAGGTGACCATGGAGGAGTGCAGTTGCTCCACGGATGAACCATGGATTCACAACTTTAATTAAAAGGGGAGCGGGTTAACAAAACATCAGCCAGATCTATGAACCTGGGGGAATTCATGCATCTTAATCTGATGCTGGACACAGACAGTGTAGGGGGGGGGCTCTATTGTGCTGGTGGGAGTCCCACACCTGGGGAGCCACAAGGAAAATGCTGCTTTTCATAATCACAGCAGGAGCTACAGATGTTGGCAGAGCCTCTCCCACTAATGGACTTAAACATGCAAAACATCCTCTCCTATTGTTCTTTAGTGAAGCCTTTTAAAATTACTGCTAGTCTTCCACAGAATGAACTTCAGGAAACCCAAGTTAGAAATACAAGGTTTCCCAAGGTTATCCACCAATAAAAGAGGTGCATTGACATTAATTCTGCACACTTTTGAAGCTCCCGCATGGTGCCTCTGAGCTGAAATAAATCGCAGTATTCACAATCATTCATGTATGTGCTGATTGCCCTCCGTATCAAGTATCTAATTGCAAGGAAGTAAAACCCTCTGTTTTATTTTCCTCCACAAAGGGCTGTTTTCTTATTGCTATTAGTTTGGCCTTCTTTTCTACAGTGTCACATTAAACATTCATTAGAGCTCAATTTGGGCAAGTCGCATCCAGTATTGTTTTCCAAAATATTAACAAAAGAGCCAACTATTTCCTCTGGGAATAGCAAAGTTATTGTGGCTCTTGAAAACAGATCCTAAGCATTCACACACATTCATGCACACCCACACCAGCTAATTATTGTATAAGTTGGGGCCTTGGTGGCAAAGAAGTGAAACGACTAACAGGAATGGATGAGAAACTGTCAAGTCAGCTGTCTTTCTAAATTGTGAACAATTTCTAGAGAGCCAGCTCACTCAGGAGACAGCCCTGAGAGGGAAGCTGGTAATATTTCACACACGGCATGTGCCTGGACTAACAACAGGTTTGGTTTTTTGTAGGAAGTGGGGCTAACTCCCTCTTGGAAAGAGAAAGCCAAATGGAAGAGAGCATTATCAGACAGGCTTTGTTTCAGAAGAAGGTATTCGAGGCCTGTTTCAGCATCCTGCAAACACATCGCTCTTGAAATACCAGTTTTTACTCCATCTTTATTGTCCTTTGAAATGCAACCAGGGCTGACCCAACTCATTAGGCACTGGAGGAAACTACTTGGGACAGAGATGTGGGGGCTGTGCCACCCTAGATATTTTCAGACTGCACCTTTCATCATCCCTGGTATGACAGGTGGAGGGGGAAGGGGCGGGAACAGGCTCGGGCTATGGGAACCAGGCAACAATACATCCATCTCTTAATTTGACTAGATCAGCAACCCCAGGATTATTATGGGGGGGGGGGTAAAGCAAGAGGTAGCAAGTTACTCTGGAAAACCCTTAATCCAGGGGTCATCTAGTCCAACTCTCTGCAGTGCAGGAACCACAGCTAAAGAATACTAGGCAGTCACCACCTCATCAAAGCAGGGACTTGCCCTCTTGAACCCTGTAAAACATCACACACACACTGGTGGTGCTATATAAAGAATAGCATTTGCCACTGTATATATCCATTCAAAAGTAGTGGTACAAGACCAAGGTGAGCTACTGTTTTACTCTGCAAGGCGTTCAATATAGGATGAAGAAGCTGGTTCAATTCCTGGATTTATTTTTTTCTGGAGGCTTACAGGGATGACAAGCTCTGACTTTGTGTTTAATTATTTTGCTACACATTTTGTTCAGCACTTAATAACCTTAAGGCTAATGGCATCTTCATTTTGTAGGGGCCCCTGGTTGAAGTCCTAAGTGCATGGACTGCAAGAATCAATTGCATTAATCAAATTTACCTGCACCATGCTGGGGGAAAACTGAAGTTAAAAAGCCTCAGGTTATTACTCAAACGGGGACCAAAGGGTTACAGAAAGGAAAACCTAGTTTCCGGCTTTCCCTGATGTAGCTGTCCAAGGTACTGCAGTCTACAGTACCTGTAAAAAGGGAAACCAGTTGAGTTTGCTAGTGTAGCGCAGAGAGAGAAAGAGCTCTCTGTCTCTGGGCTCTAGCATCAACTATGTCTTATTAAACAAGCATTTGGAGTGAGCTGGCCATCTGTTCATCTTAATGTTGGTTCTTCTGTCTCAGAAGAATGACCACGACAGTCCAGTTGCAAAGTTGCATCTAGGTCAACTTTTATTTATACTGAACAGCTTTTAAAAATACAGAATAAAATAGCATTTATCTACTATTATTCACAACATCTGGTCCAAATATTACATATTTCTTAAATATTTCAACGTTTAATAAAGCAATGTTAGAAAAAAATATCCCAACAAAACACAACAAAATTCATAAAAATCTCAATAAAAGAATTACACATCTCAGAGAAAAAACCCAACTTGGTTTGTAACATGAGATTGTGCAGTCAAAAGTCATTCACAAAAAAAAAACAACTCATGGGAAAAAGAATATTATTATTTATCCCCACTGTCTAAAAAACAGTCAAAAGAGTTTGTGACATCAAAAGTTGTTATTATGAACAGACCAAAGAGGAGAAAAAGAAGATGCACTAGAGTTTGGATTGACAGCAAGATGGTTCACTTGGAAAGTTGTCAGGCGATACACAAGGGAATTCTCTGCTATCAAATATGTACTGATGACTAATCACAGCCACAAGCAAATTATAACCAGACAGGAATGTTTTTGATGCCACTCAAGGTGAATTCTCAATACTTAAAGCAGCCCAGCACTATAACGGTTATAGAGACTAATGGGCAGAAGCTAAATACTGGTGAGCACATGGCTGCCTCATAGCACAGATGGGAAAGGATCTACCACTACAAAATGGGAAGTCCCAGCAGTCTGCTCTCCTCCGTCCAGGCGGGTTAAGAAACTGTTTTGAGTGAGAAACTCTAGATATGCACCATGCAAAAGAAAACAATACAAAATACAAATGGTGAGTGTATCTTGCTCCCAACGCCGCCTTCTTCTGGTGGTGAAAGGTTGGTTATTTTTTGGGTTCAAGAAGGCCACTGGAGAAGAAAAGGGGGGGAAAGGCCATTTTGTGCTGGTCTGTCATGCATATTGAGATATGAGTTGCGTCGTCACTTTGGAATGCAGGCACACGTCCGATGGCACAGGGCTGCTTCTCCACTTTATGGTGTAAAGAGAAAGGAGGCTGCTTCTGGGCACTGAGCAAAGGGGAAAGTGGGATGGGAGTCACTTCTGAGGCTCTGCCCCTTGCATCTAACAAAAGGGAAGGGAACGGGGGTCCAGAACCAGATGGCCCGTTTTGAATTTGGGCCTATCGAAACACAAGAGTGTACAAGCAGCCTTATCATATGCCTTCCCACAAACACCTTCATTAGGCTGGATTATTCTTCTTTCTGGGAGGCAAAAGCAGCCAAACAGAGATGAAGGGCCTTCAGCAGCTGCATCCTTGGAGCACCTTGATATATGTGGAAAACATACTTCAGCCAGTGAAGTAGGCTCAGGCTAGCCAATGGCTCTAAACCATCAGCTCCTGAACCATTAGGCTCTCCCCAATTCCTCCCATCGACTCCGACAGGAATCGTTTAGGAACCCAACATGCAGAGTTCATGGCTGGGATTGGGCTGAAAGCAAGGAGGCACCAAGGTGAAAAACAGAGAGGGTGAGTGGCTCTAAGGATGCTCCTTGTCCTTAACCATAACATGGGAAGAAGCCTGAAGTTATGCATGCCATCAGAATTTGGCACTTCATAGATGATAGAAGGCTAGAGCCTAACTGTGCCATCAGTGAGAGGTTGACATGTTTTGGTCTGATTGCTTAATCTTTGCATCTGATTAGCATCTCTTTCTAATTCTCAACCAGAGCCAGCCAGAGACATTTTGGTGTTTGAGGCAGAAAATCCAAAAGGCGTTCTCACTTCCCGACTCCAAACATATACAAAATAATTAACGCAGCAAGGTTCTCCTTCACATTCCATTCCTCATGGAAATGAACAGCAGCCGTGCAAGAGCACAGCTGACCCCCGTTCGCTTCAAGGAAGTAGGAGAACGTCCCTGTGGATTGTTCCCCCAGGGGTCAGGGTGTGGATGCCTCCCACAGTGTCACCCGCTGAACAGGAGTCAGAATCAAAAGCTACATTGTCAGGTGGCCATGCATCTTGTCTCATGGTTGGACCTGCTCTGGGCTCAACATGTTCCATTGCTAGTACACAAGCAATGCTGGTAGCAGTACCAATGTTTTCAAGAGAGAGGTGATCAATAACTTCTCTCTGTTTTTACTTAAAGGACATAAGCATGGGTAAATAAAGTATAAACAATCGCTAGCAATTCGTCAATGAAGAAATTCTATCACATGACATTGTCATGACAATCATATCACTCCCGCCCAGGAAACCTGTGACAATTATTATCCTGGGTGGAAATGTTACTCGTTGGGTGTTTTTTTTAAGTCTATGGAAATAGAATACTGCAATATTCATGTACAAAGTTGCCATATTGAAAGTTAGTATTAAAGGATGTTAAGACAAATCGACTGTGTAAATTTAAAAACTCCTTCCCTGATGCATCTTATTCTGATTAATACTTTTTTTTTCAATCACAGATAAAATTAACCATTAAATATAAATTCAAGAGGCATAATTTTATAAGACACATTCATAAATCTTAGCCAGAGTACTTAATTTTTAAAAAATTAACATAGGTTTTTGTTTTAAATACAAAAGCTCAGAAATTGTTTTGCTTTCAATATACGTTTATAGATCTTTGACATGACAGTGATGGTTTAGTCATGAATATTTCTTTCTTTTAACTGAAATTTGTCAGTGATTTCCCCCAACCTCTCTCATAAGGTGATCTGTCTGGGCAGCATTGTTTAATAGCAAAAAGACAGGAGGCTACAATAAACACACAATTCAAAGCATCACAACCTTGTTCTGACTTCCTTCCAGCTAGGATACATGTGAGGAGCTAACCTTTCTTTGCTCTCACACCATACTGGGATCTACTCCAAACACAGCATATATACGGTTGGAGCCCAATGTCTGGTAGCTGAAGTTCATACACCACTTTGAAAAGTTAACAAGAGGTACATCAAATATACCTTCCCTTAACTGACATTCACAGGCCTTGGAGGTTATCCAGAAAAATGAGTTTTCTGAATTCTCTCTTAGGAATACAGTCCTAAGCCATTTTGATCCCAGAGTTGGACAAGGCGCAGATTATGGTTCTTCCCACTAATTAACACAGAGTGCCATCTGCCAGAAATTCATGTGTCCAACATCACTGAAATTAATGGGAGCTGTGAAAGAGCACTGCTGTGCTCTTTTGCTTTAACGGTGCTTGACTCCCATCTCCTGCTCTTAATGATACCCAAGACCTGCTATCTCACTACACTTCCCTATCTTGGACTCTCAAAATTCTCTCCAAAGTTAAAAGCATGCTTTCTTCTCAGGACAACAAAGTATTCTTCTTGCCACAGCTGCAAAAGCACCTGACCTTCTGGATGCTCTGCATCCAGGCTGTCAAAAATCCTTTCTAAAAGCAGCAGCAATTGCAATGCCCTCTTGTGGTTGCTTCTGCAAGAGAAAACCCACCACGGCCTTCGCTTTAACCACTTTGCCTTTCAAAGTGAACCTGTCTCGTCTCTCTCAGAATATATATGTATGTATGTGTATATATATATACGAAAAATCTACGAAAGCATATATATATATATATATATATATATATATATATATATATATATATGGACGCAGAGTAAAGCACTTGTAAACACTGCAAGACTCTGGAAACATTTCATTCCATAGCTCTACATCCCAGGAGGGCAGTAGAACTCCATTTTAAAAACTCAGTCATTTGCACCTCAGAAGTGAGACAAGAAGGATGGGTCACTTTGACACCTCTTTTCCTTCTGTGTGATATATGGACTAGCTCTTAGCTGCATGTGTCAAGCGGCTACTGAAGAAGTTGGGTGCTTACCTTGCCGCAGTTGTCAGCAGAATATGAAAGCTACTCAAGACAGCTGTACCCACACAGCTGGTGGCAGGGCACATGTAACAGCCCATATTTCTTATTTACTGCGCTGGGTGGACCCAAGCTATTGGAGATCTACTCCTTTACTGAAGCAAATGGGGAAGTTGTGGAAGAGTGTTATTACAGTCGTGCATCACATTCAGTGACATCTTCAGTTCTGCTATAAACAAACAAAAATGACCCAAACAAGGATATACTAAATTCTGACAATGTTATGAATACACAACATTTGCCTCTCTAATGCAGCCTTCGACAACCTGGTGTCCTCTAGATTTTGGACTACAATTCCCATATGGCCAGGCTGGCTGGGGCGGAAGGGGATTGTAGCACAAAATATCTGGAGGGCGCCAAGTTGGCGAAGGCTGCTCTAATGTGTGCGGAAAATCTTGGCTTTGGCATTTTTCATTATTATAAGCCACCTAAAGGGGGGCAGTTCCTTTCCACCCACCTTTTCTTTGGTTGCTCATAAAATAATGGTGGAAAGCAAACATGCTGCCTCTGTGGTGCTTTTACTCAGAAGGAAGTCCCACTGCGCCCAATGGAGCTTAATCCTAGGTGAGTATGCACAGGATTGTGGCCTTAGTTTCTGAAGCTCATGCAACAGCCCCGATTTAACCTTTTTAAAAAATTTAAAAGCAGCTACTTTTTGGGCTGGTTTTCATGATACCTGGTTTGAATCCAAGACAGCAAACTGCTGCAAGGTCTCTGAGGAAAGATCAGAGAGGGGAAATAACCCTGATGTGAAAAGCTATACAATGAAAATGTCACTGAAATGGTAGGAAAAACCCACCATCTACTGAATGCCTTCCCTTCCCCACCACTCAATACTGATACATCAAAGCTCCTTACACCTTTCCCAAACCCTAAAAGCCTCAGTAATCGGCAAGAGTGGCTTTATGCCCCTCATGCTCGAGAAACTGACAACAAATGTACAGTACCTGCTTTGGGAACTAAAAAAGAAAAGAGAGATACAAAACAGGAGCACCTTAGATCACACTGACTTTGAGAGTACAGGCTTTGAGAGAAGACTTACCCTAATGCCTCTCTAACAAATCTTTCCACAGCTTCAAAAATGCCTTTTGGGCCACATCGGGGGGGGGGGGGGGACGACAATAAGAAAGGAACAAAATGCTGATGTCTAAAAACTAATCTGCAACAGTAAGAACATTACACAGGAATAATTTTTTTTACAATTATAAATGCATGATGAGCATTAACAGCTATGTAATGTCAGAGCCAAGACTAGTAGAAGAAAAAATCAAGAGTCTGAATGGCACCCACAGTGGGCCCCCGATACCCGTTAAACCACCCAGTGGACAGTGATGCACACACACGGTCTCTCTTGTTTTAAAAGCAGGTCCCATGTTAAGCTCACAAAGGGAGGAAAACACAAAGGCAACATTAACAGAAGGATGTTTCTGGGACAGGCAGAACTGCATGAAGCAGGTCAGTATGAATCCAGAGACAACCAGATAGTTCCATTCTCCATTGAGAAGTAGTGAATTTGGCTGCTTAATAAATATCACTTTTAAAAGACTGGCCTGCAGGAATGCAAGACAGTGAGCTGCTTAGGCAATCTGTCAGGTTCAGAGATGTGCAATTTGATGACAGCCAGAGGCAAAGCCCTAGTCAACCCTGTCCGCAAAAGGTGCTCAGCTAGGACTCGTTAAGCACCCCAGAGCCATGTCACTTTCTTAGGAACAGAAGCTTGTGCAAAGGCACCACTTGTTGGTACATCTAATACACAATGTTGGGAAGCCTTGAAAGCACTGTCTAGTATGGAACACTTTGGTATAATTTGCCAGAATAATGCCAACAAATGACTGGGGGCTTACGAGAGTTAAATAAAAAAATGGAATGTATCAGCTATAAAATGGGAAAGACACAGCCTGCTTAAGCGCTGTGTTTACAATATTTACCAATTATGGATCTGGATTAAACGTTGAACAGTAGTTGCCCCGCCAAAATCAGCAAAAGCAATTCTAACAGTACTTCTTAAAAACAAAACAAAAAGCACAATGTAATTATAGAGAGACGTTATAGATAGCTATCACTGTCCACAATAGGAAAGCTATTTTTTATAATTTGTTTCGGCTCTGGTTCCAGAATTCAAAATGCAGAAATACAAAAAACATAAAACAAAACAAGGTCAGCAAGGAACTGCAGAGGTGTCTGTCACTGCAGCTGGTCGACAGGGGCTGTAGCAGCAGGGGCTATACAGTGGCCTCTGAGTCCTCCTCCTCTGTGCTCTGGCAGCCACTGTTTTGCCTGAAGCCTTTCCATGTGTAGCCCATGAAGGTGGGGCTGATGGGTAAAAAGCGGAAGCATTTGTACTTCCTCACAAATTCCATGCCAAAAGGCAAGTCATAAGTTTCCATGCCATCAATGGATTTGCTGCCTTTGCACACTCCTTTCTTCCACTTCTGGATTCCTCTTTCTTCGGGGCTTCCTGGGTATCAAAAGGACAGGGAGAGAGATGAATCAAGAGCTGAACATTAGAGACATAAGCCCCTCTCTCATAACACTGGGATTTGTGGACACCCAATGAAGCTGAATGATGCAAGAGTCAGGACAGAGAAAGTCCTCCTTCATGCAACACAGAGTTAACTATGGAACTTGTTCCCGCAGGTAAAGGTAAAGGTAAAGGTAAAGGTAAAGGTAAAGGTAAAGGTAAAGGTAAAGGACGCCTGGACAGTTAAGTCCATTCAAAGGTGACTATGGGGTTGTGGTGCTCATCTTGCTTTCAGGCCGAGGGAGCCGGCGTTTGTCCACAGAGAGCTTTCCGGGTCGTGACTAAACTGCTTCTGGCACAACGGGACACCATGATGAAAGCCACAGCGCATGGAAACGCCGTTTTACTTTCCCATCACAGTGGTAACTATTTATCTACTTGCACTGGTGTGCTTTTGAACTGCTAGGTTGGCAGAAGCTGGGACAGAGCAGTGGGAGCTCACTACCGTTGTGTGGATTCGAACCACCGACCTTCCGATCGGCAAGCCCAAGAGGCTCAGTGGTTTAGACCATAGAGCCGCCTGTGTCTCTCCTGCAGGAGACAGAGATTGCCACCAACCTAGATGGCTTTAAAAGATTAGACAAATTGATGGAGGAGAGGGTCATCGGTGACTGCTAGCTATGATGGCTGTGCTCTGCCTCTCCAGTTGGAGGCACTAATGCTTCCCTGTTGCTGGAAACCAAAGGAGAGAAGGGTGCTTCTGTGCTCAGATCCTGCTTGTGGGCTCCTCATGCAGTAGTGTCCAAACTTTTTTCAAAGATTTGATGAAGTGAAGGGCTGTGAGGGCCAACCTAAGGGCCAACCAAAGTTGTTGAGTTTTTTTAGGATTTTATGCCAAGAAATAAACTGCCACAGGGGCCGGATCAAACCAATTAGACTCCCGAAATGGACTTTGGACATGCCTGCATTAGGACATCTGGTTGGCCACTGTGAGAACAGGATGCTGGCCTAGAGGGGCCATTGGCTCTTCTTATGTGCTTCTAAGCCCCTTTCACAGGAAAGCTAGCCCCGCTCCATCAGCCTGAGCACTTAGCGGGATACCTGGAAAGTGAAGCTCGTGCAATTGTGCGCAGGGGCTCCAGCTGCCTCAGGGGAGTAGAAGGGGACCTACAAGCCCATGAGCCACACAGAAATGAATGAGGATTCCCCAAGAGCACACAATTTGCACTGTTGGATTGTGTTCTGTGTCAACCTGTGGCTGTGCTTTGTATTTTCAGCCTCAAGCGCCACAGTGTCTCTAACAGGAAGGCAGGGGAGGAAAACTGGGGAAAGGCAGCCTGTTTCACTACTCACCTGGAATGGTGTTGTCTAAAATAAATGCTACACAACCCCCAACGAACATGGCTGTAGTGAGAAGAACATTTAACACTTGATCAATGCTGGCTATTCCTACAAGAATAAAAGGGGAGGGAGAGACTTAAAGCAAAATCTGAAGAGCCGCCATATTCATACACAAATTTTCAGGAGCCAAAGTCACACTGTCCACACAGCACAATCACCTGGTGATGTGGATTGCTTAGCAATGCTCATATATTTATCACCATCATCATCATACCGGGGACTCAAGGAAACTTGCACAAATTAAAATGACTCAGATAAAATACAAAAAGCTAAAAACATATAAAAGACAATTGTTTAAAAGTAATTAAGCAATAATAGAAATAAAACAATATACCGTATTTTTTGCTCTGTAAGACTCACTTTTTCCCTCGTAAAAGGGGGAAATGTGTGTGCGTCTTATGGAGCGAATGCAGGCTGTGCAGCTATCCCTGAAGCCAGAACAGCAAGAGGGATTGCTGCTTTCACTGCGCAGCGATTCCTCTTGCTGTTCTGGCTTCTGAGATTCAGAATATTTTTTTTCTTTTTTTCCTCCTCCAAAAACTAGGTGCGTCTTGTGGTCTGGTGCGTCTTATAGAGCGAAAAATATGGTCTGTTGCTATTCCATCCACCCCATCCCTCACATGGACATAATGTACAGCACTACTCAAAAGTCAGTTGGGAGGCAATTTCCCCTCCTACCAGGAAAGGGCTATAGTTCATTGGTAGAGCAGAGGCCTTGGGTGCAGACAGTTCTAGGTCCAGAATCAGGTAGCAAGTAGCAGTAGGGTCTCTGCCTGACATCTTGGAAAACTGCTGCCAGTTAAGAGTAGGCAGTACTGGGCTGGATGGACCAATGGCCTGACTCAGTGTAAGTTGGGTTCATGGAACCATGGAACTGAAAGGGACCTCAAAAAGAAATTTAGTCCCACCTACTGCAGTAAATTTACTACTACAGCCTCTGCTTGAAAGCCTCTAAGGGAGGGATCACCACTTCTTACACTGTCAAAGAAGCATGTACCATCATTAGTTCTTCCAAGTCTAAATCATCTTTGATTTGAACCTGTTGTTTCAATCCTTTGGAACAAGAGAAAAAGAATTTGCTCCTTTTCCTATATGTTAGTCTCTTCTCCTGGATAAACATACCTAACAGACGCCCAGCACTTAACTTGTTCTTCAACTATTTAGCCCTTGCCATCAGTGGTGTTTATGGAACACCCTCCCTAGTGAGGTGCTTCTGCTCAGTGGCGTAGTGTGGGTTGTCAGCACCCGGGGCAAGGCAAGTAATTTGTGCCCCCTAACCCGTGGACTTGCGCCCCCTAACCCGTGGATTTGCACCCCCTAACACTAGCCCCCAGATGTTGCGCCCGGTGCGGCCAGCCCCCCCTGCACCCCCCACGCTACGCCACTGCTTCTGCTTCCACTATTAACTTTCAGGAAGAATTTGAAAACATTCCTGTTTACCCAGGCATTTCATGGCTGAGGGATACTGTTCCTGGCATCCCTGACATCACTGGATGGAATAATGTTTAACCGTAACCGCTTTCAGGTGTTATTAACTGTCATTGTTTTTATAATGTTTAAACTGCTCTAGAATGCCCCCCCCCCCTTGTGGATCTGGGCTCCTTCAGAAGGAAGGGTGGGATATAAATTCAACAAATAATAATAAGCAAAAAAAAAGCATTGCGCATCCATCAACAGTATGTTCCCCATTAATCTGCGGAAAGATCTATCTTGTAAAAGGGTCTAAAATGCAGATGGGTCCTCGGTCCCAGAACTGGGCTTGTACAAACAGGCAGTAGCGCTGGTCAACCCATCTTTTATTCCGTTAACAGGGACTTGCGACCAGTTGGCTAATTAACTAATTTTTGGTATGGTATGGCATGGCATGGCATGGCATGGCATGGCATGGCATGGCATGGCATGGCATACAATACAATACAATACAATACAATACAATACAATACAATACAATACAATACAATACAATACAATACAATACAATACAATACAATACAATACAAAACAAAATAAAATAAAATAAAATAAAATAAAATAAAATAAAATAAAATAAAATAAAATAAAATAAAATAAAATAAAATAAGTGTCTTTATCAAGATCCTGGGCATTTCACTTGAGTGCAAAGTAATTTACAGTACATACCATAAAGCTCTCTTACCAGATTCAAAAAGCTTGAAAAAGCTTCTTAGAATTGTGGAGGACCCATGTTTAAGAGATATTTTTATTAACCATGGGGAAAAGGACCAAAGTCTCTTTCAGGGCTGCCCTATGAAGCCTTCAAGAACACAGAGTACGGCTGGCAAACCAAATCTTAGTCTGCAATTAAAGCTTTAAGCAATTATACCAGCCGACTGATTAACAATTGCAGCCACAGTATAGGTTGAAATGTTTACAAAATCCATTTCCATATGGGTTGTGTAAATGCATTTTTGTTCAGAACAAGATGTTTCAGCATAAGCTTATTTTAATACATGTAGTAGAATAAGAAAAAGGGAAAATTTGTACCTGTGACGAGTGGATTTTGTCGGAGGTAACTCGGAAGGACCAGTCCAAAGAAGATAGAAAATCCAAGCACAAAAAGGTTTCGAGAAGAGTTTAAATCTATGAACTGCAGGTTAGACAGTCCGACTGCAGTAATCATCCCTGAACAAGAACAAACAGGACAGGATTTTAGCCTCTACAGTATGAATGTGAAAAACTACACAGACCACCAGTATTTCCCTTCCGTTAAAAGCAAAAACAACCTCCATCTTTGCAGAAGGTAAGAGACGTACAGTGGTGCCTCGCAAGACGAAATTAATCCGTTCCGCGAGTCTCTTTGTCTAGCGGTTTTTTCGTCTTGCGAAGCAAGCCCATTGACGGCTTAGCGGATTAGCGCTATTAGCGGCTTTTCGGCTTAGCGGATAAGCAGATAAGTGGCTTAGCGGCTTAGAAAAAGGGGGGGGGAACCCCGCAGGAACTCGCAAGACATTTTCGTCTTGCGAAGCAAGCCCATAGGGAAATTCGTTTTGCGAAGCGCCTCCAAAACGGAAAACCCTTTCGTCTAGCGGGTTTTTCATCTTGCGAGGCATTCATCTTGCGGGGCACCACTGTATGTTCACTTAAGGGTGCATAAATATACATTGATAGTTTGAAGACTTATGTTGGGCTGGGATATTTTTAAGGGGGGATTGTTGGAGTTGTTGCTGTCGCTGTTACTTTTTTTATCGCTATGATTTATGTGGAAATTGTTGGATTTAGTTGTGCATTTCTGATATTTTGTGTATTGTTTATGACTACTTTTGTTAGGTTTGTAGTTGTGTAAAGGTAAAGATAAAGGGACCCCTGACCATTAGGTCCAGTCGTGGCCGACTCTGGGGTTGCAGCACTCATCTTCCTTTATTGGCCGAGGGAGCTGGCGTACAGCTTCCGGGTCATGTCGCCAGCATGACAGAGCCACTTCTGGTGAACCAGAGCAGCGCATGGAAACGCCGTTTACCTTCTCGCCGGAGCAGTACCTATTTGTCTACTTGCACTTTTTGGCATGCTTTTGAACTGCTAGGTTTGCAGGAGCTGGGACCGAGCAATGGGAGCTCATCCCGTCACAGGGATTCGAACCGCCGACCTTCTGATCAGCAAGCCCTAGGCTCTGTGGTTTAACCCACAGCGCCACCCGCATCCCCTTGTAGGTGTGTAAAGATGGTTTTAACTTTGGAAAGGTGGCATACAAAAAAAGGGGACTGATTTATTATGTTTCATGCCTGGCCTTGGGAGTCTGCGGTTACATAAATAACATTACGTTTTAAGAATATAAGAAGAGCCTGCTGCATCCAGCAGCTGGATCAGGTGAGAACAGCATCCTGTTCTCACAGTGGCCAACCAGCTGCCTGTGGGAAACCCACAAACAGGACCTAAGCACAAGAGCTGTCGTCTCCCTTCCTGCTGTTTCCAGCAACTGGTATTCAGAAGCACTGCTGCCTCCAGTTGTGGAAGGAGACCATAGCCATCAGTTCTTTCTGTAAAACTGCACAGCATTACTCAGCAGCCTAACAAACAATGGGGGGGGGGGATGTGTGCCAGTCTACTAAGGTTTTGACCCTTTCAGCTCATGCAAACAGGTGGGTTGTACCCTGAAGCAGCATCACCAGACATCAAAGACACAAGATCTACCCACCCGGGAAGAATGGCAGATGAAGGTGATGGACTACATGGAACTGGCGGAAATGACTGGCAGAATCCGAGACCAGGGAGAAGAGTCGGTGGAAGAAGATTGGAAGAAATTTAAAGCTTATTTACAGAAACATTGTAAAATTAAGGAATGTTAGAAGGAGGCTGGAATGAAGTTATGTGGCTTTAGCAGAAATGTTATAAAGGACTAAGTAAAAATAGACTGTTAATGGATGAAAGGAGGGAAGGTAAAGTTACATTATATTAAAATAAATTATAGGATAAAAACTGGGAAAGATGGAAAGGATTTGCTGAAATAGCTAACCGAACTAGAATACAAAAAAGGGAGGTGCGAGGAGGTCAAGGAAACAAGCAAATGAAAGATAAATTATGGGAAGGTTTGTTGTGGTTTTTTTTAATTCTTTCTATTTTTCTGTTTTCTGTTTTTTATAAAAAAATTTCCTTATTGTGACGTGTTGTCTGGTTTTTGCCTAACTTGGTGTTTTCTCTTTTTTCTTTTTGCAACCTTTAAAACTTTAATAAATATTATTTAAAAAAAAAAAAAAGATAGGGGGAAAAAATGGAAGGCACTTCTCCCAAGCAAGTCCATGAGGAAAGACAGGAGTCTCGCCTGGCAGCTGGAGAAGTTGCAGCTGACATGGCTGCGCATAGAGCTCATTGCTAACAGGGGAAAATATAAGGAGGGAAATTCAAATACCAAAGAGAGTGCAGAAGAGAGCGCCAAGCACTGGGTCGGGGAGGGATGCAAAGAGGGCGCTGAACTTGCCAACCATTCCAAGCAACAACATGAACGCTGCCCCATACTGGATCACTCGCCGACTTCCAACCTACGAATCACACAAAAAAAGGGAGATAAATTACAACATTTCTGGCAGTTGCTCTTAGAATCATAGAATTGGAAGGGACCCTAGAGTCATCTAGTCCACCCCCCTGTAATGCAGGAATCTCAGCTAAAGCATCCATGACAGATGGCTTAAAAATTTCCAAGGAAGGAGAGTCCACAGGGACTGTTCCACTGTCTTGTTCATGATGACAACTTGTGATTTCATCACAAAGTTGTAAAACTGACATGGGAAACTTTTAGCCCTCCAGATGCGGGTGAACTACAACACTAATCAGTCAGTGGCTGTGCTTGCTAGGGCTGACGGCTGCTGTAGTTTGGCAGCTCTGGAAAAAAAATAATATAATCTTTAGCTGATTTAAATGCAATATTCCATTTCCTCACTTGATGGCTCACTTGTTCATGATGGCTCTCTGCTGAAGGACAAGAAGAAACCTCTTCAATGGGGAGGGAGCTTGGTGAGATCTGTGTATCAATATGCAGATGGGCCTTTTTTAATTACTTGAGCATTGCACTGCCAGCCACAGAAGAATCTCTCTGAGCCAATTCGGAGACCACAGAGAAGGGGAAGGACTAAGGGGTAGCTGCTGCAACAACAGCTGCAGAGGAAACAGATTAGGGACTCAGTGGCACAGAGAATTAAAAGCCTCTGTTATTAGACGGATATCCCAACTAAACCTCACCATCTTCTGCTAGTTTGGTGAAAACTGCCTGACCTCGGCTTTTTCCTTGCTCCACAACCCCAGCAAGTTTAAAACTTTTTATTTTTATTTTTCAAACACACTAGGCCGATTCCCTATGGCCACAGTTATCATGTGATCACTTGACAGGATGATACTGCAGGCCAGTATGTTATCAGGTGTTCCCAGTATTTATCAATGGAAGCAAACTGATAAAGCCACTTGATACATTCCACATCAGCTGAATGTAAGACCTAGCAATGCAGATTCGTGCTTTGGGGCATTTTAGTTCAAAAAGACTATTTTTGTAGAGTTACATAACACACAGCCATTTCCATTGCTTGGGGCTACACTCTTTGAAGAGCACAACTGAACAAAGTGATGCTTTGAACGAAACAAAGCTTCTCAGGAGAAGCACAAATCAATTCCTTACGAAGTTTTTGCGCTGACAGTTTAACACAAAAGCAGCAGAGTCCATGTGACAATCAACATTCACTTGACTTGAGTCACACTCTGTGTGTGGGCAAAGGTCTCTTCCGCCACACTTTCCCATTGCTTTATTTAGTGCTATCTATACAATGAAAAAGATTACGAACAAAGGCAAGCTGCACTGGCAGAGCATACCTCTTTGAAAACATTTCCCATGCTATTTTCCTTAAACAGCCTTTATTTCTACTACAATCCCATAAACAGACATTTTGCCCTAAGGGGATGTATAAAGTGGCAGCACCTACACTTTGGAATTCCCTGCCTACTGATATCAAGCAGCTGTATTCTTTTCTGTGTCTGCTAAAAATGCTATTGTTTAGACAAGCTCAGATGCTCAGAAAGTTGATATGAATTCTCATCAGTTTTAGTATTTTAACTTTTTGTATGTTTAACTATAAACCACTTTAAGGGTGGGTTTATTTTTAACAATCATTTTATGAAGTAAACATGTAATAACATAAAGTGCCTTTGTAACATTTGCTTGTAGCATGTTCAGAAATTATTTAATCCATGACTGGAAATTACGAGATCAAGGTAAAACAAATGTGACAGGTCCTAGATAACTGCAGTTAGCCAATATTAGGCTATGGAAATGGGGCCAACCCACTGCTGCACTTCCATGTACAGTGGTACCTCTAGTTACGAACTTAATTCGTTCCGGAGGTCCATTCTTAACCTGAAACTGTTCTTAACTAGAGGAGTGCTTTCGCTAACGGGGCCTCTTGCTGCCGCTGTGACACTGGCACATGATTTCTGTTCTCATCATCCTGGGGCAAAGTTATCAACTCGAGGTAACTCTTCCAAGTTAGCAGAGTTTGTAACCTGAAGCGTTTGTAACTTGAGGTACCACTGTATTTTTGTAAGAAACCTCGACCTCCCTGCCTAAAAAAAAAATTGCACCCAGTAGATGGCGATGTTCATATTCAGACTTTCACAAGCAAATCACTGACGATAAAAAAAAAAGATTTAAGGGCCAGGCTACACATGACTCTAGAACAGTGTTTCCCAACCTTTTTTGGGCAAAGGCACACTTGTTTCATGAAAAAAATCTCGAGGCACACCACCATTAGAAAATGTTTAAAAAATTAACTCTGTGCCTATATTGACTATATATAAAGTAACTCTCTTTAATAGGAATCAAATAAACACAAATAAAGTATTTTATAATTACTTTATTATGAAATAGTAAGTAAACAGAAATATGAAAAATTATAAAATACTTTATTCAGTGAACCTGTGAGGGCCCGCCCTTTGCAGCAGCCGATTGGCTGCCGCCGTGGGCAGTGAATATTAATGATGTATCATTTTTGTGCTTCATGCTGTGGCCACAGACATATGATCTGATGGTGAATTTGGGGTGACCCAATGCAAAAATCCTGAGAATCCCTGTGGATCCATGCTTTTAAACCACATTTTAAGTGGGGAGGGAAGGAAAAACACAGAACGGACAAGGAGCACGAGAGGGGTGTGCAGAGAAGCAGCTGGCTAAGAATGCAGGAGAGGGATTTAACGGGGAGGGAGGAAAGGAAGGCAAAAGTTTTCCCTCACCTACTCACCCAAGCCAGCCAGCTCGCACGCGCTCTCTCTCTCTCTCTCTCTCTCTCCCTCTCCCTCCTGCCTGCTTGCCTGGAGGGGAGGGGCTTTCCCTGCTCTTTGTTCCGTTTGAGCAAGCACAGCAAGGAAACAGAGGCGGGTGGGCAGTAAGACCCTGAGGCAAGTGCGGCTTGTGCTTGCTCAGCAGCTTCTTCACGGTGTTCTTCATCCCGCCGGCGGCGGCTCCCTCTCTTTCCTCTCAAGCAGAGCGGCCTTCCTGCTCCAGCCGCGCCTGCGCCTGAGGAGTTTCGAATCTGCCGCCGCGCGCAGGGTGACGTCACGGCCGCCGCCGGGCCAATCCGCCTGCTCGGCCCCGCCTCCCTTCTTCTCGCCTCCCTCACGAGAGGAAGCGCCTCCCTCGAGCACGGCGAGGAACACCGGTTGGGTGCCGCGGAACACCGGTTGGGAAACACTGCTCTAGAAATCATGTGTCTTTAAGCACCTGTCCCCATCATGTATAAAACATGCTGGATGGAAGTACAACTTACAACACAAGATGCGGGGTGCAGGGGGGAAGATGCTGAAACCACCACCTGCATTCCCTGCAAACCATTCCTCAAGGATATTAAACTGTATGCATATACACAGCTTATTTATTTCATTCATAAAAGTATTTATGTACTACCTAATATGGTGAGTTTCAAGGCAATGTCTAACAAGACATTGTTAATAAGACTATTAAAACAATGACGTCTTCATACAAATCAAACTAAAGTGCAGTTGATACACATAATTTAACAATCTTACTGGAACTAAACTACAGTGGTGCCTCGCAAGACGAAATTAATCTGTTCCACGAGTCTCTTCGTCTTGCGGTTTTTTTGTCTTGCGAAGCACGGCTATTAGCGGCTTAGCGGCTATTAATGGCTTAGCGGCTTTAAGAAAAAGGAAACAAACTCGCAAGAAGTCGCAAGACGTTTTGTCTTCCGAAGCAAGCCCATAGAGAAATTCGTCTTGCGAAGCACCTCAAAAAACGGAAAACTCTTTCGTCTAGCGAGTTTTTCATCTTGCGAGGCATTCGTCTTGCGGGGCAACACTGTATTTAGATAACATTAGATTTATTGAATTTATGTATTGCTTCGCACACAAAAGGAGTGTGATTTTTAATATACTAAAATGCAATATACAATAAGAATACAATTTTAACAAGTGTCACAATACCATCGGTGTTGGCACTTGTTAGATCCCAAAGGGGTTTCGCACGTGACTTTTATAGCTTTTTAACTCACCACACCCCAGCATTCCACTTAATTAAGTGGGAGCAACCATCCCATTTCATATTTGCAAATGTTAATGGAGAGTTGAGTCCAGCTTTTTCATGCAGTGACACGTGAAACATCTCATGTTCACTGATCTTTAAGTACTCTGACTGAAGAGGGTGCGTTTTAAAATAATAACAACAACACAGCAATCAGACTGTGTTTTCTATGTACAACCTTAACTGAACTCTGCTCTTGAGCAAGTCCCTCTCTCTTCACTAAGCATGTGCAGGGGAAGCTCCCACCATGATAAACCTCAAGCTTATTTGAACAGATATGTACCTTCGTAATCCCCAAGACTCCGATGTTGGGGCTAGAGGAAGTAGATCCATTCCCAGTGCCAAACACTCCATCTAATACACAGGAAAGGCCTTCTATGAAAATGCCCCTGCAATTGGAAGGAAAATGTTGAGATTACGCTATACAGCATGTTAGAAAAGCATGAAAACCAGTCGAGGCCAGGCAAACACAAGTAGTTATTTTCTGACTCTCAAGCAGGACTGGCAGCCACTGTAGTTAAGGGCTGGGTATTTGACAGTTAAAGATGTCATCAACTGGTCAAATATTCTTATGCATTTGTAACACAGAATACAGAATACAGTGGAACCTCAGAAGCTGAACACCTTTGAACTCGAACATTTCGGCTCCCAAACGATTGAAACCCGGAAGTGATTGTTCTGGTTTTCGTACGATTTTCGGAAGCCAAACATCCGGTGTGGCTTCCAATTAGCTGCAGGATGCTCCTACAGCCAATCAAAAGCTGCGTTTTGGAAGTTGAACGGACATCTGGACCGGATTCCGTTCAACTTCCAAGGTACAACTGTACTACAAATAAAACGAAGTGATTTCCCCTCCAACCTCATGCAAGCAAAAGGAAAAAGCCACACTGTCTCCTGGCCTGCAGTAGAAAGATCCAAGAAAACTCAAGCCCATGAGAGACATCCTCTTCCTGACCTTCTCATCTCTGCCCCCTTCTGCAGTTCTTGTCAACTCTCACTTTCTGGATTCCTTGTGTCCTTTCCAGCTGCCTAGCATGTTTTAAGGAAACTCACACTAACTTTTGTCTTTACATATGAAACTTCTGCTATTGTCTTTCACTACTGCATAGGGGTCACAAATTGCTATCTAGCTTCTCAGTATGATTCTTTTTCATTATAGCATCTACTGAATGGTCTGTTTTTTATGTATGCATTATTATATTATAATTATTGTTCTGTATGAATTTGTCATTGCACTGGTGTTGTATCTCTTACGTATTGTTGCATATTATTTTTGTTATGGAATTGTTATCAGGATTGTTGATCTTTGTTATGCATTGTGCTCCCACTGCTATTGTACGGTGCTTTGAGCATTTTTTTTAATGGAAAGGCATCATATCAATAAACATGTTGATTCTAGATTTTAAAACTATTTAGACACCCTGAACTTTACAGTCACGATGGGGAGAGGGAAAGAGGTAGTCAACTGACTGGTCAGCTGACCACCCTGCCAATTCAAATATTTTGAAGCCAAGCGAAACTGGATGTTTGGCAGGGCAATGCAGTACCAGAATCAGGTTGGAACATGATTGAGAAGGATGCAGTGGAGTAATTTTCTCTCTGTGGCTGCTCAGTGCAAAAACAACCATAGAACCATTTCCTGATTATTCACTTTCTGACTTGCGGATGAACGTGTAATTGTCCCTAGTGAAAACAGGTTAGAAGTAAAGCAATGTGATATGAAATCTGCCTGTGGGATTTGATCAGTTAAGGTAGTTTGATCATCGACATCACTAATTGATGTTGCAATATCGAGTTATGAGTATCCACATGCAAACTCATCCTCATATATGCTACAGTTCTGAATTTTTGGGTCCCAAAAGTCTATAATATTGCAAAATCTGAAAGAAGTTAGGACTTTTGAGTCCAGGGAAACACAGCAAAGGGTGAGAAGGAAGCAAGGTCTTTTTCAGGAGGCTCACCTGTTTATTGCATGGATTGGTGGTGGAGGAGCACAAGATAACCTCGCACAGGCATAATAATCGCCAATTGATTCAATGATGCTAGCAACCACAGCACTGAGCATTCCTATCACACCTGCAGCTGATATTGTAGGTAATCCCCACTGAACTGTGAAGACAAAAAAACCCATAATTGTTCTTACTGTATTTAAAGCAATTACTTTTAAGGTGTAAAATGTTCTCTCAGCTCATAGGATGGCCAATTTCTGGGTTTTAGGGGTGGGCAATAGTGTTCTCAAAACAGTGGTCATGCCACACAAACTGACACTTCATATGTAGTCTGCCAGCATAATAAATTGGTACCATCTACTCAGGAGGTCTTCCCACATGCATTTACATAGAATCAGAATTGTAGATTTAGGTGGAACCCCATGGGTCATGTGGTCCAACTCCCTGAAATGCAGGAGTCTCAACACACAGTCCGCCACCCAATTTGAAACCATACCGTACCCTGCTTAGCTTTTGCAATACTGAGCCTAGGGTTTGCTGATCAGAATGTAGGTGGTTCGAATCCCCGTGACGGGGTGAGCTCCCATTGTTCAGTCATAAGCTCCTGCCAACCTAGCGGTTCAAAAGCACCTCAAAGTGCAAGTAGATAAATAGGTAACCCTCCAGCGGGAAGGTAAACGACATTTTCGTGCACTGTTCTGGTTTTGCCAGAGGTGGCTTAGTCAGGCTGGCCACATGACCCAGAAAAACTGTCTGGAGACAAAAGTCGGCTGCCTCAGCTAGTAAAGCGACATGAGTGCCGCAACCTCAGAGTCATTCGCGACTGGACTTAACTGTCAGGGGTACCTTTACCTTTACCTTAGCAGTTTTATTAGCATCACATACAGATAGGTTTACCTGCACATCACATTTTTAAAATCCAAAAATTAGATTAAAAATAATGTGGAATATTTATCTAATGCAACCTGTCTATTTTCCTCATGAGTGGAAGCATGGACAACCTTTACCAGAGGTTATTGGACCAGATTGCCTTGAGAACTGCATCTGACGGTTGCCCACTCTCATCTTAGATTATACAGATTCCCCCCCCCCCCCACTAAAGCGGAATCTGCCTTCAGAACTGACCTACCAAACATGGTGTGGCCAAAGAGAAAGGGGGTTATTTTGCTGACATAGCACTAAGGGAACCATCAGCTCAATTCAAACCACAGTTAAACCAAGAGGCATGAAACTGCCTTAGACCACCAGCCCAGATATGTCAGTATCGTCTCTAGTCCCACTGGCAGCAGATCTCCAAGACAGAGATCTTTCACAGCCTTGCTCCCTTTTCACTGGAGATCTTGGGCAGCTGAACCACAGACCTGGCAGCAACTTGGGAGCCGAATCACAAACTCTCATTTCTGCAAGCACATGCCAGTGACCAGGTAACTTCTTCTGTACTCATGCAAGGTGCAGAAAAAAAATAAACTAATGTAAGTCTGGAGTAATTGTATCAAAGAGCAAAGCTTTGTGGGAAACTCTCCCTTAAGTGCTTGCTAAATACACTTACATGGATAAGGAACCTTGAACCATGGAGCTACCAAAAGCACTCCTTGCCTGGCATCAGTGCGTGCATAGAATCCGTATTTTGTACTATCAGGTGGAAACACATCTGTCACAGTGAAGATGAAGCACAGCAACCAGGATACCAGAATGGCTAGAATGATCTGCAGTGGGAACAGAAAGGGGCTTAAAGCACACCAGCAAGGAAACAATAATTGCCCACAGAGGATCTCCTTACCAACTCTGCATAATAATATTCAAACTGGTAGTGGGGAGTTGTTGCGTCAAGGATTTTGTGAACACATTCCCTTTACAATTTTTAAAAGACCCTTCTAGTTCAAAATGGATCCTTTCATACAATTTCCCCAAACTGGGAATATCTCCAAATAAGCACTTAAAGGAGCGCCATTAATCCTTTTAAGACAAAACTGAGCATTGTGCACACTGATAAACTCACAACAATTTACAAAAATAAAATGAGTGGATCCCAGAGGGCTAGCTGAAGAATAAATAAATTGATTTGGGGTGGGGTGGGAGTGTTGTAGCACACTCTGTAGAGCTCTTTAGGAACTGGATTTACAGTGGTGCCCCGCAAGACGAATGCCTCGCAAGACGGAAAACCCGCTAGACGAAAGGGTTTTCCGTTTTGGAGGTGCTTCGCAAAACAAATTTCCTATGGGCTTGCTTCGCAAGACGAAAATGTCTTGCGAGTTCCTGCGGGGTTTTTTTCCTCCCCCCCCCTTTTTCTAAGCCGCTAAGCTGCTTATCTGCTTATCCGCTAAGCCGATAAACCGCTAAAAGCCGCTAATAGCGCTAATCCGCTAATCCGTCAATGGGCTTGCTTCGCAAGACGAAAAAACCGCTAGACGAAGAGACTCGTGGAATGGATTCTTTTCGTCTTGCGAGGCACCACTGTAGCATTATCTGAAACTGCGGCCAAACTCACAAGCAGGGTATCAAGGTGATGGCCACCCCCTGTTCATTCTCAGCATCTGATTATCAGAGATACACGGCTGATGGACATGGAGGCTCCGTTCAGCTAAACTGCCATCAACAGACCCGATAGCTAAATCTGCTTAATTCTTTTAAAAACCATTTAAGTGGGTAACGTGAAGTGAATGCCAATAATTTTCACCGACTGAGCCTGAATTTCCATGCCTTGGAGAGTGAATGGTTTCACTACCACTTTTTCCACATCCTTCATTGCAGTCCTGAATCCCCTTCACGTGAGGCTCAGGTGGCTTGGGTGGTCTGGAGTGCCTTCCATCAGCTTTGGTTAGAGGCCCACCTGCACCCCCATCTGGACAAGGATAGCCTAGCGTCTGTTGTCTAGGCTCTGGTAACTGAAAGGTTAGATGACTGGAACACATTATACACGGGGCTGTCTCTGAAGATGGTTCAGAATTCAGTGTCCAGGTTGCTCACTGGGGCAAGATGGTTTCAGAACATAAAGTCAATCTGGCCTAACTCCCCTGGCAGCCAATTAGTTTCCAGGCCCAATGCAAAGTGCTGATGTTGACCTATAAACAGCTCAGGACCGCAGTACCAAGGACCACTTCTCTTCATATGAACTAAACCAGGCCCTGTGATCATCAGCTGAGGCCCTTCTTTGTGTGCCTCCTCTGTGCAAAGTCTAGAGGGTGGCAACATGAGAATGGGCCTTTTCTGTGGTGGCTCCCCATTTGTGGAATGCTCTCCCCAGGAAGGCTCATCTGGTGCCTTCATTACAAATCTGCAGGCATTAGGCAAAAACATTCCTCTTCTCCCAGATTTTTCGCTAATTAAATAATTTATGGTCTTTTGAATAACTACAGTGGTGCCCCGCAAGACGAACGCCTCGCAAGACGGAAAACCCGCTAGACGAAAGGGTCTTCTGTTTTGGAGGCGCTTGGCTAAACGAATTTCTCTATGGGGTTGCTTCGCAAGACGAAAAAATCTTGCGAGTTCCTGCAGGTTTTTTTCGCTCCCCCCCTTTCCTAAGCCGCTAAGCCGCTTATCAGCTGTTCCGCTGATAAGCCGCTTAACAGCTGATCGCTAAAAGCCGCTAGACCGCTAATAGCGCTAATCCGCTAAGCTGTCAATGGGCTTGCTTTGCAAGACGAAAAAACCGCTAGACGAAGAGAATCGCGGAACGGATTCTTTTCGTCTTGCGAGGCACCACTGTACTTGAAGATGCTGGGAATGGTCATGAGGAGATTTGGGGCAAGGTGCCATCAACATGCCAATTAAATTCAGCTCTTTTTCTCCATAAGACCTGAATCAGGAGAGGCCCTGTGGGCGCTGAACCAGTTCCTGGCTGCAGTGATGGGATAGATGAGAGGAACTAAACTGAGCTTGAAACCCAGCAAACACTGTGGGTGATGGTTTCCCATTTCTGAGAAATCAGCCAGTTGCCTGCCCTGGGTGGGGTTGCCCTTGCCCTAAAGAAGCAGATATGTGGTCTGGGGGGTGCTTCTGGATCCAGCTTTGTCGCTGGAAGCAGAGGTAACATCAGTTGCTTGAAGTCCCTTTTACTAGCTCCAACTCGCATGAGAAGCTGCAGCAATCCCTGGACCTGGTTAGCTGAATCACAACAGCTGCGACGTTGGTGACACTGAAGGTTGGGTTACTGCAATGCGCTCTATATGGGGTTTTTCTTGAGTTTCGTCCAGAAACTGCAGTTAGCAACCACACTGCTGCATTTAATGCTTACAGGAGTAGGATTCTGTCAGCATCTAACACCCGTGCTCAGAGTTCTACACTGGCTGCCAACTGGTTAGTAGCCCAAGTTCAAGATGTTACTATTAGAATATAAAGCCATTATCATATTGGGACCAGTTTACTTGAAGGATCACTTTGCCACATATGTACCCACTCAGCCACTCTTACAAGGGCCACATAATGTTCTCATCTTTTAGTGTCACAGTTCCGACACTCTGGAACTTCCTTTTTATTCTTGCCCTGTTTATGCAAGTCTACTGAGACATATAAAGTTGGTGTGTACTTTAAACTGTAAATTTCGTTTACAGTGAATATTTTTATCTGTTGGTTTTCTTCTTTTTGCCTTTTAAAAACTAGATTTTACTGTTGACTTTTATTCACATTTTAAATGCAAACTTGATATTCTTTGTAAACTGCTTGGAGATTTTATGCACAGTTAAGGAGTATACAAATTTTGTAAAATAAATAAAATTAACTAAAATAAACACCAGTAGACAGAACAATAAAACACAGTGAAAGCTGAAGAGAGAACTTACAGGAAACATCTTAAAAAGCTGTAACCGGTATGCAGTCCATCCTTTTTTTGATTTATAGATGGGTAATGGGAACTTGACATTTCGGGCATACTGAGAAAACAATAGCACTAGGAAAATAGTCCTAGAGAAGGGAGAGGAAGGAGAAAAGTTAATGAATCAATTAACTCTTCACTGAGATAATAGTTAGCCAACAGAAGCAACTGCAGTTTCTAGCAGTTACTGCTGTGCTTACAGTAACAGAGATGGAAGGGATGAAAGGATCATCTAGTCCAACCCCCTGCAATGAAGGAATTGGAAATAATAATAATAATAATAATAATAATAATAATAATAATTATTATTATTATTTATTTGTATCCTGCCTCCCCGGCTGAGACCGGGCTCAGAGCGGCTAACATCATAAAAACAACACAATAAGCATAAAAACGGACATCAATAAATTAAAATACATCTTAAAATTAATTCAAGCAAGTTAAAATCCGGGCAGGTGACAATTATCAGGGTGGAATTGAGAGTGGTTAATACTTGCCAGGACCAACTGTTTCCACTGATCATACAAGGACCTGTGAGCGGGTTGGGGGCCTCCTTCAGGCTTGTTTTATACAAAGGAAAGTAAGACAAACTGCATCCTGCCCAAAGACCTAGCGGAACAGCTCCGTCTTGTAGGCCCTGCGGAAAGATGTCAAATCCCGCAGGGCCCTGGTCTCTTGTGGGAGAGCATTTCAGTAGGCCAGGGCCATGGCCGAAAAGGCCCTGGCTCTAGTCAAGGCCAGTCTAATTTCCCTGCAGCCCGGGATCTCCAAGATGTTTTTGTTTGAAGACCGTAAGGTCCTCCGTGGGGCATACCAGGAGAGGCGGTACCATAGGTACGAGGGTCCTAGGCCGCGTAGGGCTTTAAAGGTCAAAACCAGCCCCTTAAACCTGACCCTTAAACCTGGGAGCCAGTGCAGCTGGTATAGCACCGGGTGAATGTGATCCTGCGGCAAGGACCCCGTAAGGAGTCTCGCCGCTGCATTCTGCACCTGCTGGAGTTTCTGGGTCAGTCTCAAGGGCAGCCCCACGTAGAGAACTAAAGAATCCCTGACAAGTGGCCACCCAACCATTGCTTAAAATCCTTCAAGGAGTCCACCACCTTCTGAGAGAGTCTGTTCCACTGTTGGACAGCTCTTACTGTCATAAATTTCTTCCTCGTGCTTAGTCAGAATCGCCTTCCTTGCCACTTGAATCCATTGGCTTGGGTCCTAGTCTCTGGAGCAGGAGAAAACTATCTTTTTATTTATTTATTTATTTATTGAGAGTTTTTTTAATACAATAAAGAGGAGAAAGGAGAAAACTATCTTGGTCCACCATCCGTGGGATGCCACTTTAGATTTTTGAAGATGACTATCATATCACCTCTCAGTTTTATTGTTATATATTTAAAGCAACAGTAAAACTGCATATTTAAAGTACAGTAACTACTGCAGAAATAGAATTGTATCATGGCAAAAGTTTTATTTTTAGTCAGAGAAAGTAAGGAAGTAGCCTTTTAAAATGAAAAAGTTACTTAATGTTGCCATTCCTTTCTTTCTTTTTTAATGAACTTTATAAGCATAAGCTTAATTTAATTTGTTCCGCTCACAAGATTTAAGAAATGAAATCCCACAGTGAATTTGCCTTTCCGCCTGCAAAACTTATGCCCCCTAGAACAGATGAAGTTTTGTCTGGGAGAGAAGCAAACTTACTACCGTGGGAGGCCGGCTTAGGCTTTAGCATGTTTTGAAGTCTTGCCGAAATCCACATTCTGGAAGTGAAGCAAAACCAAAACCAACAACAACAACAACCCTGCCCAGTGCTAAGAAAGAAATCTCATCTTCGGTCTCAACATTACGGGTCTGCAAAGTGTCAGTAGGGTAGTTGGGAGATGATTTTTTTTTTTTTTTTTACTTTTAAGGTTAGGCAGCCAGGTTCTCTTTTTAAGCTCAGGGTCAAGATCTTCACTGTATGGGGACCTGGAATTTCCCCTTATTTTTATATTATATTGCTTAATAGGGGGGGCTAGACTGATATCTCATCTTTGTGCTTGTTTCTATAATGTGTTTTAAGCTGCATTAACACTGCCTGTAAGCTGCCTTGAGCTCAAGAAAGGCTCAATAAATCAATTAAATAAATGTACTGCTCAGGGGCCATGCTTCATCACTTGGTTGCCACAGGATGTGAAACAATGGCCAAAGTAAGCAAACTTAAGGTCTAAATTGTTAGCCTCTGAAATAAGCGGGCTTCCAATTACATAACCAAATCCTCAGAATGCCCCTATCAACAAAATGTGTGTGCCATTATACATGTTCAGACTTCCTATGCTGGAAGAAGGCTGTCTTTATGTTAAGTGCCAAACACAGCTTCGAGAAATGCTAATCCACTGAGAACACAGCTACAAATTCCTGAACAAACTTCCCTGAAATTCTAGGAGGGCAGGTTACATCCCAGTATATAAAAGAGTGAGGCCGAAATCACCTTTAACTCAAAAGGAAGCAGACAAAGACCTTTGTTCTTCTCCTTCAGGCACAAAGATCTGAACTCTGCAGTGGCATCATTTGATACCATGACCTTCTGCTAAGAATGAATGAGTAAAAAAAAGAAAGCTTTCTTGTGCTGTTGTTTTTTTAAACGTGAAAGCCTTAATGGTAGTTTTAAAATATGACTTCTTTATGGAACAGCATTTGATCTAGTGCTGTCAAATTATTTATACAAAGTTGCTGGGGTGGTGGTGTTTTTTTTTTTGGGGGGTGCGCTTGTGTGAAGAGGGTTCACCAACATCCTAAGACCAGCTTCTACTCTTTCATACACTTTTTTACACCTGTTCACAACTAACTATTCCCTCAATCTGCTGCTGATTCTGTGAATTAAAAAACCCACACAACTTGAAATGACTTCTTTATTACGTGGTCCTAGCCAAGGACGCGGGTGGTGCTGTGGTCTAAACCACAGAGCCTAGGGCTTGCCGATCAGAAGGTCGGTGGTTCGAATCCCCATGATGGGGTGAGCTCCCGTTGCTCGGTCCCTACTCCTGCCCACCTAGCAGTTCGAAAGCACATCAAAGTTAAAGTAGATAAATAGGCACCACTCCGGCGGGAAGGTATACGGCGTTTCCGTGCGCTGCTCTGGTTCGCCAGAAGCGGCTTAGTCATGCTGGCCACATGAGCCGGAAGCTGTACGCCGGCTCATGTGGCCAATAAAGCGAGATGAGCGTCGCAACCCCAGAGTCATCCGCGACTGGGCCTAACGGTCAGGGGTACCTTTACCTTTACCTAGCCATCAGAATCATGTAAGTAAATGTACTGAAACTGCAGGTCCGTTTTGCCACTGATGATTATGCCAAACAATACCCTCATACTGTCCTCACGCTGAGAGGCGGGGGCTGGGATCACTGTTGCCAGAGCAACCAGGCTGTACCTCCTCATGCATTCATCATTCCAATCCACACCTGCTATTAAGTGGGTCAGAGTCAGACTGCAGAGACAGGGTGAATTCAGGGCTGCCTTGCTTCCTAAAACAACACTGATTTAAGAGGTCTGTCTGTGCCCCAAGAGTCAATAATCCATTTCACTTGAGCCTGGCCCTTGAGCCAAGGCTTTAAAGGTAGGGCTGCTTTGGGTTGCTGATAATCTTCCCTGCGGTCCCTGGTGATTGATGTCCCAATTTGATGGCTAAAAACAAACACTGAATTTTTAAACTTGATTGTAAGTTGCCTGGAGACTGCCTTGTGGTCAGGTGATAACACACATACACAAAAACATTATCAACAATTCTGGTAATATTTGAGTGATCAACTTGGAATGAAGACAGTTTTCCTAATAGTCACATTTACTCTGATTTCTTGGAATTTATTGGTAGCATTTTAGACATGGCCACTGAACCTAGAACTTACAGGAGGGGTAGAATATGCATGAAGATTGCAAGAGGAGTTAAGAATGATGTTCTGCTTCTGAACATATGAATATGCCACAGTTCTGTGAGCAAAGTGTTAACACCAGGCCTCATGATCATTTTTTCTGTAATAGTAGTGGGATGCTGCTGAATTGGAAATGTACTGGGATCCAATGTAAATCCGGTCTTAAAGGATCTAAATTGGACCCCAGTACGTTTCTGAGCACAATTCAGTGTTGGTGCTGATCTTTAAACCCCTAAAAGGCTTTGGCCCTGTATACCTGAAGGAGTGTCTCCACCCCCATCATTCACTGAGATCTAGCTCCGAGGGCCTTCTGGCAGTTACCTCATTGCGAGAAGTGATGTTACAGAAAATGAGGCAGAGGGCCTTCTTGGTAGTTGTGCCCACCCTGGCCAAGCTTCATGGCTGAGTGGGGATTCAAGCCCTAGTCTCCCAGTTCCCAGTCTGACACTACTACATTGTTAGCTGTTTTAGGCATCTGGAAAGCCAGCACACCATTGCTTAAGAAATACTTTAGAATATAACATCTTTAGAATATGACATCTTTCCGCAGGGCCTGCAAGACAGAGCTGTTCCACCAGGCCTTTGGCCAGGGCACAGCCTGACTCCCTCCCGCGGCAATCTTCGCGGAGCTCTGGCCCAATGGTTGCCAGTGGCTTGATTTGAATCAATTTCATAATGAATGATTTTAGAGTGTTGTGTTGTACTGTTGTACTGTTTTATTGTTGTTAGCCGCCCTGAGCCCGGCTTCGGCTGGGGAGGGCGGGATATAAATAAAATTTATTTATTTATTTATTTATTTATTTATTATTATTATTATTATTACTTAGAAGGATTCTCATTTCATAGATTCATCTTCATTTGAAGATAATGGCCCTTAGTACCCCCTAGGAGAGGCAATGATCAATAGTGACAGACATTGGCTGTTTTATACTGACAGCACTTCATCAACTGTTGAGGGACAAAGGATACTCACAGCATGGCTATGCCCCAGTGTTTGCCTGCTCTTTCTCCAGCGGCCTGGAAGCCAGAAAGCCCAATGAGAGCCACAGTTGGTGTAATCGTCAGAGGTCCAATGTATCTCAGGAGCGCTCCTGGCAGGCCCAGGAACCCAATCACCACTTCTATCAAAGATGACATAATAATAGCACCTTGGATCTGAACACAGAGAAAAATAATAGTAATTTAGATTTTTAAAGAAATTCTATGCTTCTGAGGGTTTTTCAATGGGTGGATGAACTGCAAGTCAAATAATTCAGTGACTAGGCAGAACTGGGCAATGGCATGTGTTATTCAGCTAGGTGCTTAAGCAGACGTTTTCTGGGCTAAAGAATATCTGAAGGTCAGAGGTATGTTCTGTGGTACCAACAGAAGTTGGATCAATAGCAAAGCTCCCAACTTCATCCACTTCCTCTTACCGCTTAAGCACACTGCTTGCTTTCAATGCACAACGGGGGTCATTAGACCAGCCTGGCCGTTGTGTCCATAGCACATCACACTGTCATACAGGAAGACCTGGGTTCCAAGCTAACCTTTAAAGCTCTCAGATCGAACCGGCAAGGGCTGGTGGCGCCACGGAGGTGATGCTCTTAGCTCCTAGGGGCAGAGTGTATGATGCATTTGGTCACACGTGCTCTTTAGAAGCTGGCATAGAGCAGCGCTGTGGTCTCAGGAGACTGCCAGCCCCCCCTTGGCTGCAGGCCTCTTGGCAGGATGGAACTACGGTTTGAAGATGGGGAAGAGAGAGGGGATGTTTTTAAATTGAGGAATAACTGGCAGCCCAAAGCAATGGGATGGGAGAAAAGTTCCATGACACACGTGTGAACTGGAGTCTATTCTATTTTTTCCCCCTGTAGTGAGACAACTCTCCTGGAATCTTATGGATATTTGCATCTAACGAATGATCATTTGAGGAGGAGGAGAAACCGAATAGCAAATCTACACATGGCTTTGGGGAAACTGGGCACTCCTTACAATTGTACCTGGCTTTCCAAAACAGAAATACAATAAATGCGGATTATCCTCATTGCAGAGCAGAGACAATCCAATAATTTGTTAGAAGCTAATTGGTTATTTTGGCTATCACTGGTCAGCTGAGCATATCACAAGATGCAGAATGCCAAACTCCCCTGACACGGGAGCATGTCTCCATCAAGACCATAGTGCACCTCAAGTTGTTTTGGGGAGGGTGAGGGGGCTTCACAGGCACAATTAACATACAGAAAATATTAAAACCTGCATGTAATGAATGTGTAGAAAAAGTTACATGCGAAGAGAAGAACGAAAAAGGGTAACAATTTCAACAGTTCAAGGCAGCAGGGCATCTGGATGAAAAGAACCTACTGAAGTGAGGACACGGCACTGATTACATGGTGCAAGTTACCTCTCGTATCCTAGGGTACCAGATATGTTCCGTGTGCAGCAGTTCTGTTGTTCCATTGGTAATCATTACAGCTTAGGAAGGCAAAAAAGAAATATTTCGCATTACGGCAAAATAAAGCACAACGATTCCATGCACCCCAGCATTAAATTCTGTATGAAACAAGAAGGTGCCCAAGTCCAGAATTACAACACAAAGAGGATAGTCTGCTTAAGGCATCCCCCAAACTGTCCAACCTTTCTATGAAAATCTCCAAGAAAGACGACTGCAGAACTTTAGCAACTTGCTCTGTTGAAACTGAACCATGATACCCCCGAATACCAGATGCTGGGTAGTAAGACAGTCATCACTTCCAGAATCTGCTTGTCAGTGATCAGTTGGCATCTGACTGGCCATGGCTAGAAAGGCTGGCACAGGCAACACTCATATGAGTTGCTCCTGAGGTTAGTGCAGTGCTGAACCTCCTATTTCCTTCTACAGCTTTAACCCAACTGTTTGGCCATTCTAGTGAATGAACAGGATCTACCACCACCAATCTGCCCCACCCCCAGCATTTCTTATGGACATCATTTTATATGTTTTGCTTTTTAAAAACCACCCCATCGTTGTTTATTTGTTCCCTCACATAATTTGTAAATCATTCATTCTGTATTTAGGCTGTGTTCTAGATGAATTCATTCCTCAAGGGCTAATCTCTAATGCCAGTTTCAAGACTGATGAAACTAGGAATGGACAAGTAACCAGAGTTGGCACAAAAGGAGGCAAAGGTCCACTTAAGAGCTGCAGAGGGGTGATTCAGAGTGCAGATAAAGTGACTTTTGCATATTATTTCTCCAGATCTGTCGCCTGTTAATTGGGATGGCTAGACCGCAATAGCAGCTCCCGTCTGACGCCTCATGAAGGTTAGAAGTGGTCAAGGAAGAAAGAACAAAGATTCTTTTCATAAACAAAATGTTCTATATTTATGATTCCTAATTTCCATACAGCAGCTCTTCCCTGAGGCGTGCAGAAATGTAGCTATCCTGATCTATTAGAGCTGCAGTCAGGCTATTTGACCTAAAATCCTGCAATTAGGACACAAGAATATATGCTCAGTGTCACTGATGCCCAGTGGGGCCTGAGCTTCTACACAAAAACCAAAGCAGCACAATTATTATACAAACAAAATTGAAAGCATATTATTTTGTACACTTGTTTTGAGATTATTATTTTAGAATTTGGAAGTGTTTGCCTTTTTATTGTCATCTATTTGGAAAAGAGGATTTGCAGGACTACGAAGGAACTAGGACTTCAGCTGAGCAGCGAATGGACATGTGTCTCCTGACTGTGCATGAAGCTGCAGATCAGAAGACAGCCAAGGCGAGTCAATCAGGGAAACAGAGGCAACACTCCCCAGCCCAAAATATCATATTCATATTGAATATTTGTGAATTATCAAACTTGGGGAATATGCCAACCTCTCTTGCAGCTGCAGATACAGTTGAAAGTGTGCTTCTTGTTCCACTACATTTACTCAACACAAAAATCACTCTTGTAGAATAAGGACCCTGAATCTTGGTGAATGTATGTATTACACACTGTATTTTTGAGATTTTTAACTACTGGTGGTAACAATGCCCCTCCCTTTGGCTCCTCCGCATGTCACAGGACCTCCTACCATACTGCAAAACTAATTCCTGCAATGTCAAGTAGAGTGAGTTCAAATCTCAGTTCAACCATGGACTTATAGAGCTGACCTTAGACCTCTCAGCCTTAATTGCTCACTGCAACATGGGAACAATAATGGCTTTTCATGAGTACTTGTTGTTTGGAGGATGAGGTAAGAACTCTTTGCAAGCTTTGGAACTAATGATAGGCCACCATCTCAAAAAAGATTCCACATAATCTTCTTAAGATATCTGTTTAGGCTGTCCTGGGAACCCAGCATATATTTTGATTCCCAAAGGTGCTTCAAAGCAAAGTTGCCCTGAGTCATCTGGGCTTGGTAAATCTGTAGCAGAGTGCTTTCCTATTCTGCTTCCTTGCTGGGCTGTGCCACATTCAGCAAAGAAAAACAAAAACCTATGTAATCACTGGACCAGTTTCCAGTTTGGGACTTGTAGGTTCTCTCTAGCCAATCCAAAAGTGGTTTCTGCTTTCAAATGCTCAGGAAAAGAACCTGCAGCCCCTTCAGAAAAGGCAAGCAATCAGCTAAGAATGTGGACACTGTTGCTACTCTCTTTCTTCATAGGACAGTTGTTTCTCATCAAGTGCAATATTAGCGTTGGCTGCACTGTAGTCTTAAGTAACAGATCTGGCCCTGGCCTCTAGTCATGTAAACATGCCAATTATTTCCAAAAGTACTTTGTGCTATTTTATACTTGTTTGCCCTGTTAAGACCTGTCAGAAAGAATATACGTAGGAGAATGAACACACACACACACACACACCACCATCACAAAAAATTATCATATTCTAGTTTCCTTAGACTTGCCAATGTAGTCAAGACACTGTGGCTCCAAATAATGCTATAAATATGTTGTATAAGCACGGCAGGAATAATAAAAAATGGGGTTTCAGAGTAGAAATCAGGCTCATTCTTTAGTGTTTGCTGTGAATAAACAATGGTTTACCATAACCATGGAAACAAAAACAATGGTTTAGCATTAGAAGGACAAACTGAAACACTTGGTTCACACACTACCTCCTCCTCCTCCTCTGGCATGGCCATGTGGAGTTTGGGTTCTACTACTCTTTTTTAGACAAACCACAGCTTGTTTGTGACATCCAGACCAGGATAAACTGCAGTTATGCTCAACTATAGTTAGTAGAAAAAGCCAAGTTCAAACTGTACTTTTTAAGGCTAGCTTCTTTTCACAAACACACACGGGGCGGGGGGATGGTGAGGGGATGAGGGTCAGTGCACAGGTATCAGAGGAGCAGGACCCATCACCACAGCCAGAGGGGCCCCCCGTCTCCATGAACATGTCAGACTCTGAGGCGTAGATGCTCTTGTAATAATAATAATTATTATTTATACCCCGCCCTCCCTGGCCAGAGCTGGGCTCAGGGCGGTTTTACTGTAAAATTACAGTAAAAACATAATTGGAGGGGGGGGGTAGAGAACCAATTTAAAATGCAGCCTCATTTTAAAAGTAGCCCATAGATCAAAACCATAAGGGGAGGGAAACATAAGGGTCAGGCTGAGTCCAAACCAAAGGCCAGGCGGAACAGCTCTGTCTTGCAGGCCCTGCGGAAAGATGTCAAGTCCTGCAGGGCCCTAGTTTCTTGTGACAAAGCATTCCACTAAGTTGGGGCCAGCAATGAAAAGGCCCTGGCCCTAGTTGAGACCAATCTACCCACCTTGCGACTTGGGAACTCCAAAATGTTGTCATTTGTGGACCTTAAGGTCCTCCACGGGGCATACCAGGAGAGGCGGTCCTGTAGGTACATGGGTCTCTAGGAGGCTGGGGCAGGCTAGACTCCCCAGCCCAGCTCACTAGCTGACCTAGGAGGAGGTGTGTCAGTGGATTAGGCTCAGGACAGGTGGGGGTCACCTGCCTTATCAATCCCAGATGCTGCGATCAAGATTCAAGGGATAGAAGAGAAGCAGAGCTGAGGTGCTGTGTCTGCTCAACTTCTCATGTTGAATGACCACAGCTTGGTTGTCCTAAGAGCTTCACAGGACTGAACCCCTTGGAACGGCTGCAGAGGCCGACTGGCCTGACTGTTGGACTATGGACTTGGCTTTCAGTATTGAACATGGACAGTGTTTCCTGACCTGTTGGGACTACTAACATTTGCCCTTGGGACTGTATACACCAGCGGGACTGGTGGCCAGGGGTTCAAGACACATGAAGAGAGAAGAGCAGAGACAGATACATCAACATATTTTCAGATTGCTTGGGAAGACCCACAGGAGGAGATTTAGGCAGCTGTGTGAAACAGGTCATACATACACCATTATACTTAAGTATACAGAAGAATACAGGCAACTCCACAATTGTGTGCATTTGGTATGCATAGGACCACGCACATGTGTGCCATTTTCGGCACCAGAAAGGGGTCAGGGTGGGGGCAGAACTCCCCCATGCAAATGGGGAGGGAGTTGCATGTTCACAAGAGGAGCCCTGCTGGATCATTCCATGCCAATTCCCATAGTAGCCAATTGAATTCAACATTAGTAACATAAGTGGCCAACCAGATGCCCATGGGAAACCAGCAAGCTGGATTTGGGCACAAGAGGATTCAAGCACAAGAGCAATCTCCCCTCTGGTGGTTTCCAGCAACTGGTAAAAGAAGCCCATATGCAGAGATGAAGGTAACATTCCTCTCCCACTATTGCATCTAGACACTGAAGTCCCTGAAGATGCAGGATCCATACAGCCATCACTACTAGCAGCCCACACTTTTTTAAAAACTTGTTTAATGAGTGTAGTTGTTGTTGTTGTTTAGTCGTTTCCAACTCTTTGTGACCTCCTGGACCAGAGCACGCCAGGCACTCCTGTCTTCCACTGCCTCCCACAGTTTGGTCAAACTCCATGTTCGTAGCTTCGAGAACACTGTCCCACCATCTCGTCCTCTGTCATCCCCTTCTCCTTGTGCCCTCCATCTTTCCCAACATCAGGGTCTTTTCCAGGGAGTCTTCTCTTCTCATGAGGTGGCCAAAGTATTGGAGCCTCAGCTTCAGGATCTGTCCTTCCAGTGAGCACTCAGGGTTGATTTCCTTCAGAATGAATAGGTTTGATCTTCCTGCAGTCCATGGGACTCTCAAGACTCTCTTCCAGCACCATAATTCAAAAACATCAATTCTTCGGCAATCAGCCTTCTTTATGGTCCAGCTTTCACTTCCATACATCACTACTGGGAAAACCATAGCTTTGACTATACGGGCCTTTGTTGGCAGGGTGATGTGTACTAGCGTGAGACAAATTCTGGTACCTCTCTTGAGTGGCTGGGGAAACCCAGCCAGAAGGGAGGGGAATGTGTAAATAAATAAATAACAACAACTTGAACAGCAAAAACCTTATCAAAAGCTTTGGCTAAAACATGTTAGACAGTCTTCACATAGTAAGTAACCAGCTTGAAACTGACCTCTTCTCACTCACCTGCTAGAGTCAAGCCCAAACTGGCATGCTAGAGTAACCTGGCAAGCTTATGTGAATCCCAGTTTGGCATGCAAATCCCTGGGAACAGGCTATGGAATTTGCCGCATTTGTCTGGGTATTTTCAAAATTCAATATGGTTTCTACTCTTTAGACAATATTACCTCCTAGATTAAATCTGCATTGAGACAACTTTCCTCTGTTTCATCTCCCACTCTGAACTACCTGAAAGATTAAGATGGAAATTGCTTTTGCTTACCTGTGTTGTTGCATCTCCATTTGTCCAAAGAGAGAATAGCTCTGGCAGGAGCCAAGAATGCAAAAGCGCTGGCTTGGAACAAAGGTAACCTGAAGAAAGAAAAAGAGAAAAAGGAGATACCTCAAACTTTTTGTGCAGTGTCATAACTTTCATGCAGATTTTTTTTCTAAGGAAAATAAGAATCAGAAGAAGTCCTCCTTGGATGTGTTAGTATGCATTTGACCAGATTACACAAAATCTTGACTTAAATACCAATAAGATAAATGAGGGTGAGGAAGGAGTCCACATCCCAGCTTATCTGTGGACTATTTGGGATAGCAAAATGGCAATATTAGAGTGAGCTCTCTCATGAAAGAGACAGGTAAATAATATTTTTAATACAATCCACTCCTGGGAGTTTTTTTTTTTTTTTCTAGAAAGTGGCATGGACAGTTTAATAAATAATTTCCCCATACTGTAGTCATGTATTGATTATGCAGTAGAATTCAAAGTCCTAAATGCTCAGGCTCTGCATAGTTCAGAGGTCAGAGGAAATTGCACCAGATGGTCCAGCAGGGCTCCTTTACATGAGCTCCAAGATCCAGATAAAAGGCAGTCTCAGTAATTGTTCCAAAATTGCTCAGTGTGGTGCTGATCACATGAAGGTTGGCTGTTCGATCCCCGTAAGGGACAGCTGCATATTCCTGCATTGCAGGGGGTTGGACTAAATGATCCTCAGTATCCCTTCCAACTCTATGATTCTATTCATTTTTAATGTCTCTACCCACCCAAGTCCTTATAGTGTGAGGCAGGTTAGCAATCTCTTCCCCATGCCCTAGGAAGAAATAGGTTCTAGACCTAGGAGCCAACTCCTAGGGGCCATAGGGGCTTCGGCCCTCGCAAAGTTGATGGGCATTCCCATTCAAATGCTGTGTGTGCACTGCATTATGTGATCAATTATGCGAGGCGGGCTTTACCTTATCTGGGCCCCCACAATACAGTGGTGCCCCGCAAGACGAACGCCTCGCAAGACGGAAAACCCGCTAGACGAAACGGTTTTCCATTTTGGAGGCGCTTCGCAAAACGAATTTCCCTATGGGCTTGCTTCGCAAGACGAAATGTCTTGCGAGTTCTTGTGGGTTTTTCCCCCTTTTCCCCCCCTTTTCCTAAACCCTAAGCCGCTTATCAGCTGATCCACTAAAAGCCGCTAAACTGCTAATAGCGCTAATCCGCTAAGCTGTCAATGGGCTTGCTTCGCAAGACGAAAAAACCGCTATACGAAGAGCCTCACGGAACGGATTAATTTCGTCTTGCGAGGCACCACTGTATTTTATTCAAGTTGGCACGGAACCTCTGGTTCTAGAGCAGATTGGTGGGGGGGTTGAGGGGGAGCTACAAGGGGGGAAGAGGAATAGCCAAAAGATTACCATCCCGTTCTGCTGATAGAAGCCTTACCATCATCTGAGTGACACTGTTGATACAAACCCAATGTATTTGTGACCACAAAGAGGTGCTGTGACAACATCTTAAACTTTGTGAAGTGTAATATCTGTATTATACAAGATATTTTGGCAGAATATCATTATTTTTAAGGTGCACATAAACAACTCAAATTTGCACAGGCAATAAGCTGTGGCATTTGCTTTTTAAGAGCAACCCATACAACTATCCAAAAACTGAACACTATTCTTTGCAATAGAAGAAAGGTACGCTGGGCGAATGACTCAATATCACGGGGATTTTGTTGGCTCTTGTGCTCTGCCCCTGGTAAAGTTGTTCCTCTTCTAACTCACGTACACATTACCCTTTCAAAAGCCCTCTAATTAAGTGTAGGCAATTAAATACATTCTTCAAAAGTTAGATCACTGAGTGTTTAGAATTTAGTTCCAGAAAGGGTTTCTTTCTTCTCTGTGGGGTAAAAATAAAAATCAGACCATGTCTTTACATACCTAAATCAAATTGCATTTAAGCCATGAGTTCACTTTTTATGGTGATTAAGGACTGATCTTTTTAGCATCTTACAGAATCCATGACTTCTTATTCCGAGCAAATTTATTTAGGACATGTGAGACATATCAGACTTAACAAGTGCATTTCTTGCTTCTCAAACAGTTCAGTCACAATAACCCCTTTGTCAAAAGTCTGTCAGCTAGCATGCAGCAAATACTTTCAAGTATAACTTGGGGTGGGGTGGAAGGAATTAGTGCTACTTTGTTACAGGTTTTGTTACAACCAAACAGTATATACATTTTGTTAATTAACAAACATAAAACATTCTAAAAATGAGGTACATAGAGAATCCAAAAGGTTTAAGAGAAAATCTGGAGATACTGTGACAGACTATTTTAAAGGCTGGAGCGTACAAACAATCTTGTATCTATTCACTTATGTTCTACTAATGCACATTTAGAGTTCATCCAGGTGGCAAGAGCAATAATGAAGATGTTTAACAGTTTTTTAGATGAACCTATGCCGGTGTAAATAACTTGGATTCTTAAAATCAGAAGTAATAGCCAGAAACCATTAAAGTATTTTTGTACCAGTGGAATTTGAGCTTGCAAAATACAGAAAAGTTTGACTTAAAGAGAAAGGGGAAGATTAAAGGACTGTAGTCTGGTACAGAAGTACCATTCTCAAATTTCCTGTTCACGCTTAGGAAACCAGCTGTGTGGTGTAGATTCTTACACTCCCTCCATCTCACTTCCCTTCATCACAATGCAAAGGGCCCGTACTAACCATGCTTAGCACTGATTTTTGCAGGGAGAAAACCAGAAGTGAGAGCTCTGTCTTCTAGTGCTTATTTTAAGGAAGATTTTTACATATGGTTGCTATAGCCTTTGGGCTTCCTCTGCTCAGGGAAGAACTGCTTTTAAGGCTTGTCAGAATTACAGGGCAGGTCAGTTCACAGGGAGGAGCAAGATTTCCTTTCTGGGAACTATAACTATAGTATCATGTCTTGGAAGAAACAGCAGGAACATTCTGAGCAAGTCAGGAAAAAACAAAGGGAAAAAAATGTCCCTTAGATTGGTACAATTGATATCTTTCTGTGGATCACTTGACATGAAACTAGATCATATCTACTTTAATTCAAGAAACTTGAAATTGTATTGCCCAGGGCTTGAGGTTTTTCTTTGGGAAGATTCTCTTCAATCATCTTCGTTTATTTAAACAGGCTTAACTGAACTCTCCTACTGAGCTGCTGCTATCTTACCACCCAATATTCTATTTCATATGTAAATTATGCCAAATACCTTGTTTTTGAGGGAAAGACTCCAAGACTTGATATTACTTGGAAGAACAGGTGCCATGGAAGGAGATAACAAGAGCCTAATACAATGAATTGTTAATATTATTTTAAATTTTTGTTACATTTAGGACAAATATATAGAAAGAAGTACTGGAGCAGAATTCCCTGCTACCACAAGGGATATTTTTGAGGGGTGTGGGAGTTAAATATATATTTTTGGAAAGGCACAGAGAGCAAAACTACCCACAAAACAGTGCATGCTATCCACAACCATACTTGTATCAACTAGTTTATCCCCTCAATGCTTACAGTGAGCTGGAATCACCCCCAGTTAGCAAGGCAGAGAAGTGATTTTTAGACAGAAAAGAGGTCAGTTGCTGTTGCTTTTGGTCCCCATTTTGGATTGCTAATATGCCACAAATGCGTGCAACTGGATGAGGGCCCTTTGCCCTGGTTCAGAGGCAAAGCGCATGTTTGCAAGCAGAAGGCTCCATGCTCTATCGTTAGTAGCATCTCTCAGGAAATGACCGGAAGGATGGGAAGGGCCTCTGGAGGAGTTTTTTCAGAGAAAACCAGTGGACCAACCATCTCACTTGGCATAAGGCAGGTTCACATGATTCAGATATTTGAAATATCAGTCATGCTTTTTTAAAAAATGTTCCAATAGCTAATTATTGTTTTAATAAATTAACATGTATACTCGGGCGGGCTACTTATTTCTGACCTACTTTTTTTATTTAAGCTGCACTAATTCTTGAATCACTGGCCAAAGTTGAACTAGTTGCTTGGGATAGGGAGAGGTGTACCTCTAAACAGTTAACAGCCAGTCAAATATCATCCTCTTAACTTACCTGCACCCAAAGGTTGTTTGCAGCAAAGTTGTGATTCCAACACAGAAGAATATGGTCCCAATCAGCTGGCTAGTAGCCCACTGGTCAAATCCAACACACATGGCATCTGCTAGCAAGAAGGGCACAGCTATAGTGCCACTGAAACACGTCAGGTAATGCTGCAAATACAGAGGGTTATTTTATTTACAAACATGATGTATGATTGCCTTCCGTTTGTTTACACCATTACCATTAGCTCAAGAGCATTATTTTACAAGCGCAATATATTTCCAAATTGCTTCCGAACAGCCATCAATTAACACCTGCTTATGGATAAGCAATTTCTAGAAGCAGGACTCAACAGTGAAGACACACGCCGTCTGGCAAGAGCAAAGCAGAAGTGGTGCTGCATTGCAGCACAAAGCAAACTAGAAGTGAGACGATGACAATGCAATAGGTTGTTAAGAGCCATCTGGAGAGCACAGCATCACCACTCCCTAAGGAATGAAGTCTCGGTGCAGAACTTCACTTGGGATAGATTCCTGCCAAGGGTTAGGAAACGCCAGTGTAAAATAAAATCAGCAGGTATATATTATACTACCAAGAAACCTTACTGAAAACTATTGTTTTCTGTAGTGTGGATTTGGTAAACACTGGGGAGGGGGCCATAGCTCAGTTGTAAAGTGCCTGCTCTGCTTGCAAAAAGATCAGCCACTGGCATCTCAGGTAGCTGCATTGACAGGAACTGTCCAAGACCCTGGAGAGCTGCTGACAGTGTATGAAGACTAAGAGACTGATTCTGTATAAAGACTTGGAGCAGAACCACTTCACAGAAACTATGGAAGTCTCAGACTCTCTAAGTGTCCCTGTTTTCCAGGGATGTCCCTGATTTAGAGGTGCCATCCTGGTTTCTGATTTGATCCCAGAACGTCCCACTTTTCCTTAGGATGTCCCTATTTTCATTAAAGAAGTGTTGGAGGGCATGGAGTTATCCAACCCCCAAGCCATCTGAAGGCAATCCTGTATAGGGATGTTCTTTAAATGTTGAATGATTTATTATGTTTTTGTATATGTTGGAAGCTGCCCAGAGTGCTGGGGTAACCCAATAAGATGTCTGGGGTATAAATACTAAAATTATCATTATGGAATGGGACGTCCCTATATTCATCAGAGTAAATGTTGGAGGGTATGAAGTCATTCTTAAAAAAATTAAGGATATAGAAGCATACAATTGAATGGGTCAGACAGAATCTTGGAGGTCATCCAGTTCAGTTCCCTGCCAAGTGCAGGATCTGGAACATAATTTGAAGATTGATATGTAAGATTGTAATGGAGATAATCAATGAATTGTTATCTCCACCCTTCATTTCTGCCTGATTGCAAGATTCTGGGAAACCTTCCTCTAAGGACAGTGGTGCTGTATAAGTTATAAATAGACAAACTCCCAAAGTCTTACTACATAATAAATGGCAAATGTTCCTATATATTCAAAGGGCATGGCCCTTCACTGCAAAAATGAAGAACTCAAAAGCACAGTTTAATAATTTTTTTACAAAACAAACTGGAAAGCGTTTCTACCAAGAGCAGAACATTTCTTTAGAAATGCCTTGATACCAAGAGCAGAACTCCTGGGCATGGGGGAAATTGAGTTTGTGGGCCAGCAGGCTTATCAGTTTGAAAGGACCTAGTGATCCTACTGATCAGTACAGGATCTACAATTCAGAAGTCAGTGACAGACAGCCATCCAGACTTTGCCTAAATGCCTCTAGTGAAGGAGAGTCCACCAGCTGCCAAAGCAGTCTGCATCACTGCCAAACAGTTCCTAAGATTTAGTTGGAATATGCTTGGAAGTCCTGCCCTCTGGAGCAACAGATAACACAGCTGTTCCACCTTACACGACAGTCCTTCAGATACTGTCATGTCCACAACTTAATCTTTTCTTCTTCAGGCTACTACACCTACCCTGGTCTTTCAACCATTCCTCATAGGACAGGAAACAGAACTGCAGGCAAAGGATCCTTGGGTCTTTTCTCTTGAACTACACACACAGGGATCCCTTCAGCAGGACCAGATCGATGATAGTATAGTCCCTGCAGCACACAAACAAAATGGCACTTCTTTCCCAGGCTACAGGAGCAATGGGAAGTTCTGCTGCACAAGACCCAATGACTTGAATGGAAACTTTGCAAAAGCATTACTATGACCTTCCAAAGCTTCCATTTGTTTCAATAGGGCTTGTTCTGTTCTTTGGTCAGGTCTGTATCTCTTAAATACATCTTAAGACCTGCTGCCTGAGGTAGCCACCTCATTTTGACTCCTAGTGGAGCCACCTCTGCTTCTAAAATACCTCATTTTGGCTACAAGACTGTGCAGATTACAGTACCAAAATTCCCAGGATCACCCATTGGTAGAACAGCAGTACAAGATTATGGGTTGTATTTAGAATTCCCAAATTAATATGCCAAGTGCACCTAGCAATGGGGCAAATCAATGTGGAATTTTGGGGTAAAGAACTGCCTATATAAGCAGTAGGACAAACATTTCCAGAGGCTCCAAAAATACTTTTGCCCTCTCCAGTGTACCAATATGCTACTGTTGCATTGAAGTACTGTGAAAGAAGAGCTGGCTTCTCACCTTCCCAGCTTCAGCAATTAAAATTCAGAGAACTAGGACCAAAGAGAAAACCGTCTGTAAGCCAACATCAGTTCTTGCCTGCATTAGTTAAGGCTTTTTTTCCTGCTGAGTAATACTTAAAATATTAAATATAGCACAGTAGGAATAACAAGAGCACCATATTTTTCTCACAATGTGTACCTGTAATCCCAAGAATATGCAGAGGTACCAGGGAGGAACATCTTCAATTGTGTATATCATGTCCGTTCTTTGGGCGTCCAAGCTTCCGCTGCTATCTAGTGTCTCTGCCAGCGAACTCTGTTAAAATACATCAAGCGAGGGAAACAAATAATTAGTAATTAAGTATTATAGAAGAATGCACCAGTTCAATATGCAACATGGTTACGAGAGCACATTTGACAAGATCTGTGCCCTGTTTCAAAGCAGCATCAATACGCACACTTAAAAAGCAAGATCTTTTAGCTTTCAAGTAATCTGTTGAACTTAGTATGCAAGAGATATGTACACACACACACTCACCCTTTCATATAAGCAACCTCTTCCCTTTGCCTACAAGCAGGGCATTATTCCCTTCTTGTAATATAACCATGGCACATTATGCCAAAAAGATTATGATGGCCAATTGGATTACACAAACAAATAGAGCATGAGGAACACCAAATCACATATCATCAGGAAAGGGGCGTTTAAGAATAAATATAGTAATAATGGCAAACCTTGCATAAGAGACCAAGATTTCACAATTCATGGTACAAATACTACGTACTACAATGGATGTATTCCTTTCAGTACACATAGCTGAATTTTCAGTGAGTTAGACTCAAATCGGGGTTGCATTAGAATTTAGGCAAGACATAACAGGATAAAACGTTTGACCACACTTACTAGAGCAAGAGATAAAACAATGGTTCCCTTTATAGGCCCAATGTGAAACAAATCCAGCATAAAAATAAAGTTTCTAGACTCCTTAACATTTGAAAGCATCATGGTAAAAACTGCTCAAGGATCAAACATTAAGACACTAAGAAGAAGCCAAATATGCTGGTCTTTCTGTAATTGTAAGTATCAAGGCCATACATTGTCCAATATTTTTCAAGCGTTCACTGAAGTCTTTCATATTTCATAGTAATAATTTGGAAAGCCAAGAGCGCTGAGTTGGCTCACTTGTAATTCTGGCAACTAGAATGTTTCTATGAATAGTAAGCAAAAATGTGAAAAATCAGAAACACTGATGGTATCCTCAGGTTTACTCATGACACATTTCTGATTCACCCCCTCATTGCTAGTTGCTCTTCTTATTCCAATGCAGGGCAAAGAATTACAGTAAACAGCCACAACCTGGGCTGTAGAATCTTGGTCTTTTGCTGGTGGATCACTATTGTGAGCCACATGGGCAGTGGCCCACAACCACCTTTTGGAGAGGAAAAGAAGACAGAGAGCAGACGGAGGAGGACAGAGGAAGGAACAGATTTAGGTATTTATTTATTCTACTTATATCCTGCTCTTCCCCCAATTCAGCAAATAAACAAATACAGTGAAGCTAAACTATATGCAGTGAAACTAAACACACAAACTAAAACATAGGCATCAGATTAGGAATAAAGGCATGGGTAAGCAAACTAAGGCCCGGGGGCCGGATCCAGCCCAATCGCCTCCTCAATCCGGCCCACAGACGGTCCGGGAATCAGCGTGTTTTTACATGAGTAGAATGTGTCCTTTTATTTAAAATGAATCTCTGGGGCCTGCCTGGTGTTTTTTCATGAGTAGAATGTATGCTTTTATTTAAAATGCATCTCTGGGTTATTTGTGGGGCATAGGAATTTGTTCCTTTTTCCCCCTTTTCAAAATATAGTCTGGCCCCCACAAGGTCTGAGGGACAGTGGACCGGATGCCTGCTGAAAAGTTTGCTGACCCCTGAATAAAAGGGTCTAAAAGGTCTGAAATGGTTGTTCAGCTTACATCAGTGGTTCCCAAAGAGAGTAGTAGCATCCCTTGGGGGCCAGTGGGGTCACTCAGGGGCTACTAAGAGGCAGAGGGGTGCCAGAAGTGTAAACGACTATCAGACTGGCCACACTGGATCAAGTCCATCAGTTTTGTTGAATTAATTACAGTAAATACAGGAAACAGTTTAAATTGGATTCTGAATAAATGAACAACTGGTTGTTACTGTTTTGAATTTCACTGTGTTTTTCTCTTCTTTATTGGGTTGTGCAAACCGCCCTTCTGAATAATGCTTTTTATAGGGTAGCAGGTACTGGAGATGAATTTATGGAACCAAGGGGCGGTGGCCCAAAAAATGTTTGGGAACCAGTGGCCTAGCTCTATCCACAGAAGTCATTTTAAAATATTTGTTAAGAGATACTTTTTACTGGCCACAGCCAGGGGGATGTTTTCAATTTACCAATCTCAGTGGAAAGAAGGGCTTGTATAACTACCATGCTGACTTGAATCCATATTTGGCTGATTATTTATATTTGGTTGTTGAACAGGAGACCCAAAATTAATCCTTTTTTTCTAAAAAAAAAAATGTTTAGGGGTACTCTCATTTTCCTACTCATATTGAAAAACTGCCCCTCAATAAGGTCAAACTTGGGTTCACAAAATGCTTAGGGGTATGCGAACCCCTGCGTCCCCCCAGAAAAAAGCACTGCCCAAAACCAAACCCATTTACTCGTCAATGTTATGTTTAGTATCAGAGAGAATAATTGAAACTACAGCAGCAGATGAATTTTTATTTCCACTCCAGTGCCGATTTAATAACAAAACACATACTTCTGTAAAAGGCAATGGAGAGTTCCTTTGTTTTGTTTTGACGGGAACTTTCAAGTTTTCCCTGTGGTTGTGATTTCAACCATGACAACTCAACCCTGAGCACAGCATGGCTGACATCAGTTGAACTGAATGAGATGCTAATGAAGGAAAACGGCTTGTTATGCAGGATAGTTACACCTAGTTGTACTAATGCCAGATTTATCAAAGTAGCATGTGACAGGGAGCAGGCAATCTTGTCAGATCTGTGGAACACTCCTCACAGAGCTCCTGCCTACAGGGAAGCTCTCCCATTCTCCCTCTCCTGGGACACAGTCACTGACAGCGAGACTGGTGGTGAGAGAGGAGGGTGCAGAAGGCTATGTTCTTAATGTCTTTCAACTACCATGACTTCTCACAGGACTCCTTTTGTATGTAGAGAAGAGGAGAGGTGTGGTTGAAGGCAAACATCCACGAGTGGGACGTCACAGATCTGATGGAAGCTGTTCCAACTTGCCAAAGATCAAACAAACAAAGCAGAATTTGGGGTTGTGTGATGACAGAAGAGCCTCATTCAAAAAGGGATGTACGTTTATTGTATTTGGAAACGGCTCTACAGTTAAACTTATGAGAATGCAGAATGTATTTCAAGGCTACACCCTTCTAAGGGAGCAGGAGGGGGAAGAAGACAGAAAGTAGCTTGGCTCATCCCAACACATGGCTCAAAAATGCCAACAACATTTCCCCAAAAATAACTGATCAAGAGCTAGACTCTCATAACTCATGCAGTGTAGCCTAAGGGGTAAAAGCAACCTAAATAAACACTTTCAAGAGAAGCTCTAGCTCAGTCTCCAGCAGATATGTCTTCAATGCTGAATAATCAGGAAAACTAAAGAAAGAGGGGATCAAGACCATACACACCCCATAACTTAAAGCTTCCTCAGGAAGGGTTTGAGAAGCAAGAATTCCAGAAGACCTAGAGCACTATTTACCAATTCAATGTAAAGGAGCACAGAACCTTTGCAGTCTGTCTTACAGCTCACCCAGGATGCACATTTTGGTTGAAAAAAGACAGTAGGAAGAACTCAAGCCCCCTCCCCAAAAGAAAATCCTTTAGGGAGTTCTGATTCTCATTCTGAGGACAATATCTTAGGTCCTAAGAGAAGGTAAGAACATTAACAAAAGTACATTTCCTACCACCCCCTCCAAGCTTTCCCCAGTGCTTCCCTAGAAGGTCTAGCACTCCCCATGAACAACATGGGATGAAGCAAGGCTACTGGGGGAGGGGAAGAAATCAAACAAAATTAGACGTGGATCCAAAGGTAACACAGGGAAGGTTTTCTATCCCCATCTCTCTCTTGCAGTCCCCACACCTCATCCACATAATTCAGGCTGGTCCTCCAACATGCTCCCCACCTGCCCGAGGCTTTTCAGGGAGGAGGGCAAGATGTCAAACTTCCCTTCTGTGAACTTGCTTAAGATTTTAGGATCCTAGCCTATGGCTATATCAGGAGCTCCGCTGAAGATGGGAGCAGAAAAGTGGCTTGGTTTGCATATAATTGTCCAAACTCTACCCAGTGGCTTAACTTCAGGGTTTGTCGTTGGCTCAGGAACCTTGGTGTGCTTTCATATAAGGCTTTGTGTTACATGCAAACCCATCACCATTCCTTCACCATGGTTTCTTTGCACACCTCAGATGGTAACCAAGATATAAAGAGCAGATGAAAAAACAAAACAATCTTTTGAAAAGCAAGCCATGGTTTGTTTGATCATCTGTGGGACAACTCATAGGTGCTTTGTGCTTTGTTAAACAAACTCTGTGCGTAACAGGCTAATGACATGAGTTTTCTAAACCATTTTCAAGAACATTTTCCACTTGTCTAAAACCAATGGAGGTCCAAGTTAGCATGCTTGACGAAACCTTTTTTTTACGTAAACAAAGTTTAAACTTTAAAGTCAATGAAACTTAGAGTGATGTGTTAATTTTATCTGTTGTATAAATATCTGAATTAGAAGCAAAGAGCATTAATTTAGCAAGCAGTTGTACAGAAGCAAAATAGTGTTAGTTATGCTACATAAAAACAGCATGAAGACGGGTTTCTACAGCTTTTCTGTGACCCCCACATTTGCTGAGAGCCGCCCCCCCCCTCCCAGTAGCCAAAAGTAACTGAACTAAATTGTTGGAAACTGTTTTACTGGAAAACATGTAAATATTTTAAGGCATGACAGTTTAATAGTGTGCACTTCCTTTATATTTAGATATTAAGTGATTTTTTAAAACAAAGTATCAGATTCTAATCAGGTGTGCGTGTAAATCTAAGTTCCGTAGAGACACTTGAAGAAAAAAGTAGTTACAACTTTGATTTTTCAGTCTGACTAGCACTGTACCCATTGCTGTTGCCCAATTTTACTTGTAATACATAAGCCTGCTAATTAATTTTATGAAAACAATGCCTTTCTAAAACTGGATATTTCCTGCATGAAAAATGCAGCAGTTTCCTACTCTTCCTCACATCACAGGGAACAAACAGGCTTGTGTAGGAAGAGCTGATGAGTGATAGGATGTGGGAGACCTTTGTTCAAAATAAGAATGATAACATAAATCTATCACAAAGGCAGCAGACCCAGCATTAAGGTAGCAGCTGCAGTATCAGCAGATGTGCTGCTTCTGTCCTACGAGTCAGAGTGAAGACCAAGCAAATATATTACTTAACCGATATCAGATATTCAAAATATGTGTCTTGGAATCCGGAGTCCAGTAACCCAGTTGTATAACTTTATCCTATTAGTTACACATGCGGCAGTTGCCTAATCCCCTTATGATTGCCACCACCTACAATCCTGGAAGTCTAGGTGGTCCAACTTTGGCACCGTTTCCCTTGCATCTCCCTGGCTGCCAACATTAATCTCTGAAACAAAGGCGGCATTAAAAACAGAAACGCTCAGTCATTTTGCCTTCTTGAATAAGCTCAGTGTTTATAGCTGGACTATGGAAAAAGGAGGTTTGTGCAACAAGACAACTGCAGCTATAGTAAAACTGATTATCAAATCATCTACTTCAGCCCAGAGGGAAATGATGTACAATCCTAAAATCCACTGGTAAATTATGAAGGCCCAAAACATGAAAGTTTTCAAGTACAGTCTTTCCAAAAGATGCTTTCACTCTAAGAATTATCAATGTTCCCTTAATCAAAGAAACCTTTCCTTAACACTTTATCTAAATTATGGAAGGATAGAAAATAAGGGAAATTAAATTAGTTAAAAGGTAATCAGTGATAGTGTCCCCCCCCCTTTTCTCCATCCTATTTACTGCATCTTTTCTCTAACTCAAATTGCAAATTTCAAAGCCTTTATAAACTCTAGTATATTCATTAGAAAGCAAAGGGGGTGGGAACGTGATGCTGAAACTCGCCCATCTAATACTATCTTTATATAGAATAAATAAAGGTGATTCTCAGCTTATTTTTTCCTTTTAAATGTAATTTTGCAGATCATGTAAGATCAGAAAGGGCAACTTGTAGTTCCAAAAGATTCTTTATGAATCCAGCAGGCCTTGAGGGAAACCAGATAATCCTAACTCTCATTTTAAATATTGCAACAAGGAATTGCACAGAGGGAAGTGTGTGATGGCAAAAAATCAATTTATTAAGGTTCAGGGGGGAAAGGTTCTGTGAAATGAAACTTGCTTCCTTGTTTTTTATATTTCCCTGTCTTGCTGAAATATTTTCCAGTCTGCAGAAACCTGAATACAGCAAATTAAATTTCTTTGGTAGACTACACAAGCTGCTTAATTAATTTTGTAAGCAGAATTTATGGGTTTTACTGTTATCTAAAGACATTGCCTTGAAGTCTTAACAAAAGACATGGATAATGTCAGGGAACCACAAGAAAGACAAAGAACAAGCAAAATTAGTAGAAATGTCAAACTGAGAATAACAAGAGAAGAGTGAAGAGCTTCCACAGGATTGTCAAGGTCTCTTCATAACTGCTTGTCAGGATACTGATTACTGAATCCAGGGTGTGTCTCTTGAGAAACCATAACTTCCACTGATAGATATTGTTAGTGGAATGGGAAAAGCACTGTCTGTAAATGTTTGGCAGACTGTGCCATATAACCAACCATCACATGGTAATAAGAATTATGCAATAAACAGGATTTCATGAATCAGATTTATTGTTCATCGTGATCGACCTAGACTATGCAACAATGCTGCTCCACACTTTATTTTTCATTCTGGTAATGGTGAACTTTTTTCCAGCTATGCTGCCTGCCACAAGCCAGAGAAGATACACAAAGGTTATGAACAGATAAATTTATGTAACCTTAAAACACCATTACAGTCTCCACCTTGCTTCTCCAGGCAATTCCCCATCATCTCCACACACTACCAGCACTCAAGCTCTCCTCCTGGCAGTCACTGAGTTACCTTCCCATGGCTTCCCTCCAAAAATACTCCAAGTGTTCACCTGGAGATCACTCCAGTGTGTGTGAAGCATCCCGAGCTGAGCAAATGAGCAAACTTTGGCTGCACCAGAGCCAATGTTAGAATCTACTCCAGAAAGATACCTTTTCAGCAATTCCATTTTCAGTTGTATAGATTGCCATAAGCTCTGTATCTTCCGTATCTTGATCGCCACTTGATGTAGCTCCACCATTCATTACAACCTATGAAAAAGAAAAAAGGAATTAATCATAACTGATTTCACCGTTTCACCCTCTGTATTCCATTTCAACAGCAAGTTATACATTCTTGACAAATTCTTAGTTTTAGGGTCTAACAATTCTGTTTCCAATTTTGATTTTCCCGCCTGAAAACCAATTTTCTTATCCAAATTATAAACCTCCCTTATTTGATAGTAGTGAAGCCAGTCTCGTACTTTGTTTTTTAATTTATCAAAACTCTGCAGTTTTAATCTGTCTCCTTCTTGTTCCAAAGCACAGGAATTATTATTCTCAACGAAGAGCGCAACATTTTCAACGTACTGAATTCATCGAGAGCCAACTCCCATCAGCTTGAGCCAGCTGATGTACAAGCAAAAAAAGTGCAGGTAAAAGCACTGTAACCACTTGCTGCAGCAGCATGCAGCTCTCTTCATGCCAGGTAGTCACATGAGCCTCCGAGGAAGGAAGGGAGGCTGGCTGGAAGAGACAGAGAGAGCTGGCTGCTGGTCCTGCAGCAGCAAGTGTGCCCAGCACTTTGACTTGTGCAATGTTTATTTTTCTTTGAAGGGCTTTGGCCATTTCATAAAGGAAAAGAAGATAAGCACTGTCCCATCCCCACCGGCCCCAAACCAGACAAAATATTATCTGAACTTCATTTTCACCTCACCGATTTTTAGGGCATGTTTGGGTTTTCTCCCCTCCCTGAACTGGGGTGGAGGAGCTATTGAAAGACTTGGCACAGTACTAGACAGAACAGGAATACTGCAGCATAAGCACAGGACCCGTCAACAGTATATTATCAATTTAAAGAGATATACACATTATGCCACAACAGGAAACAAAATGTACACATTAGAAAGACATCAGCCCCTGTGACTTAATACAAACAGCGCTGGTATGGAGACAGTGACTGTAACAGCAGACTAGAAACCCTCTGGTCCAGTCTTACACAGGGCAGAACAAAGGTGGAACAACCCCTCAATACACTATTCAAACACTGGAAATGACAATTAGACTAACAAATAACCATGGTCAGCAAGTTCATGTTTCCATGTTGCAATGAACCAATGTCAAGATATCATCAAATGATGAATTGCATTACTTGAAAGTGGTTTGGTAACCTGTGGCTAAATTGTCATAAGCATCATCAGCATTTGCATGCAATAGTTCAAAGCCTATCTAGTCAACTGTACTCAAAGAGTAAGAGTCCGATTGCTTGAGCAATCTAATCAGTGCACACAACATTTGTACCTGCATTCTGAACAAAGTCTTTCATACAGAGCCCTAAAATTCATTTCTAAACCATGGAACTATTTTTTCTTAGTCGCCTCTCCATACTAAAAATACATTCAGAGCTCTTTCTTTCTGAAGAACCGGATTAGCAAGATGGCTTTTACAACAAAGATGACTTTTACAACCAACTTCTACTCCAAAAATAAAGATGAGTAAAGCTTTCTGTGAAAGGCATATCACAAGTCACCACTGACCCATGCTATTTTCAAAGTTGTGCTATTGTAAAATGCATTTTCCACACAATGGGAGTTTTTAACTGGACCTCACGGGGCACACTTTGGAGAATCAGTGCCTAGAAATACCTGGCTGAGAACGATGATTGAAGCAGAAGCAGATATCATGGCCAAGCTTGTGATTACATTGTGCCACCACAGGGAAGCAAGGCAACTTTTTGGAGTATGCAACTTACTGGTAGTGTGAAGAAAGCAGGATGCTTGGATTCATCCTCATATTTGCCCTCTGTTGGACTTCCAGTTTCAACTGACTTAGACGTGGTGTTCTTGCCAATTCCCATTGTTTCCCACAATGCTCTAAAATTCACGTAGTCACTAAGTTATTAGTACGGGGATAGGGTTTTCAATTAAAAACTAGGGCACCTCAGGGAGTCAGAAGAGCATCACAGGAGTTCACAACGGAGCATGAGGTCCTGTAAGTAACATGTGCTTCTATGGCACCTAGAAATAAAGAAATGAAACACCAGTAAAAAATTTGCAATACAATTCCACAAGACATTTGCTGCAGTGTATAAACCTGACCGAGAATCCAGGTTTTATGACAAGATAATTACATTGAGTATTTCAACCAATGTCCAAGGATGCCCTAAGGAAGACAGTCAGACACAGTCTTTCCCCCCTTCACAACATAGCAGAAAAACCCCTCAAGCCTATTTGATTCTGGTGACAGGAATCTTGAAACAGATATTCAGCCCTTTTCAAGGCTGATGATGCCAACCTGCCCCAGTTCTTCCTTAAAACTCAAAATGAAGTTTTACCACTTACTCTTCTGAAACTAACCCTGAGTTTCGAACTGCATATATTCATTCCCTTTTAGCCATACTCCCACCTTCCTCCTCTCCTTCTACTGCACCCTTCATCAACCTGGTACCCTCCAGATGCTTAGGGCTCAACTCACATGAGCCCCAGCCAGCACAGTCATAGGATGTCAGGGCTGATGGCAGCTATACCCCAAAACAGCTGGAGGGTACCAGATTGGGGAACATTGCTCTATTGCCTCCCCACTGAGGAATTTCAGATGATAAACTGCAAAGGTCCCTGGTCCTACCATCTGACACCATAGCCTGAAGCACCACACCAACTGAGTGATGGTGCTGTTTACATAAATAAACAAAGGCAAAACAACAACAAAAACCTTGCCTACGCACTTGGTTGTAGGTAAACCTTTCAAAAAAGCACACACAAACACACACATTATGACAATTTAAAGCTGGTCACAATAAAAAAATGGATCTAATCAAAAGTACAGATGTGAACACAGATCAAATTTCAGTCTGAAACTGGGGTTAATAAAATTAAAGCTGTGTAAAGACTGCCTTTGATAAATGAACAAGGATGATTTAATTCACACACAAAATAACTGCACAAACTCAGATTTATACAATCAAAATGTCCAAAGATGTTCCAAAAACAAACCAGTGCTCCATCCATCTGGGTATGTACGGTACTTTAAGTTCACATACTCATTTTTAGGCTACTCCAAAACCCTTTTCTATAAAGGGACATGACTTGCAAAATGTCCAGAGATGTTTGCCTCTGTTGACAACTCACTTTACACAGTCTCTTACATCTTGTTTTTTGCATGAGTGAATTAACCAACTCCCTTTACTATCCGACTTTTGTGCAATAATGCTTCGACTTTAGAACCACTGAAGTTAAAACACTTAATATGTGTTCTAACTTAATATGAGGCTAACATTCATCTAAAATACTGAGAGCATGGACTGTGTGTTAAAAGTCATATAGCAATACAGGAGATATAGAACATACAAGTGGCTTTTTGGAAATTGGGATGCTACCATTCTATGACTCAGTGATAAGGCAGGTGGCACATGGGACAGCTTTGGGGAAATCATCTTCCTTTAGCATAAGGCTGTTTGGAAGTATATATTGCTGTGAAAGTAAAGGGCGCAAGAGAGAAATGAAAGACTGGGAAGACCAGGCTTTCAATATGTTAGTCGCATGGGGAGCAAATGAATTGTTAAGAGAGTTCACTTTTAAATGACCTGGGGACAATAACAATGGCTCTCTCCTTTAGCTCACTTCTATATAAGTTGAGACACAAACAAAGGGCGCTTCAGTTCCTTCCTCTCCAGAGAAGCAAAACAAAGGCAGACTGGTGGTGGCGGCATGCACATTGGGTGGGCAAGTTAAAGAGCATTTTGCCTTTGCATGAGCAGTTGAGGGACAGAGGAAGTAGAAAAACCCGGGGATAGGTCAGGGGTCCTCAAAGTGGGCAGTACCACCCCCTGGGGGGCAGTGAGATTACACAGTGGGGTGCTATGAGGCAAGGGGGTGCTAGAGGTGTAAATGACTATCAGACCTTGAAAAGCTGGTATCACTGGATCAATCAATTTTGCTGAATTAAAGTAAATAGTTTTAATTGGGTTTTGAATTAAATATGCAACTAATCATTGCCGTTTTGAATTTTATTGTGTTATTTTCTTCCTTAGTGGTTAACATAAACTGTTATGTTCAATCAATCAATCAATCAACCAACCTTTATGGGCATATAGAGAAGACTGGAATATATTAATCGAAACATAAAATTGGCATCTGTTCACAGGAGGAGATGCTTTAAGATAAAACTACACAGGCCTAGTAAGGTTAAAAAGTACCACTCAGGTCTTATGACGACGTAGTTTCATGGCAGGGGTAGGCAAACTAAGGTCCAGGGGCCGGATCCGGCCCAATCGCCTTCTAAATCCAGCCTGCGGATGGTCTGGGAATCAGCATGTTTTTACATGAGTAGAATGTGTCCTTTTATTTAAAATGCATCTCTGGGTTATTTGTGGGGCCTGCTTGGTGTTTTTACATGAACAGAATGTGTGCATTTATTTAAAATGCATCTCTGGGTTATTTGTGGGGCATAGGAATTCGTTCAATTTTTTTCCCCTTCAAAATGCAGTCCGCCCTGCCCGCCTCCCACAACGTCTGAGGGACAGTGGACCGGCCCCCTGCTGAAAAAGTTTGCTGACCCCTGTTTCATGGCGTTGCTCAGATATTCTGCTACTTCCTCCATACGATCATGCCAGCAGCTATTCAAAAAAAAAGAAAACCCTGTAGGAGTCAGAACAATTTAACCTCTACTTCAGCAGGGGGCTCAAATATTTGTGGCCGATTACTGCATAAAAGGGACATTAGAACAAGACATGTGCAATGGTCTTGACCCATCCTACACTGCAAGGACAATACGTCTCTGAATATGGAATTTAGTGTTATGCCGTGTGTTATACTAAATAATCTTTTTATAGGGTAGGGGCACTGGGGATGAGTTTATGGAAATGGGGGGGGGGTGCGGTGGTGGAGGCCCTAAAATCCTTGGGAACCACTAGGCTACAGGCAGTGTTGGGGGGCACATGAAATGATTGGACTGAACTCCTGGGATACCAATTATTCCTTCCTCAGTCTAAATTCCTCCTCAAACAAAAAGGGTATGATCAACCATATTATCGTGTGTTACAACAATTTTGCTCTCAGGTTTTTGCCGTTCCTTTAAGTCCCATGACTCATTTCCCTCCAAAGAATGGCAGGTAGCCAACAAGCACGTTCTGCTCCAGCTCTGAAATTCTATCAGTGGACACCTGCAGTTTAAAAGCAGCTAACATAAGTGGTGCTCGACTCCAAGAAAAAGCATATGATAAATCATGAAGCCAGAAACAGCAATAATACAAAATGCTTTCATAAAAAAGGCAATCAAGAGTATTACACTGATCTTCCTTCATGTTAGCTTAAAAAATTAGCCTGTAGCATTTTTAGCCACATTCCTGAGGCAAAAGGCAATGAATGGCCTTTGAGAAATCACCATGAGAAACAAATCCCTCTATAATCTCACAAAAAATTTCCTAACAAAATAAAGACTGTTTCCTTTCTTCTCTCAAAAGCTTGCCTAGAAAGAATGATTACAGGCACATTTTAAAACTAGAAATAGGCAAGGAGGGCAAGGGAGAGGGTGGTGGAGAAATGATCCTAGAAGGCACAGAATGGCCTGCAAACCAAGTCAATACAGCCCACCAGAAACTCAGTAAACCCACCCCACCCTGTCTCGGTAGGCTACCAAGGCTGTCTGTCAAATACCTGTCAGAGACATTCTGCTGCAGAAAGACCTGGATTCAGGTTGGTGGGCTGTGAAGGCCTGCAGGAAGGAAACATCACGCTTGCTAGAATCTAATTCAACCCATGCATTCAAGATAGCTGCCTCCAGCTTCTGCTTTCCATTTTCACAACAGCGGAAGGCCCAGCTAGTTATGTAAACTAGAAATGCTTCATAATTATATTTCTGCTTTCTGACCTGACCTGAAGAAAAAAACATGCTTGCACAGCACTCTGCAACAAATTATTGGGAGACAACAAACCTTTCTTTTAAGGTGGGGAAATAAGATGGAAATAAGTGAAAATCAGATTGGCTAAGAGACTGACATCAATATCAAAAGATTGGCCAGTGGACCAGGAACATTTTGGAAAAAAATTCACAGACTGTCCTGATTAGCAAAACAATAATGCTTTTAAGCATTCTGAACAAGTGAAGCAGATAATTACTGTATTTGGGCAGAGTTTTGATTAGCCAGAATAGTTAGCCGGCAGACCAATGCTTGGCAGAGCCTCAGTTTTGCACAAAAGACAATTCCCAATTCATTACAGGACAGCAGCTTCTGAGTCTCTATTTGGCACCTGTCAGACCAGTGATACCAAATAAGCCTTCGTTCTCTCCCAGTGGAAAAAAGGGTTGCAGAAAGATGGATGCAAGAAATTTGGATGTGTCATTGATAAGATACAAGCTTGCTGGCTTTCCACAGTAGTTATATCAACTGGGAAATTCCACTTGGACAGGCTGAAGTCATAATCCTTATCCATGAAGCTGAGATAAAGAAAGCATTTCTAGCAACACAACTTACCAATGAAACTGAGTGAATAGCTGGTTCACACATTTCCCTCATAACAAGGGAGTGCAAAGATTCAAACTCAATATAGGAAGAATGGAACTAACATGGGGTGGATGTGGAAGTCAGGATAGGGGGGAAAGGCTGTGAATCCCTCTAATTAATTTATAAAGTTTGTTCATGGCTTATCCGTAAAAAAAAGAAGTTACGTACATACATGAAATGATAGATAGCACATCTAATATCACTTTGATGTGCTGAGAGTGATTTACCAGCTGGCATTGGGCACAGAAGAAGTGTTACATGCCTCCACTTCCTCCTCACTACACTCTCATTCTCATTCTCACTCTCTGCTCTTCCCCTTTGGGCTTTGACAAGAAGCACCTGGGAATCACTAAATACTTGCAAGCACCATGAAGCCTCAAGCAGCAAGGCTGTGCAGAAGACAAATGACGAGAAGCTCAAGTCTCTCACAGAGGGCAATGTGGGATATTGTGGAGGTACTGTGGCATGATGGAAACTTACAATATTCAATAACCATCAACAGTAGTCCAACAGAAAGATTCAGAACAAAATAAAAAAATTCCTTCCAGTAGCACCTTAAAGACCAACTAAGTTAGTTCTTGGTATGAGCTGTCATGTGCATGCACACTTCTTCAGATACACAGATGTATCTGAAGAAGTGTGCATGCACACGAAAGCTCATACCAAGAACTAACTTAGTTGGTCTTTAAGGTGCTACTGGAAGGAATTTTTTTATTTTGTTTTGACTATGGCAGACCAACACGGCTACCTATCTGTAACTAGAAAGATTCAGGGCATTCCTGGTCAAGACAAAGTCATTCAGGGGTGGGGGATTGTTGTTTATTAAACTCACCATCACCATCTATTTTCATTATATGCACAGCACACTGCATCTATACCACAATTCATGTAAAGTGGTAACTTGGTTCTCAACCTTAATCCGTTGTGGGAGTCTATTTGACTCCCACAACCGCTTGAAAACCAGGGTTCAGCTTCTGATTGGCTGCAGGAGCTTCCTGCACTCAAGCGGAAGCCGCGTTGGACATTCGGCTTCTAAAAAACATTCGCAAACTGGAACACTTACTTCCAGATTTGCAGAATTCGGGAGCTGATTTGTTCGACAATTAAGCTGTTCAGGAACCGAGGTACCATTGTGTATATATATGTATATAAAGTGGTACCTCGATTTACGAACGTAATCTGTTCTAGAAGTCCATGCTTAAACCGAAATTGTTCTTAAACCAAGGCGTGCTTTCCCTAATGAGGCCTCCCACCGCCGGTGCCCTTCCACCATTCGGATTCCATTCTTAGACCGAAGTAAAGTTGACAAACTGGGACACTACTTCCAGTTTTGCAGAGTTCATAAACTGAATAATTCGTAAACAGGGCTGTTCTTAAACTGAGGTACCACTGTACACACACGTACACACACACACACACAAACAAAAGTGCAGAGGGTGTTTAGTTCATTTTTCCTGAACTGATGCCTTCCATATGTTTTGGATTATTTTTTTTTTTAATTTTTATTAAGTTTTGCATAAGTATATTTCACAAACATACAAAAGACAAAAGTAAATAAAACAAACATAAAAAAGAAAAAAGACATACAATACATACTACCCAAACAACACAACTTAACATTAATTTTACAACAACATTGATCGACTTCCCTTTATCTCGATTTCGGATAATGTTATCTTAGTTGTCTATCTGCTGTATCTATTCCAAAATGACATTTGTAACGTAGTAAGCGTTATTTCATGCCTACTGTGATTTTTTTTTTTTTGATACATATATATTTCTGATTAACATTTTGATGTACCCCTTATCTCTATTTCCATATATGTTCTAAATTTATCCCATTCATTACTAAATTTTGTACGTTTTTGATTTCTTATTTTTTGTGTCAATTTTGCCAATTCTAAATAATCCAATAATTTAAATTGCCACTCCTTTAATGTTGGGATTTTTGGTGTTTTCCAGCACTGTGCTATGAGGGTTCTAGCGGCAGCTGTTGCGTATTGGAAAAAGGTCCTATCTTCTTCTTTGATATCCTTGCCAATTATCCCCAGCAGGAAGGCTTCAGGCTTTTTGACAAACGTATATTTGAGAATTTTTTTAAATTCATTATAAATAGATTCCCAAAATTTTTTGAGAATCTCGCACGTCCACCACATGTGGAAGAATTCGCCCTCCTTGTTCTTGCATTTCCAACACAATTTATCACCTGTTCTATAAATTTTATGTAATTTTATCGGCGTTATGTACCATCTGTACATCATCTTGTACATGTTTTCTTTGAGTGTCGTGCATGCTGAATAATTCATATCTTTGCGCCATAAAGCTTCCCATTTATCAAATTCTATGTTATACCCTAGATCTACCGCCCACTTCACCATCACCTCCTTTACTTCCTCGTCCTTGGTGTCCCACTCAAGCAACTGGTTGTACATTTTTGATAGTAATTTTGTTTTACTTTCTATTATTTCAATCTGGAATCTGGATTTTTTCTCACTTATTCCAATCTTTTTGTCTTCCGTCCATATTGAATTTATTTGATGATATTGAATCCAACCAGTCAACTTATTTTTTATTTCTTCATATGGTCTAATCCTCCACCCGGATTCTGTTTTGGTTAGTAGGTCCTCATATGTCCACCGTTCCCCCTCAAGATTTGATTTTTTAATTGTTAAAATATCAATTGGTGATAGCCACCAGGGTGTTTTCTGCTCCAGCAATTTTTTATTCCTTTCCCAGACTTCCAGTAGTGGCCCTCTGAAGATATGGTTAGAAAAACCTTTATGGACCCTTCCCTTGTCTCGCCATAGATAGGCATGCCATCCAAATCTTAAATTGAACCCCTCTAGGTCTAACAACTCTTTATTTTTGATAACGATCCAATCTTTTACCCAACAAAGGCATGCGGCCTCATAATATAACCATATGTTTTGGATTATAAAAGCCACCATCCCTGACCACTGGCTAAGACCAGTGTTGGAAACTCAGTTATATAAGCTAATTGCCAAATGCCACCTTAAACTTAGGTTATGGTCACCACAATGGAATGTCTAGGCGCCACCCCCCCCCCAATTGATGATGATGATGATTTTCATTTCTATACTATATATTTTAAAGAAAAAACTCAAAGTGGTTTACAACAAATACAACAACCCAGAATAAAACAAATTCAAGCTTCAAAGAAATCAAGGGGTCAGCATGGAACTCTTGGGTAGGAATTTCTACCAACTTTGTGCACCAACCCAAAAAAGCCTTTCTGTGTGTTCCTATCAGCCATGCCCCAGATGGGGGCAGGACACATACATGTAAAAGGGCCTCTTCTGATTACTTTAAAGTCCACGTATGATCAGAAGATGCTCAGCCCAAAATGTTATGCTTGTAGGTTTGTGCTGTTAAGTAGAGGTGGCACTCAGGGTCAAATACCTTGCACTGGGGCATGTCTCTGGTTTGTCTCCATCGAATCCCAATGTTCACTTTAACTGTGGTGGTGACTGTTGCTAGTGCAGCACCATGCTGTACACCGAGCAAGCTCTCTCTCTCAAGCGCGCGCGCGCGCTCTCTCTCTCTCTCTCTCTCTCTCTCTCACACACACACACACACAGCGCTGGCATTCACAATACCAACAGTTTTAGGTAAAGGTAAAGAGACCCCTAACCATTAGGTCCAGTCGTGGCTGACTCTGGGGTTGCGGTGCTCATCTCGCTTTATTGGCCGAGGGAGCCTGCGTACAGCTTCTGAGTCATGTGGCCAGCATGACTAAGCCGCTTCTGGCGAAGCAGAGCAGCGCACGAAAACGCCGTTTACCTTCCCACTGGGGCGGTACCTATTTATCTACTTGCACTTTGATGTGCTTTCGAACTGCTAGGTTGGCAGGAGCAGGGACCGAGCAACAGGAGCTCACCCCGTCGTGGGGATTTGAACCGCCGACCTTCTGATCGGCAAGTCCTAGGCTCTATGATTTAACCCACAGCGCCACCTGCGTCCCTTACCAACAGTTCAAGCCTATCCAAATCATGCTTTCTGAAAATAGCTGTGCTTGAGCAATGCCCTGCCTTCAGTTTGTGACAGCAAAAATATGTCCATTCAGAATGAAAATGCATGTTTTAAATTTCAATTCCTGCTCTAATTGTTACATGATCTCCTGAAAAGTGAAAGGAATTGTTCTTGCTTGGTGTTCATACGTACTGCCACTTTTTTGTCTGGATCACAAAAAATAACGAAGTGGGTGGGGGGAGTTTAAGCAGCTGTTTTCTCCTGAACAAAGCACTTCAATTAGCCTCTCAAGCCAAGCAATAAAGATACAAAAGACACCAAATCTCCAAAACTGAAAGCTTTATTCTGAACTACATTTTCCTCATCAGAAACAGACACTCCACTTTAGTCTGTTCAAAGCATTTCACATACATTATCTTGTAAACTTTGATTCATATTATTGCCCCCAAGATGCAGATTAGATAGCTAATACTAGATATCGACAAGCTGGAAGGTGTGCAGAGGATGACAAGCAAGGTAGTCAACGGACTGGGAACCAAGTCTTAGGAGGAATGGTTGAGGGAGCTGGGCATGTTTATCCTGGAAGAGAGGAGACTGAGGAGAGATATGATAGCCCTTTTCAGATATCTAAAGGGTTGCTACACAGAAGATCGGGCAACCTCTGGAGGGTAGGGCTCAAACTAATGGTTTCAAGCTATAAGAAAGAAGACACCAACTAACATCAGCAAGAACTATCTGACAGTAAGAGCTGTTTGACAGTGAAACAGACTCTCTCAGAAGGGCTGGACTCCCTTCATTGGAGGCTTTTAAGCAATTGTTGGGTGGCCATCTGTCATGGGTGCTTTAGTTGAGGGTTGGACTAGATGACCCTTGGGGTCCCTTCCAACTTTACAATTCTATGATTCTATGACAGTGCAGTTTTTGCCTAAGGCCATTTAGTCAGTTCATGGCCATGACAAGTTTCAAATCAAGCCAGACACTATGCAACCCCACCCCTATTAACAATGCACATGAAACAGTTTTAAGATTAGTCTGGATTTATTTCTCTCAGGACACAGAAATACACTGACACTTCTAACTTCTTGATAATTTGGATTTTCATAACTTGAAGAGGGGAGAAACTTCAAGTTATGAAAATTCAAATTTTCAAGTGGTAATATTTTCAAGACCAAAACTTCAGCATATAACCTATATAGATACTCTAGCTGAACTTCTCATACATTAGCTACAACTTTCAGCCAGTTAATGACTATCTTACCTCAAGATACCAGGGCAGATAGCAGAGTCTCTGTGGAATAGTTTCGCCTGCTTCCTACGAGCAGCTGCCAGCTGTAGCAATCATACTAGCACCACAAGCATTATGCAGAAGGATTTATATTCCATATATTGTATAACTGTACTTTATCCTATCAGAGTAAGCGCTTATACATTACACAACTGTTAAAAAATACCAAGACACACCACATGGTCACACGGTGTTACTACATGCCTCTGACATAACTAGAAACCTTGAGTAAATATTACAGTAGCAATCCCTTTAAACAGTACTTGGCTTCTGCAAACCAAGCTCAAAAAGGAAAATGCAGACTGCATCTGTAATCATCAGTTGTTCTACATATTGTGCAGTATGTATGCAAAGCCCCTTGAAGGTGTGAAACCAAGTCCTTCAAAATCTGGATGCCCAGTTCTGAAAAACTACTGTCACACTGGCAAATTATTCTGGTTCACCCACTTCTATTATCAGTTACAGATATGTAGAGCAATCCATGAAGTTTACTGTTGAAAATATAGGTCATGAGAAAAAAATTAGTCATCAAGTTCCATAAGACATCGTTCTAACAATCTATCATGATATTGCAAAAAACATGTGGCGCAATTTGGCCACAACAAAAGCGTAAGCACCGACTTTTGCAATTATGCCTCATCTACCATAAGCTGGGATGCAATTTTCTGCCACAGTGGCAAAAGTTTGCTCAAGTTACAAGCTGTGCTAAAGGATGTGCTCCAAAGTGCTGTTAGAGAAAGGTAAAGTCACAGATGTGGGGAAACCTTTGCATGCACCCAACTGTTTCCCTACTCAATTCTCTATTATTATTATTATTATTATTATTATTATTATTATTATTATTATACCACCCTTCATAACATCTCAGGGCAGTTCACAGAATAAAAGAGAACATAAAAACAAGTAAATAAGTAAAACAAAACAACAAATCAATAATCCCGCTTCCCACAGACACATTTAAAAGGCTGTAGAATATTTATCAGCAAGTAACTTAATAACTAATCTCATTTAGTAACGTATAATAACTATATATTTATGTAAAAAATATAAATATAAAATAAAGTTATTAGATAAGATTACTGTAGACAACTGGAAAATTGTGTGCAGTTCTGGTTGCCCCACCTATGGAAAAGGGTATTGTATTGTTGGGAAAGGTTAACCACAAAGATCAAAGTTTGGGACTTTTTAGTTTAGAGAAAAGGTGTCTAAGAGGTGACATCATAAAAGCTTTAAAAATTATGCTGCATGACATGGAGAAAGTAAATAGAGAAAAGCTGTTTTTCCCACTAGAATTCATGGACCTCCAATGTAGATGAATATTGGAAGATTCAATACTGTTAAAAGAAAATACTTCTTCATACAACGCACCTTTATACTATGGCACTTGCTCCCACAAGAGGCAGGGATGGCCATCAACTTGGATGCCTTTAAAAGAGCATTGGACAGATTAATGGGAGAACAAGGCTATCTATGGCTACTAATTTTCTGGGTGGATCAGACAAAGTCGTTCTCTCCAATATTATCATACAAGTCATTGAGTTTGCATTTGGTCTTCTCAGTAAGGTAAAGGGACCCCTGACCCTTAGGTCCAGTCGTGGACAACTCTGGGGATGCAGCTCTCATCTCGCTTTACTGGCCAAGGGAGCCGGCGTACAGTTTCTGGGTCATGTGGCCAGCAAGACTAAGCCGCTTCTGGGGAACCAGAGCAGCGCACAGAAATCACCATTTACCTTCCTGCCAGAGTGGTACCTATTTATCTACTTGCACTGCGTGCTTTCGAACTGCTAGGTTGGCAGGAGCAGGGACCGAGCAAAGGGAGCTCGCCCCATCGCGGGGATTTGAACCGCCGACCTTCCAATCGGCAAGCCCTAGGCTCTGTGGTTCAACCCACAGTGCCACCCACGTCCCTGGTCTTCTCAGTAGTGGTGGTTAAATATGGGACTTCCGGGTTGGCGCCATCGCCGAATGGCGGACTCCCTCCGAGCTCCGGAGGGAGCCTGCTCGGCAGGGGCTGGGTCCTGCCGCGCCGGCGACACGGGGACCCTTAAAAACCATGGGCGCTGAAACCCATGGACATGGTGACTCGGCTGGCACCTTTTGAGCCCCCCCCGACCCGCGAAGGAGCCTTTTTAAAGGCTGCGGAACGGGTGACGGGGGGGGGTGGTGCTTTGAGTCCTCCGCTTCCCCTGCCGAGCGAAGCCGCATGCCATTCGACGGAGAGCGCTGACTTCTTCTATTGGAAATTTGGACTTAAAAGCATAACCCGTGAGTAATCGGAACTTGAATTAAAAAAAGGCGAGAAATTTTTAAAGAATTTGGAACGAGCGGGGGAGGCGTAAAAAGGAAGTCAGCCCCCCACCTGTTGTAGAGGAGCTAAAGTAAAGGACTTAACATCTAAGATTGAGCGCAACCCTATTTTGATAAAGTTATGAAATTTCGCGATGGAAAATTATAAGACTGAGCTGGAGGAGAAAAGTGGAATTTAATCAAAAAGCAACCCCCCCCCCCCGGAACCTGGGAGCGCTTTAGTTAGAGCGCCGGGAGAAGACAAGGAGAGGTTTTGACAGCTGTCAAAGAGCTGTCAAAGCAGAAGAACAAAAATGAGAACTTTGTTACGAGGACTTTGCCGGTTATATTTGTTACAAATTGGATACAAAATGTTTAAAACAAGGAATATTAAGTTACTTTGACTGGTGGACGTGATCTGGAAGGGAACTGAGTTATTACAATCCACCCAGAGGAGCCGAGGGATATTACAAGTTGTTGGCATCGAATTTGACTGAACTTTTTATCTCCTGGGAAACTGCAGAAATGGAACACTATTTTGGCTACAGAGGTTTCCACACTAAAGTAGACAATAGACTTATCTATTGAAGAATGGAAGGGACTTGGCATTATGTTTCGTTCCTGAATAACAGAGCCTCTGCAGTGGAATTTAGAAGCTTTTGGAATTAGAACATTTGTGCAGGAAAACAGGAAAAGAAAGAGGAGAGAGATTAACAAGAACAACAAGAATAATAAGAATTGGACAAAGTTGGAAGTGGGAACATTTGGGACATCCAGATTTGAAAGGTTTAAGAAATAAAATTGGAGTTTTTACTCCCAAGTATATAAAAATCTGGATGGAAAAAATGGGCCTTTTTGAGATAGACTCCTTCCAAGATTGGACATTTAAAATTAAAGAAGACTGGTAAAGGACTATGGTTTAAATAAGTGTGGGAGCTCCAGGAAGACATCAGATGTTGATTAATATGGGGAACGCAACCAGGAAAAGGGGGAGGGAAATTTGGAATCCAAAGGGTGTAAAATTATATTATATTTTATTATATTTTAATCTACTATGTATATTAAAGGGGGGAACGCGTGGAAGGGAATAGGTCGATCTTAGGAGATGGGAAAATATTTTTAAATTGGGTTAATGATAATAAGGTTGAAATTTGGGATAATAAATTGCTGAATTTATTTGTAAGAATTGGAATATAAGAGGGGGAGGGGAGGGGAAGTCCTGGAAAGATGTTACAGAAAATAAGATTTTAAATTTGGATGTTTTGTTTTTTTATATTGTTATAATTGGAAACTTTTAATAAATATTATTTTAAAAAAAAAAGTAGTGGTGGTTAAATATGGAGAAGCAATGTATGAAGATAAATACGCTATGTGCAGAAGAAAAAGTAGCACATCAGATAATTCTGCTAGCCTTCCCATAATCCCTACTGGCCACTATGGCTATGTTCTGCCGCCACAGTCAGAGACAGAATGTTTTTGAAGTCCAGTTACTGGAAACTGCAGGAGCGGGCTTCCCATTGGCATCTGGGTGGCCACTGCGAGAACAGGATGCTGGACTAGGTGGGCCATTGGCTGGGTCCATCAGGCTCTTGGTTATGTTCTTAAGTGTATGGGGAAATACCAGGTTTTAGCTTTACTAAGTAACCTTGGGGAACCTTGTATCTTTTAGTGCAATCAGCCTGGTGTGAGGAAGATTGATACAAGCAGGCAGGCAAACATGGGGCTGACCCTCTCAACTCCTCGAAGGGACAAGATTTAAGTATTAGCTTTGCTTGAGATTCATTAATATAACAAATGGACAAAACACATGACTCTGTGCTGTGTGCCTGAGGGGTCTTTAAAAAGGGCTGATCGTGTAGCCTCTTGGCTTGTACAATTCCATTTGGTTATAATTTCATAAATAATCATTTATGGCATATAGTTCGGAAGCACTAATATGGTTTGTTGATAATTCAGAATTCAGGCTATTGTGGTAATGCACAGAATACAGTTTTCCCCTCACAAAACAACCACAACCTTAACTTGCAATTGCTCCCTAAAAAAATAAATGTTCAAACCCGGACATTTCAATGCAAAAAAATACAAATCAAGAGCGCCATCTAGCTTCCACTTGTGGTGGCCATTAAGCCACTGGAAGGCAGGCAGGCAAGTACACAGGCACACACACAACAACACACACACAAAGTGGCCATCAGAATTGAGAAGCAAACACACTTCCATCACTCACAGAAAGATCTGTTCTATTACTATTTTATTTTTTATTTTATTTTATTTTATTTATTAGACATATACTTCCTTGCATTGTAAGATCTCAGGGCGGATCACAAGATAAATATCTCACTCACTATTTGTATTTAGTATTTTAAAAAAATAAATATACTTTTTTAAAAACCAGAAGTATCTTTCCGGTACAAATATACTTTGTAAATATTAGTGCAAATACCCCACAAAAACACTCACAAATTCATTCTCACAAAGGACACGTGAGGAAGCAAACATCACTCTTCTTCTGACAAGTTTTCCAACACACACTACTGTATATATAACACCGTTCAATCATTTGATGTGTTTGGGGTATGAATGATATAAAGGTAAAAGAAATTAGGGTTTTTTAAAAAAAATGATTTGAGGATTTCACCTCTCACCAAAGGCAGGGCAGTTCCACAAAAAGTACAGGACAAAACTTACAGTTATATTGTTTCCGCAAAGAGAAAAACCTTTTTTTATAAAACTTCTTTTAGTGTGTTAGTTTACACAACTCTTACAGGATAAACTCACATAGAAGACAGTTAGCAATATGAAATCCAGAACACAAGGAGAAAGAATACACAACAAAAAAGTATTAACATTTTAAAGAAACTATTTAAAAATACAACCCTCAAACTACAGTCCTCTGCTCCAGTGATGTTAGCCACCTGAGAATCATAGCCATACTCTTAAAAAGGATGTGGGAGATTTTAGTCTTATTGTACACATATTTTAGTTCTTGAACAAAGTCCAGTGTTCATAATTCATTTTGATGGGTAAAATACACCAAGATAATTAGAGCTCATGTCTCCCCATAGCAATGTTTCCAGATGAATTTAATTCACTGTGGATTCTATATTCTCCTTGAGTGTGCAATTATACAGGACCTACACCATAATTAATGCAAATTACAAGCCATGCAGATTTAATTGCTGATTTCAGAAGAATGGCATCATTGTAAAGGATTTTCTTTCTAATGTTAGGAAAGATATGAATATGCAAATAATCAGCATTTCAGAGCTTGCTCCTTCTGCCCCCAAACACCCAAAAATAATATCCACTCACCACAAATTTGGGACTATATAAACATGATTTGCATTGGATTTAGTACAGCACTGCAAGTGATATATAAGCACACAAATAGTGCTCACATCAGCTCATTGCCATGTACTTACAGGGCATCTTGAGAACCTGGCCAGAACATGGGAAAGAAACTACTGTAATGGTAAGGCAGGTCTACTGGAAAGGAATACATTTTCCTTTCCATGTTTCTTTTTTTTATACCTTTGTTACATTGCCTGTATATCCTACCTTTCCTCTAAGGACCTCAAAGTAGCACATGTGGTCCGCCCCCCCCCCCCCATTTCATCCTCATAGCAGCCATACAAGGTAGCTGATGCTGAGTGATAGTATCTCTGGACCAGTCAAGTTTTAAGGCTGAGGGAGTATTTGAAGTCAGGGCTCCCCAGTCCAAGTCCAACACCCTAACCACTACACAATACTACTAGTTCTCTCCTTAATAATTAAAAATACTGGTCACAATGCTCAGGTAAGACATTTGATAAATCACCAACACCTCTCATTAATCTTAAAACAAGACCCCACCATATACATCATTTCAGTATGCAAAGACAGAGGTGATATTTCCTAACTTGAAAGTGCATTATTAAAATATAGAATTGTAGAGTTGGAAGGCACCCTGAGGGTCATCTAGTTCAACCCCCTGTAATGCAGGAATTGTTTCCTTATTTATTGATTTCCAACATTTTCTTCTTCTTTGGGCTAAGCAGCAGTGTTCTACGCATATGCACATGTACTGACATCCAATTTCACTGGTTTCTTCTAACACTTGACGCAGTGTTTGTATAGCCTTAAGCAGTCCCTTTTCAATGCCTCCAGCAGCTATGTTCAATGGTTTGGCTTAAGATGAAAAGCCACAATGCCAGAGCCCACAGCTCTAAAATGTGGATTTCCATCCTGGTCTTTTACAACAGGGCTTGTAGATAACCACTCCGCTGACCTTACCCAGGGCAGGCAAAGTGTTTCTACAAGATCAGATAGGAAAACTTTCCTCATGCCTTCCTCCACCCTTATAGACATCAATTAAACATAAAAGACTGGGGGCCCATCTTGTCTAGCATTTTGATTTCTGCAGTGGCCAGCCAGGTCCAATGGACTCCAATGGGAAGCCCACAAGGAGGACATAAGCACAGTAGCCTTCTCTCACTGCTGTTTCACAGCAACTGATATTCAAAGGTTGTCCTGGCGGGGGGATACAGCCATTATGACCAGTAGCTATTGATAGTCTTACCTTCCATGAATTTGTCTAATCCCTTTTAAATTGAACTAAGGTGACCACTATCATTAAGACAAATTTGTGTGGGCAAGTGGGCAAGTAAACATTTTGTGTAGGCAAATAACTTTTGTGGAATCATTTGCCAGGTTCTTCTGAACAACAACTCCACAGAACTATCCATCAAGAACAGGTTTACTGCTCTTCAGTGGTATAGCTAACCTGAATAGCAACTCCTTTCACACTGGCCTAGCATAGACAGTAGTAATTCCAAACCCATCCCTTCTTGCTGTTATGCACTGGCTTCACCACAAATCTGTGCATTAGGCCAGAATTACATGTTGCATCTGAACACGGGGGCTGTGTTTTAATATCAGTTAATAAACCAGGAAAATGAGCCAGGGAAGGAGAACTCAGCTTCAACGTTTATTTATGATTTCATAAACTGTGGCTCAGGAAGGCTCAAACAATAATCCAAACTGGACCATGGATGGTGCATGTTTTAATTTCTTCTGCAGAGTGAATGTCTGGATTTGTTCACTAAAGTTGTATGGTTTGTTTTTTTAAAAAACAAACAAACAACGTCAGGGTGATACAGGGTGGAAATATTCCACTGTTATATTTTTCATGGAAAGTTTTCATAAAAAAGAATGAAAAAGAAGCTATCTTGTTTGGAGGTTCTAGCAGGGGAGCGCAGCTATCATATACCCTTGACCGAAGAACAGTACACTCCTTCTATCTGGGATGGTCGTCCTCTTCCACCGAGCGTGCAGCTTCGGGAGGGACGCACATGGAGCGGTGAGGGAGGAAGGGGACACCCGCCTAGCCAGCCAGATCAGCCGAATCAACCCTGGCGATCAATGGGGTGACAGATGTCGCAGCCAGATCGCCCTCACTGGGAAAATCAGATATACTAAAGATCAAAAGTTCATCGAAGACTGGGGGAAATTTGTGGATTATCTGAAAAATATATGTGGCGTGAATACAACGCTAGTGGGATTTAAAGAGGCACTGTAAAAAAAAGAAAACAAGTATTGTTTATTAGAAATAATGGGAGTAAGGAGGAAAAATGGCAATACGAAAAAAGGGAATGTGTATTAAAGGTATAACCATGGAGGATTGTCAGAGACGCTGAAGGAAGTCAAAAAATAACTAAGATTTGTTGTAGGCGGGTTGAAACGAAAAATTGGATGGAATTTTATAAAATGTATAACAATAAAAATTATTATAAAAAAAGAAGAAAAAGAAGCTATCTTAATATTTCTGGATGCTGAGAAGGTGTTCGACAATGTCCCTTGGGTATTTATGAAGAGAATTATGGAAATTATGGACTTTGGGACAGCATTTATCAAAGGGATTGAAGGGTATATGGAACAAAGGGTGAAAATGTTAATCAATGGAACAATGACAGAGAGCTGCAGTATTGTTTTAAAGATATCTTCAATATGTTTTCATTGCTTTGTTGCTTTATCCCTTGTTGTTTGCTACCCGGAGCTCCTCTGAGTATATAAAAGTATTAATCGAACAAGGAAACATCTGTTCCAATTTATATAGCACTTTGCACACCCGAAAGTGTTTCATGTGAATTATATTGCTTTAATCCTTACAATAACCTTGTAATGTAGGTTAAATTTATATGCCCTATTATAGATGGGGAGGGGCTGAGGCTGAAAAGCATGGCCTGTCAAATGCCGCCTGTGAGCTCACAACTGTGAGATTCGAGCAAGTCTCCTGACCGTTCTTGTAGTCCTCCACTTAAACTAATTGCCCCTCAGGAAAGGGATGTCTGAAATTCGCCCAGACACCCCATTGTTTCTGTTCAATAAATTATACAGGCTCATAAGATTCTTCATAGCCTGGAGACATTACTTCGTCATACAAGAAATGAGTAATTTGGAATGTGATCTGTGAAACTGTCATTTACAATACTAGCTTTTCATGAAAAATGCAACTGATGAAGTTGTTTGTTCTACAGGAAAGCTTATGCCATAACCAGGACATCTCGTAAAACGGGAATGTGTCTCTCCCTACCCCGCCCCGCCCCGCCCTCACTTTCACTGCCAGCACAATGCCCCCTCACAGCGTACTTGGCAAAAGCCAGGGTACTCTGCCCTGGGGCAGAGAAGATGAGCTGCAATGCCATACGCTGGAACATCTCCCTCCCACTGGCGAGGTGTGTGTGTGTTCTGGCTGCAGAAGCAGTGGGGCAAGCAGGGTGCTGCCTCTTGTGCTTTCGCTGCCCGGTGCTCTATCCTCCTTTTAAAGACACCTTTAAAAGGTGATTAGACCCAACTCCGCAAGTGGCAGAAAAAAACTACATTCATTTATCTTCTTACATAGAAAGCCAAGAATAAATTCCAAATTCCTGCATTTCCCCACCTCAGAAGGAGGATGGAGAATTCCCAATATTCATTTTATAAGATGAAACGAAAGAATGGGTGCACATAGAATTAGATATAATCAGAAACACCCTCACCTCAATGTACTCATTTCTAAACCCTCACAACACAAAACAGATTCACACAGACCATGCTTAAAGCATGGAAGGAAAAAATAGGAATACTGTCCCAGCCCTGTCCCCCTCTAATCCCCCAGTTTACCACCCACTGTTCTACCATGCATCCCAAAGCTTTCAAATAAAGCTTTGGCAAGCCAAAGGTCTACACCACCTACAAAATGGCAACCCCACGCTGATACAAGGAACACAAGACAAAGTAGGGAACACCCAAATACCCTGACTAACCCAACAACTACATGCCTTCTTAAACAACCCAGCAACAAGGCAACTGCCACTAGGCCCTTGACTAACTTTGAAAAACTCCTACTATCAACAAAGGGACACAGCAAAGGGACGGTATCAGCAATATACAAAGCACGACTCCAGGACACTACACTCCTTACTACAATGGGAACATGACACAATATACAAAATAAACTCAACCCAGTGGTCAAAACTGTGGACTAAATTGCCCTTCAAATCCCTCTCAGCCAAGAAGAGGGAACCTCATTTTGAAACTAATTTACAGGTGGTACCTAATACCACAGAAACTGGCAATGATACACCCAGGATCTTCATCTAGGTGTTGGAGAAGCTGCACCACCATAGGTACATACCTCCATATGTGGTGCAATTGCCCCCAAATTCAATCCTTTTGGATAGCAGTCTTACAATAAATCTGCAACTCCAGAACCGGCTCTACAAAATATCTTCCAAGACAACAATGCACACTCCCATGATAAATAACTCATAAGCCACTTACTCTCAGAAGTTAGGAGTGTCATAACCAAACACTGGAGGGACCTATCATGAGTGAACATGGACCACTGGTACCAAACTGTATGGGAAACCGTCATACTCGAAAAGCTACCGGTAACTAATAAACTGAAATTAGCATGGGGAAAACAAAGAACGCTTTCACCCGGTGTGGTTCCTCTTTATTGCATATATAGGCCAACAAGATAAAGACCAACCTCCCCTGACAGCATGTGAATTGATATGGCTGGTTTAACCCAGCACACTGCAACCAATCAAATACAACCAGCCATGTCCTGGGCCCTCTGGCCTCTCACTTCACCAGCAAAAATAAGATACGTACCCACGTGATGCTGACACAAAAGCTCTGCTCATATACTATGCCAAAGAATGAAAGTTTACTGTGTGTCCCCCACTCTATTTCCTCCCCTCTCTCTCACCACTTCACTTTCCCGCTACGCCATATTGCCTATAACAATAATGTCTCACATAACAGACCTGTATGAAGGACTAAACTATTATTAAACAGAGACGTGTTTTGTACCTTTGTTAGTCAAGAAAAACCTGTTAATAAAAACATATTCTTAAAAAGGAGATATAGGAGAATAGATGCTTAAATGACACCTCTGTGTTGCTGGGGAGCAGCAAATAAAGCCCTGCTTGTGGGCTTTCTCAATGGCTATGAATGATCCCTGTAAGAAGCAATATGCTAGACAAGATGGGAGTTCTGGCCTGAATCAGAAGAGCTCCGCTTATGCCCATTGCAATATAGAGTGACACAGCAAAACTGCTGGCATGTCATTTCTGTGTGCAGAGGTCAAGCTGAAAGGGAAGTTACTTTGATGAAGGGTGGAGAAAGGAAGCAAGTGCTTCAGGACAGAGCAGAGAGGAGAAGGGTTACCATGAATGCCTGGGGATATAGCAACCCTTCAAGAACTGCTCAAGAACGTGCTGGAAAGGACATACCCACCAGCAGTCAATAGCAGACTACATCTTACAAGTCTATCAGGACTGCTCCTTACATTAGGCACTAGCAATTCTGGGTTTCTTGTTAAGTGAATGAGGGCAAGGAGCTATGTATATATGACAATAATAATTAATTTTATTATTTATATCCCGCCCATCTGGCTGGGTTTCCCAGCTATGTGCTCATCACATACCAGGGATCAGCAAACTTTTTCAGCAGGGGGCCGGTCCACTGTCCATCAGACCTTGTGGGGGGCCAGACTATATTTTGGGGGGAGATGAATGAATTCCTATGCTCCACAAATAACCCAGAGATGCATTTTAAATAAAAGGACACATTCTACTCATGTAAAAACACGCTGATTCCCGGACTGTCTGCAGGCCGGATTTAGAAGGCGATTGGGCCAGATCCAGGCCCCGGGCCTTAGTTTGCCTACCCATGACATAATCACATGTTCTTTTCTATGTGCACATCTTAAATATTTGTGAAGCAGGCTTCAGGGCTCCACTGGACATTCAGTAGCAAACAGAAATAAAAAGGAGGGGGCAGGGTGCTTTTCTGGGGGAGAAATGGCAGTCAGTGGCTGTTTAACTCAAATCTGCAAGGTTGGGCTTTCAGGTTGACTAGAGGAAAGGGCAGCGCAGGGGAAGGGCGTCCTCCTTCCTGCCCTTCCCTGCAAACCTGCCTCACCAATGGTCCCTTTGTTGCACCTTAAAAACAAAACACTGGATTGGGAATTCTTCATTTGCAACCACATGTCAAGTTTTAGCTTCAGGGTAATGCTGAACTTCATGCACTAGTACAAAAGGAGAGGGAAAAGAGAATCAGAATGTTTTGAGAGAATCCATTACAGGTTATGTCTTATTTGTGGATATTCCAGACTAACTCTGATAACTCTGAAGGAGGAATGGCACCCAGGGGAGTATATTTCAGGTAGTGAATTGCAGGGTACTTTGAGTATTAAAGCTTAAAGACTTCCCATGCAGAGTCTCAAATCACACAAAAAGCTGGTCTTCTAGGCTCCAATCATGTGCTGTACCATAGCTCCACTTCCCTGTGACTGTGGGAGTGCAGTCCTGCTCAGCTCCTGTGCATGACCAGAGTCTACAGAGCTAAACGGAACCAGAAGAGTGGACATTTTTACAGCAAACAAGGTCATCTGTTTCATGCTGCAGGCAAAGATGAGATAGCTGGCTCTGTTGCCAAGATAAAAGGTTTGATCTCATCAAGAGAGATAATGCAAAGCCAAAAAACAGCACATTCCACGGAGCATGAGATAAATATGCCCTACTCCAGATATAAATCATACCATTGATAATAACCACTTAGTTTGTTTGTACTGCATGGCACATTCACAAAGAATGGTGCTTTCCAAAGTATTTCAGGATGGGTCTCTACCCCAAGAGGCATACAATGTATAATTTAACACAATGGAGTCAACTGAGGAAGGAGAAGGCAATGTCCAAATCGGAGCAATTTCCTAGCAAGGGAGATAGCATTTTATGGACAATTATAACTCCCCCCCCCCGCCCCAGAGTGGTGTTGTACCAGGTGACCATATGGCCGCCCAGCTCACCTACCTAAGTCTCTGTTACGCACACCAAGCCACCCCCTTCACCCATAATCAAATCAGACCTGACATTTAATAGCAACACCATCAGACCAGGAGGGTGGGGTTGGCTAACCAGTATCCTTAGATTCTGAAATACGGCAGACAGAGAGCAAGGGCTGTGATATAACTAGCCCTCCTCGTTGTCTCTGCATAACTTTGCCCAGCTTCAAACCTCATTCCCCTCCTCCGTCTCTGACCCAGACACATACAGTGGTACCTCTGGTTAAGAACTTAATTCGTTCCGGAGGTCCATTCTTAACCTCAAACTGTTCTTAACCTGAAGCACCACTTTAGCCAATGGGACCTCCTGCTGCCGCTGCGTGATTTCTGTTCTCATCCTGGAGCAAAGTTCTTAACCCGAGGTACTATTTCTGGGTTTGCGGAGTCTGTAACCTGAAGTGTCTGTAACCTGAGGTGCCACTGTACTGCTGTTAACCCACCTCTAATCATAATAGTAGAATGTAGAGAAATAAATAAAAGAGATCAATCCAACCATTCCAGTCAGAAACCACTCCATCTCTCACCTGGGGCACTCACTCAGGGGGCAATTTGCTTCAGTTATTTGCACTTAAGCCTACTCATATGGGAAGCGGGTGGTGCTGTGGTCTAAACCACAGAGCCTAGGGCTTGCCGATCAGAAGGTCGGCAGTTCAAATCCCTGTGACGGGGTGAGCTCCTGTTGCTCAGTCCCTGCTCCTGCCAACCTAGCAGTTTGAAAGCACGTCAAAAGTGCAAGTAGATAAATAGGTACCGCTCTGGCGGGAAGGTAAACAGCATTTCCGTGTGCTGCTCTGGTTCGCTAGAAGTGGCTTAGTCATGCTGGCCACATGACCCGGAAGCTGTCTGCGGACAAACGCGGGCTCCCTCGGCAGGAAAGCGAGATGAGCGCCGCAACCCCAGAGTCGTCCATGACTGGACTTAATGGTCAGGGGTACCTTTACCTTTACCTAAGCCTACTCATAATTACTATAGCAGGAAGTTCTAGGAAAGAACTGCTTGCTACAACTATGGATTGGATAAGAATGCTCCAAGTTGAATGCGGACATTGTTAATGCAATCACTGTGTTTGGAACAAAAGGATTATGAACAACTTTTGAATCCCACACACAGGTTAATGGCACCTCTTACCACATGTATGAACAGATATGAGAAACTGCTAAGAAAATTGAGAAAAAGGAGAAAAATTTAAAGCAGGGCAGGGCAAAACCTAACATTCAAGCAAGTTCAAGAGACTCCGGATTTGCAAGTGCCTATTAGAAACATTTAAAAGAACAAAACAAAAATCAGATTTCATTATTGATTTTGTTATGGTTCTAATAAAGCAATCTGCTGTGCAAGATAAATGTGAGCCTTGCCACAATCCTGGCAATTAGCTGACCAACTATATTAATCCTAACAGCAGGCATAACACTTCTGTCCCCCCATGTTCAAGGTGCAGTGTCAAAATGAAGTGCTATTTCACAGCTGCAAGGCCAACATAACTGTAAGTGAACTTGCTGGCACACTAGAAAATGGTTTTCAAGAATAGCCTTCACTCCACAACTAAATCCATCTTCCCCAACCAGGTGCCCTCCCATCAGTTTTTGCCAGCAAGCATAGCTGTATGGTGATGGAGTGCTAGGCACTGTAGTCTAAAATATCTAGAAGGTAGCAGGTTGGGGAAAGCTGAACTAAATCAACACAAAATTATTTTATTGGACCAAGTTTGCAGAAATGCAAGTCGCAATTTGTGACCACCTAATTATTATAATGAGCTATTACTTCCTTTAACCAATAAAACAAATGATAAGAAACAAAAACAACTGGAGACCCATGTTTGGGAAACCCAGAGTACCATCTCTGGCAATACATACATTTTTTTACCCAAACAAATGAGTGTTGTTGTTGTTTTACACTTGATCACTATAAAATATGTGCTACTACCACACTGAATATTCTTCACCAAAGGTAGTGTAAGAATCATGCCTCATGAGTTGTTTGGTAACACAGTTGTTAGCTCCCCAAAACAGAATACACAGCAGGCAAGGCAATCTGGTTCACAGGTTCAAAGTTTATAAATGTGGAGGTATCAAGCTTCAAGCAACATGGATCTCTTTTAGCAGGCAAGATGGCATTACTATTTTTCAATTATATTAAAATCGGGGACGTCAGAACTTAATTACAAATTCACTAATCAGTTACTTCTACATATGTATTTTGTTCTAACAGCAAAATTAGGGTAAACAGCTATGAATCTTTTTAATAAAATTTGTTACTGACATGAGGATTTAGAAAAAAGGCTAATAAATGATTAATAAATTTAAGCTTTGATCCTGTACCAGTTTGCCTGGAAGTAAGCCCCACTGAAATGAATGTGAATTCTTCTGACTACACTGCTAATGTTTTAGTAAACATGTCAAGTTTGTTATAAGAATTTCAGTGATGTACTCTGTCAGTGAATTAGAGTGGCCCAATTCTTAACTAATACTGAACCAAACCACCACTACACATGAATGTGCAAGCATGCAGGTGCTCAAGAGGTAAACTGGTAGCCACTTCCTTTCCCCCGATCCTCTTGCTAGCCACACTACCAGGAGCTAAGTCATGTTTGCCTTAGCATTACATCCCAACCCAGGCTCCAGAGAAACCAGGCTCACTCCACAGAAACCATGAGCTGCAGCCAAAGTTGTCCTTGGCTTACTGCTTCTGCTTTGCTTGCAGTGAGACAACTCATAACCCCGACCCATGCACCCAGGGGGTGGGTCAGAATCCAGACATAATGCATAGCCAACCTCTGGCTTAGCTTAAGGTAGTGCAGGAGGACCAGGAGAGGGAGTGGAGCACCAGAGAGGGAGCACTAGTTTTCCTCCAAGTAGTCACACATTAATGCATTCATGCCCAGCCATGGTTTGGCTTAGCGTGGCATGCAAACTATCCCAGTGCATCCTCTTATGTATAAAACACACCCTGTTTACTTGCACAGCGGCTCTTCTTCACATCACACTGTTAATATAAAGTTGCCCGGGGTGGTGGAGCATCCTACAAGGTAGCACTCTATTTGTGGAGCGCCCTTCCTCTATAAGTACATTCAGTGCTGACACCACATCATTTTTGGCAACAAGTAAAGACATATCTGTTCTCTTAGGCTTTTTAGGTGTTCAATGACTGGTTGTTTTAGTCTTTGCTGTTAAGCAGTTTGCAGTTATTTCGTTTGCCATTGTTTCTAACAATGTTTTGTTGGTTTCACTAACTTTTTTGTAATCACTACTTTATGTCGAACCCCACCCTGGTACTGTACTGATGAAGAAGGCTGGGTTATGAAAGCATTGAAAGAAAGAAATTTGTCTGATGCTTCCCACAGTTACAGGGAGAAGTTAGTTATCCCCCTCTTTGAGGAGACCCACCATCTGTAGTGCCTCCAACAGTGATTTTCTGTCCATTCAACAAATTACTAGCTGTCACAACAGTGTTCAGAAAAAAAAACAATTCCAACTATAATTAGTACAACAGATGCATTGTTCCAAGCCTTAAAAAGTTATTGAATGATCGGTGAAAGTCAGAGTAATTCAATATAAAAAAGCAAACAGGCAAAGAGCTATCTTCTAAAAATAAAATTATGGTGCCGACATTGTATATGATCATAACATTTACACTTAAAGCTAAATATACGTTTATTAATAGAGGGGGTTACAAATGAAGGACCTTTAACACAAGTTTCAAGCACCACATTGGGAGCCAGGCCAGCAGTTGTCTACACCAAGCTTAGCTGAAGCTTAACCAACAGAAATATGGTGCAAAAAGCCATTACGTAGCTGTAGCAAGTGGTTTAGAACCATGAGAGCCAATGTTGGCAGAAAGCACTCACTACCCAAAACCCATCTGACAGACCCACATAGCTGGGTTTCCACCAAATCTGAATGCCTTCTGAAGCTTCTTGTCCTTTCCACACTCAGTGTCCTTTCCATATCTCACATAACCTTAACAAAGCCTTTCCTGAACCATCCAAGCTTCTCCATTGCCACGACACTCCCCAACTCAATTTTGTTCCAATACCTGACTAGTCCCCATCATGATAATCTATTGTAGATTAGAAGCCTCCGAGCAGGAATAATTGTCACTTAGGCACTTTATACAACACCTGGCATATTAAATCAGCATTCAGAAGCAGTAAAGGTACTGATGAGGCCACAATCCACATGAACAATCAAAAACATGTCCCATAATCCTGTGAGAACTAACTAACATGCTGAAACAGAAAGAGTTACCTTCATACAGAGAGCTTCTTAAGAACATTTTTGGCAGATCCCACAGAAACCCTTACTAAGCATCCTCCACATAGTCTGATCCAGTGGGCTCTTGTACAACTTTTGTTCAACTTTAGCTATAGCTGTAGTAATATCTCATTTCCCCCCCCCCCCAGACCAAATATGGCTTCACCTATCTATAAGGCATTGGCTTTGTGCTTTACATTCTTTCTTGAAACAGCAGCAGTAACGTAGATGTATCCGGTCTGAAAACTTTTCCTACAGTCCTGATTCTGTAGCATGGAGGTTTGACAAGGAACACAATACATTTTTGAACGCAGGTCAGAGGCACTGAGCCATTAAAGAATGATTATGCAAGCTGGTCCTTGGATGAAGGATAACAGCTTGCTTACCAAAAAACAACAACAACAACACACACACACACATGTTATTTTCTTATTATACAACTTGGACAGAGGCCTGATGTCTTTTTGCTAAAATACGCTTGTCATGAAATACTTAACAGGGCAAATGAAGGAATTTCAGCTTCAGTAAGTTCAGACAGAGGTGGCAACCAGCATTAGACCAAGTGGGGCAGCAGATTTTGGGTATCACTGAGGGCAGCGGTGGGCAGGGATACAGTCCAACCTACTTAGATGTTTTGCTGAACAAAAGCTAATATGAATTCACAACAAGAATTCTACTGTCTCCTTGCTCATTTCAACAAGGCTTATACAGGCAACCTTTCTAAGGGAGGATATCCTAATGTTAAGTAGGTAGGGTGCCATTTGGATTTTTTTAACTCAGGCACAAAAATGTCTTGTGCTAGCAGAGGCTGTCAATTTCCATATCGTTTTTTGGCTATTAATTACTGCCACAGCTGGAATTCTTCACATTGGGTTTAGCAGCCTGCCTGCTCATGAGACAAGGAGGAAGCATATCAGTAGAAGTATACTACTGCATGACATTTTATTTGCCAAAGCACTAGGCATGGCAGTGACGTTAACACATATTTTATTCCAAAACACGTGAGGAAGAACTTTATGAGCTACAAACTTCTGACAGACATCAAAAATATTTTAAAGTGCTTCTCTGTGCTCAAATGTTACAATATCTGTGTTTATGCTTCTGAGTATATTCAAGTTTTTCAGCAGAGAAACAATGAGAGTAGAGCAAAGCAAGAATAACTAATCAATGTACTGTAAATCTCTCTTTGGCAGAATCAAGCTAGGGTGATTTATAACCAAGCTAGGGTAATTTATAACTATCTGTTCTTCAACCAAACTGCATTCTAATCAAATTGCCTACAAATTGCTTATAACAAACCTATCCTACTGCTATTAGAAAGTCTGGAGCTACAGTACAGATTATTTAATGAAAGTATGTTGCCCAAACTATTAAGAATTTCTCACATGTATAATGCTTGAACTCCAGTAGCCTGCCAATACTAGATCTCGCATAGTGACACTTATGTGCTTTCAGCCACAAATCCTAAGCTCTTTATACATCAGTAAAGCAACAAGTATTCTAGCAACAACTGAAAAGCAAACATTTCAGCTGTCATCTGAAAAACAGTTAAATGATTTGAAGCACACCGTCTTTCCTGCAAAGGTTATCCATTCCATAGACCGACACATAACATTTTTCTCCACATTTATCTTCACCAAGACAGCTGGATGCAACCCTATATAGGTAAGGGGTTTTTTTAATGTTTAACATTTTATTATGTTCTTATATACGTTGGAAGCCATCCAGAGTGGCTGGGGCAACACAGTCAGATGGAGATAGGTAGCCGTGTTGGTCTGCCATGGTCAAAACAAAATAAAAAAATTCCTTCCAGTAGCACCTTAAAGACCAACTGAGTTAGTTCTAGGTATGAGCTTTCGTGTGCATGCACACTGTGTATCTGAAGAAGTGTGCATGCACACGAAAGCTCATACCTAGAACTAACTCAGTTGGTCTTTAAGGTGCTACTGGAAGGAATTTTTTTATTTTGTTTTGACAGTCAGATGGGTCAGGTATAAATAATAAAAGTATTATTATTATTGACTAGGAGGTCCCTAGGAGGAGGGTATGCAGTTATACATGTTAACTCCTGCTATATATTATCTGCATGAATCTTAAGAAATTAGTGACTCCAGCTGGAATAAACTACTTTCAGTTAGATACCCCATCCTCATTGGTTACTAATAGGTTTAGATGACTGATCACATTCAGTTGGTGGATCAAAGACAGAGAACTAATCACCAAGCTATCAGAGAAGCAATAGCTTTCACGTGACACTGAAGGTTGTATCTAATCATTACAACAACCTTCAACGAGAAGACAGGTTGAACAAATGCCAAGGGGAAAAATAAATGCCAGATAAATTCTTTTAAAAATGGTAATAATCTTTATTAGATTTATCAGAACCCACCAGTGAGCTGCAGAAGCCAAGCATAGTGACTCACCAAGTTTCCAGAAATGGATATTGGGGGGAGGAGAGGCAATTAGCATCAGGTATTGTTTGAAGGTCGGTTGGTTTAATTTATAACATTTTAATTTAATCCTTTCCCCAGGGTAGCATACATTGCCCCTCACACTATCTGATTCTCACAAGACCCCTGTATAGAAGACAAGGAAAACGTTGATTGGCCCAAGGTCATCCAGGGAGCTCCATGGCTGAGTGAGACCTTGAATCTCCCTGGTCTGACACTGTCACCACATTAACAATACATTTTCTAAAAGTAAAGTAAGTCCACAACTTATGTGGGAGTTACCTCCCAGGATTTCAGGCAGCAGTCTTTCCCAGCCCTACCACTGAGCTACGCCCCCTTTTATAGAGGGGCACGACATCTCTCCTGGTAATAAACATTCGAATCTATGATGCTCAGAACAAGAATGTGAACCAGTAGATTTCATTTGGAGGTGGGCATGTTACTGAAGCAGAGACTTGGGAGGCAAGACTGGCTGCTGCAGATCTATTTAGAAAGGTGGTGCAACACAAGAGAAATTTTTGGTCAGCTGTGCAAACCTCAAGCTTTCAAAGAATTGGTGAATAGCCCGATTTCTGTTATTTTGAAGAGAATAAAAGTCCTCGTTCCTCTACAAATTGCGGGAAAAGTATTTTCCTAAGACTTTTATCAAAACCAAATATAATCCTTCTGGTCAAAACATATTCCTCTTTACATCCCATTCCAGCTTTGAAGTCAGCAACAGAACACGGAATGCAGCTTTATTTTTCCATCTTTAATCATTTCCCTACCTTTCTCGACATCATGCAGGACATTCCCATTTGTTAATATCCTCTTCCTGCAGTTTCTGAGTAAAACAAAAAAATATGTTTTAACTTAATGAACAGCTTTTCATAACAGCTTCTTTAACAAACACTATTATTCGCCAAGCACTTTCATGAGGAAGACTGCCTTCACTTAAGAATAAAATCCCAACATCTGTCAACTGTTTGTACATTACTTGTGCAAAGTCTGGCCATCCATGCATTATTCACATTTTCAAAATGCCCACACACAAGCCTACAAAAATGCAGCGGTGTACATATTCCCCTTGAGTGCTTTGCATTCTATCCTGCCCTGTCCCTGACATCTTTTGCAATACCTACAACACTCCCTAGCATTGCTTACTAGATCGTTTTCATATGACCATCTTCTTGTGATATCCATTGTAACTGATGGGTATTTTGGGGTTTGCTATGTTATATTGTTTTGATTGATTGATTGTATTTGTGGTATCTTTCTTTTGTATTAATATGTTGTTAACCGCTTTGGAGACCTTTGGGCCAAAAAGCAATACTGTATATAAATAAAACACAACACAACTTATACTGTCTCAGCCACCCTTGGCATGCAGAGAAGCAGCTACTGTGTTTAAGTTGTTACACAGCTGAGATGCTATTAGCATTACATTTCCCATTTCCCTATGTGTGTCCACTTAAGACACTGAGAACTGTCAAGCACCTCCTGCATCTTTGACCTGTGGTACATCCACAGGCAATAGCAGAAGAGAACTTACTGCACCAAAACTGCATCCTGCTCTTACAGTTAATTGCTCAGCCACTATTATTTTAGGCAGAGCGGACTTTTCTAACTGCCTACATAACCAAACAGGTCAATAGTTTTCAATTACACTGCTGATATTTGATCATACAGAGGATCCCTATGTCACCTAATTATAACAGCTTGCATATAGCTTCATGAAGAATCTGTGAAAATCAAACACTGAGCTTCTATAAAGTTGGAGGGAAGCAGTTTAGTATTCTGTAGAGGAGCGAAGTGATATTTCTAGTTAATCCTCACTGATTTCAAGCATGGTTACTTGGAAACAAGTTTGTCTGAAATCAATGAGATCTACTTCCAATATTTACTGGCATTGTGGGCTGTAGAGCAAGAGTTATAACATAAGACATTACTATACAGTGGAAAATAACAATTCGGGAGAGGGGACTATAATCCTAATATTTTATACTGTGCTTTGTTATCTACTGCGCCCCACCCCCACCCCGCAATTCACCAGGCATTACGCTCTGCTAGCAAGAATACATGCTAAGGTGTGACCTATATTTGTTCTTAAAAGTTAATCAGGTATTAAGATGGTGCATCTAAACCTGTTTACTAGTATAAATTACAGATAAAAACAAAAATTCCAAGCACCATTCATTTCTGCCCTCCAATCTAGTTTCTTGTTCATTCCTTTTGTTTACAGTCTATTAAACAAACATCAATGGTTGTTCCAGGATAGCTTTTGTTCCTAGCATCAGACCATCAAAGAATTAAGATTTCACACTAACCTTCCTATCAACTATGATCTTTAACAACTACCTTTAAAAAAACATCCAAGGGTGAAAACTCTTCTTTTGGTATAGATTGCTTCCAATGCTGCTGGAGTGCAAGATCCAGTCAACAAGGGCAATTGTGTAGATAAGCAAACTGCTTGGACTACATGACATGGTAGGATTCTATACATTAATTGTCTGATGTTCTCTCAATTCCTAGTCAGTAGAGGGCTGCAAATGGCCAATCTATTATTTGCTCTGACACCTCTTCCCAGTGTCACTCACTTCTTGCACCACCTCCCCAAAATGCACAAATCTAAATAGTCAGTCCACACCCACACTCAGTATTTGTCCAGCATTTCCAGTCCTGCAGAGTCTCCAACTTTCCAGTTAAACAAGGACTAAAATGAGGGTTAAAAACTGTCCAGCAACAGAGCACTCATTGACCCAGAATCCTTGAGAGACAATGCAATCAATTCTGACAAGGAAAATCAATTATTTCAGTCATTCAAAGCAAATTCATTGATTAATCCTTTGCTTTTCAAGAGGGAACTGGGCATTCAAAGAAAATAGATAGAATAGCCAGAATAGGAGCAGATCAAGGTTGTGTTCCAAGCTTATCTTTGAAGGGCAGTGGAATACCTATGTCAGTTTCAAAATGAAGGGATGAAAAGTGAGCGTGCATATACTGCTTTGGTAGAATATACTATCTTTTAAGAATACAGTACGTGTATGGATTCAGCAACATTAGTAGGTATCAGCTACGTCATTCAGTTTTAGAGAATACATTTTATCTATAAGCTGGGGAGAGGCTTGAATGTTGCTGCTCAGTGAAAGAGAGAAGAGTTAATTCCTTGTCCTCCAATATTTTAATATACAATAAATGCTTCCTAGTTTGAAAGGCAGGCAGTTTATGAGTTAAAGTTACAGAAACACACTATACCTGCATCAATTTTAAATTAGTCCCAACCAGACAGGGAATGTAGTCTATCACTGCAGGTGAATTAACCTAAATTCTTCACCTGGTTTATAAGCCTTATATGTCTGCCACCCATTTTGTTTCCAAAAAAGATGGACATACAAGTGAAAGGGAGAGGTTACACCCAGGAGTGCGTTAGGGAGAAAGCATTCATTTTTAATCAGATGGATGATTCTCGCTGGCACCAACCCATTTCAATCCTCTTATCCTTTTCCAACAGCCAACTTGAAGGCAAAAACCCTGCAGTAATTAGCTAGATGTTCGCTCTGGTATCACACAGAGAATGGCTAGAATGCTATTATTAATGTACCAACAAGAAGGGAGCAAAATGAGGCTAATATCTGCTGTAGTAACAAGGCATTATCAGGGAGACAGAGACAGACAGAGAAACAGAAGTGATGGAATGAATATAACATACGATAACAAGGCTTTTGTAGTTACAGCTACGGAGGCAACAAACTGGGTTAACATAAAAAGAAACAGAAAGATACTTCAAGTGCCCATAAGTGGAGGAAACTGGTTGCTACAAGTAGAAAGCCAGAACTCAAATCAGCTGTGGGGGGTGGGAAGAAAAGAGAACCAGGGGGCCACTCACCTCAGAAAAGATGCGAAAAGGGGCAAAGGATATGATGGCAAATGCTATAGCTTGGCATGGAGGAAAAAATATGTGTATCTAGGCTGCAACCATCAGGGTCTAGTGGGGGGGAGAGGAACGGCAGGATTCCTATAGGCAGAAGATGCCAAGGTGGAAAGAAGGGGCAACTGAGGGACCTCATTTGTGTGAACGCGCACATGGGAATCAATGACTCCAGGCGCATTGTAAAGAAGAGTTCGCGGAAGGGTGTGACAGCTGTGCATGTTGCAACTATTAACATTGCACAAAACAGTGTACAGTACAAAGGTTAGTATGGATTGTTCGGGGGGGGGGCAGAGAAAAAGGGGGGTTGCAATAACTGCGCCTTATAAACCAGGAGATGCAACGAGTAGAAACAAAGCGAAGTCGTGAACTACTGATCCAGGTAGCCAAAAGAAAAAGAGGTGTAAATTCCGAATATTTAGAAGGGAAGGGCGTAAGAGGTGAACAAAATGGGCTATATTGGGGGGTGGGGAGGTAGGCAGATGCAAAAGGACGTGGGCGCGGGACCCACCTTTTTGGATCGGGGGGGGTCGTTATTCTGGGGCAAAGCGATGCTTGGAGAGGCCGGTCAAGGGGGGGGGGGTCCCGAGTGGCGTGTGGACACCTGGATAACGGGGTGTAAGGATAACGGGGCGGCTTTGGGCCTGACAGGGCGAGAAGAAACCAGCGATCCTGGAAAGAAACGAAACGAGAAAGGGATGCTCTGGAAGGATGGCTAAGCCAAGGAGGGAGGGAGGGAGGGAAGGAGACCCAAAATAACCTGGATATTTGGGGGGGGCAGGCATCGGTGGGGGGGCCCGGACAGGTGGGCGTTAATGGAAGAACGGGGCAGCGCCCCCCCCTCCTTTCCCTATCCGAGCGACCTTCCCTCCCCTCACCTGCCATGGCTGGAAGCGGCTGGAAATGGCGGCGGCGGCGGCGGCTGAGGCGGGCTGGGGTGGCTGCGCTCCCTCGCAGCGCGGCGGAGACTGAGGGAGCGCGAGCGAGGGGACTTGGCGGCCGAGGCATGGAAGAGGAGCAGGAGGAGGCGGAGGAGCAGGAGGCGGAGGAGGTAGGACGCGAGGGCGGGCGGGCGGGCGGGCGAGCCAGCGAGGGCCGCCCCCTCCTCACAAGATGGCGCCTTCCGCCGCGGCCCCTCGGGCTGCGCGGAAAGAGCGCGGGCGGCGCCGGCCTTCCTTTCTCGCGTCTCTCCCCCCCCCTCTCGCCAGGGGTGATGGCGGCGGCGGCGGCGTCTCGGAAGCGGCGGCGGCTTTTTCTCCCACCGCGGCCCCTTCCGCGGCTTTGGAGGGAGGCGGCGGCGGCGGCAGCCCGGCAGGCCGGGGATGGAGCTAGCGCCGCCGCCGCCTTTGTTCTTCTCTGAGGAGGCTGCTGCGCTCGCTGTTGGTTTTCATAAACGGATTAATCCATATGCTGTTTGTGTATATCTCTCTCTATATTTCTATCTTATCGACATGAAACGGTAAAACCTATTTTCCATAAAATCCTCGGAGTGGAAGAAACGAACGAGTGGACATGCCTAGATTACCTATTCAGACATAAAAAATTTTTATTTTGTTTTGACCATGGCAGACCAACACGGCTACCTATCTGTAACTGGAACTATGGAAGGCACCACATTGAGCCGCATGAAATGGAAGTCCAAAATAAAAAGAAAAAAAAAAAAAAGGTATCTGAAGAAGTGTGCATGCACACGAAAGCTCATACCTAGAACTAACTCAGTTGGTCTTTAAGGTGCTACTGGAAGGAATTTTTTTATTTTGTTTTGACCATGGCAGACCAACACGGCTACCTATCTGTAACTATTCAGACAGGATATTATTATTATTATTATTATTATTAACTGAATTTATATGCCGCCTTATACCCGCAAGTCTACCCAAATACGTTAATTCGACCATATACTTATTTTTGCTATTCCCCCCCCCCTGCATTTTTATACAGAATATGTTAATATGTGTGTGTGAGAGGGAATTTATTATTGCTGCTGTTATTTCCCTCAGCCGACATCCAGCTCCGTCCTTTGAGGGGGCCGGTGGCTCAGCAGCAGTTTAACCCCCAAAGGAAACTTGGCCGACAAATAAGAAAAGGAGCCAATTGTTTTTATTTCCCCTTTTCCGTCCTCTCAGGGCGAGTTTCTTCTGAGTTGTGGGGACGGGCAGAAATGCAACAGGTTCAGCTCCCCACCCCACTCCGTGTGACCCCTGGCTACTCATGGTTCTGTTCTGGGTCTCAGGAGGACCCCTTGGCTTAGCCCCAGCACCCAGGTGCCTGCCAGCTCTTTGGGACTACAACTCCCATCAGCCCCTGAATCGTATAGGTCGGCTTGATGGGGCTGATGGGAACTGTAGTCCAAAACCCCTGGGAGTCCACCAGGTTGGGAATCACCAGTGCGCCTGCTGGTGGGCTTCCCACTGAGGCATCAGACTGGCCGCCGTGGGGTACAAGGTGTGCTTGTTTTTTTCCTGCCTGCCCCAAAGCTTTTTAGAGGTGGCCTACCTGAGTGGGGGTGAAAAAAGGGAGCACCTCCTGAAAAAAAAATATTCTGGGTTCATGGTAGAATCATAGAAACATAGAATCCTAGAGTTGGAAGAGACCACAAGGGCCATCGAGTCCAACCCCCTGCCAAGCAGGAAACACCATCAGAGCACTCCTGACATATGGTTGTCAAGCCTCTGCTTAAAGACCTCCAAAGAAGGAGACTCCACCACACTCCTTGGCAGCAAATTCCACTGCCGAACAGCTCTTACTGTCAGGAAGTTCTTCCTAATGTTTAGGTGGAATCTTCTTTCTTGAAGTTTGGAACCATTGCTCCGTGTCCGCTTCTCTGGAGCAGCAGAAAACAACCTTTCTCCCTCCTCTATGTGGCATCCTTTTATATATTTGAACATGGCTATCATATCACCCCTTAACCTCCTCTTTTCCAGGCTAAACATGCCCAGCTCCCTTAGCCGTTCCTCATAAGGCATCGTTTCCAGGCCTTTGACTATTTTGGTTGCCCTCCTCGGGACACGTTCCAGTTTGTCAGTGTCCTTCTTAAACTGTGGTGCCCAGAACTGGACACAGTACTCCAGGTGAGGTCTGACCAGAGCAGAATACAGTGGCACTATTACTTCCCTTGATCTAGATGCTATACTCCTATTGATGCAGCCCAGACTACTTATGGTTGGGTCTACAGTATATTGATTTTTTAATAAAAATTATAGGGCACGTTTTGCCTGGTATTATAGGAATTCTAAGGTCTCATATATATAAATCATATGTATGTATTTGTCTTGTAGATTTATGATCATAAGTATATAAACCACATGTCTGAAATGGCATAGGAGAACAATCCTGAAGCCATTTTGACTCTTCCAGCCACCTCAAAAATTCTCTGCAGTGAGGAAGGAAATGGGGAAACCTCCCCGTTGTCTCTTTGCTCACAAATCCTGTCTTGTGTATTGTGTATGAAAAGGGTGAGCCTGTGACCTGGATTCAGGAACTAAAAGTATTAACCATCACAAAAGGAATGGCCCAGGTGAAGCAATCAATCCTGCCAGACAGGATTTATGCTGTAGCCCGCCTCCTTCTGTGATGTATGTATGATGTTTTGGGGGTGGTTCTGGCTACAGGATGGGCAACTTCAAAAGTCTATAGAAGGGCTTGCGCACCATTATTCTGGGACTGGGTCCTTCCTGACTCCTGTGGTTGTGGGCGCCCTGTTGCAACAGTTAATAAAGATCAGGCTCGCTAACTGCCTCGCTTCTTAATACAGTGGACCCTCCGGATACAAGCTTAATTTGTTCTGGGGGTCCATACGTACCCCAAAAAGTCCGCATCTAGAGGCGCTGCTTCTGCGCCCACATGCGGCACGTTATAGCGCTTCTGCGCATGCATGCGCGGCAAAACCCAGAAGTATACACTTCCGGGTTTGCTGCGTTCGCAACCTGAAAGTTACGTTACTGAGGGTCCACTGTATTCTCTGGTTGGCCTCTGTTATTTTCTCCTACCAATAGAGAACCCACTTAAGGACTCTATACGGGCTCTTAGATACCCCATAGGGGACAGGGAGCAGTTTTTTTCTTATAACACTGGGAACCATGTGTATACTGCCTTGAGTTACATGATGGAAGAAATCCAGATACGTATAAATGTAATAAATAGTACTGAACAATACATGCCTAGGATCATGCTGTAAACCTCTTGAACATTTTTGGGGGGGAAGGGGAGAAATGGAGGAAACATAAATAGAAGAAATTTTTTTTAAAAAAAACAGGATGGAAAACAGGAAATGAGGAACAGGAGATAAAGAACTGGGTGCAAATTAATAAACACATAATAAGAAAAGAATTATGGAATATTAGTAGTAGTAGTAAACCAGTAAGCATGACCAAAAAGAGCCAATTCACCTGACTGTGCCATTTTAAAAACATTTATCAATTCTGTTTGTTTTCATTTCAAGTCTTTTGCAGGTTTAAAAGAAGGGAGAACATGAAATAATTAAAACAAAACAAATTCCTTCCAGTAGCACCTTAAAGACCAACTAAGTCAGTTCTTGGTATGAGCTTTCGTATGCATGCACGAAAGCTCATACCAAGAACTGACTTAGTTGGTCTTTAAGGTGCTACTGGAAGGAATTTGTTTTGTTTTGACTATGGCAGACCAACACGGCTACCTATCTGTAAATGAAATAATTAAAATTGCACAGAACAGAAAGAGTTCAAAGCATTTTCTTAATCAAATATTTCAATATGTATAGGGGGCACAAATGAAAATATCTATTTTACCAAGTCACAGATGCACACAGATAAATCACTGCACATGTCAAATCTCTGCCCCCTTAAGAAGATGAAATAGTACTGTATCACTAAGATGACAGATACAATTGAGACAAAAGCTGGCTGCTGTACTCTCTTTTCAAAAAAGTTTAGGTTGGGCACTGGGCATTTTGGGAGGGGAAACCTAAGGTGCATTCAGCTTCTCCTTGTATCTGGAATCTCTGCGCTCCCATGCATAGCTTCCAGGGGTATAGGATGGCAGTTCAACTCTCTCCTTTGGAGTGCTTTCATCTTGGAGTGCCTTTTTATCATGTCATTCGATCTCCGGAGGAAGTGTGTCCTTGGAGTTTAGCTCCAGTCTTCTTGTTGGTACATGTGAACTGACTGACCATTTCAGAACTGTTACCTGCATTAGTTGCAGGTCAGTGATAAGTGTCACATTTCAAACCACGTTGCTTTTTCTATTTAGAGGCTGATCTCTGCAAAAGAAACCATAGCATCTGGATCAGGCTTTGTCAAAAGAGCAGGTTGCTCTCTAGGTCAGTAACACAATCTCCAGCATTCTAGTTACAGGTAGGTAGCCATGTTGGTCTGCCGTAGTTGAAACAAAATAAAATAAAAAAATTCCTTCCAGTAGCACCTAAGAGACCAGCTAAGTTTGTTATTGGTATGAGCTTTCTGAGATATCTGAAGAAGTGTGCATGCACACAAAAGCTCATACCAGTAAACAAACTTAGTTGGTCTCTAAGGTGCTACAGGAAGGAATTTTTTTATTTTTTGTTTCAATCTCCAGCATGTTACAACATTCCACTTTGGCCTTCAAATCTTTGTTGATCTTTCAGTCATTGCAAATAATTTCTTGTTTGCCTAGAGCTTGACTGCTTTCCCGGTCCTGCTAGGAGAGTAGAGAGCTCTGAAAATCAGATAAAGAGAAAGGGAGTCTGATCTCCCTGAGGCACAGTGCTGCCTAGGGTATCCTGTGCTCATGGGATACATTAACACACTTCTCTGGGGCCCCTTCTTTCTGAAGGGGGTTATGCAAGCCCAGTTAAGTGGAGAAATGAATGGGGTTCCTACTGCCGGTGACAAACACCCTACTGTTGCCTATAATAAAACAGCTGTCAGCCTAATCCTATGCATGTTTACCTGGGAAGGGAAAAGCCTATTAAGTGAGACTTAATCCCAGGTATATATGCATATATGATTATAGCCTTTATTGACTACTGCTCTCCTGTGCCGCTCCAAAAAAAGAATAACAACAATAACAACCTGAGGAAAATCCACATTCCTAATCTTCCTAATATTGTTGGGGGCGCGGGGCGGGTAAGGGAAAGTTTCCATTTCAGCCATCCTAGATTTACTTGATTGCTGCTGGAATTTCCCTCCTACACTAGTAAGCAAAAAGAGGAAATATTTGAAGAAGTTATTTGAAGGAACATTCTTTCACCTCTGGTGGACATGCCCTAAGGTGAAGGCCTTCTGGGAAATGATATATAATGAGCTGAAAAAGGTATTTAAGTATACCTTCACAAAGAAACCAGAGGCCTTCCTTCTGGGTATTGTCGGCCAGAAGGTGTTAAAGAAGGATCGAACATTTTTTATGTATGCAACAACGGCAGCAAGGATTCTCATTGCAAAAAAACTGGAAAGCTCAAGATCTACCCACACTGGAAGAGTGGCAGATGCAGCTGATGGACTATATGCAACTGGCCGAGATGACCGGCAGAATCCGTGATCTGGGAGAAGAGAAGATGGAGGAAGACTGGGAGAAATTTAAGATGTATCTACAAAAACATTGTAATTTGGTTGAATGTTAAGAAGGATGCTAGATTATAAAAAACTGGCCACCACTAAACTAGATTTAAATTTGATGATAAGTGAGACTAAAGAAAATATAAAAATTTTTTGGAAGAAGTGCTAGATTATATTTGAATGAGTGGACATGAGATTGTAAACAAGTTGATAATTTGTTTGGAAAAAAATTTTAACGATGTAAATGGGAGCGGGAGACGTGAGGGAATCCAAAGAAGTGATGAAATTGTTGTAAAAGAAGTAAGATCGTTTATTATGTGTGCATTTATATTTAAAAACCTTAATAAATATTTATATAAAAAAAAAAAAATATTTGAAGAAGTTATTTGGCTGTTTATTTTACACATATTGCCCAATGACTGTCAGAGGATTCTGTTCAAGTTATATTGCTTTAGCAGTGAAAGCACCTGTAGCCATTGTTTCTATTTGAGCAGTCACAACCATGAATAATCATGTAGTTTTCCGCTGCACGGGGACTTTTGTATCCTTTTAATGCACGCCATCTGTAGTGTAGGAGGAGTTATTTTGAATGCATCTACACCACCATCTATGCAGACAATATCTTCCCACGCAGCTTGCTGTACCATTTAGTGGTGGGGTTTGTGTGCAGGTAGAATTATACTGGCATGAACTATACATTATTATATTAGACTGGAACTGCTTGTAGGCCTACCAAAAAGCAGTTACTACTGCACTGGAAAGTACAAATGTACAGCCTACCATTTCTACAACATTTTAAAAGTCTTCCAGCTTACACTGGGCCATCTTAGTCTGAAAGAATATTGATTAGGATGCTGAAATCAAACCCATTGATATACCCAGGTATTGCTGCATGATATTTGCATTGCACATTTCCATATTTCTTTACATGCTTCTCTCAATAGAGGAAGTGAAGCTATATACAGAAAAGGAGGCTTTTGCTCTAAAAAGCCCTTTGTATTTCAAGAATAAGCATGTTAACCTACGTGGATCTATCAAAATCATATTCCTCAGTTTATCTGAAGGAGGCATGTGTTGGTTGCTTGTTATGCAGTAGTTGTATGTTACGCCTCAAAAGCAACAAATAAAAAGAAAGTAAAAAATGTACTCAGGTATCTTAAATATTTTTCCCCTTAATTTTATTTTTTAGTAGCATTTAGTTGTCTAAACTCTCTTAGCTCTGCCATATGTAAGAATCACCTGATTATATTGCTAAGGATCAGTTAGCAGTAGTGTCCAAACTTTTTTCAAAGAGGGCCAAATTTGATGAAGTGAACATTCGTGAGGGCCGACCAAAGTTGTTAACCCTCTTTTAGGATTAAAGTTGTTGAGGTTTTTTAGGATTTTGCCCCAGGAAATAAACTTCCACAGGGGCCAGATTAAACCGACCAGTGGGCCAGATTAGGCCCCCGAAATGGACTTTGGACAGGCCTGAGTTAGAATGAAGATGGATTTATGAACAGATAGAAACAGAACTTTCTCTCTACCATAGATATAAGCAAATAAATAGGTTATATAAGTGGTACAGTAGTTATGATAGGTTTGTTTTAGATAGTATTGTGTTTTCATAATTGATTAATCATTAGAAATGGATACCTTAGTCATGTTGTTGGGTCAAGCAAAAACAGCATCCTACTTACTCCTCTATCTGCATATGCTCCTTTGATTAGTGCCATGGGTGTCATTGGAAATGGGTTTAAGCAAGTGTGTCGTGGATGACTGCATGATAAAAGAGGGGTGGTTAAGGTTGCAACCCTCGCACCCCTGCACCACTTCTATCTTTCTCCCACATGGTCAGAGCATGACAGATGTTTTCTTGGGTCACCTGGAAAGGCAGTTCACCTGTCTTCCTTGTAAGGTGGCCACACCTGGAAAACTTCCTAGTTTCCCTGCCTGAGGATCAGGCAGCTTTGGAGCACTGTGGTTAATATGCAGCGCTGGTGGGCTGTGTTTGCCTTAGCCTTCCACAAGCTGTGCACTCAGCACCCTTTTGTCCTTCGTTCTCTGTCTTCCCCCTTGATATTTTAAAATCATAAATTGTAAAACTGTCTGCATAGGGTCAGGGTTTCCATGTGATATGGAGAACAGTGTCAGCAACATGAACTTTTAATGCTGAGATTATTCATTTATTTATTTGGCAAGCATCTCTGCTGCCTGTTCAGCATTTCCTTTTTCAACTCATGCGTGGTCAGAATGTGAAGGCCTCTTTCTATACACATGATTTTGAGCAAGGAAAAGGGAAGACTAGAAGGTTCCAGTTCTAGTTTGGAGGAAAAATGTTGAGAATCTATATTACACTTTGGTGTTTAAAGAGTTTCACATAATGGCCCAAGGCTGTTGGTAACAGGTGACAGTTTATATCACTGGAGGATGCACAAGCAAATGAGCTTGCAATAGCTGATCGATAATAGAATAATAGAATAGGGTCATCCTATCCAACTCCCTGCAATGCAGGAATCTCAACTAAAGCATCTGTAACATATGTCAATCCAACCTCTGCTTTAAAACCTCCAATGAAAGAAAGTCCACAGCCTCCTGAGGAAGTCTGTTCCACTGTCGAACAGCTCTTACTGATGTTTAGTCGGAATCTCCTTCTTGTAACTTGAGGCCATTGGTTCAAGTCCTACTCTCCAGAGCAGAAGAAAGCAAGCTTGCTCCATCTTCCATGTGACAGCCCTAAAGGGTGAGTAGGTTCATTTGGGAGAAGACTGCTCTTTCAGTACCCTGGTCCACAGCTGATTAGAGCTGTAAAGGTTAAAACATGGATAGGCAAACTAAGGCCCGGGGGCCGGATCTGGCGCAATCGCCTTCTAAATCTGGCCGCGGACGGTCCGGGAATCAGTGTGTTTTTACATGAGTAGAATGTGTGTTTTTATTTAAAAGGCATATCGGGGTTATTTGTGGGGTATAGGAATTTGTTCATTCTTTTCCTTCAAAATATAGTACGACCCCCTACAAGGTCTGAAGGACAGTGGACCGGCCCACTTAACTTGTGACACACTTAACTTGTGAACATAACTTCCCCATGACAGATTATGGATGGTTGCAGCAAAATACTAGATGCAAGAACAGTCTGTTACATCAGAGCAAAATAATTCATCATGGAAGGAACATAAACCCTCATGCTCTCAGCACACTCCATTTGCCAAATGTCTCATCTCAGAAATAAACTTTGGCCTCTGGGTCTTTTCTTGCTTTCTTTGGCACAATTAGCACCAGCCTCTGCATGGACTGCAAACTGCATCCAATACGGCAGTTCCAGTGAGCAAGGCTTTTGAAATGCATGTGTAAAGACTCTAGCAAGGTGCCTCCAGGTGAAGAACAGCCAGGATAATCTGTTAAAAAAACCCCAGGTCCTAACTGTATAATTGAATAAGCCAATGCATTTTCAACATAGTGCAAGTCCTGTTTATAACATAGTGCAATGACCAAATGGTTTTAAACACTCTTTGCAGCTGTTGTGATAATACTGTTCAGCTTCTCCAAGTGGTGAGACGTTCCAAGAGCAAAATGCTAAGATACATTCCGTTTTCTTTGAAAGGATGTCACTGGAGGCTTTTGTTCCTTTGTAACATTTTTATTTATTTACTCAAATATACAAGTGTAAGGCACAGCTGAGCACCCTCAACAGGCAGCCAAAGGCCACTGAAACGAGAAGCTTCCTTATACACAGACACTTGGGGTCCATCTCAGTGTTGCCTAGATCAGGCGTCCTCAAACTCGGCCCTCCAGATGATTTGAGACTACAATTCCCATCATCCCTGACCACTGGTCCTGCTAGCTAGGGATCATGGGAGTTATAGGCCAAAAAACATCTGGAGGGCCGAGGTTGAGGAAGCCTGGCCTCGACTGACTGGCAGTGGCTCTCCAGGGCTTCAGACGGTAGGGCCTTTCTCAGTCCTACCTGTTTGATCTTAGGGATCAAACATGGAAATGCCTGTATGCTAAGCAGATCTGAGCTAGGGCAGCCAGCACCCCAAAATGTCCTTAGCTTTTAGTGTCCAAACTCAGCTTTCTCTTACTCTCTTAGCTATCTGTTCCAGTCTCACTAAAAAAAAAGTTCCTTCCAGTAGCATCTTAAAGACCAACTAAGTTAGTTCTAGGTATGAGCTTTCGTGTGCATGCACACTTCTTCAGATACACTGAAACAGAAGTCACCAGACCTTTCTATATAGTGAGAAGGTGGGGAGGGGTATTACTCAGAAGGGTGGTGGGAATGGGTGATTGGCAGATAGCTGTGATGAGCCTGTTGACGAACTTAACGACTGCAATAGGTCTTACAGGAAAAAGCAAGGGGTGAGAAGGTGAAAAATGGCTTTGTCATGTATAATGAATCCAATGTCTTTGTTCAGACCAGGTCTCTCCATGGTTTTAAGTTTGGTGATAAGTTTGGTCAGACCATGGAGAGACCTGGTCTGAACAAAGACATTGGATTCTTATCTCATTATACATGACAAAGCCATTTTTCACCTTCTCACCCCTTGCTTTTTCCTGTAAGACCTATTGCAGTCGTTAAGAGTTGTCAACAGGCTCATCACAGCTATCTGCCAATCACCCATTCCCACCACCCTTCTGAGTAATACCCCTCCCCACCTTCTCACTATATAGAAAGGTCTGGTGACTTCTGTTTCAGTGTATCTGAAGAAGTGTGCATGCACACGAAAGCTCATACCTAGAACTAACTTAGTTGGTCTTTAAGGTGCTACTGGAAGGATTTTTTTAATTTTGTTTTGACTATGGCAGACCAACACGGCTACCTATCTGTAAAAAAAAAGCTCTCTCTGACTCAAACTACAAGGTAGTTGTTCTTTGCTTTTTTTGTAACCCTGCTTGCATGCACAGTTGCTAAGATTGCATTGTCCTTAGGTAGTATTGGGGAGATAAAGGTGTTTCATAGCCATTCAGAAGACCTTGCCCTGCTACTGGCAGGGTTACCCTGATACAGCATCTTCCTAGCACCAGCCTAGCACTTTGTTCTGTTGAAGCAAATGGGAATTTAGAGCCTATCCTGATCGAGCAGGCATAACTCAAAGGTAGGATCACATCCTGTGGAGAATCACAGACTTGTAGAGTTAGAAGATATAATAATAATAATAATTATTATTATTATTATTACAGTGGTGCCTCGCAAGACGAAATTAATCCGTTCCGTGAGGCTCTTCGTCTAGCGGTTTTTTCGTCTTGCGAAGCAAGCCCATTGACAGCTTAGCGGATTAGCGCTATTAGCGGTTTAGCGGCTTTTAGCGATCAGCTATTAAGCGGCTTATCAGCGGATCAGCTGATAAGCGGCTTAGCGGCTTAGGAAAAGGGGGGGGGAAGGGGAAAAAACCCGCAGGAACTCGCAAGACATTTCGTCTTGCGTAGCAAGCCCATAGGGAAATTCGTTTTGCGAAGCGCCTCCAAAACGGAAAACCCTTTCATCTAGCGGGTTTTCCGTCTTGCGAGGCGTTCGTCTTGCGGGGCACCACTGTCCAACCCCTTCAATGCAGCAACTGCAGCTAAGGCATCCCTGACCAAGGGCCATCCAGCCTCTGTTAAAAACTTCAAATGAACGAGAGCCCACCACCTTATGAGGGACTCCATTCCTCTGTCAAACAGCTCTTACCATCAGAAACTTCTTCCTAAGATTTGTCAGAATCTCCTTTCTTGCAACTGGTTCAGGTCCTCCCCTCTGGAGCAGCAGAAAGCAAGCTTATTCCATCTTCCATGTGACAGCCTTTAAGATATTTGAAGATGGCTATTGTAAATAAAAATATGCCCTTTTCCCTTATGGGGTATCCAAGAGCCCATATAGAGTCCTTACATAGGTTCCCTATTGGTAGGAGAAAATAACAGAGGCCAACCAGAGAATATTGAGAAGCAAAGCAGCTAGTAAGCTTGATCTTTATTGATCTGTTGCAACAGGGTACTCCCCTCACACGCAGGAGAGGAGGAGGAGGACCCCCAAAATTGCTGTGCAAGGGCTTATAAAGACTTTTGAAATTCCCATCCTGTAGATCAGGGCCACCCCCAGAAACATTATGCATTCATACAGAAGGGGTGTAACCTAAGACCAGCCCTCAGATAAGGCGATCTAAAACAGAACATTTGCATGTTGTTTTCTCCTGCCGCTTTGTTTATTTCCTGTCTGGCAGGTTACTTGATTGGATTTCTTGGGGAGCCTGGGCAGTCTTTTGTAATGATAAGGCTCACACCCTTATTCAAACACAGATTAAGACAGGATTTGTGAAGGAAGAGACAATGGGGAGGCTTTTCCATTTTGACCATGCAGAGAAACATTTGCTCAGTTTAGGAATCAAAATGGTTCCAGGTTGGCTTTCCTGTGCTGATCTATGTACGTGCGGTTATGAACGTTGCCATATATCTAAGACCATAAAATTCCTATCACATTATTATCTCTCTCTCTCTCTCTCTCTCTGTGTGTGTGTGTCCTTTTTTAAAAATATATATTTTTATTGGTTTTTGCACATATTTCCCAAACATAACATCCCATCCTATACAACATAACAAACCAATAACAGCTATGGAGGTGCAACAAGCTATACAGAGATCAAAATTAGGAAAGACACCGTCTCCCAGCTAATTACTATAAAAAGTTAGAACAAGCATTATTTCTTCCCATGAAAGACCTAATGAATAATATTCTGGCAAATGGAAAGCTACCGAAAACCTGGAAGGCCAGCTTTATTACTCTTATCCACAAACAGAGAACAGATGCCTCAAACATGGCCAATTACAGACCCATTGCACTGCTAAATGATGATTACAAGATATTCACAGACATTCTTGCAAATAGATTAAAAATGGTGCTGAAAGAGATAATTCATAAAGATCAAACCGGATTTCTTCCCGGACGATTTATGCAGTCCAACATTAGATGTGTGATTAATGCATTAGAATATTTGGATATTAAAATTGATAAACCAGCAGCTATTATGTTGGTGGACACTGAAAAAGCTTTTGACAACGTGTCCTGGAAATTTATGAAAAAATTAATGGAAGAAATCGGACTGGGAGAAAATATTTGTAAAGGAATAAATGCCATCTATTTGGAACAATATGCAAAATGGATCATCAACGGAAGAATTACTGAGGAGTGCAAAATAAACAAGGGAACCAGACAGGGCTGCCCACTGTCACCACTGATATTTATCTTGGTGATGGAAGTCTTGAACAATCAGATAAGAAGGGATCAGCTTGTTAAAGGCATCACTCTGGGAAACAAAACATATAAAATTAAAGCTTTTGCAGACAATTTACTTGTTATGACTGAAAACCCTAAAGAAAGTCTGAAAAGAGTGCTGGAATTGATTAAAGAATTTGGAGAAGTGGCAGGCTTTAAGCTGAATATAACAAAAACAAAAATGCTTGTTAAAAATGTAACCACAGAAGAAAAGGATGACTTAGAAAAAATATTGGGCCTGAAAATCTCCTCAAAAGCAAAATACTTGGGTATTTGGATCACCCCCAAGAACATAAACTTATTTCAGGATAATTACACCAAAACTTGGTTAGAGATTAGAGAAAACTTTGTAACCTGGAGTAAACTAAAATTAAGATTTCTGGGTAGGATTTCCATTATAAAGATGAATGTGCTTCCAAAATTAATCTTTTTATTTCAAATTATTCCAATACTGGGCAAAGCAGGTTGTCTTAGGATATGGCAAAGAGAAATTTCCAAATTCCTGTGGGAAGGGAAGAAACCCAGGATTAAACACCTGATCTTAATAGACATAAAAGAGAGAGGAGGCTTTTCCCTACCCGACTTAAAACTTTACTATGAGGCAGCCTGTTTCACCCGGCTAAAAGATTGGTGCACGTTGCAGGATCCGGACCTCTTGGACTTGGAAGTTTTGACAACCATTGGGGATGGCACGCCTACCTGATATATGGAAAAGCGAAAATTCATAAAAATTTTACCAACCATATAATAAGAAATCACTCTTTGCTGTATGGGAAAAATATAAAGACCTGATGGAACCTAAAGTCCCGTGGTGGACTTCTCCAATAGAAGCTGTAGCAGTAAAACGGAAAAATAGGAAAGCTGGCCAACATATAAAACACTTCTAAAAAATGAAGATAACCAAATAAAATTAAAAAACTTTGAGGAAATAAGGGAACACATCTCAGACTGGTTCCAATACCATCAGTTATTTGAAAAATTTAAATCTGACAAACAAAAGGGGTTCTCAACAGAAATTTCCCGATTTGAATCTGATCTTGTAAATTCTAAAAGAAAAATTCTTTCCAAAACTTATCGACTCCTTCTTGACTGGACAGTCAAGGAGGAGGAGGTAACAGTGGCAATGGTGAGGTGGTCCCAGGATTTTGGCCATTCAATAACCATGGCCCAATGGGAAAATTTATGGAAGATCAATTGGAAATTCACAAATTGTTACACGATTAGAGAGAACTTTCAAAAAATGCAACATCGATGGTATCTAACACCTTGGAAACTTTCAAAAATGTATAAAAATGTGTCAAGTAATTGTTGGAGTTGCGGTGAATCAGGAACATTCTACCATATGTGGTGGATATGTAGGAAAATACAGGTATTCTGGGAGAGTATCCATGTAGAACTGCAAAAAATGCTAAAGATCTCTTACAATAAAAAACCAGAGGCCTACCTCCTAGGAATAACAGATTTGGATATTCCACAAAATAATAATAATAATAATAATAATAATAATAATAATAATAATAATAATAATAATTTATTATTTGTACCCCGCCCATCTGGCTGGGTTTCCCCAGCCACTCTGGGCGGCTTCCATAAAAACCAGAAATACACTAAAATATCACAGATTAAAAACTTCCCTGAACAGGGCTGCCTTAAGATGTCTTCTGAATGTCAGGTAGTTATTTATCGCTTTGACATCTGATGGGAGGGCGTTCCACAGGGCGGGTGCCACTACCGAGAAGGCCCTCTGCCTGGTTCTCTGTAGCTTTGCTTCTCGTAATGAGGGAACCGCCAGAAGGCCCTCGGCACTGGACCTCAGCGTCCGGGCAGAACGATGGGGGTGGAGACGCTCCTTCAGGTATACTGGGCCGAGGCCGTTTAGGGCTTTAAAGGTCAACACCAGCACTTTGAATTGTGCTCGGAAACGTACTGGGAGCCAATGTAGGTCTTTCAAGACCAGTGTTATGTGGTCTCGGCAGCCGCCCCCAGTCACCAGTCTAGCTGCCGCATTCTGGATTAGTTGTAGTTTCCGAGTCACCTTCAAAGGTAGCCCCACGTAGAGCGCATTGCAGTAGTCCAAAAGAGGAAGGGTATCTTTTTATATGCGACGGCGGCAGCAAGAGTTTTGATCGCAGCAAAATGGAAGAGTAATGAAATCCCCTCTATACAAGATTGGATCCAAAAGCTGACAGAATATGCCGAATTAGATGGTTTATCAGAAAAAATAATAAATCAAAACAGGAATTTGTTTCAAAATGGGAGGTTTTCAAATATTATCTGAAAAATAAATATAGTAGTTTAAATTCTGTTGCAGCATTCGAGGAACTTCAGGAATACTTGCAAGGTAGATATAAGAAATTAGATTTATTTAGAATAAGTTTAATTAAGATAAAAGCATGTACTGGCAAAAAGTAATATGAATTTGAAATATGGAATAGACGGGAGGTTGGGTCTTTAGTGTTAAGACCAATAGATGTTTTATTGTTTGCTAAGAAAATTATGTGTCTATGGTTATTTTTGTAATTTGTGTGTAATTTGGTATTTGTGTGTGTGTTTTTTTCTTGTTGTATAAATAAAAAACTAAAAAAAAACCAAAAAAAAAACCTTCGGCTATCACAGCCTAGGACTTCCGTCACCTCGACTAATGATTTTCTAACTTTCTTTCTGATTTTGCATTTTATTTTAATATTTATTGCTATAAAATCCATATCCTAAAAAAAACTCCTTCTTAGTCCTCTTTCGCAATAATTCATATGGTTCTCCTTACAAAACTTCTTGCAACCCTACAAGTGATGTCAATTGATTACAATTGTCTTTCAAATATATCTTCCAGTCTTTCAGGAAAGTCTGGTCTTGCTGGTTCCGAATTTTCCCAGTTAATTTCGCCAACTCGGCATAGTCTATCAGTTTCATCTGCCACTCTTCTTTTGTTGGTAGTTCTTCCTGCTTCCATCGCTGGGCTAATAGTATTCTTGCTGCAGTTGTCGCATATAAAAACAAATTTTATCATGCTTGTGAATCTCTGTACCTACTATACCAGGGGTAGGCTATCTAAAGCCCGTGGGCCAGATGCAGCCCAATCGCTTTCTCAATCCGGCCCGCGGATGGTCTGGGAATCAGTGTGCTTTTACATTAGTAGAATGCGTCCTTTTATTTAAAATGCATCTCTGGGTTATTTGTGGGGCATAGGAATTCGTTCTCTCCCCCACCCCCAAATATGGTCCAGCCCACCACGTGGTTTGAGGGACGGTGGACTGGCCCACGGCTGAAAAAGGCTACTGACCCCTCTACTATACCAAGTAAAAGGGCTTCTGGGTTTTTTTTACAAATATATATTTCAACATTTTAAAAAAATCATTATAAATCATTTCCCAGAAGTCTTTTACTTTCTTAGATTCCCACCACATATGGTAAAAAGTACCTTCAAAGATTCCGTATAGTTAAAGCTATAGTTTTCCCAGTAGTGATGTATGGAAGTGAGAGCTGGACCATAAAGAAGGCTGATCGCCAAAGAATTGATGCTTTTGAATTATGGTGCTGGAGGAGACTCTTGAGAGTCCCATGGACTGCAAGAAGATCAAACCTATCCCTTCTTAAGGAAATCAGCCTTGAGTGCTCACTGGAAGGACAGATCGTGAAGCTGAGACTTCAATATTTTGGCCACCTCATGAGAAGAGAAGACTCCCTGGAAAAGACCCTGATGTTGGGAAAGATGGAGGGAACAAGGAGAAAGGGACGACGGAGGACGAGATGATTGGATAGTGTTCTCGAAGCTACCAGCATGAGTTTGACCAAACTGCGGGAGGCAGTGGAAGACAGGAGTGCCTGGCGTGCTCTGGCCCATGGGGTCACGAAGAGTCGGACATGACTAAACGACTAAACAACAACAACAACAACAACAACAACACCTTCAAAGATGACTATTCTCAGTCTTCTCTAGACTAAATAGACCCAACTCCCTAAACTGTTCCTCATAAAATTTAGTTTCCAGACCTTTTATCATCTTGGTCACCCTCCTCTGCTGGATATGATTGCTAGACTTTATCAGTATTAATCAGGAGAGAGCCTTGTGTGTTATCCCCACTTTACAGCCATGGAACATGGGCAGGCAGAGAGAGGTGGTTAGGGAGACAAGCAGGTTGTTGTCCACACTGCTTTTCTTCTCCAAACAAGGATCTCTTTGGAAACATTTTGGCAGAAAAACAGAGAGCCTATTGCACACACCACTTTCTGCTGCACATAAGAGTTTCGCACTGACGTAGTTAGCTTGGCTTATAAAACTCACTCCTATAAGTGCATCAGTCCAGAAGCTGTCTCTCCTTATGACGACACTGCCCTGGCCCCACAGACCAAGCGAGCCATCTGAAAAGGCAATCAAGTAAACAGGAAAAGCACACTGGAACAACGTGCTTATCGTAATTAATCAAATCCAAGAGCTTTTGGTTTGGGTGAGTAACTTAGTTTTTTTCAGGATTAATCTGCCAAAAGAACAACCGATACCTTGAGTTTTGTGGCTCCATTAAAGACCAGCTGATTTGTTGCGGCATCAGCTGCTATGATGCACTAGAAATCTACAAATCTTCCGCCCCACAAAATCTATAAAGATGCCTCAAGCTGATTCTTTTAATCTTTATTTTTGTAGCACAGACATTGCATTGATCAAATCAATCTTAGAACAGCCAGTAAAGGTCAGGGCTCCTTTAGAATAAGGAGTTCCTGTCTATTTTTAACTTTTTGTTTTCTTAATGTTTTGGAAAAATAAAAATAAACTTGGGGGGGGGGGAGTGTTCCTCCCTTTTTCCTGGAATTCCCTGGTGGGACTTGCCTACGGTGAGGGCTGCATGGCATCATTGTGCAACCAACTTTCACTAGTGGGGGGGAAAGGGAGCAGGGGGTGGGGGCGGAACAGTGGCCTGGGGAGAATCAAAGGAGGCGATTGCAGCAGAGTCAGTAATGTGGGAGAATTGAAGGAGATTCATGTAGTGGGTGGAAGGACAGCCGAGTAGTTGGTCAAGTAGATCGTCAAGTATCAAGTAGTTGGTCAAGAAGCATAAAGCTACTGCTGCTACTGCTGCATATACAGTGGCACCTCGGGTTACAGATGCTTCAGGTTACAGAAGCTTCAGGTTACAGACTCCGCTAACCCAGAAATATTACCTCAGGTTAAGAACTTTGCTTCAGGATGAGAACAGAAATCGTGCGCTGGCAGCAGGAGGCCCCATTAGCTAAAGGGTTACATCAGGTTAAGAACAGTTTCAGGTTAAGAACGGACCTCCAGAACGAATTAAGTTCTTAAGCTGAGGTACCACTGTACCAGCAAGAAGACACCCACCTGGAGGTGCCCTAGAAAAGCTTCCCAAATAGACAACCTTGGACTTGCTTGGTGTCAAGATCATGAGGCAAAGAAAACCCTTCAGGTATCCTCCTCCTCCTCCTCCTCCTCCTCCTCCTCCTCCTCCTTCTTCTTCTTCTTCTTCTTCTTCTTCTTCTTAATTTATTACCACCTTTGTTGTCATTGTACAACCTGTGTACAATGAAATTAAACGAGCCTCCCCCCCCCAACATTCAGTCTCTTATCGAACAACACACCACCTCGCAAGTCAATTGTGCTATGTTATTTTCCGTTCAACAGCCTAACAGCCCACGGATAGAAGCTATTTTTTAGCCTGTTGGTACGGCTGATTATACTTCTATATCTCCTGCCCGAGGGTAGAAGATTAAAGAGGTGATAGCCAGGGTGTGAATCATCCCTGAGAATTTTTCTCGCTCTCCTAAGGCAACGATCCCATGCAATGTCATCTAGCGGACTCAAGGGACAGCCCATGAGATCATGTGCTGTATTCACCACCCTCTGTAGAGACTTTCTGTCCGTGGCTGTCAAGCCAGCATTCCACCCTGTGATACAATATGAAAGGACACTTTCTATTGTGGACCGGTAAAAGGAGTTCATCAATTGTTATTTAACATTATTCTTTTGCAAGACCCTGAGGAAATGGAGTCTCTGTTGGGCCTTTCTGAGCTTTCAAGAGTGACCTTGCTTCAGCAGTCATCCAGGGTTTACAGTTCCCATAAACTCTAATGCACCTCTCCGTTGTTATATTGCCGGTGCATACTTTGATAGAAGAAAGTACAGCGTCTGTGTAGATCTTGATGTGCAAACATGCTCCAATCAGTACTTTCGAAACAATCCTGGAGCTGACTGAGAGCACCCTCTGGCCAGATTCTTTTTTTTTTAGAATAATTTTTATTATTATACATTTTATAAATTTCCATCCGATTATTCATTTAATCCCACATACAACAAATCATAGTTATTTTTTTACTTCCTTCAGCGTCTCTGACAATCATCCGTGGTTATACCTTTAATACACATTCCCTTCTTTCGTATTGCCATTTTTCCTCCTTACTCCCATTATTTCTAATAAACAATACTTATTTTCTTTTTTTACAGTGCCTCTTTAAATCCTACTAGCGCTGTATTCACACCACATATATTTTTCAGATTCTAACTGTTTTTATAACTGGCTGAATTTATAACTTGTGTAGTCAGGATGCTTCCTGCTCTTAATGGTCACATGCACCCCTGTATCCAAGCTGGGTTTTGCCCACAAAACATTTGGGATGATCACACATGGTGCACATAGCAATCCTCACTTCAGGTACCATTGGGAGAAAGAAGGGGCTGCATCTCAGCGTACAGCCAGCCTTCTCAGAGGTGGCAGCACATTTGTGAAATTCCCTCCTTTGTGAAGCCCACCCAGCTCAGCCACTTGCAAGCTCCCAGAGAATTGCAAAAACATCGTTGCGTTACGTACTCAGAAAGCGAAACGAGCAACATAACATGGGGCTTTTAACATCCTAATTTCGTTCTGCTTTATGGATTGGCATCATGGTTACTGGGCCTGTCATGTTGGGAGAAAGGCATAAAAGTGATTGAGTGAAAACACAAGCAATGGGATGGGTAGGAGGACACAGCTCTTGAACAGCTCAAAGATTTGATCGACTGAGACAGCAAAGCGAGAAGTGCTACGAGGCAGTTCCTGTGACATCTGAACATGTATTTCCGCCCAGAGCCCAAAAGTATTCTGGGCTGAGTGCTGTCCTGGTTTCTGGCATCTCCGGTGGAGCTGTGAGGGGTCCCATGGTGCCAAAGGGCATGTTCCATATGCCACAGCTATTGACTGTGGGCAGTCCCAATTTCCTGATCTCTGGTCATTCACTGTCTGTTTTACTGTGTCCAGGGCAGCTGTTTACCAGCTCCATCTGGTACGTAGGCTGAGACCCTATCTGCCTGCGGACTGTCTCGCCAGAGTGGTGCATGCTCTGGTTATCTCCCGCTTGGACTACTGCAATGCACTCTACGTGGGGCTACCTTTGAAGGTGACTCAGAAACTACAACTAATCCAGAATGCGGCAGCTAGACTGGTGACTGGGGGCGGCTGCCGAGACCACATAACACTGGTCTTGAAAGACCTACATTGGCTCCCAGTACGTTTCCGAGCACAATTCAAAGTGTTGGTGCTGACCTTTAAAGCCCTAAATGGCCTCGGTCCGGTATACCTGAAGGAGCGTCTCCACCCCCATCATTCTGCCCGGATGCTGAGGTCCAGCGACGAGGGCCTTCTGGCGGTTCCCTCATTGCAAGAAGCAAAGCTACAGGGAACCAGGCAGAGGGCCTTCTCGGTAGTGGCGCCCGCCCTGTGGAACGCCCTTCCAGCAGATGTCAAAGCGATAAACAACTACCTGACAGGGAAAGGCAGTCCTGTTCAGGGAAGTTTTTAACGTGTGATATTTTACTGTATTTTTGGTTTCTATGGAAGCCGCCCAGAGTGGCTGGGAAGGCCCAGCCAGATGGGCGGGGTATAAATAATAAATTATTATTATTATTATTATTATTATTATTATTATTACTCTGATGCTTGCCATTTGTGGATACCTGCCTAAAATGTTGTGAATGGAAACTGCAAGACTTCTTGCCATCCTCCAGCATTTAGCTTCCTCCTGGGGAGTCTCAGATCTCTGACGGAAAAAGGGATGCCTCTTGTCTCTGATCCACATGATGACATGTCCTCCCTGTCCACATGCAGAGACCCAAGTCACTCACAGGCTGACAATTTACACCATGCAGCTGCTCATGTATTTACTGAGAAACATAACTGTCTGCAAAATGTTATCAAGTTTAAAAAACCAGAGATGAAGGTATTGCAGAGTAAACAGCTACAGAAGGCAGAGTAGAGCCTTCTGCAGTGTGTAATACAGGGGGAGGGGGAAGGTTTTCAAACAGGAACCTTTGATATCAAATATAGGTTATTATGAGGATTGCCCTAATTTAATTTGTAGTACAGTATGTTGGAAGAAATGCTGCCTTGTCACTTAAGTCCATTTCATTATATAAATCCAGTCTTCCTGCTGAGTGCTTTGTAGGGCAATACTGCTTCAGGACTAATTCCTTAACAGAACAGTCCTGGCCGGTTGGTGGAGAAGTTAATCCCATTTAGTTCAAATAGAGTTTCTCCCAGGTGTCATGGAGGAGATTAAGGCTACTGGTGTATGGTTACCAGACTTTCCCGGGGACAGTCCCTGGATTTACAAATCTGTCCCCGGACAAAATCTGTCCCCGGAATGTCCCCGGATTTCATTTAATGTCCCCAGATGTATATTTTAAGTGTTGTAGATTTATTAGTAGGGGATGAATGTTGCGTGGTTGGTTCAACGGCACAAGACACATCATATGGGGACTTCCGGCGAGGCAAAATGGCGGGCGCCATGGCAGCGAGCAGCTCCTGAAGCCAGCCAGAGCCAACTGTGCTACCAGGCTGGCTCTGGGCTGCTGAGACTGCCACTTCTGCTGCAACTGGTGAGGGGGAAGCGGGGATGCCTGGTGCGTCAACTGGGGGAACCACTGACCCACCCCCCCGTGACCCAAATTGAGCCGAGGGCTAGAGCACCCGGCCGACTGCCCAGCTCTCCAGGGCCAGGAAAACCCCGGAGCCAACTCAGGGAGAAGTGGGAGAGGCGAAGGAGAAAGAAGAGAGATAAAGAGGGAGAGGAGAAAAAAGAGGGGAGCCCCGACCTTGCCGCGCCACTGCCGCTGAGGAGGAGAGGTAGGAGAGCACCGGGAGGGCAAGGACATGTGGCCGAGCCCAGGCCCGACCTGAGCCTACTCCACGGCAGCTAGCACTCCAATACAGCTGGCCAGGGCCCAGAGAAAGGCTGCGTGACAGAGGAGACTACAGAAAAGACGATATTACTACTTTAAAAAAAACAACAAAAAACTTTTTTTAATAACTTTTTTCTCTTTTAAAAAAAAAGTGTCCCTGGATTCTTTGAAAAAAAATCTGGTAACCTTATACTGATGGCTACTAGTCATGATGGCTATGCTCTGCCTCCTTCAAACCTCCTCTCCCCTCACCTGTCACCTGGGGACAGCCATTCTATCAGGCGGCCTCAGTGGAAGAGAGAGAGGAAGCTGCAGGGTTCATTGCTAGAGGCTCACCTCCATCAGACATCAGAGAGCTATGGTGTAGTGGTTAAGAGCGGTGGTTAAACACAGAGTGTTTGTTGTGGGGGAGGCAGGGAAAGGAGAATGTTAGCCGCTTTGAGACTCCTTAGAGTAGTGATAAAGCAGGATATCAAATCCAAACTCCTCCTCTTCTTCTTCACCACGACCCTGAACTGTGCCCCCTAGCCATTATAGGAACAACAGTTCAGAAATCAGTGAATGAGTTTTGATTTTCCTCTTCGTCTTCCCTCCCTGTCTCTTTTCCCTTGTGTGTCATGTTTCTTTAGGTCATAAGCCATGAATAAAGCTATTCTGAGCACTGGCTAAAACCAAAGCTTGAAGGGACAAGCTGCTTCTTGAGCCTCCGTTTGTCAGTCAGGTTTGGTTAAAAGCCACCAAATGTGATGTGATAAGCCCTGCCAAGCCCAGGAAGCCGATGTGATAGAGCAGGACCGTCACAACCTATTGGGTGTGTAGCGTTGGGGCAGGAAGGAAGCTGTGGGAGTCAACAACAAAAACATTACAGCAAGCAAAAGAGGCTTCTCAAATTCCACAGAGTCATGCTTCCTCCTGATTCCTAAGCTTATGCAACTTTCCCAGCCTCTGCTGCCTGCGTTTACCACTACATTTTTAATGCAATCCCATGAACAGAAGTCTAGTGTCCAGATCAAGGGAAGGAATAGTACAGCTCTATTCTGCCTTGGGCAGACCACACCTGGAATACTGTGTCCAATTCTAGGCACAATTGAAGAGGGATATTGAGCAGCTGTAAGGTTTGCACTGTGTAGAGGAGGGCGATTGAGGTGCTAAGGGGTCTGGAAACCAAGTCTGATAAAGTTCAATTGAGAGAGTTGGGGATATTTAGCCTGAATAAGAGGAGACTGAGAGGGGATATGAGAGCCATCTTCAAATATCTGAAGGGCTGTCACAAAAAGGATGGAGCAAGCTTGCTTTCTGCTGTTCCAGTAGATTCAAATGACAAGAGATGAGAGTCCAGCTAAAGATTAGGAAGAACTTTACAATGGTAAGAGCTGTTTGACAGTGGAGTAGACTTCCTGGGAAGGTAGTGGACTCTCCTTCATGGGAGATTTTTAAATATAAGTTGAACTGCCATCTGTCAAGGATTCTTCAGCTGTTACTGGCATTGTAGGGGGTTGGTTTAGATCATGGGTAGGCAAACTAAGGCCTGGGGGCCAGATCCAGCCCAATCGCCTTCTAAATCCAGCCCGCAGACGGGCCGGGAATCAGCGTGTTTTTACATGAGTATAATACGTCCTTTTATTTAAAATGCATATCTGGGTTATTTGTGGGGCCTGCCTGGTGTTTTTACATGAGTAGAATGTGTGCTTTTATTTAAAATGCCTCTCTGGGTTATTTGTGGGGCATAGGAATTTGTTCCTTTTTATTTTTATTTTCCAAAATATAGTCTGATCCACCACATGGTCTGAGGGACAGTGGACCGGCCCCCTGCTGAAAAACTTTGCTGACCCCTGGTTTAGATCAGGCATGTCCAAAGTCCGTTCCAGGGGTCTAATCCAACCTGGCGGTTGGTTTAATCCAGCCCCTGTGGCAGTTTATTTCCTGGGGTAAAATCCTAAAAAAACCTCAACAACTTCAATCCTAAAAAAAGAAAGTTTGGACACCACTGGTTTAGATGACCCTCAGGGTCCCTCCCAACTTTACAATTTAATAAAACAGTTCTGTGGCACTGTGCAGCCTTTTGCCTAGCTTGAAGATCTTTGGGTCACCATGAAAGAACATGAACAAACCCGAGTGCTCCCCTTTTCCCTCATCCTGTCTTCCCTACAGATCTGGATCAGGACTCATTCACTGCAGCGCTGGGTTTCATTCAAGAACAGTTGTCGATTGCACTCAGTTCTCAGCCTTCGCACCATTTTGCAAGGGTTGTTGCGCACACCCCTTCCCCCGATTTGGCACCCCAGAGGCAAGGGAGTAGGTTTGGAGGGTCCAGAATCTCTTCGTCGTTGTTCACAGCAGAACTCTTGGCAACATAGGAAAGAAAACGAGAGGCATTGCTGCAGCAAAGCAAGGCCAAGTTGCCTGACTCCTCAGGCAGTGCCCAACGGGCCCACTACCTCTTTATGGCTGTGGGAGAGCCAGGCTGGCTTGAGATCCACAGCCACAATGGAGTTGTTTAAGGGATGCACCATCAGGCAAACTCCCAGCCATCCTGCAAGTTCAGAGCAGACCTGGCCGTTTCAGTGCTGAGTCGTAGCCACCCTGCCACAGACCACCAGATGGTCAAGAAAAAGTCAAGGGGCATCTCCTTCCTTCACATTCTGCTTTTGGATGTCAGCTGATGGGAAGAAAGTGTTGGGCTAGATAGAGCAGCCTTCCCCAACCTGGTGCTCTCCAGATGTTTTGAACTGCTACTCCCACCAGCCCAATGGTTGTGCTGGCTTACAAGTAAGGAGATTCCAACTAAACATTAGAAATAGCTTTCTAACAGTAAGAGCTGTTCAACAGTAGAACGGACTCCCTTGAGAGGTTGTGGATTCTCCTTCCTTGGAGGCTTTTTCAGCAGAGGTTGGATGGCCATTAGCTGAGATTCCTGCATTGCAGGGGGTTGGACTAGATGACCCCTGGGTCCCTTCCAACTCTACAATTCTATAATTCTCAGCTGGGGAAGGCTGGGCTAGACTGACCTTTGGATCTGACCCAGCAATGTCATGATTACATGCACATGTTGCTCTTTGCAAACCTGTGACTGTCTTCATAAAAAGGTAAGATCCTGATTTAGTTACACTTGCACACCTGTATGCCTTATTGCAAACAAGGCTGACATTCATGCAGGTCTGAACCTTCTGCCCCCCACCAAAAAATAAAAAAAAATTCTGGAAATTCACCATTCCTTTTGCCTTTGGTGTCTCAAAGAGCAGGACAAGCAAGCAGTTAAATCTACCTGAATTTTCTAATAGCCTGGATGTTACCATTTTGTGCGTCGGCAGTTTTGAGCTTTCCCTTGGTAGCATGTAGAAATTTCAACTTGCATGCGTGCATGCAAATCAGTACCAATAAATATTAGAATATGTACACACATGCACACAAGGAGCAAGAGTTTACATCCATCTCTATCTCTCTCCAGTATTGTGAGTCTAGCGAGTGTTTTTCCTCAGACAGTCCTAGAAGATGTTATTTCATTTGATGCTCTCAGAAGCATCTCGAGAAAGGGAGAGGGAGGAAGCGGACTCTGTGGCTTGAAATCAAACAAGAAGAGACAGGAATGAAGTTCCAGCAAGTCATCTCTTCCTATCCTCCAGGTTTTCGTGTCCACATCTCTGCAAAACAAAAATCCAGGCCGTCTACAAAAATAGCAGCAAGTCTCTGAATTGCTCGATGGCAAATGTAGGGTCATATGACTAATCAGCCGCTACAAGCACAAAAGCAAAGTCTCTGCAGCCGGATGCTTTTGCTGAAATAGATGTGAACCTGCAGCTCTGTGGAGGTGCAGGCAGCACGCATCTCTTGCTAGGGCAAACAGGAGCAAACCTGAATGTGTATTAATCAAGATGAATTATCACTAAGCAGAATCAGCCTATGACTACCCCACCATGCCTCCCATCTTCAGTGCCTCACCTTCAAGGCGTATTTTCCCCTCCAAGCCATTCTGCTGCTGAAGGGAAAGCTATGCACCCTGACACAAGATGCTGACCAGACACTGACTCATCCGCATGAATCAGCCAACTGCTTTCCTCGCCAGCTTTCCACGCCCAGAAGCAGTTTTTGCTCAATGAATTGTACAGTCCTTTGGCCAATTAAGCAGGAGCATCTGGGAACAGGCCCCGAGATCAGATAACGGAGAAAGCACATGGCATTTGCAAGAGGAAAAATAGGACTGCATGATGCAGCAAGGTGGTGATCGACGTCACGTCTCCTTGTCCAAGTCATAGACTGGAGTAGCAGAAGAGGGAGCAGAAACACTGAATGTGCTTAATTCAATAAGGAAACGTCTGTAAAGGTTCAGATGAGGTAAGTCCGCAATCACCAGGGTGGGCCCAAGACATTTTGTCACCTGAGGTGAACCACAAAATGGCAGACACACACCCCACTCGGGAACAAGGGATGAGTGAAGATCTACATTGGGAACAAGGGGTGGGGGATCAAACCAACCTTATCCAATGGCTGAAGTGAGAATCAAAGGCAGGGGAGAAAGGGGCCGCTCTGAATCATGCCAGGGCCGCCTCTGCCATTTCCTCCCTAAGGGTGGGAGGAGACCAGCACTTTTCCTATTTGCCAAGAGGCCACTCTAGAGGCAGCTTGGTGGGGTGGCTCATAGCTGTCAACCGTCCCTTATTTGGCGGGAAAGTCCTTTATCCCAGCGCCATGTCCCGCTGCTGTCCCTTATTGATGATGTCCCTTCAATTTCCCGGGTTTCAAAGGAAGCAGCTCCTCTCCCTCCCTCCCAGCCGGCCAGGGAGGAGGGAGGCTCCAACTGTGTTGCTTGGCTGCGTTGCTCACCCAATAAGGAGTCTAAGAACGACTGGGGGTGGAGCTTGCATGCCTTGTGCCGATCAAATCGGCCGCGTTGCCTGGGGACTTGCCTTTGCTCAGCGCTTCCCAGCGGAGAGGTGACGGTGGTTTTCCTTGCTGCTCCCCCTTTGCCAGTTTGCTGCGCTGTGGGAACCACCACTTGAGGCTTTGTTTAGCTGCTGGGCTGACTGGGCTTTCTGCCTTTGGCTCGGGAGCTGGTTGACTAAAATCCCTTATTTTGGCTGCTGGTCCCTTATTTTTGAGGCTGCTGGTCCCTTATTTTCAAATCTGTAAGTTGACAGCTATGGGGTGGCTGCCGAGGAGACGAAACATCTGGTCCCCAAGAGGCGCGCCACAGCTGTTGTTGCCACTGCAATACGTTCCTCGGAGGCTGGATCTGGATGACACCAAGCAAACATCTGTGGAAAGCTCACAAGCAGGAAGTGAACGCAACAGCGCTGTCCCTGTGGTTTCCAGCAGCTGGTATTCAGAGGCAAATCACCTCCAGCAGTGGAAGCAAAGCACAGTCATTGTGGCTAGAAGCTAATGATAGCCTTGCCCTCCATGAATTTGTCTTCAACTCCTTTTTAATCATCCAAGTTTAATCATACAGAACCCAGGGTCCTCCCACTGGTTTCCCCGACTGAAAACAGTCAAAACCTGCGCCAATTACTTGGCGAATATTACCAATCCCACCCTTCGGAGAGCTTTCACTATGGCCCGTTTTCAAACCATTCCTACGGCCTATCTGTCAGGCAGATATGCAAAAATCCCAGTAGAGCAGCGTATATGTCCTTGTCATATGAGAACCAAAGAGGATCTCACACATTACATGCTGTATTGTCCCATCTATTCGGCCTTCAGGGATGCAATGTTACAAACTATTCCCAAATCAATAGTCAACTCTGAGGACCAAGTAAAGTTTTTACTGGTGGACGCTGATCCACGGATTTCTCACGTGGTAGCGGTCTTTGTGATGAAGGCCATGAAAACTAGGGTATGGTTCCTGGATGAAATGGTGAGGTCCCTCCCATTGCTCTCCTAACCTGTTGCTGTATCTTCTTTCCTGTATGGTGGGGCTTTTTGGGTAGTTTCCTTTGCTGGGACAGCATGGCATGAATTTTAGCTTATTTTTATAATTTTACTGTTTATCTTTTTAATAATGTTTTATGGTATTTTGTGTAAAGGCATGGACCTCACAAATTTAATAAACTTTGCTGTTGTATCCAAGTTGGTGGCCGTCACAATCTCTTGTGGGAGCATATTCCAAAGTTTAACTGTGCGCTGTGCGGATAAGTGCTTTTGTCTGTCCTGAATCTTCGAGTATTCAGTTTTATTGGATGTCCAGGAGTTCCAGTGTTAGGCAAGAGGGAGAATAACTTTTACCCACAGTATGCACAATTGTATACACTTCTGTCAGGTCTCCTCTTACCTTTTCTCTCAACTAAACAGCCCTGAATGCTGTAATTTTTCCCCCTCGGGGAGTCGCTCCAGCCCCTTGATCATTTGGGCTGCCCTTTTCTGAAACTTGTACAATAACGTTTGGCAGCCAGAAGCAATCACAGTCATTTCCCCAGCATGTTTTGCATAAAAGCACCTTGAGTTAGGCAGTTTTATTTTTTTCCATCTTTCTCCTAACAATCCTGAACACAGAATTCACTTTTCCCAGAGGGAAACACGGCCCATTAAAAGGAGAGGGTTGGCGAGTCAACAGAGCAATCATCCAACACAACCACAAGTTCTCTGTCCTTGTCTGTCACCACAAAGTTGGATTTTTTGCCCCAATGTGCATTATCATTTTACGCTTGTTTGCACTGAATTGCATGTGCCTGGGAAGGGAATGGCATAGACTGTGTTTGGTAGTGCTCAGATGTGCTTGTTCCAACATGCCCTGGAGGCCAGCCCTTTCAACTATGCATGCATGGTTTCCCACCCTGCAGGGCTCATAAAAGCAAATGAACAACACTCTGATGTAACATTTGCCTCAACAGGAATGTTCCTGAACAATTCCTTTAGGCATATATGTGATAAATGTTAAGTCAAAATTGGTCATCCACAGAGAGTTACGGTTTTACTCATTGCTCATGGTATCATTCCAGAAACTTCACACCGGTGAAGAATTCTGATACAACGTTTTCCACAAGTGTACCTCCACAGATATCATTCAAAGGTAGCCCCAACAGAGGCTACTTGGAAGTTAGGAAGCATCACTTCCAGCTGCACCAAAAGAGAAACAGTAAAATTTCAGCTTGGAGAGATCCTTTTGGAGCTCTTCACAATCTCATTTTGTTGTTAGTGTCATCAGCAAACTTGGCCTCACACTATTCGCTCCTACCGTATTTTTCGCACCATAGGGCGCACCGGACCATAGGGCGCACCCAGTTTTTTTGGGGGGAAATAAAGGAGAAAAAATTATTTTTCCCCCCAGGCGCGGGGCTGGGACGGGGGAAGCTCGAGCTTCCCCCGACCCCAGCCCCCAAACAGGCAAGTCTCCGCAAGCCGTGGGAGCGCTCCCGCTGCTTGCGGAGAGGTCCGCGAAGCCTGGACGCGCTGAGCTCAGCGTGCGCAGGCTTCAGCATGCAGGCAACTCTCCGCAAGCAGCGGGAGCCCAGCGCTGTCCCCCGAGTTTGCGGGGCTGGCGACGGGGAGGAGCAGGCTTCTCCCCCCGCCAGCCTTCTAGCCAAGTCGGGGGACAGCGGGAAGGGCGCGCTGTGCCTCTCCCGCTGTATCCCGAGTTTGCGGGGCTGGCGACGGGGAGGAGCAGGCTTCTCCCCCCCCCCGTCAGCCTTCTAGCCAAGTCGGGGGACAGCAGGAAGGGTGCGCTGCGCCTCTCCCGCTGTCTCCCGAGTTTGCGGGGCTGGCGACGGGGAGGAGCAGGCTTCTCCCCCCGCCAGCCTTCTAACCAAGTTGGGGGACAGCGGGATGGCGGCGTTCCGCCTCCCCGCTGTCCCCCGAGCTTGTGGGGCTCTCCTGAAGCCTAGAGAGCGAGAGGGGTCAGTGCGCACCGACCCCTCTCGCTCTCCAGGCTTCAGCAAAAGCCTGCATTCGCACCATAGGACGCACACACATTTCCCCTTCATTTTTGGAGGGGAAAAAGTGCGTCCTATGGTGCGAAAAATACGGTAATTCCAGGTCACCCGACACCATTAAACATTCCCTGTAATTTAGTAAATGACAACAGTTTTGTGGATTCAACATTATTAGATGGACTTTAAAAAGTTGAAATCTGAGGCTGTGGGACCCTGGAAAGACGACCTTTCATTCCATTCTTTTTCTTACTAAAAATGAAGTCTGTTATGGTTTTGAAGGTATTATTGAAGATGCTTGGGCAATACTTAGGGGGAAAGAGACGGAGCAGTTCGCTCTGTATCCTACTGAGACTGAAATTAATTCATATTGTTAAGGCTCCCCCAATATCTCTGGATTCTGTAACAGGGTTAGAATTTAAGCAAATCCCGTGATTCCTGGCTTTAGTAAATGTTGGAGTTTAACCAATGGATTTAGAAGGGTAAAAATACAAGCTGGACTTTTTTTCCTGAGCAGAGAATTGCCTGGAGATGCGCTATTATGGAACAAAGGCAGTCATTAACCCAGCAAGAAAGGAATCAACAAGGCAGAAGACTTTCTGCTGGACACAGGGGGGGGACCCCCCCACAGCTGTCAGATGGTGGGCAGAGAACCCAGGAAAGTAAAATCTCTCACTGCCTCTATTTCTTCCCCTTCTGTTTGCCAGGTGATGGGACCAGTGGCCATGATCTTAATTTTTTTGCTATTGAGCTTCAGACCATATTTTCTGCTCTCCTCTTTCACCCTCATTAGGAGGTTCTTTAATTCAAAGAGGCTGTATGTATAACTAAACCATACATCATAAAGACACCACCGTCTCCGCTGTGCCTCATTTCCAAAAAGAAATACAGACCTTGGTATGTGTTCCTAGTACCCTTGGAATGTCGCACTGCTCAGAGATTAGGGTGGCGTGTAACAATATTCTTCCCCACCGCCCCTGCTTGCATCTCCCTTACTTTCTGCTGTCGTCTCCTATGCCAATGTTTAAATTTTAAGCTCCTCAGGGCTGGGATTGCACATTGTGAAACACACGAGGAATGCTGATGTGAACACAGGAAGCTGTTATCACCAGATCTGTTATTTCCCAGATCTACCTAGAAATGCAAATCAGGGGTTCGATTATAGAGCTAGACTTTTTCTCTGTGGTAACATCTCCAAAAAGGGTTTTGTGGCCCTAGGCTCACAGGTGTTGGCTGTCCGCAGGGAATCCAGTGCCTCAAACCCCTCAAAAGTCAAGCCCTGAAGCGAAGTTTGCTAGTTTCTGATAAAGGCTCTGGGAAGTAGGTCAAGTGGTATGGGTAAGGGATTTCTTCAGAGCAGCCTGTCCCTCCTTTGTGGCTCTGATTCTTCCATTTCCCCTTGCCATGTTATCGACAAAAATCAAGAACCCTTCATATTGCTTAGAAGATGACATTAAATCAAGGTAGAATATTGTATGTTCTTTATTTATATTAATTACGTATTCTGCAAGCACAAATTAAAATCTCATTGCATACATCCTCTTTTGCATTCCAAAAGCTGTGTAAACCTAGCGTGGAATCCAGACTTAAGCAGAGGTTTAGACAAAACAAAAGGAACTCTTATTATGCAGACTAGGATTTTTCTATGTATACAGTTCAGGAACACTGCATAGCATTTAGGCCAGCCTCCTCTAAAAGATGGAGCCCTCCAGGTACTTTGTCCTACAGCTCTCATCAACCTTGAATTGACTGGCTGGGGCTGATGGACATTGTAGTCCAAAACATCCAGAGGGCACCAGGTTGAGGAAAGCTGATTTAGACAGTGGACAGAACAGACAACTACAGCATCTTTGAATAGTTGTGTCCCACTTGACAACAGTTTTTGAATTCTGCCGGGTGGGGGGAGAGATGTAATAGGAAACCTTTTGGCATGGTACGTGGGAAAGAGACTTTAGCAGGGGTTGGAACTGATCTAATCTGGGTCAGCCAGACAGAGGTGTGTCAACTTTGGTGTACTGTGGATCACCCACAAAAGTGAGAGACTTTTTTGGACATGGCTTACAAAAGTGTGTGCATGTGTTATTTTTTTTAAATGCCTTATACTGTTTCTTTTTTGCTCTTGAACTCATTGTTTGAGAGGAAACAGTGTGTGTATGCCATAGAGGACATGCTTTTTCTGGGTTTTCTCTATTTTTATGTATCGCTTAGTTTTATGTTGAACCACCCAGGGGCCAGTTCCCAGGAGTGAATGACAGTATCTTGCAGCCTGAGCCACGACAGCTACACACCACTTCCAGATTTGTGCTCTTGGGATTCTTCAACAGTTTTCACAAGAGTTTAGCAAAGTATCATCAAGGACTAGTAATTGGGCTTCTTGGTAAATGTCGTGTTCTAGGCGGTGTTAAAAGCCACCGTATATTTTCCTTAAATTCTGACCGGCTCCTTGAAAAGTTAAATTGCTAGACTGCCTGCCTGAACAGATTTCTTGGTCGCACAATCATTAGCCACTACTTCCAGTTCCGCTTTGCAGATGTTCAGCTCTAGATAAAAAGTTAACTCAGAAGAAATACCAACAGACTTAGAAAAAACCGAAACGAAAACACCTGAGTTTCTTCCTCCCCCTTAAGCTCACGTGTCTCCATATGGAACTGGGCATTTGCTGCCCAGAAATAACTTCCCATCTCAAAGAAAACATGTTTCCCGTGACAGCTGCTCACATGATTTGCTTTGCATGATGTGGCAACATTCTCCGCTAAATCAAAGGGAAATTCTGCAGAAACCCCCATTTTCATTTTGTAGTTTTTAGGGGTTTTTTTGCAAAAGTTGCAAAAACTCCTCTTCCTAAGAAAAAGCTGTGTTCTGCCATCTTCTAGTCATCAAAATCAGGAATGTCGTCATAGGAATAGCCCCTGTAGCCTTTGGAAGCAAAATACGCAATACGCAAATGATAGAAGCCAGGAAGGAACACCAGGATTCCGATGATCAGGACAGGGATCGCTCGATCGGTTCCCTGGAAAACAAAAGAGAACAAGGGCTTTTTCACACCTTGGCCTGGAACGGCTAGCCTTCTCTATACCAGGTAACATGCAGCTAGATGTGCAGACTGAGGTGAGGAGATGTGAAAGTTCTGCCTGCAATGGCCCGTTCACCTATTCAAAGTTGCAGCCATCATCTGACAAAATATTGCACAGGAAAACCAGCACTAAGACGGTGAAAGCCAGAGGGGGCAGAAGGCCACCCAGTCCAAACTGGGACCATTCACACCAGCCCCCTTTCTTGCTTCCTCCCACATCACCCCAACCACAATGTACTTTAAGTGGGTACAGGTACAGTACTTAAAACATTGGAAGGGGTTAGACTAGATGACCCTTGGGGTCATTTCTAACTCTACAGTTCTGTAATCCTGGATGTTTCCTGAAGGAATGATCGCTGGGTGTGGAGCACACTTCCCACAGACAGGCCTCAGCTGTCTGACCGCGTGACCTTCGGGTGTGAAGCACGCTCCCACCCACAGACAAGCCACAGCTGTCTGAACATCATGCCCTCTATCTAACCTTTGCTCTCTTAGTGGCCTGCCGTGCCCTGTCTGTGACCTTTGTCTCCTTCGTCATACATTGTTCAAGGGGAAAACGGTGGAAACAGGTGCCAAAATAATTTTGTACCACCCCTCAAACTCAGGATTGGAAGATGTGTAAAGGTCACAGTCCAAAATGTATCTGACTGGTTTTGCATATTGTGCTAATAAAAGGAGCTTCTATAGAGCTAGCTGGCAGCTTGCTCCCTTGCCAGCTTGCTTAAGCACAGCTCACCTGATGAACAAAACCTGACTCGTGTCCTTTACTTCAGTTTCCAACACCACACACATATATTAGAAAGGAACACAAACTCTCTCCAAGGTCACTACCAAATCAAATTAGGGGATGAGGGTATTCCAGTATGCAGAGATCAGTTAAAGACTCTGGATAGACTCTATACGGCCTAGGACCCTCGTACCTACGGGACCGTCTCTCCTGGTATGTCCCACTGAGGACCTTACTGTCTTCAGACAAAAACATCTTAGAGGTCCCAGGCCACAGAGAGGTTAGGCTGGCCTCAACCAGAGCCAGGGCTTTTTCGGCTGTGGCTCCAATCTGGCGGAATGCTCTGTCACAAGAGACTAGGGCCCTGCGGGACTTGACATCTTTCCGCAGGGCCTGCAAGACAGAGCTGTTCCACCAGGCCTTTGACCAAGGCACAGCCTGACCCCCCCCCTTTGGTAATTCTTCACAGAACTCTAGCCCAGTGATTGTCATCTATTTGATTTGAACTGATTTTATAATGAATTGATTTTAGAATGCTGTGTTATTTCACTGTTGTTAGCCGCTCTGAGCCCGGCTTCAGCTGGGGAGGGCGGAATAGAAATAAAATATTTATTATTATTAATTATTATTATTATTATTATTGACAAAAGCCACTCACTCCAATATCCCCAAAGAAAAAATGACGTTGTCTGGAAATCCATGCCACTAAGTAGCCCAGCTCTTGATGACATGAGAGAAATGTCAGCCAATGGCATTCTAAAGGAGGGTGGGGCAGCACCAGTGTGTGGTCAATGCCATGGCACTTATGTGCTGCTTTCTGGCTTTCAGCTGAAGCATCTGGTTTGCCACTGTGAGAACAAAGTGCTGAATCAGTTGCAGGAAAGAGAACTCTCCTCATGTACTCAAGTGCCTGAAGCGGAGCGTTGCATTCCTTCCTCCATGAGGAAATGTGGATGGCGCAATGTCTCCACATGTGGAATGTGCCCATCCTCAGCTCTGGGCTTTCAAAAAAGTGTGAGGAAAGGAAGCAAAACTCACTTGGATTCCCCCTCTGCTTCACCTTAGTTCATAACATCCAAACTGTTGTCAGGCCCATGGAACGGCCTGAAGGAACACGACACACACCAACTTCTAAAGGCTAGCAAGTTAACAACTTGACACCTGTTTAACTACAAGATCACCTTCCCCCTGTAGGTGCCCATTGGGCTGCTTCGATCAGCGGAACTGGCATTGCTATAAGTGCCACATAATGCCTTTCTTGTATTTGTAAAAATTCAGTCTTTTAGTGTGGCAGTACTTACACTGTTGACACCAGGCAACTGCCTTCGCTGTACCCTGTTCAGTGCCTGCTAAGAACATTCCTGTTTAGGCAAGCCTAGCCAGATGTTTAGAAATTTACGCAATGTGCTGTTACTTTACAGTGGTGCCTCGCAAGACGAAATTAATCCGTTCCGTGAGGCTCTTCGTATAGCGGTTTTTTCGTCTTGCGAAGCAAGCCCATTGACGGCTTAGCGGATTAGCGCTATTAGCGGTCTAGCGGCTTTTAGCGGATCAGCTGATAAGCGGCTTAGGGCTTAGGAAAAGGGGGGAGGGAAAGGGGGAAAAACCCGCAGGAACTCGCAAGACATTTCGTCTTGCGAAGCAAGCCCATAGGGAAATTCGTTTTGCGAAGCGCCTCCAAAACGGAAAACCCTTTCGTCTAGCGGGTTTTCCGTCTTGCGAGGCACCACTTTATTGTTGTTAATTTTTCCTATTGATGATTTTATCGTTTTATCTTTTCTGTAAACTGCTTTGAGGTCTTTTTGCTTTTTACAATTAAGCGATGCACAAATTTTGTGAAACAAATACCTAAGTCTAGTCCCAGGATGGGAGACCTCTTGGTGGGTGAGGAAGCCACTATTTGTAACAGGTCACCAACTATCACTTTTTCAAAGCACACATAGATACCCTACTGGTCAAAACTGAGACAAAATGGCAGCCCCTCTGTTACCATGCCCCCAAAGTCCCTTGCAAATCCTGCATCCAAAATAAATGACTCCTATGTACAGCTCCGCAAGAATGCAATTTTGATGTCTTGTATCTCAGTTAGCTTATGATCGTTCCAAGGCCAGGTAAGCCCTGGCAGAAAAGCTGAGCCACTTACTCCTTTGCTGATGTATCCTGCCAGGAGCAGAGCCCCAATGATAATGAGAAGGGTGCCAATCAGGAACAGCACAGTGGCCAGAGCAATGGCCTTGTAGGGGATCTTGGGGGGGCTCCTCTTGAACTAAAGGAGGAAGAAGAGACAGGTCAGCATTCAAAAGCATCAGGGACCACTTTCAACCCGGTTATGAAAGCATCACACTTCCATGGAACCACTAGCGCCGCCAGCATGGATGGCTTTGGCAGGAGTAGACAAACGTATAGAAGTCTTTTTAAATAATATTTATTAAGAGTTTAAAGATTACAAAAAAAGAAAACGAATTAAACAAATCAATATAATACAATACAAAAACACTACATAGAACATTGAATTAACAAAACAAAACAAAAACAATTAAAAACACTTCCAATATTTTCAATCTTAGCTTTCATTCACTTGTTTCATTGACTTCCTCACGCCTCCCTTTTTGTATTCCACTTCAATTAACTGTTTCAGCAATTCCTTTCCATCTTCCTCTGTTTTCTGTCCTGTAATTAATCTTAACATATTCTAACCTTGTTTTTTCCCTTTAATACATTAACAATCTATCTGTACCTAGTTCCTTATAACATTTCTGCCAAAGCCATATAACTTCATTCCACCATTTTTCTAAAGCTCATTAATTTTACAATATTTCTGTAAATAATCTTTAATTTTTTTCCAATCTTCTTCCACCGACTCTTCTCCCTGGTCTCGGATTCTGCCAGTCATCCCCGCCAATTCCATACAGTCCATCAACCTCATCTGCCACTCGACAAACGTGTAGAAGTCAGGCTGATCAGTGGCAGATGAGAGGAACCTGCATGTTCACACATAGGATGATTCTCAAGGATCTGATGACAGGGTTAGTCCATCAGCATCAAACTCCACTGAGAGTTTCGGAACAGTGGGCTAGACATACTCTGGGCCAGATCCAAACAAGGTCACTGAGAGGGGCAATTACAGCTCTCTCCGCCCCCTCCAAAAAAGTGCTACGTGCCTTAGCTGCAGGTAAACAATGGGGATACAAGTTGGAAACACAACTCCTTCAGATAAATGTTGAATAGTACTCCAGAGCCAGTGATGTAACCAGGCAATGGAGCCATTGGTATGGGTGGGTGGCTTTCGGGCTTCATCTAAGCGGCCCAAATCAACTCTGTTTTTAGCACTGGAACAGCCCAGCAAAAAATACCCCCCAAAATAAAAAAAAGCCCTCCTTGCATGGGAAAGGGAGCAACCTCTTCCACTGGTAGGAGGAGTGCATTCAGATTCGATTATCCTGGAGTTCTCCCAACACAGGTGCTGCCCATCCAGGAGGGTTTTGCTGCACTGGCTGAAAGTGTCACTGCCAATAGGGGGTGATGGTAGAAGAACAGGTAAAAAGCATAACCTAAGGACACAGGCAGGGATGCGGGTGGCGCTGTGGGTTAAACCACAGAGCCTAGGACTTGCTGATCAGAAGGTTGGCGGTTTGAATCCCTGTGATGGGGTGAGCTCCCGTTCCTCGGTCCCTGCTCCTGCCAACCTAGCAGTTCGAAAGCACGTCAAAGTGCAAGTAGATAAATAGGTACTGCTCCGGCGGGAAGGTAAAAGGCGTTTCTGTGTGCTGCTCTGGTTTGCTTAGTCATGCCGGCCACATGACCCGGAAGCTGTCTGTGGACAAACGCCGGCTCCCTCGGCGAGATGAGCGCGCAACCCCAGAGTCGGTCACGACTGGACCTAATGGTCAGGGTTCCCTTTAACTTTACCTTTAAGGATGCAGGCAATTGCCAGGTCTCCAAGGAAAAGCCTCCTAGGGAGCAAATGTTACAGAGAACTCTGCATGAAACCTGGGATAAATGCTGCCAGCCTGGGCTGGACAGCCCAGTGGCCTGCCTTCAGTACAAAGCTACTTTGTACGTTCAGCCAATATAGCAGGCAATTCCAGGTCTGCTTTAATGCTACGACCAGCCAGTGTGACAATGCTGCCTCCAAGTGGCCCACTTTTAATGCATCTTCATAAACACACAAAACACAGGAAGAGCGAAAACCCCAACCGACCCTGGAACAGAAATGAAACGTTCTGGGTGTGTTTGCCGCCCTCTCACCCCTAAACCCAACTATCTCCATTTGGGACTGGCTTGCTTTCCATCCCTTTTCTGAAATTATCACCTGCAAATATCAGCTCCCCATTTAGACCTGAATCTCCTCCTCTGGTCTTGGCAAACCAGGATGCTTGAGGGAGGAAGGTGCCCATCCACAGTGAAGTTAGAGGGAAAGCTTCTGGGGGGGGTGGGGGAGCCAACACCCCACCCCCCCAAGAAAGAAAGAAAGAAAGAAAGAAAGAAAGAAAGAAAGAAAGAAAGAAACCCACCTTTGTCCATCTTACCTACAGGACCGCCTCTCCTGGTATGCCGCGCGGAGGACCTTAAGGTCCACAAAAGACAACATTTTGGAGCTCCCAAGTTGCAAGGTGGTTAGATTGGCCTCAACTAGGGCCAGGGCCTTTTCATTACTGGCCCCAACTTAGTGGAATGCTCTGTCATAAGAAACTAGGGCCCTGCAGGACTTGACATCTTTCCGCAGGGCCTGCAAGACAGATCTGTTCCACCTGGCCTTTGGTTTGGACTTAGTCTGACCCTTATGTTTCCCTCCCCTTATGGTTTTGATCTATGGGCTACTTTTAAAATGAGGCTGCATTTTAAATTGCATTTTAACCTGTATTTTAAATTGGTCCACCCCCCCCCCATTATGATTTTACTGTAATTTTACTGGTGTTATCCACCCTGAGCCCGGCTCCGGCCGGGGTATAAATAAATTTATTATTATTATTATTATTATTATTATTATTATTATTATTATTAGACACTGAAGGAACAGTGTGAACAGTTGTGCATTTGACCAGTGCGCACAAATCTTGGCTTGGCTTGGAATGGTGGGGTCATCTACCCCTCTACTCTCCTGAGCCTCCTGTGAAGAGGAATCAGGAGAGCCAGGTGGGCTGTCTCTCTTACGCTGAAGTTTTGAGAAGAGAAGGCACAGCAGAAGAGGCTCCTGCTAACGCTTACATCCTCTAAGCTGCCGTGGAAATGCAACCTTTTGGAATGGAGGAAGAGGCAGGCATGTCTGAGCTCTCAGGAAATGAGCAAGGAGGCCAGGCTTAAGCATACAGGAATTGCTCAGTCGATAGGGGCTTTAAGCTTTCAATAGCAACCCCAAGATGTTGACTGGGTTAACACTAAAGTTCCCAAAGTACAAAACCCCTTTGGGTTATGCAGAATGCTCCAGTCCCAGTAAATGGCTACATGTAATAGCAGGAGGATACTGCCACCCTGTAAGGAATATCTGAACTCAAGTGAGGATCACGACACAAGTGGGGCTTCTGAAATGCAAGGAAATCATTCTGTCCTGGTCCCCCCCCCCCCATTTTACCTGAAGGTCAATGTAGCCTTCATCTGTGCTCGCAAGTTTGGAATATTTCACTTTGCTGCTGGGGATCGAAGCTGCCAGGTTAGTTCGGGATGGCATCTTTACCAGTAGGAAGCATCAGCACCTACAGCCTGGGAGAGAGAGAAAAAGATCTTGAGGGGACGGGAAGAGAGTAGGAACAGTGGATTTTAATGCAGGAGAGGAACTGAGACAACAAAGAAAAGCAGCCTATGTTACTAAGGGCTTGTTTACATTTGAGCATTAGTTTAATTGTTAATCCGTAAGAACAGCGTGCTGGATCAGGCCAACGGCCCATCTAGTCCACCCTCCTGTTCTCACAGTGGCCAACCAGATGCCTGCAGGAAACCCGTATGCAGGATTTGAGCTTAAGCCCTCAAACAGAGAAGTCCCCATCTGCATTGGCCCACAATTTAAGTCACAAAGAGGCTTCAAACGAAAGGAACCCAAAGAAAATTCAGACCATATAAAGGAAGGTCTGGACTACTTTCAGCCATAGATGGGGACTCACAAGGTGTAGAAATGCAGTTGTTTTAAAGCATGCATGGAGAATGCAGGGCAGACAATCCTGCTTAAAAACCAGAGTTGCTCCTGGCATAGATATGCCGCTAGAAGCCAGAATGGCCCTGATGGAAAGGCTGAGCCAGTTGCCTGGGGAAATGGCCAAGGAGGTTTGGGGGTGAATAAGTCCTAGCCCTCCACCTGCTGTGCTATTTTAACACTGCAAACCACTTTGACCCTGTTCTTTATAAAACCCTGTAATTTCTTCCTGCTGGGGATCGAAGCCCTGCGGTTTTTATGCCATTAGCAAGTTACATTGTAAGCTATATCCACAGAGCTTGAATCAGCAGCATTTGCTTTCGGGGTGCGGGGCAAGGCTTCCAAGGAGCAAAAACATCCAAGGAGTGAAAACATCTGGCCCAGTGCATTCATCTGATGCCAGTACAGCCGCAATACTTTCTCTCTCTCTCTCTCTCTCTCTCTCTCTGCGTGTGTGTGTGTGTATAGGAGGTTCTTCCTGATGTGTCAAACAGTGTTTCTCAAACTTGGGTCCCTAGCTGTTGTTGGACAATAACTCCTATCATTCCTAGCTAGCAGGATCAGTGGTCAGGGTGATGGAAATTGTAGTGTGTTAACAGAACACAAGCTGACACCACCCCAATCCCTGTGAACAGGGGAATTACATTTGAATAAACAGGGGAAAATACATCAGGTATTCTGGCCAGGGCTAGGCTAACACGCTCATCAAGAATATATTGTCTTGTTACTTCTAGCTCACCCTTCCTCTTGACAGCTATCCATGGAAGCTAACAACTGTAGTTAAACGTAAGTCATAAAAACAATAATTAAAATGCATTAAAAATTAGCAAGAAAAATAAATCAAGATCTGGAAGGCACAGGGAAGGTGTTTCTTCAAGTACTTTTGCCCCAAGTTGAATGGAGCCTGGTAGCTTTAAGGCAGCCAACATTAACTGTAGCATTTCCCTTTCTCTCTGCGCAAGAAGCCCTCAGATGAGTTTAAATCCCACTTCAGCCGCAATGATCACTGGGGTAACAAATATGACCTTAAAAGCACTTTGATCATTCAAAGCAGTCACACACAGCTTCATTTTTTAGTTACTTACACAACAGTCCTATATCTCTACAGACACAAGAATAATTCTGCTCCAATGTGAGAAGCAGCATTGTCCCCTCTCCTCACCACTCCCTGCCACACACACACACACACACACACACACACAGATTCCAGGAGACTCCAGCCATTTCAGACCCAGAGCGGACCTTTTTCTGCAGCCAGCAACATCTCAAGTGGTGTCAGGTATCCAGCTTCCACTCAGCGAGCTTAAGGAAAAGCTCTAATTTCTCCCTGCTTAAAAAAAAAAAAAAAAAAAAAAAAAAAAAAAAAAAAACTCGGAAAAAACTACTAAGATGACAGCGTCCTAGAAACAGGTAGGTAGCCGTGTTGGTCTGCCGTAGTCAAAACAAAATTAAAAAATTCCTTCCAGTAGCACCTTAGAGACCAACTAAGCTTCTTAGAAGTCACTGAAGTGGCTAATTCTCTTTTTATAGGTTCTATTTCTGAAAATCACAATTTATGCAGAAACATATATTGAAAGGCACTACAGAAATGACATTACTAAATGAAACAAACTAGTATTACTAAGCACTGGATTCTAATTCCTCTTACTGTGCATTTATGGAATACAACTCTCCACATTCACTTTAGGAACAATGTATTAAAGGCCATTGTCTCTTGAGAAGGTGACCCCCAACCCATTGCAATATTAATTCGAGATCAGATTTCACACACAGATCCACATAAGAAAAAGATGAAAATATAGAAGGGCTTTGCCTTTCTTCCAAGGGCAGTGCTTGTATTCTCTCAACAGTCACGTGAGAGAAGGTGGTGACTGACCGCAAACCAACTGACAATTTCCATAGATGAATTTGGGAGGGGGACCCCCATCTTAATACTCTATCCACCACACCTCTCCCCCTCTCTCTGGATCAACTTATCTTAGTCATCCGTGTCACACTAAGGAGTTAACAGAGCTTTGCTTTTGGAGTTAAGCTTTAAGAAAGCTGGAGGGCTTGATCCATTCAGTCCCATTTTGGAGTCAGGAAGGTGTTCCTGGAAAAGTGTGCCCACTTTCAAAATCCCTTTAGAGCACCACACCAGCAGTTTAGCAGCCAAAAGCACCTTGGAAGTACCTCCCAGGGCAGAGGAATGCAGAACCTGCATGCAGCAGATCCTAGTCTGACCCAAACCACAATACTATGCACCTCACCTCACCTCACCTCTATGTGACTCAAGACAGCAAAACAGAGGGGAAAGCTTTGCCAGAGCTTCTGCTATTGTTCACACTAGGATGGAGAAGTTCAAAGAGTCATTTGTGGGTGGTGAAGCCAGTGATTCTGGTCCTTGAGCCCCACCCTAGTGCAATTTAAAAAGCCATCCCGTCTTCACTGCTGCTCCAGTGCACAACAACTCAGTTATTTCTATTCTGGCCAAGTTAAGAGCATAAGACAGACCTACAAGAGCCCATCTAGTCCAGCATCCTGTTCTCATATGGTGAACCAAATATCTGTGGGAAACGCACAAGCAGGATTCGAACACAAGAGCACTCTCCCCAATTGGGAAAAATCTTGCTCCAAAATGCCCCACTTCTAAAACGATATGCACTGGGGTTCTTTTAAACTTCTTTCTGCAATTATAAGCCTACACCCAATTTTAAAAACAGTAACAGAAATCAAGACACCATTATCATCCAAAGCTACATCGTTTTGTCAATGGCTGAAGACTGCATGGAACTTTAGAAAGAAAAACTGGAGCAAAACACGCTTCCAAACAACGAGTCAAAACAAATGAGAGATGCCTACAACTTAAGCAACACCAGGCAGCAGAAGAGCCCCCCACATGGATTCCATTTACAAAAATGTTCTCACCCTTGTGGAGCTTTAGGCTGCTCTTTTCCCTTTTAAAAATCATTATTTTTATTCTACAAGCCACCTAGATAATTTTATGTACAAAGGTGACCATAGCATCAACTTAATAGTAAATAAATGCACCAGCAGGAACAGTAGCCCTTTTGGAGCTACTGTTCAAGTTCCACAATGATAAATAATAATAATAGTAATTATTATTATTATTGTTGTTGTTGTTGTTGTTTTGTTGTTGCTTTGAATGACATCTAGAGAGGACTGGGGTAGAGTGCCAAACTAGGATCTGCGTAAACTAAGGGGTCAAATCACAACTTCACCATGAAGCTCCCTGGTGACGCAGGGCCAGCCACACTCTCTCACAGGGTTGTTTTGGGGATAAAATGGAGATGAGGAGAACTATGTAGGTCACCTTGAGCTCCTTGGGGGGAAGGCGGGGGTATAAATGTAGTAAGCAAGTGAATTTTGATTTATTTTAATTATTTATGTCATAGGTGCTGTTTTTAAGCAGCAAATCAAGGATCCTGGCGCCAGGTGCAGAATGCAAACAGGAGCAGACAGTGGCTTATGGGAGAAGAGCAGCTTTCCCCCCAGAAATAAGCAACACACCCCAAATAATAATAATAATAGTAATAATAATTTTTTATTTATACCCCGCCCTCCCCAGCCAAGACCGGGCTCAGGGCGGCTAACAACCAATAACAAAAACAAGTGGATTAAAATACAATTTAAAAGGTTAATACAACATTAAAACATTAGGATACCATGTTTTAGAATCAAAGAAAATAAAGAAAACCCCCACAGCTTCTGCACCACTGGGCGGGCATTTTGCTTCCAGCCCGCCTCTTTGGGACCAGGGTTCAAATCACCCCCCTCGGCCACGTCTCGGCCTGGCCCACCTCGCAGGGTTGCTGGGAGGATTCAGCCAGGAGGCCGCCCTCCCCCCCCCCCCCCGAGCTCCTTGGGCCCAAGGACTGCCGGCCCCCGAGGCGAGCCTCCCCTCCCTCCCTACCTGCAGGCCAGCGCCATCTCTCCGCTCCCTCAGGCAGCCAGACCCGCTTCTGTCGCGCCGCTCCTGCTGACTGTCCCCGCCCGACACCCCGGCCGGAAGTTTACGGGCCTCGCGCCAGAGCTGCTTCCGGGTCAAGGCGCCTCCGTCTGATTGGACGATGCCCTCGGACGGAAGGCGCTGTTGAGCCGAGGGCGGCCACAAGGGGGGGCTCCACGCCCCAGGGATTGGCCTCGCCTCGTTTGCGCTGCCGTTAGGAACTACCGTATTTATGGATGCTTTTGGTACCGTATTGCGCTGTAGTAATAATAATAATAATGAGGATTATTATTATAATATTCCCCAGCCACTCTGGGCGGATTCCAACAGAACACTAAAACAGAATAGCCTGTAATGATGTAACTGTATTATTCCGTATTTATGGATGCTTTTGATAACGTATTGCACTGTAATAATAATTTATTATTAATACCCCGCCTATCTGGCTAGGCTTCCCCAGCCACTCTTGAGGGCTCAAAGGTGAAGGGTTGATAATAAGTAAATGATTCAATTTGCTTTTTTGTTTAAAATTCAGCCGCTGAACCCAATTCAAAAAACAAAGGCTCTTCATTTCTTTTCTTTGAGTTATGAGCTTGGGGGATCGGGGGGATGCAGCAGATGTAGAGTATATCTTGATTTTACTGAGGCTTTTTGAAAATTCCCCCATGAAATTCTCTTCCAACTCCACAATTCTGATTCTGTAATTTATCAGCGGTCTCTGCAGCTCAGCACACTGCCGCATCATAAGGTTATTTTTAAAAGACCAATAAATAATCCCCTACAGGGCATATAGGACTGATTTATGGAGCAGTTAAAAACTATGAAATACTGTCCTCCAGAAGGGAGCGATAGCCACCAACTTGAAGGGCTTTAAAAGACAAATGCATGGAGGGCTAGTAGTCATGATGGCTATTGCTCTACCTCGTTTGAAGGAATAGTTTCAGTTGCCAGAAGCCGCAGGAGGGGCTCATGTTCACATCCTGCTTGCGGGCTGGCCACTGTGAGAACAGGATACTGGACCAGGTGAACCACTGGCCTGATCCAGCCGGCTCTTCTTATGTTCTTCAAATACAAACGTTACAAACCAATGCCTGCGGTTCAGGTGCATCCTTTAACTCAGTGGGACTTCTGTGAAACAAATTGACTTCAAGTGAAACAAATTGCTCCAGGAGGGCTCTCCTTTCCCAAGGTTTTTTAAGACACTGGACAGCTACCAGAAAGTTCCCATATTCCCTGTAGCAGCCATAGCTGATGAACTTCGAGATTTTTCAACTTGAGGCCCGTGGTTAAGTTCACAAAGTCCACTTAACACCCACTGCACAGCAACACATCTAGCCCTCTGCTGTTGGCTATCCATCCCACAGCTTTGAGTATGAGGTTGTGGTCCATTTAAAGCAAATTATTTTCAGCATTGTGAGTTAAACCTGAGGATTGTCGAATATAGTTGGTTTTATTTCAAGCAGTAGTTGTTTTGCTGCTGTCACCCACCCTGCAACATTATGGTGAAGGACAGATAAGAGATGTGGGCAGTGCTGGACTAGGAACTGCAAGACTTAGGTTCAAATCCCCACTCAGCATAAAACTCAGCGGGTTGATCTTGGGCCATTTGCTGCCCCTCAGAGGGTTGTAAGAATAACATGGAGAGGAGGGAAAGAACCATGAACACCACCATGAGCTCTTCGAAAGAAAAGTGATAGAACGGTAATTTTTTTTTTTTAAGCGTTAAGGGAATGTTTAAGGTACAGGTATCAATTAACAAGGCACATTCAAAAGTTCAGAAAGACAAGCAATAAGTTGTCTTGAAACCATTCTGGAGCATGGCTTACACATACATCTGAAATTTGTGGAAATGCTACTGGCAGGCTATAGTGAAGTGGCAGCATGCTGGAATTTTCTGGATAAAATATTGCCATACTGTAGCTCTAGTTTGGGCTCCAGGACAAAGTAGGCTACGTTTCATCACTGTGGCGTTAACTTGCTTTCTAAACATGGAAATGGGGACAAAATCAGTGATCCAGCTACCACACTTAGCCTTCAAACAATAGAACCATTAAAAAAACAAACAGGCACCTAACATTCATACACTGACCCCAAAACTTCCAAGTATGTAGGTAAGACTTCACCTGCTAGATAGGAACGGGCTGTCATCACTGCCTGCACTGGCGGAAACTGCTCAGTTTTGAGTAGCCACCTATCACACATTTTCCATAATGCCCTGGCATGTACAGCACAGCACCTCTGGACGTGTAACAAATTAAAATGGCACTGCTTCCCAGGACCAGATCTTGGGCAACCCACCCCCCTGCCCCACAACATGCAACCAGACACAGCTTTAAGCCTCCTTAAACTCTCTCCCTCTCTCTGTTCAAAGCCAGGCAGACGCCAAGTTAACAAACTGAATATTCTTTATTGACAAGTTTTCAGCTCCAAGGACTCCTGCTTCAAGACAAATAATTAAAACCCAATTTCTCTAATCATTATTACTTTTAGAAATCGAACAGCAGCCTTACTGTGAAGATTGCCACAGAAGCTCCTTGTCTTTTTAAATACTGTACTCCGTTTCTGGAGTAAAGGGTTAGCTATAAAAACAAGGTATAAAAGATAGGGGGAGGGAGAGAGAGGAATTTTCAAAACAAGTGAAAAAAGTATTTACACAGAGATATCTACAATTGGACCTAAGTGCATATATGACAATTCCATGCACCAAGACGGAATGGTGAACAGGCTTCCAGCAGAGGTTCTTCTTTCACAAAAGCATGATTCTTTCCACCAAATTCTTAAGATTCTTCTTGATCTTCAATCTTTGGAGCCAAATAATATTTCAAATGTCCCATGTCTGCTATCTTATATTCAACAACTGCAGGAGACAAATGAACAAAAGTTAGATTTAAATTGAAACCAAAGTTAAAACCAAGTTAGTTTGCAGAGATGAATGAAACTTACCTAGTGGGACACCTGCAGACATACTGAGGGTAACTGTAGAAGACAATGGTGTGGCTTTGGTGAAGAAGTTCAAGTATCTCAAAGCAAAAGTCAGCTGGACTGCCTCATTCATCTCTATTGTAACCTACAACAAATTAAATTTGAATTAAATATTCTATAGCACACTGTTTTCGAAGTCCAACAAGCTTAACAACTGCATTAGAAACAGCTTTATCACAAGCAAGGTAGGCAAACTGTTCTGCAAGTTTATGGAGGGGAGAGAAGAGATAGGAAAGGACAATTAACATCTCTACAACCTGCAGTTAAAACTTCACCAACTTACAGCTTCTTCCTCTTTATCCACATCACTGGTTTGTGACAGTTTTATATTTCCACTTCCTAGCTCTCCAGTAGCAGAAAATTTAACACCATCTTTTGCACAGGAGATTACAACAGCATCTCCAATGTGGCTAAGATCTCTGCAGATGCGAGCAAATTCACCAGAAGGCATTTTCACCACACAGCTGTACTCTTGTTCCTGAAAGAGCAACACAGAGCCTTACTTTGAGCAGCATTTTCACAATGTTTGCAGGAGCAATTCAAACCAAAATATTCACTAAAGGAAAACATAAATATAGTTCGGTTATTCATTAAGATCAGACGAGCAATAAAAATGTGCCTTCCTATGAAAAAATAATAATCACTTGCTTCAATCCTCCTTGCAAGTCTCCTTCAATTCAGTTTAACAATTTCTTATGTAATCAGATGGAAATTATTCATGAAGATGGAAATACTATAATCCAACAAATGCTTGCTTAAATAGGAAGACAATGAAGTTCTGTAAGCAAGGAATAGTTTTGTTAACTATTTTTACAGCACAAGCTTATATTTAAGCTCAGTTAATTACAATAAATTTGAATCCAAAGTGCACTTACTGGAATTCCAAGCTGTTCTACGTCCAAGTCCATTAATTTCATTTCATAGTCAGACACCTTCTCCTGATCTATGGGGAAAATGGGAGTATTAGTCAAGTATCTAATTATGACACTTAACTTAAGAGATCTCCTCAGCTTAAATAGCAGGAAGTGCTTACTGGCCAACCTTTCCCATAATATTTTAAAACCTTCTTTCCAAGGAGAGACATTATGACGTTAAACCCAATGACAAGACCACAAGGCTCCTTCTATAGTGTTACTAGCAGAATTCATGTTGATTTCGCTTCTGGTGCTTCTATAGCGGTGACAATTCCAACAAGTTGTGTGTGTGTGTGTGTGTGTGTGTGTGTGCGCGCGCCAAGAATCTACTTTTTCAAGAAATTATAATCACTTCACCTGTGATCCTAAAGTAGCTTAGGTAGTTCATGTAGTCAAGAATTTTATGGCAGTGGCAACTGATCTGCTCAGATAATCATCAAGTAGCCATCCTTGTTAGGAAGCTGAAGTTACATCTTATTGGCCAGCTCCAGAATTAGAAGTTTAAAACAAAACATATTTGCAGCAGCCACTTGCACAAGTTTCTGTGGATCATTCTGCATGCATGGACACTGGGACAGGGATGGCTGTGAAGAGCTTGCTTCATTTTCCCGTGGGGCACTTTGCAGCTTATTACATTGTCTCAGGAAGAAAGGAAGCAATTCTGCAAGTCAAATTTGTTAATGTCTCTCATCTCTCTCTCTGCATGGCTGCAGACTGACAGAGGCACTCTCTGCAAATGTTCAGAAGCAAAGAGAAACATCACAATTTCCCATTAGCCTGAGCAATAAGTCAACTCAAGAGCTGTCTGATTTGGGCAAGTGCCCTAAATAAATAATACCTCCAGATCAAAACTTAGCTATTTTGCACCCGTGAAGTTTCAGTTACTTACTTGGTGTCTCAAACACCAAAACCAGTGTGTCTGCACTGTCTTCTGCTCTCAGGGTGATGACATCATCATTACCTGCGCACTTCAGTATTTTGGACATACTAGGAAAGAAAAAAAAAGGACATATTCTTATCTTAAGAAAGCATCACCACTGGAAGCATATGAAGATCTTACAAAGGGGAATGAAGGGAATGACTGCTCACGCCAAAACACCAGCAAGGAGCATTACACCACTATGAGATGGTTGTTTTCAGATTTGTGCGAATATCAGGCAAGGACGTCCCAGTCAAGAGCGTGTATATGTATACATTACTGTATATGTATATGAATCAATAGCAAACGCCTTTGGTGCCGGATTTTTGTTTCATCCACATTGTAAAACAGGTAACACCAACGAGGCAGATGCAAACCTACTTGAATACAGTGGTACCTCGGGTTAAGTACTTAATTCATTCCGGAGGTCCGTTCTTAACCTGAAGCACCACTTTAGCTAATGGGGCCTCCTGCTGCCACTGCAGCACGATTTCTGTTCTCATTTTGAAGCAAAGTTCTTAACCTGAAGCACTATTTCTGGGTTAGCAGAGTCTGTAACCTGAAGCGTATGTAACCTGAGGTACCACTGTATTTGCCCGCTTAGGTGCTGCCAATGGGGGGGGGGTGTTTGCTACTCAGGGGCAGGAGAAAAAAAGTTTGGCAAACGCGCCAGCCAAATGTTAAGGGGCCACGAGCCTCATTGCCGGCAATGAAGAGGCCGGCCTCCTTCGCGACCATTCAAGGACCACGAGGTCCCGCCAAATCTCTTTTCGAGGAGCAGCAGCAGGATACGCCCGCCTGTATTAACTAGAGAGGGGAAACAAGCCACGCCCCACGACAGGCCGCACCAACCAATCAGGGAAAGACCTTGAGGACGGAACCAGCCAATCGGCCCCGAGATTCCAGCGCGCGCGCCAAACGGCTCTCCCCCCCGCCCTTTTAACAGAGGCAGACCCCTCCCCCTCCCGCGCGCTTTTCCCGCCAATGTCCAGAATGGCGGGACGCTTCTATTACACGTCACGCGACCGGCGACGCCGCCGCCCTGAGAGGATTTGGCGCGCGGGGCTGGAGCGCCGCGGCCTAAGCCTCCCCAACCCCTGTGTGAGGGAAACTCCCGCCTTTTTCGCCGCCATCCTCCTCGTGAAGGGAGGGAGGGAGGGCCGGCCGGCCGGTCGCCTGACAGGCGCGGCGCTTCTCTTCCCCGGCCGCCCCTCTTCACCTGGTGAGGTTGACCCCCATGGCGATGTTCCGGTCGCAGCGGTAGGTGTCGAAGCCCTCGGAGCGGAGCGTGAGCTGCACCAGGGAGACGTGCGAGGAGTCCATGCTCTGCAGGCTGATGCCGCCCGAGCCCAGGTCCCAGCAGGCCTCGGTGATGAGGTCCTTGAGGGCCTCCAGCACCTTCTTCAGGACGGAGCCCTGGATGAGCCGAGCCTCGAACATCTCGCCGGCGGCGGAAGGAGACGGAGAGGCAAAGAAGCGAGCGCAAAGGAAGGCGAACGCAGTTTGGCGCCGGCGGGTCCCGGACGGCCGCTTTTATACCCCACACGCGCCATGCTCCGCCCCCCCGAGCTTGGCCCCGCCCCCCGCGTGCCGCTCTTCCGCCGTAGGCCAATCCCGAGCATCCCTGCAAACGGAAGGCGGGCGCGAAAGGAGCTCTTGGTGCGCATGCGCCGCCTGTGCAACGCCCCCAAGAGTTCTCCCGCCAGCAAGCGCTTTTGAGCGGGAGATCCGCCGTGACGTCGTTAAGCGGAGGAGCCAATCGCATTTCACAGGAGTTGGTCCGTCCTCCCTTAATCGGCCAATTAGAGGGAGGAGGAGGAGAAGGAGGTGGGAGCTCCAGTTTCCCTGCGCGCTTTGCCCAGGCTTGTCCGTGCCTCGGCGCAGGATGCCTAGCCGACAGAGGGGTCTATGCGCGTGTTGACTTGCTGCGATTTTATTCACATATTGGAAACCACTTTGGGGGGTTTAAAGAAAAAAGGAAACAATCAAGCAGTGTATAAATATTATGAAATAAATTTTAAAAATATATTTATGCATAGAGATGTGAAAGCCTGGGTGGGGGTGTAGGGAAAAACTGGATTCCTCCACTTTTCCCCATCACATTAAATTATTTTTCACAACGATTTGTAAAGCGGACCTACAAAGAACCACTGATGAGACACTCTGGAATGGTCTCTGGACGAAGCTTTCCTTAAAGCCTGTATCAAACCAGGATCCAGGAGCCCCCTCTCAAAATTGTTTTGAGATTGCACTGGACTCTCGAGAGACTTTACCAAGCAATGAAGTCCATGCCCCCCCCCCTTACTGCTTAAGAAAATGTGGGGAGTGAGGCTCGTTTCTGCATATGTGGTGGGAATGCAACTAATTTTTTTAATATCAAATACTACTCAGCAAAACATGCTTCCTGACCCCTCTTAGCTGTTCTCTCATTGGAGAGCGATGCCAATCCCTCCAATACACAATAATTTTAATGTTACTAGCGGCCGCCAGATTAGTTATTGTCCACCATTGGCAGTCTCCTGGCTCTTTACCGTGCGATGCATGTTTCACCCATCATCACTTTGTCAGAACGCTTGACCAAGCACACTCTATGTTAGGGGAGGCTGCTCCAGCCGAAGAGGCCAGTTGCCAAGGCAGGTGAGAGGAGGAAGGTGCACTGCTGGTGGCAGCCTTTGCAAAGGCAATCAGCCCAGCGCAGGCAGGCAGCGGAGAAGCCCCCACATCCGGGTATCCGCGGGGCGGGGCTAGAGGAGGCTTAGGAAAGTGGCAGCAAGAGCATGCATTCAGAATAGGAAGAGTCGCACGGTGCGCGGCAGCTTCCGAGTTAGCTTTGTGCGTCTTCTGAAGCGTTCCTTTTTTCCCCAAAGATATTTATTATAGTTTCACAAATTGTATAAAAACGAAACAATAGTACAAACAATACACAAACAAAAAACAAGTATAATTTCAGTCCCTTGTTTTCTTAAACTTACTTCCCCGACCTCTTCATGCCTCCCCTTTCTGTATCCGGATTTCTAATTATTAATTCAGAAAATCCTCTCCCTTAATTTTCAATTAATTTCTAACCTTTCTTTTCTTTTTACATAACCATTTCAGCTGAAAACCGCTTAATTTCTAAACCAATGTCATTCTAACATTAATTTTGCAATGTTTCCTAAGGTAATCCTTAAATTTCTTCCAATCTTCTTCCACCGACTCTCTTCCCTGGTCTCGGATTCTGCCGGTCATTTCTGCCAGTCCCATATAGTCTATCACCTTCATCTGTCATTCTTCCAAGGTGGGTAGATCTTGTCTTCTCCTGAAGCGTTCCATAGAATGTCCATAGACATTCAGGATTACAGCGCAGCTGAGGTTTGGTTATTATTTTGTTGCATTTATACCACACCTTTCCACCCAGGAGCTCTGGGGAACATACATAGTTCTCCTTCTTCCCATCTTATCCTCACAACAACCCTGTGAGGTAGGCTAGACTAAGAGACAGTAACTGGCGCAAACTGGTGCAAGGTCACCCAGGGAGTTTTATGGCCATGAGGATTCCAACCTTGGTTTCTCCCAGGTCATAATCCAACACTCTAACCCAGGGGTGCACAACCTGTGGCCCTCCAGATGTTTCTGGACTATAACTCCCATCAGCCCCAGACAGCATAGCCAGCGATCAGGGATGATGGGAGGTGTAGTCCAGCAACGTCTGGGAGAATAATGACCAATACCAAGATGGTCTAAGAGGCTTGTGTGTTGAGCGCACTGCTTTATGGAAGTGAGTCATGGGCAACTGACACCTGCCAGAAGCAACACCTCAGTGCATGCTGTTTCAGGAAGGTTTTGGGAATCACATGTCTCAAACAAAGATATGCTCTCCCAAGCCCACATTGCCAGCATGCTGGTGTGGTGTAGTGGTTAAGAGCGGTGGACTCGTAATCTGGTGAGCCGGGTTCACTTCCCCGCTCCTCCACATGCAGCTGCTGGGTGACCTTGGGCCAGTCACACTTCTCTGAATCTCAGCCCCACTCACCTCACAGAGTGTTTGTTGTGAGGGAGGAAGGGAAAGGAGAATGTTAGCTGCTTTGAGACTCCTTCGGGTAGTGATAAAGCGGGGTATCAAATCCAAACTCTTCTTCTTCTTCTTCTTCTACAGGGAGCTTCCTTCAGGTACCAGGCCAGCTGGCAAACGCTGTGTTACAGAGATGTCTGCAAACATGATGCGAAGGCTGGCGGCATCAACCCCGCCATGGGGGAATCCCTTGCAGATGACCCCAGTGCCTGGAGATAGACGGGTCATGTATATCCACTCCACAGCAGGGACCAGTGAATGAATGACTGTTGGGAGGAGACTGCAGAGAGCATCTGCAGCAGCACAGCCCCATGCCTACATCTGCCCCAGCTGCAACCAAACATGTCTCTCTCTACAACCACAGCAGGCGCTGTAACTTCCCAGCGGGTTGACTTCATTCCCAAAGGTGCACTCCTCTCTGGGAGACAGAAACGAAATAGCGCCTGAAGAAACCAGGAAGTTGCACCTCCCTATAATGGAGTCGCCCCTCTACACTTTTTTTTTTAATTGAAAGATCTATGCGTAGAAGAGCGCAGGGGAGCTTCCTATTGGCCCGGCAGCCTTGGCCCCGCCTCAATCCCCGGGCCCGGCCATCTCGCTGGGCGGCTCGCGCTGCGCTCGCTGCTGCTGCTGCTGCTGCTGCTGCTGCTTCACTGCGCGGTGCAAAGCGGAGCGGAAGGCGAGGGTGGAGGAGCCGCAAGGGGAGTGCAAGATGAGCGAGCTCCGGCAGAGGCTGGGCCGGGATGCCGACGGGCAGCAGCAGCAGCAGCAGGACTCGGAGGGGAAGGTGAGCGGGCCGGCGGGCGGCGGCAGTGGGTGGGACGCGCTTCGGCATAGGATCCCGGCCGCGCACGGCGCCGCTTACTAAGCTTGCCCGAGTAGCCTCCGGGGGTGCAGCGCTGACGCGTGTCTCGTGGGGAGGGGGCGCTGCTCCTGCTATCCTATTGTTGCAATGCTGAGGAGTTGTTTTGTAACGAGGAGGGCCGGGGGTCCTTCCTTCCGGCCCGCTTCTCCCCTCGGGAATGCTTATAAGGTTAAAAATAACGGGCGTAGGATAACGGATGCTTTAGCCTTCGTCGTGCGTTCAGCAGCTTCCGAGATCGGTGTCCCCGGGGATGGGGGAGGGCCGTGCAAACAGGCGTGCCTTCGGTTTGGCGGAGCTGCTGTGCAATGTGACAAACGCCAAGCCCCTTGGAAGCTGCTGCTCTCGCCAAACTTGTGTCAAGGCCTCGAAGAAAACTTGATGATTATATATATGTGTAAAAACAAAATAAAAAAATTCCTTCCAGTAGCACCTTAAAGACCAACTGAGTTAGTTCTAGGTATGAGCTTTCGTGTGCATGCACACGAAAGCTCATACCTAGAACTAACTCAGTTGGTCTTTAAGGTGCTACTGGAAGGAATTTTTTTATTTTGTTTTGACCATGGCAGACCAACACGGCTACCTATCTGTAACTATATATATGTGTAGTTACAGATAGGTAGCCGTGTTGGTCTGCCATAGTCAAAACAAAACAAATTCCTTCCAGTAGCACCTTAAAGACCAACTAAGTCAGTTCTTGGTATGAGCTTTCGTGTGCATGCACACTTCTTCAGATACACAGATACACATGCACACTTCTTCAGATACACGTGTATCTGAAGAAGTGTGCATGCACACGAAAGCTCATACCAAGAACTGACTTAGTTGGTCTTTAAGGTGCTACTGGAAGGAATTTGTTTTGTTTTATATATATATGTGTGTGTGTGTGTGTGTGTGTGTGTGTGTATATCTACTGTATATATGTGCATGCAAAAGTGGTCTGAATTTTTCCATGTTTCCGCCACCCCAGGAGCTTCTCTGTTGACAGTTCATGAGGGCTAGAAACATGGAGGGCTCAAATGCACATGGTTCCATTTTGAGATGAAGTTTTCATGCCACATGCCATGAACCAATGCAATATATTGGGAAATTTAAATGTCTGAGCAGCGTGTGGTCATCTGTGTGTTTTGCTCAACATTTGCCGTGCTTTCAGTTCCCATTTCTAACCTGTTCATGGTTTAAATGGTTTTTGAGGGCAAGGTGATATATAAACACAATATATGTATGCACGCACTATATATATATATATATATATATATGCTTTCGTAGATTTTCACGGGTACAGGAATGCAGGTTTTGGTGTCCTCGGGTGTCTTCCCGTGTAAAAGTTGGGGTGTCTAGGCGACGTTTCGACGAGGTCTCACTCGTCATCTTCAGGCTGGTGCTTTCGGCTTCTTGTTACTGGAACAGAGCAGGGTCTCAGTGTTTGAGTTCCTATAAATACTGTAGAGGGGGTGTGGTGTATAGCCTCCAATGTTCTGGGCAGAGAGGAAGTTCCCAGGCTAGTGTGCCTTTTCTTCTTTTGTTCCTTAATTACTTGAGAGATATCTTGAGTGATTTCTTGAGTGATATCCTGAGTACCACTTAGGTGGGTCATTAGGTGTGGATTAGTTGTTAAAGTCTTTGTGTCTTGACCTCTTGAACTTTGTGAAGAGTTTTCCTGAGAAGATGGCTGTACTGTACTTAGTTGTGCTCTGGCTTGGCTTCGTGTATAGGGGCGAGCTGTGGTTTTGTGGCTTGTGTCAGCCAGATCTGTGTAGGGATTGCAGGGGGGTGCAGCATCCGGAGGTGCCACCATGGATTGGCTACTGGATGGTGTCTGTAATTCATCTGTGGAGAGGGTCTGGGTTTGGGTCTGGTGTGGTTGATTGGTGTTGGCGTTCTGTGTGCCTCTGGATCTGTTGTCAGTTTTTGTGGGGAGGGCTAATTTCCAGATGTCTGGCAAGCGGGATGTGTCGTCACGCTTGTTCATGTTGTGAGGGTGTTTCTCTATCTCGATGGCTTCCATGATTATTCTCTTGTGGTGATGTTCCGTGTTAAAGAGCAATTTGGAATCTGCAAAATTAATTTCGTGTCCTGTTTCTTTCATGTGTTGGAAAAGAGAGGAAGTTTTTTCTTCTTTTTTGACGGCATTCTTGTGTTCTGCGATACGTGCATTTATTCGTCTGTTTGTTTGTCCAATGTACGTGGCTGGGCAGACTTTGCAGGGTATTTCATAGATCCCTTGGTTTTCCAGAAACCCCAAGGATAAAATCCAGTTGGAAAACCAAGGGATCTATGAAATACCCTGCAAAGTCTGCCCAGCCACGTACATTGGACAAACAAACAGACGAATAAATGCACGTATCGCAGAACACAAGAATGCCGTCAAAAAAGAAGAAAAAACTTCCTCTCTTTTCCAACACATGAAAGAAACAGGACACGAAATTAATTTTGCAGATTCCAAATTGCTCTTTAACACGGAACATCACCACAAGAGAATAATCATGGAAGCCATCGAGATAGAGAAACACCCTCACAACATGAACAAGCGTGACGACACATCCCGCTTGCCAGACATCTGGAAATTAGCCCTCCCCACAAAAACTGACAACAGATCCAGAGGCACACAGAACGCCAACACCAATCAACCACACCAGACCCAAACCCAGACCCTCTCCACAGATGAATTACAGACACCATCCAGTAGCCAATCCATGGTGGCACCTCCGGATGCTGCACCCCCCTGCAATCCCTACACAGATCTGGCTGACACAAGCCACAAAACCACAGCTCGCCCCTATACACGAAGCCAAGCCAGAGCACAACTAAGTACAGTACAGCCATCTTCTCAGGAAAACTCTTCACAAAGTTCAAGAGGTCAAGACACAAAGACTTTAACAACTAATCCACACCTAATGACCCACCTAAGTGGTACTCAGGATATCACTCAAGAAATCACTCAAGATATCTCTCAAGTAATTAAGGAACAAAAGAAGAAAAGGCACACTAGCCTGGGAACTTCCTCTCTGCCCAGAACATTGGAGGCTATACACCACACCCCCTCTACAGTATTTATAGGAACTCAAACACTGAGACCCTGCTCTGTTCCAGTAACAAGAAGCCGAAAGCACCAGCCTGAAGATGACGAGTGAGACCTCGTCGAAACGTCGCCTAGACACCCCAACTTTTACACGGGAAGACACCCGAGGACACCAAAACCTGCATATATATATATATATATATATAGTGCTTATGTACCACCTTCTTGCTTCCAAGAAGCTCAAGGCAGAATGCATGGTTGGCCTCATCACAACAACCCTGTGAAGTAGGTCAGGTTGAGAGGCAGCTACTGGCTCAAGGTCACCCAGTGAGCTTCGTGGCTGAGTGGGGATTTGAACCCATGGTCCCAGGGCCTAGTCCAGCACTCTTAAGCACTACTGGTTGTTGTTTTTCCCCCCAATGCAAAATTACAACAAAAATTACAAACATTGAATCCAAAATAAAACTATACAAACAAGAAAGAAATACGAAACACAAAAAGAAAAACAAACAAACAAGAAAAACACACACATCTACAAACACTACTGTTTTTATATTGAGTCAGACTTCCAGCCAGTTCTCAAACTCCACGGTTTCAGAAACCACTCACTGAACATTTTTTTCCCTTCACTGCTGGCATCATGGCCTAAAAGTGGCATTTTGGGAGAGTCACAGACTCTAGAGCTGGTTGCTAGGAAGTGCCCCATTTAAATGGTCGGCCTTTGGCCGGGGGGGGGGGACATCACCAGCACCATACTATGAAAATTATGGCCCCCAACTGGGAGATTGTTAGCGTATTTAGTAATCTATTCTGGCGAAGGTGGCTTTTATGTCAGTCGTCAGGAAAACACATCAACTGTAGGGCCAAGTAGAGATGTTCCTGACAGACCCACAACTTTTTCGTGGCCTAAATGGAAATCCTGGGCCTGTTTAAGAAACCTGTTTATGAAACACCTCAGCTTTCTAAAGATGGCTTACACCCCTGCTAAAGGTCTGGTTTGAAAAGTGTGACTCCAAGAACTGGCCTTGCTCTTCCGGGTTTGAGAGGCTTGCCTGGAGGTGCTCTAGTGTACATTGGTACCTTGGTCTAAGAACAGTCCGGTTTAAGAATGATTTGGTTTACAAACTCCACAAAACCAGAAGTAGTGTCCCGGTTTGTGAACTTTACCTCGGTCTAAGAACAGTGGAACGAACGGTGGAAGGGCACTGGTGGCGCGAGGCCTCATTAGGGAAAACATGCCTTGGTTTAAGAACGGTTTTGGTTTAAGAACGGACTTCCGGAACAGATTAAGTTGGGGCTCTTGCGTTTTTTTACCACTGAGGCTGCATACCTTTAAGGCACGCGCGCGCACACACACACACACACACTGCAGCCGCAAGGAATTCTGGGCACTGTAGTTTGCTAAGGGTTGCTGGGAATAGTAGCTCTGCTCACAATTCTCTGAGGGAAAGAATGTGATGTAAAAGTTATTGTGTGATTGCAGCCTGAGCCAGAGGCCTCCCTTCCCTGCAGTCCGATGAAGAGTAATCTACACTGATGGCTGTGATTTATTCAGAGTAAACATGCGTAGGACTGGACATAATGGGTTGTATCCAGTGCTAGTCCTACTCAGACTAGACCTGTTGAAGTTAGTGGACGTGACTGAGTTTATGTTCAGTGGTTTCGAGTTGCCTACTCTGAGTAGGACTATTGTTGGATACCAGCCTGTGTCTTGCTTCTTCCCCTGGCTGGGGATGCTCTTTGCTCAAGGCCAGTCTTACCTGCAGTGTTGCAAGTAACCCAACTGCACCAGTGCAGCCAAGAAGTGTGTGATCCCGAGCAAGCAATGCTCTCTACTGCTCCAGAGAAGCGGACACGGAGCAATGGTTCCAAACTACAAGAAAGAAGATTCCACCTAAACATTAGGAAGAACTTCCTGACAGTAAGAGCTGTTTGACAGTGGAATTTGCTGCCAAGGAGTGTGGTGGAGTCTCCTTCTTTGGAGGTCTTTAAGCAGAGGCTTGACAACCATATGTCAGGAGTGCTCTGATGGTGTTTCCTGCTTGGCAGGGGGTTGGACTCGATGGCCCTTGTGGTCTCTTCCAACTCTATGATTCTATGATTCTAGGGGCATAGGAAAAGCAGTGGTATTATTTATGACTATTGCCTTTATATCCCTCCTTTTCCATCCAAGGTGCTCAAGGTGGCATATGTAGTTCTCCCCCTTGTCAGTTAATCACCACAACAACCCTGTGAGGTAGGTTGGGCTGAGAGGCAGTGACCGGCCCAAGGTCACCCAGGGAGCTTCAGTGGGGATTTGAACCCAGGTCTCCCAGATCCTAGCCTGATACTCTAACCACTGCACCATACTGCCATTCAGCATCTAATTAACAGTGCCATGATTGGGAGACGCACACATGCACCATTTAACCCACAAAAGGGGGCGTGCTGGGACCTCAAAAGCGCCATACAGCTTGCAGGAAGGCCTTGGGTAGCTCATTCACCACCTTCTGGCTTTTTTTATCACCTAGTGCTGTTCAGGTGAACAAGAATCCTGGCGCCTCGCGCCTCTGGGAATGAAAGGGAGACCATGTGAAATGTTGGTTAACAATGAATTTCTGCAAACATTTTCAGGTCTGAGGTGCCTCATCTTTCCCAAACTCAGCTGTGAATCTTATAAGAGCGAGCAGAAGCCGAACATCAACTTGCTTATCTTTAAGAAAAGTGTTTCTGGTGCAATTTAAGGTCTGGTTTGGTGGAAGAGACTCTGCTGCTGCTGCTGCTCTGGTACAGTGTGGTGTCCAGAACACAGATGTATGCTGGTGTCTGCTCAGAGCAGTGAGGCCACAGCTAGAGCAACCACAGGATTCAACCAGGGCTGGTTTGAGGGCAAGCTGTCTGTTTGCACTGGGCTCTCCTCTGTTCAGGGGAGAGAGCTCAGTGCCTGGTGATCTGAGAGGTGCTGCTTTTGGAACGCAACTCTGCGTCTCCTCCCTGCCGGCCTGATCGAAGGCTGAGCAACAGTTGGAAGTTATATTCCAGCCTTCATGCAGTGCAGAATTAAGATATAGAAGTCTCCCCAATGGGAGGCAGTGATGGCCACCAACCCAAGATGGTTTTCAAAGAGGATTGCACAAATTCATGAGGAGAGGGCTATTGATGACTACTAACCATGATCGGATCCCCGTGATGGGGTGAGCTCCCATTGCTCAGTCCCTGCTCCTGCCAACCTAGCAGTTCGAAAGCACATCAAAGTGCAAGTAGATAAATAGGTACCACTCCGGTGGGAAGGTAAACGGCGTTTCCGTGCGCTGCTCTGGTTTCGCCAGAAGCGGCTTAGTCATGCTGGCCACATGACCCGGAAACTGGACGCCGGCTCCCTCGGCCAGTAAAGCGAGATGAGCGCCGCAACCCCAGAGTCGGTCACGACTGAACCTAATGGTCAGGGGTCCCTTTACCTTTAACCATGATCGCTATGGTCTGTCTCCACAGTCAGAGGCAGCAGTGCTTCTGAATAGCAGTTGCTGGAAACCACAGAAGGGAAGAGTCGCTCTTGTGCTCAGAACCTGTTTTTGGGTTTCCCACTGAGGCATCTGATTGGCCACTGTGAGAACAGGATGCTGGCCTGGACGGGTCGTTGTCCTGATCCAACTTCCTTGGCATATCAGTGGATACAGAAAGGATCCATTGAAGGTGGAAAAATCTGAAATCTGTGGTAGCTCAGGACGGAATAGCAAAAACAAGCTAAGCCAAACGCATGGCTTATGCATTGTTAGTTTTAAGTTATTTTGGGGGAAGCTATGCCCTATAAAGGCCAGCTTTTTCTAAAAAGAGGTCAGATGCTACATTACTCAAAGTTCACAGCAGTCCATCTTGAATAAAAACAACGGCCTGTAGTTGGCAAGCTAAATATTTCCCCCTCCCCTCTCTCTCTCTCTTTAAAAAAGCATAGCAATTTCCCCACAAACATACTGCAGGTTACTAAAGCCCAAGTAGGTGCAGGATCTGCACCAGAGATCCTTCCAGTTAAGTTAGGCTCAGCAGCCGTAAAATTTTGCCAAAGCATTATAACTTAAATCATAGGGCATCAGTAAAGCAGTTATTTTAATTCCATCAGTTGGGAAACTGCTTTTTAATAAGAATAAAAAACAGACCTCTGGGTTGTATCCAAATGAATTATACTCAGAGCAGACCCACTGAATTTAGCTGTGTCTGTTAACTTAAATGAGCTTACTCTGAGTAGGACTAGCATTGACCACCCCCCTTTAGTCTCTCTCTCCCTTTCCTTTAAAGAATAGCAATGATGAGCTCAAGTCAGCAAACGTTGAGTCATCATTTAACTTTGCACAAGCTGCCGAGTGCCAAAGCTGGTCTTAGCAATGCCATCACGAGAAGATGTCGCAGTAACATTGTTAACTGCCAGACTGTGTGATTTTATAAGCTGCATATGCGCACCTAAACTGGGAAACAAAACCCCTCTGCGCTTGCTAGAACTTATGCCCAAGTAAACATGTGCAGGACAGAGGCATAAAGGGATTTGAATATCATTTTCTGCAATTCCTGGCACGTCTTGGAGCCAGAGATCATGAAGTAGCCAGCCCCACGTGACCCACAGGCTCAGGCTCACAACTTCACAGGCAATTCACTGGCTCCAACTGGGGCAGGGGGAGGACTAACATAAGACTGGTCTTAAAAGACCTACATTGGCTCCCGGTACGTTTCCAAGCACAATTCAAAGTGTTGGTGCTGACCTTTAAAGCCCTAAACGGCCTCGGTCCTGTATACCGAGTCCAGCGTCTCCACCCCCATCGTTCTGCCCGGACACTGAGGTCCAGCGCCGAGGGCCTTCTGGCGGTTCCCTCACTGCGAGAAGCCAAGTTACAGGGAACCAGGCAGAGGGCCTTCTCGGTAGTGGCACCTGCCCTGTGGAACGCCCTCCCACCAGATGTCAAAGAGAAGAACAACTACCAGACTTTTAGAAGACATCTGAAGGCAGCCCTGTTCAGGGAAGCTTTTAATGTTTGATGCATTATGGTATTTTAATATTTTGTTGGAAGCCGCCCAGAGTGGCTGGGGAAGCCCAGCCAGATGGGCGGGGTATAAATAAATTATTATTGTTGTTATTATTATTGTTATTATTGTTATTATTATTACTAATCATCCTCTCTTGGAATCCACCTGCCTTGAGGGACAACAGAGTCTTGGGCACACTTCTTGCTCAGGGTTTAACAAATCTTGTTTTGCTCTAAGATTGGCTTACTCGGGTTCTGCCATTCTAATCTGCTTTGCGGCCAACTAAAATTAGCCAGGTTTAAACTGAAATAAGGATGACAACTTGCGAAAAGAAGTGTCCATGCGGTGAGCTTTTGTGCCTCTGTTTATGGGCTGGTGTGCACAGGATGTTTGGGGTCGGATGGGACATTTCAGAGGCGATATATGGAGTGCTCTGTGGCTGTTCACATTCGCTCCAAAAGGGTTCAAAGCAGCACAGCGCCTTAAGGATTGTGCAGATTGCCCTCTCAAAACCACAGGCTTTATGAGGCATTATGAGCAGGGCTTGGGGGCGAAAGTGTGGGTTCCACCAAGCCTTGCTGAGGCTTTGAGATGCCCCACTGAATACCTCTTTCCAAGGAGCCTGTAGTCAGGCTGGTGTGAGTGCCAAGCAGGGCAGCTCCAGTAATTGCAGGAGCTTATCTTCTTGGGTACAGATTAGAATAGCTTGTCCTGTTCTTCCTGAAAGACGCACTCTGCAAAGGCAGCCGAGAGCAGAATCAGCCCAGGTGGCTACAAGATTGGCCATTGGTCCAGGCTGCAAATCCTAAGGTTTTGGAATACGCGAGATGGTTGGCTTCAAGGCCCGGAAGGCTGTTTCCCGCACCAAAGACCTCTTGAGCTTGCACTTCTTCCCTGTGGGGCATCAGAAAACGTTTCCATCCATTGGTGGAGTGCTTGCACCCCATTAACATCTCCCTCTTTGGAAATTTGTTGGCTCTGCTTCACGCTTGTGTCTCCTTGTCCTTGCAGCTGGGTAAAGGCAAACAGGACAATGCATACACACCCCAGACAGGCTTTGGAGTCTCCCCATGGCACAGAGTAGATTTCTCCAGGGGAACAGCAGCTCAGCAGACTTGGGCTTTAAGGACCCTGAGGCAGGAGACCCTTTGGGGGTGGGAGCTATTCCTCTCGCTCCCTTTACAACTCTGTGCACGGAATCAGTGGTGGGGTGGATTTCTGTAGTAACAGCACCATCCACATTCAAGGCACGTCTTCTGGCCACAAGCCCCCCTCCCTCCTTGCCAAACCCTGACAGGGAGCTTAGAAGAGGAGGGGAGGAAGAGACAAGGTTAATGAGGGCTGCAAACAGAGTTACTTGTCCGGAGACTTATTTTAATCTGAGGATGCAGGGACAGGCTCTCAGCGGGCATTTAAATCTTCATACTTCTTTTTAAGGTTGCTGTAAACCGCTTTGCTCTTTAGACATGTTCTATGTATGTAATTACAAGGGACGCGGGTGGCGCTGTGGGTTAAACCACAGTGCCTAGGGCTTCCTGATCGGAAGGTCGGCAGTTCGGATCCCCGCAATGGGGTGAGCTCCCGTTCCTCCGTCCCTGCTCCTGCCCACCTAGCAGTTCGAAAGCACGTCAGAGTGCAAGTAGATAAATAGGTACCGCTCTCGCAGGAAGGTAAACTGTTCGTCATGCTCTGGTTCGTCATGCTGGCCACATGACCCGGAAGCTGTACGCCGGCTCCCTCGGCCAGTAAAGTGAAATGAGCACTGCAACCCCGGAGTCGGCCACAACTGGACCTAATGGTCAGGGGTCCCTTTACCTTTAACTTTACCTTTATGTATGTAATCAACATGTTAGCTGCTGATAAAAGGCCTTGTAAGCTGGTCGTTTTCCCTGATCTCTTCTCTCTTTGCAGCAGTCTGCATCTGCCCCTCTAGTTCAGACTTTGCTGTTTAGCTTCTGCAGTCAGAATTGGTAAGGAACACGTTTCCTTTTAAGGCCTTGTGCTTTTGCTCCTGATCTTGTGTTTGTGAAAATAAAGCCAGGAGCTCGAGTCTTCCTTCCACTGTCCTTAGAGGCTACAGATGTCGTGAGTTTCTGCACACAATGAAAGGATGCACGTCAGGCGTGGTGCAGCAAAAATGGAAATGATTATCTGTCTCTGTATGTCTCCCCCCCCCCCTACTTGTTAGAAACCATCGGAAACCAGATGTGGCCAGCCTGGGCATCCATGCAGCACTTGGCTTTTCCGTGGTCCTGGCTTGTTTGAAGCAAGCTTTCCAGAAAGGCTCTCTCTCTATTGGGGAAAGCTGATTTAGGTGGTGGTGATTTATTTAATTTTTGCTTTATTTATCACCTGCTCGTCATCGAATATTTTCAATGGAAAACAAAGTAATAAAAATAAACAGAAAAGCAACAATATATTTAAAAAAAACCCACTTATAATATAAGGCAGTCCAATAAACAAGAAATTAACCATTCTGTCATAAGGCAAACATACGTGGTGGCGATGTGCCTGTGTGGCAGTTCATAATCAAAGCTTCCAACGTGTCCAGAATTGAGTAACAGCTTTCAAAGGTCTACAGGATTGGCTTTTGAGTCGCTATACCCGTGCCTCTGATGAGATAAGCGAGTCACCAGGTTATCTTTTTTTTGTTTTCTTTGAGCTGATGGGAACTGCAGTCCAAAAGGTTTGGTTGACCCGGGCACCCAGGGTGGCAAAGCCTGGCCTGTGTACGTCTCTGAGCTGTTAAAAGGAGTGTGAGAGCTTGCAGGGTAAGGAAAACAAGCTGCTGGGAAAAGACAAATCTTCAGTATATTCTTCCTTAGTATAGCAATCAAAGCAGCCTCAGTATATCCATCTTGAAGCTGCACTTCTAGACTCAAGGTTTAAGGTGCTGGTTTTGACCTTTAAAGCCCTATGCGGCCTAGGACCCACGTACCTACGGGACCGCCTCTCCTGGTATGCCCTGCAGAGGACCTTAAAGTCCACAAATGACAACATTTTGGAGGTCACAAGGATGTTAGATTGGTCTCAGCTAGGGCCAGGGCCTTTTCAGTACTGGCCCCGACTTGGTGGAACGCTCTGTCACAAGATACTAGGGCCCTGCAGGACTTGACATCTTTCTGCAGGGCCTGCAAGACAGAGCTGTTCCGCCTGGCCTTTGGTTTAGACTCAGTCTGACCCTTATGTTTTCCCTCCCCTTATGGTTTTGACTTTTAAACTGAGGCTGCATTTTAAATTGCATTTTAACCTGTATTTTAAATTGCTGTTTTTTTTCTTTTTATGTTTTTACTGAAATTTTATTGGTGTTAGCCGCCCTGACCCTGGCTCTGGCCGGGAGGGCGGAGTATAAATAAAAATTATTATTATTATTATTATTATTATTATTATTATTATTATTATCCTGCTGGGCTTTTTGCTGTTGAGGCAAGGTGCACCTCAACAAACTAGCCTTTCAGAGGTGATGAATTACAAGTTCCTAATGCTTTGCACAGGCATTGTTTTTCAAAAGCATGGCGGGCAGGAGAAAAGAGGGGTCCATTCTTTACGAGGTGCTGAGTTCATGCAGCTCCCCTGGAATTCTGCTGAAGACTGCAGAAGCATTTGAGCTTTCAAGCTCTCTTTTTTAGCGATTGTGAAATGGCTAGAGGCAATGGTTTTAGGGCAGTTACGGTTTCCTAGTTACAGTAAGTGCTACCACTTGAGACTGCACTGGAGTGTGAGGCTGCCTTGCATGACTTAAATGTTGCTCCATAGCTAAGTAAAGCAAGCCATCCCTTGCACACGAAGAGCTAGCTTTTCAGGGTCCTTGGCTAGCCTGTTCCCTGATGTGTTCATTTTCTGCAAGCAGGGAGTGCTTCTTGTGTTGTGCAACAATCCTTGCTGTGAGCCCTGATGAGGCACAGCCCAGGTGGGCTGCCTTGGGGAGAACTTGGCTGGTGTCACCTGCTGCTCTGAGTAAGTCTACAGGTGGATGCTCAGCACTGTTCACTAACCTCACCATGGCAAGTGCTTTCTACCAGCTTTTCCTGGTTCAGCAACTATGGCCGTTCCTGGACAATGATAGCCTGATCATTGCGGTCCATGTGTTGATAACTTTGAGGATGGATTGCTGCAGTGTGCTCCAAGTGGGGCTGCCCTTGGTTCTTGTTTGAAAGCTCCAGGTGGTGCAGAATGTGGTGGCCAGGTTGCTGATCAGAGCTTCTGGCTGAGAACATGTGGCGCATCTGCACTGGCTGCTCATCTTCTGTTGAGCCAGGTTCATGGTCCTTGCATTAATTTACAAAGCCCTGAACAACTTGAGTCCAGGGCACCTGAGGAATCTCCTAAACCCTCATATTGCAGCTCAATCACCGCGATCATCTGCAGGAGCATCGTTCGTTGTTCCCAGAGTCTCTGAGGCTCCTTTCACAGCAAGAGAGGGAGCCTTAAGCCAGTGTTACCGTCCCTGTCCTGTGGAACACTCTGCAACTAGAGATTCAGCAGGTGCCTTTTCTGCCAACTTCTAAATGTCTGCTGAAAATCGTCCTGTTTAATCAGGCCTATGCTGGCAATCCAGGAGCGAATCTTTCCACAGTGCTTAATTGATGCCTGTTTTAAACTTTTTATGGGTTTTATTGTACGGTTTTTATTATTGTAAACCACATTGATGTAGGTTTTATGACATGGTGGTAAAAAAATACTATTTTTTAAAAAATAATACTACATAAATGATCTGGCTTTGCTGCCATTTAGAGGCTCCTCCTGTAGCAAACATCTGTATCCACCTCCGAACTTGGGGTTTCTGTTTGGGCTGTAGGTTTTAGCGTTGCCTTAAGGGTAAAGGGACCCCTGACCATTAGGTCCAGTCGTGACTGACTCTGGGGTTGCGGCATTCATCTCGCTTTACTGGCCGAGGGAACCAGCATACAGCTTCCGGGTCATGTGGCCAGCATGACTAAGCCGCTTCTGGCAAACCAGAGCAGCGCATGAAAACACCATTTACCTTCCCGCCAGAGTGGTACTTATTGATCTACTTGCACTTTGATGTGCTTTCGAACTGCTAGGTTGGCAGGAGCAGGGACCGAGCAACGGGAGCTTACCCCATCGCGGGGATTCGAACCGCCGACCTTCTGATCAGCAAGTCCTATGCTCTGTAGTTTAACCCACAGCACCACCCATGTCCCTTTAGCTTTGCCTTACTGGCAGCAATGGCCATCAATTTGGTGTTAGGATATAGTTCCATTCCACCTTAAAAGGGTACAGGCATGACTATTGTGAGTCACATGCCTGTTTACTTCCAGCACAGATCTGCTGGGAACTTCCGTTTGTATATAGCTTTTGTGTTGCTGCTGTTTTGCTGGAGACGAAGGGAAGCAGACATGTTTTCCGCTGTTCCTGAACTATGCTGAATAAAATGCTGTACATTATGCTTACACATTTCTCTGTCTGCCTCTTCTGCTGTGAGAAGATTTACACACTCTGCTGACAGTGTGTGCATGGGTCTCTAAACGTATCTGAGGCTCGTGTTGCTGATTGATGTTTTCCAAGGGAGACCGGTGATCGGCCAGCTGCCGGCCGGTGGCTGAAGCCAGCTGGGGGCCTGCCTGGGGGCGTCTCCCCGGCAGTATCCCAACACTTGGATGGCTTTACTAGAGGATTGGACAAATTCAAGGAGGAGGAGCAGGTTATCGATGGGTACTAGCCACAATAGCAATGCTCTGCCTTCATGGTAAGAGGCAGCAATGCTTCTGAATATCAGTTGCTGGAAACTGCAGGAGGGAAGCGTTGCTGTTGTGTTTGGTACCTGCTTGCTGGCTTCCTATAAGAGGCATCTATTGGCCACAGTGAGAAGAGGATGCTGGACTAGATGGGCCATTGGCCTGATCCAACCACCTCTTCTTAAGTTCTTATGTAGTCCTGCATCATCTGGAGGGCCAAAGGTTAGCCACCCCGGTCTACTAGCATAGTAATGATTCTCAGGTCAGCTCTGCTCAGCTCTGAACTCACTTCGAAATTTTGGATTTCATAAGGGTTACTGTGGTGAATCAGGCTTGAGTCACCTGTTTGTAGTTTCTCGTGGAACGTTGGAATCTAGAAGCAGCGCTGTTCCAGACCATTGGTCTATCCCATCTCTGCAAATTCTCTCCATCTTTCCCTCCCTCCAGGTGATGAGGATGGAATCGGGCACCTTTTGCAAAGCAGCTGCTCTTCCACCAAGCTGCTTCTCTTTCTCTCCCCGTAGGCTGCTGGTGAAAGCACAACTGTTTGCACGCATGATTTTAATAACAAATCACCATAATTCAAATTCTCTGGATTGATAATATTGACATTCCTCCTGGGTCCAATCAGAGGGGTTTTTTTTGTGCGTGTGTGGGATTATAATGCTTCGTGTTTGTGCATTGACCCAGTTGTGTAAGAATTGCCAGGAGCAACGGAGCCATTTTCATCCTGGCGTGTGAGAGCAGGAGGTGGTTGCCATAGAAACTTCTGGGATGGACCAGAGCACAACACATCAGAAAGCAGCCAGCTTGGTTCCCTGATCAGCTGCTCGAGCCAGTGATTTGCAGAGGGACAGCTGTGATTTGCATGGTGATGGAAAGGTTGGCAATTAGCAAGCCCCTCCACTTCCGAATTTTTACTCCTCCCACCCACCTCTCCCAGTCCTATATTAAGCACAGCTCTGAGTAATTAGCAACAGCTTTCTAAGTCAAGAAATCAATCCTGACATCTTTTGTTTGGGTTTGTGATTCTTCTTTATTCAGTTCCATTTTCCCCACCCATTGTTGATTTTATGTATCTATATCTTATATCTCCCACCTTTCCCCCCAAAGTGATGTACACAAATTACCGTATTTTTCTCTCTATAAGACGCACCAGGCCATAAGACGCACCTGGTTTTTGGAGGAGGAAAACAAGAAAAAAAATATTCTGAATCTCAGAAGCCAGAACAGCAAGAGGGATCGCTGCGCAGTGAAAGCAGCAATCCCTCTTGCTGTTCTGGCTTCTGGGATAGCTGCGCAGCCTGCATTCGCTCCATAAGACGCATACACATGTCCCCTTACTTTTTAGGAGGGAAAAAGTGAGTCTTATAGAGCAAAAAATACGGTAAATCAACACAGATGCCATGCATACTGCAATTCTGAATAATCCTTTTTAGAGAGGAGGGGAGGGGGCAGTGGGGATGAGCCCATGAAACCAAGGAGGCCCCCCCCCCCGAAAAAACCTTGGGAACCGCTGGCTTAAACTGTGGTTTACGTGACATGCAAACTGGACCAGTGTTTGTCCTTTGCTTTCAGTTGTGAAGTTTTTATTGATTGCTCCTTTTTATGTCAGCACAAATTTATATTTTGGGGGATGGAATGTTCCTTTGCATTCTTTTAAGCAGAAAGCAATAGTATCCGACATGCGGGTTGGATGGAATACAATTCCTGGTTTGGGGTGTCTGGGTGCTAAAGGCACCATGTTGGAGATGGCGGGCGTAGGGTTCTTTTGTGCCTGTGTGGAGTGCAGCAGATTTATCTTTGCGCGGTCGGTCAGTGGCGTAGCGTGGGTTGTCAGCACCCGGGGCAAGGCAAGTAATTTGCGCCCCCTAACCCTTGGATTTTAGAGTGAGTGAGCCAGGTAGGGGCAGAGAGCTGCGAGTGTGAGCGCCCCCCCAGATGTTGCGCCCGGTGCAGCCAGCCCCCCCTGCACCCCCCACGCTACGCCACTGCGGTCGGTTCGGAAACGACTTCTTTTTGCAGCCAATACATTGGATAGTGGGAACTTGGCTGTCCTTGTCCATTCTAGATAGTATACTTCAGAATATAGTGACCTCTCCTTTCTTGAAGGATTTTAAGCAGAGGTTTGGGTTGCCACAAGGGATTCTTGAGCTGGGCTGCCTGCATTGTCAGGGATTGGATGAGATGGCACTTGGGGGGCCATTCCAATTTTACTTATCTAATAATAATAATAATAATAATAATTTATACCTTGCCCTCCCCAGCCAAAGCTGGACTCAGGGCGGCTAACACCAGTAAAATTACAGCAAAATCATAATGGGGGGGGGGGTGGAAAAACCAATTTAAAATACATGTTAAAATGCAATTTAAAATGCAGCCTCATTTTAATAGTAGCCCATAAATCAAAATCATAAGGGGAGGGAAACATAAAGGTCAGGCTGAGTCCAAACCAAAGGCCAGGCGGAACAGCTCTGTCTTGCAGGCCCTGCGGAAAGATGTCAAGTCCCGCAGGACGCCCTAGTCTCTTGTGACAGAGCGTTCCACCAAGTCGGGGCCAGTACTGAAAAGGCCCTGGCCCTAGTTGAGGCTAATCTAACCACCTTGCGACCTGGGACCTCCAAAGTGTTGTCATTTGTGGACCTTAAGGTCCTCCGCGGGGCATACCAGGAGATATGATTATGGCTGCTGTTGCAATTCCCTGATGGCTTGAGGCCATCTTTGCACTTTGGGAAGCTGGTACAATGAGTCTTTCCGTTGCTGATACGAAGGAGTTCTGTAGCTTTTAAATGAGTACATAATATACAGTGCCAATGCCAGCATAAATATTATATCTCATTTTCTGTTGATGTTATCAATTTCCTACCTGGCGAGGGCCTCCTGAAGTAAATGCATCCACGTAATAATGGAGTTTAAACCTCGCTGGAAGGAAGAGCTGCTGATTCCTTCGTCCCTCTGGTCCCGATCTCCTCTCAGCATTTGAGTTAGAATCATAGAATCATAGAGTTGGAAGAGACCACAAGGGCCATCGAGTCCAACCCCCTGCCAAGCAGGAAACACCATCAGAGCACTCCTGACATATGGTTGTCAAGCCTCTGCTTAAAGACCTCCAAAGAAGGAGACTCCACCACACTCCTTGGCAGCAAATTCCACTGTCAAACAGCTCTTACTGTCAGGAAGTTCTTCCTAATGTTTAGGTGGAATCTTCTTTCTTGTAGTTTGGAACCATTGCTCCGTGTCCGCTTCTCTGGAGCAGCAGAAAACAACCTTTCTCCCTCCTCTTTGTGACATCCTTTTATATATTTGAACATGGCTATCATATCACCCCTTAACCTCCTCTTCTCCAGGCTAAACATGCCCAGCTCCCTTAGCCGTTCCTCATAAGGCATCGTTTCCCGGCCTTTGACCATTTTGGTTGCCCTCCTCTGGACACGTTCCAGTTTGTCAGTGTCCTTCTTGAGTTGGTGCTGAGGTCTCGTACATTTGCATGCACCCATCTAGCTCTGGGACGAGCCCCTTTTCTTCCTCCTTCCCATGACTTACTTTAACCTAAACAGGGTTTGAAGAGGGTCATTGCGGCGATCACACAGGGTCCCCGGACGTTTAACGGTCTATTGATCCCTGTGCCACCACTGTGCTCGCTTTCCTGCTGCCACCAACCAGTTACTCTCTGGTAAAACACTGAGTCCAGTTAGTTGTTAAAAGTGAACCAAAAAAACCACCAAGTTTACAGTGGTACCTCAGGTTACATACGCTTCAGGTTACAGACTCAACAATAGAAAATGTCCTTTCATACTGCAACACGGTGTGGTATGCTGGTTTGACATCAACTGATAGGAAGTGCCCACAGAGGGTGGTGAATACAGCACAAGATATTATGGGCTGTCCCATGAATCCGCTGGATAACATCGTGGAAGAACGTTGCCTCAGGAGAGTGAGGAAAATTCTCAGGGATGATTCACACCCTGGCCGGCACTTTCTTGATCTCCTGCCCTCAGGCAGAAGATATAGAAGCATGATTAGTCGCACCAACAGGGTAAAGAACAGCTTCTATTCGTGGGCTGTTAGGCTGCTGAATGAAAAGATAACAACAGGGCAACTGACTTTCGGGTTTGGTGGGTGTGCGTCAGTAAACGAGGGGAATTAAGACTTAAGAGAGCTGAGTGGGGGGTGCTCGTGTAATCTCACTGTATACAAGTTGTACAATAAAGTATTTAAATAACAGCCATCGCAGGTGTGCAGATCTAAGTCCTTCACCCTGACCCCCCTTGCTTCTTTGCATTAAACCTTTGCCTCTCTCGTCCTGCAGGAATCAGAGTTTGAAAGCAAGCTGGATGGAGAAACCGCGTCGGACAGCGAGTGCAAATCGGAGATTGCCCAAGCAGCGCCAGTGGATGACACCCCAGAGGTCCTTAACAGGGCTCTCTCCAACCTGTCCTCCAGGTAAATGCTGATGTCAAAACATACTCAAACATTTTGCAGCAAAGTCCACTTTTTATTTATTTTATAAAATTTATACACTGCTTGATATTGGAAAAAATCACAAAAAGCATGGTTTACAAAGAAAGGCAAAATAATAAAAGGATCAATAAGAAGAATCAGTAATGATTTAAGACATTCAAAAACTTAAATTTGCAGTGGGCTGAAAACAGGTTAAAACTCACACCAGCTTCCTTAGCATCTGGGTAGGCTTGTCGGAACAAAAAATGCATTTATCAGCCACCAGAAAGAGTACAGCCAAGGGTCCTGCCTGGTATCAATAGGCAGGGAGTTCCAAAGTGTAGGTGCTTCCACATTAAAAGTTCTTACAAATGTGGAACAGGCGTCATGGGGCACCTGTGGGACTGCCAGTTCCGTAGACTGGTCAAGTGGAGGAGAGTGACCTCACAAGCATTTCTCCCTCCCAAAGGGGGACCTGAAAGGGTGCTTTATCTAATAGTTGTGGTGTCATAGCTCAGCCGAGGAGCGGGTGCCAAAATGGCAGTGGCCTGTATGCAACCAACTCCACCAACGTCCCCATATTTTATTTCAGAAATCCTACAGACGCGTTATGAGAGCCTGGGGCCCCCCCACAAACAGCACAGGCATCTAGGAAGCTGCCTTATACAGAGTCAGACCATTGGTCCATCTCGCTGAGTATTGCCAACACTGACTGGCAGCTGCTCTCCAGGGTTTCCAGCAGCCATCTCTCCCAACCTTGCCTGGAGGTGCAACTGGGGGTTGACCAGGGGCCTTTTGTTTGCAAGGCAGACGCTGTACCACTGAGCTCTGGCCCTCCCCCAACAAATACTGCTTGGTGCTCAGTCCCATCAAGGCTGGCCCCCCAAGATGCTTTGGGGGTGCCGGAGGCAAGGAATTGACGTGGCACCTCTCTGCCCACCCCCTGCCCCATCTACTAAGGAGCAGGGGGTATAATCTGCCTGGGCTCTCCATTGCTCATGGCTTGTGTCTACAGAAGAGGTGTATCCATGCGACGGTCACCTCCAGGCTTGATCATTGAAATACTTTATTGTCCCTTGTACAACTTGTATACAGTGAGATTACACGAGCACCCCCCCCCAAATCAGCTCTCTTAGTCTTAATTTCCCTCATTTACTGACGCACACCCACCAAACCCGAAAGTCAGTTGCCCTGTTGTTATCTTTTCATTCAGCAGCCTAACAGCCCACGGATAGAAGCTGTTTTTTACCCTGTTGGTGTGACTAATCATGCTTCTGTATCTTCTGCCCGAGGGCAGGAGATCAAGAAAGTGCCGGCCAGGGTGTGAATCATCCCTGAGAATTTTCCTCACTCTCCTGAGGCAACGTTCTTCCGCTATTTCATCCAGCAGATTCACAGGACATCCCATAATATCTTGTGCTGTATTCACCACCCTCTGTAGGCACTTCCTATCAGATGGTGTCAAACCAGCGTACCACACCGTGTTGCAGTATGATTATTGTAACTCACTGTACGTGGGGCTGCCCTTGAGACTGACCCAGAAACTCCACCAGGTGCAAAATGCCGCGGCGAGACTCCTTACGGGGTCCTCGCCCTGGGATCACATTCACCCGGTGCTATACCAGCTGCACTGGCTCCCGATGGAGTACAGGATCAGGTGCTGGTTTTAACCTTTAAAGCTCTATACAGCCTAGGACCTTTGTACCTATGGGACCGCCTCTCCTGGTATGCCCTTACGGTCTACAAATAACGACACCTTGGAGATCCCGGGCCATAGGGAGGTTAGGCTGGCCTCAACCAGAGCCAGGGCTTTTTGGGCTGTGGCTCAGATATGGTGGAACGCTCTGTCACAAGAGACTAGGGCCCTGCAGGACTTGACATCTTTCCGCAGGGCCTGCAAGACAGAGCTGTTCCACCAGGCCTTTGGCCAAGGCACAGCCTGACCCCTTCCTTTGGTAATCCTCACAGAACTCTTGCCCAATGGTTGCCATTAATTTGATTTTGAATTGATTTTAGAATGAATGGATTTTAGAATGCTGTGTTACTTTTATTGTTGTTAGCCGCTCTGAGCCCGGTTTTGGCTGGGGAGGGTGGGATATAAATAAAATTATGATCTAGATCAAGGGAAGTAATAGTGCCACTGTATTCTGCTCTGGTCAGACCTCACCTGGAGTACTGTGTCCAGTTCTGGGCACCACAGTTCAAGAAGGACACTGACAAACTGGAACGGGTCCAGAGGAGGGCAACCAAAATGGTCAAAGGCCTGGAAACGATGCCTTATGAGGAACGGCTAAGGGAGCTGGGCATGTTTAGCCTGGAGAAGAGGAGGTTAAGGGGTGATATGATAGCCATGTTCAAATATATAAAAGGATGTCACATAGAGGAGGGAGAAAGGTTGTTTTCTGCTGCTCTAGAGAAGCGGACACGGAGCAATGGTTCCAAACTACAAGAAAGAAGATTCCACCTAAACATTAGGAAGAACTTCCTGACAATAAGAGCTGTTTGACAGTGGGATATGCTGCCAAGGAGTGTGGTGGAGTCTCCTTCTTTGGAGGTCTTGAAGCAGAGGCTTGACAACCACATGTCAGGAGTGCTCTGATGGTGTTTCCTGCTTGGCAGGGGGTTGGACTCGATGGCCCTTGTGGTTTCTTCCAGCTCTATGATTCTATGATTCTATATTATTTATATTATTGTTATTATCCAGGGGGATGGGCCTCTTCCTGCATGAGCCTGCCTGTGCCCCCGGGGTGTCAACAGATGCTGTTCTCCATCGGCCACTTCACTCTGGAGTGCAGAGGGTGGCTGCGATGGAGAGGGCCTGGAGTGGTTTGCCTGGCGCCTTCTGTGATGGCCCCTCTCTGCCAAGAAAACCTCTTTTTTGTTGTTCTTCTCTTAGGCCTGCTCTCGTTAGCCTCATGCAAGACTGATCTTGACATTTGGCACGGCTTCTGCAGTGGCTCATATGCTTTTAATGAAAACCCTTTAAGAGAGTTTTATTACGCTGAGCGGGATTATTTGATGAATTTAGTTCTCCATATAATTAGGCGCATTTCCTCCCCCCGTGATATTTTTATTGCATTGTGTAAGTTTGCAAAGCTAAAAATGAAAGTAAAGCATAATAGCATCTGTATACAGGATGTTTCTTGTCTATTATTATTATTATTATTCCTTATTGTTTTCATTTTCAGCTTTGCAAACTTACAGAATCGATACAGGAATACTTAGCTGGGTGAATTTGAGAGAAGTCATGTTTTGTTTTTGCTGATTTGGAGTTTACATTGTAGCGTTTCCGTTGTATTATTTCTTTGTCGTCACCATCATAAGCTTTATTGCACTAGCCAAAGGCCATGGCATCATTCACAAAGGGAGCAAAGAGAGAAGCAACAATAACCATAAAAACCATAAGAACATCAGACACTGCAGATACAAAGAACCACAATCACTTCTCCCAAAAATTATTTGTTGCATACGATAGAATAGCAAGGGGTTCTCAGATAGAATGTGCCAGGTTAAATGTCCAAATCACCTTTGCAATTGACCGCTATTTTATCTAGTTCTTTTCTCCTGATCTTCTTAGTTGCCAACGCATTTAGTACTACTTTATAAGTTACCAAGTCATCACTATCACTCAGCAGCCATTTCACCCTTTCCACCCTGTTCGAATGTGTTCCATTCGTGAGCAGGGGTTTTATAAATCGGTCTCTTGGTTCTATATATAGCGGGCATTGCAATAAATAGTGGTACAGGTCCTCTACGCAAGGTTGCTGACAAAGTCTCTCCTTGTACGGTACTTTGCCGTACCGACCATCCACCACCACCGAGGGCATCGATTGGAATCGTAATTCTGTGAAAGCAATTCTTAGTACGGCAAGTGGGGGCTTTGTCAAATAACTAGCTCGGATGTGCTCCGTTTTGATAAGTTTATTTCTTTGCCATTCCTAATTTGTGCTAAACTTTTTCTTGTACACTGCCAAGAGGGCCGAGTTGTGGAACAATGGCCAAACAGTAATAATTAGCAATGACTTTAAATGATTTGGAGCATGATGGTCCTCGTTTGTACGAGTGATGCTCCTGCGTTGCAGGGGTTTCCCCCCGGCCAATACTTGCTAGATGGAGGCTGTCACTGAGCTGGGGTCCTCCGCCCCAGGGCTCACTTGTTGTTATTTACAGTGGTACCTCGGGTTAAGTACTTAATTCATTCCGTAGGTCCCTTCTTAACCTGAAACTGTTCTTAACCTGAAGCACCACTTTAGCTAATGGGGCCTCTCGCTGCCAGAGCGCGATTTCTGTTCTCATCCTGAAGCAAAGTTCTTAACCTGGAGGACTATTTCTGGGTTAGTGGAGTCTGTAACCTGAAGCGTATGTAACTTGAAGTACCACTGCATTTACCTTCACCCTAAGGTCCCAGTGTGGGTTACAGCATTAAAAAACAATACGAAAAGCAATCTAAAGCAACTTACAGTCAGAAAAATAAAAACATGCACCTCAGCTGCCAAAAGCCAGGGGGGAGAGGTGCATCTTCAACATCCTCCAAAAAGCTGTACAGTGAAGGTGCCAGGGACACCTCTCTGGGCAGGGAGTGGCATAGCTTAGGGCATGGGTAGGCAAACTAAGGCCCAGGGGCCAGATCCGGCCCAATCACCTTCTAAATATGGCCCATGGACGATCCGGGAATCAGCGGTTTTTTACATGAGTAGAATGTGTGCTTTTATTTAAAATGCATCTCTGGGTTATTTGTGGGGCATAGGAATTCGTTCATCTTTCTTTTCCCCCCTTAAAAATATAGTCCGGCCCCCCACAAGGTCTGAGGGACAGTGGACTGGCCCCCTGCTGAAAAAGTTTGCTGACCCCGGGCTTAGGGGCTGCCACAGTGAAGGCCTTTTCCTAGGCTGCCACCATCCCCAAACCTCAGAGTGAAGGAATTATCAGGAGGGTCTTCTCTGCTGATCTCAGCACCCAAGAGGGGTCTGCAAGGAGAGAGGTGGTCTTTCTGTTTCACTCCCATTATTCCGACCTTATTGGGGGCCCATTTATGCTGCCTTCCCCTTCCCACTCCACTCCACCCTCCTGGTTGAGCTGCTTTGGGCTTTGGATTGGTGCCCCAGAAGCCCTAAATCATACTTGACTTTCCCTGAGACCAGGAACCTGGTGCAGTTTTGGTACAAGCCTGCAGTACTTTTTATAAAGTTTTCTTTACGACGTACTTAAGAGGATTTTTCTTCCACCTTTCAAAACGTTGCAAGGCAGCTCACAGCAAAAACCACAACAGCAGCAAAAACACACACACCCAGCTGTAACATTAAGAAACACTAAAAGCAGCCAGTACGGTTTGAAATGAGGCAGCAGATAAAAGGCACTTAAAAGGTGCACTTTGAAGCTAGCATTGCAAGGAAATTAAAATGCGAAAGTGTTATTATTGTGTTCCTGTACGTCAGTTAGATAGTTTAAAATAGAGAGGATCAGAAGCGGCTGTAGAAAAAGCTAGAGGCAGAAGAAGAAAATGGTTGCACAAGTGAGAATTTTGTTGTGACACCTCCTTGTTCACCACCCAAGCAGACCAACGGTATCCTGTGTCTGGGTATCAGGCCGGCTCTCCTGTGTCTGGGATGAGAACTTTGCATATGGAGATGAGCATTTAAGAACACAAGAACCTAAGCAGAGGCTGCTGGATCAAACTAGTGACCCATCTAGTCCAGCACCCTGTTCTCACAGAGGAGGCCAACTGGGCGTCTCTTCTGGGAAACCTGCAAACAGGATTTGAGCACGTGAGCCCTCACTTCCCTCCTGCAGTTACAGATAGGTAGCCGTGTTGGTCTGCCATAGTCAAAACAAAACAAATTCCTTCCAGTAGCACCTTAAAGACCAACTAAGTCAGTTCTTGGTATGAGCTTTCGTGTGCATGCACACTTCTTCCCTCCTGCAGTTTTACAATCCGTACATTTTGTATACATCAACTGATACACACACAAACCCTCGGGTTCATTATATTCAGGATTGTTAGACCAGGAGTCAGCAAACTTTTTCAGCAGGGGGCCGGTCCACTGTCCCTCAGACCTTGTGGGGGGCCGGACTATATTTTGGAGGGGAAAAAAGAATGAATTCCTATGCCTCACAAATAACTCAGAGATGCATTTTAAATAAAAGGACACATTCTACTCATGTAAAAACACGCTGATTCCTGGACCATCCGTGGGCCGGATTGAGAAGGCAATTGGGCCAGATCCGGCCCCCGGGCCTTAGTTTGCCTTAGTTTGTGGCGGGCCAGATTTAGAAGGTGATTGGGCCGGATCCAGCCCCCGGGCCTTAGTTTGCCTACCCATGCCCTAAGCCAGGGGTCAGCCAACTTTTTCAGCAGGGGGCCAGTCCACTGTCCTTCAGACCTTGGGGGGCCGGACTATATTTTGCAAAACAAATAAACGAACGAATTCCTTTGCCCCACAAATAACCCAGAGATGCATTTTAAATAGAAGGACACATTCTACTCATGTAAAAACACGCTGGTTCCCCGACCATCTGCGAGCCGGATTGAGAAGGCGATTGGGCTGGATCCAGCCCCTGGGGCTTAGATTGCCTACCCATGTGTTAGACCCTCCCATGAAGAGGCATTTTCCAATTCCCCCCAGGACTGTCCAGCTCTGACTGCCTTGACCAGCCTAGAAAGACCACTGGCAATGTCCACAGGTGGTCCACCTCAGATTTCCAGTGATGTCAGCCTGTTTTGAGGGAGGCTGTTGGGGACGGACGGACTCCAGGTGTCAGAAATATGAATTGTTTGAAGGTACATTCTTTCACCTTTGGTGGACATGCCCAAGGATTAAGACATTCTGGGAGATGATCTATAATGAAATGAAAAAGGTATTTAAATATACCTTCCTGAAGAAACCGGAGGCCTTTCTCCTGGGCATGGTTGGCCAATTGGTGCCAAAGAAGGGCAGAACTTTATGTATGCAACAACAGCAGCAAGAATACTCATCGCGAAGTATTGGAAGACACAAGATTTACCCACCCGAGAAGAATGGCAGATGAAGTTGATGGACTATATGGAACTGACGGAAATGACTGGCAGAATGCGAGATCAGGGAGAAGAGTCGGTGGAAGAAGATTGGAAAATATTTAAAGATTATTTACAGAAATATTGTAAAATTAATGAGCTTTAGAAAAATGGTGGAATGAAGTTATATGGCTTTGGCAGAAATATTATAAGGAACTAGGTACAGATAGATTGTTAATGTATTAAAGGGGAAAAATTAGGTTAGAATATGTTAAGAGTAATTATAGGACAGAAAATAGATGAAGATGGAAAGGACTTGCTGAAATAGTTAATTGAAGTCGAATACAAAAAGGGAGGCGTGGGGAAGTCAATGAAACAAATAAATGAAAGTTAAGATTGAAAATATTGGAAGTGTTTTTAATTGTTTTGTTTTGTTAATTCAATGTTTTATGTAGTGTTTTTGTTTTTGTTTTTGTATTTTATTATATTGTCATGTTTAATTTTTCTTTTTTCTTTTTCTAATTTCTAAATTCTTAATAAATATTATTTTAAAAAAAACCAACAGAAATATGAATTGTTGCAGGCATGATACATTTTTGCGGGGAGATGCTTCCTCAGGGACACCACAGGGTGATGTAGTGGTTAGAGTGTCTGCCTAGGGCCTGAGAGACCAGGGTTCAAATCCCCACTGAGCCCTGAAGGTTACTGGGTGATCTTAGGCCTCTCACTGCCTCTCAGTCTAACCTACCTTGCAGGTAGGTTAGTTGTTGTGGGGATTAAATGGAGAGGAGGAAAACCACGTATGCCATCTCGAGCTCCTTGGAGGAGAGGCGGGGTAAAAATGCAATAAAGAAATAATACATAGGAAGGGGTATAAAAAGGTAAAGGTACCCCTGACCGTTAGGTCCAGTTGCAAACAACTCTGGGGTTGCGGCGTTCATCTCGATTTATTGGCCGAGGGACCCGGTGTACAGCTTCCAGGTCATGTGGCCAGCATGACTAAGCTGCTTCTGGTGAACCAGAGCAGCACACGGAAACGCCGTTTACCATCCCGCCTTAGTGGTACCTATTTATCTACTTGCACTTTGACGTGCTTTTGAACTGTTAGGTTGGCAGAAGCAGGGACTGAGCAACGGGAGCTCACCCCGGCGCGGGGATTCGAACTGCCGACCTTCTGATCGGCAAGTCCTAGGCTCTGTGGTTTAACCCATAGCGCCACCCGCGTCCCAGGAAGGGTATAGTGAGCCCAAAACGCGATGAAGTAAAATGCTACATTTTCATCATCTCATTCCAAAGGAATGCCACACAAAAATTACAAAGTTGCTTCTCGCATACAGTGGTACCTCGGATTACAGACGCTTCAGGTTACATGCGCTTCAGGTTACAGACTCTGCTAACCCAGAAATAGTACCTCGGGTTAAGAACTTTACCTCAGGATGAGAAGAAAAATTTTGTGGTGGCAAGGGAGGCCCCATTAGCTAAAGTGGTACCTCAGGGTAAGAACAGTTTCAGGTTAAGAACGGACCTCTGGAACGAATTAAGTTCTTAACCCGAGGTACCACTGCACTGTATATGGAAAGTCACCAAAGGAATGAAAAATGTATAGACCTATATCAAGAAAAATACAATCACACACAAAAAGGACACCTTAAAAAAAGAAGAATTTTTTGGGTGGGAGGTGTCTGTCAGAGGTACTGTTTATTCTCTATCTGCTATTGTTGGCTCCTCGCCACAATGGCTGTGCTGTGTCTCCACAGAGGCAGCAAAGCTTCTGAATACCAGTTGCTGGAAACCACAGGACAGGAGAGGGCTGCTTTTGTGCCTGGATTCCTGCTTGTGGTTCTGGGGCATCTGTGAGGACAGGGTGCTAAGCAAGGTGGGCCACTGGCCTGATCCAGGAGACTCTACTTACTGTATTTTTTGCTCTACAGTGGTGCCTCGCAAGACGAAAAGAATCCGTTCCGCGAGTCTCTTCGTCTTGCGTTTTTTTCGTCTTGCGAAGCAAGCCCATTAGCGGATTAGCGGATCAGCTGATAAGCGGCTTAGCGGATCAGCTGGTAAGCGGCTTAGCGGATCAGCTGGTAAGAGGCTTAGCGGATCAGCTGGTAAGCGGCTTAGCGGATCAGCTGGTAAGTGGCTTAGCGGATCAGCCGATAAGCGGCTTAGCGGATCAGCCGATAAGCGGTTTAGCGGATCAGCTGATAAGCGGCTTAGCAGCTTAGCCGATCAGCTGATAAGCGTTTTAGCGGCTTAGAAAAATGGGGGGGGGGAGGAAAAAAACCCAGCAGGAACTCGCAATACCTTTTCGTCTTGCGAAGCAAGCCCATAGGAAATTCGTTTTGCGAAGCGCCTCCAAAACTGAAAACCCTCTCGTCTAGCGGGTTTTCCGTCTTGCGAAGCATTCGTCTTGCGGGGCACCACTGTATAAGACTCGCCAGAGAATAAGACCCACCTAGTTTTTGGAGGAGGAAAACAAGAAAAAAAAAAAAATTCTGAATCCCATAAGCCAGAACAGCAAGAGAGATCTGGCTCCTGGGATAGCCCGCGAAGCCTCCCCACTGCCCTGCACAGGCTTCGCGCGGCTCCTGGAGGCTTTTCTACGGGGAGGGAGAAGGGACTGATGCGGCCAGTCAGTCCCTTCTCCCTCCGGAGAAAAGCCCCCAAGAGCTGTGCGCTCTTTTTAAGGGTGCACGGTTCCTGCGGACTTTTCTATGAGGAGGGAGAAGGAACGGCCTGCCGCATCAGTCCCGTCTCCCTTCTTGGGCACACACATTTCCCCTTAATTTTTAGGAGGGGAAAATTGTGTCTTATGGAGCGAAAAATATGGTGCATTCTTACGTTGCGCTGCCCTTGGGTTGTGTTTCAGTCTTGTATCTGTTAGTGTGTGTGTGTGTGTGTGTGTGTGTGTGTGTTTCACAACGGCATCTTCTGCACAATGTTTCCCTTTTTTTAAGGGAAATTTCCCTATTCCGAATAGGATTCCTCGCAAGAAAAGGGAAAAGTTGACATCTATGCTTCTGCAAGCCTCCATTTCTCTGGCAGTGTCTGGAGCGTGACCTTCTGCCAAGAGACCCCCGAGGGAGAACGGACGGGGGCCGTGTTCTCTCAGGAAGCAGCCTGGTGCCAGAAATAGCAGTTGCCTTTCGCCCTTGCTAAGAATGTGCCAAAACTTTGAAAGCCATCAGGGAGCGGATCTTCCGATTCTGCAAAGAGTAAATTTCCACAGCGGGGCTTCTGTTTCTTCCCCTGCAAGCTCTCTCATAGACTCAAACAGGGTGGATTTGATTCAAATCAAATCAATTTAAATCAGTAGTCAGTAAGACTTCATTTAAATCGTTTTTGTTTTACAGAAAGGTTCAACCTTGCAGGCATTTTCTTAATATTTACAACCAGATGAAAGTTTCATTTTTGGAATAAAAAATTTTCAGAGTAGTTTTTACATCTATTATCAAAAATTACTGCTTTGTTATACTATCAGAAATACATAGATAATTATGAAATGATTGTGTATATTTGGACAACTTTTCTGCTGTACCTTGTTGGAAGGAGAAAAATAATCATTTCCTTAATAATAATTTAAACAATTTATTTAACTAAAACAATAACGTTATAGCATATGTATCCATGTTTGTTAACCAATGTAGTTAAATGATTAAAAAAAAAACTTAGACTGAGTTTTAGCACAGATGAAAAACTTTAAACAAATCCTTATTTCCTGATGAATAGCCTTTTGACTACAGCGGTACCTCAGGTTAAGTACTTAATTCTTTCCGGAGGTCTGTACTTAACCTGAAACTGTTCTTAACCTGAAGCACCACTTTAGCTAATGGGGCCTCCTGCTGCTGCCACCGTGCCGCTGGAGCATGATTTCTGTTCTTATCCTGAAGCAAAGTTCTTAACCTGAAGCATTATTTCTGGGTTAGCGGAGTGTGTAACCTGAAGTGTATGTAACCTGAAGCATATGTAACCCGAGGTACCACTGTATAATGTAACTTAAATAGAAAATTATCTTTAGAAAGATTTTTCCTCCAAAAGCATTTTATTTTAAAAATCCGATTATTTTTTTAAAAAAAATCATTGTTTTTTATCCACCCGGGACTCAAACGGTTGTTAAGTTGGAGAGGTACCAATCTAGTCCAACCCCCTACAATGTAGGAGTCACAGCCAAGGAATCCCTGATCTCTTTTGATGCTTTCCTTCCTCTGCAGATGGAAGAACTGGTGGGTGAGAGGCATCTTGACTCTGGCGATGATCGTCTTTTTCTTCATCATCATCTACCTGGGACCCATGGTCTTGATGATGATCGTAAGTCTTTGCGGTCTTTCTGGAAGCTGATCTTTTCCCGATGGAGGCCTGGGGGTTCGGGAATGGCAGGGCTGGATTCCACCTCCTCGCGAGTTTAAAAGGCCATGGGGAAAGAGGAATGCTTTTGTCTGTGGAAGGAAAGAATATTCAGAACCCAGTGGAGATTAGGAAGTGTTTCCAGAGGTATTTTAAACAACTTTATACACAGGAGAAGGAGAAGGAAATGGATATTGATCGATTTTTGAAAATAAATGGATTACATAAAATCTCTCAGGGAAACCAATGGTTCCAAACTACAAGAAAGAAGATTCCACCTAAACATTAGGAAGAACTTCCTGACAGTAAGAGCTGTTTGACAGTGGAATTTGCTGCCAAGGATTGTGGTGGAGTCTCCTTCTTTGGAGGTCTTTAAGCAGAGGCTTGACAACCATATGTCAGGAGTGCTCTGATGGTGTTTCCTGCTTGGCAGGGGGTTGGACTCGATGGCCCTTGTGGTCTCTTCCAACTCTAGGATTCTATGATTCTAACCAGTTAATGTTGAACTACAAAATAACAGATCAGGAAGTAGAAGGGGCCATCCAGAACATGCAATTAGGTAAATCTCCAGGACTGGATGGACTGACTTCAAGGTCTGGAGCCTAAAACTATGTACTAAAGGAATCCGTCAACAAATTTGGGATGTGGAACTGCAATGCCACATGAGCGAGATGAATAAACACCCAGCAATAAAATATAATGGGAGAGGATTTACCCCAGCAAATTATTTGTCAAAATTACAAATACCCAAATACAGACGATCATTTACCCTCACTAGATTCAACGTGCTGCCATCTGCCTTATTGCAGGGCAGATTCGAGGGTAAACCATATGTGGAACGAGTCTGCCCCTGCAGCTTGATGGAGGTAGCACCTGTCTCTCATGTCTTGTTATGCTGCCGTATCTATGGGGATATACGCTCGGTATTTATCACTCCTGTTATACAAAATCTCCAAATGGGTCCGAACTTCAATTTCTAAAACTCCTGGTAGAGGACAAGTATCTAGACATCACGCTAATGGTGGCCAAATTCTGTGCGACTGCCATAAAACTTAGGGAACAAGCTGTACTACCAAAATTATCAAGGTTTTAAATGATAATTTTAGGTTATATTTTAGTGATCAAGATTTAATATATTTTTTAAACTGCCGATATATCTGAATTGTCTCCCAATTGCAATTCAGTGTATTCCTGTTGTGTTTTATGATTTACAGTGGTGCCTCGCAAGATGAAATTAATCCGTTCCGTGAGGCTCTTCGTATAGCGGTTTTTTCGTCTTGCGAAGCAAGCCCATTGACAGCTTAGCGTATTAGCGCTATTAGCGGTTTAGCGGCTTTTAGCGGATCAGCTGATAAGCGGCTTATCAGCGGAGCAGCTGATAAGCGGCTTAGGGCTTAGGAAAAGGGGGAAAAAAGGGAAAAAACCCCGCAGGAACTCGCAAGACATTTTCGTCTTGCGAAGCAAGCCCATAGGGAAATTCGTCTAGCGGGTTTTCCGTCTTGTGAGGCGTTCGTCTTGTGGGGCACCACTGTACCTGATATTGTAAGTGAGCCGGAACTGGTCTGTGACCGTAATAATAAAATTCTATTCTATGTACTGAAGGCTCCAGGCAAGCCTCCGTGGGGAGATAATTCCACAAGCAGAGAGCCATCCACTGAGCTCCTTGGAGAACAGCATGGGATATAAGTGTAATATATAAATACAAAAAAATAAATGCAAGAATGCTTATTGTTCTCTTGAAGTGGCCTGGAAATTTATCAAAACTCATGCCCCCCTGCTGTCTGTCTGTAAAAGCATATTTAGGGGAGCATGACTGGTTTGCTCGCACTGGGCGCAGAGTCTCAGGGGCATCACAACCAGTGGCGTAGCGTGGGAGGTGCAGGGGGGCCGGCCGCACCGGGCGCAACATCTGGGGGTTAGGGTTAGGGGGCGCAAATCCACGGGTTAGGGGGCGCAAATCCATGGGTTAGGGGGCGCAAATTACTTGCCTTGCCCCGGGTGCTGACAACCCACGCTACGCCACTGATCACAACTATGATATAGAATAGAAGTTGTATGTGAGTGCCAAATTTTGGTGTTGTACAGGGCACTTAGGAAATTTGAGACCCCAAAGTCGACTGCTGCTGTCTCTCTGTCTCTCAGGTGATGTGTGTGCAGATCAAGTGCTTCCAGGAGATCATCACCATCGGTTACAACGTTTATCACTCCTACGAGCTGCCCTGGTTCAGAACCCTAAGTTGGTAAGTGGAATCAGAGTTTGTGCTATCTGAGTTAAGCTCTGGAAGAAGTCTGGTTTCCTTGTTTTCCATGAGGATATTTCTACGCAGCTCTATTCTTCTAAACAGCTCAAGGTGGTGGCTGTTGTTAACGTTTTCCTTTATAATTGTTAATTTATGACTGTTACCCAACTGCATCATACCATATAGAAAGCAAGCAATAAACAATAAGAAAAAGGAACCAGTATAAATCAAGCCTCCTGTGTTTCCAAAGCTGGCATGGGTGGTAAATGTTGAGCATCTAAGTCTGAAACACAGGAAATAAAACCCCACCAGATGGCATAAAAGCCTTCTGGACCCTCCACCCCCCTGGGGACACACAGTTCATGTATTATCTTTTCCTCACTGGCTAAAGTCCATAAGTTACTACCACATTTTTCGCTCTATAAGACGCACCAGACCATAAGACGCACCTAGTTTTTTGAGGAGGAAAACAAGAAAAAATAATATTCTGAATCCCGCCTGCATTTGCTCCATAAGATGCACACACATTTCCCCTTACTTTTTAGGAGGGGCAAGTTTGTCTTATAGAGCGAAAAATACGGTACGCCACAAAGCTAAATGCAGATTTTTCAGGGTTTTCCATTGCTGGGCTACTGAAATCCTGGCTGCAGTCCACATCCATGCCACCAGCTGGCACTGCAAACGTGGGTGGGCCACCCCCCAAGCAACACACTTTTCATTGGCTCCACCCACTGTCACTCCCTTCCCCAGCTACTCCTTTCTCTCTCAACCATTCTCTGCACAGAGTGTCTCATTCCAACGGCTGGTGAGAGTTCCATGTCTAGCAAATGTCTAGCTGGGCTCTCAGCTGCCTTCACCTCAAGTCTGGAGGTTGGCTGAGCCAGGTGGTTCATACCCTTAATTCCTAAAGGTGTGGAGGGGGGAGAGTCTTGACCTGGATGTGAGGAGCTTCTGAAGAGTCCATGTGGGGGGGGGGACTGTTTGGGGAGCACCAGCTACGGCATCCCGTGGATTGCAGGGGGTTGGACTAAATGGCCCTTTCTGTCCCTTCCAACTCTACAATTCTATGCTTCTATGGCCCCATTTGCATATCATCAAGAGTGGTTACCATTGATGTGATGCGTACCTATCCTGGAGCCATTGGCTGTTAGAGGCAGGTAGACCTAGACTAAGGCTACCAGATTTTTTTCAAAGAATCCAGAGACACCCCCTTTTTTTTGAAAAGAGAAAAAAATTATTTAAAAGTTATTTTTTAGTAAAAAAAATAGAAGTAATATCTTCTCTTCTGTGGTCTCCTCTGTCGCGCGGCCTTCCTCTGGGCCCCAGCCTGCTCTCCTGGAGCGCTAGCTGCTGTGGAGTAGGCTCAGGTTGGGCCTGGGCTCAGCCACATGTCCTTGCCCTCCCGGTGCTCTCCTACCTCTCCTCCTCAGCGGCAGCGGCACGGCAAGATAAGGGCTCCCCTCTTTTTTCTCCTTCCTCTTCCTCTCTCTTCCTTCTCCTTCTCCTCTACTCCATCTCCCTGTGTTGGCTCCGGGGTTTTCCTGGCCCCGGAGTGCCGCTGGGCAGTCGGCCGGGTGGGTGGGCACTCTCACTCCCGGCTCGATTTGGGTCGCGGCGGGGGAGGGGGAGTCAGTGGGTCCCCCAGTTGACGCGCTGGGCATCCCCATTTCCCCCTCAGCAGTGGCGGTGGCAGCGGCAGTTTCAGCAGCCCAGAGCCAGCCTGGTAGCGCAGTTGGCTCTGGCTGGCTTCAGGAGCTGCTCGCTGCTGTGGCACCTGCCATTTTGCCGCGCCAGAAGTCCCCATACGACGTGTCTCATGCTGTTGAACCAATCACGCAACATTCATCCCCTACTAATAAATCTACAACACTTAAAACATAAATCCGGGGACATTAAATGAAATCTGGGGACATTCCGAGGATGGATTTTGTCCAGGGGCAGATTTGTAAATCCGGGGACTGTCCCTGGGAAACAGGGGTGTCTGGTAACCATAACCTAGACCAGCAATATCCAACTAGTCGACCGCGATCGACAGGTAGATCGCCGAGGTGCTGCCGGTCGATCACAGGATTTAAAAAAGTGATTGCCTGGTTGCTCCTTAGCGATGGCTAACAACTTAGGCTCGGAGTACCTCAGGAACCCTCTGAACCCTCATATCCCAGCTTTGAAATGTTGTACAGTGGTACCTCGGGTTAAGTACTTAATTCGTTCCGGACGTCCGTTCTTAACCTGAAACTGTTCTTAACCTGAAGCACCACTTTAGTTAATGGTGCCTCCGCGCCACCGGAGCCCAATTTCTGTTCTTATCCTGAAGCAAAGTTCTTAACCTGAACACTATTTTGGGTTAGCGGAGTGTGTAACCTGAAGCGTATGTAACCTGAAGCGTATGTAACCCCAGGTACCACTGTATTCCCTGCAGCGGACTGTTGGTCAAGGAATTTTATGTAATCCTTTCCCAAAAAAGCTGAACAGCTATGGTCAACCCCCCACCCCAAAGAAAGCTTAACTACTCTTGCCAACCATTCCTAAATAAAGCTCCACAACTCTGGTGTCTGCCCCTAAAAAAAACTCAACAACTATGGGCAATGACAATGGATAGATCACTGCCAGTTTTATTATACTGGGAGCAGATCACAGTCGCTAGAGAGTTGGATGTGCCTGACGTAGAAAACCTTCTGGTGTTTTCGAACACTAGGATCCGATTTGTAGCTTGATCAGCTCATTCAACCGGTTGAAGAAGACTTTCCAAATTTGGTTGAAGTATTTCTCATGAAAGAAGCCTTAGGAGCCTCTCTGAAAAAGATGACGTATATTCTTTCAGGTACTTCCTGCTCTGTGTGAACTACTTCTTTTATGGGGAGACTGTGACAGATTATTTCTTCACTTTGGTCCAGAGGGAGGAGCCCTTGAGGATCCTTAGCAAATATCACCGCTTCATTTCCTTTGCCCTGTACTTAACAGGTAAGCAGGACTCTGGTCTCACATTCGGGACTTAATGGCACTTGAAGTGGGTTATTCAAGGATTCCTGGAGCCAGACGGCAATATGGAGACACAGTGTCCTTTTCTCATTGGGCGCCATGTTTTGATAGAAACACAGTCTAGACAATCACCCACTTGGTCTGAGGCCAGCCCTGTGATTGGCCAGGAAGGGGAGGAACACCCAGGTTCTCATTTAATTAATTTCTCTATTTCTGCAGGCTTCTGCATGTTTGTTCTGAGCCTTGTCAAAAAGCACTATCGACTCCAATTCTACATGGTAAGAGAGATTTTCTCTTTTCGGAGTTAATAGCTTGTGAAGGGAGAGAGAGAGACAGAGAGAGAGATGAAAAGGAGCAGGCTGTTCTTATCTTACTTTTGACTGGCCTTCCCCAACCAGATGCCCTCCAGATGTTTTGACTACAACTCCCAACAGCCCTTACCAGCGTGGCCATTGGAGGGTACCAGCTTGAAGAAAGCTTTTTTCTTTTTTTTGCATTCCTTAAAACACTTTACGTATTTCCTTTGTGTGTGAACAACGGATTGAAGAACGGGGAGGCCCACAACTCCTGCCAGTCTTAAAAGTTTATTTTGCAATAGCCTAAATCATCTTAAGAGGGGCATGGGTGGCGCTGTGGGTTAAACCACAGAGCCTAGGACTTGCTGATTAGAAGGTTGGGGGTTCAAATCCCCGCGACGGTTGAGCTCCCGTTGCTCGGTCCCTGCTCCTGCCAACCTAGCAGTTTGAAAGCACGTCAAAGTGCAAGTAGATAAATAGGTACCGCTCCAGTGGGAAGGTAAACGGCGTTTCCATGTGTTGCTCTGGTTTGCCAGAAGCGGCTTAGTCATGGTGGCCACATGACCCGGAAGCTGTATGCCGGCTCCCTCGGCCAATAAAGCGAGATGAGCGCCGCAACCCCAGAGTCGTCAGGGGTCCCTTTACCTTTAAATCTTCTTAAACACCTGAAAATGTATGCTAATACACAAATGGATTAAGCATGAATTAATTAAACATGAGTTTCCAGGTAAACTCAGGCTTGAAGATGACCATCCCAGTGCCCAAATTATGAATGTAGTCCATGCCTCGGTAATTTTGGGGCTGGATTACTGCAATGTGCTCTTCGTGGGGCTTCCCTTGGGTCTTGTTTGAAAGCTCCAGGTGATGCAGAATGCAGTGGCTACGCTGCTGATCACAGCTTCTGGCCAATAACATGTGGGACCCTGGTTGAAGCATCTGTGCTGGCTGCCCATCTACTACTGAGCCAGGTTCACAGTCCTTGTATTAATCTACAAAGCCTGTAACAACTTAGGCCCAGAGTACCCTTTGAACCCTCATATCCTAGCTTGATGACCAAGATCATTGCTGGTCATTCCCAGAGTTGGTGAGGCTCATTTGACAACAGCAAGGAACTGAGCCTTTAGTGTCACCGGCCTAGTCCTGTGGAACTCTCTGCCACTAGAGATGCAGCAGGTACCTCCTGTGCCAACTTTTGAACGCCCGCAGAAAACTTTTCTATTCTGCCAGGCCTTTGTAGGCAATTAAGAATAAATCATCCTGCAATGGGTTTATTGGTGTCTGTTTTAAATTTTTAAATGATTTTTATTAAACAGTTTTGTGTTTTTATTGCCGTACAGTGGTACCTTGGTTTAAGAACAGTCCGGTTTAAGAGCGATTTGTTTTACAAACTCCGCAAAACTGGAAATCGTGTCTTGGTTTGAGAACTTTACCTCAGTCTAAGGACAGAATCCGAATGGTGGAAGGGCACCGGCAGCGGGAGGCCTCATTAGGGAAAGCGCGCCTCGGTTTAAGAACGGGTTTGGTTTAAGAACGGGCTTCCAGAATGGATTAAGTTCATAAACCGAGGTACCACTGTAAACTATGTTGTTGTTTTTAGTGCCACAGAGGCACACACATGTTTTTATAACTAGATTAATAATACACAACGTACAAGGTTGTGAAGGGGCAGCAAATGTTCCCACTTCTATTACTGTGGCTTTGGCCAGGCCAACCCTTCAGCACCACCAGCTCCCGACCCCCGAGCACAACCAAAGGCTCAGGCCGTGGCTGTGAGAAGCTAAAGGGAAGACCCTCCCTGGGCCTCTGCTGGAGAGGAAGGGGCTATGGAGTGCTTTGCCCGTGTCTCATTTTGTGTGGGAGGATTCAGTGGGCAGAGCCAACGTTGCTCTGGGGGTGACCACCCAGATGTTGCTGGACTCCACCTCCCATCATCCCTGATCACTGGCCATGCTGGCTGGGGGTGATGGGGGGAAGCGGTCCAACAAGATCTCTGGACCTCACATTTGCTCAGTTCAAAACAAGGCCTCTCTCAACAGCTGAATTGCTGATCAGAACCCTGAGGATGCAGAAATATTTGGATCTGGTCTGCATGGGAGAACGAATGGTGGGTGGACCTTTGGTTTTTTGTTTGCAAGAAAGGCATGGACAGTTGACCTCCTGGGAAGCGATGAGCAGTTTTGGAAGGGGCTCCCTCGATTGCAGACTAGAGACAATCAGTTGTGTGTGTGTGTGGTCTTTTTGCTAACTCTGTGCCTATCATTGTGAAACGTGGGGTGGCAAATTCCCTGATGTTCTCTCTCTCTTTCTCTAATCAGCATTTTGGTGTGTGTTTTTGAGAAACGTTTTTTGCCCCCTGCAAACTAGATTGCATGCTGTTCTTTCTTTCCAGTTTGGCTGGACCCATGTGACTTTGCTAATAGTTGTTACCCAGTCCCACCTCATCATTCACAACCTGTTTGAAGGAATGATCTGGTGAGTTGGTGCTGCTTACTGACTTTCTGCTGTGTAGCGCAGGCCGCCGGGCTGCCTTGAAGGACAAAGAACATAGCATGGGGACAGGCCTCTTGCATGGGGCGTCACTAGTAGGAGCAGGAATCAATGGGCCGCTGGCTCATGCCTTGGGGCAACTGTTTGGGTTGGCATGATGAGATCTTGGGGGGGGGGGGAGTTTTCCTGGCATTAATCAGGCAAAAAGGAAGAATCCCAGTCCGCTTTGCTGTGCATGCATGTGCTCTTTCTAAATATGAGGCAGCCACTCAGTGTGCCTTGCACAGGAACTGCTCTCTGCTCAGCAAAAAAGCAGGTACGCTTTGGGCATTTTCTTGCATGAGGCTTAAAGTTCAGCTCTTGCTTCAATCTGATTTGTAAGGCCAGCATAAGACCGGTTCTGAATTAGTAGCGCACGAGAGGCCCAGAGGCGACTAAAGCTTCTTGTCTGAAAATGCCCTTGCAACCTGAATTGTGTGGTCTCCATCATTTCTGTCCTCAGGCTGCACACCTGCTCTTTTAGGGGAGTGCAACCCCATCCAGGACAGGGATGCGGGTGGCGCTGTGGGTTAAACACAGAGCCTAGGGCTTGCCGATCAGAAGGTTGGCAATTTGAATCCCTGCAACGGGGTGAGCTTCTGTTGCTCGGTCCCTGCTCCTGCCAACCTAGCAGTTCGAAAGCGCATCAAAGTGCAAGTAGATAAATAGGTACCGCTCCGGCGGGAAGGTAAAAGGCGTTTCCATGTGCTGCTCTGGTTCGCCAGAAGCGGCTTAGTCCTGCTGGCCACATGACCAGAAGCTGTACGCCGGCTCCCTCGGCCATTAAAGCGAGATGAGCGCTGCAGCCCCAGAGTCATCCGCGACTGGACTTAACTGTCAGGGGTCCCTTTACCTTTAACCCCATCCAAGACAGGCTGCCTACTCCGTTCCCTAACAAATTGCATGCTTGGTGGCCTAAATGAAGCCACCAGCAGTTTGAAAAACTGCAAAGACCCCCTTGGGGCCCACGGTCTACTACTCCAACTCGGTCCATCTAGGAGAGGCCCAAATGGCAATGAGTGCCGTCACCTAATGTGAGACCTTTTTCATGTGTCCCAACTTCTCCAGATTATCTTCTGGGATAATTCAGCCTATCGGCTATCTCAGAGTGAAACACTCACAGCTGGAGGGAGATCATTCTCATTTTGCCAGGTGCCAGAACAATTAATAACCACTGAAACCATGCCAGCATGAAATGATAACACATCAAGGTTCCCACAACCAGTGTCTTTTCAGCTGGCTCTCACTTTTGCATAAATTTTAATTTCATTTGTCCAGAGGATAAGGATGGTTTTGGCACTTAGCAAGGGAGCTATCTGTAACATGGCTATCAAAATACATTTAGCGTAGCTTGTCAGTCAGCATTGCAAATGCAGCCACTGGCAGGATATTTTTTATTTTATTTTTTTGCAGATCAAACCAATATTCACACCCTTTAAGTGAAAACATAGCAACTAAAGGCCAAACTAGGCATGACATTCAGAAATGTCAACCTTAAAAAAATGCATCAGCAAGCGGGTTGGGAAGGCAAGCTAATAAATGTTGGGAGAGAGAATTTAACAATATCCTCCCTGGAGAAAACTCTTCCCACAAAACTAGTATTTGCAGGGGTTGGGGAGAATCCCTCTGGACACTAGTGGGAAATTTCCTTTCAGGGCAAATAGAAGCTTCCAGCTGTAGCCTTTAGCATCATGTATAGTTAGTCCCTGAATGGTAATGATAACTATCCAAATACTTCTCGGAACCATCATGTAAATTGCAGAGACGTGTTTAGAACAGAAAAGCAAAATCTAGCTTTGGCAGCTAATATCTTTGAAAATAACCAAGGGGAGGGGTGTGAAAATCCATACACTTGAATGATACTTGTGGTTTCTGAAAGCCGAAAGATCTCCTTACCAGCATGTAAATTCTCATTTAAACTGAGGTTCGAGAGAAGCTCTGGGCCCTTAATTTGCGTCAGGAGTTCTTTCTATAAAATGAAATTATGAAAGCACTATTAGGAGTGGGAGTTTTGCTGATTGAAATGGCGTCTGCTGGTTCAAATGAACACATTCATCCACCCATCAGGGGACAGGCTTCCAGAGTGCTATTTCTAAATTAGCAGTTAGAACTCCCTGCTGGCAAGGAGATCTCTAGATCTGAGCCACAGCTGTGGGCTGCTGCCCCTTGCTGTCGTCAAGTGTCTTTCTCTCCAATCCAGACAGGTCCTTTGAGTGGTTTATCTAGGTCTTTTTTCCTTCCCCGCTATCTAGGTTTATCGTCCCAATTTCCTGCGTCATCTGCAACGACATCATGGCCTACATGTTCGGCTTCTTCTTTGGACGCACTCCGCTGATTAAGGTTGGTTCTGGTCCCCAGATGGATGAACAACTCTTAGGAAAAGCTGTTTTCGGCATTGGGTTTGACTGCCTGCCAGGGCATCCGGCCTGATTGTGCTGTGTGAGTGTGTGGAGTGTGTTTGGCAGGTGGATTGGAGCACAGGAGTGTAGAGAGCTGCGTTAGATGCTAGAGATGGAGCCTGGGTCCTTCTGTCTGCAAGGCAGATGTGCCACTGACCTATGGCCCTCCCCCAACACTAATAATAATAATAATTTATTATTTATACCCCGCCCATCTGGCTGGGCTTCCCCAGCCACTCTGGGCGGCTTCCAACAAAATATTAAAATACAGTAATGCATCAAACATTAAAAGCTTCCCTAAACAGGGCTGCCTTCAGATGTCTTCTAAAAGTCTGGTAGTTGTTGTTCTTTTTGACATCTGATGGGAGGGCGTTCCACAGGGCGGGTGCCACTACCGAGAAGGCCCTCTGCCTGGTTCCCTGTAACTTGGCTTCTCGCAGTGAGGGAACCGCCAGAAGGCCCTCGGCGCTGGACCTCAGTGTCTGGGTAGAACAATGGGGGTGGGGATGCTCCTTCAGGGATACTGGGCCGAAGCCATTTAGGGCTTTAAAGGTCAGCACCAACACTTTGAATTGTGCTTGGAAACAAAACTTAGTTTGGGGACTTCTGTCCCGTCTGATGGAGACTCTGGCGGCTTCTGCATCTCCTCCCTTTTAACGTTCTTGCCTGTTCCTGTATCTCCAGCTCTCCCCAAAGAAGACCTGGGAAGGCTTTATTGGAGGGTTCTTTGCCACCGTGGTGTTCGGCCTGCTAGTAAGTTGCTTTTTCCCTATTGGTTAAGAACAAAAGTTGTGTTGGGCCTTGGAGCAAGAGGCAGTGTTACCCATAGAGCAGCCTGATGGAGATGGATGGTGGAAGTCTGGGGCCTGTTGAGGGCGACGGGCCTGCCCCACAGAGCACCGTCAACCCACCAGGAAGTTCTCTGACTGGTAGCCTGCTTTTGTGAATTTACAATCATCACCTGAGGCCCTTCTCCATGTGCTCCCTCCATGGGAAGTCCGGAGGGTGGCAACATGAGAACGGGCCTTTATAGTGGTGGCTCCTCATTTCTGGAATGCTCTCCCCATGGGGGGGGGGGCTACTGGCGCCAGGCAAAAACTTTCCTCTTCAACCTGACCTTTGTCTTGTAACTATCTTTTTGCCTGGGTAGGATGTTTTTATGTGGGTGGTGCTTGTTGCTGTGGCAAAAAAAAAAAAAAAAAAGAGCGACAATTTTTAATAATAATAATTCAGTTCAGGAATCCAGAACTGTAACACCCAAGTAGCTATCCAATAGAACAATAATATTTGGGCTCAGAGCCTGAAAGAAATGTAGGCAAAGCATGAGAATAATTCACACATTTCTGTCATGTCTGGTTCCCAAGGCTCCTAGCCCAGGGGTCAGCAAAATTTTTCAGCAGGGGGCCGGTCCACTGTCCCTCAGACCTTGTGGGGGGGCCGGACTATATTTTTAAGGGAAAAAAAGATGAACGAATTCCTATGCCCCACAAATAACCCAGAGATGCATTTTAAATAAAAGGACACATTCTACTCATGTAAAAACATGCTGATTCCTGGACCTTCCGTGGGCCGGATTTAGAAGGCGATTGGGCCGGATCCAGCCCCTGGGCCTTAGTTTGTCTACCCATGCTCCTAGCCATCCAGCTGGTCCTCTTAAAATAAATATCTGAAGGGCTGTCCCATGAAAGACAGAGCAAGCTTGTTTTCTGCTGCTCCAGAGGGTAGGTCCTGAACCAGTGGATTAGAATGACAAGAAAGGAGATTTTAGATAACCTTTAAGAATACAGTGGTACCTCGGGTTACAGACGCTTCAGGTTACAGACTCCGCTAACCCAGAAATAGTACCTCAGGTTAAGAACTTTGCTTCAGGATGAGAACAGAAATTGTGTGGTGGCAGCGGGAGGCCCCATTAGCTAAAGTACCTCAGGTTAAGAACAGTTTCAGGTTAAGAACAGACCTCCAGAACGAATTAAGTGCTTAACCCGAGGTACCACTGTATTCTGCTTGGAAGAGTGATTTGACAATGGAACAGACTTCATTGGTTGCTGATGGACTCTCCTTCACTGGAAGTTTTCGAACAGAGGTCAGATAGCCATGTTCACTGAAACCGGGAACCGACTTGTCTGTTTTGACTGTCGGACCCATCTTCTTCAGGAAATGCAATGGCGCCCAGCACGCTTTCGCTGCCACCGCGGTGCTGAGTCATTCCGCTTCTCCCGGCTACGGCAGAGTTTCTTCGGTAGCAGTGTGCCTGTGTAAGGATTTAGCATCACGGCAGTAAAACTCTCGTACACAGTTTCTTCTATTCTACGAAGCTTTAATGTACAGCAGCAAAACAGTAATGGGATGCGGGTGGCGCTGTGGGTTAAACCACAGAGCCTAGGACTTGCTGATCAGAAGGTCGGCGGTTCGAATCCCCGCGACGGGGTAAGCTCCCATTGCTCGGTCCCTGCTCCTGCCAACCTAGCAGTTCGAAAGCACGTCAAAGTGCAAGTAGATAAATAGGAACCGCTCCAGCGGGAAGGTAAACGGCGTTTCCGTGTGCTGCTCTGGTTCGCTAGAAGTGGCTTAATAATGCTGGCCACATGACCCGGAAGCTGTACACCGGCTCCTTCAGCCAGTAAAGCGAGATGAGTGCCGCAACCCCAGAGTCGGCCATGACTGGACCTAATGGTCAGGGGTCCCTTTACCTTTACCTTAGCAAAACAGTAAGTCAGCCAGGAGAGACCAATGACATGTTGCCTCTCCTTTGCAGCCAAAACAGAAAGTAAAAGTAAGTTCACATTCGTATGTGATGTCATTTCCCTTGAGCTATTAACCCTGTAAGCTCTGGGACACCTCACAGGCCACCTGTCAGGGATTCTCTAGCTCTCATTCCTGCTTGCAGGGGCTTGGACTAGATGGCCCTTCCAACTCTGCTGTGATTCATATCAGAGTTCCTTGGCAGTGATTCACCTTTTGCCTCTTCTGTTTCCCCCAACCCAGCTGTCGTATGTGATGTCTGGATACAGATGCTTCGTGTGCCCCGTGGAGTTTAACAACGACACCAACAGCTTCACTGTGGACTGTGAGCCCCCTGAGCTCTTCCAGCTGCAACAATACAACATCCCATTGGTGCTTCAGTCTGTCGTCGGCTGGGTAGGCATCCAGGTCAGAGCGTTCAGGTTTGGAAAACTGCTGAGAACATGAGGAGAGCTTGCTGGATCAGGCCAAAGGCCCAGCCTGTCCAGCATCTTGTTCCCATGGTGGCCAACCAGATACCTGTAAGCCAGGACCCCCCACCACAAAAGGACACTCTTCCCCTTCATTTTCCAGCAACTGGTATTCAGAAGCACTGTTGATTCCAGTAGTCATTGATAGCCCTCTTGTCCATGAATCTGTCTAACTCTCTTTTAAAGCCCTCTAGGTTAGTAGCCATCACTGCCACTTGTGGGAGAGAGTTCCATAGTTGATAACTACCGTATTTTTCGCTCTATATGACGCACCAGACCATAAGACGCACCTAGTTTTTGGAGGAGGAAAACAAGGAAAAAAATATTCTGAATCCCAGAAGCCAGAACAGCAGGAGGGATCGCTGCGCAGTGAAAGCAGCAATCCCTCTTGCTGTTCTGGCTTCTGTGATAGCTGCGCAGCCTTGCATTCGCTCCATAAGATGCACACACATTTCCCCTTACTTTTTAAGAGGGAAAAAGTGAGTCTTATAGAGCAAAATATACAGTATGTGCTGATGCATGATTTCTTTTACTATTATCATTAGTTTATTTATATCCCACCTTTTTCTCTGGGGAGCTCAAGATGGTTCTCCCTCTCCTCGTTAAATTCCGCACAACAACCCTCTTGTGGCAATGTTCAGGGATGCAGGAGAGGATATATTGTTTGATTATATTCTTTTCCAACTTGTGTTAACAAGTTCCACAGTTTAGCCGAGTAACATTCGCCTTTTTAAACTTGCACAGCGGATGCGTTTGCTCAGGCTCGCTAAAGCCTCTATAATAACTGTTCTGGTATTTTCCCCTTATTCCCTCAGAAAAGATAAGACACGACACAGTCTTCTATAAAAGTATAAAAAGAGTTTACTCACATTCTGTTCACACTCGGATCCCAGAAGGCAGACTTAGCTTAGAAAAGTAACATGCACCTGGAAACTATCTCATAAGGAGACAGTCCCTTTGTCCTCTCTTGGCTGGAAGTCAAGAGAGCATCTTTGGCTAAGCAGATGTTGCTTCTTCAATGCATGTAGTCAAAGATGGCTGCCCTGTCCTGTGCTTTTGTCATTACCTGCACAGGTGAGGCCACGCCCACCTCTAGTCACACGCAGAGGAAGTCTGTCCCAGCCCAGAAGGAAACAGGAAGTTTACCTGCTGGCTGGACAAACATTCCTCCCCATGTGTAGACATGTTCACTCTCGGAATGTTGTACTTGACTGCTCTTGGGTTTCACATCCCACACCTCTGAGGTAGGATAGGCTGAGAGGCAATGACTGGGGCCCCTGAGCTTTATGGCCAAGTGAGGATTTGAACCCTGGTCTACAAGGTCCTACTTCAACAACCTAACCATTGTGCCACACTGTTTTACTAAAGCAGGTGTGTGCGATGATTGACAGCTACCAGCTTATATGTTCAGCAGAATCAAGCACAGCTTTCCCTGGACTGTACCAGGGCAAGTAAGGGATGGTCTGAAACTACCCTACAAAAGCGAGCTCCTTCGTTGAGAAAATGAGGGCGTTTGAGAGAAATGTTCTGCCTCTGCGTTTTGCTATGTGCCAATGTTGTGGGAAGGGGAGGTGTGCGGGGGGGGGGGTAGGATTTGTGGGGAGCACATATATATATAGTGCTTCCTCCCCCTACACAATTACAGTCCAAAAATGGTACAGTCCAGAAAAAGAACAATTCTGCTGAACTTGTGGACACCCAAGGAAGCTGAATTTTGGGTGATTCAGGACCGATGATGGAAAATGTTTCTGCACACATTGTTAAACTAGGGAACCCCCTTCCACAGTAGGCACTGATTCAGCAGGCTATCCTTACGTTCTTACACTGGTTTGACATCATCTGATAGGAAGTGCCTACAGAGGGTGGTGAATACAGCACAAGATAATGGGGCTGTCCCGTGAATCCGCTGGATGAAATAGCAGAAGAACGTTGCCTCAGGAGAGTGAGGAAAATTCTCAGGGATAATTCACACCCTGGCCGGCACTTTCTTGATCTCCTGCCCTCGGGCCGAAGATATAGAAGCATGATTAGTCGCACCAACAGGGTAAAGAACAGCTTCTATCCGTGGGCTGCTAGGCTGCTGAATGAAAAGATAACAACAGGGCAACGGACTTTCGGGTTTGGTGGGTGTGCGTCAGTAAACGAGGGGAATTAAGACGAAGAGAGCTGAGTAGGGGGGGTGCTCGTGTAATCTCACTGTATACAAGTTGTACAAGGGACAATAAAGTATTTCAATTTCAATTTCAGTAACAGACATTGCATGTGTGCAGATGGAAGCCCTTCACCCTGACCCCCCTTGCTTCTTTGCAATAAAGACAATAAAGTATTTCAATTTCAATTTAAAGTCAAAGACTGCAAGTATAATAGGCAGGATTTGCAGAGCCCTTTTCCAGCTCACCTACCCGCCGGTGTGAGGTGCTGGCGTGGCAGAGCTTCTTCAACTGACAGTGACCCCCACCCCCTTCTCCTTTCTCCAGAAAACAGTTCGGATGTACCCCTTCCAGATCCACAGCATTGCACTCTCGACTTTCGCCTCTCTCATCGGTCCCTTCGGAGGGTTTTTTGCCAGCGGATTTAAAAGAGCTTTCAAGATCAAGGTATAGCACAGCTGGAAAGAGAGGCAGCCTTGAAAGTGCATGGTCAGGATGGCAGGTCTATTGAACCCACTTCAGTTCTAATAAAACGTTTCCTGGAATATATTTGTTATCATTATATTTCTCTGTATCCTGCCTTTACCCCAGACTCAAGGCAGCTTACACAGATTAAAACAAGACAGATAGAGAAAAAAGAAAGCTAAAAACATGTAAAATATTTTAAGTAATTAAAACTCTAATGGAATAGTTATCTAGATATTATATTATACCCCTCTTTTATTATCTACATATCAAAATGTCTTGCAGTGATAAAAATGTACAGTTTACAAAACTTAAAACAGTTTTTACTGTATATGTAAATTTACAGGGGATTTTTTATTTTAAAAAAATCAAATGTTTATATAAAATATAGGAGCTTGATTTCAAAAACAGAAATGCTTCTCCTGAAAGTCTGGGTTAGTAAACAAGAAGTGAAACAATTTAGATTCCATAACTTCCAGTGGGGTGTGAAGAGATTGAGGACTCTTTGTTTGGTAGGGACTGATGGGGGCGGAAATTAGTGATGATCTTTTCCTCCTCCCTGTTTCCTGGTGTCAAGAGGGCAGGTGGGTTCGGATCAGGAATCCCCTCCACCTGCCAGGGCATACACACTCTCTACTTTTCTCCCTCGATTGCGCAGGACTTTGCCAACACCATCCCAGGGCATGGAGGCATCATGGATCGGTTTGACTGCCAGTACTTGATGGCCACCTTTGTGAATGTATACATTGCAAGCTTTATCAGGTGAGATGATGGTTTGGCTTGGCTTGGTTTGGTTTGGTTTGGTTTGGTTGCGGGTCGCACCATCAATCCTTGGGTTCTCTTTTTCTCAAAGTACAGTGGTACCTTGGGTTAAGTACTTAATTTGTTCTGGAGGTCTGTTCTTAACCTGAAACTGTTCTTAACCTGAAGCCCCACTTTAGCTAATGGGGCCTCCTGCTGCCACCATGCCGCCGGAGCACGATTTCTGTTCTCATCCTGAAGCAAAGTTCTTAACCCGAGGTACTATTTCAGGGTCAGCAGAGTCTGTAGCCTGAAGCGTATGTAACCCGAGGTACCACTGTATATGTTTATTTGGCTTTTGAAAATGCAGCTGTAAAAAGGCAAGGAGATGTGCAGATCATTAAAAGGAGAACAAAGAACCACAACTGTGACTGAATGGAGTAGAGAGGTTTTTTACAACATCATTGATATTAAGAAATAAACATGGAGTGATGGGTCAGAGTGAAATCAGAAACAAGTCTAGGCTAGGCAAAATAAATATCCATCAAGAGAAAGGCAAATATCCCTCCAGAGCTATGCGTGAGTCATTGGAGGTTTGTATAATACGCTATTATTGCTTATAAAAGTTACAAATGACTATCTCGAATGGGTCTGGTTTAGCCAAACCTCAGTTGACTCTGGGACGGTGAATCAAATATTCTGACGGTACAATTTCCCCACACCATCTCTAATCATCTTTGTGTTCTCAGTTCAGAGGATAGGAGGGTGGAGACAATGTGAGGCTGGGATCAAAGGGATTCCTCGCTCAGTGTCAAAGGAGATCCTGACGGTGGAATTGAAAGGAAGACTTGCCTTAGCCATTAATCCCAGTAGCAACATAAAACAAGGCATGGGTCTACAGCAGGGTGTTCCAATCCAGCTGTTTTTGGACTACAACTCCCATCATCCTTAGCCAGCAGTACCAGTGGTCAGGGATGATGGGGACTGTAGTCCAGCTGGCCACCCAATTTTGGGAAACCTTGGTCTGTGAGAAGCCTCCCCTTCCAAACGTTCCCAGCCTGGTGAGGTATCATGATTGCCTTATTCTTCTTCACTAGAGAGCCAGTGTGGTGCAGTGGTTAAGAGCGGTAGTCTCATAATCTGGTGAACCAGGTTCGCTTCCCTGTTCCTCCACATGCAGCTGCTGGGTGACCTTGGGCCAGTCACACTTCTCTGAAGTCTGTCAGCCCCACTCACCTCACTCACAGCGTGTTTGTTGTGGGGGAGGAAGGGAAAGGAGAATGTTAGCCGCTTTGAGACTCCTGAAGGGGAGTGATAAAGCGGGATATGAAATCCAAACTCTTCTCTTCTCTTCTCACTCCAGGGGTCCTAACCCGAGCAAGCTGATCCAGCAGCTGCTAACTCTGCGACCAGATCAGCAGCTGAACATCTTCAACACGCTAAAGGCCCACCTGGTGGACAAGGGCATACTGGCTGGCTCTGAGGATGCGTAGGCACCTGTCAGGATGGGACTGAGCATGGGCAAGCCCCTCACCCCCCCCCAGAGGAAACCCTCTCCCAGCTTGCCTGATTTAGGACAATAACCAAGCCTCATGTCTCTCACTTCCTTTTCCATATAAAAGGTTTGCATTTGTGCATTTTTTAAAAGAAATGTATCTATATCTCTGTGACGGTGGCTTGGAGCAAACAGAGGGGAGCTTTGAGCTGGGAAGGAACCGTGGCCCGGAAGGAGGTGCTCGGCTGATGGTTTAGGAAGGTGGTTTTACCCCTCGGATCTGCCCGGTGGTTTTTCTTATTCCCAGATGTGTATAGAAAGTCGTGCAAGGCTCGTTCTACTCTCAGAGCAGCGGTGCTTTTGTAGCGGGGAGAGGGAAGAGACAGAGAAGAGTGCCAAATAGTGTGGGTTAAAAAAAGAAAGAAGGCAGGGGTGTTGAATCAAAATTACCTGGATTATGCACTCCTGTTCCACCATCCTGGCTTCCTTATCTGTGAGACGGATCCGGTGCTGCGTATTCCATTTGGCAAACGCCCAGGTTCCTAAGTCCAGCGAAGTGAGCAGCTTTCCCCAATCTGCGTCCCCGTTCACCACACAAACATCCAACAATTTGGTGGTGCAGAGAGCCATCCTTAGTGCCATGTGTATAATGTTGAGTGGGTTTTCTCAGAGATGGGTTGGAGATCTTGCCCACCCCCAGGTCAGCCAAGGAAATTGGGATCCAGGAGCCCTTTGCTCACGGAAGCAGCTCAAGAGCCAGGAAGACTCAAGGGCAGCGATGCCAAATGTCCTAAGTGGCGCTTCTGCAAGCGGGTGGGGGCAAGGGCTGCCACCCTGCCCTGGAAACAGCTGCCCTTGTCTCGTTTCCGTGCAGGGGAAATCCCTGCCAGCAGGAGAAGGTGCTTCCTCTTCTAACCCAGTTTCCTGCACAGAAATGGATGCATGTTGCTCCCTGTCCTTGTGGCTTCACCATTTTTCTAGCATTGCTGGTGGAAAAGGATGCAAAGTTCACCTGCTGCTGTGCTGTTCTTGATAAACAGGGAAGATTGGGGCGTTTATCGTTTTGTGGCGAACCATTTGCCACAGAAAAAAAATTGGAAGACCATGAAGGCAAATGCATTTTATTTTTTTTTATTTTTAGGTTTTCTTTCACAAATCCTACTGAACATTTTTGGGTTTTTTGCTGCTTCTTTTTTTAAGCCTTCCTTCATTTTGGAGGAAAAGTACCTGAATAGATGGATATTGAGGCAGGACACCTGGCCTCCTGGGAACTTTAAGGGGTTGTAAAGGAGCAGAGTCTGGCCTGGGTGCCCAGCCATTGCATTGTCCAGCTCATGCAGCTGTTTTAGTCCCTGCTGTTGTGAGGCTCCTGTTTGTCTTCTGCCCCCTCAAACGCTCCCACTGGAGTCCTCATTCCCAAGGCACTGGTCCCACTTTCAGTTGCAGAAAGGGACTCTCATGACTGAAAGCTCATGCATAAAAAAGGCATTATCAGGACTCAGAAAGTGAGAGGGTGAGGATAAAGATTCTGTTAGTTTTCCATTTGAAGGCGTGTGTGTGTGTGTGTTGGAGTTTATTTGAGGGTTTATTTGTTTTGGGTTTTGTTGGAAGGAGGAAATTTCAACCACGTTGAGCCCCTATCACAGCCTGAAGTGGTCCAGCCTTGATTCAGATTTACGCATGCTTTGAGATCTGGGCCTGAGTCACTGAGCAGCTGCTAGCTTAGGTGTAATACCACACAAGTGTCTCTTGACGTGGTTCCACTTCAGGGTCAGCCTTGACCGTCTGTGCTGTCACTTCCTCTGTTACAGAAGAGAGAGTGTGAGGAGCACTTTGCAGTAGGCTGAGTAGCTTTTTCTTCTTTTTTCTAAGGTGTATTTTTGAGAGCTGCTCACTTATACTGTTTTGCTGCCTCTTCTGGTATATTCCCTCATCCCATCTGCCCCAAACGCTCTCGGGTTCGGAGTCCAGGCATCTGAAACCACATGGTGGGAGAAGCTTATTGAGTTGAGGGAGCATTGCAGGGAAAGATTTTTGCCCCACTCTTTCTTTTGCTCTGCTGTCAATACGCCCCCCCCTCCCCAAAGGAAACAGTCTTTATTCCTGATCTAACAATGGCCTTTTAACCACAGCTGACCCCTAAATTGGACATGCCTGCCATTTTGATGGGAAGTTTTGGGTTTTGATACCTAAAAAAGGGCAAGTGTGTGTGTGTGTGTTTGTGTGAACTTACTCAGTGTTTTGACCTTGGGGAAAGCAGGACAGAAGCAGAATGGGTATGTGGGGCAACGACTGGCCACACAACAGTAAGTATAAGTCAAACAAAGTATAAGTCAAACAAAGTGCTGGCATTTCTGTTGCAAAGGCACCACAGGATCACTCCTGAGAACTGACACTCATTTAAAGTTACCCAGAACAGGAAGGATTCACATACTGGTTTTAGTCATTAGATGACAACATTATGGATGGTTTTATGTTCAATACCTTTTTCTTTCTTTTTTAAGTTTTCTCTTTCGGGGAGTTCAAAGAGGGCTGTGACCCAGCCATATTAGAAAAGGGCTGCTCAGGGGTCCAGAGCATTAACCCAGAGACAGCCGGTTCCTCCAAGGGGCTGAGTGGGAGAGAGTCTCTCCTTCCCAAAGGGAAGCCTGTGGGTCTTCCTTCAGTTGCACACAAGTAGCAAAGGTCTGGCGCCTGGTAAGGGGAGCAGCAGGTCACAAAAGGCAGTTTGGTATGCAGTGGAGTTGCTTAAGGGGTCGTTAGCGGTGTGGGTGTATTTGCTGGTGCAAAAACCCTGAGTTGGCCTGGAGTTGAGCAGAATTAAATTGGGTCGCCGTAGCTATTACTCAGAGGAGTGTGTGCTCCATATTTTAGGCCTAGTCAGGCCAAAGTGTGTCCTTTTCCATGGTTGGCTGGCCTTATTACCTGGCACACGGAGCTGGAGGTGTGTTGTGTGTCACACCTGAGCCAGGTGACCTTGGCCCACCTCCCCACAATCCCAGTGGTAGCTGGGCCCTGCACACCTCTCATGGGATAGGGAAGGTGGATCCAGAGGGGTTGTGTGAGGAGGCTGAATTTCACAGGGGTTGGAGCTGGCCCAAGTCCGGATTCTGCAGTCTTGGGGGCTAAACTCAGTCAGAAGAGAGACACCCGACACAAAGCAGTGTCTCTGGAGTGGAAGCCGGGCACTCACTTGTGAGGCGGTTGTGATGCTTTGAGTGGGGATCCAGAAGGCTGGCTGAGTGGAGTTGGGGGCAGAAGAACTGGGGAACACTGGTCAACTCTCTCCCCTACCCCCAATTAAAAGACCCTTTGCTTAACTGGTTCTGGTTGCTTAGCAGAAGTATGAGATTTGACGTTTCAGGAGCTCGAAGGCTGACGTCCTCATAACTCCCCTTTGTTATATCAAAGAGGGGGTGCCAGGGCATATATTTTGGGGTGCTCTGCCACATGTATCTTAGGGGGACTCCTTGCCCCACTTGCTAGCAAGGGCTCGCAGAAGGAATCCTTAACTGCCTCTAGACAACAGACTTCCCAAGCGCCAAAGCAGACTCTTCGCCATCCCTTTCCAACCTTTCTCAGTCCCTCCCTCCCCAATTCTTTCTGCTAACAGCTCTGTATGTTTGGAGGGGTAGCTTAGGTTGACAGAAAAGTCCCACATTCACAATATCTAAAGCTGGCAATACAACCATTGTGCTCATCGGCATGTCTGTGTCAACGAGAACTTGTGAACCCCTTTGATGCCCCTGTGACATCTTTCTGCACTCACAGACTCTCCCCTCCTGTTTTTCTTCTTCTGATGCGGATGTGCTTATCCCTTCCACAAATCCTCTGCTTTATTTCTCTGTGCTTTTGTCTTCTACAGGGGGAATGTTGATGGTTGGTTTCTTTTTGGGTTTTGTTTTCTTGCAGACACTTGTAGGCTTGCCTCTGTTACTTTTTGGTTCATTTGACTGTCAGAATGTGAAATATTATATAAAGGTATTTTATCCTATTTATATACGGTAATATTGTTAAATAAAAATGTATCTAAACGGTTTGTGTGCGTGTGCATGTAGTTATTTACACCACGCGGAAGGGTTCATTTTATTCTATTCTATTTTTTGTTTTTTAAATTTTTATTTGCATTTTCAAAAACAGGAACAGAGAGCATATTTAACCCCCCTCCCTTCCCACCCCATCCCACTTACAACTTTGTACCAAATACAGCATATTTACTACTACTACTACTACTACTAATAATAATAATAATAAAATTTTATTTATATCCCGTCCTCCCCAGCCGAAGCCGGGCTCAGAGCAGCTAACAACAGTAAAAATAACAGTTTACATAAAATCACAATCAATTAATTGAAATACATTCTAAAATCAATTCATTCTAAAATCAATTCATATATACTATATGATTGCCTGTCACTATACATATATTATACGACTGATTGTCACTATATTAAATGTCTGTTAAGATGCGATTGTACTCTACAACAGCAGGTGGTTGTGCTGGTCGGGGGCGCTGTTGGGGAGTCCAAAATGTCTGGGGAGGCTGACCTCATGGAACACTGTCTGTGAGAGTCCCATGGACTGCAAGAAGATCAAACCTCTCCATTCTGAAGGAAATCAGCCCTGAGGGCTCACTGGAAGGACAGATCGTGAAGCTGAGGCTCCAGTACTTTGGCCACCTCATGAGAAGAGAAGACTCCCTGGAAAAGACCCTGATGTTGGGAAAGATGGAGGGTACAAGGAGAAGGGGACGACAGAGGACGAGATGGTTGGACAGTGTTCTTGAAGCTACCAGCATGAGTTTGACCAAAGTGCGGGTGGCAGTGGAAGACAGAAGTGCCTGGCATGCTCTGGTCCATGGGGTCACAAAGAGGCAGACACGACTAAACAACAAAAAAATTGACATTCTTTTTTAGGGGGAAAACGTAGTCTTGTATACGGTATATATAATTTTTTTTTTTGTTTTACATAATTTTACACATTTTAATTTTAACAAATTCAAACATTAAAATAAAAGGTTCATTCAAACCTTCGGAGCTCCTTCCTTCCCTCCATGGGTTCCGTGTTTAAAATAAAGTATTCTGCATCTTTTACCCTTATCCATCTATTATATATCCACAGTTATCATAGTTGATTCCACATTACAAGTGTCATTACATCCCTGCCAAAGGTTTAACTGTTTACAGTAGTCTTTTAAATATGTGGAAAATTTACTCCAGTCTTTTAGGAATACTTGATCTTCCTGGTTTCTGACCTTCCCCCTCAGTTTTGCCATCCCTGCATACTCCATCAGTTTAGTCTGCCATTCTTTTGTTGGTAGTTCTCCTTCTTTGGGCTAGAAGCATTCTCGCTGCCATCGTTCCATACATAAAAAGTCTTTTATCTTCTCTTGGTAGCTCTTCACCTATTATACTTAGTAGAAAGGCTTCTGGTTTTTTAACAAATGTATTTTTAAACATTTTCTTTAGTTCATTAAATACTATTTCCCAGACAGCCTTTTCCAATGTACATGTCCACCACATATGGTAAAGAGTACCCTTCCCTTTCCATTTCCAACACAAATTTGAACTAGTTTTATACATTTTCGCAATTTCAGTTGGTGTTGGATACCAATGACACATCATTTTCATATCATTTTCCTTCAACGAACAGCACGCAGTAAACTTTATGTCCTCTTTCCATAACTTTTCCCAAGATGAAAATTGTATATTATAACCAAAATCTGTAGCCCAGTGTATCATCACTGCCTTAATTTCTTCATCCTTTTTATACCCTTCCAAAAGCAATTTGTACGTTTTTGATAATGCAAATTTGTAGCATTGTTCACAGTCTGGTCTAAAGGCGATGCCACGCTCGCGGCATGTTGCCAGACGTTTCCCAGAATCATGAGCTGAGTTGCACACACAAAACCCGTAATACTTTCTGGTTGTAATCTCCCCCCACCCCCAGGGCCAAATATAGGTTTGATGAGGCCCTGAGTTACTGAAGGTAATGGGGTCCTTTATATGTCCTGCTGTCCTTTGTCAACAACAAATTGCTGCTGTTTTTTGTGTTGAATATATACTATATAGGAATTTATGGACCTAATAGGTATCTAAAGCCATTTGTACATGCAGAATGTAGGCACCCTATATATAAAAAGGTAAAGGGACCCCTGACCATTAGGTCCAGTTGTGGCCAACTCTGGGGTTGCGGTGCTCATCTCACTTTACTGGCTGAGGGAGCCGGCGTACAGCTTCCGGGTCATGTGGCCAGCATGACTAAGCTGCTTCTGGCGAACCAGAGCAGCACACGGAAACGCTGTTTACCTTCCCGCCAGAGCGGTACCTATTTATCTACTTGCACTTTGATGTGCTTTCAAACCCTATATATAGAAATGAGCAAACCAGTGATATTTTAGGGAGCAGGCTAGCAGGCCATTACTTACATCATAGGAGCCTAAAGGTAAAGGACTCCTGACAGTTAAGTCCAGTCGTGGACGACTCTGGGGTGGTGGCACTCATCTTGTTTACAGGCAGACAGTTTTTCCGGGTCATGTGGCCAGCATGACTAAGCCGCTTCCGGCGAAACCAGAGCAGCGCACGGAAACGCTGTTTACCTTCCCGCTGGAGTGGTACCTATTTTTCTACTTTCACTTTGACGTGCTTTCGAACTGCTAGGTTGGAAGGAGCAGGGACTGAGCAACGGGAGCTCACCCCGTCGCAGGGATTTGAACCGCTGACCTTCCCATCGGCAATCCCTAGGCTCTGTGGTTTAGACCACAGCGCCACCCGCGTCCCCTCATAGGAGCCTACACAACACAAAACACTGTTGCTGTATGTAGGTTTTATTTTATTTGTTTTTTATCTTATATATTGGAAATACAGTGGTGCCCCGCAAGACGAATGCCTCGCAAGACGGAAAACCCGCTAGACGAAAGGGTTTTCCGTTTTGGAGGTGCTTCGCAAAACGAATTTCCTATGGGCTTGCTTCGCAAGACGAAAATGTCTTGCGAGTTCCTGCGGGTTTTTTCCCCTCCCCCCCTTTTCCTAAGCCGCTAAGCCGCTTATCTGCTTATCCGCTAAGCCGCTGAAAGCCGCTAAACCGCTAATAGCGCTAATCCGCTAAGCCGTCAATGGGCTTGCTTCGCAAGACGAAAAAACCGCTAGACGAAGAGAATCGCGGAACTGATTCTTTTCGTCTTGCGAGGCACCACTGTATACATCCAGGTTTCTTTCCTTTAAATTTTTGGGGGCCCCCAAGAGAGAGGGGCCCTAAGCTATAGCTTGTTTAGCTTATACATAAATCCAGCACTGCCCACCCCCCCAGCGCATGAGTGATGTACAAGCTGCAGCCCCCACTTCCTCAAATGCACTAACACAGCAGCACCCATGTAGCTCCATGAACCAAGCCTGCAAACTGTTTCAGGGTGTGTGCATGTGCCGGTCTTACTCCACGTTTGCACGTTAGTAGGGAGCTAAATGCAGCTAGAGCTCAGGTGCTCTCCAAAGTCCTTGGAGGGATGGGGGGGAGCGTGCAGGTTGGAAATAAACTGATATTTGCATTGCACCTGGAAATTGAAGAGACTGAACTGGAAAATAAAAAAAGAGAAGTCCTTTGGGTTTCTCACAGAAGATGACAGGAAGTTGTTGGCAAACCAACGTCAACCGAGACTTTTTTTCTTCTTTCAAGTAAGCCCAGAAGGAAATTAAATATATATATAGCACGCACACACAATCTGTGGAGGAGATTCAGACCCGCAGTTCAGACACAGTTGCGTAGACTTTCCCGCCAGTGGAATTGGAATGTCTCTGAAGCTGCCACGGAATTGGGATCTCAACCTGAAGATGGACATGTCTAAAATAGGTAGGGCTGTTTTTTCTTGACTACATTTCTAGATGGTCCTCCCTCATTTTGTCCTCTCAACGACCTTGTGAGGGAGGCCAGGCTGAGGCAGAATGGCTGGCCCAAGGTCACCCAATGAGCTTCCTGGCTGAATGGGGATTTGAACCCTTGTCCAACGCTCTTGCTGCTCTTGTTTCCTTAATCTCTTGCGTTTATCAAGGGCTGCTTGTGTTTCGTGAGAACTTGGAAGTGAAGCTCCCCCTTTTAGCCAAAGGCAGACTGCTGTTGCTGTTTACAAACCTCTGCACAGCATTTTCCCCAGGCCGTTTTGGGCCCAGGGGCCACGTCTACAAAAAGATTTCCAGATTAGCTTGCCTCCTTATCTCAGACATGTTGCTTGTCTTCTCTACGCATCTTATGATCTGATGCAGTGTCAGCGTTTCAGCTTTTAATTCTTTTTTTATATATAAGAAGGAGGAAGTTGGATTTTTCACCCTTTGATTCTGCAAATGAGCAGGCAGTGATCACTAACGGATGAAGTTTCTGTACTCTGAAGTTCTGTCCTCCTCTTTGAGCTCTTCCCCCCAAACTTTGCCACTCTGTGCTCGACTACATCATGTCATTATTCCTCAGTTTCACCTGTCCTTCTGGCCACCTCACAGCTTCTGAACAGAGGGAGCAAATGTTTGTCCCCAGGGCCTCTGTGAATATAGGGACCCCGGGCAGAGGGATTAACCACAGCAGTTCTGCAAGAGAAAAATATTTGCATGTCTGTTGGTATCTCTTGAATAAGCCACTGAGGGAAGGGAGAAGATCTTGCAGCAGCAAGGTCCTAAAGGACATACTTCTCCCTCCAGCTGCTCCCTGGTCTCTCTCTCTCTCTCTTCACACAGGTGGGGCTCTAGGTCCTCATAATTGGGGTGTGAAAGTAGCCGCCCCATCTCCCATCTCTCCTCAGCACCTGACACTCTCAGATCTGCTGCTTCTCTGAGTTGAAACGCAGGACCTGCTGCAACAGCTTGTAGCCATGGCGGCAGCGGGCCATATTTGTTTTTTTGTTTGTTTGTTTGTTTGTTTTAAAGACATTTATTAAGATTTTCAAAAGAAGAAAATAATCCAGAAAAGATAAAAAAGAAAAAAACAGAATTAAAAAACACTCAACGTTTACAATCCTTATTTTCAATAACCTATTTCCGCGACTTCCCCTCGCCTCCCCTTCTTGTATTCCATTTCCAAATGTTAGTTCAACAAGTTCTTATCCCCAATTTTTAACCTTAATTCATTATTATATTTAATTCATTTTATATATGAAATTTTAACTTATATACATCAGTCCTTATACTTAAAACCTTTTTCTAAGGTTGACCCAATTTCCCTTCCATGAATTCCCCATTTTTATACTAATAACAAAACAAAAATAAAAAGAGTCATAATATATTTATACACCCTTTGGATTCCCAAACCCCACCCTCCCTTTCCCGGTTTCGATCCCCAAACCAATGTCCATCAGTCCATCTGCTATCAGCCTGGAGACCTCACGTCCGAGGCTCTTAAATCTCTCTCAATTCCTCTCTGCCGGTTTTTTTGATAGTCCTTTGTATTAAACACCAAGTCTCGGAGGAGCTCTGTCCCAATAATGTCCATATTTCTTCCAGCCAGACCTCCATATTCAAAAGTGGAGCTCAGATCTTGTTTCTTAATCCTTTTAAGTCCAAATGTCCCAAAAGCTCCAACTTCCACCTTAATCAAATTTATAATCCATAGATCTTCAGATCTCCACAAAAGGAGATCTTTCCATTCCTCATTCTTCAATTCAAACCAAATTTTCGTCATCCAGTCTTTATTTTCCTTTGTATCCATCTTGACAGGCCTCTGGCTCTCCTTTGCCAGCTGCAGCATTACAGCCCCTCCTTCCTGCTCCTCCTGATCAGCATATATCTCTTTCTCCACTTCCTCAAATTTCTCAGATTTCTTTTCTTGTTCAGCTGCCTGGACTTTTTAAATCAAGTCCTTATCCAACTCAGTAAGTTTATTTACTGTTGACTTCAAAGTTGTAACACTTGTAGCCAAAACATCACTTTGCTCTTGCAACTTTCCCAAGAGAAAAAAAGCCTTGTCCAGTTCAGCTTGTATTTTTCCACCTGTAGCCATTCTTGTAATGTCCCTGAACCCCCTCTAGAGGGATTCTGGCTATTTAGTATTCCTTCCACTTCCAGCCCAAAAGTCCAGTTAACTTGTTTCAGTTCTTCTTTGTTTTCAACAATTTATAACTATATTGTAACGCATATAACAAGCAAAGACAACAGAAACAAAGTTCTCTATTTTTTTCCAACTTGGACAGCTAGTTTGACAGCTGTCAAAATCTTCTATGTCTCCTCAACAGGCTCCTCTCGCAGATCACTCCCGGGTCCCGGGGGGGGGGTGGCACTTCAGCTCTCAAAATTAACTCTTATCCTCCAGCAAGATTACTTATACTATCGAATCGTGCAATTAATAACTTTATCCAATAAAAAGGAGATGTTCTCTCAACCTTAGTTATTTAGTCCTTGCTTCAAATTGTTTACAAGGCGGGGAGACGGACTTGCGCCTTCCCCGATCGTGCCGAATTCAAACAAAAAAATTTCTTTTATAAATCCGATTTCCGTATTACTCACGGGCTTTTACTTTTGGTCCAAATGTTCAAAGGAAGAAGTCAGCGCTCTCCGACCATGGCATGCGGCTTCACTCAGTAGGAGTAGCAGTCAACTCTCAGCACCACGCCTCTCCCCGTCCCCCGTTCCGAAGCCTTTAAAAAGGCTCCTCAGGTCGGGGAGGGCGCAAATGGTGCCCGCCGAGTCACCAGGTCCACAGACTTCCGCGCCTGTGGTTTCTGAGGGTCCCCGCGTCGCCGCCGCGGCAGGACCCGTCTCCTATTGAGCCGATTCCCTCCGGAGCTCGGAGGGAATCCGCCATTAGACGATGGCGCTAACCCGGAAGTCCTCCATATTTGGTCTACCTGTGTCCTGTGCTCTTTCCAAGGTGGAAGAAGGTGCCCCGGAGCCAAATCCTAGGGGCCAAGGGAGCGTTGGTCCCCCCAATAAAATATTTGAGGGGGCTGCCCCCTCAAGTTGATGGGCATTGCCATTCAAATGGTGTGTGTGCACCATGTCATGTGATTGATTATGTTGGGTGGGGCTTACCTGCCCCCCAATTTTTATTCAAGTTGGCACCCCAAGAGTGTCTTCCCTTTGCTACCTGCTTTGCACGAACCGTCTCTTTTTGGAGGTGGGCACACTGTGGAGCAGGGATGCGGGTGGTGCTGTGGGTTAAACCACAGAGCCTAGGACTTGCCGATCAGAAGGTCAGCGGTTCAAATCCCCGCGATGCGGTGAGCTCCCGTTGCTCAGTCCCTGCTCCTGCCAACCTAGCAGTTCGAAAGCACGTCAAAGTGCAAGTAGATAAATAGGTAAACGGGAAGGTAAACGGCGTTTCCGTGCGCTGCTCTGCTTTGCCAGAAGCGGCTTAGTCATGCTGGCCACATGAACCCAGAAGCTGTACGCCGGCTCCCTCGGCCAGTAAAGCGAGATGAGCGCCGCACCCCCAGAGTCGTCCACGACTGGACCTAATGGTCAGGGGTCCCTTTACCTTTACCTTACACTGTGGAGCAAAACATTCTTCTGCATTAGTGCTGTCAAACGTTCGGATTTTCTGCCATTCTGCCTACCGTATTTTTCGCACTATATAAGACGCACCAGACCACAAGACGCACCTAGTTTTTGGAGGAGGAAAACAAGAAAAAAAATATTCTGAATCTCAGAAGCCAGAACAGCAAGAGGGATCGCTGCGCAGTGAAAGCAGCAATCCCTCTTCCTGTTCTGGCTTCTAGGATAGCTGCGCAGCCTGCATTCGCTCCATAAGACGCACACACATTTCCCCTTACTTTTTAGGAAGGAAAAAGTGAGTCTTATAGAGCAAAAAATACGGCAAGCTTCTAAATGTGACCAAACCAAGTGTCCCCCCCAAAGCACAGGAGATGCACGAGGGGTGATGATATAGCAGCAGGGTGTGCAAAACAAGTAAGTCTGTCTCCTCCTTCGAACGCTGCAATCAATAAACCCACTTCAGCTGTGCTAAATCCAGGGGCACTTTATTCTGAGTAATGGCACCAACCATCGTGCCATTTAGCACGTTCTCTCTGCTTCTCTTGACGTGGAGAAGGTCATCACGAAATAAACCGAGAAAAGGTTTCACAAAATAACAGATGTTTCCAGCACTAAGGTTTTTTGCTGAGCGCCTTGAAAACATGAAGCGCTGCTTCTTCCTGCTTGTGTTTTGAGAGCCTGCAACAGGAAGCACCCGGAAATGGCCTGTAGCCGACATTTCGTGCCTGAGACGTTTTTTCAGTGTGCAGAAAATGCCATCAAAGCACATAGAGGAGGGAGAAAGGTTGTTTTCTGCTGCTCCAGAGAAGCGGACATGGAGCAATGGATCCAAACTACAAGAAAGAAGATTCCACCTAAACATTAGGAAGAACTTCCTGACAGTAAGAGCTGTTTGACAGTGGAATTTGCTGCCAAGGAGTGTGGTGGAGTCTCCTTCTTTGGAGGTCTTTAAGCAGAGGCTTGAGAACCATATGTCAGGAGTGCTCTGATGGTGTTTCCTGCTTGGCAGGGGGTTGGACTCGATGGCCCTTGTGGTCTCTTCCAACTCTATGATTCTATGATTCTATGAAATATGAGGTGCACATTTTGCAGCTCTCTTATGAACTTGCTCTTCCATCTGTAAGTTCTCCGGCTTGTAGCTAAGCATCTGTTGCAAGCCTATTTGCATTCGTTCCTCCATTGTTTTCGCTGTCAGTTCTTTTGGAATCAGCGGTGGGCTGAGGGGCATCAAAGCAGTCCAGAAGGCAGCCCACAGGTTGAGATTTCCTGCTGCACAAAGAACCACAGTATAGTGGTACCTCGGGTTACAGACGCTTCAGGTTACATACGCTTCAGGTTACAGACTCTTCTAACCCAGAAATGGTACCTCGGGTTAAGAACTTTTCTTCAGGATGAGACCAAAAATCACGTAGTGGCAGCAGGAGGCCCCATTAGCTAAAGTGGCACCTCAGGTTAAGAACAGTTTCAGGTTAAGAACAGACCTCCAGAACGAATTACGTTCTTAACCTGAGGTACCACTGTATTAGAATGGCAAAACAAACTCTGCGAATTTGTAGAAATGGCAAAATTGACAGCAATTATTAGAGGTCTCTCAAATCAGAGAATAATCAAAAAGTGGGATGGAGTGAAGGAATACATGAAAAAATATTATTCCGGAATTGAAATATTAATAGAAAATGTGTAAAATGTGCAGGGGTAAGCAAGAAAATAACAATAGAAACAATTGAATAATTATCAAATTATAGCAACACAATAAGATGGAAGAAATAAAATATTGAGATCACGCATGGGTGAAGGGGAGTGGGGGGCATGTGGGAATCTATAATATTATTTATAATATAAATTTCTTAACTGCGATGTATTTACATATAGCAAAGGGAAGCCTAGAGTAATCATGTATATTTTAATTTAGGTAATCTATGTAACAGACTTATGTTAGTAAACAAATATGGATTTTGAATTTGAAAAAAGAAGAAAAAAATAACCACGGTTCTTGAGCAACTTGTTTGGAGAGATGGACTTTGTGCAGAACGGGGTGCTAACCTTAGACCAGCTAAGCAGCTGCTAGAGCAGGAGTGGGCAAGGTTTACCGGCCATGCGCTGGATCACTCCCATGGAGATTGCCCGTGGGCCAGACTGGCGCAGCACAATGCTAGAAATTGCGTTTGCGCATGTCTGCAGCGCCAGAAATCACTTCTGCACATGCCCAGACACCGAAAATTGTGCCTGGGCAGAAACACTTTTTGGTGTCTGGACATGCTCAGACACGATTTCTGGTATCTGCACATGCGCAGATGCGATTTCCAGCGCTGCTTGGTGAGTCCCTGCACTGATTTAATGCAGCACGGGGGGGGGGGGCACTCGCCGAGCTGGTGGCTCGGTTTGGGGGCAGTTCGTGGGCCGGTAAAATGGTCTTCGTGGGCCACAACCGGCCCAAGGGCCATACATTGCGTACCCCGTGCTAAGAGTGCAAACCTCAGAGAGGCTCAGTTACTGACCTTTGAGTGGCACAGTTTTATACAGATTAAAGGTAAAGGTAAAGGTACCCCTGCCCGTACGGGCCAGTCTTGCCAGACTCTGGGGTTGGTGCGCCCATCTCACTCAAGAGGCCGGGGGCCAGCGCTGTCCGGAGACACTTCCGGGTCACGTGGCCAGCGTGACATCGCTGCTCTGGCAAGCCAGAGCCGCACACGGAAACGCCGTTTACCTTCCCGCCAGTAAGCGGTCCCTATTTATCTACTTGCACCCGGGGGTGCTTTCGAACTGCTAGGTTGGCAGGCGCTGGGACCGAACGATGGGAGCGCACCCCGCCGCAGGGATTCGAACCGCCGACCTTTCGATTGGCAAGCCCTAGGCACTGAGGCTTTTACCCACAGCACCACCCGCGTCCCTTAAAAAAATAAAAAATATATACAGATTAGTTTTTGTTATATCCTATAAATTTCGGATATTTTGTTTTTATTTTATACAGTGGTGCCTCACAAGACAAAAAGAATCCGTTCCGTGAGTCTCTTCGTCTAGCGGTTTTTTCGTCTTGCGAAGCAAGCCCATTGACGGCTTAGCAGATTAGCGCTATTAGCGCTATTAGCGGCTTTTAGCGGCTTAGCGGCTTATCAGATAAGCGGATAAGCGGATAAGCGGCTTAGAAAAAGGGGGGGGGCAGGAAAAAAAAACTGCAGGAACTTGCAAGACATTTTCGTCTTGCAAAGCAAGCCCATAGGAAATTCGTTTTGCGAAGCACCTCCAAAACGGAAAACCCTTTCGTCTAGCGGGTTTTCCGTCTTGCGAGGCATTCATCTTGCGGGGCACCACTGTATTTTGAAAGCTCTGACTTATAAATAATAATAATAATAATAATAATAATAATAATAATAATAATAATAATTTATTCATATCCCGCCCTCCCCAGCCAAAGCTGGGCTCAGAGCGGCTAACAACAGTAAAAATAGCACAGTTTACATAAAATCACAGTCAATTAATTGGAATACATTCTAAAATCAATTCAGAATCAAATTAATGGCAACCACTTGGCTAGAGTTCTGTGCAGATTACAGAAGGAGGGGGTCAGGCTGTGCCTTGGCCAAAGGTCTGGTGGAACAGCTCCGTCTTTCAGACCCTGCGGAAAGATGTCAAGTCCCGCAGGGCCCTGGTCTCTTGCGACAGAGCGTTCCACCAGATCGGGGCCACAGCCGAAAAAGCCCTGGCTCTGGTTGAGGCCAGCCTAACCTCCCTGTGGCCCAGGACCTCCAAGTTGTTTTTATTTGAAGACCGTAAGGCCTTTCCCCACCCCCAGCACTGTGCAGAAAAGTAAGAATAAAAGAACTGTCTTGGTGAGCCAGAGCAAAGTGCATCATTCTAGCCCCACATTTTGTGGTCAGCCTACTGCCCCTGAGAAGCAGCAGCAGAGGCATAAAGGCAACAGTGACCTTCTCCCGCTCTTTGTGCCCAGCATCTAAAACTCAGAGATAGTGGTGGTTGTGTGAGTCTATCAAAAAATTCTGGGAATCTATTTACAATGAACTAAAAAAAATCTTCAAATATACCTTTATAAAAAAACCCAAAGCCTTTCTGTTTGGAATAATTGGAGAGGAAATCAAAAAGGAAGATCAAACACTCTTTCAGTACGTGACAGTGGTTGCCAGAACTCTAATAGCGCAGTCACAGATAGGTAGCCGTGTTGGTCTGCTATAGTCAAAACAAAAAATTCCTTCCAGTAGCACCTTAAAGACCAACTAAGTTAGTTCTAGGTATGAGCTTTCGTGTGCATGCACACTTCTTCAGATACACTGAAACAGAAGTCACCAGACCCTTCTATATAGTGAGAAGGTGGGGAGGGATAGCGCAGAATTGGAAGACATCAAAAATCCCAACTATAAACGAGTGGCAATATAAATTATTTGATTATTTAGAATTGGCAAAAATGACACAGAAAATAAGAAATCAAAAAGACATAGAGTTTAACAAAGATTGGAATAAATTTATGACATACATGGAAATAGAGGTAAAAAATCTAAAAATCACAGTAGGTGTGATTTAACACTTGTGATGTAAAGAGTTTTCTGAGGAAAAGAAACTGCAGATAAAAAATCATATAATATATTCTGAAACCGAGATGACATTTAGTAAATGTAAGCTAATTTGTATCTTATGTTAGGAGATTTCTTTCTCTTTTTTCCCCTCTCTTGTTATTAGTTGTCTTTCCTTATGTATGTCTTTTCTGTGCGTATGTATTATGTATGTTTCTTTTGTTTGCGTGTCGAGGTCCCCAGGTCGACCCCAATAACTCACATATCACACAGAAATTTTTGTTTAAGATTTTTGGCATAATTTTGGCCACAACTTTATTAAAATACAAATTTGTGAGTGGTTGCGTAGGCATTGGTTGCAACTATCTGCCCCCACCATGGGGGACAGACTGACATTCCGCACGATGCTAAAGTTAGAATGGGGGAATACACTTGGGGGTTACGCGGAGCAGGGAACCTGCCCTCACCCCAAATGCAACCAGGAGCTCATTGCTATGGCCCGAGCCCCCTTGACAGAGTGGACAAGCAGTAGTTAGCTCCCAATTCCTTTAACGGAATCCCTTGCAGCAGCAGCATTAGAGGGGCAGGCACAGCCAATCTATGCCCCTCAACCAACCAAACCATAAACCAATGCCTAACCGCGAACCTTACAAGTTGTGACGATTTGCTACGCAGTAGGCAAAAACCAAATGGCCCCAGCCAATCAGCCAGATGGACAAAATTCCTACCAGGCCCCCGCTCCAAAGCAGACGACCCCATGACAGGCATAGCAAGGTCAACGCAAAAAACCCTATTCTAGGGAGGGAGGGACGGGCAATCCAATGCACGGGCGAAAAGAGGAAGCCCTAACCTCGTGCAAGGAGTTTTACTATTTCCGGCTGTCACTCAATAAATGGCAACATTAACTTCTTCCCAACAACAAGGGAAGCCCCAATCGCATCAGTGGCCAACGATCAATTTGCCCGCCCCCAACTTTGGAGTGTCGTGGCAGCCCCCACCGCAACACGTGCTCTCCATGAAGGAGAACACGCTTTGTTTTAATGTTTGATGAAATAAAATGGGGGAAAAAAGAAGACTATAAGGTCCTCCATGGGACATACCAGGAGAGGCGGTCCCGTAGATACGAGGGCCCTAGGCCCTATAGGGCTTTAAAGGTCAAAACCAGCCCCTTAAACCTGATCCTGTACTCCACCGGGAGCCAGTGCAGCTGGTATAGCACCGGATGAATGTGATCTCTAAGCGAAGACCCCGTAAGGAGTCTCACCGCGGCATTCTGCACCCGTTGGAGTTTCTGGGTCAGTCTCAAGGGCAGCCCCACCTAGAGTGGGTTACAATAATCCAGTTTGGAGGTGACCGTCGTATGGATCACAGTGGCCAGGTCAGGGCAAGAGTGGTAAGGAGCCAACTGCTTAGCTTGGCAGAGATGAAAAAATGCCGCCTTTGTTTTAGCTGCACTCTGCGCCACCATAGAAATTCCTTGGAATGCTGGAAGATTCAAGAGAGATAAAGCCCTTCCATAGCTCAACTATAGAACTTGCTCCCATAGGACCAACCTAAATGGCTTTAAAAGATGAATTCCTGGAGGGGAGGGCTATTGATGGCTTTGCTCTGCCTCCACAGTCTGAGGCTTCTGAATACCAGTTGCTCTGAACCTCACAGGAGGGGGGAGTTGCCCTTGTGCTTGAATCCTGCTTGTGAGTTTGCAACAGGCCACTGTGAAAACAAGATGCTGGATTAAATGAGCCATTGGCCTGATCCAGAAGACTTTTTTTATGTTCTTAAAAACAACAACAACAGCCCTTTTTGCTGCAATATTTTCCACCTCAACCCCCCTTGCAGACATTCGTGCTTCTGGGAAATAAAGAGTGTTTTCTCCAGCAGATGAAACAGCTTCAAACCTCTGGGAGGTTTAGATCAGAAAATGGTTCTTCTCTGGAAGGTTTCTTTTCTTTAAAGGAAAAGACCTGATTATGGATCTCTGGTGTCTTGCCTTGATTGGGGCTTTGTGAGACAGATCAACGAAGCTCCCGCTTCACAAAAGCTGGGTTGCTCATCCTGTCGACATTTGTTCTTCCTGCAGCCTTTTCAGCCAAAAAGCTGATCATGACAAAGGCAATGAACTTCAAATGCCGAGTATCAGAGGAAGGAGACAGTACGTTAATTCCACCTTACTTGATAAGACAAAAAATGAACTCTGAGCTTACAAAAGAAAAACAGAGTGCAAATGAGTCAAAGCAGGCCAAAGGTGCCTGCGTCTCATTTTCTCTCTCCTGCCTCCGTTATCACAGTTGTGTGTGTGGTTGATCAGTGACTCAACAAGCATTTGGACTGTTTGGAAACTTCACTTGCAGCTCAGATGCATAGCTGTCAACCGTCCTTTATTTGGCGGGAAAGTCCCTTATCCCAGCGCCGTGTCCCGCTGCTGTCCCTTATTGATGATGTCCCTTAAATTTCCCAGGTTTCAAAGGAAGCAGCTCCTCTCCCTCCCTCCCTCCCTGCCGGCCAGGGAGGAGGGAGGCTCCAACTGTGTTGCTTGGCTGCGTTGCTCACCCAATAAGAAGTCTAAGAACGACTGGGGGGGTGGAGCTTGCATGCCTTGTGCCCATCTAGTTGGCTGTGTTGCCTGGGGACTCGCCTTTGCTCAGCGCTTCCCAGCAGAGAGGTGATGGTGGTTTTCCTTGCTGCTCCCCCTTTGCCGGTTTGCTGCGCTGTGGGAACCACTGCTTGAGGCTTTGTTTGGCTGCTGGCTGGGCTTTCTGCCTTTGGCTCGGGAGCTGGTTGACTAAAATCCCTTATTTTGGCTGCTGGTCCCTTATTTTCAAATCTGTAAGTTGACAGCTCTGCTCAGATGCCATTTCTGGACATTGGAAGCTGCCCCATATGGAGTCTGATCCATGGTCCTTCCACGCCAACCTCCCCCAACTGCATGCCTTCCAAAAGCTTGGGACTACGACTCTTTTCAGATCCAGCATCCTAAAGTTGAGCCGGGTGGGGCTGATGGGAGTTGTAGTTCAAATCAACATCACCATAATTTTATCATTTATACCACGCCCATGTGGCTGGGTTTCCCCAGGCACTCCGGGCAGCTCCCAGCACGGAAAAATGTTTCTTTTTTTTTTTTAAGAAAAGAAGAGTCAACAACATCCCCAAGAACATCAGTGAGGTTACAGGGAACCAGACAGAGGGCCTTCTCGGTAGTGGCGCCCGCCCTTCAGATGTGAAGGAAATAAGCAGCTATCTTATCTTTAAAAGACATCTGAAGGCAGCCCTGTTTAGGGAAGTTTTTAATATTTGATGCTGTATTGTTTTTAACACTCGATTGGGAGCCACCCAGAGTGGCTGGGGAAACTCAGCCAGATGGCGGGGTATAAATAATATATTATTATTATTATTATTATTATTATTATTATTATTATTATTATTATTGCCTGAAGCATCAGGTCGATGGCCCATCTAGTCCAACATCTGGTTCTCATGGTGCGCAACCAGATGTCCCTATGGGGAAACCTGCAAGCAGAATTCGAGCAGAACAGCCCTCTCCCCATAGGAAGGGGTGTGTGGTGGGTGCGGTCCACCCTGGGTGTCCCCATTGAGGGGGGTGACAAAATGGCGGGCGGCACTCACCGTGGGGCCTGCAGCGTGCCAGAGTTACACTTCTCAGGCACCCGCAAGCTCCATGATGTCCGCCCACTGCTTCCCCCCTCCCCCAGCTATAGGGCAGCTGAGGCCTTGGCCCCCGTGGCACACCCCATCCCTAAGGGTGCCGTGCCACGCCCCATGCCCTGTCCTGTCCCTATGGGCACCGCGCACCCCATCCCACTCCTCCCTAAGAGCGCAATGCACTCCGCCCCTATGGGTGGTTCACCCCACACTGGGCGCGCCGCCCCAGGTGCCCAAGAAGCTTTCTCTGCCACTCTTTCCAGCAACTGGTATTCAGAAGCATGGCTGCCTTGAACTGTGAAGGAAGAACATGGCCTTTGTGGCTAGGAGCTCTCAATATCCCTCTCCTCCTCCATGAATTTGCATGGGTTTTCTGGTGCGAAAGGAGCTTTTAAATTCTCTGCCTTGCTTGCTGGGCAAGGCCTGTTCAGCACTCGGACTTTAGAAGGCAAGGGGATTCTCTTTTTCTCATTCTTTTTTTTTTTAATAGATTTTTATTAAAGTTTCAACAAATTTATAGTAACAGACAAAACAAAACAGCATAACAAAAAACAATAAACCATAAAAAACACACAACCAAACAAAATAATATTTATATTCAATTCTTACTTTCATATAACTTACTTTCCTGACTTCCTCACATCTCCCTTTTCTGTATTCAAATTTCCAATTTAGTTTCAGCAAATTCTTGTTGTATTTTAACTAATTTTAAGATTTTTAAATTTCTTTTAAATTAACCACTCCCACTGCTGTCCACTTATCTTCTGATCCCCCATCGCTTTGATTAATTTAACTTTGTTTCTTTACTTGTTACATGAAAACATCTTTGCACATTCCTCTCAGCTTTGTCACTAATGCCACATTGTCTCAGTATCCTGCATCACTTTAACATTCAAATAATTTACAATGTTTTTGCAGATAAACTTTAAACTCCTTCCACTCATCTTCCGTTTGTTCTTCTCCCGTGTCTCGGATTCTGCCAGTCATCTCTGCCAATTCCATATAGTCTATCAATTGCATCTGCCATTTTTCCAGGGTGGGCAAATCTTGTATCTTCCAATACTTTGCGATAAGTATTCTTGCTGCTGTTGTTGCATACATAAAAAAAGTTCTATCCTTCTTTAACACCTTCTGGCCAACAATGCCCAAAAGGAAGGCCTCTGGTTTCTTAGGGAAGGTATACCTAAATACCTTTTTCAGTTCATTATATATCGTTTCCCAGAAAGCCTTTACCTTTGGGCACATCCACCAGAGGTGAAAGAATGTTCCCTCAGTTTCCTTACATTTCCAACACTTATTGTCAGGCAAATGATATATCTTTGCAAGCTTGACTGGGGTCATGTACCACCTGTAAATCATTTTCATAATGTTTTCTTTCAAGGCATTACATGCCGTAAATTTCATACCAGTGGTCCATAACCGTTCCCAGTCAGCAAACATAATGTTATAACCAATATCTTGTGCCCACTTAATCATAGCTGATTTGACCGTTTCATCCTGAGTATTCCATTTTAACAGCAAGTTATACATTCTTGACAGTACCTTAGTTTTAGGTTCTAACAATTCCGTTTCCAATTTCGATTTTTCCACATGGAAACCTGTTTTCTTGTCCATATTAAAAACCTCTCTAATTTGATGGTAATGTAACCAATCTCGCACTTTATCTTTTAGTTTCTCAAAACTCTGCAATCTCCATGTATCTCCATCATATTCTAATATCTCCCAGTATTTAGGCCATTTGGCCTCCATATTAAGTCTTTTCAAAGCACCTTGGGGTCTTGTTTTCTAGTAAATCTTTATATCTTATCCAGACATTAAAAACTGCTTTCCTGACAATATGGTTCTTAAATGCTTTATGAGCCCTAACCTTGTCATACCATAAATATGCATGCCACCCAAACGCATTGTTGAACCCTTCCAAATCCAGAATGTCAGTGTTTTCAAGAAGTAGCCAGTCCTTTATCCAACAGAAAGCTGCTGATTCATAATATAACTTCATGTCCGGCAGGGCAAACCCCCCTCTTTCTTTAGCATCAGTCAGTATTTTAAATTTTATTCTGGGCTTTTTGCCCTGCCAGACAAACTTAGAAATATTTCTCTGCCACCTCTTGAAACAATCCACGCTGTCCACAATCTGCAAAGTCTGAAACAAAAATAACATTTTTGGCAATACATTCATCTTTATAGCCGCAATTCGGCCCAACAAGGAGAGCTTCAAATTTGACCATGTTTCTAGATCTTTTTTTACCTCTGACCAACATTTTTCATAATTATCTTTAAACAAATTCAGGTTTTTGGCTGTCATATTTATCCCTAGGTATTTCACTTTCTGCACCACATTTAAATCTGTCTCTTTCTGAAGCTTTTCTATTTCCATTACAGTCATATTTTTCTCCAATATTTTAGTTTTCTGCTTATTTAATTTAAATCCTGCCACCTGACCAAACTCCTGAATTAATTCTATGACTCTTTTCGTACTAGATTCTGGATTCTGCAACGTCAAAACCAGGTCATCTGCAAAGGCTTTAAGTTTATATTGTTTGGCTCCGACCTGAACACCTTTAACCGACTGATCCCTCCTAATCATATTCAAAAGCACCTCCAGGACCGAAATAAATAATAATGGAGAGATAGGGTATCCCTGTCGTGTTCCTTTTTCAATTTTAATCACTTCTGATACCACATTATTTACTATCAATTTCGCTTTTTGTTCCGAATAGATTGCTTCTATACCATTTTCAAACCCTCATCCCACACCCATTCCCTTAAGATTTTTTTTTCATAAAGTTCCAAGAGATATTGTCTTTTTCTCATTCTTGCACCCGCCTCACCACGGGGGCAGCTCCAAGGGTTTAGGTATACAGTGGTACCTCAGGTTAAGAACTTAATTTGTTCTGGAGGTCCATTCTTAACCCGAAACTGTTCTTAACCTGAGGTACCACTTTAGCTAATGGAGCCTCCCCCTGCCACGCGATTTCTGTTCTCATCCTGAATCAAAGTTTTTAACCTGAAGCACTATTTCTGGGTTAGCGGAGTCTGTAACCTGAAGCATCTGTAACCCGAAGTACCACTGTACACACTTTCCATGTATACACAGAACCCTTGTTGGAACAGAACACCTGTGTAAGATGCGTTTGCACTGCGTTGAATTCACATCTTACCCACAACCTGATCCACAAGCCTCCAGCAGAGGGAGCTCATTAGCTAATAATGATACTTAACATTTACAGAGTTGGGGAGAGTTTTATGCATTACCTGGTGACAACAGCCCTGTAGAGCAGGTCAGGCCCCATATTACAAGTACTGAACCTGAGCAAGAGCCCGCGTGACCTGGGCAGTTGAGTCTGCCTAGTTTCTGGCTCACCTCTCAGCAGCTGCAGAGTCGCACTCAAACCAGTTTCATTTCCACTTTGCATGGCTGCTGTGTTTCTGCTGAAGCAAATATTTGAATGGCCTAATTTAGCCCTTGACACTTGGGGGAGGAGCCTTGGCCTGATAGGGCTGTTGCTGTTGTTGCCTTGGCTTCAACAGCATCTCCTGTTAAGGGATTTGGAGCAGCAAACTTGAGGAATGAACGGCCTGAATGCAGGGCCAGATTTAGGTCTGATGAGGCCCTAAGCTACTGAAGGTAATGGGGCCCTTTATATGTCCAGCTGCCTTTTATCAACAACAAATTGTCACTGTTTTTATGTGGTATATATATTATTTGACATTTTCATCCCCAAAAAGTTTTTGATTTGAGTTTCTTCTGAAATGAGGCTGCATCTTAATGTAGTATTTTAATCAATTGTTTTTATACCCGGTGTTAGCCGCCCTGAGCCAGGTCTTGGCTGGGGAGGGCAGGGTATAAATAAAATTATTATTATTATTATTATTTATTTATTATTATTATTATTATTATTATTATTATTATTATTATTATTATCATTATTAAATTTATGGACCTAATAGGAATCTAAAGCCATTTTATTTGTTTGTTTTTTATCTTATATTTTGGAAATGTACATCCAGGTTTTTTTCCCTTTAACTTTTGGGGGCCCCCCAAGAGAGTGGGGTCCTAGTCTATAGCTTGTTTAGCTTCTACGTAAATCTGGCACTGCCTGGATGGAGATCCAGATAACACAACAGAAATATAAAAAACTGCATGGCATGGAGAAAGTGGATAGAAAAAGGTCCCCACCCCACCCCATTTCCCATAGGAGGCTGTCATGGCCACCAGCCAAGATGGCTTTAAAAAGTTGTTGGCATCCGTCTGTCTCAAGAGACAATGGAATGCACCTCCTGGGATTAAGTTAAACTGCTTTGTTAGATGCTACAACCAAGTGATGGCATCCTTCAGACAAATGAATGGATCTTCCCTCCACAAGCACCCATAGCTGCTAGGAAGGAGAACAACAGCCAGCAAGAGTGTGGGTGAGCTGAGCTGGAAGAAGGCTGGTAGCTAGAGACACAGAGACCTGCTAGTTCTGTGCTGAATCCAAAGCTGCAACTAATGGAGAAGAAAGATCTGGGGTGTGAATGCCGTGAGCCCCAGTTTTATTTTATTTATTTATTTTAATAATATTTTATTGCATTTTGACAGTAAAGGAAAAAACACAAGAAGAATACAAAAACACAAAAATACAGAAATGCAAACATTTAACATAGAACAAAAAGAAAAAACAAAATAAAACAAAAATCCCTCTTTTTTAGTTTCTCGTCTTTAATTAACTTATTTTCCTGACTTCCTCACACCTCCCTTTTTTGTATTCCATTTAAAGATTGGTTCAGCAAATTCATATCCTGTTAATTTATCCTTAATTATTTTTCCTCACATATTATAGCTTCCAATTTTCATCTAGTATCAATCCATTTTTACATATTCTTATACCTTATTACTAGAACCCCTTCATTTCATTTCAATGTCATTAACATTCAAAAACTTTACAGTGTTTCTGTAAATAAATTTTAAATTTCTTCCAATCTTCTTCCACCAACTCTTCTCCCTGGTCTCGGATTCTGCCAGTCATTTCCGCCATTTCCATATAGTCCATTACTTGCACCTGCCATTCTTCCAGAGTGGGTAGATCCTGTGTCTTCCAATGCTTTGCGATGAGTATTCTTGCTGCTGCTGTAGCGTACATAAAGAAAGTTCTATCCTTCTTTGACACCAATTGGCCGATTATGCCCAGGAGAAAGGCCTCTGGTTTCTTCAGAAAGGTATATTTAAATACCTTTTTCATTTCTTTATAGATCATCTCCCAGAAAGCCTTAATCCTTGTGTGAGCCCCAGTTTTATGCTCAGGTTGTGTGTTGTCAGCATCTGTCTGTCTTGAGAGACAATGGAGTGCACCTCCAGGGATGAAACCAAACTGCTGTGTTAGCAGCACCGAAGTGATCTCCCTGGGGCACAAGCCATCCTGGTCTGCTCAGATGCCAAGACCCCACTCTCAGCCTCACTGATGTGGTCCAAAGGAAAGCAGGGCAATACATTTAGCACCAACAGGAGTTGCTGGAAGGAGGTGTACAAGGCACCATCCGATCGCCTTAGGGACTTGTTATGTACTGAGTTGAATAGGATCCAAAATGCAGCAGTCTGATTGGTCCTAAAACAGTAGGATCCAGAATGCAGCAGTCTGATTGGTCCTAGAACAATAGGATCCAAAATGCAGCAGTCTGATTGGTCTGCAGGAGCCACCCAATGCAGCTCCAGGTGGAAGTGAATCCGCAACCTGATTGGCCTACAGGAGAATCCCGGAATTAGCCAATCACGTGGGGCCCATTGTGTAAATCATGTATATAAAGCAGACATTCTGGGGGAACTTCCATTCCTCCTCACCACTATGAGCTGAATAAAGAGTGTGAAATCCACACTTGACTCCGAGTATATTTCAGGACTCCACTCCAGATTTGTATAGGGTTTACTCCTTGGCCTTTTCTTCTCTTGAAGATATCCTGCAAAGCAGTGGAGGTTTAGGACCAGAGTTTTCCTTCTCCTAAAGGGCTTCCTTCCCAGGGGGATGATACCCATCTGCCCCTCATTTCCTTCCTACAGAACATGCAGAAACCACCTTTCTGACCATTGGACCCACTCTTGGTCTCATCCCCTCAATCTGCTGCACGTGCAGGGGGACGTCCCAAACTCACTGAGGGTTTGAGGCCCACTGGCCACCCTCACCTGGTTTAGTGGGCCAGTGAGAGCTGTTTCCTGGGGTGTGGCCACTGTCCCACGCTGACAGCCTTTAGGAGTCACAGGTGAGAGCTGGGGGGGGGCAAAAGTGTGCAAACTCCCCCAGAAGGAACATTCCTCCTCCTCTCACACCCCCAAAGATAAAACAATAAAATTATCAATGAGAAGAATGAACAACAATAATTTTAAACATTCAAAAGTTAAAATAACCATAGACTAAAAACAGGTTAAAACTCCCATCAACTTTCTGAACATCTGATTAGGTTTAGAATCATTCACTTGGAAGCAGCCCTGAGAGTCATCTGGTCCAACCCTTATAATGCAAGAATCTTTTGCCCAGTGTGGCATTCCTGGCATGGGACACAAATGTCCTGTCCTGATTTTTCTTGGTGGCTGCCAAGGAAGGCCCCCGGCAGGTCTCCCTCATTCCTGAACAGCCGCATTTAATAAGAAAATCTGATGTCCTGGTTGGCAGCTTCTTTCGGTTGCTTGCCTGCATTTGTGAAGACGAACGCCCACGCAGGAAAAAGGAAGTCCATTTGAACAAATAGCTGCGGTGGCTTCCTTTCTCAAAGCTACGGGCTGCTGCGAGCCCCGCCATCCGCCAGCAATATCTCCTTGGACTCACTCCTCTGCTCTTTGCTCCGTCGGTGCAATGGTGGATTTTCCTCCCTGACGGGCCTGAGCCACTTCTGGGCCAGAAACGCCCCCTGGCTTTGCGCTCTCTCTCTCTCTCTCTCTCTCTCTCTCTCTCTCTCTCTCTGTGTGTGTGTGTGTGTTTTCTCCCTGCTCCAGCTCACTGCCTCTCGCTTCTCCCCCAGTCCGCTCCCAGAGCATGATGGCCGTCGACCCAAAGGGCTCGGGGAACTGGCCCCATCCTCCCAACCTTCTGGAGCGGCCCCTGAAGACCGGCTGGCTGAAGAAGCAGCGCTCCATCGTCAAGAACTGGCAGCAGAGGTACTTTGTCCTGAAAGGGCAACACCTGTATTACTACAAGGATGAAGAGGACCTCAAGCCCCAGGTATTGTTGAGGAAGATGGTCCAGAGGGATCGCCCTGGTGGTCTGGGCTCTCCATGGGCCAGGGGGAAAGAGCTCAGTCTCAGGAAGAACTGGCCCAGGATGTTCTGCCACCTGAGGCCCAACAGCCACCCGAGGTGACTGAAAATGGCCAGGGGAACCCCCGGTGCTCTGAAGGTGGAGAAAAAAGGAAGCTGGAGAGGAGCAGGTGGTAGGGCAGTGGGCGACAAGCACAGGAGGTGGCGAAGGGAGCGCCCTTGAGGCCCCCAGATCTGTTGCCCCTACCTACTGTCCCAAGCCTGCCGCCTGAGGCAACTGCCTCACAGAGCCCCATGAGTGGGCCGGCCCTGGTGGCAGGAGAGGCTGTGAAAGCAAAGTCAGTGAAGTTCTTGTGAGGTGAGCTTGGGGGGGGGGAGGGCTGATTATATTGTCACACCTCCGAAGAGAGAGGCAAGATGGAGCAGCCCCCGAATTCTTCCCTGGCTCAGATTGAAATCCGAGCCGGAGAAGTGATTCTGGCTTGACTCCTGCAAGTTCTCTTCTGCCCCACCTGCAGACTAGTGGAGCTGCTTCTCTTTGCTAGCTTGCATGGAGAGGAATCTTGCAGGGGCAAAATCCAAAGGGGGGCAGGGGGGCTCTTTTTTTTGCCCCTGTAGTGCAGATATGGGAAGGACAGGGGAGATGGGCAAGCCACTTTCAGAAACCATGGTTTGATGTAGCCTTCTTTTGAAACCAACCAGTGTTTCCTAAAAACCATGATTCCTGCTCTGAACAATATGACAAACTAAGATTCAGGGAAAGTGGGCAAAAGGGTGGGGGGAGCTGGTGGGCCTTCTGGCTGTGAGGAGGGGCTGGGGCAGAGCTTGTGGAGGCTCCTCCTTGCTTACGCAGATCTCACTATCCTGCAGCTCTCATAAAGTGTGAACCAGATTCTGAACTTTAAACTCCTTTGGTAATGTTATTCAATATAAGGCCTTGTTAGTTTCCTCTGCATCTAGTGGCGTCCCACTGCTGACGTTGGTAGTTGGCCACAACCCATATCTATCCTGTTGTTGCTTATGGAAAACTGCATTTTGATACATTCCCCCCCCCAAACCAGCTTCAATCTGAATTGAGAAGAACGATGACACAGCTGCATTTTTAGCTGGCAATGTGTATACAGCCTTGGTGGCATTTTCATGTTTTAAGTGCTGAACAAGTTGCCGGCGTCATAAGCTAAATATATACCCAGCTTCCTTCCCCATTTCACAGAGCAGCTGGTATTACACTGGTGGACTATAAATTCTCCTTCTTTCATGATGTAGATGAAGATTCACGAAACCAGATTTTGTGACGCCGTCACCAGAAAGTTTGCTAGAAAACGTTTGTAGAATGTTTGCAAAATAATAAGCTGCCCCCTTAAGTGGATTCTACTATTGGGCAGCTCACTCTCACAATCTTTAGCCTTGGGCAAATGTTTAACGGTGTGAATGAAATTCACCAAGGACAAGTCTTTTCAAAGGGCTCCTGAACAGAACCTCCATCTTCAAGAGAAGTCTATCTCTGAGTTTTAGATGCTGGGCACAAAGAGCGGGAGAAGGTCACTGTTGCCTTTATGCCTCTGCTGCTGCTTCTCAGGGGCAGTAGGCTGGCCACAAAATGTGGGGCTAGAATGATGCACTTTGCTCTGGCTCACCAAGACAGTTCTTTTATTCTTACTTTTCTGCACAGTGCTGGGGGTGGGGGAAAGGCCTTTCCAGTGGTGTCCAAACTTTTTTCAAAGAGGGCCAGATTTGATGAAGTGAAGGGCCTTGGGGGCCAACCAAAGGGCCAACCAAAGTTGTTGACCTTTTTTATGATTGATGTTTTTGAGCTTTTTTTTAAGATTGAAGTTGTTATCCAAGAGCCCATATAGAGTCCTTACATAGGTTCCCTATTGGTAGGAGAAAATAACAGAGGCCAACCAGAGAATATTGAGAAGCAAAGCAGCTAGTAAGCTTGATCTTTATTGATCTGTTGCAACAGGGTGCTCCCCTCACACGCAGGAAAGGAGGAGGACCCAGAAAAATGCTGTGCAAGGCCTTATAAAGACTTTTGAAATTGCCACCCTGTAGATCAAGACCACCCCCAGAAACATCATACATACATCACAGAAAAGGCGGTCTAAACAGAAATTTAAATGTTGTTTATCTCTTGTCCTTGTTTATCTCCTGTCTGGCAGGTTACTTGATTGGATTGCCTGGGGAGCCTGGCCAGTCTTTTGTAGTGATAAATACTTAGTTCCTGGGCCAGGTCACAGGCTCACACCCTATTCATATCTTAAATGTGTCCTTAAGACAGGATTTGTGAAGGAAAAGACAATGGGGAGGCTTTCCCAGTTTGACCTTGCAGAGAAAACATATGCTCAGTTTAGGAATCAAAATGGTTCCAGGTTGGCCTTCCTGAACTGATCTATGTATGTGCTTTGTTGGTTCACTTATGAGCATTACCATATATCTTAAGACCATAAAATTCCTATCACAAACCCCTTGCCATGCAGGAAGAAGCATTCATGGTGTGGTGGAGATGAACTGCCATCAAAAGAGCAGGGGCTGGTTCAACAGTTGGCAGTGTTGCAGTAATTTATGTATAGGTTGGGGGGGGGGTTGCCCCTCCAGCAGATATCATGCACATGCAGCCCACTACCAAAATCAGCACAATCGCTTTTGTGACTTTTGTGATTTGTCCTCACAAAATACTTCATCACAGCTTCTTCCTATCTATTCAAAGGGCCTTTGCTGCACAATACCAAATGTAAGAATTCACTGATAAATGTATCTATGTACTGGCTCACTGGGGAAACTTTCAGAAATTCATATAGACATGTGAGCTCAGCTACTCAGCAGCCCCTCTGCCTGAGTGATAATTCCTGGCATCCTCATACCTGAGCGCCAGAGAGGTAGCCATTCCAGAAATAACAAACCCAGATGAAGACAAAATGGTGTGATTTTGGCTGGGAAACAGGGAAACAGGGAAATATAAATACAGTGGTACCTCTAGATACGAACAGGATCCATTCTGGAGCCCTGTTCGCATCTAGAGGTAAACGTAAGTAACGATGGCACGTTTGCGCACACGCGCTTCGCTTTTCGCTACTTCTGCGCATGCGCATGACGTCATTTTGAGCGTCTGCGCATGCGCAAGCGGCGAAACCCGGAAGTAACGCTCTCCATTACTTCCGGGTTGCTGAGGAGCGCAACTCGAATACACTCAACTCGAAGCATATTTAACCCGAGGTATGACTGTATCTCTTTTGTTATACTTGATGGGTGTTTGGTGGAGGGCAAGGGGAACCATGGGGCAGGGTCCAGGATGCTCACATTACTGCCACCAGACCTTCCCTTTCATGATGTAACAATGATGTATTAGTGATGTAGTTTGGGGGGGGTGTAACATGGGGATTAGCAGCTAATAAAAGTTTGGGGGCTCTTTTGTTTGGGGCTTCCATCTTGTTCCACCTTGTGGCAGGTGGGAGTCCTGTCGTGACAGTCTTCAATAAAGACCAAGCCTACTGGCTGCTGTTTTGCTCTGGTATTCCTGGCTGGTGTCCTTGTCCTTTGTGCAAGGGAGCCCTCGGATTTCTCCGTTAACAGCAGTCTCATCTGCCTGAATCTGCTCGGCTTCTCTGCCCCCACCAATATAGTTCCTCTCTTCTGATTTCACTTCCCATTTGCACAGGTCCGTCCTGGGTCTCGCTCCACCCACACGTCTGCTTCAACCTCCTGCTGCCTTTGGCTTCTGCCACAATGCTTCCTGTGGCAGGAAAAGACCCTGCAACCCCACACACTTAATCTGTCACACCCACGAGTTATCTGGCAATGATGTGCAATCTTCACAATAAAAATACTTTGCACCTTTTTTTTATTTTTAAGTGCAATACACTTGAATAACCATGAAAACACCCAAGGCAGCCCTTGCTACCAGTTTGGCTCAAGTCATCTGCCTTTTCCTCGTGACTGCCCTGACTCATGACGTTGTCGTTTGAGCTCTTCCTTCGGCATGAAGAAAAGGCTGTATCTCCCTTCATTGGGGCAGGGTTGAAATTCCACCCTGCCTGCCCCCCCCCCCGCCACCCAGTTTCCCAAAAATATTTTCCCCTTGTAAAAAACAGGGACTGATTTTCTGTTCTTTTCTGGAGTGGGGAGTGGGGAGTAATAGAATCATAGAATCGTAAATTTGGAAGGGACCCTAAGGGCCATCTAGTCCAACCCTCTGCAGTGCTGGAATCACAGCTGATGAATCAGTGACAGGCATGGCCATCCAAACTCTGTTTTAGAAACTTTCGGCAAAGAAGAGTCCACCATCTTCCAAGGGAGTCCATTGAACGGTCAATAATAAAATATTGCTTTTTTTTTGTTTTCAAAGATCTTTATTGAAACTTAACATATATACATAATAACCAAAATTTCCAATGATTCCCTCACAAAAAATATAATATCTAAATTACAACAGTTGCATAATTATACACTTAATTATAAAACCCATCACCCACCCTCTACTTCCCTCCACAGCAATTAAACTTCTGTATATTTCTTTCTACCTTTCCCCCCTTGCATTCTATAATAAATTATTTTTGTTAAATTCTGATTTTTCTTTCTTTATTTGTTTCGTTATTGCTTACATTTTTTATTCTAAGCCTACTAACATGTCATTTTTAGAACAAGATTTTGACATATAATCTTCGAAATACTTCCACTCCATTCTTAACTTTTGATTTGATTGATATCTTATAATTGAAGTTAATTTTGCCAATTCTATATACTCACTTAATTTACAAATCATAAAATATTGCTTTATGTTTCACACTTGCTGCTGTTTCTGGTTTCAGGGATCTATACGCCTTCATGGAAGCTCCATCAGGGAGGTGGCAGCCACAGGCTCTGATGAAGTGGGGAGATTTATCTTTGAAATCGTCCAAGGTGAGCAGCCCTCAATGACATGGCAATTTCAGATACAGGTAGGTAGCCGTGTTGGTCTGACGCAGTAAGGTAAAGGTAAAGGGACCCCTGATGATTAGGTCCAGTCACGGACGACTCTGGGGTTGCGGCCCTCATCTTGCTTTACTGGCCGAGGAAGCCGGCGTACAGCTTCTGGGTCATGTGGTCAGCATGACTAAGCCGCTTCTGGCAAACCAGAGCAGTGCACTGAAATGCCGTTTACCTTCCCACCAGAGCGGTACCTACTTATCTACTTGCACTTTGATGTGCTTTCGAACTGCTAGGTTGGCAGGAGCAGGGACCGAGCAACGAGGGCTCACCCCATCATGGGGAATCGAACCGCCGACCTTCCGATCAGCAAGTCCTAGGCTCTGTGGTTTAACCCACACTGCTCCTCTGAGTCACTGCCATATTTTACAGGCAAACCCTGTGGGGGAAAGACATTAGTAGGGAGAGAAATCCATCTGCAGCAGTTTCTGCACTTTCCAGGATGAGTAACTTGCTTTTTTCCACCCCCACACAGGTATCTCGGGAGACCAGAATCGAGCGGGACAAGACTCTTACGTGCTGATGGCCAGTTCCCAGTCTGACATGGAGGACTGGGTGAAATCCCTCCGCCGCATGGTTGGGTCTCCCTTAGGAGGTAAAGGGGGATGCAAAGCTCTTTTGTATCAACATGCTGTTGGTTTAATGCACTTTCCACCCATTTCAGTAGGACAAGAGACATTCCCACCTTTTAGCTTTACATCTTCATCACTGCGGGAAGTCGCAGGATAAAATTTCCTGTGATGGAGGTTTCTGAAACTCTGAGGATGTGAGAAAGCTGTGGGATTGCAGGATTGTGAGAGCTGTGTCATAGCCAGCCTCAGCAATGCACGAATTGTTGTTCTGCTATTCATTACCCGCCCTTCACCCCAAGATCCCAGAGTGGGTGGCATCATTAAAACACAGTACAGTGGTACCTTGGGTTAAGAACTTAATTCGTTCTGGAGGTCCATTCTTAACCTGAAACTGTTCTTAACCTGAAGCACCACTTTAGCTAATGGGGCCTCCTGCTGCAGCTGCGTCGCTGGAGCCCGATTTCTGTTCTCATCCTGAAGCAAAGTTCTTAACCTGAGGTACTATTTCTGGGTTAGCAGAGTCTGTAACCTGAAGCATATGTAACCTGAAGTGTATGTAACCTGAGGTGCCACTGCATTAAAAACAATTAAAAACAATTTGCAATCTTAAAAATCAGATGAGTCCTAAAAGCATACATGCACACTGAAGAGCCAGGTATGAGCAAGGTGCTTTTGGCACTAAGGATGTGGGTGGCGCTGTGGTCTAAACCACTGAGCATCTTGGGCTTGCCGATTGGAAGGTCGGCGGTTTGAATCCCTGCGATGGAGTGAGCTCCCGTTGCTTGGTCCCTGCTCCTGCCAACCTAGCAGTTCGAAAGCACACCAGTGCAAGTAGATAAATAGGTACTGCTGCAGGGGAAGGTAAAGGGTGTTTCCTTGCGCTCTGGCTTCCGTCATGGTGTCCTGTTGCGTCAGAAGCGGTTTAGTCCTGCTGGCCGCATGACCTAGAAAGCTGTCTGTGGACAAACGTCGGCTCCCTCGGCCTGAAAGCGAGATGAGCGCCGCAACCCCATAGTCGCCTTTGACTGGACTTAAGCATCCAGGGGTCCTTTACCTTTTACCTTTCCGTGCTGGAAAATGGGTGTGGAAAATCCATATTTAGCCCCTGATTGCCAGTTGAAAGTTCCTGGGGTGGGTGAATGAGTCATGTAGGGGTTAGTGTTGGACTAAGAACTGGGAGACCAGCGTTCAAATCCCCATTCGGCAATGACGCTCGCTGGGTGACCCTGGGGGGGCAGCCACTGCCTCTCAGCCTAACCTACCTCACAGGGTCGTGGGATTACACGAAGACAGGGACAACCTTGGAGGAAAAAAGTAGGACAGAAATGCAGCAAATAAATAAAACAAATATGCATTTTATTTACCGTATTTTTCGCTCTATAAGACACACTTTTCCCCCTTCAAAAATTAAGGGGAAATGTGTGTCCGTCTTATGGAGCGGATGCAGGTTCCTTGGCTTCAGTGATAGCAACGCGAAGCCTCCAAAGCGCAGAGGGAGAGCTCCCCCTGTGCTCCGGAGGCTTCGCGCTGCTTTTGCTGAAGCCGCCTGAAGCCCCCGGAGCGCAGCGGGAACTCCCACTGCGCTCCAGGGACTTCAGGCAGCTATCCGCAAACCTTCAGAGCGCAGCAAGAGTTCCCGCTGTGCTCCGAAGGCTTGCGGATAGCTGCCTGAAGCCTGGAGAGCGAGAGGGGTGGGTGCACACCGATCCCTCTTGCTCTCCAGGCTTTGCTTCACTGGAGAGGTGCTGCACAGTTTTCCCTCTCTGTGCAGCGCCCTTTCAGCGAAGCGGAAGGAGAAATGGAAGGGGCTCCATTTCTCTTGCCACTTTGCTGAAGGGGCGCTGAGCAGAGAGGGGGAGAATCCCCCCCCCCCCCGTTTTCCCCCTCCTATGGTCTGGTGCATCCTATAGAGCAGAAAATACAGTATACGCCATATTTCCAACAAACTGCCTCTGTGGTGGTATGCAAAAGAAAGCATGCATAATTTTGTAATTAGTTTGGCCTTGGCAACAAGAGGCCACCTTAGTGGTGAAGACAAGGAGGCCTTGATGTGACGAGGACCCAGAGACGCTTGCGCCTGTTACTGGCAGATGGCTGGGCTTCCCCAGGCCACCTCATGAAGAGCCCATTCAGAGCCTGTCTGTTAGCCACTCGTCACTGTAGACCTTGACTCGACTGCAGGCTTCAGAGCAGCGTCATCACTGACACAGCCGTATTCCTGTTGGAGAGACTTTGGGCTCCTGCTCGATCATCCGCGGAGCATATTGATTTTTCCAAGTGCTTTAGTCTTTGGCCTCGTCACAACTGGGGGAGGCAGGCTGCGGACGCCCTCCCTTTCGAAGGCTGTGCCATAATTTCAAGGCAGAAGGCGAGATGTTATCCCAGGCCCCAGACTGACTAGCCCTGAATTGTGACGCCGTTTTGGAGGGAAATGACTGCCTCTTTCTTTTGCTGCAAAGAAGGGAGCCGTGATGTAGAGAGGGCAGCTTCAGCCTGAGTGATGGAAGTCATATGCAGGAGTAATGGAAAGAAAGAAGCACCCCTTTACTATGTACAATGACAGGTTTATGATGGTTCTCTAAAAGCCAAAGAGCTCTTTGTCAGATCCTTGCCCCTCTCGACGTTCCTGGGAAGAAGGATGTGTGGATGCTGGGCTGATTTGGAAAGGGAAGAGACTCCAGGATTTCCTTCAGAATCTGGAAGCAAGGATGAGAACAGGAGCCTGCCTAAAGGCGTAGAAGCAAGTTCGGAAGTCCTTTGCTGGTTGGAACTTGGACTTCTCTGCCATCCTCTTCCTGCCTGGACTCCCGATGAAGGGCTGGGAGTTGGGCTTTTGCTTTCCAGACCTGGAGATGTTCTTTTGCTGGGAGTACAGGAAGAAGCAGCCGCCGCCCATGGCCCACAGGAAAGGTACTTCTGCCTCCTTAAATGCCAGCCTCTTAGAAATTCCATGCACAGTGCAAGCTGCCACAGAGCGGGCTTCGTTTTGACTGGCGCAGCAGCAGCGCCCACAAATGCGCCATGAGCTCTCCGAAGAGGCAGATTTAGGAGAGCGCAACCGGTTTGCCCGCCCTGGGCACTGAGCTGAAAGGGTGTTGCAGGGGACACTGCAAGAATGACAATCAATGGAAGGCAGGGGGTGGGGGCCTGAATTTTGGTGTTGCACAGAGTGCTGCTGAAATTTTAAAGCCCAAAGTCCGCCACTGCTCTCTGTGTATTATACAGCAGGACTTGACTTGCCAAATGCCAAGAGCCACTGAAAAGCTTTTGTCTCTAAAGTGGTGAAATAAATTGGCAGGAATGGCTGAGCTGTGAGTCAAGGAAGTCTCTAGTTCAAATCTCACCTCTGCAATACTCAGTAGGTGGTCTTAGAGAAGCTACTATTCTTCCCCCTCTCATCTACCACAGGGGGATGAGAGGAGCTCACATTGCAGGGCTGTTGTAGTAGGTAGTAAGGTTTTTTGGGGGGTGTTATTTCATCATTTGTACTCTCATATATTTTAAAATGCAAAAGTACTTTGTTGTTTCATCATTTGCACTTCTGTATTTTGAATTCCACAGAATTTCAGTTAAGGATCATCTGTGTCAGACTTGCCCCAACCTGGTGCCTTAGTGGGTTGTGTAAACCACTGTTCTGAATGACGCTTTTTATAGGGTAGGGTGGAGTCGGGGGGCACTGGGGGTGAGTTTATGGAAACAAGGGGGCAGTGGTCTGAAAAAGGTTGCGACCCACTGTTCCCAATTTTGGATTACAACTCCCATCAACCCATTCCTGCTCCCGTCAGACCAGCATCATATGGCTGATGGGACTTGTAGTCTTTAAAATCTGGGCAGGGATGCAGAAACAGAACTGAGGATTAAGTGGGCTGGTTCCAGAATAGGACCTTGTGAGAACCTATCTTTCTTTTGTGTCTTCTTCTCTCTCTCTCCCCCCCCCCCCCGCCAGTGGTTTTTGGCCAACAGCTGGTGGAGACCATGGTGTATGAGCAGAAATTTGGGAAGCACCAGGTCCCCATCTTGGTTGAGAAATGTGCCGAGTTCATCAGGAAGCACGGCCTGAACGAAGAGGGCATCTTCCGACTTCCAGGCCAGGACAACCTGGTGAAAGAATTACGGGATGCCTTTGACGCGGGAGAGAGGCCGTCCTTTGACCAGTAGGTGGCGTATTTCTCAAGGGAATCCAAGGCTGCCGGTTCTGGGATGGCATTGACCTTTAGATTTCACACCCCACATTCTCCCCACAGCTAAGGGTCAGCAACCTTTTTCAGCAGGGGGGCGGTCCACCGTCCTTCAGACCATGTGGTGGGCCAGACTATATATATATATTTTTTTTTTGAGGGGGGGAATGAACGAATTCCTATGCCCCACAAATAACCCAGAGATGCATTTTAAATAAAAGGACACATTCTACTCATGTAAAAACACGCTGATTCCTGGACTATCCGTGGGCCAGATTGAGAAGGCGATTGGGCCGCATCTGGCCCCCGGGCCTTAGGTTGCCTATCCCTGCTTTAGGCTCATATGCATGCCTTCAGAGAAATGCTGGAATAAAGGTATTTTTATATGGTGTTCTATTTGGGTGCTGAATTATGCCCCATTTTTGAAGTTCCCATGGGATGCGGGTGGTGCTGTGGGTTAAACCACAGAGCCTAGGACTTGCCAATCAGAAGGTCGGTGGTTCGAATCCCCGCGACAGGGTGAGCTCCCGTTGCTCGGTCCCAGCTCCTGCCAACCTAGCAGTTCAAAAGCACGTCAAAGTGCAAGTAGATAAATAGGTACCGCTCCGGCGGGAAGGTAAACGGCGTTTCTGTGTGCTGCTCTGGTTCACCAGAAGCGGCTTAGTCCTGCTGGCCACATGACCCGGAAGCTGTACGCTGGCTCCCTCAGCCAGTAAAGCGAGATGAGTGCCGCAACCCCAGAGTCGGCCACGACTGGACCTAATGGTCAGGGGTCCCTTTACCTTTACCTTTGAAGTTCCTTAAAGCGAAACCTAGAGTTACATAGGTATGACATGTCCCCAGTTTTCCAGCACAGTTTGTGGGGTCTGCTCCTGCCAGTAGCAAGGTCTTTTGCATGCCTCTCTAGCTCCTTTTCTTATTTTGCAGAGACACAGACGTGCACACGGTGGCTTCTCTGCTTAAACTCTACCTCAGGGAGCTGCCTGAGCCTGCCATACCTTGGACACAGTACGAGGACTTCCTCTTGTGCGGCCAGCTTCTGACGGCCGATCAGGCAAAGGTTCGGAATAATGCACCTCTTGTCAGTATTCTCATGTTACTTTCCAGGATGCAGTGAATGTGCACACTTTTGTATGAGTTATGTAAACAGCCTGAACTGCCTTGGGACACACCTCCAAGGGCAGTACAGTGGTACCTTGGAAGTCGAATGGAATCCGTTCCGGAAGTCCGTTCGACTTCCAAAAAGTTCGGAAACCAAGGCACGGCTTCCGATCGGCTGCAGGAAGCTCCTACAGCCAATCAGAAGCCGCAGAAGCCCTGCTGGGCGTTTGGCTTCCAAAGAATGTTCACAAACCGGAACACTCACTTCCAGGTTTGCAGCATTTGGGAGCCAAAATGTTCGACTCGCAAGGTGTTTGGGATCCAAGGTACGACTGTATTCACTTTCTCTCCCTCCCACAGTCCTCACAAAAATTGCACCTCCAAAGCTGCTCTTTGCATTTCACAGGAAGTTCCTATTGATGCCAATGAAGTCTTCCATTGAAATGCAAACAGCACTTTATGAGATTCTTGCCAGTGCCTTGGCAAGGAGAAAAAGAGAGTTACTCTTTTGACCGTGCCCCCCCCCCCCGAAGCTGCTCAGGCTTCCCCCTGCCCAGCTGCTATTGGCATAAGGAAAACCATGTATGTTGATTGCGTTCAAAGACTTAGGGCTTTTGCTTGCTCTGCTGCACCCCACCCCCAAACCCGCTGTTTACTGCTGAATCTCGAGTTTTCTCTGGATCAATGTTTGCTCCAATTTACTGCCAAAAAGCGGGTTTTCTGGGACAAAGTAGTATGGCAAAACCACTTGAACCGATGCTTTGTAGGCCTGGGACAAGTGCAAGGATAAGAGCTTTTGATATTGAAAAAGACTCCCTCAGGAGGTTTTTAAAGGGAGGTTTGGTGGTCATCTGTTCGGGATCCTTTATCTGTGATTCCTGCATTCCAGGGGGCTGGACTAGATGGGCCTTTGCGTCCCCTTCCAAGTCTACAATTCTATGAAATGACAATGCTATTTTGTGCTAGGGATAAATGCTTGTGACAACTGAAAACCCAGGGTGGAGTTTGGGAATCCAAAGGGTATATAATTATAACTTGTTTTGTTTTTATTCTGTTTTGTTATCCGTATGAAAAATGGGAAAGTCGTGGAAGGGAATTTTGGTCGACTTTAGGAAAAATGTTTAAGAATGAGTATTGATGTATAAGTATTGATGTTTAAGTTTGGATAAGCTAAAGCTGGTCTTTAAAACGATCTAAATTAAATGAAAATAAGGTTTGTAAAAATAAATTGAGGAAATGGATGAAAGAGAAAAAATAAAATAATAACATGTTAAAATAAATTATCAAGTTAAAGTTGAGAAATAAGTAAAAAGGATTTGCTGAGCTAATAATTTGAATTGGAATACAAGAAGGGGAGGTGCGAGGAGGTCTGAGAAGCAAGTTAAAAGAAAATAAGCAATTGAAATTTTATGTTTTTAATTGTTTTTAAGTTTTGTACTTTTGTATTTTTGTATTTTTGTCATTTTTGTTTATTTGTGTTTTTGTGTTTTTATTGAAAATGCTAATAAATATTCATTTTAAAAAAGAAAGAAAACCCAGCCTTATACTCTTTCTAGGGTCATCGTCAGCTAGTGAAGCAGCTCTCTCTTCTCCCTCGGGACAATTACAACCTCCTCAGTTACATCTGCCGGTAGGTGCCCATTCACTGATGTATTCGTATCTCGCCATTTTATACCAGGAGATGTACAAGTTGTCACATCCAAACCCTCTCGCTGGCAGGGCACTCATTTGCAGACCACAGCAGGCTGTGAATTTCAGTCCCAACCTTTGGGACCTTCACATTGTTAGAGGTAGAAATATTAATCTTCTGTTTGTCCAAGAAAGAAGTAAACAGAAACATTTGGTAATTTTCAGATTCTTCAGGACTGGGACAAGCCCCCCTAAGTAGCAAGAACGTGTAGAGCACTGGTTTTGTTTTAATATGTATGTTTTGTTCTCGTTTTGTATTTTTATGTTGTGAACTATCCTGTGATCTTTGCATGGAGGGCAGTATACAAATTTTAATAATAATAATAATAATAATAGGTTCCCAAAGTGGGCACTGGAGATATAAATAACAGGTATCATTTATAAGTTTTGTTGAATTAATTGTTATATGTAAAAAAGCAATAAAATACATTTTAAAAAAAGAGTTGGCGCCGGGAGGCATGCTTTTCTCAATACACAGATGAAGCATTTGCACAGGCTAAACTCAGAAAGTGCTTTGAAAAAAATAAAGTAAAGTAAAATGCAGTCAATTTGCAACTCATGCATGTGTAATTTCAGCTTTACGTGCTGCCAGCAAGCCGGCTGAAATTGCACAAATTAAACTCAAATTGCACAAATTAAACTTGCTTGAGGGGGACAAGACCTTTTTGTCATGCTGGGTCTGGGAGGTAAGATTTCTTGCACAGTTGCGCTTCCAAGTGGTTGTTTTGAGTACCTATGTACATACGTAATTTTATTTGTACGCTGTTTTTAGATAGTTGAAACCATGTTCAAGGCAGCTTACAACATGAAAAAAACCCAAAATCACAGCATAACAAAATTACGGTCATAAACAATAAACAAAACTTCAAAAAACAAACAGCCAAATTGAACAATTTCCACATGAAATCTAAAGATCTAAAACAAAGATACAAAAATTCATATCAATAACAGCAACCTCCCCCCCCCAGCCCCCTAAACAATACTCCAGCCCAAGAGTTGGTTCAGCTGCTTTTGTAGTTGGAGTCAGTCCGGACCCACCTTCCCAGGCCAAGGGGAAAAGGCCTGCAAGGCGCAGGGAGCAGTCTTCCAGGACTCACAGCCAAGACGGACTATATGCAATTTTGACACGCAACTCGCCCCACTGCCCTAAGCATCACCCCCGTGCAAATTGTGAGTTGACTGTAATCATAATAAAAAACAAACCTATGGACCTGTTGTTGCTGGACTCTCACTTTCCGATTTTCTGGCCTCCGGATTCTGGCAGGTTCCTACATGAAGTCCAGCAGAGTTCCTCCACCAACAAGATGAGTGTGGAGAATCTGGCGACAGTGTTTGGAGTGAATCTCATCAGACCAAAGATAGAAGACCCTGCCACCATTATGAGAGGTGCAATGGGGTGGAGCGGTGGGGTGTTTGGATGAAATGAGGTGCCCCATTTATCCAACAAGGTGCACCCCATTTTGCAAATGTTCACATACAGTGGTGCCCCGCAAGACGAACGCCTCGCAAGACGGAAAACCTGCTAGATGAAAGGGTTTTCCGTTTTGGAGGCACTTCGCAAAACGAATTTCCCTATGGGCTTGCTTCGCAAGATGAAATGTCTTGCGAGTTCCTGCGGGTTTTCCCCCTCCCCCCCTTTTCCTAAGCCGCTAAGCTGCTTATCAGCTGATCCGCTGATAAGCCGCTTATCAGCTGATCCGCTAAAAGCCGCTAAACCGCTAATAGCGCTAATCCGCTAAGCTGTCAATGGGCTTGCTTCGCAAGATGAAAAAACCGCTATACGAAGAGCCTCACGGAACGGATTAATTTCGTCTTGCGAGGCACCACTGCACCATATTTTTCACTCTATAAGACGCACCTTTTCCCTCCTAAAAAGTAAGGGGAAATGTGTGTGCATCTTATGGAGCAAATGCAAGCTGCGCAGCTATTCCAGAAGCCAGAACAGCAAAAGGGATTGCTGCGCAGCGATCTCTCTTGCTGTTCTGGCTTCTGGGATAGCCTCTTCAGGGCAGGGAGAGCCTTCATCCCAATGCCCTGAGGAGGCTTCGCATGGCTATCCCAGAAGCTCCCTCTTGCTGTTCTAGCTTCTGGCTTAGCCCCTCAGTCCCTTCCCCCACCTCCTGGAAAAACCCACTGATGGGCTGCCCTTCTCCCTCCTCGGGGAAAAGCCCCCAAGAGCCACACACACGCTCCACACGGCTCATGAAAGGGAGCGCTGAGCAGAGCCTGGGAGGCATACAGGCTCTGCTCAGCGCTCCCTTTAAAGAATATTTTTTTTCTGGCATTCCCCCTCTAAAAACTGGGTGCGTCTTATGGTCAGGCGCGTCTTATGGCGCGAAAAATACGATATGTTAGTGCAACCTACATTTCTATATTATTAAATGAAGCTGATATTGTATAGATCAGTGGCTCCCAATTGGTGGTTTTTGGGCGCCAGGGGGGTCTCCATAACCTACCCAGGGGGTCCAGGGCACCATTCCCCCTGCCCCAGGCTTCTACCTAGCATGATCCTTTGGTGTGTTCCTCCCCCCACCCCCCCGCAGGCACTCCTCAGATCCAGAAAGTGATGTCAACCTTGATCAGCGACCATGAAAAGCTCTTCCCCGTATTGAAAGACGTGGCCCCTGCTCCGCCTCTGCAGAAGAGTGACTCCAATAAATCTCCAGTTCCTCGCAGCTCCGTCGGCTGGGATGCTGCCCAGAGGCCGCTCATGGCCAGGACGGGGAGCAGGACTCTTCTGCGGCAAATCGTGAGCAGCCTTTATTATTATTATTTATTAATTTGTACCCCACTTTTTCTCCAAGGTGCTCAAGGCTGCGTACATATTTCTCTCCCCCCTCCATTTTATCCTCGCAACCACCCTGTGAGGTAGGCAAGGCTGAGAGTGAGTGAGTGGCCTGAGGTCACCCAGTGAACTTCCTGTCCGAGTGGGGATTTGAACCCTGGCCTTTCAGGTCTCAGTCTGGCACTCTGACCACTGCACCACACTGCCTCTCCGTCTTTCTTTGTGGCCTCTGCGTCTTACCCATGCGCCGCAGGGTGTGTGATGCACATTCATTTACATTCATTTAGTTGCTTGCAGAATCGACGAAGTGGCTTCCAAAATAACGAAAAAGCAACATGAAATCTAACACAATGCAGTAGGGATATGAAAACAAATAAAGAGAGGCAGAGCACAAACGCAAAATGAGCCGCAGCACTCATTTGTGGCAAATAGAGCCGAAATGGTTTCCAAGGCATAAATCTCAGAGGAGTCTGCTGGATGAGGCCAATGGCCCATGTGGTCCAGCATCCTGCTCTCACAGGGGTGCAACCTATGGGAAACAAGAAAGCTGTGGGAAGGTGCAGGGTGGCAGGAGAGGATATATTGTTTATTAATATCCTTCCTAACTTGCACTAACAAGTTTCTTTACTGAGCAGAGTTTACATTCCCCTTTTTACACACACAGCAGATAGCTGGTTGCAGGCTTGTGTAAGCCTCTCACTATTATACAATTCCGTCTGTCTCTGACTGAGTTGTACGTTCCTGGTAAGTTCCCTTGAATCCCTCTTAAAAGAATAAAGACACGAAAATCTTATTCAAAGTCAATAAAAGAAGTTTACTCACATCAGTTCACAGCTGGATTCCTGAAGGCAGACTTAGTTACAAATATGTACATGTGGATCTACCCCATATGGGGGAATAATCCCAGTGCTTCTGCTAGCTGAGAAGCTAGCAGAGCAGTCCTAGCTAAAAGCTGGTCAAACGAAGAACGAAGTGGGGGGGGGAAGAGAGTGCTGCATGACTCCTCCTTTTGTTACCTGGACAGGTTAGGCCACACCCACCTTCTATCACATGCAAAAGGAAGGATGCTCCAGCCAGGAGGAACAGGAAGTTTCGACTGGCTGGACCAAACATCCCCTTGCACGTCCACTCTAGGAAAACAAGGAATGTTGTATTTGACTGCTCCCAGTGGATTACATCCCACACAAGCAGGATTGGCACACAAGACAATTGGCACACCTCTTCCCTCCCGTGGATTCCAGCAACTGCTTGCTATTCAGAAGTATTTCTGCCTGCAACTCTGGAGGCAGAGGGTAGCCACGATGGCTAGAAGCCATTGATAGCCCTCTCCTACTCCATGAATTTGTCTACTCTTCTTTTAAAATCACCTAGGTTGGTGTCCATCACTACCTCCTGTGGCAATGAGTCCCACAGTTTTAACTCTGTGCTGCATGGAGAAATCCTTTCTTATATCTTTCCTGAATCTCCCAATATTCGTCTTCATTGGATGTCAATAGAGTTCTGGCAGCATGAGAGAGGGAGAAATGCTTTTCTTTATCTACTCTCTGTAGGGGATGCGGGTGGCGTTGTGGGTTAGACCACAGAGCCTAGGACTTGCCGATCAGAAGGTCGGCAGTTCGAATCCCCGCAATGGGGTGAGCTCCTGTTGTTCGGTCCCTGCTCCTGCCAACCTAGCAGTTCAAAAGAACGTCAAAGTGCAAGTAGATAAATAGGTACCACTCCGGCGGGAAGGTAAACGGCGTTTCCATGCGCTGCTCTGGTTTGCCAGAAGCGGCTTAGTCATGCTGGCCACATAAGCCGGAAGCTGTACGCCGGCTCCCTCAGCCAATAAAGAGAGATGAGCGCTGCAACCACAGAGTCAGTCACAACTGGACCTAATGGTCAGGGGTCCCTTTACCCTTTACATTTTATCTACTCTCTACAATCCATGAATAATTTTATAAACTTCTGTCATGTCACCCCTGAGGGCTTATCCACATTTACTTTTCTCTGCTCCTTCCAGGTATGGTTCATGCTTTAAAACTCCATGTCAGAATGCCCCCACCCCTTTTTTGTTCCAGAGCTTTCCCTGCAAAAACCTGCTCTTTAATTGGAGCAAACAGAAATCCACAGAAAACCTGAATTTCCATTTGTTGAGCTTCAGCTTTAAAGATCGGGTTTTCACTGGGAGAGGTCTGGGAGAAAAAAGAAAACGCTCAGTCACGGAGCTTTAACGTGTGGACCAGTTCCTGGAAAGTGTGGGGCAAATTAAGTGTGGATGATTGATTGATTGATTGATTGATTATACCCCACCCATCTGGCTGGGTTTCCTCAGCCACTCTGGGCGGCTCCCAACACAATTAAAAGCACAATAAAACATCAGACATTAAAAACATCCCTAAACAGGACTGTCTTCAGATGTCTTCTAAAAGTCAGATAGTTGTTTCTTTCCTTGACATCGGATGAGAGGTGGGCGCCACTACCGAGAAGGCCCTCTGCCTGGTTCCCTGTAATCTCACTTCTCGCAGTGAGGGAACCGCCAGAAGGCCCTTGGAGCTGGACCTCTGTGTCTGGGCTGAACGATGGGGATAGAGACGCTCCTTCAGGTATACTGGGACGAGGCCATTTAGGGCTTTAAAGGTCAGCACCAACCCACTTTGATTTGTGCTTGGAAATGTACTGGGAGCCAATGTAGGTCTTTCAGGACCCTACTAGTCCTTTCTCAAAACTTAGAAGTCCTGAATGCTGCAACCTTTCTTCATAGGGGGTCTCTCTCCACCCCCTTGATCATTTGGGTCACCCTTTTCTGAACTTTTACCAGCTCTATAATATCCTTTCTGAAGTGAGGCGACCAGAACAGGACGCAGTATTCCAAGTGCGGTTGCACTGATTAGCCTGAAAAAACAGCCCTGCCCTTCCGGTGTCTAGTTTGGCCTCGGCATTTGCTTGAAGGTTTCTCTCTTCTCTTTCAGAAAGACAACCCTGACGTCTCCATCTCCGAATCGGCTGCCAGGTCAGCTGAGGTGGCAGAAGGTAACGGGGAGATGCAGCCCAGCGACGTTATGGGGACGTGGACAGAAGAGCCCAGGAAAAGGACTCAGACACTACCCAGCAGGAAATGCTTTTCCTTCCTTTCCTCCAACAGAGGGAACCAAAGCACAGATGGAAATGAGATTTCCAACAGTGAATTTTGGCCCTCGCCTTCCCCAGCCGGCCTGCAGCCTGTTTCTTCTACAGGTGCCCACAAAAGGACACTCTCAGGGGGACTGTCCAAGTGGTTCAATCTCCCACAGGCTTCCAGCTCCCACACCCCCAGTGGTTCAGCGATGGAAACGAGGAAGGAGGCCCACAATGAGAGACCATTGGACCAGATTAGTGAAATTTCAGGACAGGGTTCTCCAATACATGACATTCCTCATCCTGGGCAGAACGGGGCAGTGGTTGCAAACCCCAGTCCTGAAAACAGGGGCTGCCATTCAGAGGACCCTGAGGTGCTTAGGAAGATGATTGTGGAGCTGAAGGAGGAGATGGAGTCACAGAAAAGGGACTATGAAGAGCAAATTAGGAGGTAATGTAAAATATCTCGGTTGAGTCTGTTTCCCTCTGAAGCTGATAGTTTTATTTTATTATTTATTTGTTCCATTCCCATCCTACCTCTTTTTCCATGGAACTCAAGGTACATGGTTCTCCCCTCCATTCCTCCTTTAATCCCCACAACAATAATATTCTCGGGGGTGTGTGTTATTGTTTGTTATTATAGTATGTATTATTTTGTATTTCATCTAATCCCAGTGCCTGCAGTCATCAAAAAGAATGCACATTCTCTCCTCCCCACCCCAGCAATTTCCCCAAAGAATTATGGAAAACAAGTGTCATTTATATATCATTTCTTACTCCCATCAAATTGATCTCTTAATGGATAATCCTGCAAATACAGAATGTGGCTGTTTGCCTGGTGCTTGAACCATCTTCAGCATCCTACCTGAAGTTTGGGCTCTCCTGATCTTTAGGACTTCAACCAGCCCTAGTGTCCACCCAGCCATTTTCCCAGCAGCTACAGCATCCTAGGGCTGTGCTGGGTAGAGCAGATGCAAGTAGCCGCCCAAAGCAACCAAAGAGAGCACCATGTTGAGGAAGGCAGAACAGTAATAATACCACAAAATGGCTGTGCCCATCCTCCATGCCCAGCCCACTGGTGTGCACATGTGCCCTGGCTACCAGCAAACCACGCTACGCTGCTGACAAGATGGCATCTCCCATTCCATGTATAGAAACTAAGTGGGTTGGCAGTTCAAATTAGCTTCAGCGCTGGCAATGGGATAGTTGCCCCTGAGGGCAGCAGGCCAGTTTAAGGCTGCATGTGACAGGCCTGCTTTGATCTCCAACAGAATGGCTAAGGGCTCAGGAGGAAGGACTGGGGAGAAGTAGGGAAAGCTATCGCTGAAATCCTCCCATCACCGGCCGCCTGAGGCAATTGTCTCACTCTCCTAATGGTAGGGCCAGCCCTGCCTGTTGACATCACTTCCCTTTTTTTTGCAGCCTTGAGAAGGAGAACTATGAGGTCTGGGCCAAAGTGGTAAGGCTGAACAAAGAGATCGAGGAAGAAAAGAATAGATTTGCCGAGCTGGAAAGTAAGCTTCAGAGCGTCGAGCGTTCCCAGGCTGACGTTGAAAAGAAGAACAAACTTCTGGAGAACTCCATAAAGTCCATGATCCAATCTGCAACGAAAACTGACTAAGGGGAAGGGCCGCTCATTCTGAACAGAAACTAGCCGTGCTCCTTGCAGGGCAGGGGGCGGTCAGAGGCTCTTTCGAGCACCGTGCCTGCCTTTCTTCCAATGGCCTGATGTGCTGGGTCACGGGTCAGGCCTGGTGGAGACTGGGGGGTCCCAGGCGGCTGATAGATGCTCTTAGGAGATGCTGCAGAGCTGCAGGCTTCAACGTCCTCCCACGCCCAACTCTCTTTGCAATAATAGCACAGCAGCCTCAGGCCATTTTCCTTCCTGACCCCCATCGATTAAACATCCCATTCTTGTGGCCAAACTGCAAGAGCTGCCACCCCAGCATTCTTCCACTTGCTGGCTTTTTGTGTGTGTTTTCATTCTGTGTTATATTTATTTTGCCAGGACAGAGTTCAGCCCTCCTTTTAATCCTGCTTGATTGCAGGACTATGCATGCGGTTCCCATACCCCAACTCATGCAAATAAGAGACCAATGAGGCTGTTTTTTTGGGTTACAACAGGCCACAACTTTATTGAATACAGATGAAAGAGGTTTGGCTTAGGCATGGGGCAATCAAAATACTTCCGGCCTGCCCGCCGGAAGTGATGTGTGGTCAATCCAGATGGGGGTTCCTAAGACTTACATCCAATAGGGTGGCTGTGGCGATCACACAGGGTCCCCGGACGTTTAACGGTCTATTGATCCCTGTGCCACCACTGTGCTCGCTTCCCCGCTGCCACCAACCAGTTACTCTCTGGTAAAACACTGAGTCCAGTCAGTTGTTGAAAGTGAACAAAAAAACACACACAAAACAAGTTTATTTTACAAACATTAACAAGTTTATGGTTTCTCAGATAATATTCCTGTCAGTATCTTAACTTTAGTTTCTTTACTGGCCTGTCCCTTCTCCTGCCCACCTAGCAGTTCAAAAGCACATCAAAGTGCAAGTAGATAAATAGGTACCGCTCCAGCAGGAAGGTAAACGGCGTTTCCGTGCGCTGCTCTGGTTCACCAGAAGCGGCTTAGTCATGCTGCCCACATGACCCGGAAGCTGTACGCCGGCTCCCTCAGCCAGTAAAGCGAGATGAGCACCGCAACCCCAGAGTTGTCTGTGACTGGACCTAATGGTCAGGGGTCCCTTTACCTTTACTTTCCTAATACCTTCTGACTGATTATCTCAACCGTTTGACTGACTCCTCTTAAGAAATTCTCTCCATCTCTCACACCAGACTAGCCCAACCTACAGACTTATCTTCTCTGTCTCTTCTAACTCCAGACTGTCTTCTCAACCACCCTAACTCCTCCAAAAACCCTCTGTAATTATACACAGTTATATTATACACAGTGTATACACAGTTAACTCTGCCCCCTGGGTTCCAATTGGTTAGTCATTTTACAATTAGTTACCCCTTTCCCTATGAACCCAGTATGATGTCACACACATAGGCGGGCAAACGCCACAGTGGCCCTCACAGGGCCCGCCGTCTGGGGGGTGCCTTCGGTCCTGGCCCCCCTGGGCATGTGGACATGGCCACTCCCCCCGGATCTCTTTAACATCAAGGCAGAGCACGAGAGGCTCTGTTTTTGTGCCCAGGTGGATTTACTTGGGGAGAGTGGGAGCTGAGGGAGGAAGGCTATAGACCAGGGCTATTGACTGTTTGGCTCCGAAGCACCCTCTCCGATTGCATGGAGCCCGGACAGCCCTGTGGTTTTCCACGGATCTGAGGGCAATGAAACAATTGCTGAGACAGCTAGAGCGCCGGTGGCGGATAACTCATTCTGAAGCTGACCGGACACAGGTTAGAGCGCAGTGTTGAGCCTACCAGGTGGCGGTGGCGATGGTGAAGAAGACTTTACATCTGCAGAAAACAGCAGCAGGAGACTCTTTCAGGTGGTTCGAAATTTAGCGGAACCACCTGCTCCATCGGGGCCCAGTACAATATGATCTCCTGCAATGATTTCGCAAAGTTTTTTTGCAGATAAAGTCACTCAGATTCGGGAAGAGGTAGACTCCACCGTGGGAGCAGGGCCAGGGCGGGAGAGTGCTAGAGTCCTGTCTAGTCAAGTTGCGTGGGATCAGTTCCAATCTGTTACCTCCGAGGATGTGGACAGGCTGCTTGGACGAGTGAAGCCAACCACCTGTCTCGTTGATCCTTGCCCATCCTGGCTTATAAAAGCTAGCCGGGAAGGACTGGGCGATGGGCTTCATGGGATGGTGAATGCTTCTCTTTGTGAGGGAGCCTTCCCAGACCCTTCTGGGTAGTGGCACCCGCCCTATGGAACGCCCTCTCACCAGATGTCAAAGTGAAAAACAACTACAGTGGTACCTCAGGTTACAGGCGCTTCAGGTTATAGACGCTTCAGGTTACAGACTCCGCTAATGCAGAAATAGTACCTCGGGTTAAGAACTTTGCTTCAGGATGAGAACAAAAATCGTGCTCTGGCGGCGCAGCAGCAGCAGCAGGAGGCCCCATTAGTTAAAGTGGTGCTTCAGGTTAAGAACAGTTTCAGGTTAAGAACGGACCTCCGGAACGAATTAAGTACTTAACCCGAGGTACCACTGTACCAGACTTTTAGAAGACATCTGAAGGCAGCCCTGTTTAGGGAAGCTTTTAATGTTTAATAGACTATTGTATTTTAATATTTTGTTGGAAGCCGCCCAGAGTGGCTGGGGAAACCCAGCCTGATGGGTGGGGTATAAATAAATTATTATTATTATTATTATTATTATTATTATTATTATTATTATTATCTATCTGAAGTGGGCCCCCCCCATCCCAATTTGGAAACCTTGCAGAATTACAGAAGTGGATCTAGTCCTGTGGGAGTCTAGCGGAGACACAAAACTGCTTAAGTGATCTAACCAGTGGTTTCCTCCTATGCTGGAAGAAATACTGGCACATAAAATGATGGTTTCGTCTCTGTATAAAGTCTCTGACGGTTTGTGTTCAAACAGTTCTTGAAACGTTCTATGAGCTCTGCTCAACTCTGTTCTGCTCAGGGGTCCTGTAGCTGTTATTCCTGCATTTCAGGGGGTCGGACCAGATGACCCCTTGCCTTGGGTCCCTTTCAAGGCTACAGTTCTGTGATCCTATGCCCCACCTGGTTAGTGCACCATGCATTTTGTGTAGGTGAATAGGTTCGCAAACCGAAAGCCTGTAAGAGAAAGACATCAAGGCATCTGGTGATGAAGAGTTAACAATGGGCTTTGCTCACATTTCAAAACATTTTCCTTAGCAGGCCAACAGCACATTTATTTTTTCTGACGCACGAGAGCTTGCCTCTGCAGCAAAGGGCTCTGAGTCCAGGCCAAGTGGGTGTTCGTTTAGCATAAGCTTAGAAATTTCACCACTTCCTCTGCAGATAGGCCTGTATGAAAACGTGTCTGTTTCTAAAGAGCGGCACTAACCTCTTTGAATTATTTCTGCGTCCCCCGCTTAAAATCCACAGGGTTTATAAGAATCGTATGCAGAGAGTTTATTTGCAGCCAGAAGGTCAAGGCAGTGGGAAGTTTGAACTGCTAATGGTTATTATATTTATAGAGAGGTCATCCCTTGGGGCCAGTGACCTTCCTGAAACTTGCACTACAACATCTGGTAGATGAAAACATGCCCTCCAACGCTGAGGATCCTGCATGTGCTGGGCCTGTTTTCTCAGGGAATTGTCACAGCTGCTGGTATATGGAGCAAATCTTTAGATTGCAGCCTTCCTCAACCTGGTGCTCCCCAGATGTTTTGGCTGATGCATGGAGCTGTAGCAGCTAAAAAAGCCAATGAAATTCTGGGCTGCATCAATAGGAGTATAGCATCTAGATCAAGGGAAGTAATAGTGCCACTGTATTCTGCTCTGGTCAGACCTCACCTGGAGTACTGTGTCCAGTTCTGGGCACCACAGTTCAAGAAGGACACTGACAAACTGGAACGGGTCCAGAGGAGGGCAACCAAAATGGTCAAAGGCCTGGAAACGATGCCTTATGAGGAACGGCTAAGGGAGCTGGGCATGTTTAGCCTGGAGAAGAGGAGGTTAAGGGGTGATATGATAGCCATGTTGAAATATATAAAAGGATGTCACATAGAGGAGGGAGAAAGGTTGTTTTCTGCTGCTCCAGAGAAGCGGACACGGAGCAATGGATCCAAACTACAAGAAAGAAGATTCCACCTAAACATTAGGAAGAACTTCCTGACAGTAAGAGCTTTTCGACAGTGGAATTTGCTGCCAAGGAGTGTGGTGGAGTCTCCTTCTTTGGAGGTCTTTAAGCAGAGGCTTGACAACCATATGTCAGGAGTGCTCTGATGGTGCTTCCTGCTTGGCAGGGGGTTGGACTCGATGGCCCTTGTGGTCTCTTCCAACTCTATGATTCTAGAAAACGTCTGGAAGGGGCTTTAGAGCATATTCCCCAGGCCTCTCCCAACCTGATAAGCTGTTTCACTTTATTTATTAATTTCATGTGATGTATACACCACTTGAAAGTGTATGTGTGTATGGGGGGGGGGGACCACACATACACAAAACAGTTTACAAGAATGATAAAGCAACAAAACGATCTATAAGAAAAATTAACAGCAGCAATTTAAAACTTTCCAAAAGTAAAAATAACAATGGACATTAAAACTCACAACAACTTTCTAATTACAGTAGTACCTTGGGAGTTGAACAGAATCCGTTCCAGAAGTCCGTTCGACTTCCAAAATGTTCAGAAACCAAGGCGTGGCTTCCAATTGACTGCAGCAAGCTCCTGCAGCCAATCAGAAGCTGTGGAAGCTGCGTCGGATGTTCAGGTTCTAAAGAACGTTGGCAAACCTGAACACTCACTTCTGGGGTTGTGGTGTTCGCGAGCCAAATTGTCAGACTTGCAAGGCGTCCAAATTGTCAGACTTGCAAGGATCCAAGGTATGACTGTAGCTAGGTAAAGGTAAAGGGACCCCTGACCATTAGGTCCAGTCGTGACCGACTCTGGGGTTGGGGCGCCCATCTTGTTTATTGGCTGAGGGAGCCGGCGTACAGCTTCCACGTCATGTGACCAGCATGACTAAGCCGCTTCTGGCGAACCAGAGCAGCACACAGAAATGCCGTTTACCTTCCCGCTGGAGCGGTACCTATTTATCTACTTGCACTTTGACATGCTTTTGAACTGCTAGGTTGACAGGAGCTGGGGCCGAGCAATGGGAGCTCACCCACCCCGTCGCGGGGATTCGAACTACTGACCTTCTGATCGGCAAGTCCTAGGCTCTGTAGCTAGGTAGGCTTGTCTAAATAAAAATGTTTTTAGCTGGCACCTGCCTGACATCAATCGGCAGAGAGTTCCAAAGTGCAGATGCCGCCACACTTAAAGATCAGGTCTTGCAAATGAAGAGCGAGTATTCTCAGACTTCCCATCCTTGCCTCATATGGTCCACATGCAGCCTGGCGACTTCAACCTTTGCCTTATCTTCTCTCAATAGTAAGTTGGTGTTTTGTGTGCATTGCAGGCCTGGCCCCCATATGCCTCAAAGTGAGAAAGAAGTGAAAATAAAACTGTCAGTGTCATGATGCCGTTATACAAAGCAATGCTGCAACCATGCTTGGAAAACTCTGTACAGTTCTGGCTGCCTCACCTGAAAGCAGATATTGCAGGGTTGGAAAAGGGCAGCCAAAATGATCAAGGGGGTGAAGCAGCTCCCCTACGAATAAAGCTTTTAGCATTTGGGACTTTGAAGTTTTGAGCTGGAGAGGGTTTTCTCCCTCTCTAAGAGCATCCAAGGAACCTGAATGCTGGAAGATGCATGACAGATAAAAGGTAGCCTTGCCAAGAAAGCTATGGTTTTCCCAGTAGTGATGTACGGAAGTGAAAGCTGGACCATAAAGAAGGTTGATTGCTGAAGAATGGATGCTTTTGAATTATGGTGCTGGAGGAGACTCTTGAGAGTCCCATGGACTGCAAGAAGAACAAACCTCTCCATTCTGAAGGAAATCAGCCCTGAGTGCTCACTGGAAGGACAGATCCTGAAGCTGAGGCTCCAATACTTTGGCCACCTCATGAGAAGAGAAGACTCCCTGGAAAAGACCCTGATGTTGGGAAAGATGGAGAGCACAAGGAGAAAGGGACGACAGAGGACGAGATGGTTGGACAGTGTTCTCAAAGCTACCAGCATGAGTTTAACCAAACTGCGGGAGGCAGTGGAAGACAGGAGTGCCTGGCGTGCTCTGGTCCAGGGGGTCACAAAGAGTCGGACACGACTAAACAACAACAACAGCAATGTTGGTCTGCCGTAGTAAAAAAAAAATAAAAAAAATCCTTCCAGTAGCACCTTAGAGACCAACTAAGTTTGTTATTGGTTTGTTCTGATATCATAAATCACAAGACAGAGAAACCAGTAGGAAAACACTTCACTCTCCCAGGAGATTCTATACAAGATCTCAAAGTAGCTTATTACAAGTAGCTCTTATTACAAAAGAATTTCAGAAATAGACTGGAAAGAGAAGTTGCTGAGTTGCAACTTATTACCAAACTTAAAACCATGGAGAGACCTGGTCTGAATAGAGACACTGGATTCTTATCTCATTATACATGATAAGCTATTTTTAGCCATCTCTCCCCTTGCTTTTTCCTGTAAGACCAATTGCAGTAATTAACAGTCCTCAACAGGTTTACCACATCTATGAGCCAATCACCCATTCCCACCACCTTTCTAAGTAATACCCCTCCCCACCCTCTCACTCTATTTAAGGGTCTGGTGACTTCTGTTTCAGTGTACAGTGGTACCTCGGGTTATATATGCTTCAGGTTACAGACGCTTCAAGTTACAGACTCCGCTAACCCAGAAGTAGTACCTTGGGTTAAGAACTTTGCTTCAGGATGAGAACAGAAATCGCGTGGCAGTGGCAGCAGCAGGCCTCATTAGCTAAAGTGGTGCTTCAGGTTAAGAACAGTTTCAGCTTAAGAACAGACCTCCGGAACGAATTAAGTACTTAACCCGAGGTACCACTGTGTCTGAAGAAGTATCCATGCACAAGAAAGCTCATACTAATAACATAATGGCTACAGGGGCCATTTTGAGAATAGGATGCTGGACTAGATGGGACACTGGCCTGATCCAGAAGGCTCTTCTGATGCTGCTATTGATGGCCATAAAAAGCGCCACCAGGTCTTCCAACTTGCAGAACCTGCCCCGTCCGAATTTGGACATTCAGAATTTGGGCGTAGGTGGGGGGTGGGTAGGCTGTCTTCTAGGCGGTGCTATCATCTGCAACAGCTGGTGAAGCCTGTGAAAATTTGACTTATCACGTGTAAAAACGCGGTGCGATATTTCAGCCCTCTTGACACAACGTGCCGATGACGGGAACTGAGAAGGAGGGAATTTGGCTGTGCAAGCCCCTGCTGGCTGGCTTGTTGCTGCATCCAGAGAGATATTTTCCACAGCTGGAACGGAGGGGGGGGCATCGGGTTCATTTCTTATTAAAGAAACTAGGACACACGTGAGAGAATTTGGCATCTGCTCCTCTGAGCATGAGTTGTTGCTAATTTTCCTCTTCCCTAGCAACCTTCGAAAATTCCTTTTTTAAAAATGAAATGAAATAGGGTGCTTTTTTTTTGCTTTTTTTTTGCTTCTGGTTCACTCTTTCCTTTTCCACCTCCATTTTATTCCCCCCGCCTTGCCTTTTGAGCCCAGTTCACACAGCATTGTGGGCGACATCATCAACCAGGTGGAGCCCATGCCTCGTGCCTTCACTTCTGACCTCTGCACAGAACATCGGAGCATCAGAACCGAGCTTGTGCATGGGAAGGAGATAAGGCTGTGGATCTGGCTGCGTCTGATGTCCCAGTGCTGTCGTTGCACTGAGGTAAGCAACACCCTTCAGTACATTTGTATGTGAGGGTTTGGAAACTTGGGGAGCGCAAAACAGGAAGCTCGAGTGTCACCAGGACCTTGGCAGGGAGTCAAGAGCATTGTGGAAAAGTTGCAGGCTCCCATTTTATCGCACGAGTGTTGCTCACGTCTTCCTCTCTCTCATGCGTAAGGCCTCATAAGGAGCTGAACAGAAGACCTGGCCTACCACACATGAGGCAGAATGAGTGGACTATTCCGTTTCAAATGTCAGGGAGGGGCACTGATTCTGAATGTGCTCTCATAGCAACAAGAACTCCCTGGCAGTGAAAAATGCATTTTGGAGAAAGGGGTTCCAGCCTAGCCAATTCCCTGTTGTGCTAGTTCTTTTCTTAAAAAACCATGGGGAGCTTTTCAGCCCAGAGAGAGCACAGTGGTACCTCTGGATATGAACGGGATCCGTTCTGGAGCCCCATTCACATCCTGAAGTAAACTCAACCAGCGCCTGCGTGGGTTGTGATTCGCCGCTTCTGCGCATGCACGTGACATCATTTTGACTGTCTGTGCATCTGCGAGCGGTGAAACCCGGAAGTAACGCATTCTGTTACTTCCGGGTCACCGCGGAGCGCAACCCGAAAGCGCTCAACCTGAAGCAACTTCAACCCGAGGTATGACTGTATTCACAAATGTGATTTTGCACCTCCACCTCACATTCGGAAGTGTGCCAGTCAGTTCCTCAACCTCAGCACTCCAGCGCCACATAAAGAACACCAGAAGAGCCTGCTGGGTCAGGCCAATGGCCCATCTACTCCAGCACCCTGTTCTCAAAGTGGAAAACCAGAGGCCTGTGGGAAAACTGCAAGAAGGACATGAAAACCAGAGCACTCTCCCCTCCTGAGATTTCCAGCACCTGATATTCAAAAGTATTGTTGCCATCAGTGTCCTCCATGAATTTGTCTAATCATCTTCATATATATATTTATTAGTTTTTTTAACATATCATTTCCAACCATCACATCACACAACATAACTTCTTATCTTATACAATGTTTTAGACTTCCGTCAACACCCTTGATGATTTTCCGTTCTTTATCACTTATTCTGCATTTCTTAATATATCTATTACTCTTAATTATCATCAGCTAATAATTCTCCTCATAGTCTTTCTTGCAATATTTCATATAATTCTCCTTACGAAACTTCTTGCAACCCTACTAGAGTAATCTGTTCATTACTATTACTTTTCAAATAGTTCATATATTTACTCCAGTCTTCTAAGAATCTCTGGTCCCGCAGGTTTTGAATCCTTCCAGTTAATTTATCCAGTTCTGCATTGTCCATCAATTTCATCCGCCATTCTTCTTTCGTTGGTAGTTCTTCTTGCTTCCATTTTTGTGCCAATAATATTCTTACTGCCATAATTGCATATAGAAAACAACTTACAATCCTGTCTATTAATCTCACCTCCCACAATGCCAAGTAAAAATGCTTCTGGTTTCTTAATAAATGTATATTTCAACATCTTTTTCATTTCATTATATATCATTTCCCAGAGGTTTTTCACTTTTTTACATTCCCACCACATGTGATAAAAAGTTCCTTCCTTTTCTTTACATTTCCAACATTTATTACTTGTTTTATACATTTTAGCTAATTTCACCGGGGTAATATACCACCTATACATCAAATTTGTCTAATCATCTTCTAAAGTCATTGGTGGGAGTGAGTTCCATAGTTTAACCATGCACTGCATAGAGAAGTTGTTTTTCAGCCCATGAGTTCTAGTGCCATGAGAGGAGAAAAATCTAATGCACATTCTCCATGCCATGCATCATTTTATAAACTTCTATCATGTCTTCATCTCTATCACTTCTTACTCACCTTTTCTCTAAACTTAAAAGTCTCAAAGCTGCGACTGTTCTTCATCAGGGAGCATTACAGCATTAGTCAGTGAGTCGTTTTATTAGCTAGGGAGCAATAGCCCTTCCCATTGTCTCAGGAATTGGGTAATCACCATCTCAAAGGAATGGCCAGACTACCGGGAAAGGCAATCAGATAAGACATTATCAGATAACCTGGCAGACAAGAAAAACAACAACATTCAAATTTCTGTTGTAGACCGCCTTTTCTGTGATGTAGATATGATATATGGAGATATAGAGGGGTGGTCTTGGACTTCAGGGCAGGGAATTTAAAATGTCTATATAAGGGCAGGCACACCTTTGTTCCAGGTCCTCCTCCTTTCCTGCGTGTGAGGGGAGCACCCTGTTGCAACAGGTTTAATAATGATCAGGCTTACTAGCTGCTTTGCTTCTCAGTATTCTCTGGTTGGCCTCTGTTATTTTCTCTTTTTTTAAAAAAAAAAATAATAACATTTTTTATTAACAGACCAATCAAATCAAATCACATTAACTCCAAATTACAAAGCCAAATTTTAAATTTTTGTTGGGGGTACCCATAATTCAACTTCCGAAAGGGATCCAATCATCTTGTTGCTGCTGCTTTGATGTCCACCAATCTATCCAAATGATGTTCACAATTCTATCCAGTCCTTTCTTGTTGTTTTCCACATCTCTTCTTGTTGTTTTCATATATTTTTCCTTTTTCTTTGTGACCTCTGATAGTCTCCACAAGCGAGTTGAAACCAATTGTAGTCCTGTGTGGGTTTTTCCATTCATCCAAGGGTCATATTCAGACGGCTGCCGCTTTTCATCACTTCCATAAATAAACACACTCTTGCTACTCGCTAATCTTCACAGGTCTGTCACTCCCTTTCTCAATCTTCTGAGGAGGTTCTGCCAGAAATCCCATATGAAAACAAATCCGAAGCTTCCTCTTCCTCAGTCATCAGTCTTTTGACAAAACCTGCCAACATGGTGACTCCCTTTTTATTGCTGCCCCATTCCAAAAGCCCTTATTTTTTTTCCAGATCTCCATAAGCCAAACTTTTGGTTAATAATTCATTTCCACACAGTTTTTAATCATCCCGCTTAGGTCAGTTATGTGATGGTTCTTTCTTGGGGAGGGGTTCTTGGGTAATCACATAGAAGAAAAGAAAAAAGCCCCCCCCCCATCCAGTCCCGTTCCGACATACCAACCCTTTGATGTATCTTCTTCATGATATATTCCTGTTAAATCCAACCGGTCGCTCTTACTTCACAGAGGTCACTTCAGTTAGCAGTCTTAACTCCCGTTCTTCACTTGAAATATGAGCATTTGCTTCTTCTCTAATTGTTTATTTTGAGCTCCTGCAGCCAGTTCGCGCGATCAGGGACAGCGTCCGGGAGAGCCGGCTCCCACGGAGGCCGTGTGCCTAGCGCCTTCACCCCCTTCTTTCGAATTCGGGGGGTGATTTATGGCAACTGCAGGCAAGGCAGTGTTTCCCCATTCCCTGGGGCAACAAGGGAGGCTGCATACTCCCATATCAGCCTCTTAATTACCCCGTGTGAGCCGGAGAGATGGTATTGTCGGCCATCTTCCAATGCGTCCCTGGTGGCCCCCCACCTCTGTTATTTTCTCCTACTGATAGGGAACTCGCTTAAGAACTCTATACGGGCTCTTTATGGATACCCCATAAGGGAAGAAGGGCAGGTTTGTTTACAATACTCCAAATGATACGTCATTCACAATGTTCATCCCACCCCCCCTTTCCCCTGATATTTCCTTTGCTTTGAAATGAATGATGTGGAGGGACACAATAACATTGCCATTAATTAAATAATCATATGTTAAATTTGGCCACCGTGGACAGCAAGGCTAGAGTAGTTTTAAATGGAAGGCAAACCGCAGCAGAAGGGAAGCAGTGCTGCTTGCAACTAATATGTGTCAGAACAGGCCTTGCTAACTTCTTGCGTCTATAGTCTTCATTCTCTGTATCGCTGCACTGGACTTAAGGCACCTGATATCTCCAGGTTTGGCGCATATTTGCTGTCATGTGAAGAGTGCAGTGAGGACTTGGAACCATTGTCAAGAGACCTTTCCAGGTCTTGTTCTAGGGAAAAGGGCATATTTTTATTTACAACAGTACATTTATGCACACACACACACACACACACACACACACACACATATATATATGACCTTATTTTTTTTAATACAGGAGACTGGAAAAAAGAGACTGGCTCATATCCCCTTGCCTGAATGCTGTTTCCAAGGACAAATGAACACGTGAACTGGGACAATTTTTGCTTCTGTGACTGATCAGAGCAGAATTATTATTTTTAAAAAAATATTTATTACTTTTCCAACAATTTAAACACTACAAAAAAGAAGAACAATACAATACAATACGAAAACACTACATAACACTAACACATTAAACTAACAAAACAAAACAAAACAAAACAAAACAAAACAAAACAAAACAAAAGCAGTTCAAAACACATCAAATAATTTCAGTATCTTATCTTTCATTCACTTATTTCCGTGACCTCCTCACACCTTCCTTTTTGTATTCCACTTCTGTTAATTGTTTCAGCAATTCCTTTCCATCTTCCTCTGTTTTCTATCCTATAATTATCTTAGCACATTCTAACCTTATTTTTCCTTTAATACTCTATTAATCTGTTTATACTTAATTCCTTATAACATTTCTACTAAAGCCATATAACTTCATTCCAACATTTTTCTAACATTCATTAATTTTACAGTATTTCCATAAATAATCTTTAAACTTTTTCCAGTCTTCCTCCACCGACTCTTCTCCCGGGTCTCGGATTCTGCCAGTCATTTCCGCCAGTTCTATATAGTCCATCAACTTCATCTGCCATTCTTCCCGGGTGGGTAAATATTGTGTCTTCCAATATTTTGCGATGAGTATTCTTGCTGCTGTTGTTGCATACATGAAAAATGTTCTATCCTTCTTTGGCACTAATTGGGCGACCATGGCCAGGAGAAAGGCCTCTGGTTTCTTCAGGAAGGTATATTTAAATACCTTTTTCATTTCGTTATAAATCATCTCCCAGAATGTCTTAATCCTTGGGCATGTCCACCAAAGGTGAAAGAATGGACCTTCAATCTCATTACATTTCCAACATTTATTATCGGGCAAATGGTAAATTTTTGCAAGCTTGACTGGTGTCATGTATCACCTATAAATCATTTTCATTAAGTTTTCTCTTAGGGCATTACATGCCGTGAATTTCATACCTGTGGTCCATAACTGTTCCCAGTCAGCCATCATTATGTTAAGTCCAACATCTTGTGTCCATTTAATCATATCAGATTTCACCATTTCATCCTGAGTGTTCCATTTCAACAGCAAGTTATACATTCTTGACAAATTCTTGATTTTTGAATCTAACAATTCTGTTTCCAATTTTGATTTTTCCACCTGGAAACCAACTTTTTTGTCCAAATTGTATGCCTCCATTATTTGATAATAATGGAGCCAATCTCGCACTTTATTTTTCAATTTTTCAAAACTCTGCAATTTTATTCTGTCTCCATCTTGTTCCAAAATTTCCCAATATTTCGGCCATTTGGCCTCCGTATTGAGTTTTTTCTGTGCCTTCGCTTCCATTGGTGACAACCATCTTGGGGTTTTCTTTTCTAACAAATCCTTATATCTTATCCAAACATTAAACAATGCTTTTCTAACAATATGATTTTTTAAAGCTTTGAGTGCTTTTACCTTATCATACCACAAATATTGAAACCTTCTAGATCCAACACGTCAGTGTTTTCAAGAAGCAGCCATTCTCTCAGCCAGCAAAAAGCAGCTGATTCATAGTACAGTTTAAGGTCTGGCAGGGAAAATCCACCTCTTTCTTTGGCATCAGTTAATATCTTAAATTTTATTCGAGGCTTCTTGTCCTGCCAAACAAATCTGGAAATATCTTTATCTTATCCAATATCTTATCCAAAATTTGCAATGTTTGAAACAAAAACAACATCCTTGGCAGCACATTCATTTTTATCACAGCAATTCGGCCTAACAATGATAACTTCAAATTTGTCCATATTTCTAAATCCTTTTTCACTTCAATCCAACATTTTTCATAATTATCCTTAAATAAATTCACATTTTTGGCAGTCATATTAACCCCTAAATATTTCACTTTCTTAACCAATGTTAATCCTGATCAGAGCAGAATTATCCACCATACCTAATGAAGACATTTCCAGGTTCAAGGGCATCTGCAGGGAGCTGGGAGAGAACTCTGCTTGAAACCCTGCTGCCAGCCAGTTGTACACAATACTGAGCTAAGTGGACCCAAGGGTCTGACGACGGATAGGGCAGCTTCCGATGTTCCTATGACTCCTTGTTCTTCTAGTTTGATAATGAATTATAAGGCTAGTTTAAGTCGCCTTTTAGGGTTTCCCTGAAGTTCCCTGATTCCCTTCTCTTCAGATCTGCCCTCCTGTTGCTTCAGGTGACATAGCACACACTAGAGCAGGGGTCAGCAAACTTTTTCAGCAGGGGGCCGGTCCACTGTCCCTCAGACCTTGTGGGGGGCCGGACTATATTTTGAAAAAAATAAATAAATGAACGAATTCCTATGCCCCACAAATAACCCAGAGATGCATTTTAAATAAATGGACACATTCTACTCATGTAAAAACACGTTGATTCCTGGACCGTCCGTGGGCCGGATTCAGCCCCCGGGCGTTAGGTTGCCCTGGGTTAGAGTATCACAGGGTCTAAAGTTTAGGCTGCGGTTCTGGCACTTTGGTCAGTGCAAACTTGCAGCCGTGCTCCTTTTGTCCCTTTTGACTCTGGCTGAGCTGTGGTGGTGGTGGTGGTGACAGCTCAGGAAATGGATCCCACAATAAAATCTGTGCAAGTAGCGATTGAGAAGACTCTAATCTCTGCGGAGATAAGGAGTTGCTACAGCAAACGACAACATGAGCCCGAAAGTGATGGATGCTGGGAATGTTTGGTGACTGTTGTTCTTCAGCTCCTGTGGCTTGTGGCTTTCAGAGGCCCTGCTCTGAAAGCTCCTCATTTAACTCAGCACGGAGCTTTTCAACACTATCTGGGGCTCACGCCTTCCTTAACCTCATCAGATTGAGGGCCAAGGGTGCCTGTGCTGGAAGCTGCAGAGAGCAAATATTGACAATATTGTTATTTGTAAAGGTATGGCTGTTTTTGGGTCAAGGTGCTCTCCAAGACATTTTGGTGCTTGAGGTAATACATTTGAAATCACACAAATGCAGAGAGCGTGTTTTCAACAACCTCTGCTTTAACCTTGCACTCTCCCCTCTCTCCTTGGTGTTGAAGGTGCTGTCACCTTGGTATTGGGTAGCTTAAATTTTCTCTGTATGGGGTTCACAAAGACACCCTCCCCATGGTTTAAGGGTTAGCCTCATTTCAGGTCTTGTTGTAAGAATTTTTAGGTTATACACACACACACACACACACACACACACATACACCCACCCACCCACCCACCCACCGTATTTTTCGCTCTATAAGACGCACCAGACCACAAGACGCACCTAGTTTTTGGAGGAGGAAAACAAGGAAAAAAAATATTCTGAATCTCAGAAGCCAGAACAGCAAGAGGGATTGCTGCGCAGTGAAAGCAGCAATCCCTCTTGCTGTTCTGGCTTCTGGGATAGCTGTGCATCCTGCATTCGCTCCATAAGATGCACACACATTTCCCCTTACTTTCTAGGAGGGAAAAAGTGAGTCTTATAGAGCAAAAAATACGATATATATATATATATATATATACCAAGTAAACACATATATAAATATATAAACCACATGTCCAAAACCCACAGGAAAAGTCCTAAAGCCATTTTGACTCTTTCAGTCACCTCAAATATTTCTCTACAAGGTTGAAGGAAATGCAGAAACCTCCCCATTGTCTCTGTCCTCACAAATCCTGCCTTAAGGGCACATTTAAGGTGTGAATAGGGTGAGCCTGTGACCTGGCTCAGGAATTAAGTATTATCATTACAAAAGGATGATCAGGCTCCCCAGATAATCTAGTCAAGTGACCATTAACAGGTAACCTGGCAGACAGGGTAAAAACAACACACTCAGATTTTTGTTGTAGACCGCCTTTTTTGTGATGTAGGTATGATGTATCTGGGGGGGTGGTCTTGGGCTACACCCCATCTGTGATGTATGTATGATGTTTCTGGGGGTGGTCTTGGATTCCAGGGCGGGCAGTTTATGTCTATATAAGGGTGGGCACACCTTTGTTCTGGGGTCCTCCTCCTTTCCTGCATGTGAGGGGAGCACCCTGTTGCATCAGCTTTAATAAAGATCAGGCTTACTAACTGCTTTGCTTCTCAGTATTCTCTGGTTGGTCTCTGTTATTCTTTCCTACTGACTGAGAACCTACAAAATGACTCTATATGAGCTCTTGGGTACCCCATAAGGGAAAAGGAGGAGTTATTTTTACTTATATCAGTCTGTTCCCCTGCAGTGGGAGAGATCCCTGGAGATTCATCATATCTTTGTAATATGCACACTGAGTTTGTGAGAACAGTTGGCACCAGCCTGCTAAGCAGCATTACCTCCCCCCAGACAAACAATATTCTATGGAGACACCCTCCCCCCCCAAGCATAACAAGCAGGAAAAATCCCAGTTTAAGGCCGGCTACAAAAATCAGTGTTCTCTTTCCAGTGAGCTTTCTTCGCTTTGCCACATAGCTATCTAGAGTGAGACCACTAGGCTCAGGAAGCTTCCAGATGGCCTTTGTAACGAACATTCACCCTGATTTGTTTGCATGGAGATTACATGACAGCTGCATACACCTCAACTGTCCCAATTTAAGCAGGACACCCCGTTTTGAGAGCCATGCTCTTGCACGAGTCACCTGGCTCCCACGAGATCGCAGCCCCAAAAGATGTGTGTTTGGGGGAAGGGACTCTCACGTGACTCGTACAGGGGTATGGCCCCCAAAGACACGTATCTGAGTTTTACTCTGGGACGTGTTGGAGGGTGTGCAGTTGGTTATTTAATGACTCCGATTTGCAAGGAGGCTAGGCTATGTTATAGGGACGCAGGTGGCACTGTGGGTTAAACCAAAAAGCCTAGGACTTGCCGATCAGAAGGTCGGCGGTTTGAATCCCCGCGACAGGGTGAGCTCCCGTTGCTCTGTCCCAGCTCCTGCCAACCTAGCAGTTCGAAAGCACGTCAAAGTGCAAGTAGATAAATAGGTACCACTCCAGCGGGAAGGTAAACGGTGTTTCCGTGCACTGCTCTGGTTCGCTAGAAGCAGATTAGTCATGCTGGTTAGTCATGCTGGCCACATGACCCGGAAGCTGTCTGCGGACAAACGCCAGCTCCCTTGGCCAGTAAAGCGAGATGAGCGCTGCAGTCCTAGAGTCATGACTGGACCTAATGGTCAGGGATCCCTTTACCTTTACCTTTAGGCTATGTTATATCAAAGCAAGTGCCAACCCATCCTTTCCACTGGTCACAACAAGTCTAGTGTTTCAGGGAGGTGGGTTTGTTATGCAGGATTTCCAGATCAACTAGAATTGGAAACAAAGAATTGTAGAGTTGGAAGGTACCCAAAGAGACGTCTAGTAGTCCATCTAGCAGGAATCACAGCTAAATTGCACAACCTGAGTTTGCTGGTAGACAACTGAATCTCATCTGAATGTAGGGACAGTGTCCTCAAACAGTACCTCCTAAAATTGCTCATTCAGATAGCATCTCATAACAATAAGTTCTCATCAGTGAAATATCATCAGCCAATCTGCTGCTACCTTTGAGCTAGCAGCCAACTTAAAGACCACCGATTCTTCCTTGACACACTAGGGTAGCATTTCTGGTTTTTCACAACACCCCTATAAACTCACATTTAATGGCACGTGACATTTGAGGTGCCCAAATGAACGTTTAAATGAACGTATAGTTTTCCCTTCCCTCACCAGACTCCACTGGAGTTTTCCCACCATTTTATTGCCACTCCTTTGTGTCCCTCCCGATGGTTAGGCAGGTGCCCCTTAGTTTTGCCGAAGTCTCAGGTGCTTAACTGCTTATCTAGAGACATTTTCAGTAGCCAGCCCTGCTGTGCTGGTCATAAAGGACAAAACGGGCTTTTTCAAGAAGAATAACCCAACGCAGTAACTTAGGGCATAGACTCTATCCTATCAAAAGAGAGTTTCAGCTTCCAATTGGCATCAAAAGGCAATAAGAACTGCAAGGCTATGTTGTAGGAGACAGAGTTGCTTGGGAAAGTTGGACCAACTCCATTACAAAGACTGAAGAGTTAGCCATAGCCTAGTGGGTAAGAGAATGAGCTTTTTAAAGAGGATGTATACATTTAATTATCTCCTATAAGCAGGGATGGCTCACCTATGGCCCTCCAGATGTTTGCTGAACTACAGTTCCCATCATCCCCAAACCATTTGCCATCCTGGCTGGGGCTGATGGGAACTGTAGTTCAAAATACCTGGAGAGCCCAAAGTTCCATAAGATTGCTCTATGCAGCAACATCTGGCTCCTCTTTTAATATTTTTCAGAACTCTGGGCAACTGTAAGCATATGATGGTGATCTACCTGAAGGCAGTCTGGGGAGGGGGCAAGTGTCAAACTATTGCCATATTCAACTAAAGAAGTAGTAGTCGAGTTTCTAGCTTTCTCCAGTCATTGGCTAAGACTATGGTTGGTTGATGTAAAAGACACCGTAGAAGCTGTTCAGCCAGCGGTTTTGAAGCTAAGTTTGTAAGGCATGGTCATCAAGGACTGTATGGAGGAAAAGGCTTGCTGTGGCCAATGGATGTGGCCAAGGCTTGCTGTGGCCAAGGCTTGCTGTGGCCAACGAGAACGCAAGAACATAAGACGCACCTGCTGGATCAGACCAATGACCACATCTAGTCCAGCACTCTGTATTTATGGTGGCCAACCAGTTGCCCCAATGGAAGCCAGTAAGCAGGATTTGAGCACAAGAGCACTCTTAGTTTTCGCCATTGGATACAATGCACCCTTTATTAGCAAATTAAGACATGGCACTCCATGTTTCACTTCTCTTTGGATATATAGGTCTGCTGAGGCCGCTTATGGCTACCTTATTTCCTTGCCTGCTATAACTTGGGCTGCTGCCGTCAGTTCTTTCCTGGCCAGCTATTTTTACCAGGAAAAGGGAAGAGGCATTGCAGATACACCCAACTCAGCATAGCCTGGGGGAATTTGTGGAGTAAACATTATCATTTGTAGACTGATAGGGCAGGTCTTCCAGGCAGGGCCGGAATACGATGGTGGCGGTGTTATGAGAGAGAGAAACTGCTTCTTTTCCCTTATGGGGTACCCAAAAGCCCCTTTTGTAGGTTCTCTATCGGTAGGAGAAAATAACAGAGACCAACCAGAGAATATTGAAAAGCAAAGCAGCTAGTTAGCCTGATCTTTATTAAAGCTGTTGCAACAGGGTGCCCCCCCACACACAAGGGGTGGGGTGGGATCCAGAACAAAGGTGTGCCCACCCTTATATAGACTTTTTAAATTGCCCACCCTCAAACTCCAGACCACCCCCAGAAACATCATACATACATCACAGGGGGCGGTCTAAAACAGAATCCTGAGTGTGTTGCTTATCTCCTGCCTGGCAGGTTACCTGGTTGCACTACCTGGGTTTTGGCCTCTCTTTTGTTATGATAACTACTCAATTCCTGAATCCAGATCACAGGTCACAGGCTCACCCTATTCACATCTTAAATGTGCCCTTAATGCAGGATTTGTGAGCACAGAGACAATGGAGACCTTCCAGAGAAATATTTGAGGTCAATTGGGGAGAGAGAAAATGGTTCCAGGATTTTTCTGTGGGTTTCAGACATGTGGTTCATATATTTATGTATGCGTTTGCTTGGTACATTATGAACATCTATTTTATATATATAAGACCTTAAAATTCTGATAACAGCGGGTTCTCAGAGTTTGTAAAATGTAGGGAAATCTCCACGGATCTCATATCTGTCCCTTGTGTTCAAGGACTTTGGACTAGCAAAAAAGAAAGGGGAAAGGGGTTGGCGCTTCCCCGAGATCTGCTTTTTAGCACCAAAGATTATCAAGAAGATCGGCAGAAGGGAAATGAAGAAGAGTTAAGAGCCTCGGATATCAGATCTTCAGGTTGATGGACGCTGGGAGGTTGATGGAACTGACGGCAGGGGCCAGGACCGGGGAGGGGAGACGGAGGAAAGAAATTGGGAATTTAAAGTGTATATAAGCAGATTTTTTTAAAAAAAAATTAATGAGAAATGGAAAAATCGTGGAATGAAATTTTTATGACCCTAGGGGAAATGTCTTAAGAGATTAAGTTCAATATATTAGTTTTAATGAGAAACAAGATTAAATAAAGTAAAAATGGATGATTAATTGGTGAAAGAAGAGAATGTTAAATTACAGTATATTAAGATAAATTATTAGGATAAAAACAAAGATGAAGGATTTGCTGAAATATCTAACTGAACCAGAATACAAAGAGGGGAGGTGTGAGGAGGTCAAGGAAATAAGTTAAAGAAGGAAAGTCATGTAAAGGTTTGATTTGTTCTTTTTCCCCCTTTTCCCCCCTTGATTCTATGCATTTTTTTTGTCTGTTTTCCATTTTTTATCTTTTTTCTTTGATGTGACTTGTTTTTATGTATTGCTTTCTTTTTTTGTTTAATTGGGTGTTTTTCTGTTGTTATCTTTTTTATTACTTATGTAAGCTTTAAAATTTTAATAAAAATATTTTTTTTAAAAAAAGAAAGAAATGGGAAAGAGAAAAAAAGCGACTGAATACTATATGCCACTATATTTTGTATTACACCGAGAAATTTAAAAAAGAGACAAATTATATATTTACAAAAGAAAACAATCGAGAAAATCCATAACACTTTTTTTTGCCGTTATTAGCGTCAAAATCCACATATGATTCAATGCACAGGATTGTCCACGTGTGTTTTACATACAGCACAAAAATAGAAGATTTTGTATTCTACATTATATTACAACAGTCAATAAATATATCAATAAATAACGGCTGCATGGATGTAGGTTAAGCTGGTTTGAGTTAGTCCTTGACGTTGTCTTTGGTGTTGATTCCCGTGAAGAGTCGAGAGTCCATTCTCTCAAAGGCAAGGCCTGTTATCTCATCCAGGGAATACAGCCTTGCCTTAAAAGTGTAAAACAAAGGCTGGAGACAGTACAGTAGGTTGCAGCCGAGGGCAGCACACTCAGCGTCAATTACACTTTCCAAAGAATCTGACAAATTCCCAGCTTAGTATAAATAAAGCACCAGGCCTATTGTTTCTCAGCTCCAACACCTTCTTATCGCAATGATTTGTTGGAGGGCGAGTGGCGGAAACATGACATGTGACTCCAGAGAGCACCGTCTTGTGAATTGACAGCTTCATAAAGGCAAAGACCCTCTCTTTGTCCGCAGAGATATTCCATTCTGACACGAAGCACAGTATAATTTCCCCTCTCCGTAGAATCTCAACAAGCACGCAAAGAGCATTGGGTCTTGCGGGGGGTGGGGGGGACAAATTCCAAGTCACCAGTATTTTTTTGGTCTATTTCTGTTGACAGTCATGGAGCAGATCATTAATGCAAGAGCAGAATATAGTTCTTGGCAGGTGCAACAAGGAAATTTTGAATTGCCAGCATTTATGCAAGTGTGTCTGTCTTAGGATAAGCCCCCACCAGACTGGTTACGCACAATGATCTTTCAAAGGAAAGGGTAGTGAAGTATTGTACCTTTCAAAAGTTGTGTAGGGTTGTACCAGGTGTTCTATAATCTGAGTCTGTAGCTGGACTCTCTTATGTGTGCTTACTTGAAGTTCTGTTCTGCTCCTAAATGATTAAAAACTAGGTCAAACAAAGTTGTGCAGAAAAGGGGACTTTGGTCAGTGCATCATCTCTACATGTCAACCATATCAGAATTACCTCATTGTCTATAACTACTGGAGATGCACAAACTCCCAGCCCTCCTTACCACCCAAGAGTCATGGCTCTGGAACAACCTTCCCTCTGGTGGAGTAGACCCAAAGCCTTAGTAGTGTTGCACAATTTGTGTCTGAGGCAATTTCTGGTGACCTGGGGGTGGGGGCTAGATCTGTGCACATCAACATTACAGATACCGTGTCCAGCAATTTTAATTTCTTCTGAATGCGTCATATAACCATCCAATTTAGTTCGTTCTCAGAAATATATTTAAAAATAACATCCTTCATGAGTACAGTATATTGCAAATCCTGACTTGGACACAAAATGGGGGAATTGAAATCTCAGTGGCCAGATTTGGGGGGGTTAGTTCACACAGTCAGCAGAAACGACTGCGAGGCATTTTATTTTGTAGGGGAGAATTGAACCATGGGCAGTTTGAAGTGGTATAATCTGGCAAAAGGGGAGAGAATTAACACTGGATTCTGCTGATTGTGTAAACTGACTCTTGAGTAAAGCGAAGAGCCACAATCCTGCTTTCTCCAAGCCATGAAAATGAAAAATACACCCCCTCTAATCCGTTGCCCATTTCCTTTGTCTCTAATTATCTGTACATGCCTCATTAAATAAACTTATTAAGTCTGTACAAATCAAAACTGTACAAATATACAGATGAAACAATTAAATAATCTGAGGAGGACCCAAAGCCCTATGGGTAGGGAGCATCCTTCTACTATCTGCATCCGCACTCTGAGACAGCCATGCCTTCGTAGTTGAGCTTGTAGGTGACGACCCCGTTATCTAAGAAGAGTAAGGAGATGGGATCCAGCTTGGTAGGTACACAACAAGCTGGAGAAGCTTTCTGGGGATCATTCAAGTGAATCAAAGTCCGGGCCTTGGCATGGGTGGTCGTGAGGTGATCGTCCAAAGGGAAGGAACAGGCTCCCCTGCACTGAGAGGCATCATAGCCTGGAGGTGCAATGATCCAGGAATCCCAGCCAATCTCCTTGAAATCCACATAGAGCGAAGTCTTTTTGCAGCTGCTCCCCTTGGCGTTCCTCCTTATCCGGGATGTGGAGTCGTAGATTATGTTGGATCTGATCTGCAGAAGTTTCTCCTTTCTGGGGCTGGTATGGAAATCATTCATGTCCAGGTCCTGGAAATCTTGCTCGTGCTCTATTATCTCATTCAGTTCGTGCTGCTCCTCTTTCTTGGCATGGCTTCGGTCGTCGGAAAACACAATGAGTAAAGGCTCATGTTTGGTCTCTGAATCGATGTCAATATCTGCTTTCCCTCCTCCGACGGCCTCCTCTCCCCCTCGGCTCTCAATCTGCACCTCCAGCTGATGAGTGGTGGAGTCTGAGTGATGCCACCTCCTGATGGCCTCCGTGACCTCAAACGTTTTCCATTCATTGTCGGTGCTGTAAATGTGCCGGGATGCCAGCACCTTCATTCTCCTCTCCTCTTCCTCCTTCCCTCTTCCACGGTCATTCTCAAGCACTTCCAGGATGGTGACTTTCCTGCTGAGACCATTGTAGAACATCCTGTCCTCCTGCACCAGAGTGTAGAGCCTCAATTCCGCCATGGTTATTTTCTCATGGTGTGGAATGGAGACGTTGAAGAGAAGAGGGTACCTCCGTATTCCATTGAAGTGGATGGGCTGCGGAATCTGCTCTGAAAATTAAAAGCAATCAAATGTTACCCTTCTTCCCTATATGGCCATGCTCACCAACAAAAGGGCGTCTATGCCTAGCAATGGGTCCCAAACCTTTTCAGGGCCTTGTCCCCTTGGTTCCATAAACTCCTCCCCAGTGACCCCTGCCTCACCCTATAAAAAGCATGGTTCAGAATAGCAGTGTGCATGGCCTACTGAAGATAACAATAGAATAAAATTCAAAACAACAACAGTTAATTGCACATTTATTCAAAATCCAATTAAAATGATTTAGTTCAACAAAATGGATGAACTTGATCCGGTGATTCTAACTTTTCAAAGTCTGATCGTCTGCCTGTTAGTACCCCTCCCACCGCCTGCCCCACCCCCAGGAGGTGGAAACCACCCATTTTGGGAACCACAGGGCTAGAGGAGACTTCTACACAACCAGATTGACTCCAGATTGACTATGACCCAAGAATCCTGAATATTGTAGTTTTGGGAGAGTTCAGGGGATCTTTTCTAAAAGACCCCCATGGGAATTTAATGCTGAGCTTAATCTGATTGACTGTGGCAGCCAGAGAGTGGGCCATTTCTTGTGCTTTTCTTGGTGGTCAAAGAAGAAGTGAGTAAGGCAAACGGAAAACTAGAGGAAGGGGAAATCTTTATACATTTCTATCTCACATATTGTCAAATGTAGCCAGAATTGTTTGGAGAGCTTCTACAGGAGGCTCTTACAAGAAAGAGGTAGGAAATATGCACTTGGTGAAATTTTGAAATTCAGGAAAGCAAGATAAATGTGGCAGGCCTGATGAGGCCCACAGGACAGAGCATTCCTTGACATTTGCTATAGACACCGCAAGGGTTTGCTTGCTGGTGAAGGTCATCTTGACAGCTCTAAAGTTGAGAAATGTGTGTTTAAAATCTACCGGAGTTTACTTGAAGACGGTCTGAGCTTTCATATGTGCATGAGCGCATTAGTAATCTCTTTTAATCGATGTCCGGAGAGGGTGGTAGTGTTAGTCTACTGCAGTGAAAATGAGAAAGAGTCCTGTAGCTTTTCAAGGTCCGTATAGTAAAAGCTATGGTTTTCCCAGTAGTGATGTATGGAAGTGAGAGCTGGACCATAAAGAAGGCTGCTTTTGAATTCTGGCGCTGGAGGAGACTCTTGAGAGTCCCATGGACTGCAAGAAGATCAAACCTATCCATTCTGAAGGAAATCTGCCCTGAGTGCTCACTGGAAGGACAGATCGTGAAGCTGAGGCTCCAATACTTTGGCCACCTCATGAGAAGAGAAGACTCCCTGGAGAAGGCCCTGATGTTGGGAAAGATGGAGGGCATAAGGAGAAGGGGACGACAGAGGACGAGATGGTTGGACAGTGTTCTCGAAGCTACCAGCATGAGTTTGGCCAAAGTGTGGGAGGCAGTGGAAGACAGGAGTGCCTGGCGTGCTCTGGTCCAGGGGGTCCCGAAGAGTCGGACACGACTAAACGATTAAACAACAACAACAAAGCTTTTCAAGACTCACAGATTCATGATGGCCTCATTAGACACAGCTGCTGATGTGGACTCTTCTCTATGAAAGCTGGTGCAGACTTTTAAAGTTCTGCTCAGCTCCTGCCTCTGAACAGTTAGCGGTGCCATAATTTGCAAGTTAGTTAAGATGGAGCGTGAGAGCGTAAAGCAAGTCAACTGTGATCTGCCACTAAATTTGCCCTTTGGCTTAAGTGACTTTCGAATTGGAATGTTAAAATGATCTTAGTAAGTGTTATTGACAAAAATGCTGCTTCTCCAAATCAGAAGCACATCATGAAAGTGGGATACACCCATCTCATTTTAAGAATGCATTTCTTGGTATGGCTTTTGTGATCAGGTCCACCACGCTGATTCATTCAGTCTTAGAGATTTGTATAGGAAAAGGTCGCACTTTGCAGGCAGGCTAGGAGACCGATTTATATAGGGAATGATTCACACCAAGCTGTTTTAAAAGGAAACAATGTCCCTATCTGCATTCACCCTTCCCCACATATCAATTAATGCAGACTGCTGGGTTTGGGTTCCATTGACTTCAGAATTTCTAAATGGAGAATTTCGGTTCATCCTGAGTCCTTCCCCATAGCTGACAACAGGACTGCCAGTGTCTAAGCTGCATCCATGGAAACAAGATTCCAGGACACGATTCAAAGGAAACTGAAGGATCTCAGTAAGTGCCATTGTGTCTACATTTCCTGAATCTCAGTTTATAAGATGCTGATTATGAAAACAGAAAGGAAAAGCATGCCACTCTCAAAAAAGTATGATTGTTATTGAGAAGCACTAAGAGCTATGTGGACATTGAACATCTTTTGCTTTCATACAAAATCTGAAAACTTGCAAAAGCCCCAGATATTTTTAGTTGGTTGGAGGCTGCAACCCTGCCTATTTATTTGGGAGTAAGCTCTATCAAATCCAGTAGGATTTGCCTCTGATCTCACTGATTCTTTAGAGTTTTGGAAAAAAACCTTCTAGGTAGAAGGAAATATTTTTATTGCATCGATTTTTGGGGTGGGAAGCTGAGTATGTAGGAGGAAGCAGAGTATCCCTTTGAATGGATAGTCCTATTCATCCAGCCCTCCAGATGTTGGTGGCTGCCACTTCCATAAGCTTCAATCAGCACAGTCAATGTTCAGGGATCCACTTCTCCAACAACATCTGGAGTGCACTATGTGGCACATCTGATGACCAAGTTACCCATGTAAATACCAATGGCATGTAGCTCATGTGCCACTAATACATTCTATATATTTATATAGAAAATGAGCATAATAACTGATGAAATATTTTGCTATCAAAAGCAATATACAAACAACATATACAACCCCCCTGAAAGATCTCTGACACAATATCCATTGAAATCAGTGGGAGCTGAGTGGGATGGCAGTAGTGTGTTTGCGCAACAGCTCATGCAGAGGAAATGCTAAGCAGATTACTTCTGTTCTGCTTACTTCTAGGAACATCGGAAGCTGTTGGTCCATCTTGCTTGATATTGTCAACAGTCCAAAGTTTCAGGCAGCCCTACCTAAGAGGTCCCAGGGATTAAACCTAGGTCCTTCTGCATGTGAAAAAGATGACCCGACACTGGAAAAACCACTGAGCTACCAAAGAAGGCAACCATGACTATCTTCAAAGGAGCATTTTAAGTAAGACTTGGGCAGGGGGAGGAGATTCTCCATTTAGATCTCAAAATTAGTAGTCACCTTTTCAAAAAGCATCCCTGATAGATATTTAAAAACCAAGTGTGCCATGCACTTGAAAATCCAGCAGATGGTTCAAATGACTTGCAGTCATTTGTCAAACAGCTGGGTGGGCAGATAAGGTGTGGGGTCCACCAAGCAGCAGGTCAACCACCTTGACACCTGCTTAGCTGGATCACTTTGCTAATAAATCATCCATCAAACTTCCCCTCTGCATCCTAACTGCAACACCTAACAGGCTTGGTTAAGAGACCTTACCTTCATTTTTGAAGCTTCTGATGATGTTGGCTGATGGCATGGAGGTCTTATCAGTGGCAAACCTGTTAAAGAGCTCTAGCATGTATTCCGGAGGGTCCACCTTGGCTGCCGTCTCTTGCAGGGGGATGTTGGAGATGTTGAGCGCCTTCAGCAACTCGTTCTGCAAAGTCTGAAGCAAGGCATCCTGTTCATCAAAGAACGGCCTGTCTTCCTCCAGGAGAGGCATGTCTAGGCTCATGATGGGACTACCGTTTGCAAGGTGCACTAGAATGGAGACGGCTGCCCACAGCTGAAAGCCTGCTGGTTCCATGGCCTCGTTCTAGCTGGCCACAGGACTCGACAAAAGCGTTGCTCTGGTGCCGCCTATTTTATCCCCCCGCAAATGGGTATCAACGTCTTGTGTCACTGACGGTTGACAAGTTTGGAAATTGGAGCTTGTGATCCAACTCTCTCTCTTGTTTCCACACCCCCATCCAGGTCCCAGTAATTGGACAGAGCTGGCGGTGCCTCCTATACAAGCCCTTCAGGCTCTTATCTCTTCCAATGTAAGCTTGTTCACCAGATTTCGGTTGCTATCTCACAATCCTCCTTCCTCTTAATGAGCATTTTGTAAACATTCCACATTGGGATGCTATGAACTAGTGCAATTCCCCCTTGCTTTTTTTCTGCGTGGGACCTGACTCCCCCCTCCGCCCCTTGCCACTGCTAACGTCTTTGGACCCAGCTGACCATTTTGAAACCAAGTCTCTTTGCTTTGTTGCGATTTCAGCTAAACATGCGCATGGCATAGGAGTATCCATGGTCCATGCTATAACCAAGTTTCTGCCAATCCAGAGTAGACCTCTGCAAAGCGGCAAGTAAACGTTTGCTCCAAGGGGAGACTGAAAAACGCTCAGGAGTTGGAAGTAAAAGCTTAGGGCAAATGATGGTTTGGAAGACTGTTTCAATGTACAAGAAGCATATGGACATGAGAAGAGCCTGCTGGAAGATGGCTATCATATCTCTTCTTAGTCTCCTCTTCTCCAAGCTACACATCCCCAGATCCATCAACCATTCTTCATATGGCTTGGTTTCCAGACCCTTGATCATCTTGGCCACCCTCCTATGTACACCTTCCAGCTTGTCAATGTCCTTCTTAAACCAGAGTGCCAAACGTAATGGTAACATCATATTGATTGTCTAACAATTCTGCACCAACTCCATATTGCATGTGATTGGAGAATTCAATTACTATTGGTGAAAAGATGAAACTATTCCTCCCTTGGAGGAAGCCTGTTGTGTCACTGCATGAGTCCCTTCACTGAGCTCACCTTCCAGTCAGGAGGCACACCCAGCAAAGTAACCCTCAAAGCTCTTGAGATGGCTAGAAATAATAAACATTTTGGGGAAGTGAGGAGCAGTAAGTACATTGTATTAATTTACAAAGCTCTGAACAACTGAGGTCCAAGCTATCTCAGGGATCACCTGAACCCTTCTATCTCAGCTCAGTTACTGAGATCATTTGCAGGAATGTTGTTGATCATCTCCCAGGTTGGCAAGGCTCATTTGACAACAACAAGAAACCGAGCCTTCAGTCACATCGGCCTGGTCCTGTGGAATGCTCTGCCACTAGAGATTCAGCAGGCGCCTTCTGTTTTAACTTTTAAATGCCTGCTGGTTTTTTATTTATTATTTATTGTATCCCACCAGGCCCATGCAGGCAATTAAGAAGATATCTTTCCACAATGGTTAGCTGATGTTTGATTGCAATCATTCAATATGGTTTTTACAGTATGGTTTTATGTATTTTTGTTGTAAGCCACCTTGATAAATAAATAAATCTCATGCCTTTAATTTGAAAAACAAATTGTGTTTCTTCTTCCAAAATGTGGAAAATTCTGACCTTTCTGCATCTACTGGCAGGATGCAAGAGTCCATATTCATGCATTTGTCTGGAGGACATGATAACTCCCTTACATGGGCTGTGTCAGATGCTGGAAGATGACCCATTATTGCTTAGCTCCTTGAACTAGAAATGGCATGGAGCTTCCCAAAATACATACATGAGATGCAGGAAGTTCTCCCCATTCCTCTTCCACAGGAGCTGGCTAATGGGTGAGGTAACTGTTGGGCATGAGAGGGGAGATAAAGAAGTGTGATCTCAAAAGTGTGATGAGCAAGTGTTGGAATAATTACATTTCCCTTTCTGTGTTTCTCAAGAGCGGCTTTCGCTCCATTGCACCTCAGGGCTGCTCTCTCATCTCCTTTCCACAAACAGGCCATTCCCAAATTCTTAATCTTCTTTGGGGTGGGGATGTAGTTGTCACTGTGGACGACAGGCTCCCTCACAGGTGTGATGGCCTGGGACTCGGGCTCAGAACCAGGGGAGACTCAGTCCGCACCGGATCCTTTGCCTCAGGCGGCATCGGAAGCAAGTCTGGGGCCTGATTCTGAAGAGCCCCAGTCTGCACAGGTTCCCCTGCAACAAGCACCAGCTGGGCCGAGTCAGGGGCCTGAGCCTGCCTTGGCTCCAGATGCGAGGATTACCTTGTTGCCTTCAGCTGGGCCATCACTTACAGCTGCTCCACTACTGGTTGGGTCAGGGGAGGCTGAGGCGGCCTCTGGGTCTAATAACCCACCGACGTCTCTCGAGCTGCAGAGACTAAGGTCTGGGAAAAGGAGAGACCTGAGTACTCGCAGGAGGAGTGCTCGCCTTTGGGCGACACAGGGAGGTGAGTCACTGGGGGATCAGGACCGGCCGTTACCCCGACAAAGATAAAAGGCTGTTGGACCCCGCCCCAGGTTGCAGGAGCAACATTGCTGTTTGCTAGAACCTGCCTGAGACTCTGTGCCTGACCTCGCCTGGTTTCCTGCCTTGGCCCTATTGGACTGACTCCTCACAGAACTCTTGGATTTGGGACAGGACCTGGACTGCGTTGCTCGGGTTACCCCCAGGCCCAGCTCAACAGGAAAGTATGCTAAAGAGATGGAGTTCCATGTGGTGTAGTGGTTCTGGTACTGGCCAAGGACCTGTGACCACGGTTTGAGTCCACAAGTGCCCATGAAGCTCATGGGGTGACTTAGGGCCAGTCACTGCCTCTTGGCCTAAACTACCTTACTGTTTATACATGGAGTGTATGAGAGAACCAGGTAGAGACAAAGATAGCAGTGGAGGAGAATTTGCAAAAAACGAATCCGTATCTTTATCCTACCATAAGAAGGGCCTGCTGGATCAGGCCAATGGCCCATCTAGTCCACCATCCTCTTCTCACAGTGGCCAACCAGATGGCCCAGTAGGAAGCCTGCAAGTATTTCCCCCTCCCGTGATCTCCAGGAAGGGGTATTCAAAAACATTGTCACCTCCAGCTGTGGAGGCAGAACATGGCCATCATGGCTAAAGGTAAATGTAAAGGGACCCCTGAACATTAGGTCCATTCGTGGCCAACTCTGGGGTTGCGGCGCTCATCTCGCTTTACTGGCTGAGGGAGCTGAAGTACAGCTTCTGGGTCATGTGGCCAGCATGACTAAGCTGCTTCTGGAGAACCAGAGCAGCGCATGGAAATGCCGTTTACCTTCCCGCCGGAGTGGTACCTATTTATCTACTTGCACTTTGACGTGCTTTCGAACTGCTAGGTTGGCAGGAGCAGGGACCGAGCAACGGGAGCTCACCCCATCGTGGGGATTCAAACCGCCGACCTTCTGATCGGCAAGTCCTAGGCCCTGTGGTTTAACCCACAGCGCCACCCGTATCCCCTTAGCCATCAATAGCTTTATCCTCCATGAATGCATCAAATCCTCTGATTTCACTATGGGTGTAACTCTGTGTGGCATGCCCTGTGGAATGAACTGCTTAATCGCCCACCACTAAACTCATGTAAGGCTCACAGCAGAACTTCGTTTCCCTTTGAGATTATTGTAAGATCCTCAAGTCAACGGAAGGCTCTTTAACAAAGAGGCTCTTGCCTCCAGAAGGGGGAAAGACATTTTTTGAATTCTCTCCCTTGTCAACCCCTTATTTCGTTGCAAGTTTGGTATTCGTTTGGGTGTCAGATAAGCTGAAAAGCGTGTCTTCCATGACATTGACAAAAGCAAGACGACTGCCCAAAATCTTTCCGCAAATTTCCAATGTTGCCTGCCTCGCTCTGCTTTGGTGCTATTTCGAGACCTGCATTCTTATCCTTAATGAGAATTCCACTGGGAAACTCTGAACCCTCGAGAGTCAAAATTCCCAGGAGCAATTTCTGAATGTGTTTGTAGAAAAGCATGTGGGGGTTTTTCCCCCTCTGCTCAGCGGGGCTGGAGGCTCAGCTCCATGGAGTTTGTTTTTCTCTCGCTGGATGCTCACAGCTCAAAAAGGGCAGGTTTCTTTCCAGCTTTGAAATGAACTCCCTCCAGTTATTAGTGCCAACAACATTTAAGGAGCAGAGGGCTGTCTGCTAGAAAAATGGAATCTTTGCTTCAAGTTAAATCAGTGGTTCCCAAAGCACCCCCTGGGAGATGGTGGGGTGATCTAGGGAAGGGGTTGGCATGGAGGAGTTGAAAGTGGACCCTTCCAACTTATTTTCAATAGACCAGGCTACAGCCTGGAGCGAAACATCTTCCTTGCTTCATATGCCGAGGCGTCCCTTGGCTCCCTTGTGCCCTTAGCAAGGAGCTATATTGCCATCCACCCCCCACTCCCCGTCCTTTCAGCCATGGCCCAGGGAGCATGTGGATACCCTGCTGGTATTTAAAGTTTTGCAACCTTTAACGGCGTCTCCACCCCCATCATTCAGCCCAGACACGGAGGTCCAGCGCCGAGGGCCTTCAGGCCTTCCCACCCTGTGGAACACCCTCCCATCAGATGTCAAGGAAATAAGCAGCTATCCTATTTTTAAAAGACATCTGAAGGCAGCCCTGTTTAGGGAAGTTTTTAATGTTTAATACTGTATTGTTTTTAATACTACAACTAATCCAGAATGCGGCAGCTAGACTGGTGACTGGGAGCGGCCGCCGAGACCATATAACACCGGTCTTGAAAGACCTACACTGGTTCCCAATACGTTTCCGAGCTCAAGTCAAAGTGTTGGTGGTGACCTTTAAAGCCCTAAACGGCCTCGGCCCAGTATACCTGAAGGAGCGTCTCCACCCCCATCGTTCTGAGGTCCAGTGCTGAGGGCCTTCTGGCGATTCCCTCATTGCGAGAAGCCAAGTTACAGGGAACCAGGCAGAGGGCCTTCTCGGTAGTGGCGCCTGCCCTGTGGAACACACTCCCTCCAGATGTCAAAGAGAAAAATAGCTACCAAACTTTTAGAAGACATCTGAAGGCAGCCCTGTTTAGGGAAGCTTCTAATGTTTAATAGGTTATTGTATTTTAGTGTTTTGTTGGAAGCCGCCCAGAGTCGCTGGGGAAACTAAGCCAGATGGGCGGGGTATAAATAAATTATTATTATTATTATTATTATTATTATTATTATTATTATTATTATTATTATTTTGTTTGTAGATACATTGCTGAGTTGTCACAAGACACAAGATAGTCAATTATTGGCAATAGCTATTGATTTTCTTATATGAATGAGTTATTGTACATCTGTGATAGGTGAAGGTTTGTGTGCATGTGGTATAGAAATATTTTAAGCATAAATTTATTTCACCCTTTCATTAGCAAGAGTGCACAAAAATATTTTTCATGCAATATCCTTTGCCGAATTTTATTGTGTTATTTTCTTCCTTAGTGGGCTGTGGAAATTGCTATTCTGAATAATGTGTTTTATAGGGTAGGGGGCACTGGGGATGAGTTTATGAGACCAAGGGGGGAGTGCCACCCCCCAAAATTTGGGAACTACTGGGTTAAACATTGTTACAAGCAAAGGTAGAATCAGACTAGATTAATTTCACAAAGCATGGACATTGTTTTTATTTGTTTATAAGTGAGCAGCCACAGCACAGTTTTCACATGGTGCACCCCTGGGACTCACCTGTTTGCACCAAATCCCAAGGAGGCTCACAGAGTTGTTAATTGAATTTTTATCCCACCTTTCCTCCAAGGAGCTTCAGGTGGCCTACTCCCTGTTAGAATTCCTGCTCCATGATTGCAGTCATGGGATTTTTGTCTATCACGTGATGGTATATCTTTTGACTCCACAGAGTGGGAAGTGACGGAGACAGGATGTTTGTGTTACTGTGTTCTGTGAAGTGGGACTATTGTCCTTTGTTCTTTTCCTCTTTGCTATCTGAATAGAGAGAGGGGGAGCCATGTTGCAGTGCTCCATGTGTGTTTATATGTAAATAAAGTAGATTAGCCAAAATGCTGAGTTGCTGAGGTCTGTTATGCAAGCTGCGAAGACTCTGCGGATCCCTAAGTGTGTCAGTTGGCATCAGTCGCTGTGATGTTCGGGCTGAATAAAGCTCTTGAAGCTCCCGACCAGGAGGGAGAGAACATGCCAGGCAGGCATGTGTCTCTTCCAGGGTCCTACTCGAGTGTAGGTCAAGCTCCTGACATTCCCTCCCTCCTCCATGTTTTATCCTCACAACAGCCCTGTGAGGTAGGCTAAGCTGTGAGATGGTCACCCAGTGGACCCCCAGTCTCTGAGCAACGGGAGGTTTCAGGGCTCCCAGAACATACTGTGATTTTCAGCCAAAGGAGGTTTCTATGGTACCACTTTGTGTTGGAGATTCGTTCCCCGTGTCTGCAGCCATTGGATTGTTGTCTATCACATGACGGTGTATGTTTTCATTCCACAGTGTGGGACGTAATGGAGACAGGATGTTTTGGTATTACTGTATTCCGTGAAGTGGGACTATTGTCCTTTGTTCTTTCTCTCTTTGCTGTCCGATGAGAAAGAGGCAGGAGCTAAGTCAGAATGCTCTGAGTGTATTATATGTAAATAAAGTAGATTAGCCAAAATGCTGTGCTGTTGGTTCTGTTACTTGAACTGCGAATACTCTGCTGATGTCTCCAAGGCATCAGTCGTTGTGATGTTCGGGTTGGAGAAAGCTTTTGAAGCTCCCGAATGATTGACCAGGAGGGAGAGAACATGCCAGTGTCTCTGCCAGAGTCCTACACGAGAGTAGGATGCTCCTAACACTTTGGACCAAGTTTGCACAACAAAGCAGATACTTAGCAAACCTAACCGATTTACTTAACAAAGCAACTGGCCTGGCCATTTATTTAGCAATGCTCCTCTCCTGCAGTTTCTGATCTTATGGCTATAATACCATCACAGGGCTGGAAGGGATGCAAGAGAACATGCAGCTCAACCCTAATATGTTCCTTTCTAAAGGTGCAGAGCAGGGCAACCAGAGTGACTGGGGGGCTGGAGCAACTCCCCTACAAGTCATGGTATCTGGAGCTATTTTGTCCAAGGGAGAAAGGGAAGGAGAAGAATGGAAGTGTATACAGTGGACGCTTGGGTTGCGAACGTGATCCGTGCGGGAGGCACGTTCGCAACCCGCAGCGTCCGCAGACTGCAGCACCATGTCTGCGCACGCGTGGGTTGAGATTCAGAGCTTCCGTGCATGCACAAAGTGTGATTTAGTATTTCTGTGCATGCGCGAGTGCCAAAACCCAGAAGTAACCCATTCCGGTACTTCCAGGTTTCGGCGCATCTGTAACCAAAAACGCGCAACCTGAAGCGTTTGTAACCCGAGGTATGACTGTACAAGCATTTCTCTCTTTCCAGACCCTCCAAGTGTCCCTGTTTTCCAGGGATGTCCCTGATTTAGTGAAGCCGTCCCGGTTTCTGATTTGACCCTGGAATGTCCCGCTTTTCCTTAGGATGTCCCTATTTTCATTGGAGAAATGTTGGAGGGCATGGAGTTATCCAACCCCCAAGCCGCCTGAAGGCAATCCTGTTCTTTAAATGTTGAACAATTTATTATGTTTTTGTATATGTTGGAAGCTGCCCAGAGTGCTGGGGTAACCCAATAAGATGTGTGGGGTATAAATAGTGAAATTATCATTATGGAATGGGACGTCTCTATTTTCATTGGAGAAATGTTGGAGGGGGTATGTCTCTCTCTTTATAATACTGAAGGCCATCCAATGAAACTGAATGCTGGAAGATTCAGAACAGACAAAAGGAAGGACTTCTTTACATAACTCCTAGTTAAGCTCTGTCACACACACCCAAATGTCATGGCCCTCACCAACCTATGTTGCTTTAGAGGGGAATGAGACAAATCGGTGGAGGATAAGGCTATCCATAACTGCTCTAGCCACAACGGCTGTGTGCTACCCCCAGTTTCAGGGACCACCTGTCTCTGCATATTAGCTCCCTCAGTTCTGAATGAATTAATTTCCATCTCCAGCTATTGAGTTTGGACTTGATTTTGATCCGAATTCTAAGTGCGTGCCCCTTCCAAATTCTGGGCCGCACTGGTAACGGTATCCTTTGGGACCAGGAAAATAATGATGGTAAGAATGCCCTCAGCTGTTCACCACGGGCGAGCACGTATTATAATCTGGTTCACGTAGCATGAGGGAAAATTCCAGTACTCAGTGTGATGGCCTGGGACTCGGGCTCAGAGGAGTCTCAGTTCGCACCGGATCCTTTGCCTCAGGCATCATCTGAACCAAGTCTGGGGCCTGATCCTGAAGAGTCCCAGTCTGCACAGGTTCCCCTGCAACAAGCCCCAGCTGGGCCGAGTCAGATGCGGGGATTCCCTCGTTGCCTTCAGCTGGGCCATCACTTACAGCTGCTCCACTACCGGTTTGGTCAGGGGAGGCTGAGGCAGCCCCTGGGTCTAGTAACACACCGACATCTCCCGAGCTGCAGAGACTCAGGTGTGAGAGAAGGAAAGACCTGAGTACTCGGAGGAGTGCTCGCTTTCAGGCGAGACAGGGAGGTGAGTCGCCGGGGGATCAGGACCGGCCGCTACCGCGACAAAGATAAAAGGCTGTCAGACCCTGCCCCAGGTTGAGGGAGCAACATTGCTGAATGCCAGAACCTGCCTCTGTCCTTGTTTGGTTTCCTGCCTTGGCCCTGTTGGACTGACTACTAGCAGAACCCTTGGATTCTGGACTGGTCCTGGACCGTGTTTCACGGGTTACCCCTGGGCCCAGCACACTCTTCCTCAGTCTGCAGAGTGCCAGGGATGCTCCTCAATAGGGTACGGAGCCTTGGAGCGATACGCCAAGCAGCAAGACGCTTCTTGACTTTCTGAGTGTCTCTGAGACTCCGCACAGAGCGGGTGAGTGTGCAGCGAGGCCTTTTTCTCAAGCCCGCTTGGCAGAGGCAAGTGCGCTTTGAGGTGTGGACGGCAGCTTATCTTAGTGAGTACATGGAACAACCTCCCCCCTCTGCCCAGCAGCAGCCTCCGGTGCTCAAGGTCTGGGCTTATCTCCCATTGGTGGCAGAGAGCCCTGGAGTGGCTCTCCAAGTAGTGCCCCCGGGGACATCACGCTAATGTGTTTGTGTCAAACACCTCCAAACATTCCCAGGGCAAACGTGACAGTCAGCGATGTTTCCATTGGAGAAAATTGTACTTGCAGCTCCTGGGGAATATATGGATGTGAGGTGCGGTGGTTGTTTTTAAATCTACCAGCATCAATATTAGTACAGTGGTACCTCGGGTTATTGGGACACAGGTGGCGCTGTGGGTTAAACCACAGAGCCTAGGACTTGCCAATCAGATTGTTGGCAGTTCGAATCCCCTCGACGGGGTGAGCTCCCGTTACTCGGTCCCTGCTCCTGCCAACCTAGCAGTTCGAAAGCATGTCAAAGTGCAAGTAGATAAATAGGTACCGCTCCGGCAGGAAGGTAAACGGCGTTTCTGTGCACTGCTCTGGTTCGCCAGAAGCAGCTTAGTCATGCTGGCCACATGACCCAGAAGCTGTACGCCGGCTCCCTCGGCCAGTAAAGCGAGATGAGCACTGCAAACCCAGAGTCGGCCACAACTGGACCTAATGCTCAGGGGTTCTTTTACCTTTACCTCGGGTTAAGTATTTAATTCATTCCGGAGATCCATTCTTAACCTGAAACTGTTCTTAACTTGAAGCACCCCTTTAGCTAATGGAGCCTCCTGCTGCTGCCGCGCCGCCGGAGCACAATTTCTGTTCTCATCCTAAGCAAAGTTCTTAACCCGAGGTACTATATCTGGGTTAGCAGAGTCTGTAACCTGAAGCGTCTGTAACCTGAAGAGTATGTAGCCCGAGGTACCACTGTGTATAGAGATCAACTAATATCTATATCTAGCTGTGGTTCCTGCATTGCTGGGGGTTTGGACTGGATGATCCTTGGTGTCCCCTTCCAGATCGACAGTTCTATAAGTCAGCTCTGTTCTCATCAAGTTTGCTTGGGCTACCTGGGGATAAAAGAGCTTTTAGGCTCCCTTGCCTCGCTTGCTGGACAGCCCCACTTGGGACGTGGGCTCTGGGAATCCTGTGGGTTCATCCTCTACCCACGTCTCCCACTAGCCATGGGGCAGCTCCAAAGGTTTGGGTGGACGTGATTTCCACGTATGTGTTGAAACCTTGAAACTGAGTCGCCTCCTCTGCGTAAGATGTGCTCATGCTGCATGGCAAGATTGGGTGGGCTTCGCTTTTAAACCCGAACAGTGAAAGAACCAAGTGGCAAGGAGAACTGATTCTGATCCCATTTGGTGAACTCCAAATGACTGTAACAACTTCTTTAAAAACCCCAAAACAACTCACCACAGGCAGTAACAAATCTGCTATGAAACGAATGAAGTTTATACTTCAGGGCACCTAATCCCAGAGGGTCCCCAGAAGTGACTTCAGTCCACTTTGCTTAAATTTTTTGGGTCTAGTAGACGCAATTTGAGTCGCACGACTCGAAAACGGTAAGGCATAAGGAATCTGTATTCACACCTGTGACTTTGACATGTGAGATAATCCAGTACAGCCATTTTAATCAAAATCTGAGGTAGTTAATTAAAAATAAAATAAAATTGTGGCGATCTGTCCTAGAGCAATCCCACTGGTAACAGTGGTTACCCAGACCTCATTGCTGGTTGTGAAGGGCCCCCCATGACAGTTCAAGCTTCAGGGCCCCCCAAATGTAGGTTTGCCACTGACCACAGGCCTGGACTGCAGTAGGGAAAACCTGGATTAGAAATGTCCCGAGTGCTGTCCTTGCCCCTGCTCCCTGCTTGCCTCCCAGCCTCTCCTGCTGCCCTCAGGTGTGGTGGTGGAGGAGAAGGAAGCTGCTCCACTGCCTGCTCTGAAGGGAGATTTGCTTGCCAGTCCAGTCAGAAAGGGGAGATGGGGAGGCACCATCTTGTCCTTTGCTTCCGGTGGCAAAATGTATCTTGGCCAAGAAAGACCTGGGAAGTCCTGAAAGAAATGCTTTCTGACTGTTGTAATCCCTTGCCCCCTGGTGGTCATTTAGCTTGGCCACGGCCACAGTTCACTCTGATTATTATGTGATTCTTGCATCAACGTTTCAGCTATATCCAGGAGGAATATCCTCTCAACTGAAAAGCACTGCTGAATGCCCCACATTCCCCATATCATTTATTTCCCTCTCGAAATATTTATATATAACTATGTAATAAACACGAATCAAAGCAGTTTACAGCAATTAAAATATGAAACTGTAGAATAAATGCAACCAAAAATTAAAAAGAGACATCAATTAATTGTTGTGGAAGGAGTGAACAAGAGTCAGCGTGGTGCAGTGCTTAAAGTATTGAACCAGGACCTGGGTGACCAGGGTTCGAATAGCCACTTGACCACAAAGCTCATTGGGTGTCCTAGGGCCAGTCACTCAGTCTAACCCACTGAGGGTTGCCAGCTTGGGGAACAACATTCCTGCAAATTATCTCAGTGATCAAGATGGAGTATAAGCCTCAGGGCTGTTTTAAGCATGTGGTGCCGGGGTGCAAAGATCCGCTGGGTGCCCCTCCTGGTTGTCCAGTCCCGGGTGCGCAGGAGGGCGGAGCCAGCCAGCCACCTCAGCATCTCACTGGCTTGGTTGCCCCCGAACTTGCGACGCAAAGCCGCCCGCAGCAGAAGAGCCCACTGTGGCACTCCAACCGACAGGCAGGCTCTTCCCTGGACTCAACTCTCGGGCCCCAGACTCTCAGCCTGGCACCCCTGAGAGCTTGGCACCCGGGTGCTGCGCACCCCTAGTGCCTATGGGTAAGACGGCCCTGATAAGCCTTCAGGCAGTCCCTTAGGTATCTGGGATCTACAGAATGTTGTTCAGGGCTTTGGAGATTAATACAAGAATCTTGAACCTGGCTCGGTAGAGAGTGGGTAGCTGATAGGTAAAGGTAAAGGGACCCCCTGACCATTAGGTCCAGTCATGACCGACTCTGGGGTTGCGGCGCTCTTCTCACTTTCTTGGCCAAGGGAGCCGGTGTACAGCTTCCGGGTCATGTGGCCAGCATGACTAAGCCTCTTCTGGCGAACCAGAGCAACGCACGGAAACGCCGTTTGCCTTCCTGCCGGAGCGGTACCTATTTCTCTACTTGCACATGACGTGCTTTCGAACTGCTAGGTTGGCAGGAGCAGGGACTGAGCAACGGGAGCTCACCCCTTCACGGGGATTCGAACCGCCGACCTTCTGATCGGCAAGTCCTAGGCTCTGTGGTTTAACCCACAGCGCCACCCGTGGGTAGCTGAGGCAGTTTTTTAAAAAGGGAGTCCCATGTTCTCAACCAGAAGCCCCCGTCATCCATCTGGTGACTGCATTCTGCATCAGCTGGAGCTGCCAAGGACAGCCCCATACAGAGTGCATTGCAGTAATCCAGCCTGGAGGCTGCCAATGCATGGGCTGCAGTGGCCAGGCTATTACTGTCCAGGAAAAACGAGATGAAAATGGTAGGAGGCGCTCCAAACTACAGAGGACATGTGGGTAATGCTGATCTGTCACCTGAAGGCACCTTTGTAAGGCACCTTCCAGAGAGGGGGCTGTGTTAGGTGTGTGGGGCGACAGAAACAAAAAAGGGAAATCCTGGTATTTGTGGCTATTGGATAATTTATTGAAGAACAGATTTGATCTCATTTTTTCAGGGCTCAACTGGAACCGTGATTTTGTTTCTGTCTCCTGCCAGGGTTAGACTGTCTTGTCACTAGGGATGAGTGAAGCTATCAGTCAATGGTGGTTTTTCTCACTCCCTCCTATTTCTACACTTAAGTCCAGTCCCCAACATTTCCATGTGAGTATGCAAATTTATTATTTAAAAAACTCTTCATGGAAACTCACAAGCGTTTTATTGCCAGTTTATCCTACTATACACATTTCTGCGCGCAATTTTGCCTAATGTGCATAATTTTGTACACTTCCATCATGCTGCAACCTCTACTCTTCTCTAAACCAGGTAAAGGTAAAGGGACCCCTGACCATTAGGTCCAGTCATGGCCGACTCTGGGGTTGCGGCGCTCATCTCACTTTATTGGCCGAGGGAGCCGGCGTACAGCTTCTGGGTCATGTGGCCAGCATGACTAAGCCGCTTCTGGCGAACCAGAGCAGCGCACGGAAACGCCGTTTACCTTCCCACTAGAGCAGTACCTATTTATCTACTTGCACTTTGACCTGCTTTCGAACTGCTAGGTTGGCAGGAGCAGGGACCGAGCAACGGGAGCTCACATCGTCGCGGGGATTCGAACCGCCGACCTTCTGATTGGCAAGTCCTAGGCTCTGTGGTTAAATCACAGCGCCACCAGCGTCCCTCTTCTCTAAACTAAATGCCCCCAAATGCAGCTTTTCCTCATCAAAAGCAACAATGGCCTCTGCAGCAGTGACAACATATTCAGGGAGGTTGCTGGCAATCTTACCTGGCTTTCTTTTCTGAGTTTCTGGCTTCACAGTGTGTTTACTCCCCACCCCTTCGATGAACACACCTCAAATATTGAACTTTCAAATATTTTCTGTTAGCTTTCAAGGCAGTGCCATGCAGCTGATTCAGCCTGAGACTAAGTGTGCCCTCTTCGTACTAAGTGTGCCCTCTTCGTACAAAGAGCTTTGGTGGAAATCTACCTGAGACATTATCATTCTGCACCAGTTTGGTTTGGCTGGAGACAGATGGATAAAGTGTTCTTATGTACTCTGGCTGGCAGAACCAATGGTTCTTCCCTTGTGTTCTTTCTCAGTTTACTCATTGCACTGACCAGAGAAGTATAGTTTGGTTCGTCTTCAAGTGAGGCTATTATCTCAAGTGCATCGTTAAACTAAGGAACTCGCTTCCCAAAAGAACCAATGATGGCCACCAACCTAATTTGCTTTTAAGGAGGATTGGACGAATTAATGGAGACGTTTCTTTTTCTCCCCCCCCCCCCCAAATAATTATTCATTTTTGTTATGTACTGAAGTTCTCACCCTGGGCCAGCAGGGGGATACTGTAGATAGTTATGCAAATAAGGGATCGAAAGTGACATTCAGTGATTGGATAGTTTTAGAAAGTTGTTACAGTTGCGTTGTACTGGAGCTCTATATAAGCAGGCTGACTGAACTCTTCAGTTCAGTTCTGTCCAGGCCTGGGAATAAACGAGAGCTGTTTGAAGAATCACTGTGTCGTCTGATATGTTCACCCACAACTTAACAATTTTATAACACTAATAAACAGCACAAAGAGAAAAACAAAAAATACAAACAAATTCTTGTCTTATCCTTATTTTTTCTAAACATTGTTAACTGAGCTTCCCCAAGTCCCCCATATCTGATTTTCATTTTACTTCATCTTTAGCAGTTTACATATACAGTATCGTAATTTTTAACCATTTTTTTATCACACTTACTTTTGCCATTAAAATCTTCACATATTATCCCTTACAAACAATACCATTTTAAAATGCACTGTCTTCTACTTCTAACCCTACAGCCTATATCCACTTCCAAAGCTATTCTAATATTTAAATATTAACATATTTTTTTCCAAATATTCTTTAAACTTCTTCCAATCTTCTTTCACCATCTCTTCTCTCTGGTCCCGGAGTCTCCCAGTCAGTTCGCTGAGTTCCATATAATAATAATAATAATAATAATAATAATAATAATAATAATTTATTTATATCCTACCCTCCCCAGCCAAAGCCAGGCTCAGAGCGGCTAACAACAGTAAAATAATACAACATTATAAAATCAATTCATTATAAAATAATGAATATAGTCCATCATCTTTATCTGCCATTCTTCGATAGTTGATACATCCTGTTTCTTCCAATTCTTTGCTAATAATATTCTTGTAGCTGTTGTGGCACACAGAAAAAAGGTAACATCTTTTTTGGGGATTTCACCCCCTACTATACCAAGTAAAAAGGCTTCTGGTTTCTTAATAAATGTGCTTTTCAACACCCAGCAGACATTTCTGATGTTCTTAAGTGTCATGGCTAGTTGATCTGGGTTCCTTGTGAAAAAAGGATTGCATTCATCAAAAATATCTGGTTACCTTTGGTGTGGAGCTATCACAGCAGTCTCCCCAAGCAGTCGTTTTTGTGTGCCCTTAAGGGGGGACCAACTTTGACCTAGGGGACATGATCCAGCTGCACAGCCTCTGCAAGGACATTGGTAACAAGGAGGAGGCTATTGAACCCCCTGCCTGGTGGATTTCACCACCTGAGTGTAAGTACTGTATTGAGCTAATTGGTCTGACTCAGCAAAGGGCTGCTTTCTAAGTTCCTAAGTAATTTCATTTTATTTCTTTGTCTCTGGCATCGAAATGCCTTTCGTCAACTGTGCCAGTACAATTGCTAATTGTTGTCAATTCCTGCCTCTAGAGTGCCCATCTCTTGCCAAATCCTCTTGTTAGACTAAAGGGCAGGGCTAGGCAGAAATGCAGCAGCGAACGAGAGGAAATAAGGGAACAATGGCCATTGAAGTCATGACAACTCATACACTGATTTCATTGACTCCAAGACAATTGCTGTTTTGCTCTCTTAAATAAAGCCTGGAGAGATTTCCCACACTAATCGCATTGAGGATATCTTATCATGAACTGGAAGGCAACTGGCAGTTGTAGTTTTAATAGGTCACTGCGAGATCACATTGCCCAACATCTCTGGAGCTGGAACAAGTCGCCCAACATCCCTTGACAAGGCGCTGCCTCTCCTAGGAATGGGTGGGCCAAGGGCCCTATGACAGCCTCCCGAAATATGGTGCCCTCTTGGTTTTGGGCTGCATCTCCCATCAGCCCCAGCCAGCATGTGGAAATGCCTGTGTGGTGAAGCTGCAGCAGATGCTGGGGGAGCGTGGCAGCCCCCCAACCCACTCGTGTCTGTTCTTCCTGAGCCCCCTGGGTGCAGATGCTTTGGGTTCCACCCAACATTGTGGGTGCACAGCGCATGGGCACGTGATGTCATGCACAGTGCATGTTTTTTTCCCTCCAATTTTTTTTTATTGGTTTTCACACTTAAAAGAAAAAAGAAGAAAAAAGAAGAACATTACAATACACAAAATACAAAGAAAAATAAACATAAAAATAAATTTTGACTTCCAAATCCTAATTTCATTACATTAATAACTGACTTCCTTGAATCCCCTCTAACTGAATTTTAATATATCACGTATTTAGCAGTTCTCCAAATTCATATTTCTAATAATGTTTAACTTCTTTCATTTACTAACTTCTTCTCCTTTATTAATATTAATGTTTCTTAACCCAGTGAGATGGTATTTACAAGTGAGTCGGTATGAATATCACTGTGTCCTTGTGTTGTTATTCCTTTTGATTTATTCCTTTTCTTTGCTAATCTTGCCGTCCATAATTTATCCACCCTCTCTCTCTGCCTTCTTCCTCCCAGCGGCGGAGCAAGCCAATCGGGCACCTGGGTTGGCGTGTGTGCCCTGTGCCCAGGGTCAGGGCCAGCTGCCCGTGGGGTGGGGCGAGCTGGGCCAGGACACTCCGCAGGGCCTCTGAGGAGTCTGCCTGCCTCCTCCCACTCAGCCGCCCTACGGCTGAGGGGGAGGCGGCGGGCGGACCATTTGGGGCAGCGCGGAGCCTGCAGGCACCCAAACCACCGTGTCACTCCCAGGAGAGATGCGTGGCTCGGGCACACTGCAGGCCCCACGGTGAGTGCCACCCAGCATTTTGTCACCCCCCTCAGTGGTGACACCTGGGGTGACCTGCCCCCACCGCACCCCCCTTCACCCACCCCTGCGTCCTCCTCTTCTGTATCTGATTCAAGATCTCCTGTTTGTAAACCTAATTATCAGATGGCTGTTACGGTTGCTCGAGAGTAACCAGGCAGGACTCCAAACCTGTGTTTTACAGGTTTTATTTTGGTGCAAACTATTTACAGTGAAGAGCTCCAAAGCTCATGTCTGGCTCAATCGCTAGCAAAATCCGGGAGTGGTCTCTTTTTGGACCTCCTCCAACATAAGAGTTTCGTTACCCCCAGCCTTCTTCTTCCCTCTTTGCGCCTTCTACTACTGCGCAGGATGGGCGATGGCAAGGGCGTGTTCCCCTCCTGTCCGGCTTGCCCAGGAGCGGTGTTAAGGCTCCCAGCAGCATCCTCTAGTCCTTGCACCTCTGGTCCTTGCACCTCTTCCCTACTAGAGGTGGGGCTTTCCTCCTCCCTGGAAGAGGAACTGCTTCGCAAGATTTTCGGAGGCTCCCTGTAACACAGCTGCCTTTCTATTCCTCGCCTCTGAGCCGATGGCAGTTCCCTGACACTAATGAAGGCAACTTTCTTGCTGGCTCTCAGGTTGTTATGATGCACAGCATACCTTTGTGTGCTATTAACTTAAAACTCTTCTTAAATTCCCATCTCCATTGCAGAGTGTCATCGCTGAGGTCTTGGAATAATTGAGTTTTAGTACCTCCGAATTCTATTTGTCCTTTTTCTCTGGGCTTCTTCATGATCCTTTAACTAGGGAATGGCATAAGCTTATATCCCGGGGATGCTGTCTCAGTTTTGGCTTTGGATAGAGGGATCTACGAATCCAGTCTTTGTCCATCACTGTCACATTTATGTTTGGCATAGAATCATAGAGTTGGAAAAGACCACAAGGGCCATCGAGTCCAACCCCCTGCCAAGCAGGAAACACCACCAGAGAACTCCTGACATATGGTTGTCAAGCCTCTGCACTAAGGCTTTGATCGACAAAAAAGGTAAGAAGGTCAGATTACTCAAGTGCCTCAGCCAGACCTCAAACATGAATGTTTCTGCATTGGGCATAACCCCCCAGGTTCACCAAGCAACCTCACAGGCCAGCCTGAGATCTCACTAGGTGTGTGATGGCTGTTTTAGGCTCAGCATGAGGGCCTCTTCCGCAGATATTTTAAAGTTCAGATACAGCAGCGGAGAGACAGTGGCGTAACATGGGGGGTGCAGGGGGTGCCGGCCGCACCAGGCGCAACATCTGGGGGGGGGGCGCTCGCCGCCTCCGGAGTCGCCAAAGAGCCTCGGGCGCAGGCTGTAGCAGAGCCCCATGTCTCGCGGAACCGATGAGCTGTGCGCGCGTCCGGGCTGAAGGCGTCCGGCAGGCAGCGGCTCTCAGCGCTCACCGCGGTCCCCGCGCATCAGGGCTGCGGAGGGCGCGCCAGGCAGCCCCTCCTCACAGCCCTGCCACCGCCGCCGCTGCTGCAGCTGCTGGGCCATGTTGCATTTTCCTCGCCTCTCTGCCCTCCTCCGGGCAAGCGGCGTCGTTTGGGCGGCAGCACCAGCGGCAACTCGCCTCAGATCACCTGACACGGACCCGCCGCCGCTGCCGCCGTGGCTACCTTACCGTAAATACCCCAGCCCAGGCAGCAGCAAGAAGAAGCTGGCAGCGGCAGCAGGTTAGGGGTTAGGGGCGCAAATTACTTGCCTTGCCCCGGGTTAGGGGGCGCGAATTACTTGCCTTGCCCCGGGTGCTGACAACCCACGCTACGCCGCTGCAGAGAGATCTTTAGTTTCTTCTTTTTAGTGGTTGAAATGCTGCCTCTTGTGGGAGTAAGTTCCTAAATCTTCCAACATCCAGCTTCATTGTAACTATTACCCTTCATCAGTGAAATATTAAGACTCAGACTACAGGTTTCAAGCTGGATATAAGCCAGGGAGCACATCTAAACAAAAAAGGAGGAACTCAAACTTATTTCATCTTCAAAGATACATGTTTGGGCCTAACAAGAGAGGATCCAGGCCTGAAATGCTTCCCCAAACTGACAGACTAGGTCAAGAAGATTTGAATCCTCTGAAAGCTCTGCGGATGGAATTGGATGCATTAACCACCCATGACAGGTGTGATACCTGCGTGGAAGAGGGCTGGACCCGATGCTTCCTAGAGAGATCCCTAGCAACCATATGATTCTATGAAATTACAAAGGTGCATAAGCATTTTGCCAGATGGGTGGGGTATAAATAAATTATTATTATTATTATTATTATTATTATTATTATTATTATTATTACACAGATTGAAAACTCAGCACTAGTAATATGGCAAGTGTATATTGACAGGAGTGTGAACAGTCTAGCTCTAGAACTGTAATTTTTGACTGAACATGGTGAGTTCTAAAGAGACCTAAAGAGACCTAGTCCCCTATTTTTCCAGAGGCAATGAGTTGTCGAAAACGAAGAATAAATGGAGGAGACTCCTCCTGGAGAGATTGCCAGAGAGCCAGGAGAATTGCCCACAGTGCCCACGATAGGTTCCTCCACATTCCTGCCTCCTGCCTCTACTGGGGGCTGGCCAAAGGAAACACTCTCCCAATCATTCTGTTCCCACCCAGCATTCCCAAATCTGCCGCTTCGCCCTTGCAGCTGTCAGCACTACATACTTTACATAGATTCCTTCTCAGCACTCACGAACTCGCCTGCCTGGCTCTGCGAGAGCCAAACACATCCAAGAAGCCAAACGCAATTCCAAAAACAGCCCTCATTAGTCTGATCTCCACCCTAACTACATCCGAGTCCCACATCCCCAGTCAGAAGTGACTTTGGAGGGCACCGTTAGGCGGTTGTGGATTGCCAGGCACTGCCCACAAGTCCGGGCATTGCACCTGGATTTTAACCTATTAGGGGACGCGGGTGGCACTGTGGGTTAAATCACAAAGCCTAGGACTTGCCGATCAGAAGGTCGGTGGTTCAAATCCCCATGACGGGGTGAGCTCCCGTTGCTTGGTCCCTGCTCCTGCCAACCTAGCAGTTCGAAAGCACATCAAAGTGCAAGTAGATAAATAGGTACCACTCCAGCGGGAAGTTAAATGGCGTTTCCGTGTGCTGCTCTGGTTCGCCAGAAGCAGCTTAGTCATGCTGGCCACATGACCCGGAAGCTGTCCACCGGCTCCCTCGGCCAATAAGTGAGATGAGCGCCACAACCCCAGAATCGGTCACAACTGGACCTAATGGTCAGGGGTCCCTTTACCTTTACCTTTACCTTTACCCAGCATCCATTTAGTGCATCAGCTGTGCCCAACTTGTTTGCTTTTAAAAGCTAGCCAAATTAGAGACAAGATTATTATCATTAATAATATTAATACTTGATTGAAAACAATAACAACCACCTCAAAGCAGTTTGCAAATAAGACAAAGCAATAAAATAATCAAGAGGAATCCACAACAACAATCTAAAACTTTCGAAAAGTTAAAGTAACAGCAGACTAAAAACAGATTAAAGCTCACAACAACTGTCTAAACATCTGGGTAGGCTTGTCTAAACAAAAACAAAAAATGTTTTTGCAGGAGTTGAAATGAATACAGTGAAAGCTTCTGCCTGATATCAATAGACCAGGAGTTCCAAGGAGCAGAAAAGATTATTTATGTCTGCGACAACAGCCGCACAGATGCTAACGGCCCAGAGATGGAAAGAAGACAAAGTCCCTACCAGAGAGGAATGGCAAACCAAGCTGTTGGACTACGCGGAAATGGCAAAACTGGCCAGAAAGCTCAGGAACCAAGAAGACAAAAACTTCAAGAAAGAATGGGGGGAAATTATAATTTATTTAGGAGACCACTGTAAGCAGATGAAAACATTAGCAGTTTTTAAACAACACTTGTAATGTAACAAACACTATGGACCATATGGAGAGATATAAAATATGGATTATGAAACAATATGCAGTTGAAAATGTTGACAATAGGACCCATGGAAGGGATGGTGGGAAGTCTGGAGATTCAGTGAAGGTTCTAAATATGGTTATGTATTTGGTACTGTTGTAACTCTACACTTGTAAAATCAATAAGAATTATTTAAAAAAGAAAAAAAGAAGGCTAGGAGTTCCAAAGTATAGGTGCTAAAAGATTGAATTCTTACAAACGTGGAATGGGTATTAACGTGGCACCTGCCCATTGCACTGATTCAAGCAGTCAAGTGGGCGCATGTGTGGTAAGGCAATCTCATAGGTAAACTGGTTCCAAGTTGTTAAGGGCTTTATATACAAATAGTTACACCTTGAACTTGGCCCAGCGGCAAATTGGCAACCAGCGCAGATCTCTGAGCAAAGGTGCGATATGGTGGCAAGGCCTTATTCCTGCCAGCAATTGTGCTGCTGTATCCTGTGCTAACTTTCAGTTCTACAATTCTGTGACTGTATTTTCTCAGCAGTCACCAACATCCACATATTTTTATAGCATAGCGCAAGATCTGAGTGCTGCCAGTTTTGGGGGGTGTGTGTGTGTGTGTGTGTTTGTGTGCAAACCATCTTCACCCAGATCCTCTTTGGAAGAGGAGCTGCCTATCGTGGGCATAACGGTGGGATTAGATCGGTTTGCATTAAAATGTGAACCCAATGAATTTCTTTCCCAGCCCCTGCTGACATCGTGTTTTTCTTGGGTTATGCTAATACTGTTGGAAGAAGCATAGAGGCAGGGAGAGCATGGATGATGCAGTCGGCTTCTAGACCAGCTCCTTTCCTTGGAATTGACATAATTGATTCACTCAACGTTAATGGAGAAAAACTGTTTGTTGCATTCCAGAGATTTCTCTGTTGTCCTTCCATCTTTCCAGTTCACCACATTTCTTCATTATTATTTTTTTTTTAAGTTTTCCTGTACATTTATTAGCATTTCTTTTTTCTTTTTTTCATTGATTTTCACACGTCCGAGGATTTCCCCCAGTATCACAGGGGCTGCGAGCCAGCCCCCACGTGCATGGGGAGGGGCGTGAAGCCCACAACCCCTACTCCTCTCCAGCTCGGAAGTGGCTTTGCTGAGGTATGAACTGGATGGCCCTTGATGGGCTTGCCAACTCTATCATTCTACAGTTCTGTGACTCAGAAGCAGCTTCAGCCCTCCTGATGATAATAATAATAATTAATCAAATTTGTATTCTGCTGTATACCTGCAGACTTGTGCCACCCTTACGGGTGGCGGTTCTTGCAAGTGCCACACTTAACTACACAACAGCCACTGAATGAAGTCTGCATCCTTAAAGCTGTCTATTAGGAGCACATCTCATAGAATCATAGAATCATAGAGTTGAAAGAGACCACAAGGGCCATCGAGTCCAACCCCCTGCCAAGCATCTCTTTGTGCTTGGTTCTAACTTACTAGTGAAAACAAATCTTTTTAGGACTTGGCTGGAAGTCTGTTTAAAACAAAAGATTAGGTTATTTGCCAACCACTTTTAGCTGGGATTAATGCCAGCCTGGAGCTACTTAAGTTGCTGCAGATCTCGCTAATCTTTCTGGACCTTGGAATTGCTGATAGGGAAACTTTATTTAAGCATAAAGTCTGAGATTTTTTCAATCCTCTTTTTGGGAAACATCTGGCAGGTGGATCAAATGAAGATTTTGGTAAGTACTGCTTCCAGCTTCGCCACGGTAGTGATAACAATTGTTTTCTTTTGGTGCCATCGGCTAATGGGATTGCACTGCAAGAATGGACGTGGTTAATCGCCTTATGAAGGTTTGTAATCTGGAACAAGTTGCTGGGCAAGAGAGATGGATATCTTTGTGGATATGGTAGCCATGGAAGACAAGCTGGTCTTGAAGATGTTTTGAGAGGTCCCAGCCCCACCTGGAGATGCCAGCAGAGATTGAGCCTGGGAGCTTTTGCCATTCTGCCCTTCCCCTGTCATACTGCATTGCATTTTGTTCAACAGGCCATTTAACCTTCAATAATTATCTAATGAGCAAATCTGATCTCTCCTTCAGGCTGTCCTCGTATTTCTTGTCTCCCTGACTTGTTCTTCAGCCAGTGATGTAAGTCACGATTTCTCAACTTTGGGATGGGGGAAAGGGGCTGACCCCATTTAAGGAGGTTACTTATTGTTTTATGGGCATTTCCTTATGAGGAACGGCTAAGGGAGCTGGGCATGTTTAGCCTGGAGAAGAAGAGGTTAAGGGGTGATATGATACCCATGTTCAAATATATAAAAGGATGTCACATAGAGGAGGGAGAAAGGTTGTTTTCTGCTGCTCCAGAGAAGTGGACACGGAGCAATGGATCCAAACTACAAGAAAGAAGATTCCACCTAAACATTAGGAAGAACTTCCTGACAGTAAGAGCTGTTCGACAGTGGAATTTGCTGCCAAGGAGTGTGGTGGAGTCTCCTTCTTTGGAGGTCTTGAAGCAGAGGCTTGACAACCATATGTCAGGAGTGCTCTGATGGTGTTTCCCGCTTGGCAGGGGGTTGGACTCGATGGCCCTTGTGGTCTCTTCCAACTCTATGATTCTATGATTCTAAGGGGAAGTGTGTGTGCGTCTTATGGAGCGAATGTAGGCTGCGCAGCTATACCAGAAGCCAGAACAGCAAGAGGGATTGCTGCTTTCACTACGTAGCGACCCCTCTTGCTGTTCTGGCTTCTGAGATTCAGAATTATTTTTTTTTCTTGTTTTCCTCCTCCAAAAACTAGGTGCGTCTTGTGGTCTGGTGCATCTTATAGAGCGAAAAATACGGTACTTTGCCCTTTCTGTGCTCCTGCTTTTTTCTGTGGAGGAAAGGCGGGAGATACATTCAATAAACAATACTAAAAAATTATATATCTTCATGATGACTTGATGTCCAGCTTTGATACAGTCTACTTGAAAAATTGCTGAAGCCCCCTCCATCCCCAGCCAAGGCAGAGTTTCATAGCCCCCCCCCTCCTGCATGCCTACCCCCTGCCTCATTCATTACAGTCCTTTTTTAAACTCACTAGGTTATTGCTGTGAAGCACCAAGGAAATACCGACATCAGCACCCACCAGGCGGTGAAGGTTAACCAGAAAGATCAAACGGCCAATATCCACAACTATGATGGGTGGAACGGATGGGATGCCATCTGGGATTACCAAAAGGTAACCCCCCAAGAGCAGCTAGTAATTCAGACCCACTAATTCTGGACAGGTCCATGGAGATTTGAATCTTTGGATTTATAATCAAAATCTGTCTTTTTTTGCATTTGATAGGGCCTTTTTGCTGCAAGGCTGTTTCGGAAGAGGGTCTGTGTTGTAGCAGCAATGGATTTTGAGCTATTCCCAAGCCTGGAGACTCTCCACAGTTTCAAAGGGCAGAAGGTATTGTAGTGGAAATTATATGCAGTGGTGTCTCGCAAGACAAAATCAATCCGTTCCGTGAGGCTCATCGTATAGCGTTTTTTTCGTCTTGCGAAGCAAGCCCATTGACAGCTTAGCGGATTAGCCCTATTAGCGGTTTAGCGGCTTTTAGCGGATCAGCTGATAAGCGGCTTAGCGGCTTAGGAAAAGGGAGGGAAGGGGAAAAAACCCGCAGGAACTTGCAAGACATTTCGTCTTGCGAAGCAAGCCCATAGGGAAATTCGTTTTGCGAAGCGCCTCCAAAACGGAAAACCCTTTCGTCTAGTGGGTTTTCCGTCTTGCGAGGCGTTCGTCTTGCGGGGCACCACTGTGCTTTGATTGGTAGCCTACATGAGAAGAGATGTAAAAACTGCAAGCGTGTTTGAGAGGATATTAGGAGAAACTGCTTCCTCACACCTGCCTTATGAATGTGTCCAGATGATGGAATCTTGATTTCCTACACCCAACTGGGTTTGCGCAGGCTGCTGAACTGGTTCACCTTGGACTGCAAGAATGAGCATCTTGCTATAAATTACCAAAAAACTAAAGTTATGATGTTTGGCAAATCTAAGAAAACTTACAATTGCTTGCTCGAAGGAAATACACTGGAGCAAGTATTCTCATTTCAGTATCTCAGTTTGGTCTTTCAGTGGGCAGGCTAATGGTCTGTGCACAGCTCCAATCAAGCACCTTATTTAGCTGGTAGAACTTTAAATGGACGACTACGATTCCAGCCTATGAAAGGGGGCAACTTGTTGCAGCCCACTTTAGAACTTTATAAGACCAGGGTGTGGCCAGAGATGTTCTATGGAGCATCACTGTGGGCCATGACCAATTTTGATTCACTTGAGAGACTCCTGCCAGTCCCTACCTCTACCAAAATAGCACTGCTCCCTGCAGAACTGGGTGTAATGCCCATTCAAGCCAAAGCCCTTAGACCAGCTCTGCTTTTTTGGTTTAATTCCCCCCCCCCCAAAAAATGTATCAAAATCCCTCATGACAATTTTGGAAGACCCCAAACTCATGGAAATGTGAAATGGAATCTGCTGCCATGAGGCTGGGACCCTCTGCCTCCTTTCTTGTGACACAGGGTTTTGAGAGAGCTAAAGAATTAATACTCCACCCCCCCCATTTCATCTTTTGAGAGAGCTAAAGAATTAATACTTCAAAGGCTTAGAGACACCAAGATGCAACCACAAACTACTGAGCTCAACATCTGTCAATCTAACTAAGTGTATGTTTTTTAATTCCATTGTATGCATCCCTGCCAAGATCGATTTGCCAAATGTTAAAATGAGGATAGCCTTTACACAGGCAAGACTAAATGTCCTTCCGTTAGCAGATTCGACGGACTGACATAAAGGAGTTCCTAAGGAGGACAGAGTTTGTGGCTGCAACTCTATGTCAATAGGAGACATAACTCATGTACTCCTAGAATGCCCTTTTTTATAATGACCTTAGAAACAATTATTTCCACCCATTGTTAAGATCGCAGAAAAGAGGGACGTCTCTTGCAAAGACCTGTTTTTTATGTCTGATGTAGAGAGGTTTATATCCTTTAGAACATCCAAATTTCTTACCAAGGCTTTACAGATTTGTGTAAGGAAAAATGAAACTTAAAGGGGGAATGAGAAATGATTTATCTTGTAGAGGTCAGGAAGTAGAAATGTTAACCACTATTATTAGCAGCATTCTTCTTATTATTATTATTTTTGTGTGTGTAATGGCTGCTCACTAAACACAATAAATTGAACTGAACTGAAATTATGAAAGTGCCAAGAATGTGCAGGAAAATCTCAGCCTTGAGCTGGCCTGATGGACAGTAGCTTGCCTTGTACTTCTTGCTGAACCAGGCACCCAGCTCTGATAATGCAGGCTTGATTTACCTCTCATGAAATTTATAGGCCTGGGGACTCCACTTTTGTGGGTTCCCCAAACAGCCGCTATTGTTCTGACCAAATGAAGTTGTCCTAAACATCACAATGGTGTGTGGAATGAAGAAATCCACCACAGACAGATGTCAGCAGGAAAATCTGCGGATCACTCCTATTAGATTTAAATCTGTTGCTGAAATAGGAAACTCAACACCAGGCACGGATTCCGTTGTCTGGCACAGCCACCTATTGTGATTCTCCCCTGCTATTGCCATAAGCGGAGCAGGCATACAGGTGAGCCACAGGAAGGGGGCTAATAGAGGAATTTGTGGAGGAAATTGGGCATGGAAGATGGATCAAGAAGGGAGCTGTTCAACAGTGGAATGGACTCCCTCGGAGGGTGGTGGCCTCTCCTCCACTGGAGGTTTTTCAACAGAGTTTGGATGGCCATCTGTCAGGGATACTTGAGCTGTAATCCCTGCCTTGCAGGAGGTTGAGCTAAAAGATCCTTCTTCAACAATTCTATGATAATTTTGGACAGGGCCGTCTTAAGCGTATCTGGCGCCATGGTGCAAAGATCCCTCTGGCGCCCCCCCCCTTTCCCAGAGTTGCCGACCATTTTTAGGGAGGACAGCGCTGCTGGCGACGCGCCCAGCTTTGTGGGGCTGGAGGAGGCGGGCAGCGGTTGGAGGGCAGCTCCTCCAGCGGGGAAGAGGCGGAGGCTGGACATGGCGGCTCCTGGTTCAGCTGGCCATTTCGTGCCATGGTGGCCATGGCAGATGGAGGCTCTGGGCACAGCGCTGCTTTGGCGCAGCATGGCGGAAGCGGGCGAAGGCGGCGAGCTGATGCTGGGAGACGCCACGTCCAGCCTCCACCTCTTCCCTGGCGCCCTCCAGAACTTGGCGCCCTGGTGCCCTGCGCCACCAGCCTCTATGGGTAAGACACCCCTGATTTTGGAATGCAGTCTTTTTTCTACTTAATTGATGAAGAATGGTTTTTTAAAAGTGAGGGAGATTTTCAGCCCTGCACTAGAGCATCTCCAAGCATGATCTCTGATCGTGATAAATTTCCACTAGTAATTCCAATTTTTTCATCCCTCCCTGGCACAGCTGTCCAAGAGCACCCTTCCGGCGAGTGACTTAACATTCTTGGTTGGCAAGACCCGTGTCCAGAACACTGTTCAGTTTGGAAGCCCCATTGAGCAGCTCTGCAGTGGGATTCCTGTGTACTACGCCTCCAAGGAACAAGGTGGGACAGTTTTCTCTTCCTCTCTAGCTGCAGAAATGGCTGTGTGGGGTTAAACTCAGTGGGCAGATAATCTTGGTCAACCTGGTGCCCTCCAGATGTTTTGGACTACAATTCCCATCACACACACCCAGCCAGCATGGCTGTATGATGCTGGGACTGGAAGGAGACGTTGTCCAAAACATCTGGAAGGGGACCAGGTTAAGGAAGGTAGTAGGAGATTATGACCTGTCAGGTTGACACACAAAGGAGAGGAGGTGGCCTCCTTATCCTTTCTAAATGTCCTCACTAGGGAGCAGGACATCAAACCCCACTTGACAGTTGTGCAGGCTGGTCAAACTGCTCTTGGAATGGGAGGGCCTCATCCTGGCTGCTGAGCCAAAGGGAGAGTTGAGCTCAGATTAAGGTTCCTTTAAGCAGATGAGTTTTTTTGCTTGGATGTCCTGCTCCTACCATTTTCTGTACAGCACAGGGAACACCTCTGCTGATCTGAACCCATTTCAAGCCTCTAGGTCAGTGGATTCCAAAGAGGGCAGTAGTGCCCACCATATATCGGGGGGGGGGGGCTCTAAGAGGCAAGGGGGTAGAAGGGGGCACTCGAGGGGCAAAAGCTGGTATCACAGGATCAAGTTCATTAGTTTTGTTGAATTCATTAAACAAAATAGTTTAAACTGGATTTTGGATAAATGTGCAGTTAATTCCTACTGTTTGGAATTTTATTGTGTCACTGTCTTCCTTAGTGGGTTGTGCAAACCCCTATTCGGAATGCACTCGTACCTTGGATCCTGAACACTTTGCGAGTCAAACGTTTTGGCTCCCGAATGCCACAAACCCAGAAGTGAGTGTTCTGGTTTGCAAATGTTCTTCGGAACCCAAACATCCGACATGACTTCCGTAGCTTCTGATTGGCTGCAGGAGCTTCCTGCAGCCAATCAGAAGCCACACCTTGGTTTCTGAACATTTTTGAAGTCGAGCAGACTTTGGATTCCATTTGACTTCCGAGGTACCACTGTAATGGGTAAGGGAGGGGTTACTGGAACTGGGGTGGGCGGTCCAAAAAAAGTTTGGGAACCACTGTCCTGAAGGAGCCTTGGGGTTTGGGGCTGTGTAGAAGGGACGCGGGTGGCGCTGTGGGTAAAACCTCAGTGCCTAGGGCTTGCCGATCGCATGGTCGGCGGTTCAAATCCCCACGGCGGGGTGAGCTCCCGTCTTTCGGTCCCAGCTCCTGCCCACCTAGCAGTTCGAAGTGCAAGTAGATAAATAGGTACTGCTTTATAGCGGGAAGATAAACGGCATTCCGTGTGCTACGCTGGTGCTGGCTTGCCAGATGCAGCTTCGTCACACTAGCCACGTGACCCGGAAGTGTCTTCGGACGGTGCCGGCTCCCGGCCTCTTGAGCGAGATGAGCACGCAACCCTAGAGTCAGACACGACTAGCCCTTACGGGCAGGGGTACCTTTACCTTTACCTTTAGAAGGGTAAAATACTACAGCAAGAAATTAATCACCAGCAAACACACACACACACACACACACACACACAATGCCAAGACTTTTGTAGGGAACAGTTGCATGATAGCCAAACTCATTCCAATCCAGTTTAAGCTTCTTGTGTAGACGTGATTCAAGCTGACTTTGCAGAGTGTATAGAACATGGGTCGGCAAACTAAGGGCTGCGGGCCAGATTAGGCCCAACTGCCCTCTGGATCCGGCCTGTGGACAGTCCTAGAATCGCTACTTGGATCGGTGTGATCTTTTGGGCTGCACCATATATATTTTTTTGCATTTTTGGGGGGCGCCATTCCCCCACCCCTCACACACACCCCCTTCCTCCTCCTGGCTTCTCCCCACCCTGCAGGGGAAGGGAGCTGGGCTTTGATTGGTGCCAGCCAATCCAAAGCCTTGCTGCCCGAGTGCAGAGGTGCGGCCCAGACTCGCCACCCGCCTGCCGGCCTCTCCGTCCATGGCCGCGCTGTGGGCATTGTGACAGGCGCATTGTGGGGCATTGGCTGGAGCTTGGCGTGCCTGCTGGCCCAGCGCCCAGGAAAGCTGGCCTGGAAAGGAGAGGCGATGCCACCGCCACCGGCTCCCAACTGCAGGCAGAGTGGTGGAGGAGTTAGGAAAGCAGGGGGGGGCTGGGGGGAGAGAGGAGCCCCCCTCCGCTGTGTGCGTGCACATGCGCAGCCCAGCCTGCCACAAGGTCTGAGGGGTGGTGAACTGGCCCCCTCCTAAAAAAGTTTTCTGACCCTGGCGTAGAAGCTGCTTAGGGGTGCAGGACCTGCATTTATTTTCCAGGCCCCCAATTTGGAAAGGCCAGCCATGTCTTGGGGATGGCAGCACTGTGTCTGGTACTTTTTTGCTAATATTCGTGTTGTGTTTTCCCCCTTCACAGGAGCAAGCCTCCCCTTGCAGAGTCGAGGGTGTGCTAACGTTGGGATCCTACGTGGCTTATTCAACATCTATCTCTGCGGCAACATTCCTAGCTGCTAAAATGCTGGCCAAGAGTCCACAGAGCGAATCTTTGCCTTCCTTGTTCTCCTCACAACAACCTTCTCGCTGTTCATGTTTTCCTCTCCAGCCACTGCTCAGTTTTCCATGTCTAATCCATCTATCAGCACTTGGAGAATAATAATAAATGTTTACAACATGAATGGGTCTTGATTTCAATTTCTTGAAATTTGAAGGAAGATTTAATAATGCGACATGAAGCACTGCAGTCAGTTGTGTCTCATTTTTTAAAATTCCAACATGCAACCACAGAGGCTTCAATCTAGGTGAGAAGACCGGTCTCTGTGTTTGTGGGGGGAGGGCAGGGAAGAGGGGCTTTCTATAAAGCATTAGCCTCCATCCCTTCCTCACGTCTTAATTTGCCGCAAAGAGACAAAAGTAGCACCTCAAGTTTCGACAGCTGGATTTCTGTTCAGTTTGCCCACTTCCCAAATTGGTACTCAGCTGGGTTCCCTGCATGGAAGAGGCGCAGAGGCCTTTCTGCAGCCACAGCGTGTCTCTAATCAGCTACACTTTGGAACTCCCTGCCTATTGATATCTCGCAGGCGCCTTCACTGTGCTCTTTTCAGCTGAAAACATTTTTGCTTAGACAATATAATAATAATAATTGATTATTTATATCCCGCCCATCTGGCTGAGTTTCCCCAGCCACTCAGGGCGGCTTCCAATCAAGTGTTAAAAACAATACAGCATAAAATATTAAAAACTTCCTTAAACAGGGCTGCCTTCAGATGTATTTTAAAGAGAAGATAGCTGCTTATTTCCTTCACATCTGAAGGGAGGGCATTCCACAGGGCGGGCGCCACTACCGAGAAGGCCCTCTGCCTGGTTCCCTGTAACCTCACTTCTCGCAGGGAGAGAACTGCCAGAAGGCCCTCGGAGCTGGACCTCAGTGTCTGGGCTGAACGATTGGGGTGGAGACGCTCCTTCAGGTATACTGGACCAAGGCCGTTTAGGGCTTTCAAGGTCAGCACCAACACTTTGAATTGTGCTCGGAAACATACTCAGAAACGTAGACAAAACGATGTATTTTTAGTTTATTGCTGACTTTATTTTTTTTTAACGTTGTAGTTACTTATTTAATTGCTATATTCTTTTGTAAACCATTAGATGTGTTTCATTAACCATCAAGAGGCATACAAATTTTATGGAATTAATAAATATACTTAATTGAAAAGAGTTGTGGCTGCCGAGTAAATGAGCGAAAAGGTAGGCTCTGTTTCAGGACTAGCTACAACCTGGCTTGTGGGCCACATCAAGGCACCCACCAGAGCAAAATATTGATGACCCCACCGAGTGGAGGGGTATTAAATAAATGAATAAGCTAGAGACCGCACCTGGTCTTCTGCACTAGAATGGGGTTCAAAAGTGCCACCACCCCAGTCATCAGATTGGTTATTTGTTGAGTGAGAAGGCAGCTGAGCTGCATGCAAGAGAGTGGAGCGAGTGTATCTACCACTGGAAAGGCACCTCTCAGGCACAAAAATGTTGGCACACACACCCCCTGGCTGTAAATGCTCAAAGACATGCTTAGTTCTTTATCATTTATTGACATCTTTCTTAGCTAAGACAGACGCTGAAGATGGGTTCTATCTAGGGCAGTGGTTCCCAAACGCTTCAGGGCCACTGCCTCCTTAACCCCATAGAAACATCCGCAGGGCCGGATTTAGGTTTGATGAGGCCCTAAGCTACTGAAGGTAATGGGGCCCTTTATATATCCAGCTGTCCTTTGTCAACAACAAATTGTCACTTTTTTTTGTGTTGAATATATGCTACATGGTAATTTATGGACCTAATAGGCATCTAAAGCCATTTGCACATAACAAAATATGTTTTTTTATCTTATATTTTGGAAATGTACATCCAGTTTTCTATCCAGGGGGCTCAAATGCATTTTCTTAAATGATGGTTGATGGCTTTTGTCACTGCATATGCCACACAGGAGCTAAACAGCGAAAGAACCTTATTTTGTAGTTGCTGGGGAGAAGGCTTTGGTTTAGGAACGGACTTCCGGAATGGATTAAGTTTGAGAACCAAGGTACCACTGTAGTGACTTTGAAAATAAGAAGCCAAGAGCGGGGAAGGTTGGGAAGTTGCTTTTCTTTATTAACAGGTCATGGGTTGGGCTCCAGCCTTCAAGGGAAGCAGAAGGAAGCCCAAGAAGCTGGGGGAAGTGAGATAATTCAATGGGAGGCAGAAAGCTTGGAAGAGCATGGAATACTGGGAGACAGCTCAGGAGGTCTACAGGTTGAGGTTTCCGCAGATAGAAATGCCCAGAATGCCTAGGATGCCAGCCTTGGCACAGCCGCCGGCATGGAATCCACCTAGGTGGGAGGAGACAAGAGAAACAAATTACACACAAACATAAAAAATAAATTTGAGACCTGAAAACTGCGATCCTATACCCACTTACTGGGTGGAGAGCAAGTCCCTGTGAACTCAGTGGGCCTTCGTAGACTTGGATATGATTGCACTATTAGGCAGTTAGTGAGATAGTCCTCTTGTGGGATATAATCCACTGAGAGCAGTCAAGTACAACATTCCTTGTAATGCTAGAGAAGACATGCAGGGGCATGTTTGGTGCAGCCAGTCAAAACTTCCTGTTCCTCCTGGCTGGAGCATTCTTCCTTTGCATGTGATAGAAGGTGGGCGTGACCTTACCTGTCCAGGTAACAAAAGGACGAGTCACACAGCACTCTCTCTCTTTTTCACTTCCTTCTTCGTTGGACCAGCTTTTAGCTAGGAATGCTCAGCTTCTCAGCTAGCAGAAGCACTGGGGTTATTCCCCCATATGGGGTAGATCCACATGTACATATTTGTAACTAAGTCTGCCTTCAGGGATCCAACTGTGAACTGATGTAAGTAAACTTCTTTTATTGACTTTGAATAAGATTTTATTCTCTTTATTCTTTTAAGAGGGATTCAAGTGAACTTACCAGGAACGTACAATTCAATCTGAGACAGACTGAATTGTATAAGAGTTAGAGGCTTACACAAGCCTGCAACCAGCTATCTGCTGTGCATGAGTAGGGGAATGTAAACTCTGCTAAGTAAAGAAACTTGCTAACACAAGTTAAAGGTAAAGGGACCCCTGACCATTAAGTCCAGTTGTGGATGACTCTGGGGTTGCGGTGCTCATCTTGCTTTATTGGCCAAAGGATAGCCGACGTTTGTTCGCAGACAGTTTTTCTGGGTCATGTGGACAGCATGACTAAGCCGCTTCTGGCAAAACCAGAGCAGCGCACAGAAACGCCGTTTACCTTCCTGCTGGAGCGGTACCTATTTATCTACTTGCACTCTGACGTGCTTTCGAACTGCTAGGTTGGCAGGAGCTGGGACCGAGCAATGGGAGCTCACTCTGTCATGGGGATTCGAACCGCCAACCTTCTGATCAGCAAGCCCTAGGCTCTGTGGTTTAGACCACAGTGCCACCCGCTTCCCTAAAGCAAGTTAGGAAGGAGATTAATAAACAATATATCCTCTCCTGCCACCCCAAACATTGCCACACCTCTTCAGTAACCAATCCAGAAAACCTGCCACTCCAGTTTGCGGACCTCTTTTAGTCTAGTTTGATCTGCATTTCCATTGCACTTCCAACATTTAACGACTCTGGAAGTCCCATTTCCAAACTGAAGCAGGTGTTTGGCTGGACTGTGAATACTCACTCTCAACTTTTTCAACTTTGTAAACGGGCACGTTCTTGCAGAGCTTCTCGATGGAGCTGCCGAAAAGAAGCCACTCCTTGATTTCTCCAAAGAAAGAGTCACTGGGTTCATATTTCACCCACACGTTTCTGGGGGACATCATCTTGTTCATCATCTAAAAAGGGAACGTGTTTATGAAGTAACTCATTTCTAGAGGACAGATGTGTTCATTTCCTGCTGCTGCACCAAGCATTGTTAAAGACTCCCACATTTATTGTGCCATAAGGCAGCTTTATGTAACCTGATGCCCTCCACAGGCAAAAGGATTCAAATGACAAAGAAGGTGATTCTGACTAAATATTAGGAACAACTTTCCAATAGTAAAAGCTATTCAGTAGTGGAATGGATTCGCTCAGAAAGTGGTAGACATTCTTCACTGGATATTTTTAAACAGAGGTTGTCAGGGATCCTTTAGCTGTGATTCCTGCTATAATGATCTCTGGCAAGCAAGCAGCCTGATAAGCAGCAACGACTCTCCGTCAGTTTTATATAAGTTTATTTAAAAGAAAAACACATCCAGAGCATGGTGTTCTGCCTGCTCTCATTAACCTTAGTTGCTCAGTCTGACTCATTGTCCCTCCCCCAACAGGAAGGATGCCAAAATCCCGCCTTTCTTCTCCTTCCCTTCCATTACTCTCTGAGCCTCTCCAACCTCCTTGTCCGGGGACTGCATGGCAGGCCTATCTCTACCCCAGAAGAGACAGCCTCCGACTCTGGCTTATCTGCTGGTTGCCTGGCAACGCTTTGACCGACTTCCAACTCTTCCTCTCCTTGGGAGCTAACAGCTTGTTCCCTGGGAAGGAGGGGCCCCGGTCTGTCCTCTCTAAACTCAGACAGCTCCAATCTGCAGAGTCAGTCCCTTGCTCGCTCAGCTCAATTCTGAGGCTGGCTCTTCGGCTGCGCTCTGGGGGGGTGGGCCACGTTCCTGACACCTGCATTGCAGGGAATTCAATTTGGGAGTTCCTTCCAACTCTACAATTCTATGATTCAAAGTGCATAAACTGAATACAATATACAACTTGAAGACTGGGAAAAGATGTGGAAGGTGAATTTAAAATTTACAGTTTGTATTTTATTGAAAGAGAATTATATGAAAATGATGTATAGATGGTATATTACGCCAGAGAAAGTGGAAAGTATAAAAGTACAGAGAAAGTATAAAAAGGGATCTAAAACCTGTTGGAAATGTAAAGAAAAAGATGGTACATTTTATCATATGTGGTGGGAATGCAAAAGGGTTAGAAATTATTGGGAAATGATATATAATGAATTGAAAAAAAAAAGTTTAAAAAGACTTTTGTTAAGAAACCAGAAGCATTTCTCCTAGGAATTTTAGATCAAGATTTTAAAAAAAAGAAAATTGGAAATTATTTATGTATGCAACAACAGCGGCAAGAATTATATTAGCACAAGCATGGAAGCATGGAAGACAGAAGAAATACCAACAAAACAACAATGGCAAGGGAAACTTATGGAATATACAGAATTGGCAAAATTAACAGATAAATTACATGAAAAGGATAACTAAGACTTTAAAAGAGAATGGGAACCATTTACAACATATATGAAGAGGCAACATAAAGAATTGGACTCACTGGCAGGATTTGAATAAACAAACACAGTTGTATATATAAAAAAGTAAGACTATATGTATTGGGAAAATTTTGGGAAGTAACACACAGTAATATGGAAATAAAACAAAATGGGAGTATGAGGGAAGTCCAGGGTAGGAGGGGGGGAAATATGGAAAATTGTTAGAGAAATATTGTTAGAGGATGTATACATGGAAAAGAACAATATAACATATTTTTAAAAAACCAAAGTGCATAAACTGAATAGGCATGTACAATGTATGATATACCGTATTTTTTGTCCTATAGGGCGCACCGGCCCATAGGACACACCTCATTTTTTGGGGGGGGAATGAATAAAAAAAAATTATTTCCGCCCCCAGCCGCGGCTGCCGCCCCAAGCCTTGCGCACACCTGCCCGAAGCACGGGGCACCCTCCGGAGGGCTCCTCGTGCTTCAGGCGACAGGCTGCTGCCCAAAGCCTCACGTGCTCGACGGGACCTCCCGCCGGGCGCGCAAGGCTTGCGGACACTCGCTGGGGCTACAGGCTGCTGCCCGCAAGCCTTGTGAGCCCGCGGGAACTCCCGCCGGGCTTGCAAGGCTTGCGGATAGCTTCCTGAAGCCTGGAGAGCGAAAGGGGTCGGTGCGCACCGATGCCTCTCGCTCTCCAGGCTTCAGCGAAAGCCTGCATTCGCCCCATAGGACGCACACGCATTTCCTCTTCATTTTTGGAAGGGAAAAAGTGCGTCCTATGGGGCGAAAAATACGGTATACACTGAGATGTCTGTAATGAACTCTGCAGTTACCTGCTTCTCATAAGCCAGCCGCCCAACTTCTTCCAGCTCTGGAATGTAGCCTTTTTCCATCTTCATGACAAAGCAGGCCCGTCGAGAAAAGAGCCGAGTGGCGATGTATCCCTGTCATTCACAAAAGGAGAATAATAGTTGAGATTAATGTACTGGGCCTTCCGGGCTCCTTTTCGCTCCCCCCCCCCCAAGGTAGGAATCGACATTGGCTTTCAGTCTGAACTAGAGGCCCACGGTAAAGAAGAAAGACTCTTTCTGAGGCCACTGGCCAATGTTATTAAAGGTGTCCGAATACATTTGGATGTCCTGCAACTGATGATTCAACCTCATTTTGTAGCATTTTTACTTTTAGTGGCAAGAAAGACTTGCCAAAATGCATTAATAATTTCAGAGGTAATGACAGGTGACTATTGACACATTTGTCTGAAGCCACATTTTGTATGAACACAATTTTTAAAAAAGAAAATAAATGACCATCTTCTCCGTTACAAACTGTGTGTGAACAAATTCAGAAAAATGCCTGGATTGGTGAGCAAAGGGGTCTAACTCTGTCACTTGTAAAAGTTGATTTTGAGTCACTAACCTAACTCCTCCTATTGTGTCAAAATTGGATAGACTCAACGAGTTCTTCATTCTTGCCAGAAAACCAATCTGTATGTTGAATGTCAAGCTGACTTATTTTACGGAGTGAAGAAAGCCATTCATTCAAAAGCACGGATGAATTTGACTGTTCTGGAAACAAATTCCTCAGAATGTGACTGACGGGTGCTCGGCATTGCCATCACCCTTTACAATGTCTGTGATCACCCCAAAATAAGTTTATTTTAAATAGATGATACTGGGTGGATGGATCGATGGAATGCAGCTGAATAAAAAAAGTTTCTGCCTAAAATGTTGGTTATTCCTGGTGTGATTTCTTTCTTTCCTGTGTTGTTAAGCCCACCTTTCTTCCATAAATGAACCCAAGGCAGAATTCCTGTGCTTCCAAGGCAGTCTCCCAACCAGGCGCTGACCAGTCCCAGACCTGCTTAGCTGCAACAAGTTAGATGGTGGCTCCACCTGCCTTCAGATCCACCCTCTGTCACCTGAGTCTGTTTTGCAGAGGACCCCAGAAGATTGTTGTGAGACAGAAACAGGTAGACTTACATGCTTGTAGTCAAAAATGGTATCTGAAGAGCAGAGTCCTCCATAGACGTGGATGTTGGCCACTTGATTCTCATTATCTATGGACACGGTTTGCTGGACATAATCACCATTGTAGCTTGGGATTCTGTAGACCTGAGAGTAAATATAGCCCCCCAAATTGTTGTTGTTATTATTTTTTACATATTCCTTGTTGTGAAGTATGACATAAGTAAAGGTGCTTTAAGTATATATATTTTCAAAAGTGTAATTCACTTAAACTTTCTTTTAAAAAATCAAAGTGACTAATGAGATAATCATTTAAAAGAACCCCATTATTGGGTAGTATGCCAAAGTACACAGCAGCAGGAAAAAAACCCCCATCAAATGCATGAAAAACTGGAGCAAAAATGAAAAACACAAATAATCAGCAAAGTGGGGGGCAATGATCTCTTTTGCAGCATCAGGAAGGAACCAACAGATCCTTGAAAGAGTCAGGTTTTAATCTGGCTTTTAACAGCACCCAGTATTGGGGGTCAGATGGCCGCAATGTTGGCACTACTATTACTGTGCAGGCGGGCACTTGCCCATGTGACAGGAGCTCTGATGCTGAACCTCAAGGGAGCTGATTCCCAGTTTAAAGGTAAAGGGACCCCTGACCATTAGGTCCAGTCACGAACGACTCTGGGGTTGCGGCACTCATCTCACTTTACTGGTCGAGGGAGCTGGTATTTGTCTGCAGACAGGTTTTCTGGGTCATGTGGCCAGCATGACTAAGCCGCTTCTGGCAAAATCAGAGCAGTGCACGGAAACACCATTTACCTTCCCGCCGAAGCGGTACCTATTTATCTACTTGCACTTTGACGTGATTTCGAACTGCTAGGTTGGCAGGAGCAGGGACCGAGCAACGGGAGCTCACCCCGTCGCAGGGAACCGCCGTCACTCCAATCAGCAAAACGTCCAGTTTATACCAGTTCAGGGGTATAAATAAACAGCATATTCAAGTGGGCTCTGAAGCTAGCAGATCATCAATGCAAAATGAACAATACCAGAGTAATATGTTCTAACTGCCATTCTCTGCTAAAAAACTGAAAGCCCCCAAACTGTGAGCCTATGTTTTCAGAGGGGCAGGATACAACCCTGTCCAAAACAAGGTGCAATTCTTAGATCTGCAAATCCACCAGTACTTCTATCTTATCTGTTTACATTTTGCTTCATTTCTGCCAGTCCCACTTTTCACAGTATTTTAGGAGTTCTGCTCACTTCCGCATGCTGGTGTTGTGTAGGGCATACATGCAGTGGGATAAATAAAACAGCAGCCCCAGTATAGTAAATACCACCACAATGGTTACGTCATTTGAAGTGTTGCCATGGTGAAAAAGAGATGATTCTGTTTACCTGGAAAGTGGCAAAAGCTGGGCTCCAGAAGACTCCCAGAACAGCGATTAATACAGCCTGGGGAAAGAAAAGTGGGAGGGGGAAGATATTTTCCATCAAGATAAAATAGGACAGCAAACTCACAGTTGGAAGTGGCTCCATTTAAAGCAGTAGTTCCCAAAGTTTTAGGGGTCACTGCCCCCTTGGTCCCATAACCTCATTCCCAAGGCCCCTTACCCTACCCTGAGGAAGATAATAACACAATATAATTCAAAACAGACAGAATTAATGGCACATTAAGTCAATTAAAATTATTTAGTGAATTCAACAAAATGGATGGACTAGATCCAGTGATAACCAATTTTTCAAAGTCTGAGGGTCACTAACATCTCCAGGACTCCTCTGCCAGCCCCTTGCCTCTTTGCAGCCCCCTAGGTAACCCCCCCCCCGGGCACTACCACCCACTTTGGAAAACACTGGTTTGATTTGGGGCTAATGGCAGTGAAGTCAATGTGGGTGGGTAGCTTTGAACCTTCTGCTACCTTCTAGAAGCTCCCAGCACCACAAGTGAATGCACAGCGATTCCATACACGGGCAGCTTCCCTGTTGCCTTCAGGGATTGTCAATGCCCTGGGAGAGCAATATTACCAGTGCCCCATGCTGGTATCAGAAGAGGAATGGGATTTCCCTTCCCCAAGGAATGCAGAGCAGAACCAGAAGCTCTATTCTTCCCAACTCCCACAAAGAGGCTGCATTTTGTTCCCACCAATCCACTGAATGAAGAGAAGAAGAAGAGGAAGAGTTTGGATTTGATATCCCACTTTATCACTACCCGAAGGAGTCTCAAAGAGGCTAACATTCTCCTTTCCCTTCCTCCCCCACAGCAAACACTCTGTGAGGTGAGTGGGGCTGAGAGACTTCAGAGAAGTGTGACTGGCCCAAGGTCACCCAGCAGCTGCATGTGGAGGAGCGGAGACGCGAACCCGGTTCACCAGATTACGAGTCCACCGCTCTTAACCACTATACCCCACTGGCTCTCCTGCAGGACCTTCAGAGAATCTACCCAAGACATACCTCACTTCTTGGTTTCTTTATTTAAAATATTTGGGAACCGCCCCTCATTACAATAATACCCAGGCAATATACAATCAAGCAATTCAACGCAAAACAGGAATGCAACATTCAATCAAAGCAGTCTAGTAAAGGCAACACATCATGATTTCAGTAGCTAGGAATCATTCAGCTGGCATCAGAGGCTGGAGTAAGCCTGAGTGATTATCCATGTTCTCAACAGCCATTGGCAGCTGTTGCCCTCAGTGGGTGGAATTCCATTCCCCAGTCAGGGGGCCACCACGCAGAATGCCCTGCTCCAATTTGCCATACTATGAACCTCCACAGGCCTTGGAATAACACACCAAATTGAAGGTTGCCTGTGGAAGAGCTCCCCACCCCCCACCCCAATCTCGGGATCCTCTTTTATCCTTCTCTGGAGCTCAGATCTCCTGTACCCTGACATGCCATATTTTCAGTTTAAACATCCATGACGTTCAAAGTTTTGATTGTTTTGTGGGGTTGAGGGGGGTCAGTGCCCCGAGTCCCTTCCAGACATGGGGTCCTGTACATAGTGAGGGTTAGGGTCCAATAGGGGATTCTGTTATTGAGCTAGACAGGCAAGTTTTTGAGGAAGACGTGACCTCAGCTGGCCACTTAAGTGTCCTCATCAGCATCCCAAAAGAATGAGCCAGGTCGCAAGAACTACAACAAGTGATGGTGGGCCTCTAGGCTGAAGATTCCTTCACCTGCTCACCTAGCTGCTAGGTAGGAGAACTGTAGCCAGAGAGTATGTGAGAGAAATGAGCTGGAAGCAGCCTGGAGGATGGAGAAACAGAGACCTGCTTGTTCTGGGCTGGATCCAACTCACGGAGGAGCAAGATCTGTTGGAGTGCTGATGTTGTGAGTCCCTCCTTCCTATGCTCAAGCTACCGTATTTTTTGCACCATAACACTCACTTTTTTCCTCCTAGAAAGTAAGGGGAAATGTCTGTGCGTGTTATGGAGCGAATGCCTGCGGGTGGCGGGGGGGGGGGGATCTGCTGCAGTCGTGAGCAGAGGATCCATGGTTCCCCTTCCTTCCCTTCTCCGTGGTTACAAAGCATGGATCCACATGGATCCTCAGGATTTTTGCATTGGGCTACTCCAAACTCACTGTCAGATCACATGTCTGTGGCCACAGCATGAACCACAAAAATCATATATCCACTATTTCGTTTAGAATTTTTTTTCTCTTGTTTTCCTCCTCTAAAAACTACGTGCGTGTTATGGTCTGGTGCGTGTTATAGAGCGAAAAATACGGTATATAGATGTGTAAATAAAACCAAATATGCTAAAGACATCACAGTCTCTGCTGACCTTCATTCCAAGGAATCCGAACCCTGGTGTGGTGTGTAACAATATAATCCTACTCTGCTGTCAGAAAATCGTTCTGCAGTTACAGAAATGAGTTCATTCAAAACCAAAGCAAGTTCATTCAAAATTCACAAAATGTAAAGTTTTGGGTGAGATAAAGGTCCCTGTCTCCTTCCAAGAGATGCTAGCTTGCGGTGAATCCCCACCTGCTATGAATTACCACCCTTACAAAGACAATTCACAACCTCCCCTAAATATATTAATTTTTGCTAAAAGGATTCTGCCAGCTATACTCACGAGTCCGCTCATTTTTCTCTCAGATAAGGGGAAGAAGCTGAGAAGCAAATGGAATAAGATTCCCGAGACTTCGAACTTTTATATCTTGCCTGTAGGTGTGGGGAGCATTACACAGAAATAGGCCCCGTACACTTTGGGACTCCATATCTATCGGACCCGCCATGGTAAACGGCTTTATCTGCATTTTGGGCTGAGCCGATAACCACGCCCGATAGCCCAGAGTACATTAGTCAGCTGCGAAAAAATTCCAATTTGGTCATTTTGCAAATATCAGTTAACCCTTTCCAGAATGTCTGCACCTGCCTGCCTCTAGTCTGCCCATCTGCTATACGATATCAGGTTCTTAAATAGAGGGGGGGGGGGTGTCTGAGGTTCTGTGAGGGAGGGGATGCTTCTGAAATTCCCCTCACCTAAATTTTACCAGGATTTTGGAGTTCCACATTACTGAGCTTTGTTTCCGCAGCAGAACCCAATATGCATGGGAAGCCCTCTGTTCTGAATTTTGCTCAGACCAACTAGTTTGTCACGGACTCCATAACTTGCTTGCTGGTTTCCCATTGGAACTTCAGAGTGGCCACTGTGAGAACAGGATGTTGGACCTAATAGCCATTGGCCTGATCCAGGATGGATCTTTTATGTTTTAATTAGTGCTTATCCCTGCACCTCTAGAGTGCATTACATAGGAAGAGAGTCAGACTATTGGGTCTAGCTTTGAATTGTCTACACTGGCCAGCAGCAGCTCTCCAGGATTTCAGACAGCCTTCTCTCTCAGGTCCCTTACCTTTCCCACCCCTACCTGGCCACAGTGATCCATGCGATGGTCACCTCCAGGCTTGACTACTGTAATTCGCTCTACGTGGGGCTGCCCTTGAAGCTGTCCCAGAAACTCCAGCGGGTGCAGAATGCTGCAGCGAGGCTCCTCACGGGGTCTCTGCCATGGGAGCATATTCACCCAGTGCTTTTCCAGCTGCACTGGCTCCCGGTGGAGTACAGGGTCAGATCTCAGGTGCTGCTTTTGACCTATAAAGCCCTTCATGGCCTACGACCCTCGTACCTGCGGGACCGTCTCTTCTGGTATGCCCCACAGAGGACCTTAAGGTCCATATATAGCAACACCCTAGAGGTCCCGGGCCCTAAGGAAGTTAGATTAGCCTCAACCAGAGCCAGGGCCTTCTCAACACTGGCTCCGGTCTGGTGGAACGCTCTGCCTCATGAGACCAGGGCCCTGCAGGATCTGATTTCTTTCCGCAGGGCCTGTAAGACAGGGTTGTTCTGCCTGGCCTTTGGCTTAGAATCAGTTTGATTCCCTCCCCCTTTTTCTTTTTTCTTTTCCTTCTCCTCCTGCAATGAGGCTACATTTTAATATTTTAATGTTGTATTTTAATTTTGTTTTTAAGTTGTAATCATTCAACTTGTTTTTATTATTGCTTGTTAGCCGCCCTGAGCCTGGCGTTGGCTGGGGAGGGCGGAGTATAAATAAAAATTATTATTATTATTATTATTATTATTATTATTATTATTATTACCTGGAGATTTCACTGGGGAAATCTAGGACGTCCTTTAATCTGTCCTGTATCTTCCAATATCCAGCTTCGTTGGAGGTTGATATGATGGGTTCTAGCGTCAAGAGAAAGGGAGAAAAAAATTTCTCTACCCACTTCCTCCTCTTGCTTGCCTTTTTCGTCTTCTAAACTTTACACATGTTGAGATTTCCTCGCAGGGGCGGTGTGTCCTTTTTCGCTGCTTCAGATGAAACAGGAAGCGCTGCCTTGCTGGACCACTGCCGCCATTGCTGCCACTGCTGCCGCCACCTACCTGCTCCTGCCACCACTGCATGCCCTGCACCATTGGCAGAGAAGCAGTGCTGCCATTGGCACCAATTTCAGGCAAGATCATACCAATTTTGGGTGAGGTTTTGCCCAAAATCGCACAAGATCTTGCTCGCTCTGCAAGATCTCATTCAAATCGAATCAAGTACCTTTTTCAGCATCACGATATTATTTTTTAAAAATATTTTTATTAAACAATTTCAACATAACAAATTATCAAACCATATACAGTGGTCCCTCTGGTTACGAATGGGATCCGTTCCGGAGGTCCGTTTGCAACATGAACAGAACGCAACCCGCAGTGGCGCGTCTGTGCACGTGCAGGTTACGATTCACCGCTTCTGCACATGCGCGTGACATCCTTTTGCGCGTCTGCGCATGCACGAGCAGAGAAACCAGAAGTAACCCTTTTCAGTACTTCCGGGTCGCCATGGGATGCAACCTGAAAAAACGTATCATGAAGCACATGTAACATGAGGTATGACTGTAATCCCATACATTATTCCCCCCTCCCCTCTTCCATCCCCCCCCCACCAGGGACTTCCCTCAGCTACTTTCTCTGATTTCTCTGCACGTATTATTCTCTGCATGTTATAAAATTATACATATCCTTATGTTATCTATCTACCTTGTTATGAATTTGTGTGGTGTTGTTGTTTAGTCATGTCCGACTCTTCGTGACCCCCTGGACCAGAGCACGCCAGGCCCTCCTGTCTTCCACTGCCTCCTGCAGTTTGGTCAAACTCGTGCTGGTAGCTTCGAGAACACTATCCAACCATCTCGTCCTCTGTCGTCCCCTTCTCCTTGTGCCCTCCATCTTTCCCAACATCAGGGTCTTTTCCAGGGAGTCTTCTCTTCTCATGAGGTGGCCAAAGTCTTGGAGCCTCAGATAAAGATCAAGCGGGCTTTCTCCCAGGCAGACACTTGTCTGACAATACGAGGAACATAATTAATATCTTAGAAAAACTACAAATGAATATTAATACTAAAGCAGTTCTGATATTTGTGGACGTGGAGAAAGCCTTCGATAACATTTCTTGGAGTTTTATGAAGAAAAATTAGTCGTTTAGTCGTTGTCCAACTCTTTGTGACCCCCTGGACCAGAGCACGCCAGGCCCTCCTGTCTTCCACTGCCTCCTGCAGTTTGGTCAAACTCATGCTGGTAGCTTCGAGAACACTGTCCCACCATCTCGTCCTCTGTCGTCCCCTTCTCCTTGTGCCCTCCATCTTTCCCAACATCAGGGTCTTTTCCAGGGAGTCTTCTCTTCTCATGAGGTGGCCAAAGTCTTGGAGCCTCAGCTTCACGATCAGCTTCACGATCAATTTGTGTATGTTTATTCAAAACCTGCCAAGGAGTCTAGTTCATTTTGTTGTGTTTTTAGATAATTTGTAAAAAGTTCCCATTCTTCCTTAAACTCACAGTTGTCCTTGTCCCTAAGTTTGTATGTCAATTTAGCCAGTTCTGCATAGCTCATACATTTTTCATGCCACTGTTCTTTTGTTGGGATTTCCTCATTCTTCCATTCTTGTGCTATCAATACTCTTGCCATATTGGCATCACAGTATTAAACATTTCAAGTTACTGGGATAATTTAAAAGGGCAAGGGTGAAGCTGTCGAGGGTAGTAAGGTCACGCTGTGATCGTGTGCACTTAGGTATTCTGCTTCGCCCTGTCTATACCCCAAAAGGATGGTTTGTTGGGAACCCTTTCGGGTAAAATTGTGGCTAAAAAGGAAGCTACTAAGGCTATGATATCTGCTGGGAGAAACCTCATTTGATTTCTTCTCGGATTTGTAGGTCAGAGGTCCAACATTGTGATGGCCTGGGGCTCGGACTCAGAACCAGAGGAGACTCAGTCCACACTGGATCCTTTGCCTCAGGTGGCATCTGAACCGAGTCTGGGGCCTGATCCTGAAGAGCCCCAGTCTGCACAGGTTCCCCTGCAACAAGCACCAGTTGGGCCGAGTCAGGGGCCTGAGCCTGCCCTGGCTCCAGATGCGGGGATGACCTCGTTGCCTTCAGCTGGGCAATCACTTACAGCTGCTCCACTACCGGTTTGGTCAGGGGATGCTGAGGCAGCCCCTGGGTCTAGTAACCCACTGACGTCTCCCGAGCTGCAGAGACTGAGGTCGGAGAGAAGGAGAGACCCGAGTACTCGCAGGAGGAGTGCTTGCCTTCGGGTGACACAGGGAGGTGAGTCACTGGGGGATCAGGACCGGCCGTTACCCCGACAAAGATAAAAGGCTGTCGGACCCCGCCCCAGGTTGCGGGAGCAACATTGCTGTTTGCTAGAACCTGTCCAAGATCTTGTGCCTGACCTTGCCTGGTTTCCTGCCTTCTGTCCTGCCTTGGCCCTGTTGGGCTGACTCCTCATGGAACCCTTGGATTCGGGACTGGGACTGGACCTGGACCGCGTTGCTCAGGTTAACCCCTGGGCCCAGCACAAACATTTTGCTCAGCATCAGTTGGCGAGGTATGCTGTGTAAAGGGCAATCCTTGAGAATGTGGTCCATTGAATCAGGTACTAGTGGCACCTCAGGTTACATCCGCTTCAGGTTACATCCGCTTCAGGTTACAGACTCTGCTAACCCCGAAATAGTGCTTCAGGTTAAGAACTTTGCTTCAGGATGAGAACAGAAATTGTGCTCGGGTCGCACGGCGGCAGCAAGAGGCCCCATTAGCTAAAGTGGTGCTTCAGGTTAAGAACAGTTTCAGGTTAAGAATGGACCTCCAGAACGAATTAAGTACTTAACCCGAGGTACCACTGCCTTTGGTCACTGCAGAAGGAAAGGCATGTAATCTTGAGAGCATAAAGGAAGATCTCATTCAATTTCAAGCAAGGTCATGCCCCAAATGGTTGTGATCTTGCCCAAAATTGGTACCAATGGTGGTGATTCTTCTCCAGCACTGTCAGAGGCAGCTAGTCAGGTGGGGCACCCATGGGTGCACCTCCTGGGGCCAGAGGTAGTGGACTTTGCCTAATGGCTCTGCCAGCTCTGTCCCTTGTTGGTTTTTTTCTTCCGCAGCCAGGTAGCCCTCACAACCTCCCTTCAGCACGCCTGCTCCCAGTTTGGTGCTATGCTGCTCAGGCTGGTGGGAGCCCAGCTCTGATGGTTGGGAACTGATGATAGGATTTGCAATCCAAGACATTTGGAAGGTACCAAGTTTAGGGAGAGTTGGGATGAATAAATGTCACTTTTGCAAACATTCGTGCCAGATGTGAAGAACTGTGCAGGTTTTAAGCAAAGATCCGCAGTGTAAGAACTTAACTTTATATCCATGGAAAGATGGTCTGTATCTTTATTTTACAGAAAGTGGCAAGCGCTCCACCAAATTTATTCTTTCAGCGATTCCATACCGCTATCAGCATGTTCTTTTGAAAGGGGCCATATTTTCCTTAAAAGAGACGCTGGTGGCGCTGTGGTCTAAACCACTGAGCCTAGGGCTTGCCGATCAGAAGGTCGGCAGTTCGAATCCCCGCGACGGGGTGAGTTCCCATTGCTCGGTCCCTGCTCCTGCCAACCTAGCAGTTTGAAAGCATGTCAAAGTGCAAGTAGGTACCGCTCTGGCGGGAAGGTAAACGGCATTTCCGTGCGCTGCTCTGGTTTGCCAGAAGCGGCTTAGTCATGCTGGCCACATGACCCGGAAGCTGTACGCTGGCTCCCTCGGCCAGTAAAGCGAGATGAGCGCCACAACCCCAGAGTCGTCTGAGACTGGACCTAACGGTCAGGGCTCCCTTTACCTTACCTTTAATACCTGCTTACAGGTGTTAACAGAAGAGGCTGTTGGCCTTTGCAAACAGTTTTTGTGTATGCATGGATCAGTTAATTATATCAATTTAAAGATGTGAGCAGGGAAGACAAAGAACTTTCACCATCAGAGCAACAGATCTCAGAATGTTTTCTCTTGTTAAATTCACGTTTCCTTGAAAATTAGATCGACTCTAGGGGTGGCAGCCAACTAGGTTTACTCAGAGTAGACCTGCTGAAATTAACAGTCCTAATTTAGTCATGCTCACAAATTTCCGTTGAGTAAAACATAGCTGAATGCCACCCTAAAAGCAAAAGTCACAAGAATGGAACTTAATGTAAAAAATCCAGATTTCTGCCCATCCTGATCAATGCAGATGTTGGAATGTTACTTGACATTTCACACAACAGGCTTACTAGGCGAGCCTTGTTTGTTTTGTGGGATTAAACTCGGTCTTAATTCAGCAGTTTTAAAATGACGCCTCCCACCCATTCCTTCTGTGCAATCAAATGTTATCAAAAAGTGTATTGATTATATCTTTTATCGGCCTCATGTGGCTTATCTGTAAGGCGTCACCCAGTTTCCTTGTCCTTCGCATACATGCCCCAGGTCCGAGGAGGACCAGCCCCATTGTGATAAGGGGGCCCTACCCCTCCGGACTCTCCACACCTAATATTTGAAAACCAGAGTATATAAAGTGGAAGGGTTCCCCTTTAGCTGATCCCGCACCACTTCCAGCGACAAAATGAAGCTGATTGTGAGTATACACAACTTTTCATTTTCTACTGAAAGCCCATGCGACGGAAAACCCAATTTATCCCTAAAACCTCTTATTTTTGTGGGAAGCAATTTCTAGATTTCGTTTATGTATGTATTTATTTCATGACATTTATAGACTGCCTTTTCTCCAAAGGAGTTTGAGGTGGTCTAAATGATTCTCCACCCCCCATTTCATCCTCACAAGAACCCTGTGAGGTAGGTTAGGCCAGGGTCACCCAGTGAACTACGTACCTCACAGGGCTGTTTTGGGGATTAAAAGATATGGGGAGAACCTTACCCTCCTTGGAGGAAAAGCAATGCAACAACTAACATAAAATAAATCTGCTACATCATATGTAGACCTGGTGGGCTTCAGCTCCTTGAGGAATATGCAAGAAACACACTCATGGTGAAACAGCCCCCCTGCCCATGAATGCTCTTGAGGCACTGTGCATAAGAGCTCTTAACTCTGTGATGGATTGCGGTCCTAATCTTATAACGTGAAGTAACACCCCTGCACTAACAAACACAACTGTCCTTTTAGCTACTGGAAAATTGAACGTACATAGGATGCTGCAGCCGGAATCCTAATGTCAAAGTTGGACATTGGAAAGCAAGGCACTTGGGAAATTTCTCTGCCCCCATTCAGAATAATTTGATAGCCAATGCATGCTTGAATCCATCTCTAGTTGCCGGAAGTCCAAAATAGGAGACAAAGAGTAAAGGCACTTTATGCAGCAAAGGAATGAGCGAGAAACGGCTGGATTCACAGCCTGAGTTGTTGTTTTTTGTAGATTAGTTTATAGTATTCTAAATACTGTACTGAGATTATGTTTCAGTTTTTTAAAAAACCCAAGTTGATTATAAATAGAAGGTGACTGTCATGTAACGCTACTCTTCTTCTGAAATTGGTTCCAGGCTCTGAGTGTTGCGCTCCTGGGCGTTCTCCTAGCCCCCACCTTAGCCGATAATGTAAGTACTAAGACAGATTAAACACGTTGCTCTCATTACATTCTTTCAGTTTCTGTCTTGTTGCTGCTCTTAGAAGCTTGAAATTGGATGTGCTCTGAGGCTGCCTTTATATCTTGGTGTAGAATTCTGCATGATGAGACCCTCTTGCATTGTGAATGTGGGCACCGCAGCTATGGGGACATTCTTGAGCCTTGCGTAGGCTGGCCAATTTGCCAGATTTTGAGGGATAGGAGCGGGTGCTCTTCCAAAGATTCCTGCATCGCAAAGGGTTGGACTAGATGACCCCTTGGTCCTTTCCAACTCTACAATTCTAGAATTCTATCATCTCCAAACGCAGCTTGGAAAAAAACAATGCTTCAGACTGAACTGTGCTTGAGAGCTGGCTTCAGTCATGCTTACTGAGGTGGATGTCCACTTTTTGTTCTATTCTGCATTTACAAGGAAATGTTTATTGCCAAATCTGGAACACTGAAAATCTGACTGTCTTGCTGTTCTTCATTTTCCCCACTCAAGAATATCAGCGAAAAGAACCAGGGAAATGTGGGGGGCCATTCCCATCAGTCTGTGAGCATTGACAACCAAAAGCAGGTGGTCAACGTGGACAACAACAATGGCTGGCACTCCTGGAACAACATCTGGGATTACGGCACTGTAAGGAGCACCCACACATTCAAATGCCTTTGTTTTTTTTTACTTGGGATAAGGAAGGAATTCAGTTTAGTTCACATAAAAAAAATATATATATATATGAATTGACCGAATTTGTGATTTCCAAAATGGTATGAGAACAATAGAGTATGCAGTATTGGGGAGGGGGTGAAATGAAGCTCAGTTCCACATTTCATGCAGACCTGCCTCATCAGTACTTCCCAAGGCAATATGTTATCATATATTTAAGTAATGTTAATATGTTAGTATAGATGTTTCTACAACATAGGGAGAAAAGAACAGAACAAAAGACAAGAATCAAAAATAGTGATCTCTTTTTGTAATTCAGAAAGAATTGTTCAGTCTCTGTGCTCTTCAGCCACTTGTCGGCCTAATCCGCTTCACAAAAAATCAGGGACTTCTCGATGGTTACGTCAAATAGTATCCAGCTTTTCAGAGTCTGAAGTTATTCAACATGTCATTTACTTCTCTCAATTATTTAAGTTTAGTTGTTTATTCATCTCAGGATATGACTAAACGTCTTGGTTTAAATGCTGGTCCTGCTCAGGTTGGTGGAGTCAGATTAAATTTTCCTCCGAGTTGAGGGTAGAGAAAATAGGTTGTTAGTTATGATTAATTATAATGAAAAGCGAAGGAGAAAGGAGAATATAAAGCAGAGAGAGGAAACAAATAAATGGAGATAAGAAAAGAGAAAAGAGAGGGGCAAAATAACCAGATAAATCTCTAATTTACAACGGCATGTAAATATCATAAATGTCATGAATAGCATAAGGGGAACATAAGAGGAAAGAGAAAGAGTGGGAAGGGAAAAGAAGCCAGAGATTTATGAAGCTCTGCAGATTTCATAATGCAGTTCTCCATCCAAAAACTGCACAAAATGCCTGCATTTATTTCATAAAATTTATATAGTGGTCAATTGCAGAGAAAGACCCCACTGAAAGTAGTTTGCAAAAATAAATTGAGGGAATATAATTTGTAAATTTGTATATTAGTGAACAGAATATATAAAATTGCACTATATTAGGGAATATTGTATGCAATACTTTTTATTTCTTTAAAGGTTGTGAGTTTGAGGTGGTAATGGGGTGAGCCGAGTTTAAGACTGGAAAACTGAAAGAAAGTAAAATTGACAGAATTGTCCCTTCCTGCGTAATGCTCCTCTGACTGTTCCTGTTTTGCTTGGACAGGGCTACATGGCAACCCGGATCCTCTCCAAGAAATCTTGCATTCTTACCAAAATGAATCGAAATGTCATGCCAGATGTGACCACTCTTCCAGAAGCCATCAAGGAAAAACAGGTAAAGACAAGAGGAGCCTTGTTGGGTGGATTTCAAAGAGGATTAGACAAGTTCTTGGAGGATAAGCTGCTAAATTTGCATTTCCTGAAATAATATGAGTACATCCAAACTTGTCCTTCAAGATTTCTGCTTATTTGAATTTGGTGATTGAATTCTCCAACCAATGGTCACAAAAATACATATGACCCACTCAGTCCCGTCTTTCAATTCTGTGTCGTTGCTCCCCCCCTGTTTAGAAGGATCGTACCAAAGGGCCGGCACCCAAGAAACTCACTTACATGGTTACTCCCAAGAAGATCACTAACCTGGCCCCATATGGGAAAAACATTGAAGCCTTGTGCAGAGGGATCCCTACCTATGCTGCTTATGAATTCGCAGGTGAGTCCTCAACTGAAAGGGGTTTGCAGAGTGAAAAAAGTGTATTCCAGCCTCAGGGACAAGTTGTGTTTGTTTCCCCTTCCACACAACTATACATGGAACTAGAGAATCACAAAGGAACCCCTTTTGGGGTCGTCTTCCCCACTGCGTCCTCCCCAGGGCCACGGAGCACAGCTTTGACCCTAGTGATAAACTGATTGGGCAGCTGGCTAAAAATCTTCAGACTGGATATAAAATAAACGTGCAGCCTCGGTTTTAGGTTAATAATAAATATGATAATATGCAGACCTGATGAAAATATTGAGATCCTAATGACATATTAATAATGCAAGCACACCCATGAACTGAATGAATTGTACATTTGGAACATTAAACTTGGATCTGTAGCACAACATAAAGGTAAAGAGACCTCTGACCAATAGGTCCAGTTGTGGCCAACTCTGGGATTTCGGAGCTCATCTCACTTTATTGGCCGAGGGAGCCGGCGTACAGCTTCCAGCCAGCATGTGGCCAGCATGACTAAGCCGCTTCTGGTGACCTAGAGCAGCGCACGGAAACGCTGCTTACCTTCCCGCCGGAGCGGTACCTATTTATCTACTTGCACTTTGACATGCTTTTGAACTGCTAGGTTGGCAGGAGGTAGCACAACAGAATGAGTATCACACAACAACTTTTTTGCATTCGCATGGGGTTCACTTATGGAAACCTTCAAATGTGATTGCATATAATTGGGTGAAGCTGCCCCTTCATAATGTCAAAGGGCAGAAGTGAATGTCCGTAGAAATACTCGGTTCACGGCGCATTTCTGCAAAGTGCTACTCAGAATTGGTTGTGCATTGAACATGAAATATATCTTATAGCCTTCCCCCACTTCTATTGTTGGCCCTGGCTGATCATTGCAGCCCCACTGAAGGGGCACAGTGGTTGAACTGGTATAAAAACAGTGTCAGTTGTCTCTGTTGTTGATGTAACATGAGCTGCAGGGTTCTATAAAGTGTGTGAGAGCTGGTGTGGCAAAGTGGTGAGAGTGTCAGGCTTGGACCTGGGAAATCAGGGTTCAAATCGTCAGCCACAGAGCTCATTGGGTGACCCTGAGCTGGTCATTCTCAGCCTGGCCTACCTCATAGGGTGGTTGTGGTGATTAAATGGGGGAGGAGAATCAGGAATGGCACCTGGAGCCCCTTGGAGAAAAGGGTGGGAAATAAATGGAACGTGTCCAAAGGAGGGCAACCAAAATGGTCAAAGGCCTGGAAACGATGCCTTATGAGGAACGGCTAAGGGAGCTGGCCATGTTTAGCCTGGAGAAGAGGAGGTTAAGGGGTGATATGATAGCCATGTTCAAATATATAAAAGGATGTCACATAGAGGAGGGAGAAAGGTTGTTTTCTGCTGCTCCAGAGAAGCGGACACGGAGCAATGGCTCCAAACTACAAGAAAAAAGATTCCACCTAAACATTAGGAAGAACTTCCTGACAGTAAGAGCTGTTCGACAGTGGAATTTGCTGCCAAGGAGTGTGGTGGAGTCTCCTTCTTTGGAGGTCTTGAAGCAGAGGCTTGACAACCATATGTCAGGAGTGCTCTGACGGTGTTTCCTGCTTGGCAGGGGGTTGGACTCGATGGCCCTTGTGGTCTCTTCCAACTCTATGATTCTATGATTCTATGAAATGCATTAAATAAATGATTTCACTCCATCCAAATGCCTTGTCTGATGCTATCTCTTCCGATGTTCCAAATACCACGGAACATATGGGAAAATAATATCTGGGATGCAGCAATGTCTGAGGGTCTCACCTTCAAGAAACATTGACCCCTTTCATTAAGAATGTTAATGACCAAAAACAAGACCTTGTATACCAACCTTGTATACCAACCAAGACCTTGTATACCAACCGCTCAATATTCTCAGTGGAGAGGTTTATGTTTGACTGTTGAACGTATTAGTGTATGTCTAGAGACAACAGAAAAACAAACACCATTAACTGTACTGCTGAATAAGTGTTCAATGGTTAATGTACAGTGGTACCTCGGGTTACATATGCTTCAGGTTACAGACTCCGCTAACCCAGAAATATTACCTCGAATTAAGAACTTTGTTTCAGGATGAGAACAGAAATCGTGCTCCAGCGGCGCGGCGGCAGCGGGAGGCCCCATTAGCTAAAGTGGTGCTTCAGGTTAAGAACAGTTTCAGGTTAAGAACGGACCTCCGGAATGAATTAAGTACTTAACCCGAGGTACCACTGTATTTGTTTAAAAACAAACACATTTTAAAATAAATTAATAAATCAAATGATTTAATTCCATCCCAATACCTTGCCTGATGCTCTCTGTTCCATTTTTTTTCTCTTCTTCCCAGGAGAAAGTTCAGGAGCCTGCTTCCAAGCCAACATCCTCTGCCTCTTGCACATCAGCCTTTGTGGGGGAGAAAGGATGTCTTAATAAACCTCCAACTTTTCCCCACCGCAGTGTTTGTCCATTGATGAAAGAAACAGCTTCTCACCCTGGGTTTTCTTCATTTCCTTTTCATCTTACGCTTGGAGCATGAGGGGAAAAAACTACTGCATTTGGAGTGATTGCCAATTAAAATGTGCCTAGAATTTTAAAAGTCTCTCTTCATTATGTATTTGTCACATTTCTATCCCACCCTGATCGGCCATTTTATCCTCTCCCCAACCCTGTGAGGTAGGCTAGATTGAGACAGAGTGTGCGTCCCAAGATTACCCAGTTTGAGTTTATGTTGCTTGATTTTCAAGTTAAAAGCCCAGCAGAAAAATTGAGTTTCTTGAAAAATGCCATATTTAATAGAGCAGGAGTTGCTTACCTGGGAATTAACTCTCTCCTATCCACACCTCTACCAAAATTACCATGATTCTTCCAAGTCAAACAATAGAGCTTCTCTCCTTCAACGGTAGAGGGGAGTCAGAGTAGAGGCAGCCCTGTTAAGTTGTGGGAGAACATATCAGACAACACAGCGATTCTTCAGTCAGCTCTTGTTTATTCACAGGCCAGAACAGAACTGAACTGAAGGGTTCAGCCAACCTGCTTATATAGAGCTCAACTACAAGGCAACAGTAACAACTTTCTGTAACTATCCAATCACTGAACGTCACTTTCAATTCCTTATTTGCATACGCAGACCTGAGTCAGAGTAGAGGCAGCCCTGTGGAGGGAACATCTAGACATTGTTCTCCTGCAGGAGACACATCAAAGCAGGAACCAGAGGGCTGCTTTACCGAAAGGACGCTGGATAGGCAAGCAACTCCAGAGTTGTGCCTGTCCTGATAAGCAAGCGCTGCCCTCTGAGTGTTGAGGAAAATTTGGCAGAGCCGGCAGGCAGATACCTCTTTGTTTGTGGCGTCACAGGCAGTCATCCAATCCAGCGGCGTAGCGTGGGTTGTCAGCACCCGGGGCAAGGCAAGTAATTTGCGCCCCTAATCCCTAACCTGCCGCCGCTGCCAGCTTCTTCTTGCTGCTGCCTGGGCTGGTCGGGTGTGGTTCTCTCCCGCGCTCAGCGCTGCGCTGGGCGGCCGCTGCACTGTCCCTCTCCCAGTTAGTCCCTCCCTCGCTCTCTCTCTGCTCCGCAACGCAACGCACGCCTGGCACCCTCCCCCTCCACAGTGGGCGGCGACCCAGCAGCTCAGATCGGATTCGCACAGCCAGCACTGCAGTGAGAGAGAGTGAGTGAGCCAGGTAGGGGCATAGAGCTGCGAGTGCGAGCGCCCCGCCCCCAAATGTTGCGCCCGGTGCGTCTGGCCCCCCCTGCACCCCCCACGCTACGCCACTGATCCAGTCACCACTGCCTGCTTATATGCACCCAACTTAGCACAACAAGACTTTATCCAGAAGACACTAACAGAAATAGGCCATTTTAAAAGAGGGTGGACCATAATAAGAGAGGAAACTTCAATTGCTGCAGTGATGACTCTAAGGACTGACGCAGCACCGATCGGTGAACAAACTCTCCAACCCACGCTTGGCAGAAATGTTGACTGAATGGGACCTGGTTGGATACCTGGCAGACACTGCATCTGGAAGGCAGGGAATTGCGTGGTAGATCCCCCCCCCCCCATGGAAATAATGACACATGACACAATTATTAAGGTTAATGCTAGTGTGGTGTAGTGGTGTGGTGTAGTGGTTAAGAGCGGTGGACTCGTAATCTGGTGAACCGGGTTCGCTTCCCTGTTCCTCCACATGCAGCTGCTGGGTGACCTTGGGCCAGTCACACTTCTCTGAAGTCTCTCAGCCCCACTCACCCCACAGAGTGTTTGTTGTGGGGGAGGAAGGGAAAAGAGAATGTTAGCCTCTTTGAGACTCCTTCGGGTAGTGATAAAGCGGGATATCAAATCCAAACTCTTCTTCTTCTTCCTTTTAATGGGCTAAATAAAGCCACAGCTTTATTGGTTACAGGTGATGAGCAGTATTGGCTTAGACATTGGTCCTAACTGACTATATCTGGCTTCAGCCCGTCCACTTGAAGTCTGGGAAGGGTTAACCACCAGGAGGGGGAGCCCTGCTGATGCACATCAACTAGGAACTCCCCCGGGGCCACAGATTGGGGGCGTAACTTAGGCCCTCACCTCCATAGGCTTCAGACAGGGCCACACACCCCAGAATCCTTTATAAGACTACCCTTCAATATGTGGGGCAGGTGATTGCACTTCCTCCCCTCTTCCAACTGCAGAACAATACCACTGCCTAACCACCAATACCAAGAAAGTTGTGACGATTTGCTACGAGGTAGGCGAAAACCAAGTGGCTGGTGCCAATTTGCCAAGTGGGAAAATTCTTACCAGGCCCCTCAACGGCGACCAACCAAGATCCATAGGACGGTCAAGGAACGATAACCTTATAGGGCGGGAAAAGCAGGAACAGCTGGCAGGCAGCAAAGAGGGAGATCCCCAGCCATGTCCTGGTTTAAATAAGGCAGGCCACACCCCCAGAGCCAGCCGATTAGCTGGCCAGGAGGTGACGCAGCCAGTAATCCCCCCCCCCCATTCGCGCAGGGGCTGGGTTCCAGCCGCCGCATGCTTGGTGGGGCTGTGAAGCCCGTAACTCCACCTCCTCCGAATGGCGGAAGTGGCTTTCTCATGTTTTACTCATGAATCATTGTCATGCATGAACCCAATATTAATACCCAAAAGTGATCTTCATTAGGTGGCGAGTGCAGAAATTGGGTCTGTGACAGTCTCTGATCATGCACCAGTCTCCATTAACTTAAACTTTGGTGCACTTCCCCCCCAGGACCCACAACTGGTACTTCTCCCTGATGCAGTGTCTAAAGATTGCTTAGTATGTATCAACAATTATTAAGGTGCAAGATCAGCCTTGGCAGCCAACAGAGGAGCTTTAGCCTGGACATACTGATTTCTGATTTTTTACCACCTCTGAGAGGAATTTTGCCACAGCCAGTGTGATGGTATCAATCTTATCCTCAAGGGGAACCTTGATGTGAAAAGAGTAAGAAACTGGCAAATGTCCACTTCCAATTAAGGCCTGGTGGAGTGCTTTGAAATATTGGCACATAGGGCCTATGAGAACTGGCTACTCCTTCATTTGGTAAATTAGGAGTACAGGAGCAGGTCCCAGTCTCCTCCAGGGTCAACATCCCCAACTGCCCTCCATAAGGCTCGGTTCTCAGACCCTGGATCCTTCTGAAACTGTGTTGCCCAGAACTGGACACAGGACTCCAGATGGGTTCTGACCAAGCCTGTTGCCCTCAGACCTGTGTTCTGCATGTGGGATGGGTGGGCATGATCTTGTTCTTTGACTCTCAGACCAAAATGTCTTGGGTCAGCCAAGAAGGAAGCAAAAGACAGCACATGCTCTGAAAGGGCCCAGTGTGGAAAGGGCCCAGCATCAACAGGTAAAATGTAAAAGGTAAAGGACCCCTGGACAGTTAAGTCCAGTCCAAGGAGACTCTGAGGTTGTGGCGCTCATCTCACTTTCAGGCCGAGGGAGCCGGCATTTGTCCACAGACAGCTTTCCAGGTCATGTGGCCATCATGACTTAACTGCTTCTGGTACAATGGGGCACCATGACGGAAGCCAGAGTGCACAGAAATGCCGTTTACCTTCCCGCTGCAGTGGTACCTGTTTATCTACTTGCACTGGTGTGCTTTCGAACTGCTAGGTTGGCAGGAGCTAGGACAGAGCAACAGGAGCTCACCCTGTCGTGGGGATTCGAACCACTGACCTTCTGATCAGCAAGTCCAAGAGGCTCAGTGGTTTAGACCACAGCGCCACCCACGTCCCCAACACCAACAAAGCCAAGGCCATACACCTAAAGCATGTTTAAACAATTTATATCATTTTAACTGTTACAGCTTTCCCACAGAGAGTCCTGGGAATTGTAGTTCACTCCTCACGGAGTTACGATTTCCAGCCCCCTTAAGAGACAGCAGTTCCCATGATTCTTTGGGGGAGGGAAGCTGCCGTTGGTTAAAATAGGATAAGAAGGCTTTGAATGGTGGTGCCCTGGTGACCCAAGAGAAGGACTGCTTCTAACACTTGGGTCAAATATTTGCCTCACTCCTAAGAGATCATCTGTGGCCCACACCTTGAAGACAAACACGTTGGGACTTTTCTCTCATCTCTGAGTAAACTCTGTTTAGCAAACAACAAGCATTCATTGTTTGAAGTTTGGGATTATATCCCATGGATGATTACCCAGTAAATACCAAATGCTTTCAATCTCAGAAAATCAGAAGAGGTTGGAGGTGCCTCTGTCTCCTTGCACCTTCACTAAGGGCAAATTCCCAGTCAAATGGTATGATGTAATACCACACTTTGGGATTCTTAGCAATGACAATAAAGTTTTTTTGTTTTTGTTTTAAGAGAAAGCGGGAGTTTCATTGTTTCTGTGACTGCGCATCAGGGTCTCTTCCTAGCAACACAGGGGAAGAGTTCTTTGTGCTCTTTCTAAACTGGGTGTTATTTTTTGTGAGAATGGTTCCTGGTTGCTGAATTACAGGTTTAGGGGTTTGAGGAGTTATTGCTGAAAAAAATCTCCCTGATTTCCGCTGCATCCAGGCAGTTTACAATACATGAAAATGTCTAGGATTGGCTTTCAACAGCCATGTGATGTGACCCAACCTTAATTTTGCAAGTTAAAGGTTGGGCTGAGGCTTATTTGAATTCTAACCCAGAAATGTCCTATAGAAAAGGACCCCTCAGCTACTCAGTATTTTTAAATATTTGGCAGTGCAAGGAGCTAGCTAGTAATATTGGAGGACCATCACATTCAGTTTGCCCCGAGTTTCCTAGTACTGTAGAGGAACTGACTGCATGCCCTGGTATGCCTCGCAAAGGACCTTAAGGTCCACAAATAACACTTTGGAGGTCCCAAGCTGCAAGGTGGTTAGATTGGTCTCAACTAGGGCCAGGGCCTTTTCAGTACTGGCCCCGACTTGGTGGAACGCTCTGTTACAAGAGACCAGGGCCCTACGGGACTTGACATTTTCCTGCAGGGCCTGCAAGACAGAGCTGTTCTGCCTGGCCTTTGGTTTGGACTCATTCTGACCCTTATGTTTCCCTCCCCTTATGGTTTTGATTTATGGGCTACTATTAAAATGAGACCTTGCCAACAAAGGTCCATATAGTTAAAGGTATGGTTTTCCCAGTAGTGATGTATGGAAGTGAGAGCTGGACCATAAAGAAGGCTGATTGCCGAAGAATTGATGCTTTTGAATTATGGTGCTGGAGGAGACTCTTGAGAGTCCCATGGACTGCAAGAAGATCAAACCTATCCATTCTGAAGGAAATCAGCCCTGAGGGCTCACTGGAAGGACAGATCGTGAAGCTGAGGCTCCAGTATTTGGCCACCTCAGGAGAAGAGAAGACTCCCTGGAAAAGACCCTGATGTTGGGAAAGATGGAGGGCACAAGGAGAAGGGGACGACAGAGGACGAGATGGTTGGATAGTGTTCTCGAAGCTACGAACATGAGTTTGACCAAACTGCGGGAGGCAGTGGAAGACAGGAGTGCCTGGCGTGCTCTGGTCCATGGGGTCACGAAGAGTCGGATATGACTAAACAACAACATTAAAATGAGGCTGCATTTTAAATTGTATTTTAACCCATATTTTAATAAACTGGTTTCCCCCCCTATTATGTTTTATTGTAATTTTATTGATGTTACCTGCCCTGAGCCTGGCTCTGGCCGGGGAGGGTGGGGTGGGGTATAAATAAAATTTTCTTATTAATAATAATAAATACTGCTTGTGTATTTTTCCTTATATCTCTGCAAACAAAGAGGGCTTGTTTCTAAGTGTCTCAATGAACCACACAAGAGTTCGAGAAGGTCCTGGGATGTCTCCACACACCTGCACGGTCTATGAGGACCCCACAGGCTGGGTGGCAGAGTGAGGCAGCTGTTGGGTTGCGTCAAGCATAAGAATGGAAGGATCAGTCAATTTCGGGACCCTCAGCTCCTCCTTTTTCCAATCTTACATTTACACTGGTCGGAATCAAGAGAAAAGAGTGAAGAAATCACTGCAAAGAAACGGTCATCAGTCACCCTGCCGGAGGGCACTTTACTTAGAGAGGATACTCAGCCTCGTATGTAAATATGTAACAGAAAATATTTAGCTTTCTCTCGAGCTTCCCATAAAACCCAAATGAGAAAAATAAATGTTTGATTAGAGTGATGTGTATTTGCATACCATAATTCTCACAGCTAGCTATATAAGGTCTGGCGATTCCTTGCTCCTTACCCATCTTGGCCTGGATTCCAGTTTGGAGCCACAACCATGAAGATGCTTGTGAGTACCTTCCTCGATTTCAATCTCAACGGTGAAGTACAGATGTCCATCTCTTGGGCTTTGCTCTCACTAGGGACAAAGTTGTCCCCAGGTGCTCAGAGATCAGGCCAAATTAGCTGAAGACTCAGTTGCTCACCGGTGTGTGATGGAAGCAGGTGTAGTTCGTAGGGGTTCTAGGTTTTTTCAAGGAGGTGGAACCCTAAGACTTGTGGGCTCCAACTGCCCCTATTCACCAGCTGGGTTTTTAAAATGTCTTTTGATACCTGCGAAGGTCATCACTTCTTGGGTCTCCTCAAATAAACCGAATCCCTGATCATTTCCACTACAAGGCAACAGCAAAAGTGCATTTTGTCTGGGAAATGCTGAATGGCTGGCCCAAGACAGCCTTCATTTTTAGGAATCCCTGCAGACTCAGACCCTCCAAATGTCGCGATTTGCCAGGGACAGTCCCAGATTTACAGAAGCCGACCTGGTATCTGATTTGACCCTGGAATGTCCTGCTTTTCCTTGTTGTTGTTGTTGTTTAGTCATTTAGTCGTGTCCGTCTCTTCGTGACCCCCTGGACCAGAGCACGCCAGGCACTCCTGTCTTCCACTGCCTCCCACACTTTGGTCAGACTCATGCTGGTAGCTTTGAGAACACTGTCCCAGCATCTCGTCCTCTGTCGTCCCCTTCTCCTTGTGCCCTCCATCTTTCCCAACATCAGGGTCTTCTCCAGGGAGTCTTCTCTTCTCATGAGGTGGCCAAAGTATTTGAGCCTCAGCTTCAGGATCTGTCCTCCCAGTGAGCACTCAGGGCTGATTTCCTTAAGAATGGAGAGGTTTGATCTTCTTGCAGTCCATGGGACTCTCAAGAGTCTCCTCCAGCACCATAATTCAAAACCAGCACCATAATTCAAAACATCACTTTTTGGGTCTCCTCAAATAACCAAATCCCTGATCATTTCCACTACAAGGCAACAGCAAAAGTGCATTTTGTCCAGGAAATGCTGATAGTCTGGTCCAAGGCAGCCTTCATTTTTAGGAATCCCTGCAGACCCAGATCCTTCAAGTGTCCGATTCGCCAGGGACAGTCCCAGATTTACAGAAGCCGTCCTGGTATCTGATTTGACCCTGGAATGTCCCGCTTTTCCTTAGGACGTCCCTATTTTCGTTGGAGGATACGCAGGCTTGAAAAACATTACGCTATGGAACCAGATTTTGGTTGCTGGTCTCATTCTGGATATTTTTTCTAAAAAAAAAACCAAAGATATTCTGGATTTGATCTGAATCAGCTGGCCTTTTACATTGTTTCATGAAATAAGAGGAGCAATGGAGACACAGAACACCCCTTGCCATAGATTCATTTGCAAATATTAGTAGTAGTAGTAAGGTTTTAGTTTTTCAAATATTTTTTATTAGTTTTAGAAGTAGCAAAATACATATTCAACCAGCATAACTTGTATAAGCAATAGGTAATGCAAGAATGGCCCTTTTAACCCACCCGGGAAGAATGGCAGATGAAAGTGATGGACTATATGGAACTGGCGGAAATGACTGGCAGAATCCGAGACCAAGGTGAAGAGTTGGTGGAAGAAGATTGGAAAAAATTTAAAGTTTATCTACAGAAACATTGCAAAATTAAGGAATGTTAGAAGGTTGTTGGAATGAAGTAATGTGGTTTTAGCAGAAATGATATAAAGGATTAGGTTAAAATTGATTTTTTAATTGGTGAAAGACGAGAATTACAGTATATTAAGATAAATTATTAGGATAAAAACAAAGCTGGAAAGGATTTGCTGAAATATCTAATTGAACTAGAATACAAAAAAGGGAGGTGTGAGGAGGTCAAGGAAATAAGCAAAGGAAAGAAAGTTATGTAAAGGTTTGATCTGTTTCTTTTCAATTGTTTGTATTTTTTCTGTCTTTTTTATTTTTTATTTTTTCTCTTTGTAATCTTTAAAATTTGAATAAATACTATTTTAAAAAAACAAGAATGGCCCTTTTACAGTACCAAGAAATAGATGTAATTTTGATTTTTGATTTTTGATTATAAATATTAATATTTTTCACTGTAGGCATTCTGGTGATATTAATAAACTGGTATTATGCCATCGTCATCAGGAATACAAAGTTCAAGTAAAAAGACAGTGGAAGACAGTCCTATCCACAAACAGGACGATAACCTCTTATATTTTTGCGATAGCCAAACGTTTCTATTTACTTCTGAAATCAAGTGGAATTATTATCCTTAGCATATTGTATAAAATCTCACCACACTGCACAAAAATCCTTGAATTAATTTTAAACAAAATACTTTTTTAAAATGAAAGTCCAATGTTCAACACATTTATTATTATTATTATTATTATTATTATTATTATTATTATTATTATTGATATTAATATACCATCCTTCATGCCAAGATCACAGGGTGGTTTACAACATAAACATCAGTGTTCTATTCAAGCTGGTCTTTCACAGACAAAGGAAATGTGTACTTGGAAATTTAAAATTTGACCTTCTTATTTTCCTTCCGCTCTGCAGATTCTTCTTGCCAGCCTCCTGGGGCTGCTTATTCACTCAGCGATTGCGAGCAATGTAAGTAGCCAACTTTGCTCCCATTTCTGCCTTCCTGCCCCGAAACCTCTCCTGCTGCTAACCTCTGCATGCACAAGTGGCTTCTTTTAATCTGTTTTTAGTCAATTGTTATTTTAAATGCTTGAATGTCTTAAATTCTTGCTCCCAATTTATCTTAGGGATAATTTTGTTGCTTTATCGTTTTCGGTAAACCTCTCTTGAGGTTTTATGTGTGTTTGCGCATTTTTACGATCAAGCGGTGCTACACATTTTATGAAATAAATAGATAGATAGATAGATAGATAGATAGATAGATAGATAGATAGATAGATAGATGATAGATAGATGATAGAGATGATAGATAGATAGATAGATAGATAGATAGATAGATAGATATAGATAGATAGATAGATAGATAGATAGATAGATAGATAGATAGATGATAGACCAAATGTCACAACAAACTTAAGTAAAAAAGGGGGAGAAATGGGACTCAGCTTTTTTCCCCCAATTTTTTTTTATTAATTTTCCAAATTTATAACAAACATAAACAGACAAACAAACAAACAAACATAAATCTTAACTGTAATATTTCCACTTTTGTTAACATTGTTGGATGACTTCCTCGAATCCCCCTGGCTGAGTTTCTATGTATATCATTGTAACAGTTTTCCAAAACTATTTTCACATAAAATTTACTCAGTCAATTAACATCTTTCTTTCTTTTCATTTTATCTTTAAACATATTATTCTGTAACATCACATATTTAAATCCTAGGCCAATCTGGTATTTGCAAGTACAGTATTTCTATTTAGATTATCTTAGCATATTTAACTAAATCGTCTTTAAATTTCTTCCATTCCTCCTGGTGCTCCTACTCCTTCTGGTCATGGACTCTTACAGTTAGGTCGGCTAGCTCCCAAAAATCCATCATCTTCATCTGCCATTCTTCCACTGTTGGCACTTCTTGTATTTTCCAGTTTTTAGCCAGCAAAATTCTAGCAGCAGTTGTGACATACAAAAACAATCTAATATCTTTCTTGGGCAATTCCAGACCTATTATTCCAAGAAGAAAGGCCTCTGGTTTCTTAATAAATGTATATTTCAACACTTTTTTCAGTTCATTATAAATCTTCTCCCAGAAGTCTTTCACCTTGGGACAGGTCCACCACATATGATAAAAAGTACCTTCTTTTTCTTTACATTTCCAACATAAATTATCACTCTTATGGTAAATCTTTGCTAATTTTACAGGAGTTAAGTACCATCTATACATCATTTTCATGACATTTTCCTTTAACACGGTACATGCAGTGAACTTGATCCCTTTCCTCCACAACCTTTCCCAGTCTTCAGGAATGGGACTCAGTCTTGTCCAGAAGCCATGTGACTCCATTTGCAAGACTTGCCTGAGACAGATCAGTTGGTCAAAACCTATCGTATGAGTTAAGAAGTCCCTGGGATGAGGTCGGATCTCAGATCAGCGGTGAATTTACCAGCATCATCATCAACCTTTTATTCGACCGTCAGTCAGAAAAAATACAAATACATTTGTCAATACACAGTTAAAAACATCCAGGAAGATTTTAGAGCTTAGCCAACACTTAAAAAAGGGCTAAACAGATAGCCCCATGTCAATACAGTCAATTATGGTCTTGCGACGCTTAAAGGCTAAAAAAAAAGAAATTTGGCCACCAAGAAAGGTATATCTCTGGTGACATTATTCAGCAAGTGTAAAACCTGGTTTTCTCCAGGTAGGAAGCTAAGTTGACATAGGAGTGGGTCTATAAAGTTTTGTCTAAGCTCTGCATAAGAAGGGCAAGTCAAGAGAATGTGTTCGGTGGACTCAACCACACCGATAGCACAATGACAGGTTCTCTGGCGTATGGTACTCCCCTGTACCTTCCCCACAATATCGCAGAGTCAAGGACATTTAATCTAGCCGCTGTAAGAAGTCTGCGGTATTCTACATAGTGGATTTCTGCAAGGTAGGGGGCTGGTATGGTCCGATAAATCTGGTCCCCTAGGAACATCCCAGGTTTTACCTGGGCTATGTCCTCTTGAATTTACCAGCTGGCGATAAATGATCCACTTACTTCCAGGAATCTGTAAGGATGCCTGAAATGATGTCAAAGATCAGGTGACCAGGGCTCTTCTGTTACAACTCCCTGACCGAAGAATATTTTCCCCCAGGGATGCATCTCTGATTCACTGCATCTCTGATTCACTGCAGCATCCTACAGTCATGCTGGCTCAGGTGATGGGAATTGTTGTCCAAAATATCTGGGTGGCAGGCTGCTATGTCCTGAGTTGAATAGGATCCAAAATGCAGCAGTCTGATTGGTCCTAGAACAATAGGATTCAGAATGCAGTCTGAGTATATTTCACAGGGTGAGGCACCAGTCTAGGAAAGGCTGTCCGAAGTTCAGTCCCTGGCCATCTCCAGTTAAGCAGAAAATAATAATAATAATAATAATAATAATAATAATAATAATAATAATAATTTATTCTTTATACCCCACTCATCTGGCTGGGCTACCCCAGCCACCCCGGGCGGCTTCCAACAAAATATTAAAATACCATAATACATCAAATATTAAAAGCTTCAAATATTAAACAGGGCTTCCTTCAGCCTAGTAGAGCTGCTCCCAGGCTACATGGCCCAATGGCCTGACAGTAAGCGTTCATTTGTGCCCTGTGAATCAGACCTGCTTGCTTTCCACGGCAGCCACAGTCCCTCCTGGCTGGACCACATGATTTTGTTTGCCGGTCTCCCCAAAGTGCCTTGTAGGAGTCTGATGGTGGATCTCTGTCTCTAGGCTATCCAGCTCATAAACAAGGGAAACGATGGAGGAACCGTGTACCAAACAGTCAACATCAACCACAACACCAACGTCGCTGCCTTCAACATTTACTCTGGGAGGCATTCCACCAACGCCATTGTGGACTACAACAGCGTGAGTTTCAAAGCAAGCCTTTCAGCCGCAAAACTGTTCACTCTGTGCTGAATACTCCCTGGGGTGGGTTCTCGCCGCAGCAGCTAGGCAAACCTGTTAAACTCTCCTGAAAGGGATGTATTTTGCTGCCGCAGATGAAGGAAAAGATGGTTCTCCCACTGGGGAGGGGTGCAGTCAGAAGCTATGTTATACACCCCGCCTAAACCGGTGTCTACCACTTATTTTATTATTATCTTATTTTATTTCATTGCGTTCATATCCCACCTTTTTCTCCAAGGAATCGAAGGTTTTCCCCCTTCTCATTTAATCCCCCCCAACAACCCTGTGTGGTAGGTTAGGCTGAGAGGCAATCACTGGCCCAAGGTTACCCAGGGAACTTCATGGCCAAGTAGGGATTCAAACCCTGGACTCTTGCAGGTCCTGGGCCAACACTCTAACCCTGACCTAGCCACTGTGATCCACGCGATGGTCACCTCCAGGCTTGATTATTGTAACTCACTCTACATGGGGCTGCCCTTGAGAGTGACCCAGAAACTCCAGCGGGTGCAGAATACGGCGGCGAGACTCCTTGTGGGGTCCTTGCCGTGGGATCACATTCACCCGGTGCTATACCAGCTGCACTGGCTCCTGGTGGAGTACAGGACCAGGTTTAAGGGGCTTGTTTGACCTTTAAAGCCCTCTATGGCCTAGGACCCTCATACCTATGGGACCGCCTCTCCTGGTATGTCCCATGGAGGACCTTACAGTCTTCAAACAAAAACACCTTGGAGGTCTCAGGCCACAGAGAGGTTAGCCTGGCCTCAACCAGAGCCAGGGCTTTTTCGGCTGTGGCCCCGACTTGGTGGAACACTCTGTCACAAGAGACTAGGGCCCTGTAGGATTTGACATCTTTCCGCAGGGCTTGCAAGACAAAGCTGTTCCATCAGGCCTTTGGCCAAGGCACGGTCTGACCCCCTCCTTTGGTAATCCGCACAGAACTCTACCCCAATGGTTGCCATTAATTTGATTTTGAATTGATTTTAGAATGCATTTTAATTAATTGATTGATTTTATGTAAACTGTGTTACTTTTACTGTTGTTAGCCACTCTGAGTCCGGCTTCAGCTGGGGAGGGCGGGATATAAATAATTATTATTATTATTATTATTATTATTATTATTATTATTATTATTATTATCAATCAATCAAACCTTTATTGCATTAGCATACAGCCATAGCAGGATAAAACAAAAAATGCTAGAGACAAGCAACCAAACAAAATTCAAAGCCATATTACTGGGGTTATGACATTTAAATTACCCTAAGACAATAATGTAAAGATTTAGTGGCCGGCGCCGGGAATCTAGAATGCGGATGTATATAAAGCATATAATGGCCCCAAAATAGGCTCGGCACATTAGGTTAAAAAGGTAATAAAGAGTTAAAACAGGTCCAGGTCTAGGACACACTACCCAGTCAAAGTAGCCCTGAGTTTCAAGGCCTGCACTATAAAGATTGCCACCCCACGTGAAACTTGGGGATTTGCGTCCACAAGAAGCGATTTCAAACAGTCTTCCTTAGATGTGATGGTGGACGGGATCAGGAGGAGGAGCTTAGTTCTTATTAGCTCATAAATAGGGCAGTAGAAAAAGAAATGTATGAAGTCCTCAACTTCATTCATCGTGCATGGACATAGACGCTGAGTAATAGGGGTCTTAGAGTAAATCCCCTGCAGGAAGGCCGTGGGTATAGAATGGAAACGGGCCATGGTAAACGCTCTTCTCAAATTGGGCTCGCACTGGTGCTTGTGGGGCTGGCACTGGCTCTCTCTTATGGGGTTGTGGGTTTTCAGTACTGTACTGAGTCCTCATTTTATTCTTTGATTTTGAACTTTCCCGGGCCATGTCTCGCGTAACATATATTTGCCGTTGTGTCTCCCAGGGGGTTGTCATCTATCACATGCCTTTCAGGAGGCTATGTGTCATGTCCAGGATGAATCGGCAAAGCTTCCCAAGTATCTCAAATCTCGAGAGCATGATGCACGAGGTAGGTCAAGGTGGAGATACAAAACTGGGGCTGGCCCCCCAAATATGTGGGGCAATCCAAATGGTGCCCCGCCCCCTCCAATGAAGGAATCTGCGGGACAGAAATCAGTGGGAGGAATAATAGAATCACAGATTTGTAGAGTTGTGAGGGATCCCCAAAGGATCACCTTGCAATGCAGGAACCAGAGAAAAATATCAGACAGGCGGCCGGCCAATCTCTGCTTAAAAACCTGCAGTGAAAGAGAAAACGTTTATAAAAACTTATCTAAACTTTTATTTACCAATTTATTAATTTTAAAAAGAGCACATACTTCAATAACAGACAAGAAGAAAGAGAATGAGAGAGAGAGAGAGGAGGAAAATACAACTGAATTAAAAATAAACATACACACACTGCGGCAGGTTTGGGAGGTTCCATTTACAATCCCATAATAATAATAGTATTATTATTGGGGTGGGGGTGGGGGTCGTAACATTGTCTTCCCTCAATTTTAATTATTTCATTTCATTGCATAGAACAATACGAATGTTCGAGAGGTACCAATTTTTTAATCCCAGCTTTCCCCTGTGAGCCCAGAGTGGCCACTGGCAAACAGAAAGATAGAAACTGTACCATCTCTCTCTTTTTAAAAAAATAATTTTTATTAAGAATTTCAACATAACAAATTATCAAAACATATCATCTTCATTCTCCTCCCCCCATTTTTCCCCTCCCCAAGAAAAACCCTCCCTTCCCCCCAAGACTTCCCTCAGCTTCTCTCTCTGATTTTTCAACACCTGTTATTCTCTGCATATTGTAGAATTGTAAAGATCCTTAAATTATCTGTCTATTATGTTAACAATCAATAAATTTCTGTCTGTTTATTCAGAAACTGTACCATCTCTTAACCATTCTCAGGCTTTCTAGAATTAAAACTACTGATCTGAAAGCAAAGCTAAGTGCTGTGGAATACACACAAACAGATGCTCTCATTCGTGTGTGTGTGTGTGTGTGTGTGTGTGTGTGTACTTACCTGCCCCCCATACTTCATTCAAGTTGGCACCCCTGGACCTAGGCATGAATGGATCTGTCCTTTTGTTTTTGTTCCCAGGGGCATCCCTTGAACACCCTTCACAGAAGCTACGGGATTTCTCGCAAGGTGGTCACAAACATCGCTGACTATGGTGCCCCCGCCCAAGCCATTTGTGGAGGCATGACTACTTACTGGGCTACCGAGTTCCAAAGTGAGTTGGGCCAGAATTTCATAACGTTTTTAAGGGATGATCACACGTTTTAACGGCTTCTGTAGTGATGCGTTGAGGAGATCTTTACGTTACATAGAATCATAGAGTTGGAAGAGACCACAAGGGCCATCGAGTCCAACCCCCTGCCAAGCAGGAAACACCATCAGAGCACTCCTGACATATGGTTGTCAAGCCTCTGCTTAAAGACCTCCAAAGAAGGAGACTCCATCACACTCCTTGGCAGCAAATTCCACTGTCAAACAGCTCTTACTGTCAGGAAGTTCTTCCTAATGTTTAGGTGGAATCTTCTTTCTTGTAGTTTGGAACCATTGCTCCGTGTCCGCTTCTTGGTAACTCCATTGGTCTCACCCTCTTTTAAAGCCTCCTAGGTTGGTGGCCAGCTGTGGAAGGGAGTTCTACGGTTTAACTATGTCATTCAGCCTGGGCAGCGACAGGCAGCTGAGTGTGAGGGAGGGAAGGGCGGAAGCCCTAAATGAGCTGACGACAAGTCTGCCTTTTCCCACACGTAATAAATCCTCCTCCTCATCATCATCATCATACAGTGGATGGTCAGGTTGCGAACGTGATCCACGCGGGATGGACGTTCTCAACCCTCAGCGTTTGCAACCCGTGTCTGCGCACGCACGGGCTGCGATTCAGTGCTTCTGCGCATGTGCAACTGCCGAAACCCGGAAGTAACCCTTTCTGGTACTTCCGGGTTTCGGCAGTCTGCAACCCAAAAAAACACAACCTGAAGCGGACGCAACATGAGGTATGACTGTAATAATAATAATAATAATAAATTTTATTTATATCCTGCCCTCCCCAGCCAAACTGGTCTCAGGGCAGCTAACATCAAAGTATATAATACATTAAAATCCAGCAACTGCCTGAAATACAGCTTAAAATCAGATTAAAAGACGGCATGCAATGGGACTAAATTGGCAAAGGAAACATCAATCCCATTGCACTGACGGCAGGCAGCATGTTGTGAAGGAGCCCCCATAAAAACCTAGGGCAGGCTTCCTCAACCTCGGTCCTCCAGATGTTTTTTTTAAATACATATTTTTTATTAATTTTCCAACATACATTTATAATATCCAACCTAAATTTATCACATACAAGACGAAATTAATTCGTTCCGCGAGTTTTTTCGTCTTGCGATTATTTTTTTTGCAACCAATCATATACATGCTCCTTCACTTCTTCATAAGGTTTCATTTTCCATTTTCCTCCTTCTTTTATTATCAATTCTTTATATGTAATCCAGTTCCCCCTCATATTGACTTTCTTAAGACTCATAACTTCTAACAGAGATAACCAGTGGGGAATTCTTGGTTCTAATAAACTCTTATACCTCTCCCATATTTCTATGAGAGATCTTCTGAAGATGTGGTTTTCGAAACCTTTATGGATTTTTTTCTTCTCACACCATAAATATGCATGCCAGCCAAATCTGTTATCAAAACCTTCTAAATCTAACAAATCAGTATTTTTTAACTTTATCCATTCCTTCAACCAACAGAGACATGAAGCTTCATAATATAATTTCAAGTCTGGCAGGGCAAAGCCTCCTCTTTCTTTCGCATCTGTTAATAACTTAAACTGAATTCTTGGCTTCTTACCCTGCCAGATATATCTTGAAATTGCTCTTTGCCATTCTTTAAAGATCACTGTCCCCTTGATTATTGGAATTGTCTGAAACAAAAACATCTTTGGCAGCACACTCATCTTAATCGTTGAAATTCTCCCCCCAAAAGATAACTTCATTCGACCCCACACCTCTAGATCTTTCTTTATTCCCTTCCACACTGGCTCATAGTTATTCTGAAACAAATCAATATTCTTGAGGGTTAACCAGATTCCCAAATATTTAACTTTTTTCACCACTTCTATCCCTATTTGTTGTTGCATTGTTTCTATCATACCTTGTTCCATATTTTTGGTAAGTATTTTGGTTTTTTCTTATTTAATATAAACCCTGCCACTTGACCAAATTGTTCAACTTCTTCCAAAACTACTTTTGCACTTTCCAGCGGTTCTTCCACTGTTATTACCAGATCATCAGCAAAGGCTTTTACTTTATACTCATTTCGGCCTACTGACACACCTTTTATTGCTTCATTTCTCCTTATTGAATTTAAGAAAATTTCCAGAACCATTATGAATAACAATGGTGAGAGAGGGCATCCTTGTCTCGTACCTTTTGATATTTTTAATTCTTCTGTAGTCATGTTGTTTACAATAAGCTTCACTCTTTGTTCAGTATATATCGCTTTTATTCCATTAAAAAATTCTTTCCCCACTTCCATATATTCTAATTTTTTTAACATAAAGTCCCAAGAAATGTTATCAAAGGCCTTTTCTGCATCCACAATTATTAATGCAGCTTGTTTCTCATTCCTGGCTGTCAAACTAATTATATTCCTTATATTATCTTTCATCTGTCTGCCAGGAAGGAAACCCGCCTGGTCTTTATGAATAATTTCTTCTAATATCCCTAACTAGCAGGACCAGTGGTCAGGGATGATGGGAATTGTAGCCTCGAAACATCTGGAGGGCTGAGGTTGAGGAAGCCTGATCTAGAGTGTGCTGGGTTACTCTGTCCCATCAGAACAGCATTACAGGGATGATGGACAAGGGGGTTATCAGTAGCTACTTATCACAGTGATTACGCTCTGCTTCCATGGTTGGTGGTGGCAATCGTTCTGAATCCCACTTGCTGGAAACAGAGGCACATTTAGGGCAGTGCGACTGGTTCCCTTGCACTGGGGGCTGAACCTAGGGGGTGCCACAGGGCACTGCAATTATGACGTAGTGAATTGAGCAGAACAGAAGGCGAGGTGTGTGGTGTGTGTGTGAATTTTTGTCTTGCACAGGGCACTGCTGAAATCTTAAAGACCAAAATCTGCCTGTGCAGGAAACCACAGGAGAGTAGAGTTGCTCCTGCATTTGGTTTTGGTGTTTTAAAAAATAAATTACAGTGGTATCTCAGGTTACAGATGCTTCAGGTTACAGATGCTTCAGGTTACAGACTCCACTAACCCAGAAATAGTACATCAGGTTAAGAACTTTGCTTCAGAATGAGAACAGAAATTGCGCAGTGGCAGCGGGAGGCCTCATTAGCTAAAGTGGTACCTCAGGTTAAGAACAGTTTCAGGTTAAGAACGGACCTCCGGAACGAATTAAGCTCTTAACCCGAGGTACCACTGTATAGGTAGAAAAAGGAGACTTCCCTGGATGCCAAGATGCAGATTTGTGACAAGTATTCTTTGGTGAGAGAAATCCTGCAGAGAGTTAAAATCGCAAAATATGTAGCAAAGTAAAGTGCTGAAATATAGCCTGTTAGACCTTTAAAATACCCTCTTCTAAGTTGCTTCCAAAGTTCCCCACTTCCCTAGCACAGAAAGAGACCACACATTTGGTAAGTTAAGAAAGGTTTACTTACAGACTCTTCAAACGTCAGGTTCATGTGCTTTTTCATATAGCAGTTAGAAAACACAGGCAGTAAATTTAGGTTCCAATGTGGTGAATGTTCCTAAATTATTTGTATAGAAACACAAAGATGGCTTGCTGAAGCCACAGGGTCTGAGCTTGGAACAACCAGTTCAGAACTCCTTACCAGTAGGGTTCACACGGTGGAAGAAATGGTGGGAAAGTGAAAGAACAAAAGCTTGATAAGCCTCCTATCCCCAAGGTGAGGGGGAATGACCTCCTAGCTAAGCCTGGCAGGCCAGCTTACTCTATGACATTAACCCATTCATGCATTGATTAGACTTGAGCATGTTGGTTATGTTACACGGGTCACGTTTGCGAGTTTCCCACTGATGTACTGTATCTGGCTGGCCACTGTGAGAACAAGATGCAAACTGATCCAGCAGGCTCTCTCTGTTTAAATGGCCTCGGTCCTGTATACCTGAAGGAGCGTCTCCACCCCCATTGTTCAGCCCGGACACTGAGATCCAGCACCGAGGGCCTCATTGCGAGAAGCGAGGTTACAGGGAACCAGACAGAGGGCCTTCTTGGTAGTGGCACCCGCCCTTTAGATGTGAAGGAAATAAGCAGCTATCTTATCTTTAAAAGACATCTGAAGGCAGCCCTGTTTAGGGAAGTTTTTAATATTTAAAGCTGTATTGTTTTTAACACTTGATTGCGAGCTGCCCAGAGTGGCTGGGGAAACTCAGCCAGATGGGCGGGTATAAATAAATTATTATTATTATTATTATTATTATTATTATTATTATTATTATTATCACGCATGTTTGGAAGTACAGATTATTTCATTTCTGAGAGATTGTTTCGAGACTCCTGCTTGGCTCTCCATAAAAAGTGAATAAAAAGCAGCAATGGGAAACTTCCTTTTCCTTTTCAGGGCCCCGCCCCTTGGTTGAAGGCAAGGGCTGCGCAGGCGTCAATCTGCTCATTTTGGACATTGACTTGTGTGGCGGCATCTCCCTCTTCTAGCCAGGATCAGCACCAACATCTGCTCCAGGCCAACACGACTTGTGACCTGCCCACCAAGACAATGGCCATCCCGTCGCCTTGCCATCTGTCAGGGCCTGTTTCAAGTCCCAAGGTTGGGTCGGGAAGGACACAGGAGGTCAAGGCCTGATGACCTCCCAACAATTGCTCTCTAATTTCATTTGAGGACTGGTTCCTGCAGGGGCCGTCAAAAAGAAAGAAAATTTATTACTTAAATAAAGTAATTTAAAAATCCATGGCAGTGTATGCAGCAATGTAAAGACAACCCCCCCCCACCAAAGCCCCATAGAATCATAGAATTGTAGGGTTGGAAGGGACCCTGAGGGGCATCTAGCCCAACCCCCTGGAATGCACAGATCTTAACTAAAGCATCCATGACAGATGGACATCCAAACTCTGCTTAAAAACCTCCGAGGAAGGAGAACCCACCCCTTTCCAAAGGAGTCTGTTCCACAGTTGAACAGCTCTTACCGTCAGAAAGATCTTCCTAATGTTTAGTCAGAGTCTCCTTTCTTGTACCTTGAATCTATGCTATGCTGGCTCTCAGTGCTTCTACCACTACTACCTAGAGGTGCCACCAGGGATTGGTCCTGGAACCTTCTGGGGTTGGACTCGATGGCCCTTGTGGTCTCTTCCAACTCTATGATTCTATGATTCTATGATTCTATGATTCTATGATTCTATGATTCTACGATTCTACGATTCTACGATTCTATGATTCTATGATTCAAAGCGCTATGACCATATTGCTACCCAGACTGTGAAATACCGTATTTTTCGCTCTATAAGACACACCAGACCACAAGACGCACCTAGTTTTTGGAGGAGGAAAACAAGAAAAAAAATATTCTGAATCTCAGAAGCCAGAACAGCAAGAGGGATCGCTGCGCAGTGAAAGCAGCAATCCCTCTTGCTGTTCTGGCTTCTGGGATAGCTGCGCAGCCTGTGTTCGCTCCACAAGACGCACACACATTTCCCCTTACTTTTTAGGAGGGAAAAAGTGAGTCTTATAGAGCAAAAAATATGGTAAAAACCGGAAAGTCCAAAACTTTTCAAATCCAACTTCAGCTACAGAATTATGATGGAACCTTAGACAAGTCACTGGTCTTTCATACACACACACAAAATTTTTATTTGTTTTCCATTTAATATTATACATTCACATCATTATCCACTATACCACCCGTCAACTTCCTTCTCTCCCACCTCATGGCTTTCAAAATTAACCTTTATATCATTGCAATTTATACGTTTTCCAATTCTAATTGCTCTCATTACAGAGTGACTCAAAGTTCAAATAAATATAGAAAGATAGAAAATTTCTCATTACAAGTCTTCGGACAACCCTGTTAGTGATGTTAATTGCTTACAATGATCTTTCAGATATCGTATAAATTTACTCCAGTCCTTTTGGAATACTTGGTCGTGCTAGTTTCAGATTTTTCCTGTCAGCTTTGCCAGTTCTGCAAAGTCCATCATCTTCATCTGCCACTCTTCTTTCATTAGTACTTCTTCTTGTTTCCATTTTTTGGCTAAAAGAATTCTTGCCGCAGTCGTTGCATACATAAACAGTCTTTAATCGTCCCTTCACCCACTATACCCAATTAAAAAGGCTTCTGGTTTTTTTTAACAAAAGTATTCTTAAACATTTTCTTTAATTCATCATATACTGGCAAAGACCAGTGACTTGAAATGGGAAATGGGGAACAAGTCACTGGTCTTTGGAGCCGTCTTCCCCATAGGGCTTAGTGGTGTATTGCGCCAGGGCGCCGGCCTCTCAGGGGCGCCCCAGCGAGTGGGAGAGCTGCTCAGCTTTGCCGGCAGCCTCCCCTTTCCCTCCTGCACACCCGCCAGCTGCTCCCTGTCAACCATATGGCTGGCTGGCATGCAGCTTCCTCCCAAGTCTTCGCGGGAGAGCAATCCCTGCAGAGGCTTAGAAGAAGAAGAGGAGTTTGGATTTGATATCCCGCCTTTCACTCCCCTTCAGGAGTCTCAAAGCGGCTCACATTCTCCTTTCCCTTCCTCCCCCACAACAAACACTCTGTGAGGTGAGTGGGGCTGAGAGACTTCAGAGAAGTATGACTAGCCCAAGGTCACCCAGCAGCTGCACGGGGAGGAGCGGGGAAGTGAACCCGGTTCACCAGATTACGAGACTACTGCTCTTAACCACTACACCACACTGGCTTAGGATGGAAGCTGCGCCCCCGCTGTCAGGTGTGCATGCAAGAGACGGCCCTGAGACCAATAGGACTCTGCAGGACTGGGGACTTCCTAAGTTTGTTCTGAAGAGGCAATGCTCTTGCCCCATAGGTGAGGCCGACTGGTAACTCACAGCACCTGCTGGCAAGAGCCGGGAAGGGATATAAGGTCAGCATTTTCCCTTCGGCTCTTTGCCACAGCAACACGTTCCCTGCCTCGCAGCGTTTGACTCCTTGCTTCTTGATCCTTGGACCCTTGACTTCATGACTCCTTGCTTCTTGATCCTCAAACCCTGACTTTGCGACTCCTTGCTTCTTGATCCTTGGACCCCTGACTTCATGACTCCTTGCTTCTTGATCCTCAAACCCTGACTTCGTGACTCCTTGCTTCTTGGTCCTCAAACCCTGACTTCGTGACTCCTTGCTTCTTGATCCTCAAACCCTGACTTTGTGACTCCTTGCTTCTTAATCCTTGGACCCCTGACTTCGTGACTCCTTGCTTCTTGATCCTCAAACCCTGACTTTGTGACTCCTTGCTTCTTGATCCTCAAACCCTGACTTCGTGACTCCTTGCTTCTTAATCCTTGGACCCCTGACTTCGTGACTCCTTGCTTCTTGATCCTTGGACCCCTGACTTCATGACTCCTTGCTTCTTGATCCTCAAACCCTGACTTCGTGACTCCTTGCTTCTTAATCCTTGGACCCCTGACTTCGTGACTCCTTGCTTCTTGATCCTCGGACCCCTGACTTCATGACTCCTTGCTTCTTGATCCTCAAACCCTGACTTCGTGACTCCTTGCTTCTTAATCCTTGGACCCCTGACTTCGTGACTCCTTGCTTCTTGATCCTCAAACCCTGACTTTGTGACTCCTTGCTTCTTGATCCTCAAACCCTGACTTCGTGACTCCTTGCTTCTTAATCCTTGGACCCCTGACTTCGTGACTCCTTGCTTCTTGATCCTTGGACCCCTGACTTCATGACTCCTTGCTTCTTGATCCTCAAACCCTGACTTTGTGACTCCTTGCTTCTTGATCCTTGGACCCCTGACTTCATGACTCCTTGCTTCTTGATCCTCAAACCCTGACTTCGTGACTCCTTGCTTCTTGATTCTCAAACCCTGACTTCGTGACTCCTTGCTTCTTGATCCTCAAACCCTGACTTTGTGACTCCTTGCTTCTTAATCCTTGGACCCCTGACTTTGTGACTCCTTGCTTCTTGATCCTCAAACCCTGACTTTGTGACTCCTTGCTTCTTGATCCTCCAACCCTGACTTCGTGACTCCTTGCTTCTTAATCCTTGGACCCCTGACTTCGTGACTCCTTGCTTCTTGATCCTTGGACCCCTGACTTCATGACTCCTTGCTTCTTGATCCTCAAACCCTGACTTTGTGACTCCTTGCTTCTTAATCCTTGGACCCCTGACTTCGTGACTCCTTGCTTCTTGATCCTCGGACCCCTGACTTCATGACTCCTTGCTTCTTGATCCTCAAACCCTGACTTCGTGACTCCTTGCTTCTTAATCCTTGGACCCCTGACTTCGTGACTCCTTGCTTCTTGATCCTCGGACCCCTGACTTCGTGACTCCTTGCTTCCTGACCCTCGGACCCTTGGCTTCTTGACCCTTGGCTCTCTGACCCTCTGACGCTTGGCTTCCTGACTCCTGGCTTCTTGATCCTCAAACCCTGACTTTGTGACTCCTTGCTTCTTGATCCTCAAACCCTGACTTTGTGACTCCTTGCTTCTTGACCCTCGGACCCTTAACTTCATGACTCCTTGCTTCCTGACCCTCGGACCCTTGGCTTCTTGACCCTTGGCTCTCTGACCCTCTGACTCTTGGCTTCCTGACTCCTGGCTTCTGGACTCCCATTCCTGCTGCCACCCCACCATCTTGCCCCCAGTCCAGACGTCCCCAGCCGGGAATTTGATCACCCGTGAACCAGACCGTGACACCCGCTAACTATATGGCTGGCGGGCGCACAGCTTCCCTCCCAAGCATCTGTGGGGATTGCTCTCCCGCAGCGGCATGGGGGAGAGTGGCTGGCAGTGCGCAGCTTTGCCCCCCCCCCACTATCCGTGGTAATTTGGGGATGCTGAGCGGATATTTGGACCCCAGCGCCACATATGCCAAAGACGGCCCTGCTGGTCTTTCATCCTCATCATCTGTATTAATTCCCCCCCCCAGCACACAGAAAGCTAGTTGGTCTGGGAGAAGTGGTGTTCCAGCCCAGGCTTCAATCCTGAGATGTAAGTTTTCTATCTAGGATTTTTAAAACTCCACATTTCATTAAGGGAAGAGTTAAGGCACTTATTCATGAAACCAAGATGCACAGAAAATTTCCAGTGAAGGCACCCAGGCTTAATTTCTGCACCACATAAGCAACAAGTGGATCACAGGGCCTCACATCACGCACCACACCCACCCACAAGTTTTCAGACCCAGCCCTCTTCTTTTGCATCTCTGCGCAGAGCCATAATCTTATTTAAAAGTACAGTCGTACCTCGGGATAAATGTGCTTCAAGTTAAGTATTTTCGGGTTGTGCTCCGCAGCGACCCAGAAGTAACAGAGCATGTTACTTCCGGGTTTTGCCGCTTGCGCATGCGCAGACGGTCAAAATGATGTCACGCGCATGCGCGGAAGCAGCAAAACACGACCCGTGCACGCACAGACGCACGTACGTGGGTTGCGTTCACTTCAGGATGCAAACGGGGCTCCGGAACGGATCCCGTTCGCATCCCGAGGTACCACTGTACATAAAAATCCAACCAAGGGGTTCATTACGAACATTTTTCCAGATCCAAACTCATTTCTCTAATGGTTTTTGAGTAAGCATATTTGCTTCCCATTTGCTTGATAATTATTTTCTTATGGGGTGGGGGGCAGGCTTTATGTTAGGGGGTGCAGAAGCAAGTTATGTGCGAGGTTAAGTGCTTATTATTTATTTACCTGACTGGGGGGGCAGCTGTCCCCCCTGCACCCCCTGACTATGCCCATGATAATACAATAGATAATGTTTATGTCAGATACACACAGTCAGCTGCGATGGGTGCAAATTTCACTTGAGCCACTGGGTGTCGCCCTTGAGCTCACTGGGGCTGAATCTTGTTCAGCTTTCCAGATTCGGTGTCTGTGAAGTTCTTCCCGCTTCCCCAATTTCAAGCAGGCGCCACTGAGGCCCAAAAGGAGCACCCAAGAAATGTCGGGGGGTGGCGTGGGGTTGGGTGTTGTTTTTGTTTTGAAACCAGGCTCATGCTCCTTCGCTCCTTTAAAAGCCTGGGAGCAGATTACACCCAAAGCCCGCCTTCTGAGAAGGCTGGTATAATGACTGAGAACGAATTTTGCAGCAGGGCGAATTTTGCAAACTAAGGAAAACAGGCTTGGTTAGAAAAAAAAAGACAGCCCCCCCCCCCCGATTCCACACATGGAGGAGAAAAGCAGCACTGACCCTCAGCTTTGGTGCAAGAAAGTCCTTCTTAACGGCATTGTTCATCAACATCATCAAACCTTTTATTGACATCACATAGGTAAAGGTAAAGAGACCCCTGACCATTAGGTCCAGTTGTGGCCGACTCTGGGGTTGCGGTGCTCATCTTGCTTTACTGGCTGAGGGAGCCGGCGTACAGCTTCCAGGTCACGTGGCCAGTATGACTAAGCCGCTTCTTGCGAACCAGAGCAGTGCACGGAAACACCGTTTACCTTCCCGGCAGAGTGGTACCTATTTATCTACTTGCACTTTGACGTGCTTTCGAACTGCTAGGAGCAGGGATCGAGCATGGGAGCTCACCCTGTCACAGGGATTCGAACCGCCGACCTTCTGATCAGCAAGTCCTAGGCTCTGTGGTTTAACCCAAAGCGCCACCCACGTCCCACATCATCAAACCTTTTATTGGCATCACATACAAACATCCAAAACAAATCAATACAGAATTACCACTTCCTCAGTGGCACAAAACATTTGCTAAAAGAAAGGAGGCAGAGCAGTCTATCATCACATCTCTAGGTCTCCAGGGAGATCAGACGTCTGCAGTGTATTTTGATGACAAAAAACCAAATAGAGATATTTAGCCACTAACTTGGTGAGCTCCTGAATGGCATTGTTAAACTGTGGGAGGGAGGCAGGCATGGCCACCAACCTGAATGGCTTTAGTTTAAAAGGGGATTAGACAAATAAATGGAGGAGAGGTCTGTTCGTGGCTACTAGCCAGCCCGCCCCCCCCCCCAGCTGGAACTCAGTTCTGGCACCAGGTGGGCTCCCTTGTTTTTATAAGAGAATAAAGGAGGCAATGAATGAGCCTCACCCTGGGAAAACCTCCTTCATAATCAAGGTGTCTCCCCTCCCCTTTTTATTGATGATAATCAGCTAAAGAGTTTGAGGATCTATACAACTGTTTAACATGCAGAAAACAGCTTTCTTAGAGAAATGGAACGACTGGAACTGAGGGAAGCCGGGGGGTGGGGGGAGGAAAAATGGGGGGGAAATTAGGATATGTTTCTGGATAATATGTTTTGTTGTTGTTGTTGTTTAGTTGTTTAGTCGTGTCCGACTCTTCATGACCCCCTGGACCAGAGCACGCCAGGCACTCCTGTCTTCCACTGCCTCCCGCAGCTTGGTCAAACTCATGCTGGTAGCTTCGAGAACACTGTCCAACCATCTCATCCTCTGTCATCCCCTTCTCCTTGTGCCCTCCATCTTTCCCAACATCAGGGTCTTTTCCTGGGAGTCTTCTCTTCTCATGAGGTGGCCAAAGTCTTGGAGCCTCAGCTTCACGATCTGTCCTTCCAGTGAGCACTCAGGGGTGATTTCCTTCAGAATGGAGAGGTTTGATCTTCTTGCAGTCCATGGGACTCTCAAGAGTCTCCTCCAGCACCATAATTCAAAAGCATCAATTCTTTGGCGATCAGCCTTCTTGATGGTCCAGCTCTCACTTCCATACATCACTACTGGGAAAACCAGAGCTTTAACTATACGGACCTTTGTCGGCAAGGTGATGTCTCTGCTTTTTAATATGCTGTCTAGGTTTGTCATTGCTTTTCTCCCAAGGAGCAGGCGTCTTTTAATTTCGTGAATGCTGTCACCATCTGCAGTGATCATGGAGCCCAAGAAAGTAAAATCTCTCACTGCCTCCATTTCTTCCCCTTCTATTTGCCAGGAGGTGATGGTCCCAGTGGCCATGATCTTCGTTTTTTTGATGTTGAGCTTCAGACCATATTTTGCGCTCTCCTCTTTCACCCTCATTAAAAGGTTCTTTAATTCCTCCTCACTTTCTGCCATCAAGGTTGTGTCATCTGCATATCTGAGGTTGTTGATATTTCTTCCGGCAATCTTAATTCCAGCTTGGGATTCATCCAGCCCAGCCTTTCGCATGATGAATTCTGCATATAAGTTAAATAAGTACTCCTTTTCCAATTTTAAACCAATCTGTTGTTCCATATCCAGTTCTAACTGTAGCTTCTTGTCCCACATAGAGATTTCTCAGGAGACGGATGAGGTGACCAGGCACTCCCATTTCTTTAAGAACTTGCCATAGTTTGCTGTGGTAGATGCAGTCAAAGGCTTTTGCATGGTCAATGAAGCAGAAGTAGATGTCTTTCTGGAACTCTCTAGCTTTCTCCATAATCCAGCGCATGTTTGCAATTTGGTCTCTGGTTCCTCTGCCCCTTCGAAATCCAGCTTGCACTTCTGGGAGTTCTCGGTCCACATGCTGCTTAAGCCTGCCTTGTAGAATTTTAAGCATAACCTTGCTAGGATGTGAAATGAGTGCAATTGTGCGGTAGTTGGAGCATTCTTTGGCACTTCCCTTCTTTGGGATTGGGATGTAGACTGATCTTCTCCAATCCTCTGGCCACTGCTGAGTTTTCCAAATTTGCTGGCATATTGAGTGTAGCACCTTAACAGCATCATCTTTTAAAATTTTAAATAGTTCAGCTGGAATATCACCACTTCCACTGGCCTTGTTATTAGCAGTGCTTTCTAAGGCCCATTTGACTTCACTCTCCAGGATGTCTGGCTCAAGGTCAGCAACCACACTACCTGGGGTGTAGGAGACATCCATTTCTTTCTGGTATAGTTCCTTTCTGTATTCTTGCCACCTCTTCTTGATGTCTTCTGCTTCTGTTAGGTCCTTTCCACTTTTGTCTTTTATTATGGAAATCTTTGTACGAAATGTTCCTTTCTAGAAAGATATCTTTCTAGAACTCCCTAACTTTTGAATAAAAAAAAGTTTTTTAAAAAAGAGAACAAAGGAGGCGTAGCATCTGCTGGAAAGGGGAGAGGCCTCTTGGTCTCGATCCTGCCCGCAGGTTCCCCCCAGGCCACGTCGAGCAGAGTTTGCAGGATCCCGCCAGGATCTTGCGCGCTGCCCCGTCCTTTGTGCGTTTCTCGCGTCCTCGGCCACTAGATGCCGCCGTCGGGGCTCTTTTTGGGCTCGACGGCGGGGCAGGACCACCCCCACCCGGAGAGCAGCCATCCTGGGGAGGGGGAGGGAGAGCCTTCCCACATTCTCCGAAATCTGAGGCAAAGACGCGCAGGGAAAGACCCGGGGAGAAGCCTCCGGAAGCCGCCTCTCGCCTTGCAGACGGCGGCGATGCTGCCTTGTGCGCGCTGCCAGGAGAAGCGCCTCTGAAAGGCGAGGAGGCGGCCAGCCCGCTGGGCATCATCTTCTGCAAACGGGGAGAGCCTTTTGCTCTTTTGCCTTGCGCGCGATCCTTCCCTGGGGTCTCGGCGCCGCGCAGCCCTGCATGGCGAGGGCGTGAGGCGGAGGAGGCGCGCAAGTGGCCCGGGGCTCGCTGGATCCTGCCCCGCCATGGCTGCCCGCAAGCCGCCGAGCCCCCCGCGCTGGGGCTGGCACGCTCTGCTCTTCGCCACGGTGCTGCTCGCCTGCGGCGGGCAAGGCAGGAGCCGGGAGGACGGCGGCGCCGCCTGCTACGGGGGCTTCGACCTCTACTTCATCCTGGACAAGTGAGTGGCTCTCGGGGGCGACCCGGAGGGAGCTTTGGGCAGGCTGCCCACGAGCTCAGGGGCATCAAAAGGCCAGCAGCTGTCTTACCCCCACCTCCGTTTAATCAGCATTATTATTATTATTATTATTATTATTATTAATTCCACCCAGGGCAGGTTGAAAACCATGTAAAGCAATTTGCATTCATAAAAATAAGATGGGTCTTGAAAGCGCACTTCTCAGGTGTCCAAAGGCCAGCAGAAAGAGGTTTCACTTTTACCCCCACCCCTAAGGACTCTTCCAGGTTCCTGTTGCATTTCTCCGTCTAGCTTATCTCAATTTGGGAAAAGTATACAGCAGCAGCAGCAACAGGTCCATTTTGCAGTGATTGCAATTGGGTTGGTGATTTGTGCAGAGGTTGCCCCTTGGAAGGCTCTTCTGCCATTCCCTATGTGGCCAACCATGGAACTAGTGATGGCCACCGACCTAGATGGCTTTCAAAGAGGAGTGGACAAATTCGTGGAGGAGGCCAGGGCTTTTGAGGGCTGCTGCTCTGCTCTGCCTCCACAGTTGGCACAGTGATGCTTCTGAATCCTAGTTGCTGAAAAGCACAGGAGGGAACAGGACTCTTGGGCTCAGGTCTTGCTTGTGGGTTTCCTGTTGGGGCATTTGGTTGGCCGCTGTGAGAACAGAACACTGGGCTAGATGGGCCATTGGCCAGATCCGGCAGGCTCTTCTTACGTTCTGAAGGGAGAGACATGCCTGTGTTTCACCTAGCAAAGCAAAGTTTGGGAAACTTTTGCAAAGGAAGTAGCTAAGGGATGCTATCTTTTTGCCCTCCGGTGTTGCCACCTCTGTTTTCTCCAAGAGAGATGGAGAGGAACCTTCCTCTCCTGAATTGAGCCTCAGACTCTGGATTCTAAGGAAGAAGAAACTTGCGATTTGGCCAATGTGTTGGAAAGTGCAATTGTTGTGGCTTCTCCTCCCCACCCCCAATGTACGTTTCTCTCCCTTTAACTCTGAGTCACTTTTTCTTTGTTCCCAGCTAATGAAATGCACATTTCTCCCTTTGCTGCTTTCTCTTGCTTAATAGTGTCCAGAGATGATATAAAATGCTTACTCATGTTATTTACCCCACAGCTGACTCCATGCCATTGTGTTTACATAAGAGGCTTACGGTTGCGTTTACAATATTTGTCCAGCTGTGCGGGTGCCCGAGAATAGAGGGACGGGACTTTTGGCAACATTAATAGAAGTAGGCATGTCATAAGATGGGGAGGGCAAAACCCAAACAAAAGGCCCCATCTAGGCTTGGATTCAAAAAGCTGCTCTCACGGCCCCAAGAGGCTGGGCATGGGCCTTGTGGAAGTTTTAATTTTCCTTCCTCAAAGAGCAGACCCTTTCACACATGGAGCATCTCCTCAGTTTCAAAATAGGTTTGTTTGTTTATTTATTTGTTGCTTATAAATATAAATCCCCACCTTTTTCACCAGGAACCACACCTGGCTCTCGCTCCCTCCTCATTTAACCCCCACAACAGCCCGGCAAGGTAGGGTTAGGCTGAGAGACAGTGACTGGCCCACTGTCACACACAGTGAGCTTTCTTAGTGGAGATTTGAACTCTGGTTTCCCAGGTCAAAGTCCAACACTCTAACCACTATGCAATACTGCATCTTGTGATTTTCCAACATGGTCTGGAGTGGGTGGACTCTGAGAAGGGCAATCTCACGGTGGAGATCTTGCTGTCCTACTCTTTTTTAAAAATATAAAAATTTTATTAAGTTTTCATATTTTTCCTTTTTCCTTTGTCACATTCATATCAAAGCATATCATCACATGCAACTTTGCTCATACTGACCCTTCTTTTTTTAAAAAAAAAAAATTATTCAAATTTTAAAGATTACAAAGAGAAAAAATAAAAAATAAAAAATAAAAATAAAAAAGACAGAAAAAATACAAACAATTAAAAAAAACAACAGATCAAACCTTTACATAACTTTCTTTCCTTTGCTTATTTCCTTGACCTCCTCACACCTCCCTTTTTTGTATTCTAGTTCAATTAGATATTTCAGCAAATCATTTCCAGCTTTGTTTTTATCCTAATAATTTATCTTAATATACTGTAATTGCTCATACTGACCCTTGACTTCCCCCCTCTTAACATTTCTACATCACCCTGTTTACCTTCTTACTTAAAAAAAATACTATAGTATTTGTAAATCAGTTTCAAAAGTTATAATTGCAAAATATTTTAAATCAAACCTGCAAACGTTCTCAAATGTTTACAATGTTCTTTCATATAATTTACTTCAGTCCTTTTAAAACAGTTCGTCACGCTGGTTTCAGATCTTCCCCATCAGCCTTACCAGTTCTGCATATTCAATCATTTTTATCTGCCATTCTTCCAAAGTTGGAAGTTCCTGCTGCTTCCATTTCTGGGCTAAAAGTGTCCTTGCAGCCGTGGTAGCATACTACATATTTAAGTCTACTTTTGGAATTTCTTCTCCCACAATACCCAACAGAAAAGCCTCCGGTTTTTTAATAAAAGTATATTTAAAAATCTTTTTCAGTTCATTGTATATCATATCCTAGTAGGCTTTAACTTTACTGCACATCCACCACATATGGAAGAAATTCCCTTCCTTCTCCTTGCATTTCCAACATGCCTTTTCTGGAGTTCTATACATTTTAGCAAGTTTAAAAAGATAAAGGTAAAGGACCCCTGACAGTTAAGTCATATACCATCTATACATCATCTTCATTAAATTTTCCTTAAGTGTTGTACCTACAGTAAATTTAATTGTTTTTGTCCATAGTCTTTCCCACTTATCAAATTCAATATTATGACCATAATATTGCTGTCCCAGTCTTTAAAAATCTATCTCATTGGTCACATTTTTATTTTGCCCTTTCTCCGAAGTCAGAGCTTAGGGTGGCACAGGGGAGGGCTCTTACGCTCTCCTCCCAGCACCCCTCGAGGAAAGGCCAGGCTGGCAGAGTAGTGGGAAAGAGGGAGGGAGATGGGTCACGATCACCCAGGGACTCCGCAGGCTGGGATTCTTCTCGGTGTGAGTCTCGCGTTCCACGTTGGCGCTCTTCTTGAGCTGGCCATTTTCACATCGAAAATGCTTCCTAAGAGCCATATGGCAAGACCCTGGACTCCTTTGGCCTAGAAAGGGCATTGGAACAGCCAAAGAAAAGAAATGGAAAATGGCCAACACCTCTCCTTCTGAATGTTGTTATTCGGTTACTGGAGCAATGGTCTCAGCCGCTCAGTCTGGGGTGGCAGGAAAACTGGAGTGGGAGCAGAATTGCTTGCAGGCTGCGTTCAAACACATACTTGCTTCTCAAAGTGGGCAAGCTTAGTTGCTGGTCCAGGAGGCCAAGCTGAGAAGCCCCCAGAATGGCAACTGGGGCAGAGGGAGACCCCCGAGGGAAACAAAACCACATGCCCCTTCAGAAAAAGAGGAGAAAGCCGCTCCGGTTTCCTGCTCTAAAACGCAAGGGCTGCCTCCAGCTTCTTGCACTGGCCACTTTAATTTGGGTCTAATATTTCTTCTGGAGTGCCAAGTTTCATGGGATGGGGAAGGGAAGGCCACAAGGGTGATGAGGATTGCAGATTGCTCGCACTTTCTGAGAGATCAGAGTCGGGCCCGAATGCGCTCTCTGCCAGGGAACCCAAAACGCTTCCTGGGCCCGGTGTAACTCTGCTCAATTAATAGGGCATTTATTGACTATAAGTATGGTACAGCTGCATGGGTATAATGCATGCAGCTGTAGCCGCCTCACCTCCAGAAAGATATCGTAGAATTGGAAAAGGTGCAGAAAAGGGAAACCAAAATGATCCAAGAGATGGAATAACTCTTTTGTGAAGAAAGGTGGCAGCATTTGGAACTTAAAGGCTTAGGGAAGAGGCAGATAAGAGGCCACATGAGAGAAGTTTATAAAATTATACATGACTTTCGAAGGTTGTCAGGGGCCTAGTTGTTGCTGATTTTACTACAGTGGTACCCCGGGTTACATACGCTTCAGGTTACATACGCTTCAGGTTACAGACTCCGCTAACCCAGAAATAGTACCTTGGATTAAGAACTTTGCTTCAGGATGAGAACAGAAATCACACAGCAGCGGCACGGGAGGCCCCATTAGCTAAAGTCGTGCTTCAGGTTAAGAACAGTTTCAGGTTAAGAATGGACCTCTGGAACGAATTAAGTACTTAACCCCGAGGTACCACTGTACCGGGTTGTTTAAGAGGGCATGTAATTGGTGGTGTGTTAGCCAGGGCATTTGGGTGTCCCCTAGTTTGTCTTGTATTTCTTATGTTGATAAGGGTTTGTTATTTTTGTAGAAGTCTGTTAGGCAGTATAAGCCTTTGGCTTCCCAGGTTTTTATCTGGAGGTTTTGTGCTGCGTGATGGAATAATGGGTGGCGTGCCAGGGGAATTAGTGGGGATGGGGTTGGGGACAGTTTACCTACTTTTGCTTTCCATGCTTTAAGCATGGTCTTTGTGAACCTGTTTATTATTGTGGGGATTTCCCTCAGTTTGTTTGGGAGGAATGGTGGTGCGAGTATTTTCACTTGTGTCCCTCTCCAGGTGTACTCACCATGCCCACCTCCACCTCTTTCCCCCTTCTCATCCTAACGTAACACTAATGTCTCAACAAATGAAACTGATCTGTAGAAAATGTAACTTGAAAAAACAACAACCAATAAATCTTTAATAAAAATATATTTTTTAAAAAAGAAATTATACATGGCTTGGAGAAAGTGGAGAGGGGAAAGTTTTTTTCTCACTCTCTCATAACATGACAGCCCACAGACATCCATGGAAGCTGGAAGATTCAGGACAGGTTAAAAAAGGGGGCTTATTTGTATAGCACTTAGTCAAACTATGGGACGCGGGTGGTGCTGTAGTCTAAACCACTGAGCCTAGGGCTTGCCGATCGGAAGGTCGGCGGTTTGAATCCCCGCCAGGGGGTGAGCTCCCGTTGCTCGGTCCCTGCTCCTGCCAACCTAGCAGTTCGAAAGCACGTCAAAGTGCAAGTAGATAAATAGGTACCGCTCCGGCGGGAAGATAAATGGCGTTTCCGTGCGCTGCTCTGGTTTCGCCAGAAGCGGCTCAGCTATGCTGGCCACATGACCCAGAAAAACTGTCTGCAGACAAACGCCAGCTCCCTCGGCCAGTAAAGTGAGATGAGCGCTGCAACCCCAGAGTCGTTTGCAACTGGACCTAACTGTCAGGGGTCCCTTTACCTTTAGTCAAACTATGGAACTCTCTCACGCAGGAGGCAGGGATGGTCACCAACCTCGATGGGTTTCAAAGAGGAAAAGCGCCACTGGCCTTGCTTTGCCTCTGCAGTTTGTAACAGTGGGTCTCAGCCGCTTAGCCTGAGGTGGAAGGAGAACGGTTGGAAGGGCTTCTGGGCAAATGGAAGGTGATGAACTCTCCTTCCTTGGGGGTTTTTAAGCAGAGGTTAAATGGCCGTCTGCCATGGATGCTTTAGCTGAGATCCCTGAATTGCAGGGGGTTGGTCTAGAGCAGTGGTGGCAAACCTATGGCACACATGCCAGAGGGGGCACTCAGAGGCCTCCCTGTGGGCACATGCGCTCTCCTCCCAGCACAGAGCCAGCAAAAGGCAAAGGTGGTGCGTCGAATCCTCAGCTCAACTTGGGCCATGTGAGCGGTGGATCGGTGCAGGAAACTGCACGGAAGGAGCGGGATTCGATGCCCGTCAGGGCGCCAACTCTCTCCAAAACAGGGGTTGCAAGTATTCTTTGCCCTGAGTTCATTGCACCAATTGCACTGAGGTTTCAGGTGCTGCAAGAGCGGGACAGCAAAGAGCCGAAATCCCGAAACTGGCCTGTCTCCTGCAGTGCCTTTGGGCTCCTTTTCCTCAGCCACTCCACACAGAATGCCCAGACCAAGAAGGTCCCCTCGTGGCCAGGGAGGCGCAAAGGGAAAGGCCAGGTGGGGCATTGGTCCCATTCGGATATGTGACGCTATCCCCAAGTAGGTGCTTGTGTTGTTTTCAGAGACTGGGCGTGGATCCTGGGACTTGTGTCCAAGTAGAAGCGCCTCGGATGGGGCGTTGGGGTTGTGGGCAAAACTGAGCCACAACCCCCAGGGCGCACGTTTGCCCTTGCGGAGCCTCCGCTGTGGGTGGCACTTTGTGATAAATACCTTTGTGGCACTTTGTGATAAATAAATATGGCTGCTGCCATAGCCACGGGTCACCTCTCCAGCCGGGAGAGGCTGTGCGCGGCTATGGCAATACCCCCACCTCCCGCAAAAGCCCACAGGAGCCATGCACCCTTTAAGGAGCACGTGGCTCCTGTAGGCTTTTCTACGAGGAGGGAGAAGGGACTGACTGGCCGCATCAGTCCCTTGTCCCTCCTGAGGAAAAGCCCACAAGAGCCGCACGGAGCTTGTGTGTGGCTTTTGGGGGCTTTTCCTGCCTCCCTCCCTCCTACATTCGTTCCATAGGATGCACACACATTTCCCCTTCATTTTTGGAGGGGGGAAAAGTGCATTCTATAGAGCAAAAAATACGGTAAGTGGGTTTGGGGGTTGCAGTTTGGGCACTCGGTCTCTAAAAGGTTTGCCATCACTGGTCTAGAGGACCTTTGGGGGTCCCTTTGAACTCTCCAATTCTGTGAGGCAGCAGTTTTTCTGAATACCAGCCCTGGAAACCACAGGAGGGGAGAGCACTCTCTTGCTCAAAGCATGCTTTTGCAGGTTTCTCACAGGCCACTGTCAGAAGAGGATGCTGGGCCAGATGGGTCATTGGCCTGATCCTGCAGCCTCTTCCGGCGTTCTTGTGTTCAAACGAATCAGAACGAATGCTCGTTAAACAGGCCCTCTGGAAGGGCCCTCACTCTCTGCTGTAAATAGGGCAGATTCTGGTGGGACTAGAGTCTGCATTATCAGAGGCATGGAGGACTGTCCTCAGTTGACAGGAATATGGAGAGGGGAGGAGAGAGTAATGGCAAGCAGTTGAGTCAAACGGCAAATGCTATTTGACCCTCTTGTTTACCATTTCTTCCCGCATCTGTATGTCTCTGCCAGCTGCGGATAACTCTTCATCCACAAATGCTGCTGCTGCCTTTGTCACGAAAGTGCTCTAGGACTCTCTAATGTGGTTTCTCCAATATTTTAATATGAGCTGCCCAGAGAAGTTTGCTTTGTTTTGTTTATTTACCAGCAAGATTTACATGCCCCTTAATCAAAAACACCTCTGAGCAGTATGCATAAAACAATATTACATACAAGAAAATACCAATAAAAGCAAACTTTGAAATCAAGCAGAAATAGAATTTTTCCAAGTATGGACAAGCCCAGCAGTTTTAAAACAAAGATTCATAAATTTGGATAGGGTTGCCTAAACAAAAAAAGAAAAACCCAGTCTGATTGCTATAGACTGGCCTCCCCCAGCCTGAAGACCTCCAGATGTTTAAGAAGACTCCCATCAGTACCAGCTGGCACAGCCATGGGGTGCAGGGGCTCATGGGAGTTGAAGTCCAAAACATCTGGAGGGCACCAGGTTGGAGAAGGCTGATACAGACCAAGTGGACCTCCAGGTGTTATACAGCCTCCATCACACCTGACCATTTGGCATGATGGGTGGAGGCTGATGGGAGAAAGAGGCCAGCAACATCTGGAAGAGCCCAGGTTTCCTGCCCTCACTCTGGACCATCTGATAGTGTAGCTCACAACTCAGCTCACAACTGAGGCTAAAGCAGGGTTTTAGTTTTTAAAAATGAGTATTTTGGGGTGGGCATTTTTTTTTTAAGAAACCTACAACGTTGAGTCAAATGTGAACCCTTCAATGACATTGAATGTGGCAGATTTGAGTTTAAAACGTGTCTGTTCCTGCATTGCAGGGGGTGGGACTTGATGGGCCTTTTGGACCCCTTCCAACCCTGCAGTTTTATGATCCTTCCATTTTCCGTGCCACATAACTGCAATTTTTTTGGTGTCACTTCTTTGAGGCTATTTGAAAGCTGCTTTTGTGAGATCTGGGACTGCAGTGAATGGAGCTGCCTCTACTCTGTGAAGTTGATTGTGAATGTCTGCATTGAGTTCCCCTTTCATTCATGTAACTCCATTCATCTTTGTTGTCATGCTACCTCATTTTTGTTCTTTCATTCTCCCCACCCCACCCCACCCCGCTAAAAATAACCTCCTTGGGATCTTCATCATCCAGACCTGTAGTATGCACGGTCTGCCTCCTGCCACTCAGCTATAGAGTCGCCATGTATCCTCCTTTACAGGACAACCATCCTCTTTTCATGACCAGCTCTATAATGCGGGATGGCACTGTGGTCTAAACCACTGAGCCTCTTGGGCTTGCTGATCAGAAGGTTGGCGGTTCGAATCCCCGCAACGGAGTGAGCTCCCGTTGCTCAGTCCCAGCTCCTGCCAACCTAGCAGTTCGAAAGCACATCAAAGTGCAAGTAGATAAATAGGTACCGCTCCGGCGGGAAGGTAAATGGCGTTTCCGTTTGCTCTGGCTTCCATCACGGTGTCCCGTCACACCAGAAGTAGTTTAGTCATGTTGGCCACATGACCCAGAAAACTGTATGTTGACAAATGCCGGCTCCCTCAGCCTGAAAGTGAGATGAGCACCTGAACCCCCTAGTCGCCTTGGACTGGACTTAACTGTCCAGGGGTCCTTTACCTTTTTTTTACCATATAATGAGTTTCGGTAGCTGCTTCAGGGGAAAGTGAGAGGGGTGGCAGGTTTGGATCAGGTTCCTAGCTCATTTCCCTCTCTGGAGGGGCAACCTCCCTCGCCGAAAGGATTCACCCAACAATCCCACGCCTGATTCCTCTAGCCCCCATTGGCTGGTGGCAGAGATGGCTACATCTTGCATTCTCCTGCCTCCGATGGGGCTGTGTGTGCAGCTGCTGGAGCATTCTCCTAAACTGCAAATAAACAAACCGAGTTAGTACATAAGCAGTAGCACACCACTGGCTTCCCTCTCCCCGTCTTTCGCTTTTGCAGACAATGTTCTTGCACAGGTAGTCCAAGATGGCGGCAGCTTGTGCCCTGTTCTGGCTGATGGCTGTAGCCGCTGCCAGTGCCAGTGCCAGAGGAACTGGGTGGGCAGTGTGGAGGCTTGGTAAAGGCTACAGGCATGGCACCTGGCCCAGTTGCTGAGCATAGACCCCACCTCTCCTCTCATGCCTGCCCAGCTTGGAAGCAGCTTGGGTGAGGGTGCATGTGGCATAAGACCCTCTGTAGGAGTGAGACGTGGTCGGAGGAGCCATCGGGTTCGCCTCGCATGGCAAAATGTCTTGGGCCGGCCCTGCCTCTATTTGAAAGGTTGTCAGAGAACTGTTGTCCTCCTGAAGGGCTGTGTGATCCAAGCTTGCTCTGAAGATAAAGGATCACCTGAAGGAAGAGCTTCAGGTTTGACTTTGCCCATCCACTGTTATACTGAGCAGACCTGCAGTTCGTAAGACAGTGAGAGGCCATTTCAGGTTAGAGTCTCATGGTTAGACCAGCTGTTTTAAGAGGCAGAACATAAGGAGTGGCCCTTCTAGTCCAGCATCCTGTTCTCACAGTGGCCAACCAGATGCCTCTATTGGGAAATGCACAAGCAGGATTCGAACGCAAGACCAACGCCCCTCTCCGTTGGTTTCCTTCTGAATTGATGTTCAGAAAGGTTACTGCCTCCAACTGTGGAGCCATCCTGGCTAATAGCCATCAAATTTTCCACCATGAATTTGTCTAATCCTCTTTGAAAGCCATCTAGGTTGGCGGTCATCACTACTTCCTGTGGAAGTGAGTTCCATAGTTTAACAATGTGCTGCACGAGGAACGACTGTTTTTTCAATCTGTCCTGAATCTTCCAACATTCTGTTTCGCTGGAGTTCTAGTTTTATGAAAGAGGGCAAAACTATTTTCTTTCTCCAGTGCATGCTTAATTTTACAAACCTTTTCTCTAGGAGTTTCCTCACCGAGGAGTTCCTTTATTTACTTGATCGTTTTGGTTGACCTTTTGTGAACCTTCTTGGCGATTCTGAACTGCGGGAGTTTTTGGTGGGTTTTTTCTTTTTCTTTTCGTGTTTCTACTTTCAACTCTTGCCTCTAGAAGGGAGAGAAGCCACCCTCCTTGCAAAGAAAGGGGATTTATTTATTTAAATTCCTTTCTGCTGGCCTTCAACATCGCGGTGGCAGCACTTTCCTGTGCGAGGAGGCGTGTGGGAAGGTCTCACGGAAAAAAGAGCTGTAATTTTAGATGTTTGGATTCTTGTTCCGAGGGGAGACGAAAAGCTGGAGGATGTACTTATGTGGCGAATTTAAAAAGTGGTGTGTAACTGAGACAGGCTCCTTCCAAACCACCAAGAACGCAGAAGCCTCTTGTCTAGCGGGTCCCTGAGTCGCAGCAGCAGAGCCGAAAAGGGAGCTCGTTCGGAGCCGCGGGGAGCTCTATAGAGCTCGACCAGGGCAGGGATTCCTTCCCTAGACCATGGAAAATAGACCTGTGTCTCTAAACGCAATGGCTGTTCCTCAGCTGCTTCTCTTTAAAGGGGAAAAATGTAGTAACTGCTGCCTTGAGAGAACTCTCAACTGCAATGAGTTCCTGAGGCCAGGATTTTTCAGTGTCCCACCCTCAGCAACCCAACGCCAGAAAATGATTTCAGACCTCCTGTAGGCAGGCATTTGGACGTTTGACCCAACAAATACAATTATTACCGTTATCCATTGGCTTAGCTTTTTAAAAAAAAATAATTATTGGTTTTTATCATACAAAAGTATAAAACATACCACACAATTTATCACAAATACAATCTTATTGGACTTCCATCAGCACCTCTCCGTCTTAATCACTTCTTATGCATTTCCTAACTTAATATTGCCTTTACATCTCTTAACATATCCTCTCTCCTTCTGCATTTTTACAATATTTCTAATCTTATTCCTCGCAGAACTTCTTGTAAACCTACAAACGTCGTCTGGTCGTCACAAATACTTTTCAAATAATCCGTAAATTTACTCCAGTCTTCGGTGAATTTCTGGTCCCACCGGTTTCAGATCCTTACTGTTAGTTTGTCAAGTTCGGCATAGTCAATTAATTTCATCCTCCATTCTTTTATCGTTGGTAATCCATTGGCTTAGCTAACAGTATTTATAACCCTTGGATAACTCAAAGGGAGTTTTCAGCAGCTAGACAATGTTTCCAAAACTTCACCAGCATTTTAGTGTGCCATTTCTCTTAGCACATGTAGCTGTGTGTACAATTTTGCCTGATCTCTATACGCTTTGCAAGCAGAGCTGCATAATTCAATGCACCTTTGTAGGTCATTTTCACTGACACGTGTATTTTCAACACACACTTTCCCTTAACATACACATGTTTTGGTTGGAGAACTCTGTCACAAAATTCAGAGCAGGTTGGATTTGGACGGACAGCTGCATTTCAGTTCACGTATTGTTTTGAAAATTCAAAATGAGGCAGACTTGCATTAAAATGTGAACCGAACCACATTTCTCACTCACCTACCCACCCCGACTCTCAATATCCTGGCTGGGGGCAGCTCATTCTCTGACACTAAATTTTGAGAGGCAGGCGGCTAAGAAAGGCGTCCCGGAGCCTCTGCCCCTGTTTCCAATCTTACCTTAGCCAGAAATTCACAAATGACAGTTGGCAAATAGAGTAAGACATCTGGTGTCCTGCCTCATTTACAATATGGGCACATTACTGAACTGTCGTCGAGGATTCTTGAGACGGGGCTTCCTCAGTGATGGCACCCAGGTTGTGAAAACTCCATATTATGGGAGATTTTATTCAGGGCCACTCCTGGGTGGCTTTTAGGGTTAGGGTCAAAACAGCATTTAGTTTAGAGAGAAGGTGAGAGAGAGGGGACATGATAGAAGTTTACAAGATTATGACTGGCATGGAGACGGTGGATAGAGAAGAGTCTTTCTCCCTCTCTCAGTGCTTGAACTAGTAGGTATCCAAGGAGGCTGGATGTTAAAAGATTCAGGACCGATCAAAGAAAGTACTTCTGAATGCAGCCTTCTTCTTCTTCTTCTTCTTGTTTGTTTATTTTATTTACCGGTATTTAAACTCTGCCTTTTCCCCTGATGGGACTCAAGGCAGCTTAAAGATAAAAACAAGAACCACTACAAACATAAGACAAATCAATGAATAGAATACAATTAAACACAGATAGAATTAAAACTATATCCATATATCAAATCTGTAAAACGCATCAATAGTTACAATAAACGATAATCTATGGAACTTGCTCCTACAGGAGGCAGGGATGGCAACCAACCTCGATGGCTTTCAAAGCAGAATCCTGCTTAGGGCTGTCTTAAGCATATGTGGGGTGCAAAGATCTTCCCGGTGCGCCCAGGTTGCCCAGTCCCAGGCACGCAGGAGGGTGGAGCCGACCAGCTGGCTGGCTCGGTCACCCCTGAACTCATGGCACAGAGCCCCCCGCAGCAGAAGAGCCCGCCGTGGTGCTCCAACCGACAGACGGGCTCTTATGCGGACTCAACTCTCAGGCCCCAGACTCTTAGCCTGGCACCCCTGATAGCCGGGTGCCCGGGTGCCCCGCACCCCTAGTGCCTATGGGTAAGACGGCCCTGATTCTGCTTAGAAGCTTCCCTTTGGGCATCTGGCTGGCCAATGTGGGAGTAGGATGTTGGTTTAGATGTATTCTTCCATGCTTTTGACCTAAGCAATCTTTTAAGGTGTTCTTTCATGTTTCATGGTGTGCTACTTTCGCCTTGCACAACAAGTGTTCCACTGTTTCAGAAAGTTTTGCCAGTGGAACCAGTGAATCACTAAGGGACCTTAACCTGTGCTACAGTGGATGCAGCCCTATCTAACTTTCTCCCTAATGCTACTGAACTGTTTCTCACTTAGAACAGGTTTGTTTCCTCAGGGCCGGCCCAGCCATGAGGCAAAATGAGATAATTGCCTCAGGTGGCAGGATCCACCAGGGCAGCAGATCCTGGTGTTGAGTCCCACCCCCTGTACCTGATAGAGATCTTCCCTGACCACTTCTTACCTGGCATGGAGGGAGTCACCATTTGGGGGTCTGCCTCAGGTGCCAAAATGTCTTGAGCCGGCCCTGGTCTCCCCTTTCCCAATTGAAATCAGCTGAAAAGCTCTGTGCAGCGACAGAGCCCAACTCAAAGCTGTGCGGGGAGGCTGATCAGAGGCAGCCCTTGTGTGATTTGTGTAGTGCCAAGTTAAAGGTCCAGTGCTGCAGTTATTTATCCTTGTCAAGGAACAGTCCCCGGGGCTCACCTGGAAGATCTATCATCTGCATGGGCCTTTCAAAAGCTACAGATGAAATACGGGCATTTCCCTTCCCCCTCCCCCTTCAAGGAACTGCGAAAGGCATTTTGAACGGGAGATCAGCTTTGAACCTGATGAGCTCCACAGATGTCCAGATGAACCAAACCTTAATAAAGCAGCAACAACCTAAATGTTTCTGTAATTAAACCAATATTGCCTGGAATGATTTTCTTTTCCAGATCAGGAAGTGTCTTGCACCACTGGAATGAAATCTACCACTTTGTGGAACATCTGGCCCACAAATTTATAAGGTAAGAAATTTGGCTGATAGTAGAAGGTTGATTTCAAGAAGCTTAAGTGTGATCAGGCTTCGGACGTGCATGTTTACTCGGAAGTAAGTTCCACTATGTTCAATGGTGCTTAAAGGTAAAGGGTAAAGGGACCTCTGACCATTAGGTTCAGTCGTGGCCGACTCTGGGGTTGTGGCGCTCATCTCGCTTTACTGGCCGAGGAAGCCGGCATACAGCTTCCGGGTCATGTGGCCAGCATGACTAAGCCACTTCTGGTGAACCAGAGCAGCGCACGGAAACACCGTTTACCTTCCCGCTGGAGCGGTACCTATTTATCTACTTGCACTTTGACCTGCTTTCGAACTGCTAGGTTGGCAGGAGCAGGAACCGAGCAACAGGAGCTCACCCTGTCGCAGGGATTCGAACCGCTGACCTTCTGATCGGCAAACCCTAGGCTCTGTGGTTTAACCCACAGTGCCACCTGCGTCCCTCAATGGAGCTTAGTCCCAGGTTAAAAGTCCTTTTGTTTTGCTGAGTAAACATGCATGGAATCAGGCCTTCATGTCTAATTGTGGATTATACCAGAGGAGAATCAAGTTCTTTCATCTCTCTTGGCTTCAGTTGGGCTTGTCCTTTTGATTCTCCATAACATCACAACTGAGAAGAATTCATTGAGCAAATTCACGAGTTAACTTGGTTGTGGGAGGGAATCCTCTAGTTTGTTTTGCTTGAACTTTCCTTTTGCTTTACATTGGATCCTGTTTCATTAAAAGAAGATAGCATAATTTATAATACAGAATGAATTTCAAAATGGATCCCTTCTTTTTGTATTTGCATGAGCAAGGTATCCTAAGGGTTCCACTCTGGTTAGTGACCAAAATAAATCGATTCATTCATTCTAAAGGTTCCTCTCTCCATCTCATTAAATACTTTGGTTTTGGTTTTTAAAAACCAGTCATGGTATACTTCTAGCCCTTGTGTTATGTTTTTCTAGACCACTGGTTTCCAAAGTGGGGGGTAGGATTACCAGGGGTGGGGGTAGCGCTCAGAAGCACGTTAATCGCTTATTTACAATTGACCAGGCTGGATCCTAGAGTGAAGTACTGTATTTTTCGTCCCATAGGACGCACCTAGGTTTTTTTTGGTGGAAATAAAGGGGAAAAAATTTCCTTTATTTCCCCCCCAAAAAACCAGGTCGGGGAACAGCGGGATGCCGGGGCTGCGCCTCCCCACTGTCCCCTGAGATTGTGGGGCTGGCCGATGTCTGCCCGGCACGCGGGGCGCTCTGCTTCAGGGCGCTGTGCGTGCCGGGCGGCAGGCTGCTATCCGCAGCGTGGGGAGCCCTGTGGGAACTCCCGCAGGGCTCCCCACGCTGCGGATGTCTGCCCGGCGCACGGGGCGCTCTGCTTCAGGGTGCTCCACGCCGGGCGGCAGGCTGCTATTCGCAGCGTGGGGAGCCCTGTGGGAACTCCCGTAGGGTCCCCAGGCTTGCTGATAGCTTCCTGAAGCCTGGAGAGCGAGAGGGGTCAGTGTGCACCGACCCCTCTCAGTCTCCAAGCTTCAGCGAAAGCCTGTATTCACCCCATAGGACGCACAAAGATTTCCCCTTCATTTTTGGAAGGGAAAAAGTGTGTCCTATAGGGCGAAAAATACAGTACTTTCCTTGTTTACTAATCTTATTGCTCTCAAAGCTATTTCCTTAGGTTGCATTTATTTATGATTTATGATTCTGAGTTGCCACAGTTCACAAGATAGCAGTTATTGGAACAGCTGCTGATTTTCTTATTAATTTGTCACTGTACAGCAGTGGTGGGTGAAGGTTTGTCATGTTTGATAAATTGCTACAGACAAATATTTTATGCTCTAAATTTCCGTCACCCTTCTGTTTTCGTTAATAAGAATGTGGGGGGAAATTCATGCAATATTCTTGAATGAATTTTGTTGTGTTATTATCTTCCTTAGTGGGCCGTGCAAGCCACTGTTCTGAATAATGCTTTTTATAGGGTTAGCGCAAGGGACACTGGGGATGAGTTTATGGAACCAAGGGGATGGCGACTCAATAAAGTTTGGGAACCACTGCTTCAGAGTCTAGAACCACTTAAGGCTTGCATAGCTGTGCACAGAAGCCTGACAACCAGCTGATCTTTGGCACTGTGTGATGGGCTGGGCAAGCGCCTGCAAAACTTCTTTTGGCCCAGCTATGCCTCTTCGCCTGTCCCACACGTAATGTCATAGATTACATCATCTGTGGGGCAGGTGGGCGTGGCTAGTTAGGCCCTGCAAACTCAGTTGGTTCCCCACTGGCTTTTGACCTATCCTGCAAACCAACAAGTTGCCATGGTGTTCTCCAAAGGAACCTGCAAGATCACCTTACCTCATATCCACCCACTGGACTGCTTCGATCAGTGGAACTGGCAGTGTTTCAGGAGCCCCTTAATACCTGTTCCCCATTAGTAAGAACCTTTTAGTGTGGCAGCACCAACACTTTGGAACTCCCTGCCTGTCTGTTGATACCAGGCAGGCACCTTCACATTACGCTTTTCAGTGCCTGCTAAAAGCATAATTGTTTAGACAATCTACCCAGATGTTTAGAAAGTTGATGCAGGTCTTAATCTGTTTTCTGTCTATTGTTATTTAAACTTTTTTGAACGTATTAAATTTTTCATTTTTCTTAGTGATGAGTTTGTTGTCTTATCTTTTTCATAAGCAGCTTTGTTTTTTTACAGTCAAGTGGTCTGTATATTTTATGAAGTAAATAAACAAACATATGGAAATATTTCTGACGGGTGCCAAAAAGAATACAGCGAAGATCGCTGCCTGGTATCAATAGGCAGGGAGTTCCAGAGTGCAAAAGATTCTTATTTTTTTCAGTTCCAGCCCTAGATGGTTCAGAAATGATCCCTGGATGGGTCCCAAACTCTTTACGTTCATGTTTGTCCATGGTGAACCAAAGTGTGGATTGTAACCCTTGTGTTCCCTTTTTCCAGCCCCCAGTTGAGGATGTCCTTCATTGTTTTCTCAACCAGAGGCTCAACTCTGATGAGGCTCACTGAAGACAGGTAAGAGGAAGCCGGGAAGGCAAGGGTGGTGGTGAACTGCAAAGGTCTGAGGCTTGTGCATCGTGCATTTTCTTCCTGCACACCTGTGCCCCTTGAGCTTCAGTCTGCGCAATGGAACCAAATGGAAAGTCAGCATTGCAACGCCAGGAGCAGACACAACTCTGTTGTAACTCTCATGGACGTCTGAAGAAGCTGAATGTACGAAAACAGTTGCTGGAAACTGCAGCAGCAAAGAGTGCGGCTCTCTTGTGCTCGAACCCTGCTTGCTGGTTAGCCACTTTGAGAAGACTAGGTGGGCCACTGAGCTGACCCAGCAGATTCCTCTTTTGTCCTTATGATAGTGCGTGTTCAGTTCTGATGGGATGCTTGCGAGGTCTGGTGCTGAGTCTTACAGCCATGGGTTTGACTTCATAACCCTGTTCTGATTTTTGAACCCGTGTGCCTCTGGGGTTTGAAAACCTGCAAAGCGTTCCTTTTTAAAGACTGCCATGGTCCAAAAGCCCTCCAGCACCTTGTCATGGAATATATTTGGGAACTGGGATGGTGCTGGTGGGATTTGCTGCATTCTTGAAACAAACTAGACACTAGCTTTGAGAAAATGCCAGCTGGACTGAGGAGGCTGGTTCTTGTGCACAATAATGACACAACTGGCGTTTTAAGGCTGTATCCTTGAAGGATTTCTTTAAAAGCCAACTTAAAATGATGTGAAGCGTGCCCCAAGTGCTACAATCAGCTCAATTAAAGTTTCCATACAATAAATCATAACAAGGGAACTTGTGTGAGAAACACTTTCCCCTATCCACTTTCTGTGTGCCACGTGTAGTTTTATTTTATATTGATGATATTCTTTCTCCTGGGGACACCCCCAAAAGTCCCCAAAACACACCTGAAATTGTTAAGCCTTCTGGCCTCATTAACATGATGGTGCTTCTCATCAAGTAAGGAATTAAACAGATAATGTTACTGCGAAATGTTAACCGTTCAACTGGAATCTCCCTGGAAAACCAAACCCTTTGCACTAATTGTGAACTGAAGAAATGGGATTTTCTCAACAAGTGTGCACTGCCTGTTGGATTTTGTGGAGACCCCCTCCCCATGTGTTGGCTGAACTGGCAATCTCCTTCCCATGGAGATACCAGCAGCATGAGTTCATTCGGAGATAGTCTGAGGACCACAGAGGCGTTATCTTGGCTTGAAAGCCTTCCGAACTCCACTTGGCTCCTTCGAGTCAGTTTTCACAGCTGAGTGAAACACCACAGAGCCCACCCTGCTCAGCCTGTTTTTAATCTGTCTGTGTGCCTGCGCTTTGAAAAGATTACATTGGATGTCCAGGGCTTTTAAAAGTCTTTCCCATGAACTCATTAATCTTGAAGTTGGTTTGGATGGAGGAAGAGAGGGAAGAGGGTGGCTGCTTTCACATAAATCTGGAGCCTGAAGATTAGACTCTCGTAATACTAGAGATCGTGGACGTCCAGTGAAGATTCAGGACAGGTAAAAGGAAGTCCTTTTTCACACAGTGCATCGTTCAACTATGGAACTCCCTCCTGCAGGAATCAGTGATGGATCCGTTTAGCTTCCACAGCTTATAACAATTGCTTTCTCCATTTGCCTCAAGTTAGACTGATTTCCACCCAGCAATTTAGCAAAGGGGGGGGGAATCCATACCCCTGGGCCACCCCCAAACAATGCCCTGCCATACTCTCCTTCCTCTTTTCTGAAGCCAGGTGAAATTGTCTGCTAAGTTATAGATATGTTACACCAGGGACGTTCAACTCCCAAGAGACTGCGATCTACTCACAGTGTAAAAAGACTGGCAGTGATCTAACCATTGTTGTTGGATGGATCAAAGTTGTTGGGCTTTTTCTGGGAAGCCAAAGTTGTTCAGCTTTTTTTTAGGAAGCAAACGAATAAAGGAAATGTAAAGTTTTGTTTCTATGACTATGATATATGCAGCTAGCATCTATGTTACATTGTTACAAGTATATGAATGAAGGAAGGAAATGGCATATATGAATGAATGAAACTGAATGAGCATTGTGATATACACAGAATATAATCAATAGTTGATTATATTTAGGGTCCTGAATCCACAGTCAAATAGTGGACCTTAACCTTATGGTCAACTTTTTGTCTAGGAACCAAAAGTTGCTGTGCTTTTTTGGGAAAGGCAAAGTTGTTCAGCTTTTCTTAGGGAGCCAGAGTGGTTGAACTTTTTTTATGAAACAGTAGTTGTTGATATTTTTTATTCTTTTCTTCTTCTTTTTTTTGGGGGGGGGAGGAGATCCCTGAAAGACCCCACGATCTACCAGTAGATCGTGATCTGCCTGTTGGATGTTCCTGTGTTACACAATGCGATTTATAAAATCTAGCTATATAAACTTCATTGATTCATCAAAATATTGTGAGCAAGAAGGTCCAGCTGCTTAAATTTTGTGTTGCATGAAAGTGAGTACTGGCTGGAAGGGACAGAATAAAGAACTATAGAACCATAGAATTGTACAATTTGAAGGCCACCTCGCCCAACCCCCTGCAATGCAGGAATACTTACAAGGTGTTCAATAAACTGGTCCTGATCACAGCTTGAGCCCCAGGATACAGTCTAAAGTGCACCTAGGAGACTACCACCTTGCGGAAACTAATCAGGTCTGGTCAGTACCTGGAAGGGAGTGAATATATCTGCATTCTCTTGTGTTCCGTTGATGGTAGAAAGGCAGCATATTGATGTAGGAAAATGTATTAGAAAAATGAAAGGAACACGCTTGACATAAGTTTATTTATTTATAAAAATATTTGCATGCCGCTGTGTCATAAAATATACATACTGTATAAGCAGTTTGCAGCAATAAAAACAAACAAACAAAATACAGTAAAACCATTAAAAATACAGTAAAACTACAAAATACAGTAAAACCATTAAAAATACAGTAAAACCATTACAGTTAAAAGCAGATATCAATTTACTATAGTGAATGGATGTATTCTTAATTGCCTGGATTGGCCTGGTGAAATAGAAAGTTTTTCCGCTGGTGCTTAAAGACATCACGAAAGGTTGAGTTGGCTAAATTCAGCATCTAAAAATGTGTCCCCTGTTTCAACTGCATTTCATTTCATTTTGAATATAGTTTGGAACGGGCAGATCTAAAATCTTTATATCTGAATGTTATTCCTCGTGCACCAATTTTATCCATAGCGAGTTGGCTTTCCCTCAGCAGAGATGTTGTGTTCTGCTGTTTCAGGGAGCAGATCCGTCAAGGCTTGGAGGAGCTCCAGAAGGTCTTGCCAGGAGGAGACACGTACATGCACGAAGGCTTCGAGAGGGTAAATCACAAACCGTACCAGCGTTACACTTGCTCTCAATCACACTGTGGGTGGATCAGGCCCGAAACATTGCTGTTTCCAAACATGGCCCCTTATTCTTCTTACTTTCTTCTTTATGGTTCTGATGGTCATTTTTGTTTCTCTTTCAGGCAAGTGAGCAAATTTACCATGAAAATGTTCAAGGTAAGAATGAGGTTGGGGGTTCCACTAAATGGAAGCCTAGGGCTTGCCAATCAGAAGGTTGGCAGTTTGAATCCCCGCGACAGGGCGAGCTCCCGTTGCTCGGTCCCTGCTCCTGCCAACCTAGCAGTTCGAAAGCACGTCAAAGTGCAAGTAGATAAATAGGTACCGCTTAGGCGGGAAGGTAAACGGCATTTCCGTGTGCTGCTCTGGTTCGCCAGAAGCGGCTTAGTCATGCTGGCCACATGACCTGGAAGCTGTACGCCGGCTCCCTCAGCCAGTAAAGCGAGATGAGCACCGCAACCCCAGAGTCGTTGGCGACTGGGCTTAATGCTCAGGAGTCCCTTTACCTTTACCTTAAATGGAAGTTGCTTTATTGTCCTGTAAGTGATGGGCGGATGGTACCTGCCTCTTCTGCTGCCCTAACTATGGGAAATGTCAGGTTTAGATCCCTACCCTTGAACTGACTTGCTCAAAAAGGGAACCTAAAGAACTGAGGCCAACAGCAGTAACAAGTCGCCAGGCCTTATTGACATATTAAAAGCCAACCTATTGCTGGGTCTAGTTATGGGATCAGCCTGAGAGTTCTTAAGCAACTGGAATGTGGATCTGTGCTTTGTCCCTAAGATCAGCTTTTATACCTGAGAACTGGGAAGGGCTTGCTCTGAGTTTACCATTTGTTCTAAAACAGTTTATAGAATTAAAGGATTGCAGTTAGAAAGTATCCTGAGCCTCATCTAGTCCAACTGCCAGCAATGCGAGAGTTACAGATAAAGAATCCATCTAACCTTTGCTGAAAAACTTCCAGTGGAGGAGAGTGAAAAAGCTCACAGTTCAAGACTCAGTCCCCAAAACGGCATTTGATGACCTAGAGTAAGCATAGGCAAACTTGACCCTCCAGATGTTTTGAGACTACAGTTCCCATCATCCCTGACCACTAGCTAGGCTTGATGGGAGTTGTAGTCCCAAAACATCTGGAGGGCCGAGTTTGCCTATGCCTGACCTCGAGTTTAAAATGGAGGAGCAGCCAAACAAGAGTGTAGAAAGAATTTCTGCTTAAGTGGGGTCCTGGATAATGAGAAAGAGTGGGGAGACATTCCAAAGTTTCTTACTGAATGTCTATAACTAGCATAAATTTGGGGTTTCCACTTCAATCCAGGAACTGAGCAGGCAGCACAGGAGTCCTGGCCAGAGATCCTGCACTAATAAACTGCCCTGAGACATTCGTGATTTGATTTGAATATTATCACATTAAGGAGTTGGTTTTTAAAGCCCTTCACAATTTGAGAGCTGAAGTCTGGCAAAGTAAGTTTTAGATGGCCCCAATCCTCTTGGGTTCTACTTTTTTTTAACTGCTTTCCTCAACTGCCCCAGAAAGCAGTTGAACCCAAGACTAGCAGAGTATCTAAACTGATTTTTCATTCTCTTCAGCAATGTGGCAATTAAAAAAAAAATCTGCTCCTGGGGTTGTTGTTTTTTTTTGGGGGGGGGACTCTAACCATAAGGTATTTTAAAGAGGCTGTTAATTACTGGGGCATTTGCTTTTTTCTCCCTTGCAGGTAGAAGTCTTGTGATTATATTTAGCTTTGACAAGTGCAAAATATCATCTTTAGCATGTAATCCTTGATTTCAGAGGCCTCTCAGATTTATTGCAAGGAGCTGCTGGCAGCCATCCAAATTACCTTTAATTGGTTCTGCTTCATGATGGCTGTGTGCTTTTCGGTTGATACCGATGACAAGCCTGGGCCGGGCTTAAGAGCAAGATAACAATCTCCTTGGGAGAAGAATGCATTTTGGCAGGCGGTGCTGCAATCTAGATGATAATATGCTTGGCTCTTCTACTTTACAAGCAATTCTGTCATAGTGGGGCCAGTTCCCAAATAGGTCCAGGGTTCATGAACCTTCCAGAGCATCATTTGCACCCGGGGACAAACTCTACAGGGTGGAGGGCGCAGCAGCAACCATTGATTCATTTGTTTATAGCATTTATATCCCATCTTTTTCTCCAAGGAGCTCAAGATGGTGAACATGGTTCTCCCCCTCCTCATTTAAAGCCACAACAGCCCTGTGAGGCTGTGGAACAATATAGTGACTGGCCTCAGGGCCACCTAGTGAGATACAACATAACTGAGTGGGGATTTGACCCCTGGTCTCCCAGGCCCTAGTCCAACACCTTAACCACTATGCCACACTGGCTCTGGCATGGCTCCAACTCTCCCTTCCTCACCCTAAAAGGTAAAGGTACCCCTGACCGTTAGGTCCAGTCGCAGACGACTCTGGGGTTGCGGCGCTCATCTCGCTTTATTAGCCAAGGGAGCCGGCGTACAGCTTCCAGGTCATGTGGCCAGCATGACTAAGCCGCTTCTGGAGAACCAGAGCAGCGCACGGAAACACCGTTTACCTTCCCACCGAAGCGATACCTATTTATCTACTTGCACTTTGACATGCTTTCAAACTGCTAGGTGGGCAGGAACAGGGACCGAGCAATGGGAGCTCACCCCATTGCAAGGATTCGAACCGCCTACCTTCTGATCAGCAAGTCCTAGGCTCTGTGGTTTAACCCACAGCGCCACCCGTGTCCTCACCCTACTATAGGACAAAAGTGGGCTGACTCACAGAGCATGAGTCGCTGATAAGTTTTAGAAAGCATGAGTGCGTGCTCACAGTCGTTCCACTGATCTGTGCTTCTGAGTTTGCCCTCTTGCTTATGGGCATCAGAAGTATCTTCCTGGGTTAAGCCCAAGGTCAGCCTCGTCCAGTGTCCTTACCATCAATGCCAGCAGTGAGCTACCAGGTAGCCCAGTAGACTCTGCCTTTCCTTCTGGCCACCCATGGCAGAACTGTTAGAATTCCTGCTCCATGGTTGAATTCATGGGATTTTAGTCTATCACATGACAGTGTATGTTTTGACTTCACAGAGTGGGAAGTGACAGAGATAGGGTGTTTGTGTTACAGTGTTACGTGAAGTGGGACAATTGTCCTTTGTTCTCTCTCTTTGCTGTCTGATGCTAGAGAGAGGGGGAGCCATGTTGCAGTGCTCCGTGTGTGTTTATATGTAAATAAAGTAGATTAGCCAAAATGCTGAGTTGCTGAGGTCTGTTATGCAAGCTGCGAAGACTCTGCGGATCCCTAAGTGTGCCGGTGCCGGTGCCGGTTGGCATCGGTCACTGTGATGTTCGAGCTGAATAAAGCTTTTGAAGCTCCCGAACGATGGACCAGGAGGGAGGGAATATACCAGTTGGGCATGTGTCTCTGCCAGAGTCCTACTCGAGTGTAGGCTGAACTCCTGACAAGAACTTGTCTCATGGCATGCTGACGTCACACTCTTATGCATTACCCTCTCCGTAATTGACTGACAGTGACAGAAGGTGGGGAAATACAGGATGTGGACCCCTGGCAGAGCATAAGGCTCAGTCCCTGCCACCTTCAGGTAGGCCTGGCTAATACTCCTGATTGAAGCCCCGGAGAGGCACTGTCAAGTAGTGTGGACAGTACTGAGCCAGCTGGAACTCTTTGCATGCCAAAGATCCCAGCTTCCGTCCTTGGCATCTGCAGGCAGAGCTGGAAAAGCCTCTCTGTCTGAAATCATGAAGAGCAGCTGCTGCCACTCTGTGTAGACAGCTCTGAGCTGGAAGGACCAGTGATCTGACCTGGTATTACTGTCATGTCATGGCATGAGGCACATCCTGTTAGATGTCACGGATGGGATGGAGGAGCCAGATTCTGTGGCTTGTTCTGGAGGCAGCTGCACATTTGCTGCCATGCCTGGTTTGGTCCCTGGGCAGAAACATGTGATGCTATGTTTAAGTCAACACCTAAGGCAGGCATAGGCAAACTCGGCCCTCCAGGTGTTTTGAGACTACAGTTCCCATCATCCCTGACCTCTGGTCCTGTTAGCTAGGGATGATGGGAGTTGTAGTCCCAAAACATCTGGAGGGCCAAGTTTGCCTATGCCCGGCTTAAGGTGTAAACCGTAGCTGTGCCGAAGAGGCATTTGGAAGAATCTGTAATGTTCAGGGATGCATCAGAGCCCCACAACAGACTGTGCCCCCTTGCTCTGTGTGTTTGCTTGGTTGCAAATCCAAGTCTATTGCTGTACAGTGGTACCTCGGGTTACATATGCTTCAGGTTACAGACTCCACTAACCCAGAAATAGTGCTTCAGGTTAAGAACTTTGCTTCAGGATGAGAACAGAAATCGTGCTCCGGCAGCGCAGCAGCAGCGGGAGGCGCCATTAGCTAAAGTGGTGCTAAACAGTAATACCAGGTCAGATCACTGGTCCTTCCAGCTCAGAGCTGTTAAGAACAGTTTCAGGTTAAGTACGGACCTCCGGAACGAATTAAGTACTTAACCTGAGGTACCACTGTATACTGTACAGTAATGGTTGGAAAGGCACAGATACTAGCCGTTATTCTTCTGTTGTGGCCTGAAAAGCACAATAATGCTGTAGAGCAAGTCATGCTTTAAAGCTCCATGTCCAAGTGTGCTTTTTTGCACCAGAGTTTTCCCTCCTGCATTTCAGGGGGTTGGACTAGATGACCATCAGAGGTCCCTTCCGACTTCACAGTTCTGTGATTCTATGATTCCATGCATCCACATGCCATTTGATAATGCTCCACTTCATCTCCTCACTCACCATATTAATGGAACGGTTTTCCTCTCTTCAGGTTATAGGACGGCGAGTGTCATCATTGCACTGACAGATGGAGAGCTTCACGAGGACCTTTTCTTCTATGCAGAAAGAGAGGTAAATGGGATGGGTTCAAAATCAATGGGAAGATGAGGGGGTGGGCGCCTGGCTCCCCATACCTGCCTGTTCAGTCAAAGGTGGGTTTTGTCAGCAGGGAAATTCTTTGTCTTGCCTTCAGTGAAACTGTGTGAGCCAAATAATCTGCTTATGTGGGTCATGTATGGTTCTTGAATATGTGGAGTCTATATTTCTTCTGATCATGGACAGAAGACCTTGCCCTTTCTCCCTACTAATGCCAACCTGCCTTCACACAACCGATACGAGTGGCGCTGTGGCCTCTTGGGCTTGCCGATCATAAGGTTGGCGGTTTGAATCCGCACAACGGGGTGAGCTCATGTTGCTCTGTCCCAGCTCCTGCCAATGCAGCAGTTTGCCAGTGCAAGTAGATAAATAGGTATTGCTGTGGTAGGAAGGTAAACGGTGTTTCTGTGTGCTCTGGTTTCCGTCATGGTGTTCCGTTGTGCCTGAAGCGGTTTAGTCATGCTGGCCACATGACCTGGAAAGCTGTTTGTGGACAAACGCCAGCTCCCTCGGCCTGAAAGCGAGATGAGCACCGCAACCCCATAGTCTCCTTTGACTGGACTTAACCGTCCATGGGTTCTTTACCTTTTTTTACCTTTTACCTGTACACACCAAATTTTAGGGAGCAGAGCTTCTGCATCAGAGGCGAGGAAGTCTGGACAGATGCGATTCCTGGCCTCTTCCATAGACGTCAAGCTCTTTGCCAGACCAGCCTTGGTGTGGAGAAGCAGGGAGTGGTATATGCTGGCTGTTCAGTTCTGTTCAGTTCTGTGGTCGTGGCACTTGCCATTTCACAGAGGAAGGGTTGAGACTGAGCGACCTATCCCAGTACACCCATCTCTTAGAAACCCTCATACTAAAATGCTCCTCCCATCACGATGCAGGCTTGCTGCAGACAGCTTCTCAAGCACATCTCCCTGTACTTGCATGAGATCGCATAAGTGAACCTGTATGGTTGGGTGTCAGCAAAACCAAGTGTCCACGAGGAAATTATGGGGCCACCATGTAAACAGCAGAGGCAGCCCAGAGGGGTTTCTCCTACCCAGTCCATAGCCACATCTCAGCTGGGATTTGAAAGTTCAAATGCATCTCATCCAAACCACATGTAGTATTTGACCCATCCGTCTAGACCACACTGGCTTCCACTGACCGCCTCCAAGAGTCAGCCTGGCTTACCAACACCCAGTTTCATCCAAAACCCTGTTCCTTTACAACCCCTATTCTTATTAAAAACCCAAGAAAAGGCACAGCCTTTATCTCCCTTCTCCGTGCAGATGAAAAACCAACATTTTTATCTCTCTCCAGGTTTTTCAGAAAAGCAAAGGACCCCTTTCTTTGAGACAACTCGTTCATTAATCTTGTTTTGCCTCAGGAGAGAGTGAGCTATCAGGTTCTGTGAGGCCGATGGCATATCTTTGCACCCATAAAGATCATGTTTTGCCTGTCTGACTCTGTCTGCCTGGTGATCAAAACTGGCATGTGTTTTAAGCAAGCCTGACAGCAAGACTTTTGATTTCTTTCTGGAGACTCAGGCAGACAAGGGGAACTTTGTCCAGACAAGCTGAAAGCCACAGACTGACAGTTCAGAGGTCTGTCTCATAGATGGATGCATGTGACAAAATGACTGCAGAGTTCACCTAAAATTGCACCTCATTTGGGGATAGAATAAGAAAATGGAAACAGATCTGTTAGTTTTTCTATGTGCAGGGCCCTTGGCAACCATCAAGGAGTAGGAACTGGATCTGGCCACAAATGAGAGGTCCCTTGATGTGGAGCGTTGTGAGACCATCATGCCATGTGTCTCCCTGGTGCGTTTTTAAAATTTTAATTGAAAAACAGGGTGTAGGTTTTCTTAAAAACTCAGAGAGCTGGCTTGGCACCCATCCTGTGCCATCTGTTTGGAATCAATCCCAGGTGTCCTGAAAGAAAGTGCAGGTAGCAGATCAGAGTGTGGGAGGGGCTGAGGGAAAAACCACATTCGAGCTTCATAACAGTAAAGGTAAAGGGACTCCTGACCGTTAGGTCCAGTCACAGACAACTCTGGGGTTGCGGTGCTCATCTGGCTTTACTGGCTGAGGGAGCCGGTGTACAGCTTTCGGGTCATGTGGCCAGCATGACTAAGCTGCTTCTGGTGAACCAGAGCAGCGCACGGAAACGCCGTTCACCTTCCCATCAGAGCGGTACCTATTTATCTACTTGCACTTTGACGTGCTTTCGAACTGCTAGGTTGGCAGGAGCAGGGACTGAGCAACGGGAGCTCAACCCGTCGCGGGGATACGAACCGCCGACCTTCTGATCGGCAAGACCTAGGCTCTGTGGTTTAACCCACAACGCCACCCCATCCCATCGAGCTTCATACATTCAGCCATTTATTACATTTATATCTCAGCTATCCTCCAGGGAGCCCAAAGGTGGCCTACATACAGTGCCCCACCCTCACAACAAACAGGCAAGGTAGGTTAGGCTGAGAGGCAGTGTCTGGCCCTACGTCCCCTGGTGAGCGGAAGCCCTTGTCTCCCTCAGTCCTAGCCCAGCACTCTTAACCACTACACCAGGCTAGCTCTTAATCCACTAGCTCCTAATCCACTTTCCCCTCCATTCGGGTTAGACTGGCATAGTCCACACCCACATGAATTTGCACATGAGGGATTCTTTCCTGTTCATGCCAGCAGTTAAAGAGTCTGTCCCTTGAATTCTGCTAGAGTTTCAAACTGTCTTCAAAAGTAGCCCCGCGTATCTCATGTTGCAGTAATCTAACCTAGAGGTCACCTGAGCATGGGTTGCTGAACCCAGGTTATCCTCATTCACTTGATGGGTGGTCCCATATTTTAGGGCTCATCCAGACTTCCTTAGGTTCTAGATTTCTAAGCACATGTTTGCACTTCTTATCCAAGCATAGAGGTGTTTAGATTGTTGTTGTTTTTGTCCTGGTGCTTTCTTTGGGAAAAACCTCCATTTCACTGCTGAATCAGAGCAAATAATAAACAAACAAACAAACAAACAAATAATATTAATAATTAATAATAATTTTTTATTATTTATACACCGCCCATCTGGCTGGGTTTCCCCAGCCACTCTGGGCGGCTTCCAGCAAAATATTAAAATACAACAATTCATCAAATATTAAAAGCTTCCCTAAACAGGGCTGCCTTCAGATGTCTTCTAAAAGTCAGATACAGTCGTACCTCCAGTTACATACACTTCAGGTTACAGACACTTTAGGTTACATACTCCGCTAACCCAGAAATAGTACCTCGGGTTAAGAACTTTGCTTCAGGATGAGAACAGAAATTGTGCTCCGGTGGCGCGGTGGCAGCGGGAGGCCCCATTAGCTAAAGTGGTGCTTCAGGTTAAGAACAGTTTCAGGTTAAGATCGGACCTCCAGAACGAATTAAATTCTTAACCTGAGGTACCACTGTAGTTGTTTATTTCTTTGACATCTGGTGGGAGGGCGTTCCACAGGGCAGGTGCCACTGCCGAAAAGGCCCTCTGCCTGGTTCCCTGTCATCTCCCTTCTCATAGTGAGGGAACTGCTAGAAGGACCTCAGCTCTGGAGCCTCAGTGTCTGGGCTCAACGATGGGGGTGGAGATGCTCCTTTAGGTATACTGGACCAGGGCCGTTTAGGGCTTTAAAGGTCAGCACCAACACTTTGAATTGTGCCCGGAAACGTCCTGGCAAAATCAGTGGAAAATCCAATTGCCATTTGCTCCAATTCAGTGTTAAAACACAGGACCTGATCGCTCAGGCTGTGCTGAATGGCCATGAAGGTCCAATGCATCTTTTGCAAGTAGGCCACAGACTGTGGTATCTATTCCTAGTCAGAGAAAGCTGCCTGGCCAAACCAATCCTAATTCCTCAGTAACAGGATAAGACAACTGGATGTGCTCCATGCATAATGTTCCCCTCCCTGGATTTGATTTGATTTTTTTGCAGTGGGTGGAGTTGGGAGTTCAGGCCATCGGTTTTCACAACTGGGAGATCACCCTCCTCCCTGCATGAATGTTACAACAGACCACCCCCTGCCATTTAAACACACAAAAGGAAGCAAAAGCTTTAGGGTGGCTGAGCCAGATTTTTCGGAGCTTTAAGAGGGAGCTTGGGACACGGGTGGCGCTGTGGTCTAAACCACTGAGCCTAGGGCTTGCTGATCAGAAGGTCAGCGGAGCTTCCATTATTTGGTCCCAGCTCCTGCCAACCTAGCAGTTCGAAAGCACATCAAAGTGCAAGTAGATAAATAGGTACCACTCTGGCGGGAAGGTAAATGGCATTTCCGTGCGCTGCTCTGGTTTGCCAGAAGCGGCTTAATCATGCTGGCCACATGACCCGGAAGCTGTACGCCGGCTTCTTCGGTCTGAAAGCGAGATGAGCTCCGCAACCCCAGAGTCGTTCACGACTGGGCTTAATTGTCAGGGGTCCCTTTACCTTTAAGGAGGGAGCTTAGCAGGCAAAAGAGTCAGTGATACAGAGCTGTTATTTCTCCAGTACATCCCAGGTCAGAGTGGCATGCAGGTCAGAGAGACATGTCGTTAGTTGGATAGTCTCCAGTGCGTTGTTTTATAGACTCTTAACAGGATTTTGATAGTTGAATCGGGCTGATTGTGTATCTGCTCAAGGGCGAGAGAGATGCTGTATCTGGCAGCCTGATGAAATGCAGCGCTGTGATGGTGTGAAAACTTGGATTTGTTCTGACCAGAAGCTGGAGGGAATTATTAACTGGAATGGAAATGTGGAGGTGGTGGTGAGGTTTCCCCCACATCCCCAGTAAAAGTAGAATTTTGAGCCTTGAACACCCAAATGGAAAGATTCCTTTTGTGGAATGGAAATTAAGGAAGTCCAGCAAAAAAAAAAAAAAAAGTGATGATAATAAAACTTGGGCAGAAATAAATTTGCATTTGCAAGAAACAGGTCCACTAGCTAGATCTGAATTTCCCCCCTTTCTTCTTTTGTCTCTTATTTCAATCACACTGTTTTTGTTTGTTATTATTTTAGCCCTGGTTTTCTGATATGTAATAATTTGTTTTATGACAAGTCACCTTGGGATCCTCTTCTGGGACTGAAAGGGGGCATATAAGTTTTCTTCTAAAACGAAATACATCAATTCTGAGAGTATGGCATTCATCCTTAATAATTCAAATATTATATCATTTAAAGTTCAGGAGGTGACTGGCTTCTGTATCTGCTATCTGGTGAGCCAGGGCCTGGAAGCATATTCTTGCTTTGGAAGCTCCTGGGCAAATGGATCAGGTCCAGCTTACTGGTTGGCAGTGGGCAGCCCAGTGTGATGTAGTGGTTAGAGTTCTGGGCTAGAGTTCTGGGCTGAGACCAGAGTTCAAATCCCCACCCAGCCATGAAATTCACTGGGTGATCTTGAGCTACTCACTCACTCTCAGCCTAGCCCACCTCTGGGGAGAAGCTGCTGTATGTAGGCACCTTGAGCTCCTTGGAATATAAATGTAAAGGTGGAATATAAATGAAAAATGATATGGTGATGGCAGAAGCACCAGTCAGAAGGCTGGACTCCTCTGGACCTGCCATTTTCATTTGGGAAAACTAAAGCTCAGTACCTCCCTGTTGGCTATCATGGGAAAACTTCTTTTCCCCTTTTGACAGAAGTGGATGAAATTTGAAGGAAATATCTCTTTTCAATGTCTCAATTTCCTATAACTTTAAGACACTCTCTTTTCCCTACTGGTGAACTTGTAGACAGACTTGATAGGCATCGGCAGGTAAAATGGCTGGATGGTTGGGTGGGTGGGTGGGTAGGAGAGAGTTAGTCATCACTTTTAAGGGAAGCTCAAACCTGAAGGCAGCCACAAAGTCAAGCCATCAAAACTATGTTCACATGATTACATCTTTAATCTGTTTCAGTAATTATCTATTCTTTATTCTCTTGCTCAAGGCAAACCGATCCCGTGACCTTGGCGCAACTGTGTACTGCGTTGGTGTGAAAGATTTCAATGAAACACAGGTAAGTTCCCAATATACCAGATTTGCACAAAACAGCAGTTTGGTTTTTTTAAGTGTGTGTGAACTCCATCTTTTATAGGAACATTTTGTAAGAATGCCAGCAGCACTTGCGCTTTGGAACTCCCTGCTCATTGAGATCAAGCAGGCGCCTTCGCTGTAATGTTTTTGGCGCCTGCTAAAAACATTCTTGTTTAGACGAGCCTACAAGATGTTTAGAAAGTTAACGCGAGTTTAATCTTTTGTGAGCCTATTGCTATTTCAACTTTTTGCAGCTTTAAAATTATTGTTGTTCATTTTTCTTGGTGATAAGTTTATTGTTTCATCTTTTCTCTAAACTGAGGTTGGGTTTTTCCCACAGTCAAGTGATGAATAAACTTTATGACATAAATAAGAGAGCCAGTGCTACTTATGGCATGTTTGCTCAGTTCCACACCTCCATTCTCCACATATGCTAATGTTATAAGAATTTTTAGGTCTTATAAATATATAATAAATGTTCACAAATGTACCAAGCAAACACATATATAAACATATAAACCACATGCCTAAAACCCACAGGAAAAGTCCTAAAAGCCATTTTGACTCTTTCAGTCACCTCAAATATTTCTCTACAAGGTCGAAGGAAATGCAGAAACCTCCCCATTGTCTCTGTCCTCACAAATCTTGCCTTAAGGGCACATTTAAGGTATGAACAAGGTGAGCCTGTGACCTGGCTCAGGAATTAAGTATTATCATTACAAAAGGATGGCCAGGCTCCCCAGGTAATCCAGTCAAGTGACCATTAACAGGTAACCTGGCAGACAGGGTAAAAACAAAGCACTCAGATTTCTGTTGTAGACCGCCTTTTCTGCGATGTAGGTATGATGTATCTGGGGGGGTGTGGTCTTGGGCTACACCACTTCTGTGATGTATGTATGGTGTTTCGGGGGGGGGGGTCTTGGACTCCAGGGCGAGCAATTTAAAATGTCTATATAAGGACGGACACACCTTTGTCCTGGGTCCTCCTCCTTTCCTGCGTGTGAGGGGAGCACCCTGTTGCAACAGTTAATAAAGATCAGACTTACTAGCTGATTTGCTTCTCAATATTCTCTGGTTGGTCTCTGTTATTTTCTCTGACCAATAGAGAACCTAAGAAAGGACTCTATATGGGCTCTTGGGTACCCCATAAGGGAAAAGGAGCAGTTTTATTACTTATAACACTAACCATCCTCAAACACCTGACGGGCTGTAGCATTTAAGATGGAACTAGCTTGTTTTCTGCTGCTCCAGAGGGGAGGACCTAAACCAACTGATTCAAATCACAAGAAAGTAGCTTCCAAGTAAATATTAGGAAGAGTAAGAGCCGTTAGACAGTGGAACAAGAGTCCCCCTGAAGGTGGTAGACTCTCCTTTGTTGGAGGTTTTTAAACAGACTTTGGATGGCCAGCTCTCAGGGAGCCTTTTAGCTGTGGCTCCTTTAGCAGGGCGTTGGTCTAGATGATCCTTGGGATCCCTTCCAATTCTAAAAGACTATAAAACAAAAACAAAGCATTTTATGTTTTCGAAGGGGCTGCAAATCCTGCTAAACCCGATTGTGGGACAAAAGAAATCACAGTGCATTGGCCACTGGCACGTTAAAAGCAAACACACGAAAACCACCGTTGCCTGTTAGCCACAACCCCTGGGTTGCTTGGACAAGACTTTGCGTTCAAGTCCTCCTTATGACATTGTTTGCTGGCTGCTGACACGTTTGACCCTTTTTGTTGCTCTTCCAGCTGGCACGGATCGCTGACAGCAAGGATCACGTCTTCCCGGTGAATGATGGCTTCGAAGCTCTCCAGGGAATCATTGACTCTGTAAGTATCACTTACCATTGTGTTCATTTTACGACTCTTGTAAAATCACCAGTGTTGTTGCCAGAAACCAGGCATTTATCACTATCCTGACATCTGAGCGCCTCCTCTTCTGTAGTAGCAGGAATGGAACTGAAGGGCTGGACCTGGGTGGGGGGTGGGAATGGGCTTGGATGATGGGCAAGAGATGCCAGAGGCTTGTTTATGGTTAGCAAGTACAAAGCGTGGAGAGGCTTTTGCCAAGAGGTCAATGGTTGGGCGAGATGTCTGTGCCTCCCCAGGGGGAAGTGGCAGATTCACTGTTGCAGATGAAGTGCTCCAGTTAGGCTGCAGGGTTGCAAATGCTTCCATTTGGAGTGAGGGCCAGTGGCAGGCAGCACAATCCTAAGCAAGCAAGCCGGCTGAGTGCCTCATAGGATTGCAGCCTTAACTGTGCAAGTGGCAGTTTCAACCATGATTTAGATCTGTTCTTAGTCTGTGCTTGCGAAGGTGAACAAACAAGATGAATTTTAATAGGGAGAAATGTAAAGTATTGCACTTGGGCAAAAAAAATGAGAGGCACAAATACAAGATGGGTGACACCTGACTTGAGAGCAGTACATGTGAAAAGGATCTAGGAGTCTTGGTTGACCACAAACTTGACATGAGCCAACAGTGTGACACGGCAGCTAAAAAAGCCAATGCAATTCTGGGCTGCATCAATAGGAGTATAGCATCTAGATCAAGGGAAGTAATAGTGCCACTGTATTCTGCTCTGGTCAGACCTCACCTGGAGTACTGTGTCTAGTTCTGGCCACCACAGTTCAAGAAGGACACTGACAAACTGGAACGTGTCCAGAGGAGGGCAACCAAAATGGTCAAAGGCCTGGAAACGATGCCTTATGAAGAACGGCTAAGGGCATGTTTAGCCTGGAGAAGAGGAGGTTAAGGGGTGATATGATAGCCATGTTCAAATATATAAAAGGATGTCACATAGAGGAGGGAGAAAGGTTGTTTTCTGCTGCTCCAGAGAAGCGGACACGGAGCAATGGTTCCAAACTACAAGAAAAAAGATTCCACCTAAACATTAGGAAGAACTTCCTGACAGTAAGAGCTGTTCGACAGTGGAATTTGCTGCCAAGGAGTGTGGTGGAGTCTCCTTCTTTGGAGGTCTTTAAGCAGAGGCTTGACAAGCATATGTCAGGAGTGCTCTGATGGTGTTTCCTGCTTGGCAGGGGGTTGGACTCGATGGCCCTTGTGGTCTCTTCCAACTCTATGATTCTATGAACAACGGAGCCGGTCAGGAAATCAAATGCAAAAGAGAGCATCGGATCAATTTGTTCGAATAAGGGAATGTGGTTTATTTCTTCTTGTTTCTGGCTGGTAGCCTATGAAAAATGTGTGAAACATGGTTGGAACAACATGCAACAACCAGGAACAACATTCATATAATGGCGTATGCCTGAAGCACCACCAAGAGCTGGTTTCACATGGCAAACGTCATACTCCCACAGATGTGCCCTAGTGCCTTTGAGTGGATTTATTTTCACAGCGTCAAGGTGTGGATTTCCCAGTTCAGTTGCACAGAAGGGGCAGGTAGACATGAGCCAGAGCTAAACGGACGTATCAAGGGATTGCAAACAACTACTGTGGCGTGTTTGAGCCACAAATGCACTCCATTGGAAGAACCTGCTTTCTTGCAAGGCAAGCATTGCAAATTCGGTTTCTAAGCAGATAAGGTAACAAACATCCCAGGCTGCAGCAAGGAAAAGCAAGGTAATAAAACCCTTTAGCAAATTCCTTCACACTTCCTCAAAGACCTTTTGGCTCGTTTTTACAACATCCCTTCCCAACATGGTTTTAACACTTAAAACAAAAAACTGCCTATCAGTCAGTCTATACAGATGGATGACCACCTGTCAGGGATTGTTCAGCTGCGATTCCTGCATCACAGGGGTTGGACTAGATGGCCCTTGGTGTCCCTTTGAACTCTACAATTCTACGTTTCTGTACATCATTATGTTTATCCGGTACATGAGCCTACCTTATTGCAAGGCAAATTGGATCTTGGCCCTCCTCTTCTCTTTCCTAACGCTTGTTTCCAAATTGGACGGGAAGCACTAAATGATGTTGGATCACCAGGTATTGTGAGATTGTAAGAGAGATTTCGTTTGCAGGCTTTCATTCCTTTTGCAGCTGTTCTTAATGGGTTCCAGAAGCAGTTGCCTCTGTGTGTGTGTGTGTGTGTGTGTGTGTGTGTGTGTACGCGCATGTGAAAAATCTGGGCAGAGCTGATTATCCGAGCGCTTTCTGGGCTCCTCCCAACCTTACTAGCAGCAATCAGGTTACCCAAGGGTCGCTGTGAAATGATAAAATCTCATAATAGAGGGATCATGGATGTGTGGTGCAGGCATGGGCAAGGAATAGCATTCTATGTGTTGAGGAAAAGCTGTACGTTTCCCCATAAATTGGTTGATTATATCTTTCTGGGCGGTCAGAATCTCAGCACAAGGGATCCGTGGGTGGAGAAGCACAGGAAATAACAGGCAGAGCAGCAGCAGCAGAAAATTGTGGTCCTGGGTGTGGGGTGTGGGGGCCAAAACCAGCCCGACGAAAGAGAGGGAGGGTCTAGCAGGGGCTTCATAGGAGCTGCTCCCCTGAAAGAGCTGCTTTCAATGCAGAAAGTGGAAGGAGGGAGACATCCATATGGAGTGTGGGGCAGTGAAATGGTTAGGGTGTTGGATTGGGACCTGGGACAAGAAGCTCACTGGGTGTGACCCTGGGCCAGTCACTGCCTCTCGGCCTAACCCACCTCCTGGGGTTGTTGTGGGGCTAAAATGGGGAGGAGAAGTACCGTATTTTTCACTCCATAAGATGCACCTGACGATAAGACACACCTAGTTTTTAGAGGAGGAAAACAAGAAAAAAAATATTCTGAATGAAACAGTGGGTGTATGATTTTTGTGGTTCATGCTGTGGCCACAGACATGATATGTGATTTGATGGTGAGTTTGGGGTAGCCCAATGCAAAAATCCTGAGAATCCATGTGGATCCGTGCTTTGTAACCACATTTTTGCGCCATTATGGCCCCACGCAACAGTGGATGTGTGATTTTTTGTGTGTGTAGGCTTTAGCCATGGACATGCTATGTGATCTGATGGTGAATTTGGGGTGACCCAATGCAAAAATCCTGAGAATCCATAGGCTTTTACCTCCCCCCTTACCAGGCAGCCTCCTTTATTACTAGCGTCCCTTATCTCCCTCCTGATCACTTGCCGATCAGCTGCTCAGCGGCTTCATTTCAACACCCCCTTCCATATTTCTAAAAAAAAAAAAAGCACAATCTGCTTTTCGCCCCTGGGCAGTTTGGCTCCAGGGACCACGCATTCGCTCCATAAGACGCACAGACATCTCCCCTTACTATTTATGAGGAAAAAAGTGTGTCTTATGGAGCGAAAAATACAGTATGTACACCACCTAATAAATAAATAGAATAAAGTGTGAAACCAATCCCTCTGGCACCCTTGGGTGCATGCTAGATTATATTTATTTATTTTATTGTTATACTGCATTTCTATTCCACCGTTTTCTCTCTTTTTTAAAATAATATTTATTGAAATTTTCCATATAATAACAAAACAAAAAGCAAAAATTAAAAAAAATATATCCAAAAAAGAAAAACAATTAATAAAAACACATAATATTTAAAGAACCTTATCTTCTTTCACCTTATGTCTCAGACCTCCTCCCCCCTCCCCTTCTTGCATTCCAATTTATATTGTCTGCTCAACAAGTTCTTATCATATTTCTCAACCTTAACTTAATAATTTCTTTTATTCCACCGTTTTCTCCAGTGAGCTCAAGGTGGGGTTCATTGTTGTCCCCCACCCCATCTCATTTAATCCCCACAACAATCCTGCAAGGTCGCTTAGGCTGAGAGCTACATTGACTGGCCCAAGGGAACCCAGTGAGCCTCATGGCTGAGTGGGGATTTGAACCCTGGTCTCCCACATCCTAGTCCAACACTCTGACCGCTACACCACACTGGCTGATCACTATACCTCAGATTGAGGGCCAAGCTGGCACCGAGGGCAACCAGCGTGGGGCAGTGGTTAGAATCCTGAGCTAGGGTCTGGAAGACCAGGGTTCAAATCCCCACTCGGCCGTGAAGCTCACTGGCTGACCTTGGGCCAGTCAGTCACCTCGCTGGTTGGTTTGGGCCTAACCCACCTCAAAGGGTTGTTGCGGGGATTAAAGGAGGAGGAAGAGTAGAACCATGCATGCCACCTTTAAGCTTTCTGCAGAAAAAGGCAGGATATGAATGCAATTATTTTCCTTAATCTCACTTATCGTCAAATTCAAATCTAATTCAGTGGTGGACAGTTATTTATGATCTAGCATCCTTCTTAACATTCAACCAAATTTTTGGAGAACTGCTAGATTTTATTTAAATGAGCGGATATAAGGTTCTAAACAAGATGATAATTTGCTTGAAAAAATTTTATAACGATGTAAGTGGGAGCGGGAGACGTGAGGGAGTCCAAAGAAGTGATGAAACTATGTTATGATATAAGTAATGTTGTTTATTATTTATGTATTGTATTCAAAAACTTTAATAAATATTTATATATATATAAAAAGGATATGAATGCAATTAATAAACAAACACCCAGCAGATCCCTGCAGTCTGCAAGAGATTTGCAAGTTGCAAAGATCTCGGAAGCCTGCTCCATAGTAACTCAGAGGAGCAGGGCCTTTAGTGTGGCTGCCCCTATTCTGTCCCTGTCCAGATTTGACAGGCGCCCACTACCAACACTTTCCAGAAACAGTTGAAGACATTTTTGCTTCCATAAGCATTCTCAGCTGGATAAATGGTTCTTTCCCATGTCTGCCCACTTGTCTGGGTTTTAGTCCTGTTTTAAATGTATTTGTTGTTTTCTGTGTTTCTGTTTTAAATTATCTGATATGTAAATCACCTTGATGTGGTGGTTTTAGAAGACAACTAATAAATTAACTGTCATCACCATCACTATGGAAACCTAAGACCACTAGGGACAGACCAAAATAAAAAAATTCCTTCCAGTAGCACCTTTCGTGTGCATGCACACTTCTTCAGATACACATATCTGAATATCAGATACATATCAGATACATATCTGAAGAAGTGTGCATGCACACGAAAGCTCATACCTAGAACTAACTCAGTTGGTCTTTAAGGTGCTACTGGAAGGAATTTTTTTATTTTGTTTTGACCATGGCAGACCAACACGGCTACCTATCTGTAATAGGGACAGACCATCATTTTTAATTCCAAATGAGCTGAGCCATAGACCAGCTGTGCCCAACCGTGGATTTTGTAGGGGTTTTTCGTCCTCTTCCGTATAGACCACTGTGGCCCCCCCTTTGTTTCTCATGTCAGCTTGAAGAATAGCTTTTAAGGATGTTTTAAGCTTTGCTTCCCGTACCGTATGCCTCTTATTCCTTTGGCCTCCCTGTTGCCTCTCACCAAAGAAGTTTTGTGGGTTTTGGCAGTGGCGTAGCATGGGGGGTGCAGGGGGGCTGGCCGCACCGGGCGCAACATCTGGGGGGGCGCGCACTCACACTCGCAGCTCTCTGCCCCTACCTGGCTCATGGGTTAGGCTCACGGGTTGGGGGCGCAAATTACTTGCCTTGCCCCGGGTGCTGACAACCCACGCTATGCCACTGGGTTTTGGCTATTGATACAGAACAGAACAGAACAGAACAGAAAACATCCACGGTGGTTTGGAAGGTGATGGATCAATTAACTGTAATAATGAATAAATGCAACTCAGCCTTTGTTCTTGGAGACTGAATGGCAAGGAGGAGTTTGGAGGAGGGTTGCTTTGTTGTGAACTGGCACCCTGCTCTTGCTTCTCTCATGGTTGATCTGCACATCCTTACAAAATAATTTCATGCACGGAAAGCCCCATAAGTGTCCTGTCTACCCCTCACAAAAGGAATCAGGCCTGCCGAAGGCTGCCCTCCTGAAACACCCCCCACTCCCCACGGCAAAGCAGGGAGACAGGTTTTATGAGGCCTTTGTCTTGCTTTGCTCTGAGGCAATTTTCTTTGCGGCTTTCAAGAGGGAATTTTTGCAGATCAGGGCATGAGTTCAGGAAAAGGCCTCAATTGTGGGCTTGTCAGACCGCTTGGAAATTCTTGATTCGTTCTGAAAAGACTTTACACAGTGAAGCACCAAAAGGGTTGTTTGCATTCTTTAATTATTTCATAAAGTTTATACACCGCCGGATTGTAAGAAAAAGAAAAACGTCAAAGTGGTTTATGAAACGATAAAACAGTAAAATCAAGAAAAAATGGGAATCCTAACGTTGAAACATACATACCTGTATTTTAAAATGTCCCGTCCCCCCATTATTTTTTTATTGTAATTTTACTGGTGTTAGCCGCCCTGAGCCCGGCTCTGGCCGGGGAGGGCGGGGTATAAATAAATTTTATTATTATTAGTCAAAATCCTAAAACAGATTAAAATCACCTGAACTTTCTGAGCGTCTGTCTAAACAATAATGGTTTTAGAATATTTTTAGCAGGCTTTTAGATTATTTTTAGAGTACAGGGAAGGCGCCTGCTTGATCTCAATAGGCAGGGAGTTCCAAAGTGTTGGTGCTGCCACACTAAGCACTGATTTCCAATCCCTGGGAGAGGAGTCTCCATGAGCAGCTCAGGTTTCGTTTCCTCAGAGTTATAATAATAATAATAAATAATAATAAATTTTTATTTATACCCCACCCTTCCCGCTTCAGAAAACCGGGCTCAGGGCAGTTAACAACAAATTTAAAACACTTAATTGATGCAAGAAAAAACAGCATAAAATACAGTATAAAGCATGAATAACAATAAATTTTCAAAAATCAATTCAGAGGGGGAAATCCAGCCAATAAACATTAGATGATCACCAGGGCTAGCTGGCTAAATTGAAGGTGTTGAAGGTGACTGGAGATTGTGTTGTCTTTTTATTTTCTTTTTTTGAGATATATGGGTTTATTTACACACATATACAGGCTGAGCTGAAGATAGAAGGGCTTCCCACGTCCACACCCCAACTTATTTTGGATTTCCAGTTGCCAACGAACCCCACAAAGCCATCGCTTTGGAGAAACCAGGGTCCACACTGGGGGACCTTGGGGGCCAGTGGCTGACTCTCAGCCTCACCTACCTCGCAGGGTTGTTGTGGGGATTAAACGCGGAGGGAGAGAACCTTGAGCTCCTTGGATAGAAAGTTGGGGTAGAAATGCATTAAATAAATAAATAGTGAGCCATGGTAGGACTCCATGCCATGGAGAGTCACTGCTGGCATGGCGTGAGGCCCACCAGACCTGTTATGTACTGAAGTTCTCACCCTGGGCCAGCAGGGGGATACTGTAGATAGTTATGCAAATAAGGGATCGAAAGTGATGCTCAGTGATTGGATAGTTTTAGAAAGTTGTTACAGTTAAGTTGTACTGGAGCTCTATATAAGCAAGCTGACTGAACCCTTCAGTTCAGTTCTGTCCTGGCCTGTGAATAAACAAGAGCTGTTTGAAGAATCGCTGTGTTGTCTGATATGTTCACCCACAACTTAACAAGACCGAATGCAGGATACCAACCTCAGACAGTCAAAAGAGAGAAAGAGTTTCATCAAGCCTCCAACATGGCCGGTGGGTTGCATTTTGGCTGGCGGGCCGCTGGCTGTTTAGACCCTGCAGCACTGTTCTTTCCACAGCTCTGTTTACAGTTCTCCTGCAGCAAAACAATGTTTGGAAATAAGTTTCCCCCCCCCACCCCCTTCCCACCCTTGAGGTTTTCAGCTTGGATAAAGCTTAGTGATGCTCAGGCTATGTAAATAAAATTAAATGCTCGCTGCGTGTAATCGTCAACAGATTTCACGGGGCCGTGACTCACCCCAAGGATATACAGTCAGTACACAGAGACAAAGTGAAGATCGCGAAGGAAGGATGAGCCAAGCTGCCCTTTTCTAAACTTCCGTATCCGTTCTAAACAAAAGCTCTGCATACATTTTCATCTTATATGACTGTCTAGTTCAGCTTCAGAGACTTGGGGGAAATGGCGCAATATCATTAAAACAGCAAAACATTAAATCAGATCAGCTTATCAGAATCATTGATATGCACTAGGGGTATTTTTTTATTTATTGCATCTATGTGTCAACTTTTCCTCCAAGGAGCTCGAGATGACATACAGTGGTACCTCGCAAGACGAATGCCTCGTAAGACGAAAAACTCACAAGACGAAAGAGTTTTTCATTTTTTGAGTTGCTACACAAGACGGATTTCCCTATGGGCTTGCTTCGCAAGACGAAAACGTCTTGCAAATTTGTTTCCTTTGTCTTGCAAGTTTGTTTCCTTTTTCTTAAAACCGTGCATTCAGGGGGTGCAGTTGCGACTTGACTTCAAGGAGCAACTCATAGCACGCGGTGTGGTAGCCTTTTTTGAGGTTTTTGAAGACTTTGGTGATTTTTGAAGCTTTTCCAAAATCCGTGCTTCGCAAGACGAAAAAACTCGCAGAACGAATTAATTTCGTCTTGCGAGGTACCACTGTACATGGTTCTCCCTAGGGCTTTTTTTCAGCCAGAATTCAGTTCTGGCCCCTCTCAGGTTGCCATTCTAAGGGAATAAGGGATGGAGGTGTTTATGGGGAGTTCCAGAACCCCTGTTTCTAGAAAAATAGCATTGTTTTGCCCCCACAACAGGCCGGCAAGGTAGGCAAGGCAGTGTCTGGCCCCCAGCAGATTTGAACCCTGGTCTCTCCCAGGTCCTAGTAGTCCAACCCTCTAATCACTAGCATGGCCCCCTATATTCACTTTGTGTCTGTGCTTTAAAAAAAAATTCAAATCCTTTTGCTCTGTGCTCCCTCTGTCTCAGTCTGTGATTTGGGTTCTGAGCAAAATGAAGCTCACATTCACTCTTATGAGGAGTTTTTAAATGGCTATATCCCCCCCCACACCCATTTTGGCAGAAGTGAATGGAATTGGCAGGCACAGGAACCTCCTCAGAGTGGATTAAGCCTGACAAATTGCAGGTCTGGGGGCTTTTGTGGGAGAGGGTTTCCATTCCCCTCCTAATCCCTATTATGACAATATTCCCATTACAGACCAAGCAAAGCTCCAAAATCCCCACCAGTTTCATTTTTAGATGGGTGGAAGCAGGGCTTTCTCTCTTATTCTTTATCATCTTAAAATAACCAAGAGAGGAGTGAATGGTGTATATCATTTTTTCATTTATTTAAAATATTGGCATTCATGCCCGCTGCCTTTGTTTCCCAATGCTTGAGTGCCTTGGAAGTGGATACTCAATCCCAGGAGCTTTCATGTCAAGCCTGGTTATGCCATCTTAAGCAATGCCTAACTGCCGAGTGAACAAACAACTTTAGTCAATTCTGAAAATGTAGAATTTCGATGTTTCAAAAGCTGGTTTTTCTTCTTAGTAGAGCTTAAATTTTGGGTTATAAAATGGGAGATTTGGGCAATTTGCCTCCGAACTGAAAGCATGCTCTGAATTTTGAAATCTAAAATTCAAAGTCCTGATTAAGGCCTATAAAACCGTATGCAGCTTAGGTCCAGGCTATCTGAAAGATTGTATTCCCTCATCCGGACCTGCTTGGGTTTACAGATCGTCAGGGGCGACCCTTCTTTTGATCCTGCCACCCACCCTCTCAGGCACATTTGGTAGGGACAGGGCCTTCTCGGTGGCTGCTCCCAGACTCTGGAACTCCCTCCCTGGAGAAGCCTGCTGGCTCTCCTTCTACCAGCAGGGGAAGCCCTTCCTGTTCCAACAGGCATTGGGAAACTGACTTTTTGAGGAAAGAGCTGGCACTGCAGTCCTTTTATTATTATCTGTGTTTTTAATGGATCGTGTCAATATTATTTTAATTTCTATCAGTGTTTAATTACATTTTAATGATTGCCCTTTCTATGTTTTTAGCTTTTTCTGTTTTATCTGTGTGAGCCACCTTGAGTCCCAGACTGGGGGAAAGTCAGCATATAAATAAATAATGATAATTTTGAAATCTAAAATTCAACATTTGAATCTAGAAGCTTTTATGCTTACATACAAAAGTATGAATTTTGGATATTGTGTTCCAGATTAGTGGTCTCTTTTTTCCCTTTCAGTTTTGCACTCTTTTATCGCTAGTCTGATTTCTAGAAATGCTTCCTTATTCTCTCTCTCCCTCCCTCTTTCTCTCTCTTATCTCTGGCAGTTCCTGCTTACCTCTAGACATTTCCTCTACTCTCCTCTTCCAAGCTTCACCTTTCTTCCTGAGGTGTCAGTTGCTTAGAAGAATCTGCTTCTCTTCGGTTCCTGAATCCCTGGTATTTGTATGAGCCCCATAAACTCTTTTCAACAATCTATGCAGACTTTTAAAGAGCCCATGGTTCCACCTGCATCTCTTTTACGGTCAGGTGTGAAAGCAGCGCGCTAGAAATGGACAATGTCCCCATGCTGAAATATCTCTGATTTTTTAACACAGAATTTATTTGCGCTTCTTCCCCACCCTGCCAAAAATCAAGGGGGCCTAGATAACTTCCCCAGCCAAAATAGGGACCCCACTCTGGTCCTCATCATCCCACACCTGCCACCTTTTCCCAGACATACTTACGCATCCATCAATTTGGGGTTCTCCAGTTTCTAATGTTTCCAGTCTTACATTAAGTTTACCACATATTAGTAAAAGTTTGCAATTTTTTTAAAATCCTCATGAAAAATTGTTAGCATTTTGATGCAGATTGCTTCCAATATGCACATTTTTGCATATGGTTTTCCTTATTATAAGGGACGCGGGTGGCGCTGTGCTCTAAACCACAGAGCCCCGGGCTTGCTGATTGAAAGGTCAGCGGTTCGAATCCCTGCAACAGGGTGAGCTCTCGTTGCTCAGTCCCAGCTCCTGCCCACCTAGCTGTTCGAAAGCACGTCAAAGTGCAAGTAGATAAATAGGTACCGCTCTGGCGGGAAGGTAAATGGCATTTCCGTGCACTGCTCTGGTTCGCCAGAAGCGGCTTAGTCATGCTGGCCACATGACCCAGAAGCTGTCTGCGGACAAACGCCAGCTCCCTCGGCCTATAGAGAGAGGTGAGCGCCGCAACCCCAGAGTCGTCCGCGACTGGACCTAACAGTCAGGGGTACATTTACCTTTCCTTATTATACTGCAGTGGTACCTCGGGTTACATACGCTTCAGGTTACATACGCTTCAGGTTACAGATTCCACTAACCCAGAAATAGTACCTTGGGTTAAGAACTTTGCTTCAGGATGAGAACAGAAATCGTGCTCCGGCGGCACGGGTGACAGCTGGAGGCCCCATTAGCTAAAGTGGTGCTTCAGGTCAAGATCAGTTTCAGGTTAAGAACGGACCTCTGGAATGAATTAAGTACTTAACCTGAGGTACCGCTGTACATATGTGTGAGTTATAGCCACATAGGCAAAATTTCCCCTAATATACACATTCGAGGGTTTGAGAGTTGCAGGGTAGGTGTCGGAGAAGTTTTAAAAAAGCAAGCTGCGTTTTAGTTTGGTATTGTTAAACTATGATACTTGCTCCAACAGGAGGCAGTGATGGGCGCCAGCCTGAATGGCTTGGACAAGTTCACAGAAGAGAGGGCTATCAATGGCTAGGCTCTGCCTCCACATCTGGAGACAGCAAGGGTTCTGAACAGCAGTTGCTAGAAACCACACAAGGGGAGAGGGCTCTTGTGCTTGAATCCTCCTTGTGAGCTTCACATAAGCATCATTTTGGCCACTGTGCGAACAGGAGGCTGGACCGATGGGCCACTGGTCTGATCTATCAGGCTCTTCTTGAAATGTTGACCATTTATATGTAATAAAACATTTCTAGGGGTGCTGTTTCCTTAGCCCCAGTATCATTTTATTGTGCTCCCAGAGCAGAGTTCCTATACCGGGTGCTCTTCAGATGTTCTGCAATACATGGGATTTGTAGTCCAAGCCTCTGAAGGGCACCAGGTTGGGGAAAGCTATACAAGGGCAACACACCCCAAATTACCTGTATCTGAAGGTTACTGAGGCATGTTGCTGCGATTTTATTTATTTCTTTTTTTTTTTCTCCTATGCCTGCTAGATTTTGAAGAAATCATGCATTGAAATCTTGGCTGCGGAACCTTCTAGTATATGTGCAGGAGGTGAGTTTAAAGCTGATTCTTCCAGCATTCGTTGCTACATATAACTGTGTTTCTTCTTCGTCGTTCCCTGAGGGAAGGCAGATGCCGGAGTCGGCCATCTTTTGGCTCTCCTTGGGAAATTTTCCAGACAGAGTTTGGCTGGGAATGCTAGAAAATTCCATTTGTTTTATGTCTGCTTCTATTGGAGTGATCTTGATGGGATTTGTATTCAGAATGTATTTCAATCTTTTCGTTTAGGCCAGAAGGGCTGTGAAATCTCTGTTATTGTCTGTAAGGTTTAAGAATAGCTGTTTGTCAGCTGTCTTTCTCATGCAAAAGTCTTAGCCCATGTTTGGCAAGATAAAGGGCTTTGCAGAGATCTCCTGGACATGAGGAAAGGATGGTTTAGACACGCAACTTGGCAAAGCCTAGGAGGTGAAGCGTTTCATCAGGGATGCAATCTTGCCACAGAAGACTGATTTGTACCAGGAGATTTTCTGCGTGAATATTGACAGGGGAAATCGCCTTGTTGTGACTTTTCCCTTTTGAGAACGTAGGCACGTGAAGAGCCCCAAGGAAGTCACTCCTTTAAAATCCTTGTCAGTTTGGGTGTTTATTTGTGTAATTACCTTTTATGTGATCACCTTTGTGAGACCTTCCTGAAAGGTGCTATGCAGTACAATTGCAACTTGCGCAAAGGTTACGTTCTGGTGATGACGCAAAAATAAATATAGCCAAACAAACCTCATTGGAACTGGCCCTGCACAATTACAGTATTCTTGCCTTCTGGAGCTGGCGTGCTGAATGGGCCTTGCCTTGCATACCAGGCTCTGAAATCCTTCTGAAATGGCACTGGTATGCTCTTGTGAGAACTTGTGGCACAGTCCGAGTTCCCAGAGCTCATCTGAGAGCATCGCAGAGCTTGGGAGAGCTTCAAAGCTGAGAAAACGCAACACAAAAGGAGCTCTGCTGCTCTCCACATATATATATTTAATTCTTTACTGAAGGATAAAAAGTACTTTTTAACCTTATGTACTTTTAAACTTTTTGTGCAGTTTCAACCAGCCTGGCTTTCATCTGCACTAGTTGAAATCGTTCAAGTTCATTGTGCATAATATGTGGTTGTACTGTAAATACTTCAAATAAATAAGCAAATCATGCTTCTGCCCAAGGGTTTGCTCCCCAGCAAGGGAGTTCCTCCACAGCTGGGGTGTGCCACTGCAGAGAAGGCCCTGCTCCAGGTCTACACAGTGAGCTACACCCAGAGCCACTGTTAGTGTCAATCAGCTGATCAGGAACTTCCTCGTTCAGCCAAGGGCGCTGGAGGCAGTGGCTTGGATTCAAGGTGCTTCCGCCAGTGCTTTGAGGTGATTGTCTGGCACTGATCACCTGATGCACGCACCATGACTAAAGGGGTCCTGCCTTGAGGCCTTGCAGCTTTCCTCCTCCCCTGCCCCATGCAGCACCCTCCGCCCTTCTGAGAAAATTGTCCAGACAGACATAGCCAACGGCGAGGATTTTTCTCCCCTCTCCCGGCTGGTGCTTACCTTCCACCTTTCTGCTGCCTTGCCTCTTCCCCTGATGAGCTCACCAGCCTGCAGGGATGGATTGGCCTGGCCTGGTGTGCAGCTGATCCTTTTGGGATGAAAGAAATTGTGGCTTGGAGCCCAGCCCAGATTCCTGAGTTGACTTGTGTGCTTTGCTACAGTGCAGGAGCCCCCCTCGAGGCGTGCGCTGGGAGAGGCAGTGAGTGGGCGGCATCCACGCTAAGAGCCAGCGAAACAGTTGATTCAGCAGAAACCAGGGTCACTTTTCCTGCAGAGGAGTTTGAAGCGATAACAGTTTGCTCCCCCCATCGTCTGTTTGTTCTGGTTTATAAGCAATCTTGCACATACTAATGGCCACAACTGCAGAGTGGAATCTGGTTAGAAAACTTTCCTTGCATGTGTCTTAGGCTTTTTCCTTTTAATATAACTTACCTTTAAAAAAAGGGTTAAACCACAGGGCCTGGGACTTGCCGATCAGAAGGTTAGCAGTTCGAATCCCCGCCACGGGGTGAGCTCCTGTTGCTCGGCTCCTGCCAACCTAGCAGTTTGAAAGCACGTCAAAGTGCAAGTAGATAAATAGGTACCACTCCAGAGGGAAGGTAAACGGCGTTTCTGTGCGCTGCTCTGGTTTGCCAGAAGCGGCTTAGTCATGCCGGCCACATGACCCGGAAGCTGTATGCCGGCTCCCTCAGCCAATAAAGCAAGATGAGCGCCGCAACCCCAGAGTCGGACACGACTGGACCTAATGGTCAGGGGCCCCTTTACCTTTACCTTTAAAAAAAGACCAGAGATTTTTCTACTAGGCAGAAAATTAAAAATTTTAAAATATAAGACCATTGTTCATGTATGCAATTACAGCAGCTAGAATACTGTGGCGAGAAACTGGAAAAGCAAAACACCAACAATAACAGAGTGGCAGACATTTATGATAGAGTACTTGCAACTAGCAGAACTGACAGGAAGAGTTAGAGGAGCTTTAAATCAGAAAGGAGAATGGAGAATATTTAAGGAATATTTAAGACTATACTGTACAAATAGTACTATACTAGCAGAACTTGAATGATACCTGTAAGTAAAAAACTGTAATATATATTTTTTTGGATTATATGAAAATAATATGATATAACATAAAGCTGTGCGAGAAAGCAATGACAGCATAAATAGTATAATGAGAACGATTGGAAGTTTTATATCCATAATTTTTATTTACCGTATTTTTTGCTCTATAAGACTCACTTTTTCCCTCCTAAAAAGTAAGGGGAAATGTGTGTGCGTCTTATGGAGCGAATGCAGGCTGCGCAGCTATCCCAGAAGCCAGAACAGCAAGAGGGATTGCTGCTTTCACTGCGCAGCGATCCCTCTTGCTGTTCTGGCTTCTGAGATTCAGAATATTTTTTTTCTTGTTTTACTCCTCCAAAAACTAGGTGCGTATTGTAGTCTGGTGCGTCTTATAGAGCGAAAAATACGGTAATTGTTATTTGAGAAGATGCAGTTTCTTTTTGTACACAGTTTTTTCTTTTATTTTTTCATCTTGACTTTTTCCTTCTTTGTTTCTGCTGTAAACCATCTTTTATGTTTATGCCTGTATTTTAAACCAATAAAGATTATTAAATAATAATAATAATAATAATAATAATAATAATAAATATAAGACAGGGAAGGGGAACCCGGCACCTTACAGGTGTGGTTGGACCCCAGCTCCCATCCACTGGACTGGGCAGGGGTATGGGGCGATGGCAATTATAGCTTAGCAACACCTGATACCAGTGGCACAGTGGGTCATTGCCTCTGGCTGTTAACCAGAAGGTTGGTGGCTTGAGCCCACCCAGGGACAGCTGTGGGCACAATTGCTGCATTGCAGGGGGCTGGACTAGATGGCCCTTGGGGTCCCTTCCAACTCTGCAATTCTATGATTCTTTGACAGTTTGGCACCTGGTCCTAGAAGGCTGTATAGTGTTCGTATTGTATTTGCTTCTGGTCCTGTCCTGTGTGGGATTTGCCCAACAGTCAGTCCTTTGCAGACTCTCCCCAAGAATCCTTTTACAGGGTCAGTTTCTTTTGGAAGGAGGAGGCCTGGAGATGTACGGTGGTTGTTTTTTCTTTCTCTCCTTAGTAATATATTAGATGTTCAGCCTGGGGGAGCATGGAGGCACCCAGAGAGCTAGAAGGGTTTCAGAATGATATTGACAAACCCCTAAGCATCTGGTCGGCCACTGTGGGAATAGGATGTTGGACTAGATGGGCCGTTGGCCTGATCCCGCAGGATCCTCTTATGTGAGGCAAAAGATGAAGGAAATGATCAAGATGTAACTCCTGTTTATTTATTTTTTGGTGAGGGGGGATTCTAAGTATTTTTTAGTTTTACAGTCATACCTCTTGTTACGTTTGGTTCAGGTTACGTCTTTTCAGGTTGCGTCCCGCGGTGACCCGGAAGTAACGGAACAGGTTACTTCTGGGTTTCACCGGTCGTGCATGCGCATGCGCAGACACTCAGAATGACATCACACCCATGCGCAGAAGTGGTGAATCGCAACCCGCGCATGCGCCGACACGGGTTGCGTTCTGCTCATGTTGAGAACGGGGCTCCGGAATGGATCCCGTTTGCAACCAGAGGTACCACTGTATAAGGTTGATTTGAATCTTCTTTGACTTGATTTGTGATGGAAAGTGTATTTTGTATTGCTGCACTTTATATTAAAAGGGGGAAAAAGGTGTTTCCAAAAAGAGAGAAAATGTGGTGCCTTTATTCGACGTGGGGAGGAAAACCAGTAATTCCCTGTCTTTCCAGAGTCATTCCAAGTGGTTGTGACAGGGAACGGCTTCCGCCACGCTCGCAATGTCGACCGCGTCCTCTGCAGCTTCAGGATCAACGAGACGGTCACGCTCAGTGAGTAGTTTGCTCTCTTCTGTCTGAATGCTTAGTTGGCTAATAATGCTAGACTTGGCTCGCTGTCCACTTCCGTGATGTTTGCCCCTTCGCTTTGGTAAACCCTTGCAGAAAGCAGGAGAGCTCCTGTGTTGAGAGCCAGTGTGGTGTAGTGGTTAAGAGCGGTGGACTCGTAATCTGGTGAACCGGGTTCGCGTCTCCGCTCCTCCACATGCAGCTGCTGGGTGACCTTGGGCCAGTCACACTTCTCTAAAGTCTCTCAGCCCCACTCACCTCACAGAGTGTTTGTTGTGGGGGAGGAAGGGAAAGGAGAATGTGAGCCGCTTTGAGACTCCTTCGGGTAGTGATAAAGCGGGATATCAAATCCAAACTCCTCTTCTTCTTCTCCTGGTCAAGGAGCACAGCAGATGTTGTCCATCTCCAGGAGAGGCAGGGTTGGTGTTAGGTTGCAGCAGTATCTCCCAAAGTGAGTGGTGACACCCCTGGAGTGCTGTGGGATTCCCTAGGAGGCAAGGGGGCAGCAGTGGGGTGTTTGAGGTGTAAATGAGTCTCAGGTATCTGCCCCCCTGAGGCAGAGAGGTAGATGCTACCCTGCTTTCCATCTCCTCACATGACAAGGTGCAATAAAGATCCAAGGCTCATGAAGTTATTTTGGCATCCGAGGCAGGAAACCCCACAAGCACCTCTCCTTTTCCATGGCAACAATAAATTAAATAGCTAACAGTCAGAAGCCCCTCCACAGCACTCAAAATCAGCCTCCCGAGTTGGCCTGCCTCACTTGCTGCCTTCTAGGGAAAAGGCTCTGAGCTGTCGTTATGCTGGGGTTTTGTGCTGGATTCATTCGTGTCATGTTTTATCATGTGAGTTGCTTTGAGTTTGCTTGAGTGGGAAGGCAAGGAGGACATAAGTTACTGAAACAGACAATAATTAGCTGCATTTTGTGTTAAAGTAAGCTCTCATGGTAACCAGCGACTGATCTTATGCATTTTGAAGGAACTTCAGATTCACCATATTATGTAGAAGCTTTTTCTGACAAGCAAACAAGAAACTTCTGGTTTTGGGGTCAGACTCAGAACAGGCAGGTCAGGAGATCACATGCCTTGAATATATAATATAATATTATGAAGATACAGCAAAAGGAATCTAGGCCTAAATCAGTGGTTCCTGAATTGGACAGTATTGTCCCTTGGGAGGCGGTAGGATTTCCGGGGGGGGGGGGTAGTTCTAAGAAGCAAGTGGGGGCAGGAGGGGAAACTGGAGGTGTAAATGACTATTAGAGACTTTGAAAAGCTGGTACCACTGGATCAAGTTCACCAGTTCTGTTGAATTAATTAAACTTAATAGTATTCAGTGCATTTTGAATAGATATGCAATTAATTGTTAGTGTTTTGAATTTTGGGAGGTTATTGTCTTCTTTAGTGGGTCATGCAGATTGCTATTCTGAATAATAATGCTTTTTATAGGGTAGGGGCAGTGGGGATGAATTTATGGAACCGGGGGTAGGGCAAAAAAAAAGTTTGGGAACCATTGAGCTAAATCTAGAGCCACATATTTTTACAGTAGGGAAAGGCAGCATAACTTTCTTAGATTTTTTCCAGAAAAATGTCCGCGTCTCCTTTGTGAAGATGTTGGACGGAGTCCTTTCCCTAGTGTAAATTAGTACAGTTTGACACAGAGCTGCCTTCAAGTCTTAAACTTGGAACTCCCTCTCCATTCCTGCATTCTTGAGGCGGTGATGTGACTCTTGGCTGCTGCCGGCTTTAAAAGCCGAGCTGAATCAATTAGGACCTGATGGGAGCCGTATGTAGGTCACATCATGCTGCTCTTGATGCTTCTTTTGGTGAAGCTTCTCGTGGTGCCAGAGGCAGATAAGGCAAAGCCAGGAAGCCATTCCTGCTTCAGTTAGACCAGTGGGAGAGCAATGGGGAGCTTTTCCAAAAGCCACAGCGTTCATCCATGAATCCAGAGCAAAGGAAGTCATTGTAGCACTCAATTCTGCCTTGGTCAGACCCCGCCTGGAGTCCTCTGCCCAGTTCAAGAAGGAAATTGACCATCTGGAAGATGCTCAGAGGAGGGGTGACCAAGATGAAACAGGGTCTTTCTGAGGAAAGCTTGAGGGAGTTGGGTGCAGAAGAGAAGATTGGAGGTCACATGATAGCGTTCTTCAGACACCTGAAGGGCTGTCCCATGGAAGATGGAGCAAGCTTGTTTTCTGCCACTCCAGAAGGGACGACCCCAACCAGTGGAGTCAAAAGACAAGAAAGCAGATTCCGACTCAACATGAGGAAGAACTTTCTGGTGGTATGAGCTGTTCAGCAGCAGACTATGTCGGAAGGTGGTGGACTCCCCTTCACGGAATTGAGTGGCCGCCTGTCAGGGATTCTTGAGCTGTGATTCCTTCACTGCAGGAGTTGGACTAGATGACGCTTGGTGTCCCTTCTGACTCCCAACTATGTGATTTTGTGAAGTTCTTGGTAAGGGAGAGAGCCCGCTTTGTAACATTTACAATTCCAGGTGTGTGTGTGTGTGTGAGAGAGAGAGAGAGAGAGAGAGAGAGAAAGAAAGGGGTGGCTGGAAAAAAATAGATCCACCTTCTTTCTTCCACGTGGAATTTTATCCCAAGTTGAAGATGAAGCATCTGCTGTCAATTTAAAAAGCTTAAGCACGACAGAACGGTCCATTAGAGAGAATGATATATATTTTTTTGCCCCAGCCTTTTTCACTGTCTACACAAACAGCTGACCCTGTGACATAACTGCCTATATTATTCATTCGTCTCCAGCTCCTTGTCCCTCCACCCACTCACAACCCAAGGCTGTCGTAAGTTGCTTTGGCTCTCCAAGTGCTTCGATGCAGAGCAGGGAAATAATAGCACGATTCCGGCCTGGTTTTCATTACAGCATGAGCAAAACACTTCTTTCCCATTCGCTGGGCTCCTGAGCAGGCGATTTTTCTGGCTTGGAGAATCCAGCACTGTCTCTCCGACTGCATTCTGACTTCCCCACAAAATAAACTTAAGGGTTTTGTTTTTTTTAAAAAAAGGGGGCTCTTTTGTTGGAGGAAATATTCCATGCTGCCACCATAGTGAGAGTTGGAAAAACGTCTGCGCCAGAATAAGCAAACATTTCTGGATAGTGTGAATATTTCCGAGGGTTGCATGACTGAAGATCCACTGGCAAGGAAGCAGATGATATGTAAAGATTCAAAGTTCACAATCCCTAAATTGACTACAGTGTGACACATAAAACCAGCCACACTTAGGGTTCTCTCCAATAATAAATAAAAATAACCCAAGGGTGCAAGTAATTTGACTTGTTTTCAAGTGGTTCACACGGACAATTGTTATTTATTATTGATTTATATGCCACTTATGTGCCTAATTGGCTTTTAAGTTTGTTTTAACTATAAAAATGACATAAAATTAAAACACACGATGACAAAACCGTTAGGTCAGTTCCCTAACCAAGGATTCTTGAGTGAAATTAGTAGTCATGGAATAGAGAGGTTCTTTTACGGATCAGTAACTGGTTCAGAAGCAGGAAGCAGAGAGTGGAAGTTAATGGATGGTTCCTGTGTAGAAAGTGGAGTGCAGTTGTTTGGAACTGCAGGTGGGCACAGTGGTGTTGAACTCAAGTCCAGCTTGCAGGCTTCCTATGAGCATTCATGGAGTCTGTCCATGGTTACTAGGCATGATCTGCCTCCATCGCAGGAAGCAGTAATGGTCCCAGATACTGGTTGTTGAAAGCCACAGGAGGAGAGAGTGCTTTTGTTCTCAAATTCTCCTTGCAAGTTTCCCACAGGCATCTGTTTGGTATTAGTGGCAAGGACAAAATATAGGTGGAAAAGGAGAATTCCCTCAATATCAAGATCCAGATTTGGGGCAATTACTCTTCGGTGAGGCTCATCGCTGTCTAATTACTTTTTCAAATTTGGTATCCCAGTTTCAAATGCATCATGATTTTGTTTTGCAAGAAGTCTTTCCAGGGAGCAGTCAGATGGAATGGTGGACACTAGTTTTTGTTTGTGCTGCAGAGGGGAGGAGGGGAACAGCCGAAGGATGTATTTGTGATGAAGCAGCAACTGATGATCAAGCAAAAAGCGAGCCCTCCCCACTTGCCAGCTAAACTTGCATTCCCTTGGGAATGTCAGACTACAAAGGATGAGCAGATTTATTGTGGGGAAGGCAAAGAGAACCTTACGAAATCTTTTCAGGAAGTGGAAGCACAAGACCTTGAATCATGGCGTGGATAAAAGAGGCTGGCTAAGGGACCCCAACCTGGTCCCCTCCAGAGACCTTGGGGTGATACTCAGCTACATCTTACAGAGACAGTGTGGTGTAGTGCATACCCTCTGACATTTCCCCGATGAAAATAGGGACATCCCATTCCATAATGATAATTTTACTATTTTTACCCCACCCATCTTACTGGGTTTCCCCAGTCACTCTGGGCAGCTTCTAACATATATAACAAAACAAAACATTAAACAATAAAAAACAAAATCGCTATACAGGGATGCCTTCTGTTGGCACCGGGGAGGGGGGGGGATAACTCCATACCCTCCAACATTTCTCCAATGAAAATAAGGGACATCCTAAGGAAAAACGGGATCAAAACAGAAACCAGGATAGTTTCTCTAAATCAGGGATGTCCCTTGAAAATAGGGACACTTAGATGGTCTGGTAGTGGTTAGAGAGTCAGCAAGGCCCTGCAAGACCAGAGTTTGAATCCCCACTTGAACATGGAGCTCGCTTGGGCAAGTCATTGCTTCTCTCAGCCTAAACTACTTCAAAGGGTGGTTGTGGGGACTGAATGAGAAGGAGGTAATGTTTGTGCATTTAATCCCCACAACAATCCTGTGAGGTAGGCTAGGCTGAGAGGTACTGACTGGGCCCCAGAGTCACCTCATGAGCTTCATGGCTGAGTGAGGATTTGAATCCTAGCCTCCCATGTTCTAGTCCAACCCTGCAGTCACTACATCACTGTTGCTGAGTGACTCTTAAAAATGAAGTGAGTGAAAAGTTTCTCTAGGTGAACAGGAAGAGATGTCTTACAGTAGTCCCTTTTATGCCAGAAGTTTCTAACATAACTGGGCTGGGCTGGTGGACTAGGTATAAAAAACAAAACAAAACCCCAATATTGTGGACTAGTAACTTGCAAGGTTGTGTTAAGTATTGTTGACATTGAGAAAAGTAATGGGGAAATATTCTGAGCAAAGAAAGCCAAAATGACTGTTGCGAGTTGCTATGACTCTCTGAGGGATATTCCTGAGGTGATTGGGGACAAACTGGGAGTGCTGAGCCAACCTTGTTATGCCTGGGAGCAGAAATGCCAAGCTCATCCAGACTCCGGCCCAGCTGGTCTCCTTGCAGTCAGTCGCCAGCCTTGTTTACTACAAGATGCTTTGGGTTCCTTCATAAGCATGTTGAGTAACTCAAAGAAAAGACCTTGTCGGCCTAACTCAAGAGGAAATGAAAAGCAGGCTTTGAGGCTAAAGTGGGATTAATGCTGTTCTTTGGAATTGTCTAAAATAATCAAATAAGATTGTCAAGGCCAAAAGGTTAAAAAGATGCTATGATCCTTTCAGCTCAGCTGAAGATGGTTCTACAACCTAGCTTAGGTTTTTCTGCAGCAGCTGGATTTTGCTTTAAAATGGTCAAAACTGACCAATGCAGACTCAACGAAACTGGCCGGGTCGGGTTTGAACCCTGGTCTCCCAGGTCTTAGTCCGACACTCTAACCACTGTGCAACGCTGGCTCTCTCTGAGGGACCCTTTCAAAATGGAAGCCCTGTTTAGAGAAGAGGCGAGTAAGAGGTGAAATGATAGATGTTTCTAAAATTATGCATAGCATGAAGAAAGTGAATTCCTCATAACACTGGAATTCATGAACATCCAATGAAGCTGAATTTTGGAAGATTCCTGGCAGATAAAATGGAGTCCTCCTTCATGCAGGGCATAGTTAAAGTATGGAACTCCCTTCAGGAGACCGTGATGGCCACCAACACTGATGGCTTAAAAAGAAGATCAGACCAATTAATGGAGGAGAGGGCTATTGATGGCTGCTAGTTGCTGGAACCCGCAGGTTCTGCCTTCAGGCTTCCTATGGACATCTAGTTACATGCCCTCCAACATTTTCCAATCAAAATAGGGACATCCTAGACCATAATAATAATTTTGCTCTTTATACCCTGCACATCTGACTGGGTTGCCCCAACCACTCTCGGCAGCTTCCAACATATATAAAAACATAATAAAACATTAATTCCCTACCAGGACAAACTTTGCTCATGTGCTCAAGACATCGATTCTATAAAAACATATTTTGCTGCACTGTGTGAAATACGAGCAAGCCAGGGCTCAACTGATATTACCCTTGCTGGTAACTTTCCTGGGAAAATCAGAGGCTCACTATGTCAGGTTCCTATTGGAAGACCGTACAAATGCTAGAACATTAGTGAAGTTTTTATCGGTGGTTTCAAGAACTAGTGATCCCTATCTTTAAGTCTGGTCAAAATGCTTGTTTAACCTGGAGGTACGCTGTCTGAATTGTGCATTGCTTTGTAACGATTTGTTGGGTCTCTGGACCGTAATAAAGATTGATTGATTGATTGATTGAATAAAACATAAACATTTTTTTAAAATATCGCTATACAGGGATGCCTTCAGTTGGCACTGGGGGGTGGGGCAGATAACTCCATACCCTCCCACATTTCTCCAATGAAAATAGGGACATCCTAAGGAAAAGCGAGACATTCCAGGATCAAATCAGAAACTTGGACTGCTTCTGTAAATCCGGGACTGTCCCTGGGAAAGAGGGACACATGGAAGGTCTGTGGTTAGCTACTGTGAGAACAGAATGCTGGACTAGATGGGGCATTGGCCTGATCCAAAAGGTTTTGCTTATGTTTTAACGTTTCAGTTCTTCAGGATGAGGCAGCCCAACCCTCATCTGGAGTGGAGGACAGGACATATGTCATGCAAACTTAAGGGCTTGGCAGTTTATTTCTGAGCCAAACTTAATGTGCTTTTATGATCTCTCCCCCCCCCATATGATTTTTATTGAGGTTTTCCTATCATACAATAAGATTACAGCTACATAAGATACAAAGGAAGAGAAAGGGGGAATCGAGAAAAAGAGAAAGGGGGGGGACAAAGAAAGCAGAAACAGAGAAACATTAGCAAAAATTACAACAGAGGGCCTTCCAAATTTCCATCTGTTGGTGGAATTACTTATTTATTTGTAAATTATATATAAATATAATTTATTATTTATATGATGATTTAAAACCATTGGTCAATGTGAACAACTATCTGCTCCGCTTTCTGTTAAGCAGTATTTCCTCTAAATTACAATGTCTCGTAGTAATTCATTTCCTTTTTTGGTCTTATTTATCTTTTGAGACTTGATTTATTGCCCATTTCTCTATGAATTGAAATCATTGGGAAACAGACTTATTTCAGTACCGTTGCTATCCATGGTGAGATTAACCTTCCATAGAAATAGGACTTTTTTTAAAAAAAGTTTTTTTATTGAAAGATTTTCATGGATAACAAAGGTACCTATACCGTCCCTGTTTTCACTTTATAGAGTCCTATCTCCAGGTCAGGTACATTCAGTGTGAGATGCTTCTGCCATAGGCATTGGGGGGAGACGTTGGAAAGCCCAGAGCATGGCTGCTTGCATTCAGTTGGTTGCAGTGAGTTTTGTTTGTGGGTGGAGGGGAAGGGGGATGTTGGGTCAAATCAGCCATATCAATTTGTATGCTGTCAGTGTGGAAGGGTTAGGTTGTTGTCTTGTTGGGCTGTGTATGTAATGAAAGGGAACCACACCGGGGTGAAGGCATCCTCTTTTGTTTGTCCCAGTGCAGTGGTCCATGCTCACTCTTGATAGGTCCCTTCAGTGTCTCCCCAGCGCTGCTGTTCTTAATTGTACAGTCATACCTCAGGTTACAGCCACTTCAGGTTGTGTTTTTTCGGGTTATGGACCGCCAAAACCCGGAAGTACCAGAACAGGTTACTTCCAGGTTTTGGCGGTCGCACATGCGCAGAAGCTCTAAACAGCGCTTTGCGCATGCGCAGAATCGCAACTCGCGCGTGCGCAGATGCAGGTTGCGTGCATCCCACATGGATCATATTCGCAACCCGAGTGTCCACTGTATAGGATTTTTGAAAATCGAATTTATATGGAAACATCAGCTGTAGTTTTGTTTTTTTTAAATAATATTTATTAAAATCTTGGAGATTACAAAAGAAAAAAGAAAAATTAAACATACAAAAACAAAAACAAAAACACTACATAAAACATTAAATCGACAAAACAAAACAAAAACAATTAAAACACTCCCAATATTTTCGATCTTAACTTTCATATACTTGTTTCATTGACTTCCTCAACGCCTCCTTTTTTGTATTCCACTTCAATTAACTATTTCAGCAAGTCCTTTCCATCTTCATCTATTTCCTGTCTTATAATTAATTTTAACATATTGTAACCTAGTTTTCTTCCCTTTTAATGCATTAACAATCTATCTGTACCTAGTTCCTTCTAACATTTCTGCCAAAGCCATATAGCTTCATTCCACCTTTTTTCTAAAGCTCCTTAATTTTACAGTATTTCTGTAAATAATCTTTAATTTTTTTCCAATCTTCTTCCACCGACTCTTCTCCCTGGTCTCGGATTCTGCCAGTCATTTCCGCCAGTTCCATATAGTCCATCAACTTCATCTGCCATTCCATCAGCTGTAGTTTTATTATGTATATATTTGTCTTGTATGTGAGCCTAAGCAGAGATGTCTACCCCTGTTTTCTATATCTTATTGAGGATTTTGCTTGCTGTGCTGTATAGCACAGGAGGACGCAGGTTTGGGTAGAAATGGGTATATAACTGGGGATACATAGCTGGGTGGGGGGGGAGAGATTATGTCTATTTCAGTTTGCTGTAAACTGCAAAAAAAAAAAAAAAGCACTGTTGTAGAGCACTGTAAGCATGTTCTTTGGTAAAACAAATACTGTCACCCCCCACTTTAATTGCCACCTGCAAACGTTCTGCCCAACTCACATGCGCTGAGACTGCCTTCTCTGCTTCTCTTTTCAGATGAGAAACCATTCAAGGTGGAGGACACCTACCTGCTCTGCCCTGCACCTGTGCTGCGAGAAGTTGGCATGTAGGTTTGTTAGAATGTGGGACGGCTCTTACCTCTTTCCGTCTTTCTTCTGTTATGCATGTTTTCATTAGAAACCTCGAGATTTAGGGGTAAGATTTTCTTTCTTCTATGACTACCTTATTCCCTTTTTAATAAAAACCTTTTACCTTGTGGGCTTGTCAGGATTCCTTCTGCACCTTCGGCTGAAGTTGGTGCCATTGATGCCGAAATTAGGCTAACCCAAAGCAGACCTGCAGTTCCACATCTGCAGAGGCATAACAACCTCTTTCTCAACGCAGCTGCCTCCATCCCCTTTGCTTCTTTGCAGTTGTCTTTGGCAAGAGTAGAGCTTTGTACTCCTCAAGTGATAGGAAGTTTCTGGGTCAAAAACTTACCGTATTTTTCGCTCTGTAAGACGCACTTTTTCCCTCCTAAAAAGTAAGGGGAAATGTGTGTACGTCTTATAGACCGAATGCAGGCTGCGCAGCTATCCCAGAAGCCAGAACAGTGAAAGGGATTGCTGTGCAGAGCTCCCTCTTGGTGTTCTAGCTGCTGGCTTAGCCGCACGAAGCCTCTTCAGGGCACGGGGAGCCTTCATCCGGGAGGTGGGAGAAGGGACAGAGGGCTGCCCTTCTCCCTCCTCGGGGAAAAGCTTGAGAGCGCCACACAAACGCTCCTTGCGGCTCGTGAAAGGGAGAGCTGAGCCTGGGATACACACAGGCTCTGCTCAGCACTCCCTTTAAAGAATTTTTCTTCCTTGCATTCCCCCTCTAAAAACTAGGCGTGTCTTATGGTCAGGTGCGTCTTATGGAGCGAAAAATACGGTGAATTGGATCTGCTTCCTTGTGATGAAACTGAACTGGAAACTCTCAGTTTTGTTGGTCATTTTGTAATGTCTATCTGCAAATAAATGTGTTCATTCTTGGGAAGAATCCAGGCAGATGGGGCGAGTCTTCCCTCAGTTCCCAAGTGATGGGCAAGCGAGAGGGTAGGCTGGGGCCGCTTGCAACATTGCATCCAATGGCACGTTCTTGGCGATGGTGCCTGAGTCTGCCCAGCTGGGGGGTGGGGGCAAGACCCACCCATGCGCTCTAGGGCACAGAGCCACTTCTTTAAATCATGGTGCTTAACCAGACAGCCAAAAGTTGCCCTCACGCCGCCTGTTCCCACAGAGACAGGATTGCAAGAGTTGGAAGGGACTCAGGGCATCATCCAGACTGACCCCGCCCTCCAAACCCACATCATCACATTTTCATGAGCTAGGGGGATTGTAAGTCTGTGCCCAGTTTGGGTAATGACTCTCGCCCTCCCTCCCTTTTTCTATTTTTTAAAAAAATAATTTTTATTCATTTTCCAAACAATTTTATACAGTCAACAAATAATTTAACACTCATTCTTCGATTTTTGACTTCCTTCAGTTTCTCTGTCAATCTTTCGTAAAATTTCTATTTGTTAACGCATTTCTAAACATAATATTGCCTTTTAGAACTCATTTTCCCCTTACTCTCTTTTTTGCAGTATTTCTTACTATCTCACAGAGTCTCTTCAAAACCAACAAGCGTTGTCTGTAAATCACATATGTTTTTCAGATATTCTGTAAATTTCCCCCAGTCCCCGATAAACTTTTGGTCTTTCTGATATCGAATCTTCCCAGTCAGCTTGTCCAATTCTGCGTATTCAGTCAATTTCCTTCTCCATTCTTCCACTGCTGGAATTTCTTCCTGCTTCCATCTTTGGGTCAGAAGTATCATTGCAGCAGTCACTGCGTATTGAAACAGTTTACAGTCTCTCTTATTAATTTCGTTTCCTACCATTCCTAATAGGAAGGCCTCTGGTTTTCCTCCCTCCCTTTTTCTAGGGAAGCTGCTCTCCAGGTCAGCATGAACGATGGGCTCAGCTTCATCTCAAGTTCCGTCATCATATCCAGCACACACTGTGTAAGTGACCAGCTTAGAAACCCATCCTTGCTTTGGCTACTGTTGACTTGAGTGGGAATGTGGGCCGCCTGGACTGCGTGTCTTAGACACAGGTATGAAATGCAAGGGGAGAGATGATAACGGCTGAAATCTGGCAAGTTTGCCTTTTGATGCTTTCATTGTTCAGTGACATTTGCTCCTGCTTGTGTTATATAATTCTTCTAGACTGAAATCCTAGACGCACTCTCCTGGGAGTAAGACCAGTTGAATTTGATGGGTCTTCTGTGCATAGGAGTGTGCCGCTTAATTTGCAGAGCAGTTTAGGGAAGGGTTGGTCGGGCAGCTTCAGCTGGGTCCTTTTGGGAACCCCCTCCCTCGAAACAGCCACTTTAGCTCTCATTCTTGCACTGCAAGGGGTTGGACTAGATGACCCTTGGGGTCCCTTCCAACTCTACCATCCTTTGATTCTGCGAGCCCCTGCTTCAGTGAGCTCTTGGTCACTGGACTAGATGTGCTAGAGGACCTCTGCAGCAAGGCTTATCTGGGGAGGTGAGGAGTGTTGAGGAGAATCAAGACTGGTCTGAGAGCCAGCATGGTGTAGTGGTTAGAGTACTGGGCTATCGCCTTGGAGACCAGACTAAGCCATGAATCTTCCTGGATGACAGTCACCATCTCTCAGCAGAGCCTACCTCACAGGGGTGTTGTGAGGGTAAAATGAGAGGAGGGAGAACAATGTATGCCACCTTGAGCACCTAGAAGGAACGTAAGAACAAGAAGAAGAAGAAGAAGAAGAAGAAGAAGAAGAAGAAGAAGAAGAAGAAGAAGAAGATGATAATTGGGCACTACCAAGTTCTGCCTGCTCTCAGCCAGCCCCATCTGCTGGTAGGGCTACCTGTTAGCTTCTATCTTTTGGAATTAAATTACAAAAAATGAGATTCCAACTAAACATTAGGAACAACTTTTTGAGGATAAGAGCTGTTCAATAGTGGAACAGACTCCCTCAGAAGGTGGTGGACTCTCCTTCATTGGAAGTTTCTAAGCAGAGGTTGGATGGCCACCTGTCAGAGATTTTTAACTGTGGTTCCTGCACTGCAGGGGGGGTTGGCCTAGATGACCTTTGGGGGACCCCTTCTAGCTCTTCAATTCCAGGATTCTGTGACACTCTCAGTTGCCCCCATAGTTCTCAGCAGAGAAGGGGTCGGTGGGGACAAACCTGGAATTAGTTGCCCCTGATTGCCATTGGCTTTGGCTCCACCTCCTGTTGACCTTCCTTGGAGTCCCAAGAGGCGCCAGACATTGCTGGTAAGAAAAGAATCATGCTTGTCTCCCTCCCTGCCCTTCCTCCCCACCGGCCAGCCATCTTCCCATCCTCCTTTGGTCCCATCTGTACAATCATCATCCTGTACATTACGCATTTTGGCTGGAAACCGTCTTAGATTCTGGCCAAGAAATTGAGTATCCTGCACGGTCCGGGCCAACTGCAAGCCGATGTGATCGAGCAGTTACCAAGCAGAACTTCCCTTGAAATTATTGGGTGTTTCGCCCAAGTGAGGGCGGCCAGATTGCTCCCAGAGGGTTTTGTACAGGCAAAGCTCATTCCTTGTCCCTTTCTGAATCTCTCAGACAAAACTGGTGCATGTTGTCATGTGGATTCTCAAAACAAGAAGCTAAGTTATATAATACATTTGTGGGCAGCCTAGGGAGCTGCAGTCCCCAAATGCTGATGTGTGGGGATTAAAGAAAATTGGTGTGGGTGGGTGGGTGTGTCGTCATCCTCCTCTTTGAAACGCAACCAGCAAAATAGCCTGGAGTCACCAGGATCCTTGACATGATTAATGTATGTTGGTTTCCAAAGCTGCCATGCATGTCACTTTTTGCGGTGCTTGCAAAAACAAGGTGGTACGATATCCTCTCGTTTTCCCCCTTCCCTGAAGTATTTAATATTTCAGTTTAAGCCCTTGCTGGTAACTCGATGACAAAAGGGCCCTCTGCGCATTCTTTCCTTGGGAGAAATCTTCTAGCAGCATGCAACTCAGGCTCTCTTGCACCTCCCCAACAAGGAGTGAGCTGGCTGCCGTACATTTGTGTGAACTGGTTTCCCTTTGGCTAAAGGACTTGGGGGCTAGAAGCCCTCCTGTTCTGAGGCCTCTGGTTGTGAATGGAAGGAGAGAGCAGAGAGGTGGCCAGTTCTGTTGATGACAAAAGGATCTCTCCAAACCAAGTGAAGGGGCAGTAAAATGGCAAGTGCAGTTCAATGTCAGCCACTGGGCAAAAAGTCCTAACCACTTACCGTATTTTTTGCTGTATAAGACTCACTTTTTCCCTCCTAAATAGTAAGGGGAAATGTGTGTGCATCTTATGGAGTGAATGCAGGCTGCGCCGCTATCCCAGAAGCCAGAACAGCAAGAGGGATTGCTGCTTTCACTGCGCAGCGATCCCTCTTGCTGTTCTGGCTTCTGAGATTCAGAATATTTTTTTTCTTGTTTTCCTCCTCCAAAAACTAGGTGCGTCTTGTGGTCTGGTGCGTCTTATAGAGCGAAAAATACGGTAATTTGCTGACGGGGTCTGAAGTAGCAGTGACAGATCAAGAAAGAGACTGGAGTGAAAGTGATTGATTGATTGATTGATTGATTGATTGATTGAATTTATATCCCACCCTATACCTGCAGGTCTCAGGGTGGTTCAAAATAACACTGTTACTCCATCTAGCAGCTGCTTTTCAGAGTTTCAGACAGGAGCCTAATCTGAATGCTAGATGATTCAGGGCAGATAAAATAAAGTCCTTATTCATGCAGCGCGTAGTTGAAGTACAGAGCTTGCTGCCACAGGAGGCAGTGATGCCACTGAACTAGAGGGCTTTAAAAGGGGATTAGGCAAATTCATGGAGGAGAGGGCGATCAGTGGCTAGGACAGTTATGTTCTGGCTCCACAGTCGCAGGCAGCAATGCTTCTGAATATCAGTTGCTGGAAACTACAGGAGTGGAGAGGGATCTTGTGCTCAGGTCCTGCTTGTGGTCAGCCATTGTGAGAACAGGATGATTGACTTGATGGGCTATTGGCCTGATCCGGCAAGCTTTTCTTACGTTCTTGAGCCATATTCATTAAAAAGTCCTGGATTCTTTTCCCCAGGCAGCTTAGTGTAATTTCTGTTTTCTGCAGGGTTTCCCCACCCCCCTCCTGTTGAACTGTTAAGAGCTGAGAAAGGCTATATACAGTAGATCCTTGCAGCAGCAGCAGGAGCAGCTCTGAAGGCTTGAATTATGCACCAGAGCTCTTATGTAAGAAGTCTCCTTGGGTGCTATGATATTATGTGGTTTTGCCTTAAACAATATTCTGCCTGTATTGTGATGCTCCAGCTGTGTTTCCTTCCTTTTCAGCCTTCATAGGGAACAGCAGATTTTATTGCAGTGATTACCAAGTGATGAGTCAGGACGTGCAGTGGTTTGGAGAGGCTTCATCAATCAGTCTCTAGGCTGCCAGGATCACTCTCGGGGCAAGGGAGCCTGAACTGAGCCTCTTTCCCCCTCCTTTGGGCCCGTCTTTCTTGCTCTTCAGTTGACTTGGACCCTTTTTCAACATGCCCAGTGTGGCTGCTGATTTCTGAGTTGCAATACACTTTCCCTGCCTTTCCATTGGTGCAACCCAGAATCACAATTAACAAACAATTAAACAATGATCATCCAGCAACTGGGAGGGGGGGGGAGTACACAGTAAGCAGCAGGTAAAAACCGGTGTGCTAAGGCTTGGTTGACTATGACATGGAGCAATGGATCCAAAGTACAAGAAAGAAGATTCCACCTAAACATTAGGAAGAACTTCCTGACAGTAAGAGCTGTTTGACAGTGGGATTTGCTGCCAAGGAGTGTGGTGGAGTCTCCTTCTTTGGAGGTATTTAAGCAGAGGCTTGACAACCATATGTCAGGAGTGCTCTGATGGTGTTTCCTGCTTGGCAGGGGGTTGGACTCGATGGCCCTTGTGGTCTCTTCCAACTCTAGGATTCTATGATTCTATTATTTGTTCCCTGCTGGGTACCCAAGGCCAGGGCCAGTCCACCCATGAGGGAAGGTGGGGCAAGTGCCCCAGGCAGCAGAATCCATAGATCCAGCCTCCAAGGATTGCATTGCCTGCTGATGCTGCCGCTGCCTCAGTGACGGTGACGGCTGCAGCAAGCTCCTTGGCCGTGGCATGCAGTCAGCAGACTACAGGGACTAGACCAGTCCCCATAATGTTCCTGGTAAATTAGAGTATTAAAGTATTAGAGCCTGGTGCCTCCTTCTCAAAGCCCAGGAAGCTTCTGCCCGGCTTAGAGAGGAAGGTGCGATGCTCATGTATGTAATGTCGGGGCCCCCTCTATTGCCCTCGCAAGCTGGCACCTCTGGCCCTAACTCTTCCCCTACAAAACAATTCACTGCTCGCCACTGCTCCTTGGAGGCTGGATCTGCCATCTCCTCAGCAGTGCCCCCCGCCATGCCACCTCTACAAAGGCCTCTCAGCGAATTGGAAGCACTGCTGGGCTCCTTCCACTCTGAGGGAAGAAATGGCAAGGGGCTGCCCTCTCGGCTCTCCTGGGGTCTGCGCCCGCCTGGTGTGATTCACAGCCACCTCCATGACGGCCTTTGATTCCCTCTTCAGCCATCAAGTAAAGGTTGATTTGATTCCCGCCCTCACTCCCTTTTTCCTGATGTAGATCTTCACTCTCCCCTTCACTCTCCTGGCAGGGAGAGGGGTTCCATTTTGTGGTTTGCCTCAGGTGCCAAAATATCTTGGGACGGACCTGCCCATAGCTGATGCTGCCCCCTGCAGGGAGTTCAGTTTCCCCTGCCCCAACCCCATCAGATAGAGGATGTTTTAGTAGCAAGTGCCTAGAAAAAGTGGCCTGCCTGTGACCCGAATCGGGGAAATATTTGACTTTATTGCTGGAGTACAAATCTGGGGCTAGGGTTGGCGCAGGCAGCCCATAAATTCCTGAATGCCTGTTGCTTCGCAAACACTCCCCCGTGGACAGTGTCCCTCTCTGGACGAAAGACAGGCACGTCCAGTCTGGCAAAACAAAGAAAAGAATGAATGAAATGTGTATTTCAATCAAAGTGGGCAGGGCTGAGATTTATTTTATAGCCAAGAGTCTTGTACGTGTTTCCACTGCTTAGAATGTTTTGGAAACTTTTTATATCCTAGAAGTAGCACTCCTTTTTTCCCCTTACTGAATTTTGGTTTGCTCGTGAAACCTGATTAAATTTTTGATTGAAACAAAAATCCAGCCATTTTCAGATTCTCAGCTGAAATAAAGTAAGGCAGGGTTTGTTGGCGGATCCTGCAAGGTATTTGGCTGGGGTGAGGTCACGAGCACGTTGAAGACAAATTGCATTTCAAATACACGCTCGTGGGGTCTGGATCCTGCTGCCAGGTACTCCCCCAACACAAGGTGCTTTAAGAGCCAAAAATCCCTCGGCTGGGGTGGAAAGCTGGTGCTGAGAAGTGTGGAGGCTGGAAGTGTGGCAGAAATTTGGCTCTTGGGCCTAGCCCACTTGCCCAAGTGGCACATAAGCCTGGCCTCCATTAGCTGTTTGTTAGTACGCAATATGATTAGCCTTTCTCCTCGCCGTGTGGGTTTTGAGATTAGTCCCAAACCCTGCTCTGAGATCACTGGCTTTGAGTGATCCAGAAGGGAGGTGGAGGGCAGACTGAGCCCACGCAGGGCAAATGGATCCCCTTCACAGAGCTCCACATTCTTTTTCCATTCCATTCCATGTGCCAAAAGGACTCAGTGGCCAAAGGCGGCTGGCAGAAGGTTTTGGCTGAGGAATTCTATTTATTGAGCTGCAGAACTGATACACTTGAATTTCCTTCCAACCTGGAGACAAAAAATGATGGGCATAGGAGAAGGATTTCCAAAATGCTAGCATAAGAAATCTGCAGCCTGCCAAAGATTTAAGAATGGGCTCAGGGTATGGCAGATGGGTGCTGCTAGGACGTTAAAAGACTTGGGGTCCCAAGCCCAGCGAGCAAATGTGAGTAACCTTTGCTTGTGACTGTTTATAGGTACTGTATAGGTGCAGAATGAGGCTGGCTTTCCAAAGGAGAGTCATCTTGTGAGCAGAGTTTAAACAACAAATTTAAATTAAATATAAACTGAATATTTAATCATCTCCTTCCTTGCCCTTAATGTCCAACTGGCTGTGGAAGATTTAGGAACTTTGCACCCAAGAGGATGAACACGTTTTCTGCTGTAGATTGGCTTTTGTTCTGATTTAGCAGTAAACAGTGAGTTTTCCCAGGGAAGGTTGAGGGGAGGGGAGAGAAAAAGACTGAAATATATTCAGAGTTGAGAGTGGATTTCACACTCTTTATTCAGCTCATAGTGGTGAGGAGGAATGGAAGTTCCCTCAGAATGTCTGCTTTTTATACATTATTTACACAATGGGCCCCATGTGATTCGCTTATTGACCTGTAGGCCAATCAGGTTGCGGATTCACTTCCACCTTGGAGCTGGATTAAATGGCTCCTGTGGACCAGTCAGACTGCTGCGTTCTGGACCCTATTGTTCTAGGAACAATCAGACTGCTGTCTTTTGGATCCTCAGTACATAACAAAGACCTTTGCCTAGAAATCAAAGGAGAAATGAAATAAAACAGGGGACAAACAGGAGTGTGGATGAGCCCACAGGGAACAATTTGGGGGGGGATGAGGTACAGTGGTACCTTGCAAGACGAAATTAATTCGTTCTGCGAGTTTTTTTGTCTTGCGATTTTTTTCGTCTTGCGAAGCACAGATTTTGGAAAAGCTTCAAAAATCACCAAAGTCTTCAAAAACCTCAAAAAAGGCTACCACACTGCGTGCTATGAGTTGCTCCTCGAAGTCGCAACTGCACCCCCTGAATGCACGGTTTTAAGAAAAAGGAAACAAACTTGCAAGACGTTTTCGTCTTGCGAAGCAAGCCCATAGGGAAATCCGTCTTGCGAAGCAACTCAAAAAACGAAAAACTCTTTCGTCTTGCGAGTTTTTCGTCTTACGAGGCATTCGTCTTGCGAGGTACCACTGTATTTAGAACTATGGTGATTCTAAGGACTACAAAATGAGGAAGAGAAGAACAGGGAAAGCAGCAGCTCTTTAGGACCCCAAAGATTCCTATTGCCTGGGGTGCAAAACAACCAACTCATCAGTCCCAGCCATGATTTTGCTCAGTGGCTAAGAACACTTGAAAGGCAGGAGTGGCCAGAAATTGCTTTAAAGTTTTGCCAGCTTGTTTTGCTCAGCTGCTTTTCTCTCAGGAATTGGAATGGCTTGCTTTCTTCTTCTTTTTCTTTAAAGGAAAACTCACAGTCCTCCAGCAGAAGCGGGGTCTAAGTGCCGTGGACTTTCCTAATGTCCTGGGGCTCAGCCAAGGCCCCATTTGGCCACCTGCTGCCACTAAACCATTCAAACGGGAACCATGGGAGCAGAGCTAGCTAGGCTCTCATGAGTCAGAGATGGAGAAATATTTGTTTTTCTTAAGGTTTCACGTCCTAAACAGAATTGCTTAGCAGTGCTGCGCCTTCCTCATTCTCACTGAAGCCATTCTGCCTGTCTTGTCCTGGGAATACATTTTTGGCACTATTTGGATTCTGGTAACACTCCTGTCCTCTGCTTCTGCCATAGGGTACGGCTACATATTACATGGGGGTTTGGTTCCAAGAATTCTGCGTATACACCAAAATTGTGTATACTTAAAACCATGTATACCTCTGTGGTTTAGTGGGTGAGGGGCGCTCCCAGAGCCGGCACCCAGAGGGGGTCTTGTCTCCCAAGCAAGGTAGAGAGCTTAAAAGCTACTTGTGAGCTGGGTGCCTGCATAATACAAGCTTTGAAGTTCTGCCTTGTTTGGATTTAACTTGGACAGTTCCAACCAGCTTGCCTTCAACTGCTTATGGTTGAAACTGTGCAAGTTAAATGCATGTAAGATGTGATCGTGCAGCACTCTGGTCCAGTTGGAGATACCACCAGGCAGTTCTTAGGATCTTTTGCCATACTAAGCTTCTCTGGGAGAAGTTTAGACTACAAAACCCTTTTAGCTTTCGATGTGCACTGAAGTTGATGGTTCTTGAATACATGAAAGCATTCCGCCATGCACTTGGAATCTTTGAACCATGACCATAGATGAACTGAGAATGGATAATAATAATAATAATAATAATAATAATAATAATAATAATAATAATAATTTATTATTTATACCCCGCCCATCTGGCTGGGCCTCCCCAGCCACTCTGGGTGGCTTCCATAGAAACCAAAAATACAGTAAAATATCACACGTTAAAAACTTCCCTGAACAGGGCTGCCTTAAGATGTCTTCTGAATGTCAGGTAGTTGTTTATCGCTTTGACATCTGCTGGAAGGGCGTTCCACAGGGTGGGCGCCACTACTGAGAAGGCCCTCTGCCTGGTTCCCTGTAGCTTTGCTTCTCGCAATGAGGGAACCGCCAGAAGGCCCTCGGCGCTGGACCTCAGTGTCCGGGCAGAATGATGGGGGTGGAGACGCTCCTTCAGGTATACCGGACCGAGGCCGTTTAGGGCTTTAAAGGTCAGCACCAACACTTTGAATTGTGCTCGGAAACGTACTGGGAGCCAATGTAGGTCTTTCAAGACCGGTGTTATATGGTCTTGGCGGCTGCCCCCAGTCACCAGTCTAGCTGCATCTTCTACTGCAAATACAGCATCTTCTACTGCAAATCACCAGCATACCAAATTTTGCTGCCCTGATTAAATTTTTCCATTCCACACTATCGTTTTCCATGAAGTCTACTACTCTAGAGCAGCACAAACAAGGTAGATAAAGGCAGGCCAGGCTATATCCCCTGTCTCAAGCATGGCAGTTATTTTATGAGATTCCCCTCGTGTCTGCTTTGGCTGCTGTTCCAGAAACTAGAAAACATTGGATGATCAAAGCAAGCTGGAGTCTAAAACCAGCAGAGAGTCTGGGAGTTTTAATTTCCTTTTTATTAGACCAGATTGTTTCAGTTATATGTATTTTTAAAACCCTGTACATATACGTGATAAAATGAATGATAGACAGCAACTTCCATGCCGCAGAGAAAAATTTGCCCTGTGGAAGCTATGCCAAGTTGCTCTTCTCAAGGCTTCAAAATAAGAGACCTCCGTTTATTGAGGTTTTGCCTGCCAACAGAAAACAATGAAGAAATCTATTGTTTGGCTGTGCTAAAATCAGGCAGCAACAGCTCATTGCCACCCCTACAACTACAGGGAGCATCAAATAAAGGGGTTGTCTTTGCCGTTGAGTGGGAACCTGGAAATTCCATCTCCAGACAAAGAATTTGGCTAGTTACTTCCCCAACCTGGTGCCCTCCAGATGTTTTGGACTACAACTCCCATCAACCCCAGCTAACATGTTCATGCTAGGAGATACTGAGAGTTGTAGTCAAAAACATTTGGAGGACACTCAGCAGTAAAAAGTCCCTCTCGTGACGTCCACCCTTTCTTATCTACAGGAGGCATCTATGTTCTGTCCTGGATTCCAGATGGGGCAGAACTTTACCCTATCGCCCACCTGTATGCTGCATGTGTTACTACAAACTGCATTATTTTGAGCAACAATTTAATATAGCAACCATTCTTGGTCTTCACACTGTTTTCACAGACATTGAGGAAGCAACTGGAAAATGCCCCCAGTGTGTATCCTATAAGATTTCCAACTTTGAAAGCTAATTTTTGTTCAGTGGTGTCCTGCCAACTGTTGTTTTCTCTGTTTCTCCAGCTGGCAACAATGCTATAAGCAAAACTTTTGGCCTTTTTGGTTTCTCTGGCATATTATAGGCCACACTCGATTTGAAATTTCTACAGATTTACCTGTGTTTTGATGGAAAAAACCAACAATTATAAGGCCTTTATAAAAGCCCAGGAGGAGGACAAAAGTGTTTGAGCATACAGTTTGAGTGTAGCAAGATGTCAATGAGCAAAATATATCTGTTTAAAGTCACCTTTCCCAGCTTGTTAGGAATGGATGAACCATCAATATCTGTTTCTCCCAGCTTCTCGTTTTTCCAACCTTAAGTTCCATTCACCTGCTTTTAGCATCAATTTTTGATCTTTTTCTAATCTTTCTTAAAAGGTCCAGACAAAAATGATAGCTATGTTTTGGTTCCCCTGTTGGCTTGGGGAAGGGCAAATGAGGCTGCTTCACACACAATTGCAAACAAATTTCTGCCCCAATCCTGCAATATGGTTCCTTCCACATGTTTAGGACTACAACTCGCATCAGCCCCGGCAAGCATAGCTGAAGGACAGCAGCTTCTGAAGAGCGCCATCTTGGGAAATGTTGCTTTAAATTCTTTGGCCAAAGTCCAAAGGGCTCTGCTTCAGCAAACATTTGTCTGAAGAATAACTTCTAGGCCGGTTGCATGTGCTGTACCCGCAGGGTATCGTGCCAGCCTCTGAAGTCTTCAGGTGTCCTTTCCTTAAAGGTAAAGGGACCCCTGACCATTAGGTCCAGTCGTGGCCGACTCTGGGGTTGCGGCACTCATCTCGCTTTATTGGCCGAGGGAGCCAGCATACAGCTGTGGCCAGCATGACTAAGCCGCTTCTGGCGAACTAGAGCAGCGCATGGAAACACCGTTTACCTTCCCACCGGAGGGGTACCTATTTATCTACTTGGATGTGCTTTTGAACTGCTAGGTTGGCAGGAGCAGGGACTGAGCAATGGGAGCTCACCCCGTCACGGGGATTCGAACCGCCAACCTTCTGATCGGCAAGTCCTAGGCTCTGTGGTTTAACCCACAGCACCACCCGCGTCCCTTGTCCTTTCCTTAATGTTAGCTTTTTGTTTGTTGAATTCTAAGTTATCTAACAAATGTACTTTAATAAAAGAAATATGTTACACATTCTTCCTAGGCAGTAACCAGAGCCAGGCTTCCTTAGTTTCAGCAAGGTTGCCTCCAGACTGTATCCTGACCCCAGATGTAATTGATTAGTGCACTACAGCAGGCGCTTAATTAATCCAGCCTTCTTTAAATGGGCTGAAAACGTACCATCTAAACACATGCAAACATACCTTCTTTTTTTAAAAAAAGATAAGAACACGATCAGGTTGTCTGTTATGTTTGTGCAGGCAACATTTCGAAAGTTGTGAATGTTGCTCACTCTAGTCCTGTTTAACCTTCGTAAGGGTGAAACTACCTTAGATGACAAGTTTTCCCTGAGTGAAGAGTTCGTGATTTAGAGCAGTGATGGCCAAACTTGGCCCTCCAGCTGTTTTAGGACTATACTTCCCATCATCCTTGACCACTGGTCCTGTTAGCTAGGGGTGATGGGAGTTGTAGTCCCAAAACAGCTGGAGGGCCAAGTTTGGCCATCACTGGTTTAGAGTAATTCCAAAACCATCAAGCTGCATAATGTTAACTTAGCCTCCCCCAACCTGATACCTTCCAGTTGTTTTCTGCTGCAGCTTTCAGCCAAAACATCTGGAGAGCACCAGGTTGGGGAAGGCTGCTTTAAAACATCTGGCAACATGGTATGCCTTGCAAACATGATCAGATGTGGTACAGTATCGCAGTAGGGTTGTTTCTGACGGTTCCAAAAGTCTAAAAATAGCAGCCGTGGTTTTTTTAAAAAAATCAATAGAAAATGTTCTTTAATATTTATTTTACAGCAACAAGACTTTAGAGATTTATTAATGAGCAAGATCTTTTCAAAGCTGAAGTAAAGGTTTCCTACTGCTGTTTGCTGCATTTGAGCCCATTCTGCATTTAATTGAAAACAATTGTGGAGCCTCTGGCCTCCTCCCTGGGCTACATTCTCATTTGAGAACCGAAAGCTGCTCAGGCTCTACATCTCCTCTGCTTAAGGGTCAAGAAGCTCTTGAAAAGACCTGGGCTGAGATGGGGCCAGCCATCCTCACCTGGATTCTCTCCTGCATATTCACTTCTGAGCAACAGAGTTCAAGGGGAGTGTTGATAAGCTGGGAGGGAATGCCCAGGAGATCTACAAGGATGATAAACAATCTAGAAGAAAAGGCTTAAGGCATTGCATGTGTTTAGCCTAGAGAAAAGTAGATTGAGCGAGATAGGAGAGAGATCTTGGCAGGTGTTTGCTGGCCAAATGAGGTGAAGAAGGGCCAGAGTGGTCCTTATCCAGCACTGATAAAAACCCAGCATGCTTCTTTCCTCCCAAAACTGTTTAAAGGAGACAACCCCAGAATCAGGCACTTTTAGCTGGCAAAAGCCTTTGCTTCATCTATTTAGTTATGAAGTTTATCATCTTCTCTTTTGCCAAGTCATCTTTGCAGGGGTTTATTGAAATTTAAAGCAAAAGTATTTTAAAAAAAACCTGATCAGGGGGGTGGAGCACCTCCCCCATGAGGAAAGGACACAGCGTTTGGGACTTGTTCGTTGAGAGAGAAAAGGCAAGGAAGAGGTGACATGACAGAAGTTGGTTAAATTAGGCATGATGTGGAGAAATAAATCAGGTCTTAGTGGATTCTCACCAGTCCCGTCCCATGTGCTGCTGGGTCTGATGGGAATTGTGTCCCCAACCAGATTGGCAAAAACTGCTTTATGGTTTGTTTGCTCATTGGAGAGACAACTCTTGAAGAAGCAAACCTTGGTTTAGCATTATGTGCAAACGCAACCTATGTCTACCACTGGATCACACCGCCTGTGCACATGCTTAGTGATATTTCCAAGGAGTCTAAAAGGTTACTCTTGCCTGATTCTTCTTGAGCAAGACCTGTCAGTTCCAGCAGAATAGAGCTTTAGGGTTCAGACCAGGTAACAGATTAGAAGGTCCTATGTTGTTATTTTATTAATGTGATGGCCTGGGAATCCGATTCAGAGGCTGAACCGGAGGAATCCCAGCCTGCAGAGGAGTCCCCGCCTCCAGGGCCGGCTGAACTGGGGCAGGGCCTTGATTCTGAAGCACCTGCACCTGTGCCGGATCCTCAGGAGCAGGCACCAGGTGGTTCCACTCTGGCTCCAGAGGTGGTTGAGGACTCAGTGCCTGCAGGTGAGTCTCCCCCTGGGCCCAGTAACCCTTCAGCCTCTCCTGAACTGCAGAGGCTCAGGGCAGAGAGGCGAAGGGAACTGGTTTCTCCCAGGAGGAGTGCTCGCCTTAAGGCCAGGAGAGGTGGGTCTCCTGGGGGCCGGGACCGCCCCTGGCCTCAGAGAAGATAAAGGCCAGTCAGCCCGGTCCCAGGTTGCGGGAGCAACGTCGTTGATGAGCTGTTTCGGCCAGCTTCCAGTCCTGTTTCCCCCAGAGTTCCTGTCCTTGCTTGGCTTCCCTCTGTGGACCCCGCTTCGCCCGAGGAGGACTGTCTGCCAACCCTCAACTCAGGTCCTGGACCTCGCCCCACGGTAACCTCCCCCCCCCCCGGACCAGCACAATTAAGCTACAACGCAGCACATCCTGCTTTTTCTAGTCAAGGACTGCACAGACAGATAAGCTAGGCTCTTGATCTCTGATTCTGGGGGTGGAGAATCTTGCAAGGAACTGAACGGATAAACAATACATCTAAAATCTTGGGGAGGGGCCCTGGGTCAGGGAAGAGAATATTCTTTGCATGGCAGAATGTCTCATGCCTGGATGAACATCGGAAGCTGCCTTATCCCCGGTCAGACTGCTAGACTTTCTACATTAGCATTTTCCATACTCTCCAGGGATTCAGGTGGTGGTGTAATCTTCCTAAGCACTAACTGAAGATGTACTGGGAGGGAGGAATTGCCTGACTCAGCTTTCTCCATTCATTCATGCATGCATGTATGCATGCATGTCCACCGTCCATTGACTGCAGTCTCAAGTGAAGAGTGATTCCCTGCATGTGTGAAGGTGCTACCACAGATCGAGCACCACAGGTAGAACTTAAATACCTCTGGGATAGCCCAAAGTCACATGAAATGCTTCAGATGCAGAATCGCCAAGACTCAGAGGACTTCCTGGTGCTGTAGTATCTTTAAAGGTATCAACTCCTTAGAAAAAGAGGAGGAACAGCTCAGGGTTTCTTACACTGCCTCCAATGCAATGCTTGTCAATGTGTGACTACATGCGCGGTGGCAGAACACACACTCAGCACACAAAGGATTCCAGTTTCCAGCTTTAGCAGAGGCCTTTCTGCCCAAGGCACTGGAGAACTGTAGCCAGTCTCTGCTGCTGAGCTAGAGAGATTGGTGCTCTGACTCAAGAGCCTGGTGTGTTTGCTGGCCAGTCCTCAAGTGCTGAGCCATCGACATGTGTGCATGTCTGAACCTACACCGAAACCCCCACCTCCTCAACACGCCAGGATCAGCAAAGCTCTTGATTGCTACCTTAGGTCAGAAGCAGCCTCCCTATGTGGCCATTCTGCCACCCCCACCCCCCACTTTTGTTATTTTAACTGTCTGGCTCTTTAAAACCAAAGCCGCTGAGCTGAACTCTGGCCAAACCTAATTTTGTCTGTGCTTGCTTATCCCAAAAGCCTGATGACACCAGTGAGGAATGGCTCAGAAATATTAGCTGGTCTCTGGAAGCGAATAGTCTATACTTGAGATTAAATTTGGAAGCAACGTGATAGAATTCATTCGAAGAGCATTTTCCTAACTTGGAGAAACAGCAGGGGTGAGGCACTCCAGAAATGGGGGCTGCCTTCAGATGAACCCACACACCACGATTTGGAGATGGAACAAACTCTGTTTTTGCCTGCTCCTTCCTCCCCATCAGCACACCTGAACAGTTTACATCCCAGTTTGAGCAAAGTGCCGTTTGCAATTGCAAACCAAGTTCTCAAGCCAGGGTTTGTGATCCTGTTTTGCAGTTCTGATTTGAAGGTGCACACTCTGGTTTGATCAAGCCCTGCTTTGCTGAAAAAGGTGTAACAACAAACTATGGTTTGACTGTAACAGGAGGAGCGGGTGCATGAGCACAGGACTGGTTCATGATCCTCAGGTCCTAACCATAACTTAGAGCATTGTTGGAATGCAGCTGATATTTAGCACATAAAGTGTCTGGGGGCCCTGATTTCTTAGGCTGATAAATGAAGGGAAAGTTCAATTTGTTATGGCTGAGCCTCAACCTCTCTCTAGCTCAGAGTTCCATGCATTTCTCTGTCTTCTGATGCTCAGACCAGATCAGTGCTGCATCCTGGAGTTGCAAAGCACTCAATTTTTCATATAATCATAGAATTGTAGAGATGGAAGGGACCCCAAGACTCATCTAGTCCAACCCCCAGAGTACAGGAATCACAGCAAAAAATCCCTGACAGATGGCCATCCAACTTCTGTTTTAAAACTTGCAAGAAAGCAAATTGCACCATTTTCTCAGGTAGATGGAATCTCCTTGTAATTTGAATCGGTTGGTTCGGGTCCTCCCCTCTGAGGCAGCAGAGAACAAGCTTGCATGCAGAAGCCCACCAGCTGTTTGAAGATGGCTTTCATATCTCCTTTTGGCCTTTTTTACAGGCTAAACACCTGCATATCTGTGAAGTGGGGGTGTCCATGAGAGTGGTGAGAGGGGCTTCTACTTTCTGCTTGCAGTAGCCTTTGTTGCTTTTATTATTTTATCCAGCCTCCCTCCAAAAAAACTTAAATCACTACAGGTGGTTTCTTCTACACCTTTACCTTCACAACACCCTTGTGATGTAGGTTTGGGGGTGGGTGATTCCCTTAAGTAAGCTTTGTGGTGCGACGGATTGGTTTATTTATTGCATTTCTAACCCAACTTTTTCTCCAAGGAGCTCAAGGTGGCACAGGTGGTTCTCATTTCATCCCCACAACAACTCTGTGGTGTAGGTTAGGCTGAGAGGCAGTGACTCAGCCAAAGTCACCCAGTGGGGATTCGAACTCAGGTCTCCCAGGTCCCGGGCCGCCATCCATAATCTCCCAGTCCTCTGTTCCCACACTGATCTTGCTCTCTTCTGCCTTCTCCTCTGCAGTCTGATGGTACGATCCTGGCCATTGCTCTGCTGATCCTGTTCCTTTTACTGGCACTGGCTCTGCTGTGGTGGTTCTGGCCGCTCTGCTGCACCGTGGTAAGTTTCCTCCTGCCCACACTGAGATCTCTTCCCTCTTTAGCAGCTCCTCTGTGCGGACAGGCCAGTGATTCGAGTAGCAAGGAAATAGCTCACACCAGAAACCTGCATCTGCTCTGCCAAGTGTTTTGTACGGAACCAGGGATCTTGCTTTCCTCCCATCTCGGGTGCCCCAGTTTGTGTCCTGGGAGGTCAAAGCTGGAACTCTCTCTACATCTGGGGCACAATATGAAGCAGGGCTCAGCCCCAGAAGCTGTTTTCCAGCCCCACTGCTACTTGGGCCTGGGCACATTCCTGGGCTCTCAGCAGGTGGTGTGGCCAGCCTGCATCTGAGCTGTACCTTTTCAAGCTTTTCGATCGGAATTGGCACTATTATAGGTGCCACATACGGTAATACCGATTCTGCATTTGTAAGAACGCAATCGTTTCGTTTGGCAGTACCTAAACTTTGGAACTCCCTGCCTATTGAGATCAAGCACTGTATTATTTCTGGCTCCTGCTAAAAACATTTTTGTTTAGAGAAGCCTACCCAGATGCTTGGAAAGCTGATGAGAATTTTAACCTGTTTTGGGAAAAACAAATGGTATGTTTTAGATTCTACGTTGTAATTTTTCCTTCATTTTGGGGGGGTTTTAAAAATAATTTTATAGAAATTTAAATAAAATTTATATCCTGCCTTTCCCCCAGACTGGGATTCAAGGTGGCTTACGTGAATTAAAACAGCACAGATAAAATACATGAATCTAAGCCATGTTGGGCTTCATAGGCCATAACCAGCATTTTGAATTTTGCCCAGAAACAGCCAGGCAGCCAGGGAGGAGAGCTGTTGTAGCAAGGGACTTGCAGTCTCCCTTGGAGAGTTGAAGGTATTTTGAAGGGGTGTTAGCCACTCATGGTGTGTGTGTGGCAGGGGGTTGAAATTCGGAAGGGTGTTTTGGGCCAGAAGCAGCAATGGAACAACAGCAATGAAATTGTGTTAGCGTACTGTGTCAGAAGTGATCCCGCTTTCAAATTTATCTTAGGAGCTGTGGTGTGCCTCCATTTTGGCATGCCTGTCAGATTAATACCCTAATGAGTGTAGGCCAGGATGCACAGGCAGGCAGCAGCCAAGGACCCAAGACTGAGGTATCTGCAGAAGGCCTAGGGCAGGTGTCCCCAACCTGGGGCCTTCCGGATTATTTAAAAATAAGTGCCATTAGCCACAACAAGCACAGCTGGCAGTTGCCTAAAACTTCTGAAGGGCACCAAGTTGGACTTGGAGTGGTATCTGGGCAGACACCATGGTGAGTTACTGTTTAGTAAATTGTTGCACTTCTCCAGAAATCTGTTTGCTGTGCAGTTCCTTAAAAGGTAAGGGGACCCCTGACCATTAGGTCCAGTCATGAACGACTCGGGTTGCAGTGCTCATCTTGCTTTACTGGCCGAGGGAGCCAGCGTACAGCTTCCGGGTCATGTGGCCAGCATGACTAAGCCACTTCTGGCGAACCAGAGCAGCGAGCGGAAACGCCGTTTACCTTCCCGCCGGAGAGGTACCTATTTATCTACTTGCACTTTGACGTGCTTTCGAACTGCTAGGTTGGCAGGAGCAGGGACCGAACAACAGGAGCTCACCCCATTGCAGGGATTCGAACTGCTAACCTTCTGATCAGCAAGTCCTAGGCTCTGTGGTTTAACCCACAGCGGCACCCGCGTCCCAGTGTGCAGTTCCTTAGGAGCACAGAAAAAGGCACAAAATGTGGCACTTGGTTTGGGATGCAGATTTTTACGCATGTTTCTAGACCTCATGATTAGAACAGGAGGCATGAAAGTGCTGGGCAATGCCTGTGATGATGAGCCAGGGTGGTACAGTGCTTAGAGGGCCGGGTTAGGACCCAGGTTCAAATCCCTCCTCGGCCACTCGCCAGATGACCTGATGGCCTAACTGACCTTACAGGGGTGTGAGGAGAAAATGGGGAGGGGGGCTATGTACTATCACCTTGATATCCTTGGAGGAAGGGGGGGGAATACAAACATGATAAAATAAATAATAAAGAAATGTTGGTGGTGATTATATTGTTGTTGATAACAAATAATGAGTGGGATTCACCTCAGAAGTCCCGTCAGTGGAAACTGTACAAAGCCTTCTGCTTGTGCAATGGGGCTTTCCTCCCTCCCCCCTTCCCAATTTACTTGGGAGGGAGTCAGGTGCACCCCCAGAACATGGGGAGATTTTGTGTGCCAAGCTGGAATGCTTGTGCTTACTAGGGTTGCCATACGTCTGGGCCTTTGGAAACTGTGTCTGGGAAAATCCGGTGTCGGGTTTTGTTGCGTATTATGAGATCTTGCATTTTTTAAATACAGCGACCCTAGCTGACAGAATGATCAACTTAGTGTTAAATTCTTCCCAATGTGTTTCTATAATGCTTTTGAGTATTCAAACCACGAGAGAGAGAGAGAGAGAGAGAGAGAGAGAGAGATGTAACCTTCACAATATGCATGGAGATGGAGGGGCAGAAGAATCAGCTGCTTCTAATGTTTGGGGGCCAGGGAGCAGGTTGCTTCTGTGCCCAGCACAACTCTTTGCAAAAGACATGATTCCTGCATTTCCAGGGGTCAGACTCAATGATCCTTTGGGTCCCTTCAAATTCTACAATTCTATGAAAAGCAGAGTGACAGCACAACCCTATGACTTCTACTCAGAAGTAAGTCCTGCTGAATTCAGTGAGACTTAATTCTAGGTAACTTTGCACAGGATTACAGCCTGACTCACACAAAACATAAATGTTATTTAATAATAAAATAGAATAAATCACAATTTTTTGCTCAGTTTTATGTAGGAAGTGGGAGGGGGAAGTTTTCTGGGCAAAGAATCTGGAGAACTGGGTGCAGAATGTCTGATTTCTTTCTTGTTTTTCCGTTTTAGCCCAGATACTGATACCCTGTGTGTATCCACCCTTAGAAAGTGGGTCCCAGAACAGGTTGCCCTCCTGATAGGTGTGTTTGAGTAAAGCATGTGTTTTAATTTAAATGGAAACCGTTCCCACCCAGCTGTGCTCCAGGCGAGATAAATGGCCAGCGTCATTTGGGGGCTGTGGATAATTAAATTCACCGACTTCAGTGGAAGAGCGCCATGGATTTTTCTGGACCAAATGGTCTTCATGGCAAACACCCATTGATAAACATAGTTTCCAAATGCATCATTGTTGATGATTCTCCAGTGTGTTCTGTCGAAGAAAGGATGAAAGATTGGGTTCATCACTCCAATTTACAGTAAATGTGGTGATGTCAAACCAAGGTCAGTTAGACAGTAAGTGAGATTTTAGTGTGTGTGTGTTCTGGCTCAGGCAGAAATCTCCTCCATCTTTCATTTCAGCAGGTGTCATACACAGGTGGAGCAATGAGAGACAGGGGCCCCATCCGGACATGCAACAGAATGAGATGTTAGACTCCTGAGCTGGCAGTTTGGCCTGTGCCTCTTCAAACTTCAAGAGGGTTGGGAGGGGGATGCTGTTTTTAGCACATCAGGAAGGGAGCTTCTAGCCTAATTCATTGCACTCCTTACAATCCTACTTTTCTACTTGGCAGCGGTTTCTCTTCTTTTTAAATGCAGGGAACAATTAAAGTATTCTTACGTGGCATCCCGATCTCTGAGCAGTGAGAGACTCCAGTGGTTCCAGGTGCTTATCCAGGGTTTTGTGGCGCTGTGGTCTAAACCACTGAGCCTCTTGGGCTTGCCGATCAGAAGGTCGGCGGTTCGAATCCCCATGATGGTGTGAGCTCCCGTTGCTTGGTCCCTGCTCCTGCTAACCTAGCAGTTCAAAAGCATGTCAAAGTGCCAGTAGATAAATAGGTACTGCTCCGGTGGGAAGGTAAACGGCGTTTCCGTGCGCTGCTTTGGTTTTGCCAGAAGCAGCTTAGTCATGCTGGCCACATGACCTGGAAAAACTGTCTGTAGAAGCGGACAAACGCCGGCTCCCTCGGCCTGTAAAGCAAGATGAGCGCTGCAACCCCAGAGTCGTTCGCAACTGGACTTAACTCTCAGGGGTCCTTTACAACGGAGACTGCGGTGTCTCTAGGCTGTATGGTTTTATTTACACATCTATAGAAAATGGGCATTGGAAGAATGGGCTCACAACATTAGCACCCCAATAGATATTGCCGCGCTATGGATCCTGCACAGATTAAGCATGTCTCTGTATCTCCTGTTTCCAGGTTGCTTCCAGCTCAGCACACACTCTCTGGATATTGTTCTCATACCTAGCAGCTAGGTGAGGGTGGTAGTGGAAGAAAGCCGCCTCCCGTTAGCCTGGAGGGCACCATCACTTAGTTGTGGCTCTTGCAACTTGGCTCATTGTTTCGGGATGTTGGTCTGCAGCATGGAGTGTCATAGTGGCACATTCCAGTGCCTCCCCATTTCAACCTCATTGTTCTCCAGCATGTGCAGACCAGAGTTCCCTTTAACTGAACTCCTGAGGTTCTGCTTTTCTGTTGTTAGCTGGGAGCGGAATTGCAACGGAGCAGGAGTGAGCAATCTGCAACCCTGCCAGGGACACAACTTGTGTTGGGGAGTCCCAAAAAACATAAGAAGAGCTTCCTGGATCAGGCCCAAAGTGGCCCATCTAGTCCAGCATCCTGTCCACACAATGACCAACCAAGGGAACATCATTTGCACACTCCAGACAAGACAAGGACATGGTGGGAAGAAAGTAATGTAATGAAATTTCAAGCGGGATAAATGTAAGGCTCTGCACTGAGACAGGACTAACTTGATCCACAAATACAGGTTGGGTGTGTGAAAAGGATCTAGGGGTCTTAGTAGATCACAAGCTTAACATGAGTCAACAGTGTGATGCAGCAGCAGAAATGGGCAATGCAATTCTAGGCTGCATCAAAAAAAGTAGAGTGTCAAGATCAAGGGAAATAATAGTCCTGCTCTATTCTGATCATGGCCACTGGTCCCACCACCTCCTGGCAAATAGAAGGGGAAGAAATGGAGGCAGTGAGAGATTTTACTTTCTTGGGCTCCATGATCACTGCAGATGGTGACAGCAGCCACGAAATTAAAAGACGCCTGCTTCTTGGGAGAAAAGCAATGACAAACCCAGACAGCATCTTAAAAAGCAGAGACATCACCTTGCCGACAAAGGTCCGTATAGTAAAAGCTATGGTTTTCCCAGTAGTGATGTATGGAAGTGAGAGCTGGACCTTAAAGAAGGCTGATTGCCGAAGAATGGATGCTTTTGAATTATGGTGCTGGAGGAGACTCTTGAGAGGCCCATGGACTGCAAGAAGATCAAGCCTCTCCATTCTGAAGGAAATCAGCCCTGAGTGCTCACTGGAAGGACAGATCCTGAAGCTGAGGCTCCAATACTTTGGCCACCTCATGAGAAGAGAAGACTCCCTGGAAAAGTCCCTGATGTTGGGAAAGATGAAGGGCACAAGGAGAAGGGGACAACAGAGGACGAGATGGTTGGACAGTGTTCTCGAAGCTACCAGCATGAGTTTGACCAAACTGTGGGAGGCAGTGGAAGACAGGAGTGCTCTGGTCCAGGGGGACACGAAGAGTCAGACACGACTAAATGACTAAACAACATTCTGCCTTGGTCAGACCTCATTTGGAGTCCTGTGTCCAGTTTGAGAAGGATATTGACAAGTTGAAAGATGTGCAGAGGAAGGCAACAAAGAGGATCAGGGGTCTGGAAACCAAGCCTTATGGGGGACAGTTGAGGGACATGGGGATGTTTAGCCTGAAGACTGAGAAGTGAAAGGATAGCCATCTTCAAATATGTGAAGGGCTGTCCCAGGGAAGATGGAGCCAACTTGTTTTTTGCTGCTCCCGGGGGAAAGGACCAGAACCAATGGATTCAAATGACAAGAATAGTGATTCTGGCTAAATCTTAGGAAGAACTTTCTGATGGTAAGAAGTGTTAGACTGTGGAATGGACTGTCTCAGAAGGTGGTGGGTTCTGCTTCATTCGAAGTCTTTAAACAGAGCTTAAACAGAGCTTGGATGGCCATCTCCCAGGGATTCTTTACCCGTGATTCCTGCCGTGCAGAGGGTTGGACTAGATGAACCTTGGCAGCCCCTTCCAATTCTATGATTCTGTGAAAGCATCACTCCAAATGCCACAATTCTCATGGAAATATCTGGTGATGAGAAAAGTAATGTTGGATCCGTTTGGGTAAATTTGGTTCTCACCCTGGACTTTAATTAACCCAAAGGATCTGAAATGTTGGAGGAAAGAGGAATGTAAGAATAACTGAAGAATGTTTGATTATTATTGAGGATGAAGCTGGAGAGGAAACGCAGATGCTCAGCTGTAACCCCCAAGGAACAATTACAGTGGAACTTACACATTTTCCCATCAGCGTGGAGGAAATAATGAGGTTCAGAATGGTGTGACAGCCGCCCTTTCCATCCACGGAGCTAATGACAAGCATTGTTTATCTGGCCTATTAGGATGCTTTCCAAAAAAATAACATTGCTTGATTATTATTATTTTAAGCGAAGAAACATAAGAGGAAAGTTGTGAGAAATAATCTTGAGCAAAATGTGCACAGTGGAAACAGCACCAGGCATCCCAGCGGAAAGTTTTCTTTTGCAAACCTCCTTGGAACGAGTTGCAAGCTTAGCAATGGCTAGATTCCTGCTGGATCAAGCCAAGGACCCATCTAGTCCAGCATCCTCTTCTCACAGCGGCCAACCAGATGCCCGTGGGAATCCAGGGAGCAGAACATGAGCACAAGAACCCTCTCCCATCCCACGGCTTTCTGCAACTGATATTCAGAAGCGTTGCTGCCTCTGATTGTGGAGGTAGAGCATAGCCATCATGGCTAGGAGTTCCTGATATCCTCCTTCTCCATGAATTTGTCTAATCCTTTTTTAAAGTCATCCAATATAGTAGCTATCACTGACCCCTGTTGCAGTGAGTTCCATTGGTTAACTATGCGCTGCATGAAGAAGCATCATGAGATTTAGATGCTTTGGGTCTAAAGTGGTGCGTTGTTTTTAGCCTAGCTTTTTTTGTTGTTTCTGTGAATGGAATTCGTCTCTGCCTGTTGAAGCTAAATGGGCGAGACATTATGGGGCAACACCTACTGCATTTGGCTTCGCTCAGTGACCCAATGTGCTTTGCTGCTGCTGCTGCTCCCATTCTTTATGCCATCAGCTCATAGCATGAGCTTGCCATTCATACTATTGAGCAGTGGAAACAAAGAAGCAGAAAAATGAAAGGAAAATGTCTGGTTTTAATCTCAGTCCCCCTCTGTGGCCGGGATGGACACAGGGCGGTATATGTTTTATGTTAAACAAAACTGTCCATGTATACATTTTTCATTCTTGGAGCTGAAAATGAAATGCAAACATTTAGAGTGTAGACATATCATGGTCCCAGGACTTGGACTCCAGTGCTGCTGCCTTGCAAGAGGAGGGCTGGAACATCGCAGACCCTAAGAAGTCAGGGAGAGCTTTTCCCTGGCCCCTCTCCACAAGGGCCTAAAAGCAGAGCAGTGTTGAGCAAGGCACAAACAGGACTGACACATTCACAAGACAGTATGAAGAAGCAGATTCTCTTAACAATATCCTTTCACAGTCTCTTTTTACAATTTTTGCATCTCTTGACATGTAGGCCATCTGTTAAAGCATATCCTATCCACTACAACGGCTAGTAAATGCTCCTCCACCATCAATTTTATCTAATCCCCTTCTACAGCTATCCAAACTAGAAGCCAACATGATACTGTATATTGTGGCCATGAGTTCCATCCATTAACTATGCACTTTCTTTGTCCATCACTGCATATACCTTTTGTTGGTGGGTTTCATCAAATGATGCTGCATTCTTACGAAAGAAGGAAAGGAGGTGGAGAAAACCCTCTTTCAGATACTCCCTTGAAGAGCATGTTGAAGACCCTTCAGTGGCCTCTCCCTCTGGGCACTTGTGTGGATTGGGCCCTGAGAGGGAAGGCATACTTTAAGCAAAAAGTAAGGTCACCACAACTTCCATCATAGAGCTTCAATATGCTGATGACAACATAGTGTGTGCACACTCGGAGGATGGCCTCCAAACCATCCTAAATATATTTGCAGAAGCTTATGAAAAGCTTGGTCCATTGCTCAACATCCAAAAAACCAAAGTGCTGCACCAACAAGCACCAAACAGCCCCTCTGCAGCACCACAAATCCAGCTCAATGGTGTAACATTGGAAAATGTCGGTCACTTCTCCTACCTGGGCACAGGGCCACCATTGATGACGAAATCCAGCATCGCCTGAGCTCTGTGAGTGCAGCTTTCTCCTGATTGAAGTGCAGAGTGTTTGAGGACCAGGACATTTGCAGGTAAACTAAAATGCTTATTTACAAAGCTATTGTACTGCCAACCTTACTATATGCTTGTGAAGCATGGACCACTTACAAACACCATCTCCAACTCCTCACAAGATTCCATCAACAGTGTCTCTGAAAAATTTTGCATATCACTTGGGAAGACCGGTGAACTTATGCCAGTGTACTGGAAGAAGCAAAGATCACCAGTGTCAAAGCAATGATTCTTCAACATCAACTTCGTTGGACTAGTCATGCTGTTCAGATGCCTGATTATTGTCTTCCAAAGCAACTACTCTATTCCAAACTTGAAAATGGAAAGTGTAATGCTGGCGGTCAACAAAAGAGGTTTAAAGACTCTCTCAAGGCAAATCTAAAATAAAAAGTAGTATAAACACCAACACTGGCCTGCGAGTGCTCCAATTGGAGAACAGCCTTTACCAAAGGTGTCATGGACTTTGAAGACACTCAAACTCAGGATGAAAAATGCTGGCAGACCCTCACCATGATCAACTCCCACCCAGAAACCTATGTCCCCACTGTGGAAGGACGTGTGGATCCAGAATTGGCCTCCACAGTCACATATTGGCTCACGGTTAAAACCGTGTTCATGGAAGACAATCTTACTTGGCTAGGAGTGCTCTTCAAAGAAGACAGGTGGGCAGGCAAGGGCTTGGAGAGGAGGAGATGGGGCCCAGAGAGTGGACTGCACAAAATCTCAAACCAGCAGTTGATCCGTACAGTGGTTCCCAAAGTGGGTGAGACTGCCCTGAAGGGAATTACCGGGGGGGGGGGCAGGCCAAGAGGAGGGGGGCAATGGAGGTGTAAAAGACTATTAGACTTGAAAAGCTGGAATCACTGGATGAGGTTAATCAATTTTGTTGAATCAGTTAAACCAAATAGTTTTAATTGAATTGATGTGGAACTAATTGTTACTGCTTTGAAATTGATTGTACTATTATCTACCTTAGTGGGTTGTGCAAACCACTATTCTGAACAATGCTTTCTGTATAAACTCACCTGGGGTGAGTTTATGGCACCAGGTTTTCCAGAAGAAGTTTGGGAACCACTGACCTATACTTATTGATTTGTGTGGTGCTGGTGAATTAAACCTCCTGTAGCTCCATCGGCCTGATTTATTTTGCTCCTTCTTACGTAGGGAGAGATTGAGCTCTCTGTTCCTCTCTAAGGCTGCTGCATCTGAGGTTTAGGAGAGATGCTTGTCATGCCTCTGTTTTTGCTTTCCTGCTGGATGGACTCCATGCTACTCTTGGAGAGAATCGCTGTGGCATTTGCCAGCTCCTTGCTACGTTGGAGATGCTTTTTTGTGTGTGCAAGAAATAGCAGCCTCGCACTCACATCAGCTTTGACAGTTTCTATGGTGAAGACCCCAGGCCTATTTTTTTTAATAGAAAACCCAAACACAACCCCTCACATGCAGAGTAAAATTCTGGACTCAATGTACTTTCGTTAAATGTATTTATTTAATTTTCATCCCACCCTTCCTTCAAGGAGTGTTGGCTGGCATCTGTGTTCATCCATCCCACATTTTATCCTCAGAGCTATCCAGGAGAGATGGGCAGGGGACAAAGCTACAATTGATCCTTGTTGCTGTGTGCCAGGGAACAAATCAATTAGGCAAAATGTGGATTTTGTGAGCACATATTATTGTGGGTTTGGTGTGGGTCAGTCTGGATGATGCCCTGAGCCCCTTCCAGTTCTTGCCGTCCTGCACCCAGGGAGAGTTAGAAAGTAAGTGAAGAGTTTGCTGAACTGGTCAGACAAGTTTCTTTGTAAGAAATGACCTTAGCTGGCTACTCAGGTGTCCTGGTCAGCATCTCAAAAGAATGAGGCAGTTTGTGAGAGCTACACCTAAGTGATGGTGCCCTTCAGGCTAAGGGGTGGGCCTCTGTTCCATCCACCTCACTTAGTAGCATGATAGCCGGAGAAAGTTTGTCCATGCACTGTCCATGCTTAGAACTACTCTCTAACCATTTTTTGACATGTTCTGGGAAGTGAGTCTTGACTGAGTTTAAAACCTGACTGTAGAGCAGCCTGGCTATGGACTAACCCCCTGTGTTTCTTCTTCATTCTTTTTAGATCATTAAGGAGCCTCCCCCACCCCCCATGGAAGACAGCGAGGTAAGTGCCCACTTCATTATGGCTTCTGAATTGCTCCTCTTGCCTTTGCTGTGTGTCTTTGCCCTGTGGGGAACTCGGTTGCGCCGTCCGTCCCTGCAGAAAGCAGCTTTGTAAGCCCTCTGCTTGAGGCTTGAGAAGCACTGAGCCTTGGACTTGCAAAGCTCCTTTTCAGTGCTTCTCTGTCACCTGACAACCAGCTGGAGAGTATTGTGCAAGGGACTTTGACAGGTAGGCTGTAATGGCACCAGGTGATTGACAGGTGGGTTTTTCCTGCTGGCCTGTCAAAGGGCTGGTGGGGACGGATACGGATCTGGCCCACCGGGCCAATCACCTTCCCCACTCCTGTGTGTCTGTTATTGTGCTGGCTATCTCCCTCGTATTAATTCAAACTGTACCGTGTCATTCAGTAATAAGATGCTGGATGTGAAATGTGATGTGTTTGCTGTCGATCACTTGCTTTTCTTTGAAACCTCCGGGTGTTGTTCTGAATCGTGAAACCTCTTGAATTATGTTGCAGTTTGAGTTCTGCTTGTTTGTTTTCATTGAGAACTTTGGTTTGAGTGAGGCCCAAGCTAACCAACACCATCAAAATCCCGTGTCCTGGTGATTATTCTCCTGGGTGCAAACCTGAGCATTTGTTCATGGAAATGGGCGGTTCGATTCAGTTCCCAAATCTGAATTGCTGTGTTGTTGTCTCAGGTCCATGTCTTCACCCACATGGCAAGAGGGCCAAGCCACTAGCCAGCCTGTAATTGGATAATGCTTGCAACTGATGTCATCTTGCCCACTTAACAACTAGCGATAGACACACTTGGCAGATCCGTTGCATTCAGTAGCATGGTTGCAATTTAGCAAAAAAGGTGATTATAACTTCTGTTGAGAGGAGCCTTCTTGCAAAACCAAAGCAATCGTCTGTGTTCTTTTCCTGGAGAGACTGAACTCCTAGAAGCCGTTGCTGTTCCAGCATCTGAGCCCAAGCACTGTTGACCTGGGTAGACTGAGGGAGGTCTGCAGCTCAGTGTCAGAGACAGGCTTTGCATGGAGAGGGACCCAGGTTAAAACCCTGGCATTTCCCTGTAAGACTGAGAAAGGCTTTTGTCTTAAATCTTGGAGAGCTGGTGCCAGGTAATGCAGATGATCCTGACCTTGATGGACCAATGAGCTTTGACTCAAGATTTGTCATGGATGCAGCCTCATTGTTTCCTATAAGAGGTATCTTTGCCTCGAACCACTTTGGACAGGACTTGCTTCAACTCTGTCTCCCTGTTCACTGTCAAGGGGTGATAGTTTGGAAGAGTGGAAGTCCACACCAATGGAGGGCTTCCCTTCACTAGTCATTTTTAGGGTGCTCTTTTCCACCCTTGGATAATCTGATGGAGGTGGCCTCCATTGGCTTGCACAGGGCAGGGAGGAAAGCACGCACCTCCCCAAAAAAGCCTCCTCCAGGATCTTGGGACAATAGAGAAGGGGTGCATTCCCCCATCTTACCCATGTTGAAGGGGCAAACAAGTGGGGCAGTGGCCAAAGCTCAGCAGCTGTGTCCAGTACATTAGAACCAGCTTGCTTTACTTTGGGGAAGGTTCACATAACCTCGTAAGAGTCCATTTGCATTCAGTATTTGGGCTTCAACCAAAGTGGGTGCAACTTCCTAAGATATCACCCCATGGGGTTCTCAACCATAAAAGCTTGTGACCTGGGCGCTTAGTGAATAAGCATGAATGACTGGGGCAGAGATTTAGCTCCAGTGACAGAGGAATCTTTTTTCTCTGTGGTTCTGGTTCTATCTAGCCAGAGGACATGGGGCTGTTGGTCTAGCAGAGCCGGTTCAGAAACTAACATGTTCAACAAAATGTATAACTCTAAGAACCTAAGAACAGCCTGCTGGATCAGGCCGTGGCCCATTTAGTCCAGCATCCTGTTCTCACAGTGGCTGAAGTGTGAGAACAGTTGTGGAAAACTAGCAAGCAGGACCTTCTGGAGGCAGGGCATAGGTATTGACTGCCTTCTCCTCCATGAATTTGTCTAATCCTCAAGTTAGTGCCCATCCCTGCCTCCTGTGGGAGGGAGTTCCATAGTTTAACTAAATGCTTCCTTTCATCTGTCCTGAATCTTCCAACATTCAGCTTTGTTAGATCCACAAGTTCTATCAAAGGTTATTCTAACTCTAGGACAGCCATTGGCCACCTGGTTGCTGCCAGATGTTTTGAACCACAACTCCCATGAGCTCCAAGCAGCACAACCGATGGGAATTGTAGTCCCAAACACCTGGAGGTTGTTGAAGGCTGCTTTGGGAACCTTAGGCTAGGTAGTGGAGTGCCCTTGTGAGGTTCCTAGGAGGGAATATCAGATGAAGCCCAAGCTTTTCCAGAAAAGGAAAGTTTTGTTAATAGACTAAAATAATATGCAGTATACTTGAAGGCTGTTCCAGAGAGGAAAGGGTTATAGAGGGAGTGGGAAAGGAGTTGGCAGAGACCCCAAGGCTGCTGCACAGTTATGCTTTAGCAGGGGGGAAGGGAAGGGGGAGCAATGGAAGTTGGAAAACTGGCAAGAGAGACAGAAAGAAATAGGGAGGGAGCAAGTTATACCTTTTCTTCCATATGATCTGTCCAAAAACATGTCAATGGAGGGGGGGGGAGGGTCCTCAGCTCCAGGGTGAATCCCCCCAAAGAGAAACCATGGCATGGCATAGTTGGTCAATGACTGCTGGATGAGTTTGTGTGTGTGCAGCGATGAATATTCAAAGGCTGAAAAGGAGTCAAGTCAAGCTGAGTGTGTCTCACTAAGATTGTTTTCACTCAGATCATTGATAGTGCCAGAAAGACCAAACTAGTGACAGACTGGGTAATGACCAGAAGGAGGATTCCTCAGTAAACAAAAGGGAAGGATGGTCGTCCAGTAGTCTAAACCGGATGCTAGTGGAGTAGAATCACTTTGGCCAGAAGAGGCCACAGCTGTTGGACTAGCCTCGGCTGGTGGAAGGCACACTTGCACTGCCCCACAGTGGCCACATGAAACTAAGCTGGCTCCACCTTCAGATATTTGAAGATGGCTATCGCATCGCCTCTCTCTTCTCCAGGTTAAACCGCCTCAGCTGCCTCAGCTGTTCCCATGATCCCCTTGGTCTTTCAAGCAGACTGTTAGACTTCACCTTCCTGGGCAGACAAGGGGGGAGGAAAGACCCCTTCTCATTTAACAACATTCTCATCCTTCAGGTTGATGCAACTGTTAAGAAAGTAGCTTAAAAGGTAAAGGGACCCCCTGACCATTAGGTGCAGTCATGACTGACTCTGGGGTTGCGGCGCTCATCTCACTTTATTGGCCGAGGGAGCCAGTGTACAGCTTCCGGTACTAAGCCGCTTCTGGCGAACCAGAGCAGCACACGGAAATGCCGTTTACCTTCCCGCCCTTTACCTTTATCTACTTGCACTTTGATGTGCTTTTGAACTGCTAGGTTGGCAGGAGCAGGGACTGAGCAACGGGAGCTCACCCCGTCGCGGGGATTCGAACCGCCAACCTTCTGATCAGCACGTCCTACACTCTGTGATTTAACCCACAGCGCCACCCGCGTCCCTAAGAAAGTAGCTAGTCAACTGTTAATTTAAAATAAAGCACCAAAGTTTTAGACTCAATAAATATGAGGGATCTTTGAAAACTCATAGGAATCAGCACAGAGAATCATTACAGACCTTAAATACCCTCCCCAGAGAGTTGTATTCCTGTGCTGTACTGAATGAAATCTCGAACACGATTTTGTGTTTATGTGTTACGCTGGATCTGTTGCCAAGTGCATCTTGCTTTTCCACCGAAAGCATGACTTAATAGGGGGTCCAACCCCAGTACCAGGTTAGTGAAGTGCTTCTTGCAGGTGTAGGAAGATTAAGGCCCGGCAACCCTGCACCCCTGTAGCTTTCGGAGTCGGTGAAGATTTGGCGGCCGCCCATTTGCACTGCAGAGCTGTTGGTCTAGCTTTTATCTGTGTTTATTATTCCTTTCCAGATTGTTTCCTTTTTCCCTCTCCCTGAAAGATCTCATGGGCAGATATAGTTAAATAAACTCGAGGGCAAGCAACGGCGCTCAGTGCAGCAGGAAATGCATTATTACCCACCAGTGTGTTGTAGAGGCCGTCTCCCCCTCCTCTCCCGGTCACCCCAGGCTCACGCCTCACTGGTGGGAAGGGCAAAGGCGGGGAGAATGGCGCCTTTTAGCAGAGCCAGAGACCTCAAGGGAAGGGTGTGGAACTTGAATGCAACCCCAATGTGATTGGGAACAGATGAGAAGCAGGTTCTGGGCCTGGAAGGTGAAGCTTTCGCAAGGAACACTGGGTCGCCAAAGTAGGGAGTGTGCTGTGGGAAGAAGAAGCTGCTTCCTGTAGCCAAAGCAATAGTTCACTAAGCCAGTGGCAACTGAAATTTTAAACATCTTATGACTGCACAGCATAGGAGCCAATTTTTGGGGCCGAGGTCCCTTCCGCAGCCCCCATAAAATATTTGAGAGTCCCCCGCAAAGTTGATGGGCATTGCCATTCAAATGGTATTCATGTGCCATGTCTTGGGATCGATGATGTGGAGCGGGACTTTCCCCCCTCCCCATATTTTATTTGTCGGCACCCCTGCCACGCAGAATCTCTGAGCTGTTCTGCTTGCCTTCCCAAACTAAAACTAAAAAGTTAACCATTGCTTTCATCTTCAAATACCGGAAAATGTCACATGGAAGATGGAGCAAGCTTGTTTTCTGCTGCTCTGGAGGGGAGACCTGAATGGATTCCAAGAAACTTTAAGAAATAATTTTCTGAGGGTAAGAGCTGTTCAGCAGACACCCTACTAGGAAGGTGGTGGACGATTCTTCAGTGGAGGTTTTCAAACAAGGGGTTGGATAGCCACACATCAGGGATTTTTGAGCTGTGGTTCCTGTATTGCAAGGAGGCTGGACTAGATTACTCTTAGGGTCCCCTTCCAGCTCCACAGTCCTAGAATTCTATGACTCCATTGGCCGTACTGGTGAGGCCTGGTAGCTTTACTTTCACTACTCGTAATAATAAACAGGAGTACTCATTAGATTACAAGGAAAGAGTGAGTAACAGAACGTTTCAGTCAGCTGTTTTTGTTTCTTATAGCGGCATCGAAACATAAATAAATCAAGTAATGTTGGGCTCTTGTTTTGCTTTTCATTGTTGGTTTTGCAACTCATCCTCTGGCAGTCAGGTGACAGTTGACCCATCTAGTCAAATAGACTCCACATGGCTGACTTCTTTCTTTCTTTCTTTCTTTCTTTCTTTCTTTCTTTCTTTCTTTCTTTCTTTCTTTCTATGCAGTAATGGAGCAAAAAATAGAAAAATCACCCACTTCAGAAAATCCCAAACTCCAAGATAGAAAATAGATATTGTAATATTTATATTTTATTGAAATGGCTTGTGTTGGAAAGAAATAATTTGTTTCCAGCCCCTTGATGCCAGATTTGAATCCTGAGAATATGTCATATTTTTAAGTATTTCCTGGCAACTGGCCTCTGGCCTCTGAGTTCTAGTCTGTGGCCCTCTAGGTGTTGTTGGGCAGCCCTGACCATTGGGCATGCTGGCTGGAACAGATGGAGGTGGAGCCAAATCAGAAATGCCTCAAATGGCATTTGGACCTGCCAAAGCTTTCCTCCTTCTTACCAAATAGCTGCAGCGCAGTCCATGTCACTAGAGAATCTTCACTACACAAACTCTGTTTTTAGCACCAGAGAACCTTCACTTTCATATCAAAGAAATAACCTACCTCTAGCCTTTGGGCACCACAGAAAAACCAGGAAAATATGTGAGGGAAGGTTCAGAAAATAGATCTACCTCGTGCAAAAAATATTTGGTAGAATTGAAGCGGTCAAGGGGTATGACAGATACCCAAGCTCTTCCTAATCTTGTTTCATTCCTAGCTGATGGGATGCTTTTTCCATGTGTTTTGAAGGGCTCTTGGAAGCAGAAACGTTCCAACGTTGCCAACAAATGATGCTCATTCAGGAACAGATGGTTCCAAATTTTGTAATGTGAGACAAATAAGTATTTTGGAGGAGAAGTTGCTGTTTTTGTGATGGTGGTGCAAAAAAAAAAAAAAATCTTTTTCAAACTGTAGCTAAAACAGATATAGATATAGATATAGATATAGATATAGATATAGATATAGATATAGATATAGATATAGATATAGATATAGATATAGATATAGATATAGATATAGATATAGATATATCAGTGTCTCGTACCCTTAAATGCACTTTCCTGGAAGTTTGGCTGGTTCAGGTGGGGGTGTTTTACCCAAGCAGCAGCAGCACCAGTGAGGAGACTATGTCAAACTATTCTTCCTGTGTGTTGGCCAGGAAATGGCTGTTTCCTTAAGAAAAAGAGGGAGAAATGTGGCGTGCAACGGGGCAGGGGGCTTGCTTTTTTATTTCAGGAACCACTGGAACATACTGGTGTGGGAGAAAGACGGACTTGCATGCAGAAGGTCTCATCAGCAGCACCTCCAGATATGGTGGGAATGTCTGAAACCCTGGAAAGCTGCTACCAGTCAGTGTGGACAATACTGAGCTATTTGGACCAATGGTCTGACTCTGCATTTACTCCACGTTCCCAGACTAAAGCAGACCAAGTTGGGCCACCCGCTGTTGTTCGGCTTCTGGGTGTGGTGGCTCAGGTGCTAATCCTGGTTCTGAGAACTGGGTCTTTTACTCTGCCCTGAAATGCTAGAGCAGGCATAGGCAAACTCAGCCCTCCAGATGTTTTGAGACTACAATTCTCATCATCCCTGACCACTGGTCCTGTTAGCTAGGGATGATGGGAGTTGTAGTCCCAAAACATCTGGAGGGCCGAGTTTGCCTATGCCTGTGCCAGTGGATTGTATGCCATATTATGGCGACGGGCACCCACCTGCACCCAGGAGGGGCAGCAAAATACCCTGGTTGACCCATGGCCCCAAACATGCATGGGTGCAACTTCTGCTTGTGTGGGGTCAAGTGGGGCAGCGGAGTGGCTGAGGGATTCTGCTGGCAGCATCTTTTCCTCCAAATCCACGGTTCTCAACCTGTGGTCCCCAGATGTTGTTGGACTACAACTCCCATCATCCCTGAGCTCTGGCTTTGCTAGCTAGGGGTGATGGGAGTTGTAGTTCAACAACATCTGGGGACCCAAGTTGAGAAAGACTGCTCCAAATGTTTCTCTTGCTCACAGCACAGAAAATGGAGCCTCTCAACGTATTTTGAAAAGCTCCATCCTGTCACGGGAATTGCGTGGCTGCTTCTTGTGTTTTTCTCTGCTTTGATTCGGCACCGCTGCTGCTGCTGCTGCTGCTGCTGCTGTTGTTTTGAGTTTTCTGGCCTGTCGACTCCTCCTGCCCCAAAATCTTAAATGGCTTGCAAGGTTTTTAAGGCCCTGCGGAGAGTGTCTTAAGCGTTGGTATTTCCTGTTGTGCGAAGGCCTTTGCAGTAACAAAGTGAGGAGAGCAGGAGAGAGAGAGAGAGAGAGATGAGAGAGAGAGAGAGAGAGAGAGAGAGAGAGAGAAACGGCAAGAAAAGAAAATATTTGGATGGTTTCCCTTCCCGTTTTCAAGCAGCAGCAAAGAAATATGATAAAATAAAACCCTCACGAAAAGCTCCATGCAAGCTCCCCAGCATGTCAGAGGATCTAGTAAAGTGGGAACTCTGCCTGCATGGAGCAGAGTCCTTTGCAAACGACCTACTTACACCCTTACAACATTTATCAAAAGAGTCACACCATGCACTGAACTGATTTACACTCAAGGCAACCACAGCACTGAACCAGGCCAAAGGGGCCTCTGTCCAGGCATGTCACTATCCCTGATAAGGCACCCAGAGCTGCTGCAGTTTCATCTCTTTTCCTTCCTTGCTTGCAGGACCAGCCCAGGACATTTTGTTGCCTGAGGCGAACCAGAAAATGCCACCTCCCTGCCCGGGCAACCTTTCCCGCCCCCAGCTGCACATGTGCAAACTCCTCCTTATCACAGAATCATAGAGTTGAGTTGGCAGGGACCTTGAGGAGGGTCATCTAGTACAGGCATGTCCAACTTCCAAGAGACTGCGATCTGTGAAAAAACAGGCAGTGAAGTACAGTGGTGCCCCGCAAGACGAACGCCTCGCAAGACGGAAAACCCGCTAGACGAAAAGATTTTCCGTTTTGGAGGCGCTTCTCAAAACGAATTTCCCTATGGGCTTGCTTTGCAAGACGAAATGTCTTGCGAGTTCCTGTGGGTTTTTTCCCCTCCCCCCCCCTTTTCCTAAGCTGCTAAGCCGCTTATCAGCTGATCCGCTGATAAGCCGCTTATCAGCTGATCCGCTAAAAGCCGCTAAACCGCTAATAGCGCTAATCCGCTAAGCTGTCAATGGGCTTGCTTTGCAAGACGAAAAAACCGCTATACGAAGAGCCTCACGGAACGGATTAATTTCGTCTTGCGAGGCAGCACTGTATTCATTGGATTGACAAAAGTTGTTGAGCTTTTGATGTATAGGTACCGCTCCGGCAGGAAGGTAAGCGGCATTTCTGTGCGCTGCTCTGGTTCGCCAGAAGCAGCTTAGTCATGCTAGTCGCATGACCTGTACACCGGCTCCCTCGACCAATAAAGTGAGATGAGTGCCGCAAACCCCAGAGTCAGTCATGACTGGACCTAATGCTCAGGGGTCCCTTTACCTTTAAGTTGTTGATCTATCACGGACCACCCGCAATCAACCAGTTGATCACTGTTGGACATCCCTGATCTAGTAGAACCCCCTGCAATGGAGAAGAGTCCACAACTTCCCGAGAGAGCCAAAGAACCTGCCCACCCACCTGCCTGACCCTTTAGGGGGCCAGTGTTTTCCAGCACCCTCCTTCTTACTTTGGACTTGCAGGCTGGACTACTTTAAGAGGAGCCCCAGGCGGCCCTGAGGAGAGGAGGGCTTGCTCTCTCTATCAACTGCCCCTCAGTTCCAGGTCTCTCTGCTGCTGGCTGCCTGGTCCCTAGAGCCAGAGTCCCCCCATCTCACCCCAAGGCCAGAGGTAGCCGGTTTCAGGCTCGGCAGGGGAGAGGAGCCTGCTGGTTGGCCACCTGGAGGCCGAGCGCACCAGCCCCCATCACCCCCACTCACTCCCCTCAGAGCCCTTGGGGCAGGGGGGCCAGGCTTGATAGCCCCTTAGTGCCCCCCCAAGAGTGCCCTTTGAAGTGACTGCGTCAGCTTGCTTCTTTGCAATGGCAGTTTCAGCCCTCCCGTGGTTTTAAACAACAGCATTTTAGTTTAGAAAAAAAAAAAAGATGAGTAGGGAGGATTGCGGGAAGATGACAGATATTTTATAAAATTATGCATAGTGTGGAGAAAGCAGGCCCAGAGGGGGTCATTCAGGGAAGCCGGACCTCTGGAAGATGCAGGACAGACAAAAGGAAGCCCTTCTTTGCACATCATTGCATACTTGGACTATGGAATTTGCCGCCACAGGATGTGGTCAGTGGCCACAAGCTGAGCTTCAAACGGGGGTTAGGAAAAGTCACATAGAATAAGGCTGCCTGCAGAGACTAGTTGTGATGGCTATATTAGCTCCCTCAGAGGAGGGAGGCTGCTGGATCAGGCCAGTGGCCCATCTAGTCCAGTATCCTGCTCTCACGATGGCCAACCAGATGCCCATTGTGGGAAACCCGCAAGCGGGAGGACCCAAGCACAGGGGCATTGCTTTCCCCTCCTGTGGTTTCCAGCAACTGCTGTTCAGAAGCATTAAGGCCTCTGACTGTGGAGGCAGAGAATAGCCAGCATGGCTAGGAGCCGTCAATAGCCCTCTCCTCCTTCATGAATTTCTCTCATCCCCTTATAAAAGCCGTCCAAGTTGGTGGCCATTTCTGCCTCTGACTGTGGATGACAGGAGGGATGGTCAGCAGTGAAGGGAACTGTAGCCCAGAACATCTGGAGGGCACCAGTTTTGGGAAGGCTGGCCTAGCTAGGAGCAATGTCACGTGAAGAAGAGGAGTTTGGATTTGATATCCCGCTTTATCACTACCCTTGTTGTTGTTGTTGTTTAGTCGTTTAGTCGTGTCCGACCCATCGTGACCTCCTGGACCAGAGCACGCCAGGCACTCCTGTCTTCCACTGCCTCCCGCAGTTTGGTCAAACGCATGCTGGTAGCTTCGAGAACACTGTCCAACCATCTCATCCTCTGTCGTCCCCTTCTTCTTGTGCCCTCCATCTTTCCCAACATCAGGGTCTTTTCCAGGGAATCTTCTCTTCTAATGAGGTGGCCAAAGTCTTGGAGCCTCAGCTTCACGATCTGTCCTTCCAGTGAGCACTCAGGGCTGATTTCCTTCAGAATGGATAGGTTTGATCTTCTTGCAGTCCATGGGACTCTCAAGAGTCTCCTCCAGCACCAGAATTCAAAAGCATCAATTATTCGGCGATCAGCCTTCTTTACGGTCCAGCTCTCACTTCCATACATCACTACTGGGAAAACCATGGCTTGAACTATACGGACCTTTGTTGGCAAGGTGATGTCTCTGCTTTTTAAGATGCTGTCTACTAAGGAGTCTCAAAGTGGCTAACAATCCTTTCCCTTCCTCCCCCACAACAAACACTGTGTGAGGTGAGTGAGGCTGAGAGACTTCAGAGAAGTGTGACTGGCCCAAGGTCACCCAGCAGCTGCATGGGGAGGAGCGGGGAATTGAACCCGGTTCACCAGATTACGAGTCCACCGCTCTGAACCACACTGGCTCACATTGGCTCACGTGACATCCCTCTCCAGCTATGATTCCTGACTTACAGGGGTTTGGTCTAGTTAACCCTTGGGGTCCCTTGCCACTCTGCAGTTCTGTGATGCTGTGCTGCCACTTCAGTGATGAGAGACAACATGCCTGTCGGGACAGGAGTCAACTTAGTGTTACGAGGAAGAGGAGGAGTCACATCCTCGACATCTGTGATTCCTGTGCAGGAGAATTTTCCCCATTTTATTTCATCTCTAAATTCATATTTTGCGCAGTTAAAGCTTTGCAGTCTGAAATCTGAACCTTTCCTCATAGAACAGATGGGCTGGTGTGTTTTTTTAAGCAGAAGTATGCACAAGCCCTGTGTTCTCCTACAGTTCCTAGCACAACTGGAAGGAATGAAATGAACACAGATAAGACACAACACAAGGAATGAAACACAAGGAGATCAGCCAAACGTAGTAATCGCACTAAATCTTAGGTCGAGAAGAGAACAAAAAGATCATTAACTGAAAGCAGGCACAGAGCAAGAACAAGTCTGAAGACAGCAAAGGAAGGCACTGAAAGATGGTTACGTGTTTTCATGTGTTATTAAAATGAAAAGGCCGGGGTGAGCTGGTCAGAAGGGCTGGAAGATCTCTGAGTGCTTTAAGAATACCGAAAGTGTGCTGTTAACTGCAGCTGTGATGGAAAAGGTGGCTGTGATTGCAGCAATGGTCTGATAGGTGGTCATCACCTATGCTGTAAAGGAAGATGCCAGAAAGCATCAAAATGCAGCCTTTATCTCTCTCTCTCTTATGTTGACCCTACATACATTTGTATGCAATAAAGACCTCTCTTGTCACTTGGAGCCTGCCTCCTTTTCCTTTGGGTTTCTGTGACTAGGAACACCTTTTAAAGTTCTCCAACCCCTGGAGTAGATGACTCTTTGGGTTCCTTCCAAAGCTAAAATTTTGTGGTTCTATGACTCCCGTAGCACTGAGCCAGGGCAGGGAAAGTAGAGGATGCACGAAAGCAAGACATGGGCTTGCGACCTTCTTGAAGTTCCCCCTCTCACCAATAAATAGGGTGTAGTGACTCCTCTGTCTGACAGAAGTCTTGGGTCAGCTGCCATCTGGGGGCCTGGTTTGGCCCATTGGCCGCCAGTTCCCCACCACAGATATGTTTGTCATTCTGATTCTGTTACAGCACAGCGTGTGGTATCAAGCAGTAGAATTCAGGTTCTCCAATTTGCTTCTTTGGTTCAGAGCAGGTTTTTAGCCCTTCCGCCTGCAAAGTTTCCTCATATTTATATGCAGAGTTTGTTATTTTTCAGTTCAGGGTGCAAATGTACTCCTGAAAATGCAACACACAGGCTCCCTACTTTTCCAAACATGAGCAAGTACTGGCGGCACCTTTTTTCATGCTTCTCCACCCCTGAAAGCATCTCTCCGGGCCTCACGTTTATGTATTTTGGAGATAACAGATCACATTCCACACCTCCTGCCAGGCAAAGGAAATACCTCTTGCGAATGGCTTCTGAAGCTTCTAATGCTTTGAGGCATTAGAAGTTAGTTTTGCCTCCTGCAAGGCTGAATTAATGAGCACAGCTCTAAGCCAGTAGGGACACCTGATCCGAATGAGAAACAGCAGGGCTACATGTTAGAAGTCCTGCCCTTATTAACACACACACACATGTGCTGCATAACATGGGATGGTTACATACGTGCTCCTGTAGTTCACAGCCCTGTCATGCAGCCAGCCCTGTGGGGGGAGGACAAAGGGAACATCTGGTGGAGAGAGTGAGAGGTCTTTCAAGACCACATTCTCCTATGTGCCATGTGGATGCTGCACAACACACTGTTTAAAAGCATAAAGAGGTCCACATCCATTGAAAGAACGTGGGGAGTCTTGCAGGCTATCTCTCCCATTGCTCCATGGACACACTGGCTGTCTATGCAGTCAAAGTGCTTATCTCGGAAGGGGCTCAAAATCCTCTTTGTGGGGAGGGATTCTGCGGGCAGTGAGAGGGTGGGTGGGCACCTGGGTCATCAGCAGGAGTGATACAGACCCCCACAGCCGCCTCCCACCTCATGCAACCATGTTCAGTAGGTGAGCTGGTCTGACTCCCCCTGTTGTCAGAACGAGATGGCGCGATCTCAGGGTTGTGCTACAGACAAAGGTGCCTTTTTTAACCCCATTAACTGAAGCTTTAATGGGGCTTACTGGGTGGGCGCTGTTTTATTTGAAGGGTGGGGCTGTTTTAAGTTGTTGTTAAATGTTATGGTAATTTGGATTTTTTGTATTTGTGGTCTGGAGTGTTGTTTATGGGCTTTGGGTGGGGAGACTGTATTGTTTATTAGTTTGTATACGTTGTTGTTGTTTAGTCATTTAGTCGTGTCCGCCTCTTCGTGACCCCCTGGACCAGAGCATGTCAGGCACTTCTGTCTTCCACTGCCTCCTGCAGTTTGGTCAAACTCATGCTGGTAGCTTCGAGAACACTGTCCAACCATCTTGTCCCCTTCTCCTTGTGCCCTCCATCTTTCCCAACATCAGGGTCTTCTCCAGGGAGTCTTCTCTTCTCATGAGGTGGCCAAAGTACTGGATCCTCAGCTTCAGGATCTGTCCTTCCAGTGAGCCCTCAGGGCTGATTTCCTTCAGAATGGAGAGGTTTGATCTTCTTGCAGTCCATGGGACTCTCAAGAGTCTCCTCCAGCACCAGAATTCAAAAGCATCAGTTCTTCAGCGATCAGCCTTCTTTATGGTCCAGCTCTGACTTCCATACATCACTACTGGGAAAACCATAGTTTTAACTATACAGACCTTTGTCGGCAAGGTGATGTCTCTGCTTTGTAAGATGCTGTCTAGGTTTGTCATTACTTTTTTCTTTTATACGTTAGTATTGTTAATTGAGAGCCAGTGTGGTGTAGTGGTTAAGAGCGGTAGTCTCGTAATCTGGTGAACTGGGTTCGATTCCCCGCTCCTCCACATGCATCTGCTGGGTGACCTTGGGCCAGTCCCACTTCTCTGAAGTCTCTCAGCCCCACTCACCTCACAGAGTGTTTGTTGTGGGGGAGGAAGGGAAAGGAGATTGTTAGCCACTTTGAGACTCTTTAAGGGGAATGAAAGGCAGATATGAAGTCCGAACTCCTCCTCCTCCTCCTCTTCTTCTTCTTCTTGTTTCAATTATTTTGATTATGTTTTGATTATTTTTATTATGTATTTTGTGTTTCGTATATTGTAACTTTAAATTATAATCGATGTTGCCATCATCTTCTTTGCTTGTTTTATTTATTTTTCAGGAAGAAGACGACGATGGGCTTCCCAAGAAAAAGTGGCCAACCGTAGATGCCTCCTATTATGGTGGTCGTGGCGTTGGCGGAATTAAGCGGATGGAGGTAGGTGAACACCAAGCCCATAGTTAAATTGTGGAACTCACTGCCACTGGAGGCAGTGATGTCCACCAAAGTGGATAGCTTTGAAAGAGGATTGGGCCAATTCATGGAGGAGGATGGGTTTGGCTATTCTGAGAACAGGATACTGGACTAGATGGGCCATAGGCCTGATCCAGCAGTCTCTCCTTAGGCAAGAGACGTGTGCTCTGGAGGGATTGCTGCTGATGCAAAAATTGATGGGCTCACCCTCTTCTGGATAGGGACTGTAGCTTAGGGTGGAGGAGAGGGGTGTATAACTCTTTCACCTCCATACTGTTTCCCCACCCACATTCCCTTCACCCTGATGCTGACATTTGCCCCCAAACTGCTGTTTGCTGCAAAAATGCTGTTTTGACAGGAAAACAGCACAGAGTGTTGAAGGGTTAAATCCAGATTTGAGACCACAGCACCGAGAGATGGGATGTGTGTGTTTTCACCCTCCGCTGTGGTTCCACAGTCTGGGTTGGGGCCCCACAAAGCTGCTTTTTGTGAGAGACAGACAGCAGACAGTTGTGAGATAACCTGAATTTAAGGTCCCCAAAGCCATGTTTGTCTCGTAACACTAATGCAGGAGTGGGGGGACGGGGGACGGCGAGCCTTGTAAACAGGGGCAAATCAAGGGGGGGAATACTTTCCTCTGTTTCTGAGGCCTCACTGCAGATGGCCTGAAACCCTCTTCCTCTCCAAAATGGACTGAGGGAACCAGACAAGAGAAACAGCTTGAGCCCCAAGCGAATAGCCATGTTTTATCTATGATTGCTGGGCCGCAAGGGGCTCTTACAGTCCGGTGCTTCTGTGATTCTGTGAAGGGGACTAAATGCTCAGAGTTTTTTTGTGGGTGTTTTTAGGTTCGCTGGGGGGAAAGAGGATCCACTGAGGAAGGTGCGAAGCTGGAGAAGGCCAAGAATGCTCGGGTCAAGATGCCGGAGCAGGAATACGAATTCCCAGAGCCCAGGAATCTTGGGAACAACATGCGGAGGTCCTCTTCCCCCCACAAGTGGTACTCTCCAATTAAGGTACCTCTCTTACGTGATATTTTCATTGCAACCCCTGAAACATCCTTTCCCACCTTCTAACTGGTTGTGGGGGGGAGGTGTTGGTGTACAATAAAGTAATAAAAACATCTTAAAATCCTGAACAAACAGCCAATGAATGAAACTGATATACAGTGGCGCCTCGCAAGACGAAATTAATCCGTTCCGCAATTCTCTTCATATAGCGTTTTTTTCGTCTTGCGAAGCAAGCCCATTGACAGCTTAGCGGATTAGCGCTATTAGCGGTTTAGCGGCTTTTAGCGGATCAGCTGATAAGCGGCTTAGCGGCTTAGGAAAAGGGGGGAAAAGGGGGAAAAACCCGCAGGAACTCGCAAGACATTTCGTCTTGCGAAGGAAGCCCATAGGGAAATTAGTTTTGCAAAGCGCCTCCAAAACGGAAAACCCTTTCGTCTAGCGGGTTTTCCGTCTTGCGAGGCGTTCGTCTTGCGGGGCACCACTGTATAGGCCATAAACCATCTCTGCAGAACACACTCTGCCCCCTGCCCCCGTGCTTGGGTGGCCCCTGCTAATACCCCCCTTCTCCCTCTTGTGACCAAATTCAAGCTGCTGCAACTGCTCGTTCCCTGTCCCTACAACCAGCTGAAGGATGGACCTTCAAAAAATCCGGAACATGATTCCCAAGAATTAAGAAGCATTAAGCACCTAATCACTCATTGATTGACATACGTTAAGTCCATTCACACTCATCTGGACAACCCAAACTTATAACAAATGGATCAAAGCAGCCTTCAAATATTCCTCCTCTGTAGAATTGCCAAAAAATTTCTGGCATGCTCAGCAGACTCTGTCCATTAGTGTGCATATGAGGAGATTGCTGAGTAAAATTCCAGCGTAGCTTATTCTGCATCTGCCCTGGTCTGTTCACTCCAGAAATGAGAACTTGCATGCCCTGCTGTGGAAGAAGGTATGTCCACTATTGGAGTGGATCGCCTGCGGCTTTTGAGGGAGAGGGAAGTTCATGGGGGTCCCTGGAAGGAGGAAGCAAGGTGCACAGATGTGCCTGGATTGTCTCCTGGATTCTGTCCTCTTGCAAAACAGATTTGTATGTTGTGTCACCACCCAATTAAAAAGTGCCAGGGTTACAGAAGCAACAAAGCACTCCAGAACCCCAGCCTTTCCTTCCACCATTGATAACTAAGGGCTCTTCCACTCTTCCTTTTGCACCATGGTTTCCAAGAACAGATCTGTGCTTTAAAGCTCTGTGTCCAAGCATTTTTTACTTGTTTGTTTGTTTTCTCCTGGTACTTTCCCTGGGAAAACCCATGTTTTACTGCTAAATTGGAGCAAACAGCAATCCCAACTTAAAACCCAATTGGCCTTTGCTCTAATTCAGTGGTAAGACACAGGTTTTCCCAGAGAAAGTGCTGGGACAGAATAAAAGCCCTCCGACATGGAAGTTTAAAGCCCGGACATGTGCCTAGAAATGCAACACAAAAGGAAGTCTGGATGAGGTGGATTTTATCATTCTGCAAGCATCTGCATTTTGGCCTGAAATCGATAAGCTTGTTGAAGTGTTTCTTCTGTCCATGAAATTACATTGCTGCTTAGACCCTGTTGCAATCCGAGTTGTGCTAAAAGATTCCAAAATTCTGTGCCAAGGAAAGCTGGATTCTGTGGCCTGTATGAATTATGCAAACTGAGCATATCTGCATGATTTCCTTACTTCGCATAATTTGTTCTGCTTCTGCCAGTCATGGAAAAGATCCGCCCTCAACCACTGGAAATCCTCCCACCATTCAGGTCTCTAAGACACAAGCACAACTTTGTGAGTATAATGGCTAGAAACCTGCATTTTCAAAAGAAAAGTGGGGTTTTCATGTGCACATTTTTCTTTTGAAACAGACAGGAACACAGACAGCAAGAGGAAGAAAAAATATGTAGCTATGTCAGAGTGAAATGTAGCTCTGCTTCCTTTGCAGGCTTTTAGAAGATGACAGCCACTCTGCTAAATGGCTGCTTAAGCAATCTTTGTTTCGTTTTCAGGGAAAGCTGGATGCCCTCTGGGTTTTGCTGCGGAAAGGTTACGACCGAGTGTCTGTGATGCGACCACAACCAGGAGACAAGGTATTGTTGCCCTTTTCTAATAACTTGCTCTGAGCAATGCCTGGTGCCCTCCAGATGTTTCATATGACCAACTCCCATCACCCCCCACTGGTTGATCCAGAACATCTGCTGAAGTCTGCTCTGGAGGGCGAGCTTGGGAAGACACGCCTGTGTCCTCATTGCCATTGGTCAGAGCCACACTATCCTGTGGCTTATGCCAAATAGACAGCAGAGGGAGGGGGAAATTCATGGGCAACAAAGAGGGGAAGGTGTAGCACGCAGAGTTCATATTGAAAAGGGAAGGGGCAGGAGGAACTACGGAGGCTCCTTTCCACACGAGGGAAGTTCTAGAATCTCCACCCTTTGTTCACTCACTTATCATAGGCTATCTGCATGACATTATCATCAAATAATACCAGCCCCTGCACTTTCCCTTCCCTTCCATGCAGGGCTCTGTCTCTTGACCTCAGCACACTTCCAGCTGTTGCCATTTAGGAAATGTAATCAGTTTTAATATTTGTACTAAGGTTTTGGGTTTTTTGGCTTTAGCATTTTCAAAAACATATTAGTGCAATTGTGCTCAAACATAGCACAAGCTAAACAACTTATTCTTCAATGAACATGCTACTTAAATGCCCCCACACCAATGCCTCCAAGTGTGGAAGGTTGATGCAGACACAGCAACACGCTAAACCTTCCATTGGAGCGGGTTGGAATAGATTGCCCTTTCATTCCGTTCCAGCTCTACAATTCTATGATTCTAAATGTGGAAAAGGAGCAGAAGTACAATGTCTGATTGCGTGGCGAGTCCCCTCCCCCCAAGTGAAATGAAGACACTGGACACATTATTTAAGGTTAATGGGCATAAAAAGGCCACAACTTTATTGATTACAGGAATTGGAAGGTATTGGCCTTAGGCATTGGCTCCTATCGACTACCCGGCATGGGGACCGGGAAGGGTTATCCACAAGCCGTGGGGGTCCTGTTGAAGTACACCAACTAGGATCCCACGGGTGTCACCGCTCGGGGGGGGTGCCGGAGGCCCTTACCTCCCTAGATTTCGGACAGGGCAACGCCCCCCGGAGTCCTCTACCGGACTACCCTTTTCATTGGGGGAAGGTGATGGCACTTCCTTCCCCCCTTCATTTGCATAACAATTAACCCCTGCCAATGCCTAACCGCCAATACCGAAGAAGTTGTGATGTTTGCTACGAGGTAGGTGAAAAAACCAAAAGGCTGGAAGTGCGCCAAGTTGGAAAAAAATCCTACCAGACCCCTTGCGGCGACCAACCGGAGTCCATAGCAAGGTCAAAGCTAGCTAAGCCTAAAGGGTGGGTGGGATGGGAAAATCAGGCAGCTGGAACGGGACAAAGAGGGCGGTCTCCGGGCGCGCTGGCCTTAAATGGGCTAGGCCACGCCTCCCCGATTGGCGGGCCGGGTCGCAGACACGCCCGGGGATTCCCTCTTCTCGCGGGGGCTAAAACCAGCCCCCGCGTGTGTGGGAGGGGGTGGCCCGCAACCCCCCCTCCTCTCGAGCTCGGAAGTGGCTTTAGCAACTGAAAGCCTGCTCTCTCAGTCTACAGTGGAAATGTGCAACTGCGAATTAGATTCAAAATGTTTCAAGCAGTTTTCTCTTTGTTGAGATCCTGGTTTCCCCAAACTGCAACTTAGAATGTTTGCTAAGGGGCTGGAGAACTTGATGGAGGGGTTGCAAACAGGACCTCTCCAGCTACAGCCAGGGGTTCGTGAGACCAGAAATCTCCCATCGCACAGCAGCTGCATTCTTGGGCGGCGGCTGGCTTGCCTGAGCTTCCCTATGGGAAGCTTCTTGTTTCCTTAAATTCAGTTACACAGAGCTGGTTACAGTCCCTGTGCAGCAGTGATGTAACTTGAAGGGTGATGTCATGGACACAAGCAAAGGTTAAAACAACGCCGTAACCGTAGTAGAAGCAGAACCAAAAGCAGGTGGCATTTCTTAGCCAGCCCATCTTCTAGAAAGTAGAAGAATAGAAGTTGTTCTTATCTCCTGGCCCTGTGGCTGCAGATATAGTTGTCTAAGAGCATTGACAGTGACCTGATAATGATGCTCATTTGTCTGTTGTCCAGCTCTTGCCTCTAGCCAAACGGGTTTTATGGCCTTTTTAAAAGGGGGGGGGGAGCTGCCTCCATTAGCTCTCTGGGGAAAAAAGCTGTCCTTGGACTCCTCCAGTCACCTCCCCCTGCCCACCCCAGTTGTCCCCACCCACCTCCATTCCCTCCACCACACTTCTTACTGTTAGACATATGAGTCTGGTTTTCAGATCTCTCAAAAACCATGAAATCTCATCCCGGTTCATAAAAGGCTTCCTCGCTGGCAGTGGCCGGGATCCAGGATGGAAGGGAAACCCAGTCCACCTCTTGCGGCAGGGTGGAAACATCCACACATCTGCCCCCCAGCTCCCCTGCTGTCTCCCAGAGACCTAGACACAAATATTCCCAAGTCTGCGTTCATCATATTTTCTGAAGGACCCTTCGGAGAATTATAAAGAAAACAACCCCCCCCCAGCTGAGAAACCTTCAAAAGGAAACCTGTGAGAGCTTCAAAAGTGCCACAAAAATGCTCTCCCCCCTTTTGACCAAGTGACGCATTCGCTTTGCAAGCAGTGACATGAAATTTCCATGGATGTAAACATAACATAAAGCAAGCGTCCCTCGGGCAGGAAGGAGGCATTAGGCGGTCTGGAGATCGGTTGCTTGGAAAGCACAGATCATATTTCTCCTTTGGAGAAAAAAATTAATAATAATTCTGCAGTTGCCAATAAATTCCCCTTTAGGAAGAGGCGGAGATAGTGATGTGTCTTTGCTTCGAGAATGCCTGCTTTCCAGCATTTAGACATGACGGCCCCGGTGTCTTCAGAAGGACTGCAAAAATGGCACAGGGAGAGCTGAGTGCCTTTGGGGCCCCTGGCAAAGGTGCAAACACATTCTGGTGTTGAGACATGGAAGGCATGCAAGATTCTTTGTCCGTTCTGTAATCCTCCTGGATTAAGCCAAGAACCATCTAATCCAGGATTCTGTTTCCAACAGTGGCTAGCTAGTCTAGTCTAGAGTAGGCAGAGCCACCATCCTTCTGTTGCTCTGCTCAGTTTTATGCTGCCTCCGACTGCTTTTGCCTAGTAGCAAGGGCACAGTTGTGCACCTCAAATTTGAATTTACATGAAAACAAGAGTGCACCAGAGCAGATGCTGACTTTCTTTTTTAACCAATGCAGATCTTTCCGTTTCGCCTACTCTCAGGTAGACCATTGAAGTGTGCATGCACACGAAAGCTCATACCAATAACTAACCTAGTTGGTCTCAAAGGTGGTACTGGAAGGATTTTGTTTTTATTTATTTATTTTATTTATTTTGTTTCAACATACAATTCAGACAGGGCAGTATCTGATGTGGGGGGAGCCTGACAATGAAGGCCTCACCCTGTGCAGATTGTGAAACCTTTGACTTGTTTTCTTCATTTTCTGATCGTATTTTCATTCCGTGAGCTTCTGACACAAACTCACAAGATGTTTTTCAGGTCATTCTGGCCCAGGCTTTTCCTGTCTGATATAAATAAAGAAATCAACAACTCAGAGGCTTCATTAAGAACATAAGAAGAGCCTGTGGGAAACCCACAAGCAAGACCTGAGCCCCAAAGCCTCCTCTCCTCCATTAATTTATCTAATTGCCCTATTAAAGCCATCTAGGGGGGACCTCTCTGCCTCCTGCAGGAGGGAGTTCCTTTGTTTAACAATGCACTGCATGAAGGAGGACTTCATTTATCTGCCCTGAACCTTCCAACATTCAGCTTTGTTGGATGCCCATAAGTTCTAGTGTTATGGGACGCGGGTGGCACTGTGGTCTAAACCATTGAGCCTCTTGGGCTTGCCAATCAGAAGGTTGGCTGTTTGAATCCCCGCGACGGGGTGAGCTCCCGTTGCTCGGCCCCAGCTCCTATCAACCTAACAGTTCAAAAGCACATCAGTGCAAGTAGATAAATAGGTGGGAAGGTAAACGGTGTTTTCATGCGCTGCTCTGGTTTTGGTGTTCCGGTGTGCCAGAAGCGGCATAGTCATGCTGCCCACATGACCCAGAAAAACTGTCTGCAGACAAATGCCGGCTCCCTTGGCCTGTAAAGCGAGATGAGCGCCGTAACCCCAGAGTCATCTATGACTGGACTTAAGTGTCAGGGGTCCTTTACCTTTTTTTATGGAGAGAAGGAGAAAAGTTATTCTCTATCCACTTTCTTCAGACCATGCATAATTTTATAAACTTCTACCATGTCGCCTCTTACTCATGCTTTCTCCATTTGCTCTGGTAAAGCAGCTGGCTCAGAACATTAGTGCCAGACTGACGTGTGTCTGTCCAGGTCACCGAGACAGACCTCGGATGAGCATCCATTCACGTGCCCATTGGAAATCTCAGCCCCTTGCTTTGCCATTAGCTCTCACAGACTACTTTAAGGTCAGGTCAAACTTCCGTTTCTCTTTTTTTTTCCAAATAATATTTATTCAAATTTTAAAAGGTTACAAAAAGGAACACAATATACAAAAACAAAACATATCAAAGCAAAAAAAATAAAAAAATAAAAAAGCAAAAACAGCTAAAAAGAAAAAAAGATACAATAAAAAAATGACAAAAGAACAAGTTAAACCTTGATATAACTCCTTTTCTTAACTTATCTCCTTGACCTCCTCACATCTCCCCTCTTTGTATTCTAATTCAAATAGATATTTCAGCAAATCCTTCATCTTTATTTTTATGTTTATAACTTATCTTAATATACTGTAATTTTCCATTCTCTCATTCGCCAATTAGCCATCTACTTTTACTTTATTTAATCTTATTTCTCCTTAAAACTTATATATCTGAAATTATTCTCTTAAGATGTTTCCCCTAGGGTCACAAAGATTCTATTCCACGATTTTCCCATCTCTCATTAAAAGAAAAAGAAAAAATTAATATCACAATATATACACTTTAAATTCTCTTTTAACTGAACAAATTGAAGAACCAGAGAAGGAGAAAGTTGCTGTTGTTAAAGTGATGCATGGGGGAGTCGTAACCCTACAGAGGCAAATGGTGGATTACAACTTCAGGCCTTATACGTTTGCAACTAGGGAAAGCCAGTTTTTGGAGATGAGAGCCTGGCTTGGTTTGGAAAATGAAAGATGGAGAGATCACCCTATGTGGGGATCAAATAACTTTTGGGATTTGAATCTGAGTCAGGTGGAGACTGGAGCCTCTGGGGCCTTTGGATTTGGCAGGAGTGTGAAACAAGATTTGGAATATTCTATGGGCCCTACCTTTAACTATGGAAGTCTGGCAGACTTGCAAACTTCCGTTTCTCATCGCCAGAGGCAAAAATTCAAACCATCTCAAAGATGCATTAAACAGCAGATCACATTTGCAAATACAAATACCGAAAATACACAGAACACAAGTCTGGTTTATGGATAACACTAAGATATAGGTTGTTTGCCATGAGTTGCCCTCAGATGAACCAACAAACCGTGGCTTCAACACAAGTAAACAGATACTTGCCTGCATGGCCACAACGGACTTCAGGACTTTATGGTGGGTAGGGAAGTAATAACTGAGGAGAGGAGACAAAAGTGCAAAATGCAAATATCAGGTCCTGTATACCTGAAGGAGCGTCTCCACCCCCATCGTTCAGCCCGGACACTGAGATCCAGCGCCGAGGGCCTTCTGGTGGTTCCCTCATTTCGAGAAGTGAGGTTACAGGGAACCAGGCAGAGGGCCTTCTCGGTAGTGGCGCCCTCCCTGTGGAACGCCCTCCCTTCAGATGTGAAGGAAATAAGCAGCTATCTTATCTTTAAAAGACATCTGAAGGCAGCCCTGTTTAGGGAAGTTTTTAATATTTAATGCTGTATTGTTTTTAACACTCGATTGGAAGCCGCCCAGAGTGGCTGGGGAAACTCAGCCAGACGGGCGGGGTATAAATAATAAATTATTATTATTATTATTATTATTATTATTATTATTATTATTATTATTATTATCTCATCATGTAACACCCACGAGACAGTGAACAGTAAAACACCAGGATAGATTTTGGAGGTGTGAGATTGAAAATGCTTGTGGGAGGATGAAGACATAGAATAGAATCATAGAATCTTGGAGCTGGACATGTAGTCCAACCCCCTGCAAGCACACAAACAAAAACAGTGACCCACAGAGGCATGAATCTCCCAATGTGGGCACAGCCCAAGTCACAAGAAAGTCGGAGATTCTCAGCTGTCCTGGAAGGCCCTCCTTATCCTGACCCTCCTTGATCGCTCCAGTCTCCTGCTTCTACCAGTTCCCAGCTTGTCCCTTCTGCTAACTGACCAGTGTCCCACCACCAGGCTCCAGGCCCTCAGGCAGCCTTTCTCAACCTGTGGGTCCCCAGATGTTGTTGAACTACAACTCCCATCACCCCTGGCTAGCAAGGCCAGAGCTCAGGGATGATGGGAGTTGTAGTCCAACAACATCTGGGGACCCACAGGTTGAGAACCGCTGCCTAAGGTGTCATCCCTGGGGGGGCTCTTGGGAGGCAGGCTCAGCCAGCTGCTCTCCTCACCCAACCGGGACCTGACTTAATTGTTCTTGTTACTTGCCATCCTTGCGTTGCGTGGCAGGTAGATGACCCTCGTGGTCCCTTCCAACTCTATGGTTCTCTACTTGCTTTAACTGATTTGCAAGGCAAAGGCTAAAACCAGTTTTCTAGCTTCATTTTGGGCAGACAAAAGAGGTTGTGAAATTTTCTTTTCGCAGCGTCAAATCAGGAAACGGGCTGAGGTTGCCAACAGGTCCAGCTGCTTCCAATCATTCTGGAGGAGGCCGGGTCACATGGGATTCCTGTGGTCTCCTCGCATTCTAAAGGGACTAGGTTTTGCAATTTTGCCTGCATTAATGAGGTTATTTTTGTGTTCAAGATAATAGACCAAATGGCGGGTGTTCTCTGCCCCCCCCCCTTAATTGAGTCCTGTTTTCACCCCAAAGGTATAACCTGCCCCTAATATAAAAAGCTCATTATCAGGAATGGGAACTTGGGAGGGGGGCACTTTTAATTATGGTGGCGCCCGCTTGTGGCATTTTATAGTTTTGTCTTGCATTTCCATCATAAACATGGTTTTTAAAGGAATTTACTAGCCAACCATAAAAACTTGCCTTAAGGGAAACTTAAAGCTGTCAGAAGATTGCATCCCTCCTTCCCCCTTTATTTAAACAACAACAACAACAGCAACAATTTAATGCAGATGGCACATAAGCGGATGAAAAAATGGTTATTAGTAAAGGAGGTTGTATTATTAATATTAATAGTTCCCATGAACTCATGGTCATCAATAATTCTCCACTATATGGGTCAAATCCAGTGTTTGTTGTTGTTGTTGTTTAGTCATTTAGTCGTGTCTGACTCTTCATGACCCCATGGACCAGAGCACGCCAGGCCCTCCTGTCTTCCACTGCCTCCCGTAGTTCGGTCAAACTCATGTAGGTAGCTTCGAGAACACTGTCCAACCATCTCGTCCTCTGTCGTCCCCTTCTCCTTGTGCCCTCCATCTTTCCCAACATCAGGGTCTTTTCCAGGGAGTCTTCTCTTCTCATGAGGTGGCCAAAGTATTGGAGCCTCAGCTTCAGGATCTGTCCTCCCAGTGAGCACTCAGGCCTGATTTCCTTCAGAATGGATATGTTTGATCTTCTTGCAGTCCATGGGACTCTCAAGAGTCTCCTCCAGCACCATAATTCAAAAGCATCAATTCTTTGGCGATCAGCCTTCTAAATGCAGTGTTAGCCCCTTTCAAAGCTGTATACAGCTATGGAATTCATCCTGCCCCCTGAGCCTTACTCAGCAAGTCTTAAGGTTACAGCGGGCATCACCAAGCATCTCCTCATGAGGACTAACAACATGCTTTTTTCTTTTTCAAAAACTGAGATTCTTTGGAAGTTGCATGCTACACCGAGCGTTGCATTCTGCAGCCTTCCTGCACTGCTGAAGACTTGTGGCACACACCCTGCCTATTCCCAGGCCTTGTATCACTCTGCCTTTGCTCAATTCCTGCAATGCAGGGAGTGGGTTGGACTAGATGACCTTTGGGATGCCCTTTCAACTGTACAGTTCTGTTGTTGAAAGTGGATGCCTGTGTGAAGGGAGTAAAACAGAGCGTGCATAGGAGGTCACTTGGTGTGGGATTGGCTTTATAAAATGAGAATGGAATATTAGGAAATAATTTATTTGCTGACGCGGATTAAGCCACTCTGTTTCAGCACCTGCAAAATCCCCAATTTTTCTTCTAGTTAAAGGAGATATTAAACCCATTTATGTCACACCTGGATGACATTTTTTATTTCAGGCCTCATAAATTTGACTAGCTAATAAAATGACAAATGCACCGAGTTGCTAGTAAGGGTTATTACTGATGCTGTGAAAATATATTGAAATGTTTGTTAGGGTTAAAGCAGAATGGGGGGGGGGGGAGCAGCCCACAGACCCCCCTCCCTGGGAACCTGATTCTGCTGTGTTTGTATAGATAGAGTAACCCTTTTGATTACTCATTCCTGCTTGAGCAGCAAAGAACCACCTGTGTGAGTCAGAGACTTTGGCTTTTAAATTCTTTTTTTGTGCACTTAAATAAAGCTATTATGTGGCTTTTTTTACTATTCCAACTAAAATAATATGTATGTTGGTATATAGACCCTTGGTGAATATAAGGCAGAATGTATAACTCAAAAGGCCGCAGCTCTGCCAAAATATACTGAGCTTACTATGGATAATCACAGTGTATAAATAAATGCATTTAGGATGCAATCCTGTGCATACTTACCTGAGAGTAAGTTCCACTAAATTAACTGAGTTGGGATAGATAGATAGATAGATAGATAGATAGATAGATAGATGAGTTAATTAAAAATGCAAGCTTCTTGTACTGGTGTCTGGGAGGAGGGGGCACTGTGGCCCCCAAAATTTATCACTTGCCCCTTCTGTTTAGATATCCCCTGCTTCCTACATGGCTTCCATCCACTTTGCTCACAGGTGTAATCCTTAGACTTTCCCTGACAGCTGATGGGTGTAGAGATCATTTGCTTGGGGCCACTAGTTCTTCTGGGACGCGGGTGGTGCTGTGGGTTAAACCACAGAGCCTGGGACTTGCTGATCAGAAGGTCAGCAGTTCGAATCCCTGCGATGGGGTGAGCTCCCATTGCTCGGTCCCTGCTCCTGCCAACCTAGCAGTTTGAAAGCACATCAAAGTGCAAGTAGATAAATAGGTACCGCTCTGGCGGGAAGGTAAACGGTGTTTCCGTGTGCTGCTCTGGTTCGCCAGAAGCAGCTTAGTCATGCTGGCCCCATGACCCGGAAGCTGTATGCCAGCTCCCTCGACCAATAAAACAAGATGGGCGCCGCAACCCCAGTCGGTCATGACTGGACCTAATGGTCACGGGTCCCTTTACCTTTACCTTTACCAGTTCTTCCAATAAACAATTCTGCCATTTGTGCGGGACTCGGAGGTGGAGCCCAGGGGTTCATAAGGTGGAGCTGACAGGCACCCAAGGGGAACCCTCCGGAAGCATCCCTTTACCGGAGGCAGAAGTGGCCAATGTTTTTGGCCCAGTGAGCATCACATTGGGAATGCTACGGTACTGCAATGGGCACCAGTCACAAAATAGCTGCCCCAAGCATATGGTGCCATGGCTGCCACACCTAAAGGAGCAGAAAGAGACAGGACCACAGAATTGCTCACTCTTCTTCTGCACCGGCCCCTGCTATGTTCTTTCACAGGCAGAAGCTCTTTGCTCTTGGGTATGTTTAGTTAGAGTTGGGGGTGCTTAGCCTGGAAATGATAAGACTGAGAGGAGAGATGACAACCATCTTCAGATATCTCACATGGAAGAGGGAGCCAGCTTGTTTTCTGTGCCTCTGGTGGGTAGGACTCAAACCAACGCCTTCAGGTTACCAGAAAGGAGAGTCCAAATAAACATTAGGAAGAGCTCTCTGAAGGCAAGAATTTTGCCGAGTTTTGAAACGGCATCTCTTCTCTTTTGTTGTTGTGGTCCATTTCCCATTAATGAAAAATTGATCCAAATGTTAGCTCTTTTCCTGGAACTTCCTCACCCCATGGGCAGAAGCTGCTCTCTCTCTCTCTCTCTCTCTCTCTCTCTCTCTCTCTCTCTCTCATCAAGAGCTCAGCAGTTCTGGTCCTCTGCAGGATTCAGGCGAGGAAGGGAATGAGGGTGCCCGTGCCCTGGCTGGCGACCAGCAGTAGCAGAACTCGGGGGGGGAAAGAGGGTGGAAGGATCTCTCCCCCTTTCCAGAATGAGCCAGCGGCCAAACAGCCTTCTCCTGGCAGGGAGAAGTGGAAGGAGGCAGGAATTTCCTTCACATAAGACTCTCCGCCTCTCTTTCGTGAGAGAGAGTGGGTGTGGGGGGAGACCTATGGGGAAAAGCGAGTGGGAGTTGGGTATATTTAGCCTGCAGAAGAGGCGATGTGAGAGCCATCTCCAAATACCCAAAGGGCTGCCACATGGAAGGTGGAGCCAGCTTGTTTTCTGCCGCTCCAGAGGGTGGGATCTGAACCAATGGCAAGAAAGGAGATTCTGAATAAATATTAGCAAGAACTTTCTGTTTTTTGTTTTTTTTAAATAATATTTATTCAAATTTTAAAGATTACAAAGAGAAACAATAAAAAATAAAAATAAAAAATACATAAGAAAAACAAACAAACAATTAAAAAAAACAGATCAGACCTTTGCATAGCTTTCTTTACTTATTTCCTTGACCTCCTCACACCTCCCTTTTTTGTATTCTAGTTCAGTTAGATGTTTCAGCAAATCCTTTCCAGCTTTGTTTTTATCCTAATAATTTATCTTAATACAGTGGTGCCCCACAAGACGTATGCCTCGCAAGACGGAAAACCCGCTAGACGAAAGGGTTTTCCGTTTTGGAGGTGCTTCGCAAAACGAATTTCCTATGGGCTTGCTTCGCAAGACGAAAATGTCTTGCGAGTTCCTGCGGGGGTTTTTTCCTCCCCCCCCTTTTTCTAAGCCGCTAAGCCACTTATCTGCTTATCTGCTAAGCCGATAAGCCGCTAAAAGCCGCTAATAGCCCCTAATAGCGCTAATCCGCTAAGCCGTCAATGGGCTTGCTTCGCAAGACGAAAAAACCGCTAGACGAAGAGACTCGCGGAACGGATTAATTTCGTCTTGCGAGGTACCACTATATACTGTAATTCTCGTCTTTCACCAATTAATAAATCAATTTTAACCTAATCCTTTATATCATTTCTGCTAAAACCACATTACTTCATTCCAACAACCTTCTAACATTCCTTAATTTTGCAATGTTTCTGTAAATAAACTTCAAATCTTTTCCAATCTTCTTCCACCGACTCTTCACCTTGGTCTCGGATTCTGCCAGTTATTTCCGCCAGTTCCATATAGTCCATCACTTTCATCTGCCATTCTTCCTGGGTGGGTAAATCTTGTCTTCCAATACTTCACGATGAGTATTCTTGCTGCTGTTGTTGCATACATAAAGAAAGTTCTGTCCTTCTTTGGCACCAATTGGCCGACCATGCCCAGGAGGATGGCCTCTGGTTTCTTCTGAAAGGTATATTTAAATACCTTTTTCATTTCATTATATATCATCTCCCAGAAAGTCTTAATCCTTGGGCATGTCCACCAAAGGTGAAAGAATGTACCTTCGGTCTCTTTACATTTCCAACATTTATTATCGGGCAAATGATAGATTATTGCAAGCTTGACTGGTGTCATGTACCACCTGTATATCATTTTCATTATATTCTCTCTTAAGGCATTGCATGCCGTAAACTTCATACCTGTGGTCCATAACTGATTAGCAAGAACTTTCTGACAATAAGAGCTGTTTGAGAGTGGAGAAGACTTCCTTGGAAGGTGGTGGACTCGCCTTCATTAGAAGTTTTTAAACAGGTTGAATCTGTCAGGGATTCTACAGTATGGTTACCCGATGTCCCCGTCTCCCAGGGAAAGTCCCTGGATTTACAAATCTGTCCCCGGACAAAATATGTCCCCGGATTTCATTTAATGTCCCCAAATTTATATTTTAAGTGTTGTAGATTTATTAGTAGGGGATGAATGTTGCGTGATTGGTTCAATGGCACAAGACACATCATATGGAGACTTCTATCAAGGCAAAATGGCGGGCGCCAGGGCAGCAAGCAGCTCCTGAAGCCAGCCAGAGCCAACTACGCTACCAGGCTGGCTCCGGGCTGCTGAGACTGCCACTGCCGAGGGGGAACCGGGGACGCCCGGCACGTCAACTGGGAGAACCACTGACTCCCCCCCCCCCCCGCGACCCAAATCGAGCCGGGAGCAAGAGCGCCTAGCCAACTGCCCAGTGGTGCTCTGGGGCCAGGAAAACCCCGGAGCTGCCACAGGGAGAAGGAGAGGAGAAGGAAGAGAGAGAAAGAGGAAGGGTAAAAAAGAGAGGAGCCCTGACCTTGCCGTGCCGCTGCCGCTGAAGAGGAGAGGTAGGAGAGCACTGGGAGGGCAAGGACACCTGGCTGAGCCCAGGCCAAACCTGAGCCTACTCCACAGCGGCTAGCATTTCAGGAGAGCAGGCTGGGGTCCAGAGGAAGGCCGTGTGACAGAGGAGACCACAGAAGAGAAGATATTACTTCTTTTTTTAAAAAAACAACAACAACGCTTTTTTAAAAATAACTCCCCCCCCCTCTCTTTTTTTTTTAAAAAAAGTCCCCGGATTCTTTGAAAAAAAAATCTGGTAGCCTTATTCTACAGCTATGATTCCTTCATTGCAGGGAGTTGGACTAGATGAAGATTTGGGTCCCCTCCCAACTCTACAGTTGTATGATTTTCCAGGCACTATGTGGCCTCCTGCAGGAAAAAAGAAGGGGGGCAAATTGTCCCTTCCCCACCGACATAGCCAAGCCACTACTGTGGACAGAACAGAGGAGGAGAACTCAGGAAAAGCACCCACTTCTGAGTGCGGAAATTTGGTTGCAGCTTTGAAGCTGTACAGTGGTGCCTCGCAAGACGAAAAGAATCCGTTCCGCGAGTCTCTTCGTCTAGTGGTTTTTTCGTCTTGCGAAGCAAGCCCATTAGCGGATTAGCGCTATTAGCGGCTTAGCGGCTTTTAGCAGCTTAGCGGATAAGCGGCTTAGCGGCTTAGAAAAAGGGGGGGGGGAGGGAAAAAAAGTCGGAAAAACTCGCAAGACATTTTCGTCTTGCGAAGCAAGCCCATAGGGAAATTCGCCTCGCGAAGCACCTCCAAAACGGAAAACCCTTTCGTCTAGCGGGTTTTTCGTCTTGCGAGGCATTCGTCTTGCGGGGCACCATTGTACCTCTCAGTGGAGGTACTGTGGTAGCGCTCGCCACTGCCCATCTGGAAAGAACCCTAGATATCCATGTCGTATATGAATGAATCGATTTTATACCAGTTTGATTGCTGTGACTTCTTGCCAAGAAATTTTAAGAACTGTAGTTCGTTCTGGGTGCTGAGAATTGTCTGTTAGTGCACTGGAAAACCCTTCAAACAAAAACCAAAATCCCCCAGCGGGGAGGCAAGCAATGTATGACTCTGGGATGTTGATTGGGCTTTGAGCGAATATTTTGCCTTAGATTATGGGAGAAGCAGAGCTGGATTTCTCCTCTAGGTTTTTCTTGCCATCACAGCCATAACTTTCCTTCCCTGTGCTTAGAACTGTATCTTCTCTCTACATAAAGTGAGTGTTGGAGCAGATCCTAAAACAGCAGCAACCTCAGCTTGCTTGGAATAGTATAAAGGGTCAAAGGTCAGCTGTGTGGGATTAGCACAGAGGTCTTGGATTAATTTTTGTATAAGATTCTAAACCCTGGAGCCTCTCTGTTTCCCCTTTCAATTATCTTGTGCATGGTCCTGGGTCCCTTGTCAAGTTTAGCATGAAAAGGTTTTGAACAATGGGGAGAGATCTAGCTCAGTGGAAGCTGAACTGTGGCCAAGTGTGGCGCATAGAATCATTGAATCATGGAAGGGTCCCAGGGGTCATCTAGTCCAACCCCCTGAAATGCAGGAATCTCCGCTAAAGCATCCATGACAAATGCATGAAGAAGGCCTCACCTTCAGCGCTTTCCAACCCTGGTAGCTTCCTGATAGCCCAGTTGTGCTGCGGTTGTCATCCTGAACATCTGGGGGAGGCAATCAAAGATGGAGGCTGGGATATTCTTTCTTCTTATGCATTTCATTTCTATACAGTGGTACCTCGGGTTACATACGCTTCAGGTTACAGACTCCGCTAACCCAGAAATAGTACCTCGGGTTAAGAACTTTGCTTCAGGATGAGAACAGAAATCGGGCTCCAGCGGTGTGGCAGCAGCAGTGGTGCTTCATGTTAAGAACAGTTTCAGGTTAAGTACGGACCTCCAGAACGAATTAAGTACTTAACCCGAGGTACCACTGTACCACTTTATATTTTTTAAGAAGAAGAGGAAGAAAATCTCAAAGCAGTTTACAACCTAGATTAAAACATCAAATAAAACAATCCAGAATAAAACTTTACAGAAGAAAGTCAAGTATACATTCAAAGCAACCCTACCCTATTAATAGGAAATGAAAAGATTATCTTAAAGATTTCAAAAAAAAAATTACTAAAGGAAATCAAATATAAAATGCATGTTTAAAAGAGCATAATTGGCAAGAGAACAAAATATTATCATATTATCATAATATAGTAATGGACTGCTGTAAGTACAGTGGTACCTCGGGTTACAGACGCTTCAGGTTACAGACTCCGCTAATGCAGAAATATTACCTCGGGTTAAGAACTTTACCTCAGGTTGAGAACAGAAATTGCGTGGCAGCAGCAGGAGGCCCCATTAGCTAAAGTGGTAGCTCAGGTTAAGAACAGTTTCAGGTTAAGAGCAGCCCTCCAGAACGAATTAACCCAAGGTACCACTGTACACTTCTCTTTGTTCATAAGAACATCAGAAGAACCTGCTGATTTATTTATACCCCACCCATCTGGCTGGGCTTCCCCAGCCACTCTGGGCAGCTTCCCAAAAAATATTCTCCTCTTTTAAAAAAACAATCCTCTTTTAACGCCATCCAAATTAGTGGCCACCACTGCTTCCTGTGGCAGTGAGTTCCACAGTTTAGCTTTATTTTCTCTCTCCTGAATCTCCCAACTTTCATAGGATGTCCACAAGTTCTAGTGTTACAAGAGAGAGGAAAAAACTTTTCTCTATCTCCTTTCTCCATGCCAGGCATAATTTTATAAACGCCTATCATTTCGCCTCTTAATTGCCTTTACTTTTATCTAAAAAGTCCCAAAGGCTGCAACCTTTCTTTATAGATTCCCTTGACCATTTCAGTTGTCCTCTTCTGAACCTTTTCCAACTTTACAATAGCCTTTCTGAGGTGAGTTGACCAGAAGTCTAGGCATTCTTTCAAGGATCACACTCTAGCACAGTCTTATTCTCTTCTTGAGCGACTCAGTTGCAGTGACAACTGCCAAGACATGTGGGCACCTCTGCGTTACAAGTGTAGATCAGCTTCATGCTGCTTCAGCTGATGTACCTTCTCCCAAAGAATTGTCATTTGGAGAGCAAGCTTGACCACTCTCTCATAGCCTTCACCAGCCCTTCTGTCCAGGGGCTGATGGGAGTTGTAGTCAAAAACATATGCCGGGTTTGAGAAGGCTGCCTTTCAGGGCCCTTTCCTCCCTCATCTCATGCAGGTTCGTGAAGGAAAGGGGTACCTACTAAGTCCTTGAAGTGTTGGTAGTCAGTGAGAGGTCTGGGTGGTCCACCTCCACAATCTAAGAAGAATATTGACAAACTGGGACATGTGCAGAGGAGGGTGACTAAGAGGACCAAGCGTCTGGAAACCAAGCCTTATGAGAAATGGTTGAGGGAGTTGGGTATGGTTAGCATGGAGGAGAGAGACTGAGAGGTGAATGGATAAAGGGTAAAGGGACCCTTGACCATTAGGTCCAGTCGTGGACAACTCTGGGGTTGTGGCACTCATATCACTTTACTGGCCAAGGGAGCTGGCGTTTGTCCACAGATAGTCATGTGGCCAGCATGACTAAGCCGCTTCTGGCGAAACCAGAGCAGCACACGGAAACGCCGTTTACCTTCCCGCCGGAGCGGTATCTATTTATCTACTTGCACTTCGGCGTGCTTTCGAACTGCTAAGTTGGCAGGTGCAGGGACTGAGCAATGGGCGCTCACCCCGTCACAGGGATTCGAACCGCTGACCTTCTGATCGGCAAGCCCTGGGCTCTGTGGTTTGGACCACAGTGCCACCACCATCTTCAAATATTTGAAGGGCTGTCACATGTCTCTCCTGCACCCAAACCAGTAGATTCCAATGAGAAGGAGATTGGCTTTCTTGGGTAACAAGGAAGTTAAAGAGTGGAACGCACACCCTTGGAACCTGTTGGACTCTCCTTCATTGATTGTTTTTCATCAGATGCTGGTTGTCTAGCTGTCATGGATGCTGTAGTTGAGATTCCTGCATTGCAGGGGGTCAGACTAGATGGCCCTTAGGGTCCCTCCCATCTCTACAATTCTGTGATTCTATTCGCTTGCTTGAGTAATAAAAAGACTGGGATTAATTTGGGGCACATCCTGACACTTGTTTCAGGATTATACGTGACCTGGTTTTGTTTAGCCAAAGGGAGCTGATTTCTTCCAGTATTGGCTTGTTTGTGGCCACGGCCCAGGAAGCACAAACCCTCCTCCGTTTCTGCGTCCTGTTATAAGATTGTTCAGACCCCTGTTTGTTTTAACATCCTGCTGGCGAACTTAAAGGCGGCCCGTTTCTTCTTGGGCCATCTTTTCACGGTCAGAATTGCAGAAGAATGTCCCTCTGGTCACGTGAGCCAAGAGTTCCTCTCCTGGGAAGAAGGGCTGTTTTCTTCACCCGAGGAAGAAGAGTAGCAAACCAAAACAGGCATCCCATTTCTTTCCCAGGTCGACCTGAAAACCTTCCCACATCTTTCCAACTGCTGCATCTAGTTTAACCACTCTCCCCACATCCTTTTCCCTTCCTCCTCCAAGCACTGAAAGGAAGTCCATCCAGGCTGTAGACTCCTCCTCAGCCAAGCATGCTCCCCTGGAGCAAAGACTTCCAGACTCTGCTCTGCACTCACATAAAGAGCATGTGTAAAATCTGCTCTTTCACAGAACTCACCTTGGTCTCCCATCTTGCTTGCTGAACAGGTCTGCACCTGCTCAGTTTCAGGATGCACTTCCATGTCCGCTGGGTCCCACACGTTGCCATTTAAGGCACTGGATTGGCAGGAAAACGAACGGGGGTTGGGGTTGGGTTGGGGTGGAATTCATACGCTTCCATGATGCACGATTGCCAAGAAAAACCATGCCCCATAAACATTTTATTAGATTTTGATTGCAGCTCTGCTTGGGTTCCAGTTGGATCAATGAAGGCGACCACTTCATCGTTCTTACTGCCCCAGCTGAATACTTTTTCAGGCAAAGCAATCCTAAGCATTATTTGTCTCTGGCTCCGTTTCCCTTGGCTGCTGTCTTTTTTATTATTAAAAACTTGGACATAAATAAAGAAAATAAATATTGTAGGAGTGATAGTCCAAGGAGGCTTGAGTTCCACTGCGGGAGCCCTGCTAGGAAAAGAGGTGTGTGTGTGTGTGTGTGTGTGTGTGTGTGTGTGTGTGTGTGTGTGTGTTGATCCAGGTGACTAATGCAGCTGCTTCTTCTTATCCTCTTCTAGCAAGAGGCAGAGTTAACACTGAACAAATGAGAGCTTTTTACTTTTTTACAAGCCCACAATGCCCGGAACTTAGCAAACTCTTTCTAAGCAAAATCTGAACAGGCAGCATATTTCCAATCAGTGTTGATAGGAGTGGCTAATCTGTCTGCTCCTTCCTGCACAGCCTCAGAATCATAGAACTGTGGAGTTGGAAGGTACCCAAAGGTCATCTAGTCCTGCCCCAAGGGGGTTTCCTTTGCAGTCCAGCCTGCCAGCCCCTGCATTGCCATCGGCTGCCCAGTTCACACGCAGAGCTACACATGGTGGAGTCTCCCTCTTCTAGGGCCTGTTGGGTGTGCTAGGTACAAACCTTCCCCCTTCACCAAAAAGCTCACACACTTCCCAGCTGCTTCTTTTTTCCTCTCTTGTAAACGTGCCAAAGGATATTTGTACTCCCTAAACACAACTCAGTCTGCAGCAATTCATTCCAACAGGCCTTTACATCTCCGTGTTGTTTTTTCTGCTGCATAAAATTTGTTGCGGTTGACTTTCAGTCCTCAAGCATCACTGAACCCACAAGCCAGGCTCCCAGCACAGTTCTGCTCATTCAGGCCCAATGATTTCAGTGGCCCTAAAGTGCACTTAACTCTGTTTTCGGATTGACCATTTACTTATACGAGTCGCAGAAATCTGTGTTGAAACCATTTTAAGACCTGCAATCTGAGCCTGCAGAGCAACAATAAAATCCAGGCTCTGAAGCTGAGAGAGCTTTAGAACTTGGGATCATTTTGCACAATCAGTGGTATTGTGTAGAAATATTAATGTCTGAATTTTGTTACCATATTGGCTACAAAACCTTCTGAGAGCCAAATGCCAGAACACAGACTTTGAAGTCCAGATATTGACTTGAGTCAAGCTTAACTTGCAATGGCGAATTTGTCATTTGTAGTGAGGTTTGCCAGGGCTCAGCCCCAACATCTGTTTTCAACTCCTGAGTAGCTAGAAAGCATGAGCTGTGTTGACCGAGATGTGTGAGAGTTGTAGGGCTTGGGAAAGGCTGTGATTTAAATCACGATTTAAATTACTAATCAGTAAGACTTGATTTAAATCAATTTTTCTTACAGAAAGACATTCCTGCTGGTATAATCTTAATATTTACAATCAGATGAAGGTTTTATTTTTGGAATAATAAATTTTCAGAGTAGTTTTTACAGTTACATCAAAAATTACTGATTTGGTTATACTATTAGAAATACATAGATAATTATGAAATTTTGGTGAGGTTTAATAAGTTAACTGTTTATATTTGAGCAACTTTTCTGCTGTGCTTTATTGGAAGGAGAAAAATAATCATTTTCTTAAAAACCATTTCCTTAAAAATTAACTTAGACTGAATTTCAGCGCACATGAAAAACTTAAAACAAATCCTTATTTCCTGATGAATAGCCTTTGGACTATAATGTAACTTAAATAGAAAACTATCTTTAGAAAGATTTTTTTCGTCCAAAAGCATTTTATTTTAAAAATCCAATTTAAATTAAAAAATGGATTTAAATCAAAAAAATCTGATTTAAATTTTTTAAAATCCATTTTTTAAATTAAAAAAATCATTTATTTTTATCCACACTGATATTGCATGATGTGGAATAGTGTATTGCTGCCCCACTGCATACCTGAGTTTATCTGAGATGGGTGGGCTTGGCTGAAGTGAGAGTGAAGCAGATGGGTTTCACAACATCTCAGCTGGCTTGATTCACCAACGTTCAAAGGGAACTTTCCCTTGTCAAGAGAAGTGTTTGGTTGGATTTAAAGCTGTCCAGTTCCTGTCGCTGCCTTGATGGACTTGTGCTTGTGGGCATCTTCTGGCAACCTGAGCAACAGACTTAGCTACCTAAGAATGTTGTTGTTGTTTAATGGTTTAGTTGTGTCCGACTCTTCATGACCCCCTGGACCAGAGCACGCCAGGCACCCCTGTCCTCCACCACCTCCCGCGGCTTGGTCAAACTCATGCTGGTAGCCTCAAGAACACCGTCCAACCCTCTCGTCCTCTGTCGTGCCCTTCTCCTTGTGCCCTCCATCTTTCCCAGCATCAGGGCTTTTCCAGGGAGTCTTCTCTTCTCATGAGGTGGCCAAAGTATTGAAGCCTCAGCTTCAGGATCTGTCCTTCCAGTGAGCACTCAGGGCTGATTTCCTTCAGAATGGAGAGGTTTGATCTTCTTGCAGTCCATGGGCCTCTCAAGAGTCTCCTCCAGCACCAGAATTCAAAAGCATCAATTCTTCGGCGATCAGCCTTCTTTATGGTCCAGCTCTCACTTCCATACATCACTATTGGGAAAACCATAACTTTAACTATACGGACCTTTGTTGGCAAGAATAGCCTTGGGGAAATATCCATAGCTACCTGAGATTGGCATCCCAACCTAAAAATGTTTTTAATCTAGGTGGGGTGGTCTGCTGTTTCCCCCCAAAAGGAAGCATTCCCAAAACAGGCTCCTATCTGAAAATTAAGGGCTCCCTCCTCTGTTCTCTCCTTTCCTGGGGCTGAGTGGCAGTAGTAGTCTAAAACATCTGGAGGGCACCAGGTTGGAGAAGGTTGGCCTTGTTTCTATTCTCTAAGCAGGGCCTTTCCTTCACGGAATGCTTTGAGTGTCAGGCAGATGTTTCTTGAAAGCTGTAAGGAATTATTTCTTCGCCGGCTAGCTAGTAGGAGAAAAGGTGTGTATATCCCTCGCCACCCCCACAAACTGACCTCTGTCTAATCTGTCTGAGCTTGTAATGTCTTTTCCCCCTCCTGATTTACTACGTATAAAAGTATGTCCTGCTGTCAGCTGGAAAGGGGAGACATGAAAGACAACTCACACCCACCCCAGCTAAGGCCCAGGGACAATGAATCAAACCATTGCAGCCGAGTCCAAATAATGTGCTTTGATTTACAATGACCCCAGCATAGGCTGATGCTTCGTTTCGGGAGGCAGTGGAATGGAAACAGCCTTTTAACGCAGGGTTGGGTGCTCTGCGGCCTCCTTTCCTGAGCCACACCTGGCCAGCTGAGCCAAGGCTGAGCCCCACACAGCTGCCATATGTTGACTCCCCATAGGCTGATCCTCCTGGAGGAGGAGGAGAGAGGGAAGGGAAGGGAACGGCTTGGCTTGCGCACAGGCAAATGTCTGCACAAAAGTTCTGAGGTGCCACGCTGGGCCCCGCCTGCCATTTCTCACAATGCAGCTGCTGAGGCGTATTACATTTTTCAGTTCATGTCTGCACGGACTGTTATGTCTAAACCACTGAGCCTCTTGGGCTTGCTGATCGGAAGGTCGGCGGTTCAAATCCCCACGATGGAGTGAGCTCCCGTTGCTCTGTCCCAGCTCCTGCCAACCTAGCAGTTCGAAAGCATGCCAGTGCAAGTAGATAAATAGGTACCACTGTGGCAGGAAGGTAAATGGCATTTCCATGCGCTTTGGTTTCCGTCACGGTGTTCCATTGCTCCAGAAATGGTTTAGTCCTGCTGGCCACATGACCCAAAAAGCTGTCTGTGGATAAACGCCGGCTCCCTCGGCCTGAAAGCGAGATGAGCGCCCCAACCCCATAGTCACCTTTGACTGGACTTAACTGTCCAGGGGTCCTTTCCCTTTTTACCTCCCTTCCATCTCTGATTCTATGACACCCTGAAATATAAACTTGGAGGAATGCTTCAGTTCCACCATCTCTAACATGAGAAGAGCCTGCCGGTTCTGGCCAGTGGCCCAGCTAGTCTGGCATCCTGTTGTCATGGTGGCCAGCCAGGTTCCCATGGCAAACCTGCAAGCACAAGGGCAACTCTTCCCTCTTGTGGTTTCCAGAAACTGGTATACAGAAGTACTTGCTGCTTCCAGTTGTGCAGGCTGAGCTTAGCCATGGCCACTGACCACCCTCTCCTTCATGAATTTGCTTGATTTCTCTCTTTTTCTTTTTCTCTTTCTGTGTCACCCTTCCCTAACCTGGTGCCATTCCGATGTTTTGGATTATCAGCTCCTCTCAGCCCTGGCTGGCTTGCTTGCTTGCTTGCTGCGGCTGATGGCAGGCGAAGTCCAAAATGTCTGCAGATGAGTTTGTTCACATCTTTGTGCCACTGGCTTGAGAAATGATACATTACAGGGTTTGCTTTATTGCAGAGGTGGAAATTATTAGAGGAGACTAATTTAGCGCCGTTTTAAATAGGCAGCTAAAGATGCATTTTGTGGCTGTGGGTGAGCATCAGGTCATTAACATCCAACCACATTCTGCACCTTTTTCCACCAGAGATGACATTACAGGCCCGCTCCCTGTTCTTTCTGGTCCAGAAACGCCTATAAACGTAACTCAGCGTAACATAAAGCTGTCCACCCAACTGAGCCAAGAGGCAAGCGGCAACTTTGACTGTGTTTGTTCCATGGTTTGCTACATCCTATCCCAGAAACAGGCTCCATATTTGGGCGGGGGGTGCATATCTTTGAGGCTTTTTATTCATGTTCCAACCCTGCCTCTGGGGCCAGGTGCAGAGAAGCAACAAACTGAGTTTTGATTATGTGGTTTAGCCTGGAAAAGAGTTGATCCTTTTAATAGGTATCAAATGGGTTTCTTAGTGTAGCGGTCAGCACTTGGCAAGACCCCTGCTCAACATGATGCCCTCCTGCTGTTCTGGACTCTGCTTGCCCTCAGCTCCAGCCAACATTTTATGTAGCCTCTGTGGTTTTTGGGGTGTCAGGTGAGGAGGTATAGAAGTTCCCTCCTTTTGCCCCTTTTGCCCCGCTAAATGCCCCAGTGCCATCAGTCTTGGGACCTTGAGAGTCTTGTCAGCTCATTTTGAATTTGGTTTTTTTTAAAAAAAAATCTGTTCTTTTAATTTGCAAATGTATAAGCTCCTTCATATGCAGGGAGTCCCACAAATATGGAGAAACCACTCCCTTATTTTTGGGTGGCCCCATTTCCTTCCAAACAGATAGACCTGTGTTTGCTATCAGTATCTGTCAGCCTTGGCAGGATCTATAGAAACAAAAAATAAAGAAAAATCTCCAGCATTCATTGTGTAAAAAAGAAAGAAGAACAACCAGAAAGCTGAGTTTGTTTATTTAGCAAGCATTGTTCTACCTCTGAGGAAGGAGAGCGATGCTGTTATTTATTTACTACACTGTCCCACCGTTTTCTCCAAGGATCTCCAGGTGTCGTACTTGGTTCTTCCACTCCTCCTTTAGCCCCCACAGCAACCCTGCAAGATAGGCTAGGCTAAGAGGTGGCAGCTGGCTCCCAGGGTCCCCCAGTAAGCTTCATGGCCAAGTGGGGATTTGAACCCCAGGTCTCCCACTTAAACCACTACACAACACTGGCTCTCAGTTATCCATGCCACTTAATTCCCCACCTCACCGGACCACTGGAAGTCTTCTTCAGATGTCCCTACAGGCGTTCTTTGCTCACATGCTTCCAAGCATACCTTCACCATCATGAGGTCTAAAAACCCTTTTTAGAAAGAAGCAAACTACCTAGATTCTGCACTGTATTCCGATTCTGTGCTCATTGTGAATTCTATCAGCTCCATCCTGAGTGACTCCATGTTTGCTTTTTCTTTCAGGGTCGCTGCATTAATTTCACCCGAGTGAAGACGTCACAGCCTCCCCCCAAGTACCCTCTCAACAACGCCTACCACCCCCCTCCCCCTGCCCCCATTTACAACCCCCCTCCCCCTGCCCCCATCTACACCCCTCCCCCACCCAGCTCCCCAGCGCCTCCCACCCCGTCTCCGCCCTCCACGCTCCCCCCTCTCCCTCCCCCTCCTCATGCTCCTCCCCCAAATCGGGCCCCGCCCCCTTCCCGCCCCCCTCCGCGGCCCTCTGTCTAAACACCCTGCCCTCTCCCCCAGAAGCCTTTCTTAAGCCATTTTCAACAGTACTGTAAAACCAAGAATATTTCAGAGGTGGCCTTAACGTTCTGGGTGAAGAGACAAGCAAACCCCTTTCAATTCTTCTTTTTCTTCTTCTTAAAAAAGTCCTCTAATGCCCCCAGTTGACTGGAATGCTCAAATCCCTGGCGTTCAGTTTGGAAGAAATCTCTGCCATTCATCACTTTAAAAAGAATAAGACTCTGGCGACGAAAGCAAAACAGTCGCTGGACGCTGCCCACAGCACTGTGTGTTCAGGATACCACCAGCCACTGATCTGAAAGTCATCCTCTTCCTGTCAGGTTGAGTAGATCATCCCTCAGAGGCGAGTGGTGGGAATCTCAGGAGGACAGCGTGGCTGGGGCCACAGAAATCCTTGCAGCCAAGGCTGCCCCTGGAGCCCACGCTGGTATTCCCACATGGAAGGTATTCCTGAGCACGCCTGGATTTGATACGTTGCTACAAGGAAGGCAGTAGGTGCAATGAACTCGAGTCTGATGGTTTCAGAGGAAGAACAGATGACTGGAAGCAAAGGAAACGACAGCACGCTGCCCTTTGAAGAATCATACAATTGTAGAGTTGGAAGGGACCCCAAGGGTTAAATGGTCCGAACCTTGCAATGGAAGTGCAGAAAGTGGCCTGAAATAGAATGTATGGTCTTTGTCATGTTCTCAGCTGACAGGAGGAGTCCAGAAGAGTTGGGATGCTGTGAAGAAGCAGAGCAAATGCAGCCGCTGGGTGGAGAGGCTGGCATTGCCCAGGCAAGGGGCAGATGTTCTGTGGCACATGCCCATGAGATTTCCAAAAGGAACATCCGCAGGACACCCAAGCGGTTGATTCCATGGGAGATCTGAAAACCACCAACAATAAATGCATTTGGCAGGCCCTGCAAGGACCCTGTAGGAAGTGCGTTGGCAGTTTAAGTGAATCTGCTTCCTGTTGGCCGGCTTTGAAAAACAACACAGATCAGTCATGGGAAGGAGGAACAGAAGGGAAGGGAGTTTCATGCAGAAGTTTCCCCAGCGTGCAGAGAAGACATGAAATGACTTGAATTGCCATGGTTTTAAAAAGACTAGACAACTTTCCCCCTTTAGTAGTTACTTTCAAATGGATTCTGACAACCATATGTTGATGTCAATTCAAGGAGGCTCTATTAGTGGATTTGATCATGCTGAACTGGTCTCCAGTGGTGCCCAGACTGAGCGAGAGCTACTACATTCTGGCTTAGCCATGTTAAGTTGCCCTCTTGATGTGTGTTCAGAGAGTACTTTGGGAAGGAGAGCGAGATGGATGCTGATCTGAGAGGTGTGACTGGAGTTTCATGTCCTCTGCTGACTCGGTATTTGGCCATGGGAAAGCCATTCTTGGCCTCAGACGCAATCTGTCAGAGAGGGTGCACGTAGCAGGAGAGAACCGCTGTTGTCGAGGGGAGCTAAAGATTGCAGACCCTTACAAATTGGAAGTGGCCTGGGAATTGGTTCCATGGGTGTCACCTGAAAAAGTTCATCATGTATTGACTTCAACACGGTGTGAGACTCTTTTCCTCCAGTACTTATTTTACAAAATCCATGTTGATTTGTTTCCGTTTTGAAGGGGCAATTCACACTGCCACCTCATGCCCGCCTGCCTACTCTTGGCATTTCTGTACACCTCACCTCCATCACTGATGCAAGGAGCCCTCCATGCCTGTCTTTGACTGGGTAGGAGCCCGATTTCAATGGGATCTGCATGCAGGAGGTCCAAGGCTGTTTCCAGCTCAAGGTGTTTGGATTACAGGACAGAGCCAGGGCCCAGAGAGCAACTGTGAGCCCAGGTAGATGGTGCTAGGCTAGGGAAGCCAATGGCCTGACTTGCTGTAAGACAGTTACTTTGCGGCACCCACTGGAAACTAGCCTTAGTTAGCAGGGGGTGCGGCAGTTTGCTGGGGCAATACCAAAATGTGCAATAACACTGAGCCTCCCAGGAGATGCACAGGTTGCATCGTTCCCTTTATAAATGGGAGCTGACTCACGTTTTCCAGTCCTGCAAATGTACGTACTTTACCTGTAGTAAAATGTCTTGACAACCTGCCTTAGTAACACAGATGTTAGAAGTAGATAAAATAATTGCATCAGTAAGGGCAAACTCATGCAGCCCCATGTGATCGTTAGGATCAGTTTTCCCCAAGGAAAACACACCTCCTGATGTTTCTGGAGGATTTTAACACCTTTCTGCAGAATTATGCATCCTAAAGTTGTTCAAAATGGTGACGGGCGGGATCTGGTCAGCATTTAGCACGCTGAGCTTGCATTGCTTTCAGTGACTTCGATATGCCGACTCCACTCTCCCTTGCCGACATGAAAATCAATGTGGCCTTTGGTTCCCTTGGGCTCCCATAGACATTCACTGCAAGAGATCAAGGCCACAGTCCAGGGGGAATGCTTGCGCATGTATCTGCCATAGGGCATGTCCACCTTCATTGCTAATGTAGGTTGCAAGGAAATTCTTTGCAGGGTCATTGCAGCCAGAAGGTGGCTTTGCAATGGTTAGACTTGGCTATTTGGGTGCTCTGAGAATGTCTGGGCTGGAACACTTTGCACATCGCAGCATGTGGCAGAAAACCAAGGAAGGGAACCTGTGCATCTGCCCTGGGGGAGAGATGCATAATCTTCAGATGTGCATGGAACATAAGCAGAGCCTGCTGGATCAGGCCAATAGCCCATCTAGTCCGCAGGAAACCCACAAGCAGGATTTGAGCACAAAGCCACTCTCTCCTCCTCCTGTGGTTTCAGCAACTGCGATTCAGAAGCATTGCTGCCTCTAACTGGAGGCAGAGCACAGCCTTGTGGCCAGTAGCCACCAATAGCCTTCCCCTCCACGAATTTGTCTAATCCTCTTTTAAAGCCATCCAAGTTGGTGGTCATCGCTGCCCCCTATAGGAGTGAGTTCCATAGTGTAACTGTGTGCTGTGTGAAGGGATTTATTTCATCTGCCCCAAATCTTCCAACATTCAGATATGTGAGTCAGCTGAATGGGCTTTTAAAAGATTTAGTCAAATTCATGGCTGGTAAGTCAACCCTAAGCTATCTGCCATGGTAGCTACATGGAATACCCCATGGTCCAAGGCAGGATAGTGCTGAATTGTCCCATATGCTAGGAAACAACAGGTCCCCGATCATCTCCATGGTCCCACTTTTGAGCTTCCCAGGGCCCTCTTGAAAACAGGATGCCAGACTAGACAGCCCCTTGGTTTGGTTGATGCTCTTTCCTGGTTTTCTGCTGCCTATGATAACATTCAAAAGCATCCTAAAGACAGCTGTATAAGGCTGCAACTCAAGCAACTTAATCCAGGTTGGAAGTGCCTAATCTGTTTCCAGGGCTGTGGTGTCAGCAGTTACCATGAGCTAAGAGTGGCCAGTGGAGAGAGATTCCCCTGCCTTTTGCCGCTTCATCTCCCCGCTCGTTTCTTTCCCCAGCTGCACAGCAACAGCTGCTCAGTCTGCAGGCAGAACAAAGCAGCCTTCTGTAATAGCAAAGGCACCACTTGGGACTCTGCCTGGTCACAAACCTCTCCGGAAAAAGCCACTGTTTGGGTTTTCAAGGTGCAGTTCGGTCACAAGGCGGCCTTGCCGTTGTCCGAGAAGCTCCAGCACAAGGTCCAGCTGGTTGTTCCAGTTTAGCTGAGCAGAAGTTTGTCTTGCTGGAAGATGGGAGCGCTCAGTCCAGATGGAAGCTCTCTTGCGCAACCCTAGTGGAGGTGCAGAACAGCGCAACTCGTAAGGGGGTTTGCCAAGAGAACTTCCTGGCTGACTGCTTGGAAAGTATAGAACAAATGGGGTGAAAGTAATACAGGGAGTAGGTTTGACTTGTTACAGAGCCTTGAAGGTGCCCCCAAAGTTTGGAATAAAAAAGCTTTTAGAAAAATGCAACACTTCTTTAGCGTTAATTTGGTGGCAATGCTGGAATAATCTCAGAGGAAAAATAAGTGTATTTCGATAGCTTCCGGTTTTGTTGAAGATGAATTTTGTTTTCCCAGTTTAAAAAACTTAAGGATAGAGGGAGGGAACAAATGAATTTAAAAAGTGTAAGTTAGGCCAAGGATGTTTTATTTTCAAGTACACAAATTCTCTGTGCATGATTTAAAAGCAAAATTCCAAATCTGTGGTGTATATTTTATTGTTGTATGCTTGCCATATTTTAAGTGGAAGCATTTCCTATCCTGTGTGGATAAAAGATTTTTTTTTCATGTTGTAGTAAATTATTATAAAGCCAATGATATTTCATGGCATGTTATTGTATCAAGCTGTGCTTGTTTTTTGTTTAATTTCTCCCCCTTTTATGGTTGTACTGCTATTATTAATGTATGTTTAGTCCCTGTAATGACGAATACCTCCTTTACACAGCATTAATTGTAATCATGAAGACTCTTGAGCAGAAGATCTTCCACTTAAACCATTATGGACAGTTGTAAACAGCAGCTGAGGGGTCTATTTGTGTGGAAGAGGTGGTGGAGAAAGAGGAAAATGGACCCAATCCACTCTCAACTCTTTGGAGAAAGAGCAGGGGCTGTGCAGAACTCAGGTTTCAGCCATTTTCCACTTGCCTGACATTGTGTAGGTGCCATGAGAGCAATCAGAACCAGCTCAAAACTATTTTTATGTTAGAGGTGGAGAAATCTGTGAGATATCAGTGCTTAACTTTGGTTGGATTGTGTCCATGGACCTCAAATTCTGATTAATTTTCCAGGGTCAATTAATGTTATGTAACAGAGAGGTTGAACTGGCCAGTGTACTATATACAGACATATAGTACTGTGTATACATCTTTTGTTAGTAGAAAATCCTGAGCTCATTATAGCAAATATTCCAGAACTAGCCATTTCTAAAGAGAGTTCTTTGTATAAGAAAAAGAAGCGTGGAAGCAGTTGGATGAGACACCATCTTTTCTGCAGCTTCAGGAAGTGTTAAATCGCAAAATGACTAACCACTTCACAGGCTCACAGATTCAAATAGTTGAAAAAAATACTGATAAATCATACTTGACCAAATCTTGAAAAACTGCTTTGGTTGAAAATATTTATTCCTAGATTCAAAAGCCAAGTGCATGTCATATAATTAACGGTGGCCAATCTGCAATTCTTGGAAGTCCCTGGAAGGATTGAGAGAAGAGGAGGTTAGCAATTAATGGAGATGTTGCAAGTCAGAAAAGAACGTTTTCTCTGTAGATGTGGTGACCTTTGGTGGATGAGAGAAATGTCTGTTCAGCAAGCAGAAGACTCTTGCTCTGTGCTCTTGGCTTATTTGCATGAATTGTGTGGGGGTTGTTTTTTTTAGATACAGCCATTACTCTTTTAAATTTTGATGTTATTAAAGAACTAATTTGAGCTCTGCCTTCATGTATTCTGTTACAGATAGGTAGCCGTGTTGGTCTGCCATAGTCAAAACAAAATAAAAAAATTCCTTCCAGTAGCACCTTAAAGACCAACTAAGTTAGTTCTAGGTATGAGCTTTCATGTGCATGCACACTTCTTCAGATAAGTGTTCTTCAGGTATCTGAAGTGTGCATGCACATGAAAGCTCATACCTAGAACTTAGTTGGTCTTTAAGGTGCTACTGGAAGGATTTTTTTTATTTTGTTCATGTATTCTGTTCATAGATGTGGGGAAAGGGCAGCTGTGCATCAGAAGCTGACCAACTGCATTGCAGATAGCTTGGTTTTGCCACACACACCCCAGCACAAATCATGACTACGCCGATTCCCAGAAAATAATGTTAAGTTTTCATGGGTGAGGGGAGCTAGAGACCAGCAACATCTGGAGAGCCAAGGGGTCCCCATCCTTAGCCTGAAGCCTAAGAGGACAGTTCTGCCCATTGTGTCACTGAAGCATTTTGACCCCAGAACCCAAAGGGTGGGGGGAATGAGGTTCTTGAAACCTAGACTGTTAAAGCTGGGAGTTCCTCTCACACACTGTTTAAGTCAAAATAGCCAAGCCTTTGGCTATTGCTTCCAGGGCTCTGTTCACACTGCTCCTAGCAGCATGGAAATCCTCTTCCCAGTTCCCCAAGTCTGCTGCAATAATTGGTTGGATTTGGAGAATGAATCCTATTGCTGAGCTCTGCTGAACCTACCAACTGAGTTTCCCCAGGTTGCTACCTCTCTCAAAGCAAAAGCTAAAGACCGGCCATTCAAAGGGGGGCGGAGGGCAGGCAGAACTACGGAGCAAAACCCTGCAAAAGAAAACATGTTTGGGGGACACCGATAGGCATTTAATTCATTTTGAAAAGACCGAGCTGCAGTTCTAAGGGAAGTGTTTGGTGGGCCACACAGGACTATCAAATTAGAAGGCTGTAGAATTTTGCACCCCCAGTTTTTACAATACCTGTGCATTCTGTGGGCAAGAGCTACTGCGGTTTGCCATTTAATTCACAAGTTGGCCTTGGGTGGTTCTTTTTATGGGAAGAACACAAGAGAACAAGGATTTCTAAGCCAAAGTCATGGTAAGGTTGGGCACTTTTTATTATTCAAAGAGCAAAATACAAAAAAGTAAGCTAGGAAACAACCTAAATGATAAAATTCTGAGCTGCGTAGAGCACACAGCACAAAATTAGTAAAGAGTGGTCCCCATAAACCATGACGAGCTGTATATATACATTCAAAAGGAAAACGAGCAGAGAAACAGAGGGCTAACATTTTGCAAAAATGTTCCAGTTTTAAACACACACACACACACACACACACACACACACACACACACACAGCTGTGATTTCATCAGCCGGAGTCCACATTAGTCGTCTTCAGTAGTAAACCACGTCAATCTTCAGGACACACGAGAAACATAATGCAACTTGTACTTAACAAGGTTGGCCACAATGGAAGTGTTGAAGACCACGCTGGTGGACTGTTGAGTTACACGAGTTCACTTGGTTGTTAAAAGGCTTGCAGACTTCTGGAACCGTGGAGTTCAAATTGAGGGGGAATCCCACATGGAAACTTGCACAGGAAGAGAGCGCAGACCTTCCCACATCAGTTAGAACTGTAGGGGCTGGAAGTGATGCTAAGTCCTTCTGCCCTGCATGCTGGTGCTCTACATCTATGTAAAGTAGCCCAAGTCACAAGTGGAGTGAAACCTCTTCTAGCAGCCCTGCCTTTCCCTTTACACTGCATGACAGGCAGTTCAGACACATATCCACTGAGATGAAAGAAAACCGCCGCTCCTCCCGACATTGCATAACCACTGGCAAGGTAAGGACTTTTGTTTAACGCAATACTTCACAACTCTACACTGTTCAACAGCAGTTATGGGCCACTTTAAACCTTTAACTGAATGGCAGGTAATATTTTTATGGTGAGCACAAGAGAAGCCAAGCATCAGGGTGCAAGGCTTTCTGAATACTCGAGACACACCGTGCGCCTCACCCCATTGTCCTTATATCAGGCAGGGCAACAGGGTCACACAACCGCTGGCCCAAGAAGACCCCCACATCATAGCATCCCTAAATGCTCTCTATTAGGACATTTATTTCTCAACTGATAAAGGGGGATGCAGAGAAGCTGGTGTTCTACTCAGCTCTGCAAATTGGCTTATTTGCCATATTTCTTAGCTTTTGTACATTCCACAGTTCTTCTGCCCTTGAAATAAAACTGTGAAAGCAGCCTCAGCAAGGAAGCTTATTCACAGCCCTCTGGTACCATCTCTGTCCCATCACCTAAGGACAAGGGAACTGGGAGGCTGCTCATTCAGATAACTTGGATTTTTGCCATCTATGTTTGCTCCATCAGTGGTTTCCAAACCTGTTCAACCCTAGTACACCAGTCTGGCATTGAAGCTCATCTTTGGTCTTCATATTGTATTGCATGTTCTCTTATGCCCCTTCTCACTACCTTCATCACAATCGTCAACTTAATACTAGATAGAGCACATGGCTGCTTCATTTCTCAAAGGTTTTTTCATGCGGAGCTAGAGAAGAGAGAAGGAAGACATCTCTGCGTTGTTATCTCAAGTGGAGTGAAATTCCACCTCCATCTTCCCGTTCTGCAGTCTGCTGGATTCATTGCCAACAATTATTATTAATAAATAGGTGCTGAAAAATAGGTCACATTGGCCTAGGCAAACGGCAACAAAGGATGCATTTGCTTTTACAAAATGACAAACACTTTTTGCCCCTATTCACAGTCCCCTCTCAAACTGCCAAGGGGTGGCTGGTTTTTGCAGCGGGCAAAGGCTTTCGCACAGAGCATGTTCACACCACCTTCCCTCCCCCTCTTCAGCTCAGCCCTAGTTTTACTATCTGCCCCCTAACCTCTAGAAAATAGCAGCTTGGCCTCCACATGTTTATGTGGGACATATTCACATTAATAGATTTGGGATCATTAATTGAAGAGCTATCCTCCAAATAAAATGGACTTTATGCCACTGCTCTGATTCTTCAGAGAAGATGCTGGGAATAACATTAGGGTTGCCCAACTTTTTATCCTCCAGTAGGTAAAAATGGGGTGCAGTTCTCTTCTGACTGCATTCCTTATATGGTAAGGGATGTCTTTACTATGTTGTGAAAGAGGCAAGGGGAAGTGACCCACCTTATGGTGACTTTACGCCATTAAGAAAAATGAACGCACAAAGAGGCCTCCACCTCAATCTACACTCTACAGGAGCAACCAACCAGGCGTTGCATTATTACAGCATTTTCAAGAGGATGAAAGAGTGGGGCTTGTGCAGACAAGGAATGGTGGGTCCACACAGAACTGAACTGGTTGAAAGGGCCAGGGGCCAAGCGCCAAATGTGAGGGTCCCTCCTCCTCTGGCCAACTACTCCCATCTTTATTGCATGGTGGTGCAGAAATCCATTATGAAACAGGCCCCTTCAAAACAGTGAGTTCTGATGACAGTGAACATCCTTGCGGGATGGGAAAAGTTGGTTTCCTGTGGCAGAGCACAGCCCTAGCTTCTCTCTCTGTTCTTACAATTTCCAGAACCACCTTCTCGTTTCCCATTTCCATTCTTGAAAGATCTTACGAGCCTGCATGTCTTATAGATACTTAGACAATTATGCAATTCAGCACTATGGAGGCCTGAAACAATCCAGCTAAACAACAAAGGAGGATTACGACTTTTTAAAGAGAACAAACTACCTTGAAATGATCATTGTTTAACAATGTTGCTGGCATAGCCTGTGGATTCAACGTTTAACAGTCACAAATGCAACAGAATTATAAAGACTCTTGAACAGGGGATTAAGATTTGATCAAGGAAGGACTTTTAAAATCAATGTGTCCCAGTACCAAAAGAGAGTGTCTCTTGCTGACATCTGCCAAAGCTTTAATGACAGAGTACGCTACTCAACCGTAACAGATTTGGCCAGATTTCTTGGAAAGTCAACCTGAAAAAGACAAAAAGACAAAAAACTCAACAACCTGAAAAGGATATTTTAAATTGAACAGCCAATATGAGACTTATTGTTTTGTTACATACACAAGTGCACTCTCTGCTTGCTGGTTTATTTGGCAAGGCGCCCAAGCTGCCCACTTAGCCCAGCTGAAGCTGGTAGATTCACACCACCTTTAGAGATTTGTGAAACACCATCGTGGGAACATGATGCTGGACCAAATGGGCCACTGACCTGGTCCAGCAGGCTCTCCTTATGTTCGCTGAAGGACTAAAGGTGATCTTTGACAGTGTGGTACTTACATCATAGCCTCTGAGTACCGCAAGATGAAAAGCCAGGAGCTGTAAAGGGATGACGCTCAAGATCCCCTGCAGACAGTCCACGGAGTGGGGGACTTTGATGGTTCGCTTGTTGTTTTTGATGGTCTCAATATCTTCCTTATCGCAAATCACAACAGGCCGACCCTGCAAGGAGCACAAGCGTAAAGGAAAAGGCGGGGCAGCCCCTTCTCCACTCCCAAACTTAGGAGGCCTCCATCCACCTCTTAGGTTCAGTCTCTCCACACCCTTGAGAGAAAGATGAGGCAAAGGCTGAGAGGTCTCTTCTGCTCCGAGGCACCATAGGGAAATGGCAGGCCAGAAGAATTACACTGTCCTGGCAACATGCCTGTGGGAAGGAGAACAGGGGAGGAGCTCCTCCACCACCACCACCTTCAGGGTATGATTTACTGCACCTTCACAGCTTTCTTTGACACCTGTGGGTTCCAGCTGCTGTGGGGTACCATTTTACAGCTGCTGCAAGCAGGTCTTGGAGTGCTAGACCCCAAACTGTGACAGAGGAGAGCAATCTCAATCCCTCTCCCCCGCAAGCGTCACACTGGTGTCTGCTGGCAGCATTCCTGCACCTGCTTTGCAGATGGCACCATGCCAGAGCGTGGCTGAGCAAAACTCGGGGCAAATCACTTGGGCTGGGCCACTGCTTGACCCTGCTCCTGGGCCAGGAAGAAGGCAGGCAGGCTGGAGGGAACATGGGTACCCAGAGAGCAGCGCAAGCCAGTCTCCTTTGCTCTGGCTGTGCCCCTGTCCTGTGTGGGAGGGGGGGGGGAACCAAGCTAGGAGGGACGGCTGTCTCTTTACCCCCACCAATCCTGCCCCATGAACTCTTTTGTCTTCTCAGACTTTTGAATCAAGGCACAAAGAGCTTGAAAAAGTGCTTTTCTCCCACGAATGAAATAAGGCTGCGCCAGCAGATTTCAAAAGGTGTCACAACAGCCAGCCTGGAAGGTGGTTTCTGCTTGCTGCCCAGATGAGGCCGGTCTGGGAGCCACTCTCCTCGTCATCATTCTGGCTGGTTCCCACCAAAAAAGGGAGAAACGGAAGCCTGGGAGCCTTGAATGCAACAAGCCCTGCCTGTAAGGAGTTGAAGAGGGCCTCAGCCTGGAACCAGCGGGTGTTTGCCATTTCATTTGCTACATGCCACTTTTGTCGGCCCCAATAAAAACAATGTGCGTAGTCAAGAAACACACTTTTCAGTTATTTACCATCTCCTTAGTTATTGGTTTATGCCACTCTTGAGGGAAAACACAGGGGAGAGCAGATGTGGTTAGTTTCGTTTCACTCTGGAGAAGATCGTAAGAGGAGAAAGCCTTCAAGGGACAGAGAAGCAAACACCATTGGAAATGGCTATTTCCTTCAGCTCCTGTTCAGGTTCAGAGCCTCGTTTTCTCGGCTGGAAGAGGTGCTGCCCTCCCGCTTCTTCCCTCACCCCTTTTCTCCACTGCTCCAGGCACTGCCACTCAGTTCTGGCATTAGAGCTGGCGGAGGTCAAAGTGCCTCCTGAGCTGCTGAACGGCAGGAGATAAAAAGCTAGAGACACTGCACAGCTCCCTTCGCTCAGGCTTCCCATTTGACAGAAATATGGGGCAGAAATTTATACATAAATGCGGGGGGAGCACGGGAACAGATGCAGTTATGTTTGTCCCCTAGAAACATCCATAAAGGGGAAAGAGCTATTCAGCTTCAAAGAGGAACGCCCCCTCCCAAGCATCTTGGATATTCAGCTTGCCCATCCATGCCTTAAGCAGGCAAGACTTCTAGGCAACTGAGCAGATGCAGGAGAGGGCAAGGAGAGCCAGTGGTGGTGATTAGTGTGTTGGACCAGGGAGACCAGGGTTCAAATTCCCACTGGGCGATCTCAGGCCTCTCAGCCTAACCTACCTCACAGGGTTGTTGTGAGAAGAATGTATGCCACCCTGAGCTCCTTGGGGAAAGGCAGGAGATAAATGCAATAAATAATAAAAGTAAAACTGCCTGGCTGTGCAAGGAAGAAATCTTGCCTGAGGAATGCCAGCAGCCTTGCTTGTGATCCTGACCCCTCAAAAGGGGCCTGAGGATCCCACATTCCAACCTGGAATTAACACACAAGCAAGAGGTGAACGAAACCCTTAGACCAAGGATTGAGGGGTAGAGGAAACGGATCCCTCTTTCCCACCACCCACTTCCGATACCTTTGGGCACTGCCAATTCTGGTGCCTCATCCTTTATCCCTGGGGAGGAACAAAGGAAGATGGGACTTTGTGGAGCAGAGCTGGGTTCTGTCTCTTCTTGCCTGAACTCACCTGCCGGGCAATGACTTGCTGCAGGGCGTTCTGGCACTTGGTGTATGTGCCGTCCCTCGTGATGATCATGATGACAGGCATCAGTTTATCGACCAAGGCAAGGGGCCCATGCTTCAGCTCCCCGGCCAGAATGCCTTCCGAATGCATGTAGGTGATTTCTTTTATTTTCTGCAGAGAAGGTGCAACACATTAGTCTGTGAAGTCTCTCTCTAAAACAAAGATCCTCCTGAGGCCAGGGTTTAAATCCCCGCTCAGCCATTAAACTCGCTGGGTGACCTTGGGGGTCAGTCAGTGCCTCTCAGCCCGACTTGCCTCACAGGGTTCTTGTGGGGATTAAATGAGAGGGGGCAACCATGCATGCCACCATGAGCTCTTTGGGGGGAAAGATGCTCCACCAAGACAAAAGCAAACCAGCAGCTGTGGATAGTGACTCCAAAACCCTCCAGCTGGTTTCTGCCTACCCCAGACTGCAGAAACGCAAGAAACCACCATGAGAACTGCAAAACTCTTGGTAGGTTACAGGAGACGGCTGGTGAGCTGCATTTGGTTTAGCAGACAACAATATTTGCAGGCCTGATTTAAAACCCATCTTCATTTCTGACCTTTAGAAAACCTACTCAGTCCATTTGGGATTCTTTCTGTTGTCAGGGATTGCTCATACACTTTTAAAATAGCCTTCCCCAATCCAGTGCTCTCCAGTTCACTTGGACTACAACAACTCCCATACAGGCTGGGGCTGATGTGAGTTGGTCAAAACATCTGGAGGGCAGCAGGTTGTGGACAGCAGCTTTAAACACTCTCTTTGCAGTTATAATGACTAGAGACATGCTTTTAAAAATGCCCTTCCTCATTTTCAGGTCTGCCCCTCAAACTGGAACACAAATAATGATGGATAAGCCTATTATTATTATTATTATTATTATTATTATTATTATTATTAAAGGAAATGGGGATTCTTACCAGAGCGCCCTCCAGGCATGTCGCATAATGATAACCACGGCCCATAATGAGGACTGACTTCTGGTGGTAAAGCTCTGTGGCCAGTTTCTGGATTTCATCATCCATGCTCAGGACTTCTTTGATCAAGTCTATCGCAAGTAGCAAGAGGGAAGCAACATATTAACACGCAGGTTAACAATCTGCAATCACACTAGAAATGGCTTTACATGCACTTTGGAAACAATGTTCAATGTGGTATTTAAATGCTGTACTGAAAATTGCACGAATCAGTGGATCTTCAGAGAGTAAAAGTAACCATCACCTGGACCCACCAATTTTTATTGGGGTTTCATTAGCACCGAAGTTGGAAGGTGGTTTTCCTAAATCCTCCAACAGAACTCTGGAACCTGTTCTCGTAACTTATAAAGTGATCCACATTTGAGGATGTGACAATAAAGAACCAAGATACACTGATGCAATGCTTGATGTGGCTTTTAAACAAATATGTTTTGTTCTCTTGAAGATATGACGGTTTCCACTTTCATACGCAACTGATTATTTCTGCACAAGCCCATCTTATACAGCTGAAGAGTTTACCCACAGAGCTCATCTGTTTATTTTATTTATAAAACCATCTTTAGCAGACGCCTTCACCCCAGTATGGCTCCCCTTTAGCACATACACAGCCCAACAAGACGACGACAAAACTCCACCAACAACATACAAACCAATATGGCTAACCTGATCCAAACACCCACCCACCCCACTCACACATGAAAACAAAGCTCACCACACGCAATCACAAACGTACAACCACACCCATGGCCAATGCCAACCTCTCTCACCACAAGTGAATAGCAGAGAACCTGCACAAGCAACGCTGACACCAAACCCCACATACATTAAGCAAAATAGAAACATCACAACCCCACCCCACCCCCACTCACCTTTTCCCCCTCCACCTCTTTCCCCCTTTTCTTCCTAATATAACACTAATGTCTCAACAAATGAAACTGACCTGTAAAAATGTTACTTGGAAAAAAAGAGAGACATTGCTCATACTTTTGTAAGCCAATAAAATCTTTACTAAAAAAGGGGGGAGCCATCTTTAGCCCCCCAAAGTGACAAATTTCATCAATTAAAATATAATCAAAACAGTAAGATGAACAATGAGCCAAAAACCACAACCAAAAGCTTGGCAAAAGAGAGAGCACTAGTCACCACGAAGAAAGGGGCTCAGCTGGTTAGAGTGTGGTGCTGACAATGTCAAGGTTGCAGCTGCATATTCCTGCATTACAGGGAGTTTGACTAGATGACCCTCAGGGTCCCGTCCAACTCTGCAATTCTATGATTCTAACTAGGCTTCCTGAGGCCCAGAATCTGGGTGCCAGAACCAAAAAGGCCCTGCCACTCAACCCAGCCCAGACTTCCGATGGCAGGAGGTTGCAGAGGAAGGCCTCCAGCAAGAGTGCAGCAGATAAACAGGCTCATGCAGCAGGAGGCAGCCTGTCAAAGATCCTACTCCAAAACTGTTTAATAACCAGCACTTTGAACTATGCCTAAAAATGGATTGGTAGCTAGTGTGGATTAACCAAGAATGGAGCATCAGAGAATACTCCAGCTTCAAAGGCAGCTCCATGCAGGCTATGTGGCAGTGAGGGACCTGATCTGGATGAGATCCTTGCTGCTTCAAATCTCCCAGCTTCGCACAAAACCAGGAAGCAAGTGAGAGGTCCCACTACCCTCGTTGAGTCAATCCTCGCCTTGCTGTTCTCCTTCAAAGAATCACATTTTGTCATGACGCCTCAGAGCGCCCGCACGCACCTGGCAATAACTTGAGGCCTCGCATGATTTCTTTCCGTCTTTCTTGCATGGAAATCCTGTCGTCGCACATCATGAGCGCAAACATCACTAGCGACACAAATTGGCTTGTGTAGGCCTGCGGAAAGAGATGACATCACTGTGCATATGCTTGCCAGATTTGCTAAGATGCTGCAAGCTGCCCAAAACTCACACCTGAAAGCTGCTGGTATAAAAGTGGTGGCTTCACTATCCCACTTGACCCTGGCACAAACCCAGCCCAGCCCCTAAGCACCAGAAAGGATTGGTTCTTCCAGTGAGAAATCCAAAATTCCAAATCCAAGGGAGCTCCATCGTCACAGACAAGGCTATTCATTTTACCTCCAGCTAACAGCAAAGGGACACCACCAATCAGGTCAAGCTGATACCAGGCATCTAGTCTGGCCACTCTCAAACGTACTTGAAGACAACAATTACCCTAGCTAACCTGGAGAGTAAGAATAAGGGAGCAGCTGAGTGTGTGGCCAGTCCTTACAGCTGGAGGCTCTGTAATTTTGTTGTTCATGCCTGGGCAGAGGCAGAGATCCTGCACTCAAGGCACCACTCGTACATCTTCATATCCTTAGGCAGGAAAGTGTCGGGGGCGGGGGGGGGGAGCCAGTCAATACCCCTGAATTCTGTCTAAACTCTGTCTAAAGGCTGGCGGAAAGGGGCAGGCCCTGCAATCTTCTCCTTTTTCCTTCCAGCCTGATTAGAGAGAAAACAACAGAACCAACCCAGCGACTAAGAGCAGGCTGAGACCCTGGGCATGCTCAATTCAGAGAAAGGCTGAGGAGGAAATGTGTGTGTCTGGATCGGAGGGAGGGTGTGCATCCTAGTCCAGCCCTAAATCCAAATCCCTCTTTGGAAGAACCTTGTTTCTAGAGACTGGGGGGGGGGGGCAGCCCAGTATCTAGAGCACGAGATGGCAAGATGTAGGGGAAAGCACTGATTTCAAACTGTTATTAATCTAGAGGAGCTACTTTCTATTGACTCCTAAGTATTGACTCTAGTTTGGAGGTTCCACCACTGCAACTTGAAAAAGGCCTGTCATTGTCTGACAATTTACATCAGCTGCCTTCTCAGTTTATCAATAGTTTCCTCCAGAAAGCATTGTCTGAGTTAACTTCGATTCTTTATCCTAAACGGTGATTACATATTCCAGAAATGCAGTCTTAAATGGGGGCGGGGGGGGGGGAGAATGTAATGTGTAACATCTGCTCATTTTGGGATGCCGCCAACATGCTCGGGAGCATGAGCAAGAAAAAATAGCGCCCCTGAAACAAAAAGACAGGTTTATACTCCTCCCAGACCTGAGCAGCCAGATGCTGAGGACAGAGTGCTGTGCTTGGACCAGGAAGGTCTGGGTGACTATCACCCCACCCAGTTAATAACTTCCCAACTAGTCCAGCATTTTGTTCTCACAGTGGCCAAATAGTGGAAAACAACTACATTCCCCTCCTGCGGTTTCCAGCAACTGGTATTCAGAGGTATATTGCCTGGCAGTGGAGACAGAACATAGCCATGGTGGCTAGGAACCACTGATCCTTGCCTGCTATCTGGTCCAGTGGCACTCTCCCCTCTCATTGCCATAGGTTACCCCAGGCTCCAGTGGCTCTGGACCAGAACAGTGGCTCCTTACCTGGGTCTCTGGAACAGCCTAAGAAACAGTTTCTCAAGTTCTTAACTGGCTTCGTGGAAAGGAACACCAATATTTTCAAAACTGCCAATGCAGGCTAAAAATGAGCTGGACTCTCAGCTGCAATGAATACCCTGATTGCTCCAGCAAGTGAATTCAGACCCTCTCAGCTCATGTAATATTGCAGCACGTTCCCCATGAAAAAGCAGCAGGCACCTTAGCATACAAATCTTGGCCAAGGCTCGTTCTTTGTTAAATGCCTCTTTTCAATTTTTAAGGGGAAAAGGAAGCAGCTCAATCACCTTGAGGAAATATTGAGGTATTTGCCAGGAACCCTCTTTGACCCCCCACCCCACCCCGAGGAAGGGTGTTGCGAGGATTCAGGACAGATAAAAGCTCTTGTGCTCAGATCCTGCATGCGAGTTTCCCACAAGCATCTGGCTGGCCACTGTGAGAATAGGATGCTGGCCTAGGAGGGCCATTGGCCTGATTCAGAAGGCTCTTAAAGGTGTTCTTAAGGGGATCTACAACCTGGAGGTCTGCGGAAGGGAGGGGGGAGAGTGCAGAATGGCCAGCTGCTGCAGCAGCTCACACAACAAACCATGCAAAGCAACTCTAGGCAGCAGGGAGGAGATGTAGGAAGCCCTGGTGGGAATCTACTGAGATAGGGAGAGATCCCATCACCCGGGATCTTGCCTTATTCACTGCTCACAGACTCTTCCAATGTTTGAGGGTTAAGGGTATGTTTTTTGAAAGCTTTAAAGGATAATTTAATACAAAAAATTGTTGAGTTATACATGCACATGAAAATGATATACACCAAGAGATTACCTAACATTTACCGTATTTTTCGCCCCATAGGGCGCACCTAGTTTTTTTTTGGGGGGGGGGAAGCTATCAGGAAGTTATCTGCAAGCCTTGGGAACCCGCCGGAGTTCCCGCCGGGCTCCCAAGGCTTGCAGAAAGCTGCCCAAAGCCCGGGGTGCCCTCCGCTGCACTCCCCAGGTTTCGGGCTGCAGGCTGCTGTGCGCAAGCCTTGGGAGCCCCATGGGAACTCCCGTGCTTCCTGTGACTGTTACGGGGGGCTGCTTTGTATATTTTTATGCACTGTGTTTTTGCATGAATGCATTAACATTTTAATGCTTGTTTTAATAAATATATTGTAGGTTGATTGCAGGCTTCTGGGTAACAAGCAGCTAAAAATTCAAATAAATAATAGCTGGGAAAGGGGTTGGGCTGTGTGCCTGCACTTCAAATGAGGATTTCTGTAAGAAGTTATGCCTCTTTCAACTTAACGCAACCTGGAGGGAACTATTCAAAATGTGGGTATTTCTAAAGACCCTCTGCAGACTGTAGATGAACTGGGAAAGAACCCCTATGCCTTCCCCTCTTCCTTGAGAAATCACAGAATTGTAGAATTGGAAGGGATCCTGAGGGTCATAAGCATAAGATTCTGAAGCATAAGATTCTGAAGCATAAGATTCTGAAGCATAAGATTCTGAAGCATAAGATTCAGAACAGATGCATGTATTACAAGATATGCAAATCTACGTGACTCAACTGAGCTTTATTGGTGCCAAGTGTGAGTGCCTCTGATGACACAAGGAACCCTTACCTTTGTGCTGGCAACCCCAATCTCTGGCCCAGCATTGATGTGAACCCCGCAGTCTGTCTCGCGAGATATGGAGCTCCCCACAGTATTTGTGATTCCGACAGTCAGGGCTCCTCTCTCCTTGCAGTAGCGTAGGGCCATCAGGGTGTCTGCTGTCTCACCTGCAGAGAGACAGACACCATCAGAGTCAGGAAAAGCTCAACCTGGAGGCCACAGAATCATTCTAGCCCAACTCCCTGCAATGCAGGAATCACAGCTAAAAAAATCCCTGAATAATGGTCATCTGACCTCTGCTTAAAAACCCCTAATGTAGGAGAGTCCAACACCTTCCAGGGGAGACTGTTCCACTGTCCAACAGTTCTTGCCATCAAAAAGTCATTCCTGATGTTTAATCAGAATCTCCTTTCTTGTCATTTGAATTCACTGCTTCAGATCCTACCCTCTGGAGCAACAGAAACCAAGCTTGCTCCACCTTCTATGTGGCAGTCCTTCAGACATTTGAAGGTGGCTATCCTATCACCTCTCAGCCTTCTCTACGCTAGGTAAAGGTAAAGGTACCACTGCCCGTTCGGGCCAGTCTTGCCAGACTCTAGGGTTGTGCGCTCATCTCACTCTATAGCCGGGAGCCAGCGCTGTCCGCAGACACTTCCGGGTCACGTTGCCAGCGTGACAAGCTGCATCTGGCAAGCCAGCGCAGCACACGGAACACCGTTTACCTTCCCGCTGGTAAGCGGTCCCTATTTATCTGCTTGCACCGGAAGTGCTTTCGAACTGTGAGGTTGGCAGGCACTGGGACCGAACGACGGGAGCGCACCCTGCCGCGGGGATTCGAACCGCCGACCATGCGATCGGCAAGTCCTAGGCGCTGAGGTTTTACCCACAGCACCACCCGCATCCCTTATATGTTTAGCGTCTCTACGCTAAACATACCTAATTCCCTCAATTGTTCCTCATTATGCTTGGTTTCCAGACCCTTATCATTTTGGTCATCCTCCTCTGCACACCTTCCAGCTTTCAATATCCTTCTTAAACTGTGGTGTCCAGAACTAGACACAGGACTTCAGGCTGGGTATGATCCAGGCCATAGCTGTCAAACTTTTCCCTTTTCTTGCGAGGAATCCTATTCGGAATAAGGGAATTTCCCTTTAAAAATGTTGGCAGCTATGATCCAGGCAGAATAGTGTGTTATTATAACTTCCCTTGATTTGGACACTCAACTTCTGTTGATGCAGCCTAGAAATGCATTAACTCTTTTTTTTGCTGCTGCAGATAGGCACCATAGATGAGAAACCACAGACCTAACCAAAGCAGCAATGCTCTCTGAAGAACTCTAGTTCTTCCACTTCTTTGCTCAGCATCAGGAACAGAAGACAGCTGCATTAGAACACAATACTAGCTAGGGAAAACATATTATTACTGATCTGGATTTTATGATTTGTTCTTGTTCCTTTATGTGAGCTGCCTGGAGTATACCCAGATGCAGAAAGGCAAGATATAAAATATCTAAATAAACCGGACAAGATATTGTAATGAGAATAGCAGCCAGATGTTAAGAAGGCAAACTGAGGGGGTATTGTTCATTTTAAGCAATACCCAAATTGCACACTGTTTTTGGAATGATGCAAAGGGCAAGAGTAAAGTAGGTAATCTGGGCAAATATCTACAGGATTCCAAATCCTTTTAGCAATACATTCTGGAAAGAAATCTCCCTACCAATGAACCATTCATATATTCCACTGGCACTCAAGCAAATCTAGACTGATCTGTCTAGATGGCTCTGTGTGTTATGTGTATGGAGTTAAACTACAGGACATAATTACAGCTGTTTTTCATAAAACAACTCAAACTACTAACTACTTCTTATGAATTTAGAGAATTCATTATATTATTACACTGAAAATGCTGAAACAACAGGAATACCAAGTGCATGGCAAAGAAGATTACAGGCATGCCTGCAAATCACCAGCAGAGGGTGTCAAATCCCCAGCCTGCTGACTGCCAATACCGACCGTTCCTTTGGCCGGCTACTATCACTATGGTCAGCAGGGAGCATTCTAAGAGGTGCCTTCTACGCTCAAAATATATTCTAGCAGTTCCCCTGGCCAAGGAAGAAATCACTGTGCGGTAAAGAAGCCTCCAGATGTTGTTGGACTACAACTCCCATCAGCTGTGTTGGCTGGGGCTGATGGGAGTTGCAGTCCAACAACATCTGGAGGGCACTGGTCGGTGAAGGCTGCCCCAGAGGGATGGGAAACCCTGCAAGGAATCTGCTGTTTGTGACTACCCAATACGACTCATGTGTCCAGGAGGGCAGAAGATTCTACAATTGGTTTGTAGCTTTTATTCCACAGAACAAGGTTTTTTTTTGGCAAACCAAAGTGCCCAGGCTTCAGCCATTTCATCTGAACAGTAACATTTCATTTTCAATGCAGCAGCGGTGCTGGAAGTGATTATAAAAAAACAGTTTTGGCTATTTAGCCCCTTTTTACCTATACTATATTATAGTATAAATCATGGGTAGGCAAACTAAGGCCCGGGGGCCGGATCTGGTCCAATCGCCTTCTAAATCTGGCCTGCGGAAGAATCAGTGTGTTTTTACATGAGTAGAATGTGTCCTTTTATTTAAAATGCATCTCTGGGTTATTTGTGGGGCATAGGAATTAGTTTATCCCCCCCCCCCAAAAAAAAATAAAGTCCGGCCTCCCACAAGGTCTGAGGGACAGTGGACCGGCTCCCTGCTGAAAAAGTTTGCTGACCCCTGGTATAAATAGTCGAAACTACTATTCTGGTAAAGTAGAAAGGGTCCTTCAGTAATGTGTAGCTATACACCTGATTTTTTTAAAAAATAATAATATTGTTTTAGTTCTATTAGTTTAATTACTTTTTAACCATTTTCATTTTTTGCCATTTTATTTGTGTCATTTTAATTTGTGTAAGACACACTTTGAGTCCCGGACTGAGGAAAAGGCGGGAGATAGGGATAAATATCACAAACACATAATTAATTAATAAATATGTATCCACATGATTTAATTTTTAGCTTATATTTGAAACTAAAGCTTTAGGCATGAAATTCAGGCTGCATTTCACTACATTCACACAGGGTTTGTCCTTTGTTTTGAAACTCTTACATTTTGCCCCGGATAACTTGCACATGTCTGGTTCTAAGCATGCCGAACTCATTACTTCTAAAAACACAAACAAACAAACAAACAAACAAACAGAAACACACATTGTTTGTATGAGCAATGGCCAAGAAGTACCATGTGCTAAGAGCTCCAGCCGGGAGAATCCTGACCAGACTTGGTGGCTCCTGGCTCTACAGGATTCTAAACCTCCCTCCTCGGTAGCACGCCAGGTCAAAGGTCATGAGCCTAGCCAAAGGTAGCCACCTACTGGTCTCAGTTTGGCCTGCTACCTGCCCAGCACTGCTCCCAGGCCAAAGACCCGTCCGTACCTGACTGGCTGATGAAGAAGCAGACATCATCTCTGAAGACTGGAGTGTTCCTGTCCAAAAAGTCACTGGCAAGTTCTACCATGACAGGCAATTCAGTCAACTCTTCCAGAACTTGACGTGTCTGGTAAAGAAAAGAAAAGAAAAAGGGGGGAAGTCACATACTCCTCAGCCCATGAAGCAGTGCAGCAGATTCTGGAGGGAACACATCCTGTAGGGTCCAAGGTTGGCATCATTAAAACATGTTCTCATAGGCAAAATAAACTATACATGCCTTAGAGAAAATGTGATTTATTACATCAGAACTGGAGTGAGTTTCCAATTCTGGTAAGACTCTCACAATCCAAATGTTCTACCAGGGGTACCAACTTGAATAAAATATTGGGGGGGGGGTAAGCCCTGCCTTGCACAATCAATCTCATGACTTGGCACACGCACACCATTTGAATGCCAATGCCCATCAACTTTGCAGGGGCCCGGCCCCCTCCAATATTTTATTGGGGAAGGAGGGAAGGGACCTGGGAGTGATGGGAGGGTCCCTAGGAGTTGTCTCCTACGCGTTCTACTGAGTATGTCTTTCCATGCTCCAGTTGAGAATTAATGACCCAGTAGGTAATTTCAGTGAGATATGCCTCCCATCTGCAGAACAAAACAGACCAATGAAATGAAGCTACAAGGACAGGTCACGGTTACAAGGAGCCCACTCTCCATAGCTTCACCAACATAATCGTAGGATCACAGCACTACTAATTTGTTCAATGTGTTTGAGATGCTACTCAAAAGGAAAACCCAAAGTCAGCCACTTACTGCAACTCCAGCGTGGTAGCTTGTTCCGCAAGCAATTAGGATGAGACGCCGGCACCTTTGGATCTCCTTGATGTGATCTTTCAAACCCCCAAGATTCACTATTATAAATGTAGACACAAAGGTTTTGGTATTGAACATGATGATAATAATAATAATAACTACTACTACTACTACTACTACTACTACTACTACTCAAGGAAAAACATAAGAGACATTTCAACTAAGTCTTCAGGAATTATATTGTCCATTTAGAGGAATTTCAGAGTTTGCCCTCCTCTCATCATCTACAGTATACAGTCTAGTCACGGACGACTCTGGGGTTGCAGCGCTCATATCGCTTTACTGGCCAAGGGAGCAGGCATTTGTCCGCAGACAGCTTCCGGGTCATGTGACCAGCATGACTAAGCAGCTTCTGGCAAACCAGAGCAGCGCACGGAAATGGCGTTTACCTTCCCACCGGAGTGGTACCTATTTATCTACTTGCACTTGACGTGCTTTCAAACTGCTAGGTTGGCAGGAGCTGGGACCGAGCAACGGGAGCTCGCCCCGTCACGGGGATTCGAACAGCTGACCTTCTGATCGGCAAGCCCTAGGCTCCGTGGTTTAGACCACAGCGCCACCTGCGTCCCGCAGTACACAGTAGGGTCAAGCAAATGTCATCTCCTTAGACACTTTCCTAAGCAGGAAGAAGGCAAGTACCAAGTGTGGCAGCATAACCCCCCAGTCCCACTAAGCATCCCAGAGGAGAAGGGAAACTTGCTCAGCAGCATAGAGTCATAGAATCATAGTTGGAAGAGACCACAAGGGCCATCGAGTCCAACCCCCTGCCAAGCAGGAAACACCGTCAGAGCACTCCTGACATATGGTTGTCAAGCCTCTGCTTAAAGACCTCCAAAGAAGGAGACTCCACCACACTCCTTGGCAGCAAATTCCACTGTCGAACAGCTCTTACTGTCAGGAAGTTCTTCCTAATGTTTAGGTGGAATCTTTTTTCTTGTAGAAAAAATGTTTAGGTGGAATCTTTTTTCTTGCAAAGTGGTCAAAATGCAATCAACAGAAAGCAGAGGTAGAATAGTGTAGAAGAACTTCTACCTCAGCTGTTTGATGGTGGAACCAACTATCTCAGAAGATAGCGGACTCTCCTTCATGGGAGATATTTGAGAAGAGGTTAGCTGGCCATCTGTCAGGGATTCTTCAGTCGTAATCCCTGCATTGCAGGGGGTTGGACTAGATGGCCCTTGGGGTCCCTTCCAACTCTACAATTCTATGAATCATCCTTACATTACGTAAGGCAAAAAGGGCAGAGAATTTCTCTGTATACAGACCATCCTGTTGTGCCCCTCCCCCCTTTATCAGCAGTACTTTATTAAGCAAAAGCGCCTCAAAAACCAAAACACCATTGACATGCTTTTGACTTAGTTACCGGTGTAGTCATCGAAGTTGACTCTTCCTCTCATGGTGTTGACAACGGATTCTGGTTGTTCAAAAATTTCCTTTTGCATGAATGAACTGAAGTTACCTTTTAAAAAAAAACAGCAGCAAAATGTAGACTGGATGGAAACAACACTGCAATGTTTATTCTGTTGACAAAGCTACCTGTTGATGGCAATGGTGACCACCTGAGAGGTGTCAGAACTGAGTTCTGGTGAGCTCTGGCTGAAAAATGTCCTGCTTACTAGTATGTATCCACTAGTACTAGTAGCCATCCTAATATAATTTTGTCCTTTTTGCTGATGCAGAAATTCTTTATATTTTCCTGTTCTTTATTTCAGAATGTGGTGTTTTATTATTATTGCAACTTCTTATATATATATATCAATATTTTAGTACAGTGAACATGGGCTAAACAACATTGCCTGGGAAATGTAAAGAAAAGAATAAAATGCAGCCAATTCAATTATGATACATAAACTACAACTGTGAAACAGCAGAGCCGATGGAGTCCTGCTCTTGGACTGTGCCACCTGATCATGATAGGAACAATTGCTTAGAAATTACTACCTGAGTTTTGATTTTGATTTTCCTCTTCCCTCCCTGTCTATTTCCCATTTTGTGCCATTTAAAAAAAAATTGTAAGCCTCCAAGTAGGTAGCCTGTGTCCCCACGAATCTCCAGGAAGGATCTTCACAAACACACACACACTTGAAACTGAGAAGCCCTGACTATCAACTTAGACATACCCTTCATGATTTGCTGGAGCTCCATTTGTAGGGTCTGGACAGCGCGACTAGGATGATCAGCCGCTGTGCGCTTGACTCGATGGATGGAGAGACGGCCGTCCACAACAGCTGCCACATCATCATCCTCCAGAAAAATCACTCTGTTGGTATGCTCAATAACTGCACTGTAAAAGAGTAGAGAATGGTTCAACTTCCATCTATGGAAACTAGAAGGAGAAGAATCTGGACTATTATGCTTAAGGGCAAATAACTTGTAAGATTCACTGAATAGGCACATTATAAAATAATTGGACTCCAGTTATCCAGTAATGAAACCATATTAGAACCAGAGTGTTTGCAAGAGTAGATATACCACTCTTGAGATAAGAGTTGAGCTGACTGATCCTATTGTATTTTTATCTAAACTTTGAAATACTACTACTAATAATAATAATGATAAATAATACAATGCTGAATTGGAATACAACTACAGCCTCCCCTCCAAAAAACTATAAAGGGTCTGCAACTTACCATATTAACTGGATCATTTTTAATATCCTTACTTTATCATTTTACTATAACCTACTTTTCAGCTCTTATGCAAATTTTATTGCATTTATTTAACCCTCTTCCATTTTTTTTACAGGCCCTTTTAAGACCAGCTAGAAACAAAGATCATGACTGATCACAAAATCATTCCTGTTTAACATAATAGATTTAATTGGCTGTGCATTCCAAAAACATGGTCTAATTGGACCCGACCCCCCCCCCCACAATGTTAATTTAAATTCCTCATTGGACTATCTATCAGTAACCTCTTGAAAAGAAAAGAGAAAAGATGTCTAAATATTGTGCTCAGAGAAGGAGTGGGTCTAATGTACCCAAATAGCATGAAAGGTGCCCCCTCCCCGATGAACATTGCAAATAAGAAATCAGTGTAGCAGGTTTGTACACTGAGTGTGTTAACTCCTTTATCAAGAAAGTCGAATTGGAGCAGAATTAACCCTTAGGGTAAAATGTTCGCCTGGGCTCCGACAGACCCCTGAAATCGTTTTGTGGGTTGTTTTGTACCCAAAAACAGAACACCCTGCATAAAACATGGTTTTTATCCAATGCTAGTTTTGCGCATAGTTGACCTACTGAAGTTAAAGCACATGACTGAGGTTCATTAGTTTTAATACTTTTGCTTTGAGTAGAACTTAGTTGGGCTGACTAGAACTATAATTAAACTACACACCCAAATATTCATTTGCTTTTGAAGAGGTAAAAGGTAAATGTAAAGGGACCCCTGACCGTTAGGTCCAGTCGCGGATGACTCTGGGGTTGTGGCGCTCATTTCGCTTTACAGCTTCCGGGTCATGTGGCCAGCATGACTAAGCCGCTTCTGGCGAACCAGAGCAGTGCACGGAAATGTCATTTACCTTCCCACCGGAGCGGTACCTATTTATCTACTTGCACTTTGACATGCTTTCGAACTGCTAGGTGGGCAGGAGCTGGGACCGAGCAACGGGAGCTCACCCTGTCGTGGGGATTCGAACTGCTGACATTCTGAATGGCAAGCCCTAGGCTCAGTGGTTTAGACCACAGTGCTAGCCGCGTCCCTTTGAAGAGGTATAATAGCATAAAAATGAAATTTATGACACACACAAAATGTTATGGTGTTCTTTACCCTATTTTGAGAAGTTGTTGGGGTCAGAATGCACCCTAAGCAGCTTGGGCATTTGGTAGTTTCACTTTCCTCTTTCAAAAGGACCAAATAGGCTGCCTGATAAGCTTAGTAAATTAAACAGTGGGTGACTGGGTAAAAGGGAGCTGAAACACTACAGGAGAACTGATCCCAGAAATGCTAAGTAGATCCCAGAGTAGGAAGCCATTCAGGTTTGCTAATAAATAATTTTATTTATTTATTTTTGCTGTGGTCCACAGCGATGCTATTAGCACAGGAAAGTTAACTGCTATCCTTCTCTCCCGCTAAGGAGCTGACACCAACATATATGGTTCCTCACCACATGTTAGGCAGAGATATAGCAATTGACCTGAGGCCACTTGGAAAGCTTCAAACACCCACACAACTGTGAAGTCATGAGCCCTACTGGGCACCTTTGTGAGGAAAGGCAGGATAGCAATTTAAAATATCAACAAGCTGGTCCCAGACTATCAGCTATACTCTGCTGGCTCTAGAATAATCAGAAGCCTTAGAGCAGGAGGCTTCCTCAACCTCGGCCCTCCAGATGTTTTGAAACTACAATTCCCATCATCTCTGGCCACTGGTCCTGCTAGCTAAGGATCATGGGAGTTGTAGGCCAAAAACATCTGGAGGGCCGAGGTTGAGGAAGCCTGCCTTAGAGCCTCTGACACCAAGAGTACCTGGTCTGTTAGATTCACACCCATTTCCTGTTCCACTGGAAGTACACCAGGTGCTGAAGGTGTCTACAAAACAGGTTGAGTCAGGAAACATTTTATGCCACATATAACACACATGCTACTTGAAAGTGACACACAAATGCCAGTCACTACAGTGGTGCCCCGCAAGACGAACGCCTCGCAAGACGGAAAACCCGCTAGACGAAAGGGTTTTCCGTTTTGGAGGCGCTTCGCAAAACGAATTTCCCTATGGGCTTGCTTCGCAAGACGAAAATGTCTTACGAATTCCTGCAGGGTTTTTTCCTTTTTCCCCCCCTTTTCCTAAGCCCTAAGCCGCTTATCAGCTGATCCGCTAAAAGCTGCTAAACCGCTAATAGCGCTAATCCGCTAAGCTGTCAATGGGCTTGCTTCGCAAGACGAAAAAAACGCTATACGAAGAGCCTCACGGAACGGATTAATTTCATCTTGCGAGGCACCACTGTATCTCTTCTCCCCTCTGGTCCTTCATCAAAGAGAGGTGGCCTGTCACTGACTGCATTAGCCTAGCAGTCAACCTCCTCCTTGGTGCATGCTGTGGGAAGCCAAGGACAAGGTGACTTTGGCTGACTCCACGGGGGCCACAGACCTCGCATCGGACGCAAAGTAGTACTCCACCGCTTTCTCCTCGACAGGAAAGAGGCAGGTGGTGCTGTCCACCCGGGAAAGGCTGCAACTCCCCTTCTTGTCTTTGCCTGCGGAGGCAAGAGAGCTCAGTTAGCTGCCATTAAGAGCGCACAAAGCAACTGACAGCAAACAAAGGCACCTCATTCCATTGATAAAATTCACCCCAAGTCACCAAGTCACAGTACCAACATGAAGCTTCACTTTCTTAAAGGTTGCTGGCATAGTCCACGGGAATATTTCCTGCAGAAGCACCACTGAAAGGAAGTGGGCAAGACCAATGCCACTGCCTTTTCATTTCAACAGGAGCTGGGCAGGAAGCTTTCCCAGGGAGTCTGCCTTGTGCAATTTTATTCTATTTATTTACTTCTTCCATTTATAGCCTACTTTTCCTCCACAGAGCTCAGGGAGGCCGGCGGACTGCTCCTCTGCACCACCATTTTATGCCAAAAACCCTGTTAGGCTAGGAGGCAGTGACTGGTCCAAGGTCATCCTGTGAGCTTCTCAGCTGAGTGAGAATTCAAACCCTGGTCTCCCAGGTCCTAGTCAGACACTCTCGCCACTAGACCACACGGGCTCTCAGCTTTGATTAAGGATGAAGGATGCGAAACAGTTGAATGCCTTTTGGTGTGGAGTGGGGATTGTCATGTAAAAATGACAGTCTAGCTTTTCTTAAGAACATGATTTAAACTAGCCAATTTCTAAGCAATTCCGCATGCACAACATCCAAGCCTTTTTGAATTAGTTCTGTGTTTGTCAATTAAAAAAAATAATAGATGACAATCAGGTGTTCTTAAACTTGAATTCAACGTGGGCCCTGGACAGGCAGCTAATACAGGTGTTGGGCTGCTGCCCTCAAAACCTCAGAGCCAGAATAGCTTTTCTGAAGACAACTGAGCTAGCTGGAGTAGTTTGCATTAGGAGAACTTTGAACAGGCTGCTCTAGAGTCAAGCATGTTGTACCTGAAAAAGTATTGATTCAGGATGACTCTCACTATTGTCAGAAATACCAAGGACCAACTGCGGAGGCAGAGGATAGCCTTCGTGGCTGGCAGCCATTGAATAGCCCTCTCCTCCATAAATTTGTCTAATCCTCTTTTAAAGCCATCGAAACTGGTTGTCATGGCTGTATCCTGTGGGAGCGAGCTCCATAGTTTTAGCATTTACAGTGGTACCTCGGGTTAAGAACTTAATTCGTTCTGGAGGTCCGTTCTTAACCTGAAACTGTTCTTAACCTGAAGCACCACTTTAGCTAATGGGGCCTCCCGCTGCCGCTGTGCTGCCGCTGGACAATTTCTGTTCTCATCCTGAAGCACAGTTCTTAACCCGATGTACTATTTCTGGGTTAGCGGAATCTGTAACCTGAAGCATCTGTAACCCGAGGTACCACTGTACTGTCTAGTTAAAACTATGGAAATGGCTCCCATAGGACACAAGATGGATTGAAACCTTAAGACACCTGACAGTCAGAGCTATTGAAAATATGGGCATGTTCTGCGAAGAACATTTGCACACAAATGATTTAAAGCAGCAGTGAATCACAGAACAAGCAGCTCTTCCTTAAAGGCAAAGATACATTTGGATTTGCTACCATATTTTTCCTGGCATTGCCCCCATTTTTACCATGATTATCCACCCACTGGCAAACTGTTAGTATTCAGATCAGTACTTGATAGCACCAATGTTAAATGTATTAAAAATTTTAGTATTAAAACATGGCTCTCATGTTGATACTGACTTAAAAAAGAAAAAAAGCCAGTTCTAGTTAAGTCAGACATCCTCAAATCCAGATGTTGGTTTCAAATTAACAAAATCAGCAGAAGGCAGAGAAACCAGAGAAGGCGAGAGAAGGGTCAGAGGACCTTTTGGTTAAGTGGGAAAGCCCCATTAGGATTCTCGCATGCAGAATCTCCCGCCCCAATGCCATCTCTTTAATATGTTGCCATCACTTTCCATTGAACAAACAAGGTTACACATCTTGACAACCAAAAGCCAAGAACACCGTTTCTGTATGCACTTCTGCACCCAGAAAAGCAGGCTAAGAAATGAAAAGTTCTGCTCAAATGAACATAGTAGCAGACTATACCCTGTGAAGCTGGTCCCTCCTCTCAAATGGAAAGCGATCAGCTACACATTAAAGAGAAAGTGATTGTCTTAATTCATTTTCAGGACTTCTCATCAAATGAAGAATTATGTCTCAGGCACCTTTCTCCATTTTAATGGATATTCCATCAATAGAATGATCCATAGGTTGTGTGGCTGAAAGTGCAACATGAAAAAAATAACTTCAGTGTGTCATTGACAACAAGAGAAACTTCAGCAATGTCAATTTAAAATAAAAATTAGGTACAAGCAGAAGGCAGACTTTTGGCTTGGAAGTGTCACAGGGCGCTTTTTGAGCTGTGTTAAGTCCTGCGAATTTCAGTCCCATGGGGCCGAGATGAAGCTGTTTTGCAGCAGCAGAAGAGGGCTCCTGTACCCATTGTCCCACTTGAATACCTGAATTAGCATTTGCACCTGGGATAGATACTTCCAATAAACCTTCATAACATGACTAAATGACAGGTTGCATGGAAAGGTGAAGCATCAGCATGGAGATACTTGGAGCTGGGAGGATACCCAGCTACAAACCCCTGCCAAGTCACAAACTTCGCTAGACGGTGTTCAGCCAGTCACCTATCCTGGGTTGCTTGTTAAAAGTTGAGATTCAAATAAAATAAATAAAGAAGGGGCCAATAAACCTTGCTGTGGAGATACTGGAATTCTCAGGCAAGCCTATAGGACTGTAGCATTAGTTGCCATTCAGTTAAAGGGAACGAATACATTCCTAAAGCCACAAGGATGTTCTGCTGGGGGACAAGACGAGCTGAAGATACTGGTCAGTCTTCATACCAGAAAGCTAAGGTGCCACGTGCACAAGGTATATAGTGATATTATGCAAAATGAGGGCAGTCGCTTACTACCAAGCTGCTCACTGTGTATCTAAGGATGGAATGATTTAACAATCATTCCTTCCCTCTGCCCAGAAATCCCTAGGAACAGTACAGGGTTTGTGAGAGTTGGGGAAGAAGAGGCCAAGCGGGATCTCTAAGCAAGGATTCACAGCACCTCCACTAAAATTAGGACCACAGGGATTCGTTGAGGGAAACCGTGATGAATCTGCTGTTGCAAAGCCAATACAAGTTTGTAGAGCAGGTCACAGAACTGTGGAGTTGGAAGAGCCCCCAAGGGCCATCTAGCCCAACCCCCTGCAATGCAGGAATCACACCTAAAGAATCCCTGACAGATGGCCATCCAAACTCTGCTTAAAAACCTCCAATGAAGGAGAGCCCACCACCTACCCAGAGCCATGACTTCTAACATTATAAGAAATAGATTTTTCCACAATCCAAATCCAAATCCAGTGCACAATAGGGTTTGCTTTTTAGAAGTCTCCCATAGCATCTCATCTCCATATCAATAAGGTATTAATTTAGCATATCTGAAGAAGTGTCATACCAATAACAAACTTAGTTGGTCTCTAAGGTGCTACTGGAGGGAATTTTAAAATTTTGTTTTAATTTAGCAGACAGTACCAAACTTCTCACTTCTGCCACACTTGCATTAAAGAAGAAGAAGAAAATGAGTTGAGAAATGCTTCGAGCTGTGAGATTTACCTGTTCTGTACAGTATTGGAATGTGGTCAGTAGAAAGCTTGTGCTCACTCCGCACTCCAATGAGCAGGGGGCTTCCTCTCCTGAAAACAAGACATCCAGCTGTCATGACCAATAAACACTGGTATCTGCGTCGATTCTTCCCTTTGGAGGGCCTGATCACATTTGCAGCTTAGCTAAGTGTCAGCACAGCCAAGTTGAAGGATATAACCAAGGGGGAGAAAGTTTGGCCTGCAGATAGCAAGTTCAAGCAAAGCACCCTGTGAGGAGGGGGCAGGGTTATGGGCCTGGGGTGGGGCATTTGTGTCAGACCAGGACACAGATCCAAGCTTCAAAATTGCACAGAACAAAAAAGATGGGGGGAAAACCTCACTAATCTGATCTCAATTATAGCCTGCAGATGGCAAACAGCACTAACTCAAGATCTATATATAGTGGTGCCTCGCAAGACAAAATTAATCCGTTCCGTGAGGCTCTTCGTATAGCGTTTTTTTCTTCTTGCGAAGCAAGCCCATTGACAGCTTAGCGGATTAGCGCTATTAGCAGCTTAGCGGCTTTTAGCGGATCAGCTGATAAGCGGCTTAGGGCTTAGGAAAAGGGGGGGAAAGGGAAAAAACCCTGCAGGAACTCGCAAGACATTTTTGTCTTGCGAAGCAAGCCCATAGGGAAATTTGTTTTGCGAAGCGCCTCCAAAACGGAAAACCCTTTCGTCTAGCGGGTTTTCCGTCTTGCGAGGCATTCGTCTTGCGGGGCACCACTGTAGTTCAGAGTTGGGCAGCTTTTAAGCCAAGACAGAATGCAGTTAAAAGCATCCCAGACAAGCTGAATTTACAGTTCACAATTTGTGGGACAAACTCTCAAGAGCCCTGAATTTTGAGACTGCAATGATGTGCAGACCAAGCAAAATCTTAAAAGAACCAAACTGTTACAAAATCTTAAAAAAACCCAAACTGATTACCATCTGAGGACTTGTCTGTCTTACACATATCAGATGATCCCTGACATGCTTACTCAAAAGTCAGTACCACTGAGATCAGTTAAGTGCAAACAAGATCACTGCCTTGAAAGTCCCTCCTTCACCTAATGGAACCAAGGGAACTATAGGTCTGGGTGAGGCAAGCAAAGGATTTTCAAAAGAGGTTTCCAGACCCTTCACAAACTACAATTCTCACAATTTTTTGGAGTAAGCTATAAAACTGATATGAGTGCAAACATGACTTTAACTACCTAGATTCAGCTGGAAAATCCAAACAGTCATTGCAGTCAAGATGTTAATTGTTCTGCTAATTTTGAACAGTTTGTGGTACTTCATAGATAGCAGGAAAAGAACATTAAAGAATGAGGTCATTTTTCTAAGAGAATATTTTTGCACCAGCAGGTAACATGAAAAACAGGGAATATTATACCATAAGGTTGCATAATAGATATGTCAAATAGAATTTCCTCCAATTCAAAATTGGCTAAAATCTATGATAGCCTATCAAAAAGAAGGTGTGGGTGCAAAAATAATGAAACTGACCTAGGGAAACACAGAGCATACTACTGGGACGGTATTTACCTGGTTCCAACTGCTTGACCAGGATAGTGAACACTCTTGAATACGAGGGCAAATGCACCTTCCTTGTGGAAAAACAAACAAACACTTTACTTTTTCAGTTAACATCATTTAAATGTTTTAATTAAAATATTAATATGCAGCCTTTGGGAGAAAACTCTTTCAAGGCAGCTTACAATACATTGCAGCTTAAAAGTCTCAGAAACAGTATACTGAGAGACCAGGGAAACCACCTAAAATTACTAAAGTACAGTATCATCAAAGCCAACAGCAGAAGCAGACCAACCTTTTAGGGAAGCCATGAACAAGTGGTTAATTCCAAAGCTGTGGGGCTGCCCCTCTGGCTTCCACTGCTTTTGGAGGCAGCAAATTAAAAGGGCCCCCGCTGCTGACCTCAGAGCACCAGGAGCTTGGCATAAGTGAAGGCAGCCCTTCAAATATCTCGGACACAAAACACTTTAAGCCTTTAAAAGTCAGAATCAGCATTATAAATGCACTAGTAACCAGGTCAGCTGATACAGTAGGACTATCTCATGTTCCTACCACCCAGTTCCCAATAAAATTTGGGACACTGCATTCTGGGCTCTCAAAAATTTCGAACCCACCTTTAAAAGGCAGCCCCAGGTACAGTGCACTGCAGTAGTCCAGTCTGAACGTGACTGGTAAGAGCCAACCTCTCTTGCTGGGGAGACAGTCCAAGCTGGTAAAATGCACTTTGTGCCACCACTATTTTCTTGGCTTTCCCAGTTAGCATCAATGTCCAGGAGAATGTGCTTGGTTCTTCAGGGACAAAGTAGCCCCATTCCGGACCAGCAGCCCATCAAGCTTGGGAGCAGGCAATCTCCCTACCCAGCTCTGTTTTATCTGGATATAATCTCAGATTGCTTGCCCTCACCCACCCAGGACCACCTTCAGGATTTCAAGAGGGATGAGAAGTTGGAAACAAGAGAAGGAGCTGCGTGTCACAGCTGGCAACACCTCAAGCCAAATCTCCAGATAACTGATTAGAATCTGCTTTTCTTGTGTCCTTATGTATTTCTCCTGGAAGTTTCATGCAGACATTAAAAAGCATGTGGAGGGGGCAGGTTAGGCTCTTGTAGCACCGTATACCGTATTTTTCGCACCATAGGGCGCACCGGACCATAGGGTGCACCCAGTTTTTTGGGGGGGAAATAAAGGGGGAAAAATTATTTCCCCCCCCCCAGGCGCGGGGCTGGGGTGGGGGAAGCTCGAGCTTCCCCCGACCCCAGCCCCCAAACAGGCAGCTCTCTGCAAGCCGTGGGAGCGCTCCCGCTGCCTGCGGAGAGGTTCGCGAAGCCTGGGCGCGCTGAGCTCAGCGCGCGCAGGCTTCAACATGCAGGCAAGTCTCCGCAAGCAGCGGGAGCCCAGCGCTGGGCTCCCGCTGCTTGCGGAGAGGTGTGCGAAGCCTGGAGAGCGTGAGGGGTCGGTGCGCACCGACCCCTCTCACTCTCCAGGCTTCAGCGAAAGCCTGCATTCGCACCATAGGACGCACACACATTTCCCCTTCATTTTTGGAGGGGAAAAAGTACGTCCTATGGTGCGAAAAATACGGTAAGTCAATGGCCATAGGATAAAGCAGAACGCCTTCAACACAACCTTAATTGTTCCACAAGAAAAGACTCCCAAGACCAATCTGAATGAACAGGATTTCAACACTGTGGCTGACTATAACAAAAGCTGCTGAGAGGTATTGTTGTTGTTGTTGTTGTTGTTGTTGTTGTTGTTGTTGTTGTTGTTGTTGTTATCCTCATCATCATCCCTAGTCTGAATATCACAGGATATTCTCTAAATTAGTCAATTAACTTACATCTAGTTTGGTAAAAGCTATGAATTAACATTACTATTGCAAACAGGATCCTGGCTCTTTCATTTGCTCTTTGCTTATCATAGAATTGTAGAGTTGGAAGGGACCCAGAGGGTCATCTAGTCCAACCCCCTGCAATGCAGGAATGCCTTACATTGCTGACTAGAGCAGCTGCAAGAGAAAGCAGACTGCTCTATACCAGCAATGGACTAAGCAATTCCTGAAGGCTCACCATGAAACATATTAAAAGGTCTGGCAAAACATAAGAATTGTATATTGTCTCCTATGAGTGATGAATGTTTTACGAAAAAATGTATAATTACCAGCTGTTGGATGACTCTTTCTACCAATGTGGTGTAGCTGATATCGTCACTTTCACGGTTGTCATACATGTACTTGACAAGTTTAGCAATTGTCTCAGTATCAGTCTCAGACTCAAATTCATAACCTTTGCTTTCCTGAAAAAACATTTAAAAAGTATGACTTGTGTTAGTCAAAACAATGGAAATATGGAACATGGCACATGGACAAGGGAATATCTACTACACACTATTTTTGTATCATAGCAACCATATTCTAAAAATATTGCACAGGCTGCTCCTGTTTCGTATAACTGCTCTACTTTCATTCATTAATTTCAAGTCCTCCTGCTCAGAGAAAGAATCAAATAGAATAGATAAAGGAATGCAGAAGCAAAAGAACCATGTCTTGATGGGCATGGTTCCAGCTCACTGCTGCGCTCCTCCAGAAAGCAGAGCAGATGCTAACCACACAATGCAACCAAGCTAGTATGGAACCCAATGGCAAAGGCCAGAATGGGTCGGGATTCAATTTTTGTTGGTTAGGGAGGGGAAGAGTGGCAATAGCATTTTAGAGCAGCTGATTATATATCTGGTGCCACATATGACCATAAACAATTAATAACCCCACAACCTCTTTTTGCAAAGAAAAATTCCAGAGGGGGTTGCTGTGTTGTCTGTGGCAGCAAACACCACAAAAAGTCTTGTGCACCTTGAAGACTATTCCTGGAAGTATATTCATCTGCTCTTTAGATTTCTTAATTCTACTACTTCATCTGAAGTCAATACAGTACCATTAACCTAATAGACACACGATCACACTAAACACTTAAGCCTGAAAGAAATGAGAAGCAAGATAAAATTATCCAGCTTTGGTAAGATTGTATTATTATTATATAACGCCACTAATGTTCATGGAAGAAGGCCCATAAACTTAGTGACAAGAGTGCATGCTTTGACTGCAGAAGGTCCCAAATGCAATCTGCAGGCAGGAAAGCGAAGACCCTGCTACCATTTCTGCCTGGGGCTGTTGAGAGTTATAGTTATGGTTATAGTCCAAAACTACTGGAGGGCATCAGTTTGGGGAAGCCTGGTACAGACTTTGGTCTTTAAGGTGCTACTGGAAGGAATTTGTTTTGTTTTGACTATGGCAGACCAACACGGCTACCTATCTGTAACTGGTACAGACAGTACAGCATGAGATGAAGCAACAACCTGAATTGAGATAAGGTGCCGTCCTGCAACCCTAAGGCACTTCACAGGGTGACACAGAAGATACCTATCAGCCCAGTGGAACATACAATCTAACCACTCCTTAAAGTTATAGCACCAGCTCATGTAATAGATACTTTAAAGGCTTCTAAAGTGTCTCCCTTGTCAGCATCCAAAGAATGCTGGCATAATTTGGGAACAAAACTACCAGGCCCAAGTGATTCTCTCCTACGATACAAACACAAGCAGATTCAGACTTCCCACTTTGTTTAAACTCACAGCACAACACAGCACAAGGAGCTTCACTTACCAAAAATTTCTTCAGGTCTTTGTAGTTTGTAATAATGCCATTGTGGATAACAATAAATTCTGAAACACAGGGGGAGAAAACACTTTAGGAGCTATGATCATAAAAGAGCCCGCAAAAAAAGGGAAGCATCCCAAGAGTAGGAGAAAAGAGAGGCAAAAGCCTGAAAAAGAAACTAGGATTCCCAAAGCCAAGCCAAGCACAAGCACATGATAGATGGATGGTCGAATTTAATAAAGAAAGTACAATCCCTGCTGGGCTGCTTAACTTAGAATAGTTTAATGCCACCTGCTGCATCCAACTGCAGTATTAATTTACTTTATCCCAGACCCATTTACAGTTCAATTTCCTAATGTAAGAGAGAATGTAGGCCATCTTCCATGTGGGCCATTACCCAAAATTGTTTTCTGTTTTAACTACACCAGGAATGACAGTTGCCTATGCTAAAAAGGATGTATCAACAAAGTACATGGTAGCTGGCAGCTCAATTTCAGCCCCGAGGAGCCTTTAGAATTAAGACACTTAACAGATTAAACGAACCCTTACAACAGATTAATGGGATTTATAGCCCATGCTTGTAACTTTGGTAGTATTTTAACCTTAGTGCAATACTAACAGCAGGGCTTTATAGCAGTCATTACAATGCCTCAGATCACAGATTTTTCAATCTAGAAACAATATAATCAGTGAGTACTCAAATTTAACCTTTTCTGAAAATATAAGGTAATATATGATTTATTCTGCAATGCACAACTCACTTTTTTAAAAAGCTATTTTAAAAGCATTATCATCTGTGAACATTTTGCATATTTAAAAGGAGTTGAGACCAGCCTTGTTTTTAACTTGAAACAGTCTTTAATCCATAAAAGAACTAAATTCTGCTTCCCAATGCAGCTGATTTTTGGTTTGTTGGGGCTCTCCGGTCTGACTATCTGCCTCCTCCCACCTGGAAATAAAGGCTAAGACCACTAAGATTTACTTCTTACATGTCTTGCTACCTGGTACTTTGTTCAAGAAGATGGACACAGCTATCCAAGAAGATTGCCTGCCCGACACTTTATCAACTCTGAACAGCCATCAGAAGCTAGGACAAAAGTCAAAGCGTCACCTCATCCCTCAAACCCACCAAAAAGTAACGACAATGTCTTACCATTGTTTTTATCCGATCGCTGTGGGTGGCTGTTGACAGGATTGGGCTCGCCGTGGGTGGCCCATCTGGTATGGGCAATTCCAAGATGCACATCAAACTCAATGTCCAGGTCCATATCCTGTTGTTCTATGTAAAGTGGGGGAAAGTTCATTCCTAAGAGGATCCCCTACTCTTACTGAATGGAGGGAAAGGTTTCAGCTGACATCACCCACTGGCTTCAGAAATGCAAAGTGAGGCTTTACCAAGTAGGCCAAGGCTTTCAGGCTACTCTTTTCTAACATTTACAGGTCTTTTGCATGTGTTAAGTGGTCCACTTCCACCAACACATAAATTATAGGTGGGGAAACTCTGGGCTAAAGGTCAAATGTGGCCCTTCAGACCTCTCCATCTGGCCCTCAGGACGCTCCCCAGGCCACCCCCCCCCATACCAGCCATACTCTGCACCCTGCTGGAGTGTTTTTGCCTAGCTGAAATGTGTATCTGAGCTCTAATCACGCCTCTTGCTGATCTGGATGGCAGACAGAGAGGGGCATGAGTGATTGTAGAAAGCAGCCTCATAAACAAAGGCAATGTTTAAATTCATTACTCTACCAACTTTTTCTTCTGGCCCTGCCCACCATTGGCATGTGGTCCCCTGGAAGGAATGTGGCTTGGGACAAAAAACGTCAACCACCCTGACCTAATTTCTGACTTAAGCCAGCCATCTCAGTCAGCAACATTTAAGATAAAAGTAAGTCCACAATGCAGAGGTCCTCCACCATGCCTATCTGAAAACAGCCATAGCTTAAAACAAAGTATTATCCACAATATTAGCACACACTGTTGTTTCCTGAATAGAGGGCATTGAATGAAACGCAAAACATGAGACGTTTGCTTCTCCATTGTTTACAGTTTTCCCACCCAGAGATCATACCAATTTAATACTTGCGTTTTTCTAGTACATAGAAAGTTAAGAAAAGACCATCTTATTTTGTGGCTGTATCAATTTACCATGCTTAGAGCATCAACATTTGATTTAAACAATTCCTAAGACCAGCAGCCACAGAAATATATAACTGCTGTATAAACTAAATAATTGGCTGCAATATGAACACGCATTCTACTCACACATTCCATTTTAATTCTTTACTTTTGCCTTTACTGCAAATTCCCTAACAGCTGAACTATGATTTGTATGTGCCCTCCAATGCAGGACTGCAAACCAGCTTCCATCCATGGTTTGGTTGGTGGTCCCAGTTTGGAGGGCAAGCCCAAACCATAGTTGGCTAGTTTAACAGCAAATTCTGGTTTGTGCTAAAGAGGAAGCAACTTGCATTGGAGCACATAATGCAGGCATAGGCAAACTCCGGCCCTCCAGATTTTGGGGACTACAACTCCCATCATCCCTAGCTAACAGGACCAGTGGTCAGGGATAATAGGAATTGTAGTCCTACACATCTGGAGGGCCGGAGTTTGCCTGTGCCTGACATAATGTGAGGGAGGGAGGGGAACAAGCATGAGGCCAATCAAGTAGCATCAAACCAAGGTTTGGCAATGAATGTGAATAAATCCACTGTTGGGAACTTCAGTAGTTTCTCACTTGGCAAAACTGGTCTGGCTATCTGCTGTTATCAGTTTATATGACACTAGTTTATCAGTAAACGGACAAGAAATGAGGTCTCAGCTGTCCACTCAGGAAGGAGATAGACAAGACAATGCAGAGTATGTGAATTCCGCTATATTGTGAACACTTTTCTTCATGCATATCTCCGCTACCATTCTCCCTATTCATGCTGCCTCTACTATAACCAGAGAGAGAGAGAGAGAAAGAGTCTGTGTTCCAAAGGTGACTGAGATGTGTGAGCCTAACTGGCCAAAGAATGACCCAACAACAAGGGATCATGCTATATCTCTATATTTGCTCTCAACAGGCAAGGCAGACGTGCAGGGAGGATTAGTAAATTCGATTTATCTGAGAACTGCGTTATAGAAATGAATATATAGTTTATCATTTAGTATGCCAATGAGCACAGCATGTGTTGGGAAGTGTTTTCAGTTTGCACCTAACAATACATTGAAAGATTGTTGCTGAATGGTATTGAGATCAGGAACAAAGACCACCAAAGAGAAAAGGTGGATTGTGTAGGACTGGACTTACTGTTCACTTCTTCATCCAAAGCCTTCACTTTCCCCTTCTTTTTGATGAGTGCAATTTTACCAGCATTGGCCTCCCAGTCTTTATCATTGCCTCCATCAATTCCAACTCCTAATACACAGAAAGCTTAAGGTGAATCACACACACCTCATTTGGCTTGAAATATTAATTGTTTTGCTTTCCAAGATCATTAACCTAACTTCCACAATCATTTTTCTACAGGCTAGAATAAAATTGCAGAGTTTCAGAACATACAGAACATTATGGCTATACATAATTACAAGAAAAGCCAGTGCAATATTTAGAAACACAACATTGCCTAGGTGTTCCCTTTTAGCCATTGGGCTGCATTGCTGGGACACTGAAGAATATTAAAGCATTCCAACTGCACAGGGTCAGTTATGTTAGCCATTAGACTCTTGTCAAACAATACAGCTTCTGTGAGGAAAATGACATTTCTTTCATTGGGAAAAGACATCTCAAAAAGCCTAGTGAGATTTAAACTTCATCCAAATACCTGTGCACATAACGGTTTATGTCCAAGATATACAACTAAACATGTAAACTTGTTGCACGTGAACTGAGAGGTGGAATAAGTCACACCAAGCCTTGCTTCTTAACACTGCAGACCATGACTTTACTGGCAACCACATACTTTTAAAACCATATCCACAGAAAAAAAGTTTGAAAGATAAGGAATCCAAGGACAGGGTGAGCAGCTTACCAGCCGAGTCATATCCTCTGTACTCCAGTCGCTGAAGCCCTTTGATGAGGGTCTCCAGGATCTCCCGTCTTGTCCGGGGAACGTGGTAGTTCAGGTAAGCAAAGATGCCTGCAAGATGGATTAGAAATTAAAACAAAGACCATATACATGCAATACTGCATTTCACTTTGTAACAACAACTATGAACTGAAACAACGCTTGTGTAGGATTTCTATTAGCACAGCCCCAAAAGTGTTGTAAATAAACTCATTTTTATAAAACATTACAAGCCACAGGAAGAAAAAGCACCACTATTTTTTTTTTGCTACAATTCTCCCATTTAGTATTATATTTTTTTTTAAATGTACATATACACAATTAAAATTGTAAGTAAAACAGAGAGAATGTAAAAGCAACTGCAGGGATGAGAGAAGGATCCATTAAGATGGGGTTTTTTGAAGGAAGGATGGGATATAAATAAAATAATAAATAAAATTTAAAAACCATTAAAAAGTATAAAACATACTGTAGATGAGTGCAGTGAAGTGGCTCCACTCTGCAAACTCTAGAATGGAGTGCAAGGATGTAGGGTAAAGAATTTTGAATTTGTAGAATGGAACCCTGCATTACAGCCTTCCTTCAAACAACAACAATAAAACCCTTCTTAGATTTGGTCCTAGAAAATCTAGCAAGCTCTTATGGATTTTTTGAATTATCTCAGTAGCTCCAGATCACCTGATTTAGGCCTCATCTCTGCTACCATCTGCATGAGGGGAAAAACCCCCCATTCTGGAACTTTTACTTTTTAGAGACTGTGGGATATATTTAGTGCTAGTTCAAATCAGAGTAAACCCAATGGGTCAACCCCAAGCAATAACAAATCCATGGATCCCACAATTCCTGGGAAGTCTCAGAAAATAGCACCTGGGAAGTCAATAATGTGCTCTCAAGCACAACAAATGAGTTGCCTTGTCACAATAATGACTTGTATGCTCAATACGTACCGCATTTGAGATTTATAAGGAAATCCCTTATAATCTCCATGCATGAACTCCCTCTGTGAAAGGGCACTGCCATACTCACACTTTCTTAGAAAGTGGGCAAGGCACAAGAAACAGGGGAAGAAGTCGGGTGGGGAGCTTAAGTCATGATATTCCAGTTTATCAAGATTTCAGACAGGTTGTCAACTCCCAGTGGCTACAAGGAAGTGTTCAATTTCATTATAGCCAAAAAAGTTAGTAATTACGAGCACTTCACTGCAGTAAAGCATTCCAACTCAAGAGAAGAGCTTTGGAACCCTTCCCATCCCAATATAACTAAGAAAAACAAAGAAGAGACTGATTAACTTTTGGAAATGGCACAATTGATCTTGCTGAAAGTCTGTCTATCCCACCAGGTGCTCTTCTCCTTAGACATGCTCCAATATTGAAAGTCAGATGCAAGAAAAATGCATGAACTGGAGGGATGTAAGCAATGGGGAGAGACCTCGCTACTCCCCCACCCCTTTCTACGTAACTGGACTGGAGAACATCTGGGTTTAAACAGAGAGCTCTGCTGTCCTCACAACTAGACTGAGTCTCAAAATTCTCATTCTTGCCTAGGCTAATCCTTATAGCAGGGGTAGGCAACCTAAGGCCAAGGCCTGTGGGCTGGATGCAGCCCAATCACCTTCTCAATGTGTCCTTTGATTTAAAATGCATCTCTGGGTTATTTGTGGGGCATAGGAATTCGTTCTTTTTTTTTCCAAAATACAGTCCGACCCACCACATGGTCTGAGGGACGGTGGACCAGCCCATGGCTGAAAAAGGTTGCTGACCCCAGCCTTACAGTGACCACCCCCAGCAGCAACCATTCACATTTCTTTCCGATTCTAACCCTTACCTCTCAAAAAGGTGCACAGCTGGCCAAAAAAAACCCTCCTAGAATGACCAAGGGAGTGGATCTCTTTTGGGAAGGCATTACAAAGACAGGGGTCCACCACTGACAAGACCATGGGTAGACAAACTAAGGCCCGGGGGCCAGATCCGGCCCAATCGCCTTCTCAATCCGGCCCGCAGACAGTCCGGGAATCAGCATGTTTTTACACGAGTAGAATGTGTCCTTTTATTTAAAATGTATCTCTGGGTTATTTGTGGGGCATAGGAATTCATTCATTATAGATAGATCTAGATAGATGATATAGATAAGATGATAGAGATAGATAGATAGATGATAGATAGTCCGGCCCCCCACAAGGTTTGAGGGACAGTGGACTGGCCTCCTGCTGAAAAAGTTTGCTGACCCCTGGACAAGACTGTCTGCTTTTAGCAGCAGTCAATCTTGCCTCAGGAAAAGGACCCACTTTCTTACTCAACACTTCACTGGCTCCCTGGCTCAGTCCAGCCATCATTCAAGGCTGCTTCAGAATTCATATTACTCGCATAAGTCAGAAGCATGTGAACAGGGTGCTTGCGGTGGGTCAGCAAGACCATGTTGGCAAACGCTGCTCATTTAGCTGTAGCCAAAGATCTGCCCCACATAGCATTAGCAGCCTGTTACGATGGTGTGCTTTCAGTTCACCAGACACCTTCATCCCTTTCTTCTTCCTCTTCCTAGCAGCTTATGGTCCCTCATCTAGGGACAAATATTGACCTGTGATCTACCAGCAAGCATATCTTTGGCTCTGGTGAGAGCATGGAAACAGAGAGAGACACACCCACCCCACATTTGCACCATGCCTAAAGAAGTGCCAGCCTTATACCACAAGTCTTGGAGACACCCAAAATGCTGTGGGATTTCTTAGTTAATATGGCAAGCCAACACTGGTTGACCCCAGGGGGAAAGAAGCACATTCCACAGATTTATTGTTCATGGCTAGGTGATATATTGATATATTGTTCAAAACCAGTTTGAAGCCCCTATCGTGCTATTGGTTTCATAATTTTTGGCTGGATACTTCAAATCATTCTGATGCATGGCTTTTTTCATTTTGCGCAATCTCAAAAAAAGAAAGACGCTTTCAAACTATTTTTAAGGAAATTCGCCAACATTTACACTTCCAACCTGGGTTGCCATACGTCCAGAGTTTCCCTGACATTTCAGCGCTTTCTACTCAGACACTGTTTCCGATGGACAAATCCCAGCTATGTCTGTGAAACTTTGGACATATGGCAACCCCACCTTAGCCCTTGCTCCCTCCAAGTGTACAAGCACTACACTAATTTTAAGGTGTGCTGCTAATCACATATTTTTACCAACTAATCATAGACAGCACACTCCCAAGACCACTTCCTCATTTGCATGAGTTGAAAAGAAGAAAGGAAGTAAAATGTTACAGTTAAATAAATTTACTCATTCAGCTCATAAATAAGATCATAGTCCATAGGAGGAAATGTTCTCTATGTAAATTCTGTGATGACAGGGTTGAAAATAAGTTCCCAAGAAGAACTGTTATTAGCTCATCTAGAGAGCCACCTAAAAGGGGCAGATGGAAAGAAGAATCACTAACTTTTGGCAGGTCAAAGCTCTCTACCTTATTGTTTGGAAGCAAATATAATTTGTCACCTAAAGTACAGTAATATATTACAAAATTACAAGAATCAGTGCCCAACCTCCTAGCAGCTATTTCACATAGCTGTCACAGCCTATACAGGGGTACCTTGGGTTAAGTACTTAATTCGTTCCGGAGGTCCGTTCTTAACCTGAAACTGTTCTTAACCTGAAGCACCACTTTAGCTAATGGGGCCTCCTGCTGCTGCCGCACCACCGGAGCACGATTTCTCTTCTCATCCTGAAGCAAAGTTCTTAACCCAAGGTAATATTTCTGGGTTAGTGGAGTCTGTAACCTGAAGTGTATGTAACCTGAAGCGTATGTAACCCGAAGTACCACTGTATTTCCAATATGTTTTCCTTTGTAAGTTTTGCAATAGGTCACTTCTGCAAGGCTAGATATCTGCGCTAATAATTACTACTGGCGGTGAAGCGACTCCCTAAGTTTCAAACACTAGAAAAGCATAGACCCATGCAGTCAGCAGAATGCAAGGCTAGCACGAGGCTGTCCATGGGGGTCTCCAGACATGGCCCCACTCAGAGCTGCCTAAAGGGCAGTCTGCAACTCCAGAATGTGCCTGGGGGCAACTGTGATTCACCACAGATAAAACAGAAAATTGTATAGCTAAACTTCAGACCATAGTCCCGTCAACACCAATTGGCCATGGTCTCTGCAGCATTGCTGGGAGGACTCTTCCCTAACCTACCTGGGGAGATGGTGGGGATCAAACCAGTGACCTTTGGCATGGAAAGCAGAAGCTCTGCTACTGAGCTATCATCCTCACTTTTAAAGTAGTTTATTTCCTGCTGTCCCTCTTCTGAGAGAGCCCAGTTAGAATTCACAAATTCAGCTGTGTTCAGCCATGACTACTGCAAGTCACTACTTCAGAATTCAAGATAAAAATGGGGGGGGGGGGTTAAGAAGGGTTGTGTTTGTGTAACCTCGAAGTCAAAAGAATTCTATAGGCCTCCTTAGCTTGATATCAGCAAGAAATTGGAAGCTACCCAGCAGAAGGAAGAGCAGGTGCTTGTTTCACTCCTGGTGGCAACACCTGGCTGTGAAACCTAAGGGTTCAGCTGGTGGGTTGAGACCAGAAACTCGATTGCAGCCCAGCCTAAACCAGATTAGTTCAGGTGCCACACTTCCTTTTGTACTTGTTTAAGGTATGGGTTAAGTCTTCTGGAAGACGATAAAGAACACAGCAGAATGATAGAGTGCAGGGGAAATTTAAAGGGGGGGGGATGAGAGAAAGGAACAGAGAGAAGGTAAAGGATGACCACATGCAACAAAAATGTTTTAGTTGGCCCCATAGCTCATACTGGGGTTAAGAGGCACGGTGAAGAGAGATCCTTTGGATATGATAGTTGCTATGAGAGCACTTGAGCTGAAGGGCAGGATAAAAATTGCTCAAACAAATTAATGTCAACAGTAGAAATATTTATTTCACTGCAGATGTTAAACAGAGCACCAGTCTCTACACTTAGTCAAACCAAATGGTCAGAAATGAACACTGTGTGCTCCACTAGGATGGACAATTTCACAGCAAGTCAGGTCCCAAATTTTAGTTGTACACTGAAAACCAGAACAAACTACCCATTTACGAAGAGCCAACAATCTCACTCTATTTTGCTGAACAGGAAAAAACTGCTCTGTCAGTTCGGGCATTTCTTATTTACCTATAAATCAATGCTTGGAATCTGCTGTTAGTCCTGTAGTCAACCCCCCCTCTCCCACCCCTGGCAATGTAACCCACTAAGCTATGAATAACGTATCAGATTTTGAAATTATTCCAGTTTGATGCTGCACCAGTTTAATTATTAAAAGAAAGTGATCTTGTAAGATTTGCTCCCATCCTTACCTCTGCAGCAAGTTTAAACTGGTTATGAGTTTCACATTCAACTATGAACAAGGCATATATCTGCTACACTGGTTTGTCTGGACATCTACATTCTACCGGGGCCGTTAACAATAGATGAATTATACTTATCCCATCAAAGAATAAGCAAGTGAGATACAGAAATGTCAAGGTAAAGATAAAACTGCAAGGGCAATAAACCCTACAGTTTCAACCATGCAAGAGAAATAATCCCCTCAGAAATATGACCTGAAGGAAAGGCATTGGGCTTTGTCAGCCTCCATCACACTAAAGGCACGAAATTTTGCTTTCTCATTTTGGAACAAGACAGTCAAGAGGCTATAACTGTATTCAGAAATATTTTAAAGGATATGTTTGTAGACAAAGAACAGATTATGCTATGCAATCTGAGAATCCCACACATTCACAAGATTAAATTCACAGAAAGACTTGAACTGTGTTCACTGCAAACTATTTATAGCATAAATTGCCTATTCTATTCTTAGCACTGCCCCATTTTCCATTTTCTGAGGCAAATTTGCATAGTATTAAATGCACATGAGCAAACTGTGACTGCAGCTCTTCTTCACTTCGCTCTTCAGGAGAAATTTCTCGTGAACCTGTGTCCCACATCAAAAAAACCCCACACCAATACCTGAAGGTGACAGAGTACAATAGAAATCCTTAGTGTTAAGAAAGCTGAAAAAATAGTGGATATATGGGGAAGTTGATATATGGCAGAGCATGTTCCATCTCCAACACCTTCCATGTGCAGCTGGAAAAGACTCCTGCTATAAACCCAGGCGAACCACTGCCAGTGTAGACAATTGTCTAGATGGGCCCAATGGCCTGGGATTCAATAAGCACATATAGACCTATGCTACGTCTGCACACCAAGAGAATGCAAATGATAATTCAGGGCTCAACCAGAAGGTCCTGGTTCACTAGGTGGCCTCAAGCAAGCCAGTTTTGCTTTTCTTCAGCGCCTAGTCCTTTGGAATATGGGGAGAATCATATTGACCAATTTAACTTAGAAGGAATATGTAAGGATGAGTGGGGTCATGTGTTTTGATTTAATTTATTTATTTCGTAAAATTCATATACTGTTCGAAGCAGTTGATAAATGTATGCACGTGAACACAAAAAGAGCTATATACATACACACTTCCAATATTATTAAAATAATAATGAGGCAGTCTTATCATTAAGTTCTCTGGAAAAGTTCGGCGGGTGAAGATCAGGGAGCCTCATCTGTAGTTGCACCCTTTATGAATTTAAGAATAGAAGAAGGGCCTGCTGGATCAATCCAACATCCTGTTCTCACAGTGGCCAACCAGATGCCGGCGCGGCGGGAAACCAGCAAGCAGGAATGGAGCACAAGAGGCCTCTCCTCTCCTCTCCTGTGGTTTCCAGCAACTAGTCTTCAAAAGCATTGCTGCCTCTGACCATGAAGGCAGAGGCTAGCTATCCTGGCTAGCAGCCATTGATAGCCCTTTCCATCATGACTTTTTAAAGCCATCCAAGTTAGTGGCCATCACTGCCTCCTGGAGGAGTGAGTTCCATAGTTTAACTATGCACCACATAGCATCTCTTCTTTAAACTTTTATTATGTCTTTTTTGCTGTGCTCTGAAGTGTTTCTTTTCTTTCTTTCTTTTTGGTGCTTTAAATATGTATTTCATGGTAGTCATCTCACAACATTTTTAAAAAGAAAAAAGGTGCAAACAATTTTCCCCTCATTTAATCTCTTATTAGCAATGATCTTATTAATGATGATGCCTCTGGAATTGATCCAAACACCCCTTGCCTTTTGCCTACATAAGAGGACTCTCATTTCTTCTTCCACGTCCCCTCTCCTTCTGTGCCACATTAGAAGCTGCTTTTGAAACTCAATAAGGTTAAACAGCACCTTTCAGCACATCAAAAGGATGTGCTTGTAGGCAATGTGCAAACACAACGTCAAATGGGGATTAAATGAAATATTAAATCTTTCTGGAACCACCGTAAGCAGCTCAGTGCGCAAAAGAAACACCACGTAAAGAGTAAGAACTTACATGCAAGCCAGAGATATGGAAGCAGCCCTTCCACCTATCAACACCAGCACCGCTGGCAAACCCTAGCTTCAGTACAAGTTGCTAGAAAGGCAGACAGCCCTGAAGTTGCTGTGGGAAAGCTCCTGAACTGGCAAATCTGCTTTTCTACCTGTCTACCTGTCTGACACACACCTATGCTCTTCCTCTACTGCACGGATGGCTGCCACCCCTTCCCACCCCCTGTTCCCCTTTATATTTCTAGGAGGTTAACATATTGCCATATTGTTGTATTTAGGCACCCTAAGCTTAACGGAAAACGAAGTTGAAAATATCTCCCTGCTGAATTCTGCCAATTCACCCCTTCCTTATCATCATCAGCAATCTAAACCCGCTTTCCCAATATCACACATTCGTCTACTCTCACGCTAATTTCCCCACAAGCCTCACTTGCACCTGTCCCTCAATACATTTGTCCCCTTCAGTTTAGCACCCGCGTAAGATTTAGGCTGTAAGCTCCTTGGGGCAGAGACCTTATGCTACTGGTCTTCAAAGCACCACAGACCCTGATGCCACTTTTTAATTACTACTACTACAGTACTGGATCACTATAGCTAAACCAGTTGTAGAGCTTTCCCCCCCTCTTCATCATTTTCCTGATTTTGCTTTACAGTACAGTGGTACCTCGGGTTACATACACTTCAGGTTACATACGCTTCGGGTTACAGACTCCGCTAACCCAGAAATAGTACCTCGGGTTAAGAACTTTGCTTCAGGATGAGAACAGAAATCGTGCTCCGGCGGCGCAGCAGCAGCAGGAGGCCCCATTAGCTAAAGTGGTGCTTCAGGTTAAGAACAGTTTCAGGTTAAGAACGGTCCTCCGGAACAAATTAAGTACTTAACCCAAGGTACCACTGTATTGTTTAGTCGTTTAGTCGTGTCCGCCTCTTCGTGACCCCCTGGACCAGAGCACGCCAGGCACTCCTGTCTTCCATTGCCTCCCGCAGTTTGGTCAAACTCATGCTGGTGGCTTCGAGGACACTGTCCCACCATCTCGTCCTCTGTCATCCCCTTCTCCTTGTGCCCTCCATCTTTCCCAGCATCAGGGTCTTTTCCAGGGAGTCTTCTCTTCTCATGAGGTGGCCAAAGTCTTGGAGCCTCAGCTTCAGGATCTGTCCTTCCAGTGAGCACTCAAGGTTGATTTCCTTCAGAATGGAGAGGTTTGATCTTCTTGCAGTCCATGGGACTCTCAAGGGTCTCCTCCAGCACCAGAATTCAAAACCACTGTATTAGGTTTCCTAAATGTTCAGCAATGTTCAAGCATGGGGTTACCTGTAAACAAACTATCTCTCTCACCCACCTGATTTCCACCTGCACATTCACACTGTCCCCACTACCCTCCGGTTATCTCCCTTCCCAACCACCCTGCAGGCGAAGGCACTCTGCACATGCTCAAGAGAGCCAGCGCGCCGGGCTTTTGTCAGGGGAGGGGGAGGCTGGGCTAAGCCCCTGGGTCTTTCCCGAGGCCCTCTAGACAATGATGGTGAAAGAGTTGGAGGAGTAAAGGAAAGGAGGTGGAGGAGGAAGCAGCAGCTGAGAATGGGGGGCGAGAAGAGAGGCGGGTGCTGCGCTGAGGGCCTTGCCTTGCCCCCTCCCTCCCCTCTCCAGGCGCACTCTGCACATGGGCTGAGGCAAGGCTACTGCATGCGGCCGTAGAGCACCAAGGGGCCCCAGGGTCATCTAGCCCAACCCGCTGCCGTTTGCCCTGAGGGAAGCGGGCAACCCTTTCGAGAGAAGCCGCCTCGCCCTGGCTTCGGCCCCTCAGCACCGCCCCCCTCGCCAGCCTTCGCGGCGGGGCAGCCTCCATCCCTCCCTCGCTCGCTCCTTCCCTCCTTCCTCACCGCACATGGTGGCGCCTGAGGAGACCGAGCAGGGCGGCTGTGAGGCGCGGAGGCTGGACAGGCGCTTCCTCGCTGACGGGCCGGCGGGGACTGGCGGGCGAGGAGGAGGCGGCGGCTGAGGCGGCGGCAACGGCGTCTCCTCCTCCTCCCTCGGTCAGAGAAGCGGCGGGCGAGGGGCGCAGGCTCCCTGCCCGGCCCGCGATTGGGCCCGGCTCGGCCTAGCGGGCCCGGCTCCTCCTCCGCCTCCGCCTCCGCCGCCTCCCGAGGCCTCCGGGCCGCCGTGTCACTCGGGGCGACGTGGCAGCCGGATCAGCATCCGCCTCAGGTGGAGCAGCCGGAGCCCCGCAGGCCGGAAGGGGGAAGCAGGCGCCTCTCGGCGGGCGGGCGGGCGGGGGGCTCCAGGCGGGGCCCCGACGAGGCGCCCCCTTGGCGTTATTGCCCTTCATAAGGTTAATGTTACCATCCTGGGTCCCCTGGTGGTGGCGGCTCGGGGCCCGGGCAAAGCAATCCGCCCGTTGGGGGGCTAGTAAGGCGCACACCCCCTTTGGGGTTACATTCAGGTAGGGAGCCGTGTTGGTCTGACGCAGTCGAAATACTGTACAGTATATATAAAAATTGTCCAGGAGACTCTTGAGAGTCCCATGGACTGCAAGAAGATCAAACCTCTCCATTCTGAAGGAAATCAGCCCTGAGTGCTCACTGGAAGGACAGATCCTGAAGCTGAGGCTCCAGTACTTTGGCCACCTCATGAGAAGAGAAGACTCCCTGGAAAAGACCCTGATGTTGGGAAAGATGGAGGGCACAAGGAGAAGGGGACGAGATGGTGGGACAGTGTTCTCGAAGCTACCAGCATGAGTTTGACCAAACTGCGGGAGGCAGTGGAAGACAGGAGTGCCTGGCATGCTCTGGTCCAGGGGGTCATGAAGAGTCGGACACGACTAAACACCTAAACAACAACAGCACCTTAGAGACCAACTAAGTTTGTTCTTGGTATTAGCTTTCGTGTGCATGCTCATACCAATAACAAACTTAGTTGCATGCACACGAAAGCTTATACCAAGAACAAACTTAGTTGGTCTCTAAGGGGCTACTGGACAAGTGTGTGTGTGTGTGTGTGTGTGTGTGTGTGTGTTTTTCAACACCCTTTGGGGATTGCTGTTATTACCAGCCTGTTTTTTGTGACTCTAGGCTGCAGCAAAATGAGGCGCCCCTTTGTGTGTGGTTGTCATTATCATCAGTCCACTAGCTGGTGGCTCTAGGCTCGGGCAAAATGGGGCTCCCTTTTGGGGCTATTTATGTACAGTGGTAGGGACCCGGATGGCGCTGGGGGTTAAACCACAGAGCCTAGGACTTGCCGATCAGGTGGTTGGCAGTTTGAATCCCCGCGACGGGGTGAGCTCCCGTTGCTCGGTCCCTGCTCCTGCCAACCTAGCAGTTCTAAAGCACGTCAAGTGCAAGTAGATAAATCGGTACCACTCCGGTGGGAAGGTAAATGGCGTTTCCGTGCGCTGCTCTGGTTCGCCAGAAGCAGCTTAGTCATACTGGCCACATGACCTGGAAGCTGTATGCCGGCTCCCTCGGCCAGTAAAGCGAAATGAGTGCCGCAACCCCAGAGTCGTCCGCGACTGGACATAATGGTCAGGGGTCCCTTTACCTTTACGTACAGTGGTACTTCTGGTTACATACTTAATTTGTTCCGGAGGTCCGTTCTTAACCTGAAACTGTTCTTAACCTGAAGCACCACTTTAGCTAATGGGGCCTCCCGCTGCCGCCGCACCACAGGAGCACAATTTCTGATCTCATCCTGAAGCAAAGTTCTTAACCCGAGGTACTATTTCTGGGTTAGCAGAATCTGTACCCTGAAGCATATATAACCCGAGGTACCACTGTATTTAGTACCCTTCACTTTTTGACTTTTCATTTCCTGCCCTTTGCCCTAAGATCCCAGGGTGGGATTAGAACACAATATGAAATAAGTTTTAAAATAATTTGCCTTTCCTTCTTTGCCATAGCACCAGAGCATTGTGGGGCTTTTTAAAACAATGCTTCCGGCAAACTCCAGAGTTGCCCGTTGGAGCTTCATGAAACCTCCATGTTCAGCAACAGTCGATTGTCCGGTACCTGCTGCAGGGGACAAGCAGCAGGGAGTGGTGGTGGTCCAGTAGCCCCCTTCATGCCCCCAACTGATTGCAAAGGGGTCTTGCTTGGCCTGCCCTGGCAGCCCCACCCGTTCTTAAAAGAGGCAGGTGGCAGAAAAGGCCACCTGGCCATCAGTCCCAAGAGAACTCTAGGCCAGGAAGGCTAATGGCCAGAGGTTGTGTAAGGCAACTTCCTGTAGCGACTGTGGGCCAATGTGGTGCAGTGGTTAGAGGGTCGAACCTGGAAATGGCCGAGACCACAGTTCAGATCCCCCCTCTGCCATCATGAAGCTCGTGCAACGTGCATCGTGCATGGCAACAGTGCACTAGGTGCGCGCAGCAGGAGAGGGCAGCCTTTTGCATGCCTGGTTTGTGAAACTGGTCTATACTAGAAACAGAATCTTCCCCAATGTTGCTTCTCCTTCCCTCCCATGGAATGAGCCTCACCACACTTGGTGGTGTTCTGGTTTGCTATTCATGCACGTTAAAGAGCCCCCCACTGTGGAAGCAGCATATTTTTATTTCAACAAGGCCTCCTTTGATATTTTTGTTCTAGTTCTAGCGTTGAGAGGGAGAAAAAAATTCTATCCAGTTTCTCCATGCCATGCATAATTTTATGTATGTCATTTCTTACTCTTAAAAGGTACCTAAAACCGAAGGGAGCTGCTGCAGGCAAGATCCATGTGCTACTACCGCAACTGATCACTTGCTGGCAGTTCCTGAGAATGGAAGTAGCCTTGACAAACTTGACACCCAGTTTAACTTAGAATTGACTTGTTTCAGACCCCCCCTTTTGCTGATCCACCAGGAAATGCTGAATAGAGTCTTCCAGGTCTCTTGGGGTGTGTGTGTGCTGGATTACTAATTCTCAAGTAACAAGCTATCTTTTTCATACCACTGTACTTGCCCTTTCAAATAAAAGGAAGGAACGCTGTTGTGAAGATTAGGTGTGCTGATTGCATCATGTTAGGTAATGTGATGTTTTCAGAGGCAGGGAAAAGTACAACAGTAAATACAGAAGGGTTCTCTTCCAGGAACTTGGGATGAGTCAGAACTTATTAAGTGCGTCAACCATTAAAAAGTTCAAGATGGCCAGAACCGATAGTGGTCATATACTAGCAACTCATTCTTAGCCCAGGGCAAGGAAAAGACAGTGCCACAAGAGCTGCGGTGGCATCCTACGCAAGACAAGCAGGGCATGGGTTGCTTGAGGTTGCCCTCACACAGCATATGCTTACTTGAGTATTAGGCAAAGCAATTTCCCATTTGCCTTTATTGAAAAGGCATCCAGTTTCCTTGGGGAGTCCCAGCTCCTGTATAGTTCACACATTCTTCCCAGCACATTTTAAAATTCATATACCGTATTGGCATGAATTAAAGACTCGCTTTTTTTCCAAATTCCAGCCGTGAAAAGTTAAAAGTGCAGCTTAAATTTGCAACCATACAAAAATTGGCTTTTATGGTACCGTTGCTGAAACAGACATACAGTAAAACAGAATGGGTGTGAGTGCCTGCAGAATTTTAAGGGAGCGGCTTATATTCTGGTATTGTCTTTTTTTCTTTCCCCCCCTTTGAATTTTAAAGGTGTGGCTTATATTTGGGTGCAGCTTATATTCGGGCCAGTACGGTAATGTGGGTTTGCTTGACCATAACACACTCTAATTTTGTTGTTGCAGCTACTTTGATGTATTCAAGAAAATACAGTAGCAAAAGAGTTGGTTTTCTTATTTTCAAGGGTTAAATTCAGTTTCTAATCCCCATTTGTGACCAATAATAAGGAAACCGTTATCAGGATTCACCCAGTATTGTGCATTTAGTAGCAAAGATATATATATGCAATGTTGATAAGACAACAGACCTACAAAGAATAATAAAAACATGGCTTATATAACAGGAAGGCCTCAAAATAATAAAGCAATAATTTATATCTGTATTTATCACTACATAATTCTTCCAACAGTATGGGCTGTAGGTCACCACAGACGCTACCTAAATCCAACAGAGAGGGGAAATATTTTATAAATGTCACATTCTGACCAAACAAAATCTATACATTTTCTTCTTTTTGTTTACAAGAATAGCAGCAAAGGGACAGCCACACTTTCAAGAATACTTTTCGCTTGTTTTCTTAGAACCATGAAGCAGTGAAGGAAACAGTCCTGTGTCTGGGGAAAGTGGTGACAACAGCTGAACATTTTTCTATAGCGAGTGGCTAATTTAGACAAATCAGCTTGGAAAATAATTTTAGCTTAAAGAGTCCAAAGCTTTCCCTGATTTAGGTTGACTTCGCTTGTTCTCCTTCTTCTTCGTTATCGACAACCTGAAAGAGAACAGATTGCAGTACTAAGGGATAGGCAGCTTTTAATTCAAAAAAATAAAAACACATGCACATACGGGTGTCAGAAATCAAAAGGTCCCCGAGATCCTTGTAGTTCAGCAGGCACAATACAGATGAAACACAAGTATTGAATGTTATTTTGAAAAGCAGATTTATTATCTCAAGAAAACCTCCTCCTTTATACATCCAACTCAACGTTTCCAGCTCAAAATGAAGCAGCACTTCCAAAGAACTATGACTTGCTAAGAGTGTGGATGAGATTGTCAATAACACGAGAAAAGCCGTCGTCTTGACGGAAGATCACTGTTCCCACATGACGCTTGTTGCACCGACTGGAAAAGGCAAAGTGAAGGCCATGCCGTCGCCATCTCATTCTCAACACAACACAATCAGTGCAGCCCTCCAAATGTTGCTGTAAGCCATCAGCCCCAATCAGCTTGGCCCATGGTCGAGGATGAAGGGAGTTGTAGTCCAGCATCTGGCTGGCCAAAGGTTCCCCACAGCTGGTTCCCCACTCACCCCCTCTGTATCCACAGATACGTTCTGTGATTTGTTGGTGGTTCACTGGGCCCCATGCCTCGGATCACTGTTTCTGTGATGCTGGCAAGCACAGCTCTGCTGCTTTTACTGATATATTGCATACCGGTTGGAAAAAAGGGGGAAAGACAGCCAGAGGGTGGGGATATGGAATAAAGCATCCTGGTGGACAGCATGACTGGCTAGAACCCTGAAGAGAAACATTCCAGGTGGGGTAGGGGTGAAAAAGGAAACTGCAACACGTTGATGCTGGTCTTACTTGTGCCCAGAGAAATCCTGTTTCATAGTCTGTTGTTACTTCTATAATGAACCCTCTATACCTAATTTTTTTGCACTGAACCCAGTTACCAGATTTGAAGTGTCAACTTTCATTCGTAAAAACTTGCTTGTACAGAGACGCTTTGAGATGTGGAAAAGACATTCTATGAACAAACCACCCCAATTTTTAACACCCTTCAATTTGTGCCTACCTGTTCCACACCTTCTACTTCCGGAATATAGAACTGCAGCATGTTTTGTATCCCATTCTTCAGGGTGATGATAGAACTGGGGCAGCTCGTACAGGAGCCTTGCAGTTTTAACTGCACAATCCCATCTTCGAAGCCCTTAAAGATGACATCCCCACCATCTTCCTGGACTGTTGGCCTGAGGAACATTGTCGATAAGATTTCAAAGTATTAGTGGAGTAAACCACTGAAAACCCCAAACATTTCTATACATTTAGAAGCAGTTCTCACCCCCACTTTTTTGGCCACCTCCTCTTTGTATCCCACCTCTATACCTTCTCTGTTGCACTAATGCTTATTCTCAGAACAGCCCAGCTCTTGCAGTTCATCAAAGCACCTCCCTTCTCCTTCAAATCCACCATCAGCAACTTTTTCCTAGAACAGCTGATCCCAAGCTGAGTATCTTCTGTTTATTTTATGTGCATGCTCTCTGCCACGGCAACCCCTACTTTACTGACAATAAGAGCTGATTACGGAAACTGGAATAAATTATACAAATCCAGTCATTTTGCATGCATTTGCCCAGTTTGCAACTTTTATCTTTGAAATCTGGGTAGTGGTAATGAGAAGCTATGTAAAATGCTGGAAGTCCTTGCTCCTGTCAATCTCACTTCTGAAATGTCATCACAACAGACGAAATGGATTGTAGCTGGCAAATTAATGCATCCGATTCAGGGGCTGGGTATTCATTCAAGAACAAGCTGCACCTACATTCCAATGAAACCAGCGTCTTCATTCTCCACTTATACTGCCCTTTCACTTCCCAACAGACAGGCTGTTATTTTCCAAAGGAACAACGAAGGCTCTGTCTGTCAGACTGGCACTCACTAAAATGCTGGAAGTGCTTCAGTGCAGATATTGACATAAGCACCAATATATAAATGTGCAACTGTAAAAAATTTCCCTGCTGTCCTCCTGGCTAACATCAGAGGGCAAGGGATTCTAACAGAAATATATATTCAGGGATCAGAGTGATAAAAGTTAAATATCCAAAGGGCACGTCTATTTTAAATTCTTCATACCTCCCCTATTTTGAAGATGTTTACTGCAATCTCTTTCTGAAGTGAATTTTTAAGTCACATGCCTCTTTCAAAGCATTGTAAAAGCTCTTGGGAGAAAGTGGGTTGGGAGCACCGCTGGTTGAAAGACTTGAGCCAGCAGCATCCCGCTAAGTGAACAAAATACTCTTTTCAGAGGCAACCTAGGAAGAAGCACCAGCATCTCTGCCAATCCATCAAACCGGCTATCAGCAGAATTGCACATTCATTACTCTGCCACCTTCATGAAACACCAACAGTGTATAGGAAACACAGTTGTAGCTGTACCTTATTCTAGTATCCAGGAGCTCTTTTATCATTAATACAACTTCATCGTCTTCTTCAGATGGAGCTTGTGTGGTTTATGCAAGACAAAAGGAATGAATCATGCTTATCTTATTTGATAAATGTTTCCACAAGATTCCTTGAAAATAAATCCATTTACCGCACGAAAAAGCTCTGCTGAATAGCTTCTTGGGGATGAAATGACTGCAGAAAAGTGAGCCTGCATCACCACTGTTCCTGCCACAAAAGAAGCACAACAGTGCGCTCTTACTTGTGTTTGGTAATAGCCACTCTGAGACTTCCAGCCCTTGTGTGCTAGCTGTTGTCCTGCTTGCTTCATAGCTCACTTGTGTTATATCTTTACAAGCAAAAATATGTTCAAACTCCACACACCCTTGGCCACATCTCAAACAAGATGGTCTCATTTATGCGTTGTCTGTATTTTTTATGGAAGGTAATACCGTAAGTACAAAATCTTGTAAAAAAGAAATCTCCCTGGCAGCAATATCTCTAAAAGATACTGTGCTATTACAACATGAATCATTCCATTGCTTACCAGGCATGTTAATATTAAAAACTTCCCCATCATCTTGTGAGCACAGTCTCATGTTTTCATAAATTCAACTATCTTATTTGCTTTCAAAAAGTCACATATTGCAATGACTGATCTACTGGCTTCTTTCTGATCTCCACACTCAACACTGTTAATATTGGGATCCCTATTTGCTCTAATACGCAGTAAGTTTTAATATTTCTACCACTGAGTTGTGGCAGAACAAGGCTGCTTGCTAATATCAGGTACTACCAAGCCACCATATTTAGGTCTTTCCTTGGGAGCTCTGAATGTAATTACCATAAATTATTTCTGTAGGAGTTTACAATATCAAAATTCCCAGATAACAAATTCCACTGGATTTCCATGTTGTATGAATCTTGTTGGTAAACTCTATTATTAATTGTTCCACAGTAAATCCTAAAATTTAAGACCTTCCGTTTGATTTTATACCCCAATCCAATAATAAAGTCCTGTAAGTCCTCCCATATCAAAAGCTCCTCAGATACTGTATTGTGTTTTTTTTTGTAGTAAATTTTTATTAATTTTCCAATCATACAATTATTTTCAAATCTTAACAAATTTTAACAAATTACTCTTTTTAGGCTTCCTTCAGCTTCTCTGGTAATCACCCGTAATTACTCTTCAATACACATTCCTTTAATTGCATTGCCATTTATCTTCCCTCCCTTTTATATTTCTTTTGACAATACCTCTTAAGCTTTTACAGTGCTTCTTGAAACCCCACCAGCGTTGTTTGCACATCACATACATTTTTCAGATAATCTAGAAATTTTCCCCAATCTTGTATTGTAATAAGAAGGAAAGCTGTGCCTAGAGAAAGCTGAACAGAGAGGTTGAAAAAACCCAGAGTGTCTCCCTGTAAGCCCTGGCCTATCACAGCAGCAAAGACCTTGCAAGCAGCCCTCATCAACACCATTTACATTTGTCCAGGAACTGTTTTTCATGTCTGCATTGTTTTGTTCCTTGTTGTTTGCCACCATGTGCTCCTTTGGGAGAAAGGGCAGGATATACATTTAATAATAATAATAATGAACCAGCCTTTTCTATCTAACCCGTGAGCCACCTAGCCCAACACTGCATCTCCAACAGTGGCCAGGCAAGCTCACAAGTAGAGGATGTAACCTGCCACTAACATCCAATACTCTCCACCATCAATGTATTCAATATTAGCCATTTACCTGTGTCTGTACGGGGTGCCTCTTCAGTAATAACAGGTAAGCCAGAAGCATAGAAATCCATAATAGTTGCATAAATATCTGGTTTAATTAAGTTCCAATCCACTTCTTCATTTTCCTACAAAGATTTCAAGAATTAGGTTAGGTGTACATGAACAGCTTTGCTGAATCAGACCAAAAACACTTTTTTAAAGCCTTGTGGGAAAATGTAGGTCCTTTGAATCTATGAATAGCGCACAGTTTCTGGCACTACAGCAACTTAAAAACTGGCATGTCTTTTGTATCTTCTATTTTTGGAAAGTTTTAAGGAGAGCATGGTCTGCACAGTAAGTGATAACAGAAGCGCACTCCTCTTCTAGATTGTTTAGAACAGTGGTTCCCATTTAGCTAAGAACTGTGAACCCCATGTTTTTCAAAAGCCAAGCCATGGACCCCCTACTTTTGAAAATGTTGATATCTCTGTGCTAGTTTTTGTTATGTGAATGGTGCCACCATACCCTCCAACATGTCCTAGTGCAAAACCAGGATGCATCTCTTCCAGGCCAAACAGGATGCCCCATATGGTTAACAGGGATGTGATATAGACCCCCTGGGTGGGTTACGCAGACCCCCTGGGATCTGCAGAAAAACAACTGGGAATCACTGGTTTAGAATATTTATATCGAATGTGTGCAGATGAGGCTGACCAAGACGGCAGAGGGTCTGGAAGCCAAGCCTTATGGGGAACTGTTGAAGGAGCTGGGTAAGTTTAGCCTGGAAAAGAGACCAAGAGGAGATATGATAGCCATCTTCAAATATCTGACGGGCTGCCACATGGAGGATGGAGCAAGCTGGTTTTCTCCTGCTCTAGAGGGTAAGACCAGAGCCAATGGATTCAAGTTACAAGAAAGGAGCTTCTTACTAAACATCAGGAAGAACTTTCTGACGGCAAAAGCTGTTTGACAGTGGAACAGTCTCCCTCGGAAGGTGGTGGACTCTCCTTCCCTAGAGGTTTCAAAGCAGAGGCTGGATTGCCACCAATGCTTTAGCTGAGATTCCATTGTATGGGGTTGGACAAGATTAACCACAGGGTCCCTTCCAGCTCTACAATTCTTTGATTCTATTGTCATTCCCTGTGCAGACACACACTACAATATTTTTTTAGGGTTACCGGTTACCTTTGTGACTGTGATGAAGTCTGTTCCAAAGAAAATGCTTTTAACTCCTTCAATCCTGAAGAGCTGCCTACCAAAACAAAAACAAGAAAAATAAAGATCTTCATTCAAAACTCCTGCTCACTGTGAGCTTCCAGGTTTCTTTGTATCAGTATACCCATGAACATTTGTAGGCTGATGACTGCCTGGCCCCTAAGGCTCCAATCCTAGAACACTTTCCTGAATCCAGAATAAAGGTAAAGGTAAAGGTACCCCTGACCATTAGGTCCAGTCGCAGACGACTCTGGGGTTGTGCGCTCATCATGCTCTATAGGCCGGCATTTGTCCGCAGCTTCCGGGTCATGTGGCCAGCATGACTAAGCAACTTCTGGCAAACCAGAGCAGCGCACGGAAACATTGTTTACCTTCCCGCCAGAATAGTACCTATTTATCTACTTGCACTTTGACTTGCTTTTGAACTGCTAGGTGGGCAGGAACTGGGACCGAACAACGGGAGCTCACCCCATCAAGGGGATTCGAACCGCCGACCTTCTGATTGGGAAACTCTAGGCTCTGTGGTTTAGACCACAGCGCCACCTGCGTCCCATTGAATCTGGAATACTTGCATGTAAACATGCATGAGAATGAGTTCATTGTATATATATAATAAGGGGAAACTACTCATGTAAAATATTTAGAGAGACTGAATCAATAACCAACCAATTACTGACTCCCGATCCCAGACTTGCCCTTCCTTCAATTTCAGATGATGACTCCAGAGAATTAACATGCAAATATTTAACTCTATACAATGATGTGGAGTTTGATTTTAAAGGAACATTTAACAAGTGAAATCTATGCTCATCTCAAAGGAACCACACCATATAAATGTTATGCTACTTGAGCAAGATTTATTGATTATGCTACTGTAAAGGAACATACATAGGTTCTGCCTGCCTGCCTGCCTGCCTCACATGGACACCTGCGGAACTGCACCCTGGACTGACTAGACATTTCTTGACTTGATTTGACTAGGTTTGATTTGCGCTAATCATTCCCCCCACTTTGTTCTTCTTCTGTCTTGTGGGCCATCTTTATTTGGGGAGGGGTTAGGGTCCAAAAACATTTCATAAGCTGTTGGAATTGATTAATACCCATTACAACAACAGAACAGATTTTTTAAAGGGGTAAACTACGTATAACCCCTCTGCTGCAAACTCTGTCCCCAGTCTGCTTTTAATCTCACAGGGTCCTGATTAGTGCTTGCAAGGCACAAATAAGTCCAGAACAGGGATAGGGGCAACCACAGTTGGGTGAGGGGGCATTTTAGAGGAAGACAGGGAGATGGTTAAACACTCCCTTCTCTGATGCAAAGCATCCAAAGGTTTGCACGAGATAATATGCTCCCAGGGCTTCGTTACAGCAGCTACGGTGCAATATGTAGTTTGCTCCTAAGTAAGGACCACTTGGGACGCGGGTGGCGCTGTGGGTTAAACCACAGAGCCTAGGAGTTGCTGATCAGAAGGTCGGCGGTTTGAATCCCCACAACGGGATGAGCTCCTGTTGCTCGGTCCCTGCTCCTGCCAACCTAGCAGTTCGAAAGCACGTCAAAGTGCAAGTAGATAAATAGGTACCGCTCCAGCAGGAAGGTAAACGGCGTTTTCATGCGCTGGTCTGGTTTGCCAGAAGCAGCTTAGTCATGCTGGCCACATGATCCGGAAGCTGTACGCCGGCTACCTTGGCCAATAAAACGAGATGAGCACCGCAACCCTAGAGTCGGTCACGAATGGACCTAATGGTCAGGCGTCCCTTTACCTTTTTAAGTACCACTTAAAAGTACTTTGATCTGGACCCATAACTAAGTTATTGTCATACAACCGACAACAAGGCAACAACAAACCTTGCTAAGGGTGAGCAATACGTGGAAGCTGGAGAAGTGAATTCCATAGTTCTAGATTCCAGCACTGGCTTTCCTGGGATAAATTTCAAGCTGTTTGGATTTGGAGTATCCTGTGTCTGAACAAACATAGACCTAGCTGGAATAAAATAAAAAATAAAAAACTGTGAGGTTTGTAGTAACCTGATTTGCACCCAACCTTCATAAAACATAAACAAGAAGAGATGGGCTGGATTTGACACAAGGCCCATCTAGTCCAGTATCCTGGCCCCCAGAGGAGCCAGCCAGAAGCTTCTTGGTGCCCACAAGCATAGCACAAACACAAAGACAATTAAGTTTCTCGATCAGGCAATCTTGTCTCTCCCCACCTCTCCCTTCTGCTGCAGGAGTTCAAACAAGTAACGAAAATGAGTGTTGTGAAGAAAAAGAGAGCCGAGAATGGCCTTGCTCAATGAGGTGTGGGGGCCTTGCCTTTCTCAGTCCATCTTCTGCCCACTGGGCATTCACAACTCTCTCTCCCTCTTTCACTTAAGAGAGGCTCAATTTTTATTTTCTTGGCTTACAGAAACTCAACAAAACTTGAGAAGCCCAGATCCAAAGTTGGAAGCAAATACACACTTTATACATGGAAATATTTCTGACGACTTTATAGTAATACTCATACACACACACACACTCTCTCTCTCTCAAGAAGAGATGTTGGACTGAACAGTATGCTTACTCAATATACTTTTTGTCGTGATATAGCAATTTCAGAGAATTGGGAGTTTTTATCACAGCATTACCCCACAAAATTGTGGGGTAAGCCTAGCACTCACCTTTCATCTGTAGTACTGTGGGAGGAAGGAGCAGGTTCTTTTGGGAGGCAATGTGTAGGGGTTGTTTAGCAGTGATGTTCACCCCTTTGAATCCCAAGTGGCAGAATCTTAAAGAAGACAAAAAACAACCTTACCAAAAATGTCACAATTTCAGACTCCTTATAGTCCTGAGGCTCAATAAAGGCTTAACTAGTCCATCCTACAAAGTTAGATACTTCCCTATTTTATGGCTCAAGTTAAGCAAAAATATTCCCTTGTGCCTTTCATGATCTCAGCTACTCTGGATGACCAAACCTGAACAAGAACATTGAAAACAGTCAATGGCTGTGTGAAGACAGGAAACACAACTCCAACAACCAATCCACCAGAGTCCCCTAGCTCTGAAGTTCTTCTCCTTTGTGGTTTGACGAGGGCAGAAGATAGCAAGATGTTATACAGAAACAGAGTTTGCCGTGTTGGTCTGCCGTAGTCAAAACAAAATTTTAAAAAAATCCTTCCAGTAGCACCTTAGAGACCAACTAAGTTTGTTATTGGCATGAGTGTGCATGCACACGAAAGCTCATACCAATAGCAAACTTAGTTGGTCTCTAAGGTACTACTGGAAAGAGTTTCTAAGTGTATGAGGTCAGCACCATGCAGGAAAGGTAACTATTCCTCTAGATTACAGTTCCTGCTTTCAATCCAGGGCTTCATAAAGATGTCTCCATCTTTTCTTTAACTATACAAAACAGGAAGCATGCAGGATGCCTCCAGAGCTTAAAAAGTGCAGGTTAGGAAAACAGGCAGTATTGTCATTTGCATGACAGTTTCGGGAAGCCAAAGTATCAGGACAGCTGTGATGGTCCAAAATTAAAAGAGGGTGTTTTTTGTTAAACCAGTTTGCTTTCATGAAAAAACCAGGTTTGGTTTTTTTAAATGTGAAGTGCCAAGGACTGAAAACCTTACTTATTCTTTCGTCAACAAATGGAACCAAATATTTAAGATATCTGTTGGGGACACTTTCGCTCCTCAGGACAGGGAACTGCCTTTGTTGCTTATTAATTGATCAATCAATCAATCAATCAATCAGTTTACTACAGCCATCAACCAGTAGTAGTCCATGCTTTCTTGCTTATGATACTCTGCCCAATTTGCTTCCTTTCAGACTCCCCACTCCCAGTCGGCATGGCTGTATGGTGCTGGGGCTGATGGGAGTTGTAGTCCAAAACATGCCATAATAAGCCATGAAACCATAAAAAACACATTGTTAGGCGTTAAGAGCCACGAGGCTCTACTATTCCTTCTTCCTCAGAGGGGAGATAATATGCCACTCTCACAGCAGCCCTGGCAGCCAGGGGTGGTCTAGGGGTTAAGAGTGTCAGACCAGGGAGAGACCAGGGTTTGAACCCCAACCACTCAGCTAAGAAGCTAATTGCGTGGCCTCAGGATAGTTGCTGTCTTCTCTCCACCCCACCCCCAGCATTAATGCTCACAACAACCCTGCAAGGTCGGTGCGGCTGTTGAAAGCCGCCCAAGGTCACCCAACCCCAAGGCTTCTTGGCCCTGCCCGCTGTGGCTGGGGATGGCCAGGGTCAGATTTAGGTTTGATGAAGTCCTAAGCCAGGGGTCAGCAACCTTTTTCAGCAGGGGACCGGTCCACTATCCCTCCGACCATGTGGGGGGCCGGACTATATTTGGGGGGGGGGGGAGAATGAACAAATTCCTATGCCCCACAAATAACCCAGAGATGCATTTTAACTAAAAGCACACATTCTACTCATGTAAAAACACCAGGCAAGCCCCATAAATAACCCGGAGGTGCATTTTAAATAAAAACACACATTCTACTCATGTAAAAACACGCTGATTCTCAGACCGTGGCCCGGGGTTGCCTACCCCTGTCCTAAGCTACTGAAGGTAATGGGGCCCTTTTTATGTCCAGCTGTCCTTTGCCAACAACGAACTGTCGCTGTTTTTTGTGATGAAAATATGCTATATGGTAATTTATGGACCTAATAGGTATCTAAAGCCATTTGCACATAACAAAATATGTACTTTATCGAAGTAACTGTTGAACGTATATTTTGGAAATGTACACCCAGATTTGGCTTTCTTTAATTTTTTTTGGGGGGGTCCCCCAAGAGAGTGGGGCCCTAAGCTACAGCTTGTTTATCTTATACGTAAATCTGGCCCTGAGTCCAGGCAACCCCGCAGAGGCACCGAGGGGACCAGGCCACCCAGAATCCCACCGCCCTTCGCCTCTCACAACAACCCCGCGAGGCAGGGCAGGCTGTCCCGTTTAAAGGCCAAACACCTCCCCCCTTTTAAAATACATATATTCTGAGAACTGTGCGCGGGGGGGGGTGTCGTTCCCTCCCCAGGCCGGGGAAAAGAACCCATGACGGGGGGGGGGGGCGGCACGGACGCAGTCACCTACCGGCTGCCCAGCCCCGCCGCCAAGCGCCTCGCGGCCGCCATCTTGCCCCCTCTCCCTCTCGGAGGGGAAGCAGCCGAAGGACCCCTCGCGAGGGGCTGCCTGCGCAGGCGCCTGATTCGCCCGCTGGAGTCGGGCGGCCCCTGCTGGCCGGAGTGCGGAACTGCAGACTGGAGCGAATGTCCCGAGGCCCCGCCCACTCCTCCTCTTCACTCTCGGCGGAGCAGTGATTTATTATATTAACAAATTCATTCAAGTACTGTTGTTGCTGCTTTATTATAATTTTGTTATGATTGTAGGGCAGGGCCGGGTTTAGGTTTGATGAGGCCCTCAGCTACTGAAGGTAATGGGGCCCTTGATATGTCCAGCTGTCTTTTGTCAACAACAAATTGTCGCTGGTTTTTTGTGTTGAAGATATGCTACATGTAGCACCTTAAAGACCAACTAAGTCAGTTCTTGGTATGAGCTTTCGTGTGCATGCACACTTCTTCAGATACACTGAAACAGAAGTTTCCAGACCCTTCTATATAGTGAGAAGGTGGGGAGGGGTATTACTCAGAAGGGTGGTGGGAATGGGTGATTGGCAGATAGCTGCGATGAGCCTGTTGACGACTCTTAACGACTGCAATAGGTCTTACAGGAAAAAGCAAGCGGTGAGAAGGTGAAAAATGGCTTTGTCATGTATAATGAGATAAGAATCCAAGGTCTTTGTTCAGGCCAGGTTTCTCCATGGTTTTAAGTTTGGTGATAAGTTGTAATTCAGCAGCTTCTCTTTCCAGTCTATTTCTGAAATTCCTTTGTAGTAAAACAGCTACTTTGAGATCTTGTATAGAATGTCCTGGGAGATTGAAGTGTTCTCCTACTGGTTTCTCTGTCTTGTGATTCCTGATGTCCGATTTATGTCCGTTTATTCTTTGGCGTAAGGTCTGGCCTGTTTGTCCAATATAGAGAGCTGAAGGACACTGTTGGCATTTGATGGCATACACAATGTTAGACGATGAGCAATTAAATAGTCCCGAGATGGTATGTGTGATGTTGTTGGGGCCAGTAATGGTGTTGTCCGGGTGTCACGGCTACCTATCTGTAACTATATGCTACATGGTAATTTATGGACCTAATAGGTATCTAAAGCCATTTGAGACCCGGCCATAAGGGACGCGAGTGGTGCTGTGGGTTAAACCACAAAGCCCAGGACTTGCTGATCAGAAGGTCGGAGGTTCGAATCCCCACAACAGGGTGAGCTCCCGTTGCTCGGTCCCTGCTCCTGCCAACCTAGCAGTTTGAAAGCACGTTAAAGTGTAAGTAGATAAATAGGTACCGCTCCAGCGGGAAGCTAAACGATGTTTCCGTGCACTGCTCTGATTCTCCAGAAGAGGCTTAGTCATGCTGGCCACATGACCCGGAAGCTGCACACTGGCTCCCTTGGCCAGTAAAGCGAGATGAGCACTGCAACCCCAGAGTCGGCCACGACTGGACCTAATGGTCAGGGGTCCCTTTACCCTTAAAGCCATTTGCACATAACAAATAGGAGCCTACACAATACAAAACACTGTTGCTGTATGTAGGTTTTATTTTGTTTTTTATCTTATATTTTGGAAATGTACATCGTTGTTTTTTTCCTTTAAATTTTTTGGGGGCCCGCAGGAGATTGGGGCCCTAAGCTATAGCTTGTTTAGCTTATACGTAAATCTGGCAATGATTGAGGGAATGGGGTGATGTGTAGCCTGGGGGAGACCAAGAGGTGATATCGAAAAGGCTGTCCCAGGGAAAGGATCAATGGATTCAAATGACAAGATTCCGATTAAACATTGGGAATAACTTTTTGACGGTAAAAGCTGTTTGGCAGTGGAATGGACTCCCTCGGAAGGCGGTGGACTCTCCTTCCTTGGGAGGTTTTTAAAGAGAGGCTGGATGGCTGCCTGCCAGGGATTCTTGAGCTGTGATTCCTTCATGGCAGGGGGCTGGGCTTCCCAGGGCCCCTGCCCCTCTACAGTTCTGTGTTTCTCTTGGTTTACTTACTCAGAAGCCTGCACACCAATGTAGCTTAATCCTAGATAAATGTGCAGAGGGTTATGGCCAGGGCTGTGTTTAGCAGATGTGGTGCCGGGGTGCAAATATCCACTCAGAGCCCCCCAAATTACCACAGATAGTGAGGGGGGAAGCTGCGCACTGCCAGCCATATATAGTTAGCGGGGCGCAGCTTCCACCCTAAGCTTCTGCAGGGATTGCTCTCCTCCTGCGGAGGCTTGGGAGGCAAGCTGCACGCCCAACAGCCATATGGTTGATGGGGAGCAGCTGGCGGGTGCGCAGGGAAAGGGGAGGCCACCGGCAAAGCTGTGCAGCTCCCCCACTCGCTGGGGCGCCCCTGAGAGGTCGGCACCCTGGCTCAATGAACCACTAAGCCGTACGGGAAAGATGGCTCTGGTTATGGCCTAAGCCCAGGAGGCAGGGGCGCCGACATAAAAAATATTGGGGGGGGGGGCGGGGGCCCATACCGACTTATAAAAAATATTGGGGGGGCCCAAGACCTCCAAACCGCTGCTGCTGGGGGAACAAAAGGGGCGAGCCCCGGGCTGCCCCGACCTTAAGTGAACCTGTGAGGGCCGCCCTTCGCGGCAGCCGATTGGCTGCCGCCGTGGGCGGTGAATATTAATGAGCTAGGGGGAATCCCCGATTCTCGCCGCGAGATTGTTGATGGGTCGAGAGCCCGCAACCCCACCCCCTCTCTAGATCGGGAGTGGCTTTGTTTGAACTCATTACTGAATGTATTTTAAAAGGTAACTATCGTCAAACAAGGAAAATAAAAAATACCAACATAATTTTGTGATTTTACAAAGCATAATATAACTAATAATTTTCTTAAATTATTGGGGGGCAGAGCCCCCCCAAACGAATTTTTGAGGGGGCTCGGGCCCCCTCAGGCCCCATGGAGTCGGCGCCTATGCCAGGAGGTGAGACCTTATGCCTGAGCCCAGTCTCTCTGTAACTAGAAAGCCGCTGTGACTGCCCTCATAGCCCCACAAGGAAACATAATGTCTCTGATGTAGTCTGTGGGACACATCACTCGTAGGCAGGCTTGATGCACATTGAGGGGCTCGAGGGTGACAAGAGGACTTGAAGAAGTAGCAGCACAAGCTTCTGCTGTGGGATTCAAGTCCACAGCTCCGCTTTCCTGGACTGTGGGCAGCATCAGCAGAAGGGTAGAGGTGCCGGAAGGGTTTGCTTCATGTATTTGTTGTTGTCCTGTTTGTCAAACTTGCAATGTTTGTGTGTAACTCTGGTGGCGCCTCAGGTGCCTTTACTTGGCCAGAGCAGCCGCCGCCGCTGAACCACCCACAAAAGTGGAGCCTATACATTTCACATACTTATATAAAGGCTTTTCCTCAGCGGCGTAGCGTGGGTTGTCAGCACCCGGGGCAAGGCAAGTAATTTGCGCCCCTAACCTGCCGCCGCCGCCAGCTTCTTCTTGCTGCTGCCTGGGCTGGTCGGTGTGGTTCTCTCCCGCGCTCAGCGCTGCCCTGGGCGGCCGCTGCACTGTCCCTCCCCCAGATAGTCCTTCCCTCGCTCTCTCTCCGCTCCGCACCACAATGCATGCCTGGCACCCTCCCCCTCCACAGTGGGCGGCGACCCGGTAGCTCGGATCGGATTCGCACAGCCAGCACTGCAGTGAGAGTGAGTGAGTGAGCCAGGTAGGGGCAGAGAGCTGCGAGTGCGAGCGCGCCCCCCCCAATGTTGCGCCCGGTGCGGCTGGCCCCCCCTGCACCCCCACGCTACGCCACTGCTTTTCCTTGCATTAGCTTTACACGTTATGTAGAAACTGTCACATTCTCAGAGGGAAGCAGGCCTGCATTATCAGAGCTGGATACCTGGTTCAGTGAGAAGAACAGGGTGCTGCCTCCTATCAGCCTAGCTCAAGGCCGGGTTTTTCCTGCACAAACATTAAGACAGTCTGAGGACTTTCATACTCAAAGTTTTATACCTTTTAACGTGCAGGCTATAGATCAGGCATAGGCAAACTCGGCCCTCTAGATGTTTTTAGACTACAATTCCCATCATCCCTGACCACTGGTCCTGTCAGCTAGGGATGATGGGAGTTGTAGTCCCAAAACATCTGGAGGGCCGAGCTTGCCTATGCCTGCTATAGATATCAGGCTGGCCCAACTTTTCAGACCAAGTGGGTGGCAAGAGTACTTTGAAATGGAACCCATGGGCCGCACACTGCCTTGTTATGTGTGGGGAGAAGGGTGGAGCGGCCGTTATTTGACACACACCCCAATCCGCCCTCATGCTCCCTTCCCAAAGCTGGCTAAGTGATGCTCTGGGCTTTGGAAGGGAGATGTGAGCATCTGGCAGGGTCCTAGAGTCCTCCTACCTCATTCTCAAAGATGGGAAAGTGCTAACTAGACTTTAGGAAGAAGGGAGGACTCTATGACCCTCTCAGAGCCTCATGCCTCCTTCCCAAAGCCCAGCACCTTGCTTAGCCAACTTTGGGAAGGCAGCTTAAGGGCTGCAGAGGGTAGGCATGGCATCAAAGGCTGCCAATCACCCTGCTATAGATCAAAGCACATGCAATTTCCTCTGCAACAGCATTGGGTGAAATAACAGCTGAGCTGTGACATTCTTAATGGAGCTGAAGGCCTGTGCAGTAGAAACCACACCCCTAACTACTGGGTGGTATTTTCATCGGAGAAATGTTGGAGGGTATAATCCCCGCCGCCCCACAGTTGCTGGCTGAGGAGTTCACTACTGCTGCAGCTTCCTTCCTGGGCAAGCCACCTGTGAGACTCTCCTAAATCGCGTGAGGCACAAGATGGTTCGATGAAGTTGCATACACTACAACCTGTGCACATCCAATGAAGATGAACGTTGGAAGATTCAGGATCGATAAAAAAAGTTCTTCTTCACACAACTCATAGTTAAAACTATGGCACTCACTCCCATAGGAGGCAGTGATGGCCTCAAACCTGGGTGGTTTCAAAACATGGGTAGGCAACCTAAGGCCCGGGGGCCAGATCCGGCCCAATCGCCTTCTCAATCCGGCCCGTGGACGGTCCAGGAATCAGCGTGTTTTTACATTAGTAGAATGTGCGCTTTTATTTAAAATGTATCTCTGGGTTGTTTGTGGGGCATAGGAATTCATTCATTCCCCCCCCAAAAAAAAAAATATAGTCCGGCCCCCCACAAGGTCTGAGGGACAGTGGACAGGCCCCCTGCTGAAAAAGTTTGCTGACCCCTGGCTTAGGGCATGGGTAGGCAAACTAAGGGCCAGGGGGCCAGATCCGGCCCAATCATCTTCTAAATCCTGCCCACGGACGGTCCAGGAATCAGCTTGTTTTTACATGAGTAGAATGTGTCCTTTTATTTAAAATGCATCTCTGTATATCCCATATTTGTGGGGCATAGGCATTCGTTCATATTTCCCCCCCAAAATATAGTCCGGCCCCCACAAGGTCTGAGGGATAGTGGACTGGCCCCCTGCTGAAAAAGTTTGCTGACCCCTGCTTTAAAAGGATTAGACAAATTCATGGGAGGAGAGGCTTTTGGTGGCTACTAGACATAATGGCTATGCTCTGCCTCCCCAGTTGGAGGTAGCCAAGGCCAGCTCACCCAGGAGGAAAGGTGAGGTGACTGCCTCAGGTGGCAGGATCCACCATGCAGCAGATCCCAATCTTCCTCCTACCCCACCCCAGCTCTGTTCCTGGTGTAGATCTTCCCTTGTGGGGAGGAAGTCACTGTTTTGGAGTCTGCTTCAGGTGCCAAAATGTCTGGATAGCTATGCTTCTCAATACAACTGCTGGAAACCACAGGAGGGGAGAGGGCTCTTGTGCTTGTGCTGGACTAGATGGGCCACTGGCCTGATCCAGCAGGTTCATCTGGTGTTCTTACACCCAATGAGATTTGATCACATGGCACCATCACTAAGAGCAAGTGAAGGCAACAGACAGTGATTGAAAGTAAGGGGAATGTAAACTTGCTGGCAAATATTTTTTAAGGTGCGCTGAAACTTAGTTGGGGAGAGATGAAATTTCAGCCCGGCTGAAAACATTTGTGAGGAAATAGTTTTCAAATTGGCTCTTGGTTTTGTCCCCCTTGGCATTTGCAGAAAATCAACAAGTTTACAACGGACACATCCTTTGCGTTTAAGCTTTCGGAAAGACTCTTATGAGCAAAAAGAAGCACACAGCGAGATGAGGATGTTTGAATCAGATAGTTTTTAATAAAGCATACAAGTTCCCAGCGCTAACATTTCTTCATAAAAGACTTAATGCAACCAGAGTGGGAAAATATATATATATATACTCCAGCCTCCAAACAGTTTATCATATCAGAGAGGTATATCCAACACTGTTGAGTTCTGACTGTATCAAGAGGAGCTTGGAGTCAAAGCCTTGGTCTCATGACTCATAACTGCACACAAAGACAATTCCAGATTAGCAGCAGCAGAAGGGTGCGACCCTCTCAAAGGACCTCCTCAAGCTGCCAGGACAGTAAAGACAATTAGAGCTGCCTTTTAGAATGAGTCACAATTCTCTTTTATTATCTGCATACGGACTTCCCTCTTCTCGTTGGCAATTTCACCTCTGGGGCCAGGTGTTTCGATCCAATTACCACTGGGTCTTCCTTTACAAGAAATAATCCCTTTTTTAAAAAATGAAAGAAAGAAATAGCTACTGGGAGACTGGCTCTCTGATATCACAGCTGTCTAGTGTTACAAAGGTAAAAATGTTCCCAGTGTACACACAGAGATAGGAAAGAACTAAACAGCCGCCATTCTAATCAGCTGCAGTCGTTGTAGCGTCATGACAGGCCAAGTCCAGATGCAGGGATGGCTCCAACAGCAGAGACACACAAGATACCCTTGTGTCAAAAACACTTATGGAAGGAAATGTCACTACACCCAAGAGACATCTAAAAACCACCAAACATAAGAAAGGAGGAAGGCGGGGAAACCTTTCCAGCATGGGAGTTCTTTGGTGGGAGCTGAATCCATGGAAGTCTCTGTGTTCCTTCAGAGTGGTTGATCTCAGAGTCCTGTGGCTTTAACGCTGATCCCAAACATGAGGCAGCGACCCACAAACCCAACTGTGATGGGGGTGGAGCACAGGTGGGAAAGGGAGAAGGGAACCTCAGGAGGAATACCAGTCTTCTTGGGAGCTATCCTCTCCCTTTTCTGCCTCAGGCAGCCAACATGAACCCGGTTTAAAGTGGGAGCAGTTCCACAAAGGAGAGAAGAAAGACAACCAGATCGATATCTCTCTCTCTCTCTCTCTCTCTCTCTCTCTCTCTCTTTCAGATTGAAAGCCGATAAACTGTACTGGGCTGAAATCCTTCTGGCACCTGAGACATAAAATCCCAAGGGGATCCTGTCCAACCCCAGAATGGAACAGGAAAATCAAACTTTCTGCTCTTCAATAGGGCCCACCCACCAGCCACCCCACAGACGAAGCTGCCACAGTGCCAGGAAGCAGATCCCAACTCAAAGCTTAACCAGAGAAGCAAGATCTACACAGGGAGTAACACTGTGCAGAACTGGAAGGGCAACACTAGGGAGGTTTTAACAAGGTGATTATCTGAACCACCTGAAAGGTGCTCGGATGATTTGCATAAGGGAAAAGTGGAGCTCAGTGGCTCCACATCCGCTGACCAAGACCCATGAAACACATTCCTAGCTGCACTGATTTGACTGGGAGGTGCAACTCCTAGGTAAGCCCTGCTGGAATCAAGCGATATGGCATCACATCTAAGCAGATGATTGCCCAGACGCAATTGCTGCTGTGTAGTTCTGCAGTGTTGCAGAAGAACACCAGCTTCATGACAGTGTCATTGAGCTTCACTCAGATTACTCTACTGAATAGTTTATTAAGATTGTCTAAATCTACTAAGCAACCTTATAAAACAGAGAGGGGAAACCACCCAGGCTTTTGCTATGCCAGGGCTGTAGGGCAAACTTTCAGCTGAAGGTCTCTCTTTGTGTGATGTGCAACACTTGGTGAGCCAGGAAGACGGGCACAAGAACAGGTGGGGCCAGGAATCACCACCCAGCCCCTTCGTGCAAGTCACAGTCTCGCAGCTCTGCTTTCTCCAACCTGGTGCCCTCCAGATGTTTTGCACCACAACTCCCATCAGTCCCAGCTAGCATGACCATATGATGCCGGGGTTCATGGGGGGGGGGTTGTAATCCAAAGCACTGGGGGTGGAGAAAATGAGGGTGGGAAGGAAACCTCGTCAGCAGGAACGTGACCCCGACATTTCAAGTTGACTCACTTAGGAATGTGAGCACATATGAGGGGGAAGCTAGTTTTAAAATGGCTAAGTGCCCCTTACTTTCCAGAGAATGAGGTGCATTCTCACATAGGTGAGGAGAAGAGAGGAACTACCCCATCCATGGAGCTTCTTATGAGGGCTAGAGCCTAACTGTGCTTTGGTCTTTGGCCGTGGCTTACAACTCTGCTGAAGTACCGTCTTGTTCAACAAGGATAGGGAAACAACTAAGCAAAATGCATTCCTTCAAAAACTATTTGTGGAGTGACGTAGGGTTTTCGTAACAGTTTAAAAGCACCCGACTAATATTGGCGGCAGTTTCGGGACTGACTGTAACAAGTGCCTTGACTTCCTTCAGGAGGAGCAGAATTAGAACTGGAAATACTATTTGTCATTGGTCAAATGCCACTGACTTCAACAGCAATCTAATTAGCTCCAGCTTCTGTTTATTCCTACTGAATATGCATCCCCCTGAATCAAGGAGAGTTAAAAGCTGAGCTGCCGGATGCCATCAACAGAGTACAGGCTACACTCTATCTTGGAATTTTACACTGGAATCTATAACACTGCAAGGATGAAATCTTTTGCATTTCTTAATTTCCTCATTCTAGCACCTAAGTTCTCTTCTCCAACACACACACACAAAAATAAGTTAAACTTCCAATGTATGGGTTAGCGAACACTTCACAGAGAAACAGAGCATGGCTTCCTAAAGGTGTCTTCTTGATTTGATTTATATATTTTTTAAAAAACCTGCGAAGACACAGCAGATAAGCAATCATCTAGGTTTGTTTGTTTGTTTGTTTGTTTGTTTGTTTAAAAAGGCAAGCTCAAAATGATGTTTGCTCGGTCGCCTGTGTTTTGAACAATGGAGGCACAAAAGTCTGTGTGAGCACATTTTCCAAGAATTATTTCCCCCACCTCACTGCAGGGTCTTAAGCAGCATCAAATTCCTCTGTGCTTCTCCCTACAAGCCATTATCAATTGCACAAGTACTACAGCAAAAGATGTCAAAAACCAACCAGATGAAAAGAAACACAGGCACGCCAGCATCTGCTTAAAGAGTAGAGGTAGGTGCAGCATGAAGATTGACGTATCAGCAAGGATTCACAGCAAATGCAGTGCTCGAGTTCACAAGAAGAGTATCCAGAGTCCAAGCTTTTTGGTAAACTGAGTCCTGGCTCTACAGCAAGATGGATGGGCCGTGAAAACTTGCAGGAAGGACTTTTTGCACATTGACAGAGGTACATCCAAACTAGCCTAAAGATGCTGGGATAGCCCAAGTGAATGTATTCAAGATGCAGGGCCACACAGCCCAAACAGGAGCAGGCTGTTCTTGTGAAGCGCTGAGCAAGCGTGTGATTCCCTTGGGGCAGATCTTCTGCTTTAACAGTCTACATCGCTTCCTCCGCCAGGCAGTTGGACTGGACTAAAATAACCTTTTTGTGATCATTATCAGACTGGAACATCCTCGAAGGTGCAAGGACTCCCAGCTGGCAGTAAGGAGCAAGGAAACAGATTCACAAGTTGCATGTCAAAAAACAGTTAAGGCCTTCACATCTGTCTCCTGAACTTTTAAAAATGCTTCAGCAAAGCCTGCCTCAAGCCACCACCCTACCAAATGTCCCCATTTGGAGTAACAAAGTGCTATAGAATTCATTTGAAAGTACCAAAAGAATAGGAAAGATCTTGAGTCATTAAGGACCCTTTCGGAGTCTGAGGACTTTCAAGCAGGTCCTTAACCATAAAATACAGTCTCATCAAGAGCAGCTAAGGTTCCCCACCACACCCCTCCTAACCAAACAGTTAACACATAAGTAGAGGATAAAATCTTTGGAGTGGGGGAGACCAGCCAGCTAGCCATGCTCATGATTCATAGCTGGGATTTGTCCAATATATTTAGGTGCCTGAAACAGGAAATTCAAAGGCCATCCTCTTCTCCAACAGACACAAAGCACCATCTGCCGGAAAGCTCTCCTGTGCCAGCCCCATTCAAAGTGATGGAGGCTGCACAAGAAGGTCCCCATGCATTTCAATGGAAAGGTTGCTATGGAGAACTGCCCGGTGAATTGTGTCCCCTGGTCCAGATCCATCTTTCATGCTGGACCCTTAGAACCACCTCCAAATTGTCATCACTTGACTTTAGGGCAGGGCTGCCTCTGACAATTGGCAGACAAGGCCCTTTCAGACAGGGGGCACTTAAAGATTCCTTTGTAAGAACGTGAGATAAAAGAGGTGGTAGGATATTTCTGAATGTCTGGGTCTGGCCACAAGGTGTGAGGACACCTTTCCATAAAAGGCACAGCTCAACAAAATTGACTACCGTTAAGTCAACTTGCCATTACATTTCAATAGTTCACAAGGATTTCTCTCACAAGTGATGCATCAGCTTCTTGGATTGTCTGTTAAAAACCACAAGATTGTCCTTCATAAAACAGCAGGTAGTGAAGACTCGCAAAAGTTACCATTCAATCGTTGGACCTTGATGTAGAATCAGATTTTAAGCCATCAAGAACTGTCACAGCATCACTGAGGTCAGCAGAATTAACATTAACACTTTCCACACCACTCTACGGCCATCTTTGTCACAACATCCCTTCTTTATTTTTAAACCTGCTGGAGATTCAAAGCATTGCGCCCCGCCCCCCCCCCCAAGAGACAGAAAACAAAGCAAGGGATGTTTGAGCACTGTCAGCTCCAGGTGCGCCAGAAAAGTAACTGCACTAGAAGTTCTTGTTGATTAGCTCATGTGTGTTTAGAACCCAACCCATCAATGCGCTGGAGTCCTGCTCACTCATTGTCATTCCTGCCCCCAGTTTACAGAAAGTGCATGGGAGGTGGCTGCCCCGCCCTCATTGTCAGCAAACCCATGGGGCCCATCCGCAACGTGGGTGCACAATTGGTGCAACCTCTGAAAAGGGAGCGCATGCTGCATGTGGAAGTGCTGAGGGCCAGACTAGGGAGCTGCTTTCCTCTCTATGCGCAGAAGAGGAGCTCGGGGGATGCTCCTCAGGGGTGGATTCTGGGTTTAGATCTGTTTCACTGACAGAAAACTGGCTTTGCAAAGTAGGCATGGCAGGTGGGAAAGTCAAGCCCTCCCTTTGGGAACATGCAAAAGCCAACTCCGTTTCCCACGCTTTCTGCATTTCACTTACCATTTCCACAGAGGGTATAACTTGGTCCGCAACGGTCAAAACGGAGTCACTGTCACTTAGAACCAATAGGGTTTAAGACACCCAGACATTAATTGCCTTTTGTGGGGAGGGCTTAAACACACATTGCAGAACAAGACTTCTGTTACAAACTGACAGTTACGGGTTTTAAGGGAAGATTCATTAGTAGCAACTAAAACAAAAGTGTGCTTATCCTTCTCTCTTGCTTAGAAAAATTAAATAATGTCCCACCCAGCTAGCATTTCTGAAACATTCTTGGTGTGCTGTTGATATGTTCCGTAATCCTTAGTGGGTGCTACTATCAAGAGGTAATCAGTTCTGTCCCATGTGTTCCCTGGCTTAAATAATTACCCAAAACCAAACAAAAAACAAAAGACCCACTGCGAGGAAACTTGGAGTGTGAGGAGAGAAAGAGCATCTAAAAAGCAAGTGATAAACCTTACAGGCTGGAAGTCGTTCACAGCCTGAAACCAGCTTCATATGATTCAAGTGAGTATCACAGCGACTGTAGTTTCGACATTCTAGGTACGTACAGAGTGAATTTTGCCCAAAAGGCTTGTAGGCTCTGGATAACGCATTCAAAGCCTTGCCTCCTCCTTCTGTCACAATGGAAACCATTTAGGGTTTCTGCTTTCCCAGTTTAGAAGGAAAGGGGGCTGACGAGAATGGGTCAGAGCTGGGCAGCTCTTTAGTCCTGGAAGAAAGAGAGGTGATAGAAACGGACCCCGCTATGGCTTGCTTGTTGGTCTGAGACACCACTTTGTAAGCTGCGATGGGCTGGGCGCCGACACTCTGGTCCCCTTCTGGGCTGTAGTGACGGGAATACTTTGCCAATGACTGTGGACGGAAAGGCTGGTTGGCCTTCACACCCAAGAGGACGTCTTGGGGGAGTGTGTGCGCTTGGAGCGTGTCGTTGGGGATGCTGCCCAGCTCTTGAGATGCATCTTTGGGAGGATCGGGGCCTTCGCTTACTCTGGCAGAATGAGGGAGAGCACCGGATGGCTGGGGCAGCGAGGCCACAGAATACTGACCTTGCGAGAGAGGAGAGCCATGCAGCCCTGCATCTAGGTTCTGGAAGGAAGCGTTAAAGGTGTACTGGGGAGCTCCAGCAGAGCCCAAGAACCCCGCCGAGACAGGAGATTCCTTTGCCCCGCTGTGCAGCATAAACTCTTCCTGGCTCTTCTTTTTCGTGAAGGGAGCCCGCAGGAACACGTCGCCCTCGTCCTGCTGCTTCGCCAGCCCGTGGCCCTTGGAGATGAAGGGCGCTTTGGCGAAGATGTCCAGGTCGTCGTGAAGAGTCATGGAGCTTTGGAATGGAGCTGTGGCAAAGACGTCTCTCTCGTCCGAAGCTCCTCCGGGGGGTTGTTGGAAAGCATCAAGCTGCACCCCCATGCTCTGGGGAACTTGCAGATTAAGGTCTTCTTGGGGAATGCTACCCCTTTCCAGATGCTGAGAGTTCAGTTTATAAGCTTCCTCTTCCTCTTCGGAATCCATCAGCAGAGGCCTGGACCCACTGCAGTCCAAGATGTCCCCCTCGTGGTCCGTCCCTTCTTCCCCTTCACTGCTGTGGAAAGAGCTGTTGCTGGAAGGACCATCCCTTGATAAGTACTCCGATTCTTCTCCGTGTTCCGCGCTCCGTGATCTTCCATCCAGCATCTCAGGCTGCCGTTTCTTCACCGGGAAGCAGCCAACAGCAGACACTCCAGGACCGTGCTCAGTGCTGACCACAAAATAGATGGTTGGCTCCCCCTGCAGACCTACAACGCATAAAACAAGAGAGTTAACCTGCCGATCTTAGGATTCTCTTGGCAGAACTAAGACACAGATGTGTTATGATGTTGATCCAAAATCAGCAGCACAAATGTGGGGGTGGGGAATGGAGGGAGGGAGAAATACATTTGAAATAATAAATAAATATATGCAAAGATGAAGCCGAGTAAATTACAGCACATAGACTGGAACACGACTCTATGTCCTCTCACATTTCAGGACTCCACAAAAATGTGTGTTGGAAAAAGATGGAGGATGTTATAAATACACAGACATTCAAACCTCGGGATATGACTGGAGTGGGTGGCGAATGGGATGGCAGACACAGAAATCTGCACAGCTGAGGGTCACTAGCACACAACCATCGCTTTTGGTTTTGTGTTTTTAAATTTGAAACAAGGAAGACAAGGTGGCAGTGGTGAGTGAAGGAACTAGAATAGTGTGGTAAGATTCTGCTAAGTGTTGAGAAACTAAGTGTGGGGTTAAACAGGGTGCACAATTAGCTGACGAGAGTGTTTTCAGCACTCTGTCTCCCTGCCTGTTGCCCCCCCCCAAATGGCCAACAATCCCCACTGGTTCTCTCCCACATTATGCAGCAACAAATTGTTGTTGCTGAGTGTGGTAGTGGGGAGGTGGGAATCCAAACCATATGAACAAAAGAAAACATTTGTATTTGCTGCCTTGGAATGAATCCAATCTGAGGTGTTTTTTCCTCTGAGTTTTAGTATTTAGCAGGGAGGTGACAGTGTTTTGGATTTTTAATTTTGCGAGCAACCCTAAAGAATGGCCACCAATCCTAGTGGATTCCAGGACATGAAGACACTCCTGAGAGGTCAGTTCTCCAGCTACTCAAATTCTCTGCTAATCTTTTGCTGGCAAAGGAGGATAAAACAGGCTGGGGATTTCGGCTTGCCCACTTGCTCAAAGAGCAATGGCTGCTAATCACAGGTGGTGGCCATTCTATTTACATCCTAGCTTGGTAGATGCAGTGGCGTAGCGTGGGGGGTGCAGGGGGGGGCGGCCGCACCGGGTGCAACATCTGGGGGTTAGGGTTAGGGGGCACAAATCCACGGGTTAGGGGGCGCAAATTACTTGCCTTGCCCCGGGTGCTGACAACCCACGCTACGCCACTGGGTAGTTGCAAAGATTATGGCAGCCTTCCTGAACCTGCTACCCTCCAGATGTTCATTTCCTATCAGCTCCACAGCCAACATGGCTGCATGATGGCTAATGGGGGTTGTGGTGCAAAACATCTGGCTGGGGAAGGCTGGAATGGGGCATGAACCACTGCAATGTTGGCTCAATCCAGTCCAAAGCCATATTAACTAGTAGAAGTTTAATGCCTGGTTAACTAGAAGAATGAAGGGGAAATGGAAGGACTTTCTCTTATTACCTCACTGGAGGAATCCATATTTATTTTCCCAGGCCAGATGGATCACACAAACAGTCATCAGAACACAAGATAGCTTACCTTCCAAGAAATAGTAGCAGGTTATCATGGCATAGGACTCATGTTAGCAAGAGGACAGGAAAAAGGCACATGAAAACTAAACCGTTGAGAACCAAATCCCCAAAGCGTTCGTATTTGCTATCATCCATTTTAAAATAACGGAACAGGATTTTGGGCCTCACTCCCTTTTAGAAGGGCGGGGGGACAGGGACCAAATCCTGTGTGGTCTATAGGGCAAAGCGCAGATCACAGCCCACCTGGGGACACAGGCTATGCTCTGCCAGTTTTGGGGATTCTGGACTAGCAGACCCTGTTCTTATCTAGCCAGGCCCTTCACACATCCTTAAGCAAGGCTGTGTCCTCAGGACCACTGAGCACAGGTGGACGATGCCTCCAGTTTGAAGAGATCCTGGAGCATTAATTCTTGCTTTGCAAACCTAACTTAGATTGACTAGGGCTGTCCTTGTTGTGCTGCTGTTTTTTAATTAAAAAAAGAGGGAGAAAGTAGTTCATTCTTTGGAGGGGGGGATTCCAATGGAGGGACCTGCTTTTCAGGACACTGGAGCTAGTTTTCCCCCCTCAATAATCAAAGACAGTACTTCAAAGATAGGCATCAAAATGATTGTTTATTGAGAGACCATCAGCTTTGATACATTACACTGTAAGTGCATGGCCACCATAGGCAAGAAATGGGAGGCAATGTAACATGCTGTACAGAAAGCCTATTGAAGCCAATATGCAGCGTTCCGTTAACAGGACTCCCTCTTTTATATTTTAAATCATTCCCACTGCAGTAACGAAAAAGCACCCTAGGGGAAAAACCCCAATCTGAAACACAACCACTCTGAACGTTGGGTGTGTAATATGCATTTTTTTTCAAGAGGTTCAGGTATCCCCCTCCCCAAAAGAAAGCTATGAGCTTTGCAACTGTCCCCACCACCACCACAAAAAAAGCTGAAGGGGAAAGGAAGAAGAGAGCATATGAGAAATAGTGGATTGGGTCATGGCTTCAGCTGGCTATCATCAGCAGTTGCTCTGGCTATAACCAACTGAGATGCAGGTTCAGCTAGGAACTAAGGGCGCCATTTGAATTTAAAAAGCAAGAACAGGCCCTTTAAAATTCTCTCTTTCGGAGGGGCTGTGTGTGTACCTGCATTAAATACTAGCTTGTCATATTTGCCAGGATACAAATAAAGCCAGCCTGTCTTGCTGAGTTTGGATTCAAGGCAGCAAGAGGCAGGCTTCCTTTGCTTTCAGGCTGACTAATTCCACTAGAAAGACATTCCCCCGTGCTCCAGATGAGCAGCAGGCATTGCTTCCAAGCCTAGTGGATGTGCTAACTAGGAAAGTCACTTTAAAGCTATGAAAGGTGTGTGTGTGTGGTGGGAAGAGAAATATGTCTGGGTTCTCTCTCTTTCATTCCAGAGCAAGGAGCTCTAAAACAGAAATCAAACTACATTTTCACCAGCCTCATAAAAAAAAAATAACATTGGCTTTTATATAGTGCTTTAAGAGCATTATCAATTGCTTGACATATGTTAGCTCAGTCCTTCTTACCCTTTATTACCCCCATATTGCAGAAGGGAAAACACCTTGGACCAAGGCTACTTTCCACCACTGTGCCACACAGCTCTCCCACATGCTTGGCAGAGGATGCCCTTCACTCCGCCAACCATCTAAAGCAGCAGTTGACACAAGTGCCCCATATGAAGATCTGATCTGCACAATTCCCCCGCATAAAATCCCCATTGCCTAGTTCAGTAGGCCCCATTTTGGTTCAGTTCATTACTTGCACAATTGCATTTCATCTATTCTATACAATTAGACTCTGCAATGATATATGTACTTGCATATAGCCATAATATATTGTTTTTCAACTCTGCAATGGCAGAAGGATTAAACAAACATAAAATGCAGTTCAAAAAGAAAAGAATGCACAAATCGGTCTGCAGCATACCTAGGCCTCCTGCACATACAGCAACCATACTATGAGGACCAGGGAGAGAAATCTTCACCATACAAATCGGAATGGCGACCTGCTCAGTGCTGGGATCAAGCATTTGAAGAACTTGGCAATAAATTTTCTTCTTCTTCAGCAATTGCAGAAAGGATTTTGCTTTACTGCACTTCAGAGACCTGGGTAAGTTTCAAACCAACAATGGCAGCCCTGCAACTAGTCAGCTGCCTCTTGAGACTTTGAAACCAGAAGGAGAAGCCCAGTGAGGATGCGGAACATCTTGCAAAATTGCATATTATGAACCTCATTGCCTGGGAACCCAAGTTCATGCTGCTTTGTGTTCCTTGGCAGAAAGGCTGTGATGGGCCAAGGCTTTCTAAATTCCCTGCAAATGCCTCCCACACAAGTGCATGGGACTTAATGGGAACTGTGCAGGAACACAATGCATTCTGAGGAACGGATTCCCCATGGTCTTCATCCAATCTAGTTTGCATAGCTCAGTAACAACATAAAACCTCCTACACATCTGCCTATAGTCCATGGGAGAATAAAGAGCACTGTCCAGTTAATTGTAAGATAATCAAAACAATAATGTGTCCTGAATACATTTGGTACTGCAGGATACATAAGACTGATGGGTGAGCCACTGAGATGTTCGCCACCCGCCACCCACCTCTTGCATAGATGAGACCCTCTCGAAGGGCAAAACCAAGACAACGGGATGAGCAACTAGGCCCAGTGTGCTGAAAGGAGGATCCAGAAACCAAGAGAGGAGGAGGAGTTTTGGATTTGATATCCCGCTTTATCACTACCCGAAGGAGTCTCAAAGCGGCTAACATTCTCCTTTCCCTTCCTCCCCCACAACAAACACTCTGTGAGGTGAGTGGGGCTGAGAGACTTCAGAGAAGTGTGACTGGCCCAAGGTCACCCAGCAGCTGCATGCGGAGGAGCGGGGAATCGAACCCGGTTCACCAGATTACGAGTCCACCGCTCTTAAGCACTACACCACACTGGCTTTTTACAGACAAGACGAGAAAGGGCAGAAAGCTAAGAGACGGTTTAACGGTCTGTCTAGAATACTGACCCATTTCTGTGATATCCAGCTTGAATTTTTGTGACGGTTCCAGCACAGCATTCCTAGCCAGCAGGTATGATTGGTAAGAAAAAGTTATGGGACTCAGGCTGCAATCCTATACAGCAGCCTTCCCTAACATAGCACTCACCAGATGTTTTGGAGTACAGCAACATACAGCTGTGTGGGATGGGAATGATGGGAGTTGGAGCTCAAAACATCTGGAAGGCACCAGGTTGGAGATAGCTGCTGCAGACAACATACTGGTGAGCATTCTGAGAATATGTCTGAGTCCGCCCTGTAATTCAGAGGCACAGAACCATTTTCAGCCCAAGGACCAAGTTGCCTTGTGGGCAGTTTTCTGGGGTGGGTGGGTGGGTGTGGAGAGACATAAAGAAGAACGGGCAGGGAAACAGAAGTGCCTCTTGACTTTGTGCAACAAGGTACACACACATGCACAGAGGTTTCTGCACACTCACAACCCTCCATCCAGGCAGCGAGAGGCATTACCCCAGCTCAAGGGTGTGTTTGAGCCAGGCAACAGTGCAAAGCAGGGCTGAAGAAGAGGGGGCCTGGTCTAGTCCCAAGGGCCAGGTAGAAGGGCTTTGAGGGCCCCACCCCTGCTGTAATTACTAGATCCTATTATTAGAGTACACTAAATTTAATATTAACACAGAACAAAAAACTGTGATTCCTTCCCATACAGGCAAAGTGATGCTACCTTCATTAAATAACACAAAAAGGATAGTGGGTTTACCTTCACTACAATAAAGGGGACACACACACTTCCAGCAGTGCAGAGGCCCTTACACTTGTTTTTAATTCCAAACACTCAATTACATAACCCAGATGCATTGGTTAGGGATGCTGGCCAAGCCATATCTATGACCAAGCAAATTATTGACTAATGACTCAGAATGGTCAGTGGGTATTCACTCACTAGTCAAGAAACAGCTGGATTTTCCTTGACTGTTCTGAACAGGAGAAATTAATCCAACTGTGGGTGAAGGTGGTTTGCTATAACAAGATATAAACAAGATCTGTGTGTGCGCTAATAGAATAAAAACAGATTTGGGGACAGAGAGACAAAAAAACCTCCAGTTTGAGAATGAGATGGGCTTTGGCAGGCTTCCTCAACCTCAGCCCTCCTGATGTTTTGAGACTACAATTCCCATCATCCCTGACCACTGGCCCTGCTAGCTAGGGATCATGGGAGTTGTAGGCCAAAAACATCTGGAGGGCCGAGGTTGAGGAAGCCTGGGCTTTGGGCTCTGAAAGGCTAAAAGTATCGGAGTATTTTTTGTACTCACTCTCTCAGGATGGCAGAGCTTAAGCTGGTGTTGCTTCCCCCTGCTCTTAGCCTGCATATTTTGTAACCTAGGGAACTGCCTTACACCAAGTCACACAATCAGTCCATCCACTCAGTATTCCCAACCACTACATGCAGATGCCAGGGAGTGACTCTAGAACCCTCTGCAAGAAAAACAGAATCTGCCGCTGAGCCACAGCCCTCCTTCCACCTACACTGTAGGAGCTTGAGACTCACAGGGGAAGCAGCCAGTGTGCGGCAAAGGCAAAGCAGGGCAGGGCAGGCCAAGTCAAACCGGAGCCCAGGCAAGAACAGTACTATTGGTACGGGCCAAGACTGGGGAGGGGAGACGGTGAAAGAAAATTGGGAATTTAAAGTGTATATATCGAGATTTTTTTTTTTTAAAAAAAATTGCTTTTAATGAGAGATGGAGAAATCGTGGAATGGAATTTTTATGACCTTAGGGGAAATGTCTTAAGAGAATAAGTTTAAATATATCAGCTTTAATGAGAAATAAGATTAAATAAAGTAAAAGTGGATGGCTAATTGGTGAAAGAGAGAATGGAAAATTACAGTATATTAAGATAAATTATTAGGATAAAAGCAAAGATGGAGGATTTGCAGAAATATCTATTTGAACTAGAAAACAAAGAGGGCAGGTGTGAGGAGGTCAAGGAAATAAGTTATAGAAAGAAAATGATGTAAAAGTTTAACTTGTTCTTTTTTTCTTTTTCTTTTTTGATTGTATGTATTTTCTAATTATTTTTTTCCTTTTTATCTGTTTTTGCCTTTTTGCTTTTTTATTTTTTCATTTTTTCTTGGAAATGTCCTGTTTTTCTGTATTGTGTTTCTTTTCTTTTCTTTTTTTTTTGTAATGTTTTAAAACTTGAATAAATATTATTCCAAAAAAAAAGAAGAAGAAGAAGAAGAACAGTACTATGGACAGCTCCACTGAAACATTCTCCTCCTAAGGCAGCTGCAGCAGGGCAAAGGCGCCTACAGCCAACTGAACCTTTCCGTAGGTCGACAAGACCTGGAGGGAGACACAGGAGGGCTCTACCTCTCTGGTTTAAAGGCCACACCTTATTGTGCAGTCTTCTGTGGAGATAGCGATATTGCAGGGGACTAATCTGATGAGGATGGTGTGGAGACTATGTCTTCAGGCCGCGAGGACATCAAAGAAAGCACCCATGAGCTCACATCTTGGACCAAGTGGTGTCCTCCTATGTACTGACACCTTCTCTTTTCATAAACATGCTTCCCACCTCCTCTTTTTGAGACAACAAAGCAGCACAAGTGGGGAAACTGTGGCACTCCACAATTACAGGAGCATAGACGGAATTAGGTCTTCACGTGATGGTGGGGCCACACCTACACTTTGGGACCCTCTGCCTCGATACCAGGCACCATCATTGCACTTTTTTGGCCCCTGCAAAAAAGCATCCTTGTTTAGACAAGGCTACCTGGATGTTTAGAAAGCTGGTGCAAGTTTCAATCTGTTTTCAGTCTGTTGTTACTCAAACTTTTCAAAAGTTTAAGTTATCGCCGTTAGTTTTATTACTGATAATTTCATTTTTGTAAACCACTTATTTAAATAAACGAAAACGGTAGATTCTGTAAGAATTCAGGAACTGGCCCCGGGAGACCTGAAAAGGTCCAAGTGAGTATCTTCTTCTTTGGATACATAGTCACCAACAAGCTTTGCTGTTGGAAGGGCTCAGGGATGACTATAAAGCTGCCTTCTACTGGCCTGTCTTTTCCCTGCACCGTCTTCTCCAGTCGTCCCCAACCTGGTACTCTCCAGATGTTTCTGACTACAAACCCCAGTACCCTCAAGAACTGCCCCTCACCACCCAAGTGAACAAACCTAGACTCTACATTATTCATCTGAGGTGCCCCCTCTGAGGGAGATGTGAAGGGTGGCAACACAAGAAGGGGCCTTTTCAGTAGTGGCCCCCATTTAGGGAATGCTCTCCCCAGGGAGGCATGCTTGCTGCCATCACTAACTCTCTTATAGGCACCCAGCAAAAACATTTTTATTCACCCAGGCCTTTGGCTCTTTAATTTTAGCAGGGTAGTTTGGAGCTGGATCTATATATATAATTTGTGTATTTTAAGCTGTTTTATTCTTGTTTTTATACTTATTTGTAATGTACATTTTTGTAAGTCGCTTAGTGTTTCATTTTTTGGAAACGAGAGACCAATAAACAGCAGCAACAACAACTCACAGTCCCAGCCAGCATGGCTGTATGATGCTGCGGTTTATGGGAGCCGTAGTTCAAAACATCTGGAGGGGAATCCGTTGGTGTGGCGGTGGCTCTCATCTGGCTGGGTTTTGCACGGCTATCTGAAATCTTGTAAACTAGGTGCTTGGTATCTAATTTTACCTTCTTCACCCATCAGGAAAACCTGCCTCTCCTTGGGTCCTTTCCCTCAAAATTCTTCTTCCATCAACAAAGCTTTTCTGGATCATTGTACTCTCACTTCCACAGAACTGCCTGCCATTAAGATGGCAACTGGGATATTAGGGTGAATCCTGAATGCTCCTCTGAGCAGGGAATGCTTCCATTTGCTTTCCATACAGCACCAAATATACTGGTGCATATTTGGAGCACAATTAAAAGCAAACAAACCACCAAATTACTTTGGGCATTTTCCATACAAGGTCTGCTTGAACCTCCGTCTCCATCATCAAGTTAATGGCTACTAGGCACCAGTTTCTACTTGTGTTTTCAAAACCCCACCCCTAAAGAGTGATATTCTAATCTGGTTGCAGATGACAGCATCATCATCCCCATCATCCCCAGGGTAAAGAGGAAGGCAGAGGCATAGGAAAGAGGTGCTGTATGGCTTGTGGGTTCCCCATCAGGATCAGTGCTTTCTCTTCAATGTTCTTACATGGCAGTTTGTTGCAGAGGGCAGGCAGCAGTTTCTGCTTGCTCGGCATAGCTCTCCACTCATGTCCAAAAAGCAACAGGCCACGGCAACCCTTTGGCAAGATAAGAGCAGCTCCTCCTTCCAGAAAAGCTTTGCAGTATCACGCTAGCTCCCCCCTTCTTTCAGAGATTGCAGTTGTGCCAGAACATGGTTCACTGCAACCTTTGCTAAACTGCTGCCTGCTAGATGGACTTGGGCTACATATCCCGTTAGCCCTAGGTTCATTTTGTACTTATTTATTTCAGGTGCTTTAATTCAGAATTTCTCAGTGGTGTTTAGAAATTATATGGCTATGCTGTCTGGGGTTGGGCAGGGAGCTGTAGTCTCCCGGTATGCCCCACAGAGGACCTTAAGGTCCATAAATAGCAACACCTTAGAGGGCCCGGGCCCTAAGGAAGTTAGATTAGCCTCAACCAGAGCCAGGGCCTTCTCAACACTGGCTCCGGCCTGGTGGAACGCTCTGTCTCATGAGACCAGGGCCCTGCAGGATCTGATTTCTTTCCGCAGGGCCTGTAAGACAGAGTTGTTCCGCCTGGCCTTTGTCTTAGAATCAATTTGATTCCCTCCCCACCCCCCTTTCTTTTTTCCTTTCTCCTCCTGTGATGAGGCTGCATTTTAATGTTTTAATGTTGTATTTTAATCAACTTGTTTTTATTATTGGTTTTTAGCCGCCCTGAGCCCGGTCTTGGTTGGGGAGGGTGGGGTATAAATAAAATTTATTATTAATTATTATTATTATTACTACTATTATTAGTCCAGAACATCTGCTGGAGTGCATCAGCTTAATGAAGGCTGTCGTGGGACAGGGATCAGCATCTCAGTGCTGTGTTATGATCAATGGGCTACAGAATTTACTTTGAACTTTGAACTACATTGTCTATTGCCAATTATCATCTAAGAGAGCACAGCAAACACTAACCATGTCTACCCACTCTGGAAGAATGGCAGATGAAGGTGATAGACTATATGGGACTAGCAGAAATGACCGGCAGAATCCGAGACCAGGGAAAAGAGTCGGCGGAAGAAGACTGGAAGAAATTTAAAGACTAATTGCAGCGGTATTGCAAAATAAATGGACATTAGAGGGATGTTGGACAGAAATTAAGTGGTTACCAGCTGTAATGTAAAGGTTGAGTAATAAGTTATAATAAGTTATAACAAGGATTTGCTGAGTTAAGATTGAACTGGAATACAAACGGGGGAGGTGAGAGGAGGTCTGGGAAACAAGTTAATGGAAATAAGAAATGGAAATTATTTTTGTTTTAACTGTTTTTTTCTTCTTTTAACTTTGTATTTTTATATTTTTGTCACTTTTTGTGTATTTTTGTTTTTCTTCTTGTTTTTCTTTATCAATTTGGAAACTTTAATAAATATTTATTTAAAAAAAACAAAAACAAAAACACTAACCATGCCAGGCTGAGCTTGGCACTGCTTGCAGTGAAACATTTCTACACGGGCAACCTGAAGGTAGACTGCAGTTCACTGGGCTACCTAGAACAGGTGTCGTCAACTAGATCTTGATGCACCACAATGCCTACCAACCCCAGGGAGCAAGGCCAAAGGTCAGGGGTGATCCGAGCAATATCAGGGAAGCTAACTACTTGCTGAGATTCTTTCTGAGAATGATAAGTTGCCCTGATCCTGCTTGCAGTGGTTCCGAATAAGCAGTTCATTGGCATAATGCTTTGATTGTGAAGAAATGCTGAGCATAGAAACATAGAATTGTAGAGTTGGAAGGGACCCAAAGGGTCATTGAGCCCACACCCCACAATATAGGAACTGTATGCACTCCTACTTTGCAAATTTAAAATACACCCAGTGGGGTGCCGCCCATTTCATCGTTGTTGTTACTGCTACTGCTGCTGCTGCTGTTGTTGGTATTATTAGTGTGCAAGACGAAAGTCAGCCCACACAATTTACAAAACAAAAGTATACACACACACATCAGAAATATTAAATAACTAGCTCAGACAGCAAGAAATTCAACAACAGAGATGCCACTTCTGGTGCTGAATTTCTCCCCAGTGAATTTCCAGCAGACCGCTGGGGAAGTCAAGGGGTGCTCTCCAGACGTTGTTGAACTACAGATTCCATCAACCCTGTTCATTCGCCATGCCATCTGGGGCTGATCGGAGCTTGAGGCCAACAACATCTGGAGGGCACCAGGTGTTGGCCACCCGAGGTCTATCACAACTAAGGTTGTCAACCTAGACCATGGCATTTCCCAGCTGCTGGTCTGTATCAATTGCAGCTGCTTAAGCAACTCATTGGGGGGAAATAGTTCCCCCAGTAAAGACACAGGGACAGAGATTGGGGCTCATGGCATGAGTAGAAGACACACCTTTATCCTTGTCTTTAAGGATATGAGAAATCAAGTAATTCCCCCGGACATTACATTTGAGCAGTCAAAGACATTTTGGTCTTGGAGGCAGAAAATCCAGGTGATGCCTCGCATGATCATAATCTAGATATTTGTTCCCTGCCCTTTTTTACTGGTATTCCAAAATGGGCTGCAGACTGTCTGATTCTGCCTAACGGCAGCCTTGCAACACACCCACACACCCTATACTTGATCACCCTTTTGAAAAAAGGAACTTCAACCTCCCGCAATATATTGCAACAGGCTAATAATCATTCCCAGAATTTCAGTCTTGCGCTGTTTATTAAAGAATCTGCTACACGTCATTTCAATGACTTTTGGTCAATTCATAAACCTTAGTACAGGATAAATTATTTCCACCATGTTAGATTTGCCAATCCAGATGCATGATTCATTTTTGGAAAAACAAAACAAAAATTTAAAAGGTCCCAACACTCACAGTTGTTTTGCTCACAGCACTGTCCTCAAGCAACCAGGTACTTCCATTATTCTGTGTCCAGAACTCTTCAACAAGTTCAAGTAGACTTAAAATGTTAAACATTCTTTTTTAAAAGTACTTTAATTCACAGAAATGTTCTTTTTTTGGTTTCTTATACACAGCAGGTGGTTACTTTGTTTAAAAAAATCCATTCTTTTTTTCCATATATTTTTTCAGCATCTGACTATACAATAACGTTCTATCTAAAGCTTTGTCCACATAATCCAGACCCGGTCGCCTGTGCTTCGGGATTCAGAAGTCAAAACAACCCCACCCCCCTCCCAAAAAAATATAAAGATCTATCAACAATTTTACTAAGATAATTTCCATAGTTCTGTTATGTAAATCATCAGGAAAGTGCAGCAGAAACACGGAAATGGACACATCACACATAAGCAATACTTTTTATCATGAAGTGTGCATGTAGATCTTAGAAAGATTCAGAGAGAACGGACATGACGATTAAATCCTATTTACAGAATTTGTTAAGCTAATTTCTGAGGGGGAGATTTAGATGGGGGGTGGGGAAGCTGGAAGGGGGAATACTCAGGGACGTCATCAAAGTGTCTTTCCTTCATGTAGGAGAGGCTGATACATCTATAAATTTAGTCATTCATACTTTCACACGTGGAAAAACTGCACTTTTTACCAATACAGCTACATACACATACACAGAGTTAGCATTAAGCTAATAATTATTCCACTATGGAGTCAGGGTAGGTCCTTCCGTTCAGAAGAACATCTTCAGAGTGGCAAGTTAACTTTGGACTTGAAGATCAGAAGCCGATGAAAACAAGTTTACTCTATCCAGTAGTTTGACGAAACTGAGCATATCAAGGTGGAAATAAAAGGTAAAACCCATTCAGGTACACCTAAGCTGGAAAGCACTTACTCTCAACGGCTGACAAGGTGTGCATGCGAGCTCTACAAAGACTGAAGGGTCTAAATAAAGATTACAGTCCTTTGCCTACTGGGAAGGGGGGGAAATGGCTCCATAGTACTGTGTTAACACTATACCTAGTTGCAACATAGGGAGACAGCCAAAAGAAAAAAACCAAAAACAACCTCACCCGCAGGAATGTCTGACATGTACATTAATTTTACAGAATTCCTCTACAGGCCAAGCCCTCCACTAGAGTACACATCCGTTGCTACAAATGCCCTCTTCAACTGAGGATTCATCCAACAGGGGAAAAAAAACCTTAGCCATGCTTTTTAGACATTATGATGTTTTACGTTTAACTATTTTGTGATGGATAATTTCCATAGCTTGGGTGTTGTTGTTTTTTAAATCTTATTTTATTAAGCACAGCCCATTCCTAAGCACACTGCAGAATGCTGGTTAGGGAGCAAAATGTCCACTTTCCAAGCTGGAAATGTATCTACTCAGCAGATCTCAAGCACAGTTTTAGCTGTGGAGGAGGAGGAGGAGGCATTGCCCAGAGTCCAGCCCCAAAGCCTTCCTAAGAGAGCCCCTGCCCCCTTGCACATCAGAGAGGGGCAATGGTGACTTATTCTCACGGTCCTTCTCCTTCTTGGTTTTAGATTACGAAAAGAAGTTGACATACCATTTGGTTAGCATTCTCTAGACTAAGGCGGGATGGGGGCCCCAGATGTATTAGTTGTATGCATTTCTAGTAAGGATCATACACAGGTTACACGTAATTTATGTACAGTTATGGTTCCAGTGGAGCTGGTGGGGAGGTGAAATCATAGCAAAGAGATTAATAAACAGCGGTGCTCCCATTAGAGATAGGCTAGTAGAGAGCACTGCACAAGGTAGCAAGTTGCATCAAGGGCGTGCTGAGACGGAGGGCAAGGGAGTCTCAAGAGAGGGGCCATGATTTGGGGTGCAGAGTGTGGGCTCCTTCCATCTGCAGGGTTATTTTTAAACAAAACAACAGCAGGAACACAAAATCACCTGACAACTAAAGATTTAGCTCCGTTGGGAAAACAAAACAAAAACAAAACAAAAAAAACCACATTGGATTTAAGGTACGTTACAGAAACCGCCTTGGTTACTGAGTGGCTGCTACAGGTCTATGAGCTGATCCACTAGCAGAAGAGACCTGGCTAGGTTGGGAAGACTGGATTCAGAGCTTCCACTGCTGTTTCTAGAATGCCCACCTGAAAGTGTGAGAGATAGCAATTCAGTATCGAGCAAGAGAATTAAAGGGAATTAAAAGTTAGCTTTTTTTTATTTCAATAAATAAAATGAAAAAGGCGTTCACAAGCAAACAAAAAGGATGAGCAAGTTACAAACTAGAGAAAGCAGCAGCAGCAATCTGGAATCTACACAAGCGTGGCTCTTGGAGTTACAGTAGACAGATGCAGAAAGTTTTGCAGACATAGTCTTCAATGTGGTTTTTGAAGAGAGATTCCAACAACCAAAGGTCTCAGCTGCTCCCTTCTAAAAAGTTAAGTCAGCCAGCAGCGGCTCTGCCTGTGGCACTGCACGCCTGATACAGATGTCAACAGGAAAACTAACTTTATCTTTAAGTGTGGCAGCACCTACACTTCAGAGCTCTCTGCCTATAGAAGTTGGGCAGGTGTCTGCTAAAAACGTTTTTGTTTAGACAAGGCTGTCCAGAAAGTTGATGCAAGTTTTAATCTGTACTTAGTCTATTTTTGTTTTAACTTTTTCAAAGTTTTAAATTATTGTTGGTTTTTCTTATTGATAATTTTCTTGAGGTTTGTTTGCTTTTACAGTCAAGCAGTGTATAGATTACGTGAAATAAGTAAACAGAATAAATGGAGGGTCAGCGGCTTAGATCTAGAGCACCTCCCTCTCTAAGCAACCTCATTTAGTATCCTCTTCCCTAGGATGATTTTACAACAGTGTTAAGGAAATATTAGAACAGGAATCTGTTACCGAGAAGGGCTCCATGACAAAAATTGAGAGGGGGAGTCCTTTGCGCATGGACAATGGGACAAAGGGGGAAAGGCAATTTAAAGAGTTGTGGAGCACCAAATTCTTATTCAACAGGGAGCTTCTATGTCTTCCCATGGAGGCCTCAATATTACGCATGTCTTATCAAAAGATGCCCCTGCTCCTTTTCAGCTGCTCATGGTCTACATTCCGCATTTTCTCTGCACAGCTGCTTTGGTAAGGTAAAGGGACCCCTGACCATTAGGTCCAGTCGTGGCCGACTCTGGGGTTGCGGCGCTCATCTCGCTTTCTTGGCCGAGGGAGCCGGCGTACAGCTTCCGAGTCATGTGGCCAGCATGACTAAGCCGCTTCTGGTGAACCAGAGCAGTGCATGGAAACGCCGTTTAACTTCCCACTGGAGCGGTACCTATTTATCTACTTGCACTTTGACGTGCTTTCGAACTGCTAGGTTGGCAGGAGCAGGGACTGAGCAATGGGAGCTCACCCCGTCGCGGGGATTCGAACCACCGACCTTCTGATCGGCAAGTCCTAGGCTCTGTGGTTTAACCCACAGCGCCACCCGCATCCCTTTATGACAGAATGTTCAACTGCAGCCCAGCACCTCAATACACTCTCTAGCTTTAAGGTGTGTTGTGTTTTAGAATATAACTCTGTGCTGTTGGGCCTATATGAAACTCCCAGTCAAAAATCAGGATGGCAGTGCGTGGGCGAGAGGGTCTGTTAATCCAATGGGTCACCTGGCCAAGAGGCCCTACCCCTTGATTCCTTCCACCACAAATCATCAAGCTTGTATTATAGCTATTCCCAGCAGTGAACTCTGGGTCAGGATTCAAAGACCCTCAGGATTAGTTCCATGGGCACAAGGTGGGTGGTTGTCTCCTAATTATGCTAAGTTGCAACCTGCTTTTTAAACCAATAGGGCGTGGCATTGGAAGGAGCCATAGAGTAGTGATGGAAATCAACTGCAAATCTCATTGGGTTGGTATAGGCCCCTGGGTGGGAGCCTAACCAAATCTTGAATACTGGAATTTGGTTCTAAATCACAAGGGTCCTTTGGAGATGATTAGAGGTAGTTCCCCCTTTACGATCAGGAGATTTGGGGCAGTAACACTATTATGCCAGATTCCAAAATAATTTTCTTATTACTCAAGATGTTGGGATGCTCACCTTTCCTCAACGTGTCCTTGTCACAACATGTGGGAACTGAAAGGAGCCCAGCGCTGCCAAGACTATGGAAGCTGAAGAAGACTGGGCTCAGGCATGGAGACCCTGCAAGCCTTGAGCCTCAGGTTTAGTTTCAGGCCATACATGCTACCACAAAGAAAGACACTGCCTTAAAATCTCAAGTCACCTCCAGTCTGCCTGCTTACCTTGTGAATTTTTGGATATCAACACAGGGATGGGGTCAAACTCGTCTCCTGCCACCTTTTCAGAGCCCTCAGGGACATCGAAGCCAGAGATCAGGTTAGTATCTTCTGCAGCACGATGGGGAGAGGGGTGGAAGTTTTAAAAAGGAGCAAAAAGATAGAGCAGAGAAAGCTGGTTAGAAACCACCAAAACAACATTAGCTGCATGTGTTTTGTTGCAAAGAAGGATTAGCGGACGGAGAGTCTTCCCCAACCCGCCATGTCTTCCAGCTGTTTGGGTCGAAAAGCTCCCATCACAGTCCCAAACAGCTGGAGGACACACCAGGCGAGCAAAGGCAAGGTTGGAAGCTGGAGCTTTAAATTGTTACGAGTTAAAAAGGAGAGCGAGGTATAAACATGAAAAATAAACAGAAGCGGCAGCGGCAGCAGAGGCAGTTTTGTGAGAAAGAAAGCAGCCAGGCTGCGTTAGAGAGTTAGTAACGTTCCCAGGGACCTGATCTCACAAGGCACAAGAAAAGGCAGTGAAGAGAGAAGCCCGAGCCCTGGTTCAAATGAGGCAGTGCTGTGCTCCACCAGGAGGATGTGGGCCTCTGACAGACTCATTATTATTATTATGCATAGAATTTATATATTGCCCTATACCCAGAGGTCTCAGGGCGGTTCACAGAACGCAGACTCATGGTGGAAACACCGTTTGTGAGGGCAGACATAGTCTACCACCCCCTTCGAGATGCCACAGTTGTGGAAAACAGGGCTCCTCCTCCAAGCCATGAGCTCAGTGACATTCCCACATGCTCCCAAGACACTCACAGTGGAGGGCAAGGGGTTATTTCAGGCTGGCCCAGAGCTGTCAGGTGTGGTTTCAGTTCTGGCACGTATTTTGACAAGAGATCCCGTCGAGTCACTTTTGAAAAGTGGCAAACCCCCAGCAAAAGCAGCTGCCACTTAAGTGGTCCTGCAACGGCAGAGCTTCCTAGTGGCGTAAAGGTGATGCTAGAAGAAACTCAGCATATCAGCTTCAGACAGTTTGCACACACACACACGTGCATGCGCACACACAAGAGTAAGGCAACTTCTCCAAGGAATTAAATCTGCTTTCAAAGTGCTACTGACTGGAAGAAATGCAATATCTGTAACATTCCCCCCCCCAAAAAAAAACCCTATTAAACAAAGATTCTTAATTTCTACCTCCACCAAGAGGGTGCCAAAGAATGACCAGGAGTTCTTTTAGAGATGGGGAAGCTCCAGATATTCTACAGCTCTCAGCACCCTCAACTATGGACCATGCTAGCTGGGGTGAGTGAGTTGGAATCCAACAACATCTGGAGGACCACAGATAGACCCCTTCCCTGCCTTATTTTGCTTATTTTGAAATTAAGCAGATCACTTTTCCCACTCACTTTCGCTTCTTCCCACACCCAGATTCCAACATAGAGAACAACAGAATCCTAACTAATCCTAACTAAGCTCATCTGCTGCCAAGCCAGGTCTGAGGTCCCTGCATTAATTTACAAAGCCCTGAACAACTTAGGTCCAGGGTGCCCTAAGAGCCACTTAAACCCTTATATCCCATCTCGATCACCAAGATCATCTGCAAGGACGTTGTTGGTCATCCCGCAAGCTGACAAGGCTCATCTGACAGCAATTCAAAACAGAACCTTGTCCTGTGGAACACCCTGCCACTAGAGATTCAGCAGGTGCCTTCTGAGTCAATCTTTAAACACCTGCTGAAAACTGTTCTATTCTGCCAGGCTAATGTTGGGAATTAACAAGACATCTTTCCATAATGGCTAGTTGACGGTCTCCAATTTTAATTCTTTTGTTATATATAGAGACTATTGTCCAACCCGCTGCAATGCAGGAACCACAACTAAAGAATCCCTGACAGATGGCCATCTAACCCTTGTTTAAAAACCTTGAATGAAAGAGAGCCCACCACCTTCTGAGGTTAGCTGTTATACTAGCAAACAGCTCCTATCCTCAGAAACCTCATCTTAATGTTTAGAACAAGCTAGAACTGTAAATCTTTGACCAAACTGCGGGCGGCAGTAGAAGACAGACGTGCCTGGCGTGCTCTGGTCCATGGGGTCACGAAGAGTCAGACATGACTAAACGACTAAACAACAACAAAACTGTAAATTACTCTTAGTTTCTTACTCCAGTGGAAGTAACATGGATCCATTCCCATTGCACTTGCTCACTGCACATCCAGCTACTGACAAAACATAAAACTGGTGCTCTTGCTCATAACAATTCCCTTTGTTGCTCATGCTTCATTATGCCCAGGAAAAGATGCTGATGTACTAGAACTCCAGGCAGATGTAGCCCATACCAAGACGAGTATTTTATTGCCGCTTGGTGGGTAAAGCTCACCTGGGCCACATGAAGGCAGTGTGGAGTGAGCCAGGAACTGAGAGCTGCGAGGGCAAAGAGCCCCACCAGGAAGCAAGAGCAGAGAACAAGCCAGGGGTAAAAAAACGCCAGGCCAGAAACGCAAGATGCGCTGGAGCTCCAGTAGATCTGGTCGCTCAAGGGAAGAGCAGCCGCTTTGAATCTAGAAGGTTCCAGGTTTCATCTCCAGCATATGTGCCAACTCTATGGGGATGAGGACAGCTCAGACCCCCCTCCCCAAAGTATACGGTGTTGGGGCTGGACCCCCCCCCCAAAAAAAAATCTTGAGGGGATGGGCCTTGCCAGGCCTCCCTGCAGTGACGGAGGGACTCACTGGGCCTCGTGGCCTCCTTCCAATACTTGTGACATCACATGGGGGTGTTGCATGTGTGATGTCACGTGCACGCAATGAGCCCCCCCCCCATTGTTGCACAGTGAAGGAAAGTTTTGTTTCTGCACATCACCCTAGAATGTTCAGTTTACCATGAGTTCATGAAAACATTGCATTCTGACTTGTTCTTAGTCTGACCTGTTCTTAGTGCTTGGTTGACCACATTTACGGATGAATGCTATATATTAATTACTAGTAATTGTTTAAGTCTTGCTATATCAATCACTAGTTATAGTTTAATAAGGAGGTTTCCATGCCTGTCTAGTTCTGTGTTCCCTTTCCCATCCTTTAATCTATTGGTGATTAATGCTTATATGCAACCTTTGCTTTGTACTTGTGCTAACCAATCAGCAACAAGCACATATGTGGCAATGCTGTAATATTCAATAAAAGAGACTCCCCGAGACATGTTCGGGAGATGCCTCCCATATGACACCCACCACTCGTCTGTCGTTTATTTCAACCCAACTTGGTGCCTCTGATCCTCAGCATCTCTGTATAGGGCTGGGAGCTGCTGCAAGTCAGCATAGGCAATTCTGGACAGGCTAATGGTCTGACTCTGTATAAGGCAGCTTATTAGGTTCACTTCCTCCTATGTTCAAGCAAGGCTCAGCTTGGAAAGAAGTCCTTATATCCCTTCCTGCCCAACACAGAGCCAATGGCCAGCCTGGGCTGGGGAGGTGGGGTCAGGCCAGATTTGGAAAGTTCATCCCCAAAGGCCTGAAGCTACACTGCGAAACACACATGGCAGCGGTCAGCCGTTCCTAAAGCACTGCATATGTGCCAAGAGGACAATTAATTTATCTAGCGCTAGCCATGTGCATCTGGGGCACTTATCACCATCATTATTATTTATTAAATGTATTAGTTGCTTTTATGTCATGGCAACCCAGAGCCAACCCGCACACATTAGGACTGGGGAGGGAGGTGATACATTAAAATATCCCACCCTCTCTAAAAGGTCATAAGTAGTTAAAAGCAAAAGGCCTGGTTAAAAAGGAATGATATGCAATGATGGTGCCAGGCGAGCCTCCCCAGGGAGAGCATTCCGCAAGCAGGGAGCCACCAATGAAAAGGCTCTGCTCTTTACAGGGGAACACAAGCAAAAGATGCTGAGAAGCAACATCTGACACAACCAAGTGGAGCACAGGCACACAGCCCTCAATATCAGATTATACCCAAAGGATTCAACTGCCAGAGGTTTACAGCTTCTCGCCTCTGTTGGTGGGCCTGCCCCACAAGCAGCTTACATTTAGAGAGTGACGATGGAGATACCAGAGGAGGAGAAAGAACTCCACAGGCAAGCGCTGAAGGAACGCCAGCAATTTTGAAGCCCATATTTCAGACCAGGCTGGGCAAATTCCCAACTTGGCACCTCAACCTGTCTTGAGCTGCAGTTCCCACCATCAGAGCTCCTGTCAGCTTGAGAATCATACGGCCAGGCTGTCCCAGGCTGATGGAAGTTGCGGCCCAAAACATCTGGAGGGCACCAGGTTGGGAGTGGTTGAAATAGTGTGTTGCTCACCTCCTATGAGCCCAACTTGCAGCTTGGCCACTAAGCTGCATCAACTGTGAAAGAGCTATGACAAAAATGTTCACGGAAGAAGGAAGTTTTGCACTGTGATCTGAAGAGAAAGAAAAAGGAAGGGCGTGCCAACGTAGGGGTTCACCCCCATCCAGCCCCCAGAAACTCATGTTAAGAGATCACACTGGACCCAGGAAAGAAGAAATGAAGGCATTGTCATTTGGCACACAAAAATAATTTGGAACTAGCAGGCTCCTGCTAATTGAACCACCATCCTGCCTTGGCACACAGGGGCCGCCACAGCTTTTAACACAGATGCTTCCACCACTTTCATGTTGCACATTTCTCCCATTCCCCAACCTCCTCTCCCATTTGTACACAACACTTAAAGGTACTTTACCTTTGTGAGCTTGGGTTGAAACGGCTAAAGGAGCAAACTCATCCAGAAGGTCAGCAGCAGGATTAGAAAGCAGAGAGCAGTCAAGCAGGGAGTCCTCCCCAGTGACAGAATCTGATCGTCCCCGGTTAGCAAGCAAGAAAACAGTACAGAGAAGAGGAGGTTAGCAGTCACACCTGGCAAGCTGTCTGCTTGCAACTCATCCTTGAATGTATCGGTTTTTAAAATCCTGGGCTGAAGTGGGGTCAAAATTAGTCGTTTTGAAAGGACTCGGCATATTCAAGCAGCCTCTGAACAAATAAATTGATTTCAGGTGGTGGTGGTGGTGGTGTTCTTAAAAATATCAGCTTAAAGGGCTTTGGGAGATGCCTTGCTGCTTATTTAACAGCTCTGGATTTTAAGGAGTTGAAATTCAATGTGATAGGAGGATTACAGTTACAGCACTCTGGGCTGAACTGTAGATGCGACTGATTCTAATCTGTTAGCTCTGTGAGAGCGTGGTGTTGATAATGCCAAGGCTGCAGGTTGCAGAATGTTATGCTGTTTAATACTTTGCCTTATTTAAATGTGTAGCATTTGGAGAGCGGTTGTGCGCATATATATATGCGTGTGCGCGCACCCCAGAGGAGGTGTATGGATCTTTTTAAAATTTCAAATTAGCACTCTAAAGAAAAGTTCAGCTTGCAGGCAATGCCCCATTGCTGAGACTGGAAGACACAGAAGCCCACCCATTTCTTCATCATGATTACACCAGCTTGACATCATGGTCCGCCTGAGCTCAAGCCCCCACCAACCTGCTCTGTTTGAAGCCACAGAGTCTGTCTGCGATGATATATGCTGCGACACAGGAGCCTCAAGGCCTGGGATGAGACTCTCAACTGTTAGTTCAGCTTTTCCTTACCGAAGGCACAAAGGAACAGAGCAGAAGGCAAAGTTAGGTGAGGTTCAGAAGAAAGAAAGGAAGAGAAGGCCATAGCCTGAAACACTAAGCCCTGGACATCCTACTGCAGGCAGAGACATTCCAACACCTGGATTGCACTACTAAATGTCAGTTTAGTCTGAGGGTGATTTCCAAAGGGATATTCCCATTGGCACAACTGCGCATTCCTGGGCACCCAGGAAAGCACAGAACAAGACCCAGCACACTGGCAGACCTTTGCAAGGCCAAACTTCCAAGTGTCAGTGAGGTTCCTTTCCAGACGTACCTCTGACAGCATCAATGCCACAGCCATGGGAGGAGATTCCATGCCCCTCCTGTATGCAGAATCATGTGGGCAGGGACAACTGAAGGTTCTTTCAACCTGACCCTTTGGCCAGGCGAAGATGGTGCAAGCAGCTGGCCCTGCCCACTGAGCTGTGGTATTGGGGTGTATTCTGCACAGCAGAGCTTCTCTCGTTGCTAAGGATGAGCAGATGGAGCCTGTCAGGCTCACGTTCCTTATTGCCCCCATGTGCTTTCTAACACATGTAGACAAGTCTCAAAAACGGAAGCATGCAGCCTAGACTCATGTGATTCGGTTTCATTATAAGGCTTGGCTTTAATATGCCATGAAACTTTGGTAGCTGGTTCGATTTCTTCTTCCGGCAAATAGGCAGCTGGAAATAATTTGCTACTTAAAATGCTTAGGAAGGGTCTCTTTAGCTTTCCAAAAGTGTCCAGGATTATGGCATGCATTGAACTGAAAAAAAGATGTGCTTGCAACACTGGTGGCTTAATTGCACCTTTCAAGATACATTTTGGGAAAAGGAACATCGGGTATATATTTATGGCTATTTAATACATGCAACAGCTTTAAAAACCCCAATTTAATTCTTAGCTTTGTGAAGGGAAGATATGACACAAGGGAGACCAGAGGATGGACTAGGCCAGCCAGTCTTGTCTTGTCTGGGCCCATTCAGGATGCTCTGGGAGCTTAGGCTTGCAAGGGCCAGAGGGTGTTTTGTATCCCGGGCTTTTAAGCCTTTGAGCAAGGGAAAGAATGCGGCAGAGAGAAACAAAAATCTGAGGAGAAAAGCCACTGAGGCTCCTCAAGAGCAAGAGAGACCCAGGCACGCCAAACCATTTATAAGGATGCAAAAAGAAACGTAGCAGAAATAGGTGGACGCATCATTTCAGAGCAGGAAAGTGGGGAGGGGGGTGGGTGAAGTGAGGCCCTCTGGTGGATCAGGGATGGGTTAGGTTAGTAGATTGCAGAGAGGAGGGATAAATAGACAGCTCTCTAAATGGAAAGGAGTAGAAAGTGGAGTTTCCCAAGGATCAGTATTGGGACCTGAGCTTTTTAGCTTGCTCCTAACCATCTAGAGTTAGGGGTGAGCTGTGAGGTAGCCAAGTTTGCTGACAGTGCTAAATTGCTCAGGCTCTTTAAAACAAAAAGAGATTGCAAAGAGCTGTGAAAGGAACCTCTCCAAACTGAAGAAATAGGCAGCAAAATGGCAAATGCAATTCAATGTAAACAAGTGGAAAGTGATGCACGTCAGGGCAAAAAGAATATTAATTTCACGTATAAGCTCATAGGGACTGAACTGTAGGTGAATGACTGGGAACGAGACCTTGGGGGTCATAGTAGATAGCTCAGTGAAGATGTCGACCCCGTGTAGGGCAGCTGTGAAAAAGGCAAACTCCGTGCTAGGGATCACCAGGGAAGGAACGGAAGATAAAGCTGCCAGTATCATAATACAGTACAATTAAGTAAATCTATGGCGCAACTGCATTTGGAATACCCGGTACAGTTCTGGTTGCCTCACCTTGGAAAGGATATTGTCAAGTTGGAAAAGGTTCAGAAAAGAACAAGCAAAATGATCAAGGGGATGGAGAGACTCCCTTATGACGAAACATGCTAGAAGCATATAAAATTATGCATGGTATAGAGAAACAGATTACAATTGGCATTGGCATTCTAGATACTTGGACAGACTTGCCTAAATTAATATGTTTTTAGCAAGTGCTGATAAGAATACAGTGAAGGCAGCTGCCTGATATCCATAGGCAGGGGGATCCAGTGCTGCCACACTAAAATTTCAAATTCTTACTGTTATGTAGTGAAGTTTCACCCTGGGCCAGCAGGGGGATACTGTATATAGTTTTCACTCAGGTCTCTAGATAGTTTTCACTCAGGTCCACGTCAGTTATTTTAGGCGGGAAACTCTGGGTTGTTGTTGCTACAATGTTGACAGCCGGCTGCCTATAAAAGCAGGCCGGCTGAGCTGTTTGCAGTCAGTTCTATTCCAGCTTACAAAATAAAGAGCTACTTGGAGAAATCGCTGTGTCGTCTGCTATGTCAACCCACAACTTAACACTTACGAACACCGGACAGGTATTATGTGGCACCTGTAACAATGCCAGTTTTGCCGATCAAAGAGGTCAAGTGGGCATATATGGAGTAAAGTAATCTCATATTTCTGTTTATCTGAGCTCAGCCAATGATTTGTTCCCCCCCTCTAAGGTGGGGAACCTTTGGCTCTCCAGATGCTGCTGAACTACAACTCCCATCATTCTTAGCCATCAACCATGTTTGCTAGCGCCGACTGGAGCTGCAAGTTCAATAACATCTGAAGAGCCAAAGATTCCCCACATCTGCCCAGTGAATGAGCCTTTTGTGCCCCCCTGTATAATTTGAAGTCCATTCACATCAGGATTCTACCATCCCATTTTTGCTGCACATGTAGATCTGGCCTGAGTTTCCCACTGGGGAAGGATAAAAATGAGAGGGAGAAGTGATAGATTACAGAAAGCGGAGAATTAGTGGAACAAGGGAAGGGGATGGTTTGGCGGTGATGCCCAGGAACTTCACATGTCTGATTCGCAGACTCAGCGATAGGCTAGTGAATTCCAAACACTGAACAACATCCTATGACCCTCTGTCTCCCAAAGTCACTTTTTGTGGGCTCTGGCTGGCTTGACCTCTGGGCACATGCTTGCTACGGTTCAAAACATGCAATGCTGGTGGGTCAACATGCAGGACAGAACACGCCAGAGAGGCTTTTCAGGATTTTACCATTCACAGCATCAGGGGTGCTACCAAAGGGATCAGCGAGAGGCAGGATATCAGGTAGGAGAAGTGCAGGCTCAGGAGATTTGAGGCCCTCAATCAGTTTTTCTAGCAGGGGAGGGGGGGAGAGCAGGAAATGAGGAAGGAGAGAAGCAGAAAGAAATAAAGCAAAAATCACAAATAATTGGTTAAAGCAGAACAGCAGTTGTTCAACAAGGTCAACAACGCACCTAACATTTAAAGGATTTCTATCAGGGTTATTTTCACCAATATATGCATTTAATTGCAGATATGGATCCTTTGGTTAAGCATGCAACAACCTGAAAAGTCAGGGCCCTGGATTTTTCCAGCTGGTCCTTTAATAACTGAATCACATAAACAGAAACAAGACCACAGACACTTTTTGTACTTGTTGTAGCCTCCCCAAGATGTCCCGTTTAATTGGCTCATCGCAGTGAATGTTCTAGCATCCTTGCACTAAAACATCTTGATAGCCAGTAGAGAATTGGCCCAGAATTGTTGCTGACTCCTTTTCAAACACACACACACACACACAACCCCAAAGCGCCAAGCTAAACTATGCAAATTAATCAATCTGCATTGCCTGTTCCTTTTAGTTTGAGTGTGGTGGGGTTTTTTTGTGTGTTTGTGTGTTTTTTGGAGACACACTGGATTTTTAAAATGTAGGATTTCAATTAACCTCTTAAGAGTGCTCAGTTTTCTAGGCTCAGTCATACTTGACGATGTCTGGAATATGTCTGGAAGTTGGCATTTAACATAACTAATAGGAGAAAATCAGTAAAGGAATAAAAGGAGGTGTTAGGACTGCAAAAATCTCAAATGGCCACATTTCAACTGAAGCTGCCCCACCGCCAGACACAGACACAGACACAGACAGACAGACAGACAGACACGCACACACACACACACACACACACACACACACACACACACACACAGCTTTTCTCTCAGCTTATCAACATGGAGAGAAGAAATAGTCCCAGTAAAAGTACATCATTGGCATTAGTAACTTTCTCCCGCCCTCCCCAACTCCACGTCTTCAGGAATGGGTACCAGCAGACCACGGCTCAAATGCACTTCTGTGTGTAAGGAGAGCTGCAGAATCCCAAAGGCATTCATGAAACACAGAGACCTGTAAACTGCATGCTCCTGATTCTGTGCAAGTGCTGTGGTTAGTTCACAAAAACTTTGCAAAACAACCATGCATGGTATTAGCTACATCATAGAAAGATGAGTCACACACCCTACAAATCGTTGCCCCCCTTTTATTGCACGTGGCCAAAAGAAAAGAATTAATCCTAGTTAATACCTAAGGCCAGGGGTGAATTGTCCAGTGGGATTATGGGCTGTGCACTTTCTGTGGTTTCACTCCCTGGAATGTATAGGGGAAAGTCCTATAGATGTCCCTTCTCCCTCCAAATCTGCCAGGGATGTTTTCAGCAACCTGCAAGTTCTGCTACAGCAGTTTTATGGCAGATGTTTGGTTGTGACCTGGGACCTCATGCCACAGGGGAGCCTTGCCCAACCTGATGCCCTCCAGGTGTGCAAATTACATCTCCCATCAATCCCAGCCAGCATGGCAACTACAGGGGACAGGCTTTGGTGCAGCATTTCAGAGCTTCTTGTTTAATTTCAGTGTTTTGCACCATCCTCATAATGTGCACAGAAGCTCCCAAAGTTGATTCAGTGCAGTAAAGCCAGAACCTCCCTTAATTTACACTCAAGCAGAAGCAGGTGCAATTATTGTCTCCAAGATCTCTTGAATATCTGCCATTGTCACACAGTGATAAGTGGCTTGACTTCTCTATTTAGGGCTCTCACATCCCAGAAGCCAACATGATTTCTTTCTCTCTCTTTTGGCCTTTTGTCCCCCAAAGACAAAATGAATTATGCATTATGCAAATTATATTCCTGGAGGACTGCAATTAGTAGATTTGCATGAAGAGGGCTTTGAATCTCTCAACAGCTGTGTGCAAATTTTTCTCTGGCTGATTTGCTGTGTGCATGCACATTTAAGTAACCAGGATCTGCATGAAGGGGGGGGGGGGGAATCTTAAAATGGACATGGGAATAAAAAAACCATACTGATTCCTCTTTTCCAGCCACTGGTGTAATTCAGCACTAGACCTGAAGCAACAAATTCAAAAAGTGCAGAATTCCAGCTGGAAAGGAAGAATTGAGAGCACATTTTAGAATGTGCTAATTCTCCCTTTGACGTTAAAGCACCTGACCTCATGTGCACTGACAGGTGGGGTGTCCCACTCACTTGCCAAAGCGGCCTGTGGGGTGGGAGACTTTTGGATCCAGCCTGCTAACCAGATTCAGTTCCCCACCCCCTGGTGAATACGACAGCAGCCTTAGCGTACAACTTATCTGGGAGTGTGACCTTAATGGGATGTGCTTCTGAACAAATGCATACAGTGATATCCTATCAGAGCCAGTGTGATGCTGTGGTCAAAGTAGGACCTGGGCCATGAAGCTCATTTATGGGGCGGGGGGCTTGGATGTCAGTCTAACCCAGGGGTCTGCAACCTTTAAGACAAAAAGAGCCACTTGGACCCGTTTCCGAAGAAAAAAAACCTGGGAAACCGCAAAACTCGTCATTATAAAAATAACTTTTTTGTCACTTTTTATTATTTCTTTGTTTGACCCCTCAGAATTACTCCTCCTCATAGAAATAAACGTTAAATTAACAAGTTACCTTGTGTGTGTGTGTGTGTGTGTGTGTGTGTGTGTGTGTGTGTTCTTCACTCCCCTTCAAAACAGTGACCAGCGTACATGCCCCCTTTCAATGCAGTGACCAGCGTACATGCCCCTTACAATGTAGCGGGCGGGCGGGAAGGTGACGTCGGGACGGTGCGTGACTAACGCACGCACCGCCCCCATGCGACGTCACAGCCAGTACAGTGCCCGCCACAGTGGGGAGTGTCGGGGCGCACAATGCGCCTCCTCCCCTCGCTAGTATCCGCCCCGGAGCCGCGGCAAAGGTGTAAGAGAGCCACATGCGGCTCCGGAGCCGTGGGTTGCAGACCCCTGGTCTAACCTATCTCACAGGGTTGTTTATGGAGATTAAATGAGATTAAAGAGGAAGGACCATGTACTCCACCTTGGGCTCTATGGAGAACAAGGTGAGATATAAATGCAATAAATAAATAATAATAAAATAAGTGATGTAAAAAAAGGCTAAACCAGGTGAGGGTAGCCAATGGGCCTCAAATCCTCAGTGAGTTAGGGACTTAACCTACATGTGAAGACAGGCTCTGGCGGATGAGTGGGTCCAATGGTCAAGAATGTGATTTCTGCATGTGCTGTAGAGGGAAGTGAGGGGCAGATGGGGCTCATCAACCTGGGAATTATGAGAATGAAAACTCTGATCCTAAACCTCTGCTGCCTTCTGGGATTCAGAAGAAGAAAAGACTAAGGAGAAAGCCCTAAACAAATCCAGGGTGGAGTCCCTAAGGCAGTTGGATGGTGCCTTGTATGCCTCCTTCCAGCAACTCCTATAGCCAACCTGGTGCCAAACTTATTGTTCTGCTTTCCTTTGGACTACACTAGTAAGACCAAGAGGGGAGTCTTATCATCTGGGCAATCCAGGACCTCCATAAACACTGCCCAGGCTTGAGCCCCAGGGAGGTCATCAGTGTTGCTAATGGTGTTGTTTGACTTCACCCCTGGAGGTGCACTCCATTGTCTCTCAAGACAGATGAATACCAACAGCTACAAGATATAAAAAACAATAACACAGGGCTCCTGCTGAGAACAGGGGCTTCCTCTTCCACACAGAGAGAAGGAAAGGCAACAGAAGAAAGTTGTTGCAAGCTCCACCCCTCCTTATTCCCATCAGCTTTCAGAGGCTGCTGCTCCCTTTGTCAGCTTTGCAAAGCAAGGTGGAAGGTGGACGTGAGTATTACTTTACCCTTGTGCAAGGTTGCAGTGGGCACGGTTGAGTCAGGTGGAGCTGTTTCAGCAAGTGACCTTGGGGATAAAAATATTTGCTTTTGCCACCTGGACATCTCTTTTAAAACCACCCCATGCTGTCTGCATGTCCTGGCTAAAGATCCAAAAATAAACAAACAGTGCACAAGTTACAGCAGGCATCCTTAATTAGGGTGGAAAAAAGAAACTCTCCCAAAATGCAATTCAACCATTATTAATTATCATTTTGAATAATCAAGATGCACAAAACAAAAAACCACCCCATAGGCTTTTTGAGCATGTTACTCACTCTTCAACCATGGAAGGAAAGAAAAGGACAGCTATTTCAATAAAGCACACAGCAGCAGAGTCCTTTTCCTTGGACATCAGCTGGGGAAGAAAAACTATCTAGTAAGAATCCCGTCAAACAGCACATTCAGAATACCAGGCTTAAGAGCAGCTTTTGCCAGCCTAGTGCCCTCCAAATGTTTTGGGACTATGACGCCCATCAGCCCTAGCCAGCACAGCTGTATAGCACTGCAGCTGATGGGAGAATGACCATGCTGGCTGGGGCTAATGGGAGTTGCAGTACAAAACATCTGGAGGGCACCAATTTGGCAAAGGCTGGCTAAAGACCATGGGACCTTTCCAAGCAGCTGCTCTAGGCGGCTGCCTTGTTTTTAACCTTTGAGGTGTCAACAAACCAAAGGGCACGTGTTGTTCTCCAAAACAAGTCAATCCCATCTTAGGAGCTCATTACAAAGGGCGGCTAAAACTGTAGAAGGAGAAAGGAAAGCATATATTTCATGCCTTTTGTCTGTGAAATCCAAACACAGCTCAAGGAAAAAACTGAATCTGCTATCCAGAAAACACGCAATGCTTCTTTTGCACTGCATAAATTATTTTGGGTTTTGCTAGTCTTGGAGGAAGAGCAGAGAAGAACCGTATTTTTCGCTCTATAAGACGCACTTTCCCCCTCCTAAAAAGTAAGGGGAAATGTGTGTGTGTCTTATGGAGCGAATGCAGGCTGCACAGCTATCCCTGAAGCCAGGAGAGCGAAAAATACGGTAGTTATGCTGTGGGACTTTGGAAATCTACCCATATGGCTACTAAGATTTCAGCAAGCAGGTCCCCCCACTATCCTTTCAAGCATATCTATACAGCTATAAGGACTATTTAAAAAAAATTGCTTTGCAGGGCTAGTTGTAGGTGGGGAGATGAAAAGAGATTTTCTAGAAACAAAATTTTGCATTTTGCATTTGGCCTGATCATCATTCTCACCACTGGTACCTCGTTTTATTTATGAAATAACAGGCATCAGAGAGAAGGGCTTGCAGTTCTGCTATGCTTTCATTTGACTGCAGCATATGTTGTTAAAACAGCAGCCAGAGAGGGAGAATCCCCTCGAAGGCTGTGAATTTAACCATTGATAGTGAAACTATGCTGGACAGGACATGCCAGCCAGTTACCGCCCTTACCTTTGCCTTGTGGCTGGGAGGGCTCATCCTCATGAGAAAAAAGAGGGGGGGAGGAACTAGTGCCTAGTGCACAGAATTAAAAGCATTACCACACTCTGTAATGACTAATCAAGCAAGACAGCCTGCCATGAGCTTATTTTAAGGAGACTTGGCTCCCTTCCCTTCAAAGGCAAGAGAAGATGAATGCCTTGAGCCTGAACTTCTCATTTCTCAGTATTTGAACAGATGCTTTGCCGTCACCTCTGTCCTTCTTGCAGCAGTTACATTTCCATTAGCAGTGGCAGCCCATGAGTAGCAAATAAAGCACTATTTTAAAAATAAAAATAAAAGCCAGGTAACACTGGGAACAGATCCCATGAAAACCCACTGATATGAAAGGAGAAGCAGAACAGGGTCCTTTCATCGAATTAATAGATTTTAAAATGTTCAGCTGGTACATATGGATTTATCCATCATTCTCTTATTGCAACACTCCCCACCCCAGTAACTTCTGATGAGTCCTTGAGAGCCTGCCAGGCCAATATTTATAGGTTACCTAAGAGACAAAATCCACTAATACATTTTCTACCATGATCTTAAAAGATCAAGGTCAAATGAACCCAATCTACCTTGAACCCAACCCACCCAAGAACCAAGTTAGGACCAGAAGGGTGCTCAGAGGAGGCCCTTTGGTAGCTGCTGGCATCCAGGTACCTCCAGGAAGCACACTGAAGCAAACAGGTGACTCTCAAGTCGTACTGTGAATGGTTCGATATAACACACCATCTGAATTCACTTACTGACATTTGTATACAAGGCCACCCAAACAGTCACTTTGGGTGGCAACACGTTTGAGTGGGATCCCTTCTGCTAAATCCCATCTTGTTTATGCAAGTCACAGTTACCTGGTGTATCTGATAGTGGAAGAGGAATGAAAGGATCGGGAACAGCCAGAAGTGGAGGGCTAGAGTCCAGGATATCTTTTGTTTTTTCAGCTGGGTGAGCAGCAAGGGGGAAGTTAGGAAAGGAAGGAATGGGGAGAGGGAGGGAGAGAGGGAGAAAGAGAGAGAGAGAGAGATGTCAAGCAGAGCACAGGAAGATGCCAAAGATGCATTGAAAAGTCATTTAATTGCCACATGCATCTGGGGGTATGGCAGTATTACCCTCCCACCTCCATGGGACCCCTCCAGCAAGCTGCAGATATTATTCTGCCACTCAACCAAAAAGTTTATCAGTGAATTATTGGTGAGTTGATCCAAGGTCACAGTAGACCACCCACAGAACCAAAGTAACAACTCTTCTTCCAAGGGCATCAGGTCATTCCACCCTCTCCAAATTCAACAGTTCACATGACGAGGATTAATTCATTATCCATATGTTCTGTTAGCCTTGGGGAGGGCTACTGTGTTTCTTAGAGAGTGTCGCAACTGAGTGAAGTCTCTAAGTCAAGATGCATGTCTATACTATATTATTACTCTTACCGACAGCTTTATACCACTATTCATTAAGTTTCATAATGGTTTATAAAACCATCTAAAAAATGGCAAAATCAAATTGATAAAACCCTCAAAAAGCAGATCAGAGGCAAGCAGCACCAGAAATCAAAGGCCCTCTGAAAAACATTGGACTTCTCCAAGAAGGCTGCGACTAAATGAACCTCCCTTGGGGAAAAGTTCCAGAGCAATGGGGCTCCGTAAAAAAATAAAATAAAATAAAACATTAAAACAATATAAAACAATCCCATATTCCCTGCTCCTTGCAATGGTTTATCTGGAACATACAACGGGATTTCTACAGATGATCTTAAATGTAAAGAGACACCCCCTGAGATAATCAGAACTCAAGCAGTTTATGGCTCTAAGTGTCAAAACCAGCACTTTGAATTGTCCCATGATCAAATGGCAGCCAGCGCAGCTGCTTCAGGAGACAAGAGATGAGAAAACCGGCCCACAACTGTCCACAGGCGGACCTCTGAGTTCTGCATTACCTGAAAGCTGGAAGCACAACTCATATTTCAATGTTGTGGGCCCAACTCTACAGAGGGCCTACCCGCAAGAAGTTAAGACTGGTGTCAGGGAACTGCCATCGGAGAGACAGGTAGTGGACAGGCTACAGGAGAATAGGAGAGAATCTGCAGTAGAAGAGGGAACCAGCAGGGGGAGTGCAGGAGTCACAGCGGAGGGGAGGCTCTGGGATGCTTCCAGTGAGAGTAGTGGAGAGGTAACGGGACCCCCGTTGGGAACGCCCACCCTTCGCCGGAAACTGTCACGCAGAGAGTCTCGAAAGCGCATGTCTGTCAAAGAGCTTTTATGTTGGCGTAAATTCCGTAGACGCCCACTGTCAGATTCTACCAGCGACTGACGGAGTCATGCTTTGGGGGCTCCGTTAGTGCATCGGTTTGGATGACCAGCCAAACCCCAGAGGGATCAAGCTTTTACGCACAAGCAGCACACTATCCCACCACAGCAATCTGACAGTCTTTGAAAGCAGCTTGTGCAAGCAGAAGGCATCATGAGCGAACCATCCGGAACCGGAGGAGCAGGAGCGGGAGCTGGCGCAGATCCAAGCCTGGAACAAAGGTACAGGGCGTTGGAGGTCCAGCTGGCACTGCAAACGGCGAGGCTCGAGGAGAGGAGGGCTCAAGATGCAGATAAGGGGAAGACCACCCCACTTGCCAGACGGGTGCCTGGACTGGTGCAGAAATTTGGGGGGGATCCCCGGAACTATCAAGCCTTTAGGACAGAGATGCAATATGCACTCAATCTACTGTTTGATGACTTCCCCGACGAGAACTCTAGAGTGGCGTACGTGATTGGCCATCTAGAGGGAGGGGCGAGGGACTGGGTTCGGCCCCTGATGGCAGCCAATAATGAAATCTTAAAGGACACAATGAAGTTTTTCCGCGCCATGGACTTGATGTTTTCCAGCGAGATCGAGCAGGGAGTGGTGCGCAGGCAGTTAATGGCGTGTAAACAGGGGAGCCGATCTGTACGTGAGTACTGGACTGAGTTCACCATGCTGATTCATAGACTTGGGTGGGACCTTGCTAGTGAACCTATTCAAATGCTGTTTGAAGAAGGTCTCTCTCCGGCAGTGAAAGATGAACTTTCCCGGGCGCCTAGGGCGGAGTCTATGGATCAGCTGACTAAATCAGCGCTGTCCATTGGGGCACGCCAGGAAGCTAGAGCTATGGAAAAGCGGGAAGGAAAGGGGGAACGTTGGAAGGACTTCCGCATTCCAGAGATTCCGGAGCAGCCTTTCCCGCCAGCAGAGCCGATGGAACTTGGAACAGCGCGCGCGCGCGCAGTTTCAAACACCAGTGAAGGGCGGAAGAAGGAGGGAAAGAGCGGCAAGAGATGCTATCTCTGCCAACAGCCAGGTCACTTTGCCAGAGTCTGTCCGCAAAGGAAGGAATGGCAAGGGATGGCGGGAACTGTTGGGGGGAAGGAGGAAGAAGAAATCACGGAGCCAGTAAAAGCCAACGCCTGGTTGCCAACATCAGGGCACAGCAGCCAGGCCAGGGAGTAATGAATGTGCCCACGCCGGAACCTCCAAGACCAGCGCTTGTGATAGAGGTGTTGCTGGAACTGGCAAACGGACACCCACTGAAGATAAAGGCGCTATTGGATTCAGGTAGCTCATGTAATTTCATGAGCAAAGAGTTTGCAGCTGCACACCAAATACAGACTATCCCATTGAGTAAGCCTTTGCAGGTTACCACGATTGATGGGAGGGAGCTGTTGGGAGGAGAAGTGAGCCAACAGACTGTACCAATGATAATGAGGGTGGCACGACACACCGAACTGATAGCGTTTAACGTAGCCACCTTGGGAGGAGCTCCTATTATCTTGGGTATGAGCTGGCTGGCGCTACACGATCCGCTAGTAGGCTGGCATCAGAGAGTGGTTTCCTTTGGATCAGCACATTGCCTAGAACACTGCAAGGAGGGAGAGGCTCAGGCAGGCGCCAGGGGCACTCTAGCAGGGATGGAAGTGATGGACAAAGGGAGGGTGCCACCACAATACGCTGACTTGCTTGACGTATTCAGCGAAAAAGAAGCAGATAAACTGCCCCCGCACAGACCCTTTGATTGTCAAATTACCTTACTCCCAGGAGCACAATTGCCAGTGGGCAAGCTGTATGCAATGTCAGACAGTGAGATGCAGGAGTTAAGGGAGTTCATTGACAAGAATCTCAAACGAGGTTTCATCAGAGAGTCACGAGCGGTGGGGGGCAGCCCAGTGTTCTTTGTGGACAAAAAAAAACACAGGCAAGCCCAGGCTTGTATGTGATTTCAGGGCCCTAAATGCAGTGTCAGAACCAGTGACTTTCCCTATGCCCAGAATTGATGACATTCTAACACGGGTGAGAAAAGGGAAAATTTTTACCAAGCTGGACCTTAGGGGGGCATATAACTTGATACGTGTGAGAAAGGGGGATGAGTGGAAGACCACTATGTTCACCCCCTTGGGGGCCTTTGAGTACACCGTTATGCCTTTCGGATTACAAGGGGGCTCCGCCTGTTTTCAATCATTCATGAATCACGTCCTGGGGCCACTGCTCTACAAGAACTGCGTAGCGTTCTTAGATGACGTTCTGGTGTACTCAGACAATGAGGAGCAGCATGTGCGAGATGTAAGAGAGGTACTGAGCAAGCTGCGAGAAAACCGGCTGTGGGTGAAACTGGAGAAGTGTCAGTTTCATACCAAGGAGGTGGAATTCCTGGGGTACCGGTTGTCTGACAAGGGATTGGCCATGGATCCCAGCAAGGTTCAAGCGGTACTGGAATGGAAAACACCAAAGACCAAGAAGGACGTGCAAAGGTTCCTGGGCTTCGGAAACTTCTATAGGAAGTTCATCAAAAACTTTGCCCATTTAACAGCGCCCATCACGGATTGTCTTAGTAGCAAAAAGAAATTTGTTTGGACGGGAGAAGCGCAACAAGCGTTCGAACGCTTAAAGCAGGCGTTTGCGTCGGAAGAGCAACTCTTGCACGTGGATCTACAACAACCAATGAGAGTGGAGACTGACGCGTCAGACCGAGCGGTGGGGGCCGTTCTTCTCCAGCCGGGAAAAGATACGTCTGAATGGAGACCGTGTGCATTCTTCTCGCGGAAGTTGAACAAATCAGAGAGGAACTACACAGTGTACGACCGAGAACTGCTCGCCATTCATGAAGCATTCCGGAAATGGCGGCACTTGCTGATTGGGGCGCAGCACAAGGTTCAAGTCCGAACTGACCACAAAAATCTGGAATACTGGAGAACAGCCCGAGTGCTGAACCAGAGACAAGTGAGATGGGCCCAGGAGTTCTCCAAATTCCACTTTGAGATTCGTTACGTGCCCGGCTCCGAGAACGTGAGGGCGGACGCTCTTTCCAGGAAACCTGAGTACTTAGAGGGGGAGGGAGCGCCTGAGGCAAGGCATGTAATCCCTGAAGACCGCTGGGTGTGTGGGGCGGCATTGGTGGGGCAGAGGGAACTGATAGAGGGTACGGAGAACGATGAATACGCCCAAGAGAAACTCAGAGAGCTCCGGAGGACAGAGGAGAACACAGGGGGGTTCGAAGAAAAGAACGGGGCGTTGTATTACAAAGGGGCACTGTACATACCCGACGGGGAACTGAGGGGCAGAGTACTCAAGCAGTTGCATGACAGCCCCACAGCGGGACATTTTGGACAGCACAAAACCATGTGGTTGGTTACCAGGGAGTTTTGGTGGCCCAAGGTGAGGGAGGACGTACGGGAATATGTCAGGGGTTGCGACAGGTGCCAGCGAGCGAAAGGAGAGAGGGTGGCGCCAGCGGGGCTATTACAACCCTTACCCACGCCCGAAAGGCCATGGGAGGCAGTATCCATAGATTTTATGACGGACCTGCCAAAATCCAAAGGCAAAACAGCTGTCATGGTGGTGGTAGATCAATTAACCAAGATGTGTCATTTTATAGCTTGTTCACATGCAGTCACAGCGGAGGAAACCGCCAAGTTGTTTGTAGAACATATTTTCAAGTTGCATGGCGCCCCCTTGAGGGTGGTCAGCGACAGAGGGAAACAATTTACTTCCAGGTTCTGGAGGAAACTTATGAGCTTACTGCACGTAGAACTCAATTTCTCAACTGCCCGGCACCCAGAAACCAATGGGCAAGCGGAAAGGGCAAATGGGGTTTTACAACAATACCTGAGGTGTTATGTAAAAGACAGAGAAAATGATTGGGTGGATAAGTTACCTCTAGCAGAATTTGCCTACAACAACGCGGAGAACGTGTCCACAGGGATGAGTCCCTTCCTGGCAAATTATGGGTGTCACCCCCGGGCATTCCCAGGAGAGGGAGGGGAGAGGTGGAGCGTGCCGGCGGCGGAATATTTTTTTGAAGAGATGGAGGCGATCCACCGTCAGCTTCAACTTAACTTAGAGAAAGCCAAGGAAGAATATAAGAAGCAAGCAGACAGAAATAGGAGGGAAGGTGAAACTATAAGGGTGGGGGACCGGGTGTGGTTGTCCACCCAAGGGCTACCGTTCAAGGGCGGGAGTAAGAAATTGAGGCCCAAAAGATTGGGACCCTTTGAGGTCATACAGCAGGTCAACCCAGTGGCATTCAAACTCAGGCTGCCCAGTCACATGAAATTACACCCAGTATTTCACAGGTCATTACTGTCGCCGTACCGAGAGGGACGCGAGTGGGGGGAGCGTGAGAGAGAGGCCACCCAAACGCCCGTGATAGAAGAGAGAGAGCGCGACATGAACGTGGCAGGAATCATTGATTCCAGGTGGAAGGGGAATCAGGTGGAATATCTGGTAGAATGGGAGGGGGAAGCAGAGTCGGAAAACACTTGGGTACCAGCAGAGGTAGTCAATGACGAGGTTTTAATAGAAACATTTCATCAGCGTTTCCCAAGAAAACCGCAACCCGTGGCTCGATTTAGAAGGGAACACTTTGGGACCACCGATGAGGAAGGAGAGTTTGAAGGGTTCCCAGAGTCAGGGGTGGGTGAAGAAGCCGACTCCGACGAAGAAGAGGAAGACGGGGAGAGAGACGGTACGCCGTGGCTGGAAGTGTTAGAATCCTCGGACGACGAGGAGAGTTCCTTCAGGGGCTTTCCGCCCTCACCGCCAGTGGGAGAGGAGGCGGGAGGGGGTGAAGGGGGCCCTGGGGGGGAGGTGGATGTCAGGGAACTGCCATCGGAGAGACAGGTAGTGGACAGGCTACAGGAGAATAGGAGAGAATCTGCAGTAGAAGAGGGAACCAGCAGGGGGAGTGCAGGAGTCACAGCGGAGGGGAGGCTCTGGGATGCTTCCAGTGAGAGTAGTGGAGAGGTAACGGGACCCCCGTTGGGAACGCCCACCCTTCGCCGGAAACTGTCACGCAGAGAGTCTCGAAAGCGCATGTCTGTCAAAGAGCTTTTATGTTGGCGTAAATTCCGTAGACGCCCACTGTCAGATTCTACCAGCGACTGACGGAGTCATGCTTTGGGGGCTCCGTTAGTGCATCGGTTTGGATGACCAGCCAAACCCCAGAGGGATCAAGCTTTTACGCACAAGCAGCACACTATCCCACCACAACTGGCACCACCTGTAACTCAGTTTTTTAGGTGTCTGGTCAAAACTGTTTTATTCAAGTAGACCTTTGCACCCTGAATGCTGCTCAGATGTTTCCCTTTTTTCTTTTCTCGAGATTTTAAATTCCTGAAGTTTTAGACTTTGGAGCTTTAATTCGAGTTTTAAAATTTGTGCATTGTGTACAGTGGTGCCTCGCAAGACGAAAAGAATCCGTTCCGTGAGTCTCTTCGTCTTGAGATTTTTTCGTCTTGCGAAGCAAGCCCATTAGCGGCTTAGCGCTATTAGTGGCTTAGCAGATCAGCTGATAAGCGGCTTAGCGGATCAGCTGATAAGCGGCTTAGCGGATCAGCTGTTAAGCGGCTTAGCGGATCAGCGGCTTAGAAAAAGGAGGGAAAAAGGGGGGGGAAACCCGCAGGAACTCACAAGACATTTTCGTCTTGCGAAGCAAGCCCATAGGAAATTCGTTTTGCAAAGCACCTCCAAAACGCGAAAACCCTTTCGTCTAGCGGGTTTTCCGTCTTGCGAGGCATTCGTCTTGCGGGGCACCACTGTATTTTATTTTATTTTTGCTGTCAGACCTACATAGTAAAAAGCAGGATATGTTTTTAATAAATAAATAAATGAAGTTCCCAAACTATCTTCAAAGTCAGCCACACATACAGCACATTGCAGTTGGACAGCCTTCCCCAAACTGGTGGCTCCTGGATCTCCCATCAGCCCGAGTTGCCATGTTCTAGGATGATGGGAGTCCAAAAATGTCTAGAGGACAGTGGATTGGGAAAAGCTTAAGTAGCATAATCTTGAAGTCACTCCAGAATTTATGACAACTGCCAGGTTTGTGTTTTATGGAGTATCCACCAAAGCGCTAAAAAACATCATTCTGGGCCACCGTTGCTGCTTCATCGCATTTAGCATTTAACATGAAAATATAGCAGGTAAAGCACACATTCAGGCTACTTGCCGACTATTCTTAAAGCCCTGTGCTCTTCTCCAAGGTGGTCTCAGCACACAGCAGGGGCTTCCAGCAGCTCCAGAAACCAGCCAGACTCAATAAAAACCTGATCGTACTCCATGAGATTAGAGGCAGGACTGGACCTAGGCTGGTCAGCTTCTCTAAGCCTGCAGAAGGCACCCAGGTTTTAGAAGGAAGCTAATGAACTGCCCACTCCAGATGGAATCAAGTACAGCCCTTCCCGGGTCCCCACTTTTCCCACTTGTCGATTCATCTCTGAAGCAGGTGCTGCCCGCACTCGGCTAAGTGAATGAAGAGCCTCACAGCTTGAGGCTGAGTCCTGGCCTAACAACTACCCAGGACCACGAGTCCTCTCCAGGCACAGGGTAGACTGGAGTGTGCAGTGCCAACCCCTGTGAATGGCAGGCAGTAATAAGCCTCCCAATTGACCAGGCTTAGTACAAATGCCAAGAACCTGGTCCTTCTGCTTAGCCAACAGGGCAGCAGCTTCTGCCTGAAACACTTCACACTACAGGTCCTGCCCCCTCAGGGAACCTGGGCTGGAGATCTGGAAATGGGGGTCACCTGGCCCAAACATAGCTGACCGACTTGCAGCTGAGGCCCTGTGCTCCCCTATCCTCAGCCTGGCCAGCCTCATAATGCCCACTTGTAGCCTGCCTTCCATCTCCCCTGATGGCAACTGAAAGAGACACAAGCAGAGTCCAGTATCAGCCTGACAAGCACTGCCTGCTTTCATTGGAAAGACCTTCTGCATTGAATTGGTCAGAGCTGCAAATAACATCCCATACGGGCATACCTGACACAGGTGCAAGAGAAGATGAGCCAAACGCATCTGCCTGTGTTGTGGAAGGAGCCGGTTGAAAGCCTGGGATCAGATTCTCTGCTGAGCTACCCAGCTTCTCTGGAAGTTTACCTGAAATTCCAAGGACCTGGTTATTTTTTATATATATTTTATATCATTTTAAAATACAATAAGAAACAACAACAAAATTCTGCCATTTCTTGGGAAAAGGCATTAACAGCAGCTTGATGTTAGAACCGGTTGATAATGCATATTAAAGTCTCCAGTCCAATAGGTCTCTCCAGATGTTTCCATGTGTCTGGGGAGGTTTTCTCTATTGTCATGTCTCGTATAGGAGATGAATGGATGCCACCTGTGGTGAAAGGATTCATCTTGTTTCTGGCCACCCCGACCTGGCAGGTCAATTTGTTGGCCAGAGCAACAGACCATAGCTGAGTACACCATGAGTCTCTTGACAGGCCTACTGCACAGCACCAACATTTAGCTATTTCTAAACAAGCAGCCACCTGCAAAAATGTCAACATCTCCCGATGAGATAAAAGTTGGTTTGATTCATCTATTATTACTAACAAGCCAACAAAGGAGCTGGATTTATCTTTATATTACAAATTAATCAAGGACGTGGTTATTAAGTGCTCTTATACATCATGAGTTGCTAAGCATATCTTGGAAATATTCCAACCCCCCCCCCCCCGGATATTACTATTATTCATACTTATTGCAAGCCACAGCTAGACCTGGTTTCTCAGTTTTAAGGATCAGCAACTAAGCCAAACAGAAACTCCACATATTGCTCCTTCACTCTTACTAGGATTGTTCCTGATGCTTTTTTGGGGAGGAAACCGGTGCCAGTCACTTTGGTTTAGGCTACAATCATAAAAACATGCTAAGGAATAGTCCACACTGAACAGTGAGAATACTTCCAAGCAAACAAGCATAGGTTTGCACTGTGAGAGAAACAACATACGGTATGTTTTTTGGTTGCAACTAGGATACCAAGAAATGCAACAATTTCATTTAAAAATCTTATGCCGCTGATGGTTCTGACAAAGCATTGAGGATAGTGAACTCTGGCTGGTAGCACAGTATAAACGCAACTGCCAGTGGACTCCCACAACACTGGCCCACATCTGCTGATCACACTATGGATGATTTCAGGAGAAGTCAGCCGGCAATGGTCATATACTGCCACCACAGCTGTTTCCCTCTGTAGCCTCAGAAGCCTGGAAGGTGAAACTGGAACCCAATAGTAAAATCAGCAAGTAGAATTATGTTGTGCCAAATTAACCTTGAAATATGAAATCTATCAAGTGCAGGGGATTGGACCTCTGTCTGACCGATTATGAGAACGCCAAAGGTCTTGATTTAGGCCACTGGACCAAGAGAGCCTTTAAAAAAGTCAGCTTGTCTGTTCCCAAGCAACAGCCTAGAAAGTTTTGGGAGGCCCTTCATCTTTAACAGCCTAGGCTGCCACAGCTTCCACTCTGAGAGCACTTTAGCCACTGCTGGATTGCACTAACCATCACTAAGTTTTGCAAAATCCTTGTTCAGCAGCTCCTCTGCTGTGAGCTTGGAGAAGTTGTCATCATCAAAAGGGTTCCAGGTAGAGACATCTGGTGGATTGTAGACATTTTGCTGCGATGTCCTGGGGGATCCAGAAGGCGTTGTCGAGGCAGACCTGGAGGAAGCCATGCCGAAAAGGGAACAAAAACGGGACATTCAGTTGCCATCTTTATTTCCTAACGGCATTGCAATGTCTACAGGTGCTGTTGAATGTGTGCTGAATATGCAGCTGGGTGGACTTTGAAGTTCTGTTCAGCTCTGTGAGCCTGAAAATTGTCCACGCAGATCCATACAAGGAACTCCCCCCCCCCCCATTTACACGCACACGGGCAAAACAAAAAGGGACAGAACAAGGCGTTTGCAAGCTTTTCCAATTGTGTTTCAAATATACACAATTTCACTTAAACGCGTGGTGCCTTAGAACGTCACAATACACACCACAAATGGGGGTTGCCTGTACTTTCAACTGGAAACCCAGCCCAGCAGTGAAGTTGGTCCACAGGATAGCTCCATATCTCAAAGACAACCCGTACACACGCGTAAGTCCGCACACACCCACACCCACACTCTTTAGTGTCTCTTCCCCAAACAGAGGCCCAGACAAAAGCCTCTTCAATCATAAAATACGCTTTAAAAGAGGATTTGACAAATTCATGATGGAGGAGCATAGCAATAATGGCTATGCTCTGCCTCCACAATCAGAGGCAGCCATGCTTCTGAATGCCAGTTTCTGGAAACCACAGAAAGGGAGGGTGTTCTTGTGCTTGAATCCTCCTTGCAGGTTTCCCACAGGCCTCTGGCTGGCCACTGTGAGAACAGGACTAGATGGGCAATTGGCCTGATCCAGCAGGCTCTTCTGGTGTTCTTACGTTAAGCTTAGTTGCTAGCCCAGGGTTATAAATGCTCTTCTTGCAACTCAAGGACACTCCTCTATTCGTTCGAAGAGCAACAGCAGGAAGACTATTAGGACATGGCGCGAGAAAAGCAGAGAGGCAGGCTGCCCCACGTCAGAACAAAAAGTAAAGAGAATCAAAATGCACAAAGGGTCATTTAGCAGGAAGAAGAGACACCCCCCCCCAAAAAAAATACACACTTGGACTTGTTGAGGCTGGCCTCAGCAGCCGCAGCCTGCAGAAGCTGTGTTGATTTGCTGGCTGGGACCCCAAAGACAGTGCTGTGCGTCACGTCACTCAGGATCCTCCGGTGTCCCGCTCGCTGAGTCTTGGGGGAGGACGGGGGAGTGAGGGAGCCCACCTTCTGCCCCTGGACAGCTGACGGCGGGGTGGTGGGGATCCTTTGATGTCGTGGAGGCGCTTGCTGGGGGGGGGGGGAGGAGAGAAAGTTACTGAGTTTATTTCCTTAACCACAGGAGTTGCAGAGCTGTTTCTTAGAAGCAGAAGGGACAACTCAAACTCTGCATTCTGTCCCAGTGGCGGGGAGGGGGGCAAAAGGGAGAGAGGATAAAAATAGAAGGTAGATCCCTTTCGGGCAAAAATGTAAGAAAGACCCAGAACTTTACTCCCTCAACATGTTATTCAGCCAAACCTAGAAGACTAACACACCAGAAGAGAGACCTTCACGCACACAGCATCTCCAAGCCACAACAGTTCGCTCACAGAAGAGGCAGCATGGTGCAGTGGTTAGTGTGTCGGACTAGGACCTTTGAGACCAGAATTTAAATCCCTACCCAACCATGAAGTTCACTGGGTGTCTCTCTCAGCCTAGCCTACCCCACTGGGTTGTGGTGGGGATTAAATGAGGAGAAGGAGAACCATGGGCACAACTTTGAGCTCCTGGCAGCCCTTCTGTTCCTTTTTTTAAAATTAGTTTTTATTAAATATTACAGGAAGATAAAAAGAAAAAAGAAATAGAAACAAAAAATCAATACATAACACTGTAAACACATTTGTCTATGTATTTTCCAACATGCAGACTAGAAAAGAGACGAAAGATAAAAGAAAAGGAAAAAAACACTTTTCATAATCAATACTACCAAATTTATACTTCAAACATTACAATATATAAATCCTAGTTAAAATATTCTAAAAGGCTTCCACCGCATTCACCACACGTCTCTTAGTTTCTAGTTCACCTTTACATCTGTTCTTCAGTCACTTCCTTTCCTTAAGTTCTTTCATAGTCCATCAAATCTTTGTGTTCTCTATAATTCTTCACAAGCCCTTCTGTTCCATACACTGAAACACTGGCCTGCTTGCCAGACACAGAAACTGGATTTCCCGGGATCTCAGCTTTTTTTATTTCCCCCAGAAAACCTTCTAAAAATCGTCATGGCTGAAGAAAGGTCCAAAATGCTCAAGGGGTGACTGCAAGACAGGAGCCTCACAGATTCAAGTCATACTGACCTGTCTTACAAGGTTGTTGTAAAGACTCTTACTGTTGCTTTATCCTTTTCTATGCTCTCTTTCAATATAAATATTCTCAGCAGGGATTTGAGCCTGGCTCTTTCTGGCCTACTCCCTTCACCACACTGACTTAACAGAACTTGCAATCCTGAAAATATATCTATAATATAAAGAGGAGCGAACAGAATGGGATGTTTACACCTTTTGGAGGCTTGGGTTATTTTTTTCCATCATATTCCAGCTTTCCCCCCAAATACTGCAACAAATATTAGTTTGAAATGATGTTGTGAATATATTTGTGACAGAAATAACCAACCCTTTTATGTTCACCCAGCCCCATTTTGTTAACATGAATAATGGGGGAGGGGAGTCGTCCCCCCCAAAAAATCTTAATCCTAGAGTGCTCTCTCCAAATCTGCTCCCCAAACCAGTTGGTTACCAATAAATCTGGGTATTACAGGAAAAAAATGTGTGGCGAGAATAACCTGGTATAAATACAGTTTCAGCTGGAAGGCATTTACTGTAATTTATTCGTATGCTGTGCATCCTTTTCTTTTAAACAACAACCCCCCTCCACAACAGTCAAAGCAGCTGCATTTCAGGACAAAAAGAAACAATGAGGAATGATTACACTTGAATAGTAATGAAGTGTGTGTGTGTGTGTGTGTGTGTGTGTGTGTGTGTGTGTGCAGCAGGAGAAGGCGGATGTGAAATTTCATTCTCAAGTATCTGCAGTGATGGGGGATCCCTGGCAAATTTCCACTCCTTTTATACTTTAGGCAGCTGCTCCACTCGCTACAGGGAAAACCCTGGTTCTCATTAAGTGAAAAAGCACTTATTTGGGATGAATGCATACATTATAGTCATCAAATGGAGGATTTGTACATTCGAAACAAGGATTGGGATTAAGATGCAAACTCTTCCCCAACTTGTTCGCCTGACGAAAATCCAGAGCAGGAGAAAGGAGCCACTGGGTCACCCATGGGGGGGTTTAAATACCTCAGGATAACCTTAACAGCTGATCTCAAACAATTAAATCAAATTATAAGCTCTTGCTCAAAACGATAAGTAAAAAACTCTCAAAATGGAAGTGCACAAGCCTTGGCTGGCTAGGTCATTTCGCAGCTATAAAAATGCCAATTCTACTAAAATTATCTTTCCTGTTTCAGGTTTTACCAACATACATCTCTCCTGCTATGCTTAAAAAATGGCAAAACAAATTACTTTCTTTTACTTCATTAGGAAAAAGAGCCAGACTCAGTCAAAAAATCTTATTTAGACATAGGAATAAAGGGGGGTTAGGAATACCCAATCTTGAACTATACTACGAAGCTTTCCAAATTAAACCATTGATACCTCTCATTAAAGGTAAAGTACATATTCCATGGATAAAGATAGAAAGATAGAAAGTGGCCACACAAGATTATCAGTATATGCTCTGCCCTTCATGAAGGAACAAGAAAAGGTGGGCAAACCCATTTTTAAAAGTATAATTAATGGCGTGGCGGAATTGGAACTTAGTATTGGCTCCTAGGACTTCAATACTGATGCCTCTGCTAGATCACCCCTCATTTAAACATGAAGACAAATATAACCAACTCCTACATCTTGAAACAAATGGTTTGTATAGAATTAGAGATGTGTTTGTAAAAGCTAAAGCATTTTTAAAAGAGGGCCTGGTGGCAAAGGCAAAAGGGATAAAACGGTCCTGGCTACATCTGTATCAACAGATACAGTCCTTTTGCACTTTTGCAAAGTATCTGGAATGAAGGGGTGAGGGCTTGAGACACCTTTTGAATCACTGTGTAACAGACCTAGCCATGACACAAAAGGGGCATTATCAATGATATATGGTATTACATTAGAAAGCTTTGCAGGAAACGCAGAAGATATTCGAATGAGATGGGAGACTGACATATGAATTTCAATAAGTGAAAAAGCATGGGAATCAATATGGCAAAACCCATCTTTAAAAACAATTTTGGATCGCCTCCAGGAAATTTCCTTTAAAATTATCTTTCCGTGGCATGGGACCCCCACACACCTTGCAAAGAAAAATCCTTTAAGCTCACCATTATGTTGGAAAGGCTGTAGAGAACAAGGTTCCTATTTTCATGTTTGATGGGAGTGTACCATAGTTCATGCCTTTTGTGGTAAATTTTTAACCTGACCTCCAAAATCACTAAACAATCTATCCCTTTTAATTCAGCACTTGCCTTATTATCATTAGATTTGACCCCACATTCTACCCTTAAACGTAAGAATTATTTTTCTTCCTGTCCACAGGAGCTAGACTAGTTATTGCCCAACAATGGAAGGAAACTTCTAAAATACCAATAGAGGCTTAGGTTAATAACATCTGAAGCATTGCTCTATCAGAACGCCTCACATACCATAGCAGCTAATCAAAAGCATCTCCAAAAAAGATACATTTGACACGATCTGGTCTCCCTTTTTCTCTTTTACTGAAGAACAGGATATTTTAATGCCACCATCATCACAGAGGTGTCTGTGGAAGGGATATAGTGATAAAAAAATGTATTGTATTGTAAATGTATTGTAACTTTTGAATACAGTGGTGCCTCGCAAGACGAAATTAATCCGTTCCGTGAGGCTCTTCGTATAGCGTTTTTTTCGTCTTGCGAAGCAAGCCCATTGACAGCTTAGCGGATTAGCGCTATTAGCAGTTTAGCGGCTTTTAGCGGATCAGCTGATAAGCGGCTTATCAGTGGGTCAGCTGATAAGCGGCTTAGCGGCTTAGGAAAAGGGAGGAAAAGGGTGGGGGGAACCCGCAGGAACTCGCAAGACATTTCGTCTTGCGAAGCAAGCCCATAGGGAAATTCGTTTTGCGAAGCGCCTCCAAAACGGAAAACCCTTTCATCTAGCGGGTTTTCCGTCTTGCGAGGCGTTCGTTTTGCGGGGCACCACTGTAAATGTTTTTGGGATTTTTTAAAGGAAAAAGAACTGCTGTTGCACCCACATGCAGCCTTTTGGTGCCAAACCAGACAGTTTTTTCTATGTTCACCTTTGAAAGGATGAATCACAGTTTTCTGTTCAGGATTCATTAAGAATCTCCAGAAATTTGCAAAGTGATGTGCAGGCAAAAAGAAAAGGAAAAAGGGAACCACTGGGTCAGACCTGGCCCACAGTTACCAGTGTCTGAGCAAGGATTTCATTCTGGCACTCTCTCTCTCTCTCTCTCTCTCTCTCTCTCTCTCTCTCCCTCCCTCCCTCTCTCTCTCCCTCCCTCCCTCTATCTCTCTCTCTCTCTCTCATCTGCTCACAGCCTCTCCTGCACTGCCCCATCACATTTGTCGTGCCCCCTTCTCTGCAGCAAAGTGTTGAATTCCATTCTTTATCTAATGATTAATCAGGGCTTTTTTAGCCAGAAATTGCTTGAACTCAGTTCCAGCATCTCTGTTCACGGTGAGTTTTAAGCTGCATAATTATGACCCTCCAATTCTTGATGGACTATAGCTCCCAGCGGGCCCGGCCAGTAGTCAGGGGATGATGGGAATTGTAGTTCAACAACATGCGGAAGACCACAGATTGCCCATCTCTCGAACACTGTTGTATGAAACACAAAAGCATGGCCAGGAAAGGGGATAATAACCTTAGTTGGATCAGCACTAATGTAAATTTCCCTCCACTCTTAAGCATGCATTGGAGCAGTTGAATAAAAATGCATGCTTCTGCTTGTGTTCAGAGAGAGAAGGAGAAAGAAGGGGCAAATATGAGCATCTGCAAAGAAGGAGAAACTGCAGACAACGCTGGGGTTCTTACCTGTTTTCACAAATTACCTCTGAGGCTTGAATATCGTTGTTAGTCTGATACAGTGGTGCCCCGCAAGACGAACGCCTCGCAAGACGGAAAACCCGCTAGACGAAAGGGTTTTCCGTTTTGGAGGCGCTTCGCAAAACAAATTTCCCTATGGGCTTGCTTCGCAAGACGAAAATGTCTTGCGAGTTCCTGTGGTTTTTTTTTCCCTCCCCCCCCCTTTTTTCTAAGCTGCTAAGCCGCTTATCAGCTGATCCGCCAAGACGCTAAGACGCTAATAGGGCTAATCCGTCAATGGGCTTGCTTCGCAAGACGAAAAAGCCGCTAGACGAAGAGAATCGCGGAACGGATTCTTTTCGTCTTGCAAGGCACCACTGTACCATTCATCATTTTTAGTTGCTGCTTGTTAACAGTGTTTTATAGACTGTAATTATTTCACTGATTATTTGTTAATTACTCTACAGTGGTACCTCTGGATACGAATGGGATCCGTTCCAGAGCCCCGTTCGCATCTAGAAGTAAACGTAACTAGCAACGGCACGTCTGCGCACGCGTGCGCCGCTTTTTGCTGCTTCTGCGCATGCGCGTGCACATGCACAAGCGGCAAAACCCGGAAGTAACGCACTCCGTTACTTACGGGTTGTCGTGGAGCGCAATTTGAACGTGCTCAACCCGAAACGCATTCAACCGAAGGTTTGGCTGTACAGTGGTGCCCCGCAAGACGAACGCCTCGCAAGACGGAAAACCCGCTAGACGAAAGGGTTTTCCGTTTTGGAGGTGCTTCGCAAAACAAATTTCCTATGGGCTTGCTTCGCAAGACGAAAATGTCTTTCCTTTCCCCCCCCTTTTTCTAAGCCGCTAAGCCGCTTATCCGCTAAAAGCCGCTAAACCGCTAAGCCGTCAATGGGCTTGCTTCGCAAGACGAAAAAACCGCTAGATGAAGAGACTCGCGGAACGGATTCTTTTCGTCTTGCGAGGCACCACTGTATATGATTGATGCTCTACTTGCAATGTTCCATTACGTTCTGTCAAGTTACTGTTCTTTATTGTTTGTAAGCTGCTTTGAGATTCGTTTGAACGAAAAGTGGCACAGAAATCAAATCAGGGTCTTCTGGACGTGGCCACATTCGCTCCTTCCCTGCTGCCCACCAACATGAGAAGTGGGGAGGGGCCGTGGCCCAGTGGCAGAGGATCTGGAAGAAGTAAGGAAGCAACACTGCAAAGCCAACCAAAGCTGCCTCCCAAACCTTACCGGATGATCCTGCACAGGGACTGGCTGCGCCGACACCTGCTGCACCTGCGGTTGGGGCAGGATCTGAGCCGACGGCTTCTGTTGCCCTGCAGCTGCTTTCTGTGGGACGGGCCCCTGTTGTGCCAGCAGTTGCTGCTGCTGCTGCTGCTGCATGTAATTCTGCACAGGCTGCGGTTGCCCTCCCTGCTGCGCCACTGGAAACTGTGGCTTCACTGGTGGCTGCGGTGCCTGGGGTGCCACTTGGATCTACAACACACCAAACAAGCATTCAGAACCCTTCCTTAATAATAATAATAATAATAATAATAATAATAATAATAATAATAATAATTTATTTGTACCCCGCCCATCTGGCTGGGTTTCCCCAGCCACTCTGGGCGGCTTCCAACAAAGATGAAAAGTACACTAAAATGTCACAGATTAAAAACTTCCCTGAACAGGGCTGCCTTCAGATGTCTTCTGAATGTCAGGTAGTTGTTTATCGCTTTGACATCTGATGGGAGGGCGTTCCACAGGGCAGGCGCCACTACCGAGAAGGCCCTCTGCCTGGTTCCCTGCAACTTGGCCTCTCGCAGTGAGGGAACTGCCAGAAGGCCCTCGGAGCTGGACCTCAGTGTCCGGGCAGAACGATGGGGGAGGAGACGCTCCTTCAGATATACTGGACCGAGGCCGTTTAGGGCTTTAAAGGTCAGCACCAACACTTTGAATTGTGCTCGGAAACGCACTGGGAGCCAATGTAGGTCTTTCAAGACTGGTGTTATATGGTCTCGGCGGCCGCTCCCAGTCACCAGTCTAGCTGCCGCATTCTGGATTAGTTGTAGTTTCCGGGTCACCTTCAAAGGTAGCCCCACGTAGAGCGCATTGCAGTAGTCCAAGCGGGAGACAACCAGAGCATGCACCACTCCGGCGAGACAGTCTGCAGGCAGATAGGGTCTCAGCCTACGTACCAGATGGAGCTGGTAAACAGCTGCCCTGGATACAGATTTGACCTGTGCATCCATGGACAGCTGTGAGTCCAAAATGACTCCCAGGCTGCGCACCTGGTCCTTAAGGGGCACAGTTACCCCATTCAGGACCAGGGAATCCTCCCCACCTGCCCGCCTCCTGTCCCCCAAAAACAGTACTTCTGTCTTGTCAGGATTCAACCTCAATCTGTTAGCCACCATCTATCCTCCAACCGCCTCCAGACACTCACACAGGACCTTCACCGCCTTCACTGGTTCTGATTTAAAAGAGAGGTAGAGCTGGGTATCATCCGCATACTGATGAACACCCAGCCCAAACCTCCTGATGATCTCTCCCAGCGGCTGCATGTAAATGTTGAAAAGCATGGGGGAGAGGACAGAACCCTGAGGCACCCCACAAGTGAGAGCCCAGGGGTCTGAACACTCATCCCCCACCACCACTTTCTGAACACGGCCCAGGAGGAAGGAGCGGAACCACTGTATGACAGTGCCCCCAACTCCCAGCCCCTCAAGACGGTCTAGAAGGATGTTATGGTCGATGGTATCAAAGGCCGCTGAGAGATCCAGCAGAACTAGGACCAGCTGCAATCTTTTGCACTTCACATGCAATGGAGTCAGAGCGTCTCCCCACATTCACCTTCCCTTGTTACTGGGTTGTTGCAACATGCTCTGCGTTGGGCTGCCTTTGAAGATGACTTGGAAACTTCAGTTGGTCCAAAAATACAACAGCAGCCAGATTTCTGGCTGGAGTTCCATCTGGATCTCGTATAACTCATTTTGAAACAGCTGCACTGGTCGCCAGTTGGTGATTAAAGCCCTGAACGACTCAGACCCCAAACACCTGAAAGACCATCTCCTTTCCTACAGAACCTCTCGGGTGCTGAGATCGGCAGAGAAGGACCTGGGGGTAGCCCTTCCGACTTAAGAAGCTTGGTGTGATAGTGGTCCAGGGGGAGAAGACCTCCTCTGCGGCAGCCCCAAAACTGTGGAACTCCCTCTTTGCAAAGTTGCCTTATGAGGAACGGCTAAGGGAGCTGGGCATGTTTAGCCTGGAGAAGAGGAGGTTAAGGGGTGATATGATAGCCATGTTCAAATATATAAAAGGATGTCACATAGAGGAGGGAGAAAGGTTGTTTTCTGCTGCTCCAGAGAAGCGGACACGGAGCAATGGTTCCAAACTACAAGAAAAAAGATTCCACCTAAACATTAGGAAGAACTTCCTGACAGTAAGAGCTGTTCGGCAGTGGAATTTGCTGCCAAGGAGTGTGGTGGAGTCTCCTTCTTTGGAGGTCTTTAAGCAGAGGCTTGACAACCATATGTCAGGAGTGCTCTGGTGGTGTTTCCTGCTTGGCAGGGGGTTGGACTCGATGGCCCTTGTGGTCTCTTCCAACTCTATCATTCTATGATTCTAAGGTGAGCCTGGCACCTCCATTCTACAGCTTCCGGAGAATGCAGAGGACGCACCTCTTTACCCTGGTTTCAGACACTTGAGGTGTATGCTTTTAGGACTCAGCTTAATTTTTATAGTTCTAAGTTGTTTCAAACTGTTTTAAATATTGTGTTTTAATGCTTTAACCTGCCCTGGAACCTTAGGGTGAAGAGTTGGAAATAATAAATCAAACAAACAAACAAGCAAAAAATCTCGAAGCGGCCCAAATGCAGGGCTCACAAAGTACTACAGTGGTACCTTGGGCTAAGTACTTAATTCGTTCTGGAGGTCCGTTCTTAACCTGAAGACCATTTTAGCTAATGGGGCCTCCTGCTGCTGCCGTGCCGCCGGAACAAGATTTCTGTTCTCATCCTGAAGCAAAGTTCTTAACCTGAGGCACTATTTCTGGGTTAGCGGAGTCTGTAACCTGAAGCGTATGTAACCCAAGGTACCACTGTATATACTTAAGTATTCTTAGTCCATTATATTTGATTCTATGTGCTCAAACAGAGGCTCAAATTTGCAAGATATGGGGTGGTGGGGCTTTCATTTTGTTAATACCTTCTGCACCCACTCCTTGTCTCATATATTTTCCCTATGACAACACAAATGCATTTGAAAGATTCCTTTGACTCCCAAAATGGAGACTCAAGAGATCTGCTCTTGGGTCCTTGGACTCAACCTCCTCTCTGCTCCCAAGTTGCAACTGCCTTGAAATTCCTGTGAAGAGAAAAGAAAAACAGCCACCCCCAAACAGTCTCACCTGTTGAACTTGCAGGGGAGGCTGTGGCTGCTGCGGCTGCGGCGGCTGCTGAGGTCCTTGGGGCTGATAAAATGTGGCTGGCGGCTGCGCTGGCGGCTGTTGCTGCTGCTGCTTTAGAAACAGCTGATGTTGTGGGGTGGCGGCCTGGGGCTGAGCTGGAGGGGCTTGCGGTTGGGAGGCAGCAGACGGCTGTACAGGGGGCGGCTGCTTAGGCTGAGCTTGCGGGAGAGGCGGAGTCGGCTGAGGCAGGGCTTTCGGCTGTGGGACGCTGGTAGGGAGGGGGGCCTGACCCGCAGCCAAAGGCGCTGGAGCAGCAACTGCAGAGTAAGAGGAGAGGTCAGAATGCATCCATTTCCTTTACTCCTGTCCCCCCCCCCAAGTGCGTACTTTTTATTTAAACACTTAAATGCATAAATATTTAGCTGTGATTCTCGCACTGCAGGAATTGGGGTTCTCTTCCAACTCTACAATTCTGTGATGATATGAAATGAGGATGGATCAAGGGGCTGGAATATAAAAGTAGGGCAAGGAAGGCTAGAATAGGCAATGGAAGAAAGGGAAAGAAAAGCAGATGCCTTGTTTTTCAATAGTTTGCAACCTAATCTTCAAGAGAATTATGGTACGATCTCATCTTGCATGCCTTTAATTTGCACAATTTCATACATATGTGGTTCAAGGAGGATTGGTTGAAATTCCACATGTTAAATCCAAGCAAGTGGGAGAGGTTAAAAGATACTTTCATGCTGGGTATGCTTGAGGTTACTGGGTGCAAAAGCAGCTTTTAGGCTCTCCATCTTGCTTACTGGGCAAGGCCCACTTTGCTGCATGGGCTCAGGGAGCACAGAGGACTCTTTCTACCTCAACCCGCTGGCTCCAAGGGTTTGGGTATGTATGGTTTTTGCGAATACGTGGAACCCTGGGAAAACTGAACCACCACATAAATGACTACGAGGCTTTGAAAAGCTGGCATTAGTGGATCAAGTTCTTCCATTTTGTTGAATTAATTAAACTAAATAGCTTTAACTGGGGTTTTAATAAATGTGCTGAATAAATCATTACTGTTTTGAATTCTATTGTGCTATTGTCTTCCTTAGTGGGTTGTATAAGCCGCTATTCTGAAATAAAGCTGTTTATAGGGTAGGGTAAGGGGCACTGGGGGACGCGGGTGGCGCTGTGGGTTAAACCACAGAGCCTAGGGCTTGCCAATCAGAAGGTCGGCGGTTCGAATCCCCGCAACAGGGTGAGCTCCCGTTGCTCAGTCCTTGCTCCTGCCAACCTAGCAGTTTGAAAGCATGTCAAAGTACAAGTAGATAAATACCGTATTTTTCACTCTATAGGACGCACTTTTTCCCCTCCAAAAATGAAGGGAAAATGTGTGTGCGTCCTATGGAGCGAATGCAGGCTTTCGCTGAAGCCTGGAGAGCAAGAGGGGTCAGTGCGCACTGACCCCTCTCACTCTCCAGGCTTCAGGAAGCTATCCACAAGCCTTGCAAGCCCGACGGGAGTTCCCACGGGTTCACAAGGCTTGCGGGCAGCAGCCTGCCGCCCGAAGCACGGGGAGCGCTGCGCAGCGTGCCCTGGGCTTCGGGCAGATATCCGCAAGCTCCAAAGGCTTGTGGATAGCAGCCTGTTCTGGGGGCTGGGGTCGGGGGAAGCTTGGGCTGGGGGGGGATAATTCCCCCCCCCTTTATTTCCCTCCCCAAAAAACTAGGTGCACCCTATGGTCCGGTGCACCCTATAGAGCGAAAAATACGGTAGGTACTGCTCTGGCGGGAAGGTAAACGGTGCTTCCGTGCGCTGCTCTGGTTCGCTAGAAGCAGCTTAGTCATGCTGGCCACATGAGCCGGAAGCTGTACGCCAGCTCCCTCGGCCAGTAAAGCGAGATGAGCGCCACAACCCCATAGTCGGCCACGACTGGACCTAATGGTCAGGGGTCCTTTTACCCTTTACCTTTAAGGGGCACTGGGGATGAGTCTATGGAACCAAGGGGGTGGGGCCCCCAAACGATTTGGGAACCTCTGGTCCGCATGAGCAGCAGAGCACTCAGAAGGAAGCCTGCCTGGGCATTTAGGAGTGCAAGTTTAGCCATGCAGAGAACGAAAAGTAGGTTAGGAAGTAGCCCGCAGTGGGGCACCCTCTCACCCTGTGCTGTGGGCCTCTTTCTGGGAGTCAGGGCAGGCTGGATGGGCAGGATCCCCGGGTTTGGTTGTGTCTGCCCAGCTTTGGGTCTTTGGCGTGGGGTGATGGATGTTTCAGTCGTGGGGATAGGATCTGTCAGCCTGAAAGGAGATGGGAAACATGGACACAAAACTAACATTTTAGAGGAAGACAGCATAGTGAACAGCCTCTTTCCATGAGCCACCCTTTCACTGGAGCACCCCCACCTCACAACCTTCCAGTTGGCAAATGCCCCCTGAAACAGCCAACCCCCCCCCCGAAAAAAATCACACACAGAAAAAGGCAACCACAAGATCCATGTTATGCACGACAATGGCACAAATTACACAAAGCATGTAATTTTAAGCAACTCTATGCATATTTTCTCCTAAAGTGCATAATTCGTTCCAGCTGTGGAACAGGGGTTTTGCAGCCCTAGAAGTTTAACTGCAAAATCCCAGGTATGCCATTTAGGCCCTTAGAGCCGCTAAGTTGGGAGAGTTGGCACTAGTGCAGAGGAGATAGGGGTAGCAGTAGAAGAGCAGACGCTGAAAGCCAGTGTGGTGTAGTGGTTAGAGCAGGGGTCGGCAAGGTTTACCTCGCCTGGGCCGGTTCACTCCAGCGGAGATCGCTCTGTGGGCCGGATCACACCTGCAATTTTTGGCATCTGCATCTGCGTCTGCGTCTGCGCAGATGCGATTTCCAGCGCTGCGGAAGTGAGTCCCCGCGCAGTGCAGCGCCGGTTTAGTGCAGCGTGCAGGGACTTGCCAAGTGGGCAGCTCTGTTCGGGGGCAGCTTGTGGGCTGGTTAAATGACCCCCTGGGATGCTTGTGGACCATGGGCCATAGGTTTCTGACCCCTGGGTTAGAGTGTCAGAATAGGGTTTGGGAGACCAGGGTTTCAATCCCCATTTGGCCATTAAATTCAATTGGGGTGACCTTGGGCCAGTGGCTGCCTCTCAACCTAAGCAACCTCACCTTGGGGAGGTTAAATGAGGTGGGGAAGAACCATGTATAACCCCCTTGAGCTCCTTGGGACAGAAATGCAGTAAATATTTTGTATATACTATAGAGAAATGAAACACACACACATATTAAACACAGAGGTAGGTTGGCAGGGAAGGTGAAACTAGGAGTATTTCAGAAAACTGCTTTACTGTTTTGCCTACTCAGCAGACATCCAAAGCCCACAATAAGAACCACACCATCAAGGCAGAAGGTTCAGGAGCAACATATCAGATGGTCCCACCACTGGGTACTCTTAAGGCAGAACCCAAAAAGCAAGGCGGGCTTGCAAAATCCTCCTGGCACCTTTAATAAAGTCTTGCCTGTTGCATCACTCCCATCGGCCATCACAACCACCCCACTCAGCATGAAATGAAGGCCGGTTGGCACATGCTAAATTCAATTTGTGAGCAGAAATGTTGGAAACAATACACCATCTGCACTTTTAATAGGTTTGCAGACAAGCAGACCAAAGGTCCCTGAACTTGCCTGGCAGTAGCTGGCAGCCTCAAGTGCAACTGTTTATGCCAGAGCCGTAAAAAGAACTGTGGTCCAGTTCTAAATCACTTTGGTTCTCTTCCATTACCACGATTCTACAATTATAGCTGTGGGGAACATCTTTCAAGCAATACTTAGCAATCCGCCCCTTCTGGTACCCTCATCCCCGGCAAAGACAATACAAAACTAAAATAAGGAGCAGGTGCACCACAGGGGGAGGAAAACAAAACAACAAGCCACTGGCTCAGATACTTCAAGAAAGTGAGACAAACCCTGCAGCAGGCAGAAGGAAGCAGCTTCTCAAGGAAAGGAATGAAACAGAGGGCTGTATTCTGTGATAAGCACTAGAGTTCAAGGATGGTTTTGATAGGCAAGGAAGAAGAGAAGAAGAGTTTGGATTTGATATCCCGCTTTATCGCTACCCGAAGGGGTCTCAAAGCGGCTAACATTCTCCTTTCCCACAACAAACACTCTGTGAGGTGAGTGGGGCTGAGAGACTTCAGGGAAGTGTGACTAGCCCAAGGTCACCCAGCAGCTGCATGTGGAGGAGCGGAGACGTGAACCCGGTTCACCAGATTACGAGTCCACCACTCTTAACCCCTACACCACACTGGCTGTAGCTCAGTGGTACAGCATCTGATCTGCATGCAGAAGATCCCTGGAGCAATCCCTAGCAGCATTTCTAGGTAGAGTTGGGAATTTTCCCTCCCTTAAAGCCCATGAGAACTGCTGCCAGTCAGTTTAGACAACACTGAGCTAGATGGGCCAATGACCTGATAGAAAACAGCTTTCTTTGTCCCTATAATAACATGAGAAAGGGTGGCATGGACAGGAGGGTCTAGAGCAGGCACAAAAGGTGGGAGAAGGATGAAGGAGATTAATAACTTTAGATTGGAAGGGGGCAGTTTTCATGAGATCTCAAAACAGTTACAAGATTGTCCACAGGGAGCAGGACTGAAAAACTTGGGCAGGGGGGAGGCTATGAGGAAATCGTCCCAATTCCACTTCACATATAGAAAAGTTTGATTGTTTGTTTAAGTTATCAATTTTTAAATAGTTAAAGAAAACTCTCAAGGTGGTTTACATTGTTCTCATCCTCTTTGTTTAATCCCCACAACAACCCTGTGAGGTAGGTTAGGCTAAGAGGCAGTGGCTGCTCTAAGATCACCCACCCAGAGAGCTCCGTGGCCAAGTGGGGATTTGAACCCTGGTCTCCCAGGTCCTAGTCAGACATTCTAACCACTTCATGGGTAGGTAAAATGTATTAACTACACCACACTGAGCAAAAAGAGAAACAACACAAAACAATAAATTGTCATTTAAATGCAGGTTAATATATGCCTAGTTCCTCTTTTTTACACTGGATAAATGGAACGTGGATGTTCTTGCATTTGTATTTCTACACTGTACTCTTTTCTCATATTTGTTTTGTACGAAACTTGGAAGAGAATAAATACGTTTAACATTGAGGCAGGTGTATATGAACTCAGGTGTGATCTTCTAGAAGCTTCCCTGTAGTCAAAATGTCATTAATCACTTCTGAGAGTGGAACTACTAATTAGGGATGGAGAAAGATTTCATTCACATTTTTAACTGGCTTAATTCACACATCCTGGATGAACATACAGACTGGAACATAACTAACCTTCTGATTAAGTTATGCTTTAAAATGTGTTTGTTGAGATAAAATGCCTATTTAACTATGCATTTCATGATTGGAAAACATGTTTAAACACATATGACATAATGGTCTCCTTCATTTTGTTCCAATATTTATTGATTTTAACCAAAAGTTTTGGTTAAAGGTGGCTTCTGTTTTCACTGACGTGTTTCTTTGAAGTTTTGGTTCTACATGTTATATATACATTATCCTTTTCCTTTATAAAATTATCTTACCAAGTTCATGTAAACTGTACAGGGATTTTGCCTATTATGGTAAGTGGTATATACCTATTAGTGATTATGACTGACTGATTTTTGAACTCAAGTTCCAGCGCAGCAGTATGAAATAGCCCCAGCTTTCCAGAATGCTTAACTCTCTTAAGCAGCACTGCTAGCCTTTTGCAGTCTTTTGCCATGGTCCATGGAAGAGTCAGGAATCCTCACCTGGCTTTTGGCTGGCTCTTCTTAGCAGCAGCTTCACTCGCTTTCACTGGCTCCGGGAGTTTGGCAGGGATCGGAGAGTTCTGCAAATGGAAACCCACACACAGAGCAGAAAATGACAGAGGGCTGTCAGAGGCAACGGAGAGCAAGAGGCAAACTGAATGGGGAAACCTAAAGCTCTCCTAGGCTTCACTTCATGGGTAGGTAAAATTTATTAAGATACTTAATAAATCCTTGGGTTGAAAGAGGAGAAACAGCACCAGGGACTTTTCCACTTAACAATCCCAAGCTAGACAGAATTAAGATACAAAACCCTGGCAATATTAGCATAGAAATTAAAGGTAAAGGTAAAGGTACCCCTGCCCGTATGGGCCAGTCTTGACAGACTCTGGGGTTGGTGCGCCCATCTCACTCAAGAGGCCGGGGGCCAGCGCTGTCCGGAGACACTTCCGGGTCACGTGGCCAGCGTGACGAAGCTGCATCTGGCGAACCAGCGGAGCACATGGAAACGCCATTTACCTTCCCGCCAGTAAGCGGCCCCTATTTATCTACTTGCACCCGGGGGTGCTTTCGAACTGCTAGGTTGGCAGGCACTGGGACCGAGCAGCGGGAGCGCACCCCGCCGCGGGGATTCGAACTGCCGACCTTTCGATCGGCAAGCCCTAGGCGCTGAGGCTTTTACCCACAGCGCCACCCGCGTCCCTAGCATAGAAATTACATCATGTCTATTTATTTCTATAATTGTAGTCAGGCAAATGTTTATGATGGTCAACTGTATTTATTTATTTATAGCCTGCCTTACAGGGCTGCCCATTCCAGAGCAGGTCACAATGCATTAACATGCAAAATATTCAAACTGTAAGGCTGTAATATGAAACAAAACACACCTGAAAATAAAATAGCAGTAGCGATGTAACACCAAAAGGACAAAAACTGCTACTACCACTAGTGTATTCTTAAGTAAAGAACCATGCAAATTCACTACAGTTCATGAGAAAAGCGTGCTTTGGCTGTACAGAAGGCATTTAATCTGTATGATTTCAACCAAACATGGTTGAAGAAGGACTGGCTAAAACTGTGCAGCTTAAACCCAAGCAGGGCAGAGAGCACAAAAGCCATTTTTGCACCAGGCCCACTTGGGGTTCCCCAGTACAGATAGAACTTTAAGCTCTCTGCCATGCTTACCAGGCATGGCCAGCTTAGCACACTGGTTCTGGGATGCCCTTGCAAGATCTTGCAGGGCTGTCAAGAGTCCTTGCAAGATCTCACCTGAGCATTCCTAGCCTTCCAGGGTCCTACCCAGCAAGCAGAGCAAAGAGTTTAAAAGCTCTTTTGTGCCAGGTAACCCAAGTGGACATGGCACAAAAAGGCTTCTAAAGTCCCATCTTGTTTGCTGTGCAAGGCCTCCTCGGCGTGTGGGTTTTGGGAGTGCGAGGCATACTCACTCTCTCCCCCTCACCCACTAGCCATGCAGAAATACCAAGGCTTTGAGTATATGTGACTTTTGTGAATACACAGAACCCTTGGAACTGAACTCAGTACACAAGATGAAATCATACTGTACGGAGAAAACACAGCTCCCCATACACCAAGCTAAATTGTTGTGGTTTCCCTCCCTTTTGTGTTGTCTTTTGTTGCTTCCTGGCAACCTCTCAATAAATTACTGCATGACTTTTGCAGGACCAAAAATAGTCCTGGAGGAAGAGGAGGACTAAAGAACTTGTGGGATTATTTTAGGAATTCTTGTGTGGTATTTTGCCCCTTCAGCAAAGAGGGATCAGGCATCACTCACCTGTACATTCTGGACCGGACATTCCCTCTTAGCGAGCTTGAATGCAAAATAGGAGACCTGGTAAATTTCAGGTCTCTTGTCAGGGTCTGGTTCCAGCATATATCCTAAGAAACAGAAGACCTATTAGGCTTTGGTGGTGTGGCATTTAGGTATGGCCTAGGAGGGACAGGGACAAGTCTTACTCAGTATCACTTTCAGGATATGGATGCTGGAAAACTCAGCCCACAGGGACTTGCATAGTTCCAAAACCCAAGGACACCCCACACTGCTTATTAGCCTGGTTCAGACACTACAGCAAACCATAGTCTACTACTACTAGAAGGAGCCTTAGCGACCGGTGGGCTTGCCTGCTTCTCCTCTCTAAGAGATTCAAAGTGGTCTTACTTAATGGCTTTGGAGTCTTGGAAGACCTTCTAAGGTGGGCACTGTTTGGTACATTGGTATCATCTCTTCCAAGCTCTCCATAAAGGGAAAACACCTGGCAGAGAAGAGGGGGGCGGTGGGAGGAGCAGGTACAGTTTCACATCTTGACAGCTCCAGCTTCTAATTGGATAATTACTCTCCTAGTAGCCCTCCTTTACTTTCCATCACAGGGCAGGGGTGCAAAAGACTTGAGTTTGATACATATGGAGCAGAACTTACTCCCCCCAAAGACCCTCAAAACTGTTTATTCAGTTAACCCCTGCCCCTTTAGCATTTCCCAGACTGGTGTCCTCCAGATGTTTTAGGCTACAACTTCCATCTACAACTACAACTGATGGCAATTGTGGTAGAGGCAACAGTGTGGGGAGAGATGCATCAATACAGTGGTGCCTCGCAAGACGAAAAGAATCCGTTCCGCAAGTCTCTTCGTCTAGCGGTTTTTGCGTCTTGCGAAGCAAGCCCATTGACGGCTTAGCGGCTTAGCGCTATTAGCAGCTTTTAGCGGCTTATCGGCTTATCGGATAAGCAGATAAGCGGCTTAGAAAAAGGGGGGAAGGGAAAAAAACCTGCAGGAACTCGCAAGACATTTTCGTCTTGCGAAGCCAGCCCATAGGAAATTCGTTTTGCGAAGCACCTCCAAAACGGAAAACTCTTTCGTCTAGCGAGTTTTCCGTCTTGTGAAGCATTCGTCTTTCGGGGCACCACTGTATAAGAGCATCTGATGAAGTTCACAGAAGTGGGCACCAAAATAAATCTCCTAGACTTGTGCCCAAAACCTTTGTCCTTATAAACAGAAGTATTCTGGGTTCCATACCCAAACGCCTGGCAGGAGGTAGGAGCAGTTTCATGTTAGTTAGCTTTTCAAAACCAGAGTTGAGCTGTATTCCCAAACAGATACTCACGTATGAGGCAGTGCATGTCGTGAGAGTAGCGCGAGTTGTCAGGAATGGTGAAGTTTCCGTCGCAAATTGCTACTTGGCTCTCACCAAATGGCAAAGTAAAATAACAGAGTTTGTACAGCAAACAGCCCATGGCCTGAAAGAAGACAAAGAATTCTTTAGTGTGCTGTAGGAACGGAGACCAGGTTACCTCCGTTGTCATGTAAGGCCTTGCTGGATTCTAGTTGCAACAACAGAAAACAAACCTCTCTTGCTGACATGACCTGCATCAGATTTCAGGTCAGCAAAAACCCAGCCTGATTTGAAGCTAGGAATGTAGGAATTGCTGGCTCTGCTAGCAATTGTTCCAAGTTTGCCTCTGGTGAACCAAGATTGCTGTTTCTGAACTGGAAGAGATGTGTAATATCAAAATTTGCAATTCAAAGCTTACAAAAAAAAATTTGGAGAAAAAATTATCCACAACCTAGTACTCTGAATCACCAGACACTGCAGGCCAAGTTCTGACCCTTGTGCAGCTCACACCATCCACATGGCCAAACACATACATCTCATTGGTGTGATTCCTTTTCAAAGAAGAAAGCATCACAAAAAGGCCTCAGTGTGAAGTGTCTACACAACGCATTTCTCTTGGCCAGTGTTCACTATCCTGGTGCACTCCAGATGTTTTAGACTACAACTATGAATGACCACGCTTGCCTGGGTAGATGCAGCTATCGTCCAAAACATCTGGAGGGCACCAGGTTGGGAAATACTGGCTTAAGCAGATGGCGGGAAGGAAGGACAGCCAATTCCTCCTCACACATAGACCGTTGTTTGGTGTGTTTGAAACAGCCCCTGCCTGTGTGTGTGTGTGTGTGTGTGTGTGTGTGTGTGTGTGTGTTGTTTTGCAAGAAGAAAACTCTGGGAAGCTAGCACCCCACAGACCCTAGATGAGGAGAGCAGGTTTAATCCCAGCAACCATCATTTTCTACTCTCTGCAGGTAATGATCTCTGTTACCTACTTTGGAGTAAGGCATTCAGTCTAGTTTTTCAAAAGCAGCATTTGCACATAAAATATGGGTCTTAAATTCTGTGTCAATTTTTAAAGAAGTGAAAAGCAGTATTCAAGATATGCAAAAATAGAACAAAGAAGTAGGATACAAGTTGTCTCTGAAAGAAAAACACGATGGCGGGTAAAGAATCATCTCAAAGTCTTTTCACGGGGGGGGGGGGCGTCCCTCAGTCAAGTGCTTGTATTGTGCTTCAAGGAACCTCTACATCAGCCATGGCCAGATTTGGCCCTCCAGATGTTTTGGGACTATAACTCCCATCATCCCTAGCTAACAGGACCAGTAGTCAGGGATGATGGGAATTGTAGTCCCAAACATCTGGAGGGCCACGTTTGGCCATGCCTGCTCTACATGTTTGGTTTGAGATTAAAGAATGGAGGTGAAACTCTCAGCACAGTACATCTTGGAATTTTAAATGCATGACTGCAAGACACGAATGTTACATCCATGCCCCCCTCCGTCCATCTGCTTATTTGAAGGCTATGACTTGTTTGTGCTCAGGAGTCTGCTTTCTGAATGCAGTTTCTTTAACTTGTGTAGATTTATATGTTATTGGGTTTTTTATTGATAAAAAAATAAATAATTAGTTATCTATGAGTTATCAAAGAACTGGAAAAATCAGTAACAGAAGAAAATATTTTTGGCAAGAGATGGCAACAGAGCAATGAACAATCAATTGTTAAAAAAAATAAAATTAAGCGCTATTTTTGCACCCTGGCGAAAGGATGTTCTAGCACAATTAGAAAACAAAGGAATAACATTTGATGCCACTTCCACCTACCCACGCCCATGCAAAAAGGCTGTAGTTTTTACTTGGACTGCCTTAAGCAGTTATGAGAATTGATTAATTTTTTTGTTTCCAAAGTCACTAGTGATGTAAAAAGAGCTCAGAAGCAGAATTTATGCTGATCACATCCTAGTTACTGGGAAGTGAATACAGAAAGAAAAAGGTATAGTGCAGCCATCTCCAACCATGTGCCCTTCAGATGTTTTTGACTACAACTCCCATCATCCCCAGTCATCATTTATGAAACCCAGAGATTTAGAAAAGGCAGGGTCTGGCCCACCCACCAATGTAAAATGCAATTATTATTATTATTATTATTGTTGTGGTGTGGGAAGCAGTTAAATCAGATCAGCATGCTTTTGCAAGGAATATACATGTTTTGGAAAAGAGAAATAAACCTGCTAAAACTTTGTATAGAATATTAACTACAGGAGCAGATGATGAAGCAAACCTCATGAATGAAACAAAAAAAAAAAAAGGGAAATCCAGCTGTTTCACAGGATAAAGTATGCAATTCTCACTGAGGCAGCCCTCCTCCCACTCCAGGCTTTCCAGGCAAACAAGTTACTCAAATAAATGCAACATGGTCCAGTTCACTCATTGGTTTTCTCTGCAAGAATAGGTTGGATGGGGTGTGGGGAGGAGACCAGGGTGGTGGGCCTGAGATCTGTACTGGGCTGAGAGTTCTGCCTTTAGCACAGTGGCTGATCAGGCCCTTAGTGCATCTAGTCCTTTCTGCTGAAATGCAACTCAGGAAGCAGCCTCTTGGAATAATCTCCAATTGCTCATTTTGATTTATTAAGCCCCATGCTATTCACAAGGGCTCTGGGGCGGGTTACAACTTCTAAAGATGAAAAAGGGGGGGGGGAACCAGGGCACAAGAACAAATCCAAATTGTAATGTAAATTCACTGCTAATTAAATATTTAAAAACAAATGCATATATAAAACCACATTAATAAAACATGCTGCTAAGTATGCCTCACTGCACTGCTAAATATACCCCACGTAACCAAAGGGTTGCCCAGAATGGAAAGTTTGCTGCCCTGAGACGTCAAAGGCTTGTGCAGATCAAAAGAGAGAGGGAATTTGGGTTGTAAAAGAGCCACTTTGATTCCATTCCTATCCTTGAGGAAGGCAAGAAAGTGACTGACCTGCAAGCTTCCAGCCGGACATGAAGCAGGGATGGCCTGGCCATGAGGCAAGGTGAAGCAACTGCCTCAGCGTGGCAGGCACAGGACAGTTGGGCGTGGTGGCAGACCCAGAAAAAGCCCGCCACGTGCTGCCTTTGCTGACACCACTAACACCGCTGCCCACCGCCACTGCCATCTCTTCCCAATGGCCTCCTTTTACTCCCCTTTTCCTGATTGTCATTGTTATGGGTGAGGGAGAAGAAGGCAGCAGAGTGTAAGGGTAGCATTGGTGGGGAAGGGGTGGCACTTTCTTGCTTTGCCTCAGTGGCAAAACCTGCAGGATCACCACTGAAGCCCTAAACGGCCTCGGTCCAGTATACCTGAAGGAGCGTCTCCACCCCCATCATTCTGCCCGGACACTGAGGTCCAGCGCCGAGGGCCTTCTGGCGGTTCCCTCATTGCGAGAAGCAAAGCTACAGGGAACCAGGCAGAGGGCCTTCTCGGTAGTGGTGCCCGCCCTGTGGAACGCCCTTCCAGCAGATATCAAAGCGATAAACAACTACCTGACATTCAGAAGACATCTTAAGGCAGCCCTGTTTAGGGAAGTTTTTAACGTGTGATATTTTACTGTATTTTTGGTTTTTATGGAAGCCGCCCAGAGTGGCTGGGGAGTCCCAGCAGATGGGCGGGGTATAAATAATAAATTATTATTATTATTATTATTATTATTATTATTATTATTATTATTATTATTACTGAGTGAAGGGGCAGGTCTAAGGGATGGGAATCATGGCGGACAGAAAACCACAGGGAAGGACGGGCAATCAGGGCAAGAGATTTGCCAGTACAATTTCTAGCAAGCCGCATGCATGCAAGTAACTTCACAGAACCTTCTACGTACCCAGATGTCTGCTTTTGTAGTAATCAGCTTGCCGCTATAGAGATTGACCATTTCTGGTGCTCTGTAGGATAGTGTGGTGTACCTACAAGGAAACCAAAACTCACAGGGTAGCCGGATAAGTCAAAATGGTTTTATAAACTATGTGGTGTTTCCTCTACAACTCACATCAACGTTTACTTCTTCCTTGAATGATTTCTAGATCTAGAACCGACAGCAGCTCAGGGCACTCAGAAAAAAAGAGATTTCAAGATCGCATCCCAGACTACCACAAAAAGAGGCTGCTGTTGAAAGCCAATAAATTTATAATTCGTTTGTTTGTTTTCTGCCCTTCACCCTAAGGTGGGTTATAGCATTAAAAACAATAGTTAAAATCATTGAAAACAACTTACAATCATAAAAAAATAAGGTGGGTCCTAAAAACATACCACCTCAAGTGTCAGGGTAAAGGTTAGCAGCAGCCCAGCTAATTAACAACCCTCTTCTAGTTTTGAAACCACAATAATTAAGATTTAAACAAATGTTCCAAAAGCACAGAAACAGGCTATTCTTTTTCTCTCTGTTCTATAGTCAACCAGCTATGATGCTTTTCATGCAGAAGCAGCCCCAGCTAGACACAGGAGAGGCCCCCTAAACCATCCCTCACTCACTTCTTGATTTCTTCCTCCACTGCATTCACTCCTTCAAGCTGAGGGTTCTGGAATTTGTTGGTGGCACTTCCAAAGTCACACAGCACATAATGGCCACGATCGTGCAGGAGGATATTTTCCACCTGGAAAGAAAAGGTGTGCATACCAGGATAAAGGAGAAACATAATTCCTTTGCATAAACATTTCTCTTTCCACCTGCAGGAACTGGAAACGTGAACTTGGGAGCAGTGGTGGCAACTGTGGAAAGTGCCCCTGACTTCTGAAAGCCACAATCCCCTACTTGGTTTTCCTCCCTGAAGACTTTTCACGTGGTGACTGAGATATCGCCCATGGAGACTGTCACCTGATACTTCATGGACCAGCCTTCCCCAACCTGGGGCCCTCCAAAGGTTTTGAAATACAGCTTCCATCAGCCCTCTCCCCCATGTTTCCACCATACAGTGGTGCTGGCTGCGTCTGATGGGAGCTGTAATCCAAAACATCTGGATGGCCTCAGGTTGGGAAAGGCTGCTGTGGACTATTTAGGAATTTTACAGTGGGTGTAAGATTCTGGCAGAGCACTGCAACTGTCACTCCCTACATATCCCACTGCACACAAAGGATTACCTCCGTAATGTTCTACAGATGTTCCAGCATTTATTTTTATGTTCTCACAAAGCTACAAATCCCCTCTTCCTAAAAACAATAAATGGAACTGATGCCAAGGCACACAACAGCAACTATTCAACACATTCATAGTAATAAATGATTGTTTCTACATTCATCTTGGGTACTCCTCATTTGCTTAGTGGTAATTTTGAGAAATTCTGATTTTGAGAAATTCTGATTTTGAGAAATTCTGATTTTGAGAAATCATTTCCCAAGAGTAAAGGCAGGAAACCTGTGTCCCTCCATATGTTTAGGATTACAATCACATCAGACCCAGCCAACAAGGTGAATGATCAGGATGATGGGAACATCTGGAATGGCACCAGATTCTCTGGCCTTGCCTTAAGAGAAACAAATATATTTCACTGAGAAACTCAGATAAGCAGAACCTTTGACATCACTTAAATGCCTTGAAAGAGATTATGATCCCCTGATTTGAGAGGCTGGGGACACAGGTCAACCCCCACCATAAAGATTTCTAAGCACACAAATCCATGCACACCACTTTTCTGTAATTGTAGTGTTGATTACTTTGAGCGCTCACACAACTTGGAAGAGAGCCTTAAACACTGTGTAATAAATGTGATAAAGTCAAACACGCGCCCCCAAAACATCTGGGGAGCACCAGGTTGGGGATGGCTGCTATAAGCAGTCAGTGAGAGGCAAGACAATACCTACCAAGTGGGGTTCCACCAACTGCCCACTGACAACAGCTCAAAGTTAGTCAGAAACTGGTGGTGCAAAAAACCTAACAGCTCAAACGTGAGTGATAGGTAAAGGTAAAGGGACCCCTGACCATTAGGTCCAGTCGTGACCGACTCTGGGGTTGCGGCACTCATCTCGCTTTATTGGCCAAGGGAGCCGGCGTACAGCTTCTGGGTCATGTGGCCAGCATGATTAAGCCACTTCTGGCAAACCAGAGCAGTGCACAGAAACGCCATTTACCTTCCTGCCGGAGCGGTACCTATTTATCTACTTGCACTTTTGACGTGCTTTTGAACTGCTAGGTTGGCAGGAGCAGGGACCGAGCAACAGGAGCTCACCCCGTCACGGGGATTCGAACCGCCGACCTTCCGATCAGCAAGTCCTAGGCTCTGTGGTTTAACCCACAGCGGCACCCGCATCCCCTAATGTGAGTGATACCTGTGCACAAAACTCTTGTTTTCCAATATCAGCAAGGTAGTGAAAAGGAACTGCCTGTAACACACCCAGTCATGAGGACCTATCACTGCTTTAATATCGAGGAGAGTCTCTGGGCACCAGAATACTATCTGCACGCCAAGCATCTCTACAAGGACACTGTGAGTTACCTTCAAATCCCTGTGGACGATGGGCGATTTGCACTGGTGCAGCCTGGCCACGGCTTCGCAGGTGTCACAGAAGATCTGCAGGACTTCGCTTTCTGTGAAGCCTGTCTGCAAGCGCTGATTCATGAGGTTCACCACTTGGCCTCCTGGAAAGAGCAAAGGCAGAGTAAGAGAGAGGGGGAGCCAATATCAGTGGTGAGACGCTGAGCTTTCTAAGAGGCTTTACTAACCACAAGGCATGCAAGGAAACATGGCAGCATGTTGGCACAGGGTATCCGAAGGTGCCCTGTGCCAGTGGTTCCCAAACTGGGTGGTACCACCCACTGGGGAACAGTGGGACTACTGGGGGGCAGGCTAAGAAGCAAGGGGGTGGCAGGAGGCACTAGAGATGAGCTCCTCCAAACATGTTGCTCACTTATGTACAACTGACAATGCTAGAGCCTAGAGCAAGACACATTCATTTCGTATTTAAAGTTATACTACTCTTATATTTTTCAAATCTATTTCCTTTGGTCACGCTTGTTTGTATTTACAATTCTGAGTTGTCACAATATACCAATAACTGGGTAAAAAAAGGTAAAGGACCCCTGACAGATAAGTCCAGTCGCGAACAACTCTGGGGTTGCAGCACTCATCTCGCTCTATAGGCCGAGGGAGCTGACATTTGTCCGCAGACAGTTTTTCTGAGTCATGTGGCCAGCATGACTAAGTCGCTTCTGGCGAAACCAGAGCAGTGCATGGAAACGCCGTTTACCTTCCCACTAGAGTGGTGCCTATTTATCTACTTGCACTTTAACGTGCTTTTGAACTGCTAGGTTGGCAGGAGCAGGGACCGAACAATGGGCGCTCACCCCATCGCAGGGATTCGAAGCACCAACCTTCTGATCAGCAAGCCCAAGGCTCAGTGGTTTACACCACAGCGGCACCCACGTCCCTAATAACTGGCTAGGTAAAGGTAAAGGTACCCCTGCCCGTACGGGCCAGTCGTGTCCGACTCTAGGGTTGTGCGCCCATCTCACTTAAGAGGCCGGGGGCCAGCGCTGTCCGGAGACACTTCCGGGTCACGTGGCTAGCGTGACGAAGCTGCTCTGGCGAGCCAGCACCAGCGCAGCACACGGAAGTGCCGTTTACCTTCCCGCTAGAAAGTGGTACCTATTTATCTACTTGCACTTAGGGATGCTTTCGAACTGCTAGGTGGGCAGGAGCTGGGACCGAAAGACGGGAGCTCACCCCGCCGCGGGGATTCGAACCGCCGACCATACAATCGGCAAGTCCTAGGCGCTGAGGTTTTACCCACAGCGCCACCCGCGTCCCAGCTCCCAATTGCCTTATAAATTAGTTGCCACACGTCTGTGGTAGGTGAAGGTTTGTGCATGTTTGGTAAGTAGTTACATATAAATGTTTTATGCATAAAAATCTTTTTCAGGCTATACCTAGTATCACCGGATCAAATTCATCTATTTTGAATTAACTAAATAAAATGCTTGAATTGGATTTTGAATAAATCTGCTGTTTTGAATTTTATTGTGTCATCTTCCTTAGCGGGTCATGCAAACTGCTATTCTGAATAATGCTTTTTGCAGGGTAGGATCACTGGGGGTGAGTTTATGGAATGAAGAGCCCCCCAAAAGTTTGGGAACCACTGCCTTATACTAAGTCAGAGCACGGGTTCACCTAGCTCAGCGGTTCTCCAGGATTCTTTCCCCAACCCTATCTGGTGGTGCCAGGATTGAACCTAGGGCTTTTTTTGCATACACAGGAAATGCTCTATTGCTGAGCTACGGTCCTCCCTCTAAGCTCAGAGGGAGTGTGAATGCTCCCATCTTTGCAAATGAATACAGCTGCTTCTAAGAAACTTGGTGCCTCAAGAGATTTCAGCCACATGCCCCAAAAGCTTTGCCCTAGAATCCCAGCACCCTATGCAGAATTATGCCTGCAGTCGTGACTTTCCTCCTACGTAACATAATAGGGCAACACAGCTCTGACACATTGCATAGGGAAGGGCTAAAAATTGTTCTCCAAATCCCTGTTTCAATCTGAGATGGAAAATAATCCAATGACTTTACAGAGCTTGCTTGTTCCTTTGAGGTGAGTTGTGATGAGCCTTCAAGGTTCTCTTCAAAGCATGGCTTGGTAATGACTGCTTGCCTAGTTGCCAGAGGTGGGGTAAATCTTGTGGGCTAGTATTGTTTGTGAACTTATTTTTAAGGCAAGAATCTTTTTCCATTGCACCTTCTTGCATTTGAACAGCACTCCGATCTAGACAAACCTTTGAATATCTGGACATCGTGCAGGCCTTCTGAGAACAGGAGTCATACCATACAGGTTTGTAAACATGGCTCCATTGAACTAGTACACACCTCGGCAAAAATCCATGAGGATCAAGACTTCCCAGACATCCCCGCTGCTCACAGAGTTTATACTGGAGTCAATATATCCAACAATGTTCTTGTGTCCCACAAGGTCCCTCTGGAAAAAGTAAGAGAAGAGGTACTGTTCACTGCAAGTCACAACCAGAAAAATCTACATCTAAGTAAACAACTTCGAAACAGAATTAAGCTACCTGCACATATTATGCCAGTGACACTTATCACTCTCTTCCTTTTACTTTGCTTCTCCTCATTCTCTGGGTATCCAGTAACTTTTCAAATTCAAATTCACTTCTGCTACATGACTTTTGGTTGTTCTGTATTTCTAGAATATCTGGCCAAGCTCTGACACCTGAACTTCCCACCCTCACTCACGTTACTCAGTTTAAAGAAGCAGTTGCATTTTTAAAACAACAGCTGGCTTTGTAGCAGTGCTAACAGGAGTGGTTTTCTTTCCCTCCTAGATCTGTCAAACAGGAAGGCCCAACTTTCCAATCCATGCAATAGTATCTATCCAAAACATTCTGAAAGAACTCCCAGAGTTTTGAGTCCTGCACTGGCTTACCATGATCTGAATTTCCCGTTTGCAGACTTGTAGGTCGTGTTCATTGTTGACATACATTCGTTTGAGGGCACATTTCATTCCATTGCTGGTTCTCACCAGAAAAACAATAGCAAACCCACCTGCGGACACAAGATGTGCGAAAGTTCAGCTAGCAATTTTAGAGGATTGTCTGAAATCTGAGGGCAAGCAATTTTGCTGCTGAAACTAAGCAGGCCTGACCTTGGAGAGCCATGCAGAAAATCAATCCAAGCTCTCTGGAAGGAGATATGGCTATCTAGGCAACCAAGATAACTTTCATCCTTGAATTAAAACTGAAGGAACTCTCATACTGGAGAGGAATTGTTTTTAGAGCATGTGAGTGCAAGAATCCACCTCTGCTCAGTGTAGTTTGCCCCATATTATTTCTGCATGAGTCACTGTTCTGGGTGGTGCCTCCTGGAAGTCCTGGCTATCTAAAACAATGACTCATGCAGCGATGCAATGGGTAGCATCCTCTTGAAGGTGGGCAATTCTGCACAGTCCCTGCAATTGAATCACAAAACCATGCCAGGAGAGAGAGGGGGGGGGAGAAGGAGAGGGAGAGAGAGAAAGTCTGAAGGGCAAAATTTTTAATCAAAACATCTGGAGGGCATCAGGTTAGGGGAGGCTGGTGGACAGGACCTCAGGCATCATGGACTTGGAACGTTCTGCCAGGGACTCACTGGGTGGTCTTGAACAAGCATTCCTCCTTTCTCAGCTTCACTGCTGATCTATGAAAGGAGCAGACAGCAACTGATTTCTACACATAGAGGAAAAGCTTGGTCTTCCACAGCAGAATAACCCCTAGCACCTCTCTGGTTGATATTACCTCAGAACAAAACTCATACAACACAGTGAAAGGATGCTGATTAATTTCACCCCACAAGCCACAACTTTTACAGCCAAACCACAATCAATCAACATTCCTACAGTGCACCATGTTTATAACAATCTGCTGCACAAAAGGTGATGGAAGCATCATCTCTCAGCAAGAACTAGGAACCCAGTACAGTAGTCTTGTTTATACGAGCCTTCCCCAACCTGATGCCCTCCAAATGTTTGAACTGCACCTCCTATCAGCCCCAGGAAAGGGGAGATCAATGGTGAGAGGTTGTGGGACATAGTCTAACTACATCTGAAGGGCACTAAACGAGGTCCATATGCCATTAAGTTGGTAACTCACAATCTCTGCCAGAGTTTTCTTTCCCCCTGATGAGCCGCCCAGGAGATTTTATTGAGCATCTTCCCATTGCTTTTTCCATTGCTTTGAGCAGCAATAAAGAAAACCAAAACCGGACATCCTCAAATCTGCCAATACCAGCCTTTTATCCAGGTTAGCAGATAGCTTAATCCATGGTGCTCCAGATTATAGGCCCTGAACCAATGGATTCAAATTACAGGGAGATTCCGACAAAACATTAGGAAGAACTTTCTGGTGTTAAGAGCTGTTTGACAGTGAAATTGGCTCCCTTGGAAGGTGGTGAACTCTCCTTCCTTGGAGATTTACAGTATAAACACTGGTTGGGTGCTCATCTGTTACGGATTCTTTAACTGTAATTCCTGCATTGCAGGCAGTTGGGCTAGATGATACTTGAGGCCCCTTCCAACTCTACAGTTCTCCAATTCTATGGAGGATTTCCATGCATATCAACCTCCCCAGGGCAACACAATGGTACCACTTCCACTTTCATCTATAGCTCACAACATGGAGGTTCTACAGCTAAGGGAAGGACCATAGTTGAATGGCAGAGCATCTGCCTTGCATACATAAAATCCCAGGTTCAATTCCTGATATCTCCAGGTAGCACTAAAACCTGGGGGAGGCACTGCTAGATGTTATTGAGCTAGACAGACAAATGGTTTGGCTCTGTAACGAGGTTGCTTCCTATGTACTCTTAAGGGACCTACAGCCTATCCTGGATGGAAGCTACCTTCTCAAAGTGCCAACAGGCAGGAACGCCCACACTTGCCTTACAGCACCCGCTACACATCTCCTCCAACTGAAATAAGAACTACTTACTGAAGAGCTGTTGTCATGTGCAGACTAATAGAAACCACCAGTTCAAATCACCACAGCCAGCCAGAGACTCACCACAAGAGATGCACCACTGCACCACAGCTGTTTCAGATGTGGCTGTACCAGAGGTGAACACAACACTTCAGAAGAGGCCCCCGCAGCCTACATACTCTCACTGTTCATAATCCTTGTCTACTCTCAATCCTGCCAAGTATGTAGCAGGGCTTACTACACTCAACTACAAAGAAAAACACCCAGATGCTAATGTCATCTACATTCAGTGTCAAGGCCACCTCGGAGCGTTAGTTAGACATTATTCAGATCAAACGCAGAAACTGAGTGGTCAAGACATACAGATTTTGAGGGGAAAGAGGCACGATACGCTAACGAAATCTAGCTCACGGCATAACCCCAGCCTACATTTCAATGAAGATTTTTGCATCAAGCCCAACCTCCCAGGAACCATTGGAAAGCTGAAAGGAAGAAGGGGACAGGCATTTGAGAAACCTGCAACCATTCATGAGAGAGGAGGACCCCCAAACTCTGCTTCCCGCTAGGAAATGCAACGCCCCTCTGACATCAGCCACCATTACCCTGTTGGGATGTGTCTGGGGAGCTGGGGGCATTTGGCAGGCCCCCAGCTGGCCCCAGCCACTGGCAGGCAGCCGGGCGAACTCCGGTTCTCGGAACAGCATCTATCAGTGACTTGAGCCTCAAAAGCCTTCAGAGACTGAGCACGCTCTAATCAACAGAGTGAATAACTTTTCACAACAGAAGTGGCGGACAGAAGCATATGTAAGCGTATTTACAGGCGTTTATTCAGCATCACTTGGGAGAAAGGCAATGACAAACCTAGACAGCATCTTAAAAAGCAGAGACATCAACTTGCTAACAAAGGTCTATATAGTTAAAGCTATGGTTTTCCCAGTAGTGATGTATGGAAGTGAGAGCTGGACCATAAAGAAGGCTGATCGCCAAAGAATTGATGCTTTTGAATTCTGGTGCTGGAGGAGACTCTTGAGAGTCCCATGGACTGCAAAAAGATCAAACCTATCCATTCTGAAGGAAATCAGCCCTGAGTGCTCACTGGAAGGACAGATCCTGAAGCTGAGGCTCCAATATTTTGGCCACCTCATGAGAAGAAAAGACTCCCTGATGTTGGGAAAGATTGGGCACAAGAAGGGGACAAGAGAAGACGAGCTGGTTGGACAGTGTTCTCAAAGCTACCAGCATGAGTTTGACCAAACTGTGGGAGGCAGTGGAAGACAGGAGTGCCTGGCGTGCTCTGGTCCAGGGGGTCACAAAGAGTCGGACACGACTAAACGACAACAACAATTCAGCATCAGGAACAAAGGAAAAACATGTCTGCTTCCCTTTGTGTCCAAGCAAACAGCAGCATAGCAAAAGCAATATACAACGGAAGCTCCCAGCAGACTGTGCTGGAAGTAAACAGACATATGACATACAACAATCCACACATCTGTTCTAAAGGTGGAATGGAACTATAGCCTAACACAGTGTTTCCCAACCTTGGGCCTCCAGCTGTTTTCGGACTACAATTCCCATCATCCCTGACCACTGGTCTTGCTAGCTAAGGTTGATTGGAGTTGTAGTCCAAAAACAGCTGGAAGCCCAAGGTTGGGAAACACTGGCCTAACATACCCCAATCCCCAACTTCAGGTCAGGCCTATCTACAGGCTCAACAATATACACAGTTCAGGGAAGGGAAGAAGGGAGCAAGTGCCATGGCATGGAGGAAAGGAAGGCAGATTTGGCAAAAGTTGCCAGGAAGGGATGTGGCAACCTGTAAAAATACAATGAGTCAAAGCCTTAAGAAACAACAACAAGGTTTATTACAATCAAGTGGTAAACAAATTAAAACAAGAAATAATCTATCTTCCCCCCAACCCCTGTCTTAGGCAGCTCCTGCCACAGTGGCACAAAGCAGGAAGCTGCATTCCATATGATGTGTTGCTGCCTTTGTCATCATTACTCATCACTTTATTTTTGCATGTTGCCTTTCCACACACAGAAAAGCACCCGCGCTGTCTAAGCTGCTTACAGCAAAGAAAATAGCACTGCATCACAAAATCAGCAGCTGCAGTGGCGGGGGAAGGGTTGTTTGTTACTATGTTGTGCATTTTTGTGTTTTTATATTGTAAACTGCCCTGTGATCCTCAGAGGAAGGGCGGTATAGAAATTAAATAAATAAAAGTAATGGCAACAACAAAACAGCAACTTAATAGCAAAGGTAACTGCACACAAAAGAACAGCATTTGAGTACAATCAGCATAGCAACATTTCACCTCCTGGCAGTAGCAAAAAAGAACAAGGAGGTTTGAAGAGTTGCTGGTCATGGGACCGAGACGGCTCTGGTCGCCCTAACAGATGATCTCCGTAGGCAGCTGGATCGAGGCGGGTCGGGGCTGCTGATTCTTCTAGATCTGTCAGCAGCCTTTGACATGGTCGATCACGAACTCCTGGACCACCGCCTTGCCGACGTGGGAATCCAGGGCACAGTCCTTCAATGGCTGCGCTCGTTTCTCTCTGGTCGGGGACAGAGGGTGGCGCTCGGGGGGGAATTGTCATCGCGCCACTCCTTGGTGTGTGGAGTGCCTCAGGGTGCGATTCTCTCCCCGATGCTTTTTAACATCTTTATGCGCCCCCTCGCCCAGCTTGTCCGGAGTTTTGGGCTGGGTTGCCATCAGTATGCCGATGACACCCAACTCTATCTGTTGATGGATGGCCATCCTGACTCGGCCCCCGATACACTGGCGAGATGCCTGGAAGCTGTGGCTGGATGGTTACGTGGGAGCCGGTTGAAGTTAAATCCTTCGAAGACAGAGGTCCTCTGGCTGGGGCGGGATGATATGGGATTGAGGGGGCAACTCCCATCTCTTGCGGGGGTGCAATTAGTGCCAGCACCGTCCGTTAAGAGTTTGGGTGTAATCTTCGATACCTCCCTCTCTATGGAGGCGCAGATTACAGCTATAACAAAGGCGGCATTTTTTCATCTCCGCCAAGCTAAGCAGTTGGCCCCTTATCTCTCTCGCCCTGACCTAGCCACTGTGATCCATGCGACGGTCACCTCCAGACTGGATTATTGTAACTCGCTCTACGTGGGGCTGCCCTTAAGACTGACCCAGAAACTCCAGCGGGTGCAGAATGCCGCGGCGAGACTCCTTATGGGGTCTTCGCTGCGAGATCACATTCAACCGGTACTATACCAGCTGCACTGGCTCCCGGTGGAGTACAGGATCAGGTTTAAGGTGCTGGTTTTAACCTTTAAAGCCCTATACGGCCTAGGACCCTCGTACCTACGGGACCGCCTCTCCTGGTATGCCCCACAGAGAAACCTACGGTCTGCAAATAATAACATCCTCAAGGTCCCAGGCCTCAGAGAGGTTAGGCTGGCCTCAACTAGAGCCAGGGCCTTCTCGGCTGCGGCTCCAATCTGGTGGAACGCTCTGTCACAAGAGACTAGGGCCCTGCGGGACCTGACATCCTTCCGCAGGGCCTGCAAGACAGAGTTGTTCCACCAGGCCTTTGGTCAGGGCGCAGCCTGACTCCCTCCTCTGGCAACCTGCTTAGAATCTTGCTTAATTAGTTGCCATTAATTTGATTTTAATTGATTTTTATAATGTAATATTTTTAGAATGTGTGAATATCTGATGGTTTGATTGTTGATTGTTGTTAGCCGCCCTGAGCCCGGCTTCGGCTGGGGAGGGCGGGATATAAATAAAAATTTATTATTATTATTATTATTATTTCATCCCAGATGCTCCAGCTACTGATATCAAATCCATGACAAATTAGCCAAGAATCAAGTTAGTCTGATTAAATTTATAGTGTTCAGCATCCCCAAAGATCAGTGCCCCCTTTGACATCACCAGGAAGGCTTCCAGAGGTAGTAGGTGGGGTAACCCCACCCCCCAATGATGCTAAAGGGCTTAGATAGAGCCAGGATACATACCGGCCCACCATCTCCTCCTTGAGCCCGCTCGTCCTTCGAGATCAGCCAGGGAGGCTCTACTGCATGTTTCAACAGTGCCAGAGACACCTTTGGTGAGAACGCAGAAGAGCACCTTCACTGTGGCCATGCCTCAAGCTGCGTGATCAATTTGGTGCTCTCTTAGTGGCAGTGAAGATTTTTGAGGGTTGCCGCCATTTAAGAATGCATCTATTTTTGGGAGGTGTATTTGGATCTTTATGCCCGAAGGTTGGTTGGACAGGGGGATCTGCCCCTCTGTCTGCTGCCAGATCTTGCAATGTGATTGGTTTAAATGTACTTTTATTGGCTCATATGCTTAAGAATTTGTTATCATTCATACTGTCACCTTCTTTGGGGCCACCTTCAGAATACATCAGTTTAAATCAGGGCACGGGGAAACTTTTTGAGGCAGAGGGCCACATTTCCTGATGGGCAACATTCTGGGAGCCCCATGTAAGAGGCAAGTAGGTTCCCCAGCCCTGTCAGCCTGGCTCCAGGGACAATGCATTCACCCATTTTCATGGGGCTGCAGATAAACACTGTGTGGGAAGCCAATTAAACTTTCTTCCATTCCAAGTCTATCTTTATGTCTCTCCCTAATATTTCCACCAAGACACTGGTGTTTCTGTAGCTGGAAAATGACTCCACAGATCTATTGTCAACATGCTCATTTTATTTTATTAATACTTCATTTTATTAATACATTTTCCAGAAGCAGAAAAAGCCCATACAAAACATTGCTTTCTAAAATATACACCAGTTGTCAGCACTTCAAAACATGATACCCAGCTTCCATTTTCCTCTGGGTCGATTTTAAAGACACCCACACAATAACAGTCCTACCTTGGCTGGATGTATGCTGAACAAACAGCTTTTTCCACATGAAAATAACAGCTTTCAAGCATAAACTGTTCAGAAGCATCCAGGCAGCCAAACAAGTCAACTGAAAGGAGGAAATAAATAGCACCTCCAAATTAATCTTCCTTAGCAGATGAAACTACGACCACTTCTTCGGTACCAAGGCAAGAGACTTAAACTAGATCAGTCTTCCCCTGGAAATTTTGAACTACTCTCTCATACAGACATATTGTCAGGGTCTAATGGGAGTTGTAGCCCAAAACATTGGCAGAGGAAGAACTCTAAGGAGGCCCAGCCGTTGTCATGGGAGAGAAAAGCTCCTCCCCTTTATTGTTTCTCTTTGCATTGCCCCTGCCTCATCAATACTTCACAGCCAACACAATGTGGCACTTGTGCCCTCCTCATGAGGGTCAACTGATCTGGCATGGAAAATTCTATTGCACCATCCCAGCATACGTTTCTAAGCCATAAAGATTCACACAAGTCTCCCTGTATATCATCTGGAAATGGAACTAGACAATCAAGGTAGAGTGAGAAGCAGGTACTGGGCATTGCACACTCCAAGTGGTATTTACCCCAAGCCACTTGCCATTTGTCCGTCTGTGCCCAGCCTTTAACCAAACCCGGACAACAACCATCAGTTGTGAGTCGAGGAACCGCCACCCACATAGGAGTATAAGACGACACAAAGACACATTATTTTAGGTTAATGGGCAAAATTAGGCCACAACTTTTATTGGTTACAGCATGTGACCAATATTGGCATTGGATGAAACGGCAATACAAGACTCCACGGGAGTCATATCAGGGTTAACAACCAATGGGAGGAGCTTGTTGATGCAAATACAACTGGAAGTTCCCCCATGACATCACTGGGGGTCGTGCCATGGCTCTAGCCATCAGCAGGGCATCGGACAGGATCCACGGCCGCCGGATTCCTTCAACGGAATACCCAAAAGAGGAGGGGTTTGGCCCATACTCAATCCAACACAGCACACATATTCCAATGCCTAACTGTCTACACCAGAAAGTTGTGACGAATTGCTACGAGGTAGGCGAAAAAACCAAGAGGCTGGTGCCAATTTGCCAAATGGATAAAAAAGTCCTACCAGGCCCCTTGGGCAACCAAGGCAACGAACCGAAGTCCATAGCAAGGTCAATACGCAAAGGAAACTGACCTAAGAGGGAGGGCGGGAGATCCGAAGAAAGCAGGAACAGACTGGGAGCTGAGCGCTGCCGCGGCTGTTTAAATGCGGCTAGCCCCGCCCACCAGCCGGCCCTATTGGTTGGCTGGGAGGCTTGGCCGCAGCAGCAGAAGCAATCAGGAGCACGGAACTGAGCACGCCTCCCTGCCCCTGCGGGAAGCTGCTCCCGCTCACAACCCCTCCCCTCTGGGAGGAGGAGAGGCCTTCTTGTTGACACATCTGACCACAATAATAGAATCATATACAGTGGTGCCCCGCAAGATGAACGCCTCGCAAGACGGAAAACCCGCTAGACGAAAGGGTTTTCCGTTTTGGAGGCGCTTCGCAAAACGAATTTCCCTATGGGCTTGCTTCACAAGACAAAAATGTCTTGCGAGTTCCTGCGGGTTTTTTTTCCTTTTTTTCCCCTTTTCCTAAGCCCTAAGCCGCTTATCAGCTGATCCGCTAAAAGCTGCTAAACCGCTAATAGCGCTAATCCGCTAAGCTGTCAATGGGCTTGCTTCGCAAGACGAAAAAACCGCTATACGAAGAGCCTCACGGAACGGATTAATTTCGTCTTGCGAGGCACCACTGTAACTGTAACGTTGGGACCCGAAGGGGTATCTAGCTCAACCTTCCCACAATGCAGAAATCTCAACTAGATCATACATAACAGATGACCATCCAACCTCTGCCTTAAAAACTCCAAAGAAGGAGAGCTCACCGCCTCTTGTGGGAATCTTTTCCACTGTTGAACAGCTCTTACTTTCAGAAAGTTCTTCCTGATGTTTAGTCAGAATCTCCTTTCCTGTAACTTGAAGCCATGGGTTCAAGTCCTAGCCTCTGGAGCAGGAGAGAAAAGAAGTCTGTTCCATCTTCCATGTGACAGTCCTTTATGAAGGCTAAACAAACCCAGTTCCCTCAACTGTAGCTCATGAGGCTTAGTTTCCAGACCCTTGATCACCTTGGTTGCCTTCCTCTGCACACATTGCAGCTTGTCAATATCCTTCTTAAATTATAGCGCCCAGAACTGGACACAGTACAGTGGTACCTCGGGTTACAGACGCTTCAGGTTACAGACTCCGCTAACCCAGGAAATAGTACCTTGTGTTAAGAACTTTGCTTCAGGATAAGAACAGAAATCGCGTGGCGGCGGTGTGACAGCAGCAGGAGGCCCCATTAGCTAAAGTGGTGCTTCAGGTTAAGAACAGTTTCAGTTTAAGAACGGACCTCCAGAACAAATTAAGTTCTTAACTCCAGGTACCACTGTACTGCAAGTGTTCTCTGACCAAGGCAGAATACAACATCCCCTCAATTCCTTTGTCCAAGTAGTCTATAAAGATGTTGAACAACAGGCCCTGTGGCACCCACTTGCACTTTTTTCCAGGATAACAAGGAACTGTTAGTGAGCACTCTTTGGGTTCTGTCAGTCAACCACCTACAAATTCACCTAACAGATACCTCATCAGTCCACATCTTACCAGCTTCTCCACAAGAATACCATGGGGGACTTTGTTGAAGGTGACCGAGGGGGAAGTGTCCCCAACCACCTTCCCAGATCCAGATCCAACCTGGAGCAGATGTTTTCTCCCCTTCATGCTCAACTTCACACTCACCAGGAGTAGAGAAGGGTCATCACGATGACTGTGGTAAGCAGCTCGGGGGGGGGGGGGGCGGACGGACAGGCAAACCACTTCAAAGCCAATTACAGAGAATCCATCCTTGTGTTAGAGAGACGCAATATCCCTTCAGGTACAAAGAGTACAGCATGACATCCCGTCTTCATGAACAAGCTTCTCACTCCAGTATCGAGATCACAACATCACATACCAGAGACTCCCCCCCCCCCCCAGTGCTTTAACACATCCTTACTGTTTCAAGAGACAGCAGCTGCTAAAAACTCACTTTGGTTTTATTATCAGGAGGTAAAATAGCTTGTGGTATTGTGAAGAGCACTGGTTTTGGAGACTTGGAGGTGTTTGGGGTTTTTTAAAAAGTACGTAGTCATACAGACCTATAACCTGTATTTGATTCACCAATACATTTGTGGGATAAAGCTTTAAGAGCAACTAAATCTCTGGGTGACAACAGAAGACAAAATAATTTAGAAGAGTCAAAATGGTGCAGTTCTTAGTACTGGGGCTGGGAGATCAGGGTTCAAATCCCCACTTATCGACATGAAGCTCACTGGGTGACCTTGAGCCTGTCACGTACTCTCAACCCAACCTACATCATAGGATTGTTGTGGGATAAAATGGGGAGGAAGAGAACTATGTATGCCACCTTGAGCTCCTTAAAGTAGGATAATTAACACCACCACTAGAAACAACATGTATAAAGTTAACACATTTCTGGAGAATTAGAAGTCAGGGCCAAACTACAGTGATGTTTAATGCAACTTCATGTTAGGTGCAAAGTTCTATTTAACTCACTCTCTCTCTCTCTCTCTCTCTCTCTCTGTGTGTGTGTGTTTACTATTGTGTAATATTAATAAAAACCAGAGGGAATATGTGGAGAAGGAATTTAAATATTTCTACCACTGATGCTGTCCAGCGAAAAATCTGCCTGAAGCTGGCAGTCGTTTTGGGGAGAAATCCAAGCAGTATAAGGGGAGGGCCCCACCATGGTTTATACCAGAGGGGAGGGTGTATTTAAATGCATATAGGTCAGCAAGCAGACTCAGTGGTACTGATCATTCAGTCCTTGTTGAAAACATGACCCCTGTTAAAATCTAATTGCTAACTGAGGTCTCTGAAAAGCAGTAATTCTTCAGAACCCCCCTGTATTGCTGCATAGCAAGATCACAGCAGAAATCAGACACAGCAAACATGTGCTTGCGGCCCTTATCTTACAGTTTTGAGCAAGAGGCATCTGAACCGCCCCTTGTTTCAGAAGGTTACACAACTAGAGAATGTCACAGAACCATTTTACCGCTCTCTGTGCTGCCTCCTCAATTATTTCACCGTGAAAAAGGCAATTGCAAGCGTTGTCCACCCTGTGACAACTTCAGCTCTTTAAGTCTCAGTGTGAGAAGAAGAAAATTCTAATGCGTAGTAAATAAAACTCTCTACAACCCAAACACACGGCCAGCTTGTTAGAAGCCCTTTTCAGCTGCTGCCGTTCTAAATGGCAGCTTAACAGCATCAGAAGCCCATAGGAGGAGAAGCGAGGCAATTGCATAAGCAGCAGAGAGCACAGGGCTGCAGAGTGGTCCTGAGCACGAATGCCAAGCCAGCAAGAAACTGCAGAAGCCAATGTAGGGCAGGCAACCTTTGCTACAAGGCAAAGCAGAGAAGATGGAAATCTCAGAAAGGAATTGCATCATCAGAATGAGAAACTGCATTCCACATGCTCACTGTTGTCAGGGAGGCGGTAACTAAACAGTAGTAATTTGGTCTTGTTCACACATCACAGTAAGCCGTGGTCTGAAATAAACTATGGCTTACAGGGAACAGGCAGCATGAAGTCACACCCTCTTTGCTTCTCCCAAGTCCCAAGCTCAGAAATAAACCCCAGAGCAGCTGGCTTTCCATTATGTGCAATCCTCCCAAACGAACCATAAGCAAAGAACAAACCTTGGTATCCACAAGTACTGATTTACATGCAACTCTAAACCACTCAGGCTGGAAAAGGGAGGACCAAAGCGGGCATAGTTGAGCAGCATGCACGATCATGCTGTTCCTTCACAGTAAACTGTAGCTTACCAAAGACCATGGTTTACTGTGATGTGTGAACTTCTCTTTTTTTAGTGTTTCAGTGATCTTTACTATCAGCTCATCTACACACCACCAGAGAGGTAAACCAATCTAGTAAGAGCAAGCAAAGAGGTATATCTTCATCCACCTGGCAAATTCTTATCAGAGGAGATATTTGAACTACTCAGTTCCCTTTGATTGGGGTGAGTGGCAGGTAAACAAGCACTACAACAATGCCTGCATCTGCCATGGCCACGATGAAAAGGCAAAACTGAATGAAGGCACAAAACTCCAAGGCCTGTATTAAAATGCTAACGTAGTTCTATGTAAATACCCCCTTAAGCCAGCAATAACCTTTTCAGCTTTCAAAATCCAGTGCCACACAGAGAGAGGCCTCTGCTGTCACAATAGTTTGGAAGCAGCAAATATAAAGCCCATGAATAAGCCCCAATCCGTTCAGACTGCTACTCAAGCAGAATGCAGAGGGCTTGTTTACGTGCTCAGCAACGGCGAGATGACAATCCCTTCAAGCTCATTCGTTTCAAGAAAGAGTCAAAGATAAAAAACAAACGCTGGCACAACATAAGAATCAAGGAAATATGGGCCTTGACCCACATTGCCACTTCTTTTGGAGAAAAGAAGTCATCTCACCCAGGGACTGCTGAAAGCAGTTTGCCATTCTCACCAAACACATGATGCCCCAGACTCTTTCTCTCATATCCAGCAAAGTACCTGAGGAAGAATTCACAGGTGATCCTGGAATTACCTGCACCAACAACAAATTGAACTGAATAAGCCACAGCTGACCGCCCTGATTTCCAGTGCAGCTGGAAGCCACTCATTTCTGTTGGCTGTCCAAAGAGGCCAAGTTAGTGCCAGAGGCAAAGAAGGCCTAAAGAATGGGAAAGAGTCCTAGTTGGGTCCCCTGCATGCACACACACCTGACATGCAGGGGACACAAGAGTAACCAGTAGTGCCATCAGTTAAAACAGTCTCCAGTAGCAAAACTTGGAAGCACCCCTGAGAACCAGATTCTACCCTCGAGGTCTGAGTTAGGGAAGCTTTTTCAAACTAAGAGCTGCATAAGGAACAGAATGCGGCAGCTAGACTGGTGACTGGGAGCGGCTGCCGAGACCACATAACACCAGTCTTGAAAGACCTACACTGGTTCCCAGTACGTTTCTGAGCACAATTTAAGGTGTTGGTGCTGACCTTTAAAGCCCTAAACGGCCTCGGCCCAGTATACCTGAAGGAGCGTCTCCACCCCCATTGTTCTATTGTTCTGCCCGGACACTGAGGTCCAGCGCCGAGGGCCTTCTGGTGGTTCCCTCCCTGCGAGAAGCCAAGTTACAGGGAACCAGGTAGAGGGCCTTCTCGGTAGTGGCACCCGCCCTGTGGAACGCCCTCCCACCAGATGTCAAAGAGAAAAACTACCAGACTTTTAGAAGACATCTGAAGGCAGCCCTGTTTAGGGAAGCTTTTAATGTTTGATGGACTACTGTATTTCAATACAGTGGTACCTCGGGTTAAGTACTTAATTCGTTCTGGAGTTCCTTTCTTAACCTGAAACTGTTCTTAACCTGAAGCACCACTTTAGCTAATGGGGCCTCCCGCTGCCGCCATGCCGCCGGAGCACAATTTCTGTTCTCATCCTGAAGCAAAGTTCTTAACCCGAGGTACTATTTCTGGGTTAGCAGAGTCTGTAACGTGAAGCGTATGTAACCTGAAGCGTATGTCACCCGAGGTACCACTGTATTTTGCTGGAAGTTGCCCAGAGTGGGCAGGGTATAAATAATATATTATTATTATTATTATTATTATTATTATTATTATTATTATTATTAGGGCAGAGGAAAAGTGAGTAATGCAATGGATTATGTGGCTATAGGTTATTCCAGCCATGCAAGAGTCATATGCATGTGTGTTTACATAAACACACCAAGACAAGCAAGAAGCTTTTTATCACAGTTCAAAGGCATTCCAAGCACAGCAAAGGATGCAGTCCTGGGTCAGTGAGGGGTGTGGCTTGAGAAGAGCCCCCCCCCCCGAGGGCCAGTTGGAAGAGCCTGGAGGGCCATCATCAGCCCCCAAGCCAGAGGTGCCTTATGCAATCAAAGGACACCTCTCAGCAGTCTGCAACAGTGAATTAATAGGGCCACTCATCACTGGGATTGTTGACTACTGCATAGCAAGTCACTAAAATTCAGCCCCAACTAGTCTTCGGAACGGAGAGGCCTTTCCCAGCTTCCTGAGAGGTCTGAAGTAGAGTCTTGAATCATCAATAGATTTTTTTTCCTCTGCACACTCAAAGAGCAGCTCTCAAAGCTGGCCTGTTCTGCTCAAGCGAAAACTAAGTGCTAGATCAGAGCCTGGCAAAGGGGAGGCCGTCGCCTTCTGTCTACCACCACTTTTGCACCACACCTGAAAACCTGCTGGGTGCAGCATTAGACCATTGCGCAACCAGCTTCATTTAGAAGTGTAGTTTTGATTATCTTCATAATATCAATTAGTGCAGCACACTCTTTGCTTTCGTAAATGTTTTTCCACCAATATCTTTCCTTAAGCGTACATCTCAAGTTCTGTAAATTGTGAACCTAGCAAGGACATGAATTTATAATAATATTCTACTTATTTTCATATTATTTATTATAGTTTATCCTACCTTTCCAAAGATACAGGTTCTCCTCTTTTAATGTCCACAAGTCACAAGCCTACAGAGGCAGGCTGGGCTGAGTGACTGGCATCCTCAGGGCTGAGAAGGGATTTGAACCCACATCTCCCTGGTTCTAGAGACTAGCCCAATACTCTAACCCAGGCTTTGTTAATCTGCTGTCCTCCAGAATGTCATGCTGGCTAGGGCAGATGGGAGATGTAACCCTAAAGATTTGGAGGGCACCCATTTGGGGAAGGCTGCTGGAACTACTTCACTGCCTCTTTAAGAACATCTGCTGGGGGCTTCCTGTTGAGGGAGTACTTGGCCATGAGCACTGTCATTTAAGGATTTGTTCTCAATTTGTTAATCACCTTCTACACAAGCATCCCAAGGCTACCGTGTTATGCATTTTTCATGTGAACACTTGATCTATTGGAAAGATGGTCGACGCATGTTTTAGACAAGAATATATATATAATTGTTCATTATCTTGAGTAACACTGGATATTAAGTTTCAGAAAGAAAACAAGCCATCGCACTACAGGTGATATTGGGACTATGCAGAAAAGTTGCAAATCCCATTCAAACACGTAACAGCAACCAGAGAGCAATCAAGACCAACATCCTTTTTTGTTAAGTTGTGGGTGAACATATCAGACGACACAGCGATTCTTCAAACAGCTCTTGTTTATTCACAGGCCAGAACAGAACTGAAGCGTTCAGCCAGCCTGCTTATATAGAGCTCCACTAGAACGCAACAGTAACCATTTTTTGTAACTATCCAATCACTGAACGTCACTTTCGATCCCTTATTTGCATATGTGGACCTGAGTGAAAACTATCTACAGTATCCTCCTGCTGGCCCAGGGTGAGAACTTCAGTACATAACACTTTTCTACACAGCGAACCACCAAGATCCCTTTAGAAACCCCACAACCAAAGAATGAGAGCAACAGCCTCCAAAAACTGGCACTCAAGAGGCAAGCTGCCCATGACCTTGAGGATACACAGAGCCTATCACAGCTAGGAGCCTTTTCTCTGTCCTGAATCTCCTGCCATTCAGCTCCACTGGATAGCCCCACTGGGTGCTAGTAAAATAAGGGCTTTCTCCTCACTATCCATAATTTTGTACCATCTCTATCATGACGTTCCCACTTAGTAGCATTTTTCTCAGCTGTTATAGCCCCTTTCTTGCCGGAAAGGCTCTCCACCTCCTCAAGAATTTTAGCTGCCGAGACTTAAGAGCCTCCGACACAAGACTACCAGGTTGATGGACTAGAAGAAAAGGACAATAAGGACTGAGATAACCCGAGACCAGGAAAAAGAGACGCTGGATGAAGATTGGAAGAAAATTTCTAAAGTTTCATTTTGGAAATTAGTGTAAAATTAATGAATATTAGGAAAAACGTTGGAAGGAAACTATTTGGCTTTAGTAGAAATAATATAAGGAGTTATGTATAAATAAATATTAAGTCTTAAGCTTTAAGGTACTTTTTGGTAAGATAAGGCTAAAATAAATTAAGGTAAATTGAATGACAAAATATAGTAGAGAAAGATGGAAGGATTTGTTGAGTTAACTAACAAGATTTTTAAGATAAATTATTTAATTAAAAAATTGAGTGTTATTAGGTGAAAATGCAATATTAAGATGAATTATCAAGATAAAAGCAAAAATGGAAAGGATTTGCTGAAATTATTAATTGGACTAGAATACAAAAAAGGGAGGTGTGAGGAGGTCAGGGAAGCAAGTGAATGAAAGCTATGATATGGAAAGGATGATGTGTGTGTTTTGTGTGTGTGTGTGTGTATTTTGTATTTTTTGTTTATTTTGTATTTTTTGTTTATTTTCTCTTTTACATTTTTGTAACCTTTTTGAAACTTCAATAAAGATAAATTAAAAAAAAAAAAAGAATTTTAGCTGCCCTCTTCTGCACAGTTTCCGGCTCTACAATATTACCGGTATTTTTGAAGCACAGGAACCAGAAGTGCATACAGTATCATGCAATACATGCATATTTTATTTGTATGCTGCCTTTCCATAGTTAAAATCATGCTCAATGTAGTTTACAACATGAAAAAAATAATTACAAACATAAGAGTGGTTATAAACAATAAATAAAACATCAAAATGTACACAACTAAATTGAAATAATTTCCACATAAATAACATCTAAAATAAAACAAATTCCTTCCAGTAGCACCTTAAAGACCAACTAAGTCAGTTCTTGGTATGAGCTTTCGTGTGCATGCACACTTCTTCAGATACCTGAAAGCTCATGCACACGAAAGCTCATACCAAGAACTGACTTAGTTGGTCTTTAAGGTGCTACTGGAAGGAATTTGTTTTGTTTTGACTATGGCAGACCAACACGGCTACCTATCTGTAACTGGATCTAAAATAAAGATACCTAATAGAGATTTAAATAACAGCAACAACCCCGCCCCCAACAACCCCCGCTAAACTATACCCAAAGAGTCTGTTCAGCAGCCTTAGCTTTTGCAGCTGGAGTCAGCCCTCCTAGACCAGGTCAGAAAAGGCCTACAAGGCAAGGAGCAGGTCTTCCAGGACTCACAGCCAAAATGGCTGTACCGTAGTTTTATATAATTGCATTATGGTACTGGCAATTTTCCTAATGATCCATACAATGGGATTCTTTTGAGCTATTCCAAACTGTCTGACATTTCATTGACATACCCAGAATTATCTTATGATAAACTGCTAGCACACTTGCAAAACTAAACAGGGTTAAGTGTGGTTTCAAACTGGGGGGGGGGGGGGACGACCACATGTTGAGATTCCTGCATTGCAGGGGTAGGACTAGATGACCCCTGGGGTCCCTTCCAACTCTACAATTCTAGGATTCTATGTCTTTACTGTTTAGGCACTGGGAGTTCTGACCTATCCTTGTATATGAGGAGTTAAGATCCTTTGCTCCAAATTGCATCACTTTCCGCTCACACACACTGAACTGCCATTGTGCAACCAACCCTGGTGCCCTAGCAGAAGCCAGCACAAGAACTCCTGCAGCTGCAATGGGGCTTCCTGCCCTTGCCAGCACCCCAATCCACTCTGGATTGTTACAAGAGCTCCCAGAACAGGAGGAGAGATTGTTTTCTCTAACAAGCAAGAAATGTTCGTGCTGACAAAACAATCTCCTCTGTGCTGCATTGAATCCCACCTTTTGCTGTCCGTTCGCCTCCTACCTTGGAAAAGTCCTTTTGGAGCTCTCCACAAATACAGTGGTGCCTCGCAAGACGAAAAGAATCCGTTCCGCAAGTCTCTTCGTCTAGCGGTTTTTTCGTCTTGCGAAGCAAGCCCATTGACAGCTTAGCGGATTAGCGCTATTAGCGGCTTTTAGCGGCTTATCGGCTTATCGGATAAGCAGCTTAGAAAAAGGGGGGGAGGGGAAAAAACCCGCAGGAACTCGCAAGACATTTTCGTCTTGCGAAGCAAGCCCATAGGAAATTCGTTTTGCGAAGCGCCTCCAAAACTGAAAACTCTTTCGTCTAGCGAGTTTTCTGTCTTGCAAGGCATTCATCTTGCGGGGCACCACTGTACGGGTTTTCACGATTCTGGAGAATTTAATTTGGCATCATCAGCAAGTTTGGCCATGTCGCTGCTCACCCATAACTCTGGACCACTTATGAATAAGTTAAAACACACACAGACACACCAGTCCCAATACATATCCCTGAGAGAACCCCACTCCACCTTCTCTCCATTGTGAGAACTGTTTGCTTATTCTAACTATCTGCTTTCAGTTTTTGGCCAATTACCTTCACCTCTCTTTAGCCCAGACCTTTTCTTCTCTCCCCAGTAGCTATGTTTGCTCAGTTGTCTTGGTAAGGAGTACCTTACCAAAAGCTTTTGAACATCCAAGTCACATCTCTCCACCTGCTTGCTAAAATAACTCGAAAATGCTAGTGAGAGAGGACTTACCTTTGCAGAAGTCTATTGGCTCTTCAGCAAAACATTGTTTTTCTACATGCTTGGTAATTCTACCTTGAAGAATGCTTTCCACCAGTTTTCCAAGAACAGATGTTAGGCCAGGCATAGACAAACTCGGCCCTCCAGCTGTTTTGGGATGACAACTCCCATCATCCCTAGCTAAGAGGACCTGTGGTCAGGGATGATGGGAATTGCAGTTCCAAAACATCTGGAGGGCCAAGTTTGCCTATGCCTGTGTTAGGCTAACCTACCTGTAACTTCCCAGATCCCACCTGGATCACTTTTAAAAACTGGCACTGAGTTGGCTACCTTCAGTCCTCAGATCACCAGTGTAGGCAGATGAAATTGCCAACACAATTTGGAGCTTCCAGGGGAATGATGTGTTAAAACATATCATTTTTATCCCAATATTCATCTATACTGATTTGAAACTGTTTTGTTTACTTAATAATATTTAATAGGGTGATTCATAAATGGAATGATAATACCTTCCTAAGTACCTTGAACTGTAGAACCCTAATCTACTGAGGCTGTACTTCACCAATGGCATGCCAGAACAAATAAAGGAAAAGGTAAAGGTAAAGGGACCCCTGACCATTAGGTCCAGTCGTGACTGACTCTGGGGTTGCGACACTCATCTCGCTTTATTGGCCGAGGGAGCCGGCGTACAGCTTCCGGGTCATGGGGCCAGCATGACTAAGCCACTTCTGGCGAACCAGAGCAGCGCATGGAAACGCCGTTTACCTTCCCGCTGGAGTGGTACTATTAATCTACTTGCACTTTGACGTGCTTTCGAACTGCTAGGTTGGCAGGAGCAGCGACTGAGCTCACCCCGTCGCGGGGATTCGAACCGCCAACCTTCTGATCAGCAAGTCCTAGGCTCTGTGGTTTACCCCACAGCGCCACCCGCGTACCAATCCACACAAAGGCTGTCCCATGTCCCTCAGAATGATTTGCTGTGTTGGCCTTGCCTGGCCCTGACAAGTGACTAATTCTGCCAGGAATCAGTCTTGGGTGTCATTGTATTTGGATGCAGACTCAGCAGAATCACCTGTCTCCAGAGGAAGCCGACTAATACACGAGTCAACTCTCTGGGCTTAGCTTTTCCCATTGGGAGGCACACGCAAGACAATGAATCATAACACAAAACACTCACTCACAAATAAATAAAAGCAGTTCCCTGGAGGGCCGGACCTTAGCTTTCACACTTCAAAACATGGACACTTGGGAGGTGCAAGAGCAAAGCATGCTTCAACTTTTTCAATTCAAGAGAAACTGCACTGCTCACTTACACCACAAAGAACTCAGAACCCACCTACTTTCAGCAGCCAGAAGCATCATAGCCAAACACTGGAGAGACCTGTCAGGAGTAAGCATGGACCAATGGTACCAAATAATATGGGAAACAGCCTTACTAGAAAAATTAACCAATAAACTAAAACTGAAACGGGGACTAATAGAAGAACACACCTTATGGCTCCCCTTTATCACATACACGGCCCAACAAGACAACGACAAAAATCCACCAACAGCATACAAATCAATAATGCTAACCTGATCCAAAACACCCACCCACCCCACTCACACATGAAAACAAAGACCACCACAGCCAACCACAAATGAACAACCACACCCTACGCCAACCCTAACCTCTCTCACCACCAAAGGAACACAAGTGAACAGCTAAGAATGTGCACAAGCAACACTGACACCAAACCCCACATATAGTAAGTAAAATAGAAACATCGCCACCCGACCCCACCCATCTCCCCCCTTCCACCTCTTTCCCCCTTTTCTTCCTAATGTCTCAACAAATGAAACTGATTTGTAAAAATGTTACATTGGGGGGGGGGGGGAAATACGAGAGAGAGACATTGCAAACACTTTTGTAAATCAAGAAAATATTTAATAAAAAAAGGAGAGAAACTGCACTGTGGAATACAATAACAACAATAACAATAACAATAAAACAGGTAACTTCACTGTGCATACAGTATAATAAAGTTTCTCCATTATAGCAATGATAAATAGCATTTAAATTACAAGGAGAAACACATGGAATGTGTCAGAGTGCGCAAAAGCATGACTCAGCCTAGAGAATCAGTCAAGAGAAAGCCTAGATTTACAGATGTGCCTGAAAAACTTTGCTGCTCCTCATTATCTGAACCATTTCCTTTCTAGACACCCCTAAACCTCCTTGATAAGCAAACATGAGAAGACCATGAGATCACATGCTCCCCTCTTCCTGGTGGGTGGGCTACTTTATCCTCTGTGGTTAAGACTAATAAGGATTTATCCATTTTTCAGTTTAGGGTCCTCTCTGGGAAATGGCATTTTCAAAGAGGAATATAAAGAGAGAAAACTCTGCAGTTCTACATAGATGTTGAAAATTCTACATATAGCCCAGGTGCAAAAGTATGCTGTATATCTATGTTAATTTGGGGGGCGGGGTGGGAACAGAGAGAGGCACTATTCTAGAACAGGCAGCCAGGGGAAACCTGAGACTATGACCAGTAATGGGGGTGGGTGGGTTCTGGAATATTTTGATTTAAGCATTTTCCACTGCAGGAAATCAATAGAGATATTATTTTCGCATGTGCCATTTCTATTTAGAAAGCAAAACTAGTAATCAAAACTTTTGAATGAGTCAGTCATGTTCATTTTCTACACTTTAAAATATGGTAAGTTTTTTCCTATATCTGGAAATAGTTGAGCTGAAGCATGTTTTAAGAATAAGGGGGGGGGGGGAATCAGTAGAATGCACTTAAGTGTACTTTAAATGTTATATTCAATATCAAAGGTTACTTTAAAATTATTTTTACTGGAATACTCAATAGTACATACTTCCCCTACGTTAGACATTAAGAAATGGGAACACTGAAAGCTGTTAACCTACAAATTTTAGAGAAATCTGGGTACATACGTTATGTGCTTCCTAGGGAAAGTCACCCTGGGGGGGAAAAACATTACAAAATTAGATCGGGTTGGTATTGTGGCTGCTCCAGTTGCCTAATTTCACTTGCAATTGATTCAGTCATTATGTAATTAATTTTATTAAAGGGTGTATTTCTAAAACTGGAAAGATCTCCATGGAAAAAATATAGTAACAGTAAAAAAAATGGGGAGGGGATCATAACCATCACTACCTATGAAACCCAGAGTTTTTGTTTTTAAGGGCATTAAGAGCAATTGAGAAAGGCCTTACCGCTCCTAACTCAGTACAGCGGTACCTCGGTTTATGCACTTAATCCGTTCCAGTACAGTGGTACCTCTGGTTGCGAACGGGATCTGTTCCGGAGGCCCGTTCGCAGCATGAAAGGAACGCAACCCGCAGCAGCGCGTCTGCGCACGCAAGGGTTGCGATTCGCCGCTTCTGTGCATGTGCGTGACATCATTTTGCGCGTCTGCGCATGCAACGAAACCAAGAAGTAACCCTTTCCGGTACTTCCGGGTCGCTGCAGGACATAACCTGAAAGAACATAACAAGAAACAGACGTAACATGAGGTATGACTGTAGTCCGTTCTTAAACCGAAACCGTTCTTAAACCGAGGCGTGCTTTCCCTAATGAGGCCTCCCACCGCCGGTGCCCTTCCACCGTTCAGCTTCCGTTCTTAGACCAAGGTAAAGTTCGCAAACCAGGACACTTCTTCCGGTCTTGCAGAGTTCTTAAACCGAATAGTTCGTAAACAGGGCTGTTCTTAAACCGAGGTACCACTGTACTTACTTATGAGGACTGAGACTGAACTACCCTGGGTTATTTATTTATTAAGAATAAACCAGTCAACAGACTGCTGGCCCACAAATCTTCTAGCCTGTCTGTCTGAACATCCCCATATGCTGGTCATGTGTGAACCAGAAACATAACTTGTGGAAAAACTCCTTCCTGGTTACCTGTAGCAAAGTAAGAAAAATGGTTGCCGACAGGCCTGAAATATCTTGCCAGACACATCGGAGTTTGGCTGACTGCTTGTTCTCCCATTCCCAGAAAGAGTCCCTTGGCAGTGAACTTTATCTCTTTTGATTACAAACACACACACACACACAGAGAGAGAGAGAGAGAGAGAGAGAATGATTGCATCTTATGTGCATTTAACTTGCGTGATTTCAACCATGTGTGGTTGAAGGCAGGCTTGCTGAAATTGTGCAACTTAAATCCAAGCAAGTCGGAGAGCTTGCAAGTTTTTTTTGCACTGAGTCCGTTTGGGGTTATCCAGTGCGAAAAGAGTTGTTATGCTCTCTGATTTGCTTGTGGGGGCAAGGCCCATTCAGTTTTCCAGCTCTGGGATGCTTTTGCAAGATCACAGGGGGAGATCCAGGTTCCCGTGTGATCTCGTATGAGCAACCCTAGCTTTCTGGAGCCGCCGCACTGAGTGGCGTTATCCAGTGCAAAAAGAGCTTTTACCTCTCTGCCCTGCTTGCTGGGAAAGGTCCGTCTGGCACATGAGCTCTGGGAGTACTGTGGAGTCTCTCTGTACCCCCACCCACCCACTAGCCTACAACAGCTCCAAGGGTTTGGGTATATGCGATTTTCATGTATAACCCAGAACCCTTGGAACAGAACTTCTGCATAAGATGTGACCATGCTATCATGCATTCTTAGCTTCACCCTCTAAACTAGGGGTGGGGAGCCTCTGCTCCGTGGGTTGAATGTGACCCTCCCTATATGTTGTTGGACTACAACTCCCATCACCCATAGATAGCAAGGCCAGAGCTCAGGGATTATGGGAGTTGTAGTCCAACAACATCTGGGGACCCACAGGTTGAGAACCGCTGCTCTAGCAATTGCCAGGCTGTTGGTGCTCTTCCCAGACCACACCCCCTGGCAACTTTGGCTGTCAGTGGCTCCTCAAAGTCTCAGATGGAAGTTCATTCACAGCCCTGTTACACAAGATCTTTAAGCTGAATTTTCCATGGAGCAAACCTGGAATCTACATGCAAAGCAGGTGCTCCACCTCTATTTATGGAGCCTAGTTCCTCATAGGGAGTGGGCCTAGAAGAGTTGCTTTAATATGCAAGCCTATCCCGCTGTAAATATCAGCAAGAAAGCCAAGATTTGTTCACTCATGAATATGCACTGCTTGATTTCTCTTCATGTGATGACGGACAGTTCAAATGGGCTTCAGTGCAACGTATATGAAGGGAAGTGAGCGGGTAGCGCTGTGGTCTAAACCAGTGTTTCCCAACCTTGGGCCTCCAGCTGTTTTTGGACTACAACTCCCATCATCCCTAGCTAGCAAGACCAGTGGGTCAGGGATGATGGGAATTGTAGTTCAAAAACAGCTGGAGGCCCAAGGTTGGGAAACACTGGTCTAAACCACTGAGCTCCTTGGGCTTGCCAATCAGAAGGTCAGTGGTTTGAGTCCATGGGACGGGGTGAGCTACAGTTGCTCTGTCCCAGCTCCTGCCAACCTAGCAGTTTGAAAGCATACCAGCACAAGTAGATAGTTACCGCTGTGGCGGGAAGGTAAATGGCGTTTCTATGAGCTCTGGCACTCATCACGGTGTCCCGTTGCGCCAGAAGCAGTTTAGTCACGCTGGCCATATAACCTGGAAATCTGTCGGTGGATAAATGCTGGCTCCCTTGTCCTGAAGCGAGATGAGCACCGCATGGTCCGTACCCCACAGTCAAGTTTGACTGGACTAAACTGTCCAGGGGTCATTTACCTTTACCTTATATGAAAGGACGTTGGGAGAAAGAAAGGCTCTTTCTGTGGTGTTTCATCGGCAATGGCTCATTCACACACACACACACACACACACACACACACACACACAGAGCGGTTACCCAATACTGTAGTCATGATGAGGGACAGGTTCACACACACATTTGAATGTTGCATCCAGCAACTTGCACATGTGAAAGAGGTTACTTACAGATAAATCAATGCACAGAGGGCACTGCAGTCACAACACTCACTGCTAGTCAGAAATCCTACAGAAATCAAGTGCCAGTGAGCCAGTTTTTATTACAGTCACATGACTTGTACAGGTTAAAATGCAGAGCTAAATTAACAAGGAATAAAAGACATCCAGTTTGTCCAGTTTAACTAATGCAGCCAGTCAGCTGAACTCTTAGGTGCACAGCAGTTTTTGAAAGTTAGTCATGCGCTCAGTAAGATATGGAATCTTGCCAGAAAAAAACAATGCACAACCAATCTTATCCAGGAGCTTGGGATGCAGGTACCAGCAAGGATCTCATGCAATGTACTGCTAAACAAACTAAACGCTACAGCTTAACATGATGTGTAAACATGGCAAAGTCCCAAATCAGAAATGCAAGTCACACAATACATATAAAGTCTTAGGGACTCCACACCTTAAATGGGCACAATCAATATTGAAATGGAATTCTCCAAAATCTCCCTGCCCTAGATTAACACCATTGATAGAACACTGAATTTTGCAACCACAAACACTCTACGAGGTTGTGTTATGTTAAGAAACCAAGCCATAGAAATGCATGTGAGTTGTTGTTTAGTCGTTTAGTCGTGTCCGACTCTTCATGACCCCATGGACCAGAGCACGCCAGGCACTTCTGTCTTCCACTGCCTCCCGCAGTTTGGTCAGACTCATGTTTGTAGCTTCGAGAACACTGTCCAACCATCTCGTCCTCTGTCGTCCCATTCTTCTTGTGCCCTCCATCTTTCCCAACATCAGGGTCTTTTCCAGGGAGTCTTCTCTTCTCATGAGGTGGCCAAAGTACTGGAGCCTCAGCTTCACGATCTGTCCTTCCAGTGAGCACTCAGGGCTGATTTCCTTAAGAATAGATACGTTTGATCTTCTTGCAGTCCATGGGACTCTCAAGAGTCTCCTCCAGCACCATAATTCAAAAGCATCAATTCTTCGGCAATCAGCCGTCTTTATGTTCCAGCTCTCACTTCCATACATCACTACTGGGAAAACCATAGCTTTTACTATACGGACCTTTGTTGGCAAGGTGATGTCTCTGCTTTTTAAGATGCTGTATAGGTTTGCCATCGCCTTTCTCCCAAGGAGCAGGCGTCTCTTAATTTCGTGACTGCTGTCGCCATCTGCAGTGATCAGGGAGCCCAAGAAAGTAAAATCTCTCACTGCCTCCATTTCTCCTCCTTCTATTTGCCAGGAGGTGATGGGACCAGTGGCCATGATCTTTGTTTTTTTGATGTTGAGCTTCAGACCATATTTTGCACTCTCCTCTTTAACCCTCATTAAAAGGTTCTTTAATTCCTCCTCACTTTCTGCCATCAAGGTAGTATCATCTGCATATCTGAGGTTGTTGATATTTCTTCCGGCAATCTTAATTCCGGTTTGGGATTCATCCAGCCCAGCCTTTCGCATGATGAATTCTGCATGTAAGTTAAATAAGCAGGGAGACAATATACAGCCTTGCCGTACTCCTTTCCCAATTTTGAACCAGTCAGTTGTTCCATATCCAGTTCTAACTGTAGCTTCTTGTCCCACATAGAGATTTCTCAGGAGACAGATGAGGTGATCAGGCACTCCCATTTCTTTAAGAACTTGCCATAGTTTGCTGTGGTCGACACAGTCAAAGGCTTTTGCATAGATGCATGTGAGACAACTGATGGGACATGCATGTGGGAACCCACACAGGTAATCCAGCCTTAAGTTTCACAAGAAGCAGAAGGCATGGGAAGGGTAAATACAGTGTACAGTTCTGGATACCTCACCTCAAAAAATATTATAGCGCTGGAAAAGGTACAGGAAATGGCAACCAAAATGATCAAGGGGTTGGGAAACTCCCCTATGATGAAAGGTTACAGCACTTGGGGCTTTTTAGTTTAGAAATGATACAGATGTGTAATATTATTTGTGGTCAGGAGAAAGTGGATAGAGAAAGGTTTTTCTCCCAGTGTGGTGTAGTGGTTAAGAGCGGAAGTCTCGTAATCTGGGGAACCAGGTTCGCGTCTCCGCTCCTCCACATGCAGCTGCTGGGTGACCTTGGGCCAGTCACACTTCTTTGAAGTCTCTCAGCCCCGCTCACCTCACAGAGTGTTTGTTGTGAGGGAGGAAGGGAAAGGAGAATGTTAGCCGCTTTGAGACTCCTTAAAGGGAGTGAAAAGCGGGATATCAAATCCAAACTCTTCTTCTTCTTCTTCATAATACTCAGGACCATCCAATGAAATTGAATGTTGGAAGATTCAGGACAGAGAAAAGAAAGTCCCTCTTTGTGCAGCACACAGTTAAACCATGGAACTCACTGCCACAGGAGACAGTGATGGCCACCAGCTTTGATGGCTGCAAAAGAAGATTAGACAAATTCATGGAGGAGAGAGCTATTGATGGGTAATAGCTGCAAGGACAATCTTCTACTTCCACTGTCAGAGGAAGCATGTGTCCAAATACCGGTTCCTGGAAACCTCATGTGGAGAGCACACTATTGCACTCAGGTTCTGTGAGAACAGGACAGTGGACTAGATGGACCTTTGGACTGACCCAGCAGTGAGACTCCCCTTATGTCAGACCTAGTTCTCACAAACTGAAGAGGAGGTAACCCAGCACCTCAAGACTTCAGACAGCGTGCTGGTAAAGGTAAAGGTAAAGGGACCCCTAACCATTAGGTCCAGTCGTGACCGACTCTGGGGTTACGGCACTCATCTCACTTTATTGGCCAAGGGAGCCAGTGTACAGCTTCCGGGTCATGTGGCCAGCATGACTAAGCCGCTTCTGGCAAAACAGAGCAGCGCACGGAAATGCCTTTTACCTTCCCGCCAGAGTGGTACCTATTTATCTACTTGCACTTTGATGTGCTTTCGAACTGCTAGGTTGGCAGGAGCTGGGACCGAGCAACGGGAGCTCACCCCGTCGTGGGGATTCGAACTGCTGACCTTCTGATCGGCAGGTCCTAGGCTCTGTGGTTTAACCCACAGCGCCACCCGCGTCCCAGCATGCTGGTACTTGCATGATAATGAAATGTTCCTCCATTAAATAAGAACATCAGAAGAGCCTGATGGATCAGGCCAAAGGCCCATCTAGTCCAGTATTCTGTTCTCATAATGGCCAACCTGTGGGAACCCAGCAAGCAGGACCCAGGCACAACAGCACTCTCTCTTCCTGTGGCTTCCAGCAACTGGTATTTAGAAGCATTGCTGCCTCTACTGTGGAGGTAGAGCATAGCTTTCATAGCCTTTGATAGCCCTCGCCTCCTGCATAAATTTGTCCAATCCTCTTTTAAATTCATGTAGGTTGGTGGCCACCACTGACGCCTGTGGAAGCTAGTTCCATAATTTACCGTATTTTTTGCTCTATAAGACTCACTTTTCCCCTCCTAAAAAGTAAGGGGAAATGTGTGTGCGTCTTATGGAGTGAATGCAGGCTGCGCAGCTATCACACAAGCCAGAACAGCAAGAGGGATTGCTGCTTTCACTGTGCAGTGATCCCTATTGCTGTTCTGGCACCTGAGATTCGGAATATTTTTTTTCTTGTTTTCCTCCTCCAAAAACTAGGTGCGTCCTGTGGTCTGGTGCGTCTTATAGAGCAAAAAATACGGTAACTACAGAGTGTATGAAGGACTTCCTTTTGTGTGTCCTGAATCTTCCAACATTCAGCTTCATTGGGTGTCCACAAATTCTTGTGTTTTGAGAGAGGAAGGAAAACTTTCATCTACGCTCTCCATGCCATGAATAACTTTATAAACTTTTATTATGTTGCCTCTTACTCGCCTTTTCCGTAGGCTAAGAAGTCTTGAATGCTGCAACCTTGCTTCATAGAGTCGCTCCACCCCCTTGATCATTAAGGTTGCCCTTTTCTGAACCTTTTCCAACACTGCAATATCCTTTTTGAGGTGAGAACTGTACACGGCACAGTGGTACCTCTGGTTACGTACTTAATTCATTCCGGAGGTCCGTTCTTAACCTGAAACTGTTCTTAACCTGAAGCACCACTTTAGCTAATGGGGCCTCCTGCAGCTGCTGCGCCGCCGGAGCACGATTTCTGTTCTCATCCTGAAGCAAAGTTCTTAACCCGAGGTACTATTTCTGGGTTAGCGGAGTCTGTAACCTGAAGCGTATGTAACCTGAAGCGTATGTAACCTGAGGTACCACTGTATTCCAAATGCACTTGCAGCATAGATTTGTATAATGGCAATAAAATTATTACTGATAGGAAGCCTGCATGTCATTAAAAAGGCTAACCTGAAACCTCCCTCCCCGTCACCTTGATTCCCAAGAAGCAGCACTCTGCATGGTGATGACACCAACACCTTCAGCCTGGAGGCAAAGAGACAAAAACTCCAGCTCCCTAACCATTGGCTAGAATTAGGCCCAGGGCCTGCCTCTCTGCCACCCAACTCAAATTTCACTACTGTTTGAAGAGGAAAAACAAGGCAATAATGAACACATAATGAGCTCTCAGCAGTAGTTTGTTCCCAAGCAGGCACTTTATCCTGTTTAGCCAACACAGTTCTGGTACACAACACACACACACACACACACACACACACACACACAAAGCAAGGAGATCACAGCAAGAGAGCAAAACTCTCACAGGAGCATGTGTGACTGACCATTTTCTCTGCCTTTCCCATAAGGTAGATGGGGTGGGGAACCCTCAGGCCAAACAGGCAAACTAAGTACATGCTTAAGGCACCAGCAAAGCAAGGGCATGCACACAATGAGGTTTTTTTCAGTGACATTTGGTATTTTAAGAAAAACATCAAAGTAGTCACAGTAGGAGAAATCAGAGCTTGTTGGAAATCCTTACCCTCCACTCCACACTCTTCCTCCATTTTTATGTTCCTTATGTTCATTTTATGTTCTTGGGTTATTACTTAATCCCCACCTAAACCAGGGGACGTCCTACAAACGTAGATCAAAATAATGTGAGGCAATCAGATCCAGTGATTGATTGATTTTAAAGTTTAGTATTGTTTTTGCTTCAAATTACAGAAGGGAAGTACCATAATCATTTCAGTGCTTAGGGGCCTTTAAAGTTCTTATTCTGGCCCTGCCCCTCTTCAAGGCACATACCCCTTCCTGCTCTTAAACCTTGCAGGCAAAGGGTGTTCTCTGTAGTGGCACTTTCCCTACGGAATGCCCTCCCATCAGATGTCAAATAGATAAACAACTATTTGACTTTCAGAAGACATCTGAAAGCAGTTCAGGGAAGTTTTTAATGGTTGACATTTTATTGTGTTTTTAATATTTTGTTGGGAGCCACCTAGAATGCCTGGGGCATATATCGGTGGCATATTACTTACTTACTTACTTACTTACATACATACATACATACCCTCTTCCATTGCTCTCCTACAGTGCTTTAGCTTGCCTGGAATTGTGTCCCTGAACTGCAATAATATCTCTTGCTTGCCTGCATGGAGTTGGATTTTTGCATGGCTGGAATGTAATCTACCACACAACCCTAAGAGTTAGCTCTGTAGCTCCACCAACTTTTGCCTCTGGAGGTCCCACCCACCACTGGCATGTGTCCCAACCCAAAGGTTGCTCAGGAGCCAATGCAGCCATTGGACCATAAAAGGCCCCTCACCTCTGTCCATGACAGCATCCTATTGCTGAATCAGGTTTCTTCAGAACACAAAAGCCATTCAACATTGGGAGACACTTACCCACAGATTTATCAGAAAACCTTAACCTTGCTAAAGTCAGATGCAGCCTCCCCTTATCTGCTGCCTTCCAGATGTGTTGGACTACAACTTTCATCCCAGCCAACATAGCTAATGCTGGCTATGGCTGATGGGAGTTCTAGTCCCAGCCTATCAGGAAGGCTGCTCTAGAGCAATCCTTTGTGCAAGAGTCTTTCCCACGAGATAGTTTATATAGGTCAGGTTTGGGGAGCCTCTGACCCTCCAGATACTGCTGAATCACAATTCCCATAATTCCTGATCATTGGGCCCTGCTGGCTTTAGCGGATGGAGTCCACCAACATCTGGAGGACCACAAGTTCCCCAGCCTGGACACTGGAAGTCAGGTTAAGCTTTTAACTGGGTCAAGCTGGTTGTAATGCGGTAGATTAGAGGTCAAGTTGTAAAGTCCCTGTTTCAAATCTCATCTCCCACCCTATCCTCATGTGGTGGCCTCAGTAAGGCACTACTTTCCTGGTCTCAGCCTTCTATCTACAACTGAAGATGGACATAGATATCTAACAAATAGAACTGGCCTGCCTTAAGAGGCTGCGCCAAGGATTACGTAAAATGAGAGGCACGGGATGGGCATATTTCAACATTTGCAATACACCATACAATGCTAATTGCCATTGCCCGTAATAAAACATGTGAACTTAGAATTTTAATCACTTTTCCCCATTTTATAACATGCACTGATCCAAGAAGCCCATTACAGGTAAGAGGCCAAAATGCAGGACTATGTTTCCTCCTCCAGGCTCACACAGAACATTCAGAGCTGATCATGGAAGGGTTCATTTTTTAATCCTACTTTTCGTCCAAAGAGCTCAAGATGGTATACACAGATATCCTCTCCACCTTTATTTATCACAGAAACCCTTTCAATGTAGGTTAGACCAAGGGTTCACCTGGAGAATCTCATGGTCAAATGGGAGCCCCTGGGCATTCCTGGCCCCAAATTCCACATTCTAACCGATACACCAATTGAGCCCACATGAACCATACTTTGTGTGTTGAGTTTCTCCATCAAAAGAGGTCACCAGAGGACACTGTAGATTATATACATGTATTTGCCTAATGATTAGACACCATGCATTAAAAGCTACATTTAAACACATACTTTTTACAGTCACCCCTCCTACCTTTCACACAGCATCTACTTTATGGGTGGCCTCATAGAAGAGGGTGCGCATTTTCTGAGAAATGCTTTTGGTGTCCAAACCTGGGGTGAGTGAATAAAAACTTTCAGGTGATTCTGCCCTCTCCACTGAAGCTTAGTTAATTCTACAGGCTCAGACCACAGTTTAAGACACATCCCCAAAAACCATGGCTACCAAGAGCCACCTGAAGCTGTCTTTGTGCTATTCATTTATGTTCTTCACCCCTAATCCCCATTATTCTGGGACCATTTCAGGAGCCCCTAAGCATGCCTTGAAAACACACGAACTACTATCTATCTATCCATGCACATGCACCCAACCTTGCTCTTTCCGAATCAAAATGTACCAGAAATATCAGTCACAACATATATCTTCCTCTTAAAGCACCACCCTGAGAACAGGAGAGCTCCAGGGATGAAGGCACAAACGACAACGCCATGGAGAGGAAGAGGAGCAGTTCAACAAATTTTGGAGGAGAGAATCCTCCCAGTATAAGGTACAGATCATTTCCTGCTCCTGTCAACATCACATGGAGCATCTGCCGGCAAGTTATTTAATCATCTTCAAATGAGGTCCTCTGTTTCCTGCAGAACACTTACGTAGTAAGCATGAGGAAGGCAGAACGTATCTGTAGCTTAGTCCTGAGAGCACCTCACAGCCAGGGCCTTGTCAGAAGCCAGCAGAGGCAGGTACACAGTAGACAATTCAGTCAAAATAGTGCCTCGCCATTTTTATTGGCTTTGTTATTTTTGGAGAGAGAGAGATGACGAGGGCTGGCTTTTTGCCCACTCCCTATCTCTACTCAGAAAAATGCCTGCGGCAATTCACCATAACCAGCAGCCTTTGGCTTGCTCTAGGTGAGCATCAGCCTTGGATTCAACACACTCAAGCATCTTTTTCCAAAAAAAACAAACGCTTCGTGAAAAACACTGTTCTTTGTAAATGCAGCCACACTGTCCCTTCGGGAAAGCCAGCTCAATAAAATTTACCTTGGCACAGGGATACAGAAAAACAACAACCACCCTCTCAAATACCTCTATCCAGTTCTGCTAACAGGGGTCTGTCTTTCTTAGTAACTCAGGTCTTATGCAATGTATTATAAATTATAAACTGTACATTTCCTCCACTTTTTAAAGAGATGCTGTCCAATTACTGACTCCATGCAAGGCCTAAATAATACTACAATTGTGAAGGTCAAAGCTAAAGCTCCATATATAATTTGGGTTTTTTTCTATGCTGGGGAGTGGTGGGGGAAGACAAAGATTCCCTGAGGTATCTCAACGTTCTAGCTAGACTGCACCAAATCAAGCTGAAGTAAAAAGCCAAGGGCTTTCTGCACTGCAAACTTTATGGGTGAGCTTTATGGACCCCTTTGGAATCTCCCAGATTTCTGTGGTCCACAACCCCCAAGGTAAGCATGCATCTTACATGTGTGCTTTGCGCTTGCTACACAAAGGCACCATGAATGACAAATTTATCCCTATGCATCCAATTATCCCTTTACTTAATAGCACTCAAACGAGGGGGGGAGGGGAGAGCATGAAAGGAAACAATTCACCCCTTAATATATGCACCAATGCAGCCTGCCATATTACATAATATTGTTGCCAATGGGGGGGGGGAGTTTTCCAACTTATATACTGTTAACCCTGTTAGCTGGCTCTGTTTATTTGCATTTGTAGAAACTGGAGTTCCAAACCATTTTTTTATTGTTAATTAAAACACAGGACAGTAGCCACCAATGCTACCGTTTATTAATTTGCCCTGACACAACATTCTAGTCCTTTTAATAAGCAAAGGTGGCACCCATGTAAAGCGGCACGTTTTCTTGAAAGAAGTCAGAATGGAAATTGTGTGTGTGAACATTCAAAGAAGGGTTAAGAATCTGCTTCCATTCATTTGTGGAGATGTTAAGAGAGGAGGAGGGGGTAGGGGAAGGAGAGGCAAAACTCCCATCAGCTGCATCTTACCTTCCGCCAGAACTTCATCCACAGTCACCTGACACCTCCCAATGTTGAACACCCGGCCTATGTATCCACTCCCAGGCCCAGTGCTACTGCCACTCCCTCCGAGGGTCCCAGAACCGGCCCCAGAGCCACCCTGCTCTCGCCGGGAGTCAAAAAACTTCTTCATGGCTCCAAGAGTGCGCAGCCTAAACACTTTTAGCTTAGCAAGTCCAGTATGACACACAAACACCCCAAATATATATATATATATAATTGTGTGTTTGTGTATATATTCTATATATGTGTGTGTGTGTCTATGTACACAGCTCTTGACGTCTTGAAGCAAGACAAAAATTAATCCCTTTGCGGCAAAATATCTTCTTTTTCCTTAGAGGTCATATGCTTTGTTCCCTCTCGCCCAGTCCAGGAAGGCAGAGCTTGGGTGGTATTCAGACCTGTTGGGAGGAAGAGACAGAATTAGAGGCTTTTGCCATTTGCTCCAACTGTCTAATAATATTAAAAACAGCATCACCACCCTCTCTGGAGAGAAATATCTCCCTTAGGCGGGGGGGGGGGACAAGGAGGAATCCCTTACTCGCACCCCCCCCCCCGAAAGAGCATCCCTTCTTTCTACTCTTGAGGTGCCCGCAAAGAAAATAAGGGGGGTCCCTTTCCCCGGGAAAAGGGTACGCGTCGTGATGATGACGGCCCCTTCTCTCCCCCGCCAAGAGTGGTGGGGAGGGGAGAGCCTACTTTTGGGACCCACCGCCCCAGCAAGGCAGGAGAGGGGGTGCCCAGCTGCTGCCCCTGCCGCTGCATTAGCGGGGGGGGGGAGAGAGAGAGAGAGAGAGAGGGAGAGAGAGGGGGGGACCCGGCGGCCTGGCCACACTGTTACCATGTCCGCTTCCGCTGCGGGCGCCGCTCCGGCCCTGCAGCATCGCTACCAAGTGGCAGCCGGAGGGGCGCCGCCGGCCGGGCAGAGCAGGAGGGGGAGCCGCTGCGGAGGAAGAGGAGGAGGAGGAGGAAGAGCGTCAAGGGAGGCTGGGGCTGGCCGGGGGGAGACCATGCCGAGCCTTCCTCCGCTCGCGGCCCCCGCCGACCAGGAAATGAACTGCCACCGGAAGTCCCAGTTCCAGAAAAGCTTAGGGCGGGGGGGGGGGAGAGAAAGGGAGGGAGTCGGCGGGCGAGAGGAAGGAGGGCGGAAGAGGGAGGAGGAACCCTCAACGCGCCGCCCCTCCCTTTTAACCCCTTCCCAGCCAGGGAAGCCAGGGAAGCGCGCAGCCCGCCCCCTCTGTCCTCAAACAGAAGCGACGGGTCCGTGAAATAAGTCCACCAACAAAACTAGAGGGAATTTATTTTTATTGGTTGTTAAGGGGACTTCACATTTACTGCCTCCCTTCCTCCTCCTCCTCTCCCCCCCCCCGTATAAATTGCAACAGACGTTCTGGCCGCGTTGCCTTCTGGGAAGGGTAGTTTCTCCTCCCTGCCTGCGGGATCTCTGGCAAACTCGTCGAGTCGCAGGACTACAAGTCCCAGGTGACGCCTGGCGGAGGGTTGTTGGGTGGGAGCTTGTGAGTAATGGATTTACTGTATTAATTTATCGCTCTCTGTCACACTCACACAGAGGAGTGCATGAAGTACATGTTTTTTTAAAAATTCCTTCCTTCCTGCTCCCTGCCTAGAAATTCTAATTGATATTGATACAAAATACTTTTTACTTATGGCCACCAATCTAAGCAATGCATGTGCATATGAAATCATATGCTGTAATAAGTGTAATAAATTTACTATATACACTTTAATAATAATAATAATAATTTTTTATTTATATCCCGCCCTCCCCAGCCGAAGCCGGGCTCAGGGCGGCTAACAACACTAAAATAGTGCAACATTATAAAAACATTATAAAAATTAATTAAAATCAAAATTGATGGCAACCATAAACTAAAGTTTTGTAAAGATTGCCAAAGGAGGGAGTCAGGCTGCGCCCTGACCAAAGGCCTGGTGGAACAGCTCTGGTGGAACTTTGACACAGCTTTGTTAATATATTCAGAACCGTTTATCTGTTTATTGTTGTTTTATTTTTTATTTTATATAATTGTTGCATTGTTACAAAACACACAGTTACAAAACACACACACACACACACACAAAAACCTGTACATCTTTTGTACAGCACCTGGAACATCAACAGTTTTTAGATAGTAATTCGTTCAGGCAGGGATCCGTTTACCCCAAACTCATGATTGATTGGGATTAGCAAATTGCCCAAAATTCATTGTCGATCAGGACTGTGAATGGATTTGATTAATAGTATTAGTAGTAAAATTAAAAATGGTTTACGGTATCAGATCCATGTCCGAGGAAGAACACTGTTGGTGTTGATGAAGTTATATTCTAGGAGAAATAAAACCATTATATTAGATGCCCATCTGAGCAACACTGTTGTATGCCTCTAAAATCTTTCCGGTTTGACCACCACCCACCTCAGTTCCTCACTATTTAATACAGTGGTACCTCTGGATGTGAATGGGATCCGTTCCAGAGCCCTGTTCACATCCTGAAGCGAACGCAGCCCGCGTTTGCAGGTCGCGATTCGCCGCTTCCGTGCATGTGCGTGATGTCATTTTGAGTGTCTGCGCATGCACAAGCGGTGAAACCCGGAAGTAACGCGCTCTGTTACTTCCGGGTCGCCATGGAGTGTAACCTGAAAACGCTCAACCTGAACCACATTTAACCTGAGGTATGACTGTACAGCCACTGAATGCTGTGACAAAACATCTGGAGGGCACCCTAGGGATACTTCCAATGCTGGGATCCTCAACTCTTAACATTTCTATAAATAGGACTATCAGTGTGGATTAGCCAGAGACTGATGAGTCAGTTTGTGGGATTTTAACAACATTGTTGTCTACATTTGAGAACATCTCCAGCATTGTAGACAATACTGAGGTAGGTGAACCAGTGGTCTGACTCTGTATATGGCAGCTTCCCATGTTCCTATCTGCTGGAGTTAAGTTATACGTGCAACCTTATTCTGTAGTGGACTTTGGACTTTCAAATTTCAGGGCAACCTGTGCAATGCACTGCCATCCCCCACCTCACCTCTCACCTTCCATTCTAAGTCAGTGTTGCGGCGCCCTCTCAACTCAATGCGGGATAACCGGTTGCGCTCCCCTAAATCCACCTTTGACCTCATTCCAAATAAACCACATCCCAGGCTAAGTGCCACGCCCCTTGAAACCTCACTGCTTGGAGAACTGGGGTGCCCATAACAATAGCATGGTGAACAGCTGTTCACATGATCTTATCCTTTAAAAGAAGATGTAAAGGAGCGGCACAGAGGAGCTGTGGGGTGCCAGCCCCCTTCTTTTGACACCACCCACTCTCTAGCTGACCCAGCAAGCTGCCATTGCTGTGGCAGGAGGCAAGCAAGAGACATCCACACAAAAGCACTCTAGATATATCAGAAGGTGTGAGAGTCTGGAAGGTGGAAGGAACGAGAGAGATGAAATGGGAGAATGCATTGCCAGGGGTTGGACTAGATAATCCTTTGGGTCCCTTCCAACTCTACAGTCTATTGCTCCTGACAGGCAAGGAGGAGAGAATTCACTAGTGTGCAATTGTCATTACTCTGGAATACAGTGGTACCTCTGGTTACGGATTTAATTCGTTTCGGGGTGCCGTGCACACCCCGAAAAATCTGTAACTAGAGGTGCAGCTTCTGTGAATGCGCACGGCGTGATAGAGCGCTTCTGCACACACACACGGTGAGATAGAGAGTTTCTGCGCATGCGTTAGCGACGAATACACTTCTGGGTTTGCTGGGTGTGCCGCGGCTGTAACCCGAAGATTCCGTAACCTGGAGGTTACGCAACACTGTACCACTGTACCTTGTTTCCACCAGCTGGATTACACTGGTGCCACCTCCAAATGCTACCCTGCTGGTGTAACCATGGCACAGGATTGTGCCTTAAATGGAGACATTGGGCTTGTATCCAGCTAAGTCCAAACTCAGAGCAGACCCATTGAAATTAATGAATTTTAAATTAGGCATGTCCATTAACTTCAATTAAGATTCTGGAATTAAGATTGCCGGAAGAAATATCAACAACCTCAGATATGCAGATGACACAACCTTGATGGCAGAAAGTGAGGAGGAATTAAAGAACCTTTTAATGAGGGTGAAAGAGGAGAGCGCAAAATATGGTCTGAAGCTCAACATCAAAAAAATGAAGATCATGGCCACTAGTCCCATCACCTCCTGGCAAATAGAAGGGGAAGAAATGGAGGCAGTGAGAGATTTTACTTTCTTGGGCTCCATGATCACTGCAGATGGTGACAGCAGCCACGAAATTAAAAGACGCCTGCTTCTTGGGAGAAAAGCAATGACAAACCTATACAGCATCTTAAAAAGTAGAGACATCATCTTGCCAACAAAGGTCTGTATAGTAAAAGCTATGGTTCTCCCAGTAGTGATGTATGGAAGTGAAAGCTGGACCATAAAGAAGGCTGATCGCTGAAGAATGGATGCTTTTGAATTCTGGTGCTGGAGGAGACTCTTGAAGTCCCATGGACTGCAAGAAGATCAAACCTATCCATTCTTAAGGAAATCAGCCCTGAGTGCTCACTGGAAGGACAGATCCTGAAGCTGAGGCACCAATACTTTGGCCACCTCATGAGAAGAGAAGACTCCCTGGAAAAGACGCTGATGCTGGGAAAGATGGAGGGCACAAGGAGAAGGGGACGACAGAGGACGAGATAGTTGGATAGTGTTCTCGAAGCTACCAGCATGAGTTTGACCAAACTGCGGGAGGCAGTGGAACACAGAAGTGCCTGGCGTGCTCTGGTCCATGGGGTCACGAAGTCGGAAACGACTAAACAACAACAACATTAACTTCAATGGGTCTACTCTGAGTATTTACTACAACACTAGCATTTACTACAACCCTTCATTTTCCTGTTTTCAAAAGAAAAACACCAGCCAATTGATATTCATTCCAGAAATACAGGCTATTATAATATGGAGATTTTCTGCAGTGGAAAGATGGATTTTTCTGGACAAACAAAACTTTTTCCATGCTGAAACAAAACATTGCACAAACGTTGTTTCCAAAGCTTGCATATAAAATAAAGTATGATACTTGAGAGAGAACCAACTGTTCCACATCAAGAACTTTGATTATATAGCTGATTAGCTAACACCTTATTAGTATGGGGTGTAGGTATACAAACAACTTGTTCCTGGTTTCATATTGAGCAAAATGATATGGGTTGAAGGACTCTAGAGGCATCATCTTGTATGGCAATTAAGAAGAAGAAAAACCCTCAAACAATTAAGACTCACCTGTAATTAACATTAAACACTGAGTGCTGTGTCCTTTGACTCATATCTAAACTGCAAACATTTATTTATTTACAGTACATATAGCCCCCTCTTCACTGAATGTTTTAAATTCCAGAGAAGAGAACAAAGTAATAAAAACAGAGAAAAATAATACACAAAAATTACAGAATCATATAAACAGGACTAATAGGCAATTAAACAATCCTATCATAAGGTAAACAAGAAAAATTACAACAACATACATTAATATTTCCAATTTAACAAATGTTGAAGAGCGGTTCCTCAGCTATTCAGCCACAGCAGCAGTCAGGAGCCAACCACATCACAAGGCATTTTTCTTACCTGCCCTGTCACAAGACAGCAGCAGCAAGCAGCACAGGTTGTGCAAGAGGAAGCTTGGGGGGGCAAGATACTTTGCACTTAACATGCAAGCTTCAGAGGGTCAAATCCCATGCTAGGAGAGGCAAAGCCCATCCAGCCATAGCTGAACCACTTGGAATGAGTGCTGTATTGACCAGCGGCCTGGTTCCTACAGGGCATTTCCAGGTAAGAGGTGGTCATGGACAACTGTTTCTTGTCAGAGGGAGGGGGGCCATTGGTCTGGCTCTCTATAAGGAAGCCTTTTCTGCCCCCAGATGTCTTTTTAAAAAGGATTGGGGAATGGTTCTTATGATGAATTATTAGTTGATTAAAAAACGAATTGAGGCAGGAGAGCCAGTGTGGTGTAATGGTTAGAGCATTGGACTATGAGCTGGAAGACCAGGGTTCAAATCCCCACTCAGCTACATGAAGCTCAATGAGTGACTTTGGACCAGTCACTGCCTACCTCACAAGGTTGTTGTGAGGACAAAATTGGGATGGGAGAACCATGTACACCACATTGAGTTCCTTGGAAAAAAGGTGGTATTTAAATGTTATAAATAAAAAATAAATCAATGGGCAGGATTTTTCTATATGCCCACATGTTCTGGCAAACTATATATATTGTCCAATAGGCCACTTGGTGTCTTATGTAGCACATTGGACCAAGAGGCCTGGCTTATTGCTTTTCCTGGTTGTCATCCCCCCACCTGAGTGTCTCATACACTTTGGCATCGGCATCCATCCTACCTGAGCACCTGGAGAGGTCTGCCTCCCCACAGTTCAGGTAACCTGCATGAGCAACAGATGAGGGCCCATCATGTTTCCAAACCCATCAAGCTCCCCACCCACCTGTCAGACTCTCACCCTGAAGGCAGATGGCGACAGAGCAGTAAAGTCCCTGCCTCGTAAGAAATATATAGCACACACAGGGCAAGAGTGAAGTCTTTATTGCAGGGCATGTGGGAAAAACATGTTCTTTCCCTATAAGACTTTAAAACAGGATTATACAAATTGATGGGCAGTAAGAGTATCTGTGGGACGCAGGTGGCGCTGTGGGTTAAACCACAGAGCCTAGGACTTGCCAATCAGAAGGTCGGCGGTTTGATTCCCCGCAACGGGGTGAGCTCAGTCGCTGCTCCTGCCAACCTAGCAGTTCGAAAGCACATCAAAGTGCAAGTAGATAAATAGGTACCGCTCCGGCGGGAAGGTAAACGGCGTTTCTGTGCGCTGCTCTGGTTTGCCAGAAGCGGCTTAGTCATGCTGGCCACATGACCCGGAAGCTGTACGCCGGCTCCCTCGGCCAATAAAGCGAGATGAGCGCCGCAACCCCAGAGTCGGTCACGACTGGACCTAATGGTCAGGGGCCCCTTTACCTTTAAGAGTATCTGTATTCTCTTCCTCCACAGCTGGAGGCAGCAGTTTCTGAATACCAGTTGCTGGAGACCATAGGAGGGGAGGGGGTTCTTGTGCTTGGATTCTGCTTGTGGGTTCCCAAAGTGGGCTGGCCACTGTGAGAACAGGGTGCTGGACTAGATAGAACCTGTTCCCCACATCCCTTGCCTTGCTGGGTGGCAGTGCTCCAGCTCCCCCTGTTGGCAGAGTGGAGGTTTCTAACTGACTTATACACTGATGGTGGTGTGCTATGATTGGGTGGTGAACTATTAAACAGTATCAATTATTGAAATTGTCTTTCATGGATGCCAAGTGAAAGTAAATACTTGAGTACTCAGAGGATGCTTGACATGCAAATTGGAAATACAATTTTGGGGAAGCAAACTTCATATAAATTTGGGTGGAGAAAAATATCTAGCTCACCTCCTAGCTCATAAAACTCCATGAGCCTTAGCAAGCCTAAGGAATGAGGCTTCTGAGCCTATCCTAGCGGCAGCCTGCATTTTGTTTGGGAGGCCCCCATTTTGAAAATCAGGGCACCAGCAGCTTCATACAATACCCGCTTTTACTCCCTTATTGACCAAACTTTCCAGACAGTTCAGCGTTTTGTAACTGGAAATCTGCCAGACTTGGAGAAATCTCATAAATGCCAAGATTATCCTGAACTGCTGGTCTGCCCCACCCGTGGAGCAATAGGGACCTCTTGTGAGCAGCAGGATGAATACCAGTGTCCTGCATTTCCTCCTTCAATCTGTATCCTTGCAATACAGTACTGCTCTCTCTCCCACGCCCAATTCTTAACCTGCTTGGCTTCTTAAGGTGGAAGGAATGGTTGTGAGTCACACCCTGGTAAAGAAAAAATAGCAGAGCAACTCATATTCTGCTTCATTCCACCATCACCAGTCCATCGTTGTCTCCTACACTTTGCTTTACTTATAAGATTAAATGTACAATTTATCGTAATTTGGAAGGTCAGATAAAAATTACAAAAGAGAATGCCTTAAAAAAAAAAAAAAAAAGCAGCTACTGACCTGAAGCCCTTTCTTCTGGGGTTTTTCCAATGTTCCACCCTTTTCACTGTACCCCTTCTGCCAAGCAACATTGGCTGCAGCAGTGGGATGGATAGTTCAGAGTGGATGGATTGGTCACAATGGGGTGCCAGAGGAGCAGATTGATTGATTGATTGAATTTATACTGAGGTTGGCTCAGGCAGGAGTCAGGCTTTAAATTCATATGGTGCTCCCATTACCATGGTTTTGCTGTGCCCAAGGCGCAATCTGCCCTCTATATTGTTGAAAGCAGCATTGTACCATTTTAAATGATCATGGCTTAGAATCACAGAATTATAGAGCTGGAAGGGACCCTAAGGGTCATCTAGGTCAACCCCCTGGAATGCTTTCCCAAAAGCATCCTGGGAATTGTAGTTTGTTTAACTACAATTCCCTTCACAGAGCCCCCAATTTGCAGAGCAATTTAACAACCCACCCCCTCTTTCCCAAGAAACTGCAGCTACTAGGAATTCTTCAATGTATGATGTGAAGGGGGCCAGAGACTCTGACCCTAGACAGCATCCCATCTCAAATTCAACAAAGATTGACCCACAAAAAAGTTCCTCGAGAAGAGGGACTGGTGGCTAAAACCCTCCGAGGGAATCGTAGCTCTGAGAGGACTAGGGGATCTCCTAACAGCTCCTATCGCCCTTGAGAAACTACAGTTCCCAGGCGACTTTGAGGGAAGCTGTGCCTGTTAAAAGTGGCACCATAGTGCTTTAAATGCATAGTGCGGATGGCACACTATATGGCACCTTTATTTGCTTTATTTCCTTTATTTGGGGGTTGCCTGCTTTTGGGATGGGGGGGCAGTTATACATTTGTTTTGCTTTGGTTTTCGTTACGTATTTTGTGTTTTCATCTTGTGCTTTTATGCTGCGGACATACCCTAATTTAATATAGCAATAAAACAGCTGCCAGCTTTCCTTACTCAAGCTCGATGTCCCGCCAGCGTGGTGCAGCCGTGGTTAGTGAAGGGAGGAGTGTAGCCTTATGAGGCTTTGCCCTCGGGTGGAAAAAATATTGCGCCTGGGAAAGGGAAGTGGGAGTCAACAGACACTCAGGGAATAGTTTCGGAGAAAAGGCTTTTATTTCCACCATCCATGAACTGGTAGAAGGAGCAAGTGTGATAAGTCACAAAAAGCATGCAGGAAATTCACAGTCCTGTGCACAAGCATATATACCCCTTTCCAGTTCCCTCCTCCTTTCTCCTCCCTCAGGAGTCCTCTGAGCATGAACAGAAAGCTGTCTTGGGACTATTGGGACTCTTGGCCCCCTTCCCAGGAAAGGGGTTTCAGAGTGTTCAGATATGTTTCAATCTCTTGTTCTGGCCTGGTTCCTGGACAGAAAGCAAGTTGCAATGTGGTTCTTTAGCAAGGCCAGGAGGCATCAGAAAGGCCTGAGAAACAATGGACTGTGTGCCCTAGCTTTGTTGCAATCTTTTTAGTTACAGCAAGCGCAGTGGCGTAGCGTGGGTTGTCAGCACCCGGGGGAAGGCATGTAATTTGCGCCCCCTAACCCGTGGATTTGCGCCCCCTAACCCGTGGATTTGCGCCCCCAACCCGTGGATTTGCGCCCCCTAACCCGTGGATTTGCGCCCCCCAACCCGTGGATTTGCGCCCCCCAACCCGTGGATTTGCGCCCCCCAACCCGTGGATTTGCGCCCCCTAACCCGTGGATTTGCGCCCCCTAACCCGTGGATTTGCGCCCCCTAACCCGTGGATTTGCGCCCCCCAACCCGTGGATTTGCGCCCCCTAACCCGTGGATTTGCGCCCCCAACCCGTGGATTTGCGCCCCCTAACCCGTGGATTTGCGCCCCCTAACCCGTGGATTTGCGCCCCCTAACCCGTGGATTTGCGCCCCCCAACCCGTGGATTTGCGCCCCCTAACCCTAACCCCCCCACGCTACCCCACTGAGCAAGCGGAATGTTTCTGATGCTTAGCTAATGCCTTTTAGCTGCTGAGAAAAATGATTTTGAAAAGCTCGGAGAAGCTTTGAGCCTGCTTTGGTTGGTGGGGGGTGACTTCGGGCCTAGGTGGGGTCACCTGTCCTCACCTTCCTTCAGGAGGAGGAGGAGGCGGCGGCGGCCCCGGGTTCAAATCCCGCCTCAGCCACGGCGTCCTTTCCCCGTCTGAGGCTCCCGCCACATCCGACCGGGCGTCGGGGAAGGGGCTCGGTGCCGTGTCGGGAGGGTGGAAAGAGGCTTCCCTGAGGAGAACTCGCCTCCCGGAGGGCGCCGGCTTCCCGCCGAGCTGAAACCCGAGCCGCTCGCCTCAGCCGCCTCCCGCGCGGCGTCCGCCCCTTCCCAGGGCGGGTTTTCCGCGCCTATGAAAAGGCCAGGCGGCGCTCGGCTTCGGCGGCGGCGCGGACTCGGCAGGCGGGCAGGTGAGGCGGGCGGGTCGGTGCCACTTCTGGGGCTGCGGAGGCCTCGAGGGCGCGGCGTGTTTCGAAGAGAGCGGGCCCTCGCCCGCCTGGCGGTGCCTGGGCGCCGGCCTCCTTCCCCTCGCCCGCGGGCCGGCGGGGAGCGGGAGCCGCCACCCTGGGGACCCGAGCCAGGGCTCGCCTCCGTTTCCCCCGCCCGGCGCGGGCAGAGTGCCTCTGAGCGCGGGCAGAGTGCCGCTTGCCTTCCGCTTAGGGCGCGGCGGACGGGGAGAGGCCCAGAGTCCGGGCACCGTCTTGGAGGGGGGGGGGCGCCTGAACTTTCCCGCTGCGGTGCAGAAATGGGCTGCTGCCTGCTAGGCCTCGCAAGTTAGTTAGTTAATAATAATAATAAATAATATAGCGAAATCTGCCTATCGCCCTTCATCCGTAGATCTCAGGGCGGTTCGCAGAATAAAAATACAGGATAAAAACCACGAAACTAATATTAAGGACAAGAGAAGAGCATACCAATACCATGGGCATAGCTGGGGGGGGGGGCAGGGAGGGGCAGTTGCCACCCCAATCAATGAAATTTAATAAAAATACATAGCAAACTGGGGTTCTGCCCCCCCCCCGCCCCAACAAAAGGCCTGCCCCTGGTAACAAAAACCCTGGCTACACCCATGCTCCTCTACTCCCCACCACAGCTCATTTTTAAAACTTAAAAAAAAATAGCTATTTTCCCCATGCTGCCATATCTGTTTCTGGAAGTGTGGCTATATGATCTGGGGTTCTGAAACAGGGCTTCCCAACCATGCGTCTCCAGCAGTTGTTGGACTAAAATTTGCATTGTCCTGGACCTCTGGTCCTGCTAGATAGGGATGATGGGACTTGCAGTTCAAAAACAGCTGGAGAACCAGGTTTGGGAAACCCTGCGCTAAAGTGTACTGTGGGGTGCAAGGCTGCCCCCCATAGCCTTATTTGCAGTTGTCATTTAGGGTCAAATTGCATTTCCGTGAACATGACAGTTTTGATGGGAGAAAAATATTGTAGGTGTTGAAGGTGATAATATTGGGGGTCTTAAAGGTCATGGAGATAGGATGTGGAGTAGACCAAGGCTTATTTTGGGGGTTCAGGGGTGTTTCGTTTTCTAACTGAGCTGGTTTGACCTTTTGTGCAGGTAAGTGACATGCCGTTTTTATGAAATAAGCAAAGAGTAACTTGTGGAAAGCTGAGATATAAATCAACCTGTAATAATAATAGAATGAGGAGGTAGCTTGCCCCCACACCCTGATCCAATATGGTTTCCAGAGGGGGGGCGGGAAACAGTTGTTGGATAATAGAAAGATATAGAAGCCCCATTTACCCTAGACAGTCTACATGTGCTGGTATCCACTCCCTGTTTTGCCTTTAAGGGGAATTTAAGGGATTTCTTTTTTAAAAAGCGGTTAGCTCTCAGCCTCCTCCCCCAGTCTCGTGAAACAAAACCTGACTAGGAAGCAGATATGTTTTTTACTCTGGTGCATGTGGACATATGATGCCAGTGTGCTGTGCCTCACCTCAGGATCTGCTGACCAGCATCCCTTACCTAAGAGTGGGTAGAGGGCAGTCCTACTCCAAAGGAAAACCAACCTCAGGGCCAAGATCCAGCACCACTCTTCTGACATTTGCTCCTGAAGCAGGCTGATCAGAATTGTAATTCAAAACATCTGTAGGGCAGCAGGTTTGGGAAAGTTGGTTTGGACTGGGAATTGCTTCAAACAGTGGTGTGCAGGTAGAAGAGAAGTTTTTATGTCTGGGTTGGGGGTGGGTGCATACATGATGGGGAAGTGAGTTTCATATCTTCCTGCTCCATTCAGTTTAAAAAAATCACAGGCACACATGTCTCTGTTTGGTTACCATGAGACACACTGGTTTGGTCCTGAGAACAGCGGTCCCCCTCCAGCCACAGGTTGTTTGTTCCTCTTTTTGTTCTTTGTATGAACAGGCCCCACCTGGGTTCTTAAAGCTTGATTCAGTGTTCTTGTTTGAAGGGTAAAGGTGTCTCATTTAACATGCTAGTTTGATAATTGCAGGATAATAAAGCCGAATAATGATATTCTAATTGGTGCTGCAACAAGAACCAGTTAAACAAGTCCATCAATTTCTGTATTAAGAGCCAGGAGCTGAAGTTGGTGTTTCCTAAGCTGTTCTAGCTTGTACTTTGGGAATTGCTTGGGCTAAAGTAGCATTTCTGACCTGCTTCTTATCACCTGTGCAGATTCCATGCTAAAAACTCTGTCACAAGAGAAGCTGATTTCTCTCATTTGAGTGAACTATGAAAATTAAGCAGATGTGCACAATTCCCTATGCTGTGACTTTTCTTTTTTGCATAATTTATTCTGCTTCTGGGAGTTGTAGAAAGGAGCCGTAATGAGTAGCCTGCCCCAGCCTGAACTACAATCCCATCACTTCCTACTAGTGCTGCTGTTGAGAGCTATAGAAGTTTTAGTCCAAAGCAGCTGGTGGATACCAAGTTGAGGAAGGTTGATATTAGGCATTGAAACCTCCCTTCTCCCTCCTTACTAATGAAAACCATATTCCACAGTTTCTGTGGCTTCTGAGATGGTTGTGAGGTGCATAGACACCCCACAACCATAAACAGCCCTTTGAAAAGGAGGAGCAGATTTTGGCAGATTTGCAGCATGTATTGCTTCTCTGGCTTCTAAAAGCCTTTCCAGAGGATTGTTTTACTGTACATTCAATAGCATGGGTGCTTGTCTGATGGTTGCCAAAGGACTTTGCTCCGGCTAGTGCTGTTTTGGTCTAGCTAGTGCATTTGAGTATGTATGGGATGACTTCCGTCAAGCAGTGTCCTACTGGGACAGGAGTTGGGAAAACTTTTAAGTTCCTAGTCTTTAAAAGGTGATGCTTGCTCTTAGGATTTAGAAACCTTTTTCCACCCCTACCCCAGAATTGGTAGCCAGTTTTCTTTGCATGGGGCTAAATAGATGAAAGAGTCACAATACAAATCAGGTTTTGTTCCACTCTAAGATTTTGTTATAATTAGTTTTCCATGGTTGAGTAGATTAGGAAGCATGTCCAGAGCTTGTAGGGAGGCCTTTGCCAAGGGGAGTCTGTTTGAGAAGACTTAAAGAAAGGAATTGAGAACAAAGCTCTGATTAACTTGGGATTGTTCTGCTTGAATTTTGAGCGTCTTGTCTTATTACTTATTCATTTATTGTGCTTTTCTCCTGCCTTACATCCTGCACTTGCCCAGGGCAGAACTGCAGGCATTGACAATCAAATAAAACAGCCATATAAAAATAATATTCTCTAAAAGCACATTACTTGGTAAAGCAGATGAAGAATGTGAACAGTTAAAACATTTTATTTATTTCATAAAATTTGTACTATGCTTGATTGTAAACAGAACTACTCTCAAAGTGGTTTACAAAAAAATCAATAAGATTTAACAATGATGTAAGACCTTCAAAAAGCTAAAACAACAATAGACTAAAAAAAGATTAAAACTCACATCAGCTTTCTAAGCATCTGTCTAAACAAAAATGTTTTCAGCAGGCACCCAAAATAATACAAAGAAGGTGCCTGCCTGATGTAAATAGGTGAAGAGTTTCAAAGTGTAGGTGCTACCACAGTATAAAATTGAGATCTTGCAAATGTGTATTATGTGGCACCTGTAACAATGCCAGTTCTGCAGATAGAAGCCATCAAGTAGACGTAGATGGGGTAAGGTGATTCTTGCAGATAAATTGGCCCCGAGTTGTTAAGGGCTTCATATACTAACAGTAACACCTTGAACTTGGCCTAGTAGCAAATTGACAACTAGTACAGGTCTATTGAGTTGAATTTACAACCAGCAGGAAAGAAGCAAAGACCAGACCAAATGCTAAATGGGCAGTCGTTATTGTTTTCACTTCTTTTTGTTCTTCTGGCTATTTTGTAGAGGCAAGAGAAGAACTGAACACATACCCCCAATTTTGCTCTGAGGGTTCCCACAACTTTCTGCAGCAGATTTGACACAGGGATTCAACCCATAATTTTTATTATTTTACTTTATTTTACTAAATCCCCACCCTTTCTGCCCAAAATGTATTTCAGAGGTAGATGTTCTCATTGGGGTAACCCAGTGAAGTTGACCCATCCATTCCAGCATCCTGTTCTCACAATAGCCAACGAGATGCCCCAATGGGAAACACGTAAGCAGGACCAGAGCTCAAGAGCTCTCTCCCCTCCTGTGGTTTCCAGCAACTGGTGTTCAGAAGCATTGTTGCCTCCAACTGTGGAGGGGAGAGCATAGCCATCATGGCTAGTAGCCGTTGATAGCCCTCTCCTCCATGAACTTGTTAATCCTCTTTTAAAGCCACGGAGGTTTGTGGCCATCACTGCTTCTTGTGGGAATGAGTTCCATCGATTCTACCCTGCATGAATAAGTACTTTCTTTTGTCAGTCCTGAACCTTCCATCATTCAGCTTGTGGATGGCCACAAGTTCAGGATTCAGAACCATTGGCAAAGACAGCAAGTTCTTCACTCAACATATAATAGATTTATGGAAATCAGTGCCACGTGGGAGTGCCAGCTTCTAAGCCAGCCTCTGTAGCTGTGCCTTTTAACTGCAATTTGATGTGCACTGACATTTGCAGGGGATGATCTCATTTCCATGGTGTGAAATGGCTTCTTCTGCAGGTCCAGCTGATGTTGAAGGCACTGCTAGGGTGTGAAATGGTATTGGGAAACCCGGGCGGGCCTTTTCTGCTCAGTTGGTAACCTTTGCCGTTATTTGATGTTGTGACGCCACTGACTTAGATTTAAAAAATAAAAATTAGGCAACCCTAGATTTGCAGTGCCAACTAGATTTGCAAAGCGAATCTCAACCTCAGTGTCTCCTACAGAACTAAAAGCAGGAAGTAGAGATTTGAATGAATAAACCTTGTTATGCTTGTAGCTGGCAAATGAAAACCATCCGCTTAAGGAAAGTTGCTGACCTTGTTTTTCCTAATGAAATGTAGCAGAGGGGCAGAGCAGTCAACGCGGCTTTGATGTTGTGTTTTCCACTGCTGTGCATGGGGCATGCAAAACAGATGAAAATGATTCTAAATGCTTATGATATCCCATGCTGCTTATTTGACTATGCCTCGTGGCAAATAAACCAAGAGTAAATCATTACACATCTGTAATGGGATACTTCGTTTTCTAGCTTTTTTATTTCCTTGAGGGATAAGCTGGGGGGTAGGTGCAACTAATTATTAAGACTATTAAGAGAAATTAGAAGGGAAAAATTCTGTACTTGAGTTCTGCCAGCAATGATATAGCATTATAGAACTATGGAGTTGGAAGGGACCCAGGGGTCATCTAGTCCAACCTTAAATCACAGCTGAAGAATCCCTGACAGATGGCAATCCAAGCTCAGTTTAAAAACCTCAAAGAAGAGTCCATCATCTTCCATCAGAGTCTGTTGCACTATCGAGCATCTCTTGCTGTCAGACAGTTCTTCCTAATTTTTAGTTGGAAACTCCTTCCTTGTCATTTGAATCCATTGGTTTGGGTCCTCCCCTCTGGAGAAGCAGAAAACTAGCTTGTTCCATCTTCTATGATTCCATGAGGTCAAATTACCTCTCCTACAATCCATTGCAGTTAATGTTAGCAGGAGGTGGGTGGGTGGAAGCTCCAGCTGAAGCCAATGAGAGCTTTTTTCCACCAATGCTATTTGCAGTTTTTCATAAGGATCATAGCTGAATAATGGAGGGAATAAGGTTTCTCTCCTAATTTCTACCTCTTCGGTCTAGTATTACCTAGTGATTTCTAACTACACCATAAAAGTGGTAGATAGTTTGGGCCCCAGCTACTAATTTATTACCACACCCTTTTCTTGAAGAACTCTTGAGGAGAGCTGGGTTCTGAAGTAGTCTGGAAAGGCCTGTGGTTTGTCTCTGGAACTTTTTTTTTTTTTTAAGCTGTGGGTTTGGGTACAGAAACTAGAATCTGAACGTTATGTTGCAAGATGTACAGCGCAATCCAACCCATGTCTACTCAGAAACAAGCCCTTGGAATCGTGGCTTTGCCACAGTTGCAAAATGTGTCATCTGGTTAGTTCCCTCTTAGAATCCACCAGATCTTTACTTTTTAAAAAAATCCATGTATTGTTTTGTGAAAGAGAGTTTGGTTTCCCAGGAAGCTGCTTCTCTGATGTGAGTCCTTATTTACATCAGGAGATGTGCCTGGCAGTTCAGTGAAACATGTCTTGCATGTTCATAAGACGAGCTCTGCTGTTGGTTAGTCATAGTAGTCAACTTATTTGTATACAGCATCACACCCAAATACATCTGTGCTCAAAGAGGGTCACATACAAAACGGTGCAAGTAAAGTTGCGTAATAACTATACTTAATTAAATAATATTCTCAATGTAACGTAACACTTAAGAGAAGCAACGAGTGACAACTCATTTAACATACATCAAAATTTAAGTGAGCTTGAAGTTTGGCAATAGGCCAGTTGACAGTACCCAAGAACTTTATGCCTCAACCCCAAAAGTCATAAATTCTGCTCATGGTTCCACTGGGAGCAGCTATATTAAGAAAGAGCTGTTTGACAGTGGAACAAACTGCCTCAGAAGTGGTTGGAGCCTTTTTAAACACTAGAACTCATGGACATCCAAATAAAGCTGAATGTTGGAAGTTTCAGGACAGATAGAAGAACGGACTTCTTCATGTAGCACCGTTACTTACTCCCACAGGAGGCAGTGATAGCCACCAACTTGAGTGGCTCTAAAAGAAGATTGGACTAATTCTTGGAGGAGAGGACTGCTGATGGTTCTTAGCCATCCCAGTACGTTTCTGAGCACAATTCAAAGTTTTGGTGCTGACCTTTAAAGCCCTAAACGGCCTTGGTCCATTATACCTGAAGGAGCGTCTCCACCTCCATCGTTCTGCCCAGACACTGAGGTCCAGCGCCGAGGGCCTTCTGGCGGTTCCCTCGCTGTGAGAAGCCAAGTTACAGGGAACCAGGCAGAGGGCCTTCTTGGTAGTGGCACCTGCCCTGTGGAACGCCCTCCCAACAGATGTCAAAGAGATAAACAACTACCTGACATTTAGAAGACATCTGAAGGCAGCCCTGTTTAGGGAAGCTTTTAATGTTTGATGGACTACTGTATTTAAATATTTTGTTGGAAGCTGCCCAGAGTGGCTGGGGAAACCCAGCCAGATGGACGGGGTATAAATAAATTATTATTATTATTATTATTATTATTATTATTATTGCCATGATGGCTATTCTCTGCCTCCACATTTGGAGGCAGCAATGCTCCTAAATACGAGGTCCTGGAAACCACAAGAGTGACAAGTGCTTGTATGCTTGGATCCTGTTTGCTGGTTTCCCAAAAGAGGTGTCTGGTTGGTCCCTGTGTGAACAGGATGCTGGACTAGCTGGGCCATTGGCCTGATCCAGGGCCTGTTCTTATGTCTGTGTAACTGGAACCTGGGCTTGTGGTTAAGCTCTCTCCTTAAACATGAGCTGTAACCAAAAAAACCCCACACAGCCTGGGTTTGGAGAAGAGAGACTGGAAAACGATGTGCTTGGAAACCATTTCAGTTCCACATTACTCTGGTTTTGCTTTTACTGGGGGGGAGGAAGACTTAAAACAGTCTGACTCAAAGCTTTGTTTGAAGAGCTGAGTTTTGAAGCAGGCTTTGCCTGGTTCTTCCAGACTAAAAAACCATGCTCCTTGTTTCCTTGGCAGCTTGACATGACTGAGGCACAAACCTGGGAATTAGGCTAGAAAGTGCCTGCTTAAAAGCTTCATCTTTTGCGTATGACAAATTTAAATATTAGATTTGCCTCGTGTTTGTAGAAGGTGCAATACCACACATGTGTATATTTGCATTTTGTATTTTCCTAGATTTGTGAAGCCTGCTCAGACCAAGCCTCTTCAGACAGCATGAGTGGTGCTGTTGCTGTGGATTCTGCTGGCTGAGTGGGGCTGTCTCTTCTGGGGAACTCTTGAATCAGTAGAATCCCCGCAGTCAGTTTGGTGCTCCACCAGAAATTTGCACCTATTATCCACAATTTGGCTTTTGCCCACTCCCTCAGTCATTAGAGTGACCCTATATCTGACATCACACATGGCTGGCCACCACTGGAGTGATTTGTTCATTCATTTGATCTGGCACAACTACTTGTTTCTAGAACACAGTTTCCTGCTTACGGGTTTCTCACAGGAATCTTGGTGGCCACTGTGAGAACAAGATGCTAGCTAGACTAGATGGGCCCCCAGTAGCCAGACTCTTCTTAAGTTAATTTGTGCTTTCTTCTGTCATGTGCCCTGTTCTGGGACAGGCAAGGCTGGCAGAAAAATCCATCAAAGCACTTCAAGTCCAGAGGTTGCTCTGTGGTGCCAGATCTCTGCTTCACATGAAGATGAGTTTTGTCACTGTTTGCTTCTTCAACCAAGTTTGTCTCCCAACACAGCTTACAATTAAAATGCCCACAAACTTTCACTTATAATAGGGGCATGTGGGGCTGTGTGGGACCACCTCTTCGGACACAGCCCAGGTTCAAGACCATTCCGGGGGTGGGGGGTACTGATGCTAAAGATGCCAGCATAGTAAAAGAGGATTTCCACTGATTGCAGAATCTCTGGTTCATAGCAGTTAAGAACATGAGAAGATCCTGCTGGATCTAGTCCAGCATCCTGTTGTCACAGTGGCCAACCGGATGCTTCAATGGGAAGCCCACAAGCAAGACCCAAGTACAAGAGCAACTCTACCCTCCTGTGTTTTTCAGCAACTGTTACTCAGAAGCAGTGTTGCCTCTGACTATGGAGGCAGAGCATAGCCATTGTGGCTAGTAGCCTTCAATAGCCCTCTCCTTCATGAACTTGTCCTTTAAAGCCATCCAGATTGGTGACCATCACTGCCTCCTGTGGGAATGAGTTTCATAGAAAAATCATACGTTGCATGGAGAAGTACTTATTTTTATCTGGCCTGAACCTTCCAACATTCAGCTTCATTGGACATCCATGAGTTCTAGTGTTATGAAATAAAGGGGGACGGACATGTCTCTATCTGCTTTCTGCATGCCATGCATCATTTTATTAACTTCTATCATGTCACCTCTCTTGCCTTTTCTCTAAACTAGATGGCATTTGAGGAGTTTTAACTGAGAACAGGCTGTGCAGAACTGCCCCATGCACGCTTGAAAATCTTAGGATTATGTTGTAGTTTAGTTTTGAGACGTATGTGGTGGGGGTAGGAAAGGATGTGTCTAGATGTTTGCCCCCAAAGTAGGCAGGGCTGTTCCTCTCCAGTACTGGGTGGTACCAGGTGGCTTAGCAGCCCCTCTCTCCCATGCCAGGAGAGCACTGCTTTTGAAGTCAAATATTATCTAAATCACATCTTTGTTTTATTGCAGATAATCATTGGCTTGGGAAATTCCAGACCAGGTGGCTGTCATGGTGAGTGATTCCTGTTTCCACAGCATGTACCAAGCTGTGCCCGGTACGCTCTGAGCCCAATAAACAGGGCCATTGTTCTGTGACATTGAGTTGGGGAAATAAAACAGACGGAAGACTCACTCTTATCAGAGCAAGAATTATATGATAGTGCCATGGGAAGGTTCCAACAGAGCTGACAGTTGGCAACAGAAAGGTCAGGGCTTCTGGGTCCTCATAAATCCTCTTCTGCAGCCTTCGCCAACCTAGTGCCCTCCCAGTGTTGTTGGACTACAACTCCCATCAGCCCCAGCCAGTGTGCTGGGAGGGCACCAGGTTGGCAAAGGCTGTTCTTCTACATATCATAATTCCCCACTTCTGTCCTGTGGGAACTTAACCTATATATGCTTTTGTAGGGGGAGGAGTCAGACCCCACACTCTTTTGGTTAGGTAAACAAGACAAGAGAATATTTATTGCATTTTCATCCCACCTATCCTCCAAGGAGCTCAAGGTGGTATACATAGAGTGGTTCTCTTCATCCTCATTTTATCCTCACTTCAGCCCTGTGAGGTAGGATAGCTGAGAGATTGTGAATGGCTCAGAATCACCCATAGAGCTTCATGGCTGAGGAGGTCCTGACTAGGTCCTTAGCCCAACACTCTAACCACTTCACCACACTGGCTCTCTTATACCAAGTGAAGATTATTGGTTCATAAAGTCCAGCATGCCTTACCTTGAGTTGTGGTAGTTTCCTTAAGCTTTCAGGCAGGGATAATTCCCACCACCTGAGATCCTCCTTTAACTGGAGACTGAATTTAGGATCTTCCACCTACCGCATGTGTTCTCTAGCATTCAGCTGCAGCTTTCCTAATCTCTACTGGAATTTGGTGTTGCCCACTGGCAACAGGTAAGCAGCAGACATAATAGCCACCATTCTGAAGAAATATAGCACACCTCACAATCTCTGTGCTTTTGCTACTATGGCTTTCAGTGAGCTATTTGGAGCCCAGATGAGTTATTTGGAGCCACAACCACTGGCACATCCCTGTTTGTGATGGCATTGAACAGCTGATATTCTTCGGCTTTAGGCAGGAAACCGGGGAACTATCAAAGGAGCTTCCAACTTCAGGGCAGACGAGGATGCCCAGAAACTTCGTAAGGCCATGAAGGGACTAGGTGAGTCTCTAGCCCTCCCTCTCTCAGATGGGGTGGGGAACTTCAAGACCAGGCATTAGAAACCAGTGGCCCCCCCAGACCTCTCTGTCTGGCCCTTGGGGCTCTCCACAGGCCACAACTCTCGCCAGCCTTGCTCTGTACCCTTCCTGATGCTTTTGCCTGCCTGGAGTGTGTCATTGGCTTGTGACAATTACCTCTTGCTTGCGTGGATGGAGGTAGGTATATATTTCTATAAGTCTCTCACTTTTACATGGTGGCTGGAATGTACTAGCTGTACAAAAATTAAGAGTTACTTTGCCCGCTTTTGCCTCCACAAGGGAATGCAGCCCTTGAGCTGGAAAGTGTTCTGTGTCTCTCATGAAACACTCATTATTTTTCTTCTGTCTCAGGTCAGTGGTTCTGCAGGCTTTGGGCTAATAGCCATGGGATTTAAACAGTTCTAACAGAGCAAGCCATTAGTTCTGTATCAAGGGCTGTCAGAATGGGCCTGGTTATCTTGCATCTATGTACTGTATACATAAAAAGAAATCCATAGAGAATGGTCCGTCTAGCATGGTCACTGTCTACTCTGATTGCCATTGGCTCTCTAGGGTATTGGGCAGAGGTCTTCCTTTCTTTGATGCTCAGTCCTTTTAACAAGAGGCCTGATGGATTAGACCTGGATCCTTCTGCATGCAAAGCAGGCACTCTAGCACAGAGCATTCACATCTCCCACTCAGTTCTACAGATTAGAGTTGCGGTGGAAAGTCAGGAATTGCCTGCCAAGCTGTGTCCCCTCCACCAATCTGCTCAGCAGAATTTTGGACCCCATTGTACCGTAAGGAGAGTCTAGAAACAGTCAAGATGCATCACACCAAAGACATAGGTGGACTTGCAGGTGACTCCTAGGAAGGTGGCCAAGCCACACCCTTAAAGAAGAATCTTAATTTATCATTGAGGCTCTCAAAACTGAAAGTGTCCTTTTTTAAAAAAATAAACTGAACCACCGGGGTTCAAGGAGGACTAGAGAGTAGCTTATTCATAGCTCCACAAAAGATAAGTGTGATTTCATAGAAATCTGTATCCTAATGGATCTAGGACATGACAGCTGTGACTTGGTATAGAAAAAAAGAAGAGAGGAAATTTAATTGCCAAATGCCCTAATAACCTGGCAACAATGTATCTTCCCTATTTAATGACTAGTGTTTTCCCATTGGAAGAGAGCAGAGCTGGGGTTCCCAATAGCTCTCTTGGTGGTCTTGCACAACCTCACCCCACTAGTCTCTATACTGACCCATGCTCAGTCCCCTTCATTCACATCCACCTGCTTAGGCTGCATGTGCATCAATGTGTAAACTAGTGGATGTGCATGTGTGTCTGTGAGCATATTTACACTTCTACAGATAATTGCTGCTTCCAAGCCTGTCAGTAGTTACCATGGTAAATTGATGTCATTGTCTTCCCACCCCCACGTGGGTTTTCTTGCTTGAATTTCAAATAAGTTGGTTGCTTTTCTTGCCTCAGGTACAGATGAAGATGCCATTATTGACATTTTGGTTAACAGGAATTTGGCCCAACGGCAGGACATTAAGATAGCCTACAAATCCACTATTGGGCGGGTAGGTGCATTGAATAGGAACTATGTAGTTCCTTGGTTCTCTCTTCTCCCTGCTCCCCACCTCTAGTTTTTGAGATTTTAGAAGTTTTATAGTTTAAAATCTGTCATGGCAAGTATTATTTTTTTGTACTGATCAGCCTATAATACTTCACCTGCCCAAATGACATATCTATGTTCCTCCCTTGAGTCTGCTTCCCCCTCACCTGTGGTTTCCCCAACTTTTAAATAGTCACTCACTTAGTCACCTGTGATGAATAGAAATACTTTTCAAGCAACCAGAAAAAGCATGATTTCTTTCTCTTCCCCAGTCCTCTGCACGCTTATTTTATTTAAAATCATCTTAAATCCCAATATTACAAAAAAAAGTCATTAAAATCAAAGACACAATAAACTGCTCCAGTACTGAAGAAAAACAAGTTCTGCAGTTGAAAGCATATACAGAAGAGGAGCCTGCTAACGAGTCTTCAGGCTGGCAGTCCAAAAATGTGAAGGAGCGGAAAGGCCATTTTTGTTCTTTAGCTGACTACAGATCAAGCGAGGGGGTGGTCAAACAGACCTCACCCTGGTAGGGAGTTCCACAGTCTGAGCGTGAACACTTAAAAGACCTTGGGGTGCAGGGAAAACAGCAGGCTCATACGGCCACATAGGCCTAGCGCAGTTGGAAGTCAGCAGGCAGGCTAGTTAAAAACGTATCTAATTTGGGGAAATTTATTTGCAAGGCTGGGCTGAATGTTGGACAGCAGCGCAGGGGTTAAGTGTCTCATCAGCCGTGCATGTGCTCTGGGGCCTTTGGCCTTTGGCAAGTCACACAAGTGCAGTTTCGTTTGCCCATTTGGAAAATGGGACTATTAAAAACCTCAAGGGCAGTTTAACCTCAGAGGCCTGTAAAACACTTATCACATTATAAGTATGGTGAACTATGTTTAATAAAAGTAAGTAGCAAAGGTAGCAGTGAGTGCTCATAGTTCTGAGGGCTTTGGGAGGTAATAAAGGAATATTCCAGTGATGCTTAGAAATGATTAATATGCATACATCCGTCACCATCCATAAAAATGAATTTATAGGTCCCCTCCATTGGCAGTGATGTTAATAATTGGCAGACGTTCTCAGCCAGTAGTACAAATATTTGTCTTAAGTAAACCTCTGTGAATCCAGACTATAAAATTCTTTGGAGTAAACCCCATTTTTTCTTGTTTGGCTAATGACCTCAAAGCAGTATGAAACAAGCTGTTCTTGTTTTTTTTTTGTTTAAAGAAAGAAAAGGTTGGGTTCTTCCTCCCCACTCCCGGGGGGGGGGTCACCTTATTGCATTCCTGTTAAGCCAAGTGGAGGAGCTCCACTCTCACTAACTTTTCTTACCTCTGATGTGCTTAAAAGCACATTTTCACAGTTTCTTCTCTGTGAGATATTCACCCAAAACATGTCTTTCCCCAACAGGATTTGATTGACGACTTGAAGTCTGAGTTGAGTGGGAATTTTGAAAGGGTTATCATTGGACTGATGACACCCATCACTCTGTATGACGTGCAGGAGCTGAAAAGAGCTGTCAAGGTTTGCAAAGGCTTGTAACAGAAGCCCAAGTATGAGTGGACTCTGCCCAATAAGCATAATTCCTACAGTATTGTCATGTAAAATTGGGTGGGACGTAACTGGGGTCTGCACACAGATGATGTAACTGGAATCACATGCACATTTTGCTGGACAGGGCCTGGAATCATAGAATGGTAGCCTTGGAAAAGAGACCCAACCAATCAAATAGTCCAATCCTGTGCAATGCAGCTATCACAGCCAGGAAGGAGAGATGGGAAGGGAAACAGAACTTCCAGAGCGTTCAGATAAAACCATGTTCCAGCCAAAGAAAAGTTGCCCTGGAGCCACCTGGGTGGGTCTGCTTTGGGTGTGATGAATTCTGGCTACAGGGCCCCACCACACTGGTGTTTGATAGCGGGCGCATTCTGCAACGTGCTGTTGACACCATAATAGTGCCCTTGTAGTGGATTTATTCCTCTTTCGTCTGTGCTGGGGTGCATCCCCGTGCATCTGGACTATGGCACAACAGAAACAGGAGGAGAATAAACCAGAATGTTTTTGGTATGAAAAGTAATCTGATTTCAGCAGGTTGTTGCAGGATATGCACTGTCTGGAAGTGAAGCAGAGTGACCACCCCAAAACATTTGCAGGCACAAGCCATCATTAATGTGCAGTAAAAAGGGCAGAACCCTCTGAGCAGAATGAAAACCACTGTAGAATGAGCACTGCTGCCTTCTCATCTGTTTTGAGGCCAGTGGGTACTTTCCCACCCCCCGTCTTGGTCTTTCTCTAAGTTGTTGGGTTTTTTTTTCAAAGAAAGGACTCCTCAGGGAGGTTCAGCATTTAAATCCTGCCTGCATTGGGATGAGAACTCTCCCTTTCTCCCTAGTGGTCATTCTGTTCATGTTCTCTCTCTCTCTCTCTCTCTCTCTCTCTCTCTCTCTCTCTCTCTCTCAGGGGGCTGGGACAGATGAGGGCTGCCTCATAGAAATATTGGCTTCTCGTACCAACCCGGAAATCAGACGGATTAATGAAACCTACAAACATCGTAAGTATAAAGATATGTTTCTGAGTTTCTTCCTGTGGTGTTTGCTTGTATGGGAGAACTTGGTGTTAGGTTGTGCCCAGATCTGTCTAGAAATCTTCCTTCCTGAATCGGCTGCCTGAGGTAGTTTCCTTGTCGTGTGGTGGGAATGAATGTGACTCTAATTTCTCAGTACTCTCTGGAGTACTTTCAGTAACCCTACCCCGCTATAGCAGTTGTGTCTTGGCTTTCTTGACAGAGTATGGGGTTAGCCTTGAGGACGACATAGTCTCGGACACCTCCTCCATGCTCCGGAGAGTGCTGGTGTCTCTTTCCACTGTAAGTAATCAGGTTGACAAAGGCTGCCTTATGGCAAGCTTTCACAACCACCTCTCCCTCATTTCTTTCTTTGTCAATATTTAAGGCAGACATGCTATGAACCACTTGCATGATGCTTGTCCATTGGTTCAGGACCCCTTGGTACAGACTGTTTACATCCAAGGGCATTTTTGCTGCCTTGGAATCTCCCCTCATTTAAGCTGCGACTTCTCAGAGGTAAAATCTGCTGGATTTGCTGATGATACATTAAATCAGTGGTTCCCAAACTTTTTTTGGGACACACTTTGTTGGGGAATGAGTTCCATAAACTCATCTCCAGTGCCCCCATCCTACCCTATAAAAAAGCATTATTCAGAATAGTGGTTTACATGACCAAAGGATGATAATAACAAAATGAAATTCAAAACAGTAACAATTAATTGCACACTTATTCAAAATCCAATTAAAACTGTTTAGTTTAATTAATTCAGCAAAATTGATGAACTTGATCCAGTGATACCAGTTTTCAAAGTCTGATAGTCATTGACACCCACAGTGCCCCACTAGGAAATTCCCACCCCCTGCATTAGACTGAATTTAACCTATGCCTCTTGTTTCCAGGGCAACAGAGATGAGAGCAGCTATGTTGATGAGGGCCTGGCCGTCCAAGATGCCCAGGTCTGTAGCTCTTTGCACTTGGGGAACAGATCTTACTGCAGAAAAAGACCACATTGGGGCAACAGCTTATATCACAGTTGCCTCCTTCAGGGAAATCAGTTCTTCTAACCCAGGGCTATTTTTCTCTGCTGTGATTTTAAACAATGTGTGACATAAGCTCCACCTTTTTACCTAGTTGGAACTTGTCTAGGCTATTGGATGCTGCAGCCAAGCTCTTGTTTAGACCTCTCTTCTCCCCTCTCCGGCTCTGCTTCCCTCCCGGGTTTCCTTGTCCTTCTGCACTGACCTTTTAAAAATTGATGCCTTTTTATCTGCACTTCTCATTTTCAGTGTCTGTACGAAGCTGGGGAGAAAAGGTGGGGCACTGAAGAGGCTCAGTTCATGACAATCCTGTGCTCAAGAAGCAGAGACCACCTGTTGAGGGGTAAGAGGCTGAACATTTTGGATGGTTGTTGTACAGAGACTCCCCTTGGGCATCTGGGATGCTTTCAGAATACAGTGGTGCCCCGCAAGACGAACGCCTCGCAAGACGGAAAACCCGCTAGACGAAAGGGTTTTCCGTTTTGGAGGCGCTTCGCTAAACAAATTTCTCTATGGGCTTGCTTCACAAGACGAAAAAATCTTGCGAGTTCCCGCGTTTTTTCCGCTCCCCCCCTTTTCCTAAGCCGCTTATCAGCTGTTCCGCTGATAAGCCGCTTAACAGCTGATCGCTAAAAGCCGCTAGACCGCTAATAGCGCTAATCCGCTAAGCTGTCAATGGGCTTGCTTCGCAAGACGAAAAAACCGCTAGACGAAGAGAATCGTGGAACGGATTCTTTTCGTCTTGCGAGGCACCACTGTATGTGCATTGGGGAGGGAGCCCTTTCTCATACATATGCCAAGAGGGTAGGAATTTAAAGTGTCTTTTTACCACACTTAAGTGTAGGAAATTTCATCATCATCAACCTGAGTTTATTTGTATGCTGATTTTCCATGGTAAAACCAAGCTCAAAGAGGTTCAGAACCACATACAGACTAAAATATAACAGCATTTCAAAGTAATGCATCAACAATGACAAAACATAACACAATTTTTTTTTAAATTACATTAATATCAATCAGGCAAACAGACATCTCATGTTGGTAAACACTGAAACAATGTCTAACAATAAAATACAGAACCTTCAGAGGCCATTTCTTAGCAATGGCAAAAGGGAAGCTAAAAAGCAAGCATGTGATTTGCCACATGACAGTTGGAGGTTTGTAGCCTAAGCAAAGGCAGTAACATGACTCTTAAGGGTGGAGCCAGCCCTGGCGTGACTTCTAAGGATGTGTAACCAGCCCTGACAGATACTCTTACTACAGTTTCCTTTTGGGACTCTTTCCAACTTAATTTCTTTCTCCTGTGGAGGAGCGTACATGAGATGCTCTTCCGGATTGAAAAATTCAATTAGCATTTATATGCTGCCATAGTGTCTTTCTTTCATGCCCATGGAAACTTGCATTGACATGAACCCCATGGATTTCCTGGGAAGGAGATCTGTATCTTCCTGTTTTTTGCTCCACCGGTTCTTACAGTAAGAGTTGGCTTCATGACAAGTCGGCTGCATTTGCTTTGCTACCACCTGTTGGTGCTTGTCTTTCATTCACTCTGTGGGTTTTTAATCCTCCTCCTCCTCCTCCTAGATAAATGAAAGTTTGTGAGCCAGTGAGCAGTATGCAGAGCACTGTAGCTCGGAAAATGTGCAAACACAAGCAGCTTCCTGAACCTTTGAGGGCCTTTTGCATTTTTGCCTTTAAACTCAATCCAAAAATGGATTGCCTTGGCCAAACGTTAATGAATTGATGGAGCTGTAAAGTAAGGACACAGTTTGAGACTACACTAATGTAGACTGAAAAAAGGCAAAATATGGAAGGTTGTCTTTCCTTTTAATACCTACAATATATAGAAACCTTTTTTAAAAAAACAAAAACTTAAGTCCTCACACACACGGTTTTAGAAACCTCCATGTCCGTTCAACCCAACTTGCCACTGCACAATATTTCTTTTTCGTTAATTCTTTCAACATATACAACATCACAGAGATAAATTAAGTAATATATCACCAGAAGCTGGTGTTTAGGCAATATGTGCAGTTCTTATCCCAGACTACTTTTTGTATAGAAGGCAATAAATAGTTTATTAAGCAAAAAGTTTTATAATGTGAGGGGAGCCGTTTAGTTATGTACATAATGAAACTGTGCTATTCATTTACAAAAGAGACTTTATGTTTCAAGCTTTGTGCCAATTTTATTATTTTTCTACAAGTGCTATTTGCCACTTTGTTCTACCAATTTGTCAGAGAAACACCATCTAAGTTCCTCCAGAATCTTGTTGTTATGCACCTGGGTGCTGGAAGAAGAGAATTTACTAAAAGTTAAAACTGTATAAGTTAATACTGTCTCCCATAAATGGATTGAGAAGAGCCAGAGACATTTTATCCAGTAAGTGGTTTTATTTGAACAAATACTTCATCCCAGAACTGAGCCACTGAGCGACATGCCATTTTTACACCTCTATTATTGAGGCCAAGACCAATTTAAAAGGAAATTTTCTCCATGTTGAAATCCACACCTCTTTACTGATGCTAATCTGCCAATCAGCTTCCCATATCTCCTATAAACCATCTGTTGTGTCCATGTTTATTTGGATCAACATGTTATACAGTCTAGACTCTAGACAATAGAATCTGTTCTATCTCTTTAGCAGTGTTCAACTATAATCCAAAGGGGAAACTGATGTGGTTTGGTGTATCAAATTTTCACAGCAACCAAGGGATTCTATATTCCTTGAATTGAAATTTCTACAAATCCCTTGTGAGTGGCTGAGGTTGTGTAAATAATGTCACAGAGTTTGTTTAAACCTGCACTGTGGAAGAGTAAAGGGAAAATATTTCAACTGAACTACCATTTTCTTATTTTAAAACAATCATAAGTCAAATATCAGAAACCTGGGAACTCCCCTAATGTTCTATGTTCTAGCTTATCTAAGCAGCAAAACAGAGGGCAATTTTAAGTGTTGTCGCCAGTGCTCATCCTACTCAGAGTAAAGTCATTTAAACTAATAGATATGGCTAACTTTTGTCAGTTAATTTCAGTGAGTCTACTCTTAGTAGAAATTAGTTGAATAAAATCCTAAATATGTGGGCTTCTAGATTTGGCACCTTTTTTACTTTTAATTTGCTAGTAAAACCCTCCTTCTGCTTTCCAGTGTTCGATGACTACAGGAAGATTGCTAACAAAGACATTACGGAGAGCATTAAATCTGAAATGTCAGGAGATCTTGAGGATGCCCTGTTAGCGATAGGTGAGTCATCTACTGAGCTGCTGAAATGATATGGGAAGGGGTGGACTTGTGGGAAAGAGCTTGAAAGAGCTATGGAGGTGCCTTGCAATGATGTTCTTGGTTTCTGCACCCTTCTCTCAAGAAGTCCAATAAACTCTACATGAAGATTATCCAGCAGCCCTATGAGATAGGCTTGACTGAGATAGTTTGGCTCAGGTCACCCGGTGAATTTCATGGTTTATAGCTAATAAATAAATTAGCCGGATAGCTAATGCAATGCCTCCTTCCATGTGAGCCTTCGAAGCTCCTTAATATCTGCAGGGGAGACTTTTCCCCGCATTCTGGTAACAGTTTGTTCAAACATGAGAAACCACTTCTTTGGTCACATCCAGACTGGAACTCCCTGCCTTGGGAGGTTCATTTGCCCCCCGCACCGACCTCCCATTGTCTGCTGAAGGTGTTTTTATTCTAGAAGTCTTTTGGCCTGCTGGGCTGAGGTGTATTAGTGTAAAGCTGTTTTTGTCTCCAAACTGATACTGTGACATTTCTTTGTTTTACTGATTTCATCAATATCTGTTAGAATTTAGTATTTGCAAAGGGTCTTTGCAATAGAATGATTTATAACTCACCCCTTTTAACAAATAATGATCTGACTTTCACGTAACCATAGCTAAAAACAAACTATGATTTAACGTGAACAAATTTAATGCTGAACAAGTTGGAACAAATCTGGGTTACAGATTTTGAGGCAAAATGGGTTCGGACATTGTATAATATACCGTATGTATTTTAATGGATGTGTTTTCTGTGTTGTTTTAATTCTGTTAGAGTTTAATTACTTTTAAGCAATTATCTTTTATATGTTTTTAGCTTTTTGTATTTTATCTGCGTTGTTTTAATTTGTGTAAGCCGGCTTGAATCCTGGTCTGGGGGAAATGCAGGATATAAATAAATATAATAATAGTAAATAATAAATAATGGTGACAGCCCAGATTCCTCAGAACTCCTTGGACAAGCCAAACTCCTGTTTCCTTGGAAGAAGGCAGCAGCAGAGCGAGAGGTTTGAATCAATGCTTCTGTTTCAAAATAAAACCATAGTTTTTGTTTTAAACTGTAGTTCAATGTGATGTTTGAACTTGGCCAATAATAATATCATGACTGATCAGTTAAAACAGTACAACGCATCATCAGAGATCTACAACCTCTCCTGGACAATGACAGTTCTCTTTCTCAAGCTCTGGGAGGAAGACCTTTCATTGCCTACAGACAGCCACCCAATCTTAAACAACTCCTAACCCACAATAATACTACTACCAGACTTAACACGGACACTGGCACCAGAGCCTGCAATAAACCCAGATGCCAATTTTGCTGCCACATACACCCGGACAACACCATTACTGGCCCCAACAACATCACACATACCATCTCGGGACTATTTAATTGCTCATCGTCTAACATTGTGTATGCCATCAAATGCCAACAGTGTCCTTCAGCTCTCTATATTGGACAAACAGGCCAAACATTACGCCAAAGGATAAACGGACATAAATCTGACATCAGGAATCACAAGACAGAGAAACCAGTAGGAGAACACTTCAATCTCCCAGGACATTCTATACAAGATCTCAAAGTAGCTGTTCTATTACAAAGGAATTTCAGAAATAGACTGGAAAGAGAAGCTGCTGAATTGCAACTTATTACCAAACTTAAAACCATGGAGAGACCTGGTCTGAACAAAGACATTGGATTCTTATCTCATTATACATGACAAAGCCATTTTTCACCTTCTCACCCCTTGCTTTTTCCTGTAAGACCTATTGCAGTCGTTAAGAGTCGTCAACAGGCTCATCACAGCTATCTGCCAATCACCCATTCCCACCACCCTTCTGAGTAACACCCCTCCCCACCTTCTCACTATATAGAAGGGTCTGGTGACTTCTGTTTCAGTGTATCTGAAGAAGTGTGCATGCACACGAAAGCTCATACCAAGAACTAACTTAGTTGGTCTTTAAGGTGCTACTGGAAGGAATTTTTTTATTTTGTTTTGACTATGGCAGACCAACACGGCTACCTATCTGTAACAGGGATTTGAATCTGTGACTTCCTAGGCCAGGTCTGACCATCCAGCGCATAGACTCATAGAAGTGTAGAATTGGAAAGGACCCCAGGGGTCATCTAGTCCAGCCCCCTGCAGTGCAGGACTCTCAACTAGATCATACATGACTGATGGCCATCCAACCTCTGCTTAAAAAGTTCGACTCCAATTCCAATCAGCCACAGCCAGCATATGCACTGGTTGGGGATGCTGGGAGTTGTAGTCTAGCAACCTTTGGAGGGCAACAGGTTTCCCCCACCCTTATTCTAGAGTCCTTCATGCTTTCTCACTGGATAATGGCTGCTGATGAAGGGACTCCTATGTTGGGCAGTTTCCTCTTGGCCAAGTACAGTTGACACCACACTTTCTTTCTTCAAAAATGCAGGCCCTCTGTTTGCTTGAAAAACTATATTCCTTGATCATGAGCTTGTCTGGTTCCAGCTCTTTTTTCTAGCTTTGCTAACCTCGCTTCCTTTGTTTTTCTCCTTCCAGTAAACTGTATAAGAAATAGGCATGCCTACTTTGCTGAAAGGCTGTACAAATCCATGAAGGTAAATGGGGCAGGGGAGAGAGAAAGGTTTGAATGTGCCTTGTTTGTTTGTTTGTTTGTTTTAATGCAAAAACCAAGTGACCAGTTGCTTGTTTTCTCTCCTTCCCCCCATCAAGGGTTTAGGGACAAATGACGACACCCTCATTCGAGTAATGGTCTCCCGCTGTGAGATAGATATGATAGATATCAAGGCAGAGTTCAAGCGGATGTATGGAAAATCCCTCTACTCCTTCATTAAGGTGAGCTTGCATTTTTTGTTGATTTGTTTCCCCATCCAATTCCAGCACCTTTAAATTCCCATGTAGGCCTCAGGCCTAATGAAGCTTTGAACTGCTCTCTCTCATTGCTGTGAGGCTTGGGCAGGAGAATTCCCTGCAGGAACAATGTCCCCAAAGAGGCTCACACTCATGTGAGCAGCCTGGAGCAGTGTTTAATGGCCATAGCAAAGCCAGATACAGTGGTGCCTCGCAAGACGAAATTAATCCGTTCCGTGAGGCTCTTCGTATAGCAGTTTTCTCGTCTTGCGAAGCAAGCCCATTGACGGCTTAGCGGATTAGCGCTATTAGCAGTTTAGCGGCTTTTAGCGGATCAGCTGATAAGCGGCTTAGGGCTTAGGAAAAGGGGGGGGGAAAGGGAAAAAAACTCCGCAGGAACTCGCAAGACCTTTTTGTCTTGTGAAGCAAGCCCATAGGGAAATTCGTTTTGCGAAGCGCCTCCAAAATGGAAAACCCTTTCGTCTAGCGGGTTTTCCGTCTTGCGAGGCGTTCGTCTTGCGGGGCACCACTGTACTAACCACCACCATCCACAGTGTTGCTCTCCAGTGGCGGCGCCTGTACTCTAGAACTCCCAGCCTCTTGAAATCAGGTGGGCACCCTGACTGCACTCTTTTTGGTAGCTGCCAAAATGGTTTTTGTTTAGATAAGTAGAATGTGGGTGTATGTTTTAATCTGCTTTTAGTTTATTTTAAAACATTCAAAAGATAAAGTGTCACTTTTACTGATAACTTTGTTTTAGTCTCCTTGTAAACTGCTTTGAGCTTTGCTTTTTTACAGTAGTGTATCAATTTTATGAAATAAATAAGGTAAATCTCCCATCGGTCTCTGTCAGCATGGCCTTATGGCACTGGGGCTGATGAGAGCTGTCGTCCAAAACCTCTGGTGAGCACCCGATTGGGGGAGACTGCTTTAAACCATTAATCAAAAGCATGACTTGACAGTGGCTTCAAATTTCTCTTTCAGGGCGACACCTCAGGAGACTACAGGAAAGTCCTGCTCCTCCTTTGTGGTGGGGAAGACTAACAGCCCAAATGGCCTCTTGCCTTTTCCTACACCCAGGCAGCACGTCTTGCCCACACTGCCTGCAGTCTCAATCTCTTGCAGTAATCCTTTTATGCCAGTTTTGCATCATGCTAACCTAGATTTTGTGTACTATAATAGGTTTGGAAATAATTTCTCCTTGGAATCATTGGCAGATAATATACGTGTGGGGAGCTCTGAATCTTTTTTTTGTGTGCCCTGGCTTCTAAAATTGGACCTGCAAACGTGTTTGTGATTTAAACAAAAAACAAAAAACAAAACCTGGCAACTCTCAAATTTCCTGCAGGTCCTCTTGACTAGGTTTCATTGGCCTATACTCCTCGCTCCTGAAGGGATTGCACAGAAGGGACTGCTGACCACCTAAGCCAGCCTTCCTCACCTGGTGACCTCCAGCTGTTGCCAAACCACAACCCCCTCCATCCTTGGACGTTGACTACAGACTGGTTGGAGTTGGTGGGTGTTACTCTCCAGAGGTTTGGGGCTGTATCAGGCTAGGGAATGCTAGCGCTTTAGTATTCTGTTGATCAGGCACATCCAACTCCCAAGAGACTGTGATCTACTCCCGCTCTAAAACTACTGGCAGTGATCTACCCATTGTCATTGCCAAGAGTTGTTGAGCTTTTTTGGGGGAGGGGTTGCTCAGAGTTGTTGAGCTTTGTTTAGGGATTGATCAGGAGCACCACAGAGATCTCTTGCTTTGATCCTGTGATCAACCGGGAATGCCCCCGCGATCGACTGGTAGATCATGATTGACCTGTTGGACATGCCTGCTGTAGATTTATAAATGAAACATAGGCCTACCTTGCAGTCTGAAGTGAAACAGAGGAAATTGCCTTATATTGAGCTAGACCATTGGTCCATCTAGCTCAGCACTGTCTACACTGACTGGCAGCAACTCCCAAAGATTCCAGAGAAGAGTCTCTCCTGGAGATTCCAGGATCTGGGACCTTCTGTATGCAAAGCAGGTCTCTGTGGCCCTTTCCCCCACACTACTACACTGTCATATACAGGAGGCTACATAAGCATTGTTACTTAGCTTCACATGCCCACCAAAATCTGCCAGGAACAAATATTGCATAATGAAGGGGCAGTGCAGGATTTCATCCCTTGGCCTCACTATAACTGCTAGCAGAATGCCCTGTACATTGTATTTCTTACCCTAATCCCCCAGAGGCCAACCACACGTTTTATTCATTTCTTAACATTCTTAGGGTCTGGTGTTTTGAAGAGGAGCCCCCGAGCCAGGTGACTTGTTCTCCTGTTGTCTTCATTTCCCCAGAATTCTTTTGGGGCCTCAACAAATAAGGCCCCAAGGCATTCTGGGCAAATGGCAATGGCAGCAGCTGCACTGCCTGGTGCTTGCCTTATTGGTCCGGGGCTCCCTGTAATGACACAGCCATACCACCTTTACACGGTACCCTTTGTACGCATGGCAAGGGAGACTTGCTTTTCAATCAATGTATATGGGAACTGCTGCTTGCATGAGTCGTTTTAAAAATTGTTCTTTTTAGTAAATCTGGATATTGCCAAGTCCAGCCTCTTGTTTAGTTCCCAAAGGAGGTTGTGCCTCATTCCCATTTATGTGTAGTTGATTTCAAGAATTTTGCCCTTTTTAAGAAAATCAAGTGCTTCTGGAGGGAAATTGAGGAGGGCAGTTTCAGCTTGACTGAGATTGTAGGGAGGTCACCTCTCTACAATGCTTCTGCCTTCCTCCCAAGTTTAGCCCCTTTGCTTTACATTTTTTTTTAAAAAATATGCACAATGGCTTAAAATTTCACACATGCTCTGAACAGAAAATCTGTGTCCAGAACAAAACATGTTAGCATCAAATGAATGCAATTTGGGTCCTACTCAGAATGCTAGAGCACTTATTTAAAACAAAACAATCCTCCCCTGCTGTCTTCTGTGGTGCCTTTAGAATCGCAAGTTGTAAATTGCTGTGTCTGTATATATTCTGCTGCCAAAAATGTAACACCTTTTTGTGCCTTTCCTGTGAAATGCAAAAAGTTAAACAGTCTGATACGAATTCTCAGCACCAAGAGCATAAGTGATAAAGGTTGACTCTTCTGAATGTGATATAGATATGAGTGCAGGAAGCTCTGCCTTTGATTGGAGCAGAAGCATGAAGAGAAATCGTCTCCTCCACTAGAGAGCAATTCTGATCTAGGAAACAATTTATGTACAGCAGCTGGTCCAAATGTTACTCACTGCTCAGAAAGCCCTCTCATCTGTGCTTTGAAAAAAAGAAAAACCTATCAGGTTGTGATTTACTTTTGTTTCATGTTTGTGTGAATTCTATTTTGCTTCTATAAGAGTGGGAATTGAACCTGAGATTTGAGTCAAGTTTCAGTCTTCTAAAACTAGTTCTCCTTTAGAAGACAACCCAGACTTCTGGTTAAATGGGAAACAACTGTAAAGCCATTGCAAAAATGTGGCAGTGCAACAGGAGGTTGAAATGGCATCATGCTACTTGCTTTTCACTCTAATAAACCAAAGATGTGTTTGCTGTAAACTTAGCTTTTTTAAAAAAATGGGGTAGAAGTCTCCTGGTAAGATGGACAAGAGAAGACTGTAGGGACTGAACACGAGGCTCTGGAGAAGCACCCTAGGAAAGAAATATTCTGTAGTGTCCCTTCACCCACCAAAGGAATCTTGCTAAGAACCTAAGAAGAGCTGTGCTGGATCAGGCCAGTGACCCATCCTGTTCTCAGAGTAGCCAACCAGATGCCCCAACGGGAAGCCTAAAGCAGGACTGGAAAATAAGAGCAATCTCCCCACCTGTGATTTCCTGCAACTAGCATTCAGAAGCATTGCTGCCTCTGTCGGCCGAGCATAGCCATCAAGGCTAGTAGCCATCACTAGCCCTCTCCTCCATGAATTTGTCTAACCTTTTAAAGCCATAGGTATTGTAGTAAATGAGGGTAGCAAATGTCATTAAGTTTCCCAAAAACATCCCTACAGCTGCCCGTGCCACAACTGGTGAGGAACTGGCAAGTTTAGAATCAAGGAACGCCTCTTTCCTGGAAGCCTTACGACAGCCTGGGCATAGCAGCATCTTTGCTTGATCCCAAAAGAGAGAATAGGCTCTGGAGTCAGCTGGAGAATAGTAGCCACAACATCCAAGAAACTAGAAAAGCCAACAAGAAAGTTGGGAGCATCAAAACACGGCAGAGAAAGATGCAGGTCTGTAAGGTTCTGGGGAAGATCTTATGGGAATTTTATTATCTGCAACCATATTGTTTGTTAGTTCAGAGCCCTTGATAAAGGTTCTTATTTTAGAGAAGCAGCGACTCAGGCCCCCGCTCTGCCAAGGTTGAGAGTTGGGTTTAAGATCTAAACTTCGGATCCAGATTTCTGAAGGAACAAAGACGCCTCCTCCCTATTCCCCTCCTTGCCAGGGTACAGACAAGCATTTCTCATTCTCCAACATCGAAAGGAGTGTCTTTACATCATGGCAAAGGACAGGGCCCTCTCCACTGTAGTGTGCTGCTTAATAGAATGCCCTCCCCATCAAGAGTACAAGTAATACAGATGCAGAATAGGAAAAGTCGCTCCTCATTGCCTGGGTTTCTGTTGGCTGCAGTAACTGGTGTTTCTTCCCCTGGATGGCAATTTTAAAATTCTAAGGCATGAAAACTTCCTAGTCTTAACTGTTTGTGTCATGCCCTAGGATGAAGGTCAAGCTGGAAATACATTTAATAAATAAACCCAAACTACCCCTTCTTTGGGCTCACTTTCTCTCTCTCTGGGGCATCATATTGACCGAGACTGCTCGGCCACTAAAGACACACGTAAATAAACAATTCAGAGGCCAAGGCTTGTCTTGGAAATACTATTTTCCTCCAAAAATAAATAGGATACAAATGAACATAGGCCAAGTGCAAAGTTAGACAAAACTGGGTCCCCTGCAGCTGCTAGTCCATTTCCTCTTCCTCCTCGCCAGGCAGGAGGCTGCTCAAACTCTCCCGCGGTGGCTCTGGCACGTGGGGATCGTATGTCCATCTGGGAAAGACCCGCTTGTAGAGGGTCATCAGCACTGTGTCCTGGGACTTCAGCTGCCCATCAAACTGACATTTCATGTGGCCATGGGTACCTGCCAGCAGAGAAGAGATGGGGAGGCAGCAGGTTAAGACACCGTTCAGAGAGGGAGATCTGTTGGCATGCTCATATCATAAGCGCCCCCATCCCCTTCAAGAGCTGGGCCCGCATACTTACCCAGAGGCTCCTTGATGTGCCCCCGGCGCCCCCACTTGGTCCGGAGCTCCACTGGCTTGAACCACAATACATCCTCTGTAGGATATGAGAGAAAACAAAGAGTAGGTGGAACTCAGCTGCTGCCCACTGGTGCACATTCCAAAATGAAATTCCCCAGGCCTTGCTTTCATTCACAGAGTGCTCTGGAATACAGTGGGGTGGAAGGTGTCCATAGGATAGCACTGAACTAGCAGAACCTCCCTCTGGCTCAATATTCAGGCACTGCATTCCCAGGGGGAAATGAGTGTAGATTATTATATTTATTTACATCCCACCTTTTCCCTGGACTGGGACTCGAGGCAGCTGACACAAAGTAAAACAACACAGGTAAAACACAAAAAGCTAAAAAGCAATTGAGCTTCATTAGAATTGAAACTATATAAAACAAATCTATTAAGATACAGGTAATTAAAAACAGCACGGCACTATTAGAGCTCTTTCCTTAAAAAGCAGTCAGTTCCCTAAGACCTGTTGGAATGAAACAGTCTTCACTTGCCAGCAGAAGGACAAGAAAAGGAGCCAGTCTAGCTTCTCTAGGGCCCTCTAGAGACTCGGAGCAGCCACCGAGAAAAGGGCCTTCCCCAAAGATCTGAGTCTGGGTTATTCCACAGCAGCTAGCTTGCCATCCCATAGACAAACCCACCAGACTGGCAGCATGTGGTCAGGCAAGGCCTGTGCTGCCTTGCAGACCCAAGTCTAGGGCACTTCTCCAACTCCTCCCTAACGCAGCAGCTCTGCCAGATATTCTTCCCTCTGGGTCCCACCGTACCTCTGTTGAAGAACATGTAGCGCACAACTGCCATCTTGCTGAGAATCTTGAATGGGTGGCCGCTGAGCACCACCCGCTTGATCACCAGCCGGTCAGGGTCGACACTGAGCAGGGAGCCTGTGGCCAGGAGACTGTGAGCTCCTGCAGAGAAATGCAGTTATCAAGCGTGCTGCTGGATGGGCAACAGCGCTCAGTTCTAGGAGCCAGCTCACCAAAGCCTGTGCAATAAATGCAGGCTTCATCCAGCCAACAAAACAGTAGTAGCCTTGCGCCACTTTTCAAGTGGGAAAAGATATCAATAGTAACCAGCTGGCATCTATGGCAAGAGGCTGGAAATACTCTTGGCTCAAAGCCAAAGTCTATGCTTTTCTGCTACGCATGCTAAAAAATGGAAAGGAAAAGGAACACCCACCCACACATCACAGTACCATTAAACAGCACCAACACAAATATTTTAAAACTGCTGCAGTGCCACCAATAAATAAGACAGGGTGGTTCAAACAGACAGCTGTTCCCAACGAGCCCCAGGGGGCGATACTGCCCACTTTGGACACCACTGGTGTAGACAACCTTCCAAAGCCCATCACCCGCTGACTGCTTCGGACAACACCTCCCATCAGCCCCTGTCAGCACAACTGTAGTCCAAAGCATTGCGAGTGCGGCAGGCTGGAGCAGGCTGCTGCTCATGGGCAGGAACTGAGGCAGCAGCAGAAGAAGGCCCAGGGCTGACAACCCACCTGCCCCAAAGGCCCTCCCCCTCCCTCTAATGCAAAACTCACCATTGCTCTTCTGTCTGAACAGCAGCACAGAAGCAGGTGGGAAAGTGATGGGGCCATAGATGGTGGCGACCGTGGCGGTGTCTGCCCGCAGAAACTGCTCCAGCTTGTGCTTGTCAGCTGAGGGAAGGAAAGCACACCGTCAGCCCCTGCCCTGGAGCCGCAGGAACGTCTCTTTCACCAATCCTCAGCCCCTTTGTGGAATTACAAGGTTACAGAGCTCTGTCCAGGAAAGCTCCCAGGGACAGAATGGAAAGCTGTGGCTGCAGCCTCTGCCACTGAAGGGCCAACCTCACCTTGCTCCCCTTTTGCTGGGAGCATCAGGAAGGAGCTGCCTGGCACTCAGCAAGTGCGTCTGTCTGGCTCAGGGCAAGTAGCTGTGTGATGTCCCAGGCAGCACTGAAGCCCAGGATGATGCAGCTAGAAAGGTAGCAGGGGCCTTTTCCAGCCTGAAGGTCCACCTAGTCTACCTTCCAGTGGTAGGTGGAGCAACAGATCTGAGCCTTACCTTTGGCTTATCATTGGCTAGCAGCCTATACAGTATTCCAAACATGCAAACATCAGACACACACAAACACACTTTGTCCAGGCAAACAATGTAGTGCAACTGAACCTCACACCCTTACTTGCAAAAACTGAATTACATGCACTCTGCTTTGGTGGCACCCTTCCAGGCAACAGCTGCAGTGGAGGAAGGAGAGAGACTAAGACAGAACAGAGGGAGGCAGGCAGAGGAAGAAGAAATATTTTTCTCTGCTCGGCGGATAAATGGAGGTGCAAGCAGAAGATAAAGGCTGGAATGGATCTGCAGAGGCTGCCTGCCTCTCTCCCTGCCTGCCTCTTTGCTCCCTTCTGCAGCCAAGGGGGCAGGATCTAGTCACCTGACAAGTGGAGACACAGGGAGGTCCTCCACATGGGGTTCCTCCATTGCGAGCCAGCAGCTTTTGGCTATGTGCAATTTTGCGTACATGTGCTGCTCCTGGAACAGAAGCCTCACGTGAGATGCGTTTGCACTATACATTCCAGACCACCCAAAGTATTCAACGACGGCACAACACAGGGCTGGGGCATCTGAAGACCCGCTACCCTGTTCTACGTGTTCAGCATAGGACTTTCACCAAGACTTCTCTGGACACACACATTCGCAGAACCAACTGCAGGGGCCCAAACAGGAAGCCTGGGGCACAAGAAGGAAAAACGCTCATTCACCTGAACTGTGCTGGGAGTAGAGCGGGGAGGCTCGGAAGCGGCGGAAGCCGCAATGGACAATCACCTCCTCCTTAGACCGGACAGGCTCGCTGTCACCCGGCTGACGTCTCACCAGGAGGTTGAGCACAGACATCTGCAGAGAGTGCGGAGAAGAAAGGGGAGGAAAAGAGGGAGCCTTAGGAATAGCCCAAACTCACTCCCAAGACAGACAAGAGGAGCCTCTGATCACCAAATGCTTGTCAGGTGTCATAAGAACAGAACAAGATCCTGGCTGCACGATCAGGCCAAAGGGGCCCCATCTAGTCCAGCATTCTGTTCTCACAGCGGCCACACGGCAAGCAAGACTTGAGCACAAGAGCACTTTCCCCTCCTGTGGTTTTCAGAAACTGGTATTCAGAAGCACTGCTGCCTCCAACTGGGGAGGCAGAGCAGAGCCATTGTGGCTGGTAGCCATCGATAACCCTCTGCTTCATTAATTTGTCTAATCTTTTAAAGCCATCCAGGTTAGCGGCCAATCACTGTGGGAAGGAGTTCCATAGTTTAACTACGCGTTTCATGTAGAAGGACTTTATTTCATCTGTCCTAAATCTTCCAATATTCTGCTTCATTTGGATGTCCACAAGTTCTCGTGTTGAGGAGAGAAAACTTTTCTTTATCTACTTTCTCCATGTGATGCTAAATTTAACAAGCTTCTATCATGTCTCTTCTTACTTGCCTTTTCCTTAAACTAAAAAACCCCAGATGCTGCAACCTTTTCCCTTGATCATTTTGGTTGCCCTTCCAACGTTAGACAGGTTCAGACATTGTGATGAAAAGCTGTCAGCTTAAGTGAAGGGGGCACAGCACAGCTGGGTGTGGCCAGAACCCCCAATTGCTCCCCTCCCCATTCACCTTTTGTTCGTAAGGAAGCAGCGTGAAGAGCAACAGAGGCACCTGCTGCTGGAAACTCTCCATGACCGAGACGGGGACACTGCAGATGTGCAGCGTGACATAACAGCCGACCTGCGGAAAGGGAAGACAGAGGGGTGAAAGAGCAAACCTGGCAGCACCTGGAGCAAAGTAGGAAATGGTGGGTTCAGAAAGCAGGAAGGAGCAGAAACCCTGCCCATCAGCAAACAGGTACCGGAGGCCAGAAAAGGATTGTAAGCAATTTGGAAACACCAGTCTTTACCAAGCTGGTCAACCAAGATGGCCATACGATGCTGATGCAAGTTGTCCTTCAAAACATTTGAAGAGCACCAGATTGGCAGAGGCTGCCCCAGACAACCAAATGCCAAGAGCTGGTTTAAATGTGCACAGACTCATTGCATGTGAAACCCCAAGCAATGGATCAGGATGGGCAAGGCCCCACCGCCCCCACTTTCTCTAAAGCAGGGGTGGGCAGCCTAAGGCCCTCCAACCGTGGCTGGCCAACAACTCCCACTCACCCTGCCTACTGGCCATTCTAGCTGCGGCTGACAGGAGATACAGCCCAGCAGCATCGGGGGGCCACGGGCTCTCCACCCTGGGCCTCGTTTGCAAGCTCTGATGCACTTTCACCTGGTGCAGTTTCACCCAAACTGAGAAATCTCAGTAATAAGCTGAGGTCGCACATCAAGGGCTGCCAAATGAGGAAGTGTGCATGCACACAAAAGCTCATACCAATAACAAACATCGTTGGTCCCTAAGGTGCTACTAGAAGGATTTGTTTCGTTTTGCTTCGACTACGGCAGACCAGCACGGCTACCTACCTGTGCCAAATGAAGCTCCAAGTTCCAAAGCCTGCACTGATTATCCTAAAACTGAACAAAGCCTTAACGGGATGCCGGCTACAAACCTTGTTTCACTGAACTATTCAGTTTCCTCAGAAGGAAACAGAAAAATCATAAACCTTAACACCCTACTGCCTTATACAGAATCAAACCATTGGTTCAACTAGCCCAATACTCAGCAATCTGAAATTAGCAGGGGGACAAACAAGATGCTTTCACCCCAGTGTGGCTCCCCTTTATTACAAGACAGCAACATAACCCACAAACACCCCGGACAGCATACAAATTGATATCGTATTTTTCGCTCTCTATGCTACCATATTTTTTGCTCTATAAGACGCAGCTTTTCCCTCCTAAAAAGTAAGGGGAAATGTGTGTGCATCTTATGGAGCGAATGCAGGCTGCGCGGCTAAGCCAGAAGCCAGAACAGTGAGAGGGATCGCTGTGCAGTGCTCCCTCTTGCTGTTCTAGCTTCTGGGATAGCCCCTCAGTCCCTTCCCCCGCCTCCCGGAAAAGCCCCCAAGACGGGCTGGCCTTCTCCCTCCTTGGGGAAAAGCCTGCAAGCGCCGCACAAACGCTCAACATGGCTCATGAAAGGGAGTGCTGAGCAAAGCCTGGGATGCATACAGGCTCTGCTCAAAGCTCCCTTTAAATATTGTTTTTTTTTCTTGCATTCCCTCTCTAAAAACTAGGTGTGTCTTATGGAGCGAAAAATACAGTAATTTGATTCAGCAACCCCCCAATTTCTCTCACCGCCAACAAAAACTAACAACTGAATAGATGAAGAACCTATCCACATGACGCTGACACATGATCCAACGCATGCACTGTGCAAAAGAAGGAAAAATCATTACCCCCTTCCTTCTCCCACCTCTCTCTCTCCCCATACCTTTCTCCCCCACTCATAATGTCTATGATAGAAATATCTCACACCAAATGTAACAGACTTGCAGATAGGAGTTTAGGAACTAAAAAAAGAAACAGACCTTTTATGTACCTTTGTTATCCATGAAATCATTTCAATAAAACCAATAGTAAAAAACCTAGCCCATTGTTGTGGACTAGCCTTCTTCAACCTGATGCCCCCCAGAGGTTTTGCACCACGGCTGCTATCAGACCCCATCAGCTTCTGCATGAGGCTAGGGCTAAAGGGAATTGCAGTCCGAAACACCTGGCAGGCATCAGATGGGCTGTCCTGGAGGGAAGCCAGGAGCAAGGAAAGGGGGCTGAGGCTCTGGCCCCACTCAGAGGAAACTTTACTCAGGCCCATCTCTGGCTTCCAAGATTTCAGAAGACCAGCAGCCTTGCACTTTCCAGCTTCTCTTTGCAACCACAAGAGGTAGAAACTTGCTCTCATGTTTGAAGGAAAATCCACAAGGTGCTCAAGCCTCTCAGTTCTGTGCCGAGTTGTTGCAGGTTCTACACAACCAAGGAATCGCAGGCCACAGGCAACCCCAGCTGATATGGCTTTTGCCCTCCATCGTGGCACGGACTAGCTCAAGCTACATGGAGCTCTTGCCCCTGCAGGTGCTTTCGGCTCGCTCCTCTTTTGCCCGGAGCTTGCTTCAGGGGAGGCTGGGTGCAAATGATCCCATGCCCACAGTCAGGCTGTCTCCCACTCCTCTGCCCTCCAACTCTGCAATTTTTTAACAGGACCGATGGGACCAAGGAGCCTTCAGGGTGTATGGCAGAACCAGACCAACTGATCTGGGGCCTGGAGGAAAGGCCTACCTCAGCTTCACTGCTCTCCTCCTTCTCCAGCTGCCGGAAGACGTGTTTCCTCGTCCGGGAGAAATCCTGGAACTGGAAGATCCGGGCATAGTCCCTGGGCAGGTTCTCTTTGGGGTCCCATGGAGAGGTCCGGAAACTTTTCAGTCCTCTGTATTTTTGGAACCTGGAGACAACCAGAGGGAGTCAGCACTCCAAGAGACCCGGCCTCTTGCCTTTGCCTATCCCACAAAGCCCAGCCTAACATGAACCCGGGCATCAAGACCCGGCCTCGCTTTGGCAACTGGCCACGATAAATGTAGCAAACCAGGAGTGCCATCCCATTGCAGGCACTCCTACCTTTTCACCCTACATGTATGAGGCTCTTACCGGATCCGGGCCGCCACATCTCGTGGTGTGTCCACCTCATCTGGAAACATCTCCTCCTGCCGCTCCTGCCTGTACTTCTCCAGAATTGCCTCATTGTCCTCCATCTTCTCATCGTCCAAGAGGGTCATGTCTGGACCCTCCTCTTCCTCTGTGGCCTCTTCATCCTCCTCCTCCTCCTCCTCTTCACTGCCACTCCCATCCTAGCATATGAAAAAGCAACCCATGTGGGGTTGTGAGAGACAAGAGAGAAATTGAGCAGCTGCAGTGGATCTTCAAGAGCCATGGGTGTCTGAAGAAAGAAACCTTTTAAAGGAAAAAGGCACCATGTCTAATTGGTATACTACTACTTGAAGAATGACATGAAATGAAAAATAAAATAAAATACTAGGCTGGCAGTCAAGACAGACACTCGTGGCTTGCCATCTCTCTTTGCTATGCTCTTACAACCATGTTCTTCTTTATGGATCACAGAAGATCCACAGCTGAGGGGAAGAGGATCTGCCTTGCAAGCAACAGGTCCCAGATTCAATTCCTGATGGCATCTCCAGGTAGGGCTAGGAGAGCCTCTGCCAGTCAGTGCAGACAATATCAAGCTAGACAGACCAATGGTCTGACTCTGCATATGGCGGTTTCCTATCCCCCTCCCCGGATTCTGACCTCTCAGTGCTATGCACCCACAACGCTGCTCTTCATTCCACCATCAGCAGGGGTCCACTAATGTATCTCACCACCAAAACATGTTCCTGGCTCTCAAGAGAAGATGCCAAGCAGGAGATGACTCCTTCTGCTGGGTCACGCTAGCTCCAAGGTTCAAGCCTCCCTCCCTTTCTACTTTCTTCCCAACACAAATCAAGTAAGAGATACCCTTTGCCTCTCTACCCTACCCTTTGAACACATGCCAAAAGACTTTGCCAGTACTGGCAGCAAGCATAGAGTCCAGCTAGTAAGCCAAGCCAACATTTTAGGGTTCCTGCAAGTCCCCCGCTTCTTGCACCCAGCTGTTCCTGAACAGTCCAGAATACCTACAATGAATCCATTCTCCCCAGCTCTCCTCCTTCCCCACTTGCCCATCAGATGTCCAGCTACACCTTCCTGCTGTGCACTAACCCCAATCCCATTACCTGGGAGATGGGCTCTTCCACCATATTCTCTTCCTTGTCTTCCTCCTCATCGTCCTCCTCACTGCCACTCTCCAATTCGTCATTCTTGTCCAGGATCCAGGCAGCCTGGTAGGCAGATGTGCCTTTGGGGACCCTCTTGGTCATCTTCTTCCTCTGTGCCAGGGACTCTGGAAGTGCAAGCGCAGTTAGCCAGCGTCAGAGAGAGAGAAAGAGATCACTGCTCCTCATCTGGCCAAACTGAAGCAGTTACAGCAAATGCTGCTTTACAGCACCAGGAAAGTGAAGCTGAACTATTTAAAAGCACACACTGCTGGTGCTTTTACACACTACCGTTAAAAAGCAATAAAACGATTTGTAATACCAAAAACTATAAACCTACCCAGACATTTAAAAAGCTGGCTCAAGCTGCAAACTGTTTTTTGTATATTGTTATTTAGACTTTCTGGACATCACAAATAGTTCTTGATGATTTTTCTTAGTGCTAATTCTATTGGGTTTACAAAAATAAATAAATCACTTTGAGGGTTTTTCTTTTTACAATCAAGCAGTGTATAAAGTTAATGAAATGTATAATTTAACAGGGAAGCAGCGTTTGAAGCCCAACCCAGACCATAATGAGCCTGAAAGAGAAGGAGAGCCTCAGCCCGGCCCACGTGTAAAGTGGCATCCTTCAAGACGGCTGGTCTAAAGGAGGCAGGTAGGATGGAAAAGGCTCAGACTGACCCTCAGCCTCCTTCAGCTCCTCCTCGGTGGGCCAGGTCTGCTCTCCATCCATGGGATCAGGGGTCACTTCTGACTGCAGAGACTCTTGCTTGCTGGCTTCAGCCTTGCTGAGCACCTTCACGTCTTCCTCCATCTCCTCTTCTCTCCTGACAAAGTCATCCTAGGAACCAGGAGGGAGAAGTTCAAGTATGGCCATCTGGGGGCAAAGGAGCTGCTTTCTCCCCATCCCCCCACAGCCCTTGCTGCCTCCTCCTACCTTCCAGTTCCTGCCCCCCACCCTACCAGCCAGGGAACAGAACCTACCTGGTCCCCCATGCTCCTTGGGTGTATTTTTGCAGTTCTGGGGTTCAGAGCAAAGGGCTCTGGGGAGGCATCCACCTGACTCATCTGGAAGTCCCCGTGTCCCACAATATGCACCAAGCTGTTCACGTTCAGGCTCCGTCCCCTGACGTAGCCAGACACCTTCAGGGTCCCCACCAAGGCACTGTCTGTGCTGGGCACGAAAGTGGCGGCAGTGGCCAGCAGGTGAGCCCTCCGGTCTCGGAAGGCCAGATGCCGCTGCTTCTGGCTGGCCAGGTGCTGCAGCAGCAGGGTGGACTCCTGCTCTGTGTCGAGGGGAAAGAGCCTGTCTTCAGGGAACCTCTTCTCGATGGCTTTGTTCAGCTTCTTGCGACAGTCAATCTGCTTCTTTAGCGGCTGGTCACAAAGACCTTGAACAGCAAGGCCTGTAGGTGACAAACGGGAGAGAAATGGGCCACAGTGATCCATGCGACGGTCATCTCCAGGCTTGACTACTGTAATTCGCTCTATGCGGGGCTGCCCTTGAAGCTGTCCCAGAAACTCCAGCGGGTGCAGAATGCGGCAGCGAGGCTCCTCACGGGGTCTCCGCCATGGGAGCATATTCATCCTGTGCTTTTCAAGCTGCACTGGCTCCCGGTGGAGTACAGGGTCAAATTTAAGGTGCTGCTTTTGACCTTTAAAGCCCTTCACGGCCTAGGACCCTCGTACCTACGGGTCCGCCTCTCCTGGTATGCCCCACGGAGAGCCTCAAGGTCCATAAATAACAACACCCTAGTGGTCCTGGGCCCTAAGGAAGTTAGATTGGCTTCGACCAGATCCAGGGCCTTCACAACTCTGGCTCCGGCCTGGTGGAACGCTCTGCCTGATGAGACCAGGGCCCTGCAGGATCTGATTTCTTTCCGCAGGGCCTGTAAGACAGAGTTGTTCCGCCTGGCCTTTGGCTTGGAGCCAATTTGATTCGCTCCCTCTCTTTCTTTTTTCTTTTCCTTCTCCTCCTGCAATAAGGCTACATTTTAATATTTTAATGTTTCAATATTTAATGTATTTTAATTTTGTTTTTAAGTTGTAATCATTCAACTTGTTTTTACTATTGCTTGTAAACCGCTCTGAGCCCGGCCTTGGCTGGGGAGGGTGGGGTTTAAATAAAAATAATAATAATAATAATTATTATTATTATTATTATTATTATTATTATTATTATTATCATCAACGGCTGGGTAGGCTTTAATGTCTGCTTACAGGCAGCTGCGGAGCTCAGGGGACCCCCCAAGGCAGGGCAGACCAAAACCTCTAGATGCCAGCAAGGTATCCCTGAGATAGCTCAGTTGGTAGAGCATGAGACTCTTCATCTCAGGGTTATGGGTTCAAGCCCCACATTCAGCAAAAAGATTCCTGCATTGCAGGGGGTTGGACCTGATGGCCCTTGGGGTCCTTTCCAGCTCTACAATTCTACAAACGTAAGCAGCCTTGCAGCATTGACTGGAAGCCCACTGCCCATCCCTTCCATAAGTTGGTATAAGTTCAACAACACAGGGTGAGGCATAACGGATCAGAACCAAAATTTGTCTCATCTGCCATCCCATTTCCAATTCAGGCCAGCCAAATGTCTCTTGATAAACAGACACGACAGCCTGCCCTGTTTGTGTACAATATCTGTGGCTTGGGGAGAGACTGCTAATGAACACGGTTGCTCAATTTAGCTCTCACAGGCAGCAGCTGCGAAAGATCTGTCCCTCTTTGTGAACTGGTCTAATCCCTTTTAATATGAGACCTGATGGGCCGCTCTCTCTGGCCTCTGCCACCAGCCACAGGATCAAGGGCCTCCTCCCCCCTGCCTCCCAGGAAGAACACTATGGCAAGGAGGAGATCAGCCCATTCCCATCTATCAGCCAAAGGAACATGAGCTGCAAGCTTACACCCGCCTTGCCGGCCAGAAATAACACTTGGCTCCGGCTGCCATTTGCCCCAAGGCAGCAGAAGGGAGAGGAAAGAACCTTCTGGCCCCACCCTTTGGCCAAAGAGAAAAGAGCCACAATCCACTGCTCAGACAAGAACACCAGCACTGCCTGAACTGAATGTAAATGCTTGTAACTCAGCACTTCAATCTGACCTTGAAGGACTCTTTCCTCTCCTTTTCCTGCCATTCCCCACGTTTACATGTTGCATTTTTAGTTTATATGCCTGTTGGCAAAGTCTGCCTGCCTCTCTCTAGCTTGAGCCGCTTTGTCTGAAAATCAGGATAAAAAGAACAGTACAGTGGTGCCTCGCAAGACGAAATTAATCCGTTCCGTGAGGCTCTTCGTATAGCGGTTTTTTCGTCTTGCGAAGCAAGCCCATTGACAGCTTAGTGGATTAGCGCTATTAGCAGTTTAGCGGCTTCTAGCGGATCAGCTGATAAGCGGCTTATCAGCAGATCAGCTAATAAGCGGCTTAGCGGCTTAGGAAAAGGGGGGAAAGGGGGGGAAAGGCGCAGGAACTCGCAAGACATTTCGTCTTGCAAAGCAAGCCCATAGGGAAATTCGTTTTGCGAAGCGCCTCCAGAACGGAAAACCCTTTCGTCTAGCGGGTTTTCCGTCTTGCGAGGCGTTCGTCTTGCGGGGCACCACTGTAAATACCCCTGTGTCTTAACTGGAGGTTGCCCGGCTCCCTCACACAGTCTATAATTCAGATGTTCTTCCCAGTTATGCAGCTTGGTCTCCCCACTTCAAACCCTGGCATCCAAACACTGTTCAGTTCTGCTAGGAGGGATTTGGTAAAGGAAGAGCCCCCTCCTGCTAGCACAGCAGCTTTCGACACTGTTCTCACCATAGCTGGGGAGGCCCTGTGCAAAGATGCAGGAAAGGCAGTAGTCTCCAGCGGCATCCCAGCCCTCGTGAGGATCCAGCACAAAAAGGAGGGTGTCTGCAACCTTGGCCAGGTCCAGCACAGCATGGAGGTTCCCTGGGTGACAAGAAAGGCACAGGTGAAGGTGGAGGCTGGCGTGTTGCGACGACAGTGTCTCAGTACGCTAAGGTGCCCCTACCTGTGTCAGCCACCACAAAGCGCCACCGGAGTCTGGATTGGTGGCACAGCAGGCCAAAACCTGGTGGGCCCATCTTGGTTTGGCACACAGTAGAAGCTGCACTGCTCTGAAACAGGCTCAAGGCTCTTGGGATAGCGACGCCAGCATGCAGCGGGACTACCACCACCAAGTGGGGTGGCCCATCCTTGCGACCCAAGTTCCGCTTTTCTTCCAACACCTGTGACCAAGAAAAAGCAAACACAGGTCCTTTCATGGAGGAGAGGACTATTGATGGCCACTAAGCACAACGACTATGCTCTGCCGTCAGAGGCAGCAATGCTGCTGAACGCCAGCTGCTGGAAACTGCAGGAGGGGAGAGGACACTTTCGTTTGAATCCTGCTTGCAGGTTTCCCACAGGCATCTGGAATAGATGGCCCCCTTTGGCCTGATCCAGCAGATGCCCTTCTTATGTTTTTCTCCGTCCCCTGTAGAAGCAGGAAGAGGCTTGCCCTCCACCCCACCAGCTTCTCACTGACTCACCAGCTCCCTGCACTGCTGGCGGAGCTGCCAGGCCCGGTGCTTGCGGTCCAATTTGGCCAAATTGCGGTGCCGCTGCTGGCTGAGTGTCTTAGCAGGGACCCGGCCTAAGGAAAGGGCGGAGAGAGAAGAGAAAAAGCTCTCAATGCGTACGGTGCTACGCTATACATAACAGAATTCAGAGGAAGACATGGAGTTAGGGAAACTGTTTAAATACTGCTCTTGAGCATATGCACCCACACTACTGAGCCAAGCTTACCATTATGACTCATTGCCCACCAATCATTTTATTTGTTTATTTATTTAATCAAATTCGTATATTGCTTGATTGAATAAAACCTCAAAGCAGTTAACAATATGAATAAAGCGAGAGGTTTTTTTCTGTAAAAACAAAACGTTCCAAAAATTAAAAACAGCAATAAACTAAAAGCACACCAGCGTTCTAGATACCTGGTTATCTAAGCAAAAATGTTTTTAGCAGGTGCTGAAAAGAGTGCAGTGAGGGCGCCTGCCCGGTATCAATAGGCAGGGCGTTCCAAAGCGCTTCCTGCACTTTTTCTTACAGCTGCAAAAAGGAGCGCTATGTGGCACCTGTAATCCTGCCAGTTCCGCTGATTGAAGCGGTTTCAAGAGGGCGTACGTGGGGTAAAAGGGGGTCTCGCAGCTAAACTGGTCCCAAGTTCTCTGGCACAGCCATCCAGGCTCTGCCTGTCTCGGAAGAACTGCCCGCCCCCACCCCCGGACCAGTGAAACAGGCACAGGCAAACTCGGCCCTCCAGATGTTTGGGGACTACAACTCCCATCATCCCTAGCTAACAGGACCAGTGGTGAGGGATGATGGGAATTGTAGTCTCCAATCATCTGGAGGGCCGAGTTTGCCTGTGCCTGAGCTGAAGGATGCCATCGACTTCACGCAGGACAGGACTGCATATACATGCACAGACGGGCCTCCTCACCGCCCTGCTTCTTCGCGCTGCTCCCGCTGTGCCTCCCGCTCTTGTGCGGCTTGTTCTGCTGCTTCAGGGACCCGGCCCGGTGGGCCCCGCCGCCTCCGCTCTTCCTCGCCATGGCCACGCGCTCCCCTCGCTTGGGTGCCAGGCAGGAAGTGACGTGCCTACGCTTCCGCTAACACAAACCAAGACCCGCCTCCGGGCCGAGAATGGCCGCTCTCCGCTCCTGACCTCTTCCGGGGCTGTGGGCCGCTCTAGCCTCCCTCTCGAAGGTTCCCTCCGCCGTGCCAGGCGTACGGCTGAGAAAGGCTCCACGCAGGCGCGTTGTGTTGTTGTGGGGGCCAGCCGGGACTGTGGCGTGTGCCGTTGCGGCGCATGCGCTGTGCGTCGGCCGGCCGCCGTGGCTATAATGGCGGCGGCCGTTGCTGCCGCTGGTCGCTGAGTCGCCGGCGGCCGCGGCCTTGGCGTGGGTCCCATGAGGAGGAGGCAGGCGAGCGGCCATGGGCTTGCTGAGCAGCAGGGCGTGGCGGGGCCGGCCGGCGGCGGCTGCCGCTGCCCCGCACGGCGGCGAAGGTCCGGCGGGGGCTGTGGCGGCGGCGGCGGGCCTGAGGGGCGTCGGAGGCCGAGGCGGGCCTGCCGTCGCCGCCAAGAGGAAGCGGGGCGACCTGGGCGCGTACCCGAGCGACACGGACAGCGACGACGAGAGCGAGCGGGAGGAGCGGCTGCTCAACACCCCGAGGAGGTACTTCGCCTCAGGGCAGCGGCGCGTTCGCCTGCGGGACTCGCTGCCTCAGGATGCCGCCCTGGAGGACCCGGTTGAGGCCTCCAGCCTCCGAGGGCCAGCTGCTGCGGAGCAAGTTGGGTCCGCTGCGGGGAACTGCGCTGGGCTGCAGGTGGGGGGGGGGCATCGGCCTCCTGCAGCCCCCTCCGGGGAACCGAGGCAGCCGCTTCATACCGAGTCAGGCCGTTGCGATTCCTGCGTTGCAGGAGGTTGGACTAGATGATCCTCGGGACCTTGCCAACTCCTACCATTCTATGATCGGCCCGTCTTGCTCAGTGCTTTCTACAGGGCCAGTGGTTCCCAAACATTAAACCACAGAGCCTAGGACTTGCCTAGGATCAGAAGGTCGGCGGTTCGAATCCCCGCAATGACGGGGTGAGCTCCCATTGCTCGGTCCCTGCTCCTGCCAACCTAGCAGTTCAAAAGCACCCCAAAAAGTGCAAGTAGATAAATAGGTACCACTCCAGTGGGAAGGTAAACGGCGTTTCCATGCACTGCTCTGGTTTCGCCAGAAGCGGCTTAGTCATGCTGGCCACATGACCTGGAAGCTGTACGCCGGTTCCCTTGGCCAATAAAGCGAGATGAGCGCGGCAACCCCAGAGTCGGTCACGACTGGACCTAATGGTCAGGGGTCCCTTTACCTTTACCGTACCACCATAAACTCGTCCCCGTGCCCCCTATTATTCAGAATATTGCACGCCTCACTGAGGAAGATAACGCCACAAAATTTAAAATAGTAACAACTGATTGCATATTAATTCAAAACCCAGTTAAAACTGTTTAGTTTAATTATTTTGGCCTTTCTCAAAGTTGGGTCCTCAGGTGTTGGAATACAACTCCCATCACACCTCACTACCAGGACCAGTGATTGGGGTGATGGGATTTGTAGTCCAACAACGTCTGGGGAGCCAAGTTTGAGAGAGGATGAATTAATTCAACCAAATGTGACCCAGTGGCTTGTCAAAATCTGTTAGTCATTTGCTCTACCAGCAGCCACCTGCCATGCCGCTTAGTGCCTGCCACTAGCAATTTCTCTGCCCCCTCTGGGAACCACTGGCCTACAGTGACTGAGAGGATCTTTCCAAGGTTTCAGACAGGAAGTCTCTCCCAAGCTGTACCTGGAGATCCCAGCAGGGATTGGACCCAGGCCCTTCTTCAGGCAAAGCACATGCTTTACTTTTGAGCTACTGGCCGTCCCATTTTGCAGATTCAAGCACTATTATAGCAGGAACAGAAGTTCCAACAGAACATGCACATGCCTGACAACATCTTAAAAGTAGGTAAATGACATACATTCCTGGCGCCTTAGGCGAGCCTGTGTTTTAAAGCTAAACTAGATGTGATCCTCAGCAGCAGGATGAAGCTGATAATGCAAAAAAAATTATGTCCCTTATGAGAGCTTCCAGGCAGGTAAAGGCTCAGTAAATGGCATTGGCTGAGCCAGGATATGCTCTGTAGTATCCACTTTCTAAAGGCTTTTTTAGAAGGCTCATGATTGCTTTTAGAATTACTCCTGATTGCTTCAGCTCATAAAGAAGCATGGTGTTGGGATAACTGTGGGCTTCCTTAAAATGTAACTTGAAACCAACCTTGTAACCATTGACTTTGGTAAAAACCATGGAAAATGGATCAAATTGGTTCAATGGGATGCTTGCAAGGAAGGTTCATCTGTCCAACAAGCTTTCAAAATGTTATGTTTAGTGTTACGTGCTGGAATTCAACACTTGTTTTTTTCCCCTTAATCCAGGAAAAAATTAAAAAGCACTTCCAAGTATATATATCAGACTTTATTTCTAAATGGTGAAAACAGTGATATTAAGATTTGTGCTCTGGGAGAAGAGTGGAACTTGCACAAGATATACTTATGTCAGGTAAGAATAAAATATTTTTTTCCAGGCAGATCTTGGGCTCCAATTCTAAATACCTTTATTAGGGAGCAAGTCCCACTGAACTCCGTGGAACTTGTTTCTGAGTAAGCATGCAGGGGATAGTGCCGTTAGACACTCTCTTTATCCCTTGCCTGCCACTATGTCCAGAATTCTCAAGAGCAGCAGTGAGGTGTACATTAATAGCTAACAAAGCATACTTTAGCTTAGCTTGAATAAATTAGACATAACATATTGTTTCCCTTGGAAAAAATAAGGTTGTCAAAGGGAATATACTACTGTACAAATAGACTTTATTCTTTTGATCTCTCAGGTAAACTTCTGTGAGTGATAGCATCTCATAATGGGGTCACCTCCTGCTGTGATGGAAAGTTCTAGTAGAGCAGTAATTTTCACTTCCTTGGATGGAAAACTAGCTATTTCTAGTTTTATATGAATTACATTTTAATGAAAAGGTATACTTACATGGTGTGTGTATGTGTGTGTTAATTTACCTACACCTAACTTTGTATGGATACAGCAATGTATGTATGTCTGTAGCATGAGACCACCCTTGTACATCTATTTGTATGTCTTGCATGTGGTTCCTTTTCCAGTACCCTTCTAAATTGCTGCCCATGGGAGTTTTTGTTCAAATTTCAGGCAGTATTAAATATTATTTTAATTACTTCTTCCCCCTCTTGTTTTACAGTTGGTAGTTTAGGTTTGTTTGGATAAAACGATTCATAATCTTAGTTGTGTTTTGTCCAAACTTGGTTAAAACCAGTGTTCCGTTACTCCTGAAAAAGGAAGTTGTGACTTAATGGTGATGAACTAACCAGGAATGAAAGTCTTGTTTTGATCCTGGTTTCTGTTCCTGAATCTATTTCAGAGATAATGGGAAACCATAGCTTGCTTTAACTAGGATCAAACACTAGAGTAGGCACATGGGGTGGTGGGTACTACATGGTCTGAACACTCGTTTCTAGTGTCATAAACCATGGTATATAAAGTTGAGAGTGTTCAGACTGATACTTTAGAGATCAAACATGCTTGAAATAAAGGCTAATGAAGAATTTGCTTGAAATTTATTAGCAATGGAAGAGATCTGCCATAATGCCTCCTTATATGGACATACAGCTTACTTTCTTTGTACCATATTAATTTGCATATATTCTTACATTTTAAGCATTTGAATTAAATTCAGGGTCTTTTGTTTTTTGTAGTCTGGCTACTTTTCGAGTATGTTCAGCGGTTCTTGGAGGGAATCGGAAATGGATACAATAGAATTGGAAATTCCTGATCAGAATATTGATGTAGAAGGTAAGCAAAGGATGATGTTCCTTTTTTACAGAAGACGTGGGTGCTTGTCAAGTCAGCTAAGATTTTTTTTTAATTATGAAAAGTTGTTTATTAAAACATTATTTGAATCACATTTAGAGTTGGAAATTTGGGGAATGTGTTGGGAGAAGATTCTAGAGAACTCATTAGAAAATGGGTTCCTCCACTTGGGAGCAGTGTTAAAGAAAGTAGCCAGGCACCTTGGGACTTCTTTAAAACTTAAAAACACAAGATGAACTGTCCCACTCCCAACAGATTTTTTATTACAAAGGAGCAGAGCATTTGAAAATCTGTTTTTGATTTGTTGATGTAGCAAACAGTTGTTTGCTAAAGTCTGCCTACTTAGTTTTAGGTTAGGTTGGCTATCATGGATCATTGGCGTAATGTAGGATTTTATATTTGTCATGTTCCCGACCTGTTTCTGTTGAGCGGTTTGGCTTCTCAGCAGCTTCTCCCTGCTGCTTAATACTTCTTAATGCATTTGACTGCTTTTCCTGCACAGGATATACTCCTCCAAGTTTCTTAGTTGTTAGTTCTGCAATTTGTTTTGCTTTCTTAAGTGTTGTTGATGTGTTGAAAGTTCTTAGAGGGTTTCCGGACATTAAATTTTTAAACATCACTTTGAACACTTGCGTTGGATGGAAAGGAATTAATTAACTCAAAACACTAATAATTTAACTGTGTGTAATATACCCATCCTCTACATTTGCTTTGATGGGATGCTTGTTTCCCAGCCTTACAGGTAGCATTTGGATCACTTTATCGAGATGAAGTGTTAATAAATCCCAGCAGAGTCATTGCACTCCTAGCAGCAGCCAGCATGCTGCAACTGGTAAGTAGAAATGGCTACCTTTATTTGGCACCCTCCCCCTTCAGTTTATAAGCTATGGGGCATTTGTAAAATGTTTAACTTGGTAAAAGACCCAGAGTCATCATCTGGTGCCCTTTTCTGTGAACCCCCTCCATAGGTGGTTCTAGAGGGTGGTAACATGGGAAGGGGCCTTTTCAGTGGTGGTTCCATACTTGTGGAATTCTCTCCCTAGCAAGGCATGCTGGCACCTTCTTTATATGTTTTAGACACCTGGGTAAAACCTTTTTGTTTTACCTGGGCTGGTGGCCTTTCATTTTGAGGGTTTTCTGAGATTTGTGGGGCAGGATCTGTGAGACCTGTCTTTAATTTGTATAAATGTGTTTTTAGGCGTTTGTTGATTGTGTATGTTATAACAGATTTGTGTTCATACTATTTTTGTAAGTTGCTTTATTCGTCATTTTCCTGACAAAAGGGGTCCAAATATAAATGATGATAATATGTAAGAAGACTCATTTCATAATGCAAAGCTGAACATTTTATGAATGCCCTGTAACTTTTCCTTTTAACAATCTCTATCTTCTGCTGCTTCTCTGTATTATATATGCAATATACGTGCTCAAAGGTTGTATGTTCAATCCCTCTAAGGCAGCAGTGGGGAACCTCTGGCCCTTCAGTTGGTGTTGGACTCCCAGCTTTCCTTCAGCCCCAGCCAGCATGGTCAAGGTCTAGGGATTTGAGAATAATGGACCAACAGCACCTGGAGGGCTGCAGGTTCCCTGCTCCTGTTCCAAGGGCTCTCATGTAGGAAAGCTAGAAAAGTGCCTTTTTGGACTGCTGCTAGCAGTTCATGCACACAAGAACTAGTTTGACTTGGCATAAATAGTTTCTTATGTTCGAAAATGGTGGCAACTGAACGATGATTAAACTGGAGGTATATATAGGTTTCTTCCAGGCTTTTAGGCATTATCAATACTTCCATCTACTGAGTTCACCTTCTTCCTAGGCTATTCTGGGAAGTAGATTACACATACTATTTAGGCATTGGAGATTTTTTTCTGTTATTGTGTATTTTCAGGATGGCTTAATACAGCAATGTGGTGAGACAATGAAGGAAACAATTAATGCAAAAACTGTGTGCAGCTATTATAATTCTGCAGGAACATATGGATTAGATTCCCTGAAAAAAAAGCAAGTATCTTCTTTGCATTGAAATGAGCTTTATCTAATGAGAAGGCATTTCTAAAAATAGTGTGATTCCCCTGGAATCGCTTTGGGAAGCAGCTAATGTGGCTCCTTCATGGGCATTCTTTCACCTTCCTGTTTTGTACATTACTCTGAAAAGTATGTTATTTAGGATATGCATGTTCCTATAAAAAATAGGTTTTAGGTAAGTAAAAGTAAGCGTGACATTCTGAAAACATTTCTGCCCAATACAGTGCAGTTGGGACTTCTGAGTATTGTGGGCTGTGGTATCCGGGAATCAGAAAATTGGAAGGATGACACAGGCTCAGAGTGATACTTTATATCAGGCTTCCTCAAACTCAGCCCTCCAGATGTTTTTGAGACAATTCCCATCATCCCTGATCACTGGTACTGCTAGCTAGGGATGATGGGAGTTGTAGGCCAAAAACATCTGGAGGGCAGAGTTTGAGGAAGCCTGCTTTATATTGTTGGATGCAATGGGAATGTAAGATCCATGGTGGGAGTGAAGGGGATTATAGCAGGGTTGGTGGGCATTGCATGTGGGGACTTCATGGTATACGGTGATATTTGGTAATACGGAGCAAGTATCTACTCTGCAAGTTGTTTAAAATGTTCTTCCTAGATGTTTAATTGTTTGGGGAAATCATCTTTCTGTGCACTCTGATAAGACTGATATATGTTAAATCTAGGTGCCTTGAATGGCTCTTAAACAACCTGATGACACACCAGTGTGTGGAACTCGTCAAAGAACTCAGGTATTGAGATTTCAGCTATCTTGGATTAACTCAGATACTGAGAGATGTTTAGCCTGAAATTATACAAATTTAAATGAATCTGTTCATTACCTTGACATTTCATGTGCCATGTCTTCTGTTCCAGTATAAACCTCATGAAACAGCTGATCAGTTCCTCGAACCTGTTTGTCATGCAAGTGGAGATGGATGTGTACACTGCTCTGAAAAAGGTAGTAACCAAGGCCCCGATAGTCCTGTTTGTGTGAAACAGGTGCCCTATTGTTGGATTTGCACCAAACCAGGCTTAATCCACAGTTGCTCTGGTCCAGGTGCTGCTATGTCATAAAACATTCTTATTTCTAGTACAGGCAGCCCTTGTTTACAAGGCAATTAATGTCGAAGGCACCATGTGCATCAGTGAAATCGTGTATACAGTGGTACCTTGGTTCTCAAACTTGATCCGTTCTGGAAGTCTATTCCAAAACCAAAGTATTCCAAAACCAAGGTGCGCTTTCCCCTAGAAAGTACTGTAATGCAAAACGGATCCGTTCCAGACTTTTAAAAACAACCCCTAAAACAGCAATTTAACATGAATTTTACTCTCTAACAAGACCATTGATCCATAAAATGAAAGCAATAATCAACATACTGTACTATAAAATAAAATTTTAAATTATTATTTTTCTTACCTGCACTGATGATAGTCATTGTTTGGATGGGGGACTTTTATCCATTTCCGCAGTCACACTATAAATCAATCAGTAGCTGAACTGGGTTCCACACAGTCACAAAAACAAATTAACCAAAAAGGCCTCAACAACACAAAATACCGTATTTTTTGCTCTATAAGACTCACTTTTCCCCTCCTAAAAAGTAAGGGGAAATTTGTGTGCGTCTTATGGAGCGAATGCAGGTTGCGCAGCTATCCCAGAAGCCAGAACAGCAAGAAGGATTGCTGCTTTCACTGCGAAGCGATCCCTCTTGCTGTTCTGGCTTCTGAGATTCAGATTTTTTTTTTCTTGTTTTCCTTCTCCAAAAACTAGGTGCGCCTTGTGGTCTGGTGCGTCTTATAGAGCGAAAAATACAGTGGTGCCCCGCAAGACGAACACCTCGCAAGACGGAAAACCCGCTAGATGAAAGGGTTTTCCGTTTTGGAGGCGCTTCGCAAAACGAATTTCCCTATGGGCTTGCTTCGCAAGACGAAATGTCTTGCGAGTTCCTGCGGGTTTTTTCCCCTCCCCTCCTTTTCCTAAGCCGCTAAGGCGCTTATCAGCTGATCCGCTAAAAGCCGCTAATAGCGCTAATCCGCTAAGCTGTCAATGGGCTTGCTTCGCAAGACGAAAAAACCGCTATACGAAGAGCCTCACGGAACGGATTAATTTCGTCTTGCGAGGCACCACTGTATTGTAAATAGCAAAAACAAAAGCGCCAAGCATCAGACTTAATCCCCGGACGTCCATTTGACTTCTGAAATGTTCGAAAACCAAGGCACAGCTGATTGGTGCAGGCACCCTGGAAACAATAGCCAACAGCCACATTGGACATTCGGCTTCTGAAAAACATTCGAAGACTAGAACACTTACTTCCAGGTTTTCAGCGTTTGGGAACCAAGGCGTTTGAGAACCAAGGTGACACTGTAATTGGAACCCATTGAAAAAGCCTGCAAACCCCCCATTCTGCCTCTGCCCTGCCCCCCTTTCCACTCTTTTAATAGCGTTTCAGAGATGTCATTATGATGTTTCTGGGTTACTTCAAGGTTCGGCACAATGCTCGTAAACATTGTCACACTCATATTGAATGCGTGTAAATGGGGCTGCTTATAAAAGGGTGTGTGTGTGTGTGTGTGTGTGTGTGTGTGTGTGTGTTTTCACACTGATTGAAAAATGTTCCAATGGAAAATTTTAAACTTACACCATTTTATTTTTATCCAGTGGATGTTCCTTCAACTGGTGCCTTCTTGGAATGGATCTCTAAAGCATCTTTTAAATGAAGCAGATGTTTGGTTTTCCAAGCGTAAAAAAGGTAATGACTGTGCATGTTGGAAATCTAAAATCTTCTCTTTGTGCAAGATGTACCTTGAAGATGTTAATACGCAATTGGCCTATTTAATGTGGGCTGGAAAGGATTTATCCTTTATTTAGCTTCATAATCCATAGTTCTATGTGTATCCTGAGCACTTAAAAAAAAGCAGGATCTAGTTGTATTAAAACAGGCGAAATTAAATTGAGTGAATGAAAATAAAATTGTTCCAATTTAAAGGAAAATCTGATATTTTCCAGCTTTGCCTGCAGAATGCATTTCCTACTTTCTGTTACTGTACAATTGTCCATAACTCGTTTGGGTGGAATCCTATGAAGTCATTGTTAGCAGAATGACTTCTGTGAGTGCAACAGCACTTCTCTTGAAGTAGCCCCCAAAATTGGCTACAGAGGGTTGAGTGATCCCCCAGAGCAGATTTGGGAGGAGGGGCAGGGCCAGTTCAACTGTGCAAGCTTAACGAAAAAGTTTTTGAACTCATAACGGCTTGCTTATTATCACATTGCAGATTTTGGGGATGGCATCTCATTCTTGGAATCAGAACCAGGAAGTGCATTTTTGGCAGTTTTCAGACACTTACGGCTGCAGTACATAGTCAGCGATCTGGCATCAGCAAAAATTGTTGAGCGAGATGGTCTGATACCTGCAGGTAAGATTGGAGCAGCTCTCTCTTTCCCCCTTGGCTGCAGACAAGGTGGGTTCAGGACTGAATATGTGGGCATGCTGAGGGGGTTCAGATCCAATTTACTAATGTGAAAGTGGTGTGGATCAAGTGGGGTTTGGGTGCAAAGGATTCCCACAGCTTAATACAGGATTGCAGGATCTCTAATGGAAGGATTAGGAATACCATTCCCCGTTCTCTCAAAATGTAGGGACTGGTGAAAACGCTTCCGTAGCTATAGAACGTCCTGGGCTCACATTCCATATGTGGTGAATGTCATAAGTGAAAGGCTTATTTGGTTGCAGTATGTTCTAGGCTTGTGTTTTCTGCATGTCTTGGGAATGCCGCCATGTGATTGTCGCCGTAGAGTTTATTCTAGTTTAGTAAACAAGAAAGCTTTGGCACTCTCTGGAAGTTGTTGGGAGGAACTGGGGTTTTGTGTCAACATGACAAGGTGGAAGATTTTACAGAAAAATGCAGAACTAAACTGAGTGAGATTTAATGGTAGAAAGGTAAGCTGAAGGGGCATGAGAATGAGGTGAACTGGCAAGTGTTGAGATGAGAGGAAATTAGTGATTTGGAACTGAGGCCTGTTTAAGTTGGACTGAAGTGGCAAAAAGGATGGATGAATTAAATACTCTGAGCACCAAATTTTATAGAAACCATTCCAGGTAAGGTCTTAGCTGAAAATGGATTACCTAGGTGCAAATTAATGACTGACCATTTTTCATTTTAACCATAGTGTGTGTGTGTGTGTGTGTGTGTGTGTGTGTGTGTGTGTGTGTTCTTTCAAACAGTGGAACCCCCCCCTTCTTTTTCTTTACTTCTATCACACTAGCTGAATTGTTTAGTGTAGAGTGGTGGGATCCTATAGTTTAGCAACATGCATAGATTTGTCTAAGTTATAAGACTTTTTAAAGTGCTGCTTAACTTATATTCCCCATCTGTAAAAGACCCACTTTGATTTTTTTAAATTTTAGAATGGCTGTCCTCTGTTTACAAACAGCAGTGGTTTGCCATGCTCAGAGCAGAACAAGACAATGACATTGGGTATGTATAGCACACCCCTTTTCCTATAAGTTTGTTAGTGCACCCCCTTCTCCGGTACAGGCATCTCAGAATGTGGCTCTCACAATGAAAGAGAAAAACAAAGTGTGGCTAATTTAACATTTGAAATTTAAGAGTTCCAGTCTTTTGGGGGTGGCTATCTGCAGCAGCCCAGAAATTTTGGCTTTCTGTGTTCAACAGATGCTTAGCGCTGCCATCAATCCCAGAGTCATCTGATCATGTCTATGGCAGCATTGGAAAAGAGGGAAGTGGCTGCTTTTTTCATTCTCCAAAGCCTGGTGCAAAGGATGAAAGGACCCTGCCCCTCTCCCTGGGGCTTCTGTATGTCCTAGAGATTTAGGGAACAAGCTTAGTCTTGGTTTCCAGTAGCCCAGGGCCTTTTCAGCATTGCTTGCACTGTGTGTTCCTTCTGCAAAGCCAAAACAGCGAAAATTCAATGCTTCTGCAATTTGCAGAGTACTTGAGAGAAATTCTGTTGCTATTTGCACCTTAATGAGTGGATTTCTGGAGGCCTGGTTTTATTTTTAGTGCAGTTGAAGTTTATTTAATAAAATTAATACATTAAGTTGGCTTTTACATTATGATATGAATGAAAGCCTTTTCACACACTTTGCTGAAGATGTTACATAACTGGTTGTGATGTTAGGGGTTGGCTGTGCTTTTATGTTGTAGAGAGCAGCTTTCATACTACAAATGTAAACTTCATGAGTGTCAGACGTTTGGCCACTCAAGTTGATCCTGTAAGCAATGCTTTCTTTGGGAAAGAACTTGCATTTCTCTGTATGCCTTAATCTTGATGCTCATGAATTTGAAGCTTGCCCTTCACATATGTAGCTTTGTTTTTGTTTTATTTAAAAAACATTTCCCAAACCTTCCCCATAAAGAATTGCCTGATTCACACTCTTTGTAGGTGTTGCCCTTTTTAGCCATTTGCCTATTAGCTTAAACGAGGCAGTATACAGATTCCAAAATCAAATGCCCAGCAGTACCTTTGCAGTCCAGTCCTCTGTGCATATTCACCCAGAAGTTAGTCTCTCTGAGTTCTAATGGCATTTACTCTCTAACTGCTCTAGATCAACCAGTGGCCTGATTATGTAGAATGCAGCTTCAGTCTATTACAAATATACTCAGTACTGAGGCACAGTGCATTGAAACAAGCAAATCATTAAACTGAATTATTTCAGTTTGAGAGAAGCAGGATAAAGTTTTCTAAATACATGGTCAGAAAAGATAATATCCAGAATTCCAACTTTTCAGTAGTAACTTCTGCAATATGTCATTTACAGTTTTAAGTTATTTGCTTTCTACCTACGAAAGGTTTCCTGCCTAAGCATTTATGCTGCCCAAGATATGTGTGTGTGTATATATACACATTTGTTTTATAGATTTTAGACTGTGAGCTGAGCTGCACAGAATGCTAAGCCTTGGTTTTGGCTACGTGGATGAGCCTCCACAAACCTGAGGTTGCTCTTGGGCTTGTGTGTTCCTCCTGTTCCTCCTCACACAGCCAAAAGGAGGACTTCTGCCAAGTGTAATTTAAATTTTAAAAGAGCCTCAGCTTAGCATTATGTACAAACCAGCTTCCTGGCGTAAAGCAAAGTTTAATTTAATCAGCCAGCTCTGTAACCTGTTGTTTGAAGTTGGTTTATTATGAAACTTATCAGACAAGGATGGAGGGAATGCACAAGCAGGACATGTATATGTGTGGTTTGTGCAAATTGTGTGTGTGTGTGTGTGTGTTGCTTTTACTTCACCCTCTGGCATGCAGTGCCCAGAAGGGAACCCAGCCGTCAGCTGGAATGCGTTGTATTCCGTGCTAGTCATAATTGTAGTAGGCCCATTGAAATGAACAGGTGTGCCTAACTTGGGTCCATTTAATTTCATTGGGTCTGCTCCGAGTAGTGGTAAATGGGATACAACCCTCCACAGTCACTTACAGACTCACTGTTAAGACCGTGTTCATGGAAGACAATCTTACTCAGCTATGAGGGATCACCAAAGAAGAACAACAACGCTCTATGCTAAAACTTCTGAAAAGCTTTTGAAGAGTACTTTTCCAAAGACTGAATAAATTTAGCAGGCATGGGATAAAAGGGAGGGGGTCCTTTTATGGATCAATGACTTGTTACAGAGCAGGAACCAGAGGTTAGGCGTAAAGGGAGGGAAGTACGCTATGGGATCCCTCAAATAAGGGGGTGTATTTTGAGCTATTACCCGCCATCTGCTTAACTCTGGAGTTCTTTGTTGTTGCAACCTCCAGTGGCAAGGATGGAATTGTGACTCCTCAAAGTGCATGGTAGGCAGGGTAGCTGTAAGCTTTCTGATAACACAAGTGCTGGTCATCTGTCCTTCCTACTTTATTGGCCTTGACTGGCAGTTCTTCTGTTTGTATCAAGCACCATTTCACCAACATTCCCCATTGCCAAGTTCCTGCTTGTGGAATTGTGGTTCTGCAGATTTGGGGTTAGTGATGTAGCTCCCTTGTTGTGATGATTCTCACTCCTGTTCTTACGGATCTTGACACACTCAAATTTTTAGTTTTTTTTTGTTGTAATGGTTGCATAACTCACAATTTTAATGGTAAGGCTCATTGTTGAGTCCAAATAGGTAGGATATAATATTGTAAAATATGTAAATGTGAGAACTGTGTTTGTTTCTTGGGGTGCTTCTGCTCCTGGTGTGTGTGCTGTACTCATCTACTCGCTCTGTTGGACTCCCCTCCACTGGAACTAGGCCAGCCTGGAGGGTCGTAAACATTCTGCATTGGTTAGCAGGAGTGTTTTTACATGTGTAATGTTATACAAATGAAAGGGTCGAAAGTGAGTTCTGAGCAAGATCAGACTAGGCTGAAAACCTTCCTACCACAACATCACTGTCACCCAACTAGTTTTCTCCCTTGTGCTGGCAGTATCCTGCAAGAAGCTGATCTACCTGCATAATCTTTGGCCTCTACCAACACAAGACGGCTCAGTAGCAATCTTATCCTGGTCTATCGCATATAAACCCAAGGAATAGATCAGACTGATAATAATTTAATTATCATTTTATTATTTATATGCCACCCATTGACTCTGTTGCCTCAACCACTTTGTGTGGCTCCCAACAAAATATTAAAAACATAATAAAACATCAACCATTAAAAAGTAAGACACTTCGCAGGCAAGTGGGGTCTCAACCAGCATACCAGATGGAGCAAGACAGCCACCCTGGACGCAGAATTAACCTGCACCTCCATGGACAGCTCTGTTCATGAAGACCCCAGGCTGCACACCTGGTCCCTTAGGGGAACAGTTACCCCATTCAGGACCAGGGAGCCCCCCCTGCTTGCCCCCAGTACCCCAGAAACAGTACTTCTGCCTTGTCAGGATTCAACCTCAATCCATTTACTACCATCCATTGTCCAACCGCCTCGACACACCAGATGTTCACCACATTCATTGGTTCCACTTTAAATGAGAGGTAGAGCTGGGTATCATCCGCATACTGGTGAACACCGAGCCCAAACCCCCTGATAATCTCTCCCAGCAGCTTCATATAGATGTTAAAAAGCATGGGGGAGAGGACAAAGCCTTGAGGTACCCCACAGGAGACCGCCCAGGGGTCCGAACACTCATTTCCCAACACTGCTTTGAAGGATGAGCAAGGAATTTTGATGCTAGCAGAAGGGAGTGTTTTCAACACATTTGCAGTTTGTCTTGGATGTTTATGTACCTGATTTCACAGGCTACTTTTCTTGCTCTTTCATCTGAAAAGATGACATTTTTTTAAAAGGCTCTTTTGTATGTCCAAAGGCCTCAAGAAATTAATAAGGACGAGCTGGAAGCAAATAGCATGCGGTGTGGCAGGAAACTTGCAAAGGATGGCGACGTAAGCACAAGTGTTTTCCATGCCCTTTCAAAGCGGGTAATTCATTAACAGTTTTTGTGAGTGGTTTGCTGAAAATTGGGTTATAACGCAAATAGTGTTTTTATAAACAAATTCTTACGAGTCTTATGTACCTTAATTGACATCTAGATAAACAGGTGGTATGCCAACATGCCATCGCTATTGATAACAGCCACCATAGAGCTTTTTAGCAATAAACCTATTGATAGAATATTACAGTTTTCTGTACTGACATCAAAATAGATCTGTGGCAAACTATTCAGGTGTAAAACTAAAGCATATGTTTAGTATGTAACTATATGTGGGGCAATGACTTCCTTTATTTCTTCAAGTATTGTTGGCGATGGACAGGTTTCAACTTTGGCTTTGATCTGCTGGTGACTTACACCAACCGCTACATCATCTTCAAGCGTAACACTTTGAATCAGCCGTGTAGTGGCTCAGTCAGCTTGCAGCCCCGGAGGAACATTGCTTTCAGGTGAGTGTACTGTGGTTCTGCCTGCTTATCTCCACCCTGGACTCCGTTTCAGGGTCCCCTATACTGTGTTGCTGCAGTGAGGGGGTACTTTTTCCCTGATGCCACTGAGAAATATTCTGACTGTAGAGGATAGTGTTGCACGTCCTCGCTGTTGGCAGGAGTTTAAAGAATCAACTTTTGAGAAATTGCCCTTTAGTGTGATTTATTGCTGCTGCTCCTTGACTAGGGTTAGCCTCTCTCCATCCCAAAATATGGGTGCTAGGGAAGGCAGGGGGGAATATATCCATTTAGTGTCCTTTGGTAGCATGTATCCAAGCTGTCCCCACCCCACAGTTTTTTCAGAGAAAAGGCACGAAAGATCAAGCTTGGAAAGAAAGATGAAGAGCATGACTTGGGAGCAATGGATTAAGGCACCCTTTCTCCCCTCTGCCCAAATTCCTCCTGGGTTCCAGTTTGTATATAGATAGTGGGGAATTTGCTAGGTGGTTTGTAGATACAATATTATGGCACTTGACAAATACAGACAATTCCAGTCCTTGGAAGCCTGTGTTTAGGAGCAAAATGTATACCAACATAACAACACTGGTATAACATTTACCATTGTAAGGGTCGCCAGTGTCTGCTGGCAGCCTTAGAGATTCTGTTCTCTTTCCTTCCTTCCTTCCTTCCTTCCTCATATCACCCTTTATACTGGAAGAGACTGTATAGCTTCTGTCAACTGTAATGCTGACTATAAAAGATGGCATTTTTTTCTCTACCTGCCATTCCTAAGGCTCAGCCAAACAAAACCCATACAAACAGTTCTTCTGATTCCCCCCTCTCCCAAATCGGTTCCAGCTTGCTTAGTGTAACTTTTTATCTGCCCTTAGGTTGCGTCTGGCTTCTTTTGATAGCAGTGGGAAGCTTATTTGTAGTAGAACAGCAGGATATCAGATATTAACCCTTGAAAAAGATCAGGTATGTGTTTTCAGCACCTTGGCTCATTTCAGATGCTACTGCAAGGAAACACTGGCTCTTCTTCCCTTGAAAAGTGTTTCCAGGGAACAAGAGCAGGAAGAAGAACAGAGAATAGGACGGAATGAATTCTCTGAATTATAAGGGGGGAATATTGTTTCCTTTGTTACAAAAAAAATACAGTTTTACTTTTGCTTTTCAGGAACAGGTAGTGATGAATTTGGACAGCCGACTGCTGGTTTTCCCTCTGTATATTTGCTGCAACTTCCTGTATACGTCCCCAGAGAAAAAGACAGAGACTGATGGACAGCTGGATAACCTAGAAAGCTGAGTCTTGTTCTCATGACTTTTTTATTTCAAGTGCCCTTGCTGCACAGAGAGAAAAGTAATAAAATGGCCTTACACACCGTAGCAGAAGAAATGCAGCTTCCACCCCTTATCTGTACATTCCTATGCATATCTGAAAGGTTTCCAACGTAATTTTGGCATTTTTCCTGTGGCTCTTAAAAGAGCCAAAGGGAAGGCTACACTTGAGAATCATTACCAGTTTCTTGCCAGTTTCAGACAAGATAAAAATGCAGCTAACTAAACTGGACATGTTCCTTAAATGTGAATAGCACATCCATAAAATCCATGATAATTACATGTGGGCTAACATGTAGAGTAATGCCTCTAGGCTTTGTTCTTCAGGCTGAACTTGCAAATGTTAAGGGTCAGTTATAGCCTTGATAAAACTCCACTGCCTTCAGTGGTTGTGCACCAGGGTTCACCGTTACCCCTTTATTTGTGCATTTTTTTTAAAAAAAAGAATTCATTTAGCATTTGGGACTTGTAAATATTTCCTAATGAGGAATATAATATATATTTACATGTATATCCAGTTTTGTTTTCAAGATTATATTTTTTCAACATTGGATGTATTTTTAAGATTCATTTTGTGGATTACATAGAAGTAGAGGTGGGTCTGGTACATGGGTTTCATTGAACTAAAGTCCAGGCACAGGTTTCTCTGCAGACTGTCATGCCAGTATTGAGGGAATGCTTTCTTGCATGTTTAAACACAAGACCATCCCCCAGTGCTGAGGATTGGACACATCTCTGCTTGTGGGGTAGCAAAGTCCAGACCCAAGGGCTCCTGCCTTTAAGAACTGTAAATGGTTTTGAACAGCTGCATTGGGCAAGCCAGGGTTTCTTTGTTCTTTGAAGAGCCATTTTTATGAAATTCTGAACCTTACACAGCTCTTAAAGGGCGCAGGAGGCTTCTTGGAATCTGGCCTTCCAGCTCACTTGGGAAGGCTGTGGGGGTTGGAGCAGAACCTGGTGTGCCGTAGTTAAAATGCATATGTATTCAAAGTGCTTGGCTTATGAAGAACTCTGCATGGTGTACCTTCCACACACAGGTTTACACTAGCATTCTGTTGGAGCTGTTGGGGTACCATGTACAGATTTTTTAAAAGTGATTTTAGTTTCACTACACAAATATTGGGAGTTTACATCCTAGTTATGCTCAGGAACTTGAGTGTGTTTGAACCCTTTTTTTTTTTTTTTTAGCTACATTGCAGAATCCAAATTAGGAACTGAGGTCAAAGCATTCATATTTTGGTTGGTGTTTACTTTTTTAAAAAAGCGATCTATTAAAGGTGAGATGTAAGTGGATTTAGTCTGTACGTATTGGAGGGAAGGGGTTGCTGTGGAATTTATGCCTTTCAGTTTTTGTCTGTAGCCAAATTTTTGTCATATATCCTTTGTATGCTATAATATATTAGCAAACTGTGAATAAACCATTCACAATTTATATTGCCTAGTACTGGTTTCTCTTTAGGGGTCTGCGTTGGGGGTCTGGGTCTGAGTCTGAAAAATAAGCAGAATGCCTTGTAAACATGATTTAACTGTGCTGCATGAAGAAGCGTTTCCTTTTGGTGGTCCTCAGTCTTCCAACATTCAGCTTCCACCCCACTAAGTGAGAGATGATGATGATAAAGGTCTTCCTATCTGCTTTCACCACACTATATTTTTCGCTTCATGAGACACACCTAGTTTTTAGAGGAGGAAAGGGGGAAAGCCCCATTTTTTTGAGGATCAACTCACAGTTGTTGAGCTTACTTTGCAAAGGGAAAAAATCCTGTTTTTATGGGGTTCAACTCAGTTCTGCAGCTTCTTTAGGAAAGGAAAGGGAGTCGTTTCTACAGTTTCCAGACAGATAATCTAATCAGCCAGTTACATGTCACTGGGGAAACAAACAGCCTCCATCTGCAGAACATTCAAAAATAGAGGCCTGGGCAAGAGGCTGGGGCCGGAAAGGAAGCCAGCGATCGACCACACATTCGCTCCATACGACGCACAGACATTTCCCCTTACTTTTTAGGAAGAAAAAGGTGTGTCTTATGGAGCGAAAAATGTGGTAATTAAAAAGCCCCAGCTATTGCCTCCCTCTGGCCCTTCTCTGGCTGGCTGTCAGCCTCTAGTTTTTTGAACAGTTGCTGCTTTTGGGAGTTGCTTCAGAGCAAGAGCAAAACGTAGATTACTGCCCCAGAGCTTTGGCATGTTACCCAGAAAGGCTTTGGGTTGAACTTCCGCCCTTCCAACATTAGAAAGGTGGTCTGAGGAACAGATTCCCAGGATGGTGAATCCGGAGACAGTCAATGAGATAAGGTCTCCTGGGTTCTGCATCCCAAGAGTGCCATGATTATGGAGCTCTCAGTGCTGCTGAATGACCGCATGTGGTGTGGTCTGTTCAGGAATCTGCATGCCTTATTCTGAAGAGTGCATTGCCACGGTGCTGAAGTTTAAGGCTGCCCAATCCAATGCTCTCTGCTTCGGAGTTGACTCGGGTACCACCAGGGAGTAGAAGTTCCTTGCATAAGCAAAAGTGTGAATGGTGGGGTTATTTTGTGGGTGGGGTTTTTTCTGTGGGTGTTGCTGGGGTGCTGTGGGTGGGGGGAACAATCCAGGTCCGGATTCTTGGGGGTGCTGCAGGAGACTTTAACACTTCAACCCCTGCTATTTCCCGCTCCAGAACAAATTTGTGTGTTCTAGCACTAGAGATGGAGGAAGAAATATGATTCAGTTTGCATTGAAAGGCAACACTACCAATTCACACTTCCCAAAACAATATACAAATTGAAGAACAACTATCCTCCAATTTTTGCATTGCAGTTTTCTGAGAAAGTGGTGTGTACAGTAATGCATCTACAGAGGTAAAGTTGTGCATACTGTACCTATGCAGATAATTGGGGTCCTAGTCGTTTGGGGCTTTTCTTTGATTCTATGATTCTAAGACCCTTCTTCCCTGGGGGTTCCCTTGGGGGTTCCCCAGCTTCTCTGCATCCAGCCAGTCCATGACACCACTGCATTACAGCTTCCATCAGCTGCAAAACTCCTACAGATCACTGGGCTGCGGAAAGACGGAATTAAGAGGAAGAAAGGTGCCGCACAGCACACGATGTTTGGAAGCTGTCAAGCAGGCAGATCTTAGGTTTTTGCGTAGAAAACAGAAGAGGGCAGATAGGGGGTCCCACCTTTAGGGAGCCCTTTGAAGCGTCAAAGGTAAAAGATGGGGGAAATCCTGTTAGGTCATTTAGTTTATCCCCCCTGGGCTCCCGGCAGAACAGTCTGTGGTGCTATCTCCTGGGCTTCACACCTAAAATAATTTAGTTCCAGCCTTAATACAAAAATACAGATCTTTATGCAAAGGACCGATCTTCCAGCGGAGCCTTCCTCCTCCACACCGCTGCCATGGGAGGCATTTAACAAGCTGGCAAATTATAAACAGAATAAATTCAGTTCTCCTGAGATCATAGGGGAAACAGGGAGGATGGGGAATGGAGGGAGATTGCATATTGCATCAGTTGCACGAAGGTTTCAAGGGATGAGTGAGTGGCAGGTTCTGTTGGGGCTTGAACCAAATCCTAGATCATGGGTAGGTGAACTAAGGCCCAGGGGCAGGATCCGGCCCAATCGCCTTCTAAATCCGACCCACAGACGGTCCAGGAATCAACATGTTTTTACATGCGTAGAATGTATCCTTTTATTTAAAATGCACCTCTGGGTTATTTGTGGGGCTTGCCTGGTGTTTTTACATGAGTAGAATGTGTCCTTTTATTTAAAATGCATCTCTGGGTTATTTGTGGGGCTTGCCTGGTGTTTTTACATGAGTAGAATGTGTCCTTTTATTTAAAATGCATCTCTGGGTTATTATTGGGGCATAGGTGATTAAATGGGCACAGGACATTGGTCATAACATTATGTTTGCTGACTGGGAAAAGTTGTGGACCACCGGTATGAAGTTTACGGCATGCAATGCCTTGAGAGAGAATATTATGAAAATGATTTATAGGTGGTACATGACCCCAGTCAAGCTTGCTAAAATTTATCACCTGCCTGATAATAAATGTTGGAAATGTAAAGAAACTTGAGGGTACATTCTTTCACCTCTGGTGGACGTGCCCAAAGATTAAGGCTTTCTGGGAGATGATATATAATGAACTGAAAAAGGTATTTAAGTATACCTTCCTTAAGAAACCAGAGGCCTTTCTTCTGGGCATAGTTGGCCAATTGGTGTTAAAGCAAGATAGAACGTTCTTTATGTACGCAACAACAGCAGCAAGAATACTTATCGCAAAGTATTGGAAGACACAAGATTTGCCCACCTTGGAAGAATGGCAGATGCAAGTAATAGACTACATGGAGATGGCAGAAATGACTGGCAGAATCCGAGACCTGGGAGAAGAAGCGGTGGAAGAGGACTGGAAGAAGTTTAAAGACTATCTGCAGAAACACTGTAAAGTTTATGAATGCTAAAATGATGTTGGATTTAAAAATAATATAGCATTAGTGATATAGGTTTAAAAGCTATGTAAAAATGTAGTTGAAAAAGGGTGAAAGACTAAAGTTATATTATGTCAAAAGTAAACAATACGTTAAAGGTGTTTAAACATGAGGAAGGACTGGAGACATAATAGAATGATTTTAATAATCAGAAATGAGTTTTGAAAGAGGGAAAGGATTTGCTGTATCTGATTGGATAAAGAGGAACACAAAAAAGGGAGGCGTGAGGAAGTCAGGAAAGAAAGTTTTGTAAACATGAATTTAAAGGCTGGAATTTTTATTCTTAATTTTTTCTCCTTGCTTTTTGATAGACGGAATTTCTTTTTTCTTTTGTACCTTTGTATTTTATTTTTTTTATCTGTTTTATCTGTTTTATGTGACTTTTTGGTTTTTTTTTACTTTTGTGGTTGTTATGTTTCTTCTTTTCTGTAAAAGCAAATAAATATATTTTTTTAAAAAAAATATTATTGGGGCATAGGAATTCGTTCATCCCCTCCCCCCCAAAAAATACAGTCCGGTCCCCCACAAGGTCTGAGGGACAGTGGACCGGCCCCCTGCTGAAAAGGTTTGCTGACCCCTTGATCCTAGATCAAATAAGAAATTCTGCCTTAAAAGCCTGGATGTTAGATTAGAAATATCCCAGGGGCAAAAGAGATGATCACATGTACACTTTGGAGAAGGCAAGCCTTTAAAAAAGAAGAAAAGGGGAAAGTAGCAGATATTTTTCCTCCAAATAAAGGTAACTAATTTTTTTTTGGGGGGGGGGCAAGTGTGCCAAAGGTCAGGTCCAAAACATGGGAGGCTCCAGGCAGGATTTTCTGCCATAGCAAAGTCGAAGGAGAGGCAGTGTGGTGCAGTGGCTAGAGTGCTGGACTGTGACCTGGGAGACCAGGGTTCGGCCATTAAGGGTGACCTCGGGTGGGTGGGTGTCAATCAGTGCCTGCCAGAGTAACCTACCTCGGTGTTGTTGTGGGGATTAAAGGAGGAGGGAGAGAACCATCTGTGCCACCTTGGGCTCCTCGGAGAAAAAGGCGGGATATAAATGCAATCAAATAAGCAGCCTTGGAGCATTTTCCGTGCTTCTCCTTCTGGCCTCCCTCCCAGGCCATTTCGAGCCAGGCTCTCCATGGGGCAGCGGCCCTTGCTCTCCCCGCCCCCTCCCGCTGATTGGCCAGCAGGATCCGGGGGGGCCAATCCCCGGGGCGGAACCCGAGCCTCCTCCCGGCGTGTTCCTAGCCGGACCAGAAGAGGAGACGGACCGTCCCGCCGGAAGTTCCGCTGCGGAGTCTGCGGGGAGAGGGAGAAGGCGAGCTCGGCGTCGGGAGGGGAGATGGGCCGGAGTCGCTCGCGGTCTCCTCCGCGGAGGGGTGCGTAGTCTCGGCAGCCGCCCGGCCTCCCCCTTGGGGTCCTGCTGCTCCTCTTCGCCGCCCTTCCGGGAGGCCTCGTCCTCCTTCCCAGCTGCCCGGGCGAAACCTTGGCTTGAAGGTTTCTCCTTCGGGAAAGGAGGAAGCAGCTGCAGGCCGGTGCCTTTGCACCACGGGGAGGGCGGGCGGGCGGGCGGGTTGTGGGAAGCCCAAGGCAGGCCTCGTCTCTCTTGGCCTGGGAGGCAGAGATCCCCGCGGATCGAGGCCGAACTGAGTCCCCGAGGGCGCGTTCCTCTCGTAGGGTGGTGGGGCTAGTGAGGTGCTGAGGAGCTGCGAGGCAGGCAGGCAGGGTTCAAATTCAGCCGCCCATGACGCTCACTGGATGCCTTTGGGCCTGTTGCTGCATCTCAGCCCAACCCACCTCAGAAGGCTGCTGTGAGGATAAAATAGGGAGGGGGAGAACCAGGCTGGCCTCCTTGGGAGGAACGATGGGCTATGAACGCAATAAAAAACAAAGGAATAGCTCTTTCTCAACCACTTTGTGGAACTGGCCCTGTTGTAGATGCAGAACAGGTACTGTGTGGAGCCAGTAAGATATCAATGTTTTCTGCTTTGTGGCTCCTTACAGTCAAGCAGTATATACATTTTGTGCTATACATAAAGGAGGTGGTGTCCGTGGTTCTCTACCACCACCACTAACACCCTCCATTTTTATCCTCACAGCAACTCTGTAAGGTAGGTTAGACTGAGATTATAACTGGCCCAAATTCATTCTTATGTGTTCTGTATCTGACAGGATATATAAACCTGGGGCTCTGCTGGCCTAATAATTTGATTTAATACCTGGCCTGCTCCCTAAGGTCCAGCACCCTAACCACTGCGCACACCCTGGCTCTTACTTTCTTACTTAGAGAAGTGACATTTATCTCCATTAACTTCTCTCTTTTTTTTAAGAGGCCTGGATAAACTCATGCAGGATGAGCCTGTTGGTGGCTAAATTAACATTCCAGCTTTGGGGCTTTGGTTGGTGTAAGAAAAGAGGATGCTGGACTAGGCAGGCTTTTGGTCTGATCCAACTGAAGGGCTTTTGTTAAGTTCTCACTCTGGCTCTCCCACCCCCAACAGATTAGATGCACCTTGAAGGCAGATGCCTATTTCATGCTTACGAGAATTTTTTTAAAGCACCGTATCTATCAGTATGTAAAAAGCCACCGGAGCAAACATGGTTGTTTTGCTGTGGAAGGCAGAGTGTGCAGAACGTTCTTGGAGTGTGTTTTAACTTGGCTAGAACTCAGAGATGTATAGGTGTGGAGCTAGTGGATTTCACTAAGTGCCCCCTGTAAATCAAGCACAGCTTCTGAAGACAGAATGGGACCTGCCTTATGTTGCCCTTACCTCTTTGGAAGGAAGGAGGTTGCAGGATACAGGATGGAGCAAACTTTTAAGATGCAGGACTGAGACTGAAAAATACACTGGTTTGTTGAAGCCAGTCAGTGTATATAGTATGTTTCTGTAGGAGGAAAGCTGTACTTTAGAAATGAAATTCAGATATGCAACTAAAGTTGCTTGCTCTGTATTTTAAGAACGTCGGCGTTCCAGATCCACCTCACGTGAGAGGGAGAGGAGAAGACGGGAGCGATCAAGGTCTCGGGAGAGAGACAGGCGGAGAAGCCGTTCCCGTTCCCCACACAGGCGACGATCCAGGTGAGGAGGTATCATCAGATAGTAGCTCTAAAGTTTCTGGCGAACTTGTTCTGTAAACACTGTTCTTGTTGTAGGCAATGGGTGTGTGAGGCAGAGCGGGCTACTAACTCTTGCCATTAGCAATATTGGAAAAGATGAGCGGGTAGTTTGCTTTAAAAAAAACAAACAACTCCCCCCCCCCCATTGCAGGAAATTATGACCCAGTTAACTACTCTACCTAAGGTAATTTTAAATGATGTATGGAGGCCCTCTTGAAAGAATTCTCTTGAAAGAATAGAGCCAGCAACTGGTCCTGGCAGTTCAGCTGTTTCTGTCCCTTCTCATGATAGCTCTAACCATATTAGCTCCTTTCTATCCCACCTTTAGCAGTGGCTTTGCTGGGATGTTTAACAAGAGAAAGGATTTGTTTTTAAGGTTGAACAGATGGTTTCTAGGCAGCTGAAATATCCTGTTTGAGTGAGGAAGAGAAAGATCTGTCCCTTGATGTGAGTGTAGCTAAACACGTCCTCCTTTCTCTGTAGACCTGCAACTCCCCTCCATTTGCTTTGTAGAGAATATTCTTCCCCTATCCTCTTCCATAGCACCTTTCTGTTATTCTGAACCCTTCTCCTGCAATAGACTACCCTATCTATACCGTTGTTTAATAAATGGTAGGAGAAAGGAGGAGCAGGCATGGGTACTTCTTTGTACTCTGCTTTAAAGACCCAGCCTTTCCTTCCATCTTTCCTCCTGTAGCCTCTCCTTGGTTACAGGTGTTGATAAGGCAGAGATTGCCTTGTTTCATCCTGACAAGATCCCTATGAAGCACCTTTCTAAAGGAGGTAGCTGTGGTGGCAGCAATGCACACTTCCACCTCTCTCCCTCTTTGTGGCTGCCTGGCAGAGGAAGCCGTACGCTTCCTTGACTGAGGTGGACAGAGCATTGCAGGTACTTGACAGTTCTTTGCTCACAGACGTGGTGTCGCCCACAAAGCCAAGTGTGGGATTTTGTGATGGTTTTGTTTTGTGTTTTCACAAAAAAATCAGCAAGTGTGCTGGTGGTGCTTCTTTTGTGTGTTGCATAATCCAGCAAACACACCTTTCACTTGCCATTCAAGTGCAACCTGCTCTGGTTTGACTCTCTAGGTCTCCACGACGACATAGATCCAGCTCTTCTTCCCCTTCCCGGCAGAAAGAAAGGCGAGATGATGAGAAGAAAGAGACCAAAGATGCTAAAGGCAAAGAGCGTCAGATCACAGGTAATGAAACAGCTTGGGGTGTTGCGAGCCATGCTGGAGAATAGTGTGTCATGATGCACCTTATTAACTTTCGCATTCTAGTTTGTGGTCAGATTTATAGGGGAGGGGTAGTTTGCTAATGTGAGAAGGATCTTGCCTTTTGGGCAAGGTTTGTTTGACTTGATGTGTTTCTGGTTCTGTTGGTGAGGACATATCCTGCCTCTGTTATTGAGAGCCTGTAGCTCATGTGTTGCACTGAGTCTGAGGGTCCATATAATCCTTTGTTGTGCCAATAAAGGCACCTTTGTTTCTCAAGTGTATCATCTCTTCACACACCAAAAAATCCACAGTTGTGTTTTTCTAAACACTTGTTCGACAACATTTTACGTGGTTCTATACTGGGTCCTTGAGATGTGGCTCTTTTTGAAGAGTTGGAAGGATTAGCCCTTTGTTTTGGATGGCTGACACCCTCTTCAATAGAAATACAGTGGTACCTCGGGTTACATACGCTTCAGGTTACAGACTCCGCTAACCTAGAAATAGCGCTTCAGGTTAAGAACTTTGCTTCAGGATGAGAACAGAAATCGTGCTCCGGCGGTGCGGCAGCAGCAGGAGGCCCCAGTAGCTAAAGTGGTGCTCCAGGTTAAGAACAGTTTCAGGTTAAGTATGGACCTCCGGAACGAATTAAGTACTTAACCCCAGGTACCACTGTACTTTCAGAATTGTTTACCAACCAAAGAATAAAAATACAAAACACATTGATAGTATAAAATCAAAAGTGGCAGAACACAGCAGACAAAACAAACTGATATGAAACAATCAAAACATTCCAAAAATTATGTTGGGGTGGAAGGAGATACATAGGTGAACTGTGTCCTTATTACACATGTTAGAAAGAATATATATATATATAAATGCCAAATAGAAAAGATAAATTACAACAGCAAACTTGCAAAGTTAGCAAAAACCTTGGTGAGCATCAGTGACATGATATTTAAACAAATAAAATCCAGAATATTGAAATAAAATTCAGGGTGACTCCCCCAAAAGAAAAGTGAACAGAGTATGGTCTGGGTTCTTCTGGTGAGGAATTAATGAAAGAAATGAAGGAAGACCAAGCTATAAAATTTATCTCTGGGAATAGTCACCTCTGACTACTCTGCAGTGTTGTGTTAGTTTGTTTATGAGCACAATCTTCCAAACCCTATCAAGCCAGTTTTGCATAGTTAACAAACAATCACTTCTCCATAAGAATGCAGTCTATATCCAGACTGCTGCCAGGAAATGTCTTAAATATAATATCTTTTATTTATTCCTAGCAAGGCCAAGTCAGGGTGTTTCACCATTGTAATAGTCAGAATCCTAGAAATATGCTGTTTGAGGATGGTTCTGTGGCATTATTTATCTTTAACTCTCTTTCATTTTATCTCCTTGTTTATCTCCTTGGCTTCTTTTTCAGAGGAAGACCTGGAGGGTAAGACAGAAGAAGAAATTGAAATGATGAAAATGATGGGATTTGCATCATTTGACACGACAAAGGTGAGTGTCTTCTTAGTGCCCAGAATTCCTAAGAGTGAGATGTGAACCACTCTGTGCACTGGGACAGAAAATCCACACCATGTGGTAGTGGATGCAGAATTCAACTTCCTGAGAATCCCTTCCTTTTTGTTAAAAAGGGGGGCAGGTTTCTAACACTGCAAGTTTTTTATAGAGTGGTGCTTGAATGTGTTTGAGCAAGACTAGTGAGACTTCAGAAGATTCCGTATGTGTAACCTTTTGCAGGGCACAGGGCTTGGATTGCCTTGGCAAATCTTGAATGCAAAGAGTTGTTTATTATTATTTTATAATAGCAACATCTTCTTTTGTAGCACACTGTAGGTTAAACAGAAAGCCATTTATGGCAAGTTCAGATCTTCCTCACTTTATCAGACCATGGTCCTGAGTTTTCCTCGCCAGTCATTTAGAAGTGGTGACTCCAAATGGTCTTTTAGTGTTCTTAATGGTGGAACAGAAATGACAGAAAGGCAGCTTGCTCAGCTACTGGGGAGGATTCAGGCTTGTTCTATAGTTTGTGCATCCACACAAGGCAAGGTTGAGCTCCAGTAGGCCTGGCCTTGGGCCTTTGCACTAGATTCTAGGACAGGAGTGAAGAACCTCCAGCCCAAGGGGCCTCCCCATCTGGCCTGCCGCCTCTTCTCCTTGCCCACCCAGTACAGCAGTTTAGCTTGAAGAAGCCTCCTACTGGCTTCAATAGGAGGCTCCCCCCCAAAAAAAAAAAAAATTGTGGCAGAGAGCGTGCATGTAAATGATGGAGAGAGTGAGTGTGTGTGTGTTGTGGGAACTATGAGGTGGTCCTACCCACCACTGATACTCAGCCCCTGGAACATGTTCCCAAATCTTCTACACTACAAGGGGCTTCCAGACTTGAAACCTGTCGTACAAGTTCCCAGGAACTTCCAGGTAGCTTGGAAACAACTCATGGAAGCATTACTGTATTTTTTGCCCTATAGGACACACTTTTCCCCCTTCAAAAATAAAGGGGAAATCTGGGTGCGTCCTATGGGGCGAATGCAGGCTTTCGCTGAAGCTTGGGGAGCGAGAGGGGTCGGTGCACACCGACCCCTCTCGCTCTCCAGGCTTCAGGAAGCTATCAGCAAGCCTGGGGAGCCCACGGGAGTTCCCGGAGGGCTCCCTAGGCTGCGGATAGCAGCCTGCTACCCGGAGCGCGGGGCACGCTGAAGCAGAGCGCCCCACGCTTCGGGCAGATATCCGCAGCCTAGGGAGCCTGCTGCCATTGTTTATCTCCTCTAAAAACTACAGTAGGTGCGTTTTTAAAAGCTCGGGCTTCCCCCGCGGCTGGGGGGGGGATAATTTTTCCCCCCTTTATTTCCCCCCCAAAAAACTAGGTGCGTCCTATGGGCCGGTGTGTCCTATAGGGCGAAAAATACAGTACATTGGCATTGTGTGTAGGAACTCTGCCTAGACATATTTCCCAAAAGCAACTGCAAAAAAGAGTAAAGAGTAAGATATGATTGGCTTTTGTTCATGTCCTACCATTCCTCCAAAGTTCCATTGGCTTTTATTCTCACTTTTCTCCCAGAAATGGGCTTTCACACTTCCTTCTGCAGCCCCATGAAAATCTACTCAGGGTTGTGGGGATGTCTAGGATACAGTATAGGGAATGCGGATGGAGTTGGGGGCGGGGTTGCTGAAAATCACCCCCTCCCTTACAAGAACAGAGGAGCAATGCAGGCTCCAATCATTGTCCTCTTCCCCTGGTCAGGCTTCCCTGCACCTTACGTTGTGTGAAGATGACTTTGTATTTCTGTTTGTGTTTTGTAGGGCAAGAAAGTGGATGGCTCTGTAAATGCCTATGCTATCAACGTATCACAGAAGCGGAAGTACAGGTTGGCATTGTTCAGTTAGGACCCAACTGGCCATGAGTGTGGAAGCTCTAAGGTCATGTTTGTGTTGGGCGGGGATGTCACTATGTTCACAGGAATACTTGGAAGAAGAGATTTTGGCATTGCTTCAGAACCCCCATTTTTTAAATAGAAAAACAAAAGTAGATTCCCATTTGTGCAAAATCCTGAAATGATTACCCTAAGTATTTCACTTGGTTCAGAAAATCAGTATATCCTGGGGTTTCTCAGACTTGTTATGTTGAGCTGTCTTGTGGATAAACAAGTTCCTAATTGTGGCAGTAGAGCAACCAGGATTTCCCATTGCAGGAGCAAAAAACTGTCACGATTGACTTCCTATGCCTCCTGCCCTTTCAGGATTGCCTTGCATAATGTAGAATTAGTTTGCTGCCATGTGAGGTTCTTGCTAATTGAAATAGAGGATCTGTAAGAGTTACTAGCCTTACAAATGGTATCTGCAACAAAGGTTTACAGTGTGGAGTGCTTCTTTTCAAGATACCAATTTTACAGTCCCTTTCCCCAGGGTATTCCATTCTCCCTCCAATTCCCGCCCCCCCCCCCGACACCCTCCAGTTATTTTGTGAGCAGTAAGCAGGCTTAGTCCCCAGAGACTGTTTTTGGGTCATTATCCCCCACATAGGATTGTTCTTCCAAAATGTTTTTTTGTATTTCTTTAAACTTTGGAGTTCCCCAAGCCTACTGACATCTCTGCTCGTAAGTGTGTGTTGTGCTGTGCTGTTTTAATTGCATATGGACCACACACAGAGAATGACTTCATGGATTTTGCTACCATTAATTTCTAAGTTAGAAAGTAAAAACAGTACCAATAAAGATGCTTCGAAGTCAAGTGTGCTTTTTTTATATGAATTCTAATTAGCACACAAGCACAGAATTGTGATTAAGAATATAAAAAATAACATACTGAGATTAATTTTTCTAAAATTATTCCAGCACTTACAGCTGGCAAAGGCATTCTGGGTAATGGATGGGCAATGCCAAGAAAAAAATCAGGAAGATGGGGTGGGCGTTCAGAACTTTTAGGGGTCAGCAAGAAAGTTCACTGCTAAGGTTTGCCTTTTCTCATTGCAGGCAATACATGAACAGAAAAGGTGGATTCAACAGACCTTTGGATTTTATTGCTTGACACCTGTACTTGTTACATGTGAAAGACAACCTCACTCTCTAGTCCCTTAATTGTCTTACCAGCAACACCTGCGGTTAAGCAGATTTCAGCTTCTTCCCACGCAGAATGGGGATCTCATTTGTGGAGAGTCCATGGAAGTGACATTGTCTCATAGGAAGAGACGGTAACATGTTTTCCTCAAATGACATGTTTGTACAAAATGACTTTCTTTTGTGTTGCTGTGTTTTTATTTTTTGTAGGTTTCTGTTTTAAAATATTGCCACTTAAATTAAAAAAGAAAAATCTGTGTTTTCTTCTTGAGAGCACTTCAAATAGGAAGCCCCTTCTTAAAAGCTAGGATGAAAAACGATTTTCTTTTGTCTTAATGAGGTTCTTGAGATAAGTTTATTTCATTATTTCTACCCCACCTTTTCTCCAAGAAGCTCAAGATGCTATACAAGGTTCTCCCTCGTCTTCTTTTTATCCTCACAACAACACTGTGAGGTAGGTTAGGCTGAGAGTATGTGACTGGTCCAAGGTCACCTAGTGAGTTTCATGGCTCAGTAGGGATTTGAACCCCGATAAATACTTTGGTGGGTCGGGGGCTCTTCTCGGGACAAGTGTTCAACTACCACCATCTCTGCTACCTCTCATTTAGAGAAAGTCTAAATTTCAAACCCCACCCCACCCCCCGGTTCTCCCCCTTCATTGTCTTGCTTCTGGCCAACAGTGGGCCTTGCCGCTTTTCTTGGGTGCCTCTAACCAACATATGAACATGGCAACACAGCTCCAATGGACTTTTCCCATTAGCTTGTGTGGTATCCTAACTTCTTCCAATAGTTTTATGGGAAAAATGGACATTTAGTGTCTCTTCTGCAGTAAATGTGCAGAATTTTACATACTAATCAGTGCCATTTCTTTAGTACAGAATCTTGGGGTAGGTTTGTTTATTGCCCTGTGTGAAATACACACAACCTTCATCATAACTCTGAGACGTAGTATCAAGATAACAATTGCTGGTATTTGGGTGGTGGTTGGAGGCACTGATCATGAATATCAAGCCATAACAGTTGCCCTGCTGGGTCCAACCAAATGTCTGTCTAGTCCAGCACCCAGTTTCTGCTTATATGTCTGGGAGAAGACCACATGCAGAACACGATAGTTCTGGCTGCCCCTTTCTCGGAGTCTCGTTGGCATGGAGGTTCCATTAGCTGGCATAGCAAATAGTCATTGACCCCAGCCTCCATGATGCCATCCCTTAAAAGCAGCTCAGAGTAGAAGCTAACATCCACAGTAACTTGCTAGTTGTGTTGGATGCTTTCCCTTGTCTCCAGTGGCATCGGAGTACACTTCACATGAAGCACAGAGTACTTGTTTGCCCCTCTTGTGGTACCTGCTCCTTCTGTTTTGGAGTACTCTCAATGTGTACATCATCACCAGAAGTTGATGTTGCTGATGAGATGCTGTCATGCCTACTTGGAGCCAGAGTAGCTCAGTCGGTCCAGCATGAGACTCGCAATCTCAGGGTTGTGGGTTTGAGCACCACATTGAGCAAAAGATTCCTGCATCGCAGGGGGTTAGTCTGGGTGATCCTTGCAGTTCCTTCCAACTCTACCATTTTATAATTCTCTGACTGTCAAGCAAAATGAAACAAGATGACTTGGTTTAATGGGACACGGGCAGCACGCATAGCTGACATAAATCACTCACTGTGTGACAAAATGAACAGGAGTTGTGCGTTCCTAATGAATTGTGCAACACGTAAGTGGAAGGAACTGCCCCGTGGGGGGGCGGTTTCCCATCTTGGGATGGTCTTGACCATAGAGGGTACTACCAGGACATAGGACACTCCATACTGATAGCTAGAATGTACACTTTAAGGCTGCAAACGTTTGCATACTTAATTTGGTATAGGACCCACTGAATTATTTAACACTGAGATTAGGGATTGGGCTGCATAAATGGTTCCAGCAGCTTTGCTGCTGCACAACTAATTTGATAGGTGCAGCCCAAATTAAAATCTCATGCTCAACTTCCTTTGACCTAGAATGGCAATGGGATTTATTCCTCCCACACACAAGTACATACAGAGTTCTAAAGTGAACAGGATGTTGCTAACACACAGTCCAAGTGGGTGTAGCTTGCGTAAGATTATCTGATAGAATAATATGAAGACAAAACAAACAGTGCAGGGAGTCAAAATGTGTGCGTACACGTACACACACACACACCTTTCTCTGGAAATGAAATTTAATTATGAGGCAGCTCAGGACTGCAGTTTGATTTAAAACTACTTGAGTAATTGGTAGATATTATAAAGGCTGCTTTGCGTTGCTTCTGTTTCAGCTGGGTATCTCAAATCTTCTCCCACTTCCCAATTGGTGAGGTCATATAAATAAAGGTTTCTGCATCAATCCAAAGTAAATAATGACAAGCCTCCAGCAAGAATCTAATATCAAAATGAGGTCAACATTTGTAGCACTGGAACTAAAATCTGATGCTTATGTTCATGTAAACCCCCTGGTACAATGGGAACGACTTCTGAAGTAAGCACCCATATGATCATGCTGTGGGAGATGTGGTGTTGTGTTGTGTTGTGTCTCCTTCGAAGTGTATTCTCTCAGCCACCTACAACCCCATCCATCCCACCTAACACATTTGTCATTGCAAACAAAGTGTTTAAAGCAAAGGGGGACCCTGCAAGACACTCTGATTTGTCTAAAATGCTTGGCTAGGATTAGAGTAACATCCGATTTGGCACCTGTTAATAAATGTTAGAGACTGCTTCTAGAGTGAGCAAGTAAAAACGTGAGTAGGACAGACATTTTAAAGAAAAACAAACAGGCAGAATTAATTGTTAATAAGCTACATCTACTGCTTTCAATTTCAAAAACAAAGCAGGGACATGACTCTGCATAGGTGCCAACTCCCTGGGGCACCCACAAAATTCCCTATGAAGGGGCCAGGCACCCACAAATTTCAGTGCCAGGGCCATGCATGCTGCATGGCATCCACAGCCCTGGGCACTCACGGTTGCGGGGCCAAGTTGGCACTCCCTCTGTAATGACCCATGAGGCATCGGTGACCAGTTTTTGAATTCTGTGTTTAGTAACTAGATTCTGGCAACCTTTGGATTATGCAGTTGTCATACTTGATGCAGGTAAACAAGCTCAAATGTAGTCCATAGTTTTCTTAGCAGTGTATTACGTTCCTTACTTTTTGTCTCCTACATACAGAGATTCTCTGGCCCTCTTAGAGACTGTCCTCAAAGGTTTGCTTCTTAGGGTAGCTATGGGGAACCTCAGATCATAGGGCAGAGTGGTGAAATGCAGATTCTCTATCTGCTCCTCATGCCCTGTCCCTCGCCAGCCCTGCGTTGGACTCTGAAAGGAATGTATCCTTCAAGCCCAATCTTGCTTGTTTGCCTGTACAGAGGATACTGGCTGTTGTACTAATGTGCACTGTACATTTTTTGCTCCTCTAACTTTTGCCTCTGGCATGTAGGCCCAGGAAGGGAATGAGGCTGCGTGATGTGCCTAAGAGAGGTTCCCCCATCCCTCCTACCTTACAGAGAAAACACCAGAGACCCTTGAGATACATTTACTAAGGTATAGGTTTTTGTGCACTATGGTCCACTTCTTCAGATGCATGCAGTACACTGTGTTACAGGCTACATAAGGTGATGTGATGGGAGTTGTAAGCAGTGGGGTTGAGGGAAAAGGTAAGTTCTTATTCACATAATGGTTGTTGGTCGTGACACGGGCACCCTGGCATCAGTAAGCCAAGACATGTACAGGCAACCCCTGATTTGCGTGGGGGCTGCATTCTGGGTCATTGTGTGCATAAGCCCATCCCCCCCCACCCCCGTTATGCCCTTTCTGGGTCCAAAAACAATGTGTGCATGCACAGTTGCACATGTTGCTTGTAGTTAAGTTTAAGAAAATGCTTTGCCTGAATTCAGTCCAAGTGATAATACTGAACTCCTTACCCGTTCCAGCAGTTTCATGTGGTCTTTGATGGAGGTTCCTTTGCTGTCTTTTGGGTTACCTTAAGGTCACTTACAGTATTTCCTGGAAGGCTGAAGTGTTGTACCCCCCAGGTAGTTTTGAGGTTATAACTGTTTTTTTCGTAGAGGCTGCCACTTCATCTTACATCCTCCATGGATCATTTTTGGGACCTGTGCTTTTTAACTTGTTCATGAAGGATCTAGAGGTGAGAATTGTGGTGGCCAAGTTTGCTGATGACACCAAAATGTTCAGAGCGATTAAAACAAAAGATTGTGAAGAGCTCCAAAAGGACCTCAAAACTGAGTGAATGGGCAGTAAAATGGCAAACGCTTATGCAGGCAACCCTTGATTTGTGCTGAGGTTGCTTTCCAGGTTATTGCGCGCATTAGTGGAGCGTGCATAAACCTGCCCTGTTATGCGCCCATTGCACCCTCTTCCTGATCTGAGGGTGGTATTTGCATCCACTGTTCCATGTGCTTTGAACATGCACAAAACAGTTGTTCCCTGTATGAATGCCTGTCTTCCATACAAACTTGCTGGGCTCTGAGACCTTCAGAGGAGGCCATTCTCTTGATCCCACCACCCTCACAAGCAGGGTGGGGATATGGAGGTCTGCTGCCAGACTTTGGAACTTCCACCGGTAGAAGACTGTTTTATTTCAGCAGGCCTCTGTGGCCTGACTGTTCTTTAAGAAAAGGGCTTTTGATAGTGCATTGCTGCTTTTATTTGAAATGGATTATTTTTTTATATTGTTTTTATTCTGCTGGAGTTTAATTTTAACTATTAGCTTTTATATGTCTTTAGCTTTTGTATTTTATATTTGTTTTAATTTTTGTAAGCCACCTTGAGTCCCAGTCTTGGTGAAAGGAAAGATATATGACGATGATGATGGTAGTAATAATAATAATAAAGTGAGTATGTCAGGTTTAAAAACAATCTTAATTTCACATACATGGTTTGCCACAGGCACCCAGTTGGCCACTGTAAGTACAGGACTGGGTATTTTTTGGTTTTGAGTGTTACTATTGTTGTCTATACTTTTAATAGATATTTTGGTATATATATATTACTTCTCAGTGTTTAAATACTTTTAAATGGTTTATTTTCTATGTTTTTAGCTTTTTCTATTCTATCTGTAAGCTGCTTTGAGTGTTTGGAGAGAAGGTGAGGATATAGATGGTGGTGATATATATATTAATACAGGATGCTGGGCTAGATGGGGTGCCAACCTGATCCAGCAAAAGTAGAATGCCCTAATATAACTGATGTCTCGGGTGCGTTTCCCTATAGCTCAAGGTGGCTGCATTTTCTTTTTACGAGGCAAAGGGGTATGTGGTGGAAGGGGGAGCTCCACCAGGCCTTCTCCCCCCTCAACTGTCACCTGGTGGCAGCAATTCCATCAGGCTGTCCCAGTGGGAGAGGTAGGGAGCAAAAGGCTCATTCCATCAGCTTTGCAGGAGGCTCTGCTCCATCAGGCACCTCCTCCTGGTGCTCCCTGAACTGTGCCAGCTTGTCAGTATAGGGACCACTGTTCAGAAAATAGTGACTGAGTTTTTGTTTTCCTCCTGCGTTTTCCGTCTCTCTCTCAATCAAAATAAAAAGACTGTAAGCCTGCAGGGGCCGAGACTGCCTTGTTTTGATCACGTTGTTGTTGTTGTTGTTTAGTTGTGTCTGACTCTTTGTGACCCCATGGACCAGAGCACGCCAGGCATTCCTGTCTTCCACTGCCTCCCGCAGTTTGGTCAAACTCATGCTGGTAGCTTTGAGAACACTGTCCCACCATCTCGTCCTCTGTTGTCCCCTTCTCCTTGTCCCCTCCATCTTTCCCAACATCAGGGTCTTTTCCAGGGAGTCTTCTCTTCTCATGAGGTATTGGATCCACAGCTTCAGGATCTGTCCTTCCAGTGAGCACTCAGGGCTGATTTCCTGAAGAATGGATCAGTTTGATCTTCTTGCAGTCCATGGGACTCTCAAGAGTCTCTCCTCCAGCACCAGAATTCAAAAGCATCCATTCTTCGGCGATCAGCCTTCTTGATGGTCCAACTCTCACTTCCATACATCACCTACACAAATACAAATGCCGCCTTCTTCTCCTCGCAGTGTTGCGCCTGCCTCCTTGCACCAAGCCTGGGCTTTAGGCCTTCCTCTGCTCTAGCCAGCAGAGCTAACTAGGCCTGGGCCTCCTAAGAGTCCCCTCCACCTCCTTCCCCAAACTGATTGGACAAGAAATACATAATGGCAAAGACGCGTGGCTAGTGGGCGGGGCGGAACGCTAGAAGTCAACACAATAAGCGAAGGGGAGGGGGCCGTGGGCAGCACTGACCAATCAAAAAGGAAGGCTCGAACGGGGTTAGAAGGCAGAGCAGCCTGGATTGGCCCTACGGGAGTTAGCGTAAAACGTCATTTTGGTAGCCCTGACCAATGGGGCGCCCGTGCAAAGGAAAGGCGCTGCTATAGCACCGTCGAATGGGACGTGCCTCTAAGGCTTGTCCAATTAGACACTAGATCTGAATTAGAGGCGGCCTTTTCGGCTCGGCGAGCCAACCAGAGGCGGGGAACCTCGGCCTAGATAAAGGCGGGCTCAGGAGCAGAGGCGGCCAATGCCGAGCGAGCAGGGCGTGGCTGGCCGCTTATTTTCATCCTTTCCACTCTTGCCTAGCTGAGGGCCAATCGGGCAGCGGCAGGGGCGGAGCCGGGCCACGGGCGCCCAATGGGCGCCGCGCTCCAGGGGCAGCGGGTTGGGCTGCGGAGGGAGGGGTTGGTTGCGGCGAGTCTGTCAGGCTGCGAGGTGGGGTAAACACACACAGTCGGGCTCCGGGCGCTGGACGGAGGCGGCGGCGGCGGAAGAAGAGGAAGAAGAGGAGCGTCCTGGCTGCTGCGGCTGACTCTGTGGCGGTGTCGGCGGCGGCAGGACCAAGCAGCCGGCAAAATGGCGGCGGCCGCCCAAGTGTGCGAAAACATCCAGATGCTGCTGGAGGCGGCCGAGTTCCTGGAGCGGAGGGAGCGAGGTAGGCTTGCCGGCCGGCCGGCCCGGCTTCTCTCGGGGCCTGTCGCCTTCCCCGCTCGCTCGCTCGCTCTCCCGTCTGGCGGCGGCGGCGGCGGGGGGCTCGGGCCGCGCTGAGGGAGAGCACCCGGCCGCCCCGGGGACAGCGAGGCCGCCGCCGTTGTTTTTTTGTTGCCCTCGCTCCCCTCAGGAGCGGAGGCTGGAGAAGAAGGGGGAGGGGCGACGCCGATCTCCCCCCCCCCTTCCTTCCTGCCGCGTTGTTATTAGTCCGTGTGTTTTTCTCCGCTTCTCCCTCCCTCCCTCCCTCCCTCCCTCCTTCGGCACGATCTCCGCCTTCCCTTCTTCCCATCCCCCCCCCCCCGAGGAAAAGAGTAAACAACTCGGGCCTTTAAAGCGAAAATGGGAACCGCCGCGCGAGGAGGAGGGGGCTAAAAATAAGCCCGAAAGGCGGGCGGGCGGGCGGGGGGCGAATGGCCTGGCTGCTGCTGCTTCTTCTTCCTCCTCCTCCGCAGATTTCCTTTCTTCTGAGCCTGTTCACTAGGGAGGGGAGCCCCGGCCTCCCTTCTGATCCAGCTTTGCCTTTTCTCTTGCTCGCTCCTCCCTCCTTCCCTCCCAGCCGCCGCCGCCTCCTCTTCCCACTTAGCGTGGCGGGGGTGGGGGGGCAGGTAGGTTGTGGGGCTATAGAAATCTACCACGCTCCCGATGGTGTGGATAAATCGCGCCCCCCTTGTATGTTGCCCCATTTAATGTGTGACAAAGCCTCTCGAAGGTATTGAACAAGAACATCCATGGCGACAGATAAATAATAAATAAAGCGGCTGAAGCCGGCACACACAAATCAATTCAGTTTGGGGGGGGGAGCGGGCCCTGTTGTTGGGGTGCGCCCTGCTATTCCTCACCCACTCGCTCCGCTTTTAACCCTAACGGGGGCCTGAACTGTAGAAGGAAATGGAGCGGCCATGACGATCGAGGTCAAGGGCTGAAACTGTCGAGATGGAAAGCTGCTGTGCCCTTGCCTGAGTCTGAAGGCATTACCCATTTGTAAATTCCAAATAGCTTTTACAAAACTCTGTTAACATCTTCTCTGGGAAAGGGGGGGGGGAGAGAGTATCGCAGTGTTCATAATCTCTTGTCACCCACAACTGAGACATCATTGATTCAGCATCATAATAATTGGTGCATTTCAAGCATTCAAAGTACCAGTACTTCCTGTACACTATTTGTGTATTCTTTATACCAGGCTTGTAAGATAAGATGTTAACATATTGCACTTAAGAATGCTGAGACAAAGAGAATACAGACTTGACTGAGGCTAGCCATCTAATGAATTTGTGAGTGAGGGGTGTTTTGAATTCAGCTTTCATGGCATGTGAAATCCTGTGGATGGGATTAATTTGAAGGAGAACATGCACTGAATGTCAGGAGATGAAGTATTTAGTTATATCTGCCAGTGAACTTAAATGAGTTGTTTTGTTTTGCTATGAGTTAATAATGGGATGAATAATTGTTTCCCCCACAGAAGCTGAGCATGGCTATGCTTCCATGTTACCCTACAGCAGCAAGGATAGAGATGCCTTAAAACGAAGAAACAAATCTAAGAAAAATAGTAGTAGTAGCAGGTAAGGAGTGTTCTGCCTTTGTCTTGCAGGGTGAGCCATGCACATAACTCAGTCACTTCCAAAGCAACTACAGCAGAGGCATGATGAGTACATTGGGCATGTGCTAATTACAAGGATATTAGCCTTAATTAAAAGGTTAAGCTGTAGTCCTAACCCCACTTGCCTGGGAGTAAGCCCCATAGAGTTAATTAGGATTTCCTTCTGAGTAGACAGGGTTAGGATTACAGTTTAAGTCAAGATGTAGATTGTATTGTCTAAAAGTTTTCATGTTTGTGATCAAAAGGGCATGGCAGTTTCACTTTTGTTTCCTGTCAATGGTTACACTGGCCTCTGAACCAATATACTGTACTGTAATGCTGCAGTTGGAATATCTGAAGAAGTATTTGTCAAAAATTTAAATTAAATTCAAATTTAAAACATCCTTCATCTTGAGTTGGGTGTGCTTCATTCTAAGGATTTTGAGACACGTTTTAGAAAAAAAGGCACTTAATCAGTCTAAATACTCAATTTAAATTTGCAGGAAATGCCACACACATTTCAGTGCCAGTTTAGATTTCTGGAAGCCAAGTTTTCTAAGAAATTTAGAATGGATTTGGAAGAGTGCTTATTTGAAGCCAGTGAAATTTGAAAACATATTAACAGCTGTAATCCAGGGGTGAGGCACTTTTGGTCCTCCAAATGTTTCAGAACTCCCAACTTCCATCAGGCCTAGAAAGTATGGTCAATAGCCAGGAATGATGGCAGCTGTAGTTTAGGAGACCAGAGATTCCCCACACTTGTTATAATCCTGAGCACAATTATTAAAGAGTAAATGCTGTTGTTGAAATGGGGTTTACTTCTGCATAAATATGCTGCTTCTCTTGCATTAAATGCAATCATATGGATCGAGGTTTTTGCATCAGTTCCTTAATTTTGTGCACAAAATGACTATCTGCCTATGGGGTATTTGTAGTAAGTATTCAAGACTGCTATATAATACAAGATGTGTTTATTAGGCATATTTATGTCCCATCCTTTATCCCTAAAACAGCAATCAGGGTGACTTGCAGCATGTCAAAATAACCATATAAAATATAGAAAAGCAAAACAGTTAATGATAGCAGATAAGATAATCTTAACAGTGAGTGTCAGTATTATAACAGCGTCAGTATTATAACATCTTGGTGTAGAAAGCCAAAGTCTGTTGGAACAAAAACATATTACTCTATTACAATTCTGCTAGATAATGGCAGATTTAAGTTCCTTGGACATTGATGAACTGGGCAGTTTAGGACTGGCATATGTCCTTTTCATGGGTATGTAAAATGAGAGTTGTCATAGTGATAAAAGTAGAAGTTGGCAAATGTGTCCTCTTTTTTGCTCTTAAAATATGGCAACCCTCATTTCAGAAGGTCTTATTGAAGTATGATAATCTTTTATAAGGCCCAGTTGATTTAACTATTGGCTTGCTAACATTTGTTTTAGTTTTCTGTTTACATATCTGGAGATTCAGGCTGCCTTTATGTCATTGCATGCCTTAGAATCAGGAAGTACCCAGTTAAAGGTTTATCCTTAAATTACCCTGCTGTGCCAGTGGTTAGTGGTCTTGAGATAAGTACATGATGTTCTGCCATTTGGGAATGGTATGGAAAGTGGAAGATGAAGTTTCAGTGTTAACTCTTCTTCCCCCTTGCCCCAGCTTTATTAGTTTACCTTTTAATGCGAACCTTACATTAGATATAGTTCTCCAGGGAAGTGTATAGTTTGTATAAAATTATGTTGAGACAAGTAAAATATATGTTCAAATATAGTTCAGGAGTCTCTGGCAAGCTAATCAGTTCAGTTTATAGGTTCTTCCTCCAATGATTTTCATGTAAGCCCATTTTCCTGCTTTAAAGATGAGTGTGTAGTGGAACTTTACTTTGAAAGTGTGCATAACATTCGATTTAGGTGCTAGATCATCAGTTGCATCAGATAATGGAAGATTTAGAGTTGTAGAGTTGGAAGGAACCCTGAGGATCATTTAGTCCAACCCCCTGCAATGCAGGAATATGCAGCTATTCCATATGGGAATTGAACCTGCAGCCTTGGCATTATCAGCACATGCTCTAACCAAGTTGACCACGCTCTAACCTAACCTGAGCTAGGAATCTTCTGGAATCTCATTCAGCTGTCCCTTCTAATTTGTTGTTGCATGTGTTGTTGTTTTTTAATTTCTATTCTTCCTTTATTTAATTGCAATGTAATGTTTAGAATAATAAAAAGAACATACTAAAAACAAAGGTTTCTACTTAAGAAATACTTTTCTAGCCTCTCATGCGAGTAAACACAACAGTCTTCCCCAGGATTTGGCACATGGGGGTGTCACCTGATGGCCACATACATAGGTTTGTGCAATATGTTTTTGTTGCGCATTAGCAGTTTTGTCTTCATGAGTACATCATGTGCAGAGTGTATATAGTATGTTCTCTTCTCACATACTTATTTAAATGAAATTATGGTGATGATTATGTTGGGTAAGTTATCCAAAATCATTCACAAGTTCTTCAAAAGCTTTAAGAGGAGCAGTCATGTAACTTGGATGGGTTAAATATGTGCATTTTTTTTTTTAGTTGTAATCAAATGTTATCGAGTTCTCCTGGAAAGTTTTTTTCTCGCTCTTAAAAGCAACGGTTCCCCACCCCAGGACAGGAGGAGGAAAGACTTTTAAAATAGTCCAGGAAATTTCTTTCTTAATCTGTATTCTGGGGTATAGTTGGATTCAGAAAGACTGTGGGTCTTGCAAAATAAGTGGTTGTGATTCATTCAGTAGATTATTTTGCCACGCCTTATGGTGAGATCCATGGAACGGGCAGGCATGATTGTATCTTATTCATAATGCAACTATGGTCCCTGGTTTGAGATCCCTACTGACCTGGGATTCAGTTACAAACAGAGTTGTATCTTGTTGACAGTGGTTTGAAACCTGCAAAGGTATGTTTACTCCATGGTTGACAAGTGTAAATGGTTACATTAATCCCCTCTTTCTCTATTTAGATCAACACACAATGAAATGGAAAAGAACAGGTGAGTCTTCAAATAGACATTATAAATTTTTGTTAATCACAGCAGTAGTCACATCTTACATTTTATAGTAATTTGATGAGGTGAATCAAAGCAGTGTTTTTAGCTTAAAAATCCAGTTTGGGGAAGCTGTTTTTTTCTGGGTGGTGGCTTGAAGTACAGTCATACCTTGTTTTGAGTCTGCCCCGTTTAGGGTCCATTTCGTCAAACGTTCCTGGCAAACCCAGAAGTACTGAAACAGGTTACTTCTGGGTTTGCCGCTCACACACGTTCAGAAGCACTAAATCGTGCTTCGTGCATGCGCAGAGCCGCGCTTTGTCGAGTATCCAGGGCTCTGGAACGGATCCCAGACGCAAAAGGAGGTACGACTGTATACAGAATTGTGCATGTGGCAAGAGCTGCTGAGTGGAAGGGCTTTAATGCAAAATCTCACGTGCACTGTCTTTGGGCCATTCTGTTTGCCATATGCATTAAATCACCCCACTATAATCAGAATTCTCAAACCACATTGAAATGATTCTGAAAACTGTCCTTCAGCCTTTCTATGTCTGAGTGCCTTTAGGATATTGGGTCTGTTATGAAAATAACTACGTTGGTAGTGATGGGTCTCCGAATGACAAAGTCTCAGAAAAAAATATTGCTGAAGGGAAAACTTCTCAGCAGCTTTACTCCTCCGTGGTCTTCAGCAAGGGGCTATTGCTCCAGTGATGTTTGCTTAGGAACTGTGTGATTTCATTCCAACCACATGTGCTAGTGGGGGTCTGCAGTCTGTATTCCCCAGCTGGCACACAGTACTTCAAAAGGCTTTCACCGCAGGGACTAGTTTGTGGTTGCCTGTTCCCACTTTTCTTGCATACAGATCTCAATAAATGAATGTGGGAAATACTGATTTATAAAGTCAATAACCTGTTCAAAGGATCATATTGGACTAAGTTTAAGGCCAACTTGGCATCCATACATGTGATTGCTGCTCTAACTGGGTTGGCACAAATAGGACATCTAGAGTACTCTTTGGAGGCACTTACTACGTGTACCTTAGTCACAGTGTTGTGGCTTAATTGAGATGGTTTTATTGGTGTGGTAGACTTACCATGTGAGGCTGGAATGTTAGACTACAGTGGTGCCCCGCAAGACGAACGCCTCGCAAGACGGAAAACCCGCTAGACGAAAGGGTTTTCCGTTTTGGAGGCGCTTCGCTAAACGAATTTCTCTATGGGGTTGCTTCGCAAGACGGAAAAATCTTGCGAGTTCCCGCTGGGTTTTTTCCGCTCCCCCCCCCTTTCTTAAGCTGCTAAGCCGCTTAGCAGCTGATCGCTAAAAGCCACTAGACCGCTAATAGCGCTAAGCTGTCAATAGGCTTGCTTTGCAAGATGAAAAAACCGCTAGACGAAGAGAATCGCGGAACGGATTCATTTCATCTTGCGAGGCACCACTGTAATTCCTATGTTATATAGAAAAGGATCTTGGTACAACCTCTCCTGCCTGAAACATTTTAGGAATTAGCTGCATATCTTTTGTAAGAACTGGAGCTTAATTTGGGATATGGCAAATGATGAGTTAATGGTTATGAAAAGAAGGTAATGAAACTTAGAAAATAGGAAACTACTTATTACTATTTCTCTAAAATGCACCATGGGCTTCATTTTTGACATTTTTCTACTTCATTTAAGAATGAAATTATTTTTTTACACAGACAAGAAATCATTCTGTGTTTTTACACAGGCGCTTTCAACAAGGGATTAAACATGCTACAACACTTTGCACCTAAAGTGAATTTAAATGGCTGCACATCTTCAATCTTTTAAATTATAGAATTGAAACAATACATTATGTTTTAAATGTTCAGCTTTTGATCATTGTTAGCATGAACTGGATTTCCAGGAAGAAAATGTTTTAGGAAAAATTCCCTGTTGTCTTTCAGGCCATTTACTGTAGAGCAGTTTGGGCCTTTTTAGTAAATGTAGCCTACAACATGTAAACATTTGTCTGTGTTCCAAATTAGGTGTGTTGTAAATCATTTTCTATAGAAAACTCATTCAGCAGTGCTTAGTAAATTGCCTCTCATAATATTTACCAAGGAAATTACAGAAAGTGAAGCAGAGAAATTCCGCCAGCTCAGCCTGTAAATCTCACGATCCAATAAGATATCTTAGGAACTACAATTTAAAATGATGTGGGCATGATTTAGTCATGGTTAAGCACTTTGTACACTTAAATTCAATAACAAAAGTTAAGCACGTGTTTTATTTTCTTCCATGGAATAAATGAAAAATAAGTGTTTAAATTTTAAATGTGTTTACAGCATGTCTACAAATAGCAAGGTTGCATTTGTGAAGACTGCTTGCAACATAACCAAGTAAATAGTGTTTACTGTCTGGTTTTTTTTAACAATAGCTGTAGGTTGCCTTTCAAGGGATTCCAGGGAACATACAGTGAACATAATAATACAAATATAATAAAACATTTGTCAAGTGATTTAAAGATTGAGAGGCAAAGAGAACTGTAAAAAGTAAAAGAAGACTGGGATAACAAGCCTTTCAAACTCCTGAGCAAATATATGTTAAACTGGTGCTGAAAAGATAGTAATGCCAAAAATAGTAACGCCAACACCGGTCATATCTCCCTGAGGAGATGAGTGTGGTACCAGCACAGAAACTACCCTGTCCTTAGTGCATACATAATACGCTTTCACTAAGGAAGAAGGCCCTCTGCCAAGGATCTCAAGGCATTGTCCTATAGGCATTTGGGTCTGAAGGCACTTAGAGCTTTAAAGGGAATTCCTTGAATTGGAAACAACTAGGAAGTCAGTGTAGTGCTTTGAAAATGGAAGCACTATGACTCATCTGGCTTAAACAGTTAAAATTCTGGCAGCCAAATAAAATGTTATGGTTATCCATCTGGATAGGGGGGAAAGGAAATTTTATCAGTGCTCTTTTTGAAAATGCAATACTTTATTGTTGCTTTATTGATTTTATGTCATTGCAATTACATCTGGAAGGCATCACATTGGCTACTCCTGACCTAGACTGTATTTGAAGAACTTCTGAAACTTTCCTTGTTGTGTCAATGAAATTCTGGTTCACAACATAGTTCTTGCTTATTAAATATATACTGTTCCATGCTGGTGTTAAGAGTACTTTTGCATACTTAGTAAATATGTATCTTTACTTAGGATTGCATAGGACTAATTGAGGGCAAATTGTAATTGCTGCAGCCTGGGCTCTTCAAATGGCAGATCAGCTTGTAAGCCACCAATTATTTTTACTAGCCTGTGGGAATATTTGTTTTCTTTATTTTTATTGTTGTATTAAAAATGCCCCTAAGTATGTGGCAGTTTGACTTGAAGGAGGAGGTTCTATTGTCCCCACAGTCCTAACTCCCAGCACTTTTTTTGTTTGAAAAGAAAAGACTAATCCCAATAATTTTGTAAGCATAAAGAACACCATCTCCCTGAGCAAAAACTTTCAGGCCTGTGTTTTCCCAGCTCCTGGCTTTCACCAAAAGGCTGTTCCATGTAACTCTCCCCTTACCTTAGGCAGGCTCTCTGTTCTTTTCACCCACCTCTGCAAAGGGCTTCATTTGTACAGCCTGACAGGAATTCCTTTTTAATACCAGTGTAAAAAAAAAGGGACCATAACTATATACTTCCTCCAGAGAAATGTGCTCTGGGAGTTTCTTCCAACCTTATTTCCTTTCATGAACTATTTTCTTCACAAGCTAGTATTTTAAACATCAGTAGGGAGCCTTCAGCCCATTGGCTGAATTTGGTCCAGCATGGATTCCATTTTGACCTGTTAAGCTGTTTTCCCCCAAACCACGCCCATCTGCTGCACACCTGATGTCATATGTGACGGGTTAGCAGCACAACCAAGTTCCTCCATAGAGAACCCTATTGTGCAGCTGATCCCTGCCTAAATCAGGGAAAACATAAAACAGGGTTGAAGTTCAAGCTTGCTGGATCAGCTGTGCAGCAGAGTTCCCTGTGCAGAACTCAACTGTGCAGCCAATTTTTGCAGAAAGCAGCTTTGCCAGCTGTATGCTCAGTGCCTGGGAAGCTGGCAAAGGCCTCTATGCTGCAGTTCCCAAGTGCCTGACAACCATATGGATGCAACAACCTACCTGCATCTGCTCACCTGTCAAGGTTGGTGCATGGTGGTGTGGAAATAGAGGAATCTGGCCCACCAGTCTAAAAAGCTTCCCCACCCTTGCCTCATACACATACTGTTTATTTTGTCATCAGTCCTGAGCCGAATAGAAGGCTAGAGTGAATTTGTTTTAAAAATCTGTTTTCTCTTTCGTCCCATGTGGTTAAGGAATGGAGAAGGACTGAGCTGAAGGGAAGAGGCAAGGAAGGAAGAGTAGCAGAAAAGGGTACACACAAAAGCTGGGAATTTAAAAGGTTGTAGGACCAGGAAAGGGACCTTTGTGAACTGCTTATGGTCAGAATAGATAGTATACTTGGTTAGACATGCCAGTAGTCCAGTAGGCTTGAATGTTGTGTGGGGGTATCTGCAAAAAAATGACAACAGTTAATGAATAGGCTTACTAAAACCATTCAGTTTAAAGGCTTTTGCCTTTAGTTGAAAAATTCTAAAGCTAAACAGAGTATTACATGGAAAAGCTCAAGGTCTCCAACAGCTAGTTAAAATGCTGGTGATCAACTTATCAGTGGTGGTTAGTTATCTCTGAAACTAACTTTGCTGCATTACTGGGTAAGGTAAAACTGGAATTAGTTTTAATTAAAATGTGTGGGTATCTTGCGTTGTGTAATTATAATTGCAGCACTTTATGACTTTGTGGTGTATTTTATTTTGAGATTGACTAGCTTCATGGCATATGTTACATCAAAGTACATTTAAACTACAGGTAGGAAACTGAATCTTAACTCCCTAGTGCAGCTGATTGGAGCTTGAAAGGAGTCTTGTGCCGCACTTTGAAGCCCTGACAATCAGCTGATGGTTGAGCTTCAAAGCTACCTGTAAACCCCTTTTTGACCCAGCCTCAATATCACTGCCCCACATTGGACATAGGACAGGAGAGCTTGGCTTGCCCACTATGGCCTGGCACTATGGCCTGTTTTAGACATTCAGAATGGGTATTGAATCAGGCATAGCCAACTTTCAAAAGAGCTAATTCAGAATGGCCTGAGACAGTGATGAATATGCTTTTCATCTCTTTTCTAAGCTTCACGATTACTTATCCTAGTTCCTTAGTTATATAATAGAGAAGTACCCATGAGGAATGTTTCCAGATCGTTGATCTTACACTCACAACAACCTGTGTGTATCTTTGTTAACAGACGTGCTCATCTTCGACTGTGTCTGGAGAAGCTCAAAGGGCTGGTGCCTCTTGGACCGGAATCCAGTAGGCATACCACGCTAAGTTTACTTACAAAAGCTAAATTGCACATCAAGGTGAGTTGATGTGGATGGGCTCTAGAGCTCCATGTAAAAAAGCTCATTATGTTTGTCAAATATATCATGGAACTGAGATAGGGAGTAAATAACGCCATATTCCTAAAGAACATTGTTTCCTCGCAAATGAAGAGGGCTGCTTCATCATGGTACGAGAAAGGACAAAACATCATAACCTTTGAGTCAACATTGTACCACATTGGAAGAATACATACAGACATTAAGTCTTGGCAGGCACTTGAAGGTAAATCATGATGAGTAGGTGCCAAAGACAATGCCTGCGCATCACTGATGAAGGGTCCACATGATTTTATACAAGGCCTTAAAATTGCTTGGGAAGTGCCATTAGACATACTTTCATATGCAAATAATAATAAATTGATATAATGGCTTTTAACTTTTGCACATAATGCACAAGAATCATATTACACCTGTTTTTGTTCTACAGAAACTTGAAGACTATGACAGAAAAGCAGTACACCAAATAGATCAGTTGCAACGAGAACAGCGGCACCTGAAAAGGCAGCTGGAGAAACTGGGTATTGAGCGAATAAGAATGGACAGTATAGGATCTACTGTTTCTTCTGATCGATCCGATTCAGACAGAGGTGTGTACTGGTGGTGTTTGAGTTGGGTCCCTGCTTCCATGACCAAATAGGAATTGCATTGTTAGGAAGTGAATGCTGTCTGAGTTACCCAAGTAACATTGCATTTCTTTTGCAGAAGAAATCGATGTGGATGTGGAAAGCACAGACTACCTAACAGGGGACCTAGACTGGAGCAGCAGCAGCAGCCCAAGTGATTTGGACGAAAGGGGAAGCTTGCAGAGTGTCTGCAGTGATGAGGGCTATTCGAGTGCCGGCATTAAGAGAATAAAGCTGCAGAACAATCTCAAGGCTTGTCTCAGCCTATAAGGAGGCAGTAGCTTTCTTTCCATCCATTGCTGTTTCCTTGTTGGATCTTACTAGGTAGTATGTTGGACCGTCCCACAATTCTCTTGCACGTAAACTTCTTGTGCCACCAACATTACCAAAATCTGCTTTGCCTAAGTCTGAAAACAGTGCATAGGGTTGTGGGTTACAAGCTACTCTCTGGAGCACACATCTGATGGCATCCACTAGCTTCCCTTTTCTGTCAGTAAACTCATCTCTATGAGACTGAACATTCCTACCAAATTTCTAAGCACCCAATAATATTGTTGCAGTAATAGCAACTTACACTTTTTGCCTGTGCTGCTGTTGCTTAATGTTCAAGATTAACTTTTTCACTATAGGGGTGGGAGGAGGGGAGAGCATAATATAAGGTGTCCGAAACAGCCAGACTAGCCACTATTCCTCAAACATGACCTCTATAGGAAGAACTCGTGGTTTCTGTCATTCGGAGCTGGTAATTGGCAGAGCATACTTATGAAGCATTGCAAGTTTCTGTGAGGGAATTGTGCAGTGAAATGTCCCAGCCACTGTTCAGAAGTTACTCTGAAGTGTCCCAAGTCATTGTAGTTGTAATGTAGTAATCTCTGAGACACTCCTGCCAGTACTGAATCAAAGCTCCATTTGGATTATAAGCACTGAGCCACCTTCTCATCAGTAGTCCCAGAGGGCGAGGATTGAGACAGGCAACTGGCAGACTAAAACTAACTTTGGCAGAAATATAGGAGGAATAGGATTGTGCAGTAGGCTCTTGATGGGGTGGGGTTCTTTCACTATTAGCTCATTACCTTGGTAGGATGCCTTTACTTAAAGACATCTCAATTATCTTTGGTGTCAAAAGACCAAATGGTACTTTAAACTACTCCAGTGCAATCTTTATGATGATGTCTTTGCATTGATAGGTGTCTTATGATGATGTCTTTGCATTGATAGTCTTTGCATTTACCTTTTATTCCTAGCAGCAGTTCTAGCTAAGTCCTTCTTGTCTCTGGGACAATTCTTTCTACCTCCGAGAGATGAACAAAGCTGATCTCGATCCCTTTAGCACAAAAGAATTATGCCTCATTTGTATACTTGGTTCTAGTCCAATCTGTTTACTTAAAAAAATTCAGCAATAACTGAGTGACAAAGTTAGCTGTGCTAGCTTTGAGTTAATGACTGAGGAGACTGCATTACAGTAATTCTGTGGTGCCATCTTGGCATTCTAGCACTCCTTCGCCTGTTTAAATTATTTGGTAGCCCTCAGAAAAGTGACTTGCATGTGGATTTTAGGTTTGACTTTTATTATCTTTTCTGTCCGCTTCTCACCCTGTCTCTGGTGTCCCACATCCAACAGCATTCTAACCACTAACTAGAGCACACACAAATGTACATAACGTGGTCTATGAATAGTATTTATTCATTTTTATATAAACTTAATGTAATAACATTCTTATGATTTTATGCTTTTATAGATGTTTAGGAAACTTTGTATTTCATGGTCCACTGAGAGAGATTTCCTTAGTCCCATTCTCTTTGCTTTGAACATTAACTCCCAGGGACTTTTAATATTTATTTGTATACAGCTTGCTGTCCCCGAGCACTTAGAGGATACCTGAGAGCCAGTTAAGCAACTTCATGTCACTTCACTCTAAAAGGGCTATGTAGCTTATCTAGCTTCAAAATGTAATTCATGCTTGCTTGCATGACCTGAGCTGCCAAAATCCACTAGGACACAAGTTCTAAACAACATGAAAATTACATTTGATTTCTTCAAGAAGCTTAAAGCTATCTTTGGAAAAAAAATCAAGATGGGAAGTGGGGCTAGTGGATTGCTAAAGATCTCCAAAGCTATTTCTTTTGAGTGTGCTATCTTTAAAAAAAAAAAAAAAAAGGCTGGAATTTTAAGTTGTCCAGCAGACTTGCACTGAACTCCTATTTGTTGGAGGCCTTCTTGCATTTATAAGCTGGCTTTGAATCGAAGCAGAAAACCCTTCAGAGAGCTAGCTCCCAACCTGTAAACTAAAAGAAGTTGAGTAGCTGCACTTTGAGGTCCTTTGTTCTGACATGTTTCTTGCCTGAGACCTTTGAGCTTCTATATTTGTTAATGAGTTGCATAAAACTGCCTCACAAATTCAACTCCATGTTGCCACTTTAAGGTTCAAAGTAACTTCAGACTTTGGGGGCATTTTGATGGGGTAAATTTGAATTACAAATTTGTGTACTTTTCTTTAGACGTAACGAGTCTTAAGGATTCGGCCTAATGTGTTTTAATTGTTGTGCCTTTATATGAGTTAATTATAGCTGGGCACAATCCACTTCTAACTTCTCCTAGATAGTACCCCTTCTTTCTCTCCCTCCTTCCCCAAGCAACAAAAATATATACACACATGGAAGTAGCAGTTTAGCCATGGTTGTATGTGGCCACTTTTGTTTTGGTGTACTTTGAGCCGGAGAAATTCCTGGTGGATTGTGCCTGTTGTATTTTTAGTAAAATACTGTGGGATTCTTGTTTTGGGGGGTTGGGGTTTTGGTTTTTTTGTCCCTATTGTGAACCGGTAATTAATCTTTGCACTGTTTGGATGTGGTCCTTTCAAAATTTGGATGGTACGGAAAAATTGAACTTTGCAAATGATGCACTAATGTTAAAAAAAAAAACCTAACCTAAGGAGGTGAGTGGGGTTTCAGAAGCATCTGGGCATCTAAAAGAAATTGTCCTGTGGGCTCCAGGGACACCTTTAAATCTCTTGGCTAGGACTGGCCTTAGCAGCTGCAAACTTTGTGGTGCTCTTTGCTATTCACCCAGCCCATCCCTCAGATAGTTGTGCCCACTTCAAGGATGGATAAATAGGCCCAGTTGCATACATGGCCCCCATCATTAGAAATTCCTGCCAACAGGGTGAGGGAGGTTTGTACTGTGCTTGCAGGTAGGCAGCACTGGTGTGGTGCATAACTGCACTAATCTATCCTGACTCAACTTCATGAGCAGAGGTTTCATACACTGCCAAGGTGGTGTGGGAACAACCACAGGGGTAGCGAGTGGCAACCATGTCACTTGGGTGATGTATAAGCTGGGCCATAGAAGTGTGACATTATGGTCTAGCCAGACTTTCTCTCGAATTCACTGATCCACCAGCATTATGACTCGATAAGCTGCAGATACATTAATTTTGAAGATTACTAAAGGGGAACTGGGGTTGTTTCTGTGCCTGTGTTTACAGCTGGATGCCGCATGTGTTAAAAAGGTCGCACTAAACGCTGTTGCACTCAGTAACGGCCTGCGCAGAAGCGAATGTGGGGCGCACTTGATTGGAAATGGAAATTCAAAGTTTTTGCTCTTTCTGATCAGAAGTAAATGTGGATGTCAGGGTGACAGTCTGAAGTAGCCTAAAAAGTATTGTCTGTACCTGATGAACTTTTCTCCTGAGTGTTGAACACCCAGAACTTTTATTATGGTATTGTGTTTTTTATAAAGCAGAGCTTTCAAGGTGCTGATAGTCACATCTTGTGAACTTTTTTCCAGGGTTGGTGTGAATACCTGTTTTTGATTCAAGCTGAGCACTTATTTGAGATGTCCAGTGAGGTGCCACAAACTTTCCCACCCTCTTGCAAGATTCCAGAGCTCTGGGCATTAGCAGGCTGAGTTCTGCCAACTGCCATTTTAGCACTTTGTTCTCAGAATATGGCACTTCTCTCCCGCCCTTATCCCCCTCCCTCATTCTTTTGTCTTGTTGCTCTCTCTCTTCAGGAGCGCTTACAAATCCACTAGAAGGAAGCCCTGTGTTCTTTGGGAGGATGGGATGAATGATGGGGAAGGTTCGTTTTTTTTTAAAGTGCTCTCTGCCTAATTAGTGTGAACTGGGCATCTGGTGTAAGCTCTAGCAATATATTAGGACTCTGAGTCCTCCTTTTGCCCTCTTGGTAACAAATTTCAGGTTTTGACACTTAACTGTATTGAGACAAATTCTGCTTTCTATACCTAGTTTATGTTTGCTCCCCTGATTACAAATACTGTGTTGCTTACTCCCTTTGCTGCTTACTGCTTTGATTTGAAGAGGGTTTATTATTATTATTATTAATTCTTTCTGTTAGGGCAAGTGTTTGGTTTTTGTACATTATGACCACCTGAAGCTCTTTGAACATCTATGTGAATCAGTGACACTCTTAGTTTGGAGGAAAAAAAACCCCACACACTACTGAGCAAACAAAATCTCTTTCCCTGCTCTGCGTCTCTGTACAAAGATTGACTATAGCAAACCTGTTTGTTTTGAATATTGTGGTCTGGTTGAACAACTCTTAAAGTCAGCTTGTTTGGCTGCCATCTGCTTGATGGCTTAAATATGCTTACTGAAACATACCTGTTCCCTTCTGAAGTGTCCAAAGATTTGGCCTATCTGGAGGAGTTCGGCTTTATTTTTGTGCTGTTCTTTTGATTGATCTTTCCTCAAATAGGTGCTCTTAACAACACTTGCGCTTTTGAACTCGACATTAGTTTTGGAGTCTTCCAAATAAAAATGCAGCCTAAACAGGGGAGCAGCAGATAGGGAGAAAATAGGAATTCAGTTTCCAGATGTTCAGTTCCTAATGTAAATACCATGTCATAAAAATCCTGTGTCAAGACCATATAATGGTGCTTTTTATTACAGTTAGCACATGCATTTTTAGAAATTACATGTTTTAGAAGACCTTGCTGTGTATATGTATACTTCTGTATTGTTCAACTGTTAGAAAATAAATTATTTCATTATTAAAGAGTGCTCCAGTGTGGGTGTTTCTTGAAAGGCAGCTCTTATTCATTTATAAAGACATTCAGATCATTTTGAAACTAGCTAGTAAATCTTTTTTCACAGTCTGTAGGGAACATACAGCTGTCTGAAAACTACTTCTAGCAATTTTTTTGCCCTAGCTTCCAGCAGCAGCATCGCTACTAAGGACCCATTGAGATTCTGGGAACTTGAGCTGATGCTATGGCATTGATGAAACTAAGCAAATGTGGACCTGACTAATGTTTGGCCACTGACAGTACCATATCAATTACTCTGAGCCATGCAAGGGAAGAGGGGGCGGAAAATATAGTATGGAAGCATAATTTCCTCCACTTGTCTGAATCCTGCTGGTTGATGTCTGACTCTTCCACAGCACTGGGGACTAGAATAGGAGCTGTGGTCTTGGTCCAAATCTGGTGAACTGTCAGCTCAAGGACAAAGGAAGTGGGAGGAACAAAGTACAGTGGTAACCTCAGGTTACAGACGCTTCAGGTTACAGATTCTGCTAACCCAGAAATGGGGACACAGGTGGCACTGTGGGTTAAACCACAGAGCCTAGGACTTGCCGATCAGAAGATCGGCGGTTCGAATCCCCGCAACGGGGTGAGCTCCCGTTGCTTGGTCCCTGCTCCTGCCAACCTAGCAGTTTGAAAGCACATCAAAGTGCAAGTAGATAAATAGGTACCGCTCCGGCGGGAAGGTAAATGGTGTTTCCATGCGCTGCTCTGGTTTGCCAGAAGCGGCTTAAGTCATGCTGGCCACATGACTACGCGGGCTTCCTCGGCCAATAAAGCAAGATGAGCACTGCAACCCCAGAGTCGGCCACGACTGGACCTAATGGTCAGGGGTCCCTTTACCTTAACCCAGAAATAGTACCTCGGGTTAAGAACAGAAATTGTGGTGCAGCAGTGCGAGGCCCCATTAGCTAAAGTACCTCAGGTTAAGAACGGACCTCCAGAACGAATTAACTTCTTAATCCGAGGTACCACTAGCTACCGCACTGGATCTTCCTAGCAGGCTCCTTTGGGCTAAATAGTGCCGCCTCCATTCTCAAACAGTTGTTGGCCAAGCTAGTTGCCAACCAAGGAGAGTCTTGGGGCATGAAACTTACTTGGAACAATCTGTCTTGCAAGATGGTTGTGAGAATAAAATAGGGGCAGGTGCTGCTTTAGAGAATGGGTTTATGCAAAGAAAGCAGAGAAGAGAGCCACATGTGATTCTGGATCTCACAAACGGATGTTGCTGGAAGGGAGTCTGGAACCTGCTAAAGAAACAAGTAAGTTTACTCTTCTTGTTTTACCTGGAAATGCTCTCATTTTTCTGCTTTGTTGCACAGTCCCAACTCCTAAGCAGTTGCATGCACATCAGGCAACATAGGAATATCAGAACAAATCTAGTCCAGCACCCTCTTTGCCTCTGGAAAACCCACAAACAGAACATAAAGGCAACATCCCCCTCTGGCACTCATTTCCCAGCAACTGGAAGTGGAATATGCAGCCATCCTGTCTTGAAGCTATTGATGGCCTTATGTTTCATGGACTTGTCCAACTTGTCTTTAAAGCCAGCTAAGCCTAGTGGCAGTCGTCATATCTCAGCAATGAATTCCATATGTTAGCCTTGTGTCATATGAAATTATACTCTTCAATCCTGAATCTCCTGCCAATCAGCTTCATTTGATGGCTCACAGTTCTAGGGTTCTTGAGAGGCAGAGAAAGGTTTGTGGCTGGATTTTCTTCACACCATGTATTGTTTTATTATGAACTTCTATAATGATCCCCCTTTGGCTCCCCTTTTCGTTTTATGAACTTAAACACTTCCAAAGTAATATTTCCTTACAAGGTGCTCCACTCCCCTGATCATATTGGTTGCCTTCTTCTATATTTTGTATTTAGTTCTATAATAATCAATAACCTCTTCAATAATCAAGACTGGAAGCAGCAAAGTTCCAAAGGAACAAGTCTGTGCTTTGGTGATGTATTTGCTGCCTGGGCAAACCTTGACTTTAACTATGGACGTGGGAAATTTTCCATTGGTATAATTTTCTGCTAAAATTTTCCTGGGTTTGGGGAGTGCACGTTTCATAAAATTAGTAGCAAACTGGCTACACCATCAGTCAAATATTTTCAATAACTTCCAAATAAAAATTTGAATTTGTTCATAACATTCAAACCTCTTAATTGCAATCCTATGCATGTTTACTCAGAAGTAAGCCTCACAGGGTTCAGCGGGGTTTGCTGGGCAGTGGACTGAAGACTGAAGTATACTAATCAATTTTTTTGCAGCAAATACTCCCTCTTCCTTGGATTCCTGTATCTATAGATGCTAAGCCCTGTATGGCAGGACCTTACTTCTTCCGCCAAGGAGTTCAGGGTGGTGCAAGTGGTTCTTCCCATCTCAATTTTATCCTCAACCACAACTCTGTAAAGTAGGTTAGGCTGAGTGACAGTGATTGGCCCAAGGTCACCAGTTCGTGCCTTAGTTGATACACTAACCATGACGCCACACTGACTCTTTGCCAGTAATATCATTTACTGTTGGCTATTGTAAAATTAAGCATGTAAAATTAATGTGGCATGCTGCTTAAGTTTTGCTTACAAAAGCTAAGTCAAATGAACAGGCAAAATCAGCTCTCAATCAACCCGAAGGGCAATGGGAAAATGTCTCAATTTTTTTGTGGTAACCCCCTGCCTTTTGTGGACACCCCCCCCCCCCGTGAAGACTGCCCACAGCTCTTCCGATTTTGGACAATGTTTTGTCAATAAATGACCAAAATACTCAAAACATCCCGTTCCAACTTCACAGCAGCTTTGTTTAATAAATCTATGGAGTGATAAGTTTCAAGTCTCAGGAGCTCTTTACATGAAAGCTGGTGGCTTCCAGAACTTCAGTTGCCCCAAAGTGCAGAACCTTAGTGCCTTTTGCTTTGGTATAAAAAATATGTGGAGCTGAAACTCATGTGACTGAAACTCATGTGTTGCTTGGGGGATCTGGTGAGTTACATCATTTAGCACTAAAGCAAAACCACAAAGATCAGCAGAGAACAAGCATAGGAAAGCTTGTGGCATCAAATATAAGTTTTCAAAATGCAAAATAAATAAAACCAATCCTGAAACTGGCTCTGTTCTCCAGAGTGCTGCCAAGCAAGGCCAGAACTGCTTATTGATTTAGATTGTGGCTCGTTCTAGGCAAGAACGTGCGGAGAGGTGATGTGTAATCTCTGGAAGCAACTGCCCTGCCCATACAGGTAGACCGGCCTGCTCTGTGCCTCACTTTTGCTACCTGGTGCTTAATGGGCAACTAGCCAACGCGATAAATCACAACCTTCCTGACAGGGTTTCCCCCTGTCTCGTTTTGCTCCAAAAGTGGTGGTGAGGCTTGACGTGTCACTCACAATGCCTTGAAGTTGGCAGGCCAACCATTTTTTGTTGCTTCAGGGAGGTGTGCCGGTTAAGGAGCAACAACCTGTGTGGAGAGGCGAGTTCTTGGTTTAGCAGTCATTGTGAAGGAAAAGGGGGCAGGAGAAGACTGGTTTGAGCGTTTAAGGCCCTGATCCAGAGACCTATGCTTTAAAAAGGTGGTGGCACAGCAACGGCCTGCTGTCATCTTACTGGTTTTAAGGCAGCACTGGCATAAGCAGAAGGCAGATTCTTGCTCCTGGGAGCTTCCATATTTAAGTTTTTGTAATACTGAACTTGTGGCACCTGTGTCAAAAGGATGTGTCCATCTTGCATGCAGGCACTCCCAATTTTATTTTATTCTGTTTATTTATTGCTTTTGCACCCCACCCTTTCCCCTAGGAGTGCGAGGTCGTGTACATGGTTCTCCCCATCCTTGTTTAATCCCCACAACAGCCCTGTGAGGGAGGTGAAGCTGAGAGGCCCATGGTAGCCCAGTGAGCTTGATGGCTGAGTGAGCATTCGGACCTTGGTCTCCCAGGTCACTCTAACCCCACTGACTCTCATCCAGTCCCCAGCATCTCCGGGTAGGACTGGGAGAGCTTCCTGTGTGAAATTCTGGAGAGCTGCTGCTGGCAGTCAGTGTAGGCACTGATCTGGGTGGACCAATAGTCCCATTTGGCAGAAGACCACTTCCTGTGTTCCTCTTTAAACCAGTCCTTCATCCAGGACCATGACTGGAATCTTAACTCCGTGATAAGCATCAGTTTTGCACACAGAAAGTTCCAGATTCAAATCTCACATCTCCAGGAGAGGCTGAAACCCTGGACAGCCACTGCCCTCAAAGTTGACACTACTGAGCAGGAGGGACCAGCAGTCTGACTCCGTACACGGCAACTTCCAAAAATCTTTTCACCTTTAAGCAGAGCAGGAAAGCTCCCTTTCAGGGTTCCTGCCTGCCAGCCTTATTCTCCAGGTGAGTCTATTCCATTGCCTCCCACCACCAGATTTCTTTGTAACTATTCCAACTCTCACTCAACCTTCCCTGGCTGCTGGGCATGTTCAGTTCCCTCATTGGACTAGTATGGGAGTGGGGAGACCACCCTGTTAGTTTCTTGTGTTTCTGAAACAGATTTTTGGAATTTCCCCCCCAGACATGCTGATCCCATCCTGTCCCAAATCCTGTGTTGGCACCAGGGTAAGCCATCTCAGCTTGCTGTTTGGGGATGAAATGGTCCAGTGCCTGGGCTGGTGGCTATATCTGAGCGTGTCTCTTGTGGCCATCCAGCCCTGGGGCTGCAGGACAGGTCTGCAGGTGGGAAGGTTTTGCTGCAGGATCCAGCCCCTGCCCATATTTAGCTCACGAAGCAGTCGGTGCCAGTCAGCCACCTGGGCCACGACAGCTGAGCTGGATGAGGAAAGCTAACGTCAGAAGGAAGTCTGCAGAAAGCAAACTCAAAGTGTAAGGCAGAGAGCCAAGGGCAGCTGAGATGGAGATGCCAGGAGAAGCAGGCACAGGACAGAGCAATACGTTTAAAGAAGGGGACGATGCACAATTAGAAAATAAAGAGAAAGGGCAAGCTGGAAAATGCATCTACTTAGGGCCCAAAGTTATATCAGGAAGAGAAACTCAAACAGTGGAAATAAAGAGGAGAATAAAACAATCATGGACAGCATTTTGAAAATTCAGCTTTATAATGGAAAATAAAAATATTTCCTTGGCTTTGAAATCAAAAGTATTCAGTATGTGCATATTATTGCCTGTGATGTGCTTTGGAGTAGAGGAATGGATTGTGACACAGAGAAATATGAACAGCTCAAGAACAACACAGCATTCCATGGAATGTGCAATTAAAAGAGGGAAATAAGAATAATTAGATATGACAGAGATTGAAAGTTGCAGCTGTAGTGGGAGAGACTGTGAAGTTAAAATGGACATATGCAGGACAAGTGGCAAGAAATGATTCAGCTGATGGAACAAAGCAGTGTGAGTCTGGAAGCCCTACAATTCCAGAAGACCAAGAGAACGATCCTCTATGCAATGGATGTATAATCATTCTAAACCTAACAGCAAGGCTGATTCAGGAAGCAAACAAGGGAGAACTTGAAGAGATGTACATCCGAAGATGGATTAGTGATGCTGTAGTAGAAGACGATGAGAGACCTTTGGAAAAACACAACAATACCCATCACGGAAGACTGGCAACTCCTAATGGTAGAATATCTGCAACTAGCGAAAGCAACAGGAAGAGTAAGAGGCCAACCAAAACAAAAAGTCTATAAGGCTTGGAGAATCTTTAAAGAATATTTAGAAAACTATGGAATAAAAGGAAACATCTTGGCAAAATTAGACTGATTCCTGTATTGTATAAATATGTTTGTAGGGAGGTAAAAAGAAATTATATAAGAAATATGTAACTGTGCAGTATACAAAGTAATGGATAGACAAGTACGGTGAGATTAATTGGAAGTCAGTTTTAAATTTCTTTTCTGTAAGTTTTATAATTGTGTTCAATACCAGGAGTATATATGATTTTAATTATATTAATCTTCTTATATCTTACGGTGTGGTGGTTTGTTTGATTTTTCTGTTAGTTTACTTGTATGTACGTCTGTTTTTCATAAATGTATTTAAATTAATAAAGATATATTTCTTAAAATAGAGGACAATGAGAGACCTCATTCCAAGAGGATCATGTTGGAGTGGAGGCAGCAGCTGCAGCAAAGGAAACAGCTGTGTGCAGGAGTCCACAGGAGCTCCAGGGATGGACTCAATAGTAGAGCATCATGCAGAAGGTCCCAGGTTCAGTCTCCAGGAAGGGCTGGCAGACATGCCTGCCCAAAACCCCGGAGAGTCACTGTCTGCTGCTGTAGAGTGACCATGCCGAGCTTAGATGGACCAATGGTCTGACTTGTGGAATCATAGAACTGCAGAGTTAGAAGGAATCCCGAGGGTTTTCTAGTCCAATCCCCTGCAATGCAGGAATTACAGCTCAAGAATCCCTGCCAACCTCTGCTTAAAACCGTCCAGTGAAGGAGAGTCCACCACCTTCCGAATAAGTCCACCTCCTGAGCCATTATTTTGTTCCTGGTGGACTTTCTGCACCCCATGAAGTCCTTGTTTCTTTTTTGTTTAAGAAGGTAGAGTGTGATGGCCTGGGATTCAGATTTAGATGCTGAACCTGAGGGATCCCAGCCTGCACAGGATTCCCCGCCTCCAGAACAGCTGAGCTGGGGCTGGGGCATGAGCCTGAAGGGTCCTCACCTGTGCTGGATCCTCAGGTGCAGGCACCAGCTGAGTCTGCTCTGGCTCCTGAGGTGATGGAGGACCCATTGCCTGCAGGTGCTCCACTCTCAGCCCCGTCAGAGGAAGCTGAGGTTGCCTCTGGGTACGGTAACACTCCAGCCACTCCTGAGCTGCAGAGGCTCAGGGCAGAGAGGCGGAGGGAACTAAGTTCCCACAGGAGGAGTGCTCGACTCCAGGCCAGGAGAGGTGAGTCACCTGAGGATTGGGGCCGCCTCACACCTCAGGGCAGATAAAAGCTGGCTAACCTCGGTCCCAAGTTGCGGGAGCAACATTGCTGATAGCCAATTCCTGCCTGAACCCTATCCTGCTTTTCTGCCTGAGCTCCTGACCGGCCCTGGTTCTCTGCTTGCATGCCTGTTCCTGACTTCACCTGACTCCCTGCCCTGCACCCAACTCCAGCTTCTACCGACTGCCTCCTTGTGCACCTTTGACCACGGACTGGACTAGGACCTTGCCTCTCGGTTAATCCATGGGACCAGCACATAGAGCCTGAAAGCTTGAAGCAGTCACGGTCTGGTTCATGGGTGATCCAAGTCCCGGCAGGGGATGTCTGGACTGGGGGCAAGATGGCGGGGTGGGAGCAGGAACGGGGGTCCAGAAGCCAGGAGTCAGGAAGCCAAGGGTCCGAGGGTCAGGAAGCAAGGAGTCACAAAGTCAAGGGTCTGAGGATCAAGGATTAGGGAGTAAAGAAGCCGAGGTCCGAGGATCAGGAAGCAAGAAGCCAAACGCAGCAAGGCAGGAAGTGTGTTGCTGTGGCAAAGAGCCAAAGGGAAATGCTGACCTTATATCCCTTCCTGGCTCATGCCACCAGGTGCTGTGACTTACCAATCGGCCTCACCTGTGGGGCCACGTCTTGCCTCTTCAGAACAAACGTAGAAAGGCTCCAGTCCTGCAAAGTCCTATTGGTCACAGGGCCTGGCTCCTGCACGCACTCCTGACAGAAGCTTATTGTCAGGCACATAATGAAAGCCACATATAGACAGTCCCAGATTAAAGGGACGCCAAGGATCATCTAGGCTAACCCCCTGCAGTGGACCCCTACTTGAAACCCTGGAGAACCACTACTGAGCTAGAGAGACTCAGTGGTCCGACTCTGTATACGGCAGCTTTCTACATTTCATGTACAGCAAGTTTAGCAATTTGCACAGTTAGTAGCAGCTGGCTGGGATGAACACTAGAAATTATTCAGAAAATGCAGTCTTGGTCCTCTTGAAAAAGGTGCCCTCTGTGTTTCCTGTCTTTCACTGGAGTGCAGCTTCTTCCATATAGGGAAAGATTTGAGTTGAAAAGTTTTCTAAATGAAGTTGATGGTTGCAAAGGATTGTTCCAGTGAAACACTGAGCACCCTGATAGTTGTGATCCTCTGCAATGTTGTGTAAAACTCCTTCACAGCTCCCAGACATCTTGTTGCCCATGTATGTTTAAAAACATTTGCGGTGAAGTATCTGAGAGCAGTTGGGGATGGGATCCTGCCAGTATGGGATGTTCTACTTGGGTCCTGTGCGAAGCAAATGAATCATTGAGGCCCACTGGTCGAGAAATGGGGCGAGGGGGGTGGGTTTTGAGAAAGCAGAAGAACAGTGGTTCTAATTCTGCTCATCTTTTTTGGTGCTCTGTAAAACATGCAAATATATTCTCCATCCTTATTGGGTACCTATATTTTCAAGGTCTAGAATCATAGAGTTGGAAGAGACCACAAGGGCCATCGAGTCCAAACCCCTGCCAAGCAGGAAAAGTCTCATTCAGGTGTTGTCTTTTACTTTGAAGAGAGAGAAGGACCTTGTTTTTAAGCCATTGCCCCCATCCTTTCTATCTCTGCTCTCACCTCCCAATATCTCCCCACTCAGGCATACAAGGGTCACCTTCACCTTTCCTCCTGCCCTTTGCCAGCTTGCAGGATCTTTGGGATCCCTTCTCAACATCCATGGTGTCCTTGACACCACACTTTTGTATCCCATCCCCCCACCCCACTCTTCTCACTCAACTATGCCAAAGCAACAGAAATATTCTTTCCTTGTTTCTACCTGCCTCCATTTCTCCCCCTTTCCCCTATCTCAGATTCTGAAAATGTGAAGCACTCTTTGGGCCCAGGTATCTGCCCTCTTATACGTGAACACTGATGGTGTTACATGAATTCATTCATTCACATTCTTGGATGTGTTGGCATTTATTCTGTGACCTAAAAGTGCATCGCAAAGCAAATCCAAATCTTCTGCCCTTGTGCATGGCATGGGACTCTCGGTAGCAGAGGGCAAGCTGCCTTTCTGGTAGGCTGTTCGCTGCAATGGCTTCCACTTCTGAATATCGGTGCTTGGGAGAACAAGTGGGGAGAGCGCTGTTCGGCTGAGGTCAAGGCGGCGGCTGACGCTCTGCCACCGCCATCGCTGCAGCATCAATGTCCCGAACGTGTAGTATGTATGTATTTATTTATTTAACGTATCCCTGGATTCACTGAAAAAGATCTGGTAACCTTACCCTAAATAGCAAGAGCTCTGTGGGATGGTGAGGATAACACACCACCCCCTTTCTTGGTGGGATGAAGATTCCACTAGGAATGGCCGCCCTCCCTCCTGTTCTATCACCCGATCTAAGATGTCTACAAAGGCAGATTGACTAATCAGGGTGAATCAGCTGCCAGATTGCCTCTCCCTTGGTTACCAGGAAACATGATGGGGGAGGGGAGTAACCACATTGCCAGCTCTTGGTCACCTTTGCAAGAGCAAGAAAACAAGCAATTCTTTGTCACAGGAAATTGCCCAAGTTCCCCAGGTCTGAAGGGTTAAGAAGAAAATGCCTTTTAGGGGTGACTTACGGGGTGGCAAGCTGCCAGGGGGTTTGCTGGGTATTTGAGAGACTCAGAGGCATGAGCCCATGCACATATTTGCATAAAATTTTGGGTATGCAAATTTATCCCTATAGATGCCTTTGGCCAGATTCAGATGACCAATTACAACTGTTCTGTGAGCAAAGGTAGGGGAGGAAAAGGGCCTGGGAGTCAGAAGCCCTGGGGGTGAGACCCAGCCTGGTCCCTCAGAAGGTCTCTGGGAGCTGATGATGTCTTTTTAAAGCAACAAACTCAAATTCTTCAGTGCCTGCTTATGAAGTCGTTTTAGGCTGGGTGAGTCCAATGCTGTCAACTGACTGGCAAGCAGGCCAACTGACAGTGGGTGCCCAGGGCATGCCAATGTAATCATGGACTGTGCGCGTCTCGCTCACGTCACGGGGGCGTGCCAACGTCATGCGCATATGCCCTGCGGTGTGCGTCTGCTGCTGAGTAGAACCTTGAGAGGGCCCAGCCCCCTCCACTGAAAATCTGTGGGTGCCCAGGCCCCCACAACCCCACACAGATGGCGCCTAGGTGGCAAGTATTGTCTCTGCAAAGGGACTTTTGCCAGGCCCACCGTCTATGATCTTTTCGGATTGGGGATGGCGGGGATTGAACCCAGAGCCTTCAGCAGGCAAAACGTGTTCACTGCCGCTGAGTGGAGAGCAGCAGCTTCAGGGAGGCCAGCGAAGCAGAGAATCTGTTGAGTTGTCACCCCACCTGCCTTCCACCACAACATTGCAAAGGGAGGGATCCTGGCATTACCCTCGTACTTACGGGACCGCCTCTCCTGGTCTGCCCCGCAGAGGACCTTAAGGTCCATGAATAACCATAGTTTAGAGGTCCCGGGCCCTAAGGAAGTTAGATTATCCTCCACCAGGGCCAGGGCCTTTTCAGTGATGGCTCTGACCTGGTGGAATGCTCTGTCCCATGAGACCAGGGCCCTGCAGGATTTAACTTCCTTCCACAGGGCCTGGCTTTCAATTGGAACCTCGCCTGATCTTTTGTTCCCCTTCTTTCCCTCCCCCTCCCATTTTTGTGAAGATTACATGCTCTGGGATCCCACAGTTAATTCTTCCCTGGTCTCCTCGCTGGCCCAAGTGGGACTAATTTAGCCAGCTAGCCCTGGTGATCATCTAATGTTTATTGGATGGATATTCCCCCTAAATTGATTTTTGATTTTATTGTTATTTACGCTTTATACCGTATTTTATGCTGTTTTTTGTAGCATCAATTAAGTGTTTTAAATTTGTTGTTAGCTGCCCTGAGCCCAGTTTCCTGAACCGGGAAGGGCGGGGTATAAATATTATTATTATTATTATTATTATTATTATTATTATTATTATTATTAGCCTCCTCTTGCATTGAGTCGTGCTGCCTTTTGGGGTGGTAAAATGCCTTGGACACTCTCTGGGGTTAAAATCTGCCCCCCTTTCCCTGGTGCTGAGCTTTGTCCCTACAACTTCAGCACACAAGCTCCTCGTTCGGAATTGTAACCAGACCTCCAGCCTGCAGCAGTAAAACAAGGCGGTGTAAGAGAATCACATTGTCTGTCTGTCTGTCTGTTTGTTTGAAGTATTTAAATCCCACCTTTCTCCCAAACTGGGATTCAAGGTGGCTTAGAACATTTGAAAACAGCATTGTAAAATTCAAAGCAACAAAGTCTGCCTTGATCAGCTTCCTTGTTTTCAAAAGGCCTGTCACAACAGGAGAAGGATAGCAGAGAAGGAGCCAGTCTAACTTCTCTTGGGAGGGAATTCCACAGTACAGGAGAAGCCACAGAAAAGTCTCTCCCATGTCACCATCAACCACGCCTCTGATGCTGATGGGACCAAGAGAAGGTGCTCACCCAAAGACCTTAGCACCCAGGCAGGTTTGTATGGAAAGCTACGGTTTCCCCTACTTCCTAGTTTTGATGGCCTCCCCACCTATGGCTTTGCCCTCAGGTGAACCTCAGCCCTCACCAGCCACAACTGCAGACCAGACAAGGAGGAATGTCAGGGCAGGGGCTTTTCGCTGCTAAGCAAACATGATGCAGAGAAACAAGAGCTCTGAGGAGAGGCACCACACCTTGCGAGAGATACGCACAAACAGTTGTTGCAACACATCCGAGGGTGACTCAGAGACAGTTCTTCAAGAGCCACTTCTGTCCCGCCAGTAGTGGTTGGAGTGCTGGACTAGGACCCGCGAGACCAAGGTTTCAATTCAGAGCCCACTCACTTTGCATCAGATCCAAATTAGAACTTCACTTTGGAAAATCCGAAGTTTCATGACTGATAGTTGGCTATCAGGAGAAATCAACATGCTGACTTTTTTGCCAGAATCTTCAGGCATTGTATTATTATTATTATTATTATTATTTTCCGCCTTTTCCCAGATTGGGACTCAAGGCAGCTTACACAAATTAAGACCACACAGATAAAACACAAAAGCTAAAAACAAATAAAAGATCATTGTTAATAAGTAATTAAACTCTAATAGAATTTAAATAATATAAAAAAATCTATTAAGATACAGATAATAAAACCAGCACAGCACTATTAAAAGCCATTTACTTAAAAAAAACCAGTCAGTTCCTTAAAACCTGTTGGAATAAAACAGACTTCCCCTGCAATGAGGGACAGCAATGAGGGAGCCAGTCTAGCTTCTTTAGCCAGGGAGTTCCAGGGTCTGGGAGCAGCTACCAAGAAGGCCCTGTCCTGCATCCCCGCCAATTGAGAAAAGCCCCCTTCTCCGAAGATCTCAGAGACTAGGCAGGTTCATATGTGAGGATATGGTCCTTCTGGCAGCCTGGGCCAAAGCAGTGCATAACCAGCCTTTTGAGTTATGCGCAGAAACAGATCAATAGCTGGAAGAGCTGTTGTAGCAAGGGAGTCCCTTCTAAGCGGAAGACGCCTGCCATAATTTAGGCAAATAAGTGCAGGATTTTTTGCACAAGCATTCACATTTGAATCTTTGAAAAAGTCTTTGCAAAAGTAAACTGCCCATACGTCTCTTTGGTTTTGGGTTGTTGGTTTTTTGTTTGTTTTGCAGAATTGAATAGGACACAGTGTCTATGTTCCCATGAGCCTCCAATTCACTGAATCAGTTCTGAAGCTTCAGGAATGGCCTTGTTCATTTCAGCCCAGTTTGGAGGGGACTCGCATTGCTTTGCATGACTCCCAAATCTAGGTCATAATCCCAATGGTTCTGCATTGTTTTATTGATGTTTAATATGCTGTAAACAGCTCTGAGGGTTTTTTTGAAAAATATAAAGCGGTATAGAAATGAAATAATAATAATAATAGCTCCACAACTTTCGGGGTGTCCTGGTGTTTTCTTTTTTAAATATGGCAAACCCACCAAGTCTTTCCAAAGCAGCCCACTGTGTGATCTTGAGTAGGATTTCTCCAGGAAGAGTCTCCACACCTAGTTGTAACCATTTGTTTCCAGCCCATAATAAACAGATAAGCCAAAGTAGGAAAATATTTCCTCTCTCTCTTGCCCTCTCTCTCTGACAAGTCTAGGAATCTCCACCCGCAGTTTCTGTTTAACAATTCCCTCTCTCTCTCTCTCTCTCTCTCTCTCTCTCTCTCTCTCTCTCTCTCTCTCTCTTTCCCCTCACGTCACATGCCTAGGCCAATAGGCCAATAAATCACTTCTGTGTAGACATGGCTGAAAGTGCAAAATGATTGCCCCATTGCACTAGGAGGAGGCAGCCAGGGTCTGGGTTTACTAAAAAGATGCTCCTGTAAGCTGTCTTCTCTCCTCTTCATTATAGAAACTGTTCTATCACCCTTTGCCAAGCTGGTGCCCCCTCCGTCCTGATAACCATGCTACTTAATTCCATATACCGTATCTTTCGCCCTATAGGACGCACTTTTTCCCCTCCAAAAGTGAAGGGGAAATGTGTGTGCGTTGTATGGGGCGAATGCAGGCTTTTGCGGACCTCTCAGCAAGCAGCGGGAGCGCTCCCGCTGCTTGCGGAGAGTTGCCTGCATGCTGAAGCCTGCGCGCGCTGAAATCAGCGCGTCCAGGCTTTGCGGACCTCTCAGCAAGCCGCGGGAGCCAGCGCTGGGCTCCCACAGCTTGCAGAGACCTGCCTGTTTGGGGGCTGGGGTCGGGGGAAGCTCGGGCCTCCCCCGCCCTAGCCCCGTGCCTGGGGGGAAATAATTTTTTTCCCTTTATTTCCCCCCCCCCCAAAAAAAAACTAGGTGCGCCTTATGGGACGGTGTGTCCTATATGGCGAAAAATACGGTAGGTGGCAAACTGCTTGTGGTTGCTGACTCCTCCAGCAGACATGAAAAAGTAAGGAAGCTAAGCTCTAGCTCTAATTTGAACGCGTTAAATGATGAGACCTGGCTCAGATTAAATGGATGCAATAAAATGGGTGTGTGTTATTCTTTTTCTAAATCTGCCAAAGAACCAAATACAATCGGGATTAAGGAGTTTTCCCAAGATGGTGGAGGGTGTCTGTGTCGCCCTTCTGACAGGAAATTATTTGTGGGAGGACGGGACAAAAAGGTGGAGGTCGAGGAGGGTCAGTGGCAGACCCTCAGAGTGTCTCTATTTTTCAGGGAGAGTCTTGGATTTACAGAAGCCATCCTGGTTTCTGATTTGATCCCAGAATGTCCTGCTTTTCCTTAGAATGCCTCAATTTTCACAGAGAAATGTTGGAGGGTATGGAGTTATGCGACCCCCCGAGCCAAGGAGATAAGTAACAACTACACAACCTTTAGAAGACATCTGAAGGCAGCCCTGGATTGGGAAGGTTTTTAAATGTTTTATTATGTTTTTATATATGTTAGAAGCTGCCCAGAGGGGCTGAGGCAACCCAGTCAGTTGGGGGGGTGTATATTATATTATATATTATTATTATTATTATTATTATTATTATTATTATTATTATTATTTAATTTGATTTTGTTTTTTATTATTTTATTATTTTATTTATTTATTTATTATTATTATTAATTAAATAGGATGTCCCTGTTTTCATTGGAGAAATGTTGGCGGGTATGCATTTGGGGGAGTGAGAATGTCCCTATTTTAATCTGAGGAATGTTGGAGGTTAGCTGGCATAAATTTAAAATATACCCCTCAATGACCCTGGTATAAGTCCTGATCCTAAATATGTCTGCCTCCCCCCCTATGAACAGACCCAGACCCTGCGATCATTACCTGAGGCCCTTCTTCGTGTGCCTCCTCTGCAAAAAATCAGAAGGGAGGCAACATGAGAAAGGGCCTTTTCTGCGGTGGCTCCCCACTTCTGGGAAGCTCTGCCTCCTTACATGTCTTTAGGCACAAGGCAAAAACATTCCTCTTCTCCAAGGCCTTTGGCTAATTAAACAGTCTATGGCCTTCTAAAGTGTGGGGGGGTATTGTTTTTGTTTATTACTATTTTATGTATAGGGACGCGGGTGGCACTGTGGGTAAAACCTCAGCGCCTAGGACTTGCTGATCGTATGGTCGGCAGTTCAAATCCCCGCAATGGGGTGAGCTCCCGTCGTTCGGTCCCAGCTCCTGCCCACCTAGCAGTTTGAAAGCACCCCTAAGTGCAAGTAGATAAATAGGTACCGCTTTATAGCGGGAAGGTAAACAGCGTTTCCGTGTGCTGCCCTCGTGCCGGCTTGCCAGAGCAGCTTCGTCACGCTGGCCACGTGACCCGGAAGTGTCTCCGGACAGCGCTGGCCCCCGGCCTCTTAAGTGAGATGGGCGCGCAACCCCAGAGTCGGTCATGACTGGCCCGTACGGGCAGGGGTACCTTTACCTTTATTTTATGTATTTTTCTGTTTTTATATTGTAAACTGTCCTGTGATCCTAAGATGAAGGGCGTTGGAGAAATTTAATAAATAACAAAATGACATAAATAATGTCCTGGAAGGCTTCCTGATATCCTAAGTCTTCATGTAAAGTTCAGCACAGTAGTTTGGTGTTACCATATTCATAACAAACACACATCATTGCTCTAACAAGAAGTGCTAAGACCTGTTGGTAGCATGTGCTGGAATACACATGAGTGCTGGACACAAACATGGATTCAGACATGTGCCTTGTAACAACTCCCATTACCCCCCAACTGTCCAGGGGCAGCCCTGTGTTGGGACTCTGTCATATCTGCTTCCCTGTGGTGCTTTTTTATTTTTTAGCATCGAGGTAGAGTTGTGCCTGGCAGAAGGGGGCATGTGAACCTGGGTGGGGGGACACCGATGCCCACAAGTGTGTTTCTGTTTTCAGACGCGGGGTGTTGGCGCTTAGGCTCCCTCGCATTGCAGAGTAACTTCCATAGTCAAGGACTGAGCCGTCATTCTTAAAACAAATATGTCACCTGCCCAGTAAACAGACCAGCCCTGCTTATTGTTCAAAGGAACAAAAGCAGGCAGGGAACCATCTCGATGCCGTGCCTGAGAAACTGGTTGTCACACAGCTCCTTCCAGGAGGTTCTGCCTTGCCGGCATTCTGTCAAGCTCGCAAGGGACGCAGTGGGGAAGTGTGTGTTTGGCCAGGGGCCACAGGACTGGGGAAAGTGGCTGTTCGCATAGGGATCTGATCTTTGACCTCAGACCTTCAGAGCAGTATCGATTTCTCCTTCACCTGGGATGTGTCAATATTTATAAGGGGAGGGGAGGGAGGGGGCGCCACCGGAGCAGCTGGCTGGGCAGGTTGTCATCTGGAGCATGATCCCATTTATCTTTCTTTCTTTCTTTCTTTCTTTCTTTCTTTCTTTCTTTTTTGAAGGAAGAACCCAGAGGGTGCTGAGCCAGCAGTGACTCACAGAGGTGTTTCCAAAGGGTAATGATACATAAATAGGGTTTGAGTTTCCTGCTTTTATTTATTTGCAAGTCCTCTGACCAACTTCTCTCTAACCAGATCGGCTCATTGGTGACGTGGAGGCAAAGGTGGCATTCCTGGATTGGCAGTGCCCGCTCTGGAGGGGCGGTGACTGAGGCAGAAAGGCGAAACAGCAGGCAATGGGGCTGTAGGCAAGAGAGGCTGTCGCAGAACGGCAGTGTTCAGGCCAAAAAGTCTGCTGCCAAGGCTGGCCAGTCAGGAAGCCTAGAAGCAGGCTGGCAAGGCTCCCTTGTGGTTTGGCACCAGCCTTTAATATGTGGCAGTAAAGTGTGTATCTGAACATAGAGATTTCTCCCATCTCTCTCCCTCCCTCTCTAATAGCATTTATATCCCATCTTTTCCTCCAAGAAGCTCCAGGTGGCATGCATGGGTCCCCCCCTCCTCATTTAAGCCCCACAACAACCCAGAGGCAGGCTGTGCTTGGCCCAAGCTCAAACCCAGCAAACGTCATGACCAAATGGGGATTGGGACCCCTGTCTGCTGGATCCTGGTCCAGCACTCTAACCACTACACCACTCTGGCCAAGAGCCATGGTCCAGCCCAAATTGGCCTAATCTTTGGTACCAGTATCACATGCTTATTTGCAAAGGTGTCCTTATTGCGTGTTGCTTCACAATGGGACAGTGACTGATATAGTTCCCCCTGCTAAGAAATACAAATATTATCATTGTTACCTGCTACCCCAATCTCAAAGTAAGGAGAAACTCTGGACCTTTTCAGGCACTTACTCAGATTTGGTTTGATTGGAATGGAGGTATAGAATGCAGTCGTACCTTGGAAATCAAATGGAATCTGTTGTGGAAGTCCGTTCGACTTCCAAAATGTTCGGAAACCAGACCGAGGCTTCTGATTGGCTGCAGGAAGCTGTGGAAGCCCCATTGGATGTTCGGCTTCCAAAAATAGTTCGCAAACCAGAACAGTCACTTCTCAGTTTGCAGCGTTCAGGAGCCAAAACGTTCGAGAACTAAGCTGTTTGAAAACCAAGGTATGTCTGTATATGGTTTTATTTGTGCATATATGCAACCTGAGCGTAAGATGGAAGGGCTCACAGCATTGACACCCCAACAGATCTTGCTTCTCCATCAGTCACAGCTTTGGATCCAGCACAGAGCAAGCAGGTCTCTGTTTCTCCATCCTCCAGCCTGCTTCCAGCCCAGCCCACAGCTCTGGCTATTGTTCTCTTCCCTAGCAGTTAGGTGAGGGCTTGGTAGAAAGACCCCCCCCCATTTGTTCTGGTGGCACAGAGCAGCTTATTTGGCTGTGCTAAATTGTGGTGCTTAGCCAGCCAGCCAGCCAAAGCCATTGCCTGGCTCAAGGGATTGCTTTGGCAAGCTTGCTACCATACCTTCTAACCCCACAGGTGCAGGATCCTAAGTATTGGAAGGGACTTGGCGCATCGTGAAGACTGAACCCCACAACTCAAACTATCACCACCATCATTAATAATAATAATTTCTACTATCATTGTAACCTTAGGGCTGGTGGAAGTTGTACTCCAAAACACCTTTGGGGCATTAGATTGGGGAATGAAGGTGCTTGCCTGCTGTTTGAGAGAGCTTTCCCTGGCAGAGCCCTTTGCAAAGACCAGGCCAGCTGGCCACCAGACCAATGCGGATTCTCCAAAGTGAAGTTCTAATTTGGATCTGATGTGAAGTGAGTGGACTCTGGAGCAGTTCAAGCTGAATCAACTTATTATTATTTAATGCACTGAGCAGAAAAGATGGGGCAGGATACGCACATGTTCCTCACTGGTCTGTAATCAACAGCACTCAGTTAACCTGCTCAAGCCTCAGGAGACTTTGGAGGAACTGAGTCAGAGACACTAGTACTCAGCACACTGTGGGAGGCCAAGGGAAATAAATTGCTGGAATGGGACAGGATCCGCCTTCGACTTCCATCACTCCCCATGCCTGCATAAGATCTCTCCCTCTCACCGCACACACCTTTATGATATAGAACCCTGTGGAAGCGCCTGCATTTAAGCAGGGGCAGTGGTGCAAAAGAACACAATGCAAACGTCTCGGGGGGGGGGGGTGTTGTGCCTCTGGAGTCAAAGCTGCCTGCCTCCCCTTCTAACAGGGCAAGACAGAAGCCCCAGTGGGAAGACAGCAAGCGAAGTCTGAGTGCAACAGCAGAACTCTCACCACAGATATTCAGAGGCAAGTTGCCTTTTAATAACACCCAAGCTCATCCTATCTATCCATCTATCATCTATCATCTATCATCTTTTTCTTTCTTTCTTTCTTTCTTTCTTTCTTTCTTTCTTTCTTTCTTTCTTTCTTATCATTCATCTCTCCTTCCTTCCTTCCTTCCTTCCTTCCTTCCTTCCTTCCTTCCTTCCTTCCTTCCTTTGTTTCATTTATGTCCCACCTTTTTCCTCCAAGGAGCTCAAGGTGGTTCTTCCCCACCTCGTTTAATCCACACAACAACCCTGTGAGGTAGTTTAGGCTGAGAGTGAGTGACTGATCTAAGGTCGCCCCTAGTGAGCCCCCCAGGTCCAAGTGGGGATTTGAACCCTGCTCTCTCAGGCCCTAGTCCAACACTCTAACTGCTACACCACACCGGCTCTCTGAAGCAGAGGCGACACACAGTAGTTGTTGCTTTAAAAAGCCAAATGGTGCCTTGCAGGAAGACCTTCTGCCTCAGAAGCTGCTGCCCACAACGTCCATGTTGTTTTTCTTCAGGAAAGTCAGGAGATCTCCTTCAACCACGCTCAGCTCGACAGCTGGCCTGCGCCCAAATGTTCTTCCTTTGCGACCCCGCCCCAAACCTCTAGGGCAAGTCGTACCTTTTTTGCACACTGACATTGGGCAACCCGCCCAGCCTCGGAAACGCCTTGGCTGAACTCCAGGAGATTGCTTCAGCCTCGCAGGCATTGCACCATGTGTGTTTCGGAAGTATGCTTTTGTTGTTGACTCTCTGAGGTGCCTGACTCACGGGTGTTTTGCTCAAGGAACGTTGTGAGCGAGAGGCAGGGCACGAGAGCAGGAGAGGCCCTGAGACACAGGGCAGCCTGGACCTCGGGGCATCTGGGGTCGCAGCAGCAGGGCCTCTATGCTGCTCCCTTCCCCTTCCCTGCCCTGCCTTGCCCACCGCCCCTGCCTCTTGTCCTGACTTGGCCCCCTTCCCCCAGCATGAACTCTCAGCCTTGTGGAAATATTTCCATTTGCCTTCCTTAATTTCAAGGCGAGTTTCTGGCTATAGCACAGAATCTAGAAGGCATGGAGAACGTGGAGAGAGAGAGAAGTTTTCCTCCCATTCTCATGATGCCAAAGAAGCTGAAGGTTGAAGATTCAGGACAGATACAGTCATACCTCGGCTTACAGATGCTTTGGGTTGCTTTTTTTGAGTTATGGACACGCCAAAACCCAGAAGTACTGCAACGGGTTACTTCCAGATTTCAGTGGTCACGCATGCGCAGAAGCACTAAATTGTGCTTTGCGCAGAAGCGCTGAATTGCAACTGCGGGTTGCGAACATGCCTCCCGCAAGGATCACGTTTGCAACCTGAGCGTCCACTGTACAAGAAAGATTTAAAGTAAAGGATGTCTTCAGGCAGTGCATACAGGTAGCTAAACTGTGGAACACCCTCCCACAGGAGGCAGTGATGACCACCAACTGAAGAGGGCTTTAAAAGAGAATTAGAGTACCGTAATTCATGGAGGAGGAGAGGGCTATTGATGGTTCTTAGCCAGGATGGCTTTGGTCTTCCTCCACAGTTGGAGGCATAGGCACCATCTCTGAAGGGCTGAAGCCCCCTCATCCCCCTCAATATGTCGCCCATGATGTCATGTTCCCCAAGGGTGGCTGCTTTGAAGACAGGGTGATGGAATGAATGGGCAGTTAGCCTGATCCATCTTCAGGGCTGTTCTTATGTTCTTAATCTGTGGGCAAATAGATGCCCCTTCCCTTTGGGTGCCACTTCAGGTCATGGGGTTCCAACGGGTTCCTGTTGCTGTTTTCAATTTATCAAATTCCTCCCGAGAGGGCAAACCCAGATGAAATTGGGGGGAGGGATGCGGGCTGCCGTTCTGATGCTGACCCCACTGTGTAGGTTCTGTGGGGGGTGGGGGACACCCATGCCTATGCTTGAACAGCCCCAATCCCTGTGTGGAAGGAGCCTGAGGAATGGTGATTCTGCAGGTGGCTGTTTCCTAACAGTGTAAATGAAATTCCAGAAGCAAAACAGTCTTGCCACTTGAAATTCAGTTCCAACTGAGCACATGGACCAGCAGGACAAAAATGTGTCCAGTGAAGCAGTGCCAGCCTGCGGACCTCTCCAAAGTTGAAGCTTCTGGCTCCTTTTGCACCCAGAAGTTTGTGCTCCCTTGTGGGGGGGGGGGGCACAGCAGCAGCAACTGCAGCCTGTGAGTGGCAGAGCCTTGAAGCTGCTATGCCAGGCTGGCAGGCCCTCTGCTTGCCCAGGCACATCCCTGCACAATATCGCACCCCCCCCCCTCACATTCGCTGCTGGCTCCACCCCTGTTTGTGACAGCTTCTTTCGATATGCCACTGTTGCTCTCTGGATTGGAATTTGGCTAGACGCCCCAAGGCCATTTTTGCCAATAAAGTTTCCGTTTCCAAGAACTGAGTTGGTTTCTGTTTGTTTTCCCGGGGGGGGGGTGCGGAGGCAGCCTGGCTAATTTAAATATTTTTCTGCATCTCAAAGTAAACAGAGCTGTCATGCGGGCAGGCAGCTTACGTGCCAAATTTCACATACCGTTGACTGGCAGGTCACAAGACTGACTGGCACCAGACCCTTGCCACATCGTGTGTGTGTGTGTGTGTGTGTGTGTGTGTGTGTGTGTGTGTTGGAGTTCCTCCTTCCTTGGCATGGAGGACCACTTTCATTTTGAGAGCAAAAGTGAGCAGTTTCTGTTTCCCAGAAGCGTGCCTCTTCTCACAAGGCGACAGCATCTCTGTTGCTTTGTGGTAAAGAAGCCTTTGGTGGCAAGAACAGAAGAAAAACAATGGCCCATCTAGTCCACAGGAGCCCCCCCCCACCCGCCCCCGGTGGTCCAGAGCTGAGGTGTGGGAGGAATTTGGTTCAATTCCCATTTAAAGGTGACCCAACCCACTTTGCGCTTCCCAAAACAACGCACAAATGGAAATATAGCCATCCTTTGAAATCCACACTTCCCTGAATTTTGCGGCACGGTTCTTCAGCAAAGTACCGTAATTTGCACAAAAATGTGCCTACTAGGATAAAATGTTCATAGGGCAAAGGGGAAATGACATAGAAAAAGGTCGTTGCAAAAAAAAAAATGTATTTGATACAAAATTGCATACAAAAATTGTGTGTTGTAAGTGCAGTGTTAAAAATTCACAGTAAAATGCTGTTGATTTTTCAGGAGGACTTTTTGAATAAGTAAATAAATCGCCAGCTGATGTGGAAACATGGAGAAATTAGCTTATGGTTGGGAAAATGAGAAACTGAGAGAAACTGAAATTGACAGAGCAGCAAAATAAACCAGTAAGCAAACTCTGAGCTCCCCCTATGAGGTCCTCAGGTGGGAGCCTGGCCTGATGTCTTGCCATCGCCTCCTTCCCTCCCTTGGCCTTCCTCTGCAAAGGGATTTTGAAACCTCAAGTTGACTCCCTGGCAGAGGAGGAGGAGGAGGATCTGTGCTATGATATGAGATGGTAAACAATTCTGGGATGGAATAACCCAGTCAATACAAATTTGGTCCCTGTTCGTTTGGTATTGGACTCAGTATAGCACAGATGGTTTGGTAGCTTGATATATTACTTATGAAATGGGCAATTGTGTGTACAATATCACATGCAAATATAACATCTAGGAGATTTTTAGAAAGGACGGACTCACCACCTGGCTTTTCATGGGATCCCAGCCTTTTGAAGAGCAGCAGGAGCCCCCGCCCTACAGTGGTGGCAAATACAATGATTGCCTGTTTGCTCCCATAATACCTGCCACCTGAAGTGGATTGCTTCGCCCTGCCTAATAAAAGGGACAGCAGAGGATGTGCTTTGCTGTGTGATGCTGCTGGGTTGCAGGTTAATCTGGGGGCTCCTGAAGTCAGCTTGAGAATATTTTGTATTGTTTTCTGTGCTCATGCTGATATTTTAAATTGTAAACTTAACAAGTTGGGACCAGGTTACCTACAAGATCGCCTTACCCCATATGTGCCCACTTGACTGCTTCAATCGGGGAAACTGGCGGTCTTTACACATGCTCCACATTGATAAAAGAACTTCATCTTTTGTCTATACTTTGGAACTCCCTGCCTATTGACATCAGACAACCACCTTCGCTGTACTCTTTCTGGCCCCTGCTAAAAACATTCCGGTTTAGACAACCCTTCCCAAATGTTCTGAAAGTTGATGCGATTGTTAATCTGTTTTGAGTCTGTTATTTTAACATTTTGAAATTCTTAAGTTATTGTTAATTTTTCTTACTGGTAATTTTATTCTTCTATTATTATTTTTTTGTAAAGCACTTTGAGGTGTCCCCCCCCTTTTTTTTACAATCAAGCAGTGTATACATTTTGTGAAATAAATAAATAAAATAAACTGCCTTGGCTGAAGATGACAGCAAGAAATAAATATGGGAGGCAGTGCGACACAGCGGTTAGTGTGTCAGATCAGAAGCAGAGAAGATGCCTCCTCAACGCATGAAGCTGACTGGGTGATATTGGGTTAATAATCATCTGTATCTCAGTCTATACGGACAAAGGTCCGAATAGTTAAAGCTTTTGTTTTCCCAGTAGCAATGTATGGAAGTGAGAGCTGGACCATAAAGAAGGCTGATCGCCAAAGCATTGATGCTTTTGAATTCTGGTGCTGGAGGAGACTCTTGAGAGTCCCATGGACTGCAAGAAGATCAAACCTCTCCGTTCCGAAGGAAATCAGCCCTGAGTGCTCACTGGAAGGACAGATCCTGAAGCTGAGGCTCCAATACTTTAGCCACCTCATGAGAAGAGAAGACCCCTGGAGAAGACCCTGATGTTGGGAAAGATGGAGGGCACAAGGAGAAGGGGACGACAGAGGACGAGATGGTTGGACAGTGTTCTCGAAGCTACCAGCATGAGGTTGACCAAACTGTGGGAGGCAGTGGAAGACAGGAGTGCCTGGCGTGCTCTGGTCCAGGGGGTCACGAAGAGTCGGACACGACTAAATGACTAAACAACAACAAAAACATCTCAGTCTATCCTACCTTACAGGGCTGTTGTGAGGCTAAATTGAGAGGGGGCCAGAATCATGTCCCTGGGGATATAACTGTAATTAAGAAATAAATAAGAGGGTGACAAGACTGGCTCTTAGCTGCACTTATGGTGGGAATGTTCATTTGTGAAAGGCTTTTTGGAAGGCTGTTTTCACCGGAGTTTCGTAAGTGACTAATCAACAGCTGGCCTCAGCCCTGGCTCTGGGTATATCAGGCAAAATTGCATACACAAATGGGTATATTAGGAGATATTTACACTAAAATGTTACTGAATTTTCATGAGGGTTTTAAATATATGTATATCACAAACTGGTGCAGAAGTGCAAATGAATGAATTTACAACTGGAAAAAAGGCAAACTGACAGATTTGTCCATCCCTAGATACTGTAAATTAAAAGACGCCTGCTTCTTGGAAGAAAAGCAATGACAAACCTAGATAGCATCTTAAAAAGCAGAGACATCACCTTGCCAACAAAGGTCTGTATAGTTAAAGCTATGGTTTTCCCAGTAGTGATGTATGGAAGTGAGAGCTGGTTGAGAAGGCTGATCACTGAAGAATTGATGCTTTTGAATTCTGGTGCTGGAGGAGACTCTTGAGAGTTCCATGGACTGCAAGAAGATCAAACCTCTCCATTCTGAAGGAAATTAGCCCTGAGTGCTCACTGAAAGAACAGATCATGAAGCTGAGGCTCCAAGACTTTGGCTACCTCATGAGAAGAGAAGACTCCCTAGAAAAGACCCTGATGTTGGGAAAAATGGAGGGCACAAGGAGAAGGGGACGACAGAGGACAAGATGGTTGGACAGTGTTCTCAAAGCTACCAGCATGAGGTTGACCAAACTGCGGGAGGCAGTGGAAGACAGGAGTGCCTGGCGTGCTCTGGTCTATGGGGTCACGAAGAGTTGGACACGACTGAACGACTAAATAACAACAAGAAATACTGTATATAAATACTGGCCCCCCCAAATGAAATTGGCCCATGGGCCCACAGCAGAGCAGAGCTGTCCCTGGTGCAAGTCCTGCTGTCTGAGCTCCCTGCACAGCACCATGGGCACATGAGAGCTGGGAAATAAAGGATGTGAGTCTCCTGGTCTCCTGTTCCTCTGAAATGTATCAGCCGAGTTCAAAGAAATGACTAATCAGTAGAGGCAAGGGGCAGAAATGTCATGTTTCAAGGGAATTCCGGATGGGTGAGTCAACAGTTTTGTGGTCTCTGAGCTGTCGGAACTGAGATGGGCTCAGTGTGATTTGTGGGGTGGAGCATCTGCAGAAGGACGTCCATGGGATTCTGCCTCCTGGGGCAGCTGCCTCCGTCTGCCTCACAGACAACCCGGCCCTGCAGAGCATGATCATCATGGCTAGTAGCCATGAGCAGCCCTCTCCTCCATGACTTTATCTAATTCTCTTTTAGAGCTATCCAGGTGGGGGCCATCACTGCCTCCTGTGGGAGGGCGTGCCATAGTTTTGACTATGCTCTGCATGAAGAAAACTTTCTTTTCTCTGCCCTGAAAGCTCTTTTGCCCCATGCACAGATTGGAATGCTGGGGGGGGGGGCATTTCTAGAAAAGTTGCTTGATTTCACATGTATCAGATTTAGGGAAAGAGGCGAAAATTTCCCGAAAGAAAAGCAAAACCGAAAAGCAACGAGCAATATTACGTTTCTGATGGGGGTTGTTTGTTTGGCCGTCCGTTTTGTTGGGCTGGATGTTCAGGTTGTGCTTTGGTTCTGGAAGGCACCCGATATTATGCAAACAGCAAGAACATTTGAATTTGAGGCTGCCTGTTAAAAGTATGCCACACCTCCTCTCTATCTTTGGATTTCATTTTGTTTTTCAGAAAAAGCGAAGAAAGGCTGTCACTCCAAAATTGGGGGGGGGGGGGCAGGATGAAACCACAATGCTGCCTCCAAAGTCCTTATTGGGGGAGGCAGTTCCCCCAGCCCTCCGGTGCTTTTCCTACATTCATCTCTTGTTGTTGTTTAGTCGTTTAGTCGTGTCCAACTCTTCGTGACCCCATGGACCAGAGCACGCCAGGCACTCCTGTCTTCCACTGCCTCCCGCAGTTTGGTCAAACTCATGCTGGTAGCTTCAAGAACACTATCCAACCATCTTGTCCCCTGTCATCCCCTTCTCCTTGTGCCCTCCATCTTTCCCAGCATCAGGGTCTTTTCCAGGGAGTCTTCTCTTCTCCTGAGGTGGCCAAAGTCTTGGAGCCTCAGCTTCACGATCTGTCCTTCCAGTGAGCACTCAGAGCTGATTTCCTTAAGAATGGATAGGTTTGATCTTCTTGCAGTCCATGGGCCTCTCAAGAGTCTCCTCCAGCACCAGAATTCAAAAGCATCAATTCTTCGGCAATCAGCCTTCTTTATGGTCCAGCTCTCACTTCCATACATCGCTACTGGGAAAACCGTAGCATTCATCTCTTCTCTTCCTGAATACAGACCAACAGAGATGCCTTTGCCTCCATTAGATGGTAAAAGAGGGGGACATGGCTGCAAGCAGGGCAACGCCACCCCTTGCCAAGGTCAGCATTGCCCAAGGAGTCCTTGACTGAGGGTGTCGGGGGGGGGGATGCCACCCCCAGCTGTTTCTCTGCTTATCCTCTTTCTTGCCGGTTCAAACCTTCGGTGGCAGGGCTGTTGGCTTGCATGCCTGATGTGAGCATGCCCTGTGGGGTGGGCACATGGCTGTCGCAGAATTTTGAGGAGGCCCGGCCCCCTCCTTGAACATTTTGGGGGACCCTTGGCCCCCATCCCCACCCAGATGGCACCCCTGAACCTCATGCACATGTCTCGTTGCCCCTCCCATAGCTTCAGCAAGTTTGGACCCAAAGCAGCAGGCAGGCATGTCTCCGGGTCTCTGCCAGCTCCACACAGAATTCTGCCTACGTCCTCATTCTTCTTCCCAAAACACCTTTAGATTTCAAAAAGGGCACATATTACTGTGACAACACGCCACCCCACCCCCCACCCCACATCACCTCGGCAACCTCCCAGATATTCTGTCCCTGTCCACTTCTTGCAGCGGGGTGGGGGGGGGGGGGCGGAATAGCTTTTTGCATAGCCAACCGCCTTTAATTGTTTCTCAGTGGCTCTGCACTTACCGTATTTTTTGCACCATAACACTCACTTTTTTCCTCCTAGAAAGTAAGGGGAAATGTCTGTGCGTGTTATGGAGTGAATGCCTACGGATGGCGGGGGGATCATCTGCAATCGTGAGCAGAGGATCCATGGTTCCCCTTCCTTCCCTCCTCCGTGGCTCGCTTTGAAACAGCAAAGCGGGAGAAGAGCCGCTGAGTGGGGAGGAGAGAGGGACAGAGAGCCTGCTTGCTTTAAAGGAGCAAAGCGGGAGAGGAGAGGTGCCACTTTGACGAGTCACCCCAAATTCACCAGCAGATCACATAGCATGTCCATGGCTACAGCTTGCACCAAAAAAATCATGCACCCACTGTTGCCTGGAGCCGCAGTGGTGCAAAAACATGGTTACAAAGCATGGATCCACATGGATCCTTAGGATTTTTGCATTGGGCTACCCCAAACTCACCGTCAGATCACATGTCTGTGTCCACAGCATGAACCACAAAAGTCATACATCCACTGTTTCGTTTAGAATATTTTTTTTCTTGTTTTCCTCCTCTAAAAACTATGTGCGTGTTATGGTCGGGTGCGTGTTATAGAGCGAAAAATACGGTAGCTAGTCCAGCCAGACTGGCTTGCACAAGGTAACCCAGGAATTTCTTGTCTGGCACAGTTTTGCAGCTAGTATATTCCTTTCATATCCCACATTTTATCTAAGTACTGCCCTTTATTAATTTCTCCCATTCACTAACAAGCTCTGGTACCCTAGATCTATGACAGTATTTTTTTCTGCAATGGTAGATCTCTTGCAGGAGTTGTTTGATGGGACACGGACACACACACACACACACACACACACCCCTGTCCTGAGAGCTGTGCCTTTGCTCTCCAGAATGCAAAGTTATTATGTAAGGAAAGATGGCGGCCTACAACCACCTGTCATTGTTTCTATAAATACTTTGTACATAGAGGGAAGGCAGGCCACCCAGAGCTGCTTAGTGTGTGGCTCCCAACCAAACCAGAAATGCCAGCCTTCCAGGTGGCTGGCAAACAAATTTGCATGAGCCTGTAGGAATGTACACTTTGCCGGGTCATTTCCAGCTAAGCAAAAGCCCATCCCTGCACTCCTGAGTCAAATCAGGGGAGTCAGGGAGCGTCCTTCACACATGAAGGTCTGAATTTCCTGAAAGAAAAGCAAAAGCAACAAGCAACAAGCAATATTATGTTTCTGATGAGGGTTGTTTGTTTGGCTGTCCGTTTTGTTGGGCTGGATGTTCAGGTTGTGCTTTGGTTCTGAAAGGCACCCAATATTATGCAAACAGCATAATATTGTGCTGGGCCCTGTTTTGGGGTATTCTTTCATACAAATGAAAAGGTGCAAAGCTTTCTGGGTGGGGCTCAAGCCAGAACAAAATATAATAGGAAAATTACAGCCCACCTGCAAGTCCAGCCTTGGGGGCTGATCCAAGGGTTGCCCAAGTGTAGACGCCTCTGCGTGAATTTGTTTTATGTGTGTAGATCAGTGTCCGCTGATCAACGTACAGTCTTCGCAGTAGGGCTCTTCTTCTGATGGCATGACGAACCGGTAGATCCTATCTGCTGCAGCCTTCATCTACCTTCACAGCTGTTGTAACATACTGCTTGTTATCATCTGCCTGTTATACCATTGAGGACTTCTTGGATCATTCTTTGTCTAGCTCCTTCCCTTTGACCTTACCACCCTGGGTGACCCTGCTGGGATTACGAGATTCCCGATGGCTTTGCTCACAAGGACCTTGTCTTGGTGAGTGGGCTTGCATGTGCCCAAGTGTAATGCTAGTCTGGCAGCTGGCAGAGATGATGGTGCTTCTTAACCAGCCAAGGTCAATTGTCTGCGGACAAATGTCAGCTCCCTCGGCCAATAAAGCGAGATGAGCACTGCAACCCCAGAGTCGTTTGCGACTGGACTTAACTGTCAGGGGTCCTTTACCTTTACCTTTTTATACAAAAGTTTAAAATCTACAAGGCTCACCCTGCAGGTTTATAAAATAGCAAAACAAAGGACAAGGAAAACACTTACGATCTAGCAAGCTCTACATTGAAACTGTTTGTGGGATCTTCTGCTCACATTCCCAAGGTAAGGTAAAGGGACCCCTGACCATTAGGTCCAGTCGTGACCGACTCTGGGATTGCGGCGCTCATCTCGCTTTATTGGCCAAGGGAGCCGGCGTACAGCTCCCTTGACTAAGCCACTTCTGGTGAACCAGAGCAGTACACAGAAACGCCGTTTACCTTCCCGCTGGAGTGGTACCTTTTTATCTACTTGCACTGGTGTGCTTACGAACTGCTAGGTTGGCAGGAGCAGGGACTGAGCAACGAGAGCTCACTCCATCGCAGGGATTCGAACCGCTGACCTTCTAATCAGCAAGCCCTAGGCTCTGTGGTTTAACCCACAGCGCCACCCGCATCCCTTCACATTCCCAAAGTGCTCTGTAAAATCACCTAAGGAACATAAATGTAAGGCTGCTAGATCAGGCAATGGCTTTTCCAGTCCAGCATCCTGATCTCACAGTGGCCAGCCAGATTGCCCTTCTTATGTTCTTATGAAGCAGGAGAAATGTTGTCCCCCTTGCAACTGTAAGCCCACACTGATCAGAATTCTAAATAAATTCTCAAGGGCCCTGAGAATCAGGCAGGAAAGCAGAAGCCTCTTTTGAAGACAACTCTCAAGAAAATGGAGGACAGATTTGAGCACAACATTAGTATGTACTTCTGTTGTGCAGTGCCAGGAGAAAGGCACACAAGCGTTTTGCTGTCTCTGTCTTCCGCCTGAGTCAGCACCAGAGAATGTTGTCACCCTCACCGTCAGTTAGTCTCTACAAAATGGCAATGATGCATTTAGTATCGCTGGCAAATGATGAGGAAAGGGCTACAGGTCAGGCTAACAAAAGCTCAGGGAGCCAAATAACATTCCAAACACTGAAGGGGCAAAATATGCTCTCTCAGGAACCCCAAAGCAGCAAATCTGTCATTCAAGAAGAGGTCATGGGGAACTGGTGCAGCCTCCAGAGTAAACAGCAAATTATATTATAGTACCATTCTTTGGAAAAGGAAAAGAATGATCTGTAGAACTATCAATGGGAATGTTGGTTTGTATACTCCCTGGTTGTGGCGGTGAGAGGGGAGAAGTGATTCATAGCCACCAGCGTGGTTTTGCACTAAGAGGGTCAGGCTAACCGCTGCTCTTGCAGATTATGGGTTCTTGACACAATCAGAGTCATTTCTCATTCGTTGCACCAGAATCCAGGTGACCTCACTCTGTTCTGTTGCAGCGATATCTCACTCACTCCTCAAAATGAAACACGTCTGGAATCCATTGTACCTGCCGCGGCCTCCTCCAGATCAGCCAGAGGGTGGAGAATTCTCTCTTAAGAGAACCAGAGACTTTGCATCAGTTCCTCCTCAGTCAGGAGATTTAATGATCAAACAATCTTGAAGCTGTTTCATTGTGGATGCCCCCTCGTTCCCACAGCATCCAAAAAGCAGTATTTTTACACCGAGAAAATGTGAATTTGGCCTCAAGGTGATGTGCATCTTATTGCAGTGGCGATATCTGAAAGGATGTGGTTGGCACAACTGTTATTTTCTCTCTCCCCAATGCTCTCCTACAAACCCTAATGGCAAACTCAATTTCCCAAGTGCCAAAACAGTATCAGCCACAAACAAGGGGGAGTTTGGGAAGAACCCAAACATCTGCCCATGTACAAGCATCTTTGCAGGAAACCACCTCAAAGGTGAGGAGCCCCAAAATGGAAAACCAGAGTAATGGATGGGATGATGTGCCCTGAAAGAGAAAACTACTTGTTCTGAGTAATTTCAAAGTTTTCCCACTCCGAAACAGTTCTGTGCTATTGCCACTGTGCCAATCTCTCTGAAAGCTGGTGGGCTTCACCCCTTGAAAAGGAGTAACCTTGGATGTAGTACACATCCCAAAAATTAAAAAGTCTGAGACTTTAAAAAAACACCACACTTTTAAATGTTTCCTGCTTGAAAACCCCTTGGCAGATCTGCCTGATGGCTTAATCAGATGTGGAGGGGCTCATTTCACCCACTTGCACAAAAAGGAAACTAATTACTGTTGTTTTTAGATTCCCCATTACAGTCAATGGGAGCAAAACAGACCTTTGGATTTAGCTTATCAGATTTTGGCCCAATTGATGAATCAAACTGGAATGACCCAACAGCAGATCGGTCTGCTTGTGGGCTTCCTATAGGCATCAGGCTAGGGGCTGATGGAAACATGATGCTCCCTGTTGATCTGATCCTGCAAGCGCTTTACCAACATTGTGGCACTTTTGGTAGTGAAATAACAAGCGTGTGAAAGATGTCCCAGCTGGAGAGAGAGTCACCAGAGTCAGCTTGCTTGGAAATGGCTTGTGACATCACAGCCAAGAAATCCACTGCTTCTCTCTAGCTGGCTTCCTTCCTGCTCTTGTTGATCGTACTGTGGGTTGCGTCATGGGAGAAATGGAGCAACACATTTTAGCTGATGCAACCCTCTCTTGAAGTTGTGCGGTTTCGCACACTTTCCCAAAGAACCCTGCAAAGTAGCCGGGCAGCAGACACATGCCCTTTTTTACCGCTGAGCACGTAATGTACAAAAGGTTTTGCTTGTTTTTTTTTCCAGGGGAACAAATCTGCCACTCCCACCACAGAAAGACCCATTATTTGATTCACAGCTCTGGCTGTGAATCTTGGAGGTCCCGGGCCACAAGGAGGTTAGGCTGGCCTCAGCCAGAGCCAGGGCTTTTTGGGCTGTGGCCCCGATCTGGTGGTACGCTCTGTCGCAAGAGACTAGGGCCCTGCGGGACTTGACATCTTTCCGCAGGGCCTGCAAGACAGAGCTGTTCCACCAGGCCTTTGGCCAAGGCACAGCCTTCGGTAATCCTCGCAAAACTCTAGCCCAATGGTTGCCATTAATTTGATTCTGAATTGATTTTAGAATGTATTTTAATTAATTGGCTGTGTGATTTTATGTACACTGTGCTATTTTTACTTGTTGTTAGCCACTCTGAGTCTGACTTTGGCCAGGGAGGGTGGGATACAAATAATAATAATAATAATAATAATAATAATAATAATAATAATTCTATTCTCTAGGCTATATATCCCCATCTCCCTCAACCGTTCCTCATAAGTCTTGGCTATTGACCACCTTGGTTGCTCTCCTCTGCACACGTTACAGCTTGTCAATAGCCTTCATAAATTGTGATGCCCAGAACTAGACACAGGACTCCAGGTGGGGTCTGACCAAGGCAGACTAGACTGGGACTATGACTTTCCTTGATGTGGACACTCGACTTTTCTTGATGCAGCCTAGAATAACTTTTTTTTTACCACCATTCACTCATGTTAAGCTGTTAGTGGCACAGTTCCTTTCAAAACAATCCGGCTTTCTGATCTTTCCATTCCTCCTAATATTCTTTGCAACTAATTTTTAAATCATTCAGGAGCTGACAGAGAAGAAGAAGAAGAAGAAGATTTGATATCCTGCTTTATCACTACCCGAAGGAGTCTCAAAGCGGCTAACATTCTCCTTTCCCTTCCTCCCCCACAACAAACACTCTGTGAGGTGAGTGGGGCTGAGAGACTTCAGAGAAGTGTGACTGGCCCAAGGTCACCCAGCAGCTGCATGTGGAGGAGCAGGGAATCGAACCCAGTTCACCAGATTACAAGTCTACCACTCTTAACCACTACACCATACTGGCTCTGTGTGCAAACAATTGATGGCTGATTCATGGGTACCATAAACAGAGCCAGGGCCAGGGCAGATGGGACACGAGAACACACGTAAGAAGAACCTGTTGGACCAGGCCAACAGCCCACGTAGTCCAGGATCCTGTTCACACAGTGGCCACCCAGATGCCCCATGGGAAGCCCACAAGTGGGATCTTTGCAAAAGAACAACGCTCTCCCCACCGACAGTTTCCAGCAACTGGTATTGAGAAGCCAAGTAGAGCACAGCCATCATGGCCAGGGCCCCTGGATGAGGGGCCTTCTGCCCCCCAGAAGGTGTCCCCCGAGGACAATGAAGAGAGCATCATAACATCATAGAACTAGGAGGGCTGGAGCCATGTTTTTTGGGGGATGCAGAGCTTTTTTTAGGGGAGCAAAACTTGTACAGCTTCTTTGGGGGGAGCCAGTGATCTACTAGAGACGTCCACTGATCTACCAGTAGATCACGATCTACCTCTTGGACGTGCCTGATCTAGTCCAATGCCCTGCAATGCTGGCAGCACTGCATCTGCTTTTCCCAGGAGTCTCCTCCTTCGTGCTGGGATGAGCACCACTGCCCTGCAACTCCCAGGGAAGCTTTTCAGGCCAGGCCAGTGGAGGCTGGTTCTCACTGTGAGGCCAGGGAGGACAACTGCAGGTGGAGCCAGAGCAAAGGACGGCTGGAGCCAATATTAGGCACAGGCAACTCTGCTGGTTTTGTCCCCATCCGCCTCCTCCCTGCTGAGTTCTAAAAAGGCAACGGCAAGGCTGAGGAGAAGGAAGTCGGTAGCAGGCAGTGTTGGACCCTGGATCCATTGTCAGCAAGAAGATAGACAAGGTGAGGTGTGGTGGAGGGCAGGCAGAGGTTGGTGGGGCAGTACCCTATTTGCCCCAATGGAGCAGTCTCTGCTGGAACAGGTGAGGACAAAGACCAGCAGCCGCTAACCCCGGGTGAATTGGCTGCAGTTGCCACTGGTTTTGTTACGCAGGAATGCCTCAAGGCCCCATATCAAGTGCCCACACATCCTCACAGGACAGTCTTCTCTTTGAAGAAAATGTCTGCTTAAAGCAGTGGTTCCCAAAGAGGCTGGTAGCAACCCTTGGGGGGCAATGGGATCACTCGGGGGGCAGGGTACTAAGAGTCAGGGGATGGCAGCAGGGGGCTGGAGACTATCAGACTTTGAAAAGCTGGACCCACTGGATCAAGTTTATCAGGTTTGTTGAATTAATTACACTAAATGGTTTAAACTGGAGTTTGAATAAATGAGCAGTGGACCCCACAGAGGAAGAAGAAGAAGAGGAGGAGGAGTTTGGATTTGATATCCCGCTTTATCACTACCCTAAGGAGTCTCAAAACGGCTCACAATCTCCTTTCCCTTCCTCCCCCACAACAAACACTCTGTGAGGTGAGTGGGGCTTAGAGACTTCAGAGAAGTGTGACTGGCCCAAGGTCACCCAGCAGCTGCAGGTGGAGGAGCAGGGAATCAAACCCGGTTCACCAGATTACGAGTCCACCGCTCTTAACCACTACACCACACTGGCTGCAGCTGCTCTCCCTCTTTTCTTGCTGCATCTGGGAATGTCAAGCTAGGCAGCAGGCCCTCTTCTGGTTGTGGTGGTTGCAGGATTGTGCCCACGGTCTGTCTTTAATAATTAGTTGCAAGCTCCAGAGAAACAAGCCCAACGTGCTGCCCTGCCCAGAAAATTAGACTGGTGATTTCAACTCATGAAATCCTACAAGCCATCCAGCAGCTTCCTGGTGCTGTCTGATAAATGTTGACAATAAACAACGTGGTTGCAATTGCTTGGATGCAGGGAACTGTATTGGACACTGAGGGTTCAGAACAAGATCTTTGAACCAGCACTGAAAGTTTCCTGGTCCAATAAGATGCTCACCAAGCTCACTCCATGTACACCTGCCTCCTGCAACCTCCAGATTTTGGACAACAGGTCCCACAACCGGGTTCCAGTTGTGGCTGATGGAAGGGGTTGTCCAGAACACCTGGAGAGCACCAGGTTGGCAAAGTCAGGTGTTGACATGAATGGAACTCAAACCTTTCCCAGAATATCCAGATATTTTTAAGCACACCAATTGGAGGTCGCCTTGCTCACTCTAGGCATTTTCTGCTGCCTGGCAGGTCCACACTTCTGCCTCTGCTAGAACAGGAATCCCTGACTAGTGCTCTGTTTGGAGGAGGTTTCCTGGCCACAACAGAAGCTGCCAGCTGGTTCAGCCCCTGAAAAATGCAGGGCTGATGTTCTTACCCGGACATGCATAAATAGCAAACTGCAGCATCACCTGCTGGGGGGAAAGAAAAATGTCATTTTTTCACAGACAAGTTGTTTTCCGTAGACCAGAGCCGGTGCATTGAGCAAAGGACTTGTTAGGGGGAAGGTAAAGTTAAAAGATTTAATCTAATGCTGCCATGAAGAAGGACTAGTTTTGGGGTCTCAACTCTCTCTTGGATGCAGGGCCATTTGTGCTTTATGCTGAAATTGTCCAAGAAATTCCAAACTACCTGCTCAAGATTGTGGGAGGAAAATATGAATCCCTGTGACCCACGTATGTGAATGGGCAGCGGCAGCGGCGTAAATAACAACAGAATTGGCGGGGGGCCTGGATTCAAAATGGAGGTCTTTGCACTCTCTCCCGCAGGAGCGAGCTCCTAACAGAAGGGTTTAAACATACAAAATCAAGAAACAGTGCAGTGCTAGGACTGCAGGTTAGAATCATAGAATCATGGAATCATAGAGTTGGAAGAGACCACAAGGGCCATCGAGTCCAACCCCCTGCCAAGCAGGAAACACCATCAGAGCACTCCTGACATATGGTTGTCAAGCCTCTGCTTAAAGACCTCCAAAGAAGGAGACTCCACCACACTCCTTGGCAGCAAATTCCACGGTCGAACAGCTCTTACTGTCAGGAAGTTCTTCCTAATGTTTAGGTGGAATCTTCTTTCTTGTAGTTTGGAGCCATTGCTCTGTGTCCGCTTCTCTGGTTGTTAGTCTTCATGCACTCATGTTTGACTGCAATTTCCCTCAACGATAAACTATGTGTAACAAATCTCTTTGAAGGCCTCACTCACCATATCTCAAAAATGCATGATGCTACATAATACTAATACTAAAAAAAGGATGTTACATCTGTCTTTCAGAAACAGCAAGGAAATAAATGAGCTTAAAATAATTGTTTTAGGAAAGAGGAGGAGAGGACGACCAGCTGCAAAGGAGTAGAGATTTCCTGTCGTTCGAACAGCTTGACAGAAGCTGCAAGTCTTTCTTCAACCAGCTGGAACAGAGCAGGGCATCTAATACCAAGCAAAAACAGAAACCTTTCCCTTTCAACGTACAAAGTGCAGTTAAGAAAGGCAAATTCTCCCTAGTAAACCAGAAGGGGGCACTGCACTCCAACAGAAGACGCAGCACCCTTTGTGGGATTCCTCACATTTGTTTTAGGACTGATATTATTACTCATTTCATTTCTATATCACTTTATATACACCCGTATTTTTCCATGTATAAGACAGCCCCATGTATAAGATGACCCCTATTTTTTGAGCCCCAAATTAAGAAATATTTAATTGCAACATTCTGTGTATAAGACGACCCCCAATTTTAAACTTTAAAAAACTGGGAAAGAATATAGTCTTATACTTGGAAAAATAACAGTACATTATATATTTTTAAGAAAAAATCTCAAAGCAGTTGATATGTATGCTACCACTCAGTGGATTTGTAACTGGCTGACTGACCGAACCCAAAGGGTGCTCATCAATGGTTCCTCTTCATCTTGGAGAAGAGTGACTAGTGGGGTGCCACAGGGTTCTGTCTTGGGCCCGGTCTTATTCAACATCTTTATCAACGACTTGGATGATGGACTCAAGGGCATCCTGATCAAATTTGCAGATGACACCAAACTGGGAGGGGTGGCTAACACCCCAGAGGACAGGATCACACTTCAAAACGACCTTGACAGATTAGAGAACTGGGCCAAAACAAACAAGATGAATTTTAAGAGGGAGAAATGTAAAGTATTGCACTTGGGCAAAAAAAAATGAGAGGCACAAATACAAGATGGGTGACACCTGGCTTGAGAGCAGTACATGTGAAAAGGATCTAGGAGTCTTGGTTGACCACAAACTTGACATGAGCCAACAGTGTGACGCGGCAGCTAAAAAAGCCAATGCAATTCTGGGCTGCATCAATAGGAGTATAGCATCTAGATCAAGGGAAGTAATAGTGCCACTGTATTCTGCTCTAGTCAGACCTCACCTGGAGTACTGTGTCCAGTTCTGGGCACCACAGTTCAAGAAGGACACTGACAAACTAGAACGTGTCCAGAGGAGGGCAACCAAAATGGTCAAAGGCCTGGAAACGATGCCTTATGAGGAACGGCTAAGGGAGCTGGGCATGTTTAGCCTGGAGAAGAGGAGGTTAATGATAGCCATGTTCAAATATATAAAAGGATGTCACATAGAGGAGGGAGAAAGGTTGTTTTCTGCTGCTCCAGAGAAGCGGACACGGAGCAATGGTTCCAAACTACAAGAAAGAAGATTCCACCTAAACATTAGGAAGAACTTCCTGACAGTAAGAGCTGTTCAACAGTGGAATTTGCTGCCAAGGAGTGTGGTGGAGTCTCCTTCTTTGGAGGTCTTTAAGCAGAGGCTTGACAACCATATGTCAGGAGTGCTCTGATGGTGTTTCCTGCTTGGCAGGGGGTTGGACTCGATGGCCCTTGTGGTCTCTTCCAACTCTATGATTCTATGAAAACACCAAACAAAACAATCTAGAATAAAACATTACTGGATGAAGCTAAGTATAAAGTATGTATTCAGAGCAGCATAATTAACAGGGAACTAAAGTATTATCTTAAAGATTTCAAAATAAAACATTACAAAGGCTGTCAACTACAGAAGGCACATTTAATGCAGCGGTTAACCAAATATCTCAAACATTTCAAAGGAGAACATTACTAAAGGAAGTCAATCGTGTCCCTCTTTTTCTCCGTCCCTCCTCTCCTTATTTTTTTGTTTTTTGGAGGCGATAGACATTGCTTAACATTGCTATAATAAGATTGCTTGCAATCGGCTACTAATTGCTAGATTCTGGGAATTCTTAGAGGGTATGCCATTGATCACATGGTGTAAAAAAATCAATGTATGGCTGATAGAAAAACTAATCAACTGAACTAGAAATAGCAAGGGGAATGAAACAAAAAAAGCCTTTATTATGTGCAGTGCAATAGAGGAGAATTAGGGATCTACGCTATATTACTGAACATTTTAGTTGCTGCGATTGGAAATATAAGTAATTTTTTTAAAAAATATTTTTTTATTAGGAATTTAAACAAAACATAATATCTTAAAACATATCATCCTTAATTCCCCATTTCCCCCTCCCCCATAACCCCCCCTCCCCGCCTGACTTCCCTCAGTCCCAATCTCTTGTTTTCTCTATAGATGCTATTCTCTGCATGTTACAAAATTGTATTAATCCTTAATTCATCTGACTGGCTATTATCAATAAAAAGTTTGTGAGTGTTTATCCAGAGCCTGCCAAGGAGTCCAGTTCACTTTGTTGCTTCTTTAAATACTTTGTAAAAGGTTCCCATTCATCTTTAAAGTCACAGTTATCCTTGTCCCATAATTGTGTGTCAATTTTGCCAGTTCTGCATAGTCCATCAGTTTCTCTTGCCATAGTTCTTTAGCTGGGGTTTCCTTGTTCTTCCATCCTCTCGCCGCCGTTGTCGCATACATGAAGATAATTTTCAACTTCCTTGACAGGTCTTTCCATACAATCCCCAACAGAAATGCTTCAGGTTTCTTAGCAAATGTTAGATGGAACATTTTCTTCAATTCATTGTATATCATTTCCCAATTTTTTTAAAATTTCATTACAATCCCACCACATGTGGTAAAATGTCCCCTCCTTTTCCTTACACTTCCAACATATGTTTGAACTAGTTTTATACATTTTCCCTAGCTGCACTGGAAAGATAAGTAACTTAAGGGATGCTCCAGAGAGCAGGACCCAAAGCAATGGATTCAAGAAAGGAGATCTGGAAGATCTTTATGGTGGTAAAAGCTGTTTGACTGTGGAACCAACTCTCTTCTTCTTTCATTCAAGGTTTTTAAAAAGAGGTTGAATTGCTACCTGCCCATATTGCAGGGGGCTGAATTCAATGTCCCCTGATGTCCTTTCCAACTCTACAATTCTGAGATTCCTCCAATGGGGGGAAATAGTTGTGGTGCCCCGCAAGACGAATGCCTCGCAAGACGAAAAACCCGCTAGACGAGAGGGTTTTCCGTTTTGGAGGTGCTTCGCAAGACAAATTTCCCTATGGGCTTGCTTCGCAAGACGAAAATGTCTTGCGAGTTTTTCCGACTTTTTTCCCCTCCCCCCCTTTTTCTAAGCCGCTAAGCCGCTAAGCCGCTTATCCGCTAAAAGCCACTAAGCCGCTAATAGCGCTAATCCGCTAATGGGCTTGCTTCGCAAGACGAAAAAACCGCTAGACGAAGAGACTCGTGGAACGGATTCTTTTCGTCTTGCGAGGCACCACTGTAGTTCTGGTAGTGGGAGTCTGATATAGCAGCAGAGGTAGACTTCCCTCTCCCCCAAGCCACCCAACTGATAATATTGTGCTTTTTGCCTCACAAACCTTCCTGTCCCCCCACTGTGGATCATCTGAAAATTGCTGGTGGTTCTTCTGCCTGTGGCAGCAGTTGTATGTATGCCTTTGCTGTATGCATCTGGCTATATGATTTTAAGTGAATTCAAATTTGCTTCTTTTATTGCTTACACTATATCTTATTGTATTGCTATTTGCATTCCATAGAATTCAAACTGTAATGCAATAAAATACATATGGTTGGCATTCGTCTGTCCTGGCAGACAATGGAGGGGTGCACCTTTGGGGGTGAGACTGAGCTGTTGGAAGGTTGTGGCGCTTGCTGTGGCTGCAGAGACCAATACGGGAGAGACATGTTTTGTTGCAGCTGGGGCAGGTGAAGGCGTCCCGTTGTGCTGCACCATGGTGTATCTTTTCTCTCTTTTAAAAAATGTATTATTTATTAAATTTTCCATTTTAGCAATCCAATAAAAACCACATTAAAACATTCCAAATTATAATACAATTTTTAAAAAGCCAAATATTCAATGCCAAATTGTATTTCTTTTGGGTGACTTCCCATGCTCTGAAGTTTGGGGAGTGATGATCTAATATCATACTGCAGTTCTTTTTTTTTATAATAATATTTATTAAGTTTCAAATTAACACATATAAACACAAATACAAACAACAATAAAAACATACAAAAACCAACAAACAAAACAGAAACAAAACAAGTATAAATTCAGATCTTATTTTCAAAACCTACTTTCACCGACCTCCTCACACCTCCCCCTTCTGTATTCTAATCTCATTTTTTTTTTGTCAGCAAATACATTCCCATATTTCCCATAGTTTTTAATAATTCTATTCTTTTTCCTTAATCAACGCCCCTGCAAACCACTAATTTTTAAACCCATATCTTTTTAGCCTTCATTAATTTTATAATGTTTGTTAAGGTAGTCTTTAAACTTCTTCCAATCTTCTTCCACTGTCTCTTTGTCCTGGTCTCGGATTCTGCCAGTCATCTCTGCCAGTCCCATATAGTCTGTCATCTTCATCTGCCATTCTCCCAGAGTGGGTAGATCTGGTGTCTTCTCTCATACTGCAGTTCTTAATTAGTCCAACTAGTCCAAATAAAACATTTCCGATGTTGATCCTTCATTTTTAGCAGCCTCTGAATTAGTTTAGCAAGCGGGCAGGTTAGTCCATTGTAGTTCTGTGTGAAATATTTTTAGTTTTCTTCTTCTTTACTTTTCTGTTGTAATCCAAAATCCTCTAAGACGCCACTTTCGATTTCTGCACACAAGGGCAAATCTCAGTGCGTCACATCCAAGACAAAGGGAGATCTAGACTTCTGCCATTAGCACCGGGCAAATATCCCAGATTCCCTTCTGTGATCTCGTTCCAGCAGCTAACTAGCTGGTGCATAGTGTGTTCTTTCTCTGCGCTCCTCCCAGTGGTCATTCATCCTGTGGTCACTGCTATGCATACATGACCTGTCTCCAGGCACCTTGGACGTCTGCAAGGGATTCCCACATGGCAGGTGTTGCTAGCCTTCAAGTCATGTTTGCAGATATCTTTGTAATGCAGAGGTGGTCTGCCAACTGGCCTAATGCCTAAACTCAGCCCCCCGTAGATCTCGTCCTTGGGAATTCTGCCATCATGTGAACATGACCAGGCCAGCATAGATGTCGCTGAGACAGGACTGCAAACATGTTGGGAATGGGGCTTGGGAGAGCACATCTCTGTTTGACGCTGTCCTGCCATGTTGATGCCCAAAATCTTCCTGACTCAGCGCATGTGGAAGGCATTGAGGCGTCGCTCCTGATGGTTGTAAGTTGCCCATGACTCCATAAAGCAGTGTGCTTAAGATGCACAATATTAGATATAAAGGAAGCAATTAAAATGCAATTAAAAATACAATTTAATGTAGACATGCCATGGGTCACCTGAATGAAGCTTAGGGACTGCACTAGTGGTCCACAGACTACCAGTTTGGGATTGCCTGGTACATAATTTAAATCAGTATGTATTGCGCAACTTTCCAGGCGCTGTTTTTAAAAGAAATCAAAGAAGTATATTGCATCTAGCTTTGCCAACCTGTGCCCTCTAGATGAAGGAGCGTCTCCACCCCCATCATTCAACCCGGACACTGAGGTCCAGCGCTGAGGGCCTTCTGGCGGTTCCCTGGCTGCAAGAAGCCAAGTTATAGGGAACCAGGCAAAGGGCCTTCTCAGTAGTGGCACCCGCTGTGTGGAACGCCCTCCCACCAGATGTCTAAGAGAAAAACATCTGACATTTAGAAGACATCTGAAGGCAGCCCTGTTTAGGGAAGCGTTTAATGTTTAATAGACTATTCTATTTTAATATTCTGTTGGAAGCCACCCAGAGTGGCTGGGGAAACCCAGCCAGATGGGCGGAGTATAAATAATAAATTATTATTATTATTATTATTATTATTATTATTATTATTATTATTATAAACTAGAACACCCATCAGCCCCCGTGCTGGCTGGGCCAATGGGAGTAGGTTGGCAAAGCCTGGTCTAATAGTTTGCAAGTGATTCATCGCATGTGGAATGAACCTCTGGCCAGCCCACCAATGCTTGCTAAGACCCCACCATCTGCCCCTCCTGCTTAGTCACTCAGCGCTCCAGGAAGATGCTCCAGGTGCCTTTTCCACACAGATACTGCACCAGGATTCCAAACATAGCCGAGTTCATCCTTTTGCCCTCTCACTGCAGTTTATTTTCCTGCCCTGCTGAACAAAGCTGTTTCAACATCCACTTTTGATGCTTTTTAGATTCATCAACCTGACAGCAGACGGGGTCATGTCTGGTTGCTGGTGTCTTGATTCTGTATTTTTGACTCTCTCTCTCCCCCCTAAAAAGAAAATCTCTCGGTTCAAAGCTGGAATTATTTCCCTCACTTATTAAATATAAGAAATAAGAAGTGACCCCAGCTTCCAGTGAGAGAAGGATAATAATAACGATGCTGATTTAAATTATGTATATCCTGCTTTTTAAAACAGCCAATGATCTAAATGGCTTACCAAAAACGTGAATACAGTGGTACCTCGGGTTACAGACACTTCAGGTTACAGATGCTTCAGGTTGCAGACTCCGCTAACCCAGAAATAGTACCTTGGGTTAAGAACTTTGCTTTAGGATGAGAACAGAAAGAAGCAGGAGGCCCCATTAGCTAAAGTGGTACAGTTTCAGGTTAACAACGGACCTCCAGAACAAATTAAGTTCTTAACCCGAGGTACCACTGTAATAGAAATATACTAATATTATATATGAAATGCAGAGCACACATACCCTGGGCTACCAGAAAACACTTCCGCTGAGCCTAATTTCATCAGGGAGGGGTGACTCTAGGGGCCCCAAGGACGGCTTCTGGGGGCAAGCACTACTCCTGGGTAGGCCCTGCCTCCGGGGGGGGGGGACGAGGGTGGTTGTCGAAGGTGGGAGAGTTAAGCTGTCTTTCCGCCATCTCTCCTTGCAATGAGGCTTCCTCACTTAGATTTTTCCATTCCAAGGAACAAGGAGCTCTCTGGCTTTCCAGCCCATTAAATCACTGGTCCATCCCCTCCACACCCCGGCCAGGCTCCGGCCATAATGAGCAGGTGCAACCGATATGGCTGATTCAGCATTAGCTAAAACCTCCTCTTCCCACCCCCACCAAAGCCAGGCTTTGGGTGCGTTCTTGAAAGGAGCATTGATTTATTGCACAAAGAGGAGGAAATTAAATGGGGAAGGGACAGATGGTGCCGGGTCGTGGGGGGTGGGGGCGGCGCCATCGGCCGCTGCAGGGAAGCAGGATGTGAAGAAGCCATCTTTTCATCCTCGTTTTTAAATAGTATTGATTTCTTGGTTGCATGGTAAAATCGTTTGTAGTCGCTCACACACAAAAAGAAGAAAACACCCCTCCCCCCCCCCCAGGATCTTTCCTCTGATCCTGTGGACATGGGGAGATACAATGGGCCACAGATTAAACACACACACAGTGACACCAGCAGGTTCTGCAAGGGCGAAGAACATCAGACCAGGCCAGTGGCCCATCTAGTCTAGGATCCTGTTCTCACAGGGGCTGACCAGGTGCCCCAATGAGAAACCTGCAAACAGGATCCAAGCACAAGAACCTGTGGTTTCCAGTAACTAATATTCAGAAGGATTTACTGTCTCTGACAGTGGAGACAAAGCAGAGCCATCATGGCTTGTAGCCAGGCCCTCTCCATCTCTATTAAAGCCCCCTAGTTTGGTGACCATCAGCATAGCTGTCATCTTTTCCCTTTTCTTGCGAGGAATCCTATTCGGAATAAGGGAATTTCCCTTTTAAAAAAAGGGAAACATTGGCAGCTATGGCCATCAGTGCCTCCTGCAGGTGTGGGTTCCATAGTGAGGAGGAATTAAAGAACCTTTTAATGAGGGTGAAAGAGGAGAGCGCAAAATATGGTCTGAAGCTCAACATCAAAAAAACGAAGATCATGGCCACTAGTCCCATCACCTCCTGGCAAATAGAAGGGGAAGAAATGGAGGTAGTGAGAGATTTTACTTTCTTGGGCTCCATGATCACTGCAGATGGTGACAGCAGCCACGAAATAAAAAGACACCTGCTTCTTGGGAGAAAAGCAATGACAAACCCAGACAGCATCTTAAAAAGCAGAGACATCACCTTGCCGACAAAGGTCCGTATAGTAAAAGCTCTGGTTTTCCCAGTAGTGATGTATGGAAGTGAGAGCTGGACCATAAAGAAGGCTGATCACCGAAGAATGGATGCTTTTGAATTGTGGTGCTGGAGGAGACTCTTGAGAGGCCCATGGACTGCAAGAAGATCAAGCCTCTCCATTCTGAAGAAAATCAGCCCTGAGTGCTCACTGGAAGGACAGATCCTGAACCTGAGGCTCCAATACTTTGGCCACCTCATGAGAAGAGAAATCTCCCTGGAAAAGACCCTGATGTTGGGAAAGATGGAGGGCACAAGGAGAAGGGGGCGACAGAGGACGAGATGGTTGGACAGTGTTCTCGAAGCTACCAGCATGAGTTTGACCAAACTGCGGGAGGCAGTGGAAGACAGGAGGGCCTGGCGTGCTCTGGTCCAGGGGGTCAGGAAGAGTCGGACACCACTAAACGTCTAAACAACAACAACGGTGTAAAGAAGGACTTCCTTTCATCTGCCCTGAATCTCCCAGCATTCAGCTCCACTGGGTGGCCACAAATGGCCTTTAGCGCATTCAGGGCAAAACCAGTGGCAGATCCTGGAGGAATCTGGCAGCCCAGAGCAAAGGCTTCCAAGGCACATCCCAGGGGACGGGTGGTGGCGGAATCCCCTGGGTGGCTCTGGCTTCTCAGACCTCAGGAGTGGTTCCCAACAGTTTTGTGAGTAGAGAAAACCTGGCTGACTAGTTGGCACATCAATGGAAAAATGGGGCAGGCAATATCCTTGGTCCTGCTGCCCCATGGAAAAGGGCTGGGGCCATCTCTTAGGCACATGCTGGTAGTATATTGGGACTTTGCCACCTCCCTTCCACATGCCCCCAGCTCCATTCTAAGCACCTGGGAACAGACTACAGATGTTTGTACAGTCTGTGTGCACAACAGCTGGGTGGCCAAATCAAGCGTTTCACACATACATTTGTACATGTGTAGAGACAGCTTGTGCTTGTGTAAACCTAATGTGGGAACAAGCCATTGGTGATGTGGGAACAACACTCTGTACATGCTCAGATGCACTACACATGGTTCTGTTTTCTTGAGATGAGCAAAGAAGTGGATGGAGGGGATCAAAGTGTGAGCCTGAAAGAACATTTAACAGGCAGGATTCCTGCCTCCCCGGAACATATCAGAGGCACCCGGCTGGCAGCTCTTGGGAGCAGGAGGAAATCAGGACCAGGAGGAAATCAGGACCAGAAGGAAATCAGGACCAGCTTGTTGCCTGTGTCCCAGCAGGGCTTTAGGGGAGCTCGGATTCCCGGCAGGAAAAGTGGCAACTACAAGCAGGTTCCCTTGGGAATATTACTAATCCCTGCCACGCTATTATCGCTGACAGAGCAACGCTATGCAAAGGCTCACTGGGAGTCAAGTCTTGGGTGCCCTGGACGGACCACAGCTCAGCAGGAGAGCATCGGCTTTGCAGGCAGGCAGGTGCAGCCCGGAATGGACAAACCCCGTTGTGCAAGCCGGGAGAGCCCAGAGGACACTGCGCGAGGTGCACCAACGTAGCCTGATTCGGTAAGGGAGCCCCCGATGCTCCCACGGTTGCGATTTCCGCCTCGGGGCCCGATCCGCCTTTCGCCACGCAGCCGCATGGGGAGACCCGAGGGCTCGTCCGCCTCCTGCCACGACACCCCCTCCCAGTGGCGTAGCGTGGGTTGTCAGCACCCGGGGCAAGGCAAGTAATTTGCGCCCCCTAACCCATGGATTTGCGCCCCCTAACCCCCAGATGTTGCGCCCGGTGCGGCCGCCCCCCCGCCCCCTCCCTCTCCATCTAGATTTCGGGGTTCGGTCAGGGCTGATCTCCGCCACATTTGCTGATGAAGCTCTTGGCGGCGGCAGACGGCGAGAAAAACCCTCCTCCTCCCCCCCTGCGCCCCCCTCCTCGCCTTTGCAATTGGCCGCCCGACGTGACTTTGTCGCCGCTGCGCCGCTAGGATTGGCGCCGGCCCGGCGATAAAAGCGCCGACGTGCCGCGCTCCCCGCCCGCTGTCGAAGAGCCTCCGCCGGCGCCGCGACCCTCCTCCCTCCGGCAGGATCGCCCCCTCGCAGCCGCGGCCATGAGCTACAGCCGGGAGCTGCTCTTCGCCGCGCCGTCCTACGGCAAGAAGCCCCTCGCGGGCCGCAGCCTGGCGTACGGCTCGACGGCGGGCCGGGCGGGGGCGTCGGGGGCCGCGGGTCCCTCGGCCTTCTCGTCGTCGTATCGGAAGCTGCCGGCGCCGAGCAGCTCGCTGGACCACCTGGAGGCGCGGCGGGGCGGCGTCGGGGGGGCGGCGGCGGCGGCGTCGGGGCCGAGCGCGCTGAGCAACGAGCTGAAGATCGTGCGCACCAACGAGAAGGAGCAGCTGCAGGGCCTCAACGACCGCTTCGTCAGCTACATCGAGAAGGTGCACCAGCTGGAGCAGCACAACCGGCTGCTGGAGGCCGAGGTGGCGGCGCTGCGGCAGCGGCAGGCCGAGCCGTCGCGGCTGCAGGCGCTGTACGAGCAGGAGGTGCGCGAGCTGCGCTCGCAGGTGGAGGCGCTGCGCCACGACGGCGACCAGGCAGCGCTGGAGAGCCAGCAGCTGGGCCGCGCCCTCCAGCGGCTGCGCGAGCAGGCGGCCCACGAGGCGGCGCGGCGCCAGGAGGCCGAGCTGGCGCTGCGCGAGGCGCGCAAGGACGCCGACCGCGCCGCCCTGGCCCGCCTGGAGCTGGAGAAGAAGGTGGAGGCGCTCCTGGACGAGATCGCCTTCCTGCGCCACGTCCACGACCAGGAGGTGGCCGAGCTGCAGGCCGAGCTCCAGGGGGCGCAGGTGAGGCGGGGAGGGGGCGCGGCGGGGGCGGGCAGGAGGCGGCGGGGGCTCCCGGGGCGGCGCCGTCTGGTCCAGCATCGTGCGCGCACAGTGGAGGGCATCGGGTGCACACTCCTGTCTAAAGGACATGATGGTGGAGGAGGGAAGGTGAATGTAGTGAAAGCAGCGCCCCAAATGTCCTGCTTGAGGAGGTAGAAGAGCCTTCTGACCTGGATCAGGCCAATGGTCCGTCTAGTTCAACATCCTGTTTTGGAAAGTGGCCACTTAGATGCCCCTTTTGGGAAACCTGCAAGTAGGATTTGCGCACAAAAGCCCCCTCCCCTCCTGCTGTTTCCAGAAATTGTAACTGTGGAGACAGAGCATCGCCATGGGTGGCCCTCTCCTCCTTGACTTTGAAAGCCATCTAGGTTGGTGGCCATTCCTGCCTCCTGTGGGAGAGAGTGCCCCTAGTTTAGCTGTGTCCTACTGTTGAAAGAAATACTCTTATCTGTCTTCCAGCATTCAACTTCACTGAATGTCCCTGAGTTCTAGTCTCAGTCCTTTCCCAAGAGTCAAGGCTACATCCTAGGAGGCGCTTCCAAGGATCCGCGTGAAAGATTTAGAAAACTAACCATGGTGTGGACAAAGTAGATGGATGGAGAGAAGTTTACTTAGGGTTGCCATTTCCCCCAAAGTGAAAAGCCAGATGGAGTTGTTGAGCTTTTTCTGCGAACAATTCCCCCCCTCCAAAAACAAACAAACAAAAAAAATTTTTTTGCGCTTTTAAATAAATTTTGGGATTATTATTTTTTAAAATAACCCTACTTGCCACATGTCTGCGTTTTCCTGCACATTTTGCAAATTCAGCAAAAATCCACCTTTGCGCCATTTTCAAGCCCGATTCCCAGATGTGTCCAGGAAAACCTGGACATATTGTGGGCCTAATTTTACTCCTCTTAGCATAATACTAGGACTTGAGGTTGGCCAGTTACCATTGTCTGCCTACACACGATTCATTTAAAGAACGGTTAAGGCAAGTTTTGCCGCCTCATAGAATTGTGGGCAGTGTAGTTTTTTCGGGCTTGCCAGGAACTGTAACTCTGTAAGGAGTAAACTTCAGTGTCTGGAATTCTTTGAGAAGGATCATTGCGCTTTAAAGGAATTGCGTGTGAGAGTCAGGGCAAGCGAAAGCTTCTTTGCGCACGGTGCAGTTATTTGGGGAATTGGTTGCTGCTGCCAGATGTAGCAGTTAGTGGACATCATCCACAGGTGCAGAGGACTCGGTGGGCCTTTGGTCCGATCCAGCAACCTGGCTCTTCTTACCTTCTTCTGTACAGTTGGGAAGCGACATGGATTGTGTGCTTGCGAGCACAACTCCTGCCCTTTAGGGTTACGCAGTGAATTGTTTGACTGGGAGTGCGGCTTCAAGTGTCAGCTGATCAGTGGAACTCACTGCTGCAGGGTGTGGTTGTGGCTGTAGGTTGAAGTGGATTTGGGAAAGAAGTGGTGCCTTCCAGATGTAGTGGACTGTGGCTCCCAACTAGCTGTGACCATTGGCCATGCTGGCTGGGAGCGATGGGACTTGGGAGTCCTGGGTTAGATACGTGGTGAACAGGGCTGTCTGCAGCTTATTGGGAGTGGAGTTTGGAGAGCAGCAACAATGGCTGTGCTATTCCTCTACAGCTGGAGGCAGCAGTGCTTCTGAATACCGGTTCCTGGAAGCCACAGGGGAAGAGTTTCTCTTGTGCTCCGATCCTGCTTGCAGGTTTCCCACTGGAGCATCAGGCTGGCCCCTGTGAGAACAGGATGCTGGACTAGGTTGGCCTGATCCAGCAGGCACTTCTTATGTCCTCATGAGACATTTGCTCAGGCTTTTTTTTTTTTAAATAAATATTTTTATTAAGTTTTAAAGATAACAACAAACAAGAAAAAGAAAAACAAATACACAAAAATACAAAATTATAAAATACATGAAAAAAAGAATAATTTCAAAAAAGAAAAGAAAAAACACATTTAAAAAGAAGAAAAACCCCCGCAAAAATCCCTCTTTTTACTTCTCATCTTTGATTCACTTATTTTCTTGACTTCCTCGCATCTCCCTTTTTTGTATCCCTGTTAAAAATTAATTCAGCAAATTCATATCCAATTAATTTGTCTAGTTATCCATCTAATCTTATTTTTAGCCTCGTTGCTAGAACCCCTTCAGTTCATTTCAATGCCATTAGCATTCAAAAATTTTACAATATTTCTCTAAATAAATTTTAAATTTCTTCCAATCTTCTTCCCCAACTCTTCTCCCTGGTCTCGGATTCTGCCAGTCATTTCCTGACATTTGCTCAGGCTTTGACATCAGATCCCTGGCTGTGGCAACTCTGCTGCCTCCTGAAGCACATGTGATGAGCGACCAGCCTTTCTCCCAGCTTTGAGGCTGCAGGTCAGCGGAGATCACCCCTTGCTGAGTGCCAGGTGCCCCTCCCCCCACCCCCGCTCCTTGGTAGTCCAGTGGCTCTGCATGCAGAAGGTCCCAGGGTCAGCTCCAGGCAGCATCTCTGAGTAGGGCTGGAAATGTCCCCGGAAACCTCCTCACGAAAGCACACTGAGCTCAGTGGACCAAGGTCTTCATAAAGGCAGCTTCCCCCTTCCCTAGGGGTGGGGGCGTTTCAGTTGCTTGGAAGCACAAGGCCTCAGAGCAGCCAATCTGGCAAGCCCTGTTGGAAACAGGAGGGGTTAGCGGGGGCATTCTTGACCTCTGGAAGAAATTTAATTCTGTTCACAGTTAAAGGTGAAATTGCCCAGGTAACCGTTTCTGAAACAATATGCCAGCCGAAATATGCCAACACCCACCCATTGAAATTTGCACCTCTCTGAATTTTGCCTTGCAGTTCTCTATGTTCACCAAAATACATACAATGGAGGAAAGTGTACTTAGGAATGCATATATTAGTGAAAATCTGAGCTTATCCACACAGATCTCACCTTAAGCTCCTTGGAGGGAAAAGAGGATATGACTGTAATCGTAAAGCATGTAATCGTAAAGCATGATAATAACTGCAATCCCAGCCACCACCATAATGAATAGAGCAGATTCCCAGGTCCTCTCATTAGGAAGACTGAACCTCTTCCTGCCGCTGAGGGCCTTCCGTCTATCTGTTCCCCTCCAGGTCTCCGTCGAGATTGACATGAGCAAGCCTGACCTCACGGCTGCCTTGAAAGAGATCCGCACCCAATACGAAGTCCTGTCCGCCCGGAACCAGCAGTCGGCTGAGGAGTGGTACAAATCCAAGTTTGCCAACTTCACTGAAGAGGCAGCTCGCAGCAGCGACAGCATCCGCCAGGCCAAGGAGGAGATTTCCGAATATCGCCGGCAGCTGCAAGCCCGGAACATCGAGATTGAGTCCCTGCGCGGAGCCAACGAGTCCCTGGAGAGGCAGCTGCAGGAGGCCGAGGAGAGGAGCAGCAAAGAGATGCGTGACTTGCAGGTGCGTCACACAGAAGCCACGGTTTGTTGAGCTAAGAGGCGTTAACAAACCGTGGTTTGGTCGTTTTCCAGCTGCCTCTTTAAGTTAATCTGCATAACTCTCTGCCTGTTGCCTTTTTTGTGCTAAAGGCCTCAATGTTGAGTTGTCCTCCACAGATCAGTCAGGGAACATTTGTAAAGATTGTTCTTGCTTTTACTTGTCTATTGTTTTCCTTCTGCCCTTATTTCCCCATCTTCTCTCTGACAATGAACTCCATTCTCCAAGCCCTGCTCTTCCTCTGTCAATTCTCACTTGCTGTCCCAAAGTTCTGCACACCTTAAAATCCGCTTTTTCCAGACAGTCCCCCTGCCCACAGTTCATGATCACATCCCCCCATGCCTGTCTCTTCCATCTTGTCCTGTTCTCTCCTCTGACAACCAGCCAGCCTCATCTTAGCGTATTCAGGAAGGTTAGACTACAGTTCCCAACATCTAGTGCAGTTGGCTGAGGCTAATGGGATGTGTAGTCCACAGCTGGAGTCCACAGTTGGAGAGCACCTGGTTGGGGGAAGGCTGGTTTTGATTGGCAGCACCTCGGGGATGGGGAATCTGCCGTCCTTGTTATGCTTTAAAGTGCTACAGGTATTGATGTTACGTAGAAATTGTGATACATTTCAGGAGACCATCAGCCAGCTGGAAAATGCCCTGAGGACAACCAAGGGGGAGATGGCCCGTCACCTGCGGGAGTACCAGGACCTGTTGAATGTGAAGATGGCTCTGGATATTGAAATAGCAGCGTACAGGTAGGAGGGCCATCTCCCCCTTCCTGCTCACCTGTTGTTCCATTCTTTGGGCTGTTTGGGGTAGAAACGCAGGTTGGGCATCAACGTTTTAGTCTCCAACATGCAGGCCCCATATAAAATAACCCTAATTTTGGGGTGGGGGTGGGGAACCATCCACCAGGAACATCCCCTGCACAAATCATTGAATTATCGAATGGTATAGTTGGAAGGGACCCTGAGAGTCATCTAGTCCAACCCCCTGCAATGCAGGAATCTCAGCCAAAGAATCCATGACAGATGACTAACCCACCTCTGTTTAAAAACATCTGATGAAGAAGAAGAGTCCACCGCTATTGAACAGCTTTTACCCTCAAAAAATTCTTCCTGATGTTTGAGTCCTACCTTCTGTAGCAGAAGGGAACAAGCTTTCTCCATCTCCCATGGGACATATAATTATTGATATTATTTAAATTGATATGCCGCCCTTCATCTGAAGATCCTCACAACAGAAAAATACAGAATGAGTACACAAGATACACAATAAAACCCAAACTAGCCAATGACCAACCTTCCACAAACACATTTTAAAAGCCATAGAATGTTAATCAGCCCAGCACCCGGTTGAAGAGGAACATTTTCACCTGGCACCTAAAGCTGTGTAATGAAGGTGCCAGGTGAGTGTCTCTGGGGAGAGCATTCCACAAATGCGGAGCCACCACAGAAAAGGCCTCTTCTTGTGTTTCCACCCTCTGTACTTCTTGTGGAAGGGGCACACAAAGAAGGGCCTCAGAGGATAATTGCAGGGTCCTTGCCGGTTCTTACAGAAGGAAGTGGTCCTTGAGGTATTGCGGTCATATCCCCTCTCAATCTTCTCTTCCCAACTTCCTCAACTGATCTTGGCTTCTTTTCCAGGCCTTCGATCATCTTGGTTGCCCTCTCCTGACTTTTCCCTTTTTTTAACCTTCTATTTTTAATTGTGGAACCCAAGGTAGATAGCTGTGGTTTCTAGGTAGGTTTCTGTGCATGCGCTGAGAAGACCCAGACCTTCTTAGCTTCAGCAAACTTGCCTGCCCTCTGGCTGCTCCCTGCCACTGTCCTTGGTGCTGACCTTGGCAACATGCTGCAGGGTTTATTTCTCAAAAGTACTTGGTTGGGTTTCTACAGCAGTGGTTCCCAAGCTTTTTGGGGGCCACTGCCCCCTTGGTTCCCTAAACCCATCCCCAGTGACCCCTACCTTATTAAAAGCATTATTTCAGAATAGCAGCTTGAACAAACCACTAAGTAAGATTCACAGAAAATCTAAAAACCTAGCCAGAATTCAACAAAACTGATGCATTTGATCCAGATTTTCAAAGGCTGATAGTTACTGACACCTCCAGTGTCCCCTGTGCCACCCCCTACCCCTTCATACCCCCCTAGGTCATCACACTTTCGCTGCATGAGAATACTTGTGTGTAGGCACCTCGTTAGAAGCTTTTGTCCATTTAGCAGAGTTTCTGGAAACAGTGGTCAGCAATTGAAGTTAGACTCCCAGACACTGTGCAACTCAGTGATTTATCACTTGACTGGTCATAAATGCATCACGGTAGCACTATTTACAATCGTTACAGCAATAGCTGTAACGGCACACTTAAGTTTCAGTCCCTCTTTCTCTTTAGCAGTGACGTAGGCAGACACAGCCCATCGGCAGTCAGGATGCAGCAGTTTGCAGACAGCATTTGTTGGTCAGTTGTCTGCAGAAAGCTAAAACAAAAGTTCTCTTTTTATCAGCGCTTCCAGCTGAAGCTGCGCATGCTCAGAGTGCCACTCCCACTTATACAGTGGTGCCTCGCAAAACGAAATTAATCCGTTCCGCGAGTCTCTTCGTCTTGCGGTTTTTTCGTCTTGTGAAGCATGGCTATTAACGGCTTAGCGGCTTTAAGAAAAAGGAAACAAACTCACAAGACGTTTCGTCTTGCGAAGCAAGCCCATAGGGAAATTCGTCTTGCGGAATGACTCAAAAAACCCCGGAAAACTCTTTCGTCTTGCGCGTTTTTCGGCATTCGTCTTGCGAGGTACCACTGTATACACCTGTTCTGCAATCTTTTCCATGTTTCTGGGTGAATGACTCCCTGACACCACGGCCCCCAGGGGGCGCCACCACCCACTTTGGGAGCCACTGCTCTAAAGCATCGGTGGTGGATCCGTAGTGTTGTTCTGACGTGGTTTGTGTGTTTTTGCCCCTGCAGAAAATTGCTGGAAGGGGAAGAGACCCGCCTGAGCACCATCAGCAGCAGCAGCAGTGCATTCGGCCTGGGCTACCCCTTCTCCTCAAGCCCCCTGGCCGCCTTCAAGGGGTTCTCGGCCAGCACACTGGTGATCCGGAAGGACAAGAAGGCAGAGTCCCAGGACAGCCCCAAGGAGTCCAATGACTCGGGAGAGTCCAAGGACGAGGATGATTCTGGAGACGAGAAGTCTGCAACGGGCGTGCCCAAAACCTAAAACTGTGTCCCAAAGGCAGTCCTCCCCACTCGCCCTCTCACTGAATTTCCTCAGAATGGGGTGAGGGTGTTGCAGGTTTTTCAGACATGGGATGACTCTCGGGATGAGTCCGTCAGGCAGACCACGATAACTGGACACCAAATTACTCCCGCACAGATCCACAAGCCTCTGGCAACTCTCCAGGAGCCAGCATCACACAGATCTGCCCAGAACTCAGTTGCATATCACAAGCAGAGGCTTTAGAGCTCTTGGGCAGCTAGCTGGGCCTCTTAGCTCTCTGGCATCACAAAGCTCTGCAAGTTTACTTTGGAGTAAATCCCACTGTGTTTGTCTGTGAGCGACACACAGAAGCCTTCCCCTGTCTGAAACACTTCCTGCAAAACGTAATCTTCCAAGAGGGAAACTTGGCAGGGGTGTGTATGTGTGTTCTTAAGATTAGCCTGCCCTCCATTCCCCCCCCCCTTGTTGACCATCTTCAGTCTTCTGATCTGGAGGGCACCAGGTTGGGGAAGGCTCATTTAGGTTACATTAGCATTGCCCACTTCTGCTCTGAGGCTGACCTGACTTCAGACAAGGTCCTTGAATGCTGAAGTGCAGCAATTCCCAAATGTTTTTCAGGCCGCTGCCCCCTTGGTTCCATAAATTCAACCCCCACTGCCCCCTCCCCTATGAAAAGCATTATTCCAGAATAGAGGTTTACATGACCCACTAGGGAAAATCACTATGTAGTTAAATTGATTCAACAGAACTGATGAACTGGATCCAGTGAGACCAGCTTTTCAAAGTCTGCTTGTCATTTACACCTCCAGCACCCTCTTCCACCCCCTTGCCTCTTAGTCCCCCCCCCCCAGGAAATGCCACTGCCCCCAGGGGGTCATCCTACCTACTTTGGGAACTGCTGCTCATATTTAATACTCTTTTTGTGCCTCTTTCTCATACAAAACCTCTGACTTTAAAAGCCACAGGGCAGATCATTGTGCTTATGTGATCTCCACCCCTTTGTCTGTCTGTCTGTCTGTTCAGGAAAAGCTGCAGTCAGGAGGAGTGGCAGTCAGTTCCCAGGGGAGAACTGGCTGTTTTACTCTTTCCTTGACAGCTTCTTACTCATTCAAAACTGGTCTTCCTCCCTGTTCTCCAGGTGGACAAGCAGTTTAGAGTGGCTGGGTGCTGACTTACAACTGGCAGGGAAAGGGTTAGGGTTACTCAGATCCTTTGTGGTAGAACTGTAGAGTTGGAAAACATCCAATGAGCTCCTCCCCACCAAACCCCACCACCTCTGCACTTGTAGATTCCCTGCCTGCAGTTAAAGGCGCAGTGCCTTTGGGTGGGGCAGACAGGAAGCCCTCCCTCCTCACCTGTGCATATTAAAATTTTCCTATGTCTTTCTACAGCTGCCGCAGGTGGTCCTCTAGCCATGGAGGGTCAGGGAATTAAAAACCCACCACTGGGCCCTTGTTTTTCCCCACAGGTTTTGCCCTTTTTAACAACGGTCCTAGCCTTGAAGTTATTCTCTTTACCTGTTAGGCTTCCTAAGGTGTGACCGATCTCTGACTTTCTAATTCTTTGTTATCTATTTATAAAAAAAAAAATTAAAAATGGAGGGAGTTTTGGGGTAAACTGATTCTGAAACAGAAGGTAAGTCCCCAGAGGAATATGGATGGCACAAAAGAATTGTTCCTGAGCATCTGTAATGCTTCTGCCTTGATATTCCCATTGTTGAGTCCAGCCTGCCCATTTAACAGGGAAAGAGCAGAGAGGCAGGAGTGTTTGCGTGCTTAAAGCCAGGCCTGCAACTCCCATGATCCCTAGCTAGCAGGACCAGTGGTCAGGGATGCTGGGAATTGTAGTCTCAAAACATCTGGAGAATGTTTGAGGTTGAGGAAGCCCGGCTTAAGCTTTTCCCTGTCCACCATTATCCTGTGTTGCAGTTTACACACACAGTTTGAAATGTGTTTCCCTTTGCAAGCACACATTTGAATGCCATTTGTATCTTGGCTCTAGGAATGTACCCATTGCATGCTGAGCAATTTGTAGGAAGGGTTAGTTGGGTATTCTGAATGTAAAGCCTGTGGTGACTGGTCCACAAGCAACACTTAGAGAGCTGCTAAAGGAGTTGAAGAATTTAAACCACCCATTTTGGGTCCTTTTTAGAGAAAGGAATTAGGCAAAGACATTTACTGGGCAAATGTCATCCCTCTCAGCTGTTTGGTGGCAGGCGCAGTCTGCAAGGAACATCTCCCGGTGGCAACTCAGAAAAGTGGGAGGCAAGGATCAAATTGGAATTAAACATTCCTATTGTAGAATGCCATTTAAATAGGAAGGTGTCAGATATCCAAAAGCATTTAAATAAGAAAAGTTTGTTTTCATTGTGCTCTACTAAAAGTTCCTATAACTTTCTAAAACATAGTCATGTTGTAGAATAAATAGATATGTTAGAAGGATGGATAGTCAGTCTGCCATAACTTGCCTGTACAGTCGTACCTTGGATCTCAAACGCATTGGCTCCTGAACAAATTGGCTCCCGAACGATCAAAACCCGGAGGTGAGTGTTGCAGTTTTTGAACGTTCTTTTGGAACCCGAACGCCCAACGGGACTTCTGCGGCTTCCAATTGGTTGTAGGGGCTTCTTGCAGCCAATCAGAAGCTGCGCTTTGGTTTTCAAACGTTTTGGAAGTCGAACGGACTTGCGGGACGGATTCCGTTCGAATTCCAAGGTACGACTGTAGTAGTATCTGAAGAAGTGTGCATGCACACAAAAGCTCATACCCAGAACAAACTTAGTTGGTCTCTAAGGTGCTACTGGAAGGAATTTTTTTATTTTGTAGTAGTGAAGGTGCCACATAAAGTTAAATACAGTACAGTGGCATCTTGTGTGCATTTAACCTGCGCAATTTCAAGCATATGCAGTTGAAATTGCGCAAGTTAAATCCAAGCAAAGCGGAGAGCTCAAAAGCGTTTTTTTGCGCCAAGTCCTTTTGTGGTTACCCACTACGGAAAGAGCATTTAAGCCTTGCTTTGATGGGGCCAAGACCCAGACAGTGCGCTAGCTCTGGGATGCTCTTGCAAGATCTCGCAGGGAAATCTGAGGTCCGGTGAGATCTTCCATGAGCGTCCCTGGCCTTCCAGAAGTGGTGCGTTGAGCAGGCCTTGTCGCTTCCCCTCCCTCACGCAAGGTGGAGATCTTAAAAGGTAACCCCAAATGAAAAGAGACTTTGAGCTCTCCACCTTGCTTGGGGGGCAAGGCCTGCTGCTCAGCACACCTACTCTAGGAGCCCTGCGGTTCCCCCCCTCACCTGCTGGCTGGGTATGTGCGACCTTTGTGGTATACACAAAACCCTTGGAACCAAAACTCTGAGTAAGATGTGATTGTGCTGTAATCCCATTGGCCGCCTGCAGTTGATCGTGGTCTTCATCTTAACTGCACGAAATTCAATGTCCCAGGTGTTCCTCTGGTTGGGCGTTTTCACCCAAGAGATGCTCCCCACAGATTCTGCCCCAGCTCCCTTTTGAGTGTCCAGAAATACGCAATGCCTATTAGAGAATGCAATGCATGTCCAGATAGAGAGAGAGTTATAAGTGTCTGTGTATAAATGTAGAGGAATGCAAATTGAATGTAAGACAAGGAAGGTCATACAGTCATTTCAGATGCTGCTTATTTAATCATTGGTGTTACCTGTGCATGAAACTACACTCCAGTTGATGTCCTGTGATGGTTATTTATTTATTTATATATTTTCATTGTTTGTTAATTTATTTGGAAGGCAAAAATAAAATGGAAATGAAAAGCCCCGATGAACAGGATTGTGCCTTTCCCCCCCTCCCTCATTTGCCCCGAGTGAAATCGTGTTTCAATGCTGCCAGTATCAATATCCCTTTGGTTTCAAGGGGGGTGGGCTTTAAAGTTCTGCTGGATAAATGTTGAAATCGGCAGGAGTTGGAAATTGCCTAGATTTCCCTGGATTATGCCCCTTCTGCTTTAACCACTGAAATTCAATTGATATAGGCAGAATTTAGAATGGTTATTGAGGCTCAACCCTGGTGCAGAACGCTCGTTCATGGGGCCTGTTTAGGAAATGTTTAGGTGGTGCCTAGTTAATCTACGGAACTGCCTGCCACAGGAGGCAGTGATGGCCACCAACTTGGATGGCTTTAAAACAGGAAGAGACAAATTCATGGAGGAGGTGTGCTCTGCCTCCACAGTTGAAGGCAGCAATGCTTCTGAATCCCAGGTGCTGCAAACCAGAGGAGGGGAGAGCATTGCTTTTGGGCTTCCCTTGGTAGCATCTGGGTGGCCACTGTGAGAACAGGATAATGTGTCAGGAGTGAATGCAGGAGCCAGGCCCTGAGACCAATAGGACTTTGCAGGACGGAGGCCTTCCTAAGTTTGTTCTGAAGAGGCAAGGCGTGGCCCCACAGGTGAGGCCGATTGGTAACTCAGCACCTGGTGGCAAGAGCCGGGAAGGGATATAAGGTCAGCATTTCCCTTTGGCTCTTTGCCACAGCAACACGTTCCCTGCCTTGCTGTGTTTGGCTGCTTGCTTCTTGACCCTTGAACCTTGGCTTCTTGACTCCTTGATCCTTGGACCCTTGATTTTGTGACTCCTTGTTTCTTGGTCCTCGGACCCTTGATTTTGTGACTCCTTGCTTCTTGGTCCTTGGACCCTTGACTTCATGACTCCTTGTTTCCTGACCCCCGGACTCTTGGCTTCCTGACTTTTGGCTTCCAGACCCCCATTCCTGCTCCCACCCCGCCATCATAGAATCATAGAGTTGGAAGAGACCACAAGGGTCATCGAGTCCAACCCCCTGCCAAGCAGGAAACACCATCAGAGCACTCCTGACATATGGTTGTCACGCCTCTGCTTAAAGACCTCCAAAGAAGGAGACTCCACCACACTCCTTGGCAGCAAATTCCACTGTCAAACAGCTCTTACTGTCAGGAAGTTCTTCCTAATGTTTAGGTGGAATCTTCTTTCTTGTACTGTAGTTTGGAACCATTGCTCCGTGTCCGCTTCTCTGGAGCAGCAGAAAACAACCTTTCTCCCTCCTCTATGTGACATCCTTTTATATATTTGAACATGGCTATCATATCACCCCTTAACCTCCTCTTCTCCAGGCTAAACATGCCCAGCTCCCTTAGCCGTTCCATAAGGCATCGTTTCCAGGCCTTTGACCATTTTGGTTGCCCTCTGGACACGTTCCAGTTTGTCACTGTCCTTCTTGAACTGTGGTGCCCAGAACTGGACACAGTACTCCAGGTGAGATCTGACCAGAGCAGAATACAGTGGCACTATTACTTCCCTTGATCTAGATGCAATACTCCTATTAATGCAGCCCAGAATTGCATTGGCTTTTTTAGCTGCCGTGTCACACTGTTGGCTCATGTCAAGTTTGTGGTCAACCAGTCCTGACATCCCCTGCCAGGACTTGGATCGCCCATGAACTGGACCATGACATAATGGATCAGATGGTGCCTCTGGCCTGATCCAGTAGCTGCCTCTTACATCCTAATGCAACTAATGCCGATAGCCTTGGCCTGATTCCTGTATTACTGGAAACTTCTTCGAAGATTATTGCATTAAAACTCAGGCTGCGTTAATGAAATACTCCTGCAGAGGGAAATATATCTCTGGCAAGAAAAAGAGGTGCTTTTCCAGAAACTAATAGATCAGAAAGTGGCCCCCAGTGAGCCATTGGTAGAGCAGCCCAGGAGAGGCAGCTAATGAAACGAGGGAGGTAAGTTTATGGATTATTGATATGGTAGAAGCTGCTTGCCAAAGTATGTGTAGGGCTGGATAGATTAGATAGATAATGGCATTTATTTAATTATTCATTTATTTCCTCCCCCTCCCCCCAAACACACACTTTTTATTGCATTTGTATCCCACCTTTTCATCAGAGGAGCTCACTTAATCTCCACAACAACCCTCAAGGTAGGGTTAGGTTGAGAGGCAGTGACCAGTCCCCAACAAGTCACCGGGTGGGCTTCATGGCCAAGTGGGGATTTGAACACAGGTCTCCAGCTCCTCAACTGACACTCTAAATCACTGCACCACACTGGCTCTCATGTATGTATGTATGTATGTATGTATGTATCACAAGAGTGAAATTGGTAAAAAGCTGGTGGCTTCTGGCGTCTCTCCATGTGCAGCCCAAATGAACATTTTCTACCTGCTATTGAGCACTCTTCCACTTCAGGCCTGGGAAGGCAAATGTGGTCTTCCTCTCCTAAGCAGTAAGGAGCCTGCCCTAAACAATCTGTTTAATGCACACAGACTCTGCCTAATTGAAGGAGACGGGAGCCAGGCTATTTGCTACTAATGCCTGGAACCCAGCGCTGTCAGGAGCCTGCGGCAGAATTGAATCACAAATGTATTTTCCAGCCTTAACACGGGTGCTTTGCTAGGCAGAACAGGCAAATGAGATTAGGGCCCCCAGTCAGGATCCTTGATTCTCCTCTTCTGTGAGATGCCTCCTATTATAAATTCAAAAAGCACAACAAACAACAATTCAGGTTTCCTGCAGATTGCTGTTTGCTCTGATTCAGCGTTAAAGAGCGGGTTTTTGTGGAGGAAGCTCCCGGGCAAAAAGAAGAAGGCTTGGACATGGAGCTTTGCAGCCCAGAGGAAATATGTGTGGACAAGCCCTCAGTGGATGTTGGTGGAAAAGGCAAGATGTGATGCTGGGCGATCCTTCCATTTGGCCGCTAGAGTGCACTAAAGACCTCTTGGAATCCGTTGAATCTCAATACTGGTTGGGATGTCTAAAAATTAGCGCATGTACTAGAGATTAGTACATATATTATTGCAGTCTTGTCACACACATCATTAAACCACCTTTAAAACAAACCAACCCTGTTTGTTTATAATATTGTGAAAACCAAGAAGAAAAAAATTGGGGGGAAAAAATAAAACAAACAAACCCTATACCCATTGGCAATTTTACAGACCCCCATACATTAGAGAACTTGCTTCATTTTGTCCAATTTCTAGCATAAAGGTAAAGGGACCCCTGGCCATTAGGTCCAGTCACGGACAACTCTGGGGTTGCAGCGCTCATCTCGCTTTATTGGCCGAGGGAGCCGGCGTACAGCTTCCGGGTCATGTGGCCAGCATGACTAAGCTGCTTCTGGCAAACCAGAGCAGCGCATGGAAACGCCGTTTACCTTCCTGCCGGAGTGGTACCTATTTATCTACTTGCACTTTGATGTGCTTTCAAGCTGCTAGGTTGGCAGGAGCAGGGACCGAGCAACAGGAGCTCACCCTGTCATAGGGATTCGAACCACCGACTTTCTGATCAGCAATCCCTAGGCTCTGTGGTTTAACCCACAGCACCACCCGCGTTCCAAATTTCTAGTGTATCTCCTCCCTATTTGACTTGCAAATCTGTTCCTTGTGTACTTTTATGGATGAGAACCAAATTGGATAATGTGCAAAAAACCCCACAACCCTATGAATTTTCTGCAATTCTTAGGGATGCAATAGAAGGTCCAAATACAGTGGTACCTCAGTTTACGAACTTAATCCATTCTGGAAGTCCGTTCTTAAACCGAAACCGTTCTTAAACTGAGGTGCGCTTTCCCTAATGAGGCCTCCTGCCACTGGTGCCCTTCCACTGTTCGGCTTCCGTTTTTAGACTGAGGTAAGTTTGCAAACTGGGACACTACTTCTGGTTTCGCGAAGTTTGTAAACCAAATTGTTCTTAAACCGGGCTGTTCTTACACCGAGGTACCACTGTATGTACAGGAGCCTCGCAATATCAAGGGCAAAGTCGTCATTTCAGCGTGTAATACTGTTTCTCCCCACCTAGCCTTGGCAAGAGATAAACAAATCATTGATCCCCTGGAGAGCACAGTTTTAATCATGCACCAGATCTCAACTCCAAGTGCAGAGTGGGCACTGAAAGGAATAGCTGTGTTGGTAGGTTTCTTGTGCTGCACAGTAACCCACTTGTTCTTTTTTAATCTAATTACGTTTGAATGAGGAGAGGGAGAGAAATGCCCTCTGCCATCCCCTTGAATGGTTTTAAATGCTGAAGAAGCAATTCAGTGTTATTGCAACTCCTCAGAGTGCTCAGCTCCCAGCCATCAAGCCTCTGGATCCTTCTGGAGGCTAACAAAAGTGGCAGATTTGGGGTGTCACGAAGGACATCGGAGGGAGACAGATGGGAGCCACCAGGGCAAGCCTCTTTACAACGGCTGGAGGGGGGAAACAACTGAAGAGACAAAACAAGGCAGCCGCAGGATACGTTGCGGGGAAATGGTATCCTGCAAAGTGAGAGAAAGGAGAATATGACAGGAACCTCACTGGGGTTGCATGCTTTTCCTGTACAGGACTAAGCGAATGCATTTCTAGGCTGTATCAACAAAAAGTGAGTGTCCTGATGTAATACTAGTCCCGCTCTATTCTGCCTTGGTCACATCCCACTGGCATCCTGGGAATCAGTTGAAGATGGATATTGACAAGCTGGAACAGATGCAGAAGTGGGCAGCCAAGATGACAAAGGGTTTGGAACCTAAGCCTCGTGAGAGTGATGGAGGCAGTTGGGTATGTTTAGCCTGGAGAAGAGAAGATTGAGAAGGGATAGGATAGCTATCTTCAAATATCTGAAGGGCTGCCATGTGGAAGGAAGAACAGGCTTGTTTTTTGCTGCTCCAGAGGAACCAAACCAATAGATTCAAATGTCAAGAAAGTAGATTAGGAAGAACTTTACAACTGGAAGAGCTGTTTGATAGTGGAACGGACTCCGTCGGAAGATGGTGGAGCCTCCTTCATTGGAGGTTTCTCAGCAGAGGTCCAATGGCCATCTATCATGGGTTCTTTAGCTCTGATTCCAGCAGTGCATGAGGCTGGACTAGATGGTACACGGGGTCACTTCCAACTGTACAATTCTATGGTTCTGTGAATAGTGCAATAAAGTTATTACCATATTTTTTGCACCATAACACTCACTTTTTTCCTCCTAGAAAGTAAGGGGAAATGTCTGTGCGTGTTATGGAGGAAATGCCTACGGGTGGCATGCCTATGCATTTTCCTCCTCTAAAAACTATGTGTGTGTTATGGTCAGGTGCGTGTTATAGAGCGAAAAATACGGTAATTGTTTCTCACCCATTCAATTGAGTGGGTCGGAGCTTTTAAAGTTTAAATCTTAACATGGCCTGTCTTTTTTCTTCCTTCTCTTTTCTTCTATTCCTCTCTTATATAAATTTCCTCTAGGAGTCAAAATCATCTGCCTATTTGAATGGGAATCAAAGGTGAATTTTGTTCTACAGACACTACAGTATTAATATAGCAAGCAGGCCTGCTCTTGATATTTATTATGAAATATTCCAAACTGCCACAGGCTAGCTTCAGCATCTTGATCAAATAACGTGGTGGGGCTGACGATTCGTTTGGCACAATTATCCCGCAATCTGTATTCTCTCCCTCCCCCCTCCCCCCATGGGCACTGGAGAAAGCCCCATGTTGACAAGGTGACAGGCTTGCCTTGCTTGCTTTGATTTCCATCTCTAAAGTGCTTAGAGCTGCAATGAGTGGAGGTGTCAGCAAAGTAAATGGCTCACTCTTACACAGATTGGAAAATAGAGTTTTAAGCAAATGCCTTTGACCCAGACCTTCGCTCAGGGAAAGCGCCAGTGGCTGCAAGGAGGCCCCCCAGAATGGGTTTGATTGTGGGTGCCTTGGTTTTAACACAATAATTGTGCACTAGTGTTGTTGTTGTTGTTGTTGTTGTTGTTGTTGTTGTTGTTGTTGTTGTTGTTGTTGTTGTTATGCTTTAGCTTTATTCTGAGATGCTTCCCCAGTGTTACCACATACCGTATTTTTCGCACCATAGGACGCACCGGAAAATAGGACACGCCTTGTTTTAGAGCGGGGAGAACAAGAAAAAAAAAATCTCCCCCTCTCTGCCCAGCGCCCCTTCAGCGAAGCGGCAGGAGGCGCTGCACAGAGAGGGGGAGAATTTCCCCCCTCTTATTTTCCCTCTCTAAAACAAGGTGCCTTTTAAGGTGCGTTCAGGCGGCTACCTTGGAAGCCTGGAGAGCGAGAGGGGTCGGTGTGCACCGACCCCTCTTGCTCTCCAGGCTTCAGGTTCCTTTCGACCTGCTCTTTGGGGCTGGGGGGGGGGAGCCCACCACCAGCCCCAAAGAGCAGGTCAGGGAGCAGCGGAAAGGCACAGCGGAGAGGCTGCTGCCATAGTCACGCGTCACCTCTCCAGCTGGGAGAGGGTCGTGGGGGGCTGCTTTAGCCCCGCGTGCGCTCTCCCGGCTGGAGAGGTGGCGCGCGGCTATAGAGGCTCCTGCCATAGCCACGCGTCACCTCTCCAGCCAGGAGAGGGTCGCGGGGCTATGGCGTCTTCGCTCCATAGGACGCACACACATTTCCCCTTCATTTTTGAAGGGGAAAAAGTGTGTCCTGTAGAGCGAAAAATACGGTACATAGAATCAAATCATTATAGAGTTGGACGGGGCCCAGAGGGTGATCTAGTCTAAGGTTACCAGACGTCCTCGTTTCCCGGGGACAGTCCCTGGATTTACAAATCTGTCCCCTGACAAAATCCTATCATTCCTATTGAAGTTGAAAAGTGTCCCCGGATTCATTGGAAAAAAATCTGGTAACCTTAATCTAGTCCAACCCCCTGCAATGCAGGAATCACAGCTAAAGAGTCCAAGACAGATGGCCATCCGACCTCAGAAAGTTATTCTGAATGTTTACTTGAAGCCATTGGTTCAGTATCTCCCTTCTGGGGCAGCAGAAGACAAGTCTGTGCCACTTTCCATGTGACAGCCCTTAGATATCTGAAGGTGGCTGTCAAATCTCCTCTGTCTTTGCATCTCCAAGCTAAACATACTGGGTGTCATGAGCCAGGAGTCAACTTCACCTGTTGAGCAGCAGCCTGAAGGAGCAGAAGTGACTCCATCTGCTCCATCAGCCTTCTTGTTCCATGATGAGAACCAGCTGGCTCCAGCTTTCTTAAGCAAGGTTTCCAGCCTCAGTCAGTTGCTGGAAACAACACCCGTTGTTCCTGGCCAGACCTTGCTGCTGCTTGCTTCTCAAAACCTTGGGCCCTCAGTTTTCTTGACCCCCAGATTGTCTGACTACATGAACTGAGATACACCTGACCTTTGGACTGGACTGAACCTTGCAGACAGACTCTGCCTCACTCGGCTCCCTCAACCGTTCCTCATAAGGCCTGGTTTCTAGACCCTGATCCTCTTGGTTGCCTTGCTCTGCACACCTTCCAGCCTCTCAGTTCTGTGGTGCCCAGAACTGGACACAGGACTCCAGCTGGGGTCTAACCAAGGCAGAATAGAGTGGGACTGTGACTTCCCTTGAGCTGGACACTCTACTTCCACTGGTGTAATTTAGAATTGCATTAGCACTTTTGCTGCTGCATGGCACTGTTGACTCGTGCTAAGCTTGTGGTCTACTAACACCCCTAGCTCCTTTTCACACATCCCGATGTCGAGCCAGCTGCTCCCCATCCTCTATTTCTGCATCTATTTATTCCTCCTTGATGCAGGAGCCCTGAACCCCCAGAACCATATAGTTGTGCCAGCTAGGGCTGATGTGAGGTGTCATCCAACAGCACATGGAGGGCACCAGGTTGGGGAAAGCTTCCATCTGGGCTTGGCCTAAATGGTTTATCCTGGTCTGGCAAAATACCAGAGTCCCACCCTGAAAGGATCCCTTGGTTTTATCCAACCTATTCATGCCTCCTCCACATTGATGACAGTTCCTCAGGCAGTTCTTTCAACATTCAGAACCTTAAAGGCGCTTTACAAAGGGATTAGCGTCTCCCAGGCAAGAATCATGCACCCCACAAGAGAGAACTTGAGAATCCTAAGCACTAAGAAAGCACTAAGCTTTCTTTGGAGGCATTCAGATTAGAGGGCGCGGTTGGGTTCCCACAGGCTTAGTATTGTGACTCGGGTAGGGTTCAGATTTCTAGTGTCAACAGATTTCTACTGTAACAAGGCTCTTTCAAAGCCTGCCACTGAATGAAGGGCTGCAAGTTCAGACTAGTAACGGAAGACAGGAGGGTAAAGGGTAAAGGGTGACATGAGAACAGACCACCCTTGGTGCTCAACTAACTTGCCTGGCTAAGGTCAAAGGCCCACCTAGTCCAGCACCCTGCTTGTGGCAGCGGCAAGGCAGAGGCAGCTGGCTAGCCTGCAAAGGAGGCCTGAGGGATACTGCTGTTTGTTCCCCAGTGACTGGTATTCAGAGACAGAGTGCCTCTGAACATGGAGGTTTCCACGCTCCATGAATTTTCTCAAAAATACATCTAAATGAGTCGCAGGGTGGGATCCCTTTAAATCACATTTGTGGCACATTTTTCTCTGCAGAGAATTATGGGCACTGTAGTTCACCCCTCACAGAGTCACAGTTCCCAGCAACCCTTAAGCAAACCGCAATGACCAGAATTCTTTGCACTGAATGAACACAGCCGACGCCTGCCATCCTTCTGGAGAGTTCATGGCAATGGTCAAGGGTAAAGAGGCCCCTGACCATTAGGTCCAGTTGTGGCCGACTCTGGGGTTGCGGCGCTCATCTCGCTTTATTGGCCGAGGGAGCCGGCGTACAGCTTCCGGGTCATGTGGCCAGCATGACTAAGCCGCTTCTGGTGAACCAGAGCAGCGCACGGAAACGCCATTTACCTTCCCGCCAGAGCAGTATCTATTTATCTACTTGCACTTTGACGTGCTTTTGAACTGCTAGGTTGGCAGGAGCAGGGACTGAGCAACAGGAGCTCACCCCATTGTGGGGATTGGAACCGCCGACCTTCTGATCGGCAAGTCCTAGGCTCTGTGGTTTAACCCACAGCACCACTCGCGTCCCATGGCAACAGTAGTTACGGCCAAAGGACCGACTCTGCCGCAAGGCAAAGTGAGGCGATTGCCTCGGGTGGCTGACACGGACAACAGCCCCTTGGCTGCTCCTTCTAAGCTCTGGGACCATTCCTCTCTCTATCAAAGGACAGAGTTATTTACGGTACAAGGGCTGTCAGAGCTGTGGAAAATGCTGTCCGATTCCCAGTACTGAATTAAGACTCAACTGTCAATCCACTTGGCTTCTGTGCAAGGAATAATGAGGGGCGTCGCCTTGTACTGTGCCTCAGGCAGCAAAATGTCTTGGGCTGGCCTTGCATGGCCAATGCAAACACACACATGCATGCAAGCACAAAGCTTTCTCTCTTTCATTGTGATTCCTGCTTTGCAGGGCGTTGGACTAGATGACCAATGGGTTCCTTTTCAACTCTACCGTTCAATGATTCACTGACCCTCGCAGGCATGCCGTCACATGCACACATCCCACCTAAAATGTATAAGGTCTTTATGTTTTTTCAAGGGTGGGGCTTCACGGTCCAGCTTCAGATAGTTATGTAAAAGTTTTCATCCTCCAGCCTTGCATTGGCTGAAAATGTAGCCAATGACTGGGGAGCATGTGGGTGTTGCAAATCCCCCAGTTTCCTGGATCTCGTGCATAAAAACCCATCGCCTGGAATGGTGAAAGGCAACAGCTGAGAGAAACCAAACTCCGAAGAGTCGCAATGGCTTCCACTACGTTCCTGACTCTGCCTTCCGGCAGGAAGATGCCGCAGCTGGGCCTGGGCACCTGGCTGGTAAGCAAAAAGGATGCTTTGCGCATCCAAATTGTTGTTCCTCTCTCGCTGTCAGGAAACTGGGTGGGAGGCTGAGAGCCAGACCTCCTCAAAACTTTCTCCCAATTTAGGGGTGGCTATGGGATTCTCTTGAGAGAAATGTGCTTTTCCTCAGTCAGTGGCAGTTTGTTTTATTTATTTACAAAGGCATTTACATACCACTATCCAGAAAAGGTATCGGAGCCATTTACAACAATTGAATGTTAAACCACACAATCAAAACCACATTTTAAAAAGTTTAAATCAGAAATCGGTGAACTGTTTTGGAAATATGGATTCTTACTTGCCTTGCATAGGCCTGGCAGGAAAGTAAAATTTTCAGCAGGCACTTAGAAGTTGGCACAGAAGGCACCTGCTGAATCTCTTGTGGCAGAGAGTTCCACAGCACCAGGCCAATGAGACTAAAGGCTCAGCTCCTTGCTGTTGTCAGGTGCACCTCACCAACTTGAGGAATGGCCAGTGATGTTCCTGCAGATGATCTCAGTGATCGAGCTGGGATTTGAGGGTTCAGGAGGATCCTGATGTACTCTGGACCTAAGTTGTTAAGGGCTTTGTAGATTAATATAAGGACCTTGAACTTGGCTTGGCAATAGATGGGGAGCCAGTGCAAATGCTTGGGGGGGGGGCATTAGGAATGGAAAGAGGGCCATTGGTCTGGTTCAGCAGCCACCATTTTCTCACTTATTATTATTTTATTTACTGCATTTATATCCCCCCCCTTTATCTGTGGAGCTCAAGGTGGCAGAGCATGGTTCCCCCTCTCCTCATTTAACCCCCACAGCAACCCTGCAAGGGAGCTTAGGCTGAGAGGCAGTCACTGCCCCCCAAGGTCACCCAGTGAGCTTCATGACCGAGTGGGGATTCGAACCCAGGTCTCTTGCAGGTTCTAGTCCAACACTCTAACCATTACACCACGCTGACTCAAGTTCTTACCTGTAGCTGTGATCTTTTGTGGGTGGTGAAGGGATGAGCTAGCTGCGAGGGAAACTGTTTTCTGTTAATAATTTTAATATTTCTTGTAAACTACTTGGAAGCTTTACTATAATCAAGTGGTATATAATTTTTTAAAAATGATTTTTATAATCTTGCAGACTAGAAGTTAGCTATCCCTGTTCTGAACTTTGGAGGGAGGGGAGAGACTTCTGAGTTTAGCAAATAAGTTGACTAAGAAAAAATCAGGATGGTTTATTGTAGGAAGACAGAGCTTTTACTCCTTTCTAAACTCTACTACAAGATTCAATAGAGGCCACCAGCTTAGATAGCTTTGGGTAAGGAAAAAAAAACCTTTCCCCAAATTCATGAAGGATTGATGGAGCTTCCATGTTCAGGGACAGTCTACCTTTGAATACTTGCTGGGAGGAAAGGAGAAAAGAGATTTGCTGCCTTCGTGCATTTTTATAGGGCACGGTGGGGGGCACGGGAGATGAGTTCATGGAACCAAGGGCCCAGTGGCCCAAAAAAGTTTGGGAACCAATGATCTGCAAAGTGGGGGTTAGTGGCAGCTGGGAATCCTATCTCAAATGCCCAAAGCATGATTTTGCTGGTGAGCACAGCTTAGCAGTTCCCATGCTATTGATGCTCATTTTGAGCTTTTGATAACAGGTGACAAAGAGCTTTCTTAGTGGTCCTTTAACCTAAAGAACAAAATGCTTTGTGGTTTTTAATGATAACAGTGCGGCGGGGGGGGGGCATTGCAAAGCAAAACAAATCCACTTTGGGAGATGGCTTACAAGCACGCCCCTGTTTTCAACTCTGGGGTGTAGGAGCCCCCATTCCTCAATCAGATGCCCTCTGCCTGTTTGGGGGACTAAAACACCCCTCCATTGCTAGCCATCCTGGCCCTGCCAGATGGGTCTGTTGGAAGCTGGGTCTGCAATTGTAACCACCGTTATAATTATCCATATCCTTTCCCCCAGGCTGGGACTCAAAGTGAGTTGCCCAAATTAAAATGACACAGATAAAAGGCAAAAAGCTTTAAAGTTATAGAAGACGATCGTTGAAAAGTAACCAAGCTCTAAAACAAACTAGTAAAATGCAAAATAAAATAAAATAAAATAAAATCCTTCTAGTAGCACCTTAGAGACCAACTAAGCTCATACCAATACCAAACTTAGTTGGTCTCTAAGGTGCTACTGGAAGGATTTTTTTGCTTGTTTCGACTACGGCAGACCAACACGGCTACCTACCTGTTATTAAAATGCAGATGTTAAAAACAGTACAGCACATCTGGGCCAAAGCTCTGAACTTTCAGATTTGAAAATAGGAGATCAGCAGCCTTGAAAATGAGGGATCAGCAGCCTCACCTGTCCCGGGGACAGTCTACGGGATATCTAACAATCCGGGGAAGCAGCGGGAAACGGCGCTGGAATAAGGGAATTTCCCTCAAAAAAAGGGAAGGCTGACAGCTATGATCTGGGTGGGGGGTGCCCAGTTTGGAAAAACTGCTCTGGAGGGGGAACAGGCCCCTCCCAGGCCTGCTGCATTCGGGGCAAGTTGGCAACTTTCACCAGCCCCATCTTGCCCCGCAGCAGCTCTCCCTGTCTAGAAGAGCCAGACCTTTGCAGGTGGGAGGAGTCCGTTGGCTGGACGGAGAGAGGAAATAAGAAACATTTCGCTCTGGAAATCTTATCCCATCCTGGGCAGCCAGGAAGCGCCTTGGGGCAAGGCAGGGGAAGGCGAGGAGATGAACCAGCTGCTGGCCACCTTCCTTGTCCGACAGAAAGGCCCCTACTTCTCCCCAGGCAACCAAGCCCCGGCTGAGCTTGGGAACATCCACCCTCCCTGTCTCCCGTCCTTTGGGGGAAGGAACAGCCAAGCACAGCATTGCAAAGCAGGCACATCAACACCCCTGACAGCTGGCGGTGACCCCAGCAAATATTACCGTGATTCATATAACTGTAAAGTTGGAAAGAATCCCAAAGGTCAGCTTAGTCAAACCACTCAGAATGCAGTTAGATAGCACTTATATCGTGACCAAGGCTGTTTCAAGACTCCAACAGCCCTGTGGGGTAGGCCACATTGTCCCCATAACTTTTCTTTACGCTTTAAATCCTCCAGCAGGCATGTCCAAAGTTGGTTTCGGGGGCCTGATCCGGCCCGCCAGTTGGTTTAATCTGGCCCCTGTAAAATCCTACAGAAACCTCAACAACTTCAATCCTAAAAAAAAAGGTCAACAACTCTGGCTGGCCCTCATGGCTCTTCACTTCATCAAATCTGGCCCTCCCACTGCGGGAACAAAAGGCAGGTTCTCTAGAAGAGACAGGCATCTCACCTCCAATACCGGAGACAGCACATGCCCACCATGGCTGGCAGACACTGGTCCTCATATTTGCCATGAAATTGCTCACTGAAGTTGATTTGGCCCAACCTAAGGTGCTTCGTGGCAGAAGGGCGGGCATCTCTTTCAGGCCCAGGCTGCTAGTTTTTATAGTGGAGGGTGTCGGATATACAGTGGTATCTCTGGTTACGTACCTAATTCGTTCCAGAGGTCCGTTCTTAACCTGAAACTGTTCTTAACCTGAAGAACCACTTTAGCTAATGGGGCCTCCTGCTGCCGCTGGGCCGCTGGAGCATGATTTCTATTCTCATCCTGAAGCAAAGTTCTTAACCCAAGGTACTATTTCTGGGTTAGCAGAGTCTGTAACTTGAAGCGTATGTAACCTGAAGTGTCTGTAACCCGAGGTACCACTGTACACCATAAAACTAATTTCAGGGCAGCCTGCATCATTAAACTATATAAAATCAGCAAGAACAACCTTATGAAATCTATAGGGCAAGAACATAAAATAAAGAAGTCCATTCCTCCCCTGGTCATCCTGTGATAAATAAGCCATTCTTAATTCAAGAAGAAACTCTGGCAGAAGAGGGGTGTTTTAGTCTGTGTTCTTCAGTAAATGGGCTCCTTGCCCCCCCCCCCCCAGCTCAGCTTAATGCACGCCAGCCACTCCTCTCCCCTCCTTGCCAGAATACCAATTTCCTTTGTTTACACAAACACAAAATTTCTTCCAGTCGGCGTAAACCTGGCTCCAGGCAGGACTTCTTTCAGGACAAAAAAACAAACCCACTTACGTTCTGCCTTTGAGAACAGCATAACGCAAAGCAGACGTCTTGCCTGCTTGGCAAATTGAAGTCAGGTTCGCTGGGACATCCGAAAAAGAGAGAAAGAGGGTCTTCTTAACAAAGACATCAAAGAATGGCAGCAGCTTTGGGGCAGTTTTTGGTGGGCAGGCTTAGGGTAACAGGGACTGGGCGTGATGTGAGGTGAACTACGGTTTGTGGGCTACAGTCAACTTAAATGAAATAAATATGTGAAAGGATTATGGTGGGGGGAGGGAGAGGGACCATTTTCAGGCAGAGGGTCAGATTACCTGAATGGAATAGGGATGGACTGGGTCAGATCCAAAAGTGGTTGGGGCCACATTCACACAGCCATACACATTCCCAGTACACAAACACACACAAACAATGGGTATAGTGAATGGTTTCTTGGGACTGGGTGATACTCAGAGAACAGTGGTTTATTCAATGCTTTTAACTTTAAGTTACTGCAAAGTTACAGAGCTGGTAAATTCTAATCTGTTTAAGCACATTATTTTTTAAAAAAATATGCAAAAGAAGAATGAATTATACAAAATGTACAATGGAGAGGGAAAAAACCAGATGTACAGAGTTTGCAAACAGGTGTTCCAAAAGGCAATAATCAATATCTATTTCACATTAAATCTATACACATTTGTTGCATTAATTTGTTTTTTTAGAAGTATGTTCTAAAGTGGTTTCTTATGTACATTAAGGATACATATTTAGAATCCGATTGTGGTTATATTGACGGGTCTTTTTCTTATGTTTGTACATCTAATTAAATAGTAGCAATATACTATAGGGTGTGTGTTTTACTATTAAAAAAAACTTTTACAAATATTTTTACCCATGATGCTCAAAGTATCAATGAGTCTCTTGTGCGCTCCCTGCATAATCAAGTGATTGTTCTTAATGCAGGGTGGAAGGTGGCAAAGGGCCTCTTGCAAAATCATATTTTACATTCTAGTCAATGAGTATTAACACAATAGGCGTGGGAAATGCAAAACAGGTGTATGTTTAGGTATGTCTAGCCTGGAGAAGAAAAGACTGAGAGGTGCTGTCATGGTCATCTCCAAACATCTAAAAGGCTGTTAGACAGAAGATGGAGCAAGCTTGGTTTCTGCTGCTCCAGAGGGGAGGACACAAAACAATGGCTTCAAATTATAAGAATGGAGATTCTGGCTAAACTTTAGGAGGGTGGTGGACTTTCATTGGAGGTTTTTAAATAGAGACTGGATGGCGTTCTGTCAGGGATTTTAAAGCTGTGTGTTCCTTCATTGCAATGGGTTGGACTAGTTGTCCATTGGGTTCGCTTCCAACTCTACAATTCTATGAGTTAAATACACATGTTGGAGTTGAGTATCATTTAATTTGGTAGGACTGACTTCTGAGCAACATGCATAGGATCAGGTTGTCCAAATTTTCCAAAGTGCCAGTTCTTACAGAAAGGCAGATAAGTCCTTTCTTTTTAAACCCCGTGAAAGTTCTAATCTACAGGGCTCTTGGATTCATTTTACAAACACTGGAAATTCCCAAACGGTCCATTTGGACTTTTGAAGAACTTATTATGGGCAGCAAAACTTTTTTCTTTGCGGCCAAGGGGCCTGCCTTAATGTTATGCATTTTGCAGAAAATTGTGTATTTGTTCTTGTCCTCCCACACAAAGGGCTCCGTTCCACACACTGGCTCCGTTCCACAATTCAGAATTAAGATGCCATTCGCTTGACTGACACAGGTTTCGAGTTGTATTTCCTGAGGCCAAGCCCAAAATTAAGCCCAGATGGGAGGCTTGGAAGCTTCAGTTCCCTCCTCCACCGTCCCCTGATGCATAACCAATTTAATCTAGCTGAGATGCAGAGAGGGGGGAAACTTCTTCACGCAGCACAGAGTTAAATTATGGCACTGGCTCCCACAGGAGGCAGTGATGGCCACTAACTTGGATGGCTTTAAAAAGACATGATGGAAAGGGCTATCAATGGCTGCTAGCCAGGATGGCTAGCCTCTGCCTTCATGGTCAGAGGCAGCAATGCTTTTGAAGACTAGTTGCTGGAAACCACAGGAGAGGAGAGGAGAGGCCTCTTGTGCTCCATTCCTGCTTGCTGGTTTCCCGCCGGGCCGGCATCTGGTTGGCCGCTGTGAGAACAGGATGCTGGACTTGATGGGCCCGATCCAGCAGGCTCTTCTGATGTTCTTATATGTGTGCAGCAGGTGAAGCCAGCTGCAGTCATACAAGGCTGGATTCTGCAAACTGGGAAACCTTGTTATGCTTCCAGTGGCTTCCTCATGAGAGGACTCCAACTGCCCGCCCACTGCAGAATAGGAAACGGTTGGTTGCGCCATCTCAACAGAAAGGGAGCCATATCTGCCAGAGTGCCCATTAAGTGGGACACAATCTTAGACAGGCTTCCTCAGACTTGGCCCTCCAGATGTTCTTGGCCTACAACTCCCATGATCCCTAGCTAGCAGGACCAGTGGTCAGGGATGATGGGAATTGTAGTCTCAAAAACATCTGGAGGGCTGAGTTTGAGGAAGCCTGATAAGCAATGCACTGTGTGATTCCTTGAAGTATCCCAGAGGTACAAACACTTATGACACATGGTGTGGCTTCTGGTAAGAATAGGACAAGATCCCCCCCCCCTCTCTCTCTCCTCTCATTGCTTATTTCACTTCTTCTTCTTCTTTTGTTCATCTGATAAATATAAATTTATCAAGCATTTCCAGGGCAGCTCACAAAATTTAAAAAGGATGACAAGAAGATTGTTAAATGAAGTTAATCAACCCAGTCCGTTGCAGTCTCCCTCACAGGGTTGTGGGGTGGGGCAAGTCTAATGCACAGCACTTTTTTTTTAAAAAAATACTTTTTTATTCGAGCTTTAAATAATACACATGTCTATATAAATATACATTGTACAAATCATCATATCACTGAACGTATAAACATACATATAAATAAATTATTGTTCATTTTTTCTTTTTTACAAAAGAGGAAAGAAAAAAAAAGGATCAAAAAACAAAAATTTCTTATCATCAAAACAAACAAAAAAACAAAAAAAAAACCCTTTGGACTTTATTTAGTCCTGGACTTCCCTCCACCCTATTGGTAAGTATCAAATAATCCTACATTCACGTATTTTCTCTTAATCTTAAATATTAGACATTCTCTGTTAGAGTTAATCCAGGCCCACCAGTGTCTTCTACTATTTATTTTCAATATATTTCCAGTATTTACTCCAATTTTTATGAATGTACAGTCCTTTTTTAATGATGTACAGTCCTTTCTTGCAACTTGCTTGCATTTGACTTGCACAATTGCAGCTTCACAAACTTGGCAGGTCAGAAAGATTAAAATCTCTTTCCACTGTGGGCTTTCCTGCCACAGTGATTGCTTTTCATCTTACTGCTTTTCATGCTTACTGGGCTCTGGGGGCTTCCCAGAGCCTGGGAAGCAAGGTGAAGAGCTTAAAACCTTGCCGCTTTGCACCGGGGTGGGTGGGACAAGGCCTGTTTGGTGCACTGGCTACACAAAAGTAGGGTTGGTCACGCAGGGGCGGTTCTGGAGTGGTTCTAGCTACACTCAATTTCAGCTTTACACACAATCTCAAAACCTAACCCCCTGCGCAAGTCATGAGTTGACTGTCTCTCTCTAGGGTGGAGAACCCTCGCAGTCAGAATGAGGTGGGCTGGGAAGGAGGAGGTATCTGCCATGGCTAGTTCTTGCAAGCTGCTTCCTCAGCTGTGCCTCCGGGGTGAAGGCCCCTTTCTTGCTCAAACCATTTGGCTTAAATCTGCACCCCAAATTCTTGGCGCAGGTTCCCCGTTATTTCAATTTCCACCCAGAATAATGTTCGGACAAAAGTTGAAATGCAGATGAAGGCCAGCCTCCCAGCCTGGCTGTTTACAGGAGGCGGCCTCTGCCGTGTCACGCAAGGCCCCTGGCCACGTTGCCAGCCCTGAGGCTGCCTCGAACGGGCAGCATCTGTGCCTCCAACACAGAGCCAGCCTGCCCAACCTCTCGCTCAATGCTTCCTTGTTCTGCAAAGCTGGCAGCCATCTCCGTTGGGCGTTATCATGCCAAGATCACAGCCACAGGCAGAGGCATGTGACGACTGTTCTGCCAGCTTAATCCCATCCACACCCTGCAAGCTAAGTGGAGCGTTGAGCCAGCTGTGAAACTTCTTGAGAGAAAGCCACCTGAGGGCACATCTGCACAAGCGACTTACATTGGCCTAACCCTTCCTCTCCCCGGGGAGCAGGGAGTTCTGAGAGGGAGGCATGGAAGGAATGTCCTCTACCTCTATGAGAGAATTTTTGGCAGAAGCCAGCTCTCTCAGATCACTTCCAGATGACCTGTTTCTTGAGCTTTCGTCCTCATTTGTTTGCACAAAGTCTTTGAGGAGGATATAGAAACATCAAATTGTAGAGTTGGGAGGGAGCCAAAAGGCCATCTTGTCTCAATTATGTCCATTGCTTATTCAACAACAATTGCTTTGGGCAGAGGTCATGCAACAGGCGTCATCAACACAGTGCCCATGGACACCAGTGTGCCAAGCAGCATGTTTCATGTGTCTTAGTATATATCTCCTCAAAAATTCACAATGCACAAGAGGTCATTTATTCTTCCTGCTCAGATCCTGTTTGCACAGCCTCAGCCAATCCAACAGCATGCCCCCTTAGCTATGCCTTCCTTTCACTGGTTGCCAGGATTGGCACTGGGTGTCCATCTTCCCACAAGTGTGGCAGCTGATGTAGGTTCCTTCCAACCCATTGAGGAAGAAGGCTGTGCTGGGGAGAGCATGCCCACACAAAGATGTGGTCCTCCTGTCTCTCTTTTCTGCTCTTTTACATGTGGCAGCCATTTTGTGCTGTGCTACACCTCCAGGGCAGCCATTTTGTGACTGACGCCTACAGCACTTTCTCCAAACTTTTGGTGGGGCCCCCCATTAAAATGTCACATCAAGTAACCACTATTGTACACTTGTCACTTGAAACCATTGGTTCAAGTCCCACTTTCCAGAACCAGGAGAAAACAAGTTTCTTTCATGTAACAGCCCTTTATATATTTGAAGATGGCTGTCACACCTCTTCTTTCTGGAGTTCTCAAAGCTTTCATACATACATGTCACATAGAGGAGGGAGAAAGGTTGTTTTCTGCTGCTCCAGAGAAGCGGACACGGAGCAATGGTTCTAAACTACAAGAAAGAAGATTCCACCTAAACATTAGGAAGAACTTCCTGACAGTAAGAGCTGTTCAACAGTGGAATTTGCTGCCAAGGAGTGTGGTGGAGTCTCCTTCTTTGGAGGTCTTTAAGCAGAGGCTTGACAACCATATGTCAGGAGTGCTCTGATGGTGTTTCCTGCTTGGCAGGGGGTTGGACTCGATGGCCCTTGTGGTCTCTTCCAACTCTACGATTCTATGATTCTATGACTATTTTGTGTTGTTTTGGTTGGCCTAATTAAGCCTATTGGCCTAATAATGGCTTGGGGTTATATTATTTTTATTTTATTTATTGCATTTATATACCACTGTTTCCTCCAAGGAGCTCAAGGTGATCTACCTGGTTCTCCCCTTCTTCACAACAGCCCTGTGAAGTAGGTTAGACTGAGAGGCAGTGGCTGGCCTCCAAGGATACCCAGGGAGCTTCGTGGAGGAGTGGGGATTCAAACCCTGGCCACCCAAGACCTAGTCTGAGGCTCTAACCACTACACCACACTGGCTTTCATTTGAACTCTTGCCTCTTTCTTTCTTGTGAGGCAGGACAACTGAGCCTGGCTGATAAGACCAGAAAAGGTGCAAAGCAAGGGAGCCTGGCTAGGGCAGGGGGTTATGGGTGTTTCTTCAGAGCACCTTCCTGCGCCTCGCCTTGCCTGAGAGCTGGGGTTGCCTGAGGGACTCGGCCACAAGGCAAATAAAGCCTTTCTTCTCTGTTCAAATAGGCAGAGCTCAAATTCTCATCCAGCCCTTGTTGGCGTGAAATGGAAAAGGGCGAGTTCAAGATAATGGATTGTGCTATCAAGTTATTGCTTAACAAGGAAAATAAATAGTACTCAGCCCTTGTGTACACCCCTCTCAACAGGCGGACAGGTGTTTTGGTGTCCAGTTAATTCATCCGGGTCTGACAGCTGCCCATGAGCTTCATTCAGGTGGTCATAGGGACTCTGTGGATTTGGGGTTGAAGACAGCAGGCAGCCCATCCATCACGCTAAATGTTCATGTTGATTTTTAATTCTTGAAGTCTCCTTGTCTCAGACCACTTGAAACTTGCTCAGTGGTCTTGGTGGACCACTCAGTGCTTTTTCTGTCTTTTCCAGCAACTGTGCTGCGCTGTGCTAGATTAGTCATAGCATCATGGAATCCTAAAATTGGGTGGGACACCCAGGGACCATCTAGTCCAGCCCCCTGCGATGCAGAAATCACAACTAAGGAATCTCTGACAGATGGCCATTCAACCACTGTGTAAAAACCTCCAGTGAAAGACGGTCTGAGATGCCAAATGATTTCCAATCAATTTTTTTGCTGCTTTTATTTATTATGTATTGCACTTAAACCCTGACTTCCTCTCTCACTTCCAGGCACCACCTCTGCTTTCCATGTGTGTTTGTGAAAGGTGGGTCTTGAGGTCATGATATCTGCATTTCCAAGGGTCAAACGAAGTCTTCTCTTCCTGTCAGTCTCCTCCAGGTATCGTCCAGGGGGCCATTGAAGTGGCGATAAAAAACGGCTACCGGCATATCGACTGTGCCTACTTTTACGACAACGAGGGGGCCATCGGGGAAGCTTTCGAGAAAGTGTTGAAGGAAGGGCTAGTGAAGAGAGAGGACCTTTTTATTGTCAGTAAGGTGAGCTGCTGCTGCCAAGAAGCTGTGAAGCTATGAATACAATTCCCTGGGGGAGGCTGGGTCTGAAATAAGCTTTGAAAGCAAAATCCAAAAGTCTGAAGTTTCTAGTTCAGAGCTTCAAGTTCAAATTTCAGAGACTGGATATCCAAATTTGCATCTTGGTTATATAAAATAATAATAATAATAATAATAATAATAATAATAATAATAATAATAATAAATATTATTTATACCCCACCAATCTGGCTGGGTTTCCCCAGCCACTCTGGGCGGCTACCAACAAAATATTAAAATACAATAGTCCGTCAAAGATTAAAAGCTTCTCTAAACAGGGCTGCCTCCAGATGGTTCTTTTCCCATCATTTGGTAGATACAAAGGCAAGGAAGTTTACCTTGTTTATTGCTCCTCATTTGTCTCGTGTTTTTCCAGAGAAGCTCCCACCATCGTATTTAAGCCTTTGGGGGGGGGGAAGCCTTTTTTTTAAAAAAAATAATAATTACAGCAATATGTAAATGAAATTTCCAATTATTTTGAATTCATGCAAACTTTTAGACATGCACAAATTCTGGTTGGGGAGACGGCCTGTGCCCTGTGATGCTCTGAGGAAGAAGAACAGCAAGGAGGGCTGCTGTCCTAGAGGAGCCTCTGGCCTGATGCAGACACAATGCACCTCTGATGTTCTAAATTGCATGTCTCCTCAGCCTCACTTGAATGCTCTTCCTTTGGCAGCTGTGGAATAGCTACCACGCTCCTGAAGATGTGAAGCCAGCTCTCCTGGAAACCCTGAAGCTGCTGCGCCTTGATTACCTGGATCTATACCTGATGCACTCTCCCATGGGCATTAAGGTGAAATGGAAGTCCGCCTGGCTGTGCTGAGCAGCTCATTCTTCCAGCTGTTTCCCCAGAAAGGTCTCTCTGGAAATGCCCTGCTCTATCTAATCTGGAAGCCCCCACCCAATAGTCCTGGACTGAGCCAAGTTGGCGGGGGTGGGGGGGACACACTTTGCAGCCACACAGGAGTCAGGGAAATGCACTCTGCATCTGCTCAGGGGCATTTATGTCTATTTGTGTTTCGTACGTTTCAGTAGCACCGATACTTGCAACGCAGAATGAAGGCTGCCTTTGGTCTGCTGGCAGGTTCAGTGTGGGAAGTTTGGATATTCACAGGTGGGGCTCACCTGAAGCAATGAAGCAATATGCAGGCAGATCTGCCCCATGGAGAGTGATCCATGGGGCAGCTCGTCTGCACAAGCCTTGCAGAAATGAACAGGACCCGTGCAAGAGGCCGGCAGTCGTGTCCCATTCATTTCAGTATGGCTCTTGCTCGAGCAGAGCTTTCCAAACGTCGCGACACGTTCGTGTGTCGGCTTCAGTGTAAATATGCCACGTGAATGCTCCCCGTGCTGCTCCTGAGGCTGGAAAGGGGTTTAACCTCTAGTTTCCTTGTAAAACTGAATTGCCGTGTCGCCGAATGATGCAAAACTGAATGATGCATGTCTAAAAAGTGTCACACCAACATGAGAAGCTTGGAAAGCTCTGTGCTAGAGGAATAATCTGTGTCTCAGGTTCATCAGGAGGGAAGCAGGCGCCACCTGGTGGCAGCAAGATGATCCTGCTGCACATTTTGCATGACTAAATACATTGGTGCTCCAATCAGTTCACATTCTATTTGATTATTGATCTACTAAATTTATATACCGCCCTTCATCCAAAGATCTCAGGGCGGTACACAAAATACATCATAAAGACAAGAACAAGGAAAACCCATAACGCCCCTCCACAAACACATTTAAAAGCACATAGAATGTCCTTTTAAATAGCGGGGGGTGCGGGTGGCGATAGCGGGCCAAAGCGTGGGAGCATTAGGGAGGGGGGTTCCCTGGGAAGGCAGGCGAACAGGCAAGCAGACCGACAGATGAGGAGGGGGAGGAGGAGCAGAGCAGCCCCCCCCCCCATGGGTGTGGAGGAAGTCACTGGCAGGGTGCAAAAGTTCAAAAGAAAAATAAATAAAGAATAATAAAAAAGCAGTGCACTCTCCCCCTCACACAGAACATCTCCCAAAGTTCATGTGGGCAGATTGAGGAGCGGATTTTGGCGGTGCCCAGTTGCTAGGGCACCTTCCACACAAGCTTTAGAAAGATACCCGCTGCTCAGTGGCGTAGCGTGGGTTGTCAGCACCCGGGGCAAGGCAAGTAATTTGCACCCCCTAACCCGTGGATTTGCGCCCCCTAACCCTAACCCCCAGGTGTTGCGCCCGGTGCGGCCGGCCACCCCTGCACCCCCCACGCTACGCCACTGCCGCTGCTGACCAATCCTCTGTCCTGCTCTCTGCCATGCTCAACGCTCATGGGGCACCGCGACTGCCCCTTAGGTAGGTTGCCGAGCCGTTGCCCCTTCGTCCCAGCCCATCGGCAGGTGGTGCCATGGAGCTCCACCCCACCCCACACTGCTCTCCCCCATTGCCAGCTGGTGCTGCTGGTCTCTGGGGTGCTGCAGAGGTGAGTGGGGGGGCTGCTGGGGCAAAGGTCTCAAGGGGTTCAATCTGTGCCCATTGAAGATAAGATAAGAAGTCTTTGTGGTACTTTCATTGACTTTATTCAGTACTGGACTGGTGGACTCAGGGAGTGCTCATGGTCCGTGGGTCAGGGGGCACAATACTTGCCTTGCCCCTAGCCCTGGCAACCCACACAATGCCCCTGGCACCGATACGTCTCCTTGCCAAGGGCGCAAGGGAACTTAGGTGCACCTGCTGGGGGGAGGGGATGCCTTGATGGCTAGCGCAGTCTCTCCCCCCCTCATGCTCTCATTCTCCTTCGTGTAGAACGTCAAGGGTGATACCTTGCCCCAGAAGGATGGGAAGGTTCTGCAGACTGATGTCGATTACGTGGACACGTGGAAGGTAAGCGACAACCACTGTGCCTCTTGCCACAAGTTGCCTGCTGGATCAGAGTCCTGCTGACAGAGACACCGCCAAGGAAAGGGGCTCCTGACTTGGCAGAAAGCCCCACTGAATTCAGTGGGCCTCACTTCCAGGTAGTCATGGCTAGCCTTACATTGTCTTGTTCCTGTCCTAGGGACTAGTTCATACACAGAATCATAGTAAGCAAGAAACACAGGCGGCTTTTTAGAAAGTCCAGCTTGGATCCCTGGTGGTGAGAGAGAACAGTGCTGCGAGGGCAGCTCACCTTTCTAAAGTCTCTCTCCCTCCCCCCCATCTTTCGAGGGTTGTGACTTCTGACCAGTAAGACGCTGAGTTTGTTGGTCAGGTCCTGCACCTCTCCCACAGGCCTCCTAAGCACCATTTTTGCAGAGACTGGCAGGAGATAAGTGACAGACTAGCCTAGAGAAATGACGGGGGCAGGTTGGGGCCTTTCTTCACAGCCCACGCCACCTCAAAACACACAGGGCTACCACTTCACACCTTTGTCTACCAGCCATCGTGTGTAGAGAAAACACAACCGGATCTTCTTCCCTCCCATGTCCCTGTTGCCTCTAGAGTGACCTTTGCCGACCTGGTGCCCTGCAGATGTTTTGGACTACAACTCCCATCACCCTTAACCAGGGACCAGCTGCTCTTAAACATTTGGACTTGTCCCTTTTCTTGCAGGCTATGGAGAAGCTGGTGGATGAAGGCCTGGTGAAGTCTATTGGGGTGGCCAACTTCAACCAGTGCCAGTTGGAGCGGCTGCTCTCCATCGCAAGGATTAAGCCAGATGTTCTCCAGGTACCGTTCTTCTTCTTCCATTTGGAAGTGTCAGAATTGTATCCAATAAGAGGGAGGCCATGTTAGGACAGCCTTGGCCATGGGTTCAAATTCCCACTTGCTTGAGGATGCACCTGGTGGCCTTAGAAGCTCATGTTATGATCTCCCAGCATTTGCTCCCTGGCTTTATTGATATGTGCCACCCCAATCTCCAAGCAGTGAGAGACTCCAGGGGTTCCACATGCGTAGCCCAGGTTTGGTTTCCTTGTGGTGTTTTTAGGATGTATGGTGTAATTTGCACATCTATACAACCTGAGCATAAGATGGAGGAGCTCACAGCATCAGCACCCCAACAGATCTTGCTTCTCCATCAGTCACAGCTTTGGATCCAGCACAGAGCAAGCTGGTCTCTGTTTCTCTATCTTTCAGCCTGCTTCCAGCTCAGCTCTGTCTCTCACACTCTGGCTACTGTTCTCTTACCTAGCAGCTAGAGAGCAGGTGGAGGAAAGGCCCACCATCACTTGTAGTTCTTTCAACCTAGCCCATTCTTTTGGGATGCTAATGAGGACACTTAAGTGGCCAGCTAAGGTCTTTGTCTTACAAAAAAGCTTGCCTGATAGGTCCAGCAATCTCTTCTGTTAGTTTGCCTACCCATGCTCTAGGCTCTCTCTCTTTCCTCCACAGGTGGAGCGGCATGTATACCAGGTCCAGCGTGCGCTGATTGCTTTCACCAAGGCCAAAAAGATGGCCCTCACAGGATACAGCCCCTTGACATCCCCCAAGCGTCCCTTGTAAGACACTGTCTTTTGTACCTTAAGGGCCCCCTGTTTGCATCTTCAGTAGTTCCTCTGGCAGGCAATACCGGGTTGGGGGTGGGATGGCTAGCCTGCGAAGAAGGGCCTCTGCAGGTGGCATGTGGACTTGGCATGCGTCCTGATTTCCCTGCACAGCCTATGGGAGAGAATAGATTATACCCAGTCTCTATAGAGCATTCATTCTGTTTTCTTTGGGTTGGATATTTATATGACAATAAGCGCCCTGCCTCCATCCCAGTCCCTCTTTCCGCGTGTCATTTGGTCACGCCACACTTTCCCATCCTCACCATGTTGCAAACCTCCCCCAGCAAACAACGCCCCCCCCCCCTTAAAGTGGATTGTTGTGCTAGGGCAACAGAACCTTTCAACTCACTTTAATGGTGCAGACACACCCCTACAGTTTGGTGGTGTGCTTGAACCCCTCCTGAAAAATAGCGAGAGTCTGGAGGCACCCTGAGTTCCGTCAGGACACAGTTCTCCAGTGGAGCTTCATTCCTAGAATAAAGGACCAGGTGGAGTGGAGACGTCTTTAAGACATCCTCGCTTGCACTGAGCTGTTGGGAGTGAAGGAAGTGTCCTCCAATCTGGTCAGCTCTTGCATGTAAAAGGTACAAAACCAGAATCACTGGAGCAGTCAACTCCTCAAAGGTGTTGTGACTTGATTTACTGACACAGATAGGTAGCCGTGTTGGTCTGCCATGGTCAAAACAAAATAAAAAAATTCCTTCCAGTAGCACCTTAAAGACCAACTGAGTTATCTGAAGAAGTGTGCATGCACACGAAAGCTCATACCTAGAACTAACTCAGTTGGTCTTTAAGGTGCTACTGGAAGGAATTTTTTTATTTTGTTTTGATTTACTGAGTTAAAAAGCAGATGATTAATCAGCTGATTAGATTCAAATGTGTGTTCATATTACTCTTCTTGAGACAACAAGGAAAGGGAAGATGATTTGTAATTTGATAAACAAAAACAACCATCTGTTAGACCTCTAATAACCTCATTTTCTCTTTAATTCATTGCTACAAACATTCAGCACAAGCAGAGTAGATTGAAAACCAGACCTATCAATTAAGATATTTCCCCTCTCTCAACCCTCCCCCCTCCAGATTAATTAGCTAAAGCTTTGGTTGCTTAATCCACATGGTGATAGCCCCGGGCTCCTTTGGAAGGGAGGCATAGACACTTAAAAAACTAATTGATTGAAAATGCAAAAGAAAAACAGCCTTAGTTTGAAAGGCTCTTTCCCCTCTAGCCCTCCAGGTCCTCTGGATCCTAAGAATGGCATGGAGGACCCTGTGGTGAAGGAGATTGCTAAGAAGCATGGGAAATCCCCAGCTCAGGTAAAGTGTTCCAGGTGTGCAGGTGTGTGTGGAGGTGTGTGCAAATGGTACCTGTTCAAACAGAAAACTTCTCCTTTTTTGCAAGTTGGCTGCTTGTGTCAGGAGTTACGACCCAAGATCAGAGGTGGGTGGGGAATACAGAGAGCAAGGCAATGGTACCAGTTTCGAAAGTGTTGTATTAATTTTACTTGTCAAATAATTCCCAATCATGCAACACAGGCACTCAAGCGCTGCAAAGATTGTTTCCTCTAACTAGCCAGCCAGCCTATTAGCCCAGAGGGATGGCTGGAGGAGGGCATTGGAGGGTAGCTCGCTGGGGTGCCACAGAGCCCTTTCCCTCAAAATGTCTGTGTCTCTAAAGTACTTACCATTTTCCTGCTGTTAGTTGTTCAGCCCAAGTCTCTTTGTTGACAAAGGCCCAAGTTGCATGGCAGGCAAGCTGACGTTGCATAATCAGGATGCTGTTGCCCTTTGTGGAAGACCGCTGCCCTGACTAGGCAATTTCAACCAGTCCTTGCCTTGACAAGCTGTAACTTCCAAGGAAAGGAGATCGCCTCTTGGTTTCCCCAAGTCAAAGCCCTGCTTATCTGAGATGGTTCAAATTGCTGAAAGCTGTTGTCGGCTGAGTTAACATCCAGTCAGACAGTTTCTCCTTCATTCAGCATGTGACTGATTACATTTAAAAGAGTTGTATGATAGAGATAATGGAAGCAAAAGTGTCGTGAATACATGAGTCCACAAGGTTTATTGAACAAAATAGCTGTTTTTTATCATGGTTCTTGCATGTGCAGTTTTTCTTGAGCTACTTCTAGGGCTTCACGTGTTTAAAAACATAACAAAACACCATAATGTTTCTTCCTGAATGGCCTCCTAATAAACAGCTTCAGTACCTTGGTCAGGCTCTGACTTTGGTGGATCTCTAGAAGGCCCCTTCCTAAACCCCCTCTCTTTGAGCCTTTGCTCTCTGAAGTCAGTGCAGGGGCAAGGAACGGCCTTTGCTGTTGGTCTAAGGATTGGGGAGGGACCATAGACTCAGATATACAGCTGCAAATAAAACATTTTAAGTGTGCTTTAAGTGCAATATACTGTGTGACACTGGATGGCGATGACAAGCCTTAGGGAAAATTCAATGTATTTTTAAAAACACTTTAAAAAAAAGCATTTTCAGACCATTTTTTGTATGTGTGTAGATTTCACACATGAAGAAGCTCCCATGTTCAGTCCCTGACACCTCAGTTAAAAGATCGGATAGCAAAACTCGGAAATACTCTGTGGGCAAAGCAGATGATAATGGGCTATATCATCTCATCTGATCCTGTATATAAAACAGCTCCGAATCTTCACAAGGATGCACCAGGGCACAGAAGCTGTAGCACTAAGATAGGAAGGGGATGGTAGATTCTTACATGGAAGCTGAATTGACTGGCGCTGCAGAACTGCTACTTGCAGTATCTTGGGGACATGAATAAGAATCTCTCCCAGGTCACCAGGTGGGGGGAGCTTTTTCTACAACTGACAAAGGAAGATAAGCAAAGCTGCCTTTCACAGAGTCGGACCACTGCTCCATCTAGCTCGGTACAGTGGTACCTCGGGTTACAGACGCTTCAGGTTACAGACTCCGCTAACCCAGAAATAGTACCTCAGGTTAAGAACTTTGCTTCAGAATGAGAACAGAAATCGTGCAATGGCAGCGGGAGGCCCCATTAGCTAAAGTGGTACCTCAGGTTAAGAACAGACCTCCAGAATGAATTAAGTTCTTAACCAGAGGTACCACTGTACTGGCAACACTGGCCAGCAGTATTCAGGCAGAGGCATCTCTCAGCCGTACCCAGAGAGGCCGGGGATTGTACCTGCAGAGACAGTGACTGCTTCTATTCATGCATCACTAACAATATCCACGGACGTATGCTGGCAGGCTATATTATTATTACCGATAATATTTATTTCTAACCACCTCCCTTTTCTGTTTAAAAACACACACACGAAGCGCTTACAGCGAAGGCACAGTAAAAATATCTGCAAGGCCTTTATGGTGGCTGTAGTGTTGACAGTGGAGGGGGCACTGACCGTCCCCTGGGTGAGGGCAGCTGGTTCAAGGCAAACTGGGTTGGTGGTCCTGGCTCTTGAAAAAGGCAGGTGTCCAAGTTTGTGATGATGAATGTTGCCAGTTCCCGGACACAGCAAGTACATGGAGAGTCCAAATGATGACCAGTCTCTCCTTATCGCCAATGTCTCCACAGATTCTGATCCGCTTCAACATTCAGAGTGGCATAGCCACTATTCCAAAAAGCCAGACACCTGCTCACATCATTGAGAATTCAAAGGTAAAGTAGACGTCAAGCTCTTTCTGCTAACACCTTTAAACGCTTCAAGATGCTGCAGACTGGAGCCTTAAAGGGCCGAAGTTTAGGATGCTACTTGAAGTATGAATAGTGTGATCTCGCTGTTAAGGGGGCTAGTAAGCCCATAGATATCAAAGCTCTTCTTTTGAAAAAGTGTACTTGATTGTTTAAATATTTGTTCCTTTGGGCTATTAAGCACTGAGAGTATACCACATATTTTAAATTCGCATGAAAATAAATATAAAAATGCAGCATTAAGCTAAATCTTGAAATGCCATGATCCATAATTCAACTATCTTGTATTCTAAGCAGATAAACTGGAAATTAATGGACACGTCCATTAATCTCAGTGGAAATTACTTAGATGGTTATCACCCAAAAAGACCAGTATCACAGTTAAACAATATCAACTTAAAATGTCTAATTTTTTTTTTTACAAAAGGGAGGGAGGGGTTCGCCTTTGTAACCTCAGCCAAATGGAAGGCCAAACACTGAGTTTTCAATGAGTTTTGAAGCATGGGTTGTGAAAGTCTCTTATAGCCCCACATAATTTGCCTCCCTCTGACTGGTGTCAAAGGGTAGTTGGGGTGCAGGAGAAAGCTGTTTTTTAAAAAAATCCATTAATATCTTTGCTACCAACTTGAAAGTAAGGGGGTTTAAAGTTTCTGTCTTGGATATCAGGCCTCAGATCCTTTGGGATTTTCTCCTTTTCAAAGGCTGCACCTACTTGCACTGTGCCAAGCCAAGTAATTCCAAGCAAAAGTCATTGCTTCTGTTCTTTTATAGGTTTTTGATTTCCGACTGACGGATGAAGAAATGAAAAAGCTGGAATCGCTGCACTGTGGGGCACGGGCTGTGGCCTGGGACATCTTAGGGTGAGTCTGTGTGCTGAAAACATCAGACACTTTAGGGTGTGCAACATGTAATTATTTTATTGCCTTATATCTCACCTTTTTCTTAAAGATGCTCAAAATATCTTTAACCCCCATTTAATCCCCACAACAACCCTGTGAGGTATGTTAAGCTGAGAGGCAGCGACTGGCACATGGTCACTTATGGCCTAGTCCTAACCATGGTCTCCGAGGTCCTAGTCCAACGCTCTAACCACTACACCACACTGGCTTCCCAGCACAACGTGGAGATCAAAGGTGCTGTCTAGGTGGATGAAACACCCACATTGGCCTCTGTTTCACCTGTAAATGGGGGAAATGTGGCTTTCCTGAGCACTCTCCAGCTCAGTTTCCCTCTGTAGGACCATTGTCATGAGGTTGCTGACGGTCAGATTGGTCAATGAAGACGGGCCACAGCTCCTTAGCGATAAACCCACGCACTGCATTCATCTGATTTGCCAGAGCCAGCAACTCAGGTCTTCCGTGGCCTCATGTGATGCCAAGGGCAACGCAGCTGGGAAAGACTAAGCAGAGGCTTCACCTCTGAACTCACATGGGGTGGCCAACTTTTTGGGTGAGCGCTCTGCAACTCAAAACCACAGGAGGCAGCACTAACTTTATTGGGTGCTTTGTTTATTTATTTCATAAGTTTTGTACCTCGCTTGATTGTTAAAAAAACACACCAAAAACCTCAAAGTGATTTACAACAGAGAGAAAACAAAAAAAATTATCAGTAACAACAACTCCTTAAAACATTCATAAGATAAAACCAGCAATAAACCAAAAACAGATTAAAATGCACAGCAACATTCTACATGTCTGGTTAGCCTTGTCTAAACAAAAATGTTTCTAGCAGGAGCCAAAAAGAGCACAGCCATGTTGCCTGCCTGATAGCAATGGGCAGAGAGTTCCAGAGGGTAGATGCTGCCACACTTAACTTTAGCATCTTCACGCAGACACGAGGCTTTGTAAGCATTGTTTATATTTGGAAACAGCTGTATGTGGTAGGAACAACCAGCGGTTTTTTTGTTTTTGTTTTTGTTTTGGAATCATAATAATAATTATTTATACCCCGTCCATCTGGCTGGGTTTCCCCAGCCACTCTGGGCGGCTTCCAACAAAATATTAAAAATACAATAAAACATCAAACATTAAAAACATCCCTAAGCAGGGCTGTCTTCAGATGTCTTCTAAAAGTCAGATAGTTGTTTATTTCCTTGACATCTGATGGGAGGGCGTTCCACAGTGTCAGTGCCACTACCAAGAAGGCCCTCTGCCTGGAAGAACGACCAGCCTTCACAGCAAAGCTTTTAGGTAGAAGATGCTGCAGGGCTGTCATTGATTTAAGGAGTGTTGCTTTTCCTTGCAGGATGGGGACCCACAAGCACTACCCTTTTACCAAGGATGAGTGATTCTGCAAGCAACAGCGCTCACCCCTCCCGGGCTTCAAGGCATGGAAATAATGGAGACGGCTTCTGCATTTTGCATCTAACCAAAGCGAGTTGATTCTGCTCTCCCAAGGCTGACTGCTCCATGTCTTCCCTGTGTCTCATGGGGCATAAGTGAAATGAGGACGAGTGGTTTGTCTGCTTCTACTTCCGCTGGACTTGACCCTGCCCCACTGGCAGAGGAAGGGGGCGCGACAGGTGCGGCCTGCCCTAGGTGTCATCCCTGAGGGGGGGTGACATCACCGTGCCACCCCCCTGGGAGGCTAGCCCCACCCCCAAGAAAACAGCTAGCCCCGCCTCTGCCCTGCCCCACATGTTGGAGTTTAAATGCTTGACTTTATATGCACGCTCAGCTTTCTGCATCGCACCTGCAGTTTGAAAAGTTCTGTATGCTTGGGGTGAGGGTTAATGTTGTGTGTTCCATTTTCCCCACTCTGAAAGTTCACTGAATGAAAAAAATAAAAATATTCTCCCATAGTACGATTACACGAGTCTCATGATTTATTTGCAACTTCACTTTATTTCTGATTTGTAATTTGTTAAGTTGTGGGTGAACATATCAGACGACATAGCGATGCTTCAAACAGCTCTTGTTTATTCAGAGGCCAGAACAGAACTGAACTGAAGGGCTCAGTCAGTCTGCTTATATAGAGCTCCAGTACAACGTAACTGTAACAACTTTCTAAAACTATCCAATCACTGAACGTCACTTTCGATCCCTTATTTGCATAACGATCTACAGTATCCCCCTGCTGGCCCAGGGTGAGAACTTCAGTACATAACATAATTAATACAGAATTATTTGACTTTTCATGTCAAAGTGCAAGTAGGTACCGCTCCAGCGGGAAGGTAAACGGCGTTTCCGTGCGCTCCTCTGGTTCGCCAGAAGCGGCTTAGTCATGCTGGTCACATGACCCGGAAGCTGGACGCTGGCTCCCTCGGCCAAGAAAGCGAGATGAGCTCCACAACCCCCGAGTCGGCCACGACTGGACCTAATGGTCAGGGGCCCCTTTACCTTTATTTGTAGAGTTTAGAGATTTAACTTGAGGCTAAAGAAGGTATGATTGGACTGAGTCTCTGACCTGTTACAGAAATAGTAGCTAACGCCTCAGTCTAGAAAGCATTATCAGCATTCGGAAGGACTGGCTTCTATATAGCAGAAGCTGCAGCCACAAGCATAAACGTCAAGGCATAGGAGCAGAACTGTTACCTCGGTATTCCACGCATCCAGCAGGGCTTTGACCATTTATGCAGCCAAGGACCAATGCTGAGCTGGGAAAAGGGGTTGTGGTCATATGTTCATTTAAATAGTGTAAATGGCAGGGTTAGAGTTGTTTGTTCAACAGCAAGTTTGAAACCATGCTCTTTTCTGTACTGCGCTGGGACAAGCAATCCTTTGTGAGGAAGTAAAGAAGAATTGCAGCCTTTGCTTCTCCCAGTCCTCTTATCAAAAAGGCAGCCTGGGATGTTGAATGTACCTCCAACTGCAGCCTTTGTGGTTCCTGCTTAGGGCAACACTGCCTCCTAATGTTGCTAAGCAGTACTTGATTTTGCTTACAGTGGACCTAGTCCAAACAGCAGGGGTTGGAAGGCCTGTTACAAACCAAGGTCTGCTGCTGCCAGAAATAGTAGCCTCTGGGTCAAGTTCAGTGTTCGAAACTCCCATTGTTCTAGACACATTTTGCAACAGGGAATTTCATTAGCACGAACAATTTGAGCTCTGGGCGCAGAACTGTGCCTAACATTTCGGAGTGGAAGGAGGACCTGTTTTTTGCCTCCCCACTTCCAGCTACTCTCTGAAGACAGGAGAAGAGACCCTCTTAAGAATATTAGGGGGGTGGGCAGGTGAAGGACCAAACCATGTGAAAAATGAACGTAACATTTTAGCTGCAGTTCATTCCTTTTCAACCTTGTATTCTTGTTATAAAAAAAGAGCAGCTAGACGTTCCATTGTTACACTCATAACACAGGTTTAAGGTGCCATTCAGCTGCTAGCTTTCATATCTCAGTCAAGTTCTTCCCTCTCCTCTCCCTAACATTTAATGCCATCGTGCCACCTATTTTCCTATCAATTTGCTTCACAACACTGAATGGTCTAAGATCATTTGTACTAGAGAAACGGGTGTTGATGTCCTTGGGAAGCTGTAATTCTGCCTGATATCTTTTTAAATGCCACTGGTTGCTCACAGTACAGTGTGTGCTTAAATCATGTCCATGCCATGAGTAAGACTTAGTGCTCTACTTTGGCCTTTCTCCTGGGCATGGTCGGCCAACTGGTGCGAAGGGAGGATAGAACCTTTTTTATGTACGCTACAGCAGCAGCAAGAATACTCATTGCAAAGTATTGGAAGACACAAGAACTACCCACCCGAGAAGAATGGCAGACGAAAGTGATGGACTATATGGAATTGGCTGAGATGACTGGCAGAATCCGGGACCAAGGAGTAGAGTCGGTGGAAGAAGATTGGAAAAAAATTAAAGCATATCTTCAAAAATATTGTAAAATTAAGGAATGTTAGAAAGATGTTGGAAAAAGAAAATTAGGTGGTTTTGGTAGAAATAACATAAAGGATTAAGTAAAAATGAGTTGATGAACTTGATGAAAGAGAGGACGTTAAATTATAATATAATAAATTAAATTACTTAAATGAAAATAAGGTTGGAAGGATTTGCTGAAATAACGATTTGAACTAGAATACAAAATTGGGAGGTGAGGGGAGGTCAAGGAAATAAGTAAAGGAAGAAAGTTATGTAAAGGTTTAATCAGTTCTTTTTATATTTTTAAGTGAATGTATTTTTCATTTTTATTTTTATTTTATTTTCCTTTCTTTGTTGTTGTTGTATTCTTCTTGACTTAGTGCTCTACTTTGCCTGGACCCTGCTTGGTGTCTCTATTCAAGTGCTGAAGAATGCAGTACTATCGTTTGCAAACTCCACACATCCTTTGTCCACAAAGAAGTCTGAATTTGGTTCCCGCTGCACAGACCAGCTGATGCATTCAACCTGTGCAAAGTCAGTTCACTTGCAGGAGTTTGCAGTAATTGCATAGGTAATAACTGGATACAGACCCAAACAACCCAGAAATTCCAGCCTCAGTTTTGCTTTTGTGTTTTTTGAAAGTACACTCTAGGGGTGACTCAAAGCAGAAACTGCGTGAATGGGAGAAGGCTCAAGCTTGCTGGTGTTTATCTGAGAGACTGAACTCAAAACATTGGAATTGGCTCAATTTAGTTTATTGTAGAAATATATTGCAAAATATGCCAGTAAGGGGGTAGTAATTAGCCAAGGCAGCCGAGCACCTGGACACTCTGCTCCACCCTCACCTGTAATCTGTCAACTGTGCAAAATAGGGTGGCGGAAAAAACCAGCAATCATAGTGAGTCTCAGAGTAGAAGTGGAGAGCGCATGAATTAATTTTGTCCCAAGAAGCGACTGAAAATGCTGTTTGAAAGGCAAGAGGCAGAAGTTTCTAGTGCAGCTGCTTAAAAAGAAGAAGTGGGTCATTTGTAGTGAAGCCCCGCTGCATTCCGGCTCCTGGTGTGTTCCCCAGTCAAATGGCTAACTGATACCCACAAAGGCTGACCAGCTACAGGGCAGGGGTTGTGCAAACCAAGCTGTGCAAGAACTGCATGACGAGTTCAAGGGAAGGTGATGGTGGTGAGAGGCATAAGCTCCAGGGTCTGTTCAAGGGAAGTGCGCTGCTCCTGGTAGTCGGTGGTGTGACCATTTCTGTAGTGGCCATATTCAAACTTAATCCTCAGTTCACCAATTTTTGACTGGGGGAGGATATCTGGAATCCACTCAATGATGAAAGGTGTCGGTTCCTTCTGATCAGGGGATGTGTTGCCTGGGAGGAAGGAAGCCACAAAGAGGAGCACTTTGGACCTTATTTCCCCATTGTGTGTGAGAAAAACCCAAGTTTCTCCAAGAGGAGGGTTGGATTAGCTTCCAACTCTACAAATCTGTGAGCTGGTGGGAAAAGAAGGCTGCTTTGAGGTGCAAAGGGATCAGCTTATACACCTACCGACTTTCAGGAAGGTTTTCAACTCCAGAGGCCGGAGGACTGGCTGCTTCTCCAAGCGCCCGTAAGTGTCTGGGATGCTCTCCACCTCAACCTTGGGGCACTTAAAGGGCTCGTAGGTGCCATCCTGGTTCTGGATGAAGCTGCGTGTGATTTTCAGAGGCATCTGGGAAGAGGAGTTGGGAATGGGAGATGAAAACACAGGATTTCTGAACAGGCAAATGAGAGCGGCATCCCTTTGCAAGAGGCCCTTTGTAAGCCCAGAGTTTGATCCTCACCCTGCAGAAACCAGGATGCCAAAGTTCTGGGAGTTGAGTAAGAACCTAAGAAAAGCCTCGCTGGATCAGGCCAGTGGCCCATCTAGTCCAACATTCAGTTCTCACAGTGGCCAACCAGATGCCTGCGGAACCCTGCAAGCAGGATTTGAGCAGAAAAACTCCCCTCCTGTAGTTTCCAGCAATTGGTATTGGGAAGCATTGCTGCCTCCGACCATGGAGGCAGAGTTGAGCCATCAGGGCTAGCAGCCACCAGGAGTCCTCCCCTCCATGAATTTCTCTAACCCTCTTCCAAAATCATCACAACCAGTAGATCATAAGAGAATTATTCTAGGAAGCTCAAGCTAACCCCCAGAGGCCAGTTCCTCGAACTTTTAATCCCAGGATGCAAAATAAAATGTTATGCCTAGCGCTGGCCCTTCCTTCCCAACCCCCCAATGAATGCCCTCCCATCTGTTCACAAAACAGAGAAAAACCGTAGACAAGAAGGAGGAAGGGGGGGTGTCTTACCTCAAGGGTATCAAAGATCTGTTTGACTTGCAAGATGTTTGTGATGTGCCACGTATATTTGGAAAAGGTGCCCAGGGGCAAAGCATCTTTCCGGACAAAAGCTGGAAAGGAAGAAGCCCATCAAGGTGGTGTGATGGCGGCCACATTCCTCCTCCTTTGGCCAGCTCCAATGGCAGAGGGAGCCAACACGGCACCCTCGAGCTGCTGCTCCCTACAATTCCCATCATTCCTGACCTTTGGCCACGCTGGCCAAGAGTGATGGAAGGTGGCGTCCAACAACAACCAGAGGGCATCTGTTGGCTATCCCTTTCACATGGTGTTGAGAAAGGGGACAAAATGTGATCTCAAGGGAGTCACAGAAACAGATGAGTTGTAGAGTTGGAAGGGACCACAAGGGTCATAATCACTGTGGCATAAAGTTCTTCTGAGGCCACAAGGAGAGGCTGCGCAGAGAGACCTTTCAGCCCTGCAGCATGCAGTTACAAGGGACTGGTCCCTTTCAGCTGCTGCTCCCACTGTCCCTGAGAGTTCATAGAATTTTAGAGCTGGAAGGAGACCTAAAGTAGGCTTCCTCAACCTCGGCCCTCCAAATGTTTTGAGACTACAATTCCCAGCATCCCTGACCACTGGTCCTGCTGGCTAGGGATCATGGGAGTTGTAGGCCAAAAACATCTGGAGGGCCGAGGTTGAGGAAGCCTGACCTAAAGGGTCATCTAGTCTAACCCCTGCAAGGCAGGAATCACAGCTAAAGAACCCCTGACAGGTGGCCATTTGACCTCTGCTTAGAAACCTTCAGTGAAAGAGAGTCTATCAGCTTCCTAGTGAGTCAGTCTCACTGTCTTACAACTAGGAAGTTCTTCCTAATGTTTAGTCAGAATCTTGTTATTTGAATCCATTGGTTCTGGTCCTCTCCTCTGGAACAGCAAAAACAACAACCTGGCTCTATCTTCCATGGGACAGCCCTCCACATATTTGAAGATGGCTCTCATATCACCCCTCAGCCTTGCCTTCTCCAGGCTAAACATCCCCAACTCCCTTAACCGTTCCTCACAAGGCCTGGTTTCCAAACCCCTGATCCTCTTGGTCCTCTTCCTCTGCACACCTTCCAGCTGGTCAATATCCTTCTTAAACTGTGGTGCCCAGAACTGGACACAGGACTCCAGGTGGGGTCTGACCAAGGCAGAATACAGTGGTGCCCCGCAAGACGAACGCCTCGCAAGACGGAAAACCCGCTAGACGAAAGGGTTTTCCGTTTTGGAGGCGCTTCGCAAAATGAATTTCCCTATGGGCTTGCTTCGCAAGACGAAAATGTATTGCGAGTTCCTGCGGGGGTTTTTCCCTTTCCCCCCCTTTTCCTAAGCCCTAAGCCGCTTATCAGCTGATCCACTGATAAGCCGCTTATCAGCTGATCCGCTAAAAGCCGCTAAACCGCTAATCCGCTAAGCTGTCAATGGGCTTGCTTTGCAAGACGAAAAAACCGCTATACGAAGAGCCTCACGGAACGGATTAATTTCGTCTTGCGAGGCACCACTGTAGAGCTTCCCTTGATCTACTTCTGCTGCAGCAGCCTAGAACAGTATTAGCTTCTCTTGCTGCTGCATCACACTGCTGACTCATGTTAAGCTTTCTTACGCCTCAATACAACCTTTCTATTACAAAGCATCAATGTGCAGCTAATATCCCAAGTGGCTTCCCACAGAAAAGATGCTCTAAAGGTTGAGTACCTGTGGTCGAATTTGGCATCCGCTTCTTGATGCTCCCAACAGAAATCCTCTGCTGGAGAGCCTCAAAGAAAGCCTGGGGGATGTGGAACACCAGTGGCTCTGGTTTGCCTGGGTAAAAACATGGACAAATGAAGAAATGCTTTTGAGAGGAACAACGTAATAATGTTTAGACATTTCAACAAGGGCCAAGGCTCAAGCTAGATCATAAAAAAGGAAGGGGGGGAACCTATTGAGGTGAAAACTCTTGAAATAATTCACAAAGATAACCAAAGAGGAGGTTGGATGTTTAAGAGTGAAAGAGAGAAAAACTCACAGCTATGGGATAGCTATGTAGGATTTCCTCTGGGTGAATATTTTGTGGGCAGCCAGGGAAGAGATGGAGACTGGTGTGTGTGAGAGAGACGAGAGAGCTCAACCATCCCAAAGTTCTGATCTATGGGGCAGTTTTTATCAGTTAGTCCAATTCTCTTCTATGCTCAAACACATACATATATATTTTATTGACTGGCTCGTAGAGTTAGCAGGCATTCTGCTTGCAACTGCCTAGGTGAAGTGATGGGAAGTCCTGGCCAAAGCAAGGTGTTCTGCTTTCTGCATAAAGAATACATGAATGGTTGCTTGGTCCATCTCCTTGCTGCAGTGTCGGTCCTGCGCCTGTAAAGGCTGGGAGATCAGTCAGGCTGATTTGCAGTAAGTGTACACAATTTCTAATGAAGTACTAGAACTGGCCATTTTGATGTTTTTGACATCTTTCTTTGGTACTCCTGCACCCAACCACTCCCACAAGTCCTCTTTTGGGTCTGCAGTTCACAACAGCACTACGTTCAGCTGGGAACCAGGAGTGCCACTAAAGATTGAGTCTGTGACTCCAGAAAGCAGTGTAGGAGTACAGGAGGAGGTGGCAGGAGGTTCTTGATTGGCTCCAGTCAATCAACCTTGTCTAGATCTGGTTTCTGCTGCTGCCAGTTTATTTGAGCCCAGCGTGTAAATGAAACATAGTGAGAGGGCTTCTCTGCCAGTTTCATTTAACCATAAATCCTCTCTCTCTCTCTCTCTTTCCCCCTAAGAAATTAACAGTGTCGAGTGCAACCTGACACCAATCATATCAGTACCATCTGAGTGCTACTGGAGAATAGCCTTACGCAGACAAAAGCCACTTACACAAGACACTGCAGGGCATTCCATCCGATGATCCTCTTATAATATGAACAAGGATTCAAGGGTGAGATCAGAGGAGACTTACCGTCAAACTGGTAATGCATGGCTTGGTGGATGCGTTCAGTGACACTGGCCAACCACTCTTGGAAGGACAAGGTTACTTGCGATTCATCAAGCAGCTGACTGCAAGCTAAGGAAAAGGAAAACTTTTCACCTAAGCACATCAGGCCAATGGCCACCTAGTCCAGCCTCCTGGCTCACAGTGGCCAACCAGGTGCCTCTTTTGGGAAACCTGCAAGCAGGACCTGAACCATAGCTGTCAACTTTTCCCTTTTCTTGCAAGGAATCCTATTCGGAATAAGGGAATTTCCCTTAATAAAGAAAAAATGTTAACAGCTATGACCTGAAACGCCCCCCCCCCACTGGAGAACAGCCTCTACTAAAGGCCTCGTAAAGAAGCACAAATTTGGGAACAAAGGGAGAAAAAAACTAAGAGGAAGGTACGTTTGGCAAATCCTCATTGTGATCAACTCCCACCCGGAAACCTATGTCCCCACTGTGGAAGGATGTGCAGATCCAGAATTGGCCTCCACCACCTTTTACAGACACACCCCTAAGGCTGTGTTCATGGAAGACAATCTTACTCGGTCACAAGTACTCACCAAGAGACAATCTAAAAATATGTGAATGACACAAAAGGAAAAAGGGATAGAGAGGGGAAAAGAAAACAAGCAAACACTAGTTTGCAAACAAACAAGTCTTTAATTTCTTATATTAATTTATTTCCTCATGGAGAGGAAAGGGAGTGTAATACAGTTCCCCAGACATGCATATAAGGCAGGAAGACCAAAAAGCTGAAGGAACTAAAGAACACAGCTGGAAAGTAGAGTGTAGGCTGAGCAAAACTGGCCTTTTGTGGAAAACCCTCTCAGTCCATGTCTGCTTTGCGTTCCTTGCAGCTTGCTGAGCTGGCAGAAAGAAAACTCACCTTGCCTTTTCAGTGAAGCAACCGCTGGCTTTTTCAATCCACTTTTGCGCAGGTTTGTGTTTGCCACGTCTTGAGACAAGAGGGGGCCACTTGCTTGTGTGCCTTAAAAGTAAAAGTTGCAACAGCTTTAGAATGAGTAGCACTGGGAAAGCAAAGATGGTGCCTGCCAGATGTTGTTGAACTACAACTCCCATCAGTCCCAGCTAACATGGTTAACGGTCCGGTCAGGGCAGGGTGATGAGAGTTGTAGTCCACAATGTCTGGAGGATATTGCCTTGGTGACCCCAATGCATTTAAAATGCTTCCCATGGGTCTCTTCTAATTGTGGGAGTATCCAAGCCACACAGGACTCAATGAAGGCTCTAGCACTATAACAAGTGCTGCTAGTAGCCCGAAAGGCAAACTCTGCACTATGAATGCAGGTAAGAATCATCCGTATCAAAGTGGAACATGTAACACAAACAAGTCAAAATTTAATATTCTCACCCATTCCTTCATCTTTTTTCCTCTTTTTGGCCTTGGAGGCAGCAGCCTCTCCAGAGCTCAAGGCGGATTCAGGCTGACAGAGAAGCTGGGCTCCTACTGTTGACTTCAGACCTGGAGTTGCAGGAGAGAAGAGGTTGAAGGTTTGAGTCTTCACTCTGCGTTTCTCGCCGTAAAATGTGAGCTTAAATGCAGTGAGCTCCCTTTGCTTCTAAGCCTGCCTACAGGGACTGTCAGTGGTATTCCCAGGGTGAGCTGCAGGGGCCCAGCCCTTCCAAGGTATTCCAGTCTGCGCCCCCACACACCCCACATACAGGCATGACAGGGGATTCTTTACTTCATGCACTTGGCCACACATGTGGTCTGCTGACCACATCCTTTCAGCCTCACTCATGTTCTCTGACCTTACCCACCGCTGGAATCATAGCTGAGGAAATCTGCAAACTCCTGGGCCAAGAGATCATCGCTGGCAAAGGCACAGAGGCAGGCAAAGAAGTGATTGCATTTCTGGCTTGCCTCTTCCTTAGCAGAGGCCGCCTTGCTGGACTTCAGCGACTGGCAGGAGCAGAGGAAACGGTGTTCCGCCCTGCTCTTGTGGCCAGCCTTGTGGGAGAAGGAGATGTGGAGGTAACCCAAGCTATGCTTCTGGCTGGCTTTGCACTTCACAACTAGGATGTTCTTGGTAATCCTCTGAACTAGGGGCCCTGTGGACTCCGTGGCCAACTGCCATAAGGTTTGCTTTGTCTCAGCAGAGGCCTGCAACGAGTTCAAGACTGAGCTTTTCAGGGGCAACGGGGTGGCCTCTGCCTGACAGTTCACAGCCAGCTTAATGTGCTGGCACTGGTTTTCCACCACCCCTTGTGCAGCCGCCTTCAAACACGATGGGACGTAGCAGCGCCCAGAGCTGAGCTGTGTGATGATGGTCCCGTCTACTGTCTGGATGGTGGTCTCCGAAACTCCCAGCTCCACAAAGCACCGGTACTCTGGCCCCCTGTCCCTCTGCCGCACTGAATAGACCTGTAGATCAGAGCCAGTGTTGATTTTGACCGCGTCGACACCGGCCTGCTTCCGGGTGCCGTAGCGGAAGATGGTGCCGCAAGTCTTGTTCTTGCAGCTCAGCCCACGGGTGCCGTTGTAGGTGCCGCACCGGGGGCATTTCCTGATGCCTCTCAGGGTAGCTTTCCCCAAGTCTGATAAGAAAGCTGGGACTTTACTCCTGGCAGGGTTTGATTCCATCCTTCAGGCAGCCTGGACAAAAGGAAGGCACAAAGAAATGAGAGAGCTGATCAATTGGAATGCCTTGCTCCAAGTGCATTCAAGCAATGGTACTCTGTAGGGGCTTTCAGAAGCAAACATGATGTCAGAGATGATCTACCTGTTTGTTGTTGTTGCTAAAAAGAAGCTGCAAGGGGGTCAGTTTTGAGCAGCTGTGCAGGAAGCACAAAAAAGAGCTGCTGTTAGCTATGGACAGACAGAACCATATAGACATCATAGCTCCCTGTATATTCACATCTCAGCAGCAGATACAGCTACAGCATGTGTGTGTGTGTGTGTGTGTGTGTGTCGGGGGGCAGGTTAGCCCCCTCCACCGCAGTATGACCTAACACTCTGCTTTCAACAAAAATTAAAAAATGCTTCTGAGATGTCAGGTCTCGTTTGTCCCTCAGGTACACCTGACCTTTTCAACCTTATGAAACACACACAGCTTGGTTCATCTTGTCTTCATTTTCCCTATATGCCCTTTTAAATCTGGAGTGATAAATATGGCATTGGAAGCAAAGGACCCCTATTAACATCTGAACTCTGTTCAAAACACTAATCACTTCAGACATTCATTTTCCAGGTTGCTAACCTTAGGTGACCTTTCCTGCAAGGAGGATCAGATTAAGCAGAACTGCTCCAAAACTTAGGCATCTCAGTCCAGTTCGACTTGGTGGGCCACATTATCAATCAACAACAAAAAATGTGTGTATGTGGAGAGGTATCTGTACTGTGCAAATCAAAGCCTCGGTTTCCCACCTCCTAAAATGGGAGGAAGGAACCTTCCTTACAGGACAGCAGAATGAATAAAGTGACCTAAATAAATAAATTAGGTGCAGTGAGGCTGTTGGACTCCTGACTCCCAACAACTGAATCCAGTGTGGCAGCAGGTCAAGAATGATAAGAGCTCTCCTCCGGCAACACCTGGAGGGGGGGGACCATGTTGGCTGTCCCTGATGCACAGCATCAAACATACCAATCCCCACTCCTGCTTCCCCCAAAGTCCAATGGAACATCATTAACCAGTGCTGTTCAGTCCAATGTCCAGCTATCCATGTTGAAAGTAATATAATCTGTTAGGTGCCTGTTTTACATGACCCCAGAACTGAGGATGGACCAAGAAGTGGTGGGATCTAGTGATGCCATGAATCATTCTCAAGATTCTGGGAAGAACTCGGACCATCAGCCCAGTGGTGTCACAATGCAGCATTTTCTGGCAAGGAACCTCTGCTGTGATGTTCCAGTGAGGTCATAAAGGGGAAAAGATGCATGCGAAATGTGCATCTTGCCACTAGCCCTTGCATTTTCAGATTGAGTCAGAGGAATCTTAGGAAGTTACACATATTGGGACTCACTGCTGCTGCTGCTGGAAGACAAATGTTGATTTGGGGACTGCTCTCTCTCTCTCTCCTGATCTCTGTCAATAGTGCAGGAGGAAAGGACTGATCAGATTCTGTCTAGGTCAAGGTCCAGTGGACAGCCAGGCAGGCCCTTTACCTACTTAGAAGCATCACCCCCCCACAACCCAAATGCATCATCGCTTCCAGCATACTTTTAGCTCTAAGGGATGCCCTGCATTTCAGATTATTCACAACACATCTCAAACTATAAACAAATGCAGAATCGTGAAAATAAACAAAACTCTTCAATAATTAGTACAAAAAGGTGAATTCAAGGGGGAGGCAATCATTTAATTATTATTTTTATATCTCACCTTTTTTTCTAAGGAGCTCAAGGTGGCGTATATTGTTTCCCCTCTCCTCATTAATCCCCACAACAACCCTGAGAGGTAGGTTAGACTGAGAGGCAATGACTGGCCCAAGGTCATGCCAAGTGAGCTTCCTGAGTGGGAATCTCCCAGATCATAGTCAGCACAGAGGGCTGGATTGAAAGCCCCTGATTCTTGATCCCCAAGCCACACCAATCTTGAGGTACACTGGAAAAACTGCAAAATGCCCACCCTACCTGATATGAACCAGTGGGAGGGCTTAGAATGTGGCTGTAGATTTGCTGTCTCAATCCCCTCAACCCCATTTAGGATTGCTCTGCCCTGCCCCAGTACCTGCCAGAACTCATAATTCATTTCTCCTCCCCCCATTCCATGGTTCCAAGAAGTCTTCCTAGTTCATGAACTATTCCACAGTCCATCAAGTTGTCTGGTCACCTGCCAGCCAAGTGATCATTAAAATGAGAGTTCAGAGCTAGGAGAGTGGCAGTTTTGTTTTTTTTATCTTTTGCCCACTCTTCCTCCAGGCACCAGAAAGCAGCACAAACAACTCTCCTCTTACCTATTTTATTCTCAGAACAATCTTATGAGGTGGGCTACATTGAGAGAGAATAACTGGCCAGATGTTTTGGACTACAACTCCCAGCAATGGAAGCTTAGCCATATGATTCTGGGGCTAATGGAAGTTGTAGTGCAAATGATCTCTAAGACACCAGGTTGCGGAATGGTGCTCTAACCACTACCTAACAGTCCCCAATGTATTATTTGTAGAGGTTCAAATCAATTCGCATATTTTGTTGTGAAACTTGCAAAGGTTTCCACCTCTTTAGCCGCCCAGTAAGTCATCACATAGCATTCCTTTGCAAGTAGTACTCCTGAAACAAGCAGCAAACCAGAAAGCAGTGATTCAGGCATTTTTTAAGAACATAAGAAGAGTCTGCTGGAAGTCACCCAGAGTGGCTGGGGCAACCGAGTCAGATGGGCAGGGCACAAACAATAAAATCACCATCATGGTTGTTATTATCATCATCATCAGGCCAATGGCCCATCCAGTTCAGCACCCTGCTCTCACAGTGGCCAGCCAGATGCTTGTGGGAATCTGCGGCGAGCAGGATGCGAGCCCAAAGAGCAGCCCTCTCCCCTCCTGGGGTCTCCAGCAACGGGCACGCATTGTTGCCTTCGGCGGCGGCGGCAGCAGCAGCAGCAGAGCCAGCCTGGCAAATCGGGGCAGCGGCTTCCTGCCCCCTCGCCGCCGTGTGCAGCCCCCCCAGCAGGCGGTGGCAGCAGCTTCCAGGGACGAAAGAGACTCACTTGGACAGAGACCGGGCAGGGAGGGAGGCCAGGAGGCATTCGTTCCCTTCACAAAGGGAAGGCTCAGGGCCACGTGGCCCGTGCGAGCTTCTTCAGGGAGGCAGGAGAAAGCACTCTGCCCATGTTCAGAGGCACCCTGCCTTCTCAGAAGCCAGGCTGCGTTTTGAGAAGCAGAGAGGCGGCCCCACCCCTCCTGCGCCCGCTTGGACGCGCAGCTCAGCCGGCCCGACAAGCAGCCATCCTCCGACTCTGCGCTTGACACCTTCCGCATGGCGTCACCAGCAGCGCGACGTGCGGCGATGACGTCACGGGCCGGCAGCGGCCGCGCCCCCTCCTCGGTCGCATGGCAACCGCGGGCGGGCGGGCGGGGCGGGAGAGGTGAGGCCTAGGCCAGAGAGTCTCCCTCCTGCCCGCCCAACGTCACTTCCTGCCGCTCCCTCCGCAGCGGGCGCCCAGCAGGACCCTTCCCCTTCCCGCCGAGGCCCCCGCCGCCTCGCCTTTTACCTGGGCGGCCTCCTCAGCCTCGGGGCCCAGCCGGGCGGGCGGGCGGGCGGCCGGCGGAGGAAGTCGGCGAGCGGCCTCCGCTATGGCTCCTTACAAATGGCTCGCGGGTCTCGTCTGTAAGAGCGGCTCCCATTGGCGCAGCGGAGGCGCCGCTGGCTCGCGAAGCACGACGGGAAACGCAGTCCGGCTGCCTGCCAGGGTCGCGGAAGTCCCGTGCGGGGCTCCTCCTTATGTAAAAGGACCCGAGAGCTCTAGGGCAGTGTTTCCCAACCTTGGGCCTCCAGCTGTTTTTGGACTACAATTCCCATCATCCCTTGCCACTGGTCTTGCTAGTCAGTGATGATGGGAGTTGTAGTTCAAAAACAGCTGGAGGCACAAGGTTGGGAAACACTGCTCTAGGGCAGTGTTTCCCAACCTTGGGCCTCCAGCTGTTTTTGAACTACAATTCCCATCATCCCTGACCACTGGTCTTGCTAGCTAGGGATGATGGGAGTTGTAGTCCAAAAACAGCTGGAGGCCCAAGGTTGGGAAACACTGCTCTAGGGGAAAGGATGGGGCGGGGGGGGGGGATATGAGGCGGATGCGTCAGGGCTGCACTTTATTCCTTACAAGCGTAGCACGAAACTGCACCTACCTGGCTTTTGGGGCGGCGTGGGCTTTGCAACGGTCTCGCCTAGTTTACTTAATGTTCTTTCGTGTTAAAAATGCCCTTGAAGGGCGGCTTGGATGCCCCCTTGCGATTCCCTCGCTGAGGCGAGCCCTGGCACGCCTTTAAAGGACGGCTCTCCGTTTTCTCCCTCTGAGGCTGGGTGACTAGCACTGAGGCAGGATGTCAAACCTACTTACTAAAGTGGCAATTGTTGTTTAGTGGTGTCCGACTCTTCGTGACCCCCTGGACCAGAGCACGCCAGGCCCTCCTGTCTTCCACTGCCTCCCGCAGTTTGGTCAAACTCATGTTCGCAGCTTCGAGAACACTGTCCCACCATCTCGTCCTCTGCTGTCCCCTTCTCCTTGTGCCCTCCATCTTTCCCAATATCAGGGTCTTTTCCAGGGAGTCTTCTCTCCTCATGAGGTGGCCAAAGTCTTGGAGCCTCAGCTTCAGGATCTGTCCTTCCAGTGAGCACTCAGGGCTGATTTCCTTAAGAATGGATAGGTTTGATCTTCTTGCAGTCCATGGGACTCTCAAGAGTCTCCTCCAGCACCAGAATTCAAAAGCATCAATTCTTTGGCGATCAGCCTTTATGGTCCAGCTCTCACTTCCATACATCACTACTTGGAAAACCAGAGCTTGAACTAGACGGACCTTTGTCGTTAAAAAAAAGTGGCAATATCACTCCCCATAAAGTGAAGCTCGGCCACAACTGCAAAGTCTCAAGAGTGCAATTTATTGAGAGGAAATAAGCAATAGCTGCATGGGTAGCTAGAGGCAGTGAAGGCCTCTATTCAGTATGTAGCCTTCTTTGGGTCTAGGTTCTGAAGTTTCCAAGAGGCTGCACACCAGAAATACCCCTTAGGAAAGGCTCCAGAGAATATGAGCCTTTGGTTGGTTACAGATACTTCTATTTCATAATATGCCACAACTCCCCATTTTCTATGAAGTGGTTGATGATCTCTGAAAAATATGACCTTATTACATTTGCACATGATGGTCAGCAAACAAAGCAATGTGCCACTGAAGAGTTCACCCAGAGTTGGAAAAACACAACCTGTCCAGTGTGAAGTAAAGATGCTGCAATCAAAAACCAAAGGAGTTATGGGTTTGGACATTCACCTCTATGCCTGGTGAGAGATGCTCAAGGAAGAATTGCAGGCAAGTGCCAAATGCCCACTCTTTATTTCTTAACACACATAAGAGGTGGTGAAATAAGGTCTCAACAGCCCTTCAATTGATTAGGATGGCTACCCAAGACACTGGTTGCTCTTGCTAAGGCCTCCTTCAGAGTCTCATCACCCAAGAGAAAAAGGCTGGCAGGTAATTTAGATTTGGCAAGTCAAGAGACCTTTTCCAGTTCCACTTTTCTCCCAAACCTGTGCTAGAATATCTGAACAGTAAAGTAAACGAAAGGTTAAGGATGAAATATGCAAGCTCACATCTTTTATTAACATCTTAATGGCTTTCAAAAGTCACGGTTTCTGGAGTGAAGTTCTTGAACTTCTAAACACAAGTATCAAAATACATTAGTTCAAACGAAGCTTTCAATGTTCATACAGAGACAAAAATGGGCTGCTACTTTTAAAAACAAAATAACCCAAAAACAATACCCCAGGCAGCTTTATCTTCCTTTGTTATCTGTATGGGGCATTACTCTCCTTTACATTTACCGTATTTTAAGAAGACTCCCTTTTAAAACTGAAAGGCTGCTTAAACTAAAAACAAGAAGGAAAAGGGCAATAGTGAGAGAAAGAAATAGGCTCAAATGCTTCACCTACATTTTTTGTAGGGCCACTGGAGAAGTTACAGCAGAAGAGGCTGACACTTTGTAAGCAACTAGTTTTTAATGTGGCTTATGTAGCAGAAGTGACCTCCAGAAAAGTATGAAAAATCCTAGTCAGAAGTAGCTTAGCAGTAACAATTGTATAACTGGAAGGGCCTCATCCATTCATTTTTCTAAAAGCATTTCTAAGTCTGAGGAACTTGAGAATTTTAAGCCTTTAATTATGCTCAACAAAAACAACCTGAAATTCATGTCTTTCCTGGATGCCCAAACAGAGAGTAGGGGAAAAGCAACCAGCACTGACATAATATTAAAAGCCTTGTTTGTGTGTTTTTTAAACTAGGTAACAGTATCTCAGACAGTTCCAATGACAGGAATTTTATTTAAGACAATTAAACCTGGGCAGTTCTATTGCTGAAAATACACACATAGAAATTCCAGTGCGGCACCAAACTCACCTCAAACCTATTCCTGTCCTCTTTTGAAAGAATTGTACAGGCAGAGGTGGTAAAAATAATTTTAAAGATATGTTTATGTAAGTTTAAAAGGCAGCAAGGAGGCAGAAATAAGAGTGGTCTATGAGTTAAAGCTGTCTTTTCAGTATACTTCACTTTTTTAAACATATGGGGGGCCAGACCCTGCTTTCAGTGTAAAAACTGGTTTTTGATTGTTGTTTTTTACAGCCAGGTTTCACTGAACTCAAGCCATCTGGTTCGGCTTCCTTTACAGAATTCCAGTTGTTAAACAGAGTCAGGGACAAGAGTTTCTCAAGAGTCACCATAAGTTTTCTTTTGTCTTTTTCTCTACCCCCTCCCACTGCAAATTATATTTGTAGCAAACTTTCAAATTTTAGAACACCATTCACACCCAGCAAATCATGGAACACTTCCCAAAGGTGAGGCGTTGAAATCAAGACAAATAGGATTTTAACATCTCCAAAGCCAACCCTCTATCATAGGGTCACTTATTTCCATAAAACACATTTGTCATAGGACACTCCATATATCATAAACTCAATAATCCCTTGATACATTGCTCCACTACAACCAATGCAGAATAAAAAGCATACACCTCCATGGGCCCAGACATTAACTGGGATAAATAAATATTACACCTAGGGGTAGCTTTCTTTTTTGCACTCTCTGAAGGCTAAGTCAAGGAGGTAGGATAGCAAGGTTTTTTTTTTGGCCTCTGAACAATTAAAAATGCTTAATCCAGCTGGTCCTTCAGGCTTAACTGGAGCATTCCTCATACTCCTGGCCTGATCCGCACAATGCTACAAGTAATCAGAGCTCTACCTGTACATGCTAAATCAAGTCAAATTTACTCCACTTGAGTAAGAAGTTGCTAAGACCAATGTATTCTCTACATATTTGAAAAATGAGAGCATGACTGGTGTATTCAAAATCTAATAATGTATTTGATATTCACATGCAAAAAGCCAAAGTTTAGAATCATACTCGTTAAGTCACACAGACCTCTCTGCCTTTTACCCTTTCAAAGAAGGAGACATACAAAAGCTGACCAACTTTTGTGAAAAATATTAATTTGCTAAAATAGTTTACATGGTATAGGATACATGTAAATGTAAAAACTGAGAGATTTAGAAAAGCTGGTTCATTAGAATGTGTCACATTTTTAATAATATCTGAAACTGGGTTGAAGTTCATCGGTGAAGATCTTTGCGCAAACCCAACAGGGATTTCCCAGGCACCTTCTCACGTCTAACAACAGGAAGAGTTGGATCCATTGGAGAGCTCTGAACAACTACTGCCGCCAACCACCACTTCCCACCGCCACCTCCATTTAATAATTTAACAGCTGACAGTAAGGCAAAAATCACTTTTTGAAAAATGTCTAGATACAAAATAATGTAAACCAATAAGTTATATTTGAAACCCCAGTATAACAAAAGTGAGGAGATGGGACACTTTATACAATAGGCTCTCTTTAGAACAGAATTGTGCACAAGCTGAAGATCACAATAAACCTTCAGAACTCACACAGTTTTGGCGTGTTTTGTTTTTGTACAACTTTTCATATACATTTTCAGTCATACTAGGAATGCAACTAGAACTGCACACTACTACAGTGGAAAAAAAGTTTGATATTGTGCAATATTCTGCCCCAATCTAAAAGTGGCAGAAATCCCTGGATTAGTTGTGTTTCAAACAAGGATCTTAAGAAACACATCTCAAAAGAGGAAAAGAAGGCAAAAGTTGGCAGATATCCAGCATCTAGTATTTCCTGTGTGTGTGTTTTAAAAAAAATGTGGACAACATAGTTTCATGATTAAAAATAAATACTGTTTTCTGACTTTTGCACTGACTTGATTGGATAGGTTTTTTTTAAGTAAACAAAGGGTTTTACAATGCTCCATATATAGCCTCAAAGCCACCAGTTGTTCTATTCCAGAGTCTTTCTCTGTTCCTCTCACTGTGTTTCAAAACCTGCCATTCGATATCCAGTTTGACTAGTTAGAACGCTTCCATTTTGCCCCTGGGGTGGGGGCGGCGGCGGTGGGGGCGGGGGCGGCACACCATAATTTGCACCCATCCATGCTGCAGAAGACTGTGTCTGACTGAATGAAAAAGGAAATGAAATAAAGCTTAGAAAGTTTACACAGACATAATGAACTGGAATCAAGACAACAGGTGAATGTTAAACCAAATATTTTATCACTTTATCCACCACCACTAGTGGAGGCCCACAAAATTAGACCACACAGGATGCCTTCAGAAATTCATTCCCATTTTCTGCACCAAATAAACCATGTGCAAAATAATTTCTAAGATAGGTTAGTTTGTTGAGTGACCGCTGACTTCTATCATTCTACACACATCAATGTGGATCAAAAGGGTCTATATTTTGCTTAGAAAGGACACAGAACTGCAAGTCCAATGGCCTGTTTCAGAATTCAACATAATATGGTCCATATGAGAAGTTTCAGAATTAAAGCCTTAAAGATTCCTTTGCACAGAGCCTGTGCAAAACAGCAAACACTTACTTGAATCCCTGATTCCATGCTTGTCCATACATTCCATACGCAGGGACCTGCCAGCCATTAGGCATGTACTGGCCAATCTGCTGCGCATTTCCATACCACTGACCCCACTGTCCATAAGGCGGTGGGTATCCCACTTGATTCTGCTGAAAAAGTTCAAATTAAACAAAGTTAGTACATTGGTACAGGGAAGACACACAAAGGTGGATGGTTTTCAGTTACACTGCCACATGCCCCTTTGCCTTTTGCATCCTAAAGCTCATGTAATCACAAACACCAAAGTGTTTTAGTTCGTACAACAAAGCTCATTCCAAAGACATGTATGGACTGTATTTCACAACATTAAATAATTAAATCACACCATGTTGGGGAGCTGAAGAATTTGTTATTTGTTCCATATGAAACTCAACCGTAGGAGTCAGACCAGTGGTACATCAGTGGCACATCTGCTCTGACATTGGCCTCAGGCAGAGCCAGTGTCAGAGGTAACAGAAAATAAATCGGGGATCTTACAGATGCAAAATATGTTCTCTACCATTAATTTCTGACCCTCTCATAGGAAAACTATTGTAAGAAAGCTAAACAGCTTAATTTTCAGGCAGCACAGTTAAAGTGTGGAACTCGCTCCCACAGGAGGTAGTGGTGGCCATCAAATTGAACAGCTTTAAAAGAGGATTAGACAAATTCATTGAGTAGGTGCCTATCGATGGCTACTAGCCCTGATGGCTATGCTTTGCCTCCTACGGTTCTGAATACCAGTTGCTGGAAACCACAGGAGGGGTAAGGGCTCCTATGCTCAAATCCTGTTTCCTGGTTTCCCATATGCATCTGGGTGGCCACTTTGAGAAGAGGGTGCTGGACTAGATGGGCCATGGACCTGATCTAGCAAGCTCTTATTATGCCATCATAACTTCTGCTGCCCACAAAAATACACTGATAACTCTAGCTTGTGCTTGGGTACCTCTGCAGCACAAGCAGGGGCTTGGACCACAAAAGCTAAATTAGGTAACTGAGGCACCAAGATTCGGCACTCTCCCACTTATTTCTATACAGCATGCCACCTCCACTCCCCATTTTCCAAAAAAACCCAAGTTTGTGTCAGTGCTATAGCAACGGTACACACACCTTAGGATGTGCTGCTAGGTCTGTGGTTAACCCTAAGATTATTTTCCTTAAATCCTCTTAAATTTATATCTTTATTCCAAGAGTTCCACAGCAAAGAGAGCACAATAACTGAAGAAAGATCAACACATTTTCTAATGACCTTTTACACCTCCAGCCCCTATTATTTGTGTATGTTTTACAGTTGGATCCCATGTTAAGCAACATGTGGAAAATGATGCATATAAATGAAATGAACAACCAGTAAAGGGATTTGTGGTCTAACTATTTAGAATGAAGAAATCTACCAGAACAGAATTATTTTTGGGGGGGAGGAAAAAAAATCCATTTTTTTTGGTAGACGCTTACCTGTTGAATTGGATTTATCATATCTGGTGTTTCTTTGCCCCAGTAACATTTCACAACATGTCCTTCTATAGTTGTGCCATTGACTGAAACAATTGCATGTGCAGCGCTTTCATGAGAATTGAACCTGTAACCATTTGAGAAAATTAATCAATAATACAAAACCCCGTCAAACAACCAAGTAATTCAAATCCCTCTCCCCAAAAAGCCATCCAACAATTCATTTCAAGGGATAATCTATCCAATATTGCAAGCCCACCGTGTGTAGATCCTTCACAATGTATGACACATGCACAAGGCCATGGGGGGGGGCACATCTTTAGGGAGGAAGGGCAGGATATAAATTCAACATGTAAGTAAGTCAAGAAACTTGTGAGGGCTCCAGGGAAAATTGCAGGCCTGATGTATTGGGCTGCTCAGCAATCATGGCATAGCAGGAGCAAGGCTTTTTTTAAAAAGGTCTTAGTGCAAGACAATGCCTTCCAGAAAGAGAATGAAGGTGGCCACCATCAGCCGCCCCTCCATTAAGCCGCTGTATTGAGTCAGAATACTGAAAAAAGAATATCGGAGTAGCAGCTGTGATGTCAAAATCAGGTGCAAAACACCCAACAGCCCCAAGATACGCAAATGAAAGTTTTATGTGAATGATTGCAGGTTCCTGTTTCTTAGAAATAATCAACATGAATGGCAGGACACTGGAAGGAGTACACTTTAAGTCACAGTTTCAAAAAGGGATTGCAATACTTTAAACTGTACACTGCGGCATGGGCTTGCTAAAAAAACACACAGGAAAGACAAACAGTATCATACCGTACAAAGGAGTATCCTTTATCTGGGAAGACCCGAATTTCCATTATTTGCCCAAATGGAGAAAATGTCTGGCGCATCAGCTGTTCTGCAAATCAGGAAGACAGAAATAAGGATGTCAGGATATGGAGTTATGGACAACTTCCTAAGGCTACTAAAAACTCATGAGGTGCCGTACCTGTTAGCCCTGAAGTAACACCTCCACAGTACACTGTGCAGTTGCTTGGACTGGACTGATTCACAACATCATCATAGGATAGTTGTTTGGCGTTTGCTGTTTAGGAAAAAAAAGGTTACACAAGTCTCTAATTTGCCCACAAATAAAAAACCCAAACATTTGTAGAAAGAATTGGCTGTCCATTCCCCACAACTACCATGGCTTATGCTTTGCAATATATAATTACTGTTTCAATTTACAGCCACATTCTGCCCCAAAAGCTTACAATTCTATGTGGCCAGGGCTCCTCTCCCTGAACAATTGACAATCGAAACCTGATTGTAAGGTGTTCCACCCAAACAAAATTCTGTTCAGAGCATCAAACTCACCACCTAATGGGAGGCAGCACATCAATTAAATATACTGGCTGTCCGTAGCCCTAGACTGTCAGTTCTAAAAGCTTATTCCAGGCTGGAGAGGAAATATCCCCATGTGTGTTTTGGAAGCTAAAATACTCACACTCGTATGTACTCTTTGGAGCTGGAGGTTTACGTGTTGCCCAGTTTGTCCTGATTTGTCTTCCACCAAGCCACTGTCCCCCCATCTGCTGAATCGCGTTTTCTGCATCCTACAGAGAAAGCAAAACACTTTCAGAAAGCAGCTCTGTAAGAAAGAAAACTACTAACAATGCTAATTTATAGAAAAATATCTGTTTCAATTACAGAATCACTTTACTACACAAAGGCTGCAAAAGCATCAGATCAACAATTATATGAGGTCTCTTTAAATTTGCAAAAAAATAAATAAAACAAAAAAAACCCCTCCAAATACAAAGGCAGCTTACAAAAGGCTGTTCTGTGAATAGCCCTTTTGTCCATAAATTTTCTCCAGATGCTCCAAGTACTTCATTATGCAAATGAATGCTAAATGGCAAATGAAAATAGAGACAAAAGGTGCCTCCAACAACCAGAAAAATGGGCTGGATCTGAAGTTTTATTCAGTGTGGATCCATTGTAGTGAAGTAACCTAAGTCAGTGCCATTTTAATATTAAAAATATCAACTTGCAGGTATAAAGATATGAAGCTCTATCATTCACAGGTAATCAGCTATCAAATTCTGAAAGACTACAATTAGACTCCCAACCCAAATCGTACACATTGTGTGAATTTTCCTATTGTGCTCCAAGAACCTGCAGCTCCATGCATAGCCATGGCCATTTAGGGCCAAATTACACATGCGGGGCAACTGCATATATGCTACTCTGATTTAGTCTGGTCACATATATAATGGGGTTAAGTTGGTCTACTCTCCACATAAAAAGGAGCATGGGGGTGTGGAAGCAAAGCTCCCCACTCTCAGTTCCTTTGCCTTACCTTACTACACTTCCAGCAGTTTTCTCCCTGGGTGGCTGGTATCAAAGCAAGGCTCGGGGAGAAACTGCTTATAAGCAGCAGAATGTAAGGTGGGGGGAGATTGTACTTTCCTGCTTCCCCACATTTGTGTAAAGAGTACCCCCAACCATGCTTTGTATATGAATGGCTCAAACAATTGTTTTAACATGTGGCAATTCTGCCTCCCCTCAACCAATCTTAGCTGTCAGGAAAAGTGAACTGTTACTACAGTTTTAGTATACTTTAAGCACAGTACGTTAGGGCATGTCTTCCACAAATGGAGAACAAAGGCTGAGGTTTTTTGACTGTAGCCTCCTCCCAGAGAGAGATCAAAAGGACAGAGGCTCATGCACTGGCTCCTAGATGGAGAAACAAGTGATCTAACTCAGCGGCGTAGCGTGGGTTGTCAGCACCCGGGGCAAGGCAAGTAATTTGCACCCCAACCCCTAACCTGCCGCCGCTGCCAGCTTCTTCTTGCTGCTGCCTGGGCTGGGGTATTTACGGTAAGGTAGCCACGGCGGCGGGTCCATGTCAGGTGATCTGAGGCGAGTTGCCGCTGGCGCTGCCGCCCAAACGGCGCCGCTTGCCCGGAGGAGGAGGGCAGAGGCGAGGAAAATGCAACATGGCCCAGCAGCTGCAGCAGCAGGGCTGTGAGGAGGGGCTGCCTGGCGCGCCCTCCACGGCCCTGACGTGCGGGGACCGCGGCGAGCGCTGAGAGCCGCTGCCTGCTGGACGCCTAGAGCCCGGGCACGTGCACAGCTCGTCGGTTCCGCGAGACATGGGGCTCTGCTACAGCCTGCGCCCGAGGCTCTTCGGCGACTCCGGAGGCGGCGAGCGCCCCCCCCCAGATGTTGTGCTGGCCCCCCCTGCACCCCGCACGCTACGCCACTGATCAAACTCAGAAACTCACTGCTTTTGAGAAAGTTATGCTGCTGCAAACCATTTAAGACATAGAGAGCTGATAACCACTTTTGTAGATTTTTTACCACCACAAGGTGATATGACTGAAAGATACCAATAGCAACTATTTTAGCATTTCAAGTTAATGTGCACTTCCATGTGCACTTCCATTCATTAAGCTTCATTCAGTATTATTGGCAGAATATTTTCAATTAGCTCTCCTAAGATCAAAGCAAGATTTAAAAGTGTCATATTAAAGATGCACCATTTAATGGAACTACATACAGTACAAAAAAAAAAGTCCTGACAGTGGAAAATGTAGTCTAAGATGTTTTCCCTTTACAAAAATCTTGTTCACAAAATAAAAGTATCTTCAAGATGCTCTAATATTTACTTTAAAGTAAATAAAAAACCTATACAACCCAAGAGCAGTTAACAGAAATCATCTAAAGAGATTCTTATTCAGCCATTTCATAGGATGATCTTAAGCTGCCCTGAGTATGCTGATTGTTACACCAGCACATAACTATTTAATACTTGCAGATCATTAGAATTTATCAGCGATTGCAGAAACAAGGGTAAGACTCTGGTACCATCTCCCTCCAAGGAAGAATAGATCAACTAGCCCCCAACAGGATTCAGATGCCCGGTAACCCCCATCTGGCATCATCAAACCCAACTCCATCCTCTTTCTTTCCCCATCCAGTCCTCTTTCCTTGTGATTCTTATATTTTAGAATGCAAGCCTGAGCACAGGATCTGTATCTTATTCTGAGTTAACTTGCCAAGTTAGTTCAGAACTCTAAGAACTCCATTAGAGTCTGGCAATGTTCATTTCTGGAAGAAGGGTTCTTAAGAATCAACATGCACTCACCCATTTATTGAAGAAAGAAACAAAGCCATATCCTTTAGATTTTCCTGTTGCCATGTCCTTAACAACCCGTGCATCCCTAAAAAGCAAAGAGAAGGCCAGTTAAACATAAAGAGAACAGAATCCAAGTGAAAATGTCTCACACGCAGCTCCTTTAATAAAATGAACTTCTTAAATGCACCAGCAATACATAGTCAAAGCAATTCTCCCTTTTACTAATGTTTTATCACAATAGCAAAAAAATTAAACTTAATTGTGTAAACATGCAAAATCAATAGCTCTTTAAAACAAGTATTTTACAGTCGTTGGTTCACAGTTCAAAATGCTCTTACATACTGTTAAAAATACTACGCATGGTCAAAGCAGCTATTCAAAGGAATAACTGAGGGCATGTAGCTAACTAGCATATTAGCGAACGGCTCTCTTTAACCATGCAATTTATAAACTTACTATTGGCCAACACATTCTACCTACTTATTAGAAATAGAAAATAGAAAAAATGAAAAAATAGGAATTAAAAGGCATACGTCGCCTGTTAACTGAATTCTTTAATTTTCTCAGGTCAATTCGTTACCCCCTTTTTGGACTTGGGCAGCTGTAAATTTTGAGAAATTGACATTTTCAGAAATGGTTGCATTATGGAAGAAAATAAACACTAACATGTTTTTTCTTTTTTACTATACACTATTAAATAATCTTTTAAAGACTGCATTCGTAATTAACAATCATACAGGACTGATTGAAAACTACAAAGTATATAAAGTAAAAAATTTATAAAAGTAAATAGAAAAACTACAACGTTTGTCCACTGTGAACTGTAGCTTGCAGTTAGCCATGGCAATGCTGTCCATTCTTCAGAGACATTCTGCAAAATAACCAGAGCCCTATTATTTGAGATTGAGTGAAAAAAGACAAAAGACCCAGCTACAATAGCTAAACCCCACTGGTGAAAACTCTGTTTCTATTAGCTATATGCTTCTCAGGCAATTTGTATTCATGACTAAATGGTCAATAACATTTTCAAACACACAGGCCTACTTTGCCCTCCCCAACCCACAAGAATCAGGCATTTATTACACACAAACACACACAAACATAGTAAGAAAGTCATGCAGTGTAACTAGTGTCACTATACAGCAATAATACGCGAGGCTGTATGATGTCAGACGCTCATCAAGGGAATTTCAACACACACTACTATTGCATCCTGTATGAAGAAACCTGATTTAACGAAGGGAGCTAAATAATGCTGAGATCACTGAAAGTCCCAAATAAAATTTTAAAATGTCACTCCATGGAAAATAACCTAATTTTAACAATGCACATATGCTTTAAAGAGTTCATTAGTCTAAGTTAAGGCTATGTTACAAATTGCCTGAGAACAGCTACTTTAATCATTACATGGATGGTTCTCTCTGCACATCTTAAAGGGGGGGGGGAATCCTCTATACCAAGGATAACCAACTCCCATCAGCCCCAATCAGCATGGCCAATGGTCAGGGGTGATGGGAGTTGTAGTCCAGAAAAATCTAAAACACTACCCGTGGCTCTATACTTACCCCTCAACTGTCATTCTTGAAAATGACTCAAGAACTTAAACAATTATTTTCTCTCAGATTTAAAAATGAAAAGAAACTTTGGCCTATATTTTGTCTTTTAAACAGTGTGACCATTTGTAACATTTAGAATTATAAACCAGCTATTCAAAAAACAACTTTGAACACTTACTATTGGAAAACTTTTAAAATGAGGGGTTTTTCACTTTGATCTGTGTCACGTTTGTTTTCTATAGATTAACTTGATAGGATACAGTTCACAGGCTTAAAGTAATGATCTAAGTGACAAACCACTATGAATCCATAAAAATATGTCAAGTCCCAGTTCTTCCTTTCCCAGCAGCTGCTTCAGAGGTAAGAAAGTGCTCATGAGAGACAGTGAGCCAACACAAAACCATTCTCCCTGATTAGGCTTAGTGCCTAATTCAAGGCAGTAAACTTGGCTCACTCATGGCCAATTTATTTTTGGAGGGTTGAGGGAGGGGTGGGGAAGAGTCTGCGGGCATTTTTTTCAACCCAGTATTAACTCTGCTTTCCATGCTCCTAGTATATCAGCACACATTAGTTCCACCGTACAGATTAGGCTTAGATCAACAGCAACCAGTCAATGCAGCTGCATCACTAAGCAGGAAGCCAACCAGAAGGTCTTAGTGTTTTGCGGACTTATTCCAACAGAAATGTAGTGTAGAATGTCATCAGAATACTAGCAGAACTCTTAACTTTAAGAAGGAATCTTGTTAATGCAAGCAAAGTGGATTTTAATTTTATCAAATTAAGCATACCAGAAGCACTCTGATTTCAAAGTCACACAGATGCTTAAGCCAAACTAAAATTCATGGGACTAAAATATTTAGCACTTGCTTTGCTATCACAGCCTTTGCTGCCCTAGGCCTTCACTGGTAAGACTTCTGCGAACTACTTTGTACCACTTTGTGTATGAGCAGACAGCTATAACCCAGAGAATTTCAGGTCTTACTCAAATATGGAAGTACATTCTGGGCAGATGCTACACAGAAGTGGGCTGGCCTCATGTGGCCTTTCTGCAGATGAAGTGGCATTTCTTGGGAGCAGGGATTCCAGATTCTCCTACCCAGCTGCCCCCACCTTTTCACTCCTATGGTCTGAAGCCCCTACTAGGAGGCAGCAAGTATTTACCGTATTTTTCCTTCTATAACACGCAGATTTTTTCTCCTAAAAAGGAAGGGGAAATGTCTGTGCGTGTTATTGAGCAAATGGGTGGTCCCTGGAGCCAAATGGCGAGAGGGGAGGCAAAAAAAATCAGGCAAAAATCAAATCGCGCGTCTCCTAGAAGGGAAACCTGAAAAGAGGAAGCGGCTGCTTTCCTGCATTCTGCCTCAGGGTCTTACTGCCCACCCACCTCTGTTTCCTTGCTGTGTTTGCTCAAACGGAACAAAGAGCAGGGAAAGCCCCTCCCCTCCAGGCAAGCAGAGGGGAAAGCAGAGTGAAAACATGCAGGAGGGAGAGAGGGAGAGAGGGAGAGAGGGAGAGAGGGAGAGAGGGAGAGAGAGAGAGAGAGAGCGCGCGCGCGCGCGCGAGCTGGCTGGCTTGGGTGGGTAGGTGAGGGAAAACTTTTGCCTTCCTTTCCTCCCTCCCGTTATACCCCTCTCCTGCATTCTTAGCCAGCTGCTTCTCTGCACACCCCTCTCATGCTCCTTGTCCGTTCTGTGTTTCTCCTTCCCTCCCCACTTAAAATGTGGTTAAAAAGCATGGATCCACATGGATCCTCAGGATCTTTGCTTTCGGTCAGCCCAAATTCACCATCAGATCACATAGCATGTCCATGGCTACAGCCTGCCCCCCAAAAATCACGCACCCACTGTTGCCTGGGGCTGCAATGGTGCAAAAACGTGGTTAAAAAGCATGGATCTACATGGATCCTCAGGCTCTTTGCATTGGGTCAGCCCAAATTCACCATCAGAGCACATAGCATGTCCATGGCTACAGCCTGCCCCCCAAAAATCACGCACCCACTGTTGCCTGGGGCTGCAATGGTGCAAAAACGTGGTTACAAAGCATGGATCCACAGGGATTCTCAGGATTTTTGCATTGGGTCACCCCAAATTCACCATCAGATCACATGTCTGTGGCCACAGCATGAAGCACAAAAATGATACATCCACTGTTTCATTCAGAATGTTTTTTCCCTTGTTTTCCTCCTCTAAAAACGATGTGCGTGTTATGGTCAGGTGCGTGTTATAGAGCGAAAAATGCGGTAATGTAGCCTTAAATAAGATGACTAGGGTAGGCCACCTTTTAGTACTGAGAGCCAAGTGTTGAGTTTCATAAAAGGGTCTGTGAAACTGATAACTTTTACAGTTTGTATATCAACTGTATTATTTCCTTGAACAAGGCTGCTGTCATCGATTGCCTTGATTCTACAGTACTCCAAGTTACTATGCTCAAGCACCCTTTAAAGGTTTTAGTGTTTGTGAGTATGATTAGGACTTATTTACTTACCCTCCTTGTTTCTGATCCTTAGTGTTTGAGACATGTTTTGAGCAAAAACTCTTCTTCAAAGAAGGCTAGCAAGAATATCCACTAACCAACATTTCTTTATATGATTGTCCAGCTTTTCTGATCTTCCCCTGAAGCAATGCTTCTCCTCAAAACATGTCAGCAACCTGAAGTTCCTGCTGTGTTTGGAAACCCCCAAGGCCTACCAGTCTTGCAGCAGTAGTTGCAAGCCCTTCTAGCTGTTGATTACATTGAAACAGACCAGGTGACCACGACAGCTGTTAGGCTAAGTCAAACCTTAGGGAATCCAGGAATACATTCAGGCTCCTGCCTCCATGTCCCAACACCTCAAACACAGGTATAACCAGGGAACCTCTTGGGAGGAGGAACTTTAAACAAAGAAATTCCATTCCCCCTTCATTTGGCCCAGGCTTGGTAACACTCCTTAGCTCTTGGTTGTAAGGACAAATCATGTACACAGGTACTAACAACAGGCTTTGGAAGGGTAAGTTACCCTCCCATCCCCCTTTTTTGCTAGGATAAGGAACCTTTTTGACCACCCATATAGAATGTGACTCATATGTACAATAATGCATCTCACAAAGTTGGCTTGAGTGCAAACACACTTGTGCCATAATACATTCGTGAATCTTCTAAGATGCCACAAGGCTCTAAATTGCTTTTGTTTCAAGAGACTTACATGATTACCCCTCTGGAAACTGATACATATGAGGCTACAATCTCATTGTGTTATCAGTTTTGAGATTACCTTCCAACCAGTTCTGAGAGTTGGTTGATATACTTCACAGCAGTAAGCAACACTTGGAAGAATTAGTGACAGATAAGAACAAACGTCCAAGAGATACAGTGGTGCCTCACAAGACGAAATTAATCCGTTCCGTGAGGCTCTTCGTATAGCGGTTTTTTCGTCTTGCGAAACAAGCCCATTGACAGCTTAGCGGATTAGCGCTATTAGCGGTTTAGCAGCTTTTAGCGGATCAGCTGATAAGCGGCTTAGGGCTTAGGAAAAGGCGGGGGAAAGGGAGAAAACCCCACAGCAACTTGCAAAGCAAGCCCATAGGGAAATTCGTTTTGCGAAGCGCCTCCAAAACGGAAAACCCTTTCGTCTAGCGGGTTTTCAGTCTTGCGAGGCGTTCGTCTTGCGGGGCACCACTGTACATTACGTCAGGGGTTGCCAATATGGTGCCTGCAGATATTGGGACTCCAACTTCCACCAACCCCAGCAGCCAGCATAGCCAATAGGACAGTTGTAGTCCAACAAAATCTGGAGGACACATTATGTATCCCTGCACTACATCTTGCTTCCATTTAAGCAGGTCTGCCTGCATACTAAAACAAGTAATTCATAACATGCTACACTGATCTCCATACAGAAATCTTGTTCTCAAGTTGCTGCAATTATAATTCAGTCACTGATGAGGATTTACATCAGATCTATCAGGAAATGCTACCAATGAAGTATTTACAATATACAAATATTACCTTGCAACTCAGCCTAATTGGTCATTGCTATCAACAGCAAACTTCCAAGTCCTAAAACTAAAAAAATGTTTCTCCACGGAAACAATACAGCTGGTTCCCTGGTATGTTACACACACTTTCACATGCCTTCCAAACTAAGATAATGACAATGACTGAAACCGAGAAACTATACTGGAGGCCGATTTCTAGTTTATTTTATTTAATAGAGCACCCATTTCACAAAAAGCCAAAATCTTATAGGCCATAACTTCTATGAAATCTGATATTTATTAAAGCTGCTTTTATAAGACTACGCAATGCCTTTTCATTGGTGTAAGTCACCCAGAAATCAGCTTTCCCTTAGAAAACCCCTTCTAGATTATCTAGTAATTGGATAATGAAATGAATCAATACTGTTTTTAAAATTAAGTTGCAAGTCTAAAATACAGAAATATAAATCCAAAGTCTAGATATTCACATTCAAATAAAGCAAGATGAACTGTTTGATAGCTCTGATTAACTACAAAAATACAACTCTTTAGAGAATATAGGTATCCTTAAATATACTGACACTCTTAATCAGCACATTTTCCTTAGTTTTAGCATCAAATTCTTGCCCCCATTATCTTTCATAAGGCATTACTTACGATATTCTTCCAAATGGTGCAAAAGCTGCTTTAATATCTTCAGTTGTAATTTCTGGGCTGAGGTCTCCAACAAAGACATGGAAGTGGTCTTACCAAGAAAAAGAAAAAGAAATGTACAAGTTTGCAGAGAACTCATGGAAATACAGGATAGGTTTGCTTTTTTAAAAAAATAATCTTGTATCAATTTCCATACATCTGGAAACTACATGAGAACTAGAATCTTTTTACCTAACAGATAACAAAATACATTATGGTTTAATATATAACCATGAACAAGACATGATAGTACGCAATTATAGAAAATTACATGTAACTAGAATTTTTCATTAAATTATATCTGTAGTTATTCATAACAGAAGCTATACTTCCATGAGAGCTAAGTCCATTTAGTCCAAAGCCAAAAAGTTATATTACAGCCTTATTTAATAATGCTAGAGTTTAGCCTTAATTATACACAAGTTTAACAATAATTAGCTGAATATGTCTACTGGTTCTGTGAGCAGAACAGAGTAGGATTTACACAAACCAGTATGGACAATATAAATTACAAGCAGCTCAATCTTAGTCATATTTGGTGAAGAACAGTCAAAAAGATACCTTGCATTGCAACAGTTTGATGTTAAAGTATTTGACAGTTTTCTGAAAAGCCAACAGTTTTGGTTGCCCAGCCTTTACACCATGTGAATCCATGTGAATTCAAAGTATGTGAAATCCATGAGCAAGTGAACTAAGACTGAAGGCAACAGAACGGAAACAGTAATCCCTTCACAGTTTGTTAGAGCCATTTACATAAGAACTGGTTGATACAAAGATCTCATATCTAAGGACTTTCTTCATACTCACATAAAGCCCATTTTAATTATCATCACCTCTAACTGATTTCAATGCACACATGACACTTTACATCTCCACCTTGGAAAGTCTACTTTAATCCTTCCCCAAAGTTTTAAAGTTCTAAGGCCAGACAAGTAGAGAAGCAACACACTGGGTTGCATAGGAGCAGAAGGGAAAATGATCCAATTGGAATAGCAATTTTGATATACCACAAGGGGGGCTTATGGCCCAGCACAGCCAGCAGCCTTGAAGGAAGCTGGTTATCTTACCCTCACAGAGAGGGAAAGAATTCTTACAGCAATAGCAGCTTAATGGGGTCAAAGGGCTTAAGAGTCAGCAACAGTCGACATCCTGATCCATTGAGAGAGGAGGGAGAAATCTTGTGACAACAGAACAACCCCCCCAAATAGCTTCAGGCGGTTAGTGAATACCCCTGAGAGATTTCATTTTATGTTTAAGAAGATACAATTACCTTGTGAACGCAGTGTGTTGACAACGGTACTACCTGATGACAAAGATTAGATTTGTTCTTAAGTTTATTAACACAAACACATTAAATAATATCTTAGGATAATGATCAAAACAATAGGGCAAATATTTGTATGATGCTTATTGCTTAACATTTAAAACACTTTTGTGCAAATAAAAAGTAATTACTAAGAATTGTAAGGAACTTACTGCTGGTATCTTTCTTCTGGCTGCTGGGGGTTGTTGCCCAGTTCACTTTGACCTCCTACAAATAATATTTGCTAAAATTATATTCAAGGAAGTTATGTTTACATAACCCACAAACCCTCAAAATGTAGTGTGTTTGACAAATTTGTTTTATGTTATTTTGCCATAATTAATGCAAAATATGCTCCCACCCTAATGAAGTTGAGTGATATTAGGTATTAAATAACCCTTATTACTTTGCCTAGCTATTTTATTTGCAAAATGCAAAGAATTTCATGATAACTTTTCACTGTACTTATATTTATCTATATGGTGTGTGTTTTTAAATTTAAAGTTCTACTATATACAACAGGATAAAAGTTTACCTTTAGATCTTCTTCTTTTTACAAAAGCGGTTTCATCCACAACCTAAAGCCACACTTCTGCTCCAACTCACCCTTTAGACCTGAGAGCTTACCTTACCCATTATCTTCCGTCCATTCATAGCCGCTAAAGCTGCAGCTGCATGTCGATGCTCATAGAACTCCACAAAACAGTATGGATCATTTCCAGCTGTCTGTGTAACACAGAAAGGAAAGCTATCAGAAACCATTGCTGAGCCATCTCAATGTCTGTGTTTTGTTTTATTATATCTCCCAAGCAAGCAACATCATTTAAGTCCACAATCCTAGGTACTATTACTATTATTTTGTGTTTAGGATTAGCAGAAAAAGAGAGTTCCACAGCAATAAGTAAGATTTTATGCCTAAAGTGTTTAAAAAGTGGGTTGAATCTTTAGACCTTGTAAATTATACACTGATTATTTTTAGTGGAAACAGAGTAACTTGAAAACTACTTTTAGCTTACTACTTTTTTCTTAGCTCTTTTACTTGTTAGTTACCCTTCAGTTTAATTTGTTTTACTGAAATTTCTAAAGGGAGGGCAACAACCTGTGAAACTCCTGGGGGAAGAAATCTAAACCTTGTTAGCATCCTCAAAACCACAATTTTTATATTAAAATACATTTTTTGTGCAGAACATAACCATTGCATTAACTTACATCCATGATCATTTTGCAATTTTTGCATGGTCCAATCTGGCTGAAGAGCTGGAGAATTAGGGCTTCGGTAACATCTCTTGACAAATTCCCCACATACCTGCAAAAATTATCCAAATTTTAGATCCATGGAGGTCTGAGTCTCAAACAACGAAGACCTGTTTGCCCTGAAGGGAGAAGTGAGGAAGTCTAGGCCATACCACTAGCTCCTGACAGAACTATCAAGGAGAATTGTTGGGGCAGCCCTCACCCATCTTCCCTGGAGCTACCTAAGAAAGACCTGTGTGAGCAACACATAGCCTGAAGGACTCTGTCACACTACATTTTATTTGTTTTCGTATTTTAAACCACTTTGGATTCCTTGGCAGAAATGTAGTAAGTAAACTAACCATCATAGTCAGACTTCCTTAATAAAAGAAAAGTAACTATACCTTCCAAAGCTAAAACAAAAATAAGCACTCAATCACAAGAACAGGATGCTCAGAAGTTAACAAAAGAGGGAGAAGCAGGCTTGAAAATGTGTGCAGAACAAGGGAGGATTTTTTCACTGTTACTAAACCTAAAGGCTGAGAACAGGTGAAACCACAATACAGTATTACTCAATATATTTGCTGCACAAATTACAAATGCTATAAAAAAGTTTGCAGAGCAGTAGTACAGTGCATTTATAAGAAAACTAAGTAAGGTATTTGCATCCCTTTCTCCATTTACATCCCTCCACAAAATCCTTCCTAAGACTCCAGGTTTACCTGACCACTATCAGCATCAAGTGACCAAATTTAAAATTCAGCACCAAATGCAACCCCATTTTCAGCAGGCATAAATTCAATTCAGGCTTACCAAGGAAGAAGAGAAAAATAGACAGCGCACTTAATAATGTGCACTTGATTCTTCCTTTGAAGTATGAACCATGTGATGTCAGATGACTGACAGTTGTCAACCCCATCAACATGTCAAAAGTGACCAGGGGTGGGTGGGCCAGATCCATCCACCACTGTTTATGCTTAGGTTGCCTCTAGACAACAGGCAATCCTTGTTTTGCATGGGGGTTACATTCTGAAACCCTACACGCTGGCGGGGCCTTCGTAAAGCATTCTGCCTCTCCTCCATGCTGCCCTTTTAGTGACATTTTAGGGTCACTTCTGGGTTTGACCCCAGGCACACATGTGCAATCGTGGGTCAATCAAATGCACATAAATCAACCCTTGCCTGGTTATGTACTTAATTCGTTCCGGAGATCTGTTCTTAACCTGAAACTGTTCTTAACCTGAAGCACCACTTTAGCTAATGGGGCCTCCTCCTGCCGCTGCAGCTGCCGTGCCGCACGATTTCTGTTCTCATCCTGAAGCAAAGTTCTTAACCCGAGGTACCATTTCTGGGTTAGTGGAGTCTGTAACCTGAAGCGCACGTAACCTGAAGCGCATGTAACCCGAGGTACTACTGTATATGTATTCAACACATAACTGCCTTTGAAGATGGTTCAGAATTTTCATGTGATACAAAATGCACTGTCTTAATGGTTAATGGGATCAATACAATTTTCATATCTAAAGCCTATTTTAAAACAGTAGCAGTGGCTACAGAACCAAAATCACAGTATTGATTTTAAGCTTTAATGACCAAGATAGTATGAGTTCTGATTATCTCAGAGGCCACACCTTGTCTGTTATGTGCCTAACCTGAATTAAGAACTACCAGTAAGGCTTTGCTAAAACATTCCACCATATGTGGGGGTTACCGGTAGTTTAAGGAGGTCAGAGCCGAAACATCCTCAGGAACTTGGTATGATTTCCATTTTTACTTCTTTATCAAGTTAAAGCTTTCTCTTTTTCATTCTGCCTTTGCGAGTTAAATTATTAGCCTACACCGCTTTATTATCTGATGCACACTTAAGCTGGTGTATATTATTTTGTTCACCATTTTGATAATTTTGAATTGAAAAACTGCATTAAAATGTTTTGAAAACCAAGAGTTGCATTCCATCTTTGCCAACCCTCTCTGGGTCTGCAAGCTGATGGTGGGTGAGACCAAAACAATAATGAGCAGGCCATTGCACCCTCTCACATGCACACACTGCAAGTAAACCCACCAGCACACAGTCTTAATCCCCAAACAACTGTCCAAGGGGATATAATTTTTATGGGGATTTTGGCTAGGGAGGGTTAACCCTTTTCTTACCAGTTACACAAAGATTATCCACCTGCATTGCAATTAGGCTTGAAAACAACCTTCCAATGGTACCAACAGAAGGTTGCTTTCAAGCCTAATTGCAGTGTGGATAGATAGGATGGTTAACTCTTTCTTCTGCAGCTGGAACCCAACCCACAGAACAATCTCCAATGCCACAAATAGGCTTTCAACCCTGCCTCCTACTGGCACTAATAGAGCAGCAAGGCAAGTCCCAGCACCATGGAGAGCTCCAAGTGAACATTTTGCTCCAAAAAGAGCTGCAAACCTTCTGGGGAACTTTGAGTCACTGCTTTCAAACATGCCTCTCCTCCTGGCAACCCAGTGTCTCCTGAAGGGCCAACTCTCTGGCAATTCTCCTGTGCTCCTGTCTCCCACCTACTGCATCACTGGAATGGTGAGGTACTATGTGAGTAGCTTAGGTCCTCATGCCCCCACTTGGCATCCTGATCTCAACACACTTGAACTTACATACTCTTCTCTCAAATGCCTTAATTTGTACTTTCTCTGAAGTGGGATTCACAATTAATCAACTATTTGAAGGCCAATACTTGCCATATAACCTAAACTTCTTTTCAGTGTTGAATGTTTAAGAAAAATAAAAGCAGTTTATTTTCCCCCCAGTTCAAAACAGATGGCTTTGCTTTTTAAAATGATTAGGTTAATATTAAATAAACTGGATATAAGCATGTCAGTCATACAATTACTCTCTTAACCAAATCAATGCTTCCACCAAATATATTAAGTTAAATGAGGCTTTTTTATATAGAGAATCAATATGATCAATCCTAAAATTTAATTATTTATACCTACTAACATAGGCATTTCATTTTCGCCTCGTGAAAACAAACTGCTTTAGTCTCTCTAGTAACTACCAGGCCTTCATTTGACCTAGGCATTTAACTTTTGTTGCTACAGAGTGCAGCAGAAAGGAGCACCACTGGAAAGAAGAAAAGACAAAAATGTCCAGTGCAATGGTTCCTGCATTTCCTCACAATACTAGTCATAAGACATTGTTATGAACCTATTTTCAATACACCCCCCAAAGGTAAAAAAGAGAAAAGTGCATAAAATGTGTAAAAAAGTAAGGCAAAGGACCATTGAAATGGGACATACAGTCATGGGGGGGAGTACACCCTCTTTGAATTATGTAGTTTTACATATTAGGACATAATAACAATCATCTGCGGCCTGACAGGTCTTAAAATTAGGTAAAAGAACCTCAGATGAACAACACATGCCATTACACAGTATCATGATTTAATTAACAAAAATAAAACCAAAATGGAGAAGCCATGTGTGAAAAACTAAGTACACCCTTACTGCTTCCATAGGAATAAAGAAGCTAAGTAGCAGAAGGTGCTGCTAATCAAATGCACTTGCTTAACTGATCATCAGCAAGTGTGGCCACCTCTATAAAAGTCAAAGTTTCAGCAGTTTGCTGGTCTGGAGCACCCAGGTGTGTTTTCACACAATGCCAAGGAGGAAAGACATCAGCAGTGCTCTTATAGAAGCAATTATTTCTGCCCATGGAACTGGGAAGGGCTATAAGGCCATCTCCCACCAATGTAAAGTCCATCATTCTACAGTGAGAAAGATTATTCAAAAATGGAAAATAGATGCCCCAGCAAATTCACCCCAAGGTCAGACCGTGCAATGCTCAGAGAAATTGCAAGAAACTCAAGAGTTAGGCTCTACAGCCACAGGAACTGGGAGCCTAGCAGTCACGGAGTTGACCATGAATACTGTATACCAAAGTATTTGAGAGTCAAATGTGAGGCCATCTGCCCAACAGCTGAAGCTTGGCCGAAACTGAGTCATGCAACTCTACAATAGAATGGCTGAAAAAGAAAATAATCAAGGTGTTGCAATGGCCCAGTCAAAGTCCAAACCTCAACCCAATTGAAATGCTGTGGCGGGACCTTAAGAGAGCTGTGCATTGACAAATGCCAGCAAACCTCAATGATCTGAAGCAACGTTATAAAGAAGAGTAGGCCAAAATTCCTCCACAATGATGAGTGACTGATGAAGTCATACAGAAAACAATTACCGTACTTAAAGTTATTGCTGCTAAAGGTGGTTCTACAATCATAGGGTATTCACACATGGCTTCTCCATTTAGGCTTTATTTTTGTTAAATAAATCATTACATGGTTTAATATGTCATGTTTTGTTCATCTGAGGTTGTATTTACCTAATTTTAAGATCTGCTAAGGAACAAATGTTTATGTCCTGGTATGTAAAACCACAATTCAAAGAGGGTGAACTTTCTTTTTCCCATGTAGGTAGCCTGAGGAAGTACCATCCACCTTGGGCCTGCCTATAAAAAGAAAGTCTTCTAGAGTGACTGACTAGGGCAATGTCCACTGTTTCCAAGAACTCTTCTGGTTGTGAGATTTTTGTGGGTGAACTAAGAGTTTGTTTTAGACCCTGGGTGAGAACTCAAGAGGCTGTTAGGGAGGGTGTCAGAAGGAAAATGAAATGATATTGATATATATTAGGAACTTTGTATTAATGTGACATTTTTATACGTAACTATTTTTGTAATATTATAAAGTTGTCACTTCAGTTTTCTGTACAATGCTTAAATATATTTTAATATATTAAGCGGTCCAGAAACTGTGCAAGCAAGCAAACAGTCCAAAGGGCTGAGGAAGGCAATAGTGCTGCAAAACAGAAAATGGTGATGGTGGAGAAGAGTGCTGATATAGTACAGAGGTTAAAAGACAATAAACAAGCCACTAGTAGTTCAGCCACAACCCTTATCCGCAGGTCTCCTTTACAGAGTTAGTCTCTAAGGATTATTCATGTTATTTAGAAAATATAAATATGTCCCTTCAGTATTTATTGCCAGAGTGGCTGACAAATTATAATAACAGAATAAGCTACCAAAACAAACAGCAGACAGCGTAATAAAATAGTTGATTAACAGAATTAGCAAAATTCATATGGTATTTCATAACACCAAATAAAAATATAAAAGGTCCTGACACTCTGGGGACAGTGTACCAATAATGGTGCAGAACTGAAAAGCCCCCCCCCCCTCTATGGCCATGACCTGCCTCACCCTCAAAAGGTGGGGGCACCCAGAAAATATCATTACATTAATAAACAAGCAGTAGGGGACACTTCCCTGCCATTCCATTGGGGAAGCCCAGTTAATAATTGATCAGCTACATTTTGGACTAAAGAAACACCTTCCATTGGTGGTTGCATACTGTTGGAGAGAGGGAGATGAAAGATGATGGTCTCCTCTACTTATGCAGTAAAATGAGGCCTCTGCCACTCAGAGCTACAAGTGGATAACACTTTATCATTTTTGAATGCTGCTGCATATTTTGTTTTTAAACTGCAAGTAAAAAATCAATTACTGTACCCAAACCTAACTATGGGCAACAGGTTTAATCTGACATTCTTCCTCCGTTTACTCCTGCCTTCCACCCCCTTCATCCACTGGCTCTCTGTCAGAAAATATAGTCTGTTTACTAGTACTGTAGCCACAGGAGATCAAAAAGTGCAAGTAGGTGAATGGAATTCCATGCAAATAAGGAGTGGGCTAGCAAGGCAGGATGGAGAGCTCTGTCACAGGAACACAGGCTAGCGCCTTATATAGTCAGACCACTGGTTCACTTAGCTCAGTACTGTCTACACCACAGGTCTTCAAATGGTGTGTCAGGACCCTAGTGGTTTGTGGCCTAATTGAAGGTGGTCGCAACAGTAGCACTGCCACCCTGCAAATATATTGCAAAAGATTAAGAAATTGATCCCCAAAGGCATGTTTGAGATAAAAGTGGGTCCTGGGTCTTAAAGGTTTGAAGATACTTGGCCAATACTGACTGGCAGTTGCTTTCTAGGGTTTCAGATGCTCCACCTCTGTGTCCACTATAGAAACCAAGCAGACTATCAGAAGGAAAACCTCCTCCAATGTATTCAGCACAGAAATTAAGCTGTCCATGGTGTTATAAGGTTTTGGGAGGTGAGGTGGGTAAGTTGCACGCACCACTAAAGATGGGTCGCTAAGGGAACAAAGGGAGTGGCTCTGTGCCAGAGGGGAAATGGGGGGGGGGCGCTACCTCCCTCAACTGTCTCTTTCTTAGAAAGACAAAAGGCCAGCGTTGAGAGTGGAGTTATGTGAGCTTAGAAACTGGATGCAAAAGCTGTAAAATGGAAAGGCAGAGAGAGCCAGGCCTGATTTCTGCTGAGAGAGAGCCATGTTTAATTTCTACCCACAGGCTGTGGCTATGGGAGAAGCAGGACTCTCTTGGGATGTTAATGCTATGAACCCATCCATCATAGGCTCAGGTTGTATATTTGCGTAAATAAAGCATAAATATGCCACTGTCTCTGCTGTTCCTCACTCTAAAAGGAAACACGAACTCTAAATAAGCGTCTGGAACCCCTAGAATCTCACACCACTCACGGGATTGGAGTAATATGCAACAATACGTTCTATGCAAACCCTCAGGCAGGCTTATAAGACATTCTAGTCACTTCTTTAAGTTCCCTGGGGACCAGAGACTTGTAATCCTGCCTATGGAGCATGCAGTGCTACAGAGATAATAACCAGTGCAAGGATTCTAGCTATGCACACACTCATTGTACTGCTATCAGCTGCTCTGTTTTTCACAAGGAAATGTTTTTTTCAAATCTGAAATGGAGACTAGATTCTATCCTAGAACCGGGAGATGTAGGTTCAAATCCACACACTCCATCAAGCTTCACTGAGCGATCTTCAGCCAGTCACACTACATGCACCCCAGGCTCTCTCTCTCTGAGCCCAGCCAACCTTACAGGGCTGTTGTGGACAAAATGAGTGTGCTGTGTGGGGGGTGGGAGAACCATATCTGCTGCCCTGAGCTCCTTTCAAGAACAGCAGAATAAAATACTGTATATATATTAACAGTCATTAACACAAAAGAGCAGGCCAAAGTGGGCCCATCCAGTCCAGCAGCTTTTTCTCACAGTTGCTAACCGGATGCCTCTTTGGGGAAACCCACAAGCAGGATTCAAGCACAAGAGCAACTCTCCCTTCCTGTGGTTCCCAGCAATGGGTATTCAGAAGCACTGCTGCCTCCAACTGGGGAGGCAGAGCATGGGCTGGTTAATAGCCATCTATTGCCATCTCCTCCCAGAATTTGTCCCACTCTTTTAAAGCCATTTAGGTTGGTGGCCCTCGGTGCCTCCTGCGGGAACGAGTTCCGTAGTGCCAACATTAGGCTTCGCTAAGGCTGTACATGAGCTCTCTCCGTGTTGAGAGAGGGGGGCAACTTCCCTCGCTCCGCTTTCTCCACGCCATGCGTGGCTTTTCATGAACTTGGCGCTTCTTTCCTTCTCCTTTCCGCCACAAAGCTAAAAAGGCTCAAATGCTGCAACCTTTCTTTGGGGGAGGGGGCTCGCTCCACCCTCTTGATCATTTTGGTTGCCCTTTTCCATCCTTTCTCGAGTTGAGGCGAGCAGAACTGGGCAGCAGAGTCCAACTGCGTTCGCCCCATAAGATCCATCTAACAGTAATTTGTGGTACTAGCGATTTTCAACACAGAAGCTCGCCCCGCTGCCTGAGAGGAGAAAAGGCCAAGGCCACCCCCCCCAAAAAAATACAGTAATTCAAGAGGGGCGAATGCTTCCCCCTTCGCCTCCCCCCGCCCCGGTTGTTATGGGGAGCCGAAGGGTTTTATTCGCCCGCACAAAGGGAGAAAGAGAGGCAGCGGGGGAGGGGAGAGCAGGCGGGAGGGAGGGAGGGAGGGAGGGGGCGCAACGTGGCTCGACCCCTCCCCCTCACAATAGGCCTCCTCACAGCCTCCCTGCCGGCCCAACTCACAGCGTCTTGGGCATTTCGTCCTCCATGGCGGCGGCGGCGGTTCCTCTCCCTCCTCAGCCCTCCAGCCAGGCCTGGTCACAGCCGCGCCGGGCTCGCCGCAGGCCAAATCCGCGCGCGGGTGCGGGGCGGGAGGCCTCCGGGGAGCCCCGACGACGGCGCGGCGGACAACAAATCCGCCGCTGGCCTCTCAAGATGGCGCTGGTGGGCAAAGAGAGGGCCCGGGCCGGCCGACGGAAAGGACCGTCGGCGCATGCGCCGCAAGAAGGCGACCGCGGCGCCGCCGACAAACGCGCACGCGCGCTGGCGACTCCTCGCCAACCGCGGCCGCTCTCTCGCGCCCGACGTAATCCTCCGCCCGGCCTCTTTGCAGCTTCTTCTCCTTTCTCTTGCTTACTCTCGCGAGATTTCTAAGCCAGTCCGTGCCTGTTAGGTACGGTTTAAATCTTAGGAAAGCTTAACCCTCAGCCCCGCGCGCGCGCCAATCCCGCTTCGCGTCTCCTTTACAAATCAAAAGAAATGCAACTCCGCCCGCCCCGCCAAGCTAGTGGAATACTGAAGAATAATATTGCTTTGATTAGTTGTGGTGGTGGTTTGGTTTTGTGTTTTTTTTACACAAAATGCTTTTGCGCCGCCCGGGAATCGAACCCGGGTCGCAAGAATGGGAATCTTGCATGATACCACTACACCAGCGGCGCTGACGAGAAGAAGGGTGGGAAATAGATCTTAGGAAGCCAAACATTGAACAACAAATCACAGGTATGCAAAGGAACGGTGAAAAAAATGGCAATGGACACTCGCCACTCTCTTGCCAATACTAACTCTTCATTGTACCTGGGAATAAACCCCGCTGAATTAAATGGGACTGACTTCAGAGCAGACATCTGCAATCCTACATTTGGAGTATGATCCAGGGGGGTCTCACCCCCCCCCCAAAAAATGAGGAAAACAGTGTTTATCTGGTTCTTTGATTATTTGCAAAATGCATACAGTACTTTTTATGCAAATCCAGTAGCACAAGCTATCTGTGCAGCTTCCACTGACAATCAAAACAAAGGAATGCAAAGCAAGGTAAAAGACTATGAAATTAAGACCAGCATAAAATCCAATACTTTACACTTTTCAAAAACAGCATGAAACGAGCGCAGAAAATTAAACTAGTACAAGGAAACTCTGAGTAGCACCCAAAGGAAATAAATCTTAAAATTCTAAGAATACCCAGAATATTCTGAAATCAGGAAGTTTTCCCCATTTATTTCAGTAGGTTTCATTAGTAGAACCTTCAACAGTTAACATTACTAATAGCCACTATGGTTCATCTTATTCAAACTTGTTTTCACTGAGTATGCAGAGTAGTTTAATATATTACAGCAATCTCCGTTGCAGGCACACACAAAATATTTTAAATTTTCAAAATGTGCCAAGGGCTGCAATCCTTTGCAGAAGTAGGGTCTAGTGGGACTGAAGAAGAATTGGTGATACCCAGCTTCAAATCTGCATTCAGCCATCAAGTTCACAGGGGAGACTTGGGGCTAGTTGCTAAGTTTCAGTCTAGCCAGGCCTACCCTATAGGGTTGTTGTTCAACTGAGATGTCCCCAATATGTGTGTCTCTCCATTTCATCAAACCCAGGGGAGATAGTTGTGCAGTTCTGGTCCCCTCATCTGAAAAAGGAGCTGGGAAAGGATTTGGAAAACGGAAACCAAATTGGCCAAAGGGATGAATCAGCTCACCTAGGAAGAAAGTCTGTTCCACCTGGCCTTTGGTTTGGACTCGGTCTGACTCTTATGTTTCCCTCCCCTTATGGTCTTGATTTATCAGCTATTTTAAAATGAGGCTGTATTTTAAATTGCATTTTAACCTTGTATTTTAAATTGGTTTGGGGTTTTTCTCCCTCTCTTTTCCCCCTAATATGTTTTGTTGTTGTTTAGTCATTTAGTTGTTTAGTGGTGTCCGACCCGCGTGTGTGTGTGTGTGTGTGTGTGTGTGTGTGTGTGTGCATATGTGTATTGCTTTTATGTATAATTTTTTAATTGACACCATTACTCCCCTTGTAAACTACCGTTGTTCTTTGTTTTCTTTCTGGTCTACGACCGTAATAAATTAATTTCATTTCATTTCATCGTGACCCCCTGGACCAGAGCACGCCAGGCACTCCTGTCTTCCATTGCCTCCCGCAGTTTGGTCAAACTCATGCTGGTGGCTTCGAGAACACTGTCCAACCATCTCGTCCTCTGTCGCCCCCTTCTCCTTGTGCCCTCCATCTTTCCCAACATCAGGGTCTTTTCCAGGGAGTCTTCTCATGAGGTGGCCAAAGTATTGGAGCCTCAGCGTCACAATCTGTCCTTCCAGTGAGCACTCAGGGCTGATTTCCTCAAGAATGGAGAGGTTTGATCTTCTTGCAGTCCATGGGACTCTCAAGAGTCTCCTCCAGCACCATAATTCAAAAGCATCAATCCTTCTTTATGGTCCAGCTCTCACTTCCATACATCACCACTGGGAAAACCATACCTTTTACTATACGGACCTTTGTTGGCAAGGTGATGTCTCTGCTTTTTAAGATGCTGTCTAGGTTTGTCACTGATGTTCTCCCAAGAAGCAGGCGTCTTTTAATTTCGTGGCTGCTGTCACCATCTGCAGTGATCATGGAGCCCAAGAAAGTAAAATCTCTCACTGCCTCCATTTCTTCCCCTTCTATTTGCCAGGAGGTGATGGGACCAGTGGCCATGATTTTAGTTTTTTTGATGTTGAGCTTCAGACCATATTTTGTGCTCTCTTTCACCCTCATTAAAAGGTTAATTCCTTCTCACTTTCTGCCATCAAGGTTGTGTCATCTGCATATCTGAGGTTGTTGATATTTCTTCTGGCAATCTTAATTCCAATTTGGGATTCATCCAGTTCAGCCTTTCGCATGATGAATTAAATATAAGTTAAATAAGCAGGGAGACAATATACAGCCTTGTCGTACTCCTTTCCCAATTTTGAACCAATCAGTTATTCCATATCCAGTTCTAACTGTAGCTTCTTGTGCCACATAGAGATTTCTCAGGATACAGATGAGGTGATCAGGCACTCCCATTATGTTTTAAAGTGATTTTATTTTATTGGTGTAAGCTGCCCTGAGCCTGGCTCTGTCCGGGGAGGGTGAGGTATAAATAAAATTTATTATTATTATTAAAGAAAAAAAGTAAGAGGTGAAATGATAGAAGCTTATAAAATTAAACAACATGTAAAAAGCAGGTAGAGAAAAGTTTCTCTCCCTTTTTCTCATGGGCATCCAATGAAGCTGAATGTTGAAAGGTTCGGGACACCTAAAAGAAAGTCCTTGAGCAGCACACAATTGATTATTATTATTATTATTAATTAATTAATTAATTAATTAATAATTTATACCCAGCCACTCTGGACGGCTTCCAACAGAACACTAAAATACAATAACCTATTAAACATTTAATATTATGATGATGGTGATCTGGGGAACTCGCTTCTGCAGAAGACAGTGCCGATGGCCACCACCTTGGCTCTGCTCTGCCTCCAGGGTCCGGATCCCAGGAGGGGAGATTCCGAAGAGTTGCTCCCGCGCTCGAATGCTGCTTGCGGGGTTTCCCTTGGGAACATCTGGCTGGGCCCCGATCCAGCATCCCGGCTCTCCTTATGGAGCCTCCGGGCCCAGAGGCAGTCTACCTGGACCCCTAGGTGTCCTCGCGGGTATTTGGGAGGCTGGACCAGATGCGCCCCAGCAGGCGCTCTAAGCACGAGGACAGCAGCCGGCTGAGATGAAGCTCCTCGCCCAGAGACAGTCTACCTGCCAAGAGCAGATGCTTGGCCGGAGGGAGCCACCCCTTGCGGGCTTTCTTTCCAAAGAAAGGAAACGCGGCTCAGGAGGCTCCTCGCCAGAGGGATCCTCCCGGCGCAGCGGCAGTCTACCCTTCGGGCGCCGCCTCCCTCCCGTTTCCGCCCAGAGGCCGCGGGGCGGGGCGCGGGCCCCGGAGAGTCCCTCCCCGCTTCCCTCCTTCCATCTTCGCCCAGCCGCCGACGCCATGGCCGCCCGACGCCTGCTCCGCGCCCTGCCGCTCCTGGCCGCCCTGTGGCAGGGAGTCGCGCGGGGGAACCAGGAGCTGCGCCCCCCGCCCGCCAGGATAGGTAGGGAGGGGCGGAGGGGGGGGAGGAAGAAGGGGACCCTCGGCCGCCTCGCTACTTTTCTTGCTGAAGGGCAAAGACGCAAACACACCCATATTTGCAATTGCACCGACGCGCGCACTCGTGCAGTGATGCAAAGGTGCCTTGGAGCATGTGCAGAGCGCTCAGCTGCCAGAGCGTTACACGCATAAGAGGGGAAAGGCGCACTGCATCTTGCCTTTAGGATCTTGATTGCAATAGCCTTTGTTTTTGAAAAAAACAAAATAAAAAAATTCCTTCCAGTAGCACCTTAAAGACCAACTGAGTTAGTTCTAGGTATGAGCTTTCGTGTGCATGCACACTTCTTCAGATACACTGAAACAGAAGTTTCCAGACCCTTCTATATAGTGAGAAGGTGGGGAGGGGTATTACTCAGAAGGGTGGTGGGAATGGGTGATTGGCAGATAGCTGCGATGAGCCTGTTGACGACTCTTAACGACTGCAATAGGTCTAACAGGAAAAAGCAAGGGGTGAGAAGGTGAAAAATGGCTTTGTCATGTATAATGAGATAAGAATCCAATGTCTTTGTTCAAACCAGGTCTCTCCATAGTTTTAAGTTTGGTAATAAGTTGCAATTCAGCAGCTTCTCTTTCCAGTCTATTTCTGAAATTCCTTTGTAATAGAACAGCTACTTTGAGATCTTGTATAGAATGTCTTGGGAGATTGAAGTGTTCTCCTACTGGTTTTTCTGTCTTGTGGTTCCTGATGTCGGATTTATGTCCGTTTATTCTTTGGCGTAAGGTCTGGCCTGTTTGTCCAATATAGAGAGCTGAAGGACACTGTTGGCATTTTATGGCATATACAATGTTAGACGATGAGCAATTAAATAGTCCCGAGATGGTATGTGTGATGTTGTTGGGGCCAGTAATGGTGTTATTGAAGTTATTTGTTTTTGAAGTTGGGGTTCCCCACGTATTTTGACAAAAGATTTCATTTCAAAGGGGGCTGGCTCCCTGGCTACACAGTCGTCCTTTGAGGTGCATCTGCTTTCAGGAACACCCAACTAAGTTTGGAAACTGAGTTTGAGATCCTCAGATCTTGCGGAGAACTTCAAGCAGATGCAAATTCTCAGCCCTGTGCCCCATTGTGATAGGAAAAACTCTGTGGGGTGAATTTTCACATCCATACATCGCTTCAGCATCTCATTAATGCAGACAAAATGCCACCTTTAAAATTCTAGTTTCCTTTCTAGGAGACGATGGGCAAAAGGGGAGGCCTTTTTACTGGGCCATGGCAACCAGCAGAAAATAGGGAAGTGGGTTTTTCTTGCCCCCCCCCCTCCTCCTGAGCCTGGCATCATGTACTTGGGAATTCACCCTTTGAGGAAACTCAATTCCCAATAACCGTGAGCTGCTACATGTGCTTGTGCAGACATGCATTTCGCATGAAATTTCAGTTACGGTAAAGTTAAAAATCGTCTTGAAGCAAATAATGGTTTGCCACACAAAGTTCCGCCAGCCCTATTGGGACATGACTTTCTGTGCGCCATTGACTCATGGGCCTGTGAAACATGTGCTGACCCTAGTTGGAAACCCACATGTGCCTTTTTGAAACAAGCTAGTCCAGTTTTTCCTTTAGAAAATGCTTACACCAAACTGCTTACACCAGTTGGACAACTTATATGGGAGAAAGAACTGCACGTGCAAATAAAGGATTCTAAATGCTATGTACCATGATGATGATGATGATGATGATGATGATGATAATTTGATATTTATACCCCGCCATCTGGTTGGGTTTCCCAAGCCACCCTGGGCAGCTTCCAACAAAATTTTAAAATGCAATAAAATGTGGTATCTGAAGAAGTGTGCATGCACACGAAAGCTCATACCAAGAACTGACTTAGTTGGTCTTTAAGGTGCTACTGGAAGGAATTTGTTTTGTTTTGACTATGGCAGACCAACACGGCTACCTATCTGTAACTTAAAATGCAATAGTCCGTCAAACATTAAAAGCTTCCCTAAACATACTGTTTTTTTTATTTTTGCATTTATGTTTGAAAAATCCAAATAAAATATTATAAAAAAAATATAAAAAAAATAGATGTCTTCTAAAAGTCTGGTTTTTCTCTTTGACATCTGGTGGGAGGGCGTTCCACAGGGCAGGTGCCACAACCGAGAAGGCCCTCTGCCTGGTCCCCTGTAACTTGGTTTCTCACAGTGAGGGAACCGCCAGAAGGCCCTCTGCGCTGGACCTCAGTGTCCGGGCAGAATGGTGGGGAAGTTTTTAATGTTTAATGTTTTATCATGTTTTTAATATTCTGTTGGGAGCCGCCCAGAGTGACTGAGGAAACCCAGCCAGATGGGCAGGGTATAAATAAATTATTGTTGTTGATATTATTATTATTCTCAGGGACTCCTGGGACATACCGGTACTTTTATGGTAGATTGGTGATGCTCTTAAATGGCATGCAAGTTTTTCACAGTGCCCTTGGCATCAAAATGCCAGTCTGCACCCCTCCCCCTGCTATTTAATCTAGATCTACTTTTTCCTTGAAATATCCAATAAGTTTTTTAAACAAACAAACTGTTGCCAGAGACCTTTTAATCCGTTCTGGAGGTCCGTTCATAAACCAAAACAGATTGTAACCTAAGAAGCGCTTTCGCCAATGGGGCGCTCAAAAAAAACTTGTTTGTAATCCACAAAAAGAAAAGAAAGGGGTTGTAATCAAAAAAAGTTCGCAAACTGGGACACACACTTCCGGGTTTGACGTGTTTGTAATCCAAAACGTATGCAAACCAGACTGTTTGCAAACCAAGGTACCACTGTATTAAGCCTCTGCCTGAACTTCCATTGCTCATTACAGTTTATTTTATTTAAGTGGTTCTAAAACTCTCTCAGGCCACTGTGCCCTTGCTTCCATAAACACATCCCTTGGGCCTGATCCAGCAGGCTCTTCTGATGTTCTTACAGAATTCCAGAATTGTAGAGGAGGAAGGGACCCCCGAGGGTCATCTAGTCCAACCCAGTGCAATGCAGGAATCTCGACTGAGGCATCCATGACAGATGGCCCTCCAACCTATGCATAAAAAGCTCCCATGAAAGAGAGTCCACCGCCTTCCGAGGGAATCTTATGCAGGTTACCTTATTCTGAGTTCTGTTGAAAGGAATTAAATACAGGAAAATTAACTTAATTCCAGGTGTGATTGGAGCTGGTGTCGGGGGCACATCTGCAGCCTATTTCCTGCGCCAGAAGTTTGGTAAAGACATCCAGATTGATATCTTTGAAAGAGGAGAAGTCGGAGGCCGTGCGGCTACTATCAATTTGGAAGGGAAATACTACGAAGCGGGAGGATCTGTCATCCACCCCCTTAACCTGCACATGAAACATTTTGTGAAAGAGCTAGGTATGGACACCTTATTTTCCCTAGGAGCAGGTTTCATCCCTGCTCCTTTGTTCTTATGCCAGTGGAAACTGTTTTGGTTCCATTTCACGCCAGTGAAAAGGCTACAGTGCAGCCTTCTCTGCCCAGTGGCGTAGCGTGGGGGGTGCAGGGGGGGCCAGCCGCACCGGGCGCAACATTTGGGGGGGGCGCGCTCACACTCGCAGCTCTCTGCCCCTACCTGGCTCACTCACTCACTCTCACTGCAGTGCTGGCTGTGCGAATCCGGTCCGAGCTGCCGGGTCGCCGCCCACTGTGGAGGGGGAGGGTGCCAGGCGTGCGTTGCGGTGCGGAGCGGAGAGAGAGCGAGGGAGGGACTATCTGGGAGAGGGACAGTGCAGCGGCCGCCCAGAGCGCGGGAGAGAACCACACCCGACCAGCCCAGGCAGCAGCAAGAAGAAGCTGGCAGCGGGGGCAGGTTAGGGGTTAGGGGCGCAAATTACTTGCCTTGCCCCGGGTGCTGACAACCCACGCTACGCCGCTGTCTCTGCCCACCAGATTTTACCCACCTCCCAATTCCTATCCACTCCAGCCAGTTACAGTCTAAAACATCTGGAGGGCCCAATGTCTGGGAAGGTAGCTATAATTAATTTGGAGGAAATGGGAGGGGCATTTTCTTTCTGGGGGTGTTTGTGCAGGGCCGTCTTAAGCATATCCGGTGCCGTGGTGCAAAGATCCCTTCCCAGAGTTGACCTTTTTTTAGGGCTGGAGGAGGCGGGCAGCGGCTGGAAGGTGGCTCCTCCGGCGGGGAAGAGGCGGAGGCTGAACGCGGTGGCTCCTGGCTCAGCTGGACGCTTTGTGCTGCGGTGGCCACAGCAGGCAGCACACCGAGCAAGCTGGCCTGCGCCGAGCAAGTGAGGGTGCATGCACCGCTCCCGCCAAGCATCGGCTCGGTTTTTTCCCTTTTAGCCCTCTGGCGCCCCGCAGAATTTGGTACCTGCAGGCTAAAAGGGAAAAAGCAGAGCCGACGCTCGGTGGGAGTGGCGCATGCACCCTCGCTCACTCAGCGCACTCATTTGGTGTTCCCCAGACTCTCGCCTAGAGCCATCCAGAACTTGGCGCTCTGGTGCCCCGCGCCACTAGCCTCAGTGGGTAAGACGGGCCTGTGTTTGTTTGTGTGACAAGTCTGGGTATTGCTGGTATTTACTTCCTCTCAAAATGTAAGCTGTAAGCCACAGTCACAAGAATAAGATGGGTACATCTCAGGTGTCAAAAGCCAAGGTAAAGAGGTGTGTCTTCCACACTTGCCAGAAGCTTCCCTCCTCCACAGAAAAGGCCCCTTCCTGGACTGCATCTCCCTATGCCATTCTTAGCACCCAAGTGTGTCTGTAGGGAAGGAGGCAATCTTTCATGTACCTGGGGTTTTTTAGTGAGTAGTTTAGGGCTTTAAACACCCATGTGAGCACCTTGATTTAGGCTCGGAAATAAACCAGCAACAAGTGCTGTTGTTTTAAAACACTGGTTTTATGAGATCTGAATCAGATCTACATAAAGTGTGACAAGTTCCGCAATGCAGTCGTACCTTGGATCCCAAATGCCTTGGTGCTTGGATGTTTTGGCTCCTGAGTGCCACAAACCTGGAAGTGAGTGTTCCGGTTTGCAAACATTCTTTGGAAACCGAACGTCCAACGTGGCTTCCGCAGCTTCCAATTGGCTGCAGGAAGCTCCTGCAGCCAATCGGTAGCCGTGCTTTGGTTTATGAACGTTTTGGAAATCAAACAGACTTCTGGAACAGATTCCGTTCGACTTCCAAGGTACGACTGTAGTCACATGGCAGAAAGGAAATGAACATTCCCCATTGTCTCAAGATTTCCGAAAAAGACACAAGTGAACAGCAGACTTAGGTAAAGGTAAAGGGACCCCTGACCATTAGGTCCAGTCGTGGCCGACTCTGGGGTTGCGGCGCTCATCTCACTTTATTGGCCGAGGGAGCCGGCGTTTGTCCGCAAACAGCTTCCGGGTCATGTGGCCAGCAGGATTAAGCCACTTCTGGCGAACCAGAGCAGCGCACGGAAACGACATTTACCTTCCCGCTGGAACGGTACCTATTTATCTACAGTGGTGCCTCGCAAGACGAAATTAATTCGTTCCGCGAGTCTCTTCGTCTTGCGGTTTTTTCGTCTTGCGAAGCACCCCTATTAGCGGCTTAGCGGATTAGCGCTATTAGCGGATTAGTGGCTATTAAAGGCTTAGCGGCTACGCGGCTATTAGCAGCTTAGTGGCTTAGAAAAAGGGGGGAAAGGGAAAAAAATCGCAAGACTCGCAAGATGTTTTCGTCTTGCGAAGCAAGCCCATAGGGAAATTCGTCTTGCGAAGCGCCTCGAAAAACGGAAAACCCTTTCATCTAGCGAGTTTTTCGTCTTGCGAGGCATTCGTCTTTCGGGGCACCACTGTACTTGCACTTTGATGTGCTTTCGAACTGCTAGGTTGGCAGGAGCAGGGACCGAGCAATGGGAGCTCATCCCGTCGCAGGGAACCACCGACCTTCTGATTGGCAAGTCCTAGGCTCTGTGGTTTAACCCACAGCGTCATCCGGGTGCCAGAACAGCAGATTTACTGGAGTTCAGATTTTAAAATACGGGTTCCCACCAAATCCTGTGTCTGATAGAGAGGCCTGTGTGCACCCATCCATCACCCACCAAATCTCAAACAGATGCAGAGTTCTCACCCTGCTGCCCCAATGTCAACTCAGACTTTCTCCCAGTTCACAAGCTGTGCTTTCAAACCTGCAGGTCTTAATGTCCATCAAGGTCAAGGTGGCCTTTTGGGCATCTACAATGGAGATGAATTTGTCTTTGAGGAGAGCAGCTGGTACATTTGGAATTTTCTTAAGCTCCTCTGGCATTACGGACTGAATCCTGTGCGGATGTACATGTGGGTAGAGGATGTGCTAGACAAATTTATGAGGTAAGTCTGCCTGCCTCAATGCAGGCCCCCTCCCCACCCACCCTGGCAAGGCACCTATAGCCACTGCATCTTTCTCTGACACCTGTGGAGCTCCAGCCCTTGCCAGTACAGTGGTTCCTCGCAAGACGAAAAGAATCCGTTCCGCGAGTCTCTTCGTCTAGCGGTTTTTTTCGTCTTGCAAAGCAAGCCCATTGACGGATTAGCGCTATTAGCAGCTTTTAGCGGCTTAGAAAAAGGGGGAAACAAGGGGGAAAAACCCGCAGGAACTCGCAAGACATTTTCGTCTTGCGAAGCAAGCCCATAGGAAATTTGTTTTGTGAAGCACCTCCAAAACGGAAAACCCTTTCGTCTAGCGGGTTTTCCGTCTTGCGAGGCATTCGTCTTGCAGGGCACCACTGTACTTTTGAAACACCTGGAAGGCGCCAGACTGGCAAAGGCTGCCTTAACTCCAAATTGGAATGGTTTACTCATTCTGGCTAGGAAGTTAGATGTCGCCCACCTTTTACTGAAAAATAATAATAATTAAGAGTACCAATGGGGTAGGCAACCTAAGGCCCAGGAGCCGGATGGAGCCCAATCATCTTCTCAATCCAGCCCACAGACAGTCCGGAAATCAGGGTGCTTTTACATGAGTAGAATGTGTCCTTTTATTTAAAATACATCTCTGGGTTATCTGTGGGGCATAGGAATTCGTATATTTCTTACCAAAAAATATAGTCGTCCCCCCAATAAGGTCTGAGGGACCGTGGACCGGCCAGTGGCTGAAAAAGGTTGTTGACTCCTGCCAAATTCTCAGTGACCCTGTTAGCTAGCCAAGCTAGGAATGTTATCTCATAGGTTTATCCTGTGATCAAGAGGATTTATTGATTACACAAATGTAAAGGATACTGCCTGCCCAATGCACTCTAGACTATGGACTTGTCAAGCTGGTTTCCCCAGCCGCTCTCTGATACCTGTTTCTGACAGCCATTTCAAAGCTTCAGGAGAAAGCAGAAGAACAAGCCTGCAAAATGACTATAACCACCTGAGTATCCAGCAAGGCAGTTAGATACATGATCAGATGCACAGTGAAGTCTGTTTTTACCTGGGGCCCCCAAATGGAAGACGCCTACAAAGAAGAAATTATATACTTAAGGAATCAATTGCTTTACTCCAGGCCTGTTAAAATATGCTCTCCCTTAAGCCTCGATTCACTGCCAGTATTTTTTGTCTCATTAAGCCAGTGTGCATCAGCATTATTAGGGCCCCTTTTTTATTTGCTATTTACAATCAGGTACAAAGTGGGAGAAAGAAAAAAAAACCTGTCCTATCAACACTGCACACAGATTCCTAAATAAATACCTGGAAGCACTAGCAAAGCAATCTGGGGTGCAGGCTTCTTAGCTATCAGTCCTGTGCATTGGAATAAGTTGCAATTAAATTAGGGTCAGTATTCTTAAGAGGTTGTGCATACTGGTGGCACTCAGCAAAGCAATCATGAACGTCAATTTTTTTTCTGTTTGAGAACAACACAAAGCTTCTGAAAGGGCACCACCCAATATACCGTATTTTTCGCCCCATAGGACGCACAGGGCCATAGGACGCACCAAGTTTTTTGGGGGGGAAATAAAGGGAAAAAAATTTATTTCCCCCCAGGCGCTTGTGGGGCCGGCAGCGGGGAGAAGCGCTCTTCTCCCTGCCGCCCACCTGCAGACCAGGTCCGGGGACAGCGGGAAGACGCGCTGCGCCTCCCTGCTGTCCCCGGAGCTTGCGTTTTTTGGGGGGGGGGAAATGAATAAAAAAAAATTATTCCCCCCCCAGCCGCGGCTGCCGCCCCAAGCCTTGCGCACACCTGCCAGAAGCACGGGGCACCCTTCGGAGGGCTCCACATGCTTCAGGCTGCAGCCCCAAGCCTCGCACGGGCGTGCAGGGCTTGCGGACACTCGCCGGGGCTGCAGGCTGCTGCCCGCAAGCCTTGTGAGCCTGCGGGAACTCCCACCAGGCTTGCAAGGCTTGCGGATAGCTCCCTGAAGCCTGGAGAGCGAGAGGGGTTGGTGCGCACTGATGCCTCTCGCTCTCCAGGCTTCAGCGAAAGCCTGCATTCGCCCCATAGGATGCACACACATTTTCCCTTCATTTTTGGAGGGGAAAAACTGCGTCCTATGGGGCGAGAAATACGGTAAGTAAAGTCTTATCAAAAACAATACTAGTCACTAACTTTGTCTTCCTCCTGCACAGTCTTTGCTTTCACATATCTTAATTCTTTCCCCCCTTTTACACAAAGGATCTATCGGTATCAGGTTTACGACTATGCCTTCAGTAGCACCGAGGGTTTACTTCATGCCCTCGGAGGGGCTGACTTTGTTCAGATGCTGAATGTTACCATTGATCAGGCCTTGCAGAAGACCAGCTTCTCTCAGAAGTTCATCAATGAGATGGTGACTCCAGTTATGAGAGTCAACTATGGCCAAGGTGCCAACATCAATAGCTTTGTGGGTAAGTGGCAGTGCTTGTTTGCAGATTTGTACCTTGCCATATCTTGAAGGTTCAAGGAATTGAAAATAAAACCTGCTGATTTTCATAATGCTGTTATACAAATCCATATGGTGTGTCTGCATTTGCAATTCTGGTCACCTCACCCCAAAAAGGATGTTGTAGACTTGGAAGAGGTGTTGAGAAAAGGCCAACCAAAATGATCAAGGGGATGGAGTGACTCCTGGTTCCAGCGTTTGGGACTTTTTAGGTTACAAGATTATGCAGGGCACAGAGAAAGTGGATTGAGAAAAGTTTTTCTCCCTCTTCCTTCCACAGGGCCTGTAAGACAGAACTATTCTGCCTGGCTTTCAATTTGAACTTAGCCTGATCTTTTATTCCCCTTCCTTCCCTCCCCTCCCCTTTTTATGAAGATTACCTGCTCTGGGATCCCACAGCTAATTCTCCCCTGGTCTCCTCACTGGCCCAAATAGGACTGATTTAGCCAGCTAGCCCTGGTGATCATCTAATGTTTATTGGATGGCTTTCTCCACAAATTGATTTTTTATTTTATTGTTATTCATGTTTTATACCATATTCATGTTTTATACCATACCAGTTTTTTGTAGCATCAATTAAGTGTTTTAAATTTGTTGTTAGCTGCCCTGAGCCTGGTTTTCTGAACTGGGAAGGGCGGGGTATAAATAAATTTTGATGATGATGATGATGATGATGATGATACTAGAACTTGTGGACACCCAATGAAGCTCAATGTTCTTTTATCTGTCCTGAAAGGACTTCCTCATGCAGTGCATGGTTAAACTGTGGAACCCGCTCCCACAGGGATAGCTTGGATGGCTTTAAAAGAGAATTAGACAAATTCCTGGAGGAGAATGGGATGCGGGTGGCGCTGTGGGTTAAACCACAGAGCCTAGGGCTTGCCGATCAGAAGGTCAGCGGTTCGAATCCCTGTGACGGGGTGAGCTCCCGTTATTCGGTCCCTGCTCCTGCCAACCTAGCAGTTTGAAAGCACGTCAAAGTGCAAGTAGATAAATAGGTACCGCTCTGGCAGGAAGGTAAACGGTGTTTCCGTGTGCTGCTCTGGTTCGCCAGAAGCGGCTTAGTCATGCTGGCCACAGCTGTATGCCGGCTCCCTCGGCCAGTGAAGTGAGATGAGCGCTGCAACCCCAGAGTCGTCCGCGACTGGACCTAATGGTCAGGCGTCCCTTTACCTTTACCTGGAGGAGAGGGTTACCAATGGCTCCTGCTAGAGGCCCTAGGAGGGGAAAGGGCTCTTGCACTCGGTCCTGCTTGTGGTGGGCCACTTTGAGTAGAAGATGCTGGACTAGATGGGCTTGTGGCCTGATCCAGCAGGCTCTTCTTATATTCAGGGATAGATTACAATAACTCAGTATGTCTGTAAAGCACAGCTTTTAGAAATTTCATTGAAAGATGCTGAAGGGGCAAATTCTCACGGGGACACTTCTGTAATTTTTAATAAAAAATACCCAAATTCTTCTTCCTGATGGCCACAACCAAATGAAAGGCATTTTGCTGCCTGATATAATCTGCATGAAGGGGTATTTGAATGATGATCTCACGGACAAAATTCACTTTCTAGTACCGTATTTTTCTGTGTATAAAACTATATTTCCCCCCTATTTTTTCAAGTTTAAAATAGGGGGTCATCTTATACACGGATAGTGCATATGGGAGATTTCTTTATTTGGAGTCCCAAAAAATAGGGATCATGTTATACACAGGGGCGTGTTATACACAGAAAAATACGGCATGTGTCTGTCTCACTATCCGAGTCAAGAACAGACCTGCTGCAAACATGTCCAAAGTACATGAGGTGATTTGCATGGCAACAGGGGGCTGGCTATGTGAGCAGAGGTTTTGGTTGGAGCCAGCCTGCCTGCTGTGGCGTCTTGGTGTCAAAAGCACGAATGACAGAGAATTCAGCAGGAGTCCTGTGAGTAGGATCAGAGGCCTGATAAGACACAAGGCCTTGTTAGTCATTCTGGTTTTAGGTAAATACAAACACCTTTCTACAATCCTCTTTCTTCTGCTCTCCTGGGATATGACTGACATTCTCTAAGCTGGCCTTCACAAGCCTGGTGCCTTCCAGGTGTTGCTGGACTGCAACTCCCATCCACCCCAGACAGCCTGGACCATGGTCAGGGATGATGGAGATTGTCATCCAGAGGGCATGAGACCCAGGAAGGCTGCTCTGTGAGTTACACTCTCTGATTGGGCCTGCTACATTGTGTTTTCCTCAAGGACATCTATACAGGGCCTGCGTGCCCGTGAGGTGGGCTGAGGCAGCCGCCTTGGGTGGCAGAATCCCTTGGGCAGCAAAACCCCTGAAGGTATCCTGCCCGCCCCTGCCAGGGAAGCAAGGAGCAGCAGCAGCGGCTTGTGACGAGACTTCACTGAAAGCCCCTGTGCAACTTCAGCGAGCGAGGCTTTGGTGGTGGTGGCACCTTCCCATGTTGCCTCAGGTGGCAAAACAGGACAGGTTGCCCCTGCTCCTTATTTTGTTTTTTACACAATATACATTGTGTAAAGTTTTATTCACACTTTTGTACACCCTCCCCCCAGGAATCTTCTGGTGATAAAGAAATAATAAAAAGAAATATTCTAATATTAGATATACAATCTTCAAATGCTTTTTTCTTCACTGTTAGTTGTAGAGTTCTGTAGAGTTAGTTGTAGAGTTTGTGTGAAATTTTATTATTGCCTCCCTGGTAGGTGCCGTATCTTTGGCAGGCGCCGATTCTGGACTTTGGTCAGTAGAAGGTGGCAACAAACTGGTATGCACTGGCCTTATTTATGCTTCTAAAGCACAACTGATTTCTGGCACTGTTATTGCTCTGGAAGAGAAAACGCTGAAAAGGGGACGCTTAGGTGAGCTTGCTACAACATTCTTACACTTGGGGTGCAGTAGAAAAAAATAATTGCATTAGAATCTGCTGGTTGAGATATATTGGTCTGGACAGGAGAAGTCAGAACTGGCTGGGTAGATGAAAGGAAGGGGCATAGATGTTGATAATAAAAGCCAGACAGACTACTTGTAGTTTCAACTACAACTTTTTTCCTCTTCAAAGCCACCTGAAATCTGTTGGAAAACTGGCCTAGTGCTACATCAGGTGGATTACTCTTGATTATGTTTTAAATAAAGAAAGTGTTGCTTTTTAAAAAGTACTTTCTTTGTCTCCCAGGAGATACTGCGAAGCTGTATGAAGTCACCTACAATTCTACGTCAGGATTGATGTCAGAGCTGTACGACATCATTCTGATTGCCACCCCATTGCAGCGTAAAATTGCCAACATAACTTTCCGCAACTTCAAGCCACCCATTCCCGAGTTCTCCCAGCCCTACCATCAGACTGTGGCAACATTTGTCCATGGGCGCATTAACACTTCCTACTTTGGCTACCAGGATCCTTCAAAGTTCTCTTTAACTGCCATTTTCACAATGGAGCACCCAAAGTTGTTTATCAATTGTATTGGCATTGTCTCTCCAGTTGAAGATAAAACTAAGCCGCTTCTGAGCCCTGCTGTTTGGAAAGTGTTCTCACCCAAGCCTCTCACCAAGGAGCAACTGAATTTGCTTTTCTCGTCTTACGATTCTGTTGCAGTGAAGACGTGGCTTGCCTACCCACACTACAGCCCCCCAGAGAAATGCCCCCCCATCATTCTCCATGACAGAATGTACTACCTCAACAGCATCGAATGGGCTGCAAGTGCCATGGAAATGAGTGCGATCGCAGCCAAGAATGCTGCCCTTTTAGCCTACCATCGCTGGTATGATAAGGCAGACATGATTGATCAAGAAGATTTGCACGAGAGACTCAAAACAGAACTCTGAGTTAGAATACACACGGCTGGGGAGGAAATCTAGGTTGGTATACTGTATTTGGTGGGGTGGGGGAAGAGGAAAAGAGTGTGGATCTGAGGATTTAGCAAGCTGTATCAGACCATGTGGTGCATCTCCTACTGAAAACTCTTTTACTATATTTACAGGAAATGATAGCAACGAGGCACAGTGGAGTGAAAGAATAGCTGTCTTTGAGCCATGCAGCTTAATTCAGGATTTTACTTTGTTAGCAACATGCAAGAGCCACCAGGTGCTGGGCTGGGGTGGATTAGCAACTGACAGCAAGTAGCTGAAAGAAAAAGAGGGGTAACATTAAATGAAATTGTTACGATTTTCCCATCAGTATACTGATGCCCACGAATTGTGTATTGTCATACTGTCCAATTATGTATCTCCCTTTCAGAAGTCACAATCTTATACACTGTGATAATGGATAACTCAAGCCATATTATTGCTAGACAAAGTAAGATTTCTGATGTTTAGCTGCGTCTGATATAAAATACAAATGTAGCCCAAGAGAGGGGATTGTGTGTATTTAGTTGCATACTAAGGGAGGCTACTTACAGTTGATCCGGTTGACAGCCTTTTGCCATGAGGCACAAGACTGCTTTAAGCAGTCTAAATCCACTAAAAGTACGTAGTAGGAAATTATCTTAAATGCACCTACGGCATAGATGCAGTTTATCTGATTCTATGTATTTCAGACTGCTTATGCTGCCCACTATTTGCACATCAGGCACAATAATGTCGCAACATGCCTGGTAAAAGAGCACAAAGCTAGCACTGAATACCATTCTGTAAAATTATGTGCACTGACCTTTTGCTAGTATTCAGAAATTCTGAATGAAATCTGGCAATTTCTTTTAGTCTCTCAGCAAAAGGAAGTATGTAATGGGTTCACCTTCGTTATCCCAATGTGCTCTAGTACAGTCTCTTCAAAAGGGAAGGTGCCTTAACTGATGAGCCTTACTGCCAAAAGTTTAGTTTACTGCTACATACTACAACAATTCGTTCTGTTTATCAGATGAAAGTATTACATGGAAGAAAACAGAAGAAGCCCTCAGTTTTAACCTGTTAATGCATTGAGAAGTCAACCATGTAGACTTCAAACCACCCTGAATTTACTTTCAAAACGGTAGAGTAAGTTGATCCAGTTTTAACAATTTATTAAAAAAAAATCACAAAGAGTGTGTCATGCCTGTAAAATCTACAATACAAAAACAAATGTCCACATTGTAGCTTGTCCCACTGGTTTGTTTATACTCGTTCCAAAGCTTCTAGCATAATGATGCTGTTTCCACGTATTACCTAGAAATAAAAACACTGAAAGTTAAACACCAACCAAATACTGCCAAGTGGCTTAAGGAAGAATATTACAGACTCACAAAAGGGACCTGTTTCCCACATCACGAAAGACAGCTGCAGAAAGTCGCTACACTTCAGTGCTTAAGCTTTGTTATTATTCCTACATTATTTGCTCAAAGCCTTTTAAAGGGCAATAACAAATAATAATCATACTCGGGAGTTAACCCACTGACAACTCAATTCATTATAATTAGTCTATTTATGATTATGACTAACAGTGAACATCACCCAAAGCACTTTAATCTTCTAACTTAAAATACCAAAAATTAAAGGCAAGTCATCACCTGGTACTGAAAGGACAAACTCTGTGCCAGATGAGCTTCCTTAGGGAGAAAGATCTGAAACTGCAGCGCAACCACCAAAGTTTATCTCACGTGTTCCTACCCAGTTAACTAATGGGAGGAGAGAAAGCAGAAAAGGGCGCATCTAAGATTTGACAAGTTCATGTGGAAAGAGGCAGTTCTGAAGGAGTCTAGACACAAACCATACACCTTGGCCAATCTCAAGGTACCAGCTGTCCCAGGAACATGGGACAAGAAACCAAGGGGTTATGGAGAAGTCAGAGAAGAGCCTTCTGCAAGGGTTAAAAAAGATCCACAGCTACACTTAAGAATGTAAGAAGAGCCTGCTGGATCAGGCCAATAGGCGTCTGGTCCAGCATCCTGTTCTCACTTGAGCACAAGAGCCCACTCCTCTTCTGTGGTTTCCAGTAACTTGTATTCAGGATTACTGCCTCTAATATTATTTTAGGTTGGTCTCTTTATTTTCCTCATAACTCTTAAGTACACACACTTACTGCTCTAGGTGACCTCATTTTAAGAAAAGGATGTTGCCAAAGATTCAAAAGTGGTGTAAAATCCTTGGGGCTAAAAAGATATTTTCATGAAGAAATGCAGTTTGAATAGTCATCTAGAAGAAGCCTTTCAAACAGATCCTAAAATTCTTACTTTGATGTATGAGTTCCAAAGCCACTGTACCACTTTTTGCCAAGTATGAGTAGAGCTTTGGTATACTCTATTGTGAACAAGTGACATTTACAAAAGAATATGGATATTGCCTCCCTTCAGTGCAAACATGCCTTGGGAGCAGTATCCTGGCATTCTTCAGAAGTGTTCTGTGAAAGTGGGTGGGGTGGGGGAATTATCAGGTTTATTTTGTCTACCTCTTTAGTTTAATTCTTGTTCTTTTTATTATAGTAGCTTTTGTAAGCTTTGAAAATCAGTATAACACAATAAAAAAGTACTGCAGGATTTTGGATTATAGTTTGATACAGTACCAGGCAAAACCACATAGATGAACTCCTGCATATATATTTTTTTTAAAAAATCTAACTCAAATATATTTTTCTAGAAAATGCTTTTCATAAATTCTCAAGTGCAATGGATGACATTAGCTTAGCTGCCTTTTTCGGTTTCAAGTACAGTGGTACCTCGGGTTACATACGCTTCAGGTTACAGACTCTGCTGACCCAGAAATAGTGCTTCAGGTTAAGAACTTTGCTTCAGGATGAGAACAGAAATTGTGCTCCGGTGGTGTGGCAGCAGCAAGAGGCCCCATTAGCTAAAGTGGTGCTTCAGGTTAAGAACAGTTTCAGGTTAAGTACGGACCTCCAGAACGAATTAAGTACTTAACCCGAGGTACCACTGTACTTTTAAAAGGTTAATTAATTTCTACTTACCACCATCCCTATGTTGTTCTGTTGTCCTCCTGGTGCCATTTCCACACACTCATCTATTACAAGATTCATAAATGGATCAAATCCTCTTAAGATTCCTTGGACATGCCGGCCACCATTTAATTTCACTGTAAGGAACAGTCAGGTTAGTTTACTTCCTCTTGGTACTTTATCTTGATTCTACGTTTGCTATGTCCAAGACAACATTTATGGAATTAAGATGGACAGATGTGTAGGTAATCTGTCTTTAGCCTTTCTTGCTCACAATTGTGGAACCCAGTTTAATCCAGGGGAAAGATGTACTACTCACTTTCATACGTTTGTTTGGCAGCTGGCTGTACACAGGGAATCTAGGCTACTTTCCTGACTAGATATATGGGATACAGTCATACCTCAGGTTATGAACGTGATCCGTGCAAGGAAGCACGTTTGCAACTCACGCGTGATGCGATTTGGCGCTTCTCCGCATGCGCCGAAACTTGGAAGTAACCCATTCCAGTACTTCTGGGTTTGGCGCGGTCCGTAACCCAAAAATGTGCAACCCGCAGCGTTCGTAACCCAAGGTATGACTGTACTGCCACAGAAACAAAGAATAGGGGAAGTGAGTGCAGGTTGCCATTCAGCACAAGTTAAGACGACAAGAGACAAAGTACGTCCCAGTAAATTTTTCCTCCCAAAATGGAGCAAACAAACAAAAAAAAAAAGCCATTCAACTTACATGACAGCTTCTTGTCCATAAATCTGAAAATTAAATAAGAGTGAATAATTAAGCATCACTGCAGTCAAATTCATCTCAACACATGGAAAGGGTGAGTTATATGTCTTTAGAAAGAAAAATAGAAATAGATATACGGCCTCCCTAGCTCTATGATCAATTCGCCCTAAGGAGGAAAACGACGACGGTCCCGAGCCATGTGCTGCTCTACTTTTTCGTAGCTCTATGACACACACGCGCGCGGCGCATGATGGGAGCGAGGAGGCCCAAGCGCGCGCTCGCTAACGACGGCCGTCCCCCGCTTGTTCTCGCCTCCTTCCCATCGGGCTCCCCAGCCCCCGCCGCCCCTGCCGGGCTCCCGCGCTCACTTCTTCAGCTCCGGCGGGTGTGCTTTGCTCATCGTGTCTCCTCACAGGCAGCTCCGGCGACGAGCGTCTTCCTCCCGCCTTAGCACCGTTCCGGCGTATGACGTCAAGGCGCCGCTTCCGCTCTTCCCCAATCAGGAGGTGCCTGTTGCGCCGGCGCGGACGACTAGCTTAACGCAAGGGACGCCTGCAGGGCGTGGACTACCTCGTCCTCGCAACCAATCAGCGCAGAGTAGAAGGCCGCGGTCTGCCCTCGGTTTTCCGCCGCCAACCAATCAGCGGCCGAGCTGTTCCCTTTGCGGGTGGGTCTTATCGACTCGTTTCCACCACGTGTAAAGCAACAGGCCATGCTTCATTTGCATTTAGGGTTTATTTGCATATATGCTAATATGTTTATGTATAGGGTTTAAGTATTTTATTTCAGACTTCCCAGTGCATCCCAGCTAGTGGACAAATAAGGACTCCATTATGCCCTTGGGAAATTAAGCCACACGTTTACCTGAGAGTAAAACTCATTTGTGCAGTGGGTTTTACTTCTGAGTAGACAGGCAAAGAAGAGAGTCTGCCTAGAATCTTGAGTAGACTCAGTGCTTTTTTTCTGGGGGTATGCAGAAACATTTTGTGAATCTTTGTACTTTTGTCCATTTACTGTATTTATTTTTCCCGATTTGAACTATAATTTTTCTTGAGTCAAAATGAGGGTACCCCTAAATATTTTTTTAGGAAAAAAACACAGAGTATGTTTATTCTGAAAGCAAGTCATATTGACATCATTAGTACTTTACAGAAAAATCACACAGGATCTCTGGCTACACGCGGTGGAAGTTAAACTTAGAAGCAAATGTATTTACACGGAAACCGTTTCTATTATCGCATCCTTTTACCGCTGCTGCCTGGAAGAATTACCATGCTTAAAATGCTGTCCCTATTCCTGTGATTGTAAACTGTTTTAACTGTTATTAATTCTAGATTCTAAATTATTATAGCCTGTCCTGAGATCTGCTGGTGAGGGGTAGGTAATAAATATAATAATAATTCCCCTAAATGCAATCCTAGGCTACATTCACACCATACATCTAAAAACATATGGCTTTCCCCAAAGTAAACCAGTTCCCAATCCCAGACCTCTTTGTGGGGAATTGGGTGCTTTAAATTTATGTTGTGGCTGTGACCACAGTTTATCTCCCATGCATCCACACCCACCCACCCCAGTACCCATAGCACTTTTCAACACAGCTAAAATACCTACAATACACAGTTTTCATTTTTAAAAACCATTTTTAATTCAACTTTAATAAAATAATTCATAGTTTAAAGAAAGGAAGGCAGAAATAGGGGGCTGGGGCTTTGTTAATTCTTGGAACAGTATTCCTGCAGCCCGAAAGGGTCATTGTCATTGGAATGAGCACACCCACATTCACAATAAATGTGGTTTGCTGGTTAGCATTTTTCTGGTTGTTGGGTCTAATCCAAGCACTCACAGCTCTACCGCCTACATCCGAAGGGGAAAACATTACTATTGGATTGGAAGGATGTAGTGCTAGTTGGTTCTGCAGCAGGGAATCCAAACCCTAATTAAAATTGTTAAAGAATTCAGACGTAATTGAGGAGAAACTGTTTCAACGCAGCAGCAATACTGTTGTTCAGCACACATAAATTTAATCACATATATAATGCATTAAACAAAAAAGTATGTTTTCAATGCAAGGGTAGGAATTATTGTTTTGCTTGCTGAGGAGCCAGGTGGGGCTTTTATATGTCACATTGTACTTGTCCCACTGGCATCTTTTAGTAGAATTGTTCTGCATAAACTTGAACGTGACACCTGAGTCTTCAAAGGCTGTTCCATAAACAAAGCTTCTCCATCCAAATTTTACAGCACTCCAGCCCTCTACAGTTCCCTGCATCCCTTAGAGGAAGACACAAAAAGCTGTTGGCCTTACCTCCTCTTTACCATGATATACCTTTAAAGTCATATATCTGAAGTTATTTTAAATATTACAAGATAGCAAAAGCAGCCATGAGAACTTCCTCCCAGGGACAACTTTGTCTGCTAGATGCCTTATTGTAACATCTCACAGGAGTGTACAGGGGCAGCCTGCCTTTCAGATGTTTTGAACTACAACTCCCATCACCCTTTCGGCTGGGGCTAATGGGAACTGTAGTCCAACAACATCCAAAGGGTACCACGCTGGCTGCCCCTGCCTTACCACAATACATTCACTGCTTCTACAGCACACAGGTCAATAGCTGCCAATGAAAAAAAGGATGGAATAATTATTTTGCTTGGGTTGGGATCCCACAGTAGGTTCCACTGGGAAAATGTTCCTCACAATTGCTGAAGGTCTTTGAGCAGGGAAGAAGAGAAGGGAGTTGAAGGACTGTGGGTGCTTTGTGGCCAACGAAGGATTTCCCCCCAGCTGAAAAGAACTTGGGAAATGGCTCAAGCATTCATGCCTAGACTTCAAATGAAACTGAGAAACAATACAAGGTTTTAATTTAAGAATCAAGTTTTATAAGTGTTTAGTTTGGGGCTGACTTTCAGAGTGAGGAGTGCCCAATAAAAACAAAAAAAACAAATGTTGCCGTGTCATTCCAATGCCCAACAAAACAAAACAAAACAAAACAAAACAAAACAAAACAAAACAAAACAAAACAAAACAAAACAAAACAAAACAAAACACAGAGAGGTCTTTAAAAATCCATTGAAAGCCACATTTCTGATTTAATTAGCAAAATCCAAGTGGTTTGCTTTACAGGCTGCATTTTGCATGGTGGGGAGGTGTCATAAATGCCCCCTTCCTCACTGGGTCAGTAGAACTTCCCCTGCACACTGAAAACTAGCATTTCAGTGAGAAAAATTGAGCCTAACCTTCTCCCAACCTTCCCCATATGCATGGTTCCAATTTGCTCTTCTTCCACACTGGAAGCCTTTGAACAAGCAGTCTGAAGTGGTAATGTCCAGAAGAAGGATTAATACTAGATTCTGCGGAAGGCATAAGGATCCCCTCAGCTTTGGGGAATTCCTATTTGGGGGCAGTTTGGTTTCAGCACTGCTATTTCAAAAAATGTAATATCAAACCACCTCCTTCCGAAGAGACCACAGAGACAGAACTTCTGTGTGTCTATATTTGTAAGGCAGCTTAAGAAAGAGGTGGACAGCCAGTAGCTCTGTCTTGTTGAGACACCAGGTAGCACCTTCCGGATTCCCCTCCCCACACCCAACTTTGCTACAAGGTGGGGAAGAACCCGAACAAAAGGGTTTGACACGGGTCTGTGCACACACACATCACTGGTGCCAAAGGAGCCTGTTTTCTTTTACACCATCTGACAATCTGCAGCCTTTCTCCCAAACTAAACCCTAAATTCTCAAGCACTTCAGGAGGCCATGAGTATACAGTCACACCATAAAAAAAGTCACTCTGGACACACCCCATGTTTTCTTTCTATGTTTCTAGAAAGGGTAATCATGCCCATCTTAATTTTAATTGATTATCTCCCTTTCCCGTTCCTCCGCAAAGCCAGGGCGTTTACTGGGCAATGCTGGCCAAGTTCTCCTTCATCTTTTTGGTCATGCTGGGGATAAGGTGCATGTGGTCGTCCACACACTTTGTCACGCAGTTGTCCAGCTGCAGTTTGATCTGCTTCTCTTTGCTCCCTGAATCTAAGGAGTCCTTGGCCTGGTCATTACAATGCATCGTGCAGCGGGCAAGGCGGTCCTATAATTAGCAAAACAAACAAGCAAACACAGAAATCAGAGGTGGGCAAGGCTAAGAATAAGTTACATTAACAGTCTTCCTCAGTGGAACAAAATACCGTATTTTTCGCTCTATAAGACGCACCAGACCATAAGACGCACCTAGTTTTTGGAGGAAGAAAACAAGAAAAAAATATTCTGAATCTCAGAAGCCAGAACAGCAAGAGGGATCGCTGCGCAGTGAAAGCAGCAATCCCTCTTGCTGTTCTGGCTTCTGGGATAGCTGCGCAGCCTGCATTCGCTCCATAAGACGCACACACATTTCCCCTTACTTTTTAGGAGGGGAAAAGTGAGTCTTATAGAGCAAAAAATACGGTAACTTGAAAGCTGGCATCCAAACAGGACTCTGAAAGAGCTTTTAAATTATTGTTTCAACAACAACAACAACAACAACAACAACAACAACAACAACAACAATAATAGATTTGTAGAATTGGAAGGTATCTCCAAAGGTAATCTAGTTCAACCCCCTGCAATGGGAATCCAGGAATAAATCAAGGCTACATTCACCACTTTAAACAGTCCTGCCTCCCCCCCCCCCTCCTGAATTCTGGGTGCTGTAGTTTGTCAAGGGTGCTGAGAGTTGTTGGGACACCCCTAGTCCCCTCCCAGTGCTACAGTTCCCAGGGTGGACCACTTCTCGGGGAACTCTGGGAACTGTAGCTCTCCTAGGGGAATAGGGGTTCTCCTAACACAGGTATCCAGAAGGCCACATTTGATGAAGTAAAGGGCTGTGAGGGCCGACCAAAGTTATTAACCATTTGTTGTTGTTGTTGTTTTAAGGACTGAAGTTGTTTTCTGATTTTACCCCAAAGTCATTGAGCTTTTTTTAGGATTGAGGTTGTTGAGGTTTCTTTTTAGGATTTTACCCCAGGAAATAAGCTGCCACAGGGGCCAGATTAAACCAACCAGCAGGCTGGATTAGGCCTCCAAAACAGACTTTGGACATGCCAAACTCGGCCCTCCAGATGTTTTGGGACTACAATTTCCATCATCCCTGACCACTGGTCCTGTTAGCTAGGAATCATGGGAGTTGTACAGCGGTACCTCAGGTTACATACGTTTCAGGTTACAGACTCCGCTAACCCAGAAATAGTACCTCGGATAGTACCCAGAAATAGTACCTGAACTTTGCTTCAGGATGAGAACAGAAATCGCGTGGCAGCAGCAGTGGGAGGCCCCATTAGCTAAAGTGGTGCTTCAGGTTAAGAACAGTTTCAGGTTAAGAACAGACCTCTGGAACGAATTAAATACTTAACCCGAGGTAGCACTGTAGTCCCAAAACATCTGGAGGGCCAAGTTTGCCTATGCCTGTCCTAACAACTCAGCATTTTAAACAAACTACAGATCCCAGAATTCTTCGGGGGAAGCCATGACTGTTTGAACTGGTATGATAATGCTGCAAATGTGACCCAAGACATGCATTTGTTTAAGATGCTAAGCACATGAATCTGGTGGTTGAGCAATCCAGACCATTGCCCTCTCGAAAGATAAGAGTGCAACCCTGGAGGGTCTGGCAGATCGAGACCAAAGTCCAACTTCCCGCTGACCAGCTACTCTCCCACCTACATCCACCCCCCACTTTTCTCCTCACCTGAAATCTCTCCAGCTCTTGGGTGACCACTGCCTGCGCCTGAGCCAGAGGCGCATGGCAGCGCTCAATGCACCGGTGCACTTGCTGCATGGAGGCCTTGTTGTTCTCACAGCAGGTCGCGCTGCACCGGAACATGATTCCCTGGAAAGAGCCAGGTGTCAGTAAGATAACCACAGAAGAGCCACGCTGGGTCTGGCCCTGCGACCCTCATTTCCCAGCCAGTGGCCAGCCAGGCGCTCCTGGGAAGCTCACAAGCAGCAAGGGATGCGGGCGACGGCCCTCCGCTGTTTGCCCCCCAGCAACTGATATTCAGAGGCGGACTGCCTCTAAACATGGTGGTTCCACTTAGTCATCTTTCTCTTGTCCACAAGATTCTCTCTAGCAGCAGGGAAGAAGAAAATCCTGCTCCGTAGCCCAGTTTTCAAAGAAACAGTCCAATGGAAAGGAACTTGTGGAACAGTAGGGTCACAGGGTGAGCAGAGGGACTACTAGCAGGGGTCAGCAAACTTTTTCAGCAAGGGGCCGATCCACTGTCCCTCAGACCTTGTGGGGGGCTGGACTTTATACATATTTGGGGGGAGAATGAACGAATTCCTATGCCCCACCAATAATCCAGAGATGCATTTTAAATAAAAGCACACATTCTACTCATGTAAAAACACGCTGATTCCTGGACCATCTGCGGGCCGGATTTAGAAGGTGATTGGGCCGGATCTGGCCCCCAGGCCTTAGTTTGCAGCTTTGAGAGCAATGGCTCTCAGACTTTTTTCAGGCCACAGCCCCCTTAGTTCCTTGGTTCAATCCCCAGTGTCCCCTACCCTATAAACTGGCCTGTATTAAAATCTATCCCCAGCAGCAAAGCTCACTGAGGCCATCTGCGACTGGGGAGCCTGTTGCAAGGTATAAGGGGGGGGGGCAAACAGACCACCACAACCACTCTGGAGGAAGGGCAGGGTTGAAATTGTCAGGAGCTCACCCTACACTCGAGTAGGACCCTGGCAGAGACACATGCCTGACTGGCATGTTCTCTCCCTCCTGGTCGATCGTTCGGGAGCTTCAAAAGCTTTCTTCTGCCCGAACATCACAGCGACCGATGCCAACAGACATCGGCACACTTAGGAATCCGCCGAGTCTTTGCAGCTTGCGTGACAGACCTCAGCAACTCAGCATTTTGGCTAATCTACTTTATTTACATATAAACACACATGGAGCACTGCAACATGGCTCCCTCTCTCTCTAGCATCAGAAAGCAAAGAGAAAAAGAGAAAAAGGACAATAGTCCCACTTCACGGAACACAGTAACACAAACATCCTGTCTCCGTCACTTCCCACTTTGTGGAGTCAAAACACACATTGCCACGTGAAAGACAAAAATCCCATGACTGCAATCATGGAGCAGGAATTCTAACAGAAATGTGGCAAATAATGGCCCATTCTTGCTGGGGTGCCTGCCCAACCTGGCGCCCTCCAGAACTTGCAGACTACAGCTTCCATCTGGAATGGTTCAGAACTGGACTATGCAGAACTGGACAAATTGACAGGAAAGATTAGATATCTACGAGACCAAAAGTTTATCGAGGACTGGGGAAAGTTGGTGGACTATTGGGAAAGCATAAGTGATAGAGAAATAACGTTAGTGGCATTTAAAGAAGCTCTGTAAAAGTCAAAGAAATATTGCAAAAAAGATAAACAGGTTTCAAAGGGTATATTGAAAGGCAATAGTGAATTTAAGAAATGTGTATTTAAAAATTAAATTTGGATGATTATCAGAGAGGCTGAAGGAAGTCTAAAAGTGAAAAATTTGTTAAAGTTGAAATGTGGTGTGTTATGTATTTTTATTTGGAAATTAATAAAAAATTATAAAAAAAGAAGAAGGAATGGTTCAGCCACACTTGTTGCGGCTGATGGGAGTTGTAGTTTAAAACACCTGGCGGGCATCAGGTTGGAAGGCTGTTGCTTGGGGATTGCAGAACACCCACCCGCCCCCTGCCTCTCTGCCCTCTGCCCCCTTCAAGTGGATCACCAGGGAGGGACCTAAAATCAGCACAATATCTATTATGCATCGCATGCACACTCCCATTTCTGAACAGAGATGATTTGAGAGCCTGCTGGATCAGGCCCAAAGGGGCCTCCTGTTCTCACAGTGGCCACCCCCATGCCCCAAAGGGAAACCCGCAAGGAGGACCCGAGCACCAGGGCACCCTCCCCTCCTGCGGTTCCAGCAACTGGGGTTCAGAAACATCGCTGCCTCCTACCATGGAGACAGCGCAGCCTCCCTGGCTAGCAGCCCCCGACAGCCCCCTCCTCCTCCTCCTCCTCCTCCACGGATTCGTGTAGCGCTCCATTCAAGCCTAGGCTGGTGCCCTGAGGCAGCGAGTCCCCGCGTCCCGCCGCCCTTCCCGGGGCGCATCCCCACGTGCGCTCCAAGCGCGGCCCGACCTGCATCTTCCGGATGTTCTCTCGCTCCAGCCCCTGCACCATGCCGTCGATGGCCTCCTGCACGCGGAGCTGCTGAGCCTCGGCCATGCCGCCTCGCCCCGCGCAGGGAGGAAGGTCGCCTCGGCGGCGGCAGCCCGGCCCTCTCCCCGCCCCCGGCCACTGCTTCCCGGGTCAAGGCGCGCCGCGCTTCCGCGGAGATCGCCCGCCCGCCTGCGCAGCTCCGCAGCAACCGCGCGCGCCCGGCGCCCGGCACTGCACGGCCCCCGGGAGGAAGGCAGGCAGGCAGGCAGCCGCTCGGCAGGGGAGGCCGCTCGCCTGGCCCAAAGCCGCCGCGCCGGTTGGATTCCTGCCAGCCGGGCTCCGCTGCCCCAAGCAGAGCAAGGAAGGTCCGGGCGCACCGGGAGCGCGGTGGTCCGATGGCTCTGCTCCGCATCCAAGGTCGGAGGCAGGAATGCTTCTGAATCGCAGTCGCTGGAAACCGAAGCGGGGCAGAGGGCTCTGGTGCTGGGACCCTGCTTGCGGCTCTCCCAGTGATGCATCTGGCTGGTGCAGGGTGCATTAAAAGCAATGATGAAAAAAAGAAATCGGATATTTTTTTTAATCGGATATATATATATAAAAATTAAATCGGATTTTTATAATAAAATGCTTTTGAGGAAAAAATATTTCTGTTTTCTGTTTCAGTTACATTATAGTCCAAAGACTATTCATCAGGAAATAAGGATTTGTTTTAAGTTTTTCATGTGTGCTGAAACTCAGTCTAAGTTGGTTTTTAAGGAAATTGTTATTAAGGAAATGATTGTTTTTCTCCTTCCAATAAAGTACAGCAGAAAAGTTGTCCAAATATAAACAGTTAACTCGTTAAACCTAACAATAATTTCATAATTATCTATGTATTTCTAATGGTATAACCAAATCAGTAGATTTTAATATAACTGTAAAAACTACCCTGGAAACTTATTGTTTCAAAAATGAAACCTTCATCTGGTTGTAAATATTAAGATTATACCAGCAGGAACGTTTTTCTGTAAATATATATATATATATATATATGATTCAAATCAAGTCTTACTGGCTAGTAATTTAAATCATGATTTAAATCAATTTGATTTAAATCAAATCCACCCTGGGCTGGCCACTGTGAGAACAGGACGGTTGCACTGTGCATAGGGATCATGGCTAGCAGCCATCAATAGCCTTCTCTCCTTCTCTTTGTCCAATTTTCATTTAAACCTCTCCAAGTCATTAGCCTTGCTTAGGCTCTCGAAAGGGACTTCTGTGTGTGTGCGTCGAATGGAAGTGGCATCCTCTGGACCTCTCACAGTATCATTTGCACAAGACTGCACATGTGCACACTCAAACACACAGGATGTTTCACATGGTGCAGTGGCCAGGGCAGCCTTTGCCAACCTGGTGCCCTCCAGAGGCTTTGCACTGCAATTTCCACCAGCTCCAGGTTGGCAAAGCCTGGTTCAGTGTCACGTGGACAGCGAGATCTCCACCTAGCCATGAATCTGACTGGGGCAACCTTAGGCCCATCGCGTCTCACACCCTAAGCTACTTTGCAAGGTTGTGGTGAAGATGAGCAGTGAACCCACACTTGTCTTGGACAAGAGTGGGTCCAAAAAATGATTGACTATGCTGAATTAGACAGCCTATCCGAAAAATTAAAGAACAAACCAAGGAAAGAATTTATTTCAAAATGGGAAGCATTTAAAATATATCCGTTGTGGCATTTGAATAATACCAGCAATAGGTGTATTATATAATACATTTTGAACTGATTTGAGATGATAGCAATAGCATGTATTGGCAGCAAAGAATGATAATTAGATTTATGGAGTAGATAGGAAGTTAGATTTAAAAGGAAGAGACCCTTACAGTTTATGGATTATGGAATTTATATTCTTTGTAATGTGTGACTGATGATATTCTTATTATGGTGTAATATGTCTTTTTGTTGTTGTTTTTGTTGTTATGTGTTGAGCAAATAAAAAAATTAAAAAAGAAAAGAAAAGAAAAAAGATGGACAGTGAACCCTGTGCTTGAGCTCATGGGATAGAAATGTATGAACAAATAAAATGGATAGATAGCTGCAAATAAAATAAAAAAAATGATTGGTGGAGATGGCAATGACTGTCCCGTACATTTGACTGGTGTTGATGTTCTAACTTTAGTTTTATCTTTGTTATGTTTTGTATTATGTATCCAGTTTTTTTAGAGATTACCTCCTGCACTATCTTTTGACAAGGCATCTGGTAATAATAATAATAATAATAATAATAATAATAATAATAATAATAATTTTTTATTTATACCCCGCACTCCCCAGCCAAGGCCGGGCTCAGAGCGGCTTACAAGCAAAATAAAAACAAGATGAATGATTACAACTTAAAAACAAAAATAAAATACAACATTAAAATAATGGAACATTAAAATGTAGCCTCATCGCAGGAGGAGAAGGAAAAGAAAAAAAAAGAGAGGGAGGGAGGGAATCAAATTGGCTCCAAGCCAAAGGCCAGGCGGAACAACTCTGTCTTACAGGCCCTGCGGAAAGAAATCAGATCCTGCAGGGCCCTGGTCTCATGAGGCAGAGCGTTCCACCAGACCGGAGCCAGAGTTGAAAAGGCCCTGGCTCTGGTTGAAGCCAATCTAACTTCCTTAGGGCCCGGGACCACTAGGTTGTTGCTATTTATGGACCTTGAGGCTCTCCGTGGGACATACCAGGAGAGGCGGTCCCGTAGGTATGAGTGTCCTAGGCCGTGAAGGATTCTGCACCCGCTGGAGTTTCTGGGACAGCTTCAAGGGCAGCCCCGCGTAGAGCGAATTACAGTAGTCAAGCCTGGAGATGACCGTCGCATCACATACACTGGAAAAAGGGTGTGTGTGTTTACAACGTATTACAGCAACACGTCTCTCTTAGGACTCATCCACACTTCAGTTTCCTGCTGAATCGGAACAGATGGCAAACAGGTTGTCCATGGATTGTTGTTTCTTCCAGTCGGAATGCTTGGACCCAACCCTAGGAAGCATGGGACAAGTGGGGATCTGGATGAGACCTGGATGTCTGTGCTTAGACCCCTGTGCAAATGACCCCTTGGAGATCAGGTGCAAAGCTAGTGGCTGTGACCTAAATTCTGCCCCCCCAAAACCCCCACCAATTTAGGCACAGAAATAAATATCTGGCTGCATAGGGTGAACTTCCTTTCTGTTGGTGCCAGCTACCTGATGAAGCCAACCTTGAACGCAGGACCGAAAGTACATTGTACACCAGTCTCCCACTGGGGGGCAGGATTGCCCTGAAATAGGCACAGAGCGGCTTTCCTCTTGAGTTCGTACCATAAACTGCTTTCCAAGGAGAGGATTAGGCTGCCCTGGGAATAAAAAGGTAGAAAAAAACGAGGAAAGCGAGCAAGGGCCAGAGACCCAGCCTCTTCCTCCCAAGTATTTTGGAAACATCCTCTCTGTCCAGCTGCAAATGCTTTTTACACATATATTGCACCTCACAAGTTGTGTGTGCCCATATTCAACTCACACTGATTTGCCAGGAGTTATTATCTACATTATTATATATTTATTATTTGCTGCATCTATAAGCCCACCTTTTTTCTCCAAGGGGCTCAAATGGGGTGTGCATGGCTCTTCCCCCCAACACACACTTCATCCTCACAACAACCCTGTGAGGTAGGTTGGGCTGAGAGGCAGTAACTGGCTAAAGGTGAGCTTCATGGCTGAGCAGGTCTCCTAGGTCCAATACTCTTAACTATAACATTTCCAAATGGCGGGTGGTTTATACTATAATAGCGCTCCTGATTTCTTTTCTGACAGTCTAGTTTCTAGCCCTCATGGGTGTGATGCTAATAGACCTGAGAGTGCGCATGTCAAAATTTCAGAAGCTGGAAGGTTGGCTAAATATTATTTCCAGTGTGGTGGGTGGGTGTGTTTTCCTGCCATGGGGGCAGCACTGTAAAACAAAACAACAAACTCAGCAAATCTGATTTGCAAAGATGTTGCAGGTTAATTTCTGTAAACTGCAGAGGGGATGGCATGTGTGTGTTCTTGCTGCAAAATCTTCTCCAACCTGGTACCATGGTGATGTTTTGGGCTACGGCTCACATCAGCCCCAGCAGCATTAAAAATCGAGGGTACCAGGCTAGGGAAGGATTATAGTCACAAGGAATCTGGCCTGGTCCGATTCCCCTGGGCCAGAGGGCAACAAGGAAGGTCAATTGCCTAGGCACCATGGAGAACGCCAAGTAATCCACCTGCTCCTACAATCAAGTTGGGAGTGAACTGAGGCCTTTTGAGCCTCTACCTCCTACAAATTCATCTCTCCTAGTTTCTGGAGAGCAAGTCACATCTACACTGTACATTCAAAGTGCATGCCTTCCCCGAAAAAATCCCACCATGTGCTTTTAATGTGCTTCAACTTTATGGTGTGGATGTGACACTAGAGTCTCCTAGAGGGCATGTCTTCTGTACTCCTGGCCTCTTGCCTGCCGCCCTCCAGTTCAGGGGTCGCCTGATGACCAGCATCCAGGGCAAAGGCCAGAAATGATGGAGTCTTCGATCCACTGTCCTGGTCACTGTGAGACTCCAGGGTCACAAGAGCCACTCATGCAAAATAATGATTCTGCTCAGGGATTCTAGTAGTGGGGATTTCAGGAAAGGCATTAGTCAGAAAACTATGTGATAGGCAGAGGAAATGAAGTCAAAGGCAAAAGAACCTGATACTACAGAAGGGGATGAATGAATGAACGAACGAACAAAGGAAGGAATGAATCACAAATGCATGTTTTCATGATCAAATAAAGACTTAACTAGGAAGAGGTGGATGCCCCACATTGCGTCACAGACTGAGCAAGACTAAAATAGAGACGGGTTGAATCAGCTGCCTAAATCTAGAGGAGGCTTTCCTCTTTCTAGGAAAGGTTTTGGTTCCTGCTTCAAGTGAGATGAGCGGAAGAGAAGAAAATGTGAGCCATGCAGAATCGCAGGAACTCCTGAATCATACTCCTTAGCATAGCAGGAACTCCTTAGCATACTCAAGTTCTTCCTAATTTTGTCTTCAATACTTTCACTTCTTGCCTGCCCTTTGTATTTGAGGCTCTCAAATTCCAAAAAAGGCTGCTCTGTGTGTGCACCCTGATACACACAAGGGGCAGAGACTGGCGGTGTTTCAAATCCTCAGTGATACACTGGGCCATAGATATTGGTCATAATATAAACATGGAAGCATGGGGACGATTGTGGAATTTGGATATAAAATTTACAGCATGTTATGGTTTAAGAGAAAATTGTATGAAAATGAGATATTGTTGGTACCTAACACCAAGTAAATTGGCAAAAATGTATAAACCTAAATCAAACAAATGCTGGAAAAGTAAAGAGAAAGAAGTAAAGAGAAAGAAGGTTCTTTTTATCAAATGTGGTGGTCTTGTAGTAAGGTTAAAGCTTACTGGGAAATGATATATTATGAATTGAAAAAGATGTTCAAAATAACTTTTATTTAAAAAAAAGCCAGAACCTTTCTTTTGGGAATTATAGGGACAGAACTACCTAAATTGTATAGAAATTTATTTAGGTATGCTACTACAGCAGCAAGAATGTTACTTGCCCCAAAATGGAAAGAAGAGGAAGTCCCTGTAAAAGGAGAATGGATACAAAAACTTATGGAATATGCAGAAATGATGAAACTTACTGGAATAATAAGAAACCCCTGCCCCACCCTGCCTCCCTCCCTAAGGCTCCCCACTGGAGTGGAGAACCTTGTGGTGTGATCAACATCTTCCATCACTTTGTGTAAAGGGGGTGGTAGCACAACCATTGCAACAATTTAGCTGTGTCTGAGCTCTTCCTCATTGCTCCACACCTCTAAAGATAAGAACCTAAGAAGAGCCTACAGGATTAGGGCACTGACCCATCTAATCCAGCACCCTGGTCTCTCCATAACCAGCCTGATGCCTTTGGGAAACCTGCAAGCAGAATTTGAGCACAAGAGCCCTCCTCTGTGGGCCTCCCTGTGGTTTCCAGCAACTGGTCTTCAGAAGCATTGCTGCCCCTGACCATGGAGCCTTTAGCCCTCTCCTCCTCCACGAATTTGTCTCATCCTCTTCTAGAGCCATCCAAGTTGGTGACCATTGCTGCCTCCTGTGGTACTGTCCATGAGGTCATATGTTGGGAGAGGGGCAAGGAATTTGCTACGGTCTCTCCTCCTCCCTGGGACGCGGGTGGCGCTGTGGATTAAACCACAGAGCCTAGGACTTGCCGATCAGAAGGTCAGTGGTTCGAATCCCCACGACGGGGTGAGCTCCTGTTGCTCGGTCCCTGCTCCTGCCAACCTAGCAGTTCAAAAGCACCTCAAAGTGCAAGTAGATAAATAGGTACCGCTCCGGTGGGAAGGTAAACTGTGTTTCCATGCGCTGCTCTGGTTCGCCAGAAGCGGCTTAGTCATGCTGGCCACCAGTGGCGTAGCGTGGGGGGTGCAGGGGGGGCCGGCCGCACCGGGCGCAACATCTGGGTTTAGGGCAAATCCACAGGTTAGGGGGCGCAAATCCACGGGTTAGGGGGCGCAAATTACTTGCCTTGCCCCGGGTGCTGACAACCCACGCTACGCCACTGCTGGCCACATGACCTGGAAGCTGTACGCTGGCTCCCTCGGCCACAACCCCACAGTCGGCCACGACTGGACCTAATGGTCAGGGGTCCCTTTACCTTTACCTTTACCTCCTCCTCCCAGAGGGGAGGGGTCGTGAGCGGGAGCAGCTTCCCGCTGGGGCAGGGAGGCATTTTCGGCTCCCTGCTCCTGATTGCCTCTGCTGCCGCGGCCAAGCCTTCCAGCCAACCAATAGGGCCGGCTGGGGGGGGGGGGAGGGCTAGCCGCATTTAAACAGCCGCAGCAGTGCTCAGCTCCCAGTCTGTTCCTGCTTTCTTCGGATCTCCCGCCCTCCCTCCCTCTTAGGTCAGCTTCTTCTTTTGTGTATTGACCTTGCTATGGACTTTGGTTGGTTGCCTTGGTTGCCCAAGGGCCCTGGTAGGACCTTTTTATCCATTTGGCAAATTGGCACCAGCCTCTTGGTTTTTCCGCCTACCTCGTAGCAATTCGTCACAACTTTCTGGTATTGGCGATTAGGCATTGGAATATGTGTGCTGTGTTGGAGGACTGGGTATGGGCCATCATCTACCCCTCCTCTTTTGGGTATTCCGGTAAAGGAATCCAGCGGTCGTGGATCCTGTCCGATGCCTGGCTAGGGCCATGGCACGACCCCCGGTGATGTCATGGGGGAGCTTCCAGTTGTATTTGCATCAACAAGCTCCTCCCATTGGTTGTTAACCCTGATATGACTCCTGTGGAGTCTTGTATTGCTGTTTCATCCAATGCCAATATTGGTCACATGCTGTAACCAATAAAAGTTGTGGCCTAATTTTGCCCATTAACCTACAATAATGTGTCTTTGTGTCTTATTATACTGCTATGCGGGTGGCGGGTCCTCAACTCACAATCTGTTGTATAGCAGACCTTCCTGCCTTTTCAAAGGTTATTTTGCCTCCCATTTGGTACCCTTCTGTTTTTATTTTCTTCCTTCTCTATAATATTTAGTCATATATCCCTTATGAGTCACTCCATGTCATTCAGGCCAGAGCCATCTAGCGATTCTTGTTTCACTGGAATCAAGTGCCGCTTCTTCCCCCCATCTTTGGTTTGTGACATTTTAGTTCTTCAGGTGAAGCTGCTTCCCATCCCTTTCCCACATCATTGCCAAGTGTTTCCTCTTCCGTTTCCATTTCTTCCTCCTCCCATGGAACGGGCAGTTGCAACAGGGTGAGAATATGAATCAGGTCTATTTAAAAACCAGTGCTTTCTGTTGTACACTATCAGTTCCTAGGCAAAGGGGAATTCCCACCTGGATTTCATCCCAGCTTCTCTGATTAGGTATGGAGTTGGCTTGAATAATTTTCCTCACCTAAGAAAGGCTGTTGTAGAGTTGGAACAGGTTTGGAAAAGAGTAGCTAAAATGATCAAGGGGGCGGAGCAACTCCCCCCTACAAAGAAAGGTTTCAGCACTGGGGGCATTTTAGATTAGAGAAAAGGCAAGAAAGAAGCAACGTGATAGAAGTATGTAAAATTATGCCTGGAATTGAGGAAAGTGAAGTTTTTCTCCCTCTCTCAGAACACTAGAACTCATGGCCGTCCAAGGAAGCTGAATTTTGGAAGATTCAGGACAGATAAGAAAGTCCTTCTTCCACGATGAATATTTAAGCTTCCCAGTTTCCCACGGGAATCTGGCTGGCCAGTGTGAGAACAGGATGCTGGACTAGATGGGTCTCTGGCCTCATCCAGCAGCCTCTTCTTATATGTTCTTCCGCTTAGAGTTTCAGCCCTTAAGCCATTGCAAGAGCATTATTTGTTTTTCTTCATATATAACTTGTCCCTTGATTCTCACTTCTTTCATTATATCCTCCTTGAAGGCATAGTTAGCAAAAGTTTTTATTATGTTCCCGGGGAACATTTTTTATGTTCCCTTTGGTTTTGCTCCCCAAATATAGTGGGCTCTTTCTCAATCTGGACGCATTACTTGTATACCACAAAATATTTCCCTCCACCAGTTGACTGGAAAACCAATTAAGTCTTTGATCTTAATGATTTTTATAATAAGGAGAGAAAAAAGTTAACTAGGAGGATTTCTCATATTAACAAGGAAATCTGGGGCCTCATAGCTTAAGGTAGTGATGGCCAGACTTGGCCCTCCTGCTGTTTCGGGACTACAGCTCCCATCATCCCTAGCTAACAGGACCAGTGGTCCCAAAACAGCTGGAGGGCCAAGTTTGGCCATCACTGGCTTAAGCGGGTCTCCCTAGCACAACCTTAGCAAGTTCCTGGAGACCCAGTTCTCATATTCTTACTTTTAAACGTGGAAAAATAATCACAAAGCTAACTGACAATGTTGATTCCTGGTGATGGGCATGAGGTCCAAATGCACAAATTTCATGAACATGGGGTTCATATGCATTGTTAAGTGCATCCCACTTCCTTTGGGTTCCATAGTAGAAGAAAATGAGAGAAATAAAGTGACTATGGAGGCCAGTTCTGGATCCACACATCCTTCCACAGTGGGGACATAGGTTTCTGGGCAGGAGTTAATCATGGGGAGGGTTTGCCAAGCGTGCCTTCCTCTTAATACATTTCTCCCTTTTGTCCTGAGTTTGAGTGTCTTCAAAGCCCATGACACCTTTGGTAAAGGCTGTTCTCCGATTGGAGCACTCGCAGGCAAGTGTTTCCCAGTTATACTGCATTTTTTTAGATTTGCCTTGCGAGAGTCTTCAAACTTCTTTTGTTGACCACCAGCATTACGTTTTCCATAAGGTGATCTCATGGGTAACCTTTTCCCAAGTTGCTAAGATCTTTATATGCTAATAGTAACAGCTTTGACTTGGCCTGGGATCAAATTGGCAGCCAGCACATGCTACAAGGGTGCAGGCAACCAACGAGACATCTCCAGACAGAATTCAAAGGCTGGTGATCATGAACCCCAAGATGGTCCTCCACCATCACTTGAGCCTTACAGGGAGAGATCATCTCCCAGTGCCTCACTTCTTGCTTGTTATCTTCTTTGGATGAGCTGTTGCTCTTTATCTCCCCAGGGGGCTCTGAAGGAAGATGCCAAGTGTCTCCCTGGGCCAGACTGATATGAAAACTGATAATTCTGCTCTGTGGGACCTGCCAACATTGACAGCATCTTAGTCGATATTAGTTGAGCACTTCATATTAAAAACAGGATGAAGGGGGCCAAAAGCAGCAGCCCTGAGAGGGTTCATCAGGTCAGGGAGACATCTGGATGGAAGTCTTCCCGGGGGATCCTTTGAAGATTAGCTTGCCTCTCATTTCTTGGGGTTACAAGTGGTGGAAAAGGACCGAACTCCAAATTCCACCCTTTGTACGTAGCGGCTGAGTCGCTGAGCCCAGATGTTGGGTTGGATGCATCTTGGAAGCTGTCTAGAGAGAATCGTTTTGATGTGTGATGTCGGTCTTCTGCTGCTTGTCAAATCAAAGGTGCATTAACTGGGAATGTCCCCAAGGCATCAGATATACAATGATCATCACACATGGGTGATCCAAAGATTCAGTGTCCAGAAAAGAAACCCAAATACTGGAGACACATAATCGCTCGGGGGAGGGGGGAGTTGAACAGGGCTGGCCTGCAGGACGAAGCAGTTGCCTCAGGTGGTGGAAGCGGAAGAGACTGCCACCCAGGGCCGGATTTAGGTTTGACGAGGCCCTAAGCTACTGAAGGTAATGGTGCCCTTTATATGTCCAGCTGTCCTCTGTTAACAACAAATTGTCACTGTTTTTTGTGTTGAATATATGCTATAAGGTAATTTATGGACCTAATAAATGGATGAGGTAATACATTGGGAGAGGGGAGAGGAATTTGCTACGGCCTCTCCTCCTCCCTGGGACATGGGTGGTGCTGTGGGTTAAACCACAGAGCCTAGGACTTGCTGATCAGAAGGTCGGCGGTTCGAATCCCTGCAACGGGGTGAGCTCCTGTTGCTCGGTCCCTGCTCCTGCCAACCTAGCAGTTCAAAAGCACATCAAAGTGCAAGTAGATAAATAGGTACAGCTCCAGCGGGAGGGTAAACAGCGTTTCTGTGTGCTGCTCTGGTTTGCCAGAAGCAGCTTAGTCATGCTGGCCGCATGACCCGGAAGCTGTACGCCGGCTCCCTCGGCCAATAAAGCAAGATGAGTGCCACAGCCCCAGAGTCGGTCAGGACTGGACCTAATGGTCAGGGGTCCCTTTACCCTTTACCTTTAATAGGTATCAGCACAAGGAGAAGGGGACAACAGAGGACGAGATGGTTGGATAGTGCTCTCAAAGCCACCAGCATGAATTTGACCAAACTGTGGGAGGCAGTGGAAGACAGGAGTGCCTGGCGTGCTCTGGTCCAGGGGGTCACGAAGAGTCGGACACGACTAAACGACTAAACAACAACAAAGCAATTTGCACATAACAAACTATGTATTTTATCAAAGTAATTGTGGAACTGAAATACAATTAAGAAGAAGTATATTAATAGTGAAATACAGATAAGAAGAAGTATATTTTTCAGGGGCCCCAAGCTATAGCTTGCTTAGCTTATACGTAAATTTGGCACTGCTGCCACCCCACCCAGTCACCTTTACCACTGGTTTCTGGGAATATCTCACGCAAAACCAGCAGCACTGCTGGTGCCACATCCCCACTGGCGACGCTGCTTCCTCGGCCTCCCAGGTGAGGGTGGCGCAGGGTGGCAGCAAAATGGGACAAACTGCCTCTGGAGTTGAAGGCAGTTTGAAATGGGGACCACCTCTCACGACTTCATAGAACTGTGGACCTGGAAGGGACCATATGGGTCAGTTAGTCCAACCTCCCGCAATTCAGGAATCTTTTGCCCAGCATGGGGCTCAAACCCACAACCCTGAGATGAGGAGTCCCAAGCTCAGCTGACTGAGTTAGGGAGAGAGGCGGCGTCTGGTTGTGCTGTTGCAGATGCACCACAATGATTCTTCTCTTTGCACTCTTCCCAGTGGGGTCATTCCTCCTCTGGTCTCTCTTGTACCATGCGTTCAAGTTTGCCTTTTTTACGTCCTTCCAGAATGTGGCTATAACGATGCACTGCCAGTATGAGAAATCCAATTATTGGTTTACCCACCAAGACCTGATTCTCATTTGCATACAGATTCAGCAAAGCAAAGCAAGCTCTGGAGACTTTGTGATATGTTGATGTATAATTTTATTTATCTTAGACCAGGGGTAGGCAACCTAAGGCCCAGGGGCCAGATCCGGCCCAATCACCTTCTAAATCTGGCCTGCGAACAGTCTGGGAATCAGGGTGTTTTTACATGAGCAGAATGTGTCTTTTTATTTAAAATGCATCTCTGGGTTATCTGTGGGGCATAGGAATTTGTTCATATTTTTTCCCCAAAATACTGTATAGTCTGGCCCACCACATGGTCTGAGGGACATGGAATGGCCCACGGCTGAAAAAGGTTGCTGACTCCTGTCTTAGACACTTGTTCTCCAAAATTTGCTATCTTTAGTCTTGCCCACTGCAAGTGCCTTGGGCTGCCCCTGTCCCCACACACTTGTCAGTGCATAGAATCATCGAATTCCAGAGTTGGAAGGGACACTGAGGGTCATCTAGTCCAACCCCCTGAAATGCCGGAATACATAGGAGAGGTGTGTTAATGCATATATGGAAGTTTAACTGCTGTTAAGTACCATTTCTGCATTGTCTTCAGCACTGCTTCTTTGAGGCTGGCTGAGATGGTTGGCTGCTCCAAAGTGCTTTGGAATCTGATGTGGTCCACAGACAAGCAGATGGACATCCCCACCCCGTGCCTGCCTACTGGGTGGGAGGGTCCTAAAGACTTCAACAGAGAGGTGAGCTCCCTATGCCTCCTTCCACAGCAAATGTGCTTGCTTTCTGCTGAAAGTGATGCGTGGATCAGGGACCTATCCAACCTCAGCACGACTCACTGACTGACGTCAAGCACTTTGCAAACAAAGGCAATGCCCTGGTGTTCTCCTCCTCCTCCAACAAGACTGCTCATGTTGAGTTTTGGTGATGTGCAGAGGCTTACATGAAGGTGGATCAAATGAGGGTTAAGTACCAGCCATTCTGGTTCTCACCCCTTGAAAGGCATTGCTGTTTACACTAGTTATTTTGGGACTGAGCTGGAGCAGGGGGCAAGCACACCTGAAGAGGCCATCTCCTGTTACATGCATAAGTTTGTTTGTTTTTTGGATGCAGGTATTAATTCTACTGGAAGACGTACTATTGAAATCATAGCAATACAGTCATACTTCGGGTTACAGACATTTCAGGTCGTGTTTTTCGGGTTGCGGACTGCTGAAACCCGGAATGGGTTGCTTCTGCGTTCCGGCGGGCGCAGAAGCGCTAAATCGTGCCTTGCGCAAACGCACCGAATCGCAACCCACACATGCACAGACGCGCCACTGTGGGTTGCAGACACTATGGGTTGCGAACGTGCATCCTGCATGGATCTCGTTCGCAACCCGAGCGCCCACTGTGTAGGAATCAGTATACCATTTCGGACCACTGGAGCATCCTGTTCAGTATTGTCTACACTGACTGGCATCAGCGAAAGGGAGGTCATTAACAAGGTTTAATCCTGTGGATTGTCTCACCTTTACTTTGAGTCTATGACGTACAATCAAGCTAGAGATGTGATCTCCTGGAGACTGAGTGATATTGCCAGACAAGAGGACATAGCCCAGGTAAAACCTGGGATGTTCCTAGGGGACCAGATTTATCGGACCATACCAGCCCCCTACCTTGCAGAAATCCACTATGTGGAATACCGCAGACTTCTTACAGCGGCTAGATTAAATGTCATTGACTCTGCAATATTGTGGGGAAGGTACAGGGGAGTACCATACGCCCAGAGAACCTGTCATTGTGCTATCGGTGTGGTTGAGTCCACCGAACACATTCTCTTGACTTGCCCTTCTTATGCAGAGCTTAGACAAAACTTTATAGACCCACTCCTATGTCAACTTAGTTTCCTAACCGGAGAAAACCAGGTTTTATACTTGCTGAATAATGTCACTAGAGCTATACCTTTCTTGGTAGCCAAATTCCTTTTTTTAGCCTTTAAGCGTCGCAAGACCATAATTGATTGTATTGACATGGGGCTATCTGTTTAGCCCTTTTAGTGTTGGCTAGGCTCTAAAATCTTCTTGGATGTTTTAACTGTGTATTGACAAATGTATTTGTATTCTTTTCTCTGACTGACGGTCGAATAAAAAGATTGAAGACTGGCATCAGCTCTCTGGGATTTCAGACTGGAGGCCAAAAACCCCCAAACTTCCAATCCCACTTAGACCAGGCATCTCTGCCCACCTCCAAACCAGCAGCCCAAAGCTCCACTCCCACTCTGGCCTGGAACGCACTGGTTTCGAGGGGCGTCTCACCCCCCCCCCCAGAACAGGAGCATCCAACTTGTTGAGCATCCTCTCTCCAATGCTTATAAACAGATGCCAGTCAGTGGGAGTCCAAAGGCATGAGAATTTCCAGCAGACCTGTAGGAGGAAATCAGATGCACGGCTGATTTAATAGCTGGGCTGCTTACAACAACAGCTTTGTGCTGCCCATCTCTGAGGCGTTCCTTGGACATTTTCACCCACTGCAGCCTCTGCAGGATCTCACAGGCCTCTTCCCAGCTGGTTTTGCTCCCGTTCAGGGAAAAGGTCAACCAATTCTGGGTCGAAGCCTCCCTTCTTTTAAGAATATGGGTGGTATGCAACTATGTTTCACTCAGAGTAAACCCATTCAGATTAATAACCGTGACTGAGTTAAGTCCATTAAGTTAGGTTTACTCTGAGTAAAACATATCTGAATACAGCCTACTCAGACGTATAATTTAGTCATCTGTATTTGTTTTTTAAGACTGCTGTCTTTAACTGTGCTTTATTGATAATTATTTTATTATTTATTTTACTCTCAATAGATATTCTTCTGATTGAGCAGCCGATACCTTTTCCTAAATAATAAAATAAAATTAAAATCAGATTACCTTCCAGCAAGACCGAATAGAAGTTTCTTTCTGCAAAGCTTTGACAGAGAAAGCAATTTCTGAGTCTCTAACATGAACAGTTTGCTGCTTGAGAACACATTACATCTTCCAAGTACTTCTTGCAGACATGAACTAATTCATGATATTTGCAAAAGTTCCATCCCGGTAAAATAAAACAAGGGGTGACAGCTCGGAATGGATGGAAAAGTCCCCCGTTCAAAGGCCGCAGTGTGTGAAGGTAGGGTCAAAGAGTTTAAGAGACTCCAGATGTACACAGCTCACTACACACTGGAAAGACTCAAAGGGAGCCAAGGAAGAAGGCTGGTCGGCTCGAGAGAACGATTTATATTGATTCTGTTTGAAAACCCTGCCTGGGAGACTCCAATGAATGCAATTCTTCTGAACTACCAACGTGAACACTCAGTGACTGATCTTCAAGCAAACATGCCGATTCAAGCGAGGCGTATCGATGCCAGAAGTGAAGGGTGCTCCCGTAGTGGTGCAAATATAATTGGCTGGTTATATTTTGCTCCTCATCCAACTAAGCATTGCTAGCTGCTTAAAGGACTCAGGGCATAAGATCGCGGCACAAATCTGCACAGGACAGTGGAAGCCTCTGGACAAATTGAGGTGGCAGGAGGCTGATGAGCCCTCAAAACCATTGTGCTTCTCCATATTCCCAGTGTTGTAAACCAAAACTGCTCCCTTTCCCTTATGGGGTACACAAGAGCCCTTATAGAGTCCTTTGTATGTTCTCCATCGGTAGGAGAAAATAACAGAGGCCAACCAGATAATATTGAGAAGCAAAGCAGCTAGTAAGCCTGATCTTTATTAGAGCTGTTGCAACAGGGTCTCCCCCCACACACAGGATAGAGGATGACGACCCGAACCATCTGAAGAAGTGTGCATGCACACGAAAGCTCATACCAAGAACTGACTTAGTTGGTCTTTAAGGTGCTACTGGAAGGAATTTGTTTTGTTTTGACTATGGCAGACCAACACGGCTACCTATCTGTGACCCGAACCATGTGCACAAGCCCTTATATAGACATTTTTTTTTATTTTTTTAAATAATATTTATTAAAGTTTCAAAACAGTTACAAAAATCAGAAAAAAAAGAAAAATACAAAATACAATAAAATAAAAACAATTAAAAACAAACCAACTTTTCCATATCTTGTCTTTCATTTACTTGTTTCCCTGACCTCCTCACACCTCCCTTTTTCGTATTCTAGTTCAATCAGTTATTTCAGCAAATCCTTTCCATTTTTACTTTTATCTTACTAATTTATCTTAATATATTATAACTTTACATTCTCACATGTTAATAATCCATCTTTAAATACTCCTTTATAACATTACTACTGAAACCACATAACTTCATTCCAACATCCTTCTAACCTTATATAGACATTTTAAATGTCCCTCCCTGGAGCCCAAGACCACCCCCCATACATCATACAAACATCAGAGAAGGGGCAGTCTAAAACACAATCCTGAGTGTGTTGTTTATCTCCTGTCTGCCACGTTACCTGATCGCATCACCTGGGGTTTTGGCCACTCTTTTGTTATGATAACTACTTAATTCCTGAATCCAGGTCACAGGTCACAGGCTCACCCTATTCACACCTTAAATGTGCCCTTGAAGCAGGATTTGTGAACAAAGAGACAATGGGGAAGCTTCCCATTTCCTTCGAAGTTGCAGAGCAATATTTGAGGTCAATTTGGGGAGAGACAAAATGGTTTCAGGACTTTTTCTGTGGGTTTCATGCATGTGATTCGTATATTTATGTATGTGTTTGCTTGGTACATTTATGAATATATATATATATATATATATATATATATATATATATATATATCTCATATATAATATATGAATGACCTTAACATTCTTATAACACCAGCAGCAACCCTTTGAGAAAAAATAATCATGAATAGTCTTTTCTGCTCTCTCGGAATCTATGTACTTATTCATGTACGCGACGACAGCAGTGAGGGTACTACTGGCCCAGAGATGGAAAGAAGAGAAAGTTCCAACCAGAGAAGAATGGCTGATGAAGGTGATGGACAACACCAAAATGGAGAAACTGACTGGGAAAATCAGAAACCAGGAAGAGAAGAATTTTAAGAAGAAATGGTGTGTGTGTGTGGAAATCACAATGTATTTAAGAGAACATTGTAAACAACTAAAAATTTTGGCAGGATTTGAGTAATGCTTGTACAGTTTGGGGTAAGTATTTTTGGGTTATGTGCTGCGGCGACCGGGAAGTAATGGAGCGTGTTACTTCCGGGTTTCGCCGCTCGCACATGCGCAGACAGTCAAAATGACGTCACACGCATGCGCAGAAATGGGTTGTGTTTGCTTCTGGATGTGAATGGGGCTCCGGAACGGATCCCATTCGCAACCAGAGGTACCACTGTAATGGACCAAAAAAAAAGAAAAAAAAAAAAGGAAAAAATGGACAATATTCTTTCAACAACTTAGAGGAAATAAGATAAGCAGGTGGAAAATTGGATTGATAATGGTAACCATGGAAGGGCAGAGGGAAGTCAAGGGATTCAGAGAATCCTAAATGAGGAGGTGATTGAGGTGTTTGAATTTAAATTTGTTATGTAAAACTTAATTTAAAAAATTACAAAAGAAAGAAAGAAAGAAAAAGAAAAGATACAGTGGTACCTTGGGTTAAGTACTTAATTCGTTCCAGAGGTCCGTTCTTAACCTGAAACAGTTCTTAACCTGAAGACCACTTTAGCCAATGGGGCCTTCTGCTGCCGCTATACCGCCGAAGCACGATTTCTGTTCTCATCCTGAAGCAAAGTTCTTAACCTGAAGCACTATTTCTGGGTTAGCGGAGTCTGTAACCTGAAGTGTATGTAACCTGAAGTGTATGTAACCTGAGGTACCACTGTAATTGCTTTATGAGGAAAGAAACCTGGTATTGCAGGGGGATTGGACAGGATGACCCTTGAGGTCCCAATACTGTGAAAGGAGGACAAGATCCATGGCCTGGCATCAACGGTCTGGGGCTTGGACCCCCCCCCCTCAATAAAGCATTTGATAAACTGGCAGGGACTGCCATTTGCCTCTTTCAGAACTGGGACCAGTCCACCTAGCTGCAGTGGAGGGGGACACGAGACAGCAAGACCCCCTCCATCGGTCTGGCCTGCAATCAGCCGCCATTGAGGCCCCTCCTCTTCTGGAACTGTCTCCTGCAGCAACCACTCTGCCTGGCCGTTTGTTATCCCCAGAACAGCTGCATGATGGGAGTCATAGTCCGGAAGGCTGCTGTGGGTGAAAGGAGATGAAAGGGCAGGGGTGAGGTCTCCCCCGGCGGGCACTCAGGAAACGGAGATGTTGAAAGCAAATATTGGACAACAACTTGGCTGCATGAAGGGTAGGCGATGAGTCAACGATGACAGCAAGGCAGTATGGCTGTGAGACATGAGAGGGGAGCCCCTCCAGGAATGAGTGGCCAAAGTTGCAAATCTGTATCGAGCAGCAGGTATGATATACACCCAAAGGAAATGGTGGTTGAATGTGCCCACATCCTTTCTGCGTAAGTGTAAGCTTGCTTTGCTAATAGAATTGTTACGGCAACCTCCTTCCTAAACTAGAAAGGTGGAAATTAAGCGGAATCCGTGGCAAAAGGCAGTTTGGGGAGGCGGGTCTTAGCCCGACTCTGTGGTGTAAATAACCTTTGCAAAGCAAGTTGCTCCTTGGGAATGCAAAGCAAGGATGACTGCCTTCTGGCATTTCCTTCGCTGCGAGAAGCCAAGTTACAGGGAACCAGGCAGAGGGCCTTCTTGGTAGTGGCACCCACCCTGTGAAACGCCCTCCCACCAGATGTCAAAGAGAAAAACAACTACCAGATTTTTAGAAGACATCTGAAGGCAGCCCTGTTTAGGGAAGCTTTTAATGTTTAATAGGTTATTGTATTTTAATATTCTGTTGGAAGCTGCCCAGAGTGGCTGGAGAAACCCAGCCAGATGGGCAGGGTATTAATAAATTATTATTATTATTATTATTATTATTATTATTATTATTATTATTATTCCTCAATATTAGGAGGGGCTGAGTGTGATGGTGAACACAGCAGCCCAGAGTGCACCTCGTGGCCATGGACTCAGTGGCGTAGCGTGGGGGGTGCAGGGGGGCCCGGCCGCACCGGGCGCAACATCTGGGGGTTAGGGAAATCCACGGGTTAGGGGGCGCAAATCCATGGGTTAGGGGGCGCAAATTACTTGCCTTGCCCCGGGTGCTGATAACCCACGCTACGCCACTGCATGGACTCATAGAACTGTAGCGTTGGAAGGGAACCAAAGGATCATCAAGTCCAACCCCTGCAGTCAGTGGCATAGCGTGGGGGGTGCAGGGGGGGCCGGCCGCACCGGGCGCAACATCGGGGGGGCGCGCTTGCCGCCTCCGGAGTCGCCGAAGAGCCTCGGGCGCAGGCTGTAGCAGAGCCCCATGTCTCGCGGAACTGACGAGCTGTGGGCGCGTCTGGGCTGAAGGCGTCCAGCAGGCAGCGGCTCTCAGCGCTCCCTGCGGTCCCCGCGCGTCAGGGCCGCAGAGGGCGCGCCAGGCAGCCCCTCCTCACAGCCCCGCTGCCGCCGCCGGGCCATGTTGCATTTTCCTCGCCTCTCTGCCCTCCTCCTCCTCCGGGCAAGCGTCGTCGTTTGGGCGGCAGCGCCAGCGGCAACTCGCCTCAGATCACCTGACACGGACCCGCCGCAGCCGCCGTGGCTACCTTACCGTAAATACCCCAGCCCAGGCAGCAGCAAGAAGAAGCTGGCAGCAGCGGCAGGTTAGGGGTTAGGGGCGCAAATTACTTGCCTTGCCCCGAGTTAGGGAGCGCAAATTCATAGAATCATAGAATAGAATCATAGAATCATAGAGTTGGAAGAGACCACAAGGGCCATCGAGTCCAACCCCCTGCCAAGCAGGAAACGCCATCAGAGCACTCCTGACATATGGTTGTCAAGCCTCTGCTTAAAGACCTCCAAAGAAGGAGACTCCACCACACTCCTTGGCAGCAAATTCCACTGTCAAACAGCTCTTACTGTCAGGAAGTTCTTCCTAATGTTTAGGTGGAATCTTTTTTCTTGTAGTTTGGAACCATTGCTCCGTGTCCGCTTCTCTGGAGCAGCAGAAAACAACCTTTCTCCCTCCTCTATGTGACATCCTTTTATATATTTGAACATGGCTATCATATCACCCCTTAACCTCCTCTTCTCCAGGCTAAACATGCCCAGCTCCCTTAGCCGTTCCTCATAAGGCATCGTTTCCAGGCCTTTGACCATTTTGGTTGCCCTCCTCTGGACACGTTCCAGTTTGTCAGTGTCCTTCTTGAACTGTGGTGCCCAGAACTGGACACAGTACTCCAGGTGAGGTCTGACCAGAGCAGAATACAGTGGCACTATTACTTCCCTTCCCAGTGGCACTATTACTTGCCTTGCCCCGGGTGCTGACAACCCACGCTATGCCGCTGCCTGCAGTGCAGGAATCACATACCCTCCAACTGCCCCATTGCAAGCGGGACACTCCCGGAGTCATGGAAGCATCCCAGCTTCCGTTTGGATGCAGGAATGTCCCACTTCTCCCCTCCAGCACTGCAGCTGCCAAGCTCGGAGAAGAGGATCAGCCGGCCAGCCAAGCCTCTCCATGGGCACCACTGGCAGCCTTGAGCAGCTCATAGCAGCTCCTGGAGAGCGGGAAGAAGAAGAGAGACAACTGCTGCCGCAGCCCAGCCCCAAATGATGTCCCGGAACCAGCAGCTCCATCTCCGCTGTGTTGCAGGAATCTATGTAGAGGTTGGGGGGGGGGGGTTTGCCCCTCCAGCAGATATCATGCACATACAGCCCACTACCAAAACCAGCACAATCGCTTTTGTCACTTTTGTGATTTGTCACCACAAAACACTTCATCACAGTTTCTCCCTATCTATTCAAAGGGCCTTTGCTGCACGATACCAAATGTAACAATTCACTGATAAATGTATCTATGTACTGGCTCACTGGGAAAACTTCAGAAATTCCTATAGACATGTGAGCTCAGCTACTCAGCAGCCCCTCTGCCTGAGTGATAATTCCTGGCATTCTGATACCTGAGGGCCAGACAGGTAGCCATTCCAGAAATAACAAACCCAGATGAAGACAAAGGGGTGTGATTAACTTGGCTGGCAAACAGGGAAATGTAAATATCTCTTTTGTTTCACTTGAGGGGTGTTTGGTGGAGGGCAAGGAGAACCATGGGGCAGGGTCCAGGATGCTCAGATTACTGCCACCAGACCTCCCCTTTCAGGATGTAACTGTGATGTATGAGTGATGTAGTTTGGGGGAGGTGTAATATGGGGATTAGCAGCTAATAAAAGTTTGGGGGCTCTTTTGTTTGGGGCTTCCATCTTGTTTCACCTTGTGGCAGGTGGAGTCCTGTCACGACAGTCTTCAATAAAGACCAAGCCTACTGGCTGCTGTTTTGCTCTGGTATTCCTGGCTGGTGTCCTTGTTTTTTGTCCAAGGGAGCCCTCAGATTTCTCCGTTAACACCTGCTGTAGGTGCTGCCGGTGATGCAAAGATGATCTCCCTTCAGGGGATGTCCTTGCCTCCCGTGTGCCCGACGGAGGAGAGTTGCAGCCCTGTTCCTCCCACTGCTGCTTCTCCCTGTCGCTTCCGCCCCCAGCAATTTGAGGCAGGCATCATGCCCGTGTCCCAGATCCAAAGGTAAAAATGTTGGCGGGTATGGAATCACAACTAAACGGTAAAAGTCTGGCAAACTGTGCTGATCTTGCTATTCTTCTCCATTGCTAGCAAGTAGGAAGAAACAATCCTTGACTTAGCGCTGCGTCCTGGCCAGCCAGGGGCCAGCATTTTGTTTTCTTCAAACGAAGACGGCCCTGTGTCCTACTTTACAGAGGGCAGCCCTTTGTTTGAGGGCTTCCCAGTGCAAGTCTGGTTCAAAGATGAAGAACTGTGAAAGGGGAGAGCAGCTGAGACTTGAAGTGTCCCACAAGTGGCAAAAGCTAGAGGGCATCCAGGGCAGCCCACAAGTCACCTGGAGTCTTCCTCACTATGGGGAGATGCATTGGATTGCTATTTAAATACCGTATTTTTTGCTCTATAAGACTCACTTTTTCCCTCCTAAAAAGTAAGGGGAAATGTGTGTGCTTCTTATGGAGCGAATGCAGGCTGCGCAGCTATCACAGAAGCCAGAACAGCAAGAGGGATTGCTGCTTTCACTGCGCAGCGATCCCTCTTGCTGTTCTGGCTTCTGAGATTCAGAATTTTTTTTTCTTCTTGTTGTCCCCCTGCAAAAACTAGGTGCGTCTTGTGGTCTGGTGCGTCTTATAGAGCGAAAAATACGGTAGTAGCAACACTCAGAATCGTAGAATCTGCATTTGTGTCGATACTGTATTGGCCTGAATATAAGCCTCACTCCCCCGCCCCCCAATTCTGACCGTTAAAAGTTAAAGCGCGGCTTAAATCGCAACCTTACAAAAATTGGCTTTTATGATATCACTGCTGAAACAAATATAAAGTAAAACAGAATGGGTGTGAGTGCCTCTAGAATTTTAAAGGAGCAGCTTATATTCAGGTGGTATTGTCTTTTTTTTCTCCCCCCCCCCCCCTTGAATTTTAAAGGTGCAGCTTATATTTGGGTGCAGCTTATATTTGGGCCAATACGGTACATCTAAATCACAGTACAGTATACAAATACTATGCAAGAATGGCATCTTTGTTGGTAATGCATCATAGCTCAAGCAAATTGCAACCACTAAGCCAAGAGCAAAGCACAGCTGCAAATCATGGTTGGTTCAGAGCAGCACAATCCCAATGCCCAGTTTGGATATGATGCTAAGGCGAGGATCATGCTTTGTGTCTGCTATATGCTAGCAGGGAGGAGCGTTTATCGTAAACAGTGAACAGTGGATCTACCATAATGTCCAAACAAGTCCCTTCTGTTAAGGCTGAGCTAAGATCACAGACTCATAGCTCATGCTCTTAACCTCCCTGTGGCACCAGCTCTGTTGCTCAATGAAGTAAATAATCCCCACTGAAAAAAAGTACCAAGGCAGGGTCCTCGCAGAAGGAAAGCGGAAGGAACAGCCATCATGCTGCAATGACTGAAGCAACAGCAAAGCATACTGATGAAACGTCTCCTGTGCGATCTCAGTGACACAGGCCGACACAAGAGAAATCCCATCACAAGATCGTAAGAGGATCCCCGCAAGCTCAGACCAAAGGCTTACCTCAGGTGTCTTCTTCTTCTCTGGCGATCCCTTGTAGCCGAGTAAGACTGTCTTCCATAAACACGGTTTTAACAATGAGTCCGTAAGTGACTGTGGAGGCCAATTCTGGATTCACACGTCCTTCCACAATGGGTTTGCCAAGCATGCCTTCCTCCTAGCACGTTTCTCCCCTGCGTCCTGAGTTTGAGTGTCTTCAAAATGTACAGCTATTAACCAAATGAAAAACAACAAGGCCAGTGGACCTGATGGGATACCTGCCGAAATCTTCAAAGTGGGCAGAATTGAACTTACACAACAACTTCACAAGCTCATCGAAAAAATCTGGGAAAGAGAAGAGATCCCAGCAAACTTTAGGGGTGCCAAAATTATCAATCTCTTTAAAAAAGGGTGAGAGAACTGATTGTGGAAACTATCAAGGCATCTCTCTATTAGCTGCGGCCGGCAAAATTCTTGCAAGGATCTTAGCAAACCGTCTCTTAACAATATCCGAGGTGACCCTTCCTGATGGTTTTCGGCCTTCTAGGGGGACAGTGGACATGATTTTCACCGCTCGACAGCTTCAAGAAAAATGCAGAGAGCAAAACCAACCCCTGTATATGGCGTTTATTGACCTGACTAAGGCTTTCGACACTGTAAATCGTAATGCCCTGTGGACTGTCCTTCTGAAAACTGGCTGCCCAGATGAATTTGTAAACATCATTCAGCTCCTCCATGATAATATGACAGCAACAATCGCAGATAACAATGGCTCTCAAAGTGAACCCTTCACAGTGGGATCAGGTGTTAAACGGGGTTGCGTTATTGCCCCAACTCTATTCATTATTTTCATTGCCATGACCTCAGGTGTGGGGAACGGCTGGTACTCCAGATGTTGTTGGACTACAACTCCCATCAGCTTCAGCAAGCTGAGAGCAAGAGATGTAGCTGTATCCTAGCAATATCTGTTTTTTTTAAAATAATTTTTATTAATTTTCATAAACAAAAAACACACAAATAAAAACATTCATAAACAACACATGACTTCCCCATGCCTCCCCTTCACTGCACCCTTGTTTCAAAAATTTTTTTTAGCAATCCTTCATTCCATTTCTATATTTAATTTCCCTCAAGATTCTCTTGACTTAAATATTTACAGCTATAATTCTCTGTTTCTTACCCCTTGACATTTTATCAGTCTGTGATTTTGCAACAGTTCTTAAGATATATTTTAAATTTTTTCCAGTCCTCTTCCACTGTCTCTCTCCTCTGATCACGGATTCTGCCGGTCATCTCTGCCAGTCCCATAAATTCAGTCACCTTCGTCTGCCATTCTTCCAGAGTAGGTAATTCTTGCATCTTCCAATACTTTGCCAGGAGAATTCTTGCTGCTGTAGTTGCATACATGAAAAAGGTCCTATCTTTCTTTGGTACCAATTGGCCGACCATGCCCAAGAGAAAAGCCTCCGGTTTCTTTACAAATATCCACTTAAGGATTTTCTTAATTTCATTATAGATCATTTCCCAGTAGGCTTTAACCCTTGGGCAGGTCCACCAAAGATGATAGAAAGTTCCTTCACATTCGTTACAGTATCCTAGCAATATCTGGAGGGGCAAAGGTTCCCCACCCAGGCCAGCATTTTGTTCTCATCACGGTCAGCCAGATGCTACGCTCAGGGGGCCCGAGCACAACAGCAGCCCCCTCCCCACTTGGGACTCCCAGCAACTGGGATTCAGAATCTTCTTGATCCTGATGGAAGCCCCCAACTAGTAGCCACTGATAGATTTATTGTCAATGAATTTGCCCACCCTCAAAACCCCCACTTTGAAGGAATCAAAGCCATCATCGCATCCTGCAGCAGCCAATTTTGTGGATTAATGGCGGGATGTGTGAGAGGAAGAGCTTTGGCATCCGAAAGGAGCAGACAGACTCCGAGCGGCTTCTCCATTTCCAGCAGGGGGAACCACATCACAAAGCTATTCTGTGGAAATAACGGTTAAGAAAAGATTTTAATTTTTTTGTAGCAGCAGAACTCCTACTTGATTTGTCCTAGTGTTTTATTTCCGTCATGCTTTACACTGAAGAATTCAGGGCTGCAAGTTCTGTTTGTGGCTGGGCAAATCTTGCCTCCAAATTGCTCGACAGGAGCTATATGGTATTCAGTGTTTTAATTTCCCAGAAATCAGAAGTCAATTATATCAGATCCCTCTGAGAAGCTGCATTAAAATTATTATCAATATTTGCTGCATCTCTCTCCCACCTTTTTCTCTAAGGAGATCTAGTTGGCACACATAGTTCTCTCTCCCTCCTCATTTAATCCCCACAACAACAACCCTACAAGGTGGGTTTGAGTGACTGGCCCAGTGAGTTCCATGGCTGAGCGGGATTTGAATCCTGGTCTCCTATACAGGAGGGAAAGGGCTCTGCTCCCCTGGTAAACCACCATTTTGCATCAGCATCTACCTCCCAAGTCACCATTTCCCACCTAATCTCAGTTGCTGGGCCTCAGGATTCTAGTAAAAATAGAAGCCCAAAGTAGATTCCACAACCTCCAAGTCTGTCCTTTGGCAGAGGTGAGAAGCAGACAGTCCACGACCCAAGGCTCACCATTGCTGTTGATTCAATAGGGGGTCTTGTGTAGGTCTCCTCTTTAAAGATCACCTCTCTTGTCCATCAGCAGGCGCCTGGTGGAAAACAGTATGTGTGGTGCTGCTGAGAAGCAGCCAGCGGGAGGAAGAAGAGAGCCCAGCAGGACAGACGCCAAAACCACACGTTTGTTTGTTTGTTGCATTTATATCTTTGCTGGCTTGGCCATGTCCACAGAATGGGAGAAGGCAGGATCCTCAAGGATGTGCTCTAGGGGGAGCTGGCTTCAGGCACCAGGCCTGTTTCCAGACCAACTCTATGTTACAAATGACAGTGAACAGAGGAGGAATGACCAATGGGAGGAGTGCAGAGAGAAGACACAGCACGGTGCACCGGACACCTTCATCTGCCCCAGCTGCAACAAAACATGTCTCGTCCGTGTCGGTCTCTACAGCCACAGCAGGGGCTGCAACCTTCTAGTGGTTTGGCTTCACCTCCAAAGGCACACTCCTTCATTGTCTCCCAGGACAGATGATGCCAACCAACCAGCAGTGGCGTCGCAACAGGGGGCAGAGAGGGCAGTGTGCCCTGAGTGCCATGCCTGGGGGGGTGATGACAAGAAGGCACCCCGCAGGGGCTCATGACGGCGCGAGCAGCCATCACGCCGCTGCAGCCGAATGTGGGGGAAACTCCGTTCACTACTACAGCTGCGAGCAGAGGGTCCCGGTGCTGGCGGCAAACCGCACATGTACAGCACATGTGCGGCATCACATTCATGCGCCGTACATAATACCGCCGCACATGCGCTGTACATAGCGGTTTGCCGCCGGCACTACTGGAGCACCATACAGATGGTGGTGGGATCCCTCCATCGCTACTACAACTGTGAACGTAGGATCCCAGCACCGTCCATACGGCACTTGCGTACTGCCGCTGGCAAACTGCTATGTACAGCACATGTGCGGCATTGCTACGTACGCCCCGCCCCGGGTGTCACGGCACTTGCCAACCAGCATTTATAGCCCACCTTTCCTCCAAGAGCTCAGTACAGCATGTGTGGTTCTCTTCCTCTCCATTTTATCTTTCCAACATTTTATCTTTGCAAGGGAGGTTAAGCTGAGAAGCAGTGGCTGGCCACCAAGGCCACCCAGGAAGCTTCCGGGCCAAGGGGAGGATTCAAACCCTGGTCTCTCCCAGGCCCTGGTTTGACACCATAACCCCTAAGCCATACTGTCACCACCTCTCTCTCTCTCAAGACTCAAGAAACGAGAGCCGCAGAATCTCTCTGGGGAGCGTGGGGGGGGGGAATAGTTAATTTCTCGTGATATTTGGATTCTGCAAACTATTATTTGAACCAGAATTATTCCTTTGGTGGCCAGCAAACCAAAACCAAAACCTTTTGGGTGCCAATTTAGCAAACATGCAATTAAATCTGGGCATGCAGTGCTGTTCCCTGTTCTTGAGCATCCCTTTAATGCTCCATCTCTGGGCCACATCTGACTTGAAGCAGCCTGCAGCCTTCTATTTCTGAGCCATATTTTCAGGCCTGGAAAAAAAACCATCCCTTGCCTCAAAGGTCCAGGGAAGATTCCAGGAACGGGGCTTATAAAACTGCAGAAAGAGAAAGCACACACACACCCTCTCCACGTTTCTTCAAGTGCTGCGGTTTGCTTTAATTCAGTGCAGGCCATTTGAGAGAGATGAAGTTCCACCACCTGCTTGTGGGATTATCACCCAGCTCTTCTGGGGAACCAAACAATGCCAGATCTATACATTTTGCCATGGGGGTAGAACTCGACAACAATACCCCCCCCCCACTCTCTGATGGTGAGCAAACTTCCACATAAACTTTTTACAATTGCAGACAATCACAAAGGATTTCTGACTCAGAACGGTTCCCAAACTTTTTCAGGACTGTCCCCCACCCCCCCGGTTCCATGAACCCATTCCAAGTGCCCCTACCCTATTAAAAACATTATTCAGAATAGTGGTTTGTATGATTAAATTCCAAACAGTTACAATGAGTTGCGCATTTATTCAACATCCAGTTAAAACCAAGTACGGTAATTTAATTAATTCAACTCGTTAACTTGCTTCAGTGAGACCATCTTTTCAAAGTCTGATAGTCTTTTGCATTGCTTCTTCCCCTCCATTTTCTTTTGACTCAAGAAAATCTCCATTTTATAGTTCAAATTGCAGGAAATAAATACAGTAAATGGACAAAAGTACAAAGATTCACAAAATGTTTAGGGGTATGCATACCCCTGCGTACCCCCGGAACAAAAGCACTGGTCTTTTGCATCTCCAGCACCCCCTACCATCCACTTGCCTCTTACCAACTTCTCCTAGGTAATCCCACTGCCCACTTTGGAAACCACCGATTTAAATTAAGACCTTCAACTGAACGAGGCCATTACCCACCAAGGGCTTCTGAAAAGGGCCGTCAGATCAGGACAGGCTTAGGGTGGGAGGAGGCAGTTGCCAAGCTCTTCAAGGCTTCCAAGAGCCTCTTGGAATTGCAGCTAGAAATGGTCTTTGACTCCAAGGCTAGCCCAAGACATTTGGCTGCCGGAGGCCGTATAGCAAATGGTCTCCCCTGTCCTCCAGTCAAGACTGCATTTTATTGCATTTATTATCTACATGGTCCTCCTCCTCCTCCTTCTCATTGTTCTCTTCACAACAACCCTGTGAGGTAGGTTAGGCTCAGAGGCTGTGACTGGTCCAAGGTTGCCCAGGGAGTGGCAGAACTGAATGGGGATTCGAACTTGGCTTCCCAGGTCCTAGTCCAGCAGCCTAATCACTACACCATCCAGGCTGTCCTGGATTTGGTGCAATATGCCTTCTTGCACCCAAGACTGGCCCAGCTAGTCTGGCATCTGAAGCAGAAAATCCCATGAGTCGTTCTCCCTGGGAGGACGAATAATAAGAATAAGAAACGAAAAGCACTCAAAACCAGCTGCCTCACCCCATCTAATGGCAGAGCTGACCCTGAAGCTTCTCCCTGCTGAGAGGGTCCCAGCCTTTTAAACATGGCAGGTTCTTCTCTGTGCTTCTGGCAGTTGGGTTGATTCCGCAGCCCTTTTGTATTTTGCACAATTTCAGGTGCTTCCAGACAGGTGTTCATTGGGCCAACTGTGCTTCTCATGCATGCATGTTGTGGCTTCAAAATGCTGTATTCCACCCTGCCCCCACATTTAATCCAGATTTACCCTTTCCAGGGGAAATCTGAAGAGTAAAAACAAAAAAACCCTGTTGCCCCATATCCATTTGTGCCATCTCAACAACCTGTTTGCAAATTAATCCCTTGCTTGGAAGCTCCCCTTACTCTGCTGCTCCCACGCATTACAGGGTTGGGGAAGGACACTGTGAAATTTTATTCAGCAGCTCTTATATCTTGAAAATGCAAGAAATAATAAATATTTTATTTAAAACAAAACAAAACATAAGGGCTAGAAACTTGTTTTCAAAGCAAACATGAATGTGAGAATGCTCAGGAAACTGAATTCTGCATCCCTGCCCCAGAAAAACAGCCTGTGCCCTTTCTGTTTTTTGCTGACTCGTGGTGTGCACTGAACTTTGTTCCTCGCTGTCCACAGGAATATATGGCAGGCAGCCATAACTGGAGGAAGAACAGCTGTGAAGCCACAAGGGAGAAGGGGGCAGCCAGATCCGTCCATAGACAGCCTAGCATAACTGCAAGAGACTGGCAGTGGCGTACCGGGGCTGGATCCTTACCCAAAGGAAGGAGGAGCGACCCTCTGGTTACTCCCCACCACCTCCTCCTGACAGCTACCGGTCATTAGCCGGGGTGAGGAGTGGTCTAAATTAAGGGCCGTGAAGTCATTGCACCAGAATCCTGGGCATTTACTCTGTCTGGGGAGACACAGGCCTCCAGGGCTCCCTCTGGCATCGATTCACTAACTGCCTGGCCTTATATGGCAAGATGCTGGAACGAGTCCATCCCAAGTGTGTACAACATCCCATCCTTTAGGGCTGCAGGAAGCAACGCTGAGCTGAACCTGGAGGCCTGCTGTTTGGTTTTTCCCCCAAGGCAGGAAGCCAGGCTCTCGCATATCGTGCCAGGTGTTGAGACCCCAAGGCAAGGTGTGTGACAGGTGACAGGGGCCAGCTTCTGAAGGCCATTATGAGCAGCTATTCAGACCTAAGGTTAGGCCACCTGGCTGCAGCTTCTGGCTTCCTGCAACATCTCATGAGAGCTCTGCAAGATCTTGCCCAAACCTGGAAGTTGCAGTCGCTTCTCCTTGCCTCTTTGGTGGCAGCAGCAGTGGGTGGTTAGGGCGCCCCTTGCCACAGGAGAAGGGAGAAGTTGCAGCAGCTGTGGTGGCAGGGGAGGGTTTGTGCCACCCGAGGAGGCTGCCTCCATCCTCCTCCTGGGCGCTCCAGCCCAGAGTGTTGTTTGCCAGCACAAATGCATGCACAGATGTTAAATCTTGTATGCAGTCATCCACATGGCATCACAACAGGCTAGGAAAATCCTTTAGATTCCAGATTAAGCTCACAGCCTAGAGAGTTGAGATAATTTCTCCACAGTGGCTGCTGCAACTGAGGTGGCAGGGAGATTACTGGGCAACCCAGTCAGATGGGCGGGCTACAAATAATAAAATAATCATTATTATTATTACTGTTGTTAATAAATGATATAAATTGAAAGCATATGGAGTCAAACCCATCTTTCTTTGATATCCCTCTTATTGCCCTCTGATGGTGGGTTATGCACGCCATAAATGCTGTATTCCACACTTACTGGGCCCAAGTTTCTGTGGGGGGAGGGGGTGTTTCTAACTGGAAGCAAAGGAATTTGCACATGAAAGGAATTTGCACATGTCTTCCCTGGGGAAAGCCTCCATCTGAAGTGCTGCTGTGCCCCTCAAATGTTGCTTGTCCGGATTAGGCCGTTATAGGTTAAGTGATGCCTCCACAAAGCATCACCCACAACAACCAATTTACCCTGCAGCACAGGAATGACCAAGATGGTCAACAAACTCTGTCACCTGTGCCACGCTTAAAAAAAATTATAAGGAATTACTGTCTGTCTTGAGCCATTTTGCGGCAAAAAATCTACCTATCTAAACTAATTGAAGGAGCACATTCTTCCTGAGGAGGGTCCTGAATGGATAAATTCTGTTCCTGTGGGGTGGGGGCAGGAAGGATGACAGGCAAGGTGGGCACCGAAGGTGGGTGTCTCTGCGGCAGCTCAAGCTGATTCATGGGCTCAGATTGCGCATTTGGCCTGTGAGCTGCTTTTTCCAGCTAAGCCCTGGAAATGCAACCCCAACCACCCTCCATCCCGCTCCTGTCTCTGGAACAATTCCTGGCTTACCTCTGGGGAGAAACAGCCAGGCTCTCTCTGCAGTCGCTGCTCACGGAAAGAACAGAGGTGCAGAGGAGCCCTGGATTTCCTTCCGGAAGCAATGTATTCTGTGGGAAATAAATGGTCCCCTGAGTCACTTCAGTGAGGATCCTAGCGTCCTCAGAAACGCCGCTTCTGTGGGACAGCATCTTATCTGCCGCACTTAACCCTCCTTTCCTCTCTTTCATAGAATTGTGGAATCAGAAGGGACTCCAAGAATCATCTAGTCCTACCCCCTGCAAGGCAGGCATCACAGCTCAAGTATCCCTGACAGATGGCCACCATCTTTTCAAAAACCTCCAGTGAAGGAGGGTCCACCAGCTTCTGAGTTTGTTCCATGGTTGAACAGCTCTTACATTCAGAAAGTTCTTCCGGGTGTTTATTTGGAATCTCCTTTCCTGCAAATTGTATCCACTGGTCCAGGTCCCATCCACAGGAGCAGCAGAAAGCAAGCTTGCTTATCTTCCATGGGGCAGCCTCCTGTGGAGGGAAGAGCCCTGAAAAGAGACGGCAGCCTGGATGAGGGTTGATGGGAGTCACAGTCCAAAGCATATGGAGACTGACAGCTAGGGAAGGCTGCCCAGTAACAGGTGCATGAAAGCCTCTGCCCAGGCGTTCCTTAGCAGACAAATCAAGGTGGAAAGTGTTCTCTTACCAGAATAAGTGCTAAGAATACAGCTTTGACCTGCAAGAAAATGCTGCCTTGCGTTCCTGCAAGAAGTGTGATATAAAAAATGTGAAACACAGAGCAGTCAAATGCAACATTCCTAGAGTGGACATAAAAGGGGATGTCTGGACCAGCCAGTCGGAACTTCCTGCTTTCTCCTGGGCTGAGACAGACTTCCTCTGCATGTGACCAGAGGTGGGCGTGGCCTCACCTGTGCAGGTAACAAAATACCACAGGGGAGGCAGCCACCTCTCTCTCTGACTCCATTCCTCTAAGAAGCAACATCTCCTTAGCCTGAGATGCTCCCTTGGCTTCCAGCCAAGAGAGGACAAAGGAACTATCTCCTTATGGGATAGATTCCACATGTATATATTTTGTAACTTAAGTCTGCCTTCTGGGATCCATCCCTGAACAGAATGTGTGAGTGAACTATTTTATATACTTTTATACAAGACTGTGTCGTGTCTATTCTTTAAAGAAGGAATAAAGGGGATTTACCAGGAAACTTATTTTAGAGGCTTATGCAAGCCTAGCAAAGATGTTATCTGCTGTGCAAGTTTAAAAAGAGGAATGTTACTCTGCTAAATCATAGAACTTGTTAACCCAAGTTGGGAAGGATATAATTAAATAATATATCCTCTCCTGCCTCCCTGAACATTCCCACAAGAAGAACCTGCAGGACCAGGCCAATGGCCCATTAGCCCAGCATCCTGTTCTCACAATGGCTGGCCAGATGGCTTTGAGGAGCCCACAAGCAGGGCTCAAGGGCAACTCTCCCCTCCTGTGGTTTCCAGCCACTGGTATCTACAAAAAGTGCTTTTTTTCTTTAAAAAAATGTTTAGGGGTACTCTCATTATCCTACTCATATTGAAATGAGGCCAGACTTAGATTCACAAAATATTAAGGGGTATGCATCCCCCTGCGTCCCCCCCCAGGGAAAAAAGCACTGTCTAGAACCATTGTTGGCTCCAACTATGCAGGCATAGCATGGCTTTCATGGCTGGTAGCCATCAATAGCCAGGAATCAATAGCCAGGAATTGTAGCCACGAATTCTCAATTCCAGGGCCCAAATTCAAAGCACACCCACCCCTGTGCATGTTACGTTTGGGCTGACGCTGATTCAGGGGTGAACAGAGGCTCATACCTTTGAGATGAGCTACTTGCTTCTTGTCACTCAGAAGCATTCTGGTGTGGATTCCTGCTTGTTCCTTGCCAGCTTGTGGGGGACGGGAGATGTGTTGGGGGGGGGGGTGTCCATCCATGTGCCTTTCTTATGAGTTCAGTCTCCACAATTAGCAGGGTCACATTCCTGACCCCCGTGAACAAGATGACGACAGGCTGCTTGCATTTACCCCGGGACACGCGACTGAGGCAGCGAGTTGGAGTGCCCAGATGTCAATGCAGCCAGCTAAAAGCTGACTCCTTGGATGGCAGCCATAACTTTGGCACGGCTGCAAAGGCTCATCAGCTGCCTGCGGGGAATTATTTTCCGCCATTTATTATTCATCCCCCCCTGTACCTCTGCAAACAGGTTCCTAGACCCAAGCAAGTCAGAAAAACACGGCTTGCCCCACTTAAAAGGCCAGCTCATGCCCTGCCTAACTGGGTGGCACATGAACCATGTGGGGAGATGCTGGAGAATGGAGTGTGCAGCAGGCAGCGATGCTGGAGGAGAGAAATGGCATATTGTTTGTATTTTAGGTGGCACCCACACCGTACATTTAAAACACACTTATACCATACCAACTGCCATGGCTTCCCCCAAGGTTTCCTGGGAACTAAGGTATGGTCACCAGATTTTTTTCAATAAATTCGGGACACTCCCCCCCCTTTTTTTGTAAGCTAAGTATCAACAGGTCAGTAGTGGGGATGGTGAGGCAAAAGACCCTGGGCCCAAGCACACATGCATATTGTATAAATGTGCAAAGCCCTTTCTTCGCACCCTGTGAAACATAAAAGCGCAGAGTTTTTTAAAAACTAGGCAATGGCGCACCGTGCACCCGAGTCTCCTGAGCCTTCCCAATCTCCTTCCCCCTTTGTTTTGACAGATCAGGGGAGGCTCAGGAGTCACGGGCGGGCGGCTGTTGCCCAGGAGGGGCCAGACTGGTAGTGCAATTGGCTCTGGCTGGCTTCAGGAGCTGCTCGCTGCCATAGCACAGGAAAAATGGCGGGCGCCACGGCAGTGAGCAGTTCCTGAAGTCATCCAGAGCCAACTGCGCTAACAGGCTGGCTCCGGGCTGCTGAGGCTGCCACTGCCATGTTACCTGGGGACAGATTTGCAAATCTGGGGACATTCCGGGGACAGAATTTGTCCGGGGACAGATTTGCAATCCGGGGACTGTCCCCAGCAACCGGGGATGTCTTGTAACCCTAGACTAAGGATGCTGAGAGGGGTGAGGAGACGCAGCAACACTTCCCAGCATTCTTAGCTACTACAGTTCCTAGGAATCTTCAGGGGAAGCCATGACAGTTAAAGTGATATACGAGTGATTAATTGCGTGGCGCAATGAGAAACGGTCTAATTCTCCCTTTTTGAACCAATGTCCTGGGAAGTTTGCGCTTCTCTGAATTTCACGATGAAGTTTTCCAGACGAACCATGTGCACACTAAGGTATACTTTAGGGGAAAGTGGGCATAAAAATGAATTAGTGCAAATAACATTCCGAAGTAACTTTTATTAGGTAAAGCTGCTTACAAAGATGTGTACATTTTATATTACCAAAAACCATACACAAAAGGTATACAGAGGAAAAACAAATCCACTTAAAATGCTGATGAATGAGGATTTGAATGTTTGTTTGTTTATTACAAATTGCTGTTTATATTTGAAGAGCTTAATTTCTGATGGGAAGAAAACGAGAAATGGAGAGAATGGAAATTGACAGATTCATCCTGGAAGCTGCCACCACAGCCACATGATCCCAGTAAGCAAGGCTTTGGGGAGAACAGCTGAGAGGAGGTGGTATTATTATTATTATTTATTTCGTTTGGCCTCAGGAACCAAAATGGGACAGGCCACACCAGGTTAAGGTGCTTCCATTTTTTTTTCATGCACCAAAACACATAGAGATGATCACACCAAGCCTCCTGGTTTAGCTGCTGCAGCCTGTAAGCAGTAAGTCCATTCTACAGCCTCACAATTTGTGCTTACTTTCATCTAAGCCTCTGTGCACCTGCATTTCCCCTTTCCAGATAATCCCACGGCCTGTTGGACGCTGCAATTCAACCACTGATAAGACGAGTCTTGATTCTGCAGAGAAGGGAATGTCCAGGGCGTTTGAAGAGCAGAATGCTGAACAAGAGAGATCGTTCCATAATGCAGCCAGCAACTAGCATTCTGTTGCACAGAACAGAAGCCAGAGACAGACAGCTGCCACTGAGACTTACGTGTCAAAGTAAACAGATATTGCTGTCTGCGCCATAGTTGGGGTTGAGGGATAGGGAGCGCTCTATATTTCAGGCTTGGGGATCACCAGCAGGAGGGGTGCAGGACTAGACATTTTTCCGTGCTCTGTCTAACTCTGAGGATGCTTGCCCGTTCAACAAACAGCAAGGAAATACTCAGGCATTTTACCCACCACATTCTTGGCTGTAAATAAATAGGGTCCTAAATAGGATACAAAGCAAATGCAATGTCTAAAAACAAGCAAGAACAACACAGAGTCTTGTGGCACCTTAAAGGCCGACACGTTTTTTAGAACGTAAACTTTGGTGGGTTGCAGTCCAGTTCTGTAGGTGCACGAAGGGTTAAAGCTTATGCCACAGTCAAGTTTATTTATTTACTTATTGCATTTCTAGCCCTTCCACTTCCTCAATGAATTCCCACAACCACCCTGTTAGGCTGAGAGAGCGACTGACTCAAGGTCACCCAGAGGGCTTTGGGGCTGAGTGGAGATTTGAACCCGGGTCTCCCAGGTCCCACTGTGACATTCTATGCACCACACCACCCTGGCTCAGTTGTATATTGTTTTGGCTGCAACACTCAGGCACCGCTCTGGAAATAAAAGCAGGCAGTAAACCAACAGGCAACATGACATGAAGCTAATGCAGGTTGCTTCTATACTCCGCTGAAAAGAGGGATATCCTATTCAATTCTTCTTCTTCTTCTTCTTCTTCTTCTTCTTCTTCTTCTTCTTCTTCTTCCTCCTCCTCCTCCTCCTCCTCCTCCTCCTCCTCCTCCTCCTCTTCCACCCATCTGAGCTCCCAGAGTGTACGATGCAAAAGGAAAAGGGACAGGGTTGTATATTATTGAAATTATGGTTCTTTGGTTCATATTTTTGCAAGATGCCATGGGACAAGGCGTCTTCCTGATGGGTGACCCAAACAGATATGAAATGAAAAAGTAAATGAAACAAATCAACCAAAGAATGGTGATCAGCTGCACTGCCAATTGGGGGCTAATTCAGAGTTTGTTTAAGAGATGAAACATCCCTTAATCTGTGACCTCTGAAACCATCTCCCAGCATCACTCATCAAGAGTAATTGCTACACTCTCAAATCTTCTCCTGTTTGGTCTCCATTCAAAGCAGGTGACTTTTCTTCTTCCTTTCCTATTTTGCAGGCAAAGGGGTGAGCTGCAGCCCTTGTGAGGAATCACTGCCTGTCTGTGGCCACCTCCCACCATCACATGGAGCAGTGTGACACAACACACACTCCTGCATCTTGCATCATTCTGCACTGTGTCGCCACATGCATGGTGTTGAAGGTTCATGATGAGCCTGTTGCAAAAGAAAAGGCTGCCTATGGAAAAGACCCCAAAATGGATCACGTTGACTCACAACTCAATGCAAGAGCAGGAAATTGAGCTTTCGGTGTTGTAAGTTAAGAAAGTAGCAACAGGCAGACGGCAAACTCCCTTGCTTCCTCCCAAAGATTTCCTTTTGTGTTGCAGTACCGGGGTAACAATCTCATTTGCGCTTATGCAAGATGCTAAATTAGTGAGACCTGCAGCTGCTGCATCCAGGCCTGTTCGGCGGGGATCTTCTGATTTTTGGTTACATAGAACAATACAGTACTGTACTATACAAGCATTTGAGAGAGCTTGCCTGTTTGACTTCATATGGTCTGCAACAGGGGTCCCCAAACTAAGGTCCGGGGGCCGGATAAGGCCCAAGGGACTTGTTTATCCGGCCCACAGCAACCCCCACCGCCCGCTGCCACCGCCCACTCTTACCAGCACTGTGCGGCTGCCCACTTCTGAGGTCGGAGGAGCACCGGAAATAGCTTTGCACATGCGCAAGCATTATTTCTGGTCACATTCGTGTCAGAGGAGGCTTGTGCACATGCGCACAAGCTATTTCCAGTGCTCCTCCAACCCGGAAGTGCGCCGGAAATAGTGTGTGCGCACACGTATGGGCATGCGCTCTCCCGCCCTCCGGCCCGCCGCACAATCAGCGCTGGAGATACCAGCCCAAGGCGCAGTAAGGTTGCTGACCCCTGGTCTACAACTTAAGAGAGCGAGAAAAGGATGAAATCCAAGTGTTAGTTCTTTGTCATGCAGTAGAACTGTGAAAAACGAAATAATGAACAATCCATTTGCTGCCATTTATGGCCACTGGAATTGGGTCCTAATGGTCGGGTGGGCCCTGGAGACCCCCAAAAGGCCATCCTGCTTAGTCCATCCTGCTTCCAGCACATCACGGAGCTAGCTTTCCAGTTACAAGATGCGAAGTGGGACCTACCTCACAGGACTGTTCCAACGCCAAGCAAGGCTGGAAAACATTTTGCAGGCCAAGGTACCTAAAAAATAACAACAGCAGCAGCAACAACAACAACAATAGTAACTGTTTTGGATAACTTAGGCTTCCTAAGATAGGAGGTGGCAATAAATAGCCATGAGGTTCCAATGCCCACAGAAATGCAGAAGCAGTTGAAGTATCCGGGGAATGTGTGACATGGCAAAAAATATCTGCCCCCATCAGCTCAGTGGGATCGCTGTGTCTGCACAGGCGGCCGAGGGCCTTTTCTGAGCACAGAAGCTCATTAAGTGTCGGGATAAGGTTTCTGCAGCACAGCTGCCCCTGTTTTTGCCCCTTTTCTTGGCATCTCCTCCATCACCAGCATCAACACGATGACTACGCTATTATAGTTTTCTTGCTGAAGCCATAGGGGCTAGAAACTTGCTTTTAATAGCTGCTGAGATTTCGGTGTGCTGAATTCTGCACCTACAAAGAAATCTCAGGCGTCTGTCGTGCAGGGAGAACATGCGGCAGCCAGACTTGGACTGGCAAGCCACGCTGCAGGTTTGAGAAAGTTCAGCACTTTGAGGCAAGGAAGTACAATAATTGCCAAAAACAAAAAACGTAAGACGGAAGCAGTGCCCATAGCAGAGAGTCTGAGAGTTTTGTTGTTCAGTCGTTTAGTTGTGTCCAACTCTTCGTGACCCCATGGACCAGAGCACGCCAGGCACTTCTGTCTTCCACTGCCTCCCGCAGTTTGGTCAAACTCATGTTTGTAGCTTCGAGAACACTGTCCAATCATCTCGTCCTCTGTCGTCCCCTTCTCCTTGTGCCCTCCATCTTTCCCAACATCAGGGTCTTTTCCAGGGAGTCTTCTCTTCTCATGAAATGGCCAAAGTATTGGAGCCTCAGCTTCAGGATCTGTCCTTCCAGTGAGCGCTCAGGGCTGATTTCCTTCAGAATGGATTGGTTTGATCTTCTTGCAGTCCATGGGACTCTCAAGAGTCTCCTCCAGCACCAGAATTCAAAAGCATCCATTCTTCGGCGATCAGCCTTCTTTATGGTCCAGCTCTCACTTCCATACATCACTACTGGGAAAACCATAGCTTTAACTATACAGGCCTTTGTCGGCAAGGTGATGTCTCTGCTTTTTAAGATGCTGTCTAGGTTTGTCATTGCTTTTCTCCCAAGAAGCAGGCATCTTTTAATTTCGTGACTGCTGTCACCAGTGATCGCCTGAGAGTAGTTTGGTGATTAGAAGGAGGAGTTATTGTGTAGGGAGAGCCTTTAATGCAGCAATGGGAAGCAGTTGGCTTCAGGCAGCAAGATCCACAGGGACAGATTGCCTGCTATGGGTTGCTTTGATCTACAGTTTAGATTTGTTTGCTTCCCCATCTCCTCCTCCCCCCTGGCCCAGGATCTGGGGCTCCAGTAAAGTGTATACCCCACATCCGCACCCCATGCCCCCAGCATCCGGCAGAGACCATGTTTCGGGACAAGACAGGTTTATGGGAGCCTCCTTTGTTCAGTCTCCTCAGCGGAGCTGATGGGAGAGATACCAGTGCCTGTGGCCTACATTTCTTCCTCCCGTCCCAGGGACACTCATGCATGCATCACTGGGGAAGCGAGAGAAGGAATCAAGCCAGAACAAAACACCGCAGCACCGAGTCTTATCAGCTGGTCTCCCATGGGAAAAGCATTTTTGTCTCCCTGCCAAGATTCCTAGTGAATAAATGTGCTGTCTTGTGAGGCTGGTGAGCAATCCATGAAAGTGGAGGAGGCAGGCGGAGGGGGCAAGGAAATTAGGGCTGAAAAGCATTTGCTCCCAAGAAATGTCTTCTTCAGACTTGGACTTGCCAAATGTTGCTGTTCTTGTTAGCATCCCTCTGTCTCCAGAGACAATGGAGTCGCCTCCAGGCATGAAGTCAAACTGCCACATTAGCAGCGCCAAAGTGACCTTCCTGGGCCATGTGTCTGGAGTTCCTGGGCTGCCCAGGCGACAAGACTCCCCTCTCGGCCTCCCTGATGTGGTCCAAAGAGAAGCAGACCAAGACATTTGGCACCAGCTTGGCTGCAGATGTTGCCAGAAGGAGGCGTACAAGGCGTCATCCAACCGCCTTAGGCATTCCACTCCAGGTTTTGGGAGGGTTTACTCCTTAGCCTTTTCTCTGAAAGGCAGCAGAGTCTTAGGATCAGAGTTTTCCTTCACCTAGATGGGCTCCCTTCCCAGGTGGATGAGCCCCACCTGCCCCTCGCTCCCCTCTACAGCAACACAGTGACATCTAATGGCCTCTGATCCTTCAATTCTGAGTTTGTTAGTTGGTGCTACAATCGTTAATACATGCAATTTATTTGTGTGTGTGTGTATTTAATAAGCTGTATATGTGGTTTAGACCACAGCGCGGGTGGCGCTATGGTCTAAACCACAGAGCCTAGGGCTTGCCAATCAGAAGGTTGGCGGTTCGAATCCCCATGATGGGGTGAGCTACCGTTGTTTGGTCCCAGCTCCTGTCAACCTAGCAGTTCAAAAGCACATCAAAGTGCAAGTAGATAAATAAGTACCGCTCCGGCAGGAAGGTAAACGGCGTTTCCGTGCGCTGCTCTGGTTCGCCAGAAGCAGCTTAGTCATGCTGGCCACATGACCTGGAAGCTGTCTGCGGACAAACGTCAGCTCCCTCGGCCTATAGAGCGAGATGAGCGCCGCAACCCCAGAGTTGCCTGCAACTGGACTTAACGGTCAGGGATCCCTTTACCTTTACCTTTTATAAGCTGCTTTATTGGGGGGGGGGACCTCAAAGCGTTTTACAAAAGAAGGATAAATATCAATAAGAAAAATGAGCAACAATAATTTAAGACTACTGAAAATTTAAAATAACGAAAGACTGAAAACAGATGAAAACTAGCATCAGCTTTCTCAACATTTGTTTAGGCCTGTTGAAACAAAAAACATTCTTAGCCAACACCCAAAAGGGTACAGAGAAGGTACCTGCCTGATATCAATAGACAGCAAGTTCTAAAGTCCAGGTACCGCCATGCAGAAAGATTGATTTCTTACCATTGCTGAACAGCTATTATGTGGCACTTGTAACAGTTCTGCAGACTGAAGCCATCCAGGGGGCAGGTATGGGGTGTACTGCTCCCAAGCTGTTAAGGGCTTCGTATAATAATAGTAACAGCTAGAACCTGACCAGAGGAGATCTCTGCAAAAGCTGCAGCTTAGGGTTCAAGTGCAAGAGAAGCCCTACATAGAGAGCAATACAGTAAACCTTTACTGACGTAACCGGGGCACAAACTACTATGGCCAGGCATTTAAGGCTGCCATATTTCAAGAAGTAGGGATGCGGGTGGCACTGTGGTCTAAACCACAGAGCCTAGGACTTGATGATCAGAAGGTCGGCGGTTCGAATCCCCACGACAGGGTGAGCTCCCGTTGCTCGGTCCCAGCTCTTGCCAACCTAGCAGTTTGAAAGCACGTCAAAGTGCAAGTAGATAAATAGGTACCACTCCGGCGGGAAGGTAAACAGCGTTTCCGTGCGCTGGTCTGGTTCGCCAGAAGCGGCTTAGTCATGCTGGCCGCATGACCTGGAAGCTGCATGCCAGCTCCCTCGGCCAGTAAAGCGAGATGAGCGCCACAACCCCAGAGTCATCCGCGACTGGACCTAATGGTCAGGGGTCCCTCTACCTTTATTTCAAGAAGTAAAAATCCGGACACAAAAAGAATGGTCAAACCAATTGCAGTCTTAGCACTTGATCAATTCCATGCCATGGGATTTGAGAGTAGGCAGCTGATGAGATCTCGTAGCTGGCGCTTGCTTAAGCAGGTAAGACACACCAGCAAGTCTAAACTGCGTTTCAAACTCTCGCATTTAAAGAGGGGGAATCTGAATTCCAAATTCCACCACCCACAATTTGTGTGATGAAACTTGGGTTTTTTTGTGGATGGCAAATAATTTGATTCTCCCCATAAAGTAATGGTGGAGTTTTGCTGTTGCTCTTCCCACCACAGATCAAGTCACATCCTGAGCCCCATGGAGACCTCTTGGCAGGGCTGGTGAGTGGAGGGATGAGGAATGAGAGGAGAGGGCAGAACTGGATTCTAGGAAGGGACCCAGCAGTCTGGGAGGCATTGACCCAGTTCCTGGGAAGGGAGAAGCAGGTTGTCAGGGGAGAGTCCTGCTCCAACTGCTGCAGTGGAGATGCTTGACTTGACTCCAGCAGCACCTCCTGTCTCTGAAGTATTCTCCACCCCCAAGATCAGACCAGACAGTGAGTTCCTATCTGCTTCTTCTCACCAGTCATCTTTGCCATTTCATGTTACTGCCAGGATTTTACCAGGCTGGTTTGGGTACAACGTTGAACCTTAGCTTAATGTGAAGACAAGCCTAGGCAAGCCTTGGGCTTGCATGCCCTCCCTCCTGTTCTGGTGGGCTGTGAGAAGATACTGGAAAGCTTCTGCTTCGATTTTAGATTAACCACATCTTGCCGTGTCATCCAAACCCAACAAACTGCTTATTCTCCACCGCTATCTGTTGAGAGAAGTCAATTTCAAGCCATAGTTTATGAAGCTAGCTTGTTCAACAAGCAAAGTAAGTTGACCACAGTTTAAGGCGTAGATGCAACACTAAACTGTGGTGAATCTTTTTTTTTTAAAAAAAAAAAATTGATGCAGCAAGAAAAAAGAAAAAAACACAAATACCAAATTACACACAGGAATAACCATAGACACATAATTTTCTTAACAAACAATAAAACATATATTGGTCTTAACACTAAAGACCCAACCTCCCGTCTATTCCATATTTCGATTTCATATTACTTATTGCCAATACACACTTTTATATAATTAAACTTTTTCTTAATATATCTAATTTCTTATATCTACCTTGCAGCTATTACTGAAGTTCCTTGAATGCTGCAACAGAGTTTAAACTATTATATTTATATTTCAAATATTCTTTGAAAACCTCCCATTTTGAAACAAATTCCTGTTTTGATTTATTCTTTCTTTTTTCTGATAGACCGTCTAATTCAGCATATTCTGTCAGCTTTTGGTTCCAATCTTGTATAGAGGGGATTTCATAAACTGTGGTGAATCTAAGTGGAAACTTCCAATCCCCTTCAGGCTCTACACTGGAGGAGGGAGGATTGCATGAGTCCTACAATGCCTGATGGATGGAAATTTAGATCAGAGTTTGCTATATAGCAGCCCTTTCCCAAGAAGGCCTTGTGACAAGTCCTTCCTCAGCCATGGAACTCCCTAGCCAGGCCTCTGTACTTACAAGCCCATTGCAAATATTCCTCAGGTGGAAGTGCTCTGAGCCCTCAAAAAACAAAAGCAAAACCCAAGCAGATATTATCAGCATCATTCTTTTCGTTTTGCTAGCTGGACTCAGAGAACTAAAAGATGGTGCAGCTGAAAAGCAGGCGGCAGGACAGAACTCAGCGCGGTCCCTCCTCCCTTACCATTTGCTTGTGACTCCTTCAACAGACGCCAAAATTATAACATCTCCTGCTCAGGAGGCCTTTGGAGCAGACCTTCAACGGAAACAACCGCGGCAGCTTGTTTTTCCTTTAGTGCTTTACTGCTTGGGATCCCAGCCAGAGTTCACCCCATTTATCTTCCTTGCCAAATTGACCTGGCACCTTAGATGTGAAAGTACCTTTTAAGTCGCTCCCTGATCTCTATGAATGATGGCTTTCTGCCAAAAAGGATTAGCAGGACACACTTGAAGATCCTAAGAGGCAGGAGGAGGCAGTGGGTCAAACACCACACCACCCTAGGCATCCTACCTTCAAAGTTCAGCCTGAATCTTGCCAGCCTGCGTTTTTAGCAATTCAGAATTAGGAGCAGGTTAGCTGTGTGTCCTTGTTCTGCACAGGGCAGGGCCCGATTTTAAGGACTGCCCAGTCCAAGCAAAGTTTAATAATAAAGAACCCTGCAAAAGGAGATCGGGATGTGTGCTTATTGGGTTGTAGTCCAGCACCAGAGCATGCTCCTTGCATGCCAGGTTCAATCCCTGGAACCACCAGCGAGGTCCCCTGCCCAAAATCCTGGAGAGATGCTGCCAGTCAGTGTAGAGACTACTAAGCTAGATGGGAATAATAGCTCTGGGAGGTGGTCCCTGGGATTCCTTGGGGAAAGGGGGAATATGCTCTCAATGTGTGGCGTGCATACAGCCTTCCTCTCAGCTTCCTCCATCCCCCATTCTGCAATATAGGGCTCATTAGGCAGGGCTACCTTACAGATGGTGGAGTGGGGGGGCACAGGGAGAGGAGTACAGCTCTAGGAGGGATGACATTATAAGCTGGAGCATCAAGGCGACAGTCAGGATCCTTGCAGCTAGTGTATGGGGTTTAAATAAAGCTTTCATATTTTCCCATTTTTTGTGTGGCACACTTCAGTGCAGAAGAAGTCAGAGAATCAGAGAATCAGAGAGTTGCAAGGCACCCCAGGATCATCTAGTCCAGCCCCCCTACATTGCAGGGATCACAGTAATCATGCCGGCTCATGATTCTGTGATGTTCAGATGATCCTGATGAATTGGATTTTATGGTATATACTCCTGTTGTGCGCGCGCACACACACGGTAGCCATGTTACATACTTTACAGAGATCAGCTCTCTGCTTGAAGATGTCATCTATTTGCAGAGTTGCCTGGTTTAAAGGTAGAAGGGGAGCTCAGGAGCCTACAAGTTGCTCATCCACAAGTAGCAGCACCTGGTCAAAATGTCTTTGAAAAGAGTGGAGATGAGCCAGGATCCGGCCCAACTGGTTTCAAACTATCCAAGCCAGTGATGAAAACGTCCTTGTGTTTTGACTCCGTAAGATCACCTAAACGTTGATTCCAGCCCATCCACAACCTATTATTTGATGGATGGATGGATGAATTGCATTTATATCCCACCTTTTTCTCCAAGGACCTCAAATGCATTATTCTCCCTGCTCTATTTAATCCTCACAACAACCTGGCGAGGTAGGTTAGGCCGAGAAGCAGTGACTGGCCTAGGGCCACACCCAGGGACAGCATCATGGCTGAACAGGGATTTGAACCCTGATCTTTCCCAGGTCTTAGTCCAGCACTCTAACCCAGGCATAGGCAAACTCTGGCCCTCCAGATGTTTGGGACTACAATTCCCATCATGTCCTGGGTTAGCTAGGGATGATGGGAATTGTAGTCCCAAACATCTGTTTGCCTATAACCGCTACACCACACTGGCTCTCTTGATAATCCTGAGGCTGCCATTTCCTTATCGGCTCTGTTTCCTTTTGTGTGGAGGTGGGGGGGGGGGGAGCAATGGAGGAGGAGGAGGAGGAGAGGCCTTTGAGCAGGTCTTGCACATGACTGTGGCGCCCCTGGAGCCTCCTCAAACCGGTTTGGCCAGAAGGGCTTTGCTGAATGGTGGCAGGAATGTTTGCACAGGGATCGCTAGGCAACGCACCTGTTTGTTTGTGCAGGGGCACCCCGCCTTGGGGCTTGGCACCCATTGACAGGTGATGCTTGTGCACTGCAGAGCGGTTATCTGACAAACCCGCCGCCGTGTGCTTGGCACTGCCAGGTGGTTTTGTGCCAGGGTGGGAGGGAAAGATTCCAGCGGCTTCCTTTATGTCAGCTGCAATTGTGCTCATTGCAGGAGCCGCTTGCTCTGCTTGTTTTCCTTGCTGTCCCTCTAGTGTAACAAGACTCACCAGTTCCCGAATCAACCGAGAGCCCTGAAACAATGTCAAAGGTTGCTGGGGCAAAAGATCCTGCTTAAGAGAGAAATTCGCCTCCCCTGGTGTAGAAACTAGCAGGGAACTTTTGATTGTCAAATCAGAAACTTGAAATTGCCTGGCTGGGTCAGCTCACAAACATATATGTCCCTTGTTGTTTGTCCTCAGTCCCTGGAGATATACTGCACTGGAAATGGGGGTTCACCCACACATTCACCTAGCATGGCACGGCACCATCAACAGACCTCTCTTCTGTGAATTTGCCAAATGTTCTCTTTCATTTGTCCATAAATAAGACAAAATGCTCATTGGCCGCTCAATTCGCCCAGGTATGGTCCCTCGTGGAGGCTCGTGTAAGCATTAAATAGCCTCTTTTCTCAACATTATAGACTGAAGAGGCTATGGAGAAATTATTGGTTCTCCAAACAACACACTCTTACAACTTCCAAAGCTATTTCCTTTGGTCTCAGCTGTTTGTATTTACGATTCTCAGTTGACACAAGATAGCCTATTATTGGTAAGAGCTATTGCTTTCCTTAGAAATTCTTTGGCATACGTCTGTGGCAGGTGAAGGTTTGTGCATGTTTGTTAAGTAGATATATTAAAATGTTTCATGCCATGAATTTCCTTTACTCTTATGTTTCCATTCGTAAGAATGAGTTAAAATATTTTCCCCGAAATATTGTTTGCTGGATTTTACTGTGCTATTCTGAATAATGCCTTTTATAGGGTAGAGGTCACTGGGGATGAGTTTATGGGACTAAGCGGGTGGGGTGGGGGCTGAAAATGCTTGGGAACCACTGAACTAGATTGTAACGTCAATCAGCCCCAGGATAGCGTGATGGAAGTTGTGGGTTCGAAACACCTGGAAGGCTGCTCTAACCTAAGATATTTTGCTGCCCTGCTTCCTGACATCTCCAGGGAGCATCCCACGTCATCAGCAAAAAATGTGCACATCAAGCAAAATTACATAGGAAAATATGCATATTAGGAGAAGTTTGCACTAAAATCCTGTCAAATTTTCATGAGGACTTTTTGGATTAAAAAGAAAGAAAGTTACAAACTGATGCAGAAAAGTGGAGAACTTCAGGCTTGAAAAAATGAGAAACTGAAGGCAGCCAAGCAATGAACTGGCTGGCCCTTTCCTAGGTTGGAATGATCTGACCCTTTGTCCTCCTCCAAACCAACTTGACCAGTTTCCAGAAAAGGAGCCCTGCTTGCCTCTTGTTCCCACCAAATAGTGACCAAGTGCCCTATTTATAACAGAGAACCGTCCTCTGTCTTGTACCTAGTCAGACCGCTAGTCAGTCCATCCATCATGTCTACAATGGCTGTGCTGTAGATGGACTGACCAGCGGTCTGACTAGGTACAAGACGAGGGACGGGAGCAGCTATCCTTAATAAAGTCAGCAGCCCTTCCGGAAGATGCTTGGGGACAGATCCTGGGGCCTTCTGCTTGCCAGCAGGTGCTCAGCCACGGAGATACAGTGGCCCTTCTACAAAGCCGTAATCCTCCCCTATTTCCTTGGTGGATTCAAGGAAACACAGGCAAGAATCCCAAGCCAAACTGCGAGTGTGCATTCTAGAAAGCTGAGTCCACAGTGTGAGTCAGGCAGGGAAAATGTGCTTTGGCTGCCCAGGGGCAACTCTAACCTGCCTGCTGAACAGTTACCTGGGAATGTGGTGGAGGAAATGCCCTCTCAGTCGATAACCATGCTAATTACAGAAGCCCTGCGAGGATCCTCCTGGAACCGCCCTGCCCTCTGAAAGTAAACAAAATAACAGCCGCAATTCTGGGATGGTTCAGCTGCACTCATGCAGCATCCATGGGCTTGTGGAGGGGAAAGCACACAGAAAGACTTAAGCATGGAAGCAGCAGATAGAAAAATGTATGCTAATTGCTGGCATGTTAATTCTACTGAGAGATGCTTTTGCAAAACACACACACACAAATTCCCATGGTGCTATAATTAACATTGGATTAAAGGACTCAGGGACACTTTGCTGAACAATATAATAGTTTTATTTTAAGCAGTTGTGGGGGGAGGGAGAGGAGGCATCATTAACGGCAGAGCTAAGAAAAGAATAGAGTGACACAGCCCTTAGCCTGGAATTTGCAATTAAAAGCCACAGGATGTAGAACAGGCCTAAGTAACTCGCTCTTGCTCTCTATGCCATTGGTGCATAATTCAAAGAAATGGGAACCATCAGGGATGAAAGAGATTGACTCTCCTCCCTGAAAAAACTACCGGTATATCCTGGGATCTTAAGCAATGGTCTGCAAAACAATAAGCAAATTCACTTATCTCCAGGGATGTTGTACACCATGTCTCCAAGAGGCAGAACAAAAACTTCAGTGATTCTGTGGTGTAAAACATTCTCCCTAAATTGAGTGGCTTGGAAGGGTGTCTGTGTGGAAGCCACACAACATGCTTTGCATAGCTAACTGCCCCCCTCCTTCTATGTTTCCAGAGTTAAAACAAGAAAAAAGGGGAAAGGGGGAAAGAGAGGGAAACCACATTAAATGAAAGGCGCCAAGGAAGCATAAATGTTCAAAGGGGAGGGGAGAATTAAAAGAGACCCATTTCCCCCTTTAAAGTATCATTGGGGGGGGGGATCCCAAAAGATTGGCAAGAAGTATCCCAGCCTGGTTTGATATCAAAGGCATCTATGAATTATATCCCTCGTCAGGTTTTTCACCAAAGCCAGACTAAACGTCTTTCCTTCTTCAGTGTTGGATGGCAGGTTGAAAGGAGTTTCCTACCAGGACAGACTTTGCTCGTGTGCTCAAGACATCGATTCCATAAAACATATTTTGCTGCACTGCGCGAAATATGAGCAAGCCAGGGCTGAAGTGATTATTACCCTTGCTGATACCTTTCCCGGGAAAATCAGAGGCTCACTATGTCAGGTTCCTATTGGAAGACCAGACAATCGCTAGAACATTAGCAGTGGCGAAGTTTTTATCGGTGGTTGCAAGAACCAATGATCCCTATCTTTAAGTCTGAACAAAATGCTTGTTTAACCTGGAGGTAGGCTGTCTGAATTGTGCATTGCTTTGTAACGATTTGTTGGGTCTCTAGATTGATTGATTGATTGATTGATTGTTTGATTGATATATCCCTCGTCGCAAGGGGGGTTTCCTTGCTCCAGCCTCACTGCCTACTGAGAGCCAGTGGGCTGTGGCGGCTAGCATGTCAGACAAGGACCTGGGAGTCCTGGGTTCAAATCCCCGCTCAGCCATGAAGCTCCCTGGGTGACCTTGGGCCAGTCACTTACTCTCAGCCTCGCCTCCCTTGCAAGGTTGTTGTGGGGATTAAATGGGGAAGGGGAGAACCAGGAACGCCACCTTGAGCTCCTTGGAGAAAAGGTTGGGATAGAAATGCAATGGCTATATAGCTCTGTTGGTGACAGTGTGGTGTCGATGACACCAAGGGCACAGGTTTAATTCCCATATGGGACAGCTGTAGATTCCTGCATTGCAGGGGGTTGGACTATTTTATTATTATTATTATTATTATTATTATTAATACAGCAAGAAAAGAAGAAAGAGAAAACACAAATACCAAATTACACACAGGAATAACCATAACCACATAATTTTCTTAACAAACGATAAAACATGAATTGGTCTTAACACCCAACCTCCCATCTATTCCATACTTCGATTTCATATTACTTATTGCCAATACTAACTTTTATCATAATTAAACTTTTTCTTAATATGTCTTAATTCTTGCAACTATTACTGAAGTTCCTTGAGTTTAAACTACTATATTTATATTTCAAATATTCCTTGAAAACCTCCCATTTTGAGACAAATTTCTGTTTTGATTTATTCTTTCTTTTTTCTGATAGACCTGATAATTTGGCATATTCTGTCAGCTTTTGGATCCAATCTTGTATAGAGGGGACTTCATTACTCTTCCATTTTGCCGCAATAAGAACACTTGCTGCCGCCATAGCATATAAAAAAATAGCAGGAGTTGGACCAGATGATCCTCAGGGTTCATCTTCCAACTCTATGATTCTGTGATAGAAATGCAATGGCTAAAGAGATAACTGAAAACAGCCCTGCTCTCGCACAGCTCCTGCTCATTTCAGTGAGGCTTGTGCAGGAGAACAACCCACTGAGTGGTTCCGACTGTGCTGGTGGCTGACCAGACTCATTTTCTTGAAGAATGTGCTTGCTTTTCCTCCTGACAGGGCAGCCATGCTTGCTCCTGACCTGCGGAGCTTGCCGTATTTTTTGCTCTATAAGACTCACTTTTTCCCTCCTAAAAAGTAAGGGGAAATGTGTGTGCGTCTTATGGAGCGAATGCAGGCTGCGCAGCTATCCCAGAAGCCAGAACAGCAAGAGGGATTGCTGCTTTCACTGCGCAGCGATCCCTCTTGATGTTCTGGCTTCTGAGATTCAGAATATTTTTTTCCTTGTTTTCCTCCTCCAAAAACTAGTGTGTCTTGTGGTCTGGTGCATCTTATAGAGCGAAAAATACGGTACTTATGTATTGATTAAAAAGCCAAAAAAAACCTTATAAGGTGCCTTTCAGTACAAAACCGAATAACATAAATATAATGAAATTCGGAATAAGGACAATCTGAACCCATAAATGCAGCTGGCATAAAATCAGTCATGTCAGTAAAAGCCAGCAGAGCAGTAAGACCACAACGTATAGCCAGCTCCCAACTATATAAGTGTTATGAGTTTGGGGTGTTAAAATGTTTGCCAGAACCCTCTAGATCCAGCAAGTGTTAGAATTTAATCAAGGCTTCTAATATTTGGAGTTGGCAGGCTAGCCTCCTAGTGACCTGAAAGCTTGGATGATGAGCCATTAAAGGGGACTAAGAGGTTTGGTGCAAGGTGGTATATGGGCAGGGACCCCTCCCTCAATAGATAAAAGTCAGAATTTAGAGCAGAGTGTTTTGGGGAGCAGTGATGTGACCTAGAAGTAAAGCAGCAAGGTAGAGAGAGTCAGAGACAGTGGCGTAGCCTGGGGGGTGCAGGGGGGGGCCGGCCACACCGGGCGCAACATCGGGGGGGGGGGCGCTCGCCGCCTCCGGAGTCGCCGAAGAGCCTCGGGCGCAGGCTGTAGCAGAGCCCCATGTCTCGCGGAACCGACGAGCTGTGCGCGCGTCCGGGCTGAAGGAGTCCGGCAGGCGGCGGCTCTCAGCGCTCGCCACGGTCCCCGCGCGTCAGGGCCGCGGAGGGCGCGCCAGGCAGCCCCTCCTCACAGCCCCGCCGCCGCCGCTGCTGCAGCTGCTGGGCCATGTTGCATTTTCCTCGCCTCTCTGCCCTCCTCCTCCGGGCAAGCGGCGTCGTTTGGGTGGCAGCGCCAGTGGCAACTCGCCTCAGATCACCTGACACGGACCCGCCGCCGCATCCGTGGCTACCTTACCGTAAATACCCCAGCCCAGGCAGCAGCAAGAAGAAGCTGGCAGCGGCGGCAGGTTAGGGGTTAGGGGCGCAAATTACTTGCCTTGCCCCGGGTTAGGGGCGCAAATTACTTGCCTTGCCCCGGGTTAGGGGGCGCAAATTACTTGCCTTGCCCCGGGTGCTGACAACCCACACTACGCCACTGGTCAGAGAGCAAAGTTTGATGTCGCTTTGAATCCAAAGATGCAGTTACGGAAGAAACATTCTTGGGGTGTTAATGCTGTGAACCCCTCCATCGTATTCTCAGGGTGTATATATGCATAAATAAACCATATATCATAAAGACACAACAGCCTCCGCTGTGCCTCATTCCCCAAAGGGAACACAAACCCTGGCAAGCACCTGGAACCCTGGAAGTGAGCTGCAAATATATACCTCAACTTTTCCTGCAAACTGTCTTAAACTTGTTACGAAACACTGCAAATAAAAATCAACACATTGCTGTTAAACAACTCGCAATACAGCCCTGTTGTTGTTGTTGCTGCTGCAGCTGCTTTAAGTTCTTACTACTATTTAATATCTTCCAAGAACTATTACCTCTTTAGTCCCAGAGAGAGATTCTGATAAGCAATTTGCTTCTCTGGCATGTTGGTATCTTCTTTCTGCTGTGAGAGGTAGCCAGATTCTCAGCAGTGAGTCATCAATTAACATAAGTACTGACACTAAGACTCTGCTCCCTCTTTGCATCTTCAGCTACACACAAGCACCTTCTCTGCAAGGAAACAGATCCCTGCAAAATGCAAACCTTTTTCCAATACAAACCTCCATACACCATTGCAAACACAATGCATACAAACACAATATTTAATGCACATTCAACTTGTAGCTTTACACTCCCATGGTTGAGTCTGGCCTGAAAGTGGCAGTGCAGATGTAGCTGAGCCTCCTTTGCCCTGTTCTGCTTTGCAGGCATCTGACACTCCATCAGGGGGCGACTTGTGGCTGGGGAACAGCTGCCCGCATCTGATGGGGCAGGCAAGCAGTGGTCCACTGCCAGGCCTCCTACTTTGCAGAGGGCAGTCGGAGTCCAGCTTAATGACAAGGAACTCTGGGAAGCGAGAGTGTGGGCAGCAGGTCTTAAAGTTTCCCATCCAAAGTTAGCAAAACCCGGAGAGCAGCTTGAGCAAGCACACAGCTGCTCACAAGCAGGGAGGGTGGAGGAACTTGATTCAGTTCACACTTGCAGCCGAATCGATCAAACCTGAGCTTTCTGAAACAAGATGATAACTGGAGTACAGAACCATCCTTCAAAATTTGCACTCACCCGAAATTTGTGATGCGGTACTCCAACCAAAAATGTATATATCAAGGGGGAAAGTGCATATTTGTGAAAACAGCATACAAACAAAAGACGTTGCTTGCGGAAAGTGGGTAGAGGAGCGTTTCTCCCCAACTCTCATAACTCTAGAACTCATGGAAAGTCAGCTATATAAGAGAGTAACAAGTTCCCGCCCTCCTAACATTAGAAGAGGAGCTGAATGGCGGGAGATTTGACACAGACAAAAGAGAGGACTTCTTTGTGCAGCACATAGTTAAAACTATGGGACTCAGAAATCCATACAGAAATGCTGAAGAATTTTCATGGGTTTTTAAAATTAAAAAAATAGCAACTTGCTTCAGAAACGTGGAGAGCTGAATTTAATATTGGAAAAATGAGAAGCTTAGAAGAATGACATGGACAGTTCTTTAATCTTCAGCCACGACCTTCCCTGCTACAGTGAGAGGTATTGCAGCTCTATTTAAATTAAAGCAACAACTTAAAATATCCACATAGCCATTAGCATATGCTATTTTTGTGTGATGCTCTTCCCCAACCAGCTGTCGCATGAGGCTGGCAGGAATTGCGCTCCAAAACATCTGGAGGACACAGGTTTGGGGGAGGCTGCCTGCTGACGCGCCCCTAATACCAGAAGGCCCCTTTGCAGCGATTCTGGTCTCAAAGCACAGCTGCACCAGATGTGTTTTCCATATGGCTTCTGCTAAAATTTCCTTTCTGGAGCAAAATGCGGAAGTTTCCACAAACTGGAATACTTTCCTTCTGCTTCATCCTGCAGCTCTCGGAGCTCAATGTGACCACATTTGACATCTCCCCAGGATCGCAGAAGGACTCTGCTGCACAATCCTCCTGATGAGCCGATGTTTATTCATTCTTATTATTATTTATTATTTATTAAATTTGTATAGCACCCTTTGCCGGAAGAGCACAGGTTAGTCCACAGCATATTAATACACGACGAGAACACAAAATGCATAACAAAATGAAAACAAAGAAACCAAAAACTGCCCTCTAAGAAACACATACAGTGGTACTGTACCTTGGTAGTCAAACGGACTAGTTGTCAAACAAATCGGCTCTCGAACGTTGCAAACCCAGAAGTGAGTGTTCCAGTTTGTGAACGTTTTTTGGAAGCTGAATGTCCAACACGGTTTCCGTGGCTTCTGATTGGCTGCAGGAAGCTCCTGCAGCCAATTGGAAGCCGCACCTTGGTTTTCAAACCGTTTCAGGAATCGAACAGACTCCCAGAACAGATTAAATTCGAGAGCCAAGGTACTCCTGTACTATTAAATTTGATTAATTAATTTAATTATGATTAATTACTTAATCGATTACATATATTGATCAGATAGAAAAGGGGTTTCCTTTCACCCCCTAAAGGAAGTCATTCCTGCAGAAAGTGTCCCAGCCACCAAGGGCTGGATGAGATCTACTCTGCCCACCAAATGCCCTGGGAGAACCCCAGAGAGAACAAGCTGAACGAAGAAGAAGAAGGTCATTAGCAGGTTTTGTGCAGAGGACCTTCATACTTCCACCAGGATCAGTGGAAGTTGGTGCTCAGTGGTTCTGGTGGGGTTGCTAGGAGGTGTGTGTGTGTGTGTGTGTGTGTGTGTGTGTGTGTGTGTCTCTGACCTCAAGATGGATTGCAATAGGCAATGCAGTAAGCCTGCACCGAATGCAGGGATTACGTTCTGGAGATCATGCCTAAAGCCAAAATTGCGTATAGTAAAAACACATTGGGTGCAGTGGGGGGTGGGATCACCAAAGTATTTTTTCCCAGATGCCTCTGCCTCCTTTTAAAAGAACTCCACATCCCCCAAGTGCATGAAGTTGAATGTGTACAAATTAAATTTGTGTAAATTGGATTCGAATCCCCACTCGTCATGAAGTTCACTGGGTGATTTTGGGCACCAGTTGCTGCCTCTCAGCCTAACCCACCTTGCAGGGTTCTTGTAGATTTTACATGAAGAGGAAGATAACCACGTACACCACTTTGAGCTCTTTAAAGGAAAAGGTGGGGGATAAATACAAATGAATGAATGAAATAAGTGTGCAAAATTGCATTCATTAGCAGAAATGTGCAAAAATAGAACTGCAAATACATTTTTTGCTGTGTTGCAAAAAAGGCGCGAACTGAATTTAAGTCCAGAAAACTGAAAACCTGAGAAAATCTGAGACTGACAAATTTGCCCATCTCTAGGACTATGCAGGCTTTTTTTGGTCTGACTCAATAAAGGGATCCTTATTTTGCACCAAATGTCTCCTGAGATCAGACCACGCTGAGAGGTCATGTGAGAAGCCCCAGACACAGGTAACAGGGCGTGAAAGGCAGGGATTTTTTTCCCATGCCTTCTCTCTCTCTCTCTCTCTCTGGGGTGCAGATTAGTGCATGCATTCTGTTGGACACCAGCCTCTTTGCAACACCCCTGCCAATAGTGGCCACTTTGTGGAGCCTCGCAGGCCTCTTCCCTTCCCTGCAAAGCAAATTAGCATCCCAGGGAACTAAGGTCTTTTGTTCCAATGGGCTGGAGCTGTAATTTGCTTTTAAGCTTCAAGGCTTTCCTCGACCTCTTTCCTGTCCCAGAGGGGTAGGGAGGAATAAGCAGGCCCATTCTTGATAAAGGGTTTGTCTTGGCAGGTCCCCATTTCCAAGGTGCAAGATCCTGTCCGATTACTAAGCACCACGTCAAATGGAGAAGAACGAGCTCGATTGTCGGAAGAGCCAACAGCACTTTCCACTCGGGAGTGAAGAAGCCGGGAGAACCACCATCTCCAACCTGGCACCCTCTGGACGTTGTTAGGGACTCAACTCCCCTTAGCGCTTGTCAGCTTGTCTTTGTGTGTTTCCCCCCGGACAGCATTTACAGTTGCAGCATATTGGAGACTGGCAGAAAGGAAATATTTCTGTAATGAGGATCAATAGAAAATTGCCTCGTTTGCAGGAAAGGCCTCCAGTTCTAGGAAAATGCATTTGGAATTGATCTTTGCTTGTTTTAGAGCATGCATAGACTACTTGATAAAAAAATAAAAAATTCCATGTGGTGTGCAAATAAAATTAAAGATAGAATGCAGCTGAAATTCACATTCCACTAGAAACAAATAATAATAATATAATAATAATTTATTATTTATACCCCGCCCATCTGGCTGGGCCTCCCCAGCCACTCTGGGCGGCTTCCAAAAGAATATTAAAATACTATGATACATCAAACATTAAAATACAGTGGTACCTCGGGTTAAGAACTTAATTCGTTCCGGAGATCCATTCTTAACCTGAAACTGTTCTTAACCTGAAGCACCACTTTAGCTAATGGGGCTTCCAGTGCCGCCGTGCAATTTCTGTTCTCATCCTGAAGCAAAGTTCTTAACCCGAGGTACTATTTCTGGGTTAGCGGAGTCTGTAACCTGAAGTGTCTGTAACCTGAAGCAACTGCAACCCGAGGTACCACTGTATAGTGTTGCACGACAGCCCAGTCTCTACACAGTGCAAGATTCCAGGGCTTCCAGGCTCTTACACAGGGTTCAAGTTTCCTTTGGAATGAGGGAGACTGTGGTGTCTTTATGATATATGGTTTATTTACACATATATACAACCTGTGGAGGGGAACAGAGCATTAACACCTCAAGAGGGTCTTGCTTCTCCCGTAGTCATAGAATCATAGAAGAGTTGGAAGAGACCCCAAGGGCCATCGAGTCCAACCCCCTGCCAAGCAGGAAACACCATCAGAGCACTCCTGACATATGGTTGTCAAGCCTCTGCTTAAAGACCTCCAAAGAAGGAGACTCCACCACACTCCTTGGCAGCAAATCCCACTGTCAAACAGCTCTTACTGTCAGGAAGTTCTTCCTAATGTTTAGGTGGAATCTTCTTTCTTGTAGTTTGGAACCATTGCTCCGTGTCCGCTTCTCTGGAGCAGCAGAAAACAACCTTTCTCCCTCCTCTATGTGACATCCTTTTATATATTTGAACATGGCTATCATATCACCCCTTAACCTCCTCTTCTCCAGGCTAAACATGCCCAGCTCCCTTAGCCGTTCCTCATAAGGCATCGTTACCAGGCCTTTGACCATTTTGGTTGCCCTCCTCTGGACACGTTCCAGTTTGTCAGTGTCCTTCTTGAACTGTGGTGCCCAGAACTGGACACAGTACTCCAGGTGAGGTCTGACCAGAGCAGAATACAGTGGCACTATTACTTCCCTTGATCTAGATGCTATACTCCTATTGATGCAGCCCAGAATTGCATTGGCTTTTTTAGCTGCCGCGTCACACTGTTGGCTCATGTCAAGTTTGTGGTCAACCAAGACTCCTAGATCCTTTTCACATGTACTGCTCTCAAGCCAGGTGTCACCCATCTTGTATTTGTGCCTCTCATTTTTTTTTGCCCAAGTGCAATACTTTACATTTCTCCCTGTTAAAATTCATCTTGTTTGTTTTGGCCCAGTTCTCTAATTTGTCAAGGTTGTTTTGAAGTGTGATCCTGTCCTCTGGGGTGTTAGCCACCCCTCCCAGTTTGGTGTCATCTGCAAATTTGATCAGGATGCCCTTGAGTCCATCATCCAAGTCGTTGATAAAGATGTTGAATAAGATGGGGCCCAAGACAGAACCCTGTGGCACCCCACTAGTCACTCTTCTCCAGGATGAAGAGGAACCATTGATGAGCACCCTTTGGGTTCGGTCAGTCAGCCAGTTACAAATCCACTGAGTGGTAGCATAGTCAAGTCTGCATTTTACCAGCTTCTTTACAAGAATATCATGGGGCACCTTGTCAAATGCCTTGCTGAAATCAAGGTAGGCTACACCCACTGCGTTCCCTTCATCTACCAGGCTTGTAATTCTGTCAAAAAACGAGATCAGGTTAGTCTGACATGACTTATTTTTCAGAAATCCATGCTGACTATTAGTGATCACAGTATTCCTTTCTAGGTGCTCACAGACTGTTTGCTTAATGATCTGCTCCAGAATCTTCCCTGGTATTGATGTCAGACTGACTGGGCGGTAATTATTTGGGTCCTCTCTTTTCCCCTTTTTGAAAATAGGGACAACATTTGCCCTCCTCCAGTCTGCCGGGACTTCGCCTGTTCTCCAGGAATTCTCAAAGATGACTGCCAGTGGTTCTGAGATCACATCTGCCAGTTCTTTTAATACTCTTGGATGCAGTTCATCTGGCCCTGGAGACATGAATACATCTAAACTAGCCAAGTATTCTTGTACCATCTCCTTAGTTATTCTGGGCTGTGTTTCCTCTGCTGAATCATTTGCTCCAAATTCTTCAGGTCGGGCATTGTTTTCTTTATCGGAGAAGACTGAGGCAAAGAAGGCATTGAGGAGTTCAGCCCTTTCTGTGTCCCCTGTTTGCATTTCACCAGCTTCTCCTCTGAGTGACCCCACTGTTTCTTTGTTCTTCCTTTTGCTACGAACATACCCATAAAAGCCTTTTTTGTTGCTTTTAACCTCTCTAGCAAGCCTGAGTTCATTCTGTGCTTTAGCTTTTCTGACTTTGTGTCTACACGTGCTGGCTATTTGTTTGAATTCCTCTTTGGTGGTTTCCCCCCTTTTCCATTTTTTGTACACACCCTTTTTTAATCTTAACTCAGTTAAAAGTTCTTTAGATAGCAACCCTGGCTTCTTTAGGCACCTTCCATGTTTCCATCTCATTGGTATTGCCTGAAGTTGTGCTTTTACTATCTCCCTCTTAACAAACTCCCAGCCATCATGAACTCCCTTTCCTTTTAGTATTACTGTCCATGGGATCTCACCCAGCACTTCCCTAAGTTTTATGAAGTCGGCTTTCTTAAAGTCAAGAAATTGAGTCCTAGTATGCTTGGCTGCTCCTTTCTGCTGTATAGTAAACTTCAGAAGAGCATGATCACTTGCGCCTAATGATCCTTCGACTTCTACCCCACTAACCAGGTCATCAACACTGGTTAGGACCAGATCTAAAATGGCTGTTCCTCTTGTTGCTTCTCCCACTTTCTGGACAACGAAGTTGTCTGCAAGGCCAGTGAGGAATCTGTTTGACCTTATGCTCTTGGCTGAGTTTGACATGCAGCAAATATCTGGGTAATTGAAGTCCCCCATTACTACTATCTCCCTTCCTTTTGCATGCTTGGCCATCTGTTCCAGGAAGGCATCATCTACGTCCTCCGTTTGGCTTGGGGATCTATAGTAAACTCCCACAATGAGGTCACTGTTATTCTTCTCTCCCTTAATTTTGACCCAAATGCTCTCACTTTGGCTTTGAGGTTCTAAATCTTGGATCTCTTCACAGGTATACATATCCCTGACACTCCTCCTCCTTTCTTGTCTGGTCTGTTTCTCTGAAATAGATTGTATCCCTCCATTATTACATTCCAGTCGTGGGACTTATCCCACCAGGTTTCAGTGATGCCTATTATGTCATATTTAGTTTGCTGTACCAAGAGCTCAAGCTCATCTTGTTTATTTCCCATGCTTTGCGCATTAGTGTACAGACATTGAAGTCCATTAATCATTCCCCCGTGTCTCTTATTTAAGGATTTTTTCCTCCCACCACTAGGTCTGTGTGCTGTTTGCTCCATTTGGTCTATGACATTTGGATGATCATCTTCATCAATTGATAGACTCCTACCTTCAGGAGCACTGTCTCCCTCCCCCACATTAGTCAGTTTAAAGCCCTCCTGATGAGGTTTCTGAGATTTTTGGCAAAAACATTCCTCCCAACCGTTGTGAGGTGCAGCCCATCGCTTGCCAGAAGTCCATCTTCAAGAAACTGCAGTCCGTGATCTAAGAATCCAAACCGTTCCTGTTTATACCATTTGCGAAGCCAGCTGTTCACTTCCACTATTTTTCCCTCTCTCCCTGGGCCACGTCGTTCAACTGGGAGGACAGATGAGATGACAATTTGTGCATTTAATTGCTTCAATTTCCTGCCCAGAGCCTCATAGTCTCTTTTGATCTCCTGGAGGCTATTGCTTGCAGTGTCATTGGTTCCCACATGAACCAAGAGGAAGGGGTATTTGCCAGTGGGTTTTATGATTCCTTGCAGTCGTTCAGTTACATCTTGGATCTTAGCCCTGGGGAGACAGCACACTTCCCGAGACATCTTGTCAGGCCCACAGATCACTGCTTCTGTTCCCCTCAGTAGGGAATCCCCTATCACCACTACACGCCTCCTCTTAGGTTTGGTCGGGGTTCTTCCGTGAGCTGTCCATTCCAAGGTCGCCTGCACATTCCCTGAGGAATGACTTTGCTGCTCGTCTTCATATACCTGATCGACTGTAACGAGGGAGAGATCCTCAAATGGAGTCTGCTCTTCGTCTTCCATTCTAGGGGAGAGGACCTCAAAGCGATTGTGTATTTCTAAACAATCAGAGCGAACCCTGGGCCTCCTACTTCTTTGAGTCACGTTTCTCCATATATCTGGCTCCTGTGTTGGTGAACTAGCCTCCTTCTCAGGGGAGTCCCCTGTCTCCTCCTTGGTGGAGACGGTGTGCTCTGTTGCTTCCAAGAAGAGCTCCAGCTCTCTAATTCTTTGGAGCGTAGCTACACGTTCCTCAAGTTGCTGGACTTTGTCTTTTAAGAGGGCAATCAACATGCAATTGCTGCAGGTAAAGCTGCCTGCAACCTTTGGCAAGATGGCAAACATTGCGCAGGAACCGCAGGCGACTGCAGCTGTTCCCTCACTCTCCATCTTGAGAACGTGTCGTTGGGGGTGGCTACAGCGGTCCTCCATCATAAGAAGCGTGTAGACAGGACAAATAACTCCCCCCCCCCAAAAAAAAACCTAGGTCTCCCCCAACAAACGTTTGAGACTAGTTCCCTAAATCTAAAAGATGGATAAGCTGATAAGCTCCTCCCACAGCTACTCACCTGCCTCAACAGAAACCCTGCCCCCTCTGACCTTTGCACAGGGAGAGCAGCTAATCAGCCACAAAGAAACACACAGTCACAGCCTTGGATACCAACAGAAATCAGGCATAGCTCTGCCTCCCAGCTGCCCGGCCTGCAGCCTGCCAGCTTCTAGTTTCCAGCTCCTATAACTCACCTCTGAACTCTGGCCATTGTCTTTCTAACTACCAACCAATTGAGGGAGGGGCCCCCACTCATTTGTTTTCTAGCACAAAGCCACTTCCTTTGTTACCTTAATGGCCCATAGTTAGAGGGCCATTAGCTCACCAGGAAACTAGTCTGGCTATTCCAGAAATTTAATCTGTGCTGGATTCAGGAATTAGAAGGCAGCTCAGGAATACAGTTTATGCCCTGCAAACACATAACACTACCTCCCCCCTCTACAAGAACAAGATGTACAAACATCTGCCCCCAGATGTACAAATGAACAACGTATTTTTTAAAAATGCTTCGTGTGTCCATGTCCAATCTTGCCCCTTTCTAATAGCTATTTATTGGTGTGTGGTTTTCTTTTTTTGTAAATCTGTCCCTATTTTCATCTAAGGAATGTTGGAGAGTATGTTTCCATACCCCGGACAAACACCCACGTAAGGTGTGACCGTACTTATACATACAACTATCATGGTTAAAAACAAACGGGATAAAATATAAGATATATCTGAGAGAGAGAGGACTTTGCATTTTTCTATTTCTTTTGTCTTTTGTCTTTTGTCTTTTCTTTTCTTTAGTTTGTTTTTTATTGCATTATGAAAAGGTTTTTAATACGTAAAACTTCAAAACAAAAAAACAAACATTAATTGTGTAGATTCTGAGTTTTATGGATATCAGTTCACTTTGATATTTACCTATTGAACTCCAACGATTTCCTCTCCTCGCAAGCAGCCATCCTGGGACACAGAGAGAGGTCTCCTGGCCTGGGCTCCACCACCAGATTATCTGGTTTGCGCCTGAACCTAAATCCCCATCCCTGCTAGTCCTTGGGGGGGGGGCAATTTCTTTTATTTGGCCAACATCTTATTCACCATGGCAGAAGGACCACTCTCTAGCTTCTGCACTGAGGGTCTTTGGGGCCCTGTGGATTGAGCAGCAGCCCCCGGGCACATGAAAGTGTGGGGAAATGTCCTGAATTATTTCAAATTGCAGGATTTTTATAAATCAAAATTCTGAGCATGTGGCAGGGTATTGTATGCATTCAGAATGCAATTTCAGGGTGCCTAGAAAGGTACAGAATCCTCGTCTCCTCTTGGGCACCCCAGAAATAATAATAATAATAATAATAATAATAATAATAATAATAATAATAATAATTTATTCCCCCTCCCATCTGGCTGGGTTTCCCCAGCCACTCTGGGTGACTCCCAACAGAATTAATGATAATAATAATAAAAAGTGATTTAAACATCAGACATTAAAAGCTTTCTTAAACAAGGCTGCTTTCAGATGTCTTCTAAAAGTCAGATAGTTGTTTATTTCCTTGACATCTGATGGGAGGGCGTTCCACAGGCTGGGTGCCATTACCAAGAAGGCCCTCTGTCTGGTTCCCTGTAACCTCACTTCTCGCAGTGAGGGAACCGCCAGAAGGCCCTCAGAACTGGACCTCGGTGTCCAGGCTGAACAATGGGGGTGGAGACACTTCTTCAGGTATACTGAAATCCTTCTGTCCTTAAAATGATGACAACTTGATCTCAGCTGGGCGTGTGAAGATGCTAACAGAGGTCACTTCTGCTTGGTGTTTGCTCTTGACATTCTGAAGATTAGCTGTGATTCCTGCATTGCAGGGGTCGGACTCGCTCACCCTTTGGGTCCCTTCCATCTCTACAATTTTACGAGACGCACAGAACGTCTCCAGGTCTAGGAAGGAGAGAGCTGCCGCTGGCAGAGCTAAGAAGTCGGGATATTGTGTCAGATGATCCTCCCCTATCTGGCATTTAAAAGTGAATGGGCTTCCTTCCTGAGCGAGGTGACCCATCTGCCACCCCAAGGGGGGTCTGAGAGCCCTCAATTGGTTTAGGGGGGAAAGATGCCTTGTAAGCAGATGAAAAGAAGCTGTAGCCACTGGGTAAGCTGCCAGCCTTGCGTTCGGCCCATTAATTTGGCACATTGTCTGCAAGATCCTGGCTAAGACGGCCAGGCAAAGACTCTTTATATCCGCTTAGTCACCCACACGCCATCTGTCACAAGCGGCTGGGGGCTGAAAGAGCAAAGTGGGGGTGGGAAATACGGTATGCATTCGCCCCTTCCTCCAGCATGGTCTCCAAGTGGCTCTTGGAACGCTTTCTCCGTTCTGTTACTTGAATGTAGCACCTACCCCGGTTAGAACAGTGGGTCCCTAACTTTTTTCAGCCACTGCCCACTTGGTTCCATGAACTCATCCCCAGTGCCCCATTCAGAATAAGGGTTTGCACAACCCACGAAGGAAGATAATAGCACAATACCATTCAAAACAGCATCAATTAATTGCAGGTTTGTTTGTTTGTTTGTTTGTTTGTTTGTTTGTTTGTTTATTAATGTTGCAATACATATATGAAGGGGACGCGGGTGGCACTGTGGGTCAAACCACAGAGCCTAGGACTTGCCGATAAGAAGGTCGGCGGTTTGAACCCCCGCAACGAGGTGAGCTCCCGTTGCTCAGTCCCTGCTCCTGCCAACCTAGGAGTTCGAAAGCACCTCAAAGTGCAAGTAAATAAATAGGTACCACTCCAGCAGGAAGGTAAACGGCGTTTCCGTGCGCTGCTCTGGTTCGCCAGAAGCGGCTTAGTCATGCTGGCCACATGACCCGGAAGCTGTACGCCGGATCCTTCGGCCAATAAAGCGAGATGAGCGCCACACCCCCAGAGTCGGTCATGACTGGACCTAATGGTCAGGGGTCCATTTACCTTTAACTTTATGTATATGAAATCTTTACATAATGATACATATACATTATATTTGTAAATTCACATTTTCACATTTCATTATTGTCAGAGCTGCCTCTAGGTCCCAGCTCACAGAGGACCAACGCTAGCCAGTAATAACGTATAAAAGTCTTTATTGAAGGTTAGTTTCCATTTCCAAACCGCAGCGTGCAACTCTACGTCTTAGAAGCTAGACCGGCGAAGCTCCATCTGAGTCTCCGCCTCCTAGACACCAGTTTAAGACTCTAGCTTTACTCCACCTCTTCCGTTGTTCTTTCCTCCTCTGGGTCCTTCTGCCCCCTGGGGTTTCCTCCTTTCTGGACTCTTCTGACGCTGACCCCCCTGAGTCTTGCCCCTCCTTCCGGCGGGCTTTAGGACCTGGCTCCCTATCCGGGCTGCCTGCTGTGCCGCTCGCCTGTACATTTGAACTTGGTGCGCGCGCCCAGCCGGTAACTTTCCTCTTGACCGTTTCCCCGCTCTCCGATGGAGGCGTGGTCAATCCTGACTCATCTCCTCTCACTGGTGGTGAGAACACTGGTCCCGATGCCTGGGACTCCTCCCCCCCACTGCGCTCTGGTGGGGAAGCTGGTCCTGATTTCCAACTGCTGCTCTGGGAGTCCCCGCTGGCCCCTTCCTTCTGGGGTTCCCCCTTGGCACCCCCCTTGCCCTGGCCATCGGCGCTCCCTTCTGTGAATCTTCCGATTCGCTGGAGAGGCTCATGGAATCCCTCGGACCACTTTCATCTCCTGTGCTTCCCTCGGATTCCTCCCCCTCGCTCTCCATTTCCTCCCTCTCCTGTGCCTCTGCTCCTGAGCCCCTGACAATTATGTACCAACATTTCTCCATTTCTTCCTTCCACCTGTGCGTGACTTCCTTATTATTATTGTATAACTTTATTATTGAGATTGTATTTTTGTATCTTAATAATTAAACATTCAGTCTCATATATCTGCTTAGCTTAGCTTAACTTTGTGAAACCATTCTATACATATTAATTAATTGCAGGTTTACATATGTAATGAACAGACAACGTTAGTCGGTTTTAAAGAGGCTTTGTGATAGTTAAAGGTGTATTGTAAAAAGAAATAGAGATGAAAGGATAATATTAATTGGCAATACAATATATCGAAAATGCGTAACAAATAGGAAATATGGATGACTGGTGGAGGAGCTGGTGAAAGTACAAAAACTGGAAATCTGAGAACATGGTTGTGTTGATCAATTTGTAAAAGAAAATTTAATAAAAACTTATATATATATATAAAAAATTAATTGCAGGTTTATTCAGCATTCTGTTTAAACTACTTAGCTTACCGTAATTCAACAAAATTGAGGAACATGATCTTCCAGTGACACTAGCTTTATTATTGTTATTGGTGTTCTGTTGCGAGCCGCCCAGAGTGGCTGGGGATTCCCAGCCAGATAGGCGGGGTATAAATAATGTTGTTGTTGTTGTTACAGTGGTACCTTGATGCTCAAACTTAATCCGTTCTGGAAGTCTGTTCCAAAACCAAAGCATTCCAAAACCAAGGTGCGCTTTCACATAGAAAGTAGTGGAAAATGGATTAATCCGTTCCAGACTTTTAAAACAACTCCTAAAACAGCAATTTAACATAAATTTTACTATCTAATGAGACCACTGATCCATAGAATGAAAGCAATAAACAATGTACTGCAGTCACACAATCAATCAATCAATCAGCAGCTGAACTGGGTTCCACACAGTCACAAAAACAAAACAAAAAAGCTGCAAAAACAAAAATGCAAAATAAATAGCAAAATGAGACAGACCTCAGCGAAACACTCAAATACAAAATTGTGGCACTCAAAATGGAAGTGTAACACTCAAAACGGAGCATGTTCGGGTTCTGAAAAACGTTCACAAAACAGAACACTTACTTCCGGGTTTGCAGTGTTTGGGTTCCAAGTTGTTTGAGTACCAAGGCGTTTGATAACCAAAGTACCATTGTATTACTACTACTACTACTACTACTATTAAAAAGTCTGATATCCATTGACACTTCCAGCCCCCTCCTGCTGCTCCCTGGAGGGCGGGGGTGGGGTGCTACTGCCTCCTTTGGGAACCATTAGACTAGAACCATTGGATCATGGAACTCTCTCTCACAGGAGGCAGGCATGGCCACCAAGTTGGATGGCTTTAAAAGAGGATTGGACAAATTCATGGAGAAGGAGAGGGCTGCCAATGGCTACAAGCCAGAATGGCTAAGTTCTGCCTCCACAGTTAGAATCATAGAATCATAGAGTTGGAAGAGGCCACAAGGGCCATCGAGTCCAACCCCCTGCCAAGCAGGAAACACCATCAGAGCACTCCTGACATATGGTTGTCAAGCCTCTGCTTAAAGACCTCCAAAGAAGGAGACTCCACCACACTCCTTGGCAGCAAATTCCACTGTCAAACAGCTCTTACTGTCAGGAAGTTCTTCCTAATGTTTAGGTGGAATCTTTTTTCTTGTAGTTTGGAACCATTGCTCCGTGTCCACTTCTCTGGAGCAGCAGAAAACAACCTTTCTCCCTCCTCTATGTGACATCCTTTTATATATTTGAACATGGCTATCATATCACCCCTTAACCTCCTCTTCTCTTTGCTGGAGACAGCAAAGAGGTATCAGTTGCTGGAAACCCCAGGAGGGGAGAGGGCTCTTGTGCTTGGATCCTGCTCGCGAGTTTCCCATGGCTTGGCCACTGTGAGAACAGGATGATGCACTAGCTGGGCCACTGGCCTGATCCAGCAGACGCTTCTCATATACTTAGTGTTGGACTAAGGCCTGGGAGTCCAGGGCTTGAATCTCCACTCAGTCCTGAAGCTCAGAAGGTGCTCTTGGGCCGGTAACTCATTCTCAGCCTAACCTGCCTCCCAGGGTTGTTGTGGGGATTAAATGAGGAAGGGGAGATCCTTGAGCTCCTTGGAGGAAAAGGTGGGATTGAAATAAATAAATAAAACCCCCTTTTCCCAACTCCCCTCCCGACCCGGCTACTTGTAAAAATTGTGGTTGTTTAGAGCAAAGCATCGCCTGTCACCTGACAAGCAGGTCACTCGGGGCCTGCCGGTTGCAAAGACAAGGCTGTTATTCTGTCCGTCAAAGTGCGCAATCGAGGCCTGGATTAATTTCAGGAGATTAACGTCATACACACATAGGGCTTGTTAACTTTCATCTGACACTGTTTGGACTGGGGTGTGGGCAAGGACAGGAGGTCCTTTGAAGGGGATTCCAGGCACCAATTTCGTTTAGTGTTTCTTGCTCCCTTCCCTCTGGGCTGTTTTTGCAAAAGACAGGTTTGCCAGTGTCAACACAGGGGGCAGGGTTCGTGCGCCAGGTCCTGGTGGAGGCACTTCCCAAGCCTGGAGCCCTGCAGAGGTTTTGGACTACAACTCCCATCAGTCCCAGCCAGGACCACCATTTTCATGCTCACTGCCATTTTCATGCTCACTGCCATAAGTACAGTCATATCTCGAGTTGCGTTTTTTTGGGTTACGGACACGCCAAAACCTGGAAGTATCGGAACAGGTTACTTCTGGGTTTCATAGAATCCTAGAATCATAGAGTTGGAAGAGACCACAAGGGCCATCGAGTCCAACCCCCTGCCAAGCAGGAAACACCATCAGAGCACTCCTGACATATGGTTGTCAAGCCTCTGCTTAAAGACCTCCAAAGAAGGAGACTCCACCACACTCCTGGGCAGCAAATTCCACTGTCAAACAGCTCTTACTGTCAGGAAGTTTTGGCGGTCGCGCATGCGCAGAAGCGCTAAATCGTGCTTTGCACATGCGCAGAAGCGCCGAATCGCAACCCACACATGCGCAGACGCGCCGCTGCGGGTTGCAAACGTGCATCCCGCACGGATCACGTTCACAACCTGAGCGTCCACTATAACCCTCTTTTCAAAACGAACTCTGTCCCAGTCAAATGCTGTGCTCACATTAAACCATTATTATGTACTGACTGCCCATTAAACCATGTGTCGAAAAACAGAATTTCTACTATTATCTTCCATTTACAGCCCACTGCTCCTCAAAGGGGTGCGCATGGTTTCCACCAATCCCAGCTTTATCCTCCTCACAACAACCCGGCTAAGAGAGAGTAATTAGCTCAAGTCCCTCAAGCTGCAGCTGTGTTTTCCTGACAATTCGAACTTAAGAGATGAAGCAGAAATGGCCCTCGGTTCATCACCTTCCACATTTGTATCCCACCCTTCCTCTTAAAAGCTCAGTGCACCCAGGAAATGACTAATCTGAGGGCCAGGGGAAGGAGTGGGAAAGGAGGAATCAAGTAATTAATGGGCTGGTAGCTGGAAGAAGCAGGCCTTTTCTGCCTCCGGCTTATTGGAGAAAGGCGCATCGCAAATCTCACAGCAAGATTTCTGTATTATGAATGCAGAGCACGTGGCTCTGAGCCTCTAAGAACCAGACCAGGAGTGGGGAGTAACTCACTCTGCTCCCATTAGCATTAGCAACCCTTCATTGGGCTTTCATGGACCACTTTGTCTAGGCAGGGCCGGTCCAAGGGGCTTTGCCGCCTGAAGCAAAAGGCAAGAAATTGCCTCGTCCCCTTCCATGTACAAAAACTCAGCAGATTGTTGAATGCTATTTCAACACCCTCCATTGCACCCCAAGGGCATAGCACCCGCACAGAGCTTTCTCCATGCACTGCCCCTCAATATTTGCCGCCTGAGGGAGCTGCCTCACTCTGCCTCATGGCAGAGCCGGCTCAGGGTCTGTGCCTTCCACTGATCACCACCTCAATGGCCACTTCCAAGTAGAATCTAGTGCTGGACTTTGGCGTGGGCCACTTTGGTGCGGCCCCCATCCAGTCAGGCCTCCCTGCATATCTTCCTTTGAGGGTTTAAGCCTGTGACATTTGATTTATAACAGGCGTTCCCAAACTGTGGCCCATAGACCACCACGGCCCCATGAGCATCATTCTGGTGGCCACAGTAGGCTCACTGTGGTACTTTATTTTTATATTAATAGTACTTATATGACTAGGGTTTTTTTATTTAAAAACTATGTTCAAAATTGTGGGTCGTCTTATACACGGACACAATCTCCCCCCACTTTCTCAATTTGGAGTCCCCCAAAATAGGGGGCGTCTTATACATAGGGGGGGTGTTATACACAGAAAAATACGGTATATTATTATTACTGTATTATTATTATTATTATTATTATTATTAGGCTGAGAGGCAGTGACTGGCTCAAGTTCACTCAGTGAATTTTATGGCTGAGCGAGAATTTGAACCCTGGTCTCCCAGGTTTGAGTTCAAAAAAAGCCACACCCCCGCCTGCTCTCCGCCCCCGGTAGTGGAGTATGGAGCTTTGCCACCGCCCCCTCCTTGAGTATTTTCGCTTGTCCTTGAACTCTGGCCACACCTCTTGCTTGGCTGGATGGTGGATAGAGAGGGGTGAGTGAATTTGTGTAGAAACTAGAATACAGTGGACACTTGGGCTGTGAACGTGATCCGTACAGGAGGCACGTTCGCAACCCGCAGTGTTCGCAACCTGCAGCGCTGCACCTGCACATGCGCGGGTTGTGATTCGGCACTTCTGTGCATGTGCTGTAGCAGGAAACACACACCCCAATCCATTCAGTTTGTACAAATTTCACACACACTCACACTCACACACTACATACGCTACGCTTCTGTTATAAATCCATAGAAAATCAACCATACATCGGATTTGCACTGTTCCACTTTTATTTTACTCCATGAAGGAAGGACTACAAAATGGGGAAGGTTTGATACAGGGCAGCCATAATCCCTTCAGCATACCAGCACATCCACAGGAGCCCTGCCCAGTTATGGCTATGCCAACCCTGATGGTCCTAGACAGAAGACCATCAAGATCACAAAGAACTTGCATATGGGAGTGGATTCAGCACGGACTGAAACAAAGGACAATGATCAGATCTTCCCTCTGGGGGCAGGAAACTGCAAACTCCCCTCTGTCACCTGGATAGTACTCATGGGGAGGGGGAAAGGGGGAACCAGCCAGGTGACAGGACACTCAGGTTACCACCACAACTCCTCCCTCAACCCCTCCTTTCTGTGATGTATGCATGATGTTTCTGGGGGTGGGCTTGATCTACAGGATGGGAATTTCAGAAGTCTTTATAAGACCTTGCACACCATTTTTTCTGTGTCCTTCCTCTCTCCTGCAAGTGAGGGGAGCACCCTGTTGCAACAGTTCAATAAAGGCCAAGCCTACAGGCTGCTGTTTTGCTCCAAGTTATCCTGGTTGGTATCTTTGTTTTTGTCCAAGGGAGCCCTCGGATTTTTACGTTAACAGCGCAAAGCGCGATTTAGCGCTTCTACGTATGCGCGAGTGTGAGCACCGGAACCCGGAAGTAACCCATTCCAGTACTTCCAGGTTCGGAGTGGTAACCTGAGATATGACTGTACTGTCCAAAGGTAACCTGAATCTCAGCTACCTTGCCCACCTTTACGCCCAAAGGGAATGCAGCCTTTGGATTGGAAAAGGTAGCCTTTTCCCTCTGGCTATAAATCTTTCACTTGTTCTAGTTCCTGGGCGCCTTCAGGAAGCCTTAGCCCTCTGTGCAAACAACCGTGTGTTGTCTGAGCTGAATGAATGCTCCCGGTGAGAGAAGGTGAATGAGTCCTGGGAACTGCCTCAGCCCTGCCATTGAGTAGCTTTCTAACCCAAGACTTCCCTTCCCACTAGGCAAACACAGATAACACCTGCAAACTGCAAAAGCACCATCCATTGATAGGAATGGCCACAGCAAGCGTTGTAAGCATGCCAGAGAGGTTGGGTTGCTTTTTCCCAGTTGTCAGATAGCTATTCTTGTCCTTCGAGTCCAGTGGTTCGGATCCTTGCCTCTGGAGCAGCAGAAAACAAGCTCGCTCCATCTTCCATCAGAAACTAAACCTTACGAGGGAGCAGGGTATGTTTAGCCTGGAAAAGAGGAGACTGCGAGGAGCCACGATGGCCATCTTCAGATATCTTAAGGGCTGTCACATGGAAGAGGAGACATGCTTGTTTTCTCCTGCTCTGGAGGGTAGGACTCAAACTAATAGCTTCAAGTGACAATAAAGGAGATTCCGACTAAACATTCAAAATAACTTTCTGACAGTAAGAGCTGTTTGGCAGTGGAACAGACTCCCACAATAAGTGGTGGACTCTCCCCTGGGGATTTTTAAGCAGAGGCTACCTGTCATGGAAGCTTTAGCTGAGATTCTTGCATTGCGGGGGGGTTGGACTAGATGACCCTCGGGTCCCTTCCAGCTCTAAGATTCTATGATTTGAACGTGGCTCTCATATCACCTCTCAGTCTTGTCTTCTCCAACCTAAACATCCCCAACTGATCCTCCTCTTAAGCCCTCGATATAATGCAATATTATCCAGCAGCACCCTTCCCCTTGGCCAAGATGCTTCTGTAATGTTTACTCACAAGTAAATCTTATTCAGTAAAGATCCCGACTCCCCGGCCATATCAAGTGAAGCAGGCTTTGTGCTTTATGTCTTGCAGGTTGATTCCAGGGACGGGGTGTTGTTATTTCCTTATGAGTGGAAGTAGGAGGAACAGCCAGTTACCGGTAAATTACCCCAAAATTGTTTCTCTAAATTGCCTGCCACTTTGTGCATTTCTGTTCCAGTGATGGGGAGGCACTGGGCTCCTTTGGAAGGAAGGGTGGAATACAAATGGGGAGAGGAGAGAAAAATCCAGAACTGAAGTCTTCCCTCCTTAAAATATTAACGCCTCAAAAGCTCTCTACCTGCTGGTGGTCCAGTTGCATTTGTGGTTGTTCATCACAAATCCATACCCTCCAACATTTTGTGGGGGGAAATTGGGGGCACCGAATCTGTCTCTTGCCCCCTCCCTGCCGCTGACCCCCTTCCTCACCCATCTGCTCACTGCAGAAACCCCCTTGCTTGCCCCCGCCTTCCCTCTCCTCTCTTCTAGCTCCTGCTCCTCACGAGACACAGCATGGCCTGCAGCAGCCTGTGGGAAGGGTGCCCCAGCGCATGCTGCTTCTGGAAAACTGGGGCATCCCGGATTGGGATCAGTAGCCGGGGCAGCTTCTGTCAGTTCAGGATGTCCCAATTAAATAGGGACACTTGAGGGGCATGCAAATAAGTGCAGAATCAGACAGATAGTGTGGTGTAATGGTTAGAGCCCACTAATGCATCTTTCTTGACGGTAAAATTTCCTTACTGCCCACCACTGCTCAATAGGAGGAGGATCAGCTTGTGCCGTAGAACTCCCTACCGCCCACCTAGAACCCTGAAACGCCCACTAGTGGGCAGTAGGGACCAGGTTGACAACCCCTGATTTAGAGTGTTGGACTGTGACCTTCGACACCTGGGTTTGAATCTGCCTGGAAATGCACTGGGTGACCTTGGGCCAGTCACTGTCTCTCAGCCTAACCTACCTCGCAGGATTGTTGTGAGGATGAAATGCAGAGAGGAGAACAAGGTACAGTGGTACCTCCGATTAAGAACTTAATTCGTTCCGGAGGTCCGTTCTTAACCTGAAACTGTTCTTAACCTGAGGTACCACTTTAGCTAATGGGGTCTCCCGCTGCCACTGTGCCGTGATTTCTGTTCTCATCCTGAAGCAAAGTTCTTAACCCGAGGTACTACAGTGGTACCTTGGTTACAGACGCTTCAGGTTACAGACTCCGCTAACCCAGAAATAGTACCTCGGGTTAAGAACTTTGCTTCAGGATGAGAACAGAAATCGTGCAGCAGTGGCGCAGCGGCAGCAGGAGGCCCCATTAGCTAAAGTGGTGCTTCCGGTTAAGAACAGTTTCAGGTTAAGAACAGACCTTTGGAACGAATTAAGTTCTTAACCCGAGGTACCACTGTATTTCTGGGTTAGCGGAGTCTGTAACCTGAAGCGTCTGTAACCCAAGGTTACAGGTTGAACTCCTTGGAGGAAAAGGTGGCATATACAGTACAGGAAATATAATAAGTAAAGCGGGCAGCCAGGTTCTAGGCAGGCAAGCATCAAACCGAGGGTGAACGAGAAATCACTGCTCTTTTCAGGGCCGAGACAAACATCTCTGTTATGTGTGCTATCAAGTGGGTAGGAAAGAGTCAACGATTAAAGGGAGAGCAGAATTTTAATGGCTTCAGCCTCAGCCCCACCCTGGCTGCCTCTGAGCGCTGCTTCTGCTGATCACCTGGCCTTCTGCTTGTAAAACCCAATCCGGGAGCCTCCCAGGGCTGCAGCTGGTCTTACCCGAAAGTCTGGAACCTGCAAGGGCTTCTCAGAAGGCTGGACCCGATCTCTTGCCTTCCGTCACCACCGCCCAGCAGGGTGTTTGCAAGGGGCCTGTCCCTCCCTCTTCCTCCCTCGGTCCTCTCTTAGGGATTTCTGGATTTCAATCAGCCGTTCCACAAATTTGCCCCCAGTGCCCCCTGCCTTATAAAAAGGATTATTCAGAACAGCGGCTTGCGCAGCCGCTAAGGAAGATAATAATGTGATGACATTCAAAACATTAACAATCAACTGCACACTTGTTTGGAAACCCAATTCAAACCGCTTCGTTTAATTTGTTCAGCAGTATCAAGGAACTTGATCTTGGGCTGCCAGTGTTTCAAAGTCCGGTGGTCATTTGCACCTCCAGCACCAGGGCCGGCCCATCAATGAGCAGCTGCCTCGGGTGGCACCATCCTAGGGGCATCCCTGCCAGTGACAGAGAAGCGAGGAGAAGGGGCTAGGAGGCTTCTGGGTTGCAGAGAGACCTCACAGGGTTCGGGTGAGATCCTAGCTTGCTCGCAGGGTGGCCCCTCAGGTAGTATAGTGGGACGAATTGGCCCTGCGCAGCGACTCTCTGCTGCTGCCCCCTTGCCTCTTAGCACACCCACCCAGGTAACCCCAACACCCACTTTGGGGGCCACTGATTTAAATCAGCACCTTCATTGGACACCTCTCAAAGGTTTGGAGTGGATCCACAAGGACACAAAGTGAGCCCTGAAGCAGGATTAGGGCTGAAGATCTATTGAGCCTGGCATCCAGTGTCTGTCCCGTGAGGACCCAACCTGATGCCCCACCAGGAAGCCCACAGGCAGGGAGGGGGAAGAGAGCAAGAGCCCCCCCCCCCCGCTGCCCCACCACCACCACTGGCGCTCAGTTGCAGCCAAAGAATTGCCATAAAATGCCTCCTGGCCACTTCCAGACAGCCACAGCCATATAAAGTCTCTTTAAAAGGCATCCCTAACCCCATCCTCAACTCTGAAGCTCGAGGGGGGGGGTGTCTTTCTGCTGCCTCAGAGCAGTAAAGCCTTTGCCTGCCTCCACTTAGAAGCATAGGATTGTAGATAATAATTGTTAAGTTGTGGGCGAACATAGCAGACGACACAGCGATTTCTCCAGAGCAGCTCTTTACTTGCAAGCTGGACAGAACTGAACAGCAAACAGCTCAGCCGGCCTGCTTTTATAGGCAGCCGGCTGTCAACATTGTAGCAACAACAACCCAGAGTTTCCCGCCTAAAATAACTGACGTGGACCTGAGTGAAAACTATCTACAGACCTGAGTGAAAACTATCTACAGTATCCCCCTGCTGGCCCAGGGTGAAAACTTCACTACATAACAACAACAACAACAACAACAACAACAATTTGTTATTTATACCCTGCCCGTCTGGGTGGGTTTCCCCAGCCACTCTGGGTGGCTTCCAACAGAATTTTAAAATACAATAACCTATTAAACATTAAAAGCTTCCCTAAACAGGGCTGCCTTCAGATGTCTTCTAAAAATCTGGTAGTTGTTTTTCTCTTTGACATTTGGTGGGAGGGCGTTCCACAGGGCAGGTGCCACTACCAAGAAGGCCTTCTGCCTAGTTCCCTGTAACTTGGCTTCTCGCAGGGAGGGAACTGCCAGAAGGCCCTTGGCGCTGGACCTCAGTGTCCGGGCAGAACGATGGGGGTGGAGACACTTCTTCAGGTATAGAGCTGGAAGGTCATCTAGTCCAACCCCCTGAAATGCAAGAATCGCAGCTAATTCTCCCCAGACATCTTCCCTTCCTGTGGCCATCAGGCATCCATGGGGCAGGGGCAGTTTTGCGGCAAGGGAGACAGGGACTAGCCATTTGGAAACGGCCAGGGGTCCACCCCACCTCTTGGACTTGCTCTGCTGTTTAATTTCATCGCCCGGATTTTCTGAACCCCAAATGGAACCAGCGTGGAGTATGTCCCACAAGCCTGGGAAAAGGAGAACGGCTTGGTTTTAGTTAGGGCTCACCCAGGACGCCGTTCCAGAAATTGTCATCACTGCCGAGCTGAGAAGATGCAATGCAATTATAGGGGGTGGGGAGATTGCCCTGCACATTTGCAAAGAATTTAAAAGAGAAAATAAATTAAATTTAATGTTGCACTATGGCACTATGGTCCATGCAAGCACTCTGCCTGTGCAGGGGGGGGGGGGGATTGTGGGGAGGGCGCTGGCTGACTCCAGAGCTGCTTTCAGATTAGGTTTGCCAACTGACCAGACAAAAACACGAATCCTGCTCTTCTTCTCCTGTGCCTTTTAGCAGTTCCTTGATGCGCAGAAATCAGCGTGTGGCGCTTTTCATGACAGATCAACCAGAGGTCGACAGGATCACCTGCCAATATCTGCACATCAAGCAGCTGTGAAATGCACAGGCCGGTTGGAAATTTGCCAACCCTGATCCAGATTAATTCTCCAGACATCCAAGTTGTATGACCCAGATTTTTTTTTTTGTCTTGAATAGGCTTAGAATCTACCAGCTGCGCTATAATGGGCATTGCCTTGCCTTTAATATATTGTGGCTGCATTTATCTTTAAGAGGGATAAACTCAGCAACTCTTCTGATGAGATTATATATTATACGTGCACATATATAATGCAGCCGTATATCTCTTTTTATCTTGTGCTTCTGCCCACCCACCCTAATGCTCTAGAAAGAGAAGATTGAGTTTTGTACAATTGGGCTTTGAAATGACAATTGCAGGCATTGCTGTTCTAGTACATCTGTATCTCTTGGGATAACAGAACTCCATGTGAGGACTGGAGAAGGCACGAAGGGCATCTGTGCCAGACAGAACGTCTGTCCCAAGAGCTTTGGTGGTGCTGAGCTCTCCGGTCCTTGGCAGAGACCCCCTCACACAGAAGTTCATTTGCAGAAAAAAGATTGCCTGCTTGTCTCCCTCCTACTGTCCTGGAGACAAAGACTGCCCACCAGATAAGGAGGCTGCAACGCTAATCTCTTGGCTCTTTTGCATAATATGCAGAGTGAATTCTGTGCATGATTTGACTGTGTGAAAAGGAAATGAGCTCTGCACCTGCTCAGGGGCACTTTCAGATATCTCCTGCAGGGTTTACACCAGGGGTAGGCAACCTAAGGCCCAGGGGCTGGATCTGGCCCAATCGCCTTCTCAATCCGGCCCGCGGACGGTCCAGGAACCAGCATGTTTTTACATGAGTGGAATGTGCCCTTTTATTTAAAATGCACCTCTGGGTTATTTGTGGTGCTTGCCTGGAGTTTTTACATGAGTAGAATGTGTGCTTTTATTTAAAATGCATCTCTGGGTTATTTGTGGGGCATAGGAATTTTTTCATTAATTTTTTTAAACAAGGTATGACGGACAGTGGACCGCCCCCTGCTGAAAAAGGTTCCTGACCCCTGGTTTACACAGAATGGTGCCGCCTATCATGAATTAAGCCCTGTGCTCACATCTTGCCCATTGGTTGGTGCTGCCCACCAGTTGCAAGGAATCTTTTGTCTGACGCAGCAGGGCTTTCCTGATGTTCTTTTTATCTTTTGAAGACTTTGTAGGATTTCCCTTTTAGAAGGCCAGGGGCTCCCTCTCTTCTGCTCTGTTTCCTTGGACTCTGCAGAGTAGTGGGGTGTATTTTATGCAACAAACGTCTCCTGATGTGTTGGGCTGGGGCAGGTTTTGGGGCAAGGACACAGCCAGGTGGAATTAGGAGGCCAGCAGACCAAACAGCTGTTGTTGGTTTAAATTTTGTTATTCAATGTCTATTTTGGTGCATATTTTATTTTCTATTTTTAAAATGTTTAATCTGCTTTTAATATGGGGTTTTTGCACTCCAGGCCAGGCTTTAATTCTTGTTTTTCACAATACACAGATTTGGAATGAATGGCAACAATTTTTATTTCTCCTGACCTTTATAAAGAGCATTCTGCAGTGGCTTTTCAGAAAGGCTGACTATAGCTAAATGAAAACAAGCCTAGTGAAGTCCTTTATTGAACCAACTGGAGAATATTATTATTATTTTGACGCAAACAATGTAATCTGATTAGGATCTGTTATTCAATACATAACAGGATCCTTTAGCAAGGAGGTCTCTGGTAATGCACCAAACTTGAGAGTTGCCAAGTCACCAGGAAAAATATGGCTTTGTGTGCTGCTTGATGGTCAGAACTAAACAGAACAATTTTTTCACAGCATGGTAGTCACCTGCTAATAATGTCTGCAGACCAAACTGCCGCTGTAAAAAGTACAGGGGCAGTGGGCCTAAAAACATTGGCAATCTTAAATTTGTTGGCCTTCTTTCCTTAACTTCTGTGACCCTTGTCAAATTAAAGTGGGATCTGGAAAAGTTGAGGACTGAAGCTTTTTCTCCTCGTCCCTTCTCCTTTTCCTGAGAAGAGAATAATTAATAACTCCTATTGCTTTTATTGACATTTCATCCGCAGGAGAGTTTCTGCAATGCTTGCAAATTTGTTGCCACCCTCTCAATGCAGCTGGGATGTAGGCCGAGACCCTACTTGTCCACAGAGTGTCTCTCCAGAGTGGTGCATGCTCTGGTTATCTCCCGCTTGGACTACTGCAATGCGCTCTACGTGGGGCTGCCTTTGAAGCTGACCTGGAAACTACAACTAATCCAGAATGTGGCAGCTAGACTGGTGACTGGGAGTGGCCGCTGAGACCACATAACACTGGTCTTGAAATATCTGCATTGGCTCCCAGTACATTTTCAAGCACAATTTAAGTTGTTGGTGCTGACCTTTAAAGCCCTAAACGCCCTTGGCCCAGGATACCTGAAGGAGTGTCTCCACCCCCATCATTCTGCCCGGACACTGAGGTCCAGCGCCAAGGACCTTCTGGAGGTTCCCTCACTGTGAGAAGCGAAGATACAGGGAACCAGGCAGAGGGCCTTCTTGGTAGTGGCACCCACCCTGTGGAACGTCCTCCCATCAAGTGTCAAAGAAATAAACAACTATATGACATTTAGAAGACATCTGAAGGCAGCCCTGTTTAGGGAAGTTTTTAATGACTGATGTCTTACTGTATTTTTAATCTTTGTTGGACGCTGTCCAGAGTGGCTGGGGAAACACAGCCAGGTGGGCGGGGTATTAATAAATTGTTGTTGTTGTTATAGCTCCCTTTCACGGGCATTGGGCTTTACAAGAATGTACAAATGATCTGAGTCCCATGAACTTGCTGCAGAAGATGGATAGGGCTGGATGTTTCAGGAACAGCAGCAGGTAGGGAACAGGGCAATTACAATGTGGTCCATCCCTTGTTATTCATTCTCATCTTCCCACAATCTGCACTTTGGAGAACACCTTGAGGAATGAGGTTACATGCCAGAACTATCTTGATGAATAATGATTGATGGGCTTCTGTTTCTCAAGGACATGTTTTGTCACGAATTGTACTTAGTTTCCTGTGATGGAGCCTAAGAGGGAGAATTTTTGGTTCATGTCACTTAGCGACAGTTCCAAAAGCTGGTTGCAAGAAGCCACAACAGTAAAACAGGCACATGGCACTGTTTCAGTAGTAGAAATCAACAATCTATGCTGACATTCTGTGTGTTCATTGACACCTGGAAGGACAGATCATCTCTGAGACTGAAGGAATATAATTACTGTTTATATACCGCTGTAATGAAGCCAGGCCATTAAGACTGGGGTGCTCCTGACCTCGTGGCCTGATCTTGTGCTTGTCTACTTACAAGTAAGTCTGCCATCCCCAACAGTGGCAGCTTTTGTTTCCTTGCATCAACACAATATAGGAATGAAGTGAGGTTACAGGGAACCAGGCAGAGGGCCTTCTCGGTAGTGGCACCTGCCCTGTGGAACACCCTCCCACCAGATGTCAAGGAAATAAACAACTATCTGACTTTTAGAAGACATCTGAAGGCAGCCCTGTTTAGGGAGGTTTTTAATGTTTGATGTTTTATTGTGCTTTTAATTCTGTTGGCTGGGGAGTGGCTGGGGAAACCCAGTCAGATGGGCGGGGTACGTATGTACGTATAAATAAATAAATAATTTATTGAAGTTTACTGCTTGACCCCTCTTGAGTACTCTGGCAAGACAGCATGTAAAAGACCACAAAATTCCATGGAAAAAGAATAAAATTTAGTCAGAATAAATGCTGCCCCCCCCCAAGCTCTCTACATATTAATTTGTATTTACAACATTTTCATGCTATCCTGGATTGTGGTATCTCAGTGTCCTTTAAGACCAGATTCCTGCGTCAAATTCTACCAGTACCAAGACTTACAGGCCAAGAGAGGGGAGAGAGAGAGACTGAGAATTGAATTAGTAAATCTGATTTGACATTCTACTTTTCTCACTGAGAAATACTACATTTTGCATAAAAGATTTCTGGCCCAGATGCAGAACAGCCTTCTGTTGTAAACTTACCCAGCAGAAATGTCCAAGAAACATGCAGTAGGCAGGTTTTCCAGGCAGTCACAGCAGACACTGTTCATGTAGGATAATATCCTGCCTGCTGGAGTTCATGGTGGGACTCATATAAGATTATACAAGAAAAAGGAGCCGCTTTGATAATATACACCAGAATAATTATTCCTTTGATTTTAGGAGGGTGCAGCTGTATGTGGTCAGTGAATCACAACCCTCATGAACTCCTTACTACATAATTACTAGCTTTTGTTCTTTAACTTAAACAAAGAAATTGACATCTGTTAATGAGTTGGGTGAACATCCGCCTCCCGTTTGTACTTTGTACTTCCTGGGGGGAAATAATACACAATCCTAGAACCTGGGCTTTTAGTGTTGTAGCTCCAGCCTTCTGGAATGAGTGAAATTAGACTAATGCCTAGTGTCTTGGTATTTAGGTGGCCACTGAAGATGTTTTTGTTGGTTTCCCCTGATCCATCCGTCTTATGGAATTTTAATTGTAGAAACAGTTTTATCGCTTAACAGTAGAAATGGTTTTGTTGTGTTTAGAGCTTAATCTTTATGTCATTTTATTTTATTCTATGTCACTTTGATAGCTGCAGGCAGTGTTGTGGTGTATAAATCTGCAAAATAAATGAATAAGCAGCAGCTAAAGGAAATATGTCATTGATGAAATAACTCAGCAGATGCCAGGCTGATCTCTTTTATGTTGGTGGCCGCCGTCACGATGGTGCAGTTGCCAACTCCGACAGACACAGCATCTCTGCAAACACGCAGCATCCCTGCACACCTCGTTGTCACCAGTCACAACACTGTGCACTGATGTGCCTACATCACCCATGTACAGAGGCACAAAATCAATGCCCAGTGGCCAAGCAACACCACGTCGTCCCCCAGCCCAGCCCACACTGTCTCCTTGCATGACGAAGCAGCCTCCTTGCACGATGAAGCAACCAGACGATGCACCCAGGACCGTTCTGTATTGGGCACTTGACCTTCCCTCCTCTCAATGCTACACTTGGCCTTCACACAAACAGCTGCTGGGAGCTTTTGTCTTAGTGGACTCTTAATCATGACCCAGATTCCCTCCTAAGTCAAGGTCCTCCCCAACACCTTAGGCCAGAGCCAGCTGAGCTGGGCTCATTAAGGCCAGCCTTTTCTAGAGAGGTGTGTGTGTAGACCTTTGGCCACTAGGAGGTTGGGGTTGCCTGGCATTTCTTCACTGTAACCAAAGACCATTAGGACAGACCTCACTTCCATAGGTGCCCACCTACGGCTCCACTTGGGATCACCTTTAGATCTGGGGATGATGGAGGCCTTGCACTGTTTTCATGTTCACAGAACCCTTTCCTTCGGTTCATAATGAATGTGAGAATTCGTCCGTGGTGCAGAGGGAGAGGGTGGGCACAGCTCTCAAGGCCACCAAGATGGAGAGAATGGGCACAGAATGACAACCCCCCTCCCGTCTCATAATACCACGAGTCAGGAACACCCAAGGAAGCAGACTGCAGCAGCAGCTGGCTTCAGGATGGACTAGAAGGACTTCTTAAGAACCTAAGTGGAGCCTCCTGGGTCAAGCCAAGGGGACACCCAACAGGAAACCCGCAAGCAGAACTCCAGCATCTAAGAGTGCTCTCTCTTCCTGCAGTTTCCAGAAACGGGGATTCAGAAGCACTACCACCTCCAACTGTGGAGGCCAAGCTGAGCCATGGCTAGCAGCCACCAGGAGCCCTTTTCTCCACACAGTGCTGCTTCACTTATTAGCTTTTGCTACTGTGCGGTGTGTGTGTTTTAAGGGCTAGGTAAGTCTATGCAGGAAGTGAGGAACGCAGGAATCTGCATTGTACTGAGTCAGATATTTGGGCCCCCTACCTCCGTATTGAAGATGGCGCTGTGGGTTAAACCACTGAGCCTAGGACTTGCTGATCAGAATGTCAGCGGTTCGAATCCCCACGACGGGGTGAGCTCCCGTTGCTCGGTCCCTGCTCCTGCCAACCTAGCAGTTCGAAAGCACGTCAAAGTGCAAGTAGATCAATAGGTAACGCTCCGGCGGGAAGGTAAACGGCGTTTCCGTGCACTGCTCTGGTTCGCCAGAAGCGGCTTAGTCATGTTGGCCACATGACCCGGAAGCTGTGCGCCGGCTCCCTCGGCCAGTAAAGCGAGATGAGCGCCGCAACCCCAGAGTTGGTCACGACTGGACCTAATGGTCAGGGGTCCCTTTACCTTTTTACCTCAGTATTGCCCCCAGTGACTGGCAGAGGCTTTCTGGCAGTGGCTCTATGTGAGAGGCAGGTCAGCCACATAACACAGCACCAGACAAGGGCCACTTTGTGCATTAAAATCTGTGCAGAGACGGCCCTTATTTAAAGTATCCCCTTCAACACATTAAAAACAGACAACAGCAAAGTATTATGAAAAAGTGTACTTCACTCATTTAAATAACTATAATTCAGCGTATTAAGGAAGAAATAACTGGCAATCAAATATAAACACTTTACGTAAATCAAATTAATTTAACCACACAATAAATTAATACATTAAATATTAACTTTCAGTGCAACATATACAGAAGAAACAAGTGTACCGCTGACTAAAAATAATCTTCAGGTTGGTTATAACAGTAAACGTACTTACAAAAAAAGAGGGGGGGTTGTTAACAATATAACCAGAAGTCAACACACAACCAGGAAGGGGGCGTCTAGTTCATTTATCAAACATGTGTCTAATGTGAAAAATTGGCACAGTTCGTCCATTTTATTTTTTAAGAAACATACATACTGATCCTGCTTCTGGTCAAGTATCCAAATTGAAACAGAAGCTCAGGTGGGATCAGATCACAAAGCTCAGGGTTAAAAGGCCATCTCTAATTTCTCAAAAGCATTGCAGGGTACAATTGCAGAGAAACGTACAAGCCAGCTCGTTTATTCAGACTGCAAGTCACTTTTCTGCCTATTCCTTCTTCCAGTGAAAAAAAGGAGCACAGGGTCACATTCTGCAAAAGGTATTTAAAAACACTGCTTTCACACGGCTGACAAGCCACGCTGCAGCACAAATAAGAGCAAAGTCCTGGGACTGGGACTCCAAGGTTTTTTTAGGCCCAAAATGGGACTTGGGGTAAAGGTATCCCTTGAAGGAGGTCTGAGATACCTGGAGTCCTTACAGCAGCCATTTGCAAGCTGGTGCCCTCCAGATGTTTGGGTCTGTACCTCCCCTAGGTGTATGGTGCTGGGAAGGAGGGGAGATGTGGTCCAAAACATCTGGTGGGCGCCAGCTTGGGAAAGACTGCCTTTCGATGAGGAAATTCCCACCCAAGTGAATTGCTCTTCCTTAGTTCTGTGGCAATCAAGTGACCCTAAGTGCACCTCAAGTGTGCAAAAGTCCAAGACGTTTGCCAAAATCTTGTGAACTTCATTTTTCAAACAAGCTGAGTAATGCCCAGTTTAATAAATCAGCATTGGGGAGGAAAGGAGTTTAGGGACAATATTTTTAAAAAACTCATTTTTCCTTGAAGAGCTCAGTTCTCCTCCTCAGGCCCGTCAAAGAAATATTTGTGCTGAATGACAAATAAAAAGCGATCGGGCTCTTTAAACGTAGCACAGAATGTCGTAAACTTTAGAACTAAAACTAACCTGCCTATAACTATTTCTTGAAAGGTATCAATCAGATTGGCTCTGGCAGCAATCAGGGTCAACTGGGATTTTAGACATGCTCAGGTAGGAACACGGATAGGGAATGGAATGGAAATAATGGAAACCAAGCTGGGGGGAGGAGGAGGAAAGCTAGAAATTTCACAGAAGAGGTTTCAACTTGCATCTTAAATTTCAATTATTCTGCCTACTCAGAAAGAACAGCATGCCTTTTGAGTTTTTTTAAAAAAGAATTTCCTTATATATTACTGCCCCCTCTCATTAGGAACTCTGCATTAGAAGCTGTCCTCTGAGGGTCCCGATTCTTACTTATCAATTTGGCTTACAGAGAAGAGGTTTTGGCAGAATGCGGACCTCCCAAATGGTGAACATCAACTTTGAGCCAACGAGAACAGGCCTCTTCCTAACACCCCTTTGGCTGCACACTCGGCAAGGCATCAGGACCCTCAGCAACATGCTACACCCCTCACACTCAAGAGCCAGCCCTCTTCCTGCAGAGCAAGTATCGGGAAATGGAAGCCCTTCCACAAATCGCCCCTGTCTTTGGAAACATGCGCTAGAATTGTCAGAGCAAAGATGCACAACAAGCCCAGCTGATCCCATGGAATGTTTCCAGACACACAAGTATCTGTTGAAACGCTCCAGTCTCCTGACATTGTCCTGTTAAGGCAGCCTAAAAATCCCCACAAAGGGATGACTTTTAAGAATCCATCCAAAAGTGATTTAAGTAGGATTCTTATCTATTTCAATGAGCTGGGCTTTTTCAATTAGGTGCTAAAAAACATAACCCAAGAAGCATCCTTCACAACATCTCTTGCCTTGTAATCAACACATTTTTTATGGTCTCTGCTTTTCATTCTTTGGGAAAATGCAGCAGAGCAGTCAGTTGTTGTTGTTGTTTTGATCCATTTACACGGAACGGGGGTGGGGGCGAAAAAGAACTTTCTAATTTGGAGGCACAGTGATACTGTAATGAAAGCTGAAAATGTGAGCTATGTTGCTGTCGTTCGGGCTCAAAGGTGTTGCTGCTCAGTCCTTACTTTTCTAAATCCAGGTATTCAAAATACGGGAAATGTTGAGTGCTGGTAGATACAAGTCATCACTTTGGAAAATTCATCTGGAGGTTTCTGGATACAAAAAGATATTTTTTTCGGGGGGTGGGACTTGCAGTTGAACCCAGCAGACCTTCTTCTCAGTTGGACAATTTAGCTCTCTCAAAATCACTAATGTAGCTCATCACTTCTTTTGAGTCGGATTCTGTAATGAGTGCAGGATCCTAAGACTCTAGTCCATGTTCCATGAAGTCTCAAGCAAGGAGGAATATTATTGGGAAACAAAGTCACCCTCACCTGAACTGTACACAATTCTTTCCTGGTATCAGACACCCCCTCCATGTGCATTTCTCATAGCAACGTAAACATGAAGCTGTCCGATGTGCACTTTTTAAAAAAATGACCAGCCTGTACTTTTCCTACTCTTTATTTTACTATGTGAAGTCTTTTGAGATTCCTTGGTTATCCATAAGCTTCCATGTATGGATTGACCTGGTGTGTGGCGTCACGTGTCTCCATATAACAGGGGCCGGATTCCCTCTGGCAAAGTTCTGGAAGCACAACGCATGAATGGAGGATACAGACAAGAAGCCGAAAGTTGCAGGGAGTCTGCTTGCCAATACTGTTCTGTCCCCAGGAAGCACCTGTGTCCATCTTAAGTGTCCCTCTGGAATATTGTAGGCCTCCTGTAGGATGCTCGAGTGGTCCCTTCTACACACAGCAGTAAGAATCCCAGCAGACCCCCGTCTCCATCAGACAACTGTGAAAACAGGCATCAAAATAGTTTAAGGATAAAGGCTTCACTCTGACTAGGCTGTAGCCAAGTTACGGTATAATACAATCGCATCTTGCATGCAACTAGCTTGCATGATTGAACCTCACACAGCTGAAATTGGGCAAATTAACAGCATGCAAGGCAGACAGCTTAAAAGTTCTTTCGTGCTAGGTTTTCCAGGTTTGGAAGAGCTTTTACGCTCTCCACCCTGCTTAATGGGTTCTGGGATGCTCACACAAGACATCGCAGGAACTTGGACAGCCCTTGCGGGAGTGTCCCAAAACCCACATGCTGAGTGGGACTTGTCTGATAAGCAAGGCAGAGAGCTTTTAAGCTGTCTGCCTTGCTTGGGGGGTGGCAAGGCTCACTTGACACACCAACTCCAGAAGGTAAGGATGCTCATACGGGGCAGTTCTGGATGTGTGTGTCCAGCATACAGTGGAACCTCGGTTCCCAAATGCCTCCATTGTCGTATGTTTCGGTTCTCAAACGGCGAAAGCCCGGAAGTAAATGCTTCTGGTTTCGAACATTTTTTGGAACCCAAACGTGTGACGCAGCTTCCACTGAGTGCAAGAAGCTCTTGCAACCAATGGGAAACCACGCCTCGGTTTCCGAGTGTTTCGGAAGCCGAATGGGCTTCCGGAATGGATTTTGTTCGAGAACCGAGGTACCACTGTACGTATTTTTGCATATACACATCATAGCTAGAACATAACCCCCATGTAAGGTATGATTGAGCTATGCAACACTGCATGGAATTAAATGTTGCCTTATAGGACATGTTCTCATGCAAGAAGATGTCACTGTCCTTCGTGCACCTCCAAAATCTGTCCTGGGTGGCCCATCAACCTCCCAGTTCTGAGGGTGTGAAGATAAGGGGAGGGTGGTGATCCTGTTGTGCAACTGGAAGTCTGTTCCGCTCACACACACAGCAATGGATATGACCCTAAGTCTCAAGCTGTGGGGATGATCACTAAGATGGTAATAGGCAAACCCACAGAGGATGGACCACCAACAATGATGGCAAAATGGTACCCTATGTCTACCTCGCAATACCAACGTGGGGTTGGCGGGGAAAAGAACACAGGGGAAGGCCACCAATTTCTGCCTAGGAGCTTTCAGGTGTACCTGACTTCCCAGTGCTTTGGCCTCATCGCACAAGACACTGCCGGTATCCTTAAAAGGCAAGACCTCCAGGATAAACTCAGCAGGTCTAGATGGGCCCATGGTGAATTTGATGCAAACTCTGCACACCTTCCTGGAGTAGCAAAGCAGCTCATGGATTATTATATGGCTTGTAAGAAGCAGCAGCGAAACTCCTTTCAACGGGGGAAGGGGCGTAAGTTTGTTTGCATGGAGCTCCAAATGAGGACACTCAGGACTCTAAGTCTAAATCAGGAGAAATATAAATCCTCTCATCTGACCAAGTTGGAGACCGGGCTGTAAAATCTATTTTGAATGAGCAGAATTCGGCCCATGCCTCAGAGGAATCTAATTTAAACAGTTGAGAATTCCTGCTGTCTTCTAGTTGTAAGACTGAGAAAGAGGCAGTGTCCTCTCAAAGAGGACAGCAGAGTCAAAGGATGGTTCCGTTTTGCTTGGTACACAGCTGATGGAGGACAAGGCTGTCAGTGGCTGCAAACCGTCCCCAGGATCAGATCCAGTCTCCCTCGGGTTACGATCCAGTGGGGAACAAGGGGAGAGTGCAATTGCACTGCATTTGCCACTGCAAATCTCGCTTCTAGGTTCTGCTTGTGGGTTTCCCAGGGGCCTCTAGCTGGAAAATAGGATGCTGGATTAGATTGACCCTTGGCCTGATCCAGCTGCCAACCACTACCTGGCAGCCCTGCTGATCTCAAGGCCTGCATTTCAGTATACAGTGGTACCTTGGGTTAAGTACTTAATTCATTCCGGAGGTCCATTCTTAACCTGAAACTGTTCTTAACCTGAAGCACCACTTTAGTTAATGGGGCCTCCTGCTGCCGCCATGCCGCTGGAGCATGATTTCTGTTCTCATCCTGAAGCAAAGTTCTTAACCTGAAGCACTATTTCTGGGTTAGCAGAGTCTGTAACCTGAAGCGTATGTAACCTGAAGCATATGTAACCCGAGGTACCACTGTACTGGAAATACTTATTTACAGTGTCATTTTGCTTGTTTACCTTCTGTTAGAATTGGTTGTTTATTGGTCCCGTTTAGGTGATTTTGTCATTTTCGTGGATTGTTTTTTGTCTGTTTATTTTTACTACTCTGGGACTGAAACATTCTGTGAAGAGCGGGTTGAAAATACTGCAAATAAATAATAAATTTTCACGTTCTTAACTCTCCAAGCTCTCAGTCAGAGGCCTCTCCAGTTCCTACTTCCTGAAATCCTTTGGGCTGGAAATGCTGGAGATTGAATCTGGGAACTTTTAACCTGAGAAGAGTGTGCTCTGCCACTGAGCTGGAAACTCAATGCAGGTCGTGGCTGTATGAACTATTGCAGGAGGCCACCCTGACCCTCAGGGGGACGTGGGTGGTGCTGTGGGTTAAACCACAGAGCCTTGGGCTTGCCGATCAGAAGGTTGGCGGTTTGAATCCCCACGACGGGGTGAGCTCCCGTTGCTCTGTCCCTGCTCCTGCCAACCTAGCAGTTCAAAAGCAAACCAGTGCAAGTAGATAAATAGGTACCGCTCCAGCAGGAAGGTAAACGGTATTTCCGTGTGCTGTTCTGGTTCGCCAGAAGCGGCTTAGTCATGCTGGCCACATGACCCGGAAGCTGTACGCTGGCTCCCTTGGCCAATAAAGCGAGATGAGCGCCGCAACCCCAGAGTCGGCCACAACTGGACCTAATGGTCAGGGATCCCTTTACCTTTACCCTGACCCTCAGCCCATGGAAGTAGCTAGTTTTCACCTTACTACCCTTCAGGTTAAACACACCCCTCTAAGCTGCTTCTGTAGCCCCTTTATTTACCTGTCTCTGAATGGCAGCAAGATGTTCCTCCTTTCAGGAGCCCGTTGGGCTTCTCATGTCTGCAGACAACAGTTCTGCACCACTCGCAGTGTTTCCGTATCCTACAGCAGCTGCAAAACATAAGCGTAAGAGGTTTAAGGCAGGGGAAGGCTAGGAATGACAACAGAATGCAGAGGCTCAGTGGTTAGTGTGTTGGATTAAGAGCTGGGAGACCAAGATTCGAATCCCCACTCAGTCTTGAAGCTCACTGGATGACCTTGGGCCAGCCATTGTTTCTCAGCCCAACCTGCTTCACAGGGTTGTTGTGAGGATAAAATGAGGAAGGGGAGTACCATATGCACCATCTCCAGCTATTTGGAGGGAAAGGTGGGATATAAGTGAGATAAATAAATGCAAAAGGGTGGGACATCAGAATGTCGTCCGTCCCTACAGTAGAGAGGGCGGCTGGCAAAGTGGGGCCCACTTTGTGACCACCTTCAGAATGGGCTGGCAAGGATGGGCCCTTGAGTTTGTGAACCTGGAAACCCAGGTTCACACACCTGGTAGCTCCAAGCTAGCCCCTAGCACTCTGAAAAGCTGATCAGCCTCAAGTCTCACATTTGCCAGGTTTATCACAATTCAGCCCTGCTGTAATCCCGTTTTATAAGCATCTCAGGCCCTGTGATTAGGCACTATAAAGTTTGTTGCTGGATTCCAGGTTTCCTGTTAAAATTCAGAACTCCTGAATTAGAGTGGAAAACTTAACAGCTGGAAAAATAAATCAAAATGGGGTGTGTTGTCTATTAAAATAAAAGGAAGACTGTTCGGTTTGATTCGAATCAGTTCAAGGTGCTTCACTAATTTAAGATGAAATCTTTTGCACCAGCCTTATAAGAGACCAATAGCCTAGGGAGCAAAGACCCAAAGACAAGAACATTCACGTGAAACAATCCAGGTGGTAGCTTTTTTTTAAAAAAAAAGTCTCTCCCTCTCTCTTCCTAAGAAGAACTCAAGCCCTTACATCCCAGCACAACCACTGGAAACACAGAATCTGGGAGTTGGAAAAGACCCAAAGGGTCATCCAGTCTGCAATGCAGAAAATCATCCAAAAGAATCCTGCTACTGGTCCCCCCAGGGACGCGGGTGGCACTGTGGGTTAAACCACAGAGCCTAGGACTTGCCGATCAGATGGTTGGTGGTTTGAATCCCTGCAACGGGGTGAGCTCCCGTTGCTCGGTCCCTGCTCCTGCCAACCTAGCAGTTCAAAAGCTCGTCAAAGTGCAAGTAGATAAATAGGTACCACTCCGGCGGGAAGGTAAACGGCGTTTCCATGTGCTGCTCTGGTTCGCCAGAAGCGGCTTAGTCCTGCTGGCCACATGACCCGGAAGCTGTACGTCGGCTCCCTTGGCCAATAAAGCGAGATGAGCGCCACAACCCCGGAGTCGGCCACGACTGGACCTAATGGTCTAATGGTCAGGGGTCCCTTTACCTCACTGGTCCCCTGTGTCTCAGGAGTCCGACCAGCCTCAACTAGAAGCCAGTCACTCACTGTTGCTGGTCCCAGGCTGTGCAATACTTTTCCAGCAGAGATTCAGCAGTCATCCTCCCTGTTCTCCTTCAGACAGGCCCATTCAGCTGCTTAAATTCCGTTTTAGATAAGCCAGTCGTCTCTATGGTTGCCTTGTATTTATTGATGGCATTTGATGCTTCACTGTATTTGTATATATTGTTATGCACCAGCTTAATGTTTTCTGCGAGTGGGCGGTATAGAAATACTTTTAGAAATAAACAAAAGGTGAGTCAGGCTCTCTGGTGGCTAGACTTTGGAACTCCCTGCCTAAGGATATCAGGCAGACACCTCCACTGCACTCTTTTTGGCACCTGCTAGGAACATTTCTGTTCAGACAAGCCTGAGATGCTTACAAAGTTCATGTGAATTTTAATCTGTTTTTAAGCTATTGTTGATTTAGCTTTTCAAAATTCTTAAGTTATTGCTGCTCATTTTTCTTAGAGATAATTTTATTGGCTTTCCCTTTTTTGTAAACTGATTTTTTTATTTGTTTCTTTTACAAATCAAGCAGTTTATAAATATTAGGAAATTTAAAAAAAAAAAATCAGACTAGACTACTGCAATGCACTTTACATGGGTCTGCCCTTAAGAACAAATAAAGAACGGTCTGAAATTTTCAGCTAGTACAAAATGCAGCTGCCCTCATGACCCAATTTGTGAGCAAGGATGTTATTAAAACATTACAGTATTTACTACCAACACACTCCTGCATAAATACTTCTCCGCACCAAGAGAAGCGGCAGGACCTGGAGAAACCCGCTGTTGTCAGTGACTGTCCTAACTGGTTTGTTCGTTTTGGTCTCGCTGCTGGCAGAGAATGTTCCCCAAGCAAAGGTGAGAGGAGGGCTGGGGACTTGCTTGAGAAAAGGGATTAGGCAAGGCATCTCGCAAGGCGAGCCACGCAGATTGGGAAACCAACCACAACGACACTGCTGCCCGTCCTCTAAATTACACAGCAAAGACTTTAATTTTAGCTTAATGGGTGGTGTTCCAGTTGCAACACGCATGCCACCATCTCCCGTCCTCAGAACAAAAACACACCGGAACACATGACCTCATTGCAAGAAAGAGCCATTCTAGGACATCCAGGCTGCGGATGGAGAAATTGCCAGGCAGAAAGGGTGGGGGCAGAGGCAGCGCAGGGCGGGTTTTGTTTTGTTTTTTTGCAGCAGGCAACAGCTGAAAACAAAACGCATGTCCAGTTCTCTCCAAAGTGTCTTTCTAAATTAAGGGAATCCTTAATTTAATTGCATTTTTGCAAAATGGAATTAAATGCTGAAATGCTTCTGCAAATCTACACGAGGAATGGGAAGATGAGCAGGAGGGTGTGTGTGGAAGAGACATAGTTTCATGCTCTTCTCATCCACAAAGTTAACAAAGTGGTTCAATTTACAACTAAGAATAAATTACGCAATATGAAATTACGCAAGAATAAATTACGCAATGAAGAGACACTTTCAGAAAAAGTTCCCAGTACTTCCAAGGCAGCTGTTCCGGACACTGGGTAAAAGTAAGACTTAATTCCACCAGCTTTCTGTCTATATCTTAAGCCAGGGTTTGTGGCAAAAATAAATGATGCAGATCACAGAACTGTAGAGCTGGAAGAGACCCAAACAGTCATCTACTCCAACCCTCTGCAATGCAGTGAAACATGGAGGATTATAAGAGTAACTTGCACTGAGTGCTCTTTACAGATTTGCAGGTCTACCTTGTTAAAGGAAAGTTTTCAGTGTTCTGCATTAACCAATATTGGTCAATGGCAGCTCCTCTGTTTTAGAGGCAGAATTAGGCTGAGAGAAGGTCTTCCCTTTCCATGCAATCAATTGCCTTCAGCATCCAAGAGGCCAAGTCCATATTCAATTTCATCCAGGTGTTACACTTGCTCTTCTTCCATGAGGTTCAGGATGGCATTCCAAGGTGGTTTCCCATCCAAAAACTGACCAGACTTGGGCTGCTCGGGTTCAGGGAGGTGACTGCACCACATGGACCACTATGAGATGTGACTAACTAAGTGACCAGCCATAGCTCAGTGGCAGAGCATCTGCCTTGCATTCAGTGGGTGCCAAGTTCATTTCCCATCAGTATATCAGGGCTATGATTGTCTCCTGCCTGACATCCTGGAGAGCAGCTGCCAGTCAGTGTAGACAACATTGAGCTAGATGGACCAGGGCAGGACTCTGCACAAGGCAACTTTCTATGCTTCTAAGATCATGCACACTCTTTTAAACGAATTTCTACCCTACTTTTCAGGGGTGGGGAAGGCTTCCCGAGAGAGACTTGTACATCGCTACAACCAACAGGCTTACAATCTAAAAAGGCAGGGCACAAAAGGAAAACTGGTTGGGAGGGAGGAGGAAATAAGCAAACTCAGCTGCACATTCTTTGTTGGAAGTTCCTCTAATGATCAGCTAGGGTGGAAAAGTCCAAGGAGAGGAGTGCAGAGTTGATGACCCAGCATCCCTTCTCTTGTCTCTTCTGCTGCAGATTGATGCTGCGGTTACTGCCTGGTGACAGCTGTTGGAGGGAGAAGTCTGCTGCCTAGTATGCATTGCAGTCTATGCAAGCAGCCTTAGCCACATGTCAGGGTGAGGTCTGCCTCCAGCCTTCCAAACTGGGAAGCAGGCTGGACTGGGAAAAGGAGATCCTTCTCTCCATCAACTGTTGCTGCCCACCTGAGCCTATTCAGTAGGCTGGCCACCTTTTAAGACATGCATTTTACATAAAACACATGCCTTGGTGCATGCACATGCACACACACACTTCAAGCTTGCAGAGATGTCAATGCAGAACATCAGTTCAAATGGAAGTTTCACTTACTGTATTAGGACGCAGACCATGATAAGGGCAACAGAGGCTATAACGGAAACCACCACCAGGGCGGTGATGGTTTGCTTTGTCTGGTTGGCGGCCACCACTGCAAGGAGGTCCGCGTGTTCGCATCGCGCCCCAACGTACCCAGAATGGCAGCTGTGATGAGGCAAAAGAAAATCAAGAGCAGTGAGTGCACAGAGGAAAAGACACAAGCTTTTTAAATGTGTGTGTGTGTGTGCAGAATTTGAGCCAGATGCTGTTTTCTCACATTCAGAATTAAAATGGGATTTTATCTAAATCAGGGGGCTGGAACGTGCCTAGAGGCAGGGTGGGAAGAAGCTACGGAGGACCTGGTTTGCATTTCCCATTTAGAGTGAAGCGCAAAGTCCCGCTCCCTCTGCCTCACTCCAGAGTTTGCAGTGCTCCTTTTGAGCCACGGGAAAGACTGCACAGTGTTCCCAATCAGGGCATTAGCCAGGCGTGATCCAAATAAACCAATGAATTATACGTATTTATACTTCTGCTATGCAATGTGAAATTTTAGCTGCTTAGGAACCGTTTCAGCATATAAGTGGCATATACGTTAATTTTAAAACATTAATAAAATAATTGTATTTTACTCTTCCCCATCTGAACACAGCATGTGCTCTGGATCACGTTGACATGTTTATTCTCTTCGCACCAACTCTCAACATTCCAACAAGGCAAATCTTGCAGATGAAGGGAGCTTTTCCATACGTCTCACAAGGGCCCAAGAGCCATCCCCATCCCCTAAGGCTCCCCTAAGGATGATGGGAATTGGAGTCTTCTTCTGGACTCCAATTCCCATCATCCTCAGCCAACTTAGCCGATTGCAGGGATGACGTGAGCTGCAGTCCAACAACATCTGGTGAGCCAAGAATCCAATGCAGGCATAGGCAAACTCGGCCCTCCAGAGGTTTTGGGACTACAGCTCCCATGATCCCTAGCTAACAGAACCAGTGTCAGGGATGGTGGGAATTGTAGTCCCAAAACATCTGAAAGGCCGAGTTTGCCTATGCCTGGTCTAATGCATGGAGGCAGAGACACTTCCTTTCGTGACATGCCGACTGCACGGTTACTGCTAAATGCAATGAGATGGATATTACAAGATGCAAGATGCAAGAGAGAGACTTACACGCAAGCTGGTTTTTCCTCTTGCACCAAGAACCTGCAAGTACCATGGAAGCAAAACTCACTATGAGCATCCGGACAGCTGTTAAAATGAGATCTCACAGCAGCAGCCACTGGCGGACCTAAGAAAGGATGGACAAGAGAGAGAGAGAGAGAGAGAGAGAGAGAGAGAGAGAGAGAGAGAGAGAAGACTGGTTAGCCTTTGGTACCGTTGCCAATACAACTCACACTACATACAAAGAAACATATTTCAATCAGCCACTTTGTTTGTTTGTTTTGCAGATACTAGAGAGAGAGAGATTGTTTTAAAAAAGATTTTCATGAGAATTCATCAGCAATGCTGTGCACCTTTATATACATTTCTACATGAAAGTGTACATGATATGAACATTTCGGCAAGCAATTTTCCTTAATATTGGGCTTTTTGTAAAATAAAAATAAAAAAATTCACAAATATATGCATTTTTAGGTATGCTTGCCCTTAGTACAAGCATTTATCTATGCACTTCTTGGTTAGAGAGGTGCAACACAAAATGTGAAGTGGAGCAAATTTGGAAGGGTAACTTCATTTCAGTTTGTGAATTGTTTTGGAAAGAAACTATTAGGTAGCCAAGCATTAAAATATAACCTACACCAAATTGCCCCCCCCCCATGGCCATCCTAAGGAAACGAAAAGAGCCTGCTGGATCAGGCCAATAGCCCATCTAGCCAAGCATCCTGTTCGCACAGTGGCCAACCAGGTGTCCCAATGGGAAACTTGCAAGGAAGACCTAAGCGCCGGAGCAACACTCTCTCCTCCTGGGGTTTCCAGCAAGCGGAATTCAGAAGCCCTGCTGCCTCCAACTGCAGTAACAGCTGTCAATATAAGGATACTTGTCACACATACTTTTGTGGGGTAGTGGGCTGAGAATGTGCGCTGCTAAGAACACATCCATTTACAGGAAGAAGGTAACTGACCATGACATCATTCAACCTTTTTAGAAGCCATGTATGCCTTACAACTTAAATAGTCGTAATAATAAAGGAAGATATATTTGTGCATTTATGCAAGACATTCCTGGGCTGCCTTTCTGGACACCGTCCTCTCAAAGAGGCTCACGGAATATCACATGCCATAAAGCAATCTTCCTAAATTTGGCACCCTCCAGATGTTTTGGGTGACAGCTCGATGGGAGTTGTAGTCCAAAACATCTGAAGGGCATCGTGCCGGGGGCAGCTGCTAAAAAAGGACACCTTCCATACTAAGTACCACAGTCACCAGATTGGCAAATTCCATAACAACAACAACAACAACAACAACAACAACAATTTTATTACTTATACCCCACCCATCTGGCTGGGTTTCCCCAGCCATTTTGGGAGGTTTTCAGAATACTGGGTAACCCTCATGAGCAATGCACGCCAATGTATTATTTGCCATTACTTGCAAAAAACACCTGGAAAAAACCTTAGTGCAAGAATTGTACTATGCCCAACTGAATATCTGCAGTAACCAAGGCTGCAATTTTTGCAACATATTTTTATAAGCTACTCAGAGACTATTGTAGTTGAGTTGCATATCAACTGTAGGAGAGCCAATGTGGTACAGTGGATTGACTGTCGAGCTCTAGGATCTGGGAGACCAGGGTTCAAATCTCCACTCTTGCCATGAAGGTCACTGCCTCGACTAACCTACTTCACAGGGTTGCTGTTGTGGGGACTGAATTAAAAGAGGAAGAAGAACCATGCATCCCACCTTGAGCTCCTTTGAGAAAATGTAACAAATAAGAAATAATGATTTAAATAAAAAGAGTTTCATGAGAATTAACTACCTTTAAAAACAGGACATACCGCTTAAAAGCCTCTAAAAGACAAAAAGTATCCCTTGTTTGTGATAAACTAGAGAGGCTAAACTGTGAAAGCCACAGTTTGACTGGTCATGAAAGTATTTTCTGAGAGTGCTTTAAGCTGGACATTGTTAGCACTGGTTAAAGATGCTGGCCGACATCTGAAAAATCTCACCCGGGGAAGACGGAGGCTGCAAGATACTTTTCTGGAGCAAGCAACTTCCTTCAGACTAGCCTGCCTGCACTGTTGTGTGGGTGGCTTTACTTTGCTCAAGTAAACCATATGTTGCAGCAGGCAGACAAAAGCTGATGCCACAGTAAATCTGCTAGTCTCGGTTGTTAGTGGAGTGCGAAGTGGTACCCTGGCTCCATTTCCCAAAAGCTTCCAGGCCCCCAATGACACGGTGAAATCGACACAGCCGGGCTGCAGTCTGCACACAGCATTACAACACGATCCTGAGTGTGTTTACTCACCAGATCCAATGTGCCCCCCGCCACCCAGACATCCACGCTTCCCCTCAACTCATAGCAGAAGAGGTAAACAGAATAAGAAGGCAGGCCTTGTGTGAGAAGGTTTGAAGAACACAGCGATCTTTCAGATTTCGTATGCAGCAGTATGCAGAACTTAAGAGGTGTGCGTGTCTAGTACGGTTAAGCTACATATGTCTGAGCAGAAACGGGATCAGCAGTCTGCTCCTCAGGACTGGACTGCCTCCTGTCATCACTTGGCCCAAACGCTGCCACATAAGACCTGCCCCGCTCAAAATTTTAGTGTAGCAGCACCTACCCTCTGGAACTCCCTGCCTCTTGACATCAAGCAGGAGCCTTCGCTGTGCACATTTTGGTGCCTGCTAAAAGCATTTTTGTTTAGACAATCCTGTCCAGATGTTTAGAAAGTTGGTGCACGTTTTAATCCATTTTTAGTCTATTGTTATTTTAACTTTTGGAAAAACCTACATTGTTATCAATTCTTCTTGTTGATCATTTTATCTTTTTTGTAAACTGCTCTGGAGGTTTGGTTGGTTTTTTACAATCAAGCAATGTATAAATTATATGAAATAAAGTAAGAAATAAACGCGTCTGACTTCAACATCTCTCCTGTCTCACCTCCATGAAGGCCTGGCCTTAACCCCCTAAGCCCACACTTCCAAATAGAAAAAGCATTTATATATCACTGTATCATTAAAAAATGTCAAAAGCCATTTACATATGTGTGTGTGATAAATAATGAAAAGCTCAAAATGAGAGATCATCAACTAACCAATCTGGAAAGATGTTCTCTTAATTGCCTGCACAATTTCCTGGCGGCACTGAAAAAGTTTTCAGCAGGTGTCTAAATCTTTTGCAATTATAGTTGCCCACTCATAGCTTCCTATCCTTGCTTCTCTAACCACTGCCACCCCCACAACTCAAAATTTACACCACAGGTTACTGAGGACACCAATTTCTCTCCCCTCCAAAAAATGTAACCAACCCAACACCACAAACAGCAAGACCCCAAAGAGAACACAAAAACATAAGAGCCCAGTGAATCAGCCCATCTAGCCAGCATCCTTTTCTCACAGCAGCTGACCAAACATTACTCCCTGTGACTGAGATAACTAGAGGCAGCCTATAGGAAGTTCACAAGCAGTTAAGCGGTATCCTGTAACTTTGCAAAAGGGATGGGGAAAACTGTGGTCCTCCGACATCTGGAAGTCCAACAACATCTGGTTGGCCATCAGTTCTCCAGCCCTGCCTTAGAAAATCTGCTTGCTGTGGGAATGTAAAAAAGCGAAAAACTTCTGGGAAATGATATATAATGAGATGAAAAAGATGTTGAAATATACATTTATTAAGAAACCAGAAGCATTTTTACTTGGCATTGTAGGAGATGATATTAATAGACAGGATTTTAAGTTGTTTTTATATGCAATGACGGCAGCAAGAATATTATTGGCACAAAAATGGAAGCAAGAAGAATTACCGACGAAAGAAGAATGGCGGATGAAGTTGATGAACTATGCAGAATTAGATAAATTAACTGGAAGTGCTCGAAACTTGCGGGATCAGAGATTCTTAGAAGACTGGAGTAAATATACAAACTATTTGAAAAGTAACTGTAATGAACAGATTATGCTAGTAGGACTGCAAGAAGTTTTGAAACGAGGATTATCTGAAATATTGCAAGAAAGACTATGAGGAGAATTATTAGTTAATGACAATTAAGAGTAATAGAGAAATTAAGAAATGCAGAATAAGTGATAAAGAACGAAAAATCATCAAAGGTGTTGACAGAAGTCTAAAACATTGTATATGATAGGAAGTTATGTTATATGATTGTTGGAAATGATATGTTAAGAAAACCTAATAAAAATGTATATTAAAAAAAGAAAAGAAAATCTGCTTGCTTTCTGAAGAGATGTAAAATAAAAATCTATAAGCACAAGGAACAACCATAGATACAAGAGAACTACACTCTGTGTGTGTGTGTGTGTGTGTGTGTGTGTGTGTGTGAGAGAGAGAGAGAGAGAGAGAGAGAGAGAGAGAGAGAGAGAACTTCGCAAAATGGAGAAACTGTGGCAAACCTTTTGTGCTGGTTATTCCATATAGGTAAAGGTAAAGGTACCCCTGCCCGTACGGGCCAGTCTTGACAGACTCTGGGGTTGTGCGCCCATCTCACTCAAGAGGCCGGGGGCCAGCGCTGTCCGGAGACACTTCCGGGTCACGTGGCCAGCGTGACATCGCTGCTCTGGCGAGCCAGCGCCGCACACGGAAACGCCGTTTACCTTCCCGCTAGTAAGTGGTCCCTATTTATCTACTTGCACCCGGGGGTGCTTTCGAACTGCTAGGTTGGCAGGCGCTGGGACCGAGCAGCGGGAGTGCACCCGCCATGGGGATTCGAACCGCCGACCTTTCGATCGGCAAGCCCTAGGCGCTGAGGCTTTTACCCACAGCGCCACCCGCGTCCCCCGTTATTCCATAATGAACCATTATTATGAAGAATGTTTGGCATTAAAGAGATTACCAATAGTATGGTTCATCCTGATCCTCCCACATTGTTACACAGTTATTCAACACATCCTGGGCTGTTTTAAATTGTTGGCCAACAGTTGACATGGAAAACAACATCCTGCTCAGCAGATCGCCCCTTATATAAAAAGCCCACCCATTCTCCATTTCAAAGCCCCATCAAGTTCCTGTTGCAGAAAGTTAATGGCAAACCAGGCAGCAGAGCTAATTAAAACCACAACTTCGAAATGTCTCAAATGAGACCCTGGAAGAAATTAAACATCGCTGAAAACTTTTCCTGCATTAAGTTTATATTTTCTTTGAGGAAAAAGGTAGCTTTGTTCCAGTTCTCAAAAAAGAACTGGAAAATGGAATTGAAATACAGTCGTTCTTAATTGTAGTCAAAGCGCAACAAGAAAATGCATGTCACAGGTCAGGTCAAGAAACCGCGCTGGAAGGCCCCAAGTTGACGAAGAAAGCGAATCCCACTCGGAGGAAAATACTATGCAGGACACTTATCTTTTGCAAGACCCCCACTTTTTGCGTGCTCTTGAGTGTTTAGCTAGCTTGGGGGCTGGGACACACACACACACACACACACACACACACACACACACTGTTCATTTCATTAACTCTTTAGTGGCCACATCCCCTTCACCACCCAAATGGTGCATTTGGACCGAGTAGACCCAGTTTAACTCTCTGCACAGCCATGAAATTCACTGTGGGGTCTGCCTTGAACAAATCAGTCCCAGTCTACCACACAGGGTTGTTGTGAGAATCAGTGGGGGAGAGGAGGTGCTCACCAAGTACTTCCATGAAGGATATAAATAAAAAATACCCCAAACCACCACCACCCGACATTTTAAAATTCATTGTTTATTGTACTCTGATTTCAAACAGAACAAAACACAGCTGTAAACAGTGGGAGAAGATAAGCTCACTCGGGTTATTTTTAAAGGAACATGAGCTTAAGGCAAGGGAAAGAGGGATGTATTGCTGTCTAAGTGTTCCTGCTCTTAACTGTAGTGCTTGCTTTGCACAGATCAGTGACATAATATCATCTCATTCTGTAAGGACCAGCAAAATAACCTATTGACTCCAATTCCAATATTCGTATATGGGCTGTTTATTTGTATACATTTTAAAATTTTACATCCGGATGTTTTATGATGGCCTATACAGTGGTACCTTGGTTCTCAAACTTAATCCGTTCCAGAACTCCGTTCCAAAACCAATGTGCTCCCAAACCAAGGGGCACTTTCCCATAGAAAGTAATGCCAAATGGATTAATCCATTCCAGATTTTTAAAAACAACCCCTAAAACAGCAATTTAACATGGATTTTACTATCTAATGAGACCATTGATCCATAAAATGAAAGCAATAAACAATGTACTGCAGTCACACTATCAATCAATAGCTGAACTGGGTTCCACACAGTCACAAAAACAAAACAAGAAGCTGCAAAAATAAATAGCAAAACCAGACAGACCTCAGTGTAACACTCAAAACTGAAGTGTGGCACTCAATTCAGAAGCATAACACTCAAAATGGTTTTGTGGCACTCAAACCGGAGCACATTCAGCTTCCGGAAAAAGTTCACAAACCGGAGCACTTACTTCCAGGCTTGCAGTGTTTGGGTTCCAAGATGTTTGAGTACCAAGGCATTTGAGAATCAAGGTACCACTGCACTTGTAATGCCTAATAAAGGTTTGGGTAAGTAAGTAAATAAGTAAGTAGGGACGCAGGTGGCACTGTGGTCTAAACCACAGAGCCTAGGGCTTGCTGATCAGAAGGTCAGTGGTTCGAATCCCCGCGACGGGGTGAGCTCCCGTTGCTCGGTCCCTGCTCCTGCCAACCTAGCAGTTCAAAAGCTCGTCAAAATGCAAGTAGATAAATAAGTACCGCTCCGATGGGAAGGTAAACAGCGTTTTTGTGCACTGCTCTGGTTCGCCAGAAGCGGATTAGTCATGCTGGCCACATGACCCGGAAGCTGTACGCCGGCTCCCTCGGCCAATAAAGCGAGATGAGCGCCACACAGTGGCGTAGCGTGGGGGTGCAGGGGGGCCGGCCGCACCGGCCGCAACATTGGGGGGGGGCGCTAATCTAGTGGAAGAGACTCGAGTGCTAAAATCCACGGGTTAGGGGGCGCAAATTACTTGCCTTGCCCCGGGTGCTGACAACCCACGCTACGCCACTGGTGCCACAACCCCAGAGTCGGCCACGACTGGACCTAATGGTCAGGGGTCCCTTTACCTAAGTATGTAAGTAGGTCTATTGACTCACTAGCATAGGTGGACATTGTTTTAAGTTCAAGCAATCCTGGGAACTGGATCAGGGCTCATTGTGATGCTGGAAAGCAATTAATGAGCCATACTAGACAGCTGTGATTTACAAGCTGATGAAACAGCCCCTTTGATTGTCCCAGGCTTCCACATAAAAAAGGACTCGGTTGCTCCTTTGGTTCTCCTCCTACACCTCTAGTCTGATTAATTAATTTAGTGTTTTAGTTAGTATGCTGCCTCCATCTAAAAATCACAGGGTAGTTCCCAACATAAAAATACAAAATGAAAACACAAAATACATAATGAATCAAAAACCAGAGAATGTTAATAAGTCAAAGAAACATTTTTGCCTGCCGCCCAAAGATATGTAATGAAGGCACTAGGTGAGTCTCCTTGGGGAGTGTGCACCACAAACATGGAGCCACCACAGAAAAGGCCCATTCTGGTGTTGACACCTTCCGGACATCTCGTGGAGAGGGAAACAAAGAAGGGCCTTGGATGATGATCACAGGGTCTGGGGAGGTGGTCTTTGAGGTCTTGCTGTCCTAAGCCATTTAAGGCTTTATAGGTCAAAACCAGCACTCTGAATTCGGTCTGGAAACTAATTAGCAGTCAGGCCAGGATCAGTGTAATATACTCAAGCCATCTTGCCCTGATGTGCAGCCTGGCCACCAAATTCTGCACCAGCTGAAGTTTCTGAACCATTTTTTAGAGGCAGCCCTACATACCAGAGGATAGATGAGAGAAATTAGACAATCCTTGTCCAGATGGGGCCACAGTTGGGCCACTAGCCAAAGCTGATGGAAGGCACTCTGCGCCACGGAGGGACCACCACCCCTTGCAAGGAGGCATTAACTACCTCCTTGGCCCAGCCAGCTCTCCTCTCCCTGCTAGTTTTTATCAGCCAAGAGGTGCTAGCAGTTGCCACTACGACCCAAGCCCTTTGTCCACATCCTCAAGCCTTACTAACTGAAACTCATCCAACACAACAGTATTAGACAGTTGCTTTGGACACCCCTTGAGATTCATCTGCTGTAATAGAAGAGTCAAGATCCTGGGGCAGACTTTGTGACCACCCATTTATATTTAAATGTGCACCTCAGTATTTGCACCTCAGCATTTCTAACATTTTCCATTGTGTTTTGGTGCTTCGGGGCAGGAACTGACTGTGAAACTCAGAAAAGTGCAAAACCCAGAGGAGACTTATGTTCCAACCTGTGCAAATTTTGGCAAGGGCCACCTGCACATCTGCAAGCGCCAACAGCTCACAGCTAAGCTACTGGGCCCCAGCAGGAAGGGGCTGGATGAGGGTTCGGAAGGCTCTCAGCGTCTTAGAATTGCCTTTTTCTACAACGCGGGGAGACAGGGCAGCAACAGAGCAACGCAGCTCAGTCCACTAGAGCTTTGCTTCGCTAATGTCTGTCCCAACATGAGGAACCGGCATTGAGCATCTTCTAAGAAGGCGGAAATCTTCCCTCAAAGCTTGGAGATTTGCGGAGCCTCCTATAATTTTGTGCCTGCCATTTTGAAGTCAAATTGAACACCAGCCTCTTAGAAAGGAGGCTTTATCCGGCTGCCAGAAGTGATATTTATAAGTTCGCCTTCCAAGAGACACAAAATGCCTTTCAACAGGCTGCCGTGTAAATAACCAGGGGATGCATGAATTGGCCCCATACAAACCTCCAGAGCCGTTTTGCTTTGAACCTGGGCAAAAGCGTGAAGAAAACACACACACACACATATACACAGACCCTAAGACATCCGGCTTTTTATGGTCCCACCATTCCAAGTAATGGATCATATGAGACAGGTTTCCCCTGCCACACACCTCCACACACACAGGTATTCTGCACAAGCCATATTTCTTACATTTCAGTGCTTTCCAGAAAGGCAAGTGTTGACATGTAATCTCTTTCAATTCAATCCATTCATAAAATCTACTGAACATCCTATGAGGTGGGAGGGATAGACACAAGACAAGGAATAGAGTAAAGAAGAAAAATAATTCAATGCCCTTTGATTTACTGGGCTATTCCACACATTATGGAAGAAAGAGCTGATCCAGCATATTTCACATAGCGCTGCATCAGTGACACCAGAATATTAGTGCAGGAATAGGGAGACCTGGGTTGGGGGAACCCCACGTTCAAATCTCTACATCTGCCTCCCCTAACCTGGTGCCCTTCAGAGGATCTGGCCCAGCCAGCACAGCCATATGATGCTGGGGGTGATGGGAGTCGTAGTCCAAATCCTCATTGGGAAACAACTTGAGGAAAGTCTTTAGGTGACCTTTCATTATTTTTTTAAAAATCATATTTATTAAATTTTTAACAAAAGGAAAAAAGGTTACAAAACAATACACGGTAAACAAAAAACACAAAAGGAATACAAAAACCAAAATTTAACATAAAAAGAAAAGATGAAAAAAATAAAAATCCCTCATTCTAATATCTTATCATTCATTTGCTTATTTTCATGACTTCCTCACGCCTCCCTTTTTTGTATTCCAGTTAGATAGTTCAGCAAATCCATACCCTCTTTATTTACTCTTAATTTACTCTTAATTCTTTGTCTTCACCTATTATAACTTCAAGTTTTCGTCTAAAATCAATCCAATTTTGCATACTCCTATTTTACCTTATTGCTAAAACCACTTCATTTCATTCCAGCATCATTAACATTCAAAAATTTTATAGTGTTTCTGTAAATAATCTTTAAATTTCTTCCAGACCTTTCAAAGGCTCATAGAATCATAGAATAGAATCATAGAATCATAGAGTTGGAAGAGACCACAAGGGCCATCGAGTCCAACCCCCTGCCAAGCAGGAAACACCATCAGAGCACTCCTGACATATGGTTGTCAAGCCTCTGCTTAAAGACCTCCAAAGAAGGAGACTCCACCACACTCCTTGGCAGCAAATTCCACTGTCAAACAGCTCTTACTGTCAGGAAGTTCTTCCTAATGTTTAGGGGGAATCTTCTTTCTTGTAGTTTGGAACCATTGCTCCGTGTCCGCTTCTCTGGAGCAGCAGAAAACAACCTTTCTCCCTCCTCTATGTGACATCCTTTTATATATTTGAACATGGCTATCATATCACCCCTTAACCTCCTCTTCTCCATGCTAAACATGCCCAGCTCCCTTAGCCGTTCCTCATAAGGCATCGTTTCCAGGCCTTTGACCATTTTGGTTGCCCTCCTCTGGACACGTTCCAGCTTGTCAGTGTCCTTCTTGAACTGTGGTGCCCAGAACTGGACACAGTACTCCAGGTGAGGTCTGACCAGAGCAGAATACAGTGGCACTATTACTTCCCTTGATCTAGATGCTATACTCCTATTGATGCAGCCCAGAATTGCATTGGCTTTTTTAGCTGCCGCGTCACACTGTTGGCTCATGTCAAGTTTGTGGTCAACCAAGACTCCTAGATCCTTTTCACATGTACTGCTTTCAAGCCAGGTGTCCCCCATTTTGTATTTGTGCCTCTCATTTTTTTTGCCCAAGTGCAATACTTTACATTTCTCCCTGTTAAAATTCATCTTGTTTGTTTTGGCCCAGTTCTCATGCCAAGATGTAGTTCAGGGTAAAAGCCCCAAGCCCTCTCAAGCAGCAATGCTGAGGCCACCAGAGACATGCCTGAAAGGGAGTTTCCATTCAAATTCCAAAAGCATCCCAAAGGCTTCACAGCCTAAGACCATGCAGTGTGAGATGTGGAGCCAGCGGGTGGGGGAGGGGAAGGGAAGCCAGCCTGGAGCAACTATGCTGGAGAAGTATGGCTGGATGGGTCACTGGAAGTTCACTGGATGCCTGCACTGGAAGCACTGCAAAGGCCAACCATTTGAAAGCTTGGGGTGCTATGCAACTGTGTTTTACTCAGAGTTGACCCACTGAAATTAATGACTATGACTAAGGTCCATTTTGCTAATGTTCCTGTAATATATATGAAGCTAGTTATCCTTCCATGCTGCCTTTCAAATGCATTACCACATTGGATAAGTGAATGAATGAATGAATGAATGAATGAATGAATGAAATAATACACAAGGCTCATCTAGGATTCTCAAGTCTGACAAGGATTACAAGGGTTTGTCAGAGTAATTAGCTTCTGTCAAAGTAATGAGCGGCTGTTTTAAAGATGTAACATTCTGAATTGTTACAATTCCAGTCACAATTCCAGAATGGTACAAACAAAGCTATATCTACATATCCAAGTTACTTAACTGTTACGAAATCACAACACCCAAGTCTATTATTTATAGCCAAGCATGTTAGCAAGAGATTGAGTTGTTCCCTTGGCAAAAAGCCAAGAACCCAGACAGTTATAAATGCCATTGAAAAACCACACACCCCTCTATTAAAAGACAGGAGTCAGTTTAAGTGTGTTCATTTCAAAGGGCAGATTGAGGTGGATCCAAAACTGAGCATGTACACACACCTGCGAGACGAGGAAGCAAGCCCTTGCCATTTGAACAGAGGAATGCCAGGTGAATACCTGGAATATTTACCGGTAACTATGGCAAAATACAGCCAACTGATAATATTTAACCAGACAGTTGACCAGAAGCTCCATCCTAAGAGACAGGGAGCACCCCGGTGCATCAGTAGTACTTTGTCAATAGCAGCTGAAACTCTTCAGGATTTGGGCATTCTCTATATGCACAGTTATACTTCATCTCCTCAACTTGTAGGCACTTTGGAATTGTCCAAATCACTTCATAGATACTCAGAATTCAAGACCTGAATCACAGGACTCTGCTTATGAAAGGACTGTGGAAAAACACCAGGAATAGGTCTTCAGATCACAACAGTTATTTGCCTTTGAATTCATTGAAGGTGGTGCTAAGAACAGGCCAGAATCACACATTTGCATCCCAGGAAGTCTCTGTGGTACAGAGTGCCTTCTATCAGCTATATCAACTTCTATCAGCTTCAGCTGGTAGCCTAGCTGTGCTATCCTATTGATAACCTAACCTTTGTTGTCTCTGCTCTGGTACCCTCTAGGTTAGATTATTGCAACACACTATATGTAGGTCTGCCTCTGAAGATGGTTCAGAAACTTCAGTTGGTGCAGAATTTGGCAGCCAGGTTGCTTACTGGGACAATACTTGGCGTTAACAAAGGATATTCAGTCACCGGATGTGCAACCATTTGCTTTTCATGAGAAACACAAACCACCTTGCAAAGCAGTGTAACTGTGCAAACTGCTAGTGTAAAAGTAAAGAGAAGTTTGATTATTTCCCTCATCCTTTGATTTCCTCAGTGCTCCTCTGCCACAAACAACAGTTAAACCCGAAAGCCACATTCTCGCTTGCCAGAGCAAGGGGAATCTGAATTTTGGAAGGTTCAGGACAGACAAAGGAAGAAAGGACTTGTGGCCGACCTCCCTCTCACGTTGAGCCACTGCCAGAAAGCCTCTGCCAGTCAGTGGGGGCAACACTGAGGTAAAAAGGTAAAGGTAAAGGGACCCCTGACCATTAGGTCCAGTCATGGCCAACTCTGGGGTTGCGGCGCTCATCTCTCTTTATTGGCCAAGGGTGTGAAGCTTCCAGGTCATGTGGCCAGCAGGACTAAGCCACTTCTGGTGAACCAGAGCAGCGCACGGAAACACCATTTACCTTCCCGCTGGAGCGGTACCTATTTATCTACTTGCACTTTGACGTGCTTTTGAACTGCTAGGTTGGCAGGAGCAGGGACGGAGCAATGGGAGCTCACCCTGTCGTGGGGATTTGAACCGCCGACCTTCTGATCAGCAAGTCCTAGGCTCTGTGGTTTAACCCACAGCGCCACCCGCGTCCCCTAACACAGCTGTAGTGACTATGTAATTTTTTTTTACTCTTTCTGGGAAGAGTCAGGTCAAAACTGATTTGAATTAGGCATGCTTAAGACAGTGAACTGTCAAAATGTCTTACAGATATGGTACCTCCACAGGAAGTGTGTCAAGTATCTAAATGGCCAAGAGTTTATGAGGAAACGCGCACATGTTCAGAAGCACTTGCAGCTCAGAAGGGTCAAGAGGCATTGTTAGTGCCAAGGACAGACAGGTCTGCGAGAAGGTATTTCACCCAGGGTAAAACAGAGTCACCCATTTTTACTACACACCTAGACAGCTGCAGGCTGGGTTGTAAAGTTGCCTTTGGATTTTATAGCTTCACATAAAAGAACAACTGGTCTGCATTCATCCAGCAGATCTCTTGATCATCTGCAAAGTGACACCTGGGGTGGTCTCTCTCCAAGGGCCAAAAAGTTTGATACAGAGCGCAAGGCTAATGGTCCCAAAGAAGCAGAACACGCCACACACCATGACACCACTGCAACATAGCGGGAGTGCAAAAAAACAACAACACAGAATGTGGCACTGAGTGGAGAAGTCCACTTCCTTAGAACCTACCGTATTTTTCGCCCTATAGGACGCACCTAGATTGGGGGGGAATAAAGGGGAAAAAATTATTCCCCCTCCCCAGGCGCGGGGCTTCCCCCGACCCCAGAACGGGTCCCAGAGCGCAGCTTCGGCATCGCTCTGGGAGCTTGCCAGGCTGGGGGGGATAGCTTTCTGAAGCCTGGAGAGCGAAAGGGGTCAGTGCACACCGTCCCCTCTCGCTCTCCAGGCTTCAGCAAAAGCCTGCATTCGTCCCATAGGACACACACACATTTCCCCTTCATTTTTGGAGGGGAAGTGCATCCTATAGGGCGAAAAATACGGTAAGTTTCCATTTAAGGAGGTAAAATATGTTTCCAGTCCTTAGGATAGCAAGGATTAAAGGGGTCTGAACAAGATCACAGAGAGGGGCTTTGGTACCCAAATTTAAACAAACTTGCTTCACTTGTGTAATTTATATGGATTTGTTTTCCTGGCACGAAGTTTTTAGTGCCTTGAGGAAGCAGAATCTGTGTTTGCACACAATCCTAAACTATGGCTTGTTCTAACCATGGTTTGTTCAATCGTAAGGTGTCACAGGCAAGGAAAACAAACCACGGCTTGTTTCTCCCAAACTTGGTTTGTTTTCCAGCTGCTTCTGCCTCATGATTCTGCATCTTGCTGAGCATTTGGTGTATGGACAAACAAACTATGGTTAAGCAGGGCTGTTGGGTTCGGACAACTCACAGCCCACTGGAAAGGGTCCAGACAGACATGCAGACCAACCATGGCTTAGTGTTTGTTGCAACCAGAGCTCTGGGTGACATTATCTCAAAAAGGATATTGTAGAGTTGTACAATGTTCAGAAGAACCAAAATATTCTAGGGGCTCCCCCCATGAGGAAAAGTTGCAGAATTTGGGACTATTCAGTTCAGAGAAAAGGTGAGTAAGAGGCAACTTGATAGAAGTTTATAAAATTATGCATGGCCTGGAGAAAGTGGATCAAGGAATGTTTTTCTCCCTCTCATAACACTAGAATTCATGGACATCTAAAGAACCTGAATGTTGGAAGATTCAGGACAGACAAGAGAAAGGACTTCTTCACACAGCAGGTAAATTATGGAATTTGATCCCACAGGAGGCAGTGATGGCCACCAACTTGGATGGCTGTAAAGGAGGGTTAGACAAATTCATGGAGGAGGAGAGGGTTAATGGTGGCTATGAGCCACAGTGGCTATGGTCTGCCTCCATGGATTCTGAACACCAGTTGCTGGAAGCCACCAGAGAGGACAGTGGGCTCTTGGGCTCAGATCCTGCTCCTGGGCTTCCCAGAAGAGGCATCTGGTTGGCCACTGTGAGAACGGGATGCTTGGCTAAATGGGCCATTGGCCTGATCCTGCAAGCTCCTCTTATGTTCTTAGCTTTGGCCCAATTATGCTGCATTACTGACTCCAACATATTTTGTTTTGCCAGCGCCCAGGAGAGGTTTGAGGAACCGTCTAGCCTACCGTGGCAAACTTCCCTCTCCAGCAGCATCACTTCAAAGACCCCAGGATTGCCTCCCCCTAAAGGCTGCCGGTTGTGGTTTCAAGGGAGCAAGAAACCCATGTGCAGGAAGGAAGGAAAGATCCTTTGGCTCTAAAATGCATAAAGTGTGAAGCAGCCACATATGACACACCACACAGTGCTGGAAGCCCATACAGCCAGGACAGCAACGAGGAGACTTCCTCGTAAAGCACTAAAGTTATTATCACGCCAAACTCCTCTCTCTGCCTCCACAGCTGCAGAACATCCTCCTTTTCTCCCACAACTGCAAAGCATCATTAGGGAAGGCTGCCGCCTGATTAGTAACAGACAGAAGCATTTCAGCAGAGATCCTGCCTCCTGTAAAGCTAAGCTGCCCTTTGATCTCAGGACCCGCTCACGCTTTGCATATCCCTCCATGGAAGCCACCCTAACAGCCCAGGGCCAATTTAATTCGCTCCAGGAAGCATCTCATTGGAACAAGGCTGGCCATGTACACAGGTTTAATCTATATAGGAAGGGCGATTTCTGTACACCACAAAAGCTCGGGGTTAATAGCCCAGTGGATTAGAGGATTGCAGAAGCAGATCCCACTCTTAACCCCAGGGCACTGCAAGTTAAAAGGGAATCAGGCCAAGGGCTGAGGCTCCAGAGACAGAGTAGCTGGTTCTGCGTCCAGCCTACAGCTGCTTAATGCTCTCTGTACCACAGCACTGAGCAGCTTTCTCCAACCCGGTGCCCTCCAGATGATTTGGGCTTCCACTCTCATCAGCTCTAGCATCATACAGCTGTGCTAGCTGGGGCTGATGGGAGCGGTAGTCCAATAGAGGGCACCAGGTTGGGGAAAGGCTGGCGCCAAGACCTTCCTTTGCAAAATGTCTAGGAAGTTTTAAAAACCTACAGACAGAAACACCCCAAACCTACACCCAAGAAACGAAAATGCAACTGCCTGAATAAAGGCTAATAGAGAAAATACATATCTAGGCAGAAGAGCAAGAGAAAGGCGATTTTCCAAAGACAGTTTGGACAACAGCACATCTGGCAAAACTGGGGAGCAGGAATAAGAGGCTGACCACCCCAAAAAGACTCCTAACTGCTGCCTCCTTTCCATTCTCAATCAGCCATACTTTAAAAAAACAAAAACAAAAAACTATTGGATGAAATATTTGGGAAATCCATCACCGCCATGGTCCTTAGAGGTTTGCAGCTGGACCCATTTTGGGTTGATGCAGCAAGGAAATTACTAAGTTCTTCATATTCTAAACTGGGGAAAGACCAGAGAGCTCAATCTATCTACTGGAGAGAGATTGATGGGCGTCAGGTGGGGGTGGGCAGGGCGGGGGAGAACAAAAATACATTCCCTTGGCACCCCCCTTCTCCCTCTCCTTTTCCTGCTGAAAAAGAGGAGGGAGGTCCCATCCCTTTTGACCCAGTATTACGATCCCTGCTGCAAGAGGAACAAAATGTTGCAAGGCTGGACCAGCTCTGTGTCATTACCTGTCCTCGAGACCAGAAAAATGAAGCTTAAACAGAAGAGTATAATTTTATAACTAGGCAGCTGTGCAGTCCATTCTTATCAAGCCCTGCTGGAATGAGGAAAGGTTTTTGTTTTTTAACTGAGCTGCCACCAGATACCACCTCCTTCCATTTTTGCCAGCAGAAAACCAGGTTAACAATGCTGGAGATAAGAGAATCTCTCTCCTTGGTTACATCAGCTGAAAATGGGAGCAGCTGAACAAGAGGTGACCTAAAAGTGGTTTAAATGAGAAACCCCAGTCACAGAGATCCTGGCAGCCACACCTCCTGCAGTCTCAGAAATTAATCAAAAGAAAGTTCCCATGTTGACTGCTGGAGAGGTGGAGACCTCCAAATGGAAGTATTTGTATTTATTTATTTGTTTGCAAGGATCAGGGGAATTAAGAGTGAGCCTGCAGACAAGCTGGAGGAATCTGTGCCAGCAGGCAGCCACCACAGGGCAGAGGCAATGTGTTGCAGTGGTTAGAGTGTTGAGCTGGGAGAGGGGCTGTCACTAATAGTCACCCTGCAGGAGTGAACAGCAGCCCAAATCCAAGCTTTCACACACAAGGCAGATTGCAGCCTTGGACCAAGAGGAACTCGTAAAGGTAAAGGGACCCCTGACTGTTAGGTCCAGTCGCGGACGACTCTGGGGTTGCAGCGCTCATCTTGCTTTATTGGCCGAGGGAGCCGGCGTACAGCTTCTGGGTCATATGGCCAGCATGACTAAGCCGCTTCTGGAGAAACCAGAGCAGTGCATGGAAACACCGTTCACCTTCCCGCCAGAGCAGTACCTATTTATCTACTTGCACTTGAATGTACTTTCGAACTGCTAGGTTGGCAGGAGCAGGGACCGAGCAACGGGAGCTCACCCCGTCGCGGGGATTCAAACCGCCGACCTTCTGATCGGCAAGCCCTAGGCTCAGTGGTTTAGACCACAGTGCCAACTGCTTCCCATAGAGGGACTCTTACTGGTTTGTTATTTATTGCATTTATAGCCCAAGAGGAGCTCAAGAGACCAAAGAACCAAGACCACAGAGAAGTGTTTGACATGTGCTTTTTGACTGACACCCAGCCACACGGGAAGGCAAACAGTGGCAGGTGGCATCAAGCATATTTCATTTTACAACTTAATGAACTCACCACTCAATGCGGACGTTGTGTTCTCCACGGCCTGGCACACAGCTAATACAATACCTAGAGAAGGAAAAATAGCCAGCTTTAAAAACAGGGATCATTTGAGAGCATCAAGAGTTTACTTTAAAAGCTCAGGCTACTGAAAATCCCACCATGACAAGCATTTTCATATTGTGTCAACCCCCCCCCCCTTATTATTCAGGTACATCTGCAACCCAAAGTCAACACACAAAACTCTCGGATGCAACCCAGCAAGGGTGAAAATTTAGGGTTGTGATTCAAGGCCTGCATGCCATGCTGACTTCCAATATATTTACTTCCAAGTGAAGGTACAGAAGACTGGGCTGCATGGCTCAAACTATGTTCCCCCTTCTGCACATGATCAAAGGCCAAAGAGTGGATCTTGCAATCAGCTACTTCGTAATCAAATTAACAAAAATGAATGGATTTCTTGGCAAGAGCACATGGGGGGGGGGGAGCAATTAAAGTCAGAACTGTTCAGACTTTAATCCGGTCTTCAACCTTCTCAGATTCAGAAGTCACTTTTTAACTAATAAAATGGGACTTGATTTTAACTGCCCTTTGCAGCAGTTGAACATTATACAAAGAAAAAATAAAAGTGTTTTTTGTTTTTTTTTTTAAAGAGTAACTTGATGGGTTTCAGGAGCAAAGAAACCTCATCTGATAGTGTCCCTGATTAGGACAACTGCATGGGATGGAAGTAGGATTGGGGGAGAAATTTGTTCTGTTTGCATTTTAATATGCACCAAATTTGCAAATGCAACTGAAATGCAGCTCTTTCAAAATTCATACACCCAAGGGGACTTCCGGGTTAGCGCCATCGGCAATGGTGGAATTCCTCTGACTGGGAGGAATTTGCTTCGTGAAAATTTGGGTCTGGCCGCCACGGCGAAGGCGGAGACCCACTATAAATCACAGGCGGGTGAAGCCTGTGAACGTGGGATTCAGCTGGCACCTTCTGCGCCCCCCCCTACTCGCGGGGAAACCCAGTTTCGGGGATCCGGAGCGATGTAGGGTGAGTGGCGCGGTGCTTTGAACCGACTGCTTCCTTCACGGAGCGAAGCCGCACAGCTGTTGCCGGAGAGCGCTGACTTTTTCCTGTGGACAATTTGATTTTAAAGCAATTACCCGTGAGTAGAGTGGAGAATTGGATTTTTAAAACGTCTTAATTTGGCATCGAACGGGGGAGGTTCAAAACAGGAAGTCCGCCTTCCCCTTTTGTAAACAGACTGAAGCAAAGAGGCTGTAAGCTAAAGTCTTGGAAAGTCTATCTTAAAAGACTAAATTTCCATCAGTAAAAAGCATCTAACCCCCCCTTGGAAGCAGGAGAAGAGGGGGGAAGTGTGGATCGTACATGCCTGGAGGAGAGAGTGAAGGAAGTTAGAATACTACCGCTCCGAACCTGGACTGGGGCTGCCATTAAGACTGACGTGCTTTGAAATGTTTACGCACTGCAAATAGAACGTTTTTTGACAGCTTGCCAAATAAGATACTTTGTTTTGACTGTCTCCGTCTGACTTTAAAAAAAAGTAACTGAAAACTGTAACTAATTAACTTTATTGTTTGAACTGCATGAAAGGACCAATTGGTTAAAGGTATACAAGTGGGAGCTAAACAGAATAAATTGAGGGCATTTGCTGATGACCTAGTATTGACTTTACAGGAGCCAGAATCTAGTACTAAAAGGGTACTGGAACTGATTCAAGAATTTGGACAGGTAGCAGGTTTTAAGTTAAACAAAATGAAAACTAAGGTTTTAGAGAAAAATTTAACTCTGAATGAAAGAGAGAAGTTCCAGGAAGAGACAGGATTAACACTGGTCAAGAAAGTGAAATATTTAGGGGTTAATATGACTGCCAAGAATGTGAATCTGTTTAAGGATAATTATGAAAAATGTTGGATTGAAGTGAAAAAGGACTTAGAAATATGGTCAAATTTGAAGCTATCATTGTTAGGCAGAATTGCTGTGATAAAAATGAATGTATTGCCAAGGACGTTGTTCTTGTTTCAAACACTGCAAATCATAGACAAGATGGATTGTTTCAAGAAGTGGCAGAGAGAGATTTCCAGATTTGTCTGGCAGGGCAAGAAGCCTAGAATAAAATTTAAGATATTAACTGATGCTAAAGAAAGAGGTGGATTTGCCCTGCCAGACCTTAAACTTTACTATGAATCAGCTGCTTTTTGCTGGCTGAAAGAATGGCTGCTTCTTGAAAACACTGATGTGTTGGATTTAGAAGGTTTTAACAATGTATTTGGTTGGCATGCATATTTGTGGTATGATAAGGCAAAAGCACATAAAGCATTCAAAAACCATATTGTTAGGAAAGCATTGTTTAATGTTTGGATAAGATATAAGGACTTGTTAGAAAATAAAACCCCAAGATGGTTGTCACCAATGGAAGCGAAGGCACAGAAAAAACTCAATATGGAGGCCAAATGGCCAAAATATTGGGAAATTTTGGAACAAGATGGAGGCAGGATAAAATTGCAGAGTTTTGAAAAATTAAAAAACTAAGTGCGAGATTGGCTTCATTATTACCAAATAATGGAGGCATATAATTTGGATAAAAAAGTTGGCTTCCAGGTGGAAAAATCAAAATTGGAAACAGAATTGTTAGATCCCAAAATTAAGAATTTGTCAAGAATGTATAATTTGCTGTTGAAATGGAACACTCAGGATGAAACGGTGAAATCTGCTATGATTAAATGGGCATAAGATGTTGGACATAACATAATGATGGCTGACTGGGAACAGTTATGGACCACAGGTATGAAATTTACAGCATGTAATGCCCTAAGAGAGAATTTAATGAAAATGATTTACAGGTGGTACATGACACCAGTCAAGCTTGCAAAAATTTACCATTTGCCCGAAAATAAATGTTGGAAATGTAATGAGACTGAAGGTACATTCTTTCACCTTTGGTGGACATGCCCAAGGATTAAGACATTCTGGGAGATGATTTATAATGAAATGAAAAAGGTATTTAAATATACCTTTCTGAAGAAACCAGAGGCCTTTCTCCTGGGCATGGTCGGCCAATTGGTGCCAAAGAAGGACAGAACTTTCTTTATGTATGCAACAACAGCAGCAAGAATACTCATCGCAAAGTATTGGAAGACACAAGATTTACCCACCCGGGAAGAATGGCAGATGAAGTTGATGGACTATATGGAATTGGCGGAAATGACTGGCAGAATCCGAGACCAGGGAGAAGAGTCGGTGGACGAAGATTGGAAAAAATTTAAAGATTATTTACAGAAATATTGTAAAATTAATGAGCTTTAGAAAAATGGTGGAATGAAGTTATATGGCTTTGGCAGAAATGTTATAAGGAACTAGGTACAGATTGACTGTTAATGTATTAAAGGGAAAAAACAAGGTTAGAATATGTTAAGATTAATTACAGGACAGAAAACAGAGGAAGATGGAAAGGAGTTGCTGAAACAGTTAATTGAAGTGGAATACAAAAAGGGAGGCGTGAGGAAGTCAATGAAACAAGTGAATGAAAGATAAGCTTGAAAATATTGGAAGTGTTTTTAATTGTTCTTGTTTTGTTTTGTTAATTCAATGTTTTATGTAGTGTTTTTGTTTCTGTTTTTGTATTGCATTATATTGATTTGTTTAATTCTTTTTCTTTCTTTTTGTAATTTTTAAACTCTTAATAAATATTATTTAAAAAACAAAAAAACCAAAATCCATACACCCAAATTTTGCAGTGCAATTCTCCAACTAAAAAATGCATTAAAATATGTACTGTATGGTAAGGGAAAGGCATACAAAATTGGGCATTAGTGGAAATAACATACTGGACCAACTTCATTACATTACGGGAAAGTGCTTGCCAAAAAGCGTATACCAGGCAACAAATTCCGTCTGTTAGGTGGGCAGAACCACAGGCAGAAGTGGACACAGGAACTTTCACTAGCAAGTGGGGTGGGGAAGAGTATTTGCTTCACATTGTTCCTTTGATTTTGCTGGAGGTGCTAGCTGGGAAGGAAGAGGAGTTGGGGGCTGACCCAATCCCTGGACTGGCTCAGAACGGCACCAGCGAGGACACTGGCTCAGATCCCGACCAAGGCAGCTCTTGGCCGAGCCAAACAGCGACCCATAAATATGCCAACAGCATCACCGGGCGTGGTGGGAAAAGCTTTGGAAGCGCTTTCGCCGACCTCATCCTTGGGATTGGTGCCCACCATGATTCAAACTGGGGCAGAGATCGTGGCATTCCCCCCGCCCCACAGAAGAAGCACCTCTTCAGCTCAGCCGGGGTTCAGCACCGCAATAAACACAGAAAGAGAACTCATTAGCTCAGCTGGGAATTCTGAGTTATTAAAAGACCGATGGGTCCACGCGGTTCAAAGGAAGAGTTCTTGGGGGAGTCAGAAGGCACAGGAATGCCTGGCAAGGGCTTCCGATGGATTCTCAAAACACTGAACTACAAAAACTGGCTTTCACACACAGCTGGTCTTAGTGACCCCCCTCGTGGGGGGGGCAGGGAAGGGAATCTTTATTTTAATGCATGTATATCTAAGGAACTGCCTTACCCCAAGTCAGAGCGCTGGACCAGCATTTGGGACTGAGTCCCTGCAGTCTTCCCCGGCCTGCTTGCCCTCTAGCTGGTTTAGACTACAGTGCCCACTAGTCCCAGCCAATGCACAGGGATGATGGGATTTGTAGTATGAATGTACATAGTATGTGTGCCTGGCGCCTTCATTACATATCTTCAGGTGCCAGGCAAGAGCATTCCCCTTCTCCCAGGTATTGGCCTAATTAAACAATCCATGGGCTTTTAAACCATGGCGGGCAGGGGGTTATTGTTTTTGTTTGTTATTATGGTATGCATTTTTGTGTTTTTATGTTATAAACTGCACTGGAATCTTCGGATGAAGGATGGAATAGAAATTCAATAATTAAAATAATAAATCAATAAATTACACAAACATACATAAACAGTGAAGGACACCAGGCTGAACAAGGTTGAAATACTGGTTTTGTTTTATTTTAACTGGAGGTGCCACTGTGGTCCCAGTCCCCGGAGCGATCACTACAAAGCGCCCTTGCTTTTTAGTGCAGGGTTGGGGATATCAGAAGCTACCAGTACAGTCACCTCAGTACTGTCAACTCTGACCGGCAGTGTCTCTCCTGGGTTTCAGGGTCTCTCTCCCAGCCATCCCTGGAGATGTTGGAGGTTGAACCTGAGATTTCCTACAGGCAAAGCCAGCTCTGCTCCTGAGCTAAGGCCTTTCCCTACTGACAGAAGGGGGCTCTCCTTCAAACACTAACCAAGCCTGCCCCCTGCTTAACTTGCAGCTGCTTTCAAGCTGGTGTGCTTTTGTGGGTGGGGGGAAGAGGGGTGCTGAGGCAGGGCTGGGAATTCCAGAGCAGGGGGGGGGGGGGAGAGAGAATGCTTCTCATGCCCCAAGACAGAATGATCAGGTCCACCCAGATGCAGGGCAAAGCCCACATGAGTCACCCTGGTTCGGTTAATCCAAAATAAAGGCCCCTCCTTAATTCTGCTTTTGAAAGAGACACGGGTGGTTTTGGGGAAACTTTTCTGACAATCTTCTTGGAACATGGGAGTCCATGCAAGGAAGCAAGGGCAAGCCACTACAGGCTTCTGTCTCATTGCAGTCTTCTTCATCTCTCTCCCTACCCCCCACCTTGAGTTCACACTCCGACTTCTCCTCTTAATCATCAAATAGTCGCAGTGCAAGAAGACTCCCCAAGCTGACAGGACACACTTTCAACCAGAGACAGGCAATGTCAGCTTCCACAAAACAAACACAAGCGCCTTATATTCATCATGGAACAGAACTGCTTAAGTTGTGGTCCTCTGCTCTTCACCCAGGGTCTCAGACAGATGAGCCAATGGTCCGACTCTAGGTTGCTTTCTACACCCCCTTCAAAATCATGGCACCCTCAGAATTCAGAAGCTGCCCAATTCCACAAGAAGGCATGGCGTGTGACTCTGGCTCTCTGACCAGCCTGCAGTCACTTTGTCAAGAATGCAGGATTGGGCCCTCAGAACTGAGAAGGCAGCACTTTGGGCTCTCAATCAAGCCTCTTGCAGAAGATTCCACAGTGAATAAGGTCACAATTTATGCCCATTTAACAGTAACGAATTCGACCTCACAAAGTTGTAAGGGGTCCCAAGAGCCATTTAGTCCAACCCCTGCAATGTGGGAATGTAAGAAAATAAAGAGCTTCTGGGAAATGGTATATAATGAGATGAAAAGGAAGTTGAAATATACATTTTTTTAAAAACCAGAAGCATTTCTACTTGGTATTATAGGTCAGGATATTAATAGGCAAGATGTCAAATTGTTTTTATACGCAACAACAGCGGCAAGAGTAGCCCAGAAATGGAATCAAGAAGAAATTCCCACGAAAGAAGAATGGCAGATGAAACTATGCAGAACTGGACAAAATGACAGGAAGGATTCGAAAGCTGCGGGAACAGAGATTTACAGAAGATTGGAAGAAGTATACGAACTATTTGAAGAGCAATTGTAATCAACAAATTACGCTAGTAGGACTACAAGAAGTTTTGTAGGAAGAAATATATGAAGTGCTACAAAGTAGATAAAGAATAGAGATATTGGTTATGAATTTTAAATGTAACAGGGAAAATAAGAAATGTATACTAAGAGATTAGATTGGAAAATTTTCAGACTGGACTGATGGAAGTCAAAATATTGAATACGATGTTAAAATATGTTTAATTACTGCTGAAAATGGCATGTTAAAAAAACTAATAACAATTTATATACTGTATATAAAAAAATCCAAGCAAGGGCTAGAGCTTAAAAGCTCTTGTTGTGTGGCATCTGCTTGGGCTACCCAACATGGAAGGAGTTTTTAAGCGCTTCTTCTTACTGGGAGGGTGGGGGCAAGACTTGCTCAGTGCACCGGCACTGGGATGCTCTCCCGAGATCTTGAGGGGCATCTGCATTCTTATGAGATCTCGCAGGAGCATCCTTCCAGAGAGTAGGGGCCAAGCACACCTTGCCCACCAAGCAGACCTGGCGCGGAAAGAGCTGTTAAATTCTCTGCCTGCTGGGCAAAGCCCGCTCAGCACTCAGTCCCTGGGAGTCCTGTGGATTCGCTCTCCCTCCCCTTCACCCACTAAGTAGCTCCAAGGGTTTGGTATACATGGTTTTCGTGCAAACATGGAACCCTTGGACCCAGACCCCCACGTAAGATGCAGTCCCACTGTACCCAGACGGGGGTGATGAAGAGAGGAAGAGGAAAGAAGAGAAGGGTTGGCAATCCAAGGCAGTTATTCCTTTTTTTGTTTTTAAATTATTTTTATTAGTTTTCAATTATAAAAATCCAATACTGTATATGCCACATTGTATCAATACCACATTACCCCACACATTTCTCATTCATTAACATTAAAAAAAAACCAAAAAGAAAACACACACAGCCAAATCCCCAGATTTCCCTTCACCCCCTCTCTTCTGGTCCTTTAAATAAACCAAATCATCTTACATTCCAAATCCTTTTACCCAATTTTACAACTACTAAACAATTAAATTTGTGATATACTGCACAGATATTTTAAATATTCAACTTGTTTTATGCATTACACATCTATGCTTACAGACTATTTCCCCTTTTAAAATAATCCTTATTGTTGCTTTTTGCAAGCGTTTTTAATCCATGTCTGCTGATGTCCCGATTTATTTACAACTGCTGGCCCCTAAATAAAAACCATTTCCCAGACCATTACCCATTCTTTTTTCTTACTTTGGCATATTTAAATCTCCTCTGGAAGAGGCTTCCCATTAGGACAATTCCCAATTTCAGCCCCCCTTCCTTCCAAATTTCTCTCTGTCTCCATGACTGTGATTTCACCAAAATTTCTCTAACTCAAGGCAGTTTTTCCTACAGCATATTGAGAACTGTGCAAACGCAAACACACACACACTTTGTTCTACTGAATTACATGGGGCTTCCAAGACAAAACAAGCAACAGGCAATAGCAGCACAACAAAGCATTGAGCATTGAGCAGCACCAGGGAACATGTTTGCTCACCAGCTCCCCAATCACAGCCACATACAAGGGGACATAATTGGAAGCTGGAGCAAGGAAATGCAACCACAACAGAGGTTTGCCTGCCTGGAAGGAGACCCGGCAGGACCACAAAGCAGGAGGAGCGCTCCTGGAAGGAGAGAAAACTTGGTTTCCCAGCTTGATTCAGAGGAAGTTCACAGCAGCTGTTCCAAAAATGGAAACTGCACAAAGCAAGACAGCAAAGGTGATCCCACCAACGTTTCTGTCCCGGGCAACAACAAAAGTCCGAACAGAAAACCCTCCCTTACCATTCAGGATTCTTTCAGAGCAGGAAAAGAGTCTTTTGCAAAAGCTGCCAGTGCTTCTGTCTGGGAATTAATTTTGATGGAAAAGTTAACAGAAAGGATACGTGAAAGAAAACAATGTGAGAAACTACGTAACTTTTGCATAACATGGTCCTCCATTATTACATACGCATCAAAGAAAGAACTTGCATTTAAACCACCTAAGACAAACGGGAGCCTGTGGAATGATATTTTTTAAACTAGCAACTCTAGAAATAATTTTTTATTTGACTGAATTACTAATGTAATTATCTGGACGTAGTTGGGGCTGGTTTGGAGGGGGTTAGGGGAAAACTGTATTTGATTGCTTGTACAGTGGTACCTCGGGTTACATACGCTTCAGGTTACAGACCCAGAAATAGTACCTTGGGTTAAGAACTTTGCTTCAGGATTAGAACAGAAATCCTGCTCCAGCGGCAGAAGGCCCCATTAGCTAAAGTGGTACTTCAGGTTAAGAACAGTTTCAGGTTAAGAATGGACCTCCGGAATGAATTAAGTACTTAACCTGAGGTACCACTGTATATTGAAATGCAGGCCTTGAGATCAGCAGGGCTGCCAGGTAGTGGTTGGCAGCTGGATCAGGCCAAGGGTCGATCTAATCCAGCATCCTCTTTTCCACGGTGGCCAGGTAGAGGCCCCTCGGAGACCCACAAGCAGAACCTAGAAGCAAGATTTGCAGTGGCAAATGCAGTGCAATTGCACTCTCCCCTTGTCCCCCACTGGGTCGTAACCCGAGGGAGACTGGATCTGATCCTGGGAATGGTTTGCAGCCACTGACAGCCTTGTCCTCCATCACCTCCGGAACAAATTAAGTACTTAACCTGAGGTACCAGTGTACTTGATTATATGTTGTTCTTATATTAAATGATTTAAAAAAAAAAAAATTAAGCTGCCATGTACCATGAGAAGTCTGCATCTGCCCCAGCAAGTTACGTTTGCAGGGCATCAAACCCAACAAGGATGGCATCCCTGAGATGCTCCTGTGCTGCCTGTTTGGGTTGCACAAAGTCACTTTGCACCACACTGTTAGGCTCCCTCTCACAAACTGGGCTGTGTGCACACCATGCTGACAAGATTCCAATTCTGAAACCAGACACGCCAAAGTCTCTGGCGAGCAAAGAGGTAACTCACAATCACAGTGAGCAAATTGTCCCCGGTGTAATGAAATATGCAGTGTGGTACAGTGGTTAGCAGAGTGTTGGACTAGGACCTGGGAAAGGACAGGGTTCCAATCCCCGCTCAGTCATAAAGCTCACTTAGGATAGTTGCTGCCTCTCAGCCTAACCTGCCCTACAGGGTTGTTGTGCAGAATAAATGAGGAGGGTGGGAAGCATGTATGCTGCTCCTTGGAAAAATAAAGGTGGGAAATAAATGCAAAAAAATAAATAAACCAAGTTTATTGTCATGCAACTCTATCCTATGTATGTAGTGTGATGAGGCAGCATCTTGAGGGCTGAAAGCATTTACTTCATCTGAAAGGGTTCTGATCTTCTAGCTGCAGAATTCAGGTCCGTGAGAAAATTCTGCCCTCCCTTAGAATTGCACAAGATGAGCAGAGCTACGCAACGTTAGGAGCTGCTATTACAGTAACGTACGTCAGTGTGCTAATACCATGTCCCAGTTGTCTTGTAATGCTGGCATAACAGCACAGATGGTGACTTCATGCCTTGGCAAAAGGAGCCTCTTGAAGACTGTCTGTGGAGAGGACCAGGAGGGCTGGTGGGACAGGACAGGGAATGAACATCAGAACATACAAAGAGCCTGCTGGATCTGGCCAATGCCCCATCTATTCCAGCATCCTTTTGTCACCATGGCTGACCAGATGCTTGTGGGAAATTCACAAGCAGGATTTGAACCCTCTCCCCATCTGTGGCTCCCATCAACTAGTCATCATGGCTAGTAACCATCAATATTCCTCTCCTACATGACTTTGTCCAATGCTCTTTTAAAGCCATCCAGGCTGGCGACCATGACTGCCTCCCTTGGGAGAGAGCTCCACAGTTAGGTGCAGGAATGGGACCAAACGCTGGGGATTCTGCCTAAAGGGGAAAGGGCACCAACACACCTTCCTCTCTCTCAAAAAATTCAAGGGTCCATCTTTTTAGTCAAGGACCCAGGTGACTGTGTACAGTGCCATACGAACAGGATTCTACAAAACAAGCACACCACTGAGCAATTGTTCAAGCAATTTGCAAAGTCAAATTAGGAAAAGCACAATGAGTAGGCGCAGACCAAGTCAATGCAAAGCGATTCTGTGGGATGTCAAGGCAAAACATTTGCAGCTGAAAGAGGCCCTTCCCAAGTTCTTCGGAAGAGGGTGTGTGTATACGCGCCACCCCCACCCCTTGCCCTGGGAAAAAAAACACTGGGCTTTGCTTAAGCAATTTGGGGAGGCAAAAAATAAGCGCTGAACAATACAGTGTGTTCCTCTTTTCCCTCAGTCAACTGGGGAAAGGCAGCACAATTTTCTGCTTCAGGGGTAGTATACGGTCATTCTTGGTTTCACTGATGCAAGTGGCAGAGAGAAGCTGAACTATGAAGTCCAGAATGTTCTGAAGCCAGTGTGTGACCTACACTGTGAACCTTCTGCATGAATATACGACAGCAGTCCTGGCTAACCCTCCAGATGTTTTGTACTACAACTCCTACCAGCCCCAGTTGGGCTCCCACCAGTGTGAGCATTGCATGGTCATGTTGGCAGGGGCTGGTGGAAGTTGAAGTCCAAAACATCTGGCGGGCATCTAGTGGGAGAAGAGGGCACTACAGGGCAATGGCCTGATCAGAGATGGTCTGCAACAGCAATGTGATCACCATACCAGCCTAAGAACCAAAAAAGAGCCTCCTACTAAACTGAGTGAGGAGCAGGCTAGCAAGTGAATTGGTGATAGAAGGGAGGTGTGCTTTGGGGGAGAGGGGTCTTCTCCAGTTCATCCTCTTTCTACAAAACTATACCAGCAGCCTTTCTGAACATTACCTGGGGTTCCCACAGGGATGGAAAAATGCAGAGTCTGGGAAGACACAAGATTTGCCCACCCTGGAAGAATGGCAGATGCAAGTAATAGACTATATGGAGATGGCAGAAATGACCGGCAGAATCCGAGACCTGGGAGAAGAGTCGGTGGAAGAGGACTGGAAGAAGTTCAAAGACTATTTACAGAAGCATTGTAAATTGTTTGAGTGTTAAAATGATGTTGGACATAAAGATAATCTGGCATTAGTGACATGGTTAAAAGGAGTATGCAAAGATGATTAAAAAGGAAAGGGGGACCAGAGTAATATTATGTCAGATGTATATAAAGTGGTACAAGGGATTAAGTTATAAAGAATAGGTAAAAATTGATGCGAAAAGAGAAGAAAAATTGGAGACATAATAGGCTGAAACATATAATTATAAATGAGGTTTGAAAGATGGTAAGGATCTGCTGAACTCGATTGTGTAAAGGGGAACACAAAAAAGGGAGACGTGAGGAAGTCAAGAAAGAGGGTTATAGAATTATGAAGTGAAAAATTGGATTTTTCTTTCTTTCTAATGTTTTTATTGTTTTTTCTTTCTTTTTCTTTTTAGATGTATTTCTTTTTGCTGTATGTCTGTATTATTTTTCTATTACCTATGTTCCTTTTTTTTGTAAAATCTTAATAAATATTCTTAAAAAAAAAGAAAAGAAAAATGCAGAGTCTGGTAGCATTTCCCAAAAGTACCGGTATGCCACAGCCAAGGTGAGCTTCTCAAAGTCACTTCCATCCCTGCCCCCCAATGACTCTGGCCTCCCAGAGGGAAACAAAAGAGTAAAGTCACTAGATAGTTTGCTTTTCCCACAGCGAGGTCTCCATGTGTTGCCATGGGACGCAAATCCTGGTTAGAAAACCAAGATGCACCCAAATATCCTCCCATGAGACCACCACCAAGAAGGCAGAGGGTTCAACTAGATCATGGGTAGGCAAACTAAGGCCCAGGGGCTGGATCCGGCCCAATCGCCTTCTAAATCTGGCCCACCGACGGTCCAGGAATCAGTGTGCTTTTTTTACATGCGTTGAATGTGTCCTTTTATTTAAAATGCATCTCTGGGTTATTTGTGGAGCACAGGAATTCGTTCATCCCCCCCCAAAAAAAATATATAGTCTGGGCCCCCCACAAGGTCTGAGGGACAGTGGACCGGCCCCTGCTGAAAAAAATTTGCTGATCCCTGAACTAGATGTGTATTATATTCTCAAGTCAGATGGCTAGACAGACAGCAGAGGAATGATGAAGGGAAGCACCAAAGAGGTTTAACCTTGGGAGGCAAAGTCACTGCAAAAGTTTAGGAATGGCTAAATCAGTGGTTCCCAAACTTATGGTTCTACAAACTCATCCCCAGTGCCACCCAGTCTAGCCTGGCCTGGCCTGGATTGCATGACCCACTAAGGAATATAATAACACAATAAAATTCAAGATAGAAACAATTAATCACACATCCATTCAAATGCCAATTAAACATGAACTTGATCCAGTGATATCAACTTTTCAAAGTCTGATAGTCATTCACATCTCCAGTGCCCCCTGCATCCCCTTGCCTCTCAGTGCCCCCCTAGGTAACCCCACTGCCCCCCAGTGGGAGGGATCGCTCGCTTTGGGAACCCCTGGTCTACACCATCCCAATCACCTGCAGATGGTGGGGCTCGCAATCTCTTGCACCACCTGGGTGCCTGCTGGGTGTTTGGGACTGCAGCCCCCGTCAGCCGTTGTGGCTGAGGTGGATGGGAGTTGCTGTTCTCTAAGGGTCTTCAGGGGAAGCTGCCCTGTATATATAATAAACAGATATAACAGATGGTTTTATATTATAATGATACTGCCTACCAAGGGAGAAATGCAGTTCAAGAGGAGCTGCAATCTGTTAAGGAACTGGCTGTGCCTTCTCACTTCACACATGGCCAGTTGGCATCTTAAGCTCCCAAATGCACCTGAAAGTCTCTTTACTCAACTAGCAAAACTGACAAGTTTCGGTGGCATGAGAGAGCATTGTGTGCCAAGAGAAACCTGGCAGTGGAGGGTGGAGCTGCTCCTCTCCCTGGATCAGCTGGGAACAGAAAAGCGAGCAAGAGGGAAATGTAGCAATGCAACAGGATTTCAGCCTCCTTTTCCTAGGAAATTCTCACACAAACATGTCACAACCCTTCCATGCAGCAAAGCAGGCCACAGTTTGGAAACCCACAATAACCAGCCTTGATTTTAGCTAGAAAGTTGTGTGTAAACTGTGTGCTTGGGTAAAAGGCAGCAGTGGGTATAAATTCAATAAGGGAAATGTAAATTAAAAGAGACTCACTGCTTGTTCTTCAAAATACAGTTGTACCTTGGTTATCAAATGTATTGGCACTCAGATGTTTTGGCTCCCGAGTGCTGCAAACCTGGAAGTGAGTGTTCCAGTTTGCGAACGTTTTTTGGAACCCGAACATCCAACGCGACTTCCGCAGCTTCTGCTTGAGTGCAGGAAGCTCCTGCAGCCAATCGGACGCTGTGCCTTGGTTTCCAAACCGTTCCGGGAGTCAAACAGACTCCTGGAACGGATTAAGTTTGACAACCAAGGTACCACTGTATACAAAACTTCAGCTGCAAGCAAACACTGCTCTAGAAACCTTAAAAAAAGAATCTAACAACAATTTTCAATTGCTCCATTTTCCTCCTTGCCCGTTTCTCAGAACTATCACATGGATATTTCAAGAGATCAAATGAACAAACAATTAAATCCAGCGACTCTGAGATAACTTGCTGCCCCCAAGTATATGCTGGAAATACAGCTGGAAATTCTGGGACATGTGTCCTAGGGCTATGCGTTACTTCATGTGGGGAAGGGCTGTAGCCCAGTGCACCTGCTTGGCATGCAGAAGGTTCAATTCCTGGCATCTCCAGGTGGGCTGACAGAGACTCCAGCCAGAAGCCCTGCTGAGCCACTGCCAGTCAGTTTGGACAAAAGTGAGGTGGATAAGACAGCTTGCTATGATCAGTGGCACCCCCTAAAAATACCTCTGCACCCCAAGCAGCCAGTGGGGTTCCTCATGCAGTTTGGCTGGCCTCATTAAAAGCCAAAGCGATCATCAGCACACACGGACAATTAGAGACGCCGTTCGTAAAAAACAAACCAGACACTCAGCTAATGCATTCAGGAATCGTTCCATGTTCATCTAAGCATCTCTTGAGGCAACACTGAAAGTGTTCCTGGTCACTAACAGACTCTGCTCCTCAAATACTATTCTGAAAAAGGAAAATCCAGACCTGAACAAATTGGAACCCTGTTCTCCCAGGTCCAGGCCCAATGCACAAAGCACCAAGTGCTGAGAGGCACACAACTGGAAGATTACAATACAGTGGACAAGTATCATTGCCATCGCATACTTTTCAACAAGGTTTACAAAGAACCATAGAGCACAAAAATGATGGTTTTTGTACTGAAGAATGCTCTGAGCAGCAGGTAACAGACAGCCTTCCGAATAAGGTCCTGTTTCGAATATCTTCCCAAGCTAATACACACCTCAAAAACATTTCAAGGCCCTGATTGCAGTTTTCACAACTGGGAAGACTTCAGGAATGTTCCTCTCGCCAAATAAGTTACTCGATTCCAAGAGGATAACACCACACAAGGGTCCAGAATTATATGCAGGTTATTAAAGAGAACTGTGCCCTTGTGTGTGGTTTTGTATTCCAACACCACTACAAAAGAGCCTGCTGGATCAGGCCAACATGGCCCATCTAGACCAGCATCCTGTTCCCACAGCAGCCAGCCAGATGCTTCAAGTGGGACCTGAGAACCTCCTGTGGTTTCCAGCAACTGGTTTGCTGGAGGCACAGAATAGCCAGCCTTCTCCTCTTCCATGGATTTGTCTAATCCTCTTTTAAAGCCATCTAGTTTGGGGGCCAACACTACCTCCTGTGGGAGCGAGTTCCATAGTCTAAGTGAAGTCCATGTAGTCCACAGAGGACACTTCTTCCTTGATACGGAGGGGGGGGGCATGTCTTCTTTACCTTCTTCTTCGCTACAATATATCCATTTATTTCCAATTGTCAATGTCAAAAGGGACTAAAATCTATAAAATTCATAGAAACTCAACGTGCCAATTTGCTCAACTTCTTTAGGACTCCATCACACCTCCCCTGTCCTCCATAATCCCTCAAGCAAGGTGTCAAGACCCTAATCCTCTGCCAAGCCTTTCCTCCGGGCAATGCCAGGTGGCAGACTATACATATTTGGACCATTGTCTTCTCATCACTGGTACTCAGGATGTGCTTATCTGTGCATATCTCCAACTCTGCATATTCCCCCTCCCTCCTCCATATGTTAATCCGTGTAACCCAACCTCTTCTTAATGTATTCATGATGTAATCTGTGTAACCCAACCTCTTCTTAATGTATTCATGATGTAACTGGGATGTATTTTGCACTGTATTCTGGGACATGGAGGGAAGTTTCAAAAGTCCATGTCACCCCTTTCTCACTGTTCAATCTCACCTTGAACCTGTTGCGCAATAAACTTGGATCTTCTGCTGCTTGCTCCTGTCTCCGGCTGAGCTCATTTTCCTCCGCAGGGACCCGCGGACTTAGTCCAACGAGCTGCGTGGCAGAGCAGCCTCGCACCCAGATTTTACCGTAACATCCTGGAGGTGGGCATTATGTCTTAAGCAACAGTCTATAGGAGCTTTTGCAGAACAAGCTCTGCTTCAACCTCTCATTCTGCTCTGCTGTAACAATACCTGGTCAGCTCCCCAATGTGAATCAATATTGCCAGGGTGAAACACACAAGCCTGCAACAGACCAAGGTCAGGTCTACAGAGGACTACAGAGGACAGCCTTTGCAGGCTTCAGGATTCCTAGCCAGGGCAAGGAAGAGGTGTGACAAAGTGCCTCAGGGCACTCTCTTAGCTCCAATGCTGGCCAATATCTACAGGAAGCTGCTGGGAACAGCAGCCATTAGAAGTTTTGGGGAGAGGTGACATCAGTACATTGATGGCAGTCAGCTCCGTAACTTCTGAGCCTGGAGAGGCCGTGAGAAGCTGAGCTTGAATCCTGGCAACACAAGAGGCCACTGTGGGTGAGTGGTTCCCATGTCAGAAAAACTGGTCAAGTGCCTACCCTCAAATGAGCAGCTTTGCTCATCCTGGAGATGCTTCAGGATCCATCTCTGTCTCTGGAGGCCCAGGAAGTGGTTAGAACTTAGAAGCCCCTTCTACCAGCAGAAACTGGTCCAGCAGCTATGACCATAGCTGTCAACCTTCCCTTTTTTTGCGGGAAATTCCCTTATTCCAGCGCCGTTTCCCGCTGCTTCCCACTGCTATCCTGGATTGTTAGCTATCCCATAGACTGTTCCCGGTACAGGAGAGGCTGCTGATCCCTTATTTTCAAACCTGAAAGTTGACAGCTATGGCTGTGACTGTCCCTGGACTGGGAGTGTTTGGCCACAGTCGTTCATGCAATGGTTGCCTCAAGACTGGGCTACTGCAATGCACTCTACGTGGGGCTTCCCTTGAGCCTGATCTGGAAGCTGCAGTTAGTGCAGGATCTTGCGACACAATTGGCAACAGGAGCGAGACCCTGACAGTATATTAACAGGTGTATCGTTTTCATTTTACCCTATATATGCCCACTTGACCACTTTGATTCACGGAAGTGGCACTACTACAGGTGCCCCACAATACCTGTTCTGCAGTTGTAAGAACACAACCTTTTAGTGTGGCAGCACTCTGGAACTCTCTGCCTCTTGACATGAGGCAGGTATATTCACCATACTCTTTTTGGCACCTGTCCCAAACATTTTCTGTTTAGGTATCCAGACATACAGAAGGTTGATGTGTGTTTTAATCGGGTTTTTAGTTTAAATAGTTGTTTTTAATTGTTTTTTACTGATAGTTTTATTGGTTTTGTAAACGGCTTTAAGGCTGTATTACAATAAAGCAGCATATAAGGCTTGTAAAATAAATACCGTATTTTTTGCTCTATAAGACTCACTTTTCCCCTCCTAAAAAGTAAGGGGCAATGTGTGTGCGTCTTATGGAGCGAATGCAGGCTGCACAGCTATCCCAGAAGCCAGAACAGCAAGAGGGATCGCTGCTTTCACTGCACAGCGATTCCTCTTGCTGTTCTGGCTTCTGAGATTCAGAATATTTTTTTTTCTTGTTTTCCTCCTCCAAAAACTAGGTGCGTCTTGTGGTCTGGTGCGTCTTATAGAGCGAAAAATATGGCAATCCAGTTTCCAAGGCATTAGTGCAGCCTTTCCCAGCATGGTGCTTCCATCTGTTTTGGAATGCAAGCCCCACCAGCCCTAGGCCATGGCTGGGAGTATGATACTACAGCTCTCACTCCCCACCTCTCTTCTTCCCCAACCTTAAACCATGTATAACATTATACAGTCGTACCTCCTAAGTAAAACGGAATCTATTCCGGAAGTCCGTTCGACTTCCAAAATGTTTGGAAACAAGACGCAGCTTCTGATTGGCTGCAGGAAGTTCCTGCAGCCAATCAGAACCCACACCAGATGTTTGGGTTCCAAAGAATGTTCGCAAACCAGAACACTCACTTCCGGGTTTGTGCTGTTCAGGAGCAAAAACGTTCGGGTCGCAAGGCGTTCAACAACCACTGTACAACTGTACTGTCTCACATCAAATATAACTGATCTGTAGAAAGGATTATATGAATGGAAACAGAAACTTTTGCAACCCAATAAAATATTTAATAAAAACAATCTGAAGAAGAAAAGGGGGGGAGCAGTTCAGCAGCAAAACAGGGTTTAGGACTTATGAAGTCCACACTATGCCAGTCTCTGCTTCCCAAAAAGTTAGTCAACAATACCCAGGCCTTGCCTGCTACACTCAAGTTTGCTGAACAGCTCAGCTGATTCGGCCCCCTGGTCTCTCAAGATGTTCATTAAAATGTGGTGGTTCCGCTTCCCATGCAGGAACGCTCAGCAGAAACTTCTGGGCGCTTTGATCCATCGCTCGCTTTCAGAGCCGACATTTTATCCAGATGTTATTTGCCAACCATTGTGCCTCTTTTAGCTTTTAATGAAAATAAACAATCCTATTGTGAAACTTAAACCAAATTGCTATTTCTGGTCTCATTAGTACGATACTAATTTTGACTCCCTCCTCTCATTTTTGCCAGGAAAAAAAAGGAATAGGATGTCTTGTCCCCTGGCCTCAGCTACTGTTTTCCTGGAGAACTTCCAGTCGTCGTCGTCGTCGTCGTCGTCGTCGTCGTCGTCCCCCCCCCCCGGGCAAGTGAGGGAAGCCCTTTTTGTGCAAATCCTTTGATTTAAATTCACTCTGAACTCTTGGCCCTTGAACCTGCACAGGTATGCCTGGGACCGATTCACAACTTTCAACACAGAGTAGTGACAGGGCAGGGCAAATAAACTGAATAAGGCTTTTGCAACAGTCTAATCTACAAATCAACTGATAATGCTGGCCTGGGGTTGGTTGGTGTACACAGTGTTTTGCCTTGGGCTACAACTGCCTGCAGAGATTATGTGACACTTTTCTGCTTTTGCTTTACTAAAGCTGAAAGAATACAACCCAAATGTGGCATCAAGTGACCTTAATCACACTCATTTCGGAAGACAGCTAAAGTCACAGGGGCCCCTGAAGGACACTACATACTGTGTCCGTATCCAGGTCGGATAGTTAGAAGCTGCAGCACAATTTCAGTTCTCTTACCAGAGGACATCGATACCTAGAACTGTAAAAAGTAGGTATGGTACACCTTGAGCGCGCATCTTAGTTAGTTACTGTGCTAGTGTACCAAACAGCCTTTAAAGGTAAAGGACTCCTGGACAGTGAAGTCCAGTCAAAAGCAACTATGAGGTGCGGTGCTCATCTCACTTTTAGGCTGAGGGAGCCGGCGTTTGTCCACAGACAGTTTTCTGGGTCATGTGGCCAGCATGACTAAACCACTTCTGGCACAACGGAACATGATGATGTAAACCAGAGCGCACGGAAATGCCGTTTACCTTCCCGCCGCAGTGGTACCTCTTTATCTACTTGCACTGGCGTGCTTTGGAACTACTAAGTTGGCAGGAGATGGAACAGAGCAACGGGAGCGCAACTCATTGCGGGGATTCGAACCGCCAACCTTCTGATCAGTAAGCCCAGGAGGCTCAAGGGTTTAGACCACAGCGCCACCCGCGTCCCATCAAACAGCCTTTAGTTACATCTGACTATTCCAGCGCTGCAAGATAGATCCCTCTTAAGCAGGCAGGGAATGGCTTAAGGTGAGCATAAATCCTCACTCCAGAACTGGCTTTCAGAAGCAGCCTTGCTCTCACTAAACCCAATGTGGCAATTCCAGTTATCATGAAAAAGCATGCACAAGAGACATCATGCTGAAATTGGAGCCAAGCAAAGAAGTTGCTGAAGATGAAGATTTTCCCTTCAGATTCTTGTGTTGAATTATGCAAAAGTTGGAAGCATGTTCCATGAGAACATGGGAATGGAGCACTTGCCAGCGTAGTTTACACCTGTATACCTTTGGCTTTCACCCAAGTTAAAGACATGCTATAGACTATAGTCCTATAGCTATGCTATAGCTATAGTCCTATAGACTTCTCCAACCTGACACCTTCCAGATGTTTTGGACTACAACTTCCATCAGCCCCAGCCAGCACAGAGGCTGATGGGAATCGGAGTCCAAAACATTTGGAGAGCACCAGGCAGGATATGTCCAACTGTTGAAATAAAAACAAAGCTGCAACAAAATGTACGTCTCTTGCATTCTTTGGGGCCAGAAGGGAAACCTCCACTGATGCCCTCACCTCCCTCATCAAGCAAGGCTGCAACATCAGTTGAGCAAGAGGAGCATTTGTGAATTGACCCTTTCTGATACAATCCCTGGGAATGAGTTTCTGCATCACTGCAAATACATTTTGGTTGTGTCTCTTTATACATTCTACTTCCAGTCATCAAAACACAAGAGACTAGACTGGCAGGATTTGGGTAGGGGGTCATATGCACACGTTCTTTTGAAATGCCCCAAAGATTCTTGATTCAAGATCAGGTCCTGTTCCAACCTATGTCAATTTCACTTTAATCAATTGCAGCTTTTCTTTTTTAGTTTTCCCTCAAACGTATGGAACCAGGACACAGCCCCTCTGCCTTTTCCTAGTGGATAGGGCCCATATTCTTTACATGAGTAATCATGCAAGACTTGATTTCTTGCTGCTCAATGTTTGAACTGACTCTTTTGAAAACGGTGTGCTTGACAATACTATTGCGAGGCACTATTAAAGTTCCACCTTCAGCACCTGTCCACGATTACACATTCACACATGCAATTAACCACCTGATGGTACAGGAATCAACAGGGCATGCATGTGTGAACTGCCTGCAAGAGAAACTGACCAGTTTTATGAACCACCATTTGGAACCCTGCCCCTGAATTTGCTCTGTCTATACACACCAGGCCACAGATAAACAAGACAACCCTCCCTCCCCCCCCCGAAAAACACCCTGAAGCCTATTAATCACAGCTTAAATTCTGCAACCTGATCCTAAACATGTTTACTTAGAAGCAATTCCCACTTAATTCAGCAGCACTTAGGAAATGAGCAATCTGGATAGTTCTGTATTGTGGAAGCATGCACTATGATTTTAAGGAAGCTCCTTGGGGCAAGGACCAGTCATTTTTGACATATTAATCTAGAGCACCATGGTCAAGGATGACACCATCTCAAGCACTCAGCTCTTGGTGTATTTGTGTTGCAAGATCCTTAAGGAAATTGTCAAGTTCTTCACTGGGGAAATCCTGCAATTCCTTGATGAGAAGTTCTGCAACAGCAGGTCAAGGGTTCCTGAAAGGCAGAGCGGCCCAACATGTAGCTTCGAGGGGAGCACTGGATGGGGGTACCCTCTCCATAGCTTATTGGCCAGTGCCAAGATTTATTCCACATGTGCCAAGTATACACCCTAGAAAAGCCTTCCCCAGCCTAGCACCCGCCTGATGTTTTGGACCACAACTCCTATCAACCCCAAGCAGCATGAGGACTGATAGGAACTGCAGTTCAAAACATCTAGAGGGCACCAGGTTGGGGGAGGCTGACCTAGAACACAACCCAGGTTCTCCCGTTTAGGGATTCCATGATAGGCTGCCGTGGAAAGATATGAGAGCCAGTGTTTTAAGGAAGGTGGCCTCTGACTTACATACATGGGTGAAAAACTGACTGATGAAAAGGAAGATCACCAGGAGATTATTTAAGCACATGCCTGATTAAACAACCTTCATTCATAACACTGAGCTATTAAGATTTCAAAAAACAGGAACTGGGAGCAAGGGAGATGTCTTGAACCCGGGAAAGAATTGCGATAAAGCCACAGAGTAAAGTGCCTAGCCTTTTGATCCAGAAGGTATCTCCTGCATCTGGTGTCTCATAATCGAAAGCTATCCAAGCGCCTGGTAACTGGAAGCCAGAGGGGACGTCTAGATATAACAACCGAACACTAACACTACTATGCCTCTAACCTGAGAAGATAATAGCTGAACTTTTAATCCTTTGCTAAAACCCACTTGCGCTTTTATACGCCAGGTGCCTCCTTCTTTCCCGATACCTGTGGGTCTCAGGGCCCCTTTCCAAACCCAAACGGGTCAGTGTCACACATGAAGCCAGACCCCAAGGGGCGTGTTCTCCTTCCCCACTTGACTGCCCGGCTTTTATCAGTCTCATTTTAACCTATTATTTCCGCAGTTGATCCTTAGCAGGATTCAGTCCAAAGAACAAACTTCTTAACTGCAACACTTGCTAGTTTTTCTGAGAGTGCGCAGAGAGAGGTGGGAAACTGCTCCCTGCTGATCTGAGCTGCTGGGAGAAGCTGGAATATTGCTTATTCGGTTTAATTTATTACAAGTTACATAACCTTAATGCCCATACAGGAGTTTGGACCCAAGTCAGCCTTCTTTACACCACAGCAAATCCCACAACAGCAAAAGCTCACACCTAGCAGCAAACACCCATCAGTGTTTTTAAAAAGTGCCATTTGTTAAATTCTCCAAAACAGCATCTCTGTAATTATCTGGCTATTTCACATTTCAAAAAGATTGCTAATCGCTCGGAACAAAAACAGCCCCAGTCCATATTGTGCGTTCAGGCTGCTTTTGCCGTGTAATTAAAAGGAGGACATTCACAGGTAAGCAAAGTCACCCTAAAAGGCATTTATTTGCCACCCCCTTTTAAAAAACTGTTTACAAAAAGACAGAAAATACCATGGAGGTCTAAATGCCTCCAGTTTCTATTGTTCAGCCACCAAAGCAAATCTAGTAAGGAAACGGGAGGAGGAACAGCAGGCAGCAGAGAGAAGAAAATACCCCCAAAATGGGGGGGGGGCGGCGGCAGGGAAGCAGAGAAGGAAGCGAGAGGGGACAGATAATCCGATTGCTTCGCTTTATCAGTCCGTGGCGAAGTCTTGAGCAGAGATGGATTACTTAGAAAGCCTTGTATGTATTCTAAAGCAGGTAGCTCTCAGCAGCCACTATGTCCTTTCAAGCAGGTAGTCCTCTGTGAGGCGGCTTGCTGCCTTCCCGTCCTTTCACTGTTTTCCTCTTGGTTAAATAAAATTGCATTTATTGCATTTCTATCCCACCTTCGTCCTTCAAGAAGCTCAGAGTGGTGTGCGTGGTCCTCCCCCACCTCAGCCCTGTGAGTGGCCCAAGGGCACCCAGGGAGCTCGCGGCCAAGTGGGGGATTTGAACCCTGGCCTCTCCCAGCTTCTAGCCCGCCTCTCTCTAACCACTACACTGCACAGCCTCCCATCTACTCGGGCCTCCTCCTCCGCCGCGGGAAAGCGGGTCGGCGAAGGAGGGGAGGAGCGCTTTCGAAAGCGGCGGCCAGAGACCCCAGGACTCCGCGCAGCAGCTCGACGGGACGCGCGGCACTTGCCGCTTCTTCCACCCCATCCCAGGGAAGTTTACTCGCGAGGGTTCCCGGGTGGTTTAGTCGGGAAGGGGAGCCGGAGCCGCGCCCGGACGGGAGGGGGCCACTTACCGAGGCTGAGGAGGGCCACCTCGGCGGCCGCCGCGCCGACCATCTTTGCCCGGCCAGCCGAGGAGGAGGAGGAGAAGGAGGGGGAGCGGCGGCGTCGGTGGACTCAGCTGGCCAGCCCTCGGCCCCCGGCGGCCGCGGCGTCGAGCATTCCCGGCGGGGAGCCCCTTCGGAGGGCGAGCAGGAGGCGCGTCCCGAGGCCGGTCGGCAGCGATGCACCTGCGACGGGCGGAGCAGCAGCGAGCGCCTTCCCGGGCCGTCGGACGCGCAGGCGAGCGAGCGAGCAAGGGCGTCGGGGCGCTCCTCTCGGCGCGGCTCCTTCCAGGTGCGCTGCGCGGCCCCGAGTGGCCGAGGCGGCGAGCAGCGTCCGCCCCTCCTCTCCTGGCGCTGCGCCGGCCTCCCTCCCACGCCCCCCGGGCGGGCGGGGTGGCGGCTCCGGCCCCCGGGACGCCCTGCAGAGGCGCCCCGCGGGCGCTAGGCGGCGACGGGCAGCCAGCCGCCAGGGAGAGGCTGCACGTCGGAACAGCTGGAAGTCCGTCCCCGCGACCCGCCAGGAGGTGGTCGCGCGGCGGGAAAGCATCGCTTGAATGCCTCTGTTGCATTTCGTTTCTTTTGGGCGGGGGGGGGGGAGAGCTCATGAAAACCAGGGGAAAGTTTCATGGAAAAGTTTCGAATTGCAACTTTTTCTGAGGACAGTACTTCCACTCTTGTATGTGATAAAAAGTGCCTTTGATATTTGCAACACAATAAAAATCCTTTAAAAAAAAAAAGTTTGGTTTAGAATTATTGCCCCCGAAGAATGAATGATGCTCTAACTGTAAATGTATTTTTCCCTAATGATTTTCTTTTTAAACTTTAAACTGCTTTTAGATTATTATCATTGTAATTGCTTTCAGAGTGTTTGAAACAGTTTCAGAATATTCCTATCCCTTCTCCCCCCCCCCCCTTTTTGAATTGCGGGTCTGTTTGCCACTGCCGCCCCCCCCCCCTTGCCCAGGCTGCTTGGCGTGGATGGACGGGGCTGAAAATTCAACAAATAACTCAAGAAGGAGCCACTGGGGTTGCCTAAGATTTTGTAGCTCTGCTGCGTCTTCAGGTGTTGCCATTACTCAAACAAGAGGCCCTGATCCTTCCCAGGTATCTGCAAAACCTCTCCATTCCCAAATTGCATCATGAGAAACAAGGCAGACCTCTCCCTCTCCCCACTCACCAGCTGGGGCAACCCAACAGACAACATATTTTCCTCTTAGTCATTCAGGTGACTTGCACCTATTTGACTTGGGGATGGCCACATTCTGTAGTTTTTGCAGCAGAAACCAAAAGCCAGAAAGTGTGTTAGGATGAGCAACTGGCTAAGAATGACCTGAAATATCTGCGCATTTGTATCCAGACTGGATGGCAGCCATGGGGACAAGCAGGAGAGTGGCAGGTGAGACAACCACTTACATGGAGAGACAGGTGAGGATTGCAGGGGGCTGGACTGGATGACCCTGGGGAAAGGTCTCTTCCAATTCTCCAATTCTATGACTCTATGTTAAAGTGCAGGGCTTAAAACATCATCTTTTAGCTTGAAAGACTAACAGATTTCTTATGTGGGGTTACCTTGGAAGGTGACCTGGAAACTACAACTAATCCAGAATGCGGCAGCTAGACTGGTGACTGGGAGCAGCTGCCGAGACCACATAACACAGGTCTTGAAAGACCTACACTGGCTCCCAGTATGTTTCAAAGTGTTGGTGCTGACCTTTAAAGCCCTAAATGGCCTCAGTCCTGTATACCTGAAGGAGCGTCTCCACCTCCATCGTTCTGCCCGGACACTGAGGTCCAGCTCCGAGGGCCTTCTGGCGGTTCCCTCCCTGCGAGGAGTCAAGTTACAGGGAACCAGGCAAAGGGCCTTCTCAGTGGTGGCACCCGCCCTGTGGAAAGCCCTCCCACCAAATGTGAGAGAACAACAACTACCAGACTTTTAGAAGACATCTGAAGGCAGCCCTGTTTAGGGAAGCTTTTAATGTTTGATGTATTACGGTATTTTAATATTTTGTTGGAAGCCGCCCAGAGTGGCTGGGGAAGCCCAGCCAGATGGGCGGGGTATAAATAATAAATTATTATTGTTATTGTTATTGTTATTGTTATTGTTATTGTTATTATGACATTAACTTTCACAGGTTGCTGCAGACCAGAACAGCTTCTGCCACAATAAATCTGTTGGCCAACAAGGAGCCAAAAGACTCTTTCTTCTTTGTACTACGACCCTTCTGAAAAGCCTAGATTAATTTTCTCTGTATGTTCACAAACTAAAAATTTAGCTGAGGCCAGTTTTAATGAGCAAGTGTAATAAAAAAAATGTTCACTAGTGAAGCTATAAATAGGGAACCACACTTGGAGGGGGCGGGGCGGGCAAAGGGTGTTTTTTTGTTTCTTGTGGGTGACTATAAGCCAGAAAGAAAAAGGATATTAACACAAAGGCCTTTCCTGCTTAGAAATATGTAGTGAGCCTCACCAGTTTGTTTTTTTTTTTTTTTAGGGGGGGCGGGTCTTTCGTGGAACTCACCAGGGTAGCGAAATAGTAGTACTACAACAACAGTTCTAAAAGGCATGGTGCCCCCTGGTGGTGTGGCAGTGGAATAGAAAAGAGCCTTGCTGGGATGGGGGGGGGGAGTCAGACTACAACTCCCTTCAACCTGTGGTCTAAATTACATCCGGGGGGCACCACGTTGGGAAAGACAGTGTGAGTGCTTTGGATGATAGCTGGAACGTATGCAGAACCTTTGCCCGGGAGAACACTGCCCGACGGCCAACTGAAGAAATTTTTGCAACACCCAGAAAAGCAAATTTGACTCATTCCTCTCTTTTTTATTTATTTAATCCATTTTTTGATACAAACATCAACCGCAAAAGACACATACAACAAAAAACCATAATAACAGTAATAACACAATTTGACAATTCAGATTTGGATTCACCGATATACCTATTTGACAAAACAAAACAAATTCCTTCCAGTAGCACCTTAAAGACCAACTAAGTCAGTTCTTGGTATGAGCTTTCGTGTGCATGCACACTTCTTCAGATACGATACCTATTTGACTCATTCCTTTCCAAACGAAGGTTGCCATGTTTTCAAACTGGCCGCTGTGCCTGCGCCTCTGACGTCTAGCGTCTATGTCCAAACAGCAGGAAGCTTTGACCTCTGCAGATCAAGCTGCTCCATTAAAGGCACAAGGCGGGGAGGGGGGGCGTTTTATTCCCTGTCACCTGACAACCCCACTCAACTCCCCTCTGTGTTATTTCTCATCTCTTTGGGCAAGGTTGGAGACCACAATATTTATTTATGTAAATAGAAGGTCGCTCCATTGTAATCAGCTTCCCACTCCTTGCCTGAGTCATTCATAAGCATAGTTGCTACATCTCTGGAGGAAGAAAAACGGCAAACTCAGTGATTATCAGGGCGGTTTGAACCCGGGGGGGGGGGAGCGGGAGAGATTTCTTCAAGAGCTGGATGGGTTTAGTGAAGAAAAAAAACTAGGGCCATCCTAATCCAGATTATTCAGCGTTAAACAGCTTTTGAGAGAATAAAAGTGCTATAGGCATGTTTGCAGATCAGCCCCTTTGCGCCCAGGGACAGTGGCGTAGCGTGGGTTGTCAGCACCCGGGGCAAGGCAAGTAATTTGTACCTCCTAACCCGTGGATTTGCGCCCCCTAACCCGTGGATTTGCGCCCCCTAACCCTCACCCCCAGATGTTGCGCCCGGTGCGGCCAGCCCCCCCTGCCCCCTAACCCTAACCCCCAGATGTTGCACCCGGTGCGGCCAGCCCCCCCTGCACCCCCCACGCTACGCCACTGCCCGGTGAGAAAGAGATGTACAGCAGGTGCTACTTTCACCCACTTTTGTATCACAAGCTGGGTCTGACAGCATTTCCTTATTTAATCCCATTGGAGCCCTCGCTCCCACATTGCATTGGGTCAACTTTATATCCATTGCAGCAAATGTAACAGCAGTGTATATTTTACCTTATGCGTAGGGGCTGGGCTTTGCTTTGTTTTGCTTTTCTACAGTACTGGAGCAGAACCATACCAAGAAATCATGATGCCTGACAAGGCCTCTCCTCCTCCCAGAGGGAAGGGGTCGTGAGCGGGAGCAGCTTCCCGCAGGGGCAGGGAGGCGTTTTCGGCTCCCTGCTCCTGATTGCCTCTGCTGCCGCGGCCAAGCCTTCCAGCCGACCAATAGGGCCGGCTGGTGGGCGGGACTAGCTGCATTTAAGCAGCCGCGGCAGCGCTCAGCTCCCAGTCTGTTCCTGCTTTCTTCGGATCTCCCGCCCTCCGTCCCTCTTAGGTCAGCTTCTTTTGTGTATTGACCTTGCTATGGACTTCGGTTGGTTGCCTTGGTTGCCCAAGGGGCCCGGTAGGACTTTATCCATTTGGCAAATTGGCATCATCCTCTTAGTTTTTTCGCCTACCTCGTAGCAATTCGTCACAACTTTCTGGTATTGGCGATTAGGCATTGGAATATGTGTGCTGTGTTGGAGGATTGGGTATGGGCCATCATCTACACCTCCTCTTTTGGGTACTCCGCTAAAGGAATCCGCGGTCGTGGATCCTGTCCGATGCCCTGCTGGTGGCTAGGGCCATGGCACGACCCCCGGTGACATCATGGGGGAGCTTCCAGTTGTATTTGCATCAACAAGCTCCTCCCATTGGTTGTTAACCCTGATATGACTCCCGGCTGTGCGGGGTGGAGTCTGGTACAGTGGTGCCCCGCAAGATGAATGCCTCGCAAGACGGAAAACTCGCTAGACGGAAGAGTTTTCCGTCTTTTGAGGTGCTTCGCAAGACGAATTTCCCTATGGGCTTGCTTCGCAAGACGAAACGTCGGGCGAGTTCTTGCGAGTTCTTGCGAGTTTTCCCCCTTCCCCCCCTTTTTCTAAGCCGCTAAGCCGCTAATAGCGCTAATCCACTAAGCCGCTAATAGCCATGCTTTGCAAGACGAAAAAACCGCAAGACGAAGAGACTCGCGGAACGGATTAATTTCGTCTTGCGAGGCACCACTGTATTGCTGTTTCATCCAGTGCGTAAGCCAATACTACTCACATGCCGTAACCAATAAAAGTTGTGGCCTAATTTTGCCCATTAACCTAAAATAATGTGTCTTTGTGTCTTATTATAATCCTATGCGGGTGGCGGGTCCTCGACTCACAAGAGGAGCAAGGGTCCTGCTTCCTGTTCTCACAGTGACTGGCCATCAGCTGCCCCAATGGGAGGCCCACAAGCAGGACTTGAACACAAGAGCCTTCTCCCCTCCGGTAGCATAGGCATTGCTGCCTCTTACTGTGGAGGTAGAGCTTAGCCATTCATGCCTAGTAGCCCTTGAAAGCCCTCTCCTTCTTCATGAAATGGTCTAATCCTCTTTTAAAGATCACTGCAGATGGTGACAGCAGTCATGAAATTAAAAGACGCCTGCTTCTTGGGAGAAAAGCAATGACAAACCTAGACAGCATCTTAAAAAGCAGAGACATCATCTTGCCAACAACGGTCCATATAGTAAAAGCTATGGTTTTCCCAGTAGTGATGTATGGAAGTGAGAGCTGGACCATCAAGAAGGCTGATCACCAAAGAATTGATGCTTTTGAATTATGGTGCTGGAGGAGACTCTTGAGAGTCCCATGGACTGCAAGAAGATCCAAGCTCTCCATTCTTAAGGAAATCAGAATCATAAAATCATAGAAACATAGAGTTGGAAGAGACCACAAGGGCCATCGAGTCCAACCCCCTGCCAAGCAGGATACACCATCAGAGCACTCCTGACATATGGTTGTCAAGCCTCTGCTTAAAGACCTCCAAAGAAGGAGACTCCACCACACTCCATCAGCCCTGAGTGCTCACTGGAAGGACAGATCCTGAAGCTGAGGCTCCAATACTTTGGCCACCTCATGAGAAGAGAAGACTCCCTGGAAAAGACCCTGATGTTGGGAAAGATGGAGGGCACAAGGAGAAGGGGACGACAGAGGACGAGATGGTTGGATAGTGTTCTCAAAGCTACCAGCATGAGTTTGACCAAACTGCCGGAGGCAGTGGAAGACAGGAGTGCCTGGCGTGCTCTGGTCCAGGGGGGTCACGAAAAGTCGGACACGACTAAACGACTAAACAACAACAACAAGGTTGGAGGCCACCATTGCTTCCTGCAGGAGTGAGTTCCAGAGTTCAGCTCTGCGCTGTGTGAAGAAGTCCTTTCTTCTGTCTGTCCTGAATCTTCCAACATTCAGCTTCATTAGAAGCCCACAAGTTCAAATATTATGAGAGAAGAAGCAAAACTTTTCTCTATCCACTTCCTCTGTGCCAGGCATCACTTTATTAACTTATATCATGTCACCTGTTACTTGCCTTTTCTCTAAACTGAGCTCAAATGGTGCAGCCTTCCTTCTCCCCCTTGATCATGAAGACCTCCTCCAGCCTTCAAAGCAGCCTTGCCCAAACTGGTGCCCTCCAGATGTTTGGGACCACAACTCCTCATCAGCCTCAGCAAGGGCCATAGCTCAGTGGCAGAGCATCTGCTTCCCACACAGAAGGTTCCAGGTTCGAATCCTGACATCTCCAAGTAGGCCTCAGAATGTCCCCCATTTGAAACCTGGAGAGCTGCTGCCAGCAGTGCTGACAATACCTAGAGAGATGGACCGGTGCTCTGATGGCACAGAAGGCAGCTTTGTTTATGTGCCCAGACATCACAGTGATACGGTGTTCAGAGAAGATCTGTGTTGGCTGGGGCTGATGGGAGTTGTAGTCCAAATAAGGGTGGGTGGAGGAGAATCAGCTTGGGCACCGGGCTGTGCTAGATTTTTATTTTATTTAACTTAATTTGCAGTCACACCTTTCTCCGGATGGCCCCAGGGCAGGTTCCAGAATAAAAACATTAATGGAAAGTATGAAACATTTGACAAAATCCAGGTAACCTCCTACACACAAAAGCCAAGCATTAAAGACAAGGCAACAGTCAATAGCTAAAGCACAACAAAGTACAAATAAGCAGAATATGTGCCCTGCAGATATTTCAAGTCCTACCAAGGCCCTGGGCAAAGAGGGCTGCCTTCAGCTGCAGTCAGCATTAAGCAGTAAGGGAAGGGCCCACCAAAGGTGTTTTTCTTTCCTATTTTATTAGGCCAAACAGGGGCAGCTGACCTTGGCTGATCCTGCTGATTGGTGCCTTGTTTATCTGTTTCCACTTGCTTCATGGAGAGGAGACAGGGAAGAAAGCAAAAATGCAACCAGCATAAACGTGACTCTTATTTTCTTTCCGTGGTTGTCTCCAAGAGATTGGAAGACAGCGCCTACAACCTTGATAACCAAGAACGTAAATGAGATGCACCCGGGAGGAAATTCTCCTGCAAAAGCCTCATGAAAATATACAGGAATTGAGGTTGTACTCAGCTAAGTTCCACTCAGAGAAGACCCATTGAAAGGTAGCCCATTAACTTCAATAAGACTAGCATTGGATGCAACCCATAGGCAGGAACAATTCTGGGTGGATCAGCTCCCATCCATCACTGCAATTCTGGGCTGCATGAATAGGAGTATTGCATCTAGATCAAGGGAAGTAATAGTGCCACTGTATTCTGCTCTGGTCAGACCTCACCTGGAGTACTGTGTCCAGTTCTGGGCACCACAGTTCAAGAAGGACACTGACAAACTGGGACGTGTCCAGAGGAGGGCAACCAAAATGGTCAAAGGCCTGGAAACGATGCCTTATGAAGAACGGCTAAGGGAGCTGGGCATGTTTAGCCTGGAGAAGAGGAGGTTAAGGGGTGATATGATAGCCATGTTCAAATATATAAAAGGATGTCACATAGAGGAGGGAGAAAGGTTGTTTTCTGCTGCTCCAGAGAAGCGGACACGGAGCAATGGTTCCAAACTACAAGAAAGAAGATTCCACCTAAACATTAGGAAGAACTTCCTGACAGTAAGAGCTGTTTGACAGTGGAATTTGCTGCCAAGGAGTGTGGTGGAGTCTCCTTCTTTGGAGGTCTTTAAGCAGAGGCTTGACAACCATATGTCAGGAGTGCTCTGATGGTGTTTCCTGCTTGGCAGGGGGTTGGACTCAATGGCCCTTGTGGTCTCTTCCAACTCTAGGATTCTATGATTCTATGATTCTATGATCACAACTTTTTGTCTTGAACTACTTGCACTCCTGGGACCTCAGCCCTGCAACTATATGGACAATAAATGCTTTTTTAAAAATCCTAAAATTTTCAGAATTAATCTAGATTCTATACCAGAACTAATTTCCTGTAGGGACACTTCCTTGGGAGAGACACTGGCAGGTTTGCCATATTTCAAACAGTGAAAATCTGGACAGAAAAATTGTTGAGTTTTGGGGGGGCAAAGTTGTTGAGTTTTTTTGTTTTTGGCCAAAGTTGTTCTTTGGCAAATTTGCAAAAGAGAGAGAGAGAGTTTTTGAACTGATCTTAAAGAAAATCGCCAAAAATAACACTGCCAACATGGGTTGCCATGCACCCGGATTTTCCTGGACTTTTTAGTGATTTCCACCCGGACACTGCTTCCGACATTATCCAGGAAATTCCAGACATATGGGAACCCTAGACATTGGACTCCGTGAGACTGACATCAGCGTAAACATCCCTAAGATCAGGCTTCTAGTCATTGGCCCTAGAAGTTCTTACAGACCACATCAAGACAGAAACCCTAAAAAGTCCTTACTGGGAAAAGTTATTCCATATTTCTAAGAAAACTTGGTTAGGAACATTTCGCTATTTATTTCTTGCAGTGTTGTTAATGGAGATGGAACTTTAAAGAGTACTGTACGGAAGAACGCTGAAAAAAATTATTGCATTTTTTTGCTGGGCCACATGTGAATATTGTAAGCAGACAAAATCCAGCATTCATTTGAACCAAAAGCACTTAGAGATTCCAATTGCATCCTTTAGCTTAGACCTGACTTAAGCATTGGCCAAGCGCTGGCCTGAACATTACCTCTTTGGAAGAGAGTCGGCAAGTCACCACCACAAGACGCAGCCCACTTTAATCTCCAATAAGTATAAATTTCTAATGCGGCAGTAAAAGAGTCCACCTTATATCCTGAAGGAAAGTACTCCGACAAGGGAACTCTGTGTCTGTTTTCAGCATAAAAGGGTTCAACCGCAGGTTTACTTTGGATGAGAAATTCAGGAGATGCAAAAACGTGGCTTTGACATCTCATACCTCCCTACTCCGTTTCTCTTGCAAAAAATAAATAGGAACCTGCCAGGATCTTTTCGGTTGATTCCTCTTGCTAGCAGAAGTGCCCCTACCTTGAAGCAAGGGGGGGGGGTGAACAACATGCGTATAGTGTTGGCCAATTTGATCACTTGGTTAGCTGCATTCCTTATAACTACTTATTAGGTGGATATTTGTCAGGCGGGTGTATTAGGTAGATCAGGGGTAGGGCACTTGTATGGTCGGGGATGATAGGAATTGTAGTCCGGGTGGATGTGCAAGATAACAAAAGCATTATGGGAAATGAGCTGGGGAAAAAATGTTTAAAATAACGTTTGTAAAAATAAACACAGAGGCTTTTCTACTAGGAATTTTTGGTGCAGAGCAACCAAAGGAACAGAAATAACTATTTATGTACGCGACAACTGCAGCGCGGGTACAACTGGCCCAGAGATGGAAAGAAGACAAAGTACAGACCAGAGACGAATAGCTGATGAAGATGATGGACTATGCCGAAATGGTGAAACTGACCGGGAAAATCAGAAACCAGGGAGAGAAGAAGAACAAGAAGGAATGGGGAAAATTTATAATGTATTTAAGAGAACACTGTAAACAACTAAAAACTTGGGCAAGATTTGAGTAATGCTTGTAATGTACTAAAAATTATGGTTAAAATGGACTATTTAAAAGAAATAAGAGAGAAAATAAGAGAAGCAGTTGAAAAAAGATTGTTAACGGTAACCATGGAAGAGGGGAAGGGAGTTGAAGGATTCAGGGTTTGCTAAATGATGACGTTGATGTTTAATGTCTGAATTTTAATTTGCAATGTAAAACTTAATAAAAAAGATTGGGGGGGGGGGTGATAGGAATTGTAGTCCACCAAGATCTGGAGGCCACAGGCTCTCCCCTCTCCTGGCCTATAGCAACCCAGGAAGATCCAGGTTCAGACCCCTGTTCAGTCCAGTCATTCTATCTCAGCCTGACCTATTTTGCAGGGTTGTTGTGGAGATACAGGGTGGATGACCACAACACACTGATTTCCTTGGAGAAAACAATAATAATAATAATTTCACATATTGCCCTTCCAAAATAAAGACTGAGCTTGTCATATGTATGAGGGTTTATAGTTGTGTGATTGCCTTTGCAAACGCGTTGAGGCTGGCTGTGTCTCTGTGGCGAAGGTTTGCCTGGATTTGCCCCCAACGCTGTGTGCAAAATGTCCCTGTGAATGGGGAAAGCAAACCAAGGCCTCCCCTCTCTGTCTCCCCTTCCCCTCCTTCAGAGGTTAAAGACCTAGCAATTTCCTGAGGGTATGAATCACCTTCTGCCAGCCTCCGGATAAAAAGTTGAAAACCAGGACTGGAGGGCCACCCCTCAAGGATCATGTGTGACTCAGCTCAGCAGGAATGCCAAGCATTTGGCCTGCCAACTGTACCTGTGTCCTACTTCCTGCATGGGAGGGTGTTCCCGTTCTTTGGTGCACTGTGCCAGGTATCTGGGTTTGTTCTGAGAACTGGCTCAGCAACAAAGGATGCCACAGTCCCGTCCCGTCCCCCCCCCCTCCAAGTGCTGCAGAGAGAAAGACAGCAGAGAACTGCTGGGAGGTTTCCTTCACCAGAAGGGCTCGCAAGGTGCAGTGCTGCCAACATGTCGAGGGGTCTCCACTTCACAGAACCATGGAACTGTAGAGCTGGAAGGAATCCAAAAGGCCATGCAGTGCAATGCAATGAATCAATTACAGCTTCAACCAGCTTTCACTGCCAGATTGTGGCTGCCTTATTGTTTCTGTTGCTATAAATAATCATTCTCTGGTCTGTTGCACTTGGGCACTGCACACACAAGCACACCTCAGCATTCAATGTAAATTAGATAAATAAAGGTAAAGGAACCCCTGACCATTAGATCCAGTCGCGGACGACTCTGGGGTTGCGGCGCTCATCTCGCTTTATTGGCCGAGGGAGCCGGCGTACAGCTTCCGGGTCATGTGGCCGGCATGACTAAGCCGCTTCTGGCGAACCAGAGCAGCGCACGGAAACGCTGTTCACCTTCCCACCGGAGTGGTACCTATTTATCTACTTGCACTTGACATGCTTTTGAACTGCTAGGTTGGCAGGAGCAGGGACCGAGCAACGGGAGCTCACCCCGTCATGGGGATTCGACCCACCAACCTTCTAATTGGCAAGTCCTAGGCTCTGTGGTTTAACCCACAGCGCCACCCGCATCCCATAATTATATAAATAGACACACATTTTAAAAAACACAATAAATGTGTATTATCCAGAATGTGATTATCCAGAGCTTCCCGCCCTACATGATTGTGGCATTTGAATTGTGCTTGAGAATAAGAAAGCGAGATCTTGTTGCAGTGCTGTCCTATGCATGTTTTGGGGAAGTAAATTCTATGTTCAGTGAAGTTTGCTCACAGATAGGATTGCAGCCTAGAAAAACTGCCTGTATTATTATTATTATTACTATTAAAGTTATTTATAACCCACCTTTTCCCCTGATGAGACTCAAGGTGGCTTACAGATAAAAATAAGAACTGCTAAAAACATAGAAGAACAATAATCAGAAAACAATTAAACATGGATAGAATTCAAACTACGTACATATATAAAATATATTAAAGTCATACAAATAATTACAATAAAAACAGCACGGCACCAGCCCTTTCATTAAAAGCAGCCAGTTCCCCAAAAGCCTGTTGGAACGGAAAAAATCCTCGTCTGCCTGTGGAAGGACAACAAGGAAGGAGCCCGGCTGGCTTCTCTAGGGAGGGAGTTCCAAAGTCTGAGAGCAGCCTCCAAGAAGTTTGAAAAACCCTGCAGACTTTAGTCTCTTTGTTTTTCCAGAAGTTGATTTTAGTTTTCACGCACCAAGCAGAAAGTGTCTGGATTCCCCCTGAAAAGTCTGCAGGGAGAGCAATCAAGACATGCTATTTAGACCTGCTATCAAACTACTTAATTTGGTGCAACATAACTGAAATTAATGAAATCGGGAATTCCACCAGTGGCAGACAAAGTATTATCTCCCGGAGTACTGTTGCTCTGTGTCCCTCTTCCTTTGGCACCCCCACCATGCTCAGTTTCAAAATAAATCAATAGGAATAAACATGAGCATCTCTGGGCATGCACTGAGTGCCTTCCCTCTCTACTACTGGGCAACTGAATGTCTCTCTCTCCCTGCAGAGCAGTGCTCACTGAATTTTCCATCACTGAACGTTCAGTGTCCAAAGACTGCTGTTCTGCTGCGCAGTTAAATAATAAGATATTTAGTTACTTATTAGCTCAGCTCGAAGCAAACAGGATAAGGAATGTTGCAGCTTGCAAAGTAATGGGGCATGGTCTGTGGAGACCTCAGGGAAGGGATTATTCTGGAGATGGGAAAACTCCAGAACGAATTGTGGAGCCAGGGCTGCACCAAACACTCAGATCCTCTCCTGATCAAGAAATGGGACCCAGGCAGGGGGAGCGCGGGACACCCATGGCCGGAAAAGCAACGGTAGATCCAGCACTCTGCAGCAATTCAGCTCAAGGGCAGCCCAAAAACTTTCTTTAGGGACTGCAGTTGCCCATGGAAATCTTCACTCTCAGATCACTTCATCTAATAGAGGAGCCCTCTGGCCTGAAAGGCATTGGCTGAGTAGGCTGCCTAAGGGGTTGAAGCGGATGTTTCTTTCCACACTTCTGAGTTCAGGATCAAAGTTTTGAAGTCAAATCCAGCCAGCAAAAGAGGTGGTCACGGTGGGAGATGACCAACACGAACAGCCCATGGGCGCTCTTGGAGCAAAGGCTCAGGGTCCAAGATGCCAACCTACATGGGCCCCACATTCTGCCTGCGGCATGAATTCCTAGTGGACTGGAGCACATTAGTGTGCCCTAATAGAACTGTCCGTGTGGCTCTGGAAAGAAAAGGCTGAGCCCAAGGCAGGGCCAGATTTATGTATAGGCTAAGTAGGCTGAAGCCTAGGGCCTCTAGATCTAGGGGGCCTCACCAGCCTGCCTGCTCCCCAGCGTCGCAGACAGTCTTCCCTCTCCCAAATTGCAAACCAAAGACTTCATATGAGGGCAGGGCAACTTGGGCCTCTAATTCTAGGGGGCCTTGCCAGCCTGCCCGCTCCCCAGCACTGCAGTCTCCCCTCTCCCAAAATTGCAAACCCAAGACTTCGTGCGAGGGCATTTCTCCCCCATTTCAATGACAATTTGCTTCAAAAGGAAAGGTGGACTTATGCATCATCTTCCTCCATAATCCTCTAAGGGACAGGTCACGTACTCAACTTGGATACCACCCTCCCCCATAATCCTTGGGATATACAGTCAAGTACACAGCACCCCTCCTTTGAGGGAAACAATGAACATCCATTGATGGTTTTCCTGAGGCCAGGTGTTCCCACAGCCCATCCTCAGGAAGGCCAGAAGCCAGGCACAGAGGAGACTGCCCATTGCACCTCCTTTATTGCCCATTGTGAACCACTGCTCTGAGTGTGCTAAATGTGCTAGAATTTAGTAAACTTCGACATCTGACCAGCAGACCAGGCCCTCTCAGAGGTCCAGAATGTCCTTGCCACCTTCAGCTGTTGAAGCTCCTAACAACACAGAAAAAGGGGGGCCATTCACCCTACTTTGCACAGGGCAATCCTCAGAGAAAAATTATCAAAGCAACTTAAAGCTCTTTAAAAACCCCCCCAAAAAACCACAAGAGCCAAATATGATTCTGCATTATATTTGGGGGAATTGTTTGCCAAAATGTGCATATCAGGCAAAAATGCATACATATATAAGGAGAAATGCACAAAGTAATGCACAGGGGATCCTGTGTGTGTTCTTTTTAAAAAAAAACAACACAAAGTGATGTGGAAATGGGATGAACTGAATTTAAGATTAGGAGGAGAAACTGAGATTAATCAGATTGGAGAGACCCATTCATTCCTGTTGTGAGGGCCCGACTAAGAGTCTGAGCTTCCTTTCCCAGTGCTTGACAATCATGGGATGACGGCAGATGATGGTTGTGCTCCTTTGCCCTTCCAGAAATGCTGTCCGGCTGCTCTCCCAAGCAGTCACTGCAATGTACCAAGAGACAGAGAGCACCACAGAGGAGCTTCTCGCCTGCCCCAGCATCAATCTGCAGGAGCTGAAAGCCTCTGCCCGAGAGAAGTGAGACTTGTGTTTGGAAAATGACAATTTTCTGTCTAGGAAAAGCCGGCCCCTGAAAGGAGGCCTTCTTTTGGGGGTTTCCAGGAGCCAAGAGGGCAGAACAAGAAAAGCCTTTGAATGGCTATGTAAACGACCCAGCAGGCTGCCAGCAAGGAGGAGACAGGCAGCAGCAACAGCAGCAGCAGCCCAGCGGAAAAACCATCAGCACGCTCAATTGCCAAGCACAAACACATCCTAAAAGCTGCTGGATTTCTCAAGGGGGTGACCTCATGGAGCAGCACACATAGCTAACTTGGCTTCACCCTGCAGCTGTGGGTAGGCATATCACCAGAGCAGTTTATATTCTGTGTGTGTTTAAAAAAATATTCTGCACCAGTTGCTCCAAATTCCACACTAAGAAAAGTAGAATTCTCCAACCGGCATTTATTCTGCAACCTGAATAAATATGTGCAAGTTCTTCTGGAACTTTTGTTGCCTTGTCATTTCATATTCTGGTTTTTACTACGGGTTCTGGTTCTGGTGGTCACACACGGGTCAAGGACAACCAACCCACCCTTACCCAAATCACTGAGAACCTTGTTCAGCCACTTTTCAGCAAATGTTACCCACCAAATCTCTCCGCATCCATAACAGATACAATCCGGCTCCTTTTCAAAGGGGCTGAGATTCTTGGAAAGCCGAAGTCGGTCTGTACACATCCTGTATATTTTGTGCGACGTGGGTACCACTCTGCGCATCCTTAGCAACATCAGTGTAGCTGTGCTTCTGAGCCTTCCACACACAGCCTTCCTGCCTTCCCCAGCCGCCTTGGCGTGGAATGCAGCGAAGGAGCAACGTAAAAAGTGCCTGCTGGGTCAATCCAGTGACCCATCTAGTCCAACTTCCTGTTCTCATAGTGGCTGAACAGTTGCCTGTGGGAAACCAGCAAGTCAGATCAGCGGCGTAGCGTGGGTTGTCAGCACCCAGGGCAAGGCAAGTAATTTGCACCCCCTAACCCGGGGCAAGGCAAGTAATTTGTGCCCCCTAACCCGTGGATTTGCACCCCTAACCCTAACCCCCAGATGTTGCACCCGGTGCAGCCGGCCCCCCCTGCACCCCCCACGCTACGCCACTGAGTCAGATTTGAGCACAAGAGCCCTCTCCTCTTGCGGTTTCCAGCAACTGGTATTCAGAAGCGCAGTACTTTTGTGCAGCATGCTCAGTACAGTGATACCTTGGTTCTCAAATGCCTTGGTACTCAAAGGCCGAAGACCGTATGTAAGTGTTCCAGTTTTTCGGAAACCGAACATCTGACGCAGCTGTCGGCTATTGTTTCTGGGGTGCCTGCACCAATCAAAAGCTGCACCTTGGTTTTTGAACATTTTGTAAGTCAAACGGACTTCCAGAACGGATTAAGTTTGGCGCTTTAGTTTTTGCTATTTATCTTGCATTTCTGTTTTTGAGGCCTTTTCGGTTAATTTGTTTTTGTGACTGTGTGGAACCCAGTTCAGCTACTGATTGATTGACTATGTGACTGTGTGGAAATGGATAAAAGCCCCCCATCCAAACAATGGCTATCATCAGTGCAGGTAAGAAAAAATAATAATTTTAATTTTTATCATCTACAATACTGTCTTATTTATTTTATAGTACAGTACATTGATTATTGCTTTCATTTTATGGATCAATGGTCTCATTAGGATAGTAAAATTTATGTTAAATTGCTGTTTTAGGGGTTGTTTTTAAAAGTCTGGAACAGATTAATCCGTTTTGAATTACTTTCTATGGGAAAGCATGCCCTGGTTTTGGAACGCTTTGGTTTTGGAACAGACTTCCGGAACGGATTAAGTTTGAGAACCAAGGTACCACTGCACAGAAGAAAACAAATACTGTTGCACTCCACCCCAATCTCTGAGCAGTGCAAGATTTTTGGGGTTCCAGGCGCCTAACCCAGCATTGCTTTGGGAATGAGGCACAGTGAAGATGGTGGTGTCTTTAGGATGTATGATACACACACACACACACACACACACACACACACTTAGCCTACAATGGATGGGTACACAGCAGTAACAGCCCCAAAGAGTATTGTTTCTCCCATCCTCGCAGCCTAGGATTCAAGCAGAAACCAAACACTGCTCTCACGCATTGCTGACTCTCTCTCCAGCTTGCTGCACTCCTTCCAGGTCACCTCACCGCAGCTGAACTCTAGACTCTGGCTTTGCCATCTCCTTTGTTTCCCTTCATGGCCCATCACCCAGGCTATCACCTCAGCACAGGAAACTGGCCTGGCTTATATTTTAACACTTGCAGGGTTCAGAGGGTAGAAGGGTCTTGTATTAGGGACGCCATATTTCAAAAAGTGAAAATCCGGCCACAAAAGTTATTGAGCTTTTTGAACTTTTTTTTTTTTGGAAGATCAGAAGAAGAAGAGGAAGAAGAAGAAGAAGTTTTTGAGCTACGGTGGTACCTTGGTTGTCAGGCATAATCTGTTCTGGAAGACCATTGGACTTCTGAAACGTTCCACAACTGAGGTGCAATAGGCAGTCGGCAAATTCCATTGAGAAAATGGAGAAACGCTCAGAAGCTGTTTGACTTCTGAGGCGCGTTAGAAAACGGAAGCATTCACTTCTGGGTTTTTGGCGTTCGAAAGCTGAAACGTTCAACTTCCTGAGCATTCGACAAACAAGGTTCCACTGTATATTTTTTTGGGAAATTCCACCCGGAAGCTGTTTCCGATGGCGGGTTCCCATCAATGTCTGGGAAATTCCAGACATATGGCAACCCTGCCTTGCATACAACCCGTTCCACCGCCACCTCATAATAATACTATGCCTAATATAATGCTAATACTAAAAAGTTTAAGGGGGGGATTTGGGAATCCAAAGGGTGTTAAAATATAATTTGTTTAGATCTTGTTCATATGTTTATTTTTTGTAACTTTTATGGAAGGTGGGAAAATCGCGGAAGGGAGAATTGGGTCGACTTTAGGAAAAAGGTTTAAAATTAACTTAAAATTGGGTTTTTTTAGATTAAATAGATATAAGATTTTAAATAAGTACTTGTTGAGCGGACAAAAATGAAATTATAATACAGAAGGGGGAGGTGCGAGGAGGTCAGGGAAATAAGGTTTAAGAAAGAAAGGGATTGGAATTATACCTGTTTTGTTTGTTTGTGTATGTTTTCATGTTGGTTTGTGTTTATGTGTTTATAATTGGAAACTTCAATAAATATATTAAAAAAAATACTAAAAAGTTTAAAGTTTATTTATAGAAATACTGTAAAATTAATGAGTGTCAGAAAAATGTTGGAATGAAATTATAAGGCTTTAGTAGAAATGTTATAAGGAGTTAAGCATAAATAAGTATTATAGTATTAATGGAAAATAAGGTTAAATTAAGTTAAGATAATTACCGGTATATGACAGAAAATATAGAAAGATGGAAAGGAATTGCTGAAACAATTAATAGAAGTGGAATACAAAAAGGGAGGTGAGAGGAGGTTGATGAAACAAGGGAATGAAAGATAAGGCATTGAAATGGTATGATGTATGTTTATAAATTGTTTTTGCTTTGTTTTGTTTAGTCTAATGTGTTAATGTTGCATTGTGTACTGTTTATATATTGTATCGTATTGTTTTTTTTTCTTTCTTTTGCATCTTCTTTTTTTCCTTTCTTTTTCTTCTTTATTGTAAAGTTTAAACGTAATAAATATTATTTAAAAAAACAAAAACAAAAAAACAAATCTATATTCTCGCAGAGAAAAATAAAAGCTCAAACACTGAAAAAATATATATATATAATGCTAATACTAATTACAACAGGACTGACAAATTGGTAGTACAATTAATGGTGTTCAAGGGACCAGGTCATTCACTTACATACATATTTCCTGTTTTATAGTGGGAACCAGCGTGGAAAATGTGTCTATAACCTTCTCCCCAGCACTCTTTCGCTATTCATAGAATCCTCGAATTGTAACGCTGGGACTGTGAGGGTCACCTAGTCCAACTCCCAGCAATGCAGGAATCTTTTTGCCCAAGGCAGGGCTTCACCCCATGACCCCGAGATTAAAAATCTCATGATCTGCTGACAGATTCTCTGTACCCGATCACATAAGCAAGCGAGAATATCGCGAAATTTGAGATGCCAGGGACGCTGCATTGCTCCTTTCCCCTAAAAGTGAGACTGAGATAATAATAATAATAATAATAATAATAATAATAATAATAATTTTATTTATACCCCACCCTCCCTGGCAAGAGCCGGGCTCAGGGCAACTAACACCAGTAAAATTACAGTAAAATCATAATGGGGGGGGGGGGGAACCAATTTAAAATACAGGTTAAAATGCTATTTAAAATGCAGCCTCGTTTTAAAAGTAGCCCATAGATCAAAACCATAAGGGGAGGGAAAACATAAGGGTCAGACTGAGTCCAAACCAAAGGGCAGGCGGAACAGCTCTGTCTTGCAGGCCCTGCGGAAAGATGTCAAGTCCTGCAGGGCCCTAGTCTCTTGTGACAGAGCACTCCACCAAGCCGGGGCCAGTACTGAAAAGGCCCTGACCCTAGTTGCGATAGATTAATCGTCTTGAGATTAAAATGTGAACTGGTCACTGCAGAGGAAGAGGCTTGGCCTGGACAGACCCGGGGCAGATCTACTATGAAAGTAATAAGCTTAAACTTCAGAACCCCTAATCGCAGGAGGGCTCCAAAAGTGACTTCAGTCCACATTGCTAAAAAAAATTAGGTTTAGTAGAGTCAATTTGAGTCGCACAACTATAAGGTGTAGGAATTTTGTTTTCACACCAGTGACTTTGACATGTGAGATAATCCAGTCCTGCAATTTTAATCAAAATCTGAGATGTTGTAGTTATTAAAAAATAAATAAATTGTGGTGATCTGTCACAGAACGGTGATCTGTCACTTAAGAAGGTAACAGTGGGTACCCAGACCTCGTTGCTGGTCGCGAAGGGGCCGCCATAACTGTTCAAGCTTCAGGGCCCCCCAAATGTAGGTCCGCCACTGGCCAGCCCAGCCCACTGACCTTTTGCTCCTGCCAACCCTCAGCTTCACTGCCAGCCGCCCGAGAGATTGTCCTGTGCGCCCGTCTCCTGCCAGCACGTCTAGCCAAATCTGGCATGTTTAGGCCTTTCAGAAGATCCTCGTCAAAGAGCTTCTTAATTTTCTTAAGCAGCTGTGTGTGCACAAGGCAGAGGGGGCTCTGGATGGGCTCCGTTGCCTTGAGTCCGTTAAGCGTGGCCCCGAAGCAGCAACCAATTCATGCCCTTCAGAAAGTCAATACTTAGCCCACTTCAGATCTCACTGCATAAAGGCCTCTTCAGCAAAGAGTGTTTAATGGGCTTCTGTCTAGTGATGGGCTCAGCGCCACGGGACTGGAGGCAAAGCACACTTAGCAGCTGCAAAATATAATCTGCCACCATGTTCTGAGCGTCACGTTTGAGTTCGTTTGCTCCAAAACGTGAAGGCTAAAGCACAGACTATACAAAGCTCTGCTGGAAACAAGTCACCTCCCTGTAATTTAGACTCTGTGAATATTTGGGGTGTGGGGAGGTTTGGTTTGGTCCTCTTTGGTGCTGTGCCATCATTTCCTTTCGTAGCATCTCCTACTCCTTCTTCCTGGCTTAGTCTCAAGAGGAATCTCTTCCAGTCAGGGATCAATGAAACGATGTCACTGTGCTACAAAGCCAATCAGCTTAGGCTGTGTGATAACACCCGGAAGGCAAGGGAAGGCAACTGGGTGAAGGACAATGATGGGGAATGTAAACAAAAAAGAAAAAAAGGAAAGCCTTTCTGAAAGGAGTATCAAAAATTGCTGAAATGAGTTTACCAAAATGTTCACCAAAAACTCTGAATAATTTGAGATTAGCGCAAATCCTTATTGCTGACACCTGGGCTGCTTCCAGAACAATGGCTCCTAGGAACACCCAGTCCATTGTAAGCTGCAGGCAGAATTGCACTTGATTTCCCACACTGTACAGTTAGAAGGTTTGGGTCCCATTTTTGTCATGTTCCGTCCACACCAGGTACATCTATCTACCTGGTGTGGACGGACCATGACAAAAATGGGACCCAAACCTTCTAACTGTACAGACACAGGTGATCTGGGTGGGGAACAGGAAGGTAGCTAAACTAAGCACACATTTACTATAACCTTTGCGGTGAATTCCATGTTATCCCTTGTTTCTTTTTCAAACGATATTTTAATTACCACTAAAATGCTTGTCTAGCTGTCTTTCCCCCCTGTTAATAAGACTTTTAAAATGTTGTGCTGTGACACTGTAATACTATTTTTTTTAAAATAAAGAAAACCTAACACAGCCTTTCTTTACATTGTAGAGGTGACCGAAAAGGGTTATTCCCACATTTGTTTCAGAACACTGAAATGTTATAGCAGTATAACACCATATTTCAACCAGGGAAGCATCCCTAATTCTAACCCAGTTTTTAGAAAAATATTTTGAAGTGATTTGGTCATGGAGGCTCCCAGCTTCTCTGTTTTTGTGGCCACCTCCTCCTCCTCCATCCAGCACTGCAGATGTTCCTGATGGAATATCCTTGGCGTGACGGAGACTCCCCTCACATTTCCAGAGTTCACACAACCCCATACCGCCCCCAGACATTAATCACCATCAGCTCCAACACAGACAGATGTTCTCTGCCGATAACAGCACATTCCCCAGACCGTGGGTTGCCCAATTAATCCACAGATACGGATTAGCAATCGTTACGGTAAGTTCTGAGATGCTGCTCAAAGTCACGGCCCCCGGGGGAAAGAGCAGGAGACCTCAAATGGGTGAGTGTCAAGCGATGACTAACAGGCTGGAGGGTTTGCTGCACACTTTGTTTTGGCTTGGAGAAGAAGCCTCTCGTGCATGTTAGCAGAGGGATGGGTAGAGTAAGGAGCAAGGCTCCACTGGGTCCTTCTCAGTCAAAGGCGAGATCCCTCAGATGCCAGCTCTGAAGAACAACTCCCATCATGCTGTGCTGGCTGCAGACTGCACCCCACAGGATTGAACCCTTGGTCAGAAAAGGAAGCGAGGAGACACAGTACCTCCTTATTCCCCCACCCATATGCCTTGTCTTCTTCTGTATATAGCAACCCAGTAGTTTGTTTCACAGATGTTTGTGTATAAAAAAGGCTTTTCTTTGAGCACACCTATTATGTGGCTCAGGGGTTCTTCAATATGGTGCCTTCCGAATGTTGCTGGACTCCAACTCCCAGCAGCCCCAGAGGCTCCCAAGATCAGCAGTTAGTCGGGATGATGGGAGTTGTAGTCCAATAACTCACTACCACGAAGGTAGATGTGGTATTAGTGGCGCCGAAGATGTTTGTGGAATAATGTGTGTGTTTTGGGCTGCTCAATGTTGTTATAAATTTGTCGGATGCCAGGGGCACAGACCTCCCTAAAGTCTTAGATTCGGTAAATGTCAGAAATGTTTGGGGTATTAAGGGAAGCTTCCAGACGCTGATTCTAGTAGTGTCAAAAAAGACAGGCCAAACCAGTTTTGAAGACCATTAGCAATCAACAAAGAGTGACCAGAGTTCTGGGCCATTAAGAATGATTGGCAAGGCAAATACGGCCAGTTGGCAGAGAGGTTGGAGTCCCCTCTCCCCAGTGAGTAGCAGAGGCAAAGGCCCAATGGTAGCAGACAAAGGGCAGGTTTAGGATTTCAATTTAGGCTTGGAGTCTGTTAGCAGCGAGGAGGAGAAGCAGGGGCAGGACTCCATGTGAGTTGCCGATGACAGGCTGGAAACAAAGAGTGACAGAGGATGGCTATTTGCTGTCCTTGGAGTCCCCCTTAAAGGGGGAAGCCAGACCCACTTGGGATGTGAATGCTCTGAACTCTCTCCATCTAGACGCAGCTTGTAAATATGTGTAAATAAACCATACTTCATAAAGACACTGCAGTCTCCATTGTGCCTGATTTCTGAAACACAAACCTGGGTAAGTAGCGGGAACCCCTGAAGTCTCACCCTGCTCGGAGACAGAGGTTGCATGTAACAATATGATCACTGTGGGGATTGAGAGCCAATCTCCTCCTACCTGCTCTGCAGATAGGAGGCCTCTGAATGCCAGATCAGGAGCAAGAGAGGGATTGGGGCACTCCTGTCCTGCTTGCGAGCTCTTCAGATGTTTCTAGTGTATCAATGGAATCCTTCCTGGATGGGCCTGGAATTAAGCAAGGATCTTCTTTTGTTCTATTGAAAGTATTCCAAGAGGGTGCAGAAATTCTGAGGCAAACATTCACATTCAAAATGTGGATTCAATCTTTTAAATGGAAATGTTACACTTGCTACCGGAATGGAGGAATTGGAATCGCTGGTGACCTTTGAAACTTGGGTGAATCTTTGAATCTTTGCAAACATTCATTTCAGGTCTTTGCTTAGGAAATGCCAGCAGGACGAATAATAAAAGAAAATAATTTTAAATGGCCTGTTGAGCTTTCAAATGCCACAATTTTGCACAACTTGAGAGCTTCCTGGGGGAAAGAAGACAGCCGTCAGGGGCCCCTCAGCAGAAAGCACAGAAGGGCCCCCAAACACAGCAGAGCTGGCTTATTGCCACAAGTTGAAATAAAGACACCTTACCATTGAAATAAGCTTTCTTCCCCATCAGATCTATTAAATCTGGAGTGTCCAGTCACCTACATGCAGCAATGCCTGTCTGTAGCTCACCAGTAAAAGATAGAAAGTTCGCTCTCTATCTTAGAAAACTTGTAGCCGAGCAGACTATGGGATTAGGCTGCCCTCTTCTGGCTGCCATGTGTATTCCTGTTAATGTAGCATGCGAACATTGCCTGCTACAGTCAAGTAAAAAGTAAAGGGACCCCTGACCATTAGGTCCAGTCGTGACCGTGGGGTTGTGGCGCTCATCTTGCTTTACTGGCCGAGGGAGCCGGCGTACAGCTTCCGGGTCATGTGGCCAGCATGACTAAGCCTCTTCTGGTGAACCAGAGCAGCGCACAGAAACGCCGTTTACCTTCCCACTGGAGTGGTACCTATTTATCTACTGCACTTTGACGTGCTTTCAAGCTGCTAAGTTGGCAGGAACAGGGACCAAGCAACAGGAGCTCACCCCGTCGTGGGGATTCGAACCGCCGACCTTCTGATCGGCAAGTCCTAGGCTCTGTGGTTTAACCCCCAGCGCCACTCGCGTCCACTACAGTCAAAGCTGCAAGCAAAAGAAACAAGAATAGTTTTCATTCACAAAATTGATCTAAAACAGAGTACTGTTGAACACAAAGTAAAGCAGAGTTTTGCCATGAAAAGCACTTTTTCTTGATGTTTGGTTCCTTCGAATTTGAAAACTGAGTTCCAGGGACACCACAATCATTTAAAGCTGATTGAAATGGATTCTTTCCATCACCAGTTCTGATCCCGATGCTGAAAATGCGACCCAGTGACTCACCAAGGCACCTGTAATTGATATGAGGAGTATGTGCCTGATTGATGGGAGAAACATGGTCCTGCTAGCTAGGGATCATGGGAGTTGTAGGCCAAAAACATCTGGAGGGCCGAGGTTGAGGAAACCTGTTATGGAGGTTGAGAAAAGGGCGAAACAATCAATGCACTTCTTGGGCGTGTTTATTTTTTTATTATGTATCAGACCACTCAACCTTGCTGTGAATCTGGCCCCTGGGACACATACACTGACTCCTAGCACTGAAAGCTGAACTGCCGCCCTGAGGGCTGGAAGCCCCACTGCGTTGTGCTTCCACTCTGCCCTCTCTCCACAATCACCAAACCTTCATCAGATACCTCAGACTACCATCGGTGAAAGCTGGTGCCACAAACCTCTTTGTTGTTTCAGCATCTCTGAGGAGACTCCCATAAGAACAGCTAACGGAATTGCTCCAGGCATTTCTAAAAAGCGGAAATCGCAGGAGTTAACCACAGGCCTTACCACATCAAATAAGGGAGGCAAAATTCATCCCTGGGAGAATCCCATTAAGAGCCACCTGCACCAAATGCTTTCCTTTGCATAGCTGCAACCAGAGAAAAACTAACAACTTTTTGCAATGAATTGCATGTTCAGAATCAATTGATGGTTCACTTTGAGCCAGCTGATAAGCCTGTTGTTGCTTAGCCTGCAGATAAAATCATTCTGGTTTCATAAATCTGCCCAGGACCCCCCCCCCAAACAAATCTCACTGCAGCCAACTAAAGACAACCAACCACACCCTGTCCCCCAGCCTCTCTCGCTACCAAGGAAATACAGTGGTAATATATTATACAGTGGTACCTCGGGTTAAGTACTTAATTCGTTCCGGAGGTCCGTTCTTAACCTGAAACAGTTCTTAACCTGAAGCACCACTTTAGCCAATGGGGCCTTCTGCTGCCGCTGTACTGCCAAAGCACGATTTCTGTTCTCATCCTGAAGCAAAGTTCTTAACCTGAAGGACTATTTCTGGGTTAGCGGAGTCTGTAACCTGAAGCGTATGTAACCCGAGGTACCACTGTATAATAAAGCAGTGGTTTTCAACCAGTGCGCTGTGGCAACCTGGGGTGCCATGAATGATTGCCAGGGGTGCAGCGGGCAGGCAGCAGGTGAATGGTGCCTCTGGGGCTGGCCAGGAGCTGCTTCCCAGGCCCCTGTGGGGCAGTGTGAGGAGCCACCTCTCTTTGGGGCAGGGAGAGCAGCTCAGAGATGAAGGGTGGCAGCAGGACTCCCAAAGAAAGGGGAGAGGAGGCTGAGGGAACACTCCCCAAGGGAGGGTGTTCAAAAAGGGGTGAGGGGCTGCCAGCTCCGCAGGCAAGGGGCGACCTAACTGGGCTCCTGAGCCCCATAGGGGTGCCGCAGAAAGAAGGCAGTTGGTTAAGGGAGCCATGGACCCCAAAAGGTTGAAAACCTCTGGGTGGCGATCACACAGGGTCCCTGGTAGTTTAACGGTCTATTGATCCCTGTGCCACCACTGTGCTCGCTTCCCTGCTGCCACCAACCCATTACTCTCGGGTAAAACACTGAGTCCAGACTGTTGTTAAAAGTGAACCAAATAAACAAGTTTATTTTATAAGCATTAACAAGTTTATTGTTTCTCAGATAATATTCCTGTCAGTTTCTTAACTTTAGTTTCTTTACCGGCCTTTACCTTCCTAATACCAGTTGCAGATAGGTAGCCGTGTTGGTCTGCCATAGTCAAAACAAAATAAAAAAATTCCTTCCAGTAGCACCTTAAAGACCAACTAAGTTAGTTCTAGGTATGAGCTTTCGTGTGCATGCACACTTCTTCAGATACACTGAAACAGAAGTCACCAGACCCTTCTATATAGAAGTCACCTGACCTTCTCACTATATAGAAGGGTCTGGTGACTTCTGTTTCAGTGTATCTGAAGAAGTGTGCATGTACACGAAAGCTCATACCAAGAACTAACTTAGTTGGTCTTTAAGGTGCTACTGGAAGGAATTTTTTTATTTTGTTCTTCCTAATACCGTCTGACTGATTATCTCAACTGTTTGACTGACTCCTCTTAACAAATTCTCTCCATCTCTCACACCAGACTAGCCCAACCCACAGATTTATCCTCTCTGTCTCTTCTAACTCCAGACTGACTTCTCAACCCCACCCTAACTCTAACTCTTAACTCCTCCCCTTGGGTTCCCATTGGTTAGTCATTTTACAATTAGTTAACCCTTTCCTTATGAACCCAGTATGATGTCACACACCTAGGAGGGCAAACCCACACTCTGTAATAAAGGAATAGAACCTACCCAAATGACACTGCCATGAAAACCCCACATATACACAAAGTATTACCACGCCCTCTCTCTCCCTGCTGCTGCTTCTTCCCCAACCTCATTCTGTATACAACACTGATGTCTCACATGAAATGTAAAAGGACTCCACAACCTGAAAAAGAGACCATGCACATACTTTTGTAAACCAAGAAAATCTTTAATAAAATTAAACAAACAAACAACCAAATCTGCTCAAGACTCATTCCCATTAAAAGCTTTTCCTCTCCGGCTTTTAATGGGAATTTCCTATCAGTAACATCTACCAAGAGTCAACTGATAGCAGTTCTGATTTATGGGTTAATCATAAGCTAATGTGATTCCTTAATGGGATCTGTCAGCTTGCAAATGCTCAGCTTGAAGTTATAAAATGGTAACCATCCATTGTTAAGACAATTTCGGCAGACGGCATCCAGGAACTCATTGAATTAAGTTGGGGTCTCTTGGAAGACACAAGATCTACCCACTCTGGAAGAATGGCAGATGAAGATGATCGACTATATGGGACTGGCAGAAATGACCGGCAGAATCCGAGACCAGGGAAAAGAGGCGGCGGAAGAAGATTGGAAGAAGTTTAAAGACTATTTGCAGAAATATTGTAAAATTAAGGAATGTTAGAATGATATTGGATAGAAATTAAGTGGTTTTCAGCTGTAATGTATAAGAGATATGGAAAATAAGGTTTTGAAATAATTAAAAGAATTAGTGGTGAGGATTTGCTAAACAAACAAATTGAATTGGAATATAAGAAAGGGAGGTATGAGGAGGTCTGGAAAATAAGTTAAAAGAAAATAAGTAAATGGAAACTCTATGTGTTTTTAAATTGCTTTTATTTTTGCATTTTTGCATTTTTGTATTTTTGTTTTTTCTTTTCTTTTTGTTTCACAATGTATTATTTTTGAAAACTTTAATAAATATCTTATATAAAAAAAAGAATTAAGTTGGGGTCTCCAAGTGGGACTGAGAACATCGGCTGCTGCCCACATCCTGGAGAGTCAGTGTTCAAATGCCTCTCTGGGAAAGTGGGAATGATGCAGAACAGAGCAAGGGAATGGAAGAACTTCAGCCCTGGGTCACAAGGATCAGTTCAGAGGCGAGAGCATTTAAGTTGTAGGCGAATCCTCACTGGTATCTCCAAGGAGGGCTGGAAGAGACCCCCACCATGCCACCTGAAGCCCTGGAGAGCAGCAGCCAGTCAGTGTAGAGGTGGTGTGGCATAGTGGTAAGAGCAATGTTTCTCAGACTTGGGTCCAGACAACAGCTGGGGAGAAACAGTGGATCAGAATGTCGGTCTAGGGCCTGGGAGGCCGGGGTTCAGATTCCTGTCTGGCCATGAAGCTCACTGGGTGACCTCGGGCCAGTCACTCACTCTCAGCCTGACCCTCCCTTGCAGGGCTTTTGTGAAGACAGAATGGGCAGGAGTGGCAGAGCCTAGGAAAAGGGACGGGCCGTCTGTCATTCTCTCACTTTAGCCTGGGGGCTGATGCCGTAGCTGGTGAAGGCATCCTGCCAATGTGGCAGCCCCGGGTGGGTGATCAGAAGCCGGCAGTAAGCGGTGAAGGTTTTGGTGAGGAAATGCCAGTAGAGAGCTCAGTCCAGAAACCAGATCTCAGAATGCGGGGTGACAACTGGAAGCGAGAAGAGAGACTATTAGACCGCAGGATGAGAAGAACGGACCACCCAACCTTTCAAGGGGGTTTAATAAGGAACTCTGAGGCCTAGGGATGATGAACTGGGCCTTGGTGCTTTCTACAAAGGATAAAGGCGTTTCCAAGGGAAATTAATCCTCTGAGGCCCTTCTTTGGGTGCCTCCTCCACGAAAGGTCCGGAGGGTGGCCACACGAGCACGGGCCTTTTCTGTTCGTGGAAGGCTCTCTCCAGGGAGGCTCACCTGGCACTTTCGCTACCTATCTGTAGGTGCCAGGCGAAAATGTTCCTCTTCAACTCAGCCTTTGGCTGATTGACATCTGACAGCTTTCTAAATGTGTTGGGTGGGGGGATGTTTGTTTTTCTTCTTATTTTTATTATGCATTTTGTGTTTTTTATATTGCAGTTTTATGTGGTAAACCGCCCTGAGATTTGTGGATGAAGGATGGTATGCAAATAATAATAATAATAATAATAATAATAATAATAATAATGGGAAATGATGAAAGCCAGGCATAGCTTGCTTCAGGAAGACTTCATCAAAGGCCATAATAGATAACAGCCTTTGTCAACCTGGTGCCCTCCAGATGTTTTGGATTACAAAGCCCATCAGTCTCAGCCAGCACAACTGTATGGTGCTAGGAAGAGTAGTCCAAAACATCTCCCACAAAGGCAAAAGCTAACGGGTTTGCAGACAGGGTCGATTAGTGCAGGCAGCTCTTGGGCTTCTGGTATCACACAACATACCTGACTTGGTGTTTCTGTAAAGGCAGACCTTCCCATTCCCTCCGCACGGGTCCAGCTCAAACACCAGGCTCCGCGAGTCCAGGTGAGGTTTCTCCAGCTGCCCCGTTATCTTTGGGGAGAAAGAAAAGGCTGGGCGAGGCTGAGTTTTGGATGCAGGGCAAGGAAAACTCAAACCATGCAGTTTGGGAAGCTGGGCGTTGATGGGACTCGTGTATAAGGTCACGGAAACTTTTGGTGGGGCAGCAAGTGGGGGCGGAGAGGGGGACCGAGGTCTCCCATGGACAAAGGGGTGAGGTGGGGCAGTATCTCCTTCATTGTCGGTATCCTCCAAATCAGCATTGGGCAAGGCATAGACGGGCGACACTCTGACTCAGTTTAGCTTGGAGATGCTGTTGATGGTCATGGAGCCAAGGGGCATCGGGTTGTCTGGGGAAAAGGCAGCCATTACTAGGTTGCTGGCATGGATGCCACAATTCTGTAGAAGCACCGAAGGCTCACAGAACATGGTGCCCTCCAGAGAAGAATCTCAGCTTGCTTGCTTACATGCTTTTTGCAAAAAGCAAGCGCCTAAACCGTCATGGCCACAAAGATGGGATTGGTAGCATGCAGAGTGCTGCTGCTGAAATAGGAATCTTTCTGCTGCTGAACAGCTCCTGTTTCATTGCCCCACCTCCCAAATTAAAGACAGAACACAATTTAAGCAGAGGAAATGGGTGTGTGGATGCAATTGTGATCAGATAAGAATGTATTTATTTCTTGTGCATTTCATAGCATTTATATATTGTTCAACAATGAGAAAAACCCTCAGAGCGGATATCAATAAAAATGATCAACAAAAAGTTAAAAAGAGCTATTTAAAATCATTCAGAAGTTATTTATTTGTATACTGCCCATCTGAAGATCCCTGGATGGTTCACAGCACAAAACACAAGGGGCAAAAGCAAAATATTCAGTAGAAACAGGAACAAAAACAAATGAAACCAATAACACCCTCTCCATTAATTAAAACCAATGATAAGCTAAAAACCGGATTCAAACACATGCCATACTTCTTAGCATCTGGGTAGGCTTGCCTGAACAATAATGTTTTTAGCAAGCACCGCAAAAGAGCACCGCGAAGTCGCCTGCCTGTTGTGAATAAGCAGGGAGTTCCAAAGTGGGGCGCTGCTGCACTAAAATATTGATTTATTACATATGCAGAGTGAGTATTATGGGGTGTTTGTATGAGGTGTTTGTAGCGGTCTTGCTCTCAGCCTGGCCTCCCTCCCGGGGCTGTTGTGAGTTGTGTTGGGAGGAAGCGCCATGGAATGAACAAGGGAGGGAAGAAAGGCTCTGGGCAGTTTCCATGCCAACCAGGGATGCCAGGGGAGCTTCTCCAGGTCGGGCTTGGTGCGGCTGGAGCTGCTGAGGCTGCGCAGGGCCTTCTCCTCCCTCTTCCTCCTCCTCCCTCCCGCATCAGCCTCTGACCACCTGCACATCTGGGAGGGAAAACAGCACCACGTGGGGGCCTTTTGCCTCTTCTCGCGACCCGTAGCTGCTCAGAAGCCGCGCCGCGTTGGCTTTTGGGAAACGCAGTCTTCCCTGTCATTCATTTCCGTTCTCTGGGGGGAAGAATAGAGGGCAGGCACTACGAGTCCCAGAAGGCAATGGGAGAGCCGGCTCCCACTCCTCCCTTTCTCGCCAATGGGAGGCGAGAGTCGGGCTTGGGGGCGGGGGGATGTTTGGAGTGGCAGGGGCAGTTGTTTCAAGATGGCGGATCTGGCTGCGGGAGCGGAAGGAGCCGCTCGCTGGAGCAAGGACTGTATCCTTCCCTCAGGAGGGAGGCGGCGGGAGGAGAAGAAAAGGCGTGGGGGCGGGGCTGTTTGGACGGCGGGGCGGTGATAAACGAGGGCAAAGGCTGACGTGGTTCCTGAGCATGTGCAGAGAGCCGCCCCGGTTGCTCGCTCCGTGGGCTTTGTCCCCGAGTGCTGCAGAGCCAGGCCCAGGGGCTACGGCTGAAGCCCCCACTCCCAGGGCGGGCTGACCCTGGTCCCGCTCTCTCTTGCCCCTCGCCCTCCTCGGCAAAGAGCGGGCTGGGAATATTGCTGCTTCAGATTCTAGTGCAAATGGTGCTGCTCATACGTTACATCCCCCAGAGCTCCTTCTATGCACAGCGTGGCCACCCTAATAGTCGCGCAGAACTGAGCTTCTGCAGCTGATTTCAAGTTTTGTTTGTACAGTGGTTCCCTGTGGTGGAAGTTTTGCTAACTTTGGTGGCTGCCCTTGGGATGAAGACAGGGCTGGGGGGGGGGGGAGACGTATATTGCACGGCCCTTGAGGTGTCCTATGTAGAAGAAGAGTTTGGATTTGATATCCCGCCTTTCACTCCCTTTTAAGGAGTCTCAAAGCGGCTAACATTCTCCTTTCCCTTCCTCCCCCCCCCCAACAAACACTCTGCGAGGTGAGCGGGGCTGAGAGACTTCAAAGAAGTGTGACTGGCCCAAGGTCACCCAGCAGCTGCATGTGGAGGAGCGGAGACGCGAACCCAGTTCCCCAGATTGCGAGACTACCGCTCTTAACCACTACACCACACTGGCTGATATTGTGTGTATGACACACTGGTATGATATTGTGTGTCTCCATAGCCTCTCCCTTTCACCCAGGGACCCCCGAGCCCGTCACCCTGCAAAACAGACCCAGAGCCTCTTCGTTGCTCCCTCCTCGCGCCCTTTCGGCCCCAGAATGAGGCGTCTCACTCGCAACAGGAAAGACTGATGGTCCCTGCCACCAAGTGGTCATACTCCTCTATGGAGCTAGAAAGGGAGGCTCAGACCTCCAGGCTCCCAGAGGCAAAGTTAGGAGGTTCTGGGAGACCTCGTATTGCAGTTCTACAAAAGGCGGCCACCCTGCACTAGTTAGCTCGGTTGGTTAGAGCATGGTCTGATAATGCCAAGGTTGCAGGTTTGATCTTCCTAATGGCCACCTGCATTTTCTTGCATTTCAGGGGGTTGGACTAGAGGACCTTTAGGATTCCATCTAATTCTGCAGGTCTGTGATTCTAACATCTCGGGGGGGGGGGGCACACATGTTGCATCTCCCGCTTAAAAGTGCTAAATGATCAGCTTACGATAACTCCATATGGTCATATTCTGGGTGCACGTTACTGTTGCTGCACTACTGATCTGCATTTACTACTGACCTGGACCCTGTGCCTTGGATTTCAACCTTTTTATTTGGCTAAGTACTAGTGCAGTGCACAAAAATAAAATGTTAACAAAGGCTTATAGCAATAGATAGAAATGGGGAGAGAGGAGGAAAAATAAATAGTACCTGATTAGGGAACAGTGTATAAGGAGCAGTATATGCAAATAATTGCATAAACGTGCTATTTTGTTTTCCATGTACTGTAATCATTATTTGCATTTACTGATGCTTACTGTCATTATCCACATACACTTTCTTCTTTCCCAAGATATCCGTTTGGTATTAATATGTTCACATCCTTTTTGAACTAATTTGCATACATAGATCTTCAGCTGATGTATTTAAACTAAATCTTTCCATATGGATTTTAGTCTCTTTGGTTGCCCCCCCCCCCACGGGCTTCCTTTTAGCATCTAGAAGAGATGATGTGTGGAGAACAACTTCTTGGATGTAACTTGCTGCCACTACTTGGCAATGGGCTGATGGCCAACTTAATTGAATCTACTAATTGATAAATGCCTGCTAAAGATATGCAGTGTGATGGCAGTCTGGATGGTCCAACAGGGAAGGGTCCCATGGTATGGTCTTGGTGGGTGCAGTTTACCCAGATTTCTCTCCTGATCCTCCAGATACCAGTACCTGCTTGTAAGAACCCAAGATAGCTTTTTCAAAAATGTGTGACTTTAAAGCTTAGTCTGTGTCCAAAATAAGAGTCTGAGGAGCATTCATTGAGTGTATAGCCTCCAGGAGTTGCTATTATAATAAAGGCTAATACAAATAAATGTGGCTCATTACCTCTGTGATTGAGCTAGTTACAGGGTCTTTAATAAAAGACAACCTTTTCATTCAGGTCGGTTTAAGAGTAATAACAAAGTGGATTTACAGAAATGTCTGTAGTCTCCCACTCAGTGTTGTGTTGCGTCTGAACTTCAATTTTGATGCAGAAGAATTTTCAGACTAGCTCAATCACGGAGATATTTCCAGACTGTAAAATGTAGAATGGAACAAACCTTTTGCCCTTGCTTTCCTTGAATGAAATTGCATTCAGTTTCTGATGAAAAGCAGCCACCTGCCTATGTCTCAGGTATGATATTTGAATGGCTGCCAAATTTAGCTTGAATTGTTGGGTAGTGAATTGGGCCAGGACCTGATTCGGATTCACTCTGTGCATACGGCACATGCACCCTTGTCTCCGCGACTTTGGAGCAACAGGTTAAACTGAGATTGGGGGTCTGTTTGTATCTTTGGGGAGAGGGCTAGAAGTAAAAGAGCTCAAATGATAACTTAGGGATACAACCTTTTCAGGTCCTTTAGGAGGGCTGGAAAAATCTTGGTGTGTTTTTAGGCACCATCATCTCATTTTCACAGGTTGGCAGGCAGCCTTAGGTACTCCTTATAGAGCTAGAGAAATGGCTTAAAGCTGCCGTTTAGGAACATTTGATCTCTAGCTGCTCATATTTACATGTTTATTTGCTTACAGTTAGCCTTCTCCTTCATCGTGGAGCCCAAGGTAGTGTACATGCACACGCGGTTCTCAGGCAGTCTCCCTACCCTGGGAGTATATGAGATCAAACTGTGAATAATGTCATTGTATGCGCTGACTTCCTGACAAGTTAGATCCGGGCTTCTGAGTTTCATTTGCCTGCCTAGCCATCTCCCAATTGGCTCTTCCTTACTCAGAGGTATCAGAGAAGGTGAGACAGAGTTTTGTTGGCCTGCTTTGACTTGCTTTTATATTCTGACGGCTGTTACTGAAAAGAGAAAGAAATATTTTCATGGATAATTTTAACAGCTTAACCCATCTGACAGCGAGTCCAACTTGTGCTCTCTGCTCCCGTGATATACCTATATTTTTTTGTCAGATCCAGAAATGATTCCTGCTTGTGTGAAAACGTGTTCTCTGTATTGGCCCTTAGAAGTTACTGCCATGTCAAGAAATTTGTTTCTTAAAGGTAGAGGAATTTTCCATGACTAATTTTCTTCATGTTTCTTCTACAAGAAGTTCTTTTCTTCAGGCAGATGATTCAGTAGATTCAATAGCCCTGGCTGATCAGCCCAGTCTCTTTGTATTGTGCTAATTGTTGCCACCCACTCACTCCTTGGGTGCTGGCTGGGCCCTTCAAATCCAGAGAGAAGCTGGGGCTATCAAGGCATCCAGGGCGGTTTGCAATGTTAAAATACTGAAAGAAATTAGGTATAATGTAAACGTGGTCTAGGATGGCGGCAGCGATGGCAGTCCAATTGAATGCAGACTTTTTATGCCTCCCTTGCTCTCTTCTTATTCTCCCACAGCTGAAAAGTGGCTGTTTGTATCTGGCTTAGAAGCCTTTTTTTCTTATTTTTGTGCCAGCAAGGATAAAGTAATTGTACATGTAGGCCTTGAAAAATCCTCCTTGTCGAGGCGTCTAAAAGTCTTCTTTAGCATTTGTAACTGGCTAGATTACTATTTGCAAGCCTGGGGCCAAAATGGAGCAAGCAAGACCAGTCAGTTTCGGTCACAGTGCCCAAGGATTAAAAGCTTCTTTTAGGGAGTCAAAACTCTGGATACACCTCCATTATTGCCTGTTCTTGCAGCTGTGTGTAGTGTTGTGACAGATGAGCTGCCTTTCAGCCTCACATAGGAGGAGCAGGAAGCATAGCTGTCAACCTTCCTCCCCCCCCCCCCCGGGAAATTCCCTTATTTCAGCACCGTTTCCCGCTGCTTCCCGCTGCGATCCCGGATTGTTAGATATCCCGTAGACTGTTCCCGGGACAGGAGAGGCTGCTGATCCCTTATTTTCAAATCTGAAAGTTGACAGCTATGGCAGGAAGACATGTTTCCTTTTAACAAATCCCTCGCAGCTGCCTGTTCATGCCCCCTCCGCCAATCAGGAAGGGCATGATTGCTTTTTAAAAAGCTGGTTTTAATTTTCAGGTCCCTGGCAAAGGAGGAATGAAGAGTGCTTCTCTGAAAGATTTATGTCCTGAAGACAAGAGGCGCATAGCAAACTTAATTAAGGAGCTTGCAAGGTGAGGATAAACTGTCTGATAATGCATCGGGTTTAGATGAGACTCTCTTTCCAATTACTGTTATGAAATTGAAGCATTCATGTTTATTAAAAGCGTATTACCACTCCTTGCTGGCACAGGTATGATAAAATATGACATGGAGCAGGTTTTTTTGTTTTGTTTTTTAAGAAGAGGAGTTTGGATTTGATATCCCGCTTTATCACTACCTGAAGGATTCTCAAAGCGGCTAACATTCTCCTTCCCTTCCTCCCCCACAACAAACACTCTGTGAGGTGAGTGGGGCTGAGAGACTTCAGAGAAGTATGACTAGCCCAAGGTCACCCAGCAGCTGCATGGGGAGGAGAGGAAACGCGAACCCAGTTCACCAGATTACGAGTCTACCGCTCTTAACCACTACACCACACTGGCTCTCAGGACATGGAGCAGTTGTCTACCTCTCTCTGTTGCAAGAGACTGCTTCTGTTGCAGGAAGGCCTTCAAAGGGTTTCCTACAAAATTTGTCCCCCTTGTGTCAGGGATGGCCTGGAAAATTGTGCCCTATCTCACTTTGCTGCTTCCCCCCAAGCACCTGCAAGTTCTTGCTTTGGACTGTGACATGCTAACATGGGGCCTGAGAGACATGTGTGTTTGGAGACACTGTGAAACCAGCACCCATGTGGTCCTGAGAGCACACTCCCTCCCAAAGGATCTTTAGTGGGAGTCACACGGAGTGCTGTCCTTAATGTGTCTATCTGAACCCTCCCAAACGACAAAGGTGGGTCCACATGGAAATAATATAAAAAATAAGGAATTTATTTATTATAAAGGTAGTTTTAACAACAAAGTGCAGCAGCATACACTCACAATTCTAGGCACATATAAAAGCAATATTCTAACTTTCTAAAATAAGCATTCTCAATAAGGGCCCAAAGTAAACAGGGGGAAGTTAATTAGCAAGATAGTCACAAGTTAGTGCTGCTGAATCTGTTAGTGTGCAGGTGATTTGACCTGAGGTTGCCTGACTCATCCTGGAAGTGCCAGTGCTCTGTCTAGTTTGCATTTTCAGTTCTACAGGATTCCCAGTTGGTTGAAGGAACCGGGCAGCAGAATCTTAAAGAAGAGGTTTCAGGATTTCAAAACCTGCTCCTGGTGCCCTTTTGCTTACTAATTATCCCAATGCCATTGTTGCAACCTAGCTTCCTGAGGAGGAGTGAATTGTTATGTATCCTCCTGACCTAGCTGGCGGCAAGAAGGTCAGGGATAGAGACGACAGTTACAATGCTGAATGTAATCTTACAAGGCGGCAGGAGGGTCGTTTCCTATGGCCATCTACTTCAGCCAAGCCTGTCTTTGGTTCACTCCTGAACACAAATTGGGGCAACAGCAGAAGCCTCCTTGCTGCTGTTTGTGTGGCTGTGACTTGCACTGCCCCTTTAATAATCCAGCTGCCTAGTACGGGCTTTGCAGGTGCACTCTAGATAGTCTCTGCTTTCTGCCCTCTGAGCTATGGTAAAAGGCTGGAAGATGTGCTGCTGCAATCGACTGAAGGATTAAACAAAGTGGGCTGTATGCTGGCTGTCTAGCATCCGGAAGCAGCGCTAATAAGCCTTGCACCTGCTTTTCCCTGCTCCTCAGCCAAGCCCACTGCCTACTTGAGTTATGCCATTCATCTTTTTCCTAGTTTAAGCTCAACATGCACCAGTTCTCCTGAGGCCTTGAAGCTGGAGTCAGTTGGGGATAACATGTATTGTTATCCAGATTTGTCATTTTATATAGCATCATTCCTTTTTAATAACACTCCAATTAACAACATATCAAATCTTGCAACATCATAATACAAATAATAAAACCAATTATACATTCCAAATTATATTATTTAAAAAGACTTCCCATGTTCTGGGTGGTCAGGAGAAAATCTTTTGTTTCTTGTTCCTGCACGCGAGTAGGAGCTGGATCGGGGCTGCTCAGCTGGGGAGGTACAGGCTCTGTCACACTGTCCATTGAGGGGTTTATGGCTGGGGGGCTCCTTTCATCTCCCCTCAAAGGAGCCCCCATGTCAGCATCAGAGCCTCTGCACCACCTGAAGGCAGCCAAGCAGAATAGTTGCTGGGGTGGCAAAGGTGGAGGCAGCCAGGCAGCTGCATCTGAGAGCCCCTAAACTGCTGCTGAGGCAGCTGTCGGGCTGTCTCCGCATGGCCACCGATGCTCCTTTCAACTTCTCTGTTGAGGTGAATGCAGCCACGCACCCCTCAATGGAAAAGTCTGACGGAGCCTGCACCTCACCAGGTGAGCAGCCCCATCCAGCTCCTACTCCGTGCAAGCAGGAGTGGGGGCACTCAAAACGGAAGTGTGGCATGGAAAAAGGAAGTGTAACACTCAAAACAAACAGTTCAGATTCCGAAAAAAGTTCTCAAACCGGAACACCTACTTCTGGGTTTGCGGCGTTCAAATTTCAAGTAGTTCGTGAACTAAGCTGTTCAAAAACCGAGGTACCACTGTATGTTAAACTATCCTAGTACCTAGAGTCGCTTGAGAATTCTAAGACACTGGAAAAAACAGTGCTGTTTTTAAAAATCAGTGGTTTAAATCAGTGTATTTATGAGTCCTGATTCCAAATGGCATCCCATTGCATCCATGCATGGACAAAAACTGCTCCTTGGTCTCAGAAACCACCATGAAAAAAATTGCTGACAATAGCTAAAGAGGTGTCAAAATGCCTAGTGAACATACAACACCCTCCCAAAAACCCCCACTTTTATATGAATGAGGAACCAGTGATAACCAAGTTCAGTTTCCAATAATAATGGATTCCAAACAACAAATGTTGATCATGGAAAATCCATTATTCATGAGAGTGAAATTATCTGCCTCTCTGCTCTATAATTGGGTGCCTCAATTTTTAAAAATCCCTTCTCCTTTTAGGACGAGGCTGTGAAGAAAAGTCTGATGGAAGCGACAATTCTAATAAGCAAAGCGCTTCAGGGGGAAGATGTCATCTTCCCCCATAAAGTGGAGCTGAGTACCTGCCTCATAGTTTTTTTTACAAAGCCCTGAGCATCTTCGGTCCAGGGTGCCTCAGGACCCTGTTCTACCTCCACAGCGGAAGGCAGCAGTGTTTCTGAATATCAGTTGCTGGAAGCCACAGGCGAGGAGAGGGAGAGGGAGAGCTCTGTGCAGGTGAAAGATGGATCTTATTCCCAGATCCAGGAGGCCCACTCTTCTCCCATAGTTGTCAAGTGGGCTGGGCTGGAGAGAGAGCACAATTCAGGGCTTGGTGTGGTGGTGGCAGCTGGGGCTCCTCAGTCACCGCCCTAAAGCAAGCCATGGAGACCATCACCCACCTGACGTAAGTACGGTTACTGCCCCACGTATTCCTGGCACCTCCCTTGCCATACCCTGAAATTGTACCCTGTACTTCCCCACAACAGGAAATTATCGAAGAGGAGCCCCTGGGGAGCTTCGCAGTTTCTCTGCTCCGGCAAGCCATGGACGCAGTCACCCACCTGACGTAAGTACGGGGAGGTACTTCTAGTACACTCTTCTCCCCTAGGAGGACCCACTTGCCAGTTGCAAAGAAGGTGTCAAGTGGGCTGGGCTGGAGAGAGAGCACAGTTCAGGGCTTGGTGTGGTGGAGGCAGGGATGGGGTCTCCAGTTCTGACATGCTGTGTGCTTCCCCACAACAGGAAGTTATTGAAGAGGAGCCGCTGGCATCATTCTCAATCTTACACCAAGAGACGGAAACCATAATCCGCATGACGTAAGTACAGGGAGGTACTTCTAGTCTCCCTACAGCTTGTCACTGCCCCACCTATTCATGGCACCTCCCTTGCCATACCCTGAAATTGTACCCCTTGGCCAGACACAGTGCACATTTCCTCACCAGGTTTATGGACTGCTGGGTGCTGATCATTTCCTCCCCCTTCTTTCTCTTTCCTCTTCAGTGCCCACTCTTCTCCCCTAGGAGGACCCATGTGCCCGTTGCAAAGAAGGTGTCAAGTGGGCTGGGCTGGAGAGAGAGCACAATTCAGGGCTTGGTGTGGTGGTGGCAGGGATGGGGTCTCCAGTTCTGACATGCTGTGTGCTTCCCCACAACAGGATATTATCGAAGAGGAGCCGCTGGGCTCATTCTCCGTTGCCATGCTCCAAAAAGCCATGGAGACTATCACCCACCTGATGTAAGTATGGGGAGGTACTTCTAGTTTCCCTACAGCTTGTCACTGCCCCACCTATTCCTGGCACCTCCCTTGCCATACCCTGAAATTGTACCCCTTGGCCAGACACAGTGCACATTTCCTCACCAGGTTTATGGTTCATTCTCTTTCCTTTTCAGTGCCCACTCTTCTCCCCTAGGAGGACCCACTTGCCAATTGCAAAGAAGGTGTCAAGTGGGCTTGGCTGGAGAGAGAGCACAATTCAGGGTTTGGTGTGGTGGTGGCAGGGATGGTGTCTCCAGTTCTCTGACATGCTGTGTGCTTCCCCAAAACTCTTTCCTCTTCAGTGCCTTGAGACCACCTCTGAATTCCTTGCAGGCGTCTCCCAGGACCAGCCCAATACATTCTCCACCCACACTCCTCCCTGTAAGGAGGCATCTCTAAATCACAGCAGTCCTGACACTGTCTCAGCTTCCTGACATATTAAAGTGCCCTCTTAACCTATTGACAGAGTTGTCCAAATTGTCTGAAGGCACATACACGGGTGGCCTCCTTGTCAGTGACCCTTTGTAGAGGTCATTTTGGTGACTGATCTTTGCATTTTGTTTTCTGGTGAAACTCTCAGCCCTGCTTTCCTACCGCCTGGTTCCATAATTATGCTCCACAGCTGCTGAATTAGCACTTTTTCTGTGCGCTTTGGATCATTTCCCCTCCCCTTCTTTCTCATTCCTCTTCAGTGCCCTGCAGCCACCTCTGAACGCACAGGTTAGATCGGAGCTGGTGGAGAAAAGCATCATGAAGGTCTTCTCTCTGCCCTCCCAGAAGCTGACGAAGCTGAGAGATGGGAGCCCCAGGCAACCAGCAGAGATGCAGGTAACTGGACCTTCTGCTTCTAGGGATCTGAATGGAGGGAAATGGCTTGTTGGTACAGCCTGGAACTGTGGCCAGATAAAAAAATCTGAGGCTGAGCCGTGTAAGCTACGAATAATGCTGCCAGAGATACTTGGCCCATCACCAGGATGTAACAACCAGAGACCCTGGGTATGTGTGTCATTTAAAAGGTGTCCCCTCACCTGGGTAATGGACAGGTGGTATAGAAATAAAGTCTCTCCACAACCACCACCCCTGTGGCTCTTTCTCCAACTTCAAAGGATATCTTGCCTTCATTCTGGCTACGGGCTGCAAAAAGGTTTTCATTCTTTGAAGAGAAATAGAGTTGAAGAATGCGTCCTTCTCCAGGTGTGCTGCCACTGGCCCCAGTCAGCATGGCCAACAGTAAGGAGTAGCTGGAGTCCAATAACCAGGCATGGGGACCCCAAGGTGCTCCAGAAGTAGAACAATAGAGCATCTGTTTTGGATCCACAAGGTCCCAGGTTCAATCCTCAGCATCTCCAGGTGGGGCTGGGAAAAGACTCTCTGTCTGAAGCCCCAGAGGGCCAACTGCCAATTATCATCTGTAGACGACACCAAGGTTGGAGGATCAATGGCTGGGCTTGGTCTAAGGATGCTCCCTGCATTCCATTGCTATGGCTGTGGTGAGGTGTAGGTTGTATTATTGCATTTATCATATAAACACACAAATGACAGATCACAACATAAAAATACAAAATCAGAACACAAAATGCTTAATAAAACAAAAACAACTCAAGAGCCATTTAATATCTAATTCTATTGTGTGTGTTTTTAAAAAATAATGGCTTCTTTTTTCTATATCTTTATTTCTTATTTTGTTTATAAGCTGCCTTCAGTCCCTTTCAGGGAAAAATAAAATAATAATAATAATAATAATGATGATGATGATGTAGTAAAACAAATAGCAGCAAACTTTCTCCTTTACAAAACAACCCCTTTTTGCAATTTGTCCCCTCTATGGTCCCGGCATGATTCATCAAACTAGTAGCCCAAGCTTTATGAATTTGCAAACCTGGATTAATGGTGGTTCTTCCATATGATGATGATTATTTCTCTTCCGTAGCCATGGCTGGATTGACTCCTCAAAGACCTGTGAGCAGGAAAGAGCTGTACCAGCTTCCTGTTGAAGTACGTCTCTCAACATTGAACCTAGATGTGAGTAAGCAGGTGTCAAACTGACTTCTGGACCAAGGCTTAACCAGATCAGAAAGCTAGTGAGATGGAAAGGCTTCAAGTATTGTTTGTGGTTGTTGTTGTGTTTGTTTTTTATTTTTGTTATTGAAAATTTAATAAAATTATTATATATCTATATAAATTTAGAACCTTTTTCAACACAGACACATTATAGACACACATCTAAGCATGGGTATTTCTTAGATCCCAGCCCTTGTCTAGGTATTTGTGTCTGCTTTGTGCAAGGGTTGAAAACAACCATCCATTTCTCTGGTGACACAACAACTCAACCCTCTAATAACTCGTATAGGGTGATCCTACAGCACAGGCCCCAGCCCCATAGCTGTACTCCTGCCAGGACAAAAGGAGCTCAACAAGGATGCAGCAGCAGTTCTCCTTCCACCTGCTGCATCCATTTTGTACACAAAGGGGAGACTTGGCCTTGAAGAAAGGTACTTCTTCAGCCAGCCTTACAAATGTCAAAAAGTTACTAGCCTGCAATATTTGTTTTGCCCCCTCCTCCAAAGTCAGCATGGAAACACAGCAAAAAAGTGCCTTCTTCCATGAAGGATGGTGGAGGAGAGACATTCTGATAGTCCACTGTGTTTCTGTGATGACTGCGGATGAGACAAGACTACTCTTCCTTTACAGCTAGCCAAGAAATCAAGTGAGCTGGCTGCTCAGTCACCTCCATGAAATTCCTGGTTGCCTGGGGCTGCTAGGCAAGTCGTCAAATACTAGGCTGTCTTCAGTGATTTTAAAACCGATCCCTTTCACCTTTTGAGTCTTCAAACACATGGATGTCTCCATCCCCATAGGTGCCACTTTAAATTGGCGAAGGCTAACAATACAATACTTTCCCCCCCTCTGAGAGCTTGCCATTTCTTGCCAACAGAGGCCTGTGGCACAGATCACAAAGAATGAACAAAGGGTTTGTATCCCTTCTATGTGATGCCTCTTGAAGAGCATGACTGGGAGTTGTGGCTAGACATTACCAAGAAAACATGCCCTTCTGGGTTCAGCTACAACTTTCAAAGAAGTCTTCAAAAGCTAATAAACTTCTTCTTATCTTTGTACCGACCTGCTGCCCAGGCACTTGTCCTGTACTTTTCCAGGCATCCATTGGGGCAGGAGCAGCAGCTGCAGGCACCTTTGACTTCACTTCCCCTTTCTGAACTTTCAGCAGGTGTCTTGCTCAAAAATTCCTCTCTTTGGAAATTCCTAGAGATTGAGCAGACAAGATCAGAAAAACATCCAAGTTGTTCTTAAAAAGCACTTCCCAAACTGAAGCTTCCCCCCAAAAAGAGGAAATGAAAGCAGCACAAAAGAAAGAAAGCTTAAGCAGCCCAGAAAAAAAACTCTTAATGAAGAAAAACAAACCAGCCCAGACTTGAGAAGGCCCAAGGATAACCCTGCCCAACACCAAGAACCCTGCACCTTGGACTTACTCTTCCCATCCGGAGACAGGGGCCGAACGCTTGGTTGAAGAGTCCTGCAGGGTTACACCACAGACCAAAGATTAATAGTCTTTTTATAGACCCCCGTTATCACATCAGCTGCCTGACTATACTCAACACTTTTATAAGAAGCTCAATTATTTGTATACCAAACAGATTTTTAATGGCTTTGGAGGTACTTGATAAAGCTTTATAATTCCATGAGCAATTAGCCTATGCTCCTCCCTACCATTTCTTAGACAATCATGAAGTTGACAAGTCTTATTCCAAGCCATGTTTCAGTGGCTACAACAGGATCAATCACAACACAGAACCAAAGACCAGGGAGAGTACCAGAGAGGAGGACAAGCGTAATTTTTGCTGCCTTGTTCCTAAACTCTTCAGAAGGCAATCAGAGCAAGTTTCCAGACTTCTGTCATTCAGGGCTGGAACATCCTATCATATGTAATTCACTACCTATCTTATGCTTTGGCATAACCCCAGCTTCTCTCTGGATTTGAAGGGCCCAGCCAGGACCCAAGGAGTGGGTGGGTGGCAACAATTAGCACAATACAAAGAGACTGCAAGCTGATCAACCACTGCACCAGTACTTAGCCAAATAAAGAGGTTGAAATCCAAGGCACAGGGTCAGTAGTAAATGCAGGTCAGTAGTCACTCACTGCTACAGACCCGTTGGGGGGAGGAGGTGCAGCAACAGTTACGTGCACCCAGAATATGACCACATGGAGTTAATCGTAAGCTGCTCATCTAGCTCTTTTTAGCTGGAGATGCAAGATGTGTCTCTCCCCCCCCCCCCGAGATGTTAGAATCACAGACCTGCAGAATTAGATGGAATCCTAAAGGTCCTCTAGTCCAACCCCCTGAAATGCAAGAAAATGCAGGTGGCCATTACCAAGATCAAACCTGCAACCTTGGCATTATCAGCACCACGCTCTAACCAACCGAGCTAACTAACTAGTGCAGGGTGGCCTTCTTTTGTAGAACTGCAATACGAGGCCTCCCAGAACCTCCTCACTTTGCCTCTGGGAGCCTGGAGGTCGGAGCCTCCCTTTCTAGCTCCATAGAGGAGTATGACCACTTGGTGGCAGGGACCGTCAGTCTTTCCTGTGGCGAGTGGGACGCCTCATTCTGTTTTTTTTTTTTTATAAATATTTATTAAAGTTTTTAAATATAAATGCACAAATAATAAACAGTCTTACTTCTATCACAGACATAATTTCATCACTTCTTTGGACTTCCTCACGTCTCCCGCTCCCATTTACATCGTTAAAAGTTTTTTCCAAACAAATTATCAACTTGTTTACAATCTCATGTCCACTCATTCAAATATAATCTAGCACTTCTTCCAAAAAATTTTGTATTTTCTTTAGTCTCACTTATCATCAAATTTCAAATCTAATTTAGTGGTGGCCAGTTTTTTATAATCTAGCATCCTTCTTAGCATTCAACCAAATTACAATGTTTTTGTAGATACTTCTTGAATTTCTCCCAGTCTTCCTCCATCTTCTCTTCTCCCAGGTTACGGATTCTGCCTGTCATCTCGGCCAGTTGCATATAGTCCATCAGTTGCATCTGCCACTCTTCCAGTGTGGGTAGATCTTGAGTTTTCCAGTTTTTTGCGATGAGTATCCTTGCTGCCGTTGTTGCATACATAAAGAATGTTCGGTCCTTCTTTAACACCTTCTGGCCGACAATACCCAGAAGGAAGGCCTCTGGTTTCTTAGTGAAGGTATACTTAAATACCTTTTTCAGCTCATTATATATCATATCTGGGGCCGAAAGAGGCTCTGGGTCTGTTTTGCAGGGTGACGGGCTCGGGGGTCCCTGGGTGAAAGGGAGAGGCTATGGAGACACACAATATCATCCAGAGGACCCTCAAGGGCCAGGCAATATACGTCTCCCCCTCCCCCCCCCCGCCCTGTCTTCATCCCCAGGACGCGAGGAGGGAGCGGCGAAGAGGCTCTGGCTCTGTTTCGCGGGCTCGCGGGCTCGGGGGCAACTGCCAACGGCCCCCCGCCCTGCCGCGCCCGACTCTCGCCTCCCATTGGCTGACAGGACCCCGGCTTCGCCCAGATACCGAGTCGGAAGAGCCGGCCAATGGGGAGGCCTCGGAGCGGGCGCGTGGGGGGAGAAAGGAAAGAGGGGTTGGAGCCGGCTCGCCCACTGCCTTCTGGGAGTCGTAGTGCCTGCCCTCTATTCTTCCCCCCCCAGAGAACGGAAATGAATGACAGGGAGGACTGCGTTTCCCAAAAGCCAACGCGGCGCGGCTTCTGAGCTACGGGTCGCGAGAAGAGGCAAAAGGCCCCCACCTGGTGCTGTTTTCCCTCCCAGGTGTGCAGGGGCAGGTGGTCAGAGGCTGATGCGGGAGGGAGGAGGAGGAAGAGGGAGGAGAAGGCCCTGCGCAGCCTCAGCAGCTCCAGCCGCACCAAGCCCGACCTGGAGAAGCTCCCTGGTTGGCATGGAAACTGCCCAGAGCCTTTCTTCCCTCCCTTGTTCATTCCATGGCGCTTCCTCCCAACACAACTCACAACAGCCCCGGGAGGGAGGCCAGGCTGAGAGGCAGCGACTGCCAGCCCCCCCCCCCCCCGCCCTTCCTTTTTCATTCGCACAACAGCCCTGGGAGGTCAGCCAGAAGGAGAGGCGCGGAAAATGCTCCAAGGCTGCTTATTTGATTGCATTTATATCCCGCCTTTTTCTCCGAGGAGCCCAAGGTGGCACAGATGGCTCTCTCCCTCCTCCTTTAATCACCACAACAACACCGAGGTAGGTTACTCTGGCAGGCACTGATTGACACACACAGCCGAGGTCACCCTTAATGGCCGAGGGGGGATTTGAACCCTGGTCTCCCAGCACTCTGGCCACTGCACCACACCTTTGACTTTGCTATGGCAGAAAATCCTGCCTGGAGCCTCCCATGTTTTGGACCTGACCTTTGGCACACTTGCCCCCCCCCCAATTAATTACCTTTGTTTGGAGGAAAAATATCTGCTATTTTCCCTTTTTCTTCTTCTTTTTTAAAGGCTTGCCTTCTCCAAAGTGTACATGTGATCTTCTCTTTTGCCCCTGGGATATTTCTAATCTAACATCCAGGCTTTTAAGGCAGAATTTCCTATTTGATCTAGGACAGGCATAGGCATCCTGGCCCTCCATATGTTTTGGGACTACAACTCCTATGCTCCCTAGCTAACAGGACCAGTGGTCAGGGATGATGGGAGTTGTAGTTCCAAAACAGCTAGAAGGCAGAGTTTGGGGGTGCCTGCTTTAAAATATGTGACATACTTTGTTCTTTGTCTCCTAAGAAAGGTGGGGGGACTTTGTTGCAACAGAATAAAGATCTGCCTTCAGCTCATTCATCTCTGACCAATAACGAACTTGGAGTCCCTTAAAAGGGGAGTTAGGCCATTAAAGATACACCCCTTAAGTCTGGTAACAGTGTGCCAGGTGGGTCTGATGGGAGTTGTAGTCCAAAACATCTGAAGGGTTGGGGCAGAAGGCTGAGCTGAATGGTGGGCAACATTCCAGACTTTTCTGTGCTCTCCCTCCATCTCCAGAGGGCAAGGCGATCCTCAGATGACCCCGTGGTGGCAGTTAGGGGAGGGAGAGGAAAATCAGCTTTGCTCAGGAGCATTTTGTTCTTTGGACTACAACTCCCATCATCCTTTGATAATTGGCAATTTTGGCTGGAGCCGATAGGAGTTAGAAATCTGAAGGGCACTTGCTCGGTGGGTATAGCGCGTGGATGCCCGGGGGGGGGCTTCCAGCTTCGATCTACTTGTGTACACGAAGAAGTATCTGAAGAAGCGTGCATGCACACGAAAGCTCATACCAATAACAAACATAGTTGGTCTCTAAGGTGCTACTGGAAGGATTTTTGTTTTGTTTTGTTTACGCGAGAGTAAGCTCCCTTATACTCGAAGAGGATTTTTACGTCCACATCACGGGTGACAGAGCTAACAGGGTGGGCATTTGTTTATTTTTGGCTCCCTAGGGCTTCCATCGCAGCTGCCGCGAAAGGCACAGAGGAATCATAGAATCATAGAATCATAGAATGATAGAGTTGGAAGAGACCACAAGGGCCATCGAGTCCAACCCCCTGCCAAGCAGAAAACACCATCAGAGCACTCCTGACATATGGTTGTCAAGCCTCTGCTTAAAGACCTCCAAAGAAGGAGACTCCACCACACTCCTTGGCAGCAAATTCCACTGTCAAACAGCTCTTACTGTCAGGAAGTTCTTCCTAATGTTTAGGTGGAATCTTCTTTCTGGTAGTTTGGAACCATTGCTCCGTGTCCGCTTCTCTGGAGCAGCAGAAAACAACCTTTCTCCCTCCTCTATGTGACATCCTTTTATATATTTGAACATGGCTATCATATCACCCCTTAACCTCCTTCTCCAGGCTAAACATGCCCAGCTCCCTTAGCCGTTCCTCATAAGGCATCGTTTCCAGGCCTTTGACCATTTTGGTTGCCCTCCTCTGGACACGTTCCAGTTTGTCAGTGTCCTTCTTGAACTGTGGTGCCCAGAACTGGACACAGTACTCCAGGTGAGGTCTGACCATCCAGAGGAACTGGATGCGTCGCGTTGATTTAATGATAGACTGACGTCCGCACGTCCAGCTTCCGATTTCTTGGAAGTGAGAACTGTCCGTAGGAGAAGCGAAATCACAAGGTTTTAAAGTCGCTGCTGTGGCTCCACGCATGCCCAGCCATAAGCAAAAGGCAACTACTAGAGTTCGTGCTCTTTCGAATAGGTGTCATTTCATGCGAGGAAATCAATTGCGAGCTAGAACTTTCTAAAATGCAGCTCCGTGGAAATCAATGCGTCTTTCGGGCGCAACCGAGCACTGGATTTGGGCTGGGAGAATCTCGAGGCGAGCGCAATTTAAAGTGAGCCACGTCTGCGGCAACCTATCAAGTGTTCTGCATGGAGTGAGGAGTCGGTGGACCTAGGAAACTCTTAAAAGGAGAGTTATCACATGCTTCTACCAGTTTTATTTTATTTTTTTTTAAATCATATTTATTAAGTTTTTAACAAAAAGAAAAAGGGTTACCAAACAGTACACAGTAAACAAAAAACACAAAAAGAATACAAAAACCAAAATTTAACATAAAAAGAAAAAATGAAAAAATAAAAATCCCTCATTCTGATATCTTATCATTCATTTGCTTATTTTCATGACTTCCTCACGCCTCCCTTTTTTGTATTCCAGTTAAATAGTTATTTCAGCAAATCCATACCCTCTTTATTTACTCTTTATTTACTCTTAATTCTTTGTCTTCACCTAATATAACTTCAAATTTTCGTCTAATATCAATCCAATTTTACATACTCCTATTTTACCTTATTGCTAAAACCACTTCATTTCATTCCAGCATCATTAACATTCAAAAATTTTATAGTGTTTCTGTAAATAATCTTTGAATTTCTTCCAGTCCTCTTCCACCAACTCTTCTCCCTGGTCTCGGATTCTGCCAGTCATTTCCGCCAATTCCATATAGTCCATTACTTTCATCTGCCATTCTTCCAGGGTGGGTAAATCTTGTGTCTTCCAGCTTCTAGCAGTTTTAAAAGAGTGAGGAGGAACGAGCTGTCTTCCCCATTGCAATTTGAAGGCGCAAAGTTGTTTTTAAAACGTTTAGAAGGGACTTTTGAAAAACCATTCCCATAGCCCTCAAAAGACGACTGGAATGGGAAAGAGCAGAAGGTCTATTTTTATTTTTACATTTATATCCCGCCCTTCCTCCAGGCAGCTGAAGGTGGAATACATTGTTCTCCTCCTCTGCATTTTGACCTCCCAACAATCCCGTGAGGGAGGCTAGGCTGGGGGCGAGTGACTGGCCCAACGCCACTCAGTGACAGCTCCACGACCAAGCGACTGGGGATTTGAACCCCGGTATCTCCCAGCTCCTGCTCCGACCCTCGAACTGCTACACCAGTGTTTCCCAACTTCGTGCCTCCAGCTGTTTTTGGACTACACTTCCCACCATCCCTTGCCACTGGTCTTGCTAGTCGGGGATGATGGGAGTTGTAGTTCAAAAAAAAAACAGCTGGAGGCACAAGGTTGGGAAACACTGCGCTACACCACACTGCCTCTCTCCCTTGCTGCTGCTGCTGCTGCTCCTCTCTGCCCCTTCCGCCCCGAGAGGGAGTTGTTAAAAAGGAAAAGCGGGAGGGGGGGGGCGCCGCGAACTCGGAAATTCCCTGGCGAGGCAGTAAGATGCGCCAGTCTAGCCTTCGTAGCTCTGCCGCTGAGGGAGAAGGTGACGACATCAGGAGGAGGAGGAAGTTACTTCCGCTAAAAAAAGGCGGGGGTGGGTGGGTGGGGGGGCGTGGGGAACTACACTTCCCAGCGCCCTTTGCGCCCGGTGTGCTTCTATATGAGGGCTAGCTATGCGAGGGAGGGGTCCGAGGCGGGGCCGGCCTGGCCCTTTGAAAGGTCTGCGAGGGGGCGAGGGCGGCGGTGCTCCTCGTCAGGCTGCGGCGGGGACCAGGTAACCCGGGGGGGGGGCCGCCGCCGCAGGGGCCTTTCCCCGCCCTCCGCCTCTCCCTCCCTTCGCGCGCCCTGGGGGCCTCCGCTGAGGAGAGCTGGCCCTGTTGAATGACTGCCTGCCGCTTGGCCCTCAGGGCGGTCCCGCCGAGACCTCCGCGCTGGCTGAGCTGCCCGCGGCTGCTGCTGCTGCTGCCGTAAGGCTGGGCTCCGGGGCCCAGTCAGCTTCGGGGTCCGCCCCGCCTTTCCCCTCTATCTCACCCCAGCGTGAAGTGGATTGGGGCCCAGGGTCCCAATCCTCCCTCGGGGCCCCCGGGGCCCGTCACTGCTTCCCAGGGTTGAGCCCTCTTTCCCCAACCCCCAACCCCCCCCCCCAGCGGACCGGGCTGTTAGGGAATCAGTCGGTGGTGCAGTGGTTAGAGCGACAGACCTGGACCTGGGAGACCAGGCTTCCTTTCCCCACTCGCCCATGAAGCTTGCTTGGTGACCTTGGGCCAGCCCCTGCCTCTCAGCCTCAGCCTACTTTGCAAGGTGGTTGTTGGGAGCTGGAGAACCTATGTAAGCCACCTTGAGCTCCATGGAGAAAATGGCGGGACAGAAATGCAACATAAATAAGCAAGGCTACACAGATGTGGCGGACCAGGTTGGTGGGACGCTTCTGGCACCAAGTCTGGTATCGGTCCCTGGCACATTGTGTGTGTGTGTGTGTGTGGAATCGCTGGTTGCCCATCCCATCGGATACACTTTAAGAAGCACAGCTGTGAAATGCATTTGCATGTTTCACCTGCACCCTATTGTCCACTTTGTTTTGCTCAGCTGGTGGGTGGCTGAGGAGGGTGCTGTGTATCCCTACTGGGCCTTTGCAAACATGGCACGGGCACTCAGCTTGCAAGCTGTGACTCCATCTGGTCCAGGCTGGCTTTCATCTGGTTGGGGTGGCTACAGGTAGCCCAAGCTATGGCAAGCAGCAGCCTGGTGTGTACTGTGGAAGGTCAGAGTGGATTGGGTTACACCAGGGGTGCCCAAACCTTTTTCAAAGAGGGCCAGATTTGATGAAGTGAACATGTGTGAGGGCCGACCAAAGTTGTTGAGCTTTTTAAAGAATTGTTGAGCTTTTTTAAGGATTTAACCCCAAATTTGTTGACATATACTTCCACGGGGGCCAAATTAGGCTCCCGAAACAGACTTCAGACATGCCTGGGTTACACTAACTTTTTCTGTAGCATTTAACCCTGTTGTTGATAGGAGAAACCAGACTAGGTCAGCGGGAGCGGGGAGTTGGTGGTTTCTGGGTTTTATCAGCAGAAATTTGAACCCAGTGCACTGAGACCACTTGGTGTAAGAGTTGCACAGCATCAGTAAATGTTTCTTTACTCTGTTTCCTCCTGGTGTCAACCTACTGAGTTTAACTGCACTGTAGCAGACCATAATCTGAAAGAAAAGCAGCTAAGCAAAGCTATCCCCACCCCACCCTACAATGTTTGAAGAAAGCGCAGTCAGGAACTGGAGAAGGAGTGAAAGGGGAGTTGAACTGAATTTTCTTATGGGGCAGATAAAAAAAAGATCAGGCTTCAGGCAGCAGCTGTTTCTTGATGCAGCAGGTGAAGAAGTAACAAGTATTTAATCCTTATCTGTGTTGTTTCTCATGGAAAAGTAAGAAACCAGTTTTGATTGCTACATTAGAAGCATGCTAAGCTCCCAGAATAAATGCTACATTCTTTACTAGAAATCCAAGTGAAGGAGACAACATAGATTCATATGTGGTTGAAAGCTGTTGGCACAAAGCTGTGTTTGGGGAGCTCCTTGTATTGTACTGTGCGTGGCATAAAATCTAAGGCAGAAGTGGCTGCAAAGTTGTTAAGTCTGGGAGCAGTATTTGTTTATTATTTACTTCTTATTATTCAACAACTTTTCAACATGTGTGCATTCTTCCCCTACTTCACAGGGAAATTCTTTTTAGTTCCTTAAATGTGCTGATTGGGGCTAATAGGAGTTGTAGCTGGAAACATTGGGAGGGCACCAGGTTGGGCATGGTTGAACTAGATAGATTCCCAAGGTGAAGTACACCAACAGAAACAAATGAGAGAACCACTCAGGGGTGCACTGAGTTCTTCTGCTTTGGAAGGTTTGCGCATCTTCGACATGTTTAACTTACAAAGCCTTGCAAGCTGAAACACATCAATACCAGATTAGTCATATTTTCTGGAAAATTTAAAGAGGCTCTAGGTAAATGCAATCAGAACTGCAGGTATGTATATAGTCAAGGCAGGGCCACTGGACTTCTGAGTAGCAGATTTTGATGAACACATTACTGTATTTATAGTTCCTTTAGATTTGGTGTAAGACGTTGATAGCAAGGGTCCCAGAAGATCAATGAAATGCTAGTAACAGATTACCAGGATATGTTGAAAGGCCTAGATTGCTTACTAAAAATAAAATACATAAGCACCACCAGCAGTTCATGCACTTTGGAAGGTCCCAGTGGCCTTATACTGTAAAGGATAAAGATAAAATGGAATTGAATCATATGGGGGGAAATCATTAGTTAAATTACAGAGGGAAAAAATCAATTTAAAAACAGTGCTCTAAGTCAGAACTGTCCATTTCTTTACATCCTGCTGAAATAAAACTGCAAAGCAATTGCTTGCTGTAAATCTTAATTAAACACATTGTTTTAAAACTGCATGGAGCCTTGGAGGGAACACCACATGTTTCTCAGATATTTCTCAATATTTTAGAAAAAATCCTTATTTGTATTACCCATACAGCACAGTAATTGTAATTTTTAAAAGCAACTTCTCATTATATAACTGCCCAGACCATTCCTATCGCACAAAAAATGAATTCCATTAGGAGCAAACAAGGGGTGGCAGTAATCACTGGGCAGCCCAGTTTTCCCTCTTCTGTTTAAAGTAAATGTTTGACAGGTGCTTTGAGCCAGTTGCAGAGATTACTTAGTTACTAGGCATAAAATAGGAATGAAAGGTTAGCCAGATGGATCAGTAGATTACACTTGTGGTGGCTTTCCAATACCTGCACCTTGTACCCTAGTATACGGACATGGAATTATTTTGATGACCAAGAAGGATCTGCTTTTACCCAGGTTGTTCTTTGCAAAGAAAATATATCTTTCATAAGAGGTCATGAATTGACCTTTTGTGTTCATATTTAATTCTAATCCATGTCATTTTAAAAGAGGAACTTGTAATTGAACTTGGGTTTAAATTGTTATTTACTTTCAAAATCACTGACTTCTATCCACCATAGAAGTTTTGGCGAATTCAGCTAGATGACAACAAGTTCTAGATTGTGTACGTTCTCCGTAGTACAGTGGTGCCTCGCAAGACGAAATTAATCTGTTCCGCGAGTCTCTTCGTCTAGCGGTTTTTTCGTCTTGCGAAGCGAGCCCATTGACGGCTTAGCAGATTAGCGCTCTTAGCGGCTTAGCGGATCAGCTGATAAGCGGTTTAGCGGCTTAGAAAAAGGGGGGGAAGGGAAAAAAACCCGCAGGAACTCGCAAGACATTTTCGTCTTGCGAAGCAAGCCCATAGGGAAATTTGTTTTGCGAAGCGCCTCCAAAACGGAAAACCCTTCTGTCTAGCGGGTTTTCCGTCTTGCGAGGCGTTCGTCTTGCGGGGCACCACTGTATTATGCAACAGTTGTTACTTTTTATGGTTTAATGTCATTTTTCATACTGTATTTGCTTTGATATCTTGTCTTTCTTGGGCTTCCTTTTGGAAATACATTAATGCCTTTCAAATATTAAAAGAAATGAAAATGTTACAGTGTTCTAGGAAGACTAGGCATGGTTATAATGGGAGGGTGAAGTGTGTGACTCAAATTTGATTTCAGGAAAAAATCTATGTCATATCTTAACCACAGATGTGTTAAAACTTGATGCAAGAGGTTTTAGCTGAAACACCTAGTTCAAAGAACGCTGGTCGATAAAGAGGTCTAGGAATGGTTGCTTATTTAGAAAAGCTTATTCCAAATATGACAACAGCGTTGACATCTTTATTTTATTTTTTTTAATAATTTTTATTGGGTTTTTACATTTTATAACAACAGACACACACACAAAGACAAAAACAAACAAATACAATTTCATGCCCTAATTTTCTTTACCCTCTTTCATTGACTTCCCCCCACCCCCTCTTCTTACATCCCAATTCCAATAATTAATTCAGCAAGTTCTTACCTAACCTCTTAAACATATTAATATTACTTTTAAAATTTAATTCTTTTTGTTTATCTATATTCAACTTATCCGATTCTCTTATAATCATTAATTTCTTTTTTTTTTAAGGTCGATCTAACTTCCCTTCCACAAATTTTTCCCTTTGTTATATTGATTATAGGTCACATTAACCAAATAAGCAAATCATAACATTTTATAGTTCTATTCTCTCTCCCCTCCCTGCCCCGGTTTCTGTCCCTTCCCAAACAAATGTCCAAAAAACAAACAAAAAATAGTTCTTAGCCCGGATTCCTCACGTCCGAGGCCTTTAATTCTCTGTTAGTCCCTCTCCGCCAATTATATTGGTAGTCCTTTTTGTTGATCCTGGGACCCCGAAGGAGTTCAGTCAGAGTCACATCATATTTTCTTTCATCCAGAATGTTTAAAAGTGGTTGTTGCGAAAGATCATCTACTTTTCCACAGCGTTGACATCTTTAAAGCAATTATTGACTCAAGGTGCTGGATTTTAACTGGAGGTCAATCCTTGAAGCAGTATTCAAGCAGTTAAAAGTTGCTCACTAACAAACCTGCCCAATCGCCTTCTGGCCCAATCGCCTTCTAAATCCGGCCCACGGACGGTCTAGGAATTAGTGTGTTTTTACATGAGTAGAATGTGTCCTTTTAATTAAAATGCACCTCTGGGTTATTTGTGGGCCACGGGAATTTGTTCATTATTTTTTTCAAAATATAGTCCGGCCCCCCACAAGGTCTGAGGGACAGTGGACTGGCCCCCCGCTGAAAAAGTTTGCTGACCCCTGCAGTAAGGCAAACCTTGGTGCAGCAGCAAAAAGGACTTGGAAGGAGCCAAGTTGTCTATGAACAAATACAGTGGTACCTCGGGTTAAGTACTTAATTCGTTCTGGAGGTCCGTACTTAACCTGAAACTGTTCTTAACCTGAAGCACCACTTTAGCTAATGGGGCCTCCTGCTGCTGCTGCTGCTGTGCCACCGGAGCACGATTTCTGTTCTCATCCTGAAGCAAAGTTCTTAACCTGAAGCACTATTTCTGGGTTAGCGGAGTCTGTAACCTGAAGCGTATGTAACCTGAAGCATATGTAACCCAAGGTACCACTGTAGCTTGTTCACATAGTCTTGATAAGCTTAGGGTGTCAAGCGAACCAGGTCTGAAGCTAAAGGGATATCTAATAGCCACTACAAATGATGGGCTTACTTTAGAATAGTAGTACCACAAGACGTCTGAACACCATATATTAAAGCAAGGGTGTGGGGGGACAATTTCCAGTGCTTGATTTTTTCCCTCAGAAATGTTCATTAATAATTAATAATGAATGGATGCCACTTGCAAATATTAGGCAAGGTTGTCAGTTTCAAAGTCTTAGCTTTGTTTACTAAATATAAGTAATATAAATCAAAATTAAGTTCTGTCTCTAGGAGGATCAACATTTTCTGATGTAAAAGGCTCTGTGCGAATTACCCTAACTTGCATAGGAAATATTTCTGTGAAACCCACAGCACTGCATCAGTCACCTACAACTGAGCTATAAACTTGAAAGGCTGTTCCTTGAAGTCTCTGTGGACTCATATCCCAGATTGAAATATTTCATGGAAAACAAGACGAAAAGAATCCCTGCTGTGTCTCATGAAAAAGATGCTGGGAATGAATTCATTGGATTTTTATTTTTAAAGGAAGTGTCATAATCTTCTGGTTGATTACTGTTCAAAATACGTGAAAGTAGCTGGAAGCAAATCTTTCAATAAAATGTGAAGAGAGTGCAAATATGCAACATTACCTGTATAGACAATACACAATTATTAGCTTAGAACCAAGGGTAAATCTATGAAGGAAAAAAATGACAAACTAACTTATCTAATTACAGGAAGAACAGGAAATATGCAAACAGGGACAGGTACGTTTTATAAGACTTTCCATATTAGTGATGGTGGGTGATAACAATTTTATATTCTTCTGTAATTAGATGAGTTATTTTGTCATTTTTTACCTTCCATGCATTTAATTTGTGCAATTTCAACTGGCTGGCTGCGTTGTGATATTCTTGGCACTACAGGGATTCTGTTCCTGAGGACTTCTTATGCACATCTACATGTTTTACTTTTCTCTAAATCTTCAGCCAGTCTCCTTGGGCTTAATCCACTAGATGTGTCTTAATGAGGACATGGAGTGTGACTAAATTGAGCCTGGAGGCTTATATTATGTATTTGAGCATGGCTAATCCACTTTTTAGTTCACAACAATAACTTGTTGCATTAAGCCTTAAATAATGCTTCCTTTGTGTGCATGGAAGGAGTGTTGTGATCAACTTGATAGCAATCTTGGAATCTTTTGTCATGCATGGAAAGAGACCCCCCCCCCAAAAAACACACACACCTTGCAATGGCTGAGAGAGACAAAACAGTTGTCAGTAAAGGACAGTCTTCCAAGGTAGGCTTGTGGGAGCGGCAGAGGGGCTTGTCCATCTGTGGGCTGAGTTTGTATAATCCAGACTTGCTGTCACCTTTAGCATGCCTGGACTTCATGCCGTCTGAAAGAGGCATTTCCAATTCATGATCACCCCTTGAATGCAAAGACCTTGCTTCATGCAGCACAGCGGGGGGAGGAGGAGAAGACTGATGCTTAGCTGAGAATTGCAGCTGGCCAGTGCCAGCTTCCCAAGCTGCTGCCCTCCAGATGTTTCATGCTGCAGCTTCCTGTTAGCCCAGCCATATATATGATGCTGTGGGTAATGGCAGTTGTAGCCCCAAACACCTGGAAGGCACCAAGTTGGAGAAGGCTGCTCTAGAGCAAGAGTGGAGAACCTTTGCCTTCCAAGTGTGCCAGTCATGCTTGCTGGGGCTGATGGGAACTGTGGTTCAGCAACATCTGCAAGGCCAAAGGTTCCCTACTCCTGCTCTAGAGTCTCAGAACTGCATGGATTGAGGCAGGGTCCACTAAGGATGCAGATGTACTTATTTTCTTACATTTTAATATCCTGTGTTTCTTCTGCCTTGGCATTATGGTCAAGGATGAATCAATGAGGAAACTGGGAAGGCCTTTGTGCATGCATGCTGCTGATTGGAGATGGGGGTAGAAAGTGGGTTGGGTATGCTGCCAGATTGACCCTATATTTTCTTTTAAATTTTGGTTCAGCTGAGATTAATCCCACACTTTTTTTTCTTTTATTGCAGCAGGTGCCTTCTGATGGTTCCAGTTGGAGGCCTACAGTTGTAGCGAGTGCCCACCCACCCCTCCCTTTTCCTCTTTTCCTTCCCCCCTCCCCTCCCTCCCTCATCTGAATCTCCCCCACCCCTCCCCACCACACATGTTGTTGTGTACTTGCACTCACTAATGACAGCGTGGATCCTCCTCCCCATTAGCCTCTCTGCCTTCTCGATCACTGGAATATGGATTGTGTAAGAGCTGTCTTGATTTCTGCCTGTGTTCTGCATGAATGACTAGCCTGGAAAGTGTGTGTGTGGCTGGCTTGTGGCTTCCAGCAAATAAGCAGCAGGTTCTTTCTCTCCCTGAACTGTTGTTCTATTTAGGAGATTGCCAAAGGCAACTCAGCAAATCTGTCCCAAAGCTGTGCTCTGAATAAAAGTTCTAGCTTTTTGTGATGGATCTTGCTGACTCGAGGTTTTGCCCCATTACAGTTTAAACAGCACTTGGGCGACACTTTTGATTATTCTTTACAGTAGATCAGGGTATTCTGGCCAGGGTGGACCCTGTCTTTATCGTATAGGGCCTGATTGCCTGACAAAAAGGCACACTGATCACTGTAAGGGCAATCTTCCCTTCTGTAGTATTATTAAGAGCTTTTGGCTGCTCTTCCTCACAGCACCAAGGTGGGGAAAGCTTCCCCTTTGAGAAATGTCAGCAGCTGTGGGGGGTAACAGCCCTGGTGCTGGAGGGACAGGCATAAGTTCCATGATAACATCTTGTCTTCAGCTCTCCAAGGACTCAGAAATAGGCTGTGTCCTTGGCTTACCCTGCAGTTCCCACCTGCAGCCACTGAGAGGAAGTTATCTCCAGCCTCATAAAAGGTGGTGTGCGCACCACAACTTTACTAGAGAATGTTTGCTGAAAACTGTGGCAGGGACCCTGTGGTGTGCTGTTGTATAGGCAGGCCAGTCTCCCCCAAAGTGGAGACTCACAGGTGTGTTAGACACCAGCTCCCATCAGCCCCAAACTCCTGGAGGGTGGCTGGGTTGGAGAAGCCTGTAATACACCTTTAGCATGCCTCCATTCCAGTGGGGACAGAATGGAAGGTGGTGCTGTACGTTGCTTTTATGGAAAGGGTTTTAATGTTTCCCAAGTCTTTGGGCCCCGGCTCTGGATAGCCAGCTCAGTTAACAGCACTTTGGGAAAGTGCCCTTGTTTTTGGTCCCAGTTACACAGCGGCTGCCACTAATGATTGCTTGTGATGAGGACTACATGCAGCTGAGGAAACATTGCAGAATCATAGAATTGTAGGGCTGGAAGGAACCCAAAGGATCATTCTAGTCCAACCCCCTGCAGTGTAGGAATCACAGCTAAAGAATCCCTGATAGGTGGCCATCCAGTCATCTGTTTTAAAACCTCCAAAAAAGGAGAGTCCGCCTTCTTTGGGAGTCTGTACCACTTAAAGTCAGAAACTTCTTCCTAATTTTTAGTCAGAATCTCCTTTCTTGTAACTTGAATCCATTAATTCAGGTCCCCCCTCTGGAGCAGCAGAAAACAAGCTTGTGTCGCCTTCCATATAGCAGCCCTTTAGCTATTCAAAAATGGCTATCATATCACCTCTCAGTCTTCTCTTCTCTCTCTCTTTTATTTTTATTTTTATTTTTCAAAAACATACACACTAATCACTCACAAATACAGAAATACAAAATAATAACCATAAAAAGGAAACAAAAATACATCCATGTGGCTTCCCTCCCCCAATACTCATCATCCCTTAATCTTAAAATTCTTGTTTACATTGCATCTTATGCATCTCATTCTTAATATAGAAATTTTTTATAGTTCTACTTTACAAGCAATCTATACATATCGACATGTTGTCCTTAGAACAGTGTTTAATCATACAATCTTCAAAACATTGCCATTCTAACCCTAGTTTCTGATTTGTCTGGTATCTTATGGCTGTTGTTAATTTCGCCATTTCTATAAAATCAGATAGTTTGCATATCCAATCTTCTGTTGTGGGTATAATATTTCCTTTCCAATTCTTTGCAAGTAAAAGCCTGGCTGCGGCTGTTGCATATAAAAATAATATTTTCTTACCTTGTAGAATATCCTTTCCCAATAGATATCCCAATAGATATGCCTCTGGGTTTTTTTCCTATAGAAAATTTGAACATCTTTTTTAACTCCTTGTGGATACATCCCCAAAATTAACATTTTCGCAGCCCCACCATACATGCATCATAGTCTCCTCCACCTCCTTACGTTTCCAACAGAGATTGGATTTTAACTTATTTATTTTGGCGAGTTTTGAAGGTGTCATGTACCACCTATAGAACATTTTCATTAAGTTCTCTTTGATGGAGTAGCAGGCGGTAAATCTGACATCGATCTTCAAGAGCCTTTCCCACTGATCTATTTGAATTGCATGGCCGATGTCTTGGGCTCATTCGACCATTACTTTCTTTATTTCTTCGTCTTTTAGGTCCCATTCCAGTATCAGATCATACACTTTGGATAATAGTTTCTTATTGTTTTTTAATCATACTTTTTGTAATTTAGATTCTTCCTTTCCAAAGCCTATTTTTTTATCCAAATTGAAAACATTATTTAATTGGTGGTATTGGAGCCAATCAGTAAGATGGTGCCTTATCTCCTCAAATGACTGTAAGTTGCCCAGTTACTTTCCATATTTAGTTTTTTGACTATGAACGCCTCCAGCGGGGACAGCCACCATGGTGTATATGGTTCCAGTAATGGTTGGTATCTATTCCACACCTTATACAAAGCACTTCTAACAATATGGTTGGTGAACCCTTGTGGACTTTTACTTTATTGTAACCAAGATAGGTGGGACGCGGGTGGTGCTGTGGTCTAAACCACAGAGCCTAGGGCTTGCCGATCAGAAGGTCGGTGGTTCAAATCCCCGTCATGGGGTGAGCTCCCATTGTTTGGTCCCAGCTCCTGCCCACCTAGCAGTTCAAAAGCACATTAAGTGCAAGTAGATAAATAGGTACCGCTCCGGCGTGAAGGTAAACGGCATTTCCATGTGCTGCTCTGGTTCATGCTGGCCACATGACCCAGAAGCTATCTGTGGACAAACGCCAGCTCCCTCGGCCTATAGAGCAAGATGAGTGCCGCAACCCCAGAGTTGACTGGACCTAACGGTCAGGGGTACCTTTACCTTTAACCAAGGTAGGCATGCCACCCATATCTGTTATCAAAGCTCTCTAAATCCAGTATGTCTGTTTTTTCTAACAGAATCCAGTCTTTGATCCAAATTAGACACTGTGTCAGTCTTCTCTTTTCTCATAAGGCTTGATTTCCAGACCCTTGATCATCGTGATTGCCCTCCTCTGCACACCTTCTAGCTTGTAAATATCCATCTTAATCTGTGGTGCCCAGAACAGGACACAAGACTCCAGACAGGGTCTGATCTAGAGCCACCTGTTCCATGTGGGTCCAGCAGAAAAAAGCAAGAGCTGTTTGATAGTGGAATGGTCTCCCTTGGGAGGATTATGGACGCTCCTTCATTGGAGGTCTTTAAGCAGAGGTTGGATGGCTGTCTGTCATGAATGCTTTAGATGAGATTCCTTCATCACTGGGGTTGTTCCAAATGAACCTGGGGTGCCCTCCAGCTTTACAATTCTTCTTCTATGACAGAAGCACAGAGGCAGACAAACGGGGTGGAAATGTCCTAACCCAAACACAAACCATCTTCTGTGGCAACTACAGCCCTGTATAAACAACCTGGGAGCAGGAATTTGCTGGGGGGGGGGGGGTTTCAAGCCACAGCAAATCAGCTGGCCACTGCAACCTGTGATTTGTGTATTTGCTGAGAAGTTGGTGTTTTTGGCATTGATGTGGAACAACATTACACAGGAGCCTATAGGCCTGCGAGTGAAAGGCTGGTTTTGTGTGGTTCTCTTGTAGCATTTTGGACAGGCAGCTGTGGCAGGGAAGATAAGGCTGTCTACAAGTCTCTCCTGCTATTATGACCCATCAGCCCTCGGATCTGTTCTGGGTTAGCCTTGTTGCAATGGCTTTGTGCCCCCAAGGAAGCTCTCTCAAGGGAAGCAGCTTCCCTCCTCTGACATACTTAGGTGCAAACACAGGAATCCTCTCCTGCTGAGAGCCTCGCTGGACACAGACTGCAACTGGCTGGAACTCGGTAGTAATTTGTCAGCCTAAAATTGGAGGTGGCTGCTGAAGCTGAACATGCAGGCGAATTGGAGAGCAACAGTTGCATTTTTATCTTTGTCTCCCAGATGCTTCTTTGGAACAGCCCTCCTAGCTTGGATCTCTTCTCAGCAAGGCCAGTTTCCTGAGTAAACAACACAAAAGCAGAGAGCAGGTTGAGAGTTCCCAAAGCTCATTGGATTGTGGAAATTTTCCAAAGTCCTTTGTCTTGGTGATGGAAATTTCCAGTCTTGGGGGTGACACATTTTACTGCTGCTTACTGCTTACCCTGGGGAAAAGCAGTGGAGCAGGAATTGCAATTCTTTGCCTGGGGCAGTTGATGCTATCCAGTGTCACCTCTGGTCCACTCTGAACAGATGGGAGCTTGAAATGCACCCAGAGAGTGTGTGAGCAGGGCTTTGGGCAAACACTCTTGGGCTGGGATACAAGGGATTCCAGAGCAGCAGGTTTAAGCAGTTTAAGGAACAACACCAGCCCCTTCCCAGTGCCCTTAGCCTTTACTGGCATATAGGGAAGGGAGAGGCAGAGTCCTTTGAATCCTCCTTGGCTGCCTTAAAGACCTACACTGGTCCTCTGATAGGTCAGGGGAAAGGGAGACATTTGTCTTCATCTTAGTTCCTCTTAGGGGCAACCCGAGCAGGTTTTTCTTTTTACTTAGAACAGCTTAAAATATGTTTGCTGCCTGTAAACCTGAATTGTTCTTGGCATAAAAAGAATGATTTGAACACCTTCCAGAACTCTGTTGCCATTCTTGTGCATCCCGCTGTAGGCTTTTAAAGTTTATTTGTTTGTCAGCTTTGAGTTATACAAAGCTAATTGGATGTGCTTCGCTTTTGGAAAGTCAGCTTCAGGTGGTATAGGCGATATAATCTTTGAACAATTGTAATATAATTTTTATTTGCTGATCCGGCCCCATTTGGCTGCTATGCTCACACATTTTGGTCTGAATGCTTTCATGTCCAGTCCACCCTTAACTGTATTTTTCTGTTCTGCCTCTCACAGGTATGCCATGGCAGTAATGAACCACCATGTGTGTCCTGTTGAGAACTGGTAAGTCCTTCCATAAAGCAAGAGGACAGAGTCCTAGCTCAGGGGGAGAGCAGCTGCTCTGCATGCAGAAGGTCCCCGATTTGCACCATAGAATCTCCTGGTAGGGTTGGGAATGTCCCCTGTTGAAAACAAATCCTTGAGAATTGCTGATAGAGTGTAGACAGAACTGAGCTAAGTGGACTAGTGGTCTGACCCAATATAAGACAACTTCATACGTTCCTAGTCTTGTTAGCTTCTTAACATTCATTGTCCTGCAAAACTGGCCCTGTTTCTTGTTTGTACCCCTTCTTGGAGCACGTTACATTGCCAGCTAACCTGTCCAAACTGTTGCAGGTCATATAATGAGTCCTGCTCTGCTGATTCTGCCAAGCATGGATACCCCAAAAGCTGCTGCACCTTGGAGGATGTCCCTTTGATCAGGTGAGCGGGGAAAGAATTGTAATGGGTTGCAATGGAGCTGTTCTGGGCACAGAGGCTACCCCTGCATCCCTTGTGGGTGAACCAGTTCTGGCTGGAGTTAAAATTGGGCATTGCCTATATGAACATAAGAACCTGCTGCATCAAGCCAATAATAAGTCTAATCCAGGATCCTGTTCTCACAGTGGCCAGCCACATGCCTGGAGGAAACCTGCAAGCAGAATTCAAACGCAAGACCACTCTCTGTGAATCTGTCTAATCCTTTAAAATGGTCTAATTCTCTTTTAAATTGGTGGCCATCACTGCCTCTTGTAGGTGTGAGTTCCATAGTTCAACTCTGCACTGCATGAAGAAGTCCTCTTTTTTATCTGCCCTGAATCTTCCAACATTCAGCTTCATAGGATACCCATGAGATAGAATGTTATGAGACAGAGAAAACCTTTTCTCTATGCCGTGCATAATCTTATAAACTTCTATCATGTCACCTCTTACTTGCCTTTTCTCGTATTGTACTTGGGTTGGTCAGAAATAGCTGTTTTCCCAGTTGTGCCATCTTACAATGACTTCAGAAGTCCATCAGTTTGGCAACATCCAGGCAAATGTGTAGAACAAAGGCATCTTTGCTGGTTTCTCTCAGCCATGCTAACATTCTTGATTCTTTTCCCCCTGCAGTAAATGTGGCACGTATCCTCCTGAAAGTTGTCTCTTCAGTCTTATTGGGAATGTTGGAGCTTTCATGGGTAAGTGCTGCTTCTCCCCTTTCTTCACATCTGGCCAGCAAGCATCAGTAGACAGCATCCATTCCCTCCTGAAGCATGATCTTCCCAGGATACGAGCCCCTGAGAGAGAGGCTTTTCCAGAGCGAGTGCCTGACTTTCAAGGGGCATACAGGAAGCCGGCCTGGTTGTAGAGGAAACGCCTTCTGCCTGCCAAATGTGGCTAAAGGTTGTCTTGTGAAGACCCGGGGACTGAGGGAAACCCCAATCCATTGCTCGAGGGTCTGTGTTGCATCCAGGGGCATCCTGAAGGTTGACCGATAACTTCCTGGAAACATCCACATCTGCTTAGTCTTTCTCCACATTTTTATACTGATAGACTCTTGAGTCCAGGGGCTTTCTTTCCTTTTCCTTTCTCAAAGCATTCTGCTATCAGAAATGTGGGGGAATATGGAGAAATTTTAAACTTCTGTGACCAGGCAATCAAAAGTGGTCTACACCAAGTAAAACTGAATTCTTTGACCTGTGTAATTGGAAAGAATCCATTTAACTCAGGCATAGGCAAACTCAGCCCTCCAGATATTTTGGGACTACAACTCCCATCATCCCTAGCTAACAGGTCCAGTGGTCAGGAATGATGAGAGTTGTAGTCCCAAAAGATCTGGAGGTCCAAGTTTGCCTATGCCTGATTTAACTTATTGTGACTCTGAGTCACGGAAGACACAAGGGAACCAAATCTTTCACCCACTGAAGCCTGTGTTCACTCTTGCCCCTGGCTGCTGGGATTCCAGCAGGTATTGCCCACATCTTTGCAGTGGCAGAGTGAGAAGCATGCTTTGTTTTATAAAAAATAAAAAGGTTGACCTTTTCAAGAAGTTGGGCTCTGTACCCAGGGCCATATCCTGTACTTCCACAGAATTGCAGTGCATACATAAGAGTGTTGCTGCTAATTTGTGGGGGCATGAGGGGGCCCCCTGTGCCCTGTGCTGCATGGTATGTCCAATGAGTGTTTGTCTCACAACTTGGAGCAGAATCCATGGTGCCCTCTCCTTAATCTCTCTTGCTTCCCCCAACAGTGCTGGTGATCTGTTTCCTGCGCTATGGGCAGCTGATAGAACAGAGCCACAGTTCCTGGGTGAACACAACTGCGCTGATCACAGGCTGTACCAACGCTGCTGGCCTGGTTGTGGTCGGCAATTTCCAGGTTGGCAGAAATTTGGGGAGGCAGCACTGGGTCTCAAAGCAGCTCCCATTTGGGAGTGACATAGTTGAGTTCCTTTTCACCTGGAGTGACCTCTTGCCTCTGGCAAGGCTGGATTATGGCCCATAGCGGGGGTGGACAGGGCAAGAAGCAGAGGACAGAGGATTTTATTTATCCAGTCACCCTAGGCAATATGTACCATCTGCGAAGGCAGCCCCACCCCATGTACTCTGTGTTGGAACAACCTAATGCACACATGGAGGAGATGCACTTTGGAGAGCTACTGACTGGGGGATGGAATGAGGGAGGGGGTGGCTTGAAGCGACTGGGGCGGGAGCCTTCCCCCAAAGCAAAATTCTCTTGGCACAGCCATTTTCATTGGGAGCCAGTGTGGTGTAGTGGTTAAGAGCGGTGGACTCGTAATCTGGGGAACCGGGTTCGTGTCTCCGCTCCTCCACATGCAGCTGCTGGGTGACCTTGGGCCAGTCACACTTCTGTGAAGTCTCTCAGCCCCACTCACCTCACAGAGTGTTTGTTGTGGGGGAGGAAGGGAAAGGAGAATGTTAGCCGCTCTGAGACTCCTTAAAGGGAGTGAAAGGCGGGATATCAAATCCAAACTCTTCTTCTCTTCTTCTAGTGAGGCTGTGCAGGAGAATTTCCTTTGTAGACTGTGGTCCCTGCTTGTCAGCAGGTGTAGGGGAAGATGCCATTTGACTTGGTGAACCCATGACACTCTGGCGGGATGGAAGACTTTTCTTAACTGCCTAAAAATGGAACGAGGAGACCTGCCTTCTTAAAAATAATAATGGGAAAGGTCAGGCTTCCACAATGGAACATGATTGCTCCAGTACCTGTGTTTGGGCTCTCCTTGTGCTTTAGGTGGACTATGCCAAATCCCTTCACTACATCGGAGCCGGTGTGGCCTTCCCGGCAGGCCTGCTTTTTGTCTGCCTTCAGTGTGTCCTCTCCTACCATGTTGCCATCTCTGTCCTGGACTTCTGGGTGGCACATCTACGTGTCTTCCTTACCACTGTGGCCTTAATTTCCCTTGTCCTGAGTATCCTTTTCTGGTGGCAGGGGCCGGGCCGCTTGGTGGCAGTGTGCGCTACAGGGGGACACCCATTCCTCTAGAGAATTCCCTCCTTTCTCACACAGGATTTCCTTTCTCCTGGGATAGGTGATCACTTGAAGGGCTTCACCATGGCTGCATTATCCTGTGGTTCTTCAGCTTGCCCTCTTGATACCTGTGCTCCCAACCCTGGCCCTGTGCTTCTCTTCTGGCCAGAGACAAGAGGACCTGCAGCCTCCCAGCTAACTCCTGTCCCCTGACCATGCTGGCTGCAAGGGCTGGGGGAAGTCTGCATCCAGCAACATGGAGAGCCACAAGTTTGCTATCTAAGCTTTTGGGCAGGCATGGGGAACCTTTGGCCCTCCACATGCCACTGGTGCCAATAGATGTAGTTCACAAACACTTGGAGAGCCAAAGTTTTCCACACTTTTTAGGCATTTGCAGTTTACACACAATTAATTGCCTGGGCGTAGTTTCAGGAAGGTTCTCTGATCCACTGCTTCAAACTGGGCTCAAGATCTTGTTCGTTCATGCGCTGGGAAGGGGTTGCAGCCAGCTAGCCAGCCCCTCATCCTCTGCACACATCCCATTTGCCACAGGTGTCTCAGTTCCCTGTCACATTTGGCCAAACGTATAGATCCTTAAGGAGGTCACGACTTCTCAAACCAAAACTTTTTTTTTTACACAGGTAACTTTATGCAGTTGACTGCCAACCAGTTGAAATTACACAAATTAAATGCCTGGAAGGCAGAGAGCTTAAAAGCTCCTTTTGCACAGGAGTTTCCTGTCATGGAAAGAGCTTTTAAGCTCCGTTTTGCTCATCAGACTCTGGGAGGGCCTGGCAAGATCTTGCAGGATCTTAGGTGGCTCTGCAAGATCTTGCAGGAGCCTCCCAAAGCCCAGTAAAGCAAACCTTGCTTAGGGTCTAATACCTGTTTGGTGCACCAGCTCCAGATGGCAAGATCGTTTTTGTGCCATCTCTGGAGTGTAACCCCATGCCAGATGCGAGTTTGCTGTATTTACATCCTTTCCTATAAATGGAACCTTAGGAGGTGTCCAGGTGGTTCCTAAGTGATCTCCCATCCAGGTGCTGACCAGACCCATCCTGTTTAGTAGTTTGAGGAAGGTGGGGTCCACAGCCTGGGCCTATGGAGCCAACTCCTAAAGCACCACCAGAGCCCAATAGGTGGCTGTATCAGTTCTTTCTGTCATGTCTCAGGAGTGGACGGACTTCAGGCTTGCCAGGTCTACTTGTTTTTGTTTTAAACTATAAATCCAGGATATACCAGCCAGAGCCAGGTGTGAAAGACTCACACTCCAAATTAAAAACAGGTTGCTTCTGTATATAGACTGTGTATAGAATTTGTTTTAAGAATTTTAATGTAGTTGTCCTTCTCACACAAGAAAATCTGCTGGTAGCTTTCTTAATTTTAGCGGTATAACTGAGGAGACAAACGTTACTTTGAGGCTAGATAGGAGTTGGAAAGCCATTCTAATCGATTGGAAAACATCCAGAGGTGTACTAGAGAGCCAGTGTGGTGTAGTGATTAGAGAGTTGGGCAAAGACCTGGGAGACCAGGGTTCCAATTTCCACGTGGCCATGAAGCTCACCTTGGGGACAAGCCCATTACCTCTCCGCTTAACCTACTTCACTGGATTGTTGTGGGGATTAAATGAGGGGAGAACTGGGTATGCCACCTTGAGCTCCTTGGAGAAAAAGTGGGGTATAAATGCAATAGCTTAAACAAATGAATAGTAGGTCCCAGTTCTGCCCACTCTTGCTCAAAGAGGGCATCTTCTGCCACCATCACAAAGCCAGCCAAGCCAACCCACCTTCCGCAGGCATGCCTACTTTTCCTTGACTCTCCCACAGGTGGAATCTTCTTCATCCATGAGAGCTTCCTCCTGCAGCACCTGGCTGCCATCTGCGAATGGGTCTTCGTCATTGACATCCTCATCTTCTACGGCACCTTCACCTACGAGTTTGGTGCCGTCTCCAATGACACCATGGTGGCTGCGCTGCAGCATTCGAACAGCAGGGGGTGCAAATCACCAGGCAGCAGCAGCACCTCAACTCACCTTAACTGTAACCCTGAGAGCATCGCTATGATCTGAGGGAAACGGGTGGGGATGGCTTTGCTTTTCCATCCCACATCCGGCAGCTTTGGTGAGCTGCCTTTTTTTTCCCCCAATGGGGGAAGAGGGGCACCTTTTCCCTCCTGGGGATTTTAATTTTGTACCAAAAGATTTTTTTTTTTAAAAAAGAAAAATATTATTGCTGCCAACACTCCCCTCCAATTCCCCTCTGTTGTTGCTCGGTGCTGCACTCTTAAGGGAGGAAAGACAGTGCCTATTTGTCTAAGAGCACTGGATGGCAGGAAGCAGAACTCTCAAATAAGCCCCCCACCTATATAGCTTGGATCATGACAACCTTTCCTGAAAACCTGTCCTTGCTGGCAGCTAAGCTTTCTCACCCAACCTACTGCGCACACACACTCTGGGGGTTTGGACTACAGTTCCCACCAGCATGGCCAGGTGATGCTGAGGCTGATGGGAGTTGTAATCCAATGCACCTGGAGGGCAGCGGGAGGTTGGGGGAGGTTGCTGCAGAGCCTGGCCCTCCTGCTGCCCCCCCCCCCCCAGGGCCTGCAAACTGGTGCCAAAGGAAACAGCTGTTTCCAGATTCATTTCCAAGCAGAGCCAGACTCGTTTCCCAAAGGTGCTTGGAATACAGTTTGGGTGCCTGCAGACAATGGCTGCTCTTGGAAAATATGACTGCATCTCACTGCCGCTCCCCACCTACTTTCCTTTTGGGGTGACATAGGGACCTACGTGAGCTGCTTGAGCAAAGAGGCAGGGGACAGGTGGGTTTAGTGAATGAAGGATACCCCTCACTACTCTCTGGGAGGTGACCACCACCTCCATACTTTGGCCTGTAAGATGCAACAAGAATATTGATGCACCTGGGGAAAACAGGGTGGAGAAGCAACAAAAGGAGACTCTTGTCTTAGGGAAAAGACGAGTGTCCCCACCCCAGGACTTGGCACACTACCTAAGGCAGATTTCCACGATCTGCCCCATAAGTATCTGGGCTGAACAGGGAGGAGGAGGATTCTGTTCCTCAGCCCCCCATGTCTGAGCTGGTATGTTTGGGTAAAACTGTTTTGGTATTTTTTAGAAGTTTTTTTTATATATCTCTATCTAAAATGTGTATAAAGAGAGTTGTATCAGAGCAGCGCTGCCTTGTCTGATGGGTGTGTGTCTGTCTACGTGTACAGCAGCAACAGAAGAGCATCACAAGCAAGGTGCCCCTTCCACACCCTGTGCGCACATCCAGGAATTGCAAAAGGAAGAGTGCCTACAGAAAAGGGAAGGGGGTACACCTGAGGATGCTCCACTCTGATAAATGCAATTTTGTCTGGAAGGCAACAATAGGGGACTGCGGCTTCTAAGTGCTCTGAAATCACTCTCTCCAGGCAGAATGGGAGAGTGCCAGAGTTTGGTGTTGTTTGGTTACTGTTGCAGTAGTTTTCTGCTCCCTCTGCTGTCCCTGGGATTAGTCTCCACTCTGCAGTACTACTCATGGACCCTCTAAGCCACCAGCTGCCATTACCCCGCCTATTTGTTGGCCCGATTTGTCCCCTTGCCGTTGCAGACCTTGGCCAAAAAAGGCTGTCCTGCATACTTTATGCCCCTCCTGCATATTTGCCACCCCAACTTAGAGACCAAAATCACACATGCCAAGGGAATGGCCTTTTCTTTAGCTGGGTTTATTGGTTGTGTGTATTTCCAGAGTTTGCTCGCCAAAGTGAAGGTTCAGTCTGCTGTCTCTCTACACACAAAAACAGAGACTTGGTAATAGCAGCCAGCATTTGTACAAACATAGCACCCGAGGGCTGCTTCACAGAAGATGAGAGTGCACACCTGCCTTTCTTAGCCACAGAGCCCTCTAAAGTGCAGGAAGAGGGGCAGAGGACCAGTGACCCTCCAGATATTGCTGGACTAGAACTCCCATCATCCTTTACCATTGGCTAAGGATGTTCTGAAGCAGAGCCACCACTTGTGTGTAGTTCCTAGTGGTTCTCCAACATGGCCATGGCTGAAGATGCTATCCTTTCATCTAGCAAGCTATGCAGAGGACTCATGCAAGTGTGGGGATTTTGCATGATATAATGAAGGGTTGGGTAACTTTTTTGCTCTGGCAGACCAGATCTCCATCTCAACCCCCTCCCTCTCACTTTGACACTACTCACTTGTCAGTCATCTGTATTAATGGGATCAGACTGACACTTGTCAAGACAGTGCTTGCCAAACAACCAGCAATGAAGTGCCTGTCACGTGCTTAAGAGGAGCTTGCTGGGTCAGGAATAATCTAGTCCAGCATTCTGTTCTCACAGTGGGCACCCTGATGCCTATAGGAAACCCCCAAGGACCCGGGCGCAAGATCACTCTCCCCTCTTGAGGATTCCAGCAACTGGTATTTGGAACTGCTACTGCCTCCCAACTATGGAGGCAAAGTATAGCCATCGTAGCTAGTAGCTTCCATGAATTTGTCGAATACCCTTGTTAAGCCATCCTAGTTGGTAGTTTATGTTCTGTGTGAAGTCCTGAATCTTCCAAGGTTCAGCTTTACTGACTGCGCACAAATCACGTTATGAGGAAGAAAACCTTTATCCACTTTCTCCCTGCCATGCATAATTTTATAAACTACTTTCATGTCACCTCTTGCTCATCTTTTCTCTATAAACTAAAGGGTCCCTAATGCCGCAACCTTTCCTCACAGGGGATTTGCTCCATCCCCTTGATCATTTGGGTTACCCTTTTCTGATATTTCCAGCTCTGCAATATCCTAGGTGAGGTGACTAACTGTATAAAGTATTCCAAATGCCGCAGAAGAGATTTGTATAACAGCATTATGATCCCAGCAGTTTTATTTTCAACTCCTTTCCTAATGAAACCCAGCATGGGATTTGAATTTTTCATGGCTCCCGCACACTGGGTCACAATCTTCACTATGCCAAGGTCTCATTCATGGCCAGTCACCGCAAGTTCAGACCCCATGAGTGTATATATATGAAATTAAGATTTTTCTTCTTGACATGCATCGCTTCTGCACTTGTTTGGATTGAACTGCGTTTGCCATTTTGGGGGGCCATTTGCTCAATGAGGAGAGGTCCTTTTGGAGTTTTTCACTTAAATACAAACACCACACTGAACAATTTTGTATTGCTAGCAAACTTGGCCACCTCACTGCTCAACTGCTCACCCCTAACTCTACATCTTTCATGAACAAGTTAAAAAGTGCAAGGTCAAATACCAATCATTGTTGGGGGAGGCACTCTACTTTCTACATCCTTCCATTCAAAGAACTGCCCATTTATTCCTACTCTCTATTTCCCGCTACTTAACCAAATCCTGATGTACAAGAGAACCTCTTATTCCATTATTGCAAAGCTTAACACGGACATCTTTGATGAGGTACCTTGTTGAAAGCTTTCTGAAAATCAAAGTACACAGTGTCAACTAGATCACATATCTATATACTGCTTCACACTCTGAAAGAGCTTGAGTTGCCTGCAAATACCCGCAAAACAACCTGGCAGGCCAAAATTGGCCCATAAGGTGAAGGCATTTCTCTTCCCAGGTATTGTAAGAGTCAGCCCAAGTCTTGCCAGAGGAAATGGCAAGAACCAGATCAGGAGAAGAGGCATGTAAATAAAATGGGGTGGGGGGGGAGAGACAAAAACGGGTAAGGAGAATTTTCTTGATTTATTGGCTGCCTTGCATTTTGAGCTGTTCTGCCTTCAGCTTCTGGCCACCTCTCCACAAATGCTGCAGGTTCTGGGGCCACAATGCTTTCCGCCAGAGAGAACACACACTCTCTGCCTACTTTGTGATGCCCTCCACATGATCACATACTTGTGCGGTGAGGGAAACTACAGCAAGAGAAGTTACTTAATGAAGCCCGACATTTATTATGGAGGTGCAACAAGCTTTTGGAAGTGGGGAAGGAAGGAGGGCTGCTGCCTTTCTTGGCCCTGGGGGCGCCCTGCTTCCTGGCAGTGTGAGAGAGATTGTGGTTGTCAGCCTTGAGCTGGAAGGAGAGACGGAGGGAATGCCTTCCTCACGTGTACATGGCACCATGCAGATACTCCAGCCGATGCGCCTGCTGTTGCCGCCGCACCTTGGAAAATAAAGGTAAATATGAATGCCTCCGGCTCTATTCACGACTGACATGTGGCCCCCAGGTGGTTCTCCACGAGATAATACAGCACCTCAGGCCAAAAGACATACATCTAACTCCTGCACCTGCCCACAGGGATCAGCACTCACCTTGTCCTTCTTGTACTCTTCATATTGTTCGTCGTCAGTGGGCAGCTCATGACGGCAGAGAGGGCAGGAGTTGGTCTGGGCAAGGAGAAAAGAGTTAGCAGCAGCAGCCTCTTGAGAAAAGGGAAAGGGTGGAGGGAGCCATCCCAGGTACCAGAGAGGGAATGTCCCTGTTCCAATACTTCACCTTTCCAAGCCAGGGAAGAATACAGCCTTTGTGGAAGATGTGCTCGCAGGGCATCTTCCTGACCATCTCTTCCTCCTCAAACTCCAGCAGGCACACTGGACACTTCAGCCCTTTGTCTAACCCCCACAAGTGGTTGGAGAAAAGAAAAGGCAGAAAACAGTTCCATCAAGTTGGCTCCACTCTACTGCAACACAGCATGGCTACACCTTTGCAAAGCTCAGAAATCCTGCCAATCCCATATTTACAAGCATTTTATTCTAATTGGATTTTTCTACTATAAGATTACTAGTGGATTATTGCTACTACAAGAGCAAGGGGTGGAGCATACATGATGGAAAAGCTGGGTATGCCAAGCACAAATACTCCACCCTCTGGATGCCAAAGCCTTTGACAGATGCTGCCAGAACATCAAAAGTCCTCACACCTGGGAGTCATGACATTTTGTGCCAGATTCTTCCTGGAAGTATCATCAATCAGAAAAGACCCTGCTAATAATAATAATCCTGCACCAGAGCTGGTGGAAAACACTGCAGAGAGCCCTTGTGATGTAGCAGTTAGAGTGCTAGACTAGGACCAGGGAGACCAGGGTTCAAATTGCCACTCACCCAATGTACCTCACAGGGTTGTTGTGAAGATAATATGGGAGGGGAAGAGTACTGTATACCCCACCTTCAGCTCCTTAGAGGAAAGGTGGGATACAGTATATAGTGGTACCTTGGGATGTGAACGGGATCCGTTCCGGAGCCCCGTTCGCATCCTGAACAGAACGTAAGATGCGACGGCACGTCTGCGCGTGCACAGGTTGCGTTTTGCCGCTTCCGCGCATGCGTGTGACGTCATTTTGAGTGTCTGTGCATGTGCGAGCGGCGAAACCCAGAAGTGACGCACTCCATTACTTCCGGGTTGCCGCAGAGCGCAACCCGAAAGCGCTCAACCTGAAGCACATTCAACTCGAAGTATGACTGTAGATGTAATAAATAAAACGTTTTAAAGGTGACCTTTCGAACTTTGTCATGACCAAAAAGCAAACCTTGAGTATACAAACAGGAAGGCAAGGAAAAGCAGTTGGTGCTCAGCAGAGGCAGGAAAACCAGCAGGCAGGCAAGGAGAGAGATGCACCTTATTGCTGCTGAGCTTGGAAATGGGGGCACAGCTGCTGCCATTGCAGGTGGAAATCAACCTACATCTTGCAACTTTCCCCCAGTTCCCCAGGCAGCTTTTGTGACTCCTCTGGACCATCTCTTCCACAGAAATTGGGTTGGACGCTTTCAAAGACTGAGAGGTCTTGGAGACATTGACACTCAAATTCTTGTTACTTTCTTAAATGACTGTGCCGGCTGGGGCTGATGAGAGTTGTAGTCCAAAACACCTAGAGAAAGCTGACATAGACTGTCTTCTAACCACAACTCTTGAAGTGCTGAGAAATACAAGGCCCAGAATGAAATCAAAACTACTACCTGCTTGCTGTGGGGTAACAGGCACTGAAGGAAGGCTCTCTACAGCTTGCTTGGCAGCTGGCGGGGGGAGCCGGTGGTCCCAGTCTTCACTCTCCAAGAAGCCCACATCAATCTCCAGGCCATTGAAGAGGGACCTGCATATGTTGGAGAAAAAGAGTGTGAGCACCTACCACCGGGCTTCCTCGTCAGAGAGCTCTGAGCCATCAGAGAGCTCGTGATCCAAATTCCTAAAAATTGGAAACTCCTTATATACTTTATGAGTGAAAAAAGAAAATGAACTCATAATATCTGGGTTTGAGGACTGGAGAAAACATTTGTTTATAGAAAGCAGAATTGTTGGGTGCTATTTTGGAATGGATGCTTTGAATAATTTTCTATATACAGCTGACACAAAAAATGGAAGTTTTCCTTTTGGTTTGTGCTTTTATTTAGATTAGTTTATCTTTGATAAAAAGATATTTGATATTAACCTTTGCATACGTTCTTTCACATTTTTATTGTCAATTTTTTATTAAAGATTTTCTTGATTTACAAAAGTGTGTGTAATCTCTCTCTCTCTCTCTCTCATATATTTATTTTCCCCATGTAACATTTTTACAAATCAGTTTCATTTGTTGAGACATTGGGAAGAAAAGGGGGAAAGAGGTGGAGGGGGTGGAAAGATGGGTGGGGGTGGGGTCGGGCGACGGTGTTTCTATTTTACTTACTACATGTAGGGTTTGGTGTCAGCGTTGCTTGTGCAGTTTTTTTGTTCTTCGTTTGTGTTCCTTTGGCGGTGAGAGAGGTTGGGCTTGGCCATGGGTGTGGTTGTTCATTTGTGGTTGGCTGTGGTGGTCTTTGTTTTCATGTGTGAGTGGGGTGGGTGGGTGTTTTGGATCAGGTTAGCATTATTGATTTGTATGCCATTGGTTGATTTTTGTCGTTGTCTTGTTGGGCTGTGTATGTGATAAAGGGGAGCCATACTGGGGTGAAGGCATCTTCTTTTGTTTGTCCCCGTGTCAGTTTCAGTTTATTGGTTAATTTGTCTAGTAGGGCTGTTTCCTATACTATTTGGTACCATTGGTCCATGCTTACTCCTGACAGGTCTCTCCAGTGTCTGGCTATGATGCTTCTGGCTGCTGAAAGTAGGTGGGTTATGAGTTCTTTGTGGTGTAAATGGGCATCATTGTCTTGGAAGATGTTTAGAAAGGCCAATTCTGGGGTGGTTTCTAATACTTGTTTGGTTATTTTTCAAATTTTAATTGTGACCCAATTTCCAAAATAAGGTGTTCATTTGAACCCTGGGGGATCTTCTCTGCTTCACTCACTGGGAGCATCAGAGAAAGAGGAGGTGGGATTGTTATTTTATTCTGGAAGGGGGAACATGTTTTCCTCAGACTTCTGAGTTGCCATGAAGGACCTCGGCTGCTTGTTGTGAGACTGGGCTGTCGCAGAGCATAGGGAGGAAAGCGTGGGCACTAAACCTTCTAATAAAGGTCCGGATTGTCTTGCGCCCCCACAGCATGAATTACGGCTCCCCCCAACCTTTGCAGAGCTGGAGAGCACTTTTTGAGGTTGACCTGGGTAGACGCCGAGCACAGGAAGCCATGCTTTCTTCGCAGAAGGAAGCCTCGTAAAAAAAACCAAGTGAGGATCATAAACAGTGTGTTTTGGATGGACTTTAATTGGACTAAGTTTATGACCTGGATTTCTGGAATACAAAAAGGGAGTCCATTCCAGAAGTGGTTGAGAGCTGCATGGGTAATTGTATGAGAGTGTGGAAAGAAGTAAAAAAAAGACTTGGGAAAGTGGAGGAAGATGCAACTTTCCTTATCAGGAAGAATATCAGCCATCAAGATGAAAATATTACCTAAGACCAGGGCTTTTTTCCAGCCGGAACTCACCTCTTTAGTGTGTTTCAGCACCTCTGCAGTGCCATTCCCTGGTGGCAGTTTATAATTTTTGGCCCCAGCGGTGAGGTGAGTGGGCAAAGAAGAGAAGTCCCCCTCCCTTCAACAACCTTGGGTTCTCCCCCTAAAAAAAGGTCAATAAGTCCTGCCTATGATGCTATTTCTTTTCAAAACAATACCAGTAATAAGCAATTTAAGTTGTTTTAAACAGTGGCAGAGAGACATATCAAGATTCATTTGGCAGGGGAAGAAGCCAAGAGTTAAGTACAAAATTTTAACAGATATAAAAGACAGAGGCAGATTCTTACTACCAGATCTTGGATTGTATTATGAAGTAGCATGTTTATGCTGGTTAACAGAATGGATAGCTCTGGAAGATGTTGGATTATTGGATTTAGAAGGATTTGATAGACAATATGGTTGGCATGCATACCTATGGTGAGCGTGCGCCCCTACGATTTTCGGCGTCTGTGCAGACATGATTTCCAGCGCTGCGGAAGCGAGTCCCCGTGCCGCGCTGCGCCGGTTTAGCGCAGCACGCGAGCGGGCAGCTCAGTTCGGGGGCGGCTCATGGGCCGGTCAAACAACCTCCGCAGGCCGCTTCTGGCCCATGGGCCTTAGGTTGGTGACCCCTGCTCTAGCCCACTGAAGCAAGTTCTATGAAGAAAATGAATATGAAAAAGAAATGGGGCACCTACAGAGACATATTAGAGATCGGTGAAGCAGGAGTAATGCTCAAAAAAAGAGAGGACATTAAGGAATGGATAACAGAGTGGTTCCAATCTGAGATGTACAAAAAAGATAAACTGGAGGGATCTGCTGAAGAAAGTTCTGACTTTGAAAGGGGTTTAATGGAGAATAATGAAAAACTAATTTTAAAAATGTACAAAATCCTGCTGGAATAAGAAACAAAAGATGAACTGGTCAAAGCTGCTATGATACACTGGGCAAGGGATCTAGGACACAACATCAAGATGGCATCATGGGAAAAACAATGGGTGATTAATATGAAATTTGCAGCCTATTACACCCTGAGGGAGAACTATCTAAAGATCATCTATAGATGGTCCTTGATCCCAAGTAAACTTGCTAAGATGTGTAAAAAAGGTTCTAATATACACTGGAAGCGCCAAGAGATGGAAGGTACAGTCTTCTACATTTGGCAAACATGCAAAAAGGCTAAAGGATTTTGAATAAGATATTTAAGTTGACGTTTAAAAAACCCACAAAAAAACCCTTGGAATAAGGGAATTAGACGTCCCGAAAAAGTTGGTCAGCTTATTTTTATACCCAACAATGGCAGCAAGAACAATATATGTGCAAAAGTTGAAGGATGATGAGATACCAACCGAAGTAGACTGGTAGAATAAATTCACAAGTATGCAGAGTTAAAAAGTTTAACAATGAAAATCAAAGACCAGGAGGAGTCAGTGTTTAGGGAAGAATGGAAGCCTTTCATAGAATATCTGAAGAACTATAATAACCATATTAATATGCAAGTAGGATATGAATTGTAAACAGCCGTGAAAAGTAGTTTAGATAATGAGGAAGGAGGCTAGTTACAATATGCAGCAAACTAAGGGGAAATAAGGAAACTATGGAGGGGAAATTCACATTTATTAGAAAAAAGAGTGGAAATTAAAAATGTAATGTCTGCTTGAAAATTCTAAATAAAACATTTTTTTACAAAAGTTCACAGCCCATGAGGAAATATGTGACATTTTAAGATTTTTGTGTGTGCATCCCTTTACACTTGCTTACACTAAATTGCATTTGCCATTTTGCTGCCCATTCATTCAGTTTGGAGAAATCCTTTTAGAACTCTTCACAATTCCCCCCTTGTTCAATGGCCGTTAAGCTTACTCAAGGGTTGTCAACAGCATTTAGAAATCTAAGCACACATTGTACTTTGCTTCCCAAACCAGCAGTGGGTGCATAATGGATGCAGAGTAAATAGGTGTGCGTACACCGCCAAATAGTGAGGCAGGATTTACCCTTGCACAAGTCATCCTAGTTCTACTTCAGCAAAACTGGTACTTCTACATGCCTGTGAACTCGCTTTAGCAATGCGCCCCACCGGTTTTCCTAGAAGAGACAGTAAGCCAGTGGTTCTCAAAACTTTTTTCTGGGGGCCACACTTTAAGAATAAAAATGTGCTTGCACGACACCATTTTTAAAAATTGATAAAATACATTGGAAACCACAACTAGGATTGTCCACAGAATCACTTGAAGCACTTGCTCTCAGTTTGAAAACATATCTATCAATATTCTGCTAAAAAAAATTATATATGCTATACCATATAATACTGTACTATACCAAAATGTTTAAATGTTTCTTTGATTGCCCTAGACACACTTCCCGACATGCTTGCCATCCTCTCCTCCCACACCCTTTGAGAACCACTGCATTAAGCTAACCAGCCCATATTTTCCAGCATCCTCCCTGGGATCCCTTTTTAATTGGTGTTGCATTGGCCATGGTGGTCCAAAAAGATCCTGGGAGGTAAGATTGATTTTTATCCTGCTCCTTCCTCCATCCAATCTCCCTTTTTGTAAGATGCCTTTGCTGTGGCTCCTTAGTTGCCCTGTGAACTAAGCCTAAGCGCATGAAACTGAAACAAGACCTTCTTGTTTCCATGTTTAACACGTTTTTGACACAGGAAGCTGCCTTATTCCAAGCCAGATCATTGGCCCAGCTATTTCATTGCTGCCTTCACTGACTGGCAGTAGCTTCCCAAGACTACAGACAGTGGTCCCTCCCAAGCCCACCTTGAGATGCTGGGGAGGAAGCGTGAGGCCTGAGCATGCAAAGAAGATGCTCCACCGCCCAGCTCAGGCCCATCCCGTCCCGTTTCTCCTGTGTGGAGTTTTAGACTGGGGGCGAGGACCCTGAACGCTAACCACACAATGTACGGCGGTACCTCTGTTTATATACTTAATTCGTTCCAGAGGTCCGTTCTTAACCTGAAACTGTTCTTAACCTGAAGCACCACTTTAGCTAATGGGGCCTCCCGCTGCCGCCACACGATTTCTGTTCTCATCCTGAAGCAAAGTTCTTAACCCGAGGTAATATTTCTGGGTTACCGGAGTCTGTAACCTGAAGTGTCTGTAACCCGAGGTACCACTGTACTGTAATATAGAAACAACAACACAACAGATTCTGAAAACCTTGCCACGGCCCAGAAGCAGAACTGCAGGGAAGATAGGAGAGTGGGTCTACTAGCTGTGATGGCGAGAGGGAGCCTCAAGTCCAGGGGCAGTCTACCTGCAAGTGGGGGGGAGACCTGCCTAGGCATGTCCAGACATAGCTGTCAACCTTCCATTTTTTGCAGGAAATCCCCTTATTCATGTGGGACGCGGGTGGCGCTGTGGGTTAAACCACAGAGCCTAGGACTTGCTGATCAGAAGAAGGTCAGCGGTTCGAATCCCCGCAATGGGGTGAGCTCCTGTAGTTCGGTCCCTGCTCCTGCCAACCTAGCAGTTCGAAAGCCCATCATGTGCAAGTAGATAAATAGGTACCACTCCGGCGGGTTTCCGTGCGCTGCTCTGGTTTGCCAGAAGCGGCTTAGTCATGTTCACATGACCTGGAAGCTGTACACCAGCTCCCTCGGCCAAGAAAGCGAGATGAGCGCCGCAACCCCAGAGTTGGCCACGACTGGACCTAATGGTCAGGGGTCCCTTTCCCTTTTCCCCTTCTTCCAGCGCCGTTCCCCGCTGCTCTCCCGGATTGTTAGCTATCCCGTGGGCTTTCCCGGGCCAGGGGAGGCTGCTGATCCCTTCATTTTGTCAGCTGTGTGTCCCGAGGCTGCCTTTCGGCTCTGCCCCGGGAGGGAGCCCCCCACAGCCCGCCCGCCCGCCCGCCCCCCGGGACGCCCACCTGGCCAGCTCCAGCAGCGCCTGGCGATGCGGCTCCTCCTGGCGGGGCCCGGCGCCCGGCTCGCAGTCGTGCTCCTCGAAGTAGGAAGCCATGGCGGCGCCTCCCGCTCCGCCTCCGCCCGGGACTCGGCTCCTGGCCAAGCCCACCTCAGCCGGGACGCCGCGCGCGCTCATTGGCCCCAGCCCGCGGGCAGCGGCCAATCAGGGCGGGCGGCGAGATGCGGGGATTCGGGTCGTGGGAAGGCGCCCGACGGGACTTGGCAGCGGGCGGCGCGGGGGGGATGCTGGAGGGAAGTGGAGGAAGAAGGAAGCGGCCGGGCAGGCTCTCCATTCCTGGGGCATTTCCCAGCTTTGCTTTGCTCTTGCGGGTCGAGCACGGGCGGGCAGGCTCTCCATTCCTGGGGCATTTCCCAGCTTTGCTTTGCTCTTGCGGGCCGAGCACGGGCGGAGCCGCGGCTCTGAGTTCTTGCATTCCTTTCTCTCAAGCAAAGCTGAAGCTTTTTTTGCTCCGGGGAGGGACAGGCTGCTTTTTCAAAGGTGGATCCCCTCCGAAGCTCCGGGCAGCTGAAAGATGCGCGGTCAGCCTTCCCCAAGCGCCTGCCGCCTCCAGACGATTTGGACTGCAACTCCCATACAGCTGTGCAAGCTGGGGCCTAGGAAAGGCCAAAACGTATGGAAAGCACCTGGTAACATGGGCGCGGACAGGATTTATGATGGGGGGCGGGGGGGGCAGAACCTCAGTTAGTTAAGTATTTTCATTGATTTACTTGATGGACGTCATTGGCTTGGGGAAGTGGGAGGCATTAGCCAGTTGTGAGGCAGACAATTAACGTTTCTCTGTCCACCGATGTAGGAAAGTTTGGCTTCTGTAGGAATGCTTCTGCTTCTGTACAAACCGTTCTAGGTTCAGACATTTTCTTCTCAACAAACCGTTCTAGGTTCAGGTTCACACTTAGTTCAAACAAACACGGCATTCTGACCTGTTCTTAATGCATAGTTGATCACATCTATGGAACATGATTGATATGTCCTTTTAAGTCTTACATCATCAATCATTAAGTAATTGTTTTAGGTCTTGTTCTATTAATCACCAGTTATAATTTAATTAGGAGGTTTTCATGCTTGTCTAGTTCTGTGCTCCCTTTCTCAGCCTTCAATCTATTAGTGATTAATACCTATATGTATCCTTTGCTTTGTATCTGTATTAACCAATCAGCACCAAGCACATATATGACATGTATCCTTTGCTTTAACCAATCAGCATCAAGCACATATGTGGCATGTATCCTTTGCCTTGTATTTGTGTTAACCAATCAGCAGCAAGCACATAGGTGGCAATGCTGTATTGTTCAATAAAAGGGACTCCCCCCGAGACATGCTCGAGAGGATGCCTCCCAGATGACACCTGCTACTCGTCTGTCGTTTATTCCAACCCAACACACCATTCTGTGCTTCTGCATTCCTGACATCTTAGAGCAAAAGTATAGTTTGCCAACCCTACTTTGGAAGGAGGAATACGCACACAAACACTGAACATGTGCATGTTAATGTCACTAAAATAATAATAAAACTCAGTGCCATCCAGAGAAGGATCTGGCTGGCCACTTTGAGAACGGGACGCTGGCCCAGCCGGGCTCTTCATATTTTCTTAAACCACAGCACCACCAGGGACACTGTGGCTTGTCTGATAGCATAATGGTGTCCTAGGGCTGAAGCTCTGCCACCCATAGGAGGATTAACTGAGTGAATCACAAAATCCTCTTCCACCTCAGCAATTGCTAAGGTAATGCAGCAGGCACACTTCTGGAGCTGTGGTAAAGTTCCTAGGCTTTGTGCTGATGAGGAATCTGGAGGTAGTTCTTTATGTGTGGGAGAGGCAGCAGAAGGAGTGAAGGCCACAAACCTTGTAGGGGAAGCAATAGACTGATGCATATGTTGAAAAAATTATAGCAGCCATGGCCACTGACAGGTTGGCAGCATGTGGTAGGACTTATTCTTGCAAAATGTTTTGTTGGAAATCTCTGTAATAATTACTCATGATTTGGTGTCATACCCATTGCTGGTGCTTCTAGAGATTCCTCCCTGAGATTCCTCATCAAACTCTGGTCTTCTCTCTGCTAGCAGCTACCAGGATGGAGATAGCTGTGAGGTGGGAAACAAAAAGGACTCACATATGCTCATATGTGGGAAATAGCACTTTCTGAATGTGTGACCCAGCACAGCTGAGTGATTGACAGACAGTCCAAGAGGAATAAACTTCTCGGTGTATGGTCTTCATTTATTGTGTCACATGTATCTTTATACAAGGGTCTACTCAGTGAATTTTTTGTGCAAGTAGATAAATAGGTACCACTCTGGCGGGAAGCTAAACAGCATTTCTGTGTGCTGCTCTGGTTCACCAGAAGCGGCTTAGTCATGCTGGCCACATGACCCAGAAGCTGTCTGCAGACAAATGCCGGCTCCCTCGGCCTATAGAGTGAGATGAGCGCCACAACCCCAGAGTCATCCACGACTGGACCTAATGGTCAGGGGTCCCTTTACCTTTACTTAGTGAATTTATAATATATGTGTATCTTAATTTCACCCTATGTACTTGACAATCCAATAATCTGTATAGTATTCCAAGTTTTGCTTTCTCATTTGTGTTTATAATATTATAAAAACCAATATGATACATTTTTTTAATAAAAAAACCACAGCACCATTACGACTACAGGAATAAAATGGGTAGTCTGATACTAAATACGTTTACTGGGGAATAACAAGCACCACTTTGCAGGGTAACACACCTTTGAAGTAAGAAGCTGAAAATGAACATCTGTAAACGTGTACAGATCACCCGCCTCCCATCTATAAAAAGCTTTTAAAAAAAGAAATAAATACAAAGCCCTGGTGGGTTCAGGTACGGATGTCAGACCTGTTTGCCATCATCTGCTCTTCTCTGGATGGTTCGCCAGGTGGCAGGGACTTGATATTCAGGTCTGAGGTGCCATCCTTGCTGCACCACTATCAGCAGGATGGTTAACCCATCTCTAAAGCCGCTAAAGGCTGTCCATTCCAGGTGTCTCCACCCCACCAGAGCTGCTATCTTGTCTGTGAAGCCTTCTATGACTCCAGAAACGTTAAGTTGCACAACTGATACCTGAATGCTCCTGAGCTCTGGGCAGGAGGTCCCTGGAGAGCTGACAAAGAGGGGGAAATGCTCTGACACATCAGCAGAAGCTGCATCTGATCCAGGGGTGACCCATCCTGTTTCACCACCTGAGGCAAAATAGGAATTGCCGCCTCCCCACCCCCACCCCCTGCCGTGTTCCATCACCACTTCCACTACCATTGCACCCCAGCTCTCACCAAACTCAGTGAGAATCAGGGTGCTTCTCAAAGCGTTGTCACTTGGCTACTTCCCTGGGCCTGGCGGCTGGTCTGGCTCTGATCTGATCTGATCAACTGCTGAATCATCTGGATGAAAGGTTGAAGGAACTGGGTATGTTTAACCTGGGGAAGAGAAGACTTGAGAGGAAACATGAAAGCCACCTTGAAATATCTGAAGAGCTTCCATCCTCATGGAACAAGCAAGGTTGTTTCCTGCTGCTTGAGAGGGTGAGGCCAGAACCAGTGGATTCAGATCTCAAGAAAGGAGGTTCCAGTCAAACATGAGGAAGAACTTTCTGATGGTAAGAGCTCTTTGACAGTGGAATGGACTCCCTCGGCAGATGGTGGACTCTCCTTCACTGGAGATTTTTAAACACGGTGGATGGCCATGTGTCAGGGATTCTCGAACTGTGGTTCCTGCATTGCAAGGGGTTGTTGGGCTGGATGGCCCTTGGGTCTTCTCTGCAATTCTCCCAACTCTGCAATTCTCTGGCCCAGAGGCTCCAAAATGAGAACACTGTTCCCATAGCAGTGCTATTGAAAGTGAATGCTTCAGAAACCAAATATGGCTCTGGTTCCTGGCACACCGAGGAAAACAGAATGCTGGTCCACTACATCAGATAGCCTGAGAGGCACTGCCCTGCAGGACATGACCAGAAACCACTTTGCTAAACTCCCAGAAACTCTTGATCCCCAATTCCATCCGCACCTGAAACACTGCAGGTGTATTTCAGGTGGGAAGTCACAGGTGTTTGTTTTGTCAGGCATGCACCACCCAGGTACCTGCTGACTCTGAATCCTGTTCCCCTAACATTTACCCCAGGCTGTTCCAAAATTAGGGACACATTTTTTAAAAGAAAAAAGAAAACTCATAATAAGTCTTTTGGTTTACCTCAGAAACTGTCCTAGGATGCCTGCCACCACTTTCTAGGAGAGCCTACACCAGCCAGCTGTCTTCCAGGGGGTTTTGGACAACAACTCCCATCATCTTCAGGCTGTAGCCCAAAACCTCTGGGAGGCAGCTGGCTGGTGAAGTCTGTCCCAGGACACTGTCCTCCACATGAAGTGAGGGGGAAGACAATCGCTCCATTATTGCTTTGCTTTTGTCCTGGATCCCAGTTTTGAAGATTTGCCAGTGCTTTAGTTTTGTGAGAGTGGCATTTCCATCACAACAAATGGGAAACCCAATGGTTGCAAAGCCTACAAGCTGGCATGCCCATTAATCCGTGAATTGCAGCCTATTAATATCTAAACGAGCCAAGTTAGCCAGCCAGCTGGCAGTGTGAAGAGCCACCTGCATGGCATCTATGGCCTACTGGCAGACGTTGCCCCCCCACCCTTTGGGAAATCACAATCCTGAATTCAGAGTCAGGCTTCTGGCTCCTCTCGTCTTCAGCCTTGGGACCTGAGAACCATCTCTAGGTCATCATCACAACCCTTCCTTCTTATTTTCTTTGCCTTTCCTCTATTGCTTTGTCAGCAGATGTAGCAATTTATGCACAGCAACTCATTATTATAAAACAATCCACCTTTTACTGTTCTTGCCACAGAACACAGCAGAAACAAGAGTCTCCCCCCCCCCCACATCCCTGTTTAAAATAAGAGACATGTTTTTACAAATTAGCATTAAAGAAATCAATCTACATTCTAGTCAGTTGCTAAGCTGAAATTGGAGGAGCACAGTGCTAGGTGGAGGCTAGGAGGGGTTTTGGCTTCATCCATGCCAGTAATCCTTAAAATTATCTTCCTTATTATCCTGTGCTGCACATGTTATCCAGGCTGCCCCTCTTCACTTTGGGGCATCTCATAATATGGGGCAGTTCTTGAATTGGTTTGTACATAGGCATATATACAGACCCCCCTTCATATGCTGCTAAACAGAAGATCAAAACGAGGAGGAAAGGTGGGTCTAACTAAATCACTAAATAAGTAGCCATGTGCAAAAATAAAATAAAATAATGAAAAGCAATAATGTATTAATGAAAACAGACAAACATCAGGCCATGCTCATTTCAGAGAGGGAATCAGCTAGCAAAGAAGAGCTAGCGTTCTGCTAGCGCTTAATGGGCATAGCAGTAAAGCTGGTACCTCTGTACCAGATTTCACAGTAAAAAGATCCTGAAGTAAGGCACAAATTGCAACAGAGCACGTATTCAAGCATGCAAAGGCTTGTGGCACCTGGGAGAAGAGAACCTGCATGAATTTGGCCCTTGCAGACCTCGCTCTTGTTGCGAACCTTCCAGCGTCTTGCCACACCCACATTTAAAATATCCCCAGGCCTCCAAAAACAGGATAGGGGGTGGGCTGTTGTGCTCAGGTGCTGCTTGTGGATTTCCCACAGGTATCTGGTTGGCCACTGCAAGATCAGGATGCTGGACCAGGTGGCCATTGGCCTGATCCAGCAGGCTCGTCTTATGCTCTTAAACAAACAGGACCATCACCCAAACACTGCTGTGCCCCAGGTCTCAGGGCATCCAAACTTAGCTGCCTGGGGCAACTGCCTTTGTTTGCACCATGATCAAAACACAAAACCTAGATTCTGTATACTATGGCTAATTTCAGGAGTGGAATTTGCAGGATGCAGAAAATGATAGGACCTGCTCTGCCAACACAGAGACACACCTCCAGATTTGCCTGGGTATAGGCACAGTAGCAGCGTAGGACCACATCATTTAACTTCTCATAGATTCTCTTCTAGATCTGCAATGTGCAAAGCAGCTCTGAATAGCATGTGGCACAGCTCACAGTTGAATGGGGTTGCAAACATACAATGCTTTGCCATTTAGGAACGAGCACAAATATTATCTGAGCACTGTTGCTGGGCGCTAGAGAATGGTGGCAGCAGATTTTTCTCTTGCACACTGTTTCTGCTGCAACAAATCTGTGACCAAGTCCTGCTCAAGTCCATCCAGAACACACCAATGCAAGGGGCAGGAAGAGACAACCTGGCCTGCTGCAGATGATCTGGGAGTTGTCCCACTAAGCCACTCAGGGTCCACCATCAGCCTTTGCTGGGGTGTCCATGTTTGCAGAACTGGGAAGGGTGAAGTAAAGAACTATAGCCAGGATGAGGATGAGGACTCCCGCGACCACGCCCACAAGGATGACCTTCCATTTCATGTTCTTCCAGCGCATCTGCCAAGCCACTGTGCCTGTTGTCTTGGAGAAGGCAACACTCTAGGAGGAAACAGAGAAGGGATGCAGTCTCTCTTATTCATAGGCATACAGGACTGTTAATATCCCACCCTTTTGGGAGGCTCTCCAACCCAAACTATAAATTAGAGCCACACACCCCACAATCAGTTTAGGCTTAGCCATGCTGCAGTATCTGGTCTCACAGATGTTTCCCACTGTAGGGAGTGGCACTGTCCAGGGAAAGCTGAGGCCAAGGAAAGGTTATGTAGTTCTGAAACTGCTGCAGACACGGGATTTGGATCTGGCACTGGGCGAGGGGTGCAGGGCTTGGAGCATTTCAGCTTTGGTTGAAAGGAACTAAAGGAACTGAAGACAGTAAAGGTGCAGGACAGAGAGGGATAGGGCATAGAGTTTAGCTTCTAGAGGGCGTAAGAAGATGTCATCTCAGCAAACAAATGGCCCTGCCTTCACACTTGCTGAGGTCACAGGAAGGGCAGGAGGCAGTTTTGGGAGAAGCACCCCCCCTTTCCCCTGTAAATGCTTTCTCCCACTGGCTCCCCACCCCACCACCCAACTCCTCCCGCAATCACTTTCATTTGCAAATCCTGGCTGGGAAAATATAAAATGAGGCATTTGTAAGAGACAAGAGACATTTGCCACAAGGAAGAATTAAAGTCTCCACCAATGTCCCACAAGCCCACCTTTAGTATTATGTGTGAATATGGGGTGTGCGTGCGGAATAAGATGGGGAGGGGAAACTATTTAATTTCAGAGCACATCTCTTGGAACAGCTTTTTCGAAAGGATGCAAAACCTTCATCGTACAAAAGCCCAGTGCTCTGATTATACTGCCTTATTGACACTGTCTTATTAAATTGTATTTTATAAGTAATTTTGGGGGAAGCTGCCGAGATTTGGAGAAGCAGGATGCAAGTGTTAAGTAGCTAGGTAGCTAGGTAGGCAGGCAGGTAGGAAGGAAGGCAGGCAATAAGATGGAAAGGGACTAAATTTACACAATGTTCAATTACTAGGCAGAGTTTAGATTGCCTGGTACAATATTTTATTTTTTTAAAGCATGGAATCCACATGCTCCCTGCCTGCTGTTTCTGTTGAAATGTCATAAACCAGAAGAAAAGATTGATCTGGATTTATCGGCAGCTCAGTGGGCAGAATTTCCATGTTTTCTACGATCCTGAGGAAAGGTTGCAACATTTGGGACTTTATAGTTTAGAGCAGGAGTGGTCAACCTTTTTATACCTGCCGCCCACTAATGCATCTTTCTTGACAGTAAAATTTCCTTACCGCCCACCAGTGCCCGATGGAAGGAGCAATAGAACCCCCTACTGCCCACCTAGAATCCTAAAACGCCCACCAGGGGGCGGTAGGGACCAGGTTGACAACCCCTGGTTTAGAGAAAAGGTGCGTAAGAGGTGACATGATAGAAGCTATAAAATTATGCACGGCCTGGAGTTTTGCTTCCTCTTTCATAATGCTAGAACTCACAGACATCCAATGAAGCCGAAGGTTGGGAGATTCAGGACAGATAAAATAAAGCACTTCTTCCTGCAGTGCGCAGGTAAACTACTGAACTGATGGTCACCAACTTGACTGACTTTAAAAGAGGATTAAACCAATTCTTGGAGGAGAAGGCTAATACCTGGCCGAGATGCTTCTGAATCCCAACTGCTGGAAACAGTTTTCTTGTTTCCCAGAAGAGGGGTCTGCTTGGCCACTATGATAACAGGATGCTAGACTGGATAGGCATCTGGACCAATCCAGCCTGTTCTTCTTATGTTCTTAGCCTTCGCGAACCAGGTACCCGACAGTGTTTTGGATTACAACTCCTACCAACCCTGGCCAGGACTGCTGTCCCATCATTCCTTTCCCATTCTTTACTTTAAGAAAACAGCCCCGGCCATCACAGCAGTCCACAGGATCCTGCTAGCTCCCCGCATCTTACTTTAAGCCATGGGTAGGCAACCTAAAGCCTGGGGGCCGGGTTCGGCCCAATCGCCTTCTCAATCCGGCCCGCGGACGGTCCGGGAATCAGTGTGTTTTTACATGAGTAGAATGTGCCCTTTTATTTAAAATGCATCTCTGGGTTATTTGTGGGGCATAGGAATTCATTCATTCCCCCCCCAAAAAAAATATATAGTCTGGCCCCCCACAAGGTCTGAGGGACAGTGGACCGGCCCCCTGCTGAAAAAGTTTGCTGACCCCTGCTTTAAGCTCTGCCAGGGAGGGGGGAGCCCAAATCAACCTGGGCCTCTTGGAGTGTGACTCCGGGGGGGGGGGGGAGCAGAAATGAACTATTTTGTCCTAATAACAGCAATTACTAGACAAAATGTCTGTAAATTGCTGGAGCTGGTCTCCTCCTTCTTTTCATGGCAGATAATATTAACTTATAGCTTGAACTTTAGTTCAATAGGTGCTCTTCTACTAGCAGCAAAGCTCATAATAACAAGATCCTGGAAGGATTTTGAGGACGAGTCTCTGACAAGTTGGTACAACAAAGTATGGCAAATAGCTCTTGCAGAATAAGTAAATAATAAAATAAAATTGGCACAAAGCCTGATGCACAAAGACTCCTTTGTAATTGAAAGACACATTTTTATTACGTACACGGCTAAAAACAAAAACAGAGGACTCCCCTCACATTGTAAAACCCTTTTGTTAACATGACTTGTTTATCACCTTCTTTACAAGTAGTAGTCTGGGATTAGAACTCATTAGCTTATTTGGCTGACATTTTGCATGTATTACCTCAACACCAGCTTCTGGGTTAGGCTGGGGTATTTAATAAAAAAGAAAACTGGAAGAAGGGAACCATTTTGGAGGGGAAGACCACATTTTTTCTCCTGCTGTCTCAAGGACTCTGGATGAAATGCTGACAACAATCTACAGCAAACAAGGGTCCACCCATCACTTGTGGGGTGTGCACCCCCAGAAGTGTCTTTTGCAACGCGGCTGCTCCCTCCCGCCCTCCCCCTTGCTGTACCTGGTTGCGAAGTTCATCTGCCCTTACATCCAGCTCGCTGAGCTTGCCCTCACGGTCCAGCACTTTGTTGTAGTTTTCCAGCATGATCTCTGTCACCTGCTCAGCCTCCCCCTGACACCGCTTCAAATTGTTTTCCCCCTGCAGAAAGAGAAAGGAGGATCATAGGAGAAAGAACTCTGGTCCCTCACGCTGCTTGAGGCTGAAACACAGCAGCTGAGTGAGAGGAGTGTACGTGCTAACAAGGTATTGGAGAAACCAGGGCAGGAGGAGAGGACTGGGTCAGAACACTTGGTTGCCCTTTCAGGTCACAGGGAAGTCGGGGACCTTTTGCTCCCATGAAACTAGGAACTTGCCAGGGAGGCTCCAGGTGCAGAGAAGAGCCTCTGGAGGTGTCACCTTGCCAACAAAGGTCCGTATAGTTGAAGCTATGGTTTTCCCAGTAGTGATGTATGGAAGTGAGAGCTGGACCATAAAGAAGGCTGATCACCGAAGAATTGATGCTTTTGAATTCTGGTGCTGGAGGAGAGACTCTTGAGAGTCCCATGGACTGCAAGAAGATCAAACCTATCCATTCTGAAGGAAATCAGCCCTGAGTGCTCTCTGGAAGGACAGATCCTGAAGCTGAGGCTCCAATACTTTGGCCACCTCAGGAGAAGAGAAGACTCCCTGGAAAAGACCCTGATGTTAGGAAAGATGGAGGGCACAAGGAGAAGGGGACGACAGAGGACGGGATGGTTGGACATTGTTCTCGAAGCTACCAGCATGAGTTTGACCAAACTGCGGGAGGCAGTGGAAGACAGGAGTGCCTGGCGTGCTCTGGTCCAGGGGGTCAGGAAGAGTCGGACACGACTAAACAACTAAACGACTAAACACCAACAACATGCTGGCTGGGATGGATGAGAGACATAGTCCAACAGCATCTGGAGGGCACCAGGTTGGCAGAGGCTGTTTTAAGTCATGGAGATGGCTGGGAGGGGGTTGTTCTGGGATACAATACCATCTTCTGTCCAAGATCGAACTCTAATAATAATAATAATAATAATAATAATAATAATAATAAATTCGACATATTTGTAAACCTGTATGCCTACAGCCAGAGCCATCCCCAAACCTGTTTTCCCACTTTTTCAAAAGACTTGCTTTCATCAACATAAAGGGATGGTAAGATGAACAATGGATTCAGACTCCTAAATGCTGGCAGATTAATTGCATTTCAAAGCCAGGAGGAAGATGGGCTCCTCTTGGAGTGAGAGGAGGCAATGTGATGGTTGTTTTTGTTTGCATTTATGTTTGCATTTATGATGAAATGGACAATTCTACTTCAATTATTATTATTATTTTATTATTATATTTGGTAAAGGTTCTGCTGTCCTCTGGCATGGGCTGCTTGGGCCCTAAAAAACCTCAACAACTTTTTGTGTCTGGATTCTTCCTCTTAAAATATGGCGACCCTATTTAAACAGCCCAGCTCAGGTGTGTGAGACTGTCTGCCACGAGCTGGAAATTTCTGTGCTCTCTTTGTTATATGATGTTATGAGTTTGCGGAGTGGGGGCAGCTAGATCCCCCATAAATGTGTTATGAGTTTGTGGGGGGCCAGATCCCCTTAAATTCTTAGATTTAGTAAATGTTAGGAATAAATGAATGCTTGGCGTATTAATGGAAGCTACCAGACGCTGAATCCAGCAGCAGCAGCAGCAGCAGGCCGGCTGCCCAGTTTCCCATGCTCAGGAGAAGATGGGTCATTATTAGCAAGGAAGAAAGAGAGAGAGTACTGGGCCATTAAGAATGATTGGCAATGCAAATGCAAATGCTGCCAACCAGCCCAGAACTGTGAGGGGAGAGAAACTTTCTGCTGGTCATCAGGCAATGGCTCTTCCACCTCCCTTGCCTCACCCTCCAGCCCTGGGAGCATTTCCTAGAAATAATTTTATAAGTTGTGTGTCCTTGTCTCTCAATTTAACCCTTTTATATGGTTTTGTGGGTTTTGTGGTATTTTATGCACTGCGATTTGCACTTATTTTTAGTGCTTATAGATTAGTAATGCTTTATTGTAACTGATAAGTGCAAACTGTTTAATTATTATTTGCTGATGTTTACTTTTACTCAGGGGACGCGGGTGGCACTGTGGGTAAAACCTCAGCGCCTAGGACTTGCCGATCGTATGGTTGACGGTTCGAATCCCCGTGGCGGGGTGAGCTCCTGTCTTTCGGTCCCAGCTCCTGCCCACCTAGCAGTTCGAAAGCACCTCTAAGTGCAAGTAGATAAATAGGGACCGCTTTATAGCGGGAAGGTAAACGGCGTTTCCGTGTGCGGCGCTGGTGCTGGCTCGCAAGAGCAGCTTCGTCACGCTGGCCACGTGACCCGGAAGTGTCGCCGGACAGCGCTGGCCCTCGGCCTCTTACAACCCTAGAGTCGGACACGACTGGCCCGTACGGGCAGGGGTACCTTTACCTTTACCTTTACTTTTACTGTTTACTATTGGATTATTGAATATTGTTTTATTTGATATAAGTTGTTTATTTTAAAGTTATTGTGACTTTTTATATTGGATCAGATTGTTACTATTAATGTTTGATGTTTTATTCTGTTTTTATATGTGTTGGAAGCCACCCAGAATGGCTGGGGCATAAATAAAAAATTGTTGTTGTTGTCCTATTAATTCCTAAAATATCTGACTTCCCCTAAGAATCATAGAAATGTGGTGCTGGGACCCAATGGATCATCTAGTCTGATATTATTGGGTCATATCCTACAAAGTCTTACTCGCAGTAAACCCATATAAATTAATGAGTCAATTTAAGCCCATTAATTTCAGGGTGTTCTGAGTATGACTAACTCTGGTTATGACCCATTAACTTTCTAACCAGTGAGTAAGCCCCATTTCTTTATTAACAATTCTACTTCAGCTACAGATTCCACTGGATTTTGTTAGCAAAAGAGCTACACCACCCACACATTATTTTATTTTCCCTCCCTTTTCTTCAGTTTCACCTCTTTTACCTTTTTGGGCCCCCTCCCTTTACAAAGGACTTTAAAGCCAGAACAAACAAATGTGCTAATAAATAGCATCCCTGACTTGTCTCCCCTGTGAGGTCAAAACCCAGTGAAATAAACCCATTAGTGCATATTTTTGCTTTGTTTATTTTGAAATGTATGTGTTCTTCAACATAAGCATAAAAAATACCGTATTTTTCGCCCTATAGGACGCACTTTTCCCCCTCCAAAAATGAAGGGGAAATGTGTGTGCGTCCTATGGGGCGAATGCAGGCTTTCGCTGAAGCTTGGAGAGCGAAAAGGGTCCGTGCACACCGACCCCTCTCGCTCTCCAGGCTTCAGGAAGACATCCGCAGCCTAGGCAGCCCTGCGGGAGGTCCCACAGGGCTGTCTAGGCTGCGCACAGCAGTCTGCTTCCCGGAGCGCCAGGCGCGCTGAAAGCAGAGCGCCCGGCGCTTCGGGAACATATCCGCAGCCTAGGCAGCCCTGCGGGAGTTCCCGCAGGGCTGTCTAGGCTGCGAATAGTAGCCTGCCGCCCGGCGCGAATGGCGCCCTGAAGCAGAGCGCCACTCGCGCCGGGCAGACATCCGCAGGGTGGGGAGCCCTGCAGGAGTTCCCCGCAGGGCTCCCCACACTGCGGATAGCAGCCTGCCGCCCGGCGCGAACGGCGCCCTGAAGCAGAGCGCCCCTCGCGCCGGGCAGACATCCGCAGCTTGGGGAGCCCTGCGGGGAACTCCTGCAGGGCTCCCCTCGCTGCGGATAGCAGCCTGCCGCCCGGTGGGCAGGGCGCGCTGAAGCAGAGCGCCCCTCGCGCCGGGCAGACATCCGCAGCGTGGGGAGCCCTGCGGGGAACTCCTGCAGGGCTCCCCTCGCTACAGATAGCAGCCTGCCGCCCGGTGGGCAGGGCGCGCTGAAGCAGAGCACCCCGTGCGCCATGCAGACATCGGCCAGCCCCACAAGCTCGCGGGACAGCAGGGAGGCGCAGCGCCGCCTTCCTGCTGTTCCTCGACCTGGTTCGGTTTCCCCGACCTGGTTTTGGGAATAAATTTCCCTTTATTTCCCCCCAAAAAAACTAGGTGCGTCCTATGGGACGGAGCGTCCTATGGGACGAAAAATACAGTAAGCATAAAAAAATACAATTATGGTATTAAATAAATAATTGCAGCAGAGCTGTACATGAAAAGCAAATATTTAAAAAATCATAAAATGAAAACAGCATTTTAAAACCAGCTGGTTGATGAGCCGGAAAGACTGCTCTGCCTGGCGGCATAAGGCCATCAGATTTAGTACCAGATGAGCCTCTTTGGAAAAACCAGTCTGCCTGCAGGGACCACAACAGCGAGGGGCCTCTCTGCCTGCTCCCCACTCTGGTCCTCACCGCCCAACTCACCTGAGTAGCCATCTGGGTCTCAGAAAATGGCCTCAGGTGTTGAGTTCTATGTTCAGGCAGAAAAAGGCAGACTGGGAATAAACCTCTGTGGTGTCTTTGCACTCAGATCTGCCCTTCACTTTTGGTTAATACAGCCAATCTTGTATTCACAGATACCAGTTGAAATGCGTGTGCAGCTGAAATAGGTCAGATAAGGGTTTGCGTGAGATCTGCACCAACAAGATTCTCAGGCTCACAAGGGCTCCATATAAACCAAGTGGCGTGCCCTAAAAATGGCCGCAGCACTGGAGCTCCCTGGCAACTGAGTTCACCCTGAAGGCAATACATTCTGACGTCTCTTGGGCCCACAAACTACGGCTGGAAGCTGAAGACAGCAATACGAAAGTATAAAGGTTCAGAAGAAGTGGCAGTTGACCTGGCCTTGGTCATTCCTGGAGTGTGTCCCCCCCCATCTCCTGTTGGAATTAGAATTCCCCACAGGAAATGAGAAGCAGACACCAACCCATTGCCTGAAATAGCTAGTTTCCTGCTGCTGCAATGGGTGGAGGAAGGCTGAACCCACTCAGGGAACCAAGCCAAAAGCCACAGGAAACATAAAGGTCTTTTTCAAATGCTGTTTCCTTTGGAAAGCCGGAGCTGGCAGACAAGGAGCCTGAGGCAATGATCCTGGCCCAAACCAGCCTCTGCTACACCAGACTTGTGTCACGCTGGGAAGAACTCCCAAGGAAGGTGAAGGTCACTGGGAGGAGAGCTCAGGAAAGAGAGCCTTTTCCTCAAGAGCCTTTGCATTTGAGGAGAGGAGGAAGAGAAAAGTGCAAGGATAGTGGCTAAGGAAGACTCACCTGGTCTCATGGCTTTGAAGTACACCATGACACGTACAATAAAATCGTATCTTATACTCATCTAATTCAACCATAAGCAGCTGAAGGCCGCTGGTTGAAATCCCACAAGTTATATGCGAGCCAGAGCTCAAAAGCTCTTTTGTGCTGGGTCTTCCCAGCGGAAAAAGAGCTTAAAAGCTCTATGCCTTGCTTGGGATCCAAGGCACTCTCTGTGTGCTGAGTCTGGAATGCTCCCCTGAGATAATGATGGCCCCACCAGATCTTGAGAGAGCATCCTGGGGCCTCCAGAGCTGGTACAAAGAGTATGTGCATTTTTGCATATACATGGAACCCTTGGAACCAAACTCCCATGTAAAATGTGATTGTACTGCATTTGAAAGGGTGACTCACGCTGATCCCCCAAGATCTAGAATCACTGGTCTTCAACTGGTGGGCCTGATCTGTGGTGGGTTGTAACGGCACTACTAAATATATGTTAAAAGATTAAGAAATGGGTCCCCCAAATGCATTTTTGGGTTAAAAGTGTGTCTTGAGTCTGAAGAGGTTGAGGATACCTGATCAAGATAATCTCTTCAAGGACATTTTCAAAATGCTTAGAGAGTTCCATACTGCAGTCTCTATTTGATTCTCTCTGTGCATATTTTTGCATACCATACCAAAGTGGTGTACAATAAGACAAAAATAAGATAAAATACCAAACACTATAGACTCAGTAAACTAAGAGGAATACAGTGGTACCTCAGGTTACATATGCTTCAGGTTACAGACTCCACTAACCCAGAAATAGTACCTCGGGTTAAGAACTTTGCTTCAGGATGAGAACAGAAATCGTGCTCCAGCAGCGCAGCAGCAGCAGCAGGAGGCCCCATTAGCTAAAGTGGTGCTTCAGGTTAAGAACAGTTTCAGGTTAAGAACGGACCTCCGGAATGAATTAAGTACTTAACCCGAGATACCACTGTAAAACTATTTGTACAATTGTAAAACACATGTTCCACACCTTGACCCAGTCATACTTCAAGGAAAGCCGTCTTATACAAAAATATAAGGCACTATGTGTGGTAAACCTGAGGGTGTACTGACTTGCCAACACCTTCATAAGGTAAAGGTAAAGGGACCCCTGACCATTAGGTCCAGTCGTGACCGACTCTGGGGTTGCGGCGCTCATCTCGCTTTAATGGCCGAGGGAGCCGGCGTTTGTCTGCAGACAGCTTCCGGGTCATGTGGCCAGCATGACTAAGCCGCTTCTGGCGAACCAGAGCAGTGCACGGAAACAGCGTTTACCTTCCCGCTGGAGCGGTACCTATTTATCTACTTGCACTTTGACGCGCTTTCGAACCGCTAGGTTGGCAGAAGCTGGGACTGAACAACGGGAGCTCACCCCGTTGCGGGGATTCGAACTGCCGACCTTCTGATCAGCAAGTCCTAGGCTCTGTGCTTTAACCCACAGTGCCACCCGTGTCCCTAGTAACACCTTCATAGTGTCCATTAAATTAACCTTCCCAGTGTCACGTAGTTGGCCTCTGTAGGTCACAAGATGCTGGACATGTTGGTCTTTGGCCTGATCCATCTGCAGGAGCTCCTGTGGTGTTCTTCACCCCACAGACATTTCAGAAGATGAAAGCGAAAGCAAACACAAAAACCCTTGTTGGGACCTCACACAGCACTCCACATGCTTTCTCAGAGGCTTGGTACACTAACAAGTGTCTCCTCTGCCTTCATCACAGAAGGTTGAGGCTGTGTGGAAATACACCGATGCACCGGCATGCGCGCGCGCACACACACACACACACACTCCTCCATCTGAGCATCTGTGCATTATTCTTTCAGACTGGCTGCCAGCTGCTCCCCTTCCTCACTGTTGCCTCTCCTCTCACACCTGTCACTTCTAAGCCCAGACCTAATGAGGAGAGAAATCTAGCAGCAACGTCCTCCAGGCCTAGTGCCCTCCAGCCACGCGTTGGGCCCGATGAGAGTTGTAGTCCAAAACATCTGGAGGGCACAAGGTTGGGGAACACATGGCGCTGCATTCTACCAACATTCTACCAACTGCATTATACCAACACTGACTTGCAGCAGCTCTTCTGCTCATCATGTCTAGAGGTGGCCTTATCAGTGCTGCATGTTAACCCAGTGGTTTTAGGCCTCATCTGGTTTTTATTTTTTTAATGCTACAGATTCTTAGGCGTGCATCTCATGCTTAGAAATAAGCACACACATTAAAATATGTGCAATAATTGCTGCAGGAATCTTTCTTTCTGTTGGCGGCAAAAAAGGCACCAGGGCCCTTGTTCTGAAGGTGGCTCTCCCATTGTGATGCAACAAACCAGGCACTTTGCTAGCAGGAGAGGAAAGCCATCAAGAAGAGCCACTCAACATGCTGGGAAAGGAAGGTAGCTCCTCCTTCCAAGTGTTGGGCTTCCTGTGCTCTGCAGCCGTGGATGTTTATTCCCTCCTGCCAAGCTCCTATTGTTTACTGTGAGACTAATTGATTGAGGAAGGCCACAGTGTCAGAACTCTGTGAAGGAATGACCAGCTGACAGAGCACATATCTCATCTCTAACAGCAGACTCACAGCGGACCAAGACTGAGAATACTCAAGCAGCCTGTTGTCTTTCCTGGGGAGGAAGGCAGCTGAAAAAAGTTCTGATCTCTTGAAGTCAACAGAGGAAAAGCAGGCCAACGCAGTCATGTGAGCCCACAGCCCTGGCAGCTTTGGAGAAGCCCCCCTCTCTCAGCTCCCTGCAATAGCAACAACTCAAGGCTAGGGCTAGGCCATGCTCTCATCAGCTGAGACTGATCAGATCTGTGGTCCAAAACAACTGGATGGCACTTAGCTGGGGGAAGTCTAACCCTCCCCAACTTTAGACAGGTGGAGTTAACTTTAGACAGAAAAATACTACGTTTGCACCTCTCGGTAGAAGAGGGAACTAAAACCCACATCCTTCCTGTCAAGTGGGTAAATCTTGTATGTGAAAACTGAAAACCTTCATGAAGCATTAGAGGAAGGCAAATATCTGCAGCATGTTTTCAATATCCACCCAGTGAGGCTCTCAAAGTGATTTAATGTTTCCTGCCCAGTAAGGCCACCTGAAGCAGGCAAAGTCAGTGCCCACCAGCCGACAGGCACTCACTTCAAACCAGGCAGTCCTTGAAGAGACTGGCAAAGAGCCCTTTGCAAAAAGCCCGGCTCAGCTGATTGGTGGTGCTTCAAAGGGCAGGGCTCTCTGCAACCCTGGCTTGTTGCTGTAAAGTCCCAATAATCAGCAGGACTTCAAAGTGCTCCATCAGCTGATATCACTCTGATGCCAGGAGACTGGCGGGTGGGCAGCTTCACTCACCTTTCAAATCTGGCCTGTGAGGGGTAGAGAAGATAATGATGCAGCTCACTGGCCACCCTGGGAAAATAACATCAGCTGCCTGTCCTCTGAAGTATGCAGTCTGTTGTGCAGCAGGCCCTCCTGACGCAGAGGGAGAGGCAGAGGGAGACAACTGCCAGGTGGCAGGTGCCTGGGGGCAGGCACAGCTATATACATCCCTCTGTCTGTCCTGAAGTCTTAATTTGGCCTGCTGCCTCCAGTGTGGCAGAGGATGCCTTGGCCTCCTAGCGTGGCTGTAAGGGCCTGAGCCTGAGTGGGTTCGGGGGCAGGCACAGGCACGAGAGAGTGGCATGGCGAGGGAGGGGGGAAAGAAAGAGCAGTGCGCCCATCTCACTGTGCAGCCCCATGGCACCCAAGGTGGGCTGCTCCTCCCGCCCCCCCCCCTTCCTCCACCAGTGTTCTATCCAGTTCTTACTTTCAACAAACGAAGGGCTGCCCTATCTCAAGAAGTAAAAATCCAGCTCAGAAAGCTGCTGAAGCCACAGCAAAAAAGGCCCCACCCCACATTTTGAAACTATTCTTAAGGAAAACGACACCGCTGACATGGATTGCCATATGTCTGGACATTTTTTACTACACTGCTTCCAACTGCAGTATTATGGGTATGCCTGGGAAATTCTGGGCGTATGGCTAACAAATGAGTACAAAAAAGAACAATATTCCTAAAACAACACTTTGAAAGAGTGAAAGTGCTGAAGGGAACAGAAGGATTTCATTGCTTTGTTCCATCTACACCCAGTCCAACAGAAATTGTGACCAAGGTGTACTGTTTTAGCAATGAGTAAGACGTTTGACACCGGAGGTACAAAATCTCTGAATATGGCTGAGATAACTGGATATGTGACCTGTGAATACAGTTGTACCTCGGGTTAAGTACTTAAGTCATTCTGGAAGTCCATTCTTAACCTGAAACTGTTCTTAACCTGAAGCACCACTTTAGCTAATGGGGCCACCTGCTGCTGCCGTGCCGCTGGAGCCCAATTTCTGTTCTCATCCTGAAGCAAAGTTCTTAACCTGAAGCACTATTTCTGGGTTAGCAGAGTGTGTAACCTGAAGCATATGTAACCTGAAGCGTATGTAACCCGAGGTACCACTGTATATTAAAGCATTGCGGTTGACCTATGCGCTGTTGGTAGACTATGAAAGTGCAGCTCGGTTGCCTCACCTCAGAAAGGATATTTCAAGGTTGGAAAAGGCTCAGAGAAGGACAGCCGAAATTATGGGGTGTGGGGTGTGTGAAGCGACACCCCTGTGAGAAAGGGTTGAAGCGTTTGAGGCTTTTTAGTTTGGAGGGGACATTCTTACACCTGCCAGGCCCAGTATCATCATTTGTTTTCCCATCTAGTCGGGTTGTACTTAAGGTAGTACTTAATGAGCACACTTTGCAAAAAAAATGAAATGTCATGTGCAACAAATGCTCTTGGAAAAATGTTTGGTGTAAAGTATAAATAATGGAAGGATCAATGTTTTCAGACACATTTTCAGACACATTTCTCATGTGTAAGGTTTCCCCCCCATAATTTTGTTTGATATGCATTTTGTTGTAATGTTCATGAAATGAATTACGGTACTAAGAATTCTGTCAAAGTGTTAATTCTATCATGCAATAGCAAGCTATCATTCAGATTTCGAACACATTTTAAAAAGAAAATCCTGGCTGTTCAGATACCTTTTAACTGAATAACTTTCTAAAGGAATGCCTGGAATAACTGATATTATAGTTTGAAGTCCTGTTTATTATGTTATATTTTACTCCAGGAAGACCAATTAATCCTAAATAGAACCCAATAAGGCAGACATGTACAAAATATTTTTTTTATATGATCCCATGATGAAATTCTGCAGGTAGCTGTTAGAAATATTAAATAATCAAATTTTTAAAAAATTTTAAATCATATTAATTTTTTAAATTTTAAATCTTCTAACTGAAATTTAAAATTTAAAGTAAGGTCATCGTGTGACATATCATATTAAAGCCCATGAAGTTTTGAATAGATTGGTGTTTTTAGTTTTGACGTATCTCAATTCTGGGCTGAGCTTTTAAGGTTTTGGCAAGACTAAAATTGCCTTCTTCTTCTTTTTTTTGAAATCTCAAACCCTCATAACTCCAAAATGGGATGAGATAAAAAAAACACATATATTTAAACTTAATTTTGATCATTCAACAAGTGTACAGAATATTAAGAAAATTGGATGACATGAGGTAAAAAAGTTGGATCACTTGATATGGAATGACCCCCATCATGGGAAACCCACAAGAGGATTTTGAGCCCAAGAATGCTCTTCCCTCATGTGGTTTCCAGCAACTGGGATTCAGAAGCATCACCCCTCCAACTCTGGCCAGCGGCCATCACCTTCTTCTCCAGGAATTTGTCTAATTTTCATAGAATCATAGAATGATAGAGTTGGAAGAGACCACAAGGGCCATCGAGTCCAACCCCCTGCCAAGCAGGAAACACCATCAGAGCACTCCTGACATATGGTTGTCAAGCCTCTGCTTAAAGACCTCCAAAGAAGGAGACTCCACCACACTCCTTGGCAGCAAATTCCACTGTCAAACAGCTCTTACTGTCAGGAAGTTCTTCCTAATGTTTAGGTGGAATCTTTTTTCTTGTAGTTTGGAACCATTGCTCCGTGTCCGCTTCTCTGGAGCAGCAGAAAACAACCTTTCTCCCTCCTCTATGTGACATCCTTTTATATATTTGAACATGGCTATCATATCACCCCTTACTCCAGGCTAAACATGCCCAGCTCCCTTAGCCGTTCCATCTAGTCTGGTGGCCCTCACTGCCTCCTTTGATCTGTCCTGAATCTTCCAACATTTAGCTTCCTTGGATGTTTACGAGTTCTGGTGTTCTTCGGAAGAGAAAAACTTTTCTTTTTCCACTTTCTCCACGTCCTGCATAATTTTACAAACTTCTATCATGTCGCCTCTTACTCGCCTCCCCTCCAAACTAAAAAGCCTCAAAGGCTTCAACCTTTTCTCACAGGGGTGTCGCTTGACACCCCCCCCCACCCCATAATTTCGGCTGTCCTTCTCTGAGCCTTTTCCAACCTTGAAATATCCTTTCTGAGGTGAGGGAACCGAGCTGCAATCTTAACCACCGCCCTTACTTCGGAGTAAGCCCCACTGAATTCAACAGGGCTTCCTTCTGAGTAGAGATGGTTAGAACTGCGCTGTAAGGCAGACGCCCAACCCGCCGCCTCCGCCCCCTACTAGCGCCAGGGCGCAACTACAGTGGTACCTCGGGTTAAGAACTTCAATTCGTTCCGGAGGAGGTCCGTTCTTAACCTGAAACTGTTCTTAACCTGAAGCACCACTTTGGCTAATGGGGCCTCCTGCTGCCGCCAGAGCACGATTTCTGTTCTCATCCTGAAGCAAAGTTCTTAACCTGAACAAAATAAAAAAATTCCTTCCAGTAGCACCTTAAAGACCAACTAAGTTGTTCTAGGTATATTCTTCTTCTTCTGAAGAAGTGTGCATGCACACGAAAGCTCATACCTAGAACAACTCAAAACAAAACAAATTCCTTCCAGTAGCACCTTAAAGACCAACTAAGTCAGTTCTTGGTATGAGCTTTCGTGTGCATGTACACTTCTTCTTCTGAACTTCATGCACACTTCTTCTTCTGAAGAAGTGTGCATGCACATGAAAGCTCATACCTAGAACTAACTTAGTTGGTCTTTAAGGTGCTACTGGAAGGAATTTTTTTATTTTGTTTTGACTATGGCAGACCAACACGGCTACCTATCTGTAACTGTTACTTTAATCATTCTTAACCTGAAGCACTATTTCTGGCTTAGCGGAGTCTGTAACCTGAAGCGTCTGTAACCCGAGGTACCACTGTACCTCTGTCTCGAAGGGGCAAGCAGATTCTTCTCCGGGCAGCAACAGGCAGTCTTGGGTCCGGCGAGGCGGAATTGCCCCGCAAACTCCCGGCTGCGCCCAGATTACGAAAGCAGCTCGCGAAAGAGACGCTGCCCGGCCCCTTCCCGGGGTCTCTTCCGAGGTAAGCAGCGGGCGCGGGATTGGAGCCTCCGCTCCGAAGTGCCCCACGGCAGCGCGGACCCCGCTGCCCCCCGCCTGGGCTGCCCAGAAGCCGGGAGGGAGGCAGGGAGGGCTCGCCGCGCTGCCCTCCGTCGCATTTCGCCCTCGGAGCCGCCGCCGAGACGGACCCGACGGCTGCGCCGCCCGCCCCCTCGCTTCCTACCATGGCTGGCCCTGCGCGCCGGAGAACGCGGCTCAGCTGCGGCGGCAGGACGGGCGCCCGCTTCTCGTCGGACTGGCGGCCGGCCGCGCCGCCTTCCTGCCCCCTCGGCCGGCGACGGGGCGGCGCTTCGGGTCGCGGCACGTGGAAAGGGCTCGCTTACTCCGCGCGCCGCTTTCGCTTTCCTTGGCGGCCCCGGGGAGCGGCGCAGGGGCGCTGGGAAAAGGACCCCCGAGGGGCGCCAGTTCCGCGCCGGCCGGCCCCTTGGTGGGCGTCCCCTCGCCCAAAGAGGCGCCGGAGTCCTTGGAGGGAGGCGAGGGAGCAGCCCAAGGTCACTGCCCAGCAGCGGCGTAGCGTGGGTTGTCAGCACCCGGGGCAAGGCAGGAAATTTGCGCCCCCTAACCCGGGGCAAGGCAAGTAATTTGCACCCCCTAACCCGGGGCAAGGCAAGTAATTTGCACCCCCTAACCCGGGGCAAGGCAAGTAATTTGCACCCCCTAACCCGGGGCAAGGCAAGTAATTTGCACCTCCTAACCCGGGACAAGGCAAGTAATTTGCACCCCCTAACCCGGGGCAAGGCAAGTAATTTACGCCCCCTAACCCAGGGCAAGGCAAGTAATTTGCACCCCCTAGCCCGGGGCAAGGCAAGTAATTTGCACCCCCTAACCCGGGGCAAGGCAAGTAATTTGCGCCCCCTAACCCGGGGCAAGGCAAGTAATTTACGCCCCCTAACCCGGGGCAAGGCAAGTAATTTGCACCCCCTAACCCGGGGCAAGGCAAGTAATTTGCACCCCCTAACCCGGGGCAAGGCAAGTAATTTGCACCCCCTAACCCGGGACAAGGCAAGTAATTTGCACCCCCTAACCCGGGGCAAGGCAAGTAATTTACGCCCCCTAACCCGGGGCAAGGCAAGTAATTTGCACCCCCTAACCCGGGGCAAGGCAAGTAATTTGCACCCCCTAACCCGGGGCAAGGCAAGTAATTTGCGCCCCCTAACCTGGGGCAAGGCAGGTAATTTGCGCCCCCTAACCTGGGACAAGGCAGGTAATTTGCGCCCCCTAACCCGGGGCAAGGCAGGTAATTTGCGCCCCCTAACCCGGGACAAGGCAGGTAATTTGCGCCCCCTAACCCGGGACAAGGCAAGTAATTTGCGCCCCCTAACCCGGGGCAAGGCAAGTAATTTGCGCCCCCTAACCTGGGGCAAGGCAAGTAATTTACGCCCCCTAACCCGGGGCAAGGCAAGTAATTTACGCCCCCTAACCCGGGGCAAGGCAAGTAATTTGCGCTCCTACCCCCTAACCTGCCGCCGCTGCCAGCTTCTTCTTGCTGCTGCCTGGGCTGGGGTATTTACGGTAAGGTAGCCACAGCGGCAGCGGCGGGTCCGTGTCAGGTGATCTGAGGCGAGTTGCGCTGGCGCTGGCGCCCAAACGACGCTGCTTGCCCGGAGGAGGAGGGCAGAGAGGCAAGGTAAATGCAACATGGCCCAGCAGCTGCAGCAGCGGCGGCGGCGGGGATGTGAGGAGGGGCTGCCTGGCGCACCCTCCGCGGCCCTGATGCGCGGGGTCCGCGGCGAGCGCTGAGAGCCGCTGCCTGCCGGACGCCTTCAGCCCGGACGCGCGCACAGCTCGTCGGTTCCGCGAGACATGGGGCTCTGCTACAGCCTGCGCCCGAGGCTCTTCGGTGACTCTGGAGGCGGCAAGCGCGCCCCCCCCAGATGTTGCGCCCAGTGTGGTGGCCCCCCCTGCACCCCCCACGCTACGCCACTGCTGCCCAGGTGGCCCGGCCCGGCCCAAGCCGCAGGGCAAGGAGAAGACGGGAGCCCTCCAGACGCCTCCAGAGTGGCCAGCCAGGTGCCTCGGGGAAGCTGGACCTGAGCGCGACAGCAACACATGTGCTCCCCAGGTATGCCGGAGGCAAAATATAACCAACCCGGCCAGTAGCCACTGGCTAGTAGCCCTTCTCCTCCTCCATGGATTTTTAAAGCTAGTGGCCATGGCTACAACCTGCTCCTTGCTCCATCATTTAAGGATAGGCCACCTGGATTTCCTCTCGCCGTCCTGTGTTTTCCAACATTCAACTTACTTCTTTGGGTCCCAGTGTTATGAGAGAGGAAGAAAAAGTCATTTGTCTGTTTTCTGTACACCGTGCATAATTGTATATACAGTGGTACCTCAGTTTACGAACTTAATCCATTCCGGAAGTCCGTTCTTAAACCAAAGCCATTCTTAAACCAAGGTGCACTTTCCCTAATGAGGCCTCCCGCCACCGCTGCCCTTCCACTGTTCAGATTCCGTTCATAGACCGAGGTAAAGTTCGCAAACCGGGACACAGCTTCCAGTTTTGCAGAGTTCGTAAACTGAATAGTTCTAAAACAGGGCTGTTCTTGAACCGAGGTACCACTGTACCTCTGTCATGTCCCCTCTCCCTTGCCTTTTCTCTGAAGCCCCAAATGCCACAAGCCTTTCAAATGAGGGAGTTGCTCCATCCCTTTGATCATTTGGGTTGCCTTTTTCTGAACCATTTTCCAGCTCTGCAAAGACCAGAAGTGGACATAGTATTCCAAGTGTGGTTGCATCATAGATTTGTATAAAAGTATTCTGATCATGCCAGCGTTACTTTAATCGTAAAGATCCCTAGCACGGAGTTTACTTTTCACAGCTGTCACACTCTGAGTCAACATTTTAATGCAGCCTTCAACCACAATACCAGTATATCTTTCCTGGCCATCTCAGATCCCATCAAGTGTGTATGGGAAGTTAAGAGTCACTTTATTGCTTGCTTACATTGAATCACATTTGCTATGGTAATATCCAATAATCTGGTCTGGAGAGATCCTTTTGGAGCAACTTGCAAACCTGTTTTGCTTTGACCACCCTAAACAATTTGGTAGCAACAGCAAACGTGGCTACTTCACTGCTCATTCCTCGTGGGCATAGCGGGGGGGGGGCAGCTGCTGACCAATAACTGACCAATCACATTGCAGATTGCTCGGTTCTGCCCTCACTAACATAAAGCCTACCCCCCCCAACATAAATCCTGGCTATGCCCATATCACTCCTAACTCAAAGTCACTAAAAAGGTAAAGGGACCCCTGACTGTTAGGTCCAGTCGTGGATGACTCTGGGGTTGCGGTGCTCATCTCGCTTTATTGGCCGAGGGAGCCGGCATACAGCTTCCAGGTCACGTGGCCAGCATGACTAAGCCACTTCTGGCAAACCAGAGCAGCGCATGGAAACGCCGTTTACCTTCCCACCAGAGCGGTACCTATTTATCTACTTGCACTTTGACGTGCTTTCAAACTGCTAGGTTGGCAGGAGCAGGGACCGAGCAACGGGAGCTCACCCCGTCGCGGGGATTCGAACCACCGACCTTCTGATCGGCAAGCCCTAGGCTCTGTGGTTTAACCCACAGCGCCACCCGTGTCCCTTCAAGTCACTTAGGAACCAGTAAAAAATCACCAGCCCCAATACAACTCATTGCAGAACCCCATTTTTCAAAATGTATGTAGCTTGTATTGGCTTGAAAAAGGGGCTCTGTCTCCCCTCTCTTTTATGACACATTGAGATTGGAAAGCCTGGTGGAGTTGGTGTGTGTGTGTGTGTGTGTGTGTGTGAAACAGACATTACTTTTTTAAGGTAAAAATTGAAGTGCCAGTACTCTTACTTGATGCAAGCATAGAAGGTGCCAGGACAAAATGGCTGCTGTGAGCAGCAAAAGAAAGAGGTGTTAGTACTCTGCTCCAGCATGAGTTGCTGTTGCTGGCATCCATCTGTCTGTCTTGAGTGCGCCCTTGGGGGTGACGTCAAACTCTGGAGGATTGCAGCGCCGGCTGTGGAGACCAATATTGGAGACACATGTTTTATTGCAGCTGGGGCAGATGAAGGCATCCAGTGAGTACTGTCACCAAGAAAAGACCTGGGGACATGGAAAAGGACAGTGGTGCAGCTTGGTGGCTCTATTTAAATACTGAAGCAACAAACACTTAGATTGGCATCCAGACTCAGAAAGTCAGTTGCTGTTTTAGAGGGTGCCTTTGGGTAAAAGGCCTTTGGGTAAGAGTCCCACTGTCATTGATAACTAGGAGTAAATTTGCAGACATATACTTGTGCACACACTCGCACATGGACGCACACTAATAAATGCTGCCTCGCCTCGCACAAGCAATTATTCCCAAGCCATGGTATTTTGGAGATGCTCCTGGATAGCAGGAGGATGGGACAGGTTTCCTTGGCAGGTGGCGAGCTTTCCTTTGCTAGAGATACTCAAGCAGAGGCGATCTGACAGGAGTTGGCAAGGTTTACCTCGCCTGGGCCAGTTCAGCAGAGATCCCTCTGTGGGCTAGATTGTGCATGCACATGAGCACTCATGCCTGCGATTTCCAGCATCTGCACAGATGCAATTTCTGGCGTCTGCGCAGATGTGATTTTCAGCGTCTGCGCATGCGCAGATGCGATTTCCAGCACCGAGGAAGTGAGTCCCCACACCGCGCTGTGCCGGTTAAGCGCAGTGAGCAAGGACTCACCAAGTGGGCAGCTCGGTCGGGGGCAGCTCGTGGGCCAGTTAAATGGCCCCCATGGGCTGCTTGTGGCCCATGGGCCTTAGGTTGCCAACCCCTGGGTGAGAGAGCTATCTGTTAGAGATGCTGTGGTTGTATCTTGCATTGTAGATCTTGTACTGAGCGGGGTTGGGGTAGATGACCTCCAGCGTCCCACCCATCCCTGTGCTTATATGACAGCAAGCAGGTGATCCTGCTTTTAGGGATTTCTTTGATTTTACATAGAATGCAGCCTTATCTTGCCTTTGTTTTCCCGTTGTTTACTCTTTAAAGTTGCCCAGTCTCCTGAGATGGCAGACATCCAGAGGACCTTCTCTGGTCACCTGCAAGGGACTGATTCTGCATGGGAGCCAGCTAATCTGTGGTCTGTTTCAGTTGTGGTATTCAGCATCGTTCATCTCCCCACCCCCCACCCCGACTTCCCTAAATGGCCTGAGGCCAGCGAGGCAACTCAAAGCACACCCTTTCCCGAGGAAGCTTGGAGGTCATCTTGACTTACGACATTGTACTCCCAAGTGACACAGCCAGTGGAAATTAGGTTGACGGTTATGGAGAGAGTTTTCTCTCGGGGGTGGGGGTGGGGGGGAGAGTATCCTCTCCCAACAGAAGCTTGCCTGACATGCTTTGAGCTGTATATACACCATACATTTAAAGCACGTTTTCCTCCACCCCCATAAAAAAGAATCCCAGTTTGTTAAGCATGCTGGGACCTGTAGCTCTGTGAGGGTCAAACTACAGTCCCTGGGATTCTTTTTTGGGTGGGGAATGTGCTTTAAATATAAGCTAGTTTCAATGAAATTTTATTGTTGATTCAAATCAACAATAGAAGCCACTGCAGTACCTTGTCATGGACTGAAAAGCAAAGAGACATTTAAAAATGGAAAGCGTAATGCTGGTGGTCAACAAAAGAGGTTTAAAGACTGTCTCAAGGCAAATATTTTTTTAAAAAGTAGAATACAGTGGTGCCTCGCAAGACGAAATTAATTCGTTCCGCGAGTCTCTTCGTCTTGCGGTTTTTTCGTCTTGCGAAGCACGGCTATTAGCGGTTTAGCGGCTTAGCGGCTATTAGTGGCTTAGCGGCTATTAGCAGTTTAGCGGCTTAGAAAAAGGGGGGGGAGCGAAAAAACTCGCAAGAACTCGCCCGACGTTTCGTCCATAGGGAAATTCGTGTTGCGAAGCACCTCAAAAGACGGAAAACTCTTTCGTCTAGCGAGTTTTTCGTCTTGCGAGGCATTCGTCTTGCGGGGCACCACTGTAAACACCAACAATTGGGAAACACTTGCCTTTGAGCGCTCCAATTGGGGAACAGCCTTTACCAAAGGTGTCATGGGCTTTGAAGACACTCGAACTCAGGATGCAAGGGAGAAACGTGCTAAGAGGAGGGCACCATGATCAACTCCCATCCGGAAACCAATACCCCCCCTGGGGAGGACGTGTGAATCCAGAATTGGCCTCCACAGTCACTTACGGACTCATTGTTAAAACCGTGTTTATGGAAGACAATCTTACTCAGCTACAAGGGATCGCCGAAGAAGGAGGAGGAGGAGTTATCAATGCCACAGTCCTTGTGGATGAGGCTGTTTCCCCTGCCAGCCTTCTATCACACCCCCAGTCTCACTTTCAACACGTCCCCCATGCAGAGCCTCCCACAGTGCGGGCAGCTATATAGTGTCGCAGCATGTTGGGGGCACAGTACTTTCATTAGGTCAGCCAAAAGGCCTCAGAGTAGCAAGCCAAGCTTTCAAGTTCCCTAGGACACTTCATCAGGCTGGATGTTAAACAAAGCAGAGAGGGCAGAAGTTGACTGATGGTGAAGCCAGGGATGGAGTCTCAGTCTTAAGATAGAATGCAGGAGAAAGGAGCAGACTTGTTTTGTTTAGGCTCTACTAAATGCTATGCAGGTTTCAGGTTGCATCTGGCACTGCTAAGAAACCTGAATTGTTGACCTTTGAAATACGAAATCAGGCTGTTGCTAGGATCTGTCTCCACTTTTTGGTGAAACACTCAACTTCCTTGGTAGCTGGAAATTTTTACACAAACACACACACATACACACACTGTCAATTGGTCAATTCGGCTTCCTTTGTTTTTCCCTTTTGTGTCAGAGCTTGCCAGCACTGGAGCTAAATGTGGATTCATCCTGGCCTGTCTTCCCTTTAATGTACATTTTGTCACCCTAGGTGCATCCCAGTGTTGTTCCGGACCTTTCCCTGGGAAAACTAGGGGGCTTCTGGAGGCATGGATTCTTGGAAAGTCCGAATCAGAAAAACCCTGCATTTAAAGGGCTCATCTGTTGTTTAATGTAAATAATAAGCTTCCTGTGTTTCCATTAATTCTCTGTTGTCCATATGATGTTCTCCTCCACATCATGGCCTTTCCCACTCCTCTCCTTGTTGGAAAAAGTGGGAAATGTCCTAGCCAACATTGGGATAGGCACAGTTTGTTCTGGTGTGGAAAAAGCCTTTGTGTTTCCCACCAAAAACAACCAGGAACTTTGCAACACTTTGAAGACTAAGGGCCTGTCCATACCTTAGCTTAATATGGATTGTGAACCCCTATGCTTCCTTTAATTCCCTCTTGTCCATGTGGCGTTCTCTTGCAAGAGATTTTGCAGTCGAACTCAACAATGCATGTCTATGCTCGTTAGGAAATGAAGGAGTACAGAGCTGTCAATTGCTAGAGAAAGCATGGCTCGATCACACACCCTCACCTTCAGGGAGGGAGGAAATAAGTAAGGCCCGTTTCCCATTCTTTTTTCTCCCTCTCTTCTCTTTGAATCATAACAGAAGAGACTCATACCATGTATTTGAGACTAACTTCTGTATTTACAACTAATAATAATAATTTTTATTTATACCCCGCCCTCTCCAGCCAAAGTCGGGCTCAGGGCGGCTAACAAGCAATAATAAAAACAAGTTGAATGATTACAACTTAAAAACAAAATTAAAATACAACATTAGAATATTGAAACATTAAAATATTAAAATGTAGCCTCATCGCAGGAGGAGAAAGGAAAAAAAAAAAAAAAAAGAATACCTAACTAAGAATACGTTACCTGTGTTGTTTCTGCTGCAGCACGGAACGATGCATGAGTGAGACCTCTAATTACTGTAAGTAAGGCATTTAAACTTACTTGAGGGTTGTAGTCTATTCACTGTGAGAGAGATAGATATGGCGGAGCACAATTGTGAGCACTTAATAATGGAACATTTAAAAGTCTAACAACCTCTATTTCCTGTGCTTTGCAAACGCTGCACATATTCTTGCATTGCAGGGGTTTGGACTAGATGACCCTTATGGTCCCTTCCAAATGTATAATTCTATGATTCTGTTATTTCTGTTTTAAACTTTGCTGAAGGTTCTTTTGACCAGAGAGTGAGTCAAGATTTTTTAATTCAGCCAGTCGCCTTCTCTCTCTCTCTCTCTCTCTCTCTCTCTCTCTCTCTCTCTCTCTTTCTTTCTTTCTTTTTGCAGTGTCCCACACATGTGGGACTTCAGGATTAACTGGTATTGCCCAGTTATTTATTTCCCAGCACCTCCAACTACTGCTACCCCACATTTCTTTTTCCCAAAATCTGGAGATTCCTAATGCATTTGGTGTATCTCTCTAATTCAGATTTTCAAGATGTAGGGAATACCCAGATTTAGGAAAGAGAAAGTGTGGGAGGCCTTTCTCCTGGACATGGTCGGCCAATTGGTGTTAAAGAAAGATAGAACTTTTTTAATGTATGCAACAACAGATGCAAGAAAACTCATCGCGAAGTACTGGAAGACGCAAGATCTACCCACTCTGGAAGAATGGCAGATGAAGGTGATAGACTATATGGGACTGGCAGAAATGACCGGCAGATTCCGAGACCAGGGAAAAGAGACGGTGGAGGAAGACTGGAAGAAATTCAAAGACTATCTGCAGAGGCATTATAAAATTAATGGACATTAGTGTGATGTTGGATAAAAATTAAGTGGTTACCAGCTGTAATGTAGAGGTTGAGCAATAAGTTATGATAAGTTATAATAAGTTATAATAAGGATTTGCTGAATTGAGAATTTGAACGGGAATACAAAAGGGGGAGGTGAGAGGAGGTCTGGGAAATAAGTTAATGGAAATGAGTAATGGAAACTACATTTGTTTTAACTGTTCTTTTTTGCTTTTGTATTTTTGTGTTTTTATTATTTCTTTTTTGTGTATGTTTATTTTTTGTATTAATTGGAAACTTTAATAAATATCATTTTTTTAAAAAAGAGAAAGTGTGGGAGAGTTGTGGTTGGTGGAGAACGCAGCATGGATGAGGGGGGATTAAACGAGGCACCAAGGGATTCACAATCCACATTAAGCCAAGGTAGAGACAGGCCCTAAAAGATTTATCCACTTTCATGCATCAGATGAAGCATAGTGCAGAAAGTTAATGCCGTGATAAACCTGTTCGTCTTTAAGGTGACTCAAGACTTTGTTGCATTTACTTTGCATGCGTGAGAAGATCCTGAGAGTTTCGGTTCCAGTCTTGCACCTGTCCCTGCTTGTCTATGGTCTTGAAGCAGAAGATTGGTCCGCCAGGGTTCCACATTCAAACACATACATCACACCTTCCCCCCTGCCCCCGCCGAATGAAACACCACCAAGGATCAGTTTCACTGAGACCAAGGTACTGCACAGCAGAAGTTGTTTACTATGCTATTAACCTCTTTAGCAAAACTTTCCACTTCTGGAGACGAAATGGAAAGTGCCATCGAGGGAACGTGAACAAGGAGGAAGACATTTACTTCTCTTCCTAAAACCGTGGAGGCAGTTTCCCACAGCAACCCACTGGGAACTCAGTCAAAGCCAGGCACGCATATCGGGGGGGCCCAGTGCCCAGGCTTGTTACAGATGCAAAGGTCAGAGTAGGGCAGCTCTCACTGGATTTGTGAGGGATTTCTGAGTACAGATGTAAAATCAGGCAAGGTGAGATCTTCTGCTTGAGCAGCTGGTGTTCAAAAGGCACACAACAGACAGCATACAAAACAATCTGGCTAACTTTACCTAACAAAGGTTTTTTCAAAAAAGGTAAAGGACCCCTGGACCATTAAGTCCAGTCAAAGGCGAATATGGGGTTGGGGCGCTCATCTCGCTTTCAGGCCGAGGGAGCCGGCGTTGGTCCACAGACAGCTTTCCAGGTCATGTGGCCAGCATGAGTAAACCGCTTCTGGCGCAATAGAACACCGTGGTGGAAGCCAGAGCGCACGGAAACGCCGTTTATCTTCCCGCCACAGCGGTACCTCTTTATCTACTTGCACTGGTGTGCTTTTCATAGAATCATAGAATCATAGAGTTGGAAGAGACCACAAGGGCCATCGAGTCCAACCCGCTGCCAAGCAGGAAACACCATCAGAGCACTCCTGACATATGGTTGTCAAGCCTCTGCTTAAAGACCTCCAAAGAAGGAGACTCCACCACACTCCTTGGCACCAAATTCCACTGTCGAACAGCTCTTACTGTCAGGAAGTTCTTCCTAATGTTTAGGTGGAATCTTCTTTCTTGTAGTTTGGAGCCATTGCTCCGTGTCCGCTTCTCTGGAGCAGCAGAAAACAACCTTTCTCCCTCCTCTATGTGACATCCTTTTATATATTTGAACATGGCTATCATATCACCCCTTAACCTCCTCTTCTCCAGGCTAAACATGCCCAGCTCCCTTAGCCGTTCTTCATAAGGTATCATTTCTAGGTCTTTGACCATTTTGGTTGCCCTCCTCTGGACATGTTCCAGTTTGTCAGTGTCCTTCTTGAACTGTGGTGCCCAGAACTGGACACAGTACTCCAGGTGAGGTCTGACCAGAGCAGAATACAGTGGCACTATTACTTCCCTTGATCTAGATGCTATACTCCTATTGATGCAGCCCAGAATTGCATTGGCTTTTTTGAACTGCTAGGTAGGCAGGAGCTGGGACAGAGCAACAGGAGCTCACCCCGTTGCGGGGATTCGAACCAGCGTCCTTCCGATCGGCAAGCCCAAGAGGCTCAGTGGTTTAGACCACAGTGCCCCTCACACACGCAAACAAATCTCACTTCTGCCATTTAAACACAACCATGCCCTGCCCCCCCCCACAAGCTCCCTCACTACCAAGGAAATATAAAAAAACAAACAGAAAGACAACCTACCCAAATGACGCTGACATAAAAAACCCACATACTGTACACACTAAGTATAAAAATATAAATTTACCACTTCGTCCTCCCCCCTTTTTCTTCTTCCCCAACTTTATTCTGTATACAACTGATATATGGAAAGACTTTACCTGAGAAAAGAAGCAATGCACATACTCTTGTAAACAAAGAAAATATTTAATAAAAATTGTTATTAAAAAATGGAAATGGCACACAGCATTTCTTCAAGCATAGACATTGAACAGCAAACATCAGCAATGAAAATTAGGAGACGTCTTATTTTAAATTGGGCATTCTTTCCTGGAGGGACTTAGGGAAAGGTGGAAGGGTGCATTTGAGTCTCCAGTTCACATTCAACAGGGGGGGGGGGCAGAGAGACTTCTGTCAGGCACAGATACTTAATTGTGTTTGATACAGTGCAAAAATATTTTCACAGTTTATTGAGCTTCATGCCATACTTTGGGAGAAAAATTAACTCGCACGGATGGAACATATCTCAAATGCTTTGCTCTGTCACATGATCTGGCCCTGTCCTAGAGTCACAGTCTTTTGGTCAGAGGTCATCAGTTGCATAAATATGGTTTTGGACACTTCCTTGAGGTTTACAGATGTCAATGTACTATTGAATTACGTGCCAGTCCTTTGGAACCTGGCACAGGGACAATGCAACTAGCTTCTAAGGATATTCAAGATGGTTAAAGCTATAACGCTTTGATATTCGAAGGGAAGGACAGGTCTACCCCATCCCCACTCTTCTTTAAGATGTGTGCATTTCTAACTTCGGACTTCTTGTTCAGACCAATATTGTTAAGTTGTGGGTGAACATATCAGACGACACAGCGATTCTCCAATCAGCTCTTGTTTATTCACAGGCCAGAACAGAACTGAACCGAAGGGTTCAGCCAGCCTGCTTATATAGAGCTCCAGTACCACACAACTGTAACAACTTTCTGTAATTATCCAATCACTGAACGTCACTTTCAATCCCTTATTTGCATCTGTGGACCTGTGTGAAAACTATCTACAGTATCCCCCTGCTGGCCCAGGGTGAGAACTTCAGTACATAACAAATATCACTCTTCCACTCATCCAGAACACTGTGGCTTGTGTCTGTCTGTCTGTCTGTGTGTGTGTATGAGAGAGACACAAACAAGAGACAGACAGACAGACAGACAGACAGACAGACAGACAGACAGACAGACAGACAGACAGAGATGGTCCATCCGGAAGCCCCCGGAGTCTATTACCACTCAGAGACTACGGTGGCATGTAACAGTTTAGATCATTGGAAGCCATTTTTGAACTGCACAGAACTGTATTCATACAGCTTGTGGTCGGGATTCAGTTCAGGTTAACTATTTGTCAGCTGTAGGAGGAGAAAAGTTGGTTATATATGTGGCAGGATACTTGTCCTATCACTGGGGCCAGAAAAAGCAAGGTTCCTTATTAATGCATTTTTTTTAAATCCCTGAAGATAGACTGAGACCTAATTGCACCTCCCTAATTGCACCTCTTTACATGTCTGACAACTGCATGATCATATTGAGCGTTGGGAAATTCCAACTGCCCAAGATCACTATTTGCTTTATAGTCAAAACTTCCTGCTGCCAATTAATATTGTTTTTAAGCCATGCTCTTTGGTTTTGATGCTGACCCACTGCCCAAACACAATGAATCTTCATTTGCTCCCTTTTCATATGTAACGATTCTCTTTTCTTTGCCAAACCTTGGTACTGTGCCAGACCTTCCATCCCACTTTTAATTTTATTTTTGCCTTTAAAATTTTCAGTCTGTTAGGATTCCACCCCCCACTCCCCAGTCAGTTCAAAACATTATTCAGCCACTCAGAAAGATTGTTCCATGTTCCTATTCGGAAGCACCACTTTCTGCTTCTCACATGGCTATTAGGGCACAGGAGTTCTGCCAGGGAAAAAACAATGGCATCCCTATTGCCCACAGGGCTTAATAGGTCCTGCACCATTGTGCGGGGTGGGGGGGGAGCAGCAAGAGAAGGCAAGAGCGAGCCTCTCATTATGTCTCCCTCCACCAAAGCTGGTCTGTGCCATGGTGTGATTTAATCTATTTTTGTTTTAAATAACAGTGTTCAAGCAGTATGATTTGTGAGGAGGGTGTTTGGGGCTGATGGGAGTCGCAGTCATAGTCCAAAACATCTTGCGCACCAGGTTGGTGCAGACTGTCCTGAGCATTTTAAAAAGACTCGTGAGCCATGACCACCACATAATGCAGCAGCAAAATTCCATAAATGAATTAAGTGCTGTCAGTCCCAAATCTAGTCAATTTCCCAAAGGTGCAATCAATTTCATTTTTATTGCTTCAATTATTTTATCAGAGATTTTGATATAGTAACAGCAATTACAAAGAAAACAACATTTCAAAATACTAAAAAGAAAAAAGAAAGGGATAGCATTTGGCAAGCCATGTTTGGCACAATTACTTTAAGAGGTCTTGTCATGCTTATCTCTGCTGAATCTTCCAGATGCACCAGAAGGATAGTGAGAAAGTAGTGAAAAAGATGGAAGAGGACAAAAAAATCAGATAGATCTCTCACATTCCTCCCATGTTCATTTTGATTGATGTAGCCAATAAAATCAAACCACATGGCAAAGGAGGTGTCCCTTTCACTTTCACCTTGTGCCATCCACAGTTACTGAGACAGGTGCTTCAGAAGCCCAAGGCACTATGTAGCCTCATTTTCATTTTATTATGACATTGATATCCCACCTTTCCTCTAAGGGGATCAAGCTGACTGACATAATTCTCCAGTGAGTAAGCAGTCCAAGGTCACCCACGGAACTTCATGACTAAGTGGAGGGTTGAACCCTGCTCTCCCAGGTCCCAGCCTTACCTCTAAACCACATTTTGTCCTGGTTCTGCTCCAAGTCAGTTTCTTTTTTTTTTATAATATTTTTATTGAGTTTATGAGATACAGAAAAAAAGAATAAAAGACAGATATAAGAAATAAAATAGAGAAGTTGCGAATTTCCATGATCTTTTTTTCAGCAAATCTAATGGACTTCCCTGCATCTTCCTAACCCTGCGTTCTCTGTGATACAAAACATCAGCAATTTGTTAACTTATTTCAAAACTTATTGTATCTTTCATTTTATCATGTTACCTAGTTTCCAAAGTGTTGTAACCCAAATCTTATACGTTTTAGCTTAAACATAATAAAGTTATTTCATTATTCCACCTCTGACTTCTTGTACCTTAATTTCCATTTCATTAATTTACAATTGCTGAAGCTAGAGTTTCCTAAAAAGTGCATTTTTTAACATTCATACAACTTATAATGTTTTTTCAAATAGTCTTTAAATTTTTCCCAGTCTTCCTCAATTGTTTCTTCTCCCATGTCTCGGATTCTGCCAGTCATTTCGGCCAGTTCCATATAGTCCATCAACTGCGTCTGCCATTCCTCCAGCGTGGGTAAATCTTGTGTCTTCCAATGCTTAGCAATCAGGATCCTTGCTGCTGTGGTAGCATACATAAAAAAAGTTCTATCTTTCTTAAGTACTCTCTGGTCCACAATGCCCAGAAGAAAGGCCTCCGGTTTCTTAGGTAAGGTAAATCGAAGTATCTTTTTTAGTTCATTATGAATCATCTCCCAAAAGGCCTTCACTTTCGGGCAAGTCCACCAGAGGTGAAAGAATGTCCCTTCCGCCTCTTTACATTTCCAACATTTATTGTCAGACAGGTGATATATCTTAGCAAGTTTGACTGGGGTCATGTACCACCGGTATATCATTTTCATAATATTTTCCTTCAAGGCACTACATGCCATAAATTTCATTCCGGTGTTCCATAACCTTTCCCAGTCTTCAAACATAATGTTGTGCCCCAAGTCCTGCGCCCATTTTATCATGGCGGATTTGACTGTCTCATCCTGTGTATTCCATTTAAGCAGCAAGTTATACATTGCTCCAAGTCAGTTTCATGAAGTGACCTTGAAGTATGTGAGAGAAAGAAAAACTATCTTGGATCCTCTTCCTTATTTTAATCTACAGCAGTTCTGTGAGGAGGCTGTCCATAGAATCATAGAATTGCAGGGCTAGGAGGGAGCCAAAGGGTCATCCAGCCCACCCAACCCTTTACAATGCAAGAATCACAGCTAAAGAATCCATGACAGATGGTCATCAAATGAAGGCGAGTGCACCACTTTCCCAGGGAGTCTGCTCCACTATCAAACAGTTCTTCCTCATGTCGAAACAAAATAAACAAAATTCCTTCCAGTAGCACCTTAAAGACCAACTAAGTTTGTTATTGGTATGAGCTTTCGTGTGCGTGCACACTTCTTAATCTCCTTTCTTATAATGTATATCCATTGGTTCAGCCCCTCCCCCCTGGAACTACAGAAAACAAGCTTGCTCCATCTCCCATATTCTTCTTAATTTCCCTAGTTTATTGGACTTTATGGCCCTTTTTGTTGCAACACCTAGTGACCCAGAAGTTAAGCCGCACTGACAACAATGTGGTGTTTAACTCTGAGCTCCGTGCAACATGATGTTTTGGACTATAACTTCCATCACCCCCAGCAATTCAGCCCTATGATGGTAGGTCCAATAGGAGTTGCAGTCTTAAACATCTAGAGGTCAGGGTAAAGGTAAAGGGACCCCTGACCGTTAGGTCCAGTCGCGGATGACTCTGGGGTTGTGGCGCGCATCTCCGGGTCATGTGGCCAGCATGACTAAGCCGCCTCTGGCGAAACCATAACAGCGCACGGAAATGGCGTTTCCTTCCTGCCGGAGCGGTACCTATTTATCTACTTGCACTTTGACATGCTTTCGAACTGCTAGGTTGGCAGGAGCAGGGACCGAGCAACGGGAGCTCACCCCGTCGTGGGGATTCGAACAGCCGACCTTCTGATCAGCAAGTCCTAGGCTCTGTGAAGCCTTATGTCGAGGGATACTCATAGTCCAGTGATCTACAAGGTTTCTGAGGCAGTGGACATATCCATGTTCATCATTATTACATGGACATGTGTACATTGTGTTTCTCTCCAAATGTCTTTAGCACATGTCCTTACCAGCCTCTTCTGCCCAGTCTAAAAGACGAGAAAAGAAGAACTCCAGAGCTGGTGCCTCTCAAACCCTGCTTCTTGTTGCCTCGCTCCATAATATCTACACAGATTTCCATCTTTGGCAGAGATCAGACCAGCTGCTCAGAAGCAGGCTGACCCCTCCTCTTTCCTCCTCTTGACCTTACCGTTTCGTAACAGCATTCCCAGCAGAAAGTTGTTTCAAGGAAACTGGCTTGTGGGAGGCCATCAAGGGGGACAGGGACTGTCCGAGACAATTTCTGAAAAATCAAGAAAGGGGCTTTCCCTAACATAAAATCCTGGATGCCTGGACTTCTAGTGCTAAAGGCAGGGTCAAAACTAGGCTTTATTTCACCCAGGTTAAAGACCCAGTTTGGCACCCCTTATGTGCATTTGCCAGGGATGCGGGTGGCACTGTGGGTTAAACCACAGAGCCTAGGACTTGCTGATCAGAGGGTAGGTGGTTTAAATCCCCGTGACAGGGTGAGCTCCCGTTGCTCGGTCCCTGCTCCTGCCAACCTAGCAGTTCAAAAGCATGTCAAAGTGCAAGTAGATAAATAGGTGGTGGGAAGGTAAATGGCATTTCCGTGCGCTGCTCTGGTTCACCAGAAACGGCTTAGTCATGCTGGCCACATGACCTGGAAGCTGTACGCCGGTTCCCTCGGCCAATAAAGCGAGATGAGCGCCGCAACCCCAGAGTCAGCCACGACTTGACCTAATGGTCAGGGGTCCCTTTACCTTCATGTGCATTTGCCAACACACACACACAGGCTGGGAGCCTCAATGGCACCCCTCTAGAGGCTGCACCTGGGGCAGCAAACCTGGCTAGCCCCCCCCCCCCCCGCCATAGCTGCAGCTCTGCTAAAGGTGGTTCTTCTAAGCATTCTTCTGTGAAAGTCTTCAGTGGTCAATGGAAGAGCTGTTGTACTTTCTTCATATCTCCCAGTCAGATCCCCAGCAGCATACAAACCTTTTTACCCTCACTTAATTCTACTTGTTTCTTTTAAATATTGTGCAAAAATGAAAATGGAATAAGTGTAAGGTTCTTTTTGAGTGAACACCTCAAACTTTCTCTGTCCTAGGTCAGAAAGGTTCCTTTCTTTGTACAAAGTGTGCAGGGAGGTTCGAGAATGTCTGCTATTTATTGTCCATTCATTTATTTGCTGGTGTGGTGGTGGTTAGACAATATTGTGTCAAGCAAGTGTTGTCCCATAGTTTCTGGTGCACATTCCCACCACTTTCCTGAATGCAAAAGTGTGGTTTTAAATGTAAGTGGGTTTGTTTCAAATTGACCTTAATTGTGGAATCTGAATTTGCTAGTTGTAATTGAATCCCATCCCAAAACAGCAGGAATGCCCCTCCCCCGCAAGACAAAAAGATTCTAGGATGTGTGCCTCACTGGCAATTTCAATACCCAGAAGGTAGAAGAACCAACAAGGGGCTCATCTATCTTGGATCTGGTCCTCACCAGTAGGGAAGAACTGATAAATGAAGTGGAAATACTGGGAAACTTGGGAGGAAGTGATCATGTTCTCCTGGGTTTCAGGAAAAAAGGGGAAACTGAGCGTAGTTAGAGACAAACTCAGTACTTTAAAAAGGCCAGTTTCAAAAAGCTGAAGGAGCTACTGGGTGTGATCCCATGGTCGGAAACACTCAAAGAGAAGGAAGTCCAAGAAAGATGGGAGTTTCTAAAAGGGGAAATATTGAAGGCCCAAATGCAGACAATACCAACAAGAAAGGAAAGTGGGAGACATCTAAGGAGCTTACAGTTAAGAAGGGCATGTATAAGAAATGGAAGAAAGGGGAAATCACAAAGGAGGAGTATGCACGAGTAGCCAACAGTTGCAGAGAGGAAATAAGGTTGGCTAAAGTTCACAATAGCTCGGGCTTACAAGAGAGGTTAAAAATTATAATAAAGGTTTCTTTGGCTATGTCCGAAGCAAGAGGAGGAACAAGCAAGTGATAGGTCCTCTCGCTGGGGAACACAGAGAAATGCTATTGGGGACGGAGAAAAGGCAGAACTACTCAACACCTACTTTGCCTTTGTTTTCACCCAAAAGGAAGGTGATGCCCAAACTGGTGATAACAGAATAAATGATGTAAGGAGGGAGCTGCAGCCCATGATAGGCAAAGAGGTAGTAAGGAAACACCTGGCCACTTTAAATGAATTCAGATCTCCAGGGCCTGATGAGCTGTATCCAAGGGTACTAGAGGAGCTTGCAAATGTAATTTCAGGACATTTGAGAATTCTTTGAGAACAGGTGAGGTCCCTACAGACTGGAGGCAGGCAAAGGTTGTCCCCATCTTCAAAGGGGGGGGGGGGAGACCCAGGTAACTACCAACCTGTGAGCTTGATATTGATACCAAGGAAGGTCCTGGAACAGATAATTCTGCAAGCATTTAGAAAAGGATGCTGTGATTACGAAGACCCAGCATGGGTTTCTCAGAAATAAGTCATGTCAGACCAATCTGATTTCTTTTTTTTTATGTAATTACAAACTTGGTGGATCAGGGAAATGCTGTTGACATGGTGTATCTTGATTTCAGTAAGGCTTTTGACAAAGTCTCCCATGATATTCTCACAAGGAAGCTGGTAAAATGTGGGTTTGTAGCTGGTTGACTGACTGAACCCAAAGAGTACTCATTAATGGTTTCTTGTCATCCTGGAAAGAAGTGACAAGTGGGGTGTCGCAGGGTTCTGTCCTGGGCCCGTTGACGTTCATCGTATTTATAAATGACTTGGGTGAAGGAATTGAGGGGGTGCTCATCAAAGATGACACCAAACTGGGAGGGGTAGCTAATGTCACAGAAGACAGAGACAGAATTCAAAATGACCTTAACATATTGGAGAACTGGACATAAGCTAACAAAATGAATTTCCGTAGGGACAAATGTAAGTTTCTTCACTTAGGCACCAGGAACCAGATGCACCAATATAGGATGGGGGACACCTGGCTTACTAGCAGTACACGTGAAAAGGTTCTCAGGGTCTTGGTGGATCACAAGCTTAACACGAGTCCACAGTGTGATGCAGCAGCAAAAAAAGCTAATGCTATTCTAGGCTGCATCAACAGACGTCTAGTGTCTGTTAGGATATAGTTCCATTCCTCCTTAAAAGAGTCAGGCATGATTGTTGTGTGTCACATGCCTGTTTACTCCTAGCACTGTGCTCACTGGGAGTTTCCATTTTGTATATAGCTTTTGTTCCGTCTGTTTTCCCTGACACAGATGCAAGTAGTCATGTTTTTCCTTTGTTCTGACCTACATTGAATAAAGCCGTAAATACACTCTCCTGTCTGAATCTTCCGTTGTGGAAACTCTGCTGAAAAGGGTGTACCCGAGTCTTGGAATATCTCTGAGGCTCATGTCGCTAATTGACTGATGCTGTTTCCATGGGAGACCGGTGATCGTCCGGAGACGACGTCCAGGCTGCCTGGTGCCTTTGTCTCCCTGGCAGTAGTACTACTGTATTCTGCCTGGGTCAGACCACATCTGGAATACTGTGTTCAATTCTGGGCACCACAATTTAAAAAGGATGTTGACCAGCTGTAACGTGTGCAGAGGAGGGAACGAAGATGATCAAGGGTCTGGAAACCAGACCATATGAGGAATGTTTGAAGGAGCTGGGTATGTTTAGCCTAGAAAAAAGGAGAGGAGATACGATAGACATCTTCAAATATCTTAAGGGGTGTCACATGGAAGAGAAGAGAAGAGAAGAGAATCATAGAATTGGAAGAGACCACAAGGGCCATCGAGTCCAACCCCCTGCCAAGCAGGAAACACCATCAGAGCACTCCTGACATATGGTTGTCAAGCCTCTGCTTAAAGACTTCCAAAGAAGGAGACTCCACCACACTCCTTGGCAGCAAATTCCACTGTCAAACAGCTCTTACTGTCAGGAAGTTCTTCCTAATGTTTAGGTGGAATCTTCTTTCTTGTAGTTTGGAACCATTGCTCCGTGTCCGCTTCTCTGGAGCAGCAGAAAACAACCTTTCTCCCTCCTCTATGTGACATCCTTTTATATATTTGAACATGGCTATAATATCACCCCTTAACCTCCGCTTCTCCAGGCTAAACATGCCCAGCTCCCTTAGCTGTTCCTCATAAGGCATCGTTTCCAGGCCTTTGACCATTTTGGTTGCCCTCCTCTGGACACGTTCCAGTTTGTCAGTGTCGTCCTTGAACTGTGGTGCCCAGAACTGGACACAGTACTCCAGGTGAGGTCTGACCAGAGCAGAATACAGTGGCACTATTACTTCCCTTGATCTAGATGCTATACTCCTATTGATGTAGCCCAGAATTGCATTGGCTTTTTCAGCTGCCGCGTCACACTGTTGGCTCATGTCAAGTTTGTGGTCAACCAAGACTCCTAGATCCTTTTCACATGTACTGCTCTCAAGCCAGGTCTCACCCATCTTGTATTTGTGCCTCTCATTTTTTTTGCCCAAATGCAATACTTTACATTTCTCCCTGTTAAAATTCATCTTGTTTGTTTTGGCCCAGTTCTCTAATCTGTCAAGGTCGTTTTGAAGTGTGATCCTGTCCTCTGGGGTGTTAGCCACCCCTCCCAGTTTGGTGTCATCTGCAAATTTGATCAGGATGCCCTTGAGTCCATCATCCAAGTCGTTGATAAAGATGTTGAATAAGACCGGGCCCAAGAGGGAGCATGCTTGTTCTTTTCTGTTCTTGAGGGGAGGACTAGAGGCACTGGCTTTAAGTTACGTATGTTTTAATAGATTATGTCTGAATAGGATGAGAGTGTTGGAGATACGTGCAAATGTGTATGTGAATCCGGTCTTGGGTGTTTGATTTTCGTTGTTGTGTATACTGTGTATATACGGACAATGACAATAAATTTATCTTATCTTACAAGAAAGTAGATTCTGACTAAACATTTGGGAAAACTTTCTGACAGTCAGAGCTGTTCGGTGGTGGAACAGACTTCCATGAGAGGTGATGGACTCTCTTTCCCCGGAGGTTTTAAAGCAGAGATTGGATGGCTATCATGGATTCTTTACCTGAAATTCCTACACTGCAGGGGGTTGGACTAGATGGGTGCCTTCCAACTCGAAGATTCTACGACTTTAAGAGCCCAGTCACACAGAGTCAGTCTCAGCATTGTTGCTTGGCACAAAGGAGCAAATGCCTGTGCCCACAGAACTCCTTCCCATTTAAAAACTTTTTGATATGTTAATAGACCAGCCTTAGAAATGCCAGCAGCACAACCAGGTGCCTTCAGTTGCTCCAGCTGCAACAAAACATGTCTCTCCTGCATTGGCCTCCACAGCCACAGCAGGCACTGTAACTCTCCAATAGTTTTGACTTCATTCCCAAAGGCGCACTCCTGTGTTGTTTCCTGAGTCAGACGGATACCAACAACAGAATAAAGAAACACAATGGGCCAGGTGGGTGGCTGCTGCCCCCACCGACATACTTCCTCATCTCCATCCATAAGGGATAAGGAATCTGAGCACGATGCTAGCAAGGGCTGTGCCTGCCTCAGCCAGAAACTCCCTTTATTATAAGGCTGGGCTATTATATGGGAGTCCCAGGTCACTAGGTCAAAGGTGCTTTCAGACAATGGCATCTGTCATCACCTGCTTTCCCCCCAGAGAAGCACTGGGTACAGGGGGTGGGGGAAGGGGAAGAGGGCATCCCATTTGAGGATCCCATTTAAAACTAGTGCTGCCCCTATATAAAGTGTTATCCTTAGCTACCATGTGAGTGAGTGAGTGAGTGAGTGGACTGTTAAAAGGTTGTGATAAACGGCAATGAAATACAAAAAGCACAAGCTGACAATTCAATTAGTTTAAATGTTCATTTCGTATACTCAGTGATCGTTCCTGGTAACTGGTTCACATAATTGGCCTTACCAAGCCATCTTAGCATTGTAAGTACGTTGCAAGTTGGAGTGATGGCCACCAATTTGGATAGCTTTAGAAGAGCTGAGGCTCCAATACTTTGGCCACCTCATGAGAAGAGAAGACTCCCTGGAAAAGACCCTGATGTTGGGAAAGATGGAGGGCACAAGGAGAAGGGGACGACAGAGGACAAGATGGTGGGACAGTGTTCTCGAAGCTACCAGCATGAGTTTGACTAAACTGCAGGAGGCTGTGGAAGACAGGAGGGCCTGGCGTGCTCTGGTCCAGGGGGTCACGAAGAGTCGGACATGACTAAAGGACTAAACAACAATAACAACAGAAGAGGCTCCCAGCCATGAGGGCTCTGCTCTGCCTCCATTGTCGAGGCAGCAATGCTTCTGAATACCAGTTGCTGGAAAGCACAGGAGGAGAGAGTTGCTCTCATGCTCAGATTCTGCTTACTGGCTCCCCGTAAGAGACATCTGGTTGGCTGCTGTCTTTTTATGTTTTAATTAACAACTCTTGTGGGTCAAGAAACCACGGTCTCTATTCAGACCAAAAGGACCAGAATCAAGACACAAGATCTACCCACCCTGGAAGAATGGCAGATGAAGGTGATGGAGTACATGGAACTGGCGGAAATGACTGGCAGAATCCGAGACCAGGGAGAAGAGTCGGTGGAAGAAGATTGGAAGAAATTTAAAGTCTATTTACAGAAACATTGTAAAATTAAGGAATGTTAGAGGGAAGGTTGGAATGAAGCGAAGTGGTTTTAGCAACAATGTTATTAAGAGATATGTAAAAACGGATTGTTAACATGTAAAAAATGTAAAGTTATAATATATTACGATAAAGTATCAAGATAAATGCAAAAAGGGTAAGGACTTGCTGAAACAACTATTGAACTAGAATACAAAAGAGGGAGGTGTGAGGAGGTCAGGGAAATAAGTAAATGAAAGATAAGACACGGAAAGATTGAAATGTTTTTAATTGTTTTTTAATTTTTTCTGTATTTTGTATTTTTTGTTTTTTTCCTCCTTTTTCATTTTTGTAATTTTCTTGAAACTTTAATAAATATCATTTAAAAAAACAACAAAATGACCAAAATCAAATGCACTACTGCTGTGTTAGCAACATCAAAGTGACCTCCCCAGGGTGCAAGCTTGGGCAGTGTGTATGGAGGTCCTGGGCTGCCCAGATTACAGGACCCCGTCCTCAGCACCAGGCTGGCTGCAGCAGTTGCCAGGAGGAGGCATACAAGATGCCACCCAACCGCCTTAGGGACTCCACTCTGGATTTGTAGCCTTTTATTCTGAAAGTATCTCACCAGGCAGTGGAAGTTTAGGATCAGTGTTTTCCTCCTTCTCCTAGATGGGCTCCCTTCTCAAGTTGAGGAGCCCCATCTGCCCCTCCCGTCTCCGCATGTACAGAAACTGCTCCATCCACCACAGCCTCTCTTTGCATGTACGTAGGGGAAGTTCCTTAGTCACAGAGGCTTTGAGACCCATTACCTGCCCTCACCTGGTTCAGCTGGCCATTCAAAGCCATTCCTGGGGTGTGACCACTGTCACATGCTGGCAGCTTCTAGGAGCCACAGGTGATAACTGAATGCAGGGTGGGGACAAACTACCCCAGAAGCAGCCAACGTGTCCCTCACCAGAGGTGCTACTGCTCCCCTAACATCCTGACAATTAGCTGCTTTTCTTTTAGGAGAAAGAACCTCCCTCTCAATATCTTGAGGAGGAGCTGCAGATGGGTTTTTTTAAAGGAAGGTTAGCATTGCAAACACTGAAACCCAGAGTTTAGCAGCACCATGGTGTGGCTTTCAGGACAGGCAGGTTCCGATCCACCCACTTGACCCATTTTCTCACTTGGTTAAGCAGGTTGCGGCTATGCACCTAAAACTGGTTGGGGTGGAAGTTAGCGAGACAAAAAGACATACATGGAGGCCCAAGTGCGCCTTTTCCATGGAAGGTACATTAATACTTGCAAGGCACATTCCCCTTCTTTGCAGGTTTGGGGAGATCAACAAGGCTTGCAATAGAAGTACACCAGCCTGCTCCCCAATGACTTTGCGGAAGGGGGGTGGATCCAGTTAACCTCTAATTCTGTCTTCTAGCAGAATACAGCCTTCCCTGACAATCCACACCTCTCCAAGCTCTCTGGCAGAGAAGAGCATTTCCCAACTCTGAAACCTCAGATTCTTTAACTGGGTAATTTCAAGGACTAAGCCAGCAATCTTTTGTACACAGAGAGAATCTGCAACTGAGATAAAGGCTGAATCTGTCAGAGGTAAATCAGCATGGTCCTAAACAGATTGACTCAGGAGTGAGCAGGCCTGCTTTGGACCACAGATAATCATTAAGCCAAAGCAAACACAAGTTGTTTACTAGTTGGGCAAGACCCCACTCCCTGCTTATTTCTCAACTGCACATGACCCACCCAGTTTTCATTAGGCAGTGGTGGTGGTGGGAATCTTCAAAGCAACCAGAAATGGCAAAACAAAATCTAGCACTTTTCTTTAAAAGGAAAGAATGCCCTAACCAAAGTCAAACCTCAGTCTGTGTTCTACTTTACCAAAAAAGGTTTTACAGTCAGAAGACTAAGATGCAAGTGTAAGTTCACAGCTTTGAAAACAAGAATTTCCCCCCTTTAATTCTTTCATTCGCAATGTGATGTTCTTCAGATGTTTTGGAATAAAACTCCCATTGGTTCCAGCCAGCACTGTGCAGAAGGCTGCTTTAGATAACATGGTTTCAAACCATGGTCCTCCCAAGTGGTTTTCTTTTTAACAGAAAAAAAGGTGTCGGTGCTCAGCATGAAGTTGTTACAGTTAAGTGCTGTACTTCTAACATTTGGAAAAAAACAATGCACAAAAAACTGCCAGTACTACATACCCTTGAGTACCCCCAGAAAGAAAACACTGGCCTCCCCCTACAAAAACCCATTTCAAATTTTGATTTCTAAAACACCCACATTTAAAAAACCCCCAACATTATGACATTTTTCATTGGCAGTTCAGTTTAAGAAAGCTATTGACACGAACACAAAACATTATTCACTCCTGCCTAGAATGCTAACATAGAAACACTCTCTTTTAGTACCTGTACTTTAAACCATCCTCACAATGTTTTTTTCAGAAACCATTTCCTTGGATCAGTTCCTTGGATCAATTTCCTTGGAGTTTTCATTCTGGACAGCAGGGGGCACTGCTGTCCTTTTAAGTTAGCCAATGCAGGAATTTGTTCCCCAAACCATTATCCTTTTGTATTACATTTGAAAAGATGTTTCCAAACTCTGCATTTAAAAAACAAGCCCCTGAATGCCTAGCATGCTCAACATCGCAATTTGATGGGAAAATGTAAGTGTTGTAAGAAAAATACAGCTCCCTTTCCCTTACGGGGTATCCAAGAGCCCGTATAGAGTCCTTATGTAGGTTCTCTATCTGTAGGAGAAAATAGCAGAGGCCAACCAGAGAATATTGAGAAGCAAAGCAGCTAGTAAGCTTGATCTTTATTGATCTGTTGCAACAGGGTCCCCCACTCCCCCCCCCCACAGGGAAGGAGGAACCCAGAACATTGCTGTGCAAGCCCTTATATAGACTTTTAAAATTGCCCACCCTGTAGCTCAAGATCACCCCCCAAAACATCATACATACATCACAAAAAGAGGTGTTCCCCAGACCAGAAGAAATTTGAGAGTGTTGCTTCAGTCCTGTCAGCCAGGATACAGGATAATACCTTATTTGATTGCCTTTTCTGGGTAGCCTGGCCATCCTTTGAGATGGTAAATAGTTCCTTAATCTCTTACACATATCGATAGTGTGCTCAGCTTAACAGATACTTACCAGACTGTATTTACAGGGAGGTGTAAGCCCCTACAGTCCAAAGACAACTAGAAAGCTTTTCCCATTTCCTTCCTCCTTGCAGAGAAATATTTGAGGTCAATTTGGGAGAGTCAAAATGGCTCAGGATTGTTCTCCTGTACTATTTCAGACACATGGTCTATACACACACTATATTTTTCACGCTATAAGACGCACCTGGCCATAAGACGCACCTAGTTTTTAGAGGAGGAAAACAAGCAGTGGCGTAGCGTGGGGGTGCAGGGGGGGCCGGCCGCACCGGGCGCAACATCTGGGGGTTAGGGTTAGGGTGCGCAAATCCACGGGTTAGGGGACGCAAATCCATGGGTTAGGGGGCGCAAATTACTTGCCTTGCCCCGGGTGCTGACAACCCACGCTACGCCACTGAAAACAAGAAAAGCCAGCAAGAGCCGCAGACACGCTTGCTTGGCACGGCTCTTTAAAGATAGAGTGGCTCTTGCTGGCTTTTCCGGGAGGTGGGAGAAGGGACTGACGGACTGCCCTCCGTCCCTTCTCCCACCTCCTGGAAAAGTTAGAGCAAGCTGCGCAGCCATCTCTGAAGCCAGCACAGCAAGAGGGAGAGCTGCGCAGCGCCTCTAGTTGTGCTGGCTTCTCAGCAAAGCAGGATGAGGGACGGAAGGGAGCCTATTGCTCTTGCTGTGCTGGCTTCAGCAAAAGCTGTGCAGCGCCTCTTCAGCGAAGTGGGAGGAGGAACGGAAGGGGCTCCGTGTAAGGGCTCCCTTCTGTTCCTCCTCCTGCTTCGCCCAGAAGCCAGCAGAACAAGAGGCGCTGTGCAGCTCTTGCTCTTCTGGCTTCTGGGATAGCTGCGCAGCCTGCATTCGCTCCATAAGACGCACACACATTTCTCCTTACTTTTTAGGAGGAAAAAAGTGTGTCTTATGGAGCGCAAAATATGGTATGTGTTTGCCTTGTACATTTATGAGCATTTATTTTATACAGTGGTGCCTCGCAAGACGAAATTAATCCGTTCCGTGAGGCTCTTCGTATAGCGGTTTTTTCGTCTTGCGAAGCAAGCCCATTGACAGGTTAGCGGATTAGCACTATTAGCGGTTTAGCGGCTTTTAGCGATCAGCTGTTAAGCGGCTTATCAGCAGATCAGCTGATAAGCGGCTTAGCGGCTTAGGAAAAGGGGGGGGAGGGGAAAAAACCCGCAGGAACTAGCAAGACATTTTTGTCTTGCGAAGCAAGCCCATAGGGAAATTCGTTTTGCGAAGCGCCTCCAAAACGGAAAACCCTTTCGTCTAGCGGGTTTTCCGTCTTGCGAGGCGTTCGTCTTGCAGGGCACCACTGTATATATATAAGACCTTAGAATACCTATAGCAATAAGTAAACCCAAAGGTGAGTGCACATACATGAGACACAGATACAATTGCCACACGCAGGACCCATTCCAGTTTGGACACAAAGCAGAATTCACTAACTGTTGATATACATAGTGAAAACTGGGAGGTTTGGCATGGTGTGTGTGTTTATTGATTGCTTTAAACAATTTATATATCACTTAACTAAAATAGTCTCTAAGCCTCTGGGCCTGCCCCCTCCCCCGAACAAGCCCAATGAAGTGTTCTGCAGTAGACAAAAGCTAGCAGACTATTTTGTAAAATTTGTCATGTAATCAGTGCTTTGGGGAGGGGGGTTACTCAAGGATAGACAGTACTGGGCACCTATGATTTCAAATGTTAAAAGCGTGGCACTTACTGTAACAACTTCATGGAGAGTACCGGCACCCTTTTTCAAAAAGAAGAAGAAAAAGTACTGGCCCTAATACAGATTTTGGGATCTGAGAGCCAGTGTGGTGTAGAGGTTAGAGCAGTGTTTCTTGATCTTGGGTCCCCAGCTTGTTGTTTGACTACAACTCCCATCATCCCTGACCACTGGTCCTGCTAACTAGGGATGATAGGAGTTGTAGTCAAACAACAAGCTGGGGACCCAAGATCCAGAAACACTGGGTTAGTGTGTTGGACTAAGACCTAGGAGACCTAGGAGTTCAAATCTCCAAAAGTGAGAAAAGTCCTCCACAACAATGTGAGAGACTGATAAAGTCATACAGAAAACAATAACTTTAAGTTATTGCTGCTAAAGGTGGTTCTACAAGCTGCTGAATCATAAGGTGTGCTTAGTTTTTCACACATGGCTTCTCTATTTTGGATTTATTTCTGTCAAATAAATCATGACTTGGTGTAATGGCATTTGTTGTTGTTCATCAGAGGCTGTATTTACCTAAGACCTGCTAAGGAACAGCTGGTTGTTATTACATTCACATCTGTAAAACCACAGAATTCAAAGAGGGTGTACATTCTTTTTCCCATGACACACAAAAATCACACACACACATTTTTTCTTACAGGCCTACCCAGCTTCCTCTTCTTTTCTGTCAGACCATCCCCCAGTGCTATGAAATGAGTCACAGAGGCAAGCTTCTTCTAAACGGATTTCTGTATTAGCCAATTACTTATAAATACATTTATTACAGTGAGCAAATCTGTGTATGCAGGGAGAAACAACAAAAACAAAACCATCAGCTACAGTGGAGACCCTGCAAAGATCCAAGGAACTTGATCAGGAAAGGCAGAAGCCCTGGAGCGGAGGGCCAGGGCAGGCAGAGGACGAGGGGCAGAGAAGCAGGCTCCCATGCTCTGCCATTGAGGGTGGCACACCCCAGGAGAAAGGCCTGTCTCAGAAGCAAGGTCTAAGGCAGCCTGGGCCAACCGGGCATTCTCCAGATGTTCTGGACTACAAACTCATACCAGCCCCAGTAGTGATGGGAGCTGTAACCTAAAACACCTGGAGGGTACTTGATTGGCAAAGGCTGTCAAAGGGAACTAAATACACAACAGTGAATGAAGCAGAAACTTAGAGCACCTTTAAAAAACAAACAAACCTGCCTCATAGTTTTGGGGTTTTTTAAAAGCCACTTATGGACAAACGTCTCCTCTCCAAAGTGTTCACAGGAGACTTGGATGCCTGGACGCCCTCTGCACAATGCCCATCCCCGCTTTTAAAGGAGAATACAGACATTTCCCCACCCCAAACATTAATTACCAAGAAAACCTCTATACAAGGAGCATCCCCCCATAGGGCTTCTGGGGCTCCCCAAACCCATTCTGGCCAACAGGGAACGCTGATCCCTTCCCCCAAGCAACGTTTGTCAACACTGTCACCTAATTAAGATGGGAGTGACCCAACCAGGTCCCTCTAAGAGGCTGCTTGGGAAGGAGCAGCTAAAGGCACTTTGGGAATCAGACCCCTCCAGGGAGCAGGAGAGATGAAGGGAACCTTGGCAGCTGCCAGGCACAGATAACAGGAATTGCATCGCAAACAGTTGTTGGCACCAGTATCTGAAGGCTGGAGTGGGGGGTCAGCGAGTCCCAGGTGAATTTGGAAACTTAGGGAGTGTGGAAACGAAGCTCTTAAGGTCTGGTGGCAGAGATTCTTATTGCCCTGAGGCTAAAGAGAGGAGGAGCTGGTGAGGAAGGAAAGGGCAGTCTAGGGAAGGGAGTGTGTTTGTGTGTTCTGAAGGAGCAGTCAAGGACCCCTGACGGCTGTGCCCAGCCAAGGGCCTGGTGGTTCCGTTAGTAATTTTGAGGACTAAGAGAAGCAGTGGCAGACAGGAGCCAGGGCTGGAGTGAGCCGAGAAGATCCAATGCCAGGAGGAAGAGAGTTAGGTTGGGATGACACCCGTAGCAAAGAGAATGATCAAGATCAGGATGATGGCCACAATGATACAGATGATGATGATCATCTTGGCATTCTTCCACCAGTACTTGCGTGCCACCTTCTGTGAGGTTGTCTTGAAGTGTTCCGACTGCAATGGAGAGAGAGAGAGAGAGAGAGCTGTGAACACAGGAGAGAGACCCCCTCAGCCACACGCCAACCATAGAATCATAGAATCCTAGAGTTGGAAGAGACCACAAGGGCCATCGAGTCCAACCCCCTGCCAAGCAGGAAACACCATCAGAGCACTCCTGACATATGGTTGTCAATGTGGGACGGGAAAGGTCTCCTCACAAAAAACAAACAAGAATTAAGAACGTGAGATGAGTCCTGCTGGATCAGGCCATGGCCCATCTAGTGAAGCATCCTTTTCTCACAGTGGCCTGTGGGAAACCTGCTAGCAGCACTCTCCAGGTGCCAGTTACAGCGCTATGAGAGACGGAGGACAACCTTCCTCCATGCTATGCATCATTTATACAATTCTATTGTGTCACCTTTTTGCTCAACTTAGAAGTCCCAAACACTGCAAACCCCCAGGGGAGTTGCTCCATTCCCTTGATCAGTTGCTTGCCTTTTCCTGGAGCTTTTCAAACTCCGCAAAACCCTTTTTTGAGGAAAGGCAACCAGAAGTGAACATAGTATTCCAAATGCAGTTGTACAACAGATTTGTGTAACTGCATCAAGTTACCAGCAGTTTTATTTTCAGTTCCTTTCTTAATGTTACTGGGGTCCCAATATAGGTCAAACCCAGCAGTTATAAATTTGGCACAGAAATGGACTGGCAGCCAGGCTATAATCATTGCGATGGGTTCAGAATGCCTAGTCCCAGTTATTAAAGTGGCCACCTAGCTGTGGTTTCCAGTCATCCAAGGCAGCCCAACACACAATGCATGGCAGTAGTCTATGTGCTGTTTGCATCTTCTGCAGCTCTATCAGGCCATCTACAGCAGCCATTCCATCAGGAATGGAACTGCAGGGCCTCTCCATCAGCTCTGCTAAGAGACCGGCAAATGCTTGGCTCTGCTCCAAATTCTTTTCATTCCTGCTGCTCAAGACCTCCAAAACTAAGGATTAGTGCTTGTTTCCCCCTCCCCTCGACCTACTTCCTTTTGGGCTGTAAGCCTGAGGCAATCTTCTCGTTTATATTTGTAAGCTGAGCTTGAGAGCACTTTGTGTGTGTGCTGAAAACCGGGATAAAAATGCCAATAAAATAATAATTAGCAAGTGTCTCTCTGTGTTGAAAGTGTCTCTGGAATTCTGTAGATATTTTATAGTTAATATTTTTATTCTACTGTTGTATTACCCATCCTGGGAGCATTTGTTGAAGGGCTGGATAATAAATTGAAATAATAATAATAATAATAACAACAACAACAACAACGGCAGCTCATGGCACCCTGTTTTGATCAGGTACCCCCAATTAAGGCTGCTGAGCAACTTTCCAGCCACCAAACCCAGGTGACAGATTCAAAAGTCAGCTAAAATCTTGCACATTCCTGTACGCTAGTCTTAGGTGGTACGGCCAACTGCTCCACCTCATTCCAGGAAACAGCTTAGCAAGTTGTAAATACCAAAGGTAGAATAAAGGGCAGAGGGTGGTTGGGGCCTTCCTGGGCTGCTCAGGGATTAATCAGCCACACTACAAACAGCTCCACCCTGTCCACTATGCTCCTTAGACACAGGACCTCTGGAGCGCTGCCTAAAAGGAGCTGGGCCTTGCGCCTTGCCCACCCTCTGCTTCAGCACCCCTAGGCTGCTCAAACGGCAAACGCAGACCAAATTGTCTCTAGAAATGACATGCCAGATTCTGACTTTTGAGTCAGAGGAGACCTCGGTTTAGAAGAGCCCAAGTTGGGAATGATCAAAGGACAACTGGGATCAGCTGCGCACCATGGAGAAAACCTGCATGTTATTTTCAGAGCAGCTGGGAAGAAAATGTGCCGGGTGCAAGTCCCTCTCTGTGGTAAGGAGGGATTTAAGACCCCGTCCCAACAGGAGAGGTGTGCAGGCTACTTGCAGGGAAAATCACACTTGAAAGCCAAAGGAGCTAAACATTTTGCCCGCTCTGAATTCTCAGCAGTGGCTGGGCTGAGGCACTGTTATCCGTGGATAAGGAGGAGGAGTTTTAATTTGCAGCAGAAACACTGCGAAGGCAAAGAATGCCTCCGTTGGCTGTACAGTGGGCTACAAACACATGTCTAAATACACCTATAGAGTTAGAACATGCTTGCCACTTGCAACGTCCTTGAACCTGTGTGGAAAACCAGAGGATCATACCAAGTCACCCCTTATGGTTTTGATGGCGCTATTGCCAGAGCCCCAGCAATGTTGAAAAAGCCCCTGCTTTATCCATGAGCAACTTCCCCTTCAAGCTGAAGCTCTCAAGCTCAGAGCAAGTTTGCTGAGGGCAGGGGGTCTGCACCCTCCAGCTGCCTCCTTCCCATCATCCTGAGGCAGCGTGGCCAATGGTCAGGGATTATGGGAGCTGTAGTTCAGCAAAACTTAAGAGAGCCACAGGTTCCCTAGGTCTGTGTTTCTAACTGGAAAACATCTTTCCTTCCAATGGAAACTTGCAGATGTGGCACAAGCAGAGATAACCAGATGTACAAATGTAAGATGGGGGACACCAGGCTGGCCAGTAGTACATGTGAAAGGGATCTAGGGGTCTTTGTAGACCGCAAGCCTAACGTGAGTCTGCTCAGGAATGGAAGAGTACCACTTTACTCTGCCTTGGTCAGATCTCACTTGGAGTTTTGTGTCCTATTCTTGACAGCACAGTTTAAGAATTGTATTGACAAGCTGAAACATGGGCAGAGGGAGTGACCAAGATGATCAAGGGTCTACAAACCTTATGAGGAACAGTTAAGGTAGTTGGGTATGTTTAGCCTGGAGAAGAGAACATTGAGAGAGAATCGAATCATAACATTGTGGAGTTGGAAGAGACCAAGAGTCCAACCCCCCAATAACCAGGAATAACCATCTTCAAATATTTAAGGGGCTGTCCCATGTTAGATGGAGCGAGGTTGTTTTCTGCTGGTGCAGAACAAAGGACCCAGACCAGTGGACCCAAATTACAAGAAAGGAGATTCTAACTAAACATTAGGAATAACTTTCTCTCTCTCTTTTTTTTATTAGATAGAATACGCGATGTTATAACTATAGGATACTTACCGAAGAGACGGAGGGAAGTCCGAGCTCGGCAGAGCTTAAGGCTTAGGTGGATGGATAAATGTATGATGAGTGTATGTATTCTATGTGTATATGTAATAATGAAAATCAATAAAAACTGAATAGGAATAACTTTCTCACGGTAAGAGCTGCTTGACAGTGGAACAGACTCCCTCGGAAGATGGTGGACTCTCCTTCATTGGTTTTGAAACGGAGACTGGATGACCATCTGTCAGAGATTCTTTAACTGTGATTTCTGCATTGCAGGGGATTGATCTAGATGACCCTTAGGATTCTAGGAACTACCATCACTTTCCCCAATGCTTGCTTGGGGACTCTTCTCTTCTCTACCAAGTCACTAGGCAAGTCCCCCCACTCTTCAATGAAAGGAGCTTGGTGGCCTCCCATGAAAACCTCACCCCCTTCGACTCTGCTCAGAGCACAAGTCTCAGAACCTACCGTCGCTTCCAGGTCCTCCGTCTTGTTGCGCAGGTGGTCCAGGTTCTCTCCCCTTGCCAGCATACGCTCCACGTTCTGCGTCATGATGTTCTTGACACCCTCCACCTCACTCTGGAGGTTCTTCACCTTGTCGCTTGCCATCCCGGGGGCACTTCCACCCTCCTGGAGGGAAGAGAAGGAAGGAAGGGGGCTTAGGATGGAAGACCTGGGTCAGCCATGGATGCTGGCAACCGGAAGAAGGAAATCCAAATGGAGCTCCCAGCGTCCCACACACCAACAAATATGGGACGGGAAAGGTCTTCTGCACAACCCTCACAAAACATAAAGAAGAATGCACTTGAGAAACCCACAATGCAGGACCCAAGCACAAGGGCAACTCTCCCTTCCTGTGGCTTCCAGCAACTGGTCTTCAGAAGCATTGCTGCCTCCAATCATGGATGCAGAGCAGTCATCCTGGCTAGTAGCCATCGATAGCCCTCTCCTCCATGAATTTGTCCATTCCTATTTTTAAGCCATCTAGGTTGGTAGCCATCACTGCCTCCATTGACAGACTGTGCAAGGTTGATCCAGGGGATTGTGAATGAAGGAGCTGCTGGCTGCCTAGGCCCCTGTTCAGAAAAGATCTCTGTTCCACAACTGCCAATATCATAATGCCTTTATACATATCTATGGTTTGACTGCCCTTAAAGGTAAAGGTAAAGGTACCCCTGCCCGTACGGGCCAGTCTTGACAGACTCTGGGGTTGGTGCGCCCATCTCACTCAAGAGGCCAGGGGCCAGCGCTGTCCAGAGACACTTCCGGGTCACGTGGCCAGCGTGACAAAGCTGCATCTGGCGAGCCAGCGCAGCACACGGAACGCTGTTTACCTTCCCGCCAGTAAGCGGTCCCTATTTATCTACTTGCACCCGGGGGTGCTTTCGAACTGCTAGGTTGGCAGGCTTGACTGCCCTTAGAATACTGTAAACAGCTCTGGTTGCCACACCTCAAAAGGGACATTGTAGAACTGGGTAAGGTGAAGAAAGGGGCAACCAGATGATCAGGGGGCTGGAGAAAATTTAACTTCCCAAGGAGGAAAGGGAACATTTTAGGAGTTTTAGTTTAGGACTAAAAAAAATGTGCACAGGGCACACCCGCCACCCCAGGTGCCCGATCGGCTTGCTCCACCGCTGTCTTCAGCCCAAACATTGCATTTCCTTGAGGGCAACTTTTTGCACCATACAGGTGCTGTGACATTAAGATTGTTAAAACCATAACGTATTTTTACATTATTAGAACATTACAAAGAGCTGGGCTGCTGGATGAGGCCAAAGGCCCATCTAATCCAGCATCCTGTTTTCAGTTGGTCAACCAGATGCCCCAATGGAAAGCTTGCAAGCAGGACCTGGTTGCCACAGCGCTCTAGCCACAGCGCTCTAACCCAGCGGCCAGTATTCAGAGGAACATTACCTTTGAAAGTGGGGAGAACATAGGAATTGTGACTGGGAGCCATCCCTAATCCTCTTTGAAAGCCATCCAAGTTGCTGCCCATTACTGCACCTTGTGGGAGCAAATCCCATAGTTTAACTATGGACTATGTGAAGATGTACTTTATTATATATTAATTATGCTCTATTATGTACAATTCATATTAATTAAAGCACAGGAGGAACTCAGCATTATTAAAAACCCCACTAAAATGCCAGGAGTGTTGGACAAGGCCAAACAGATAAACAATACTTGTCTCAAGGAAGAGAAACCATTCGTCATCCTTATTCACATAGATGTTGCAATCCTGGTATCACCAGATTCACTCAAGAGTTCCACAGAGTTGTTTCCTCAGAAATTATCAGAGTCAGATGACCAAACTTGGGGATAAGAAAGCAAAGACAACCAAACTCCAGAAGTGGAGACTGCAGTCACCCAGGGCTGCCATCTCACCCTCGGGATTGTGAGTGCTCGCCACCATAACGAGGACGTACGACATCACACACACACACTTGCACAATGCACAAAGTCGCATTGCGCTTTTGATGGGGGGCTCTTCCTCCTCCTCGCAGCCAGCAAGGCACCCTTTTCCGTGGGGAGGGGCTCAGACATGGAGGCAGATATTCTGCATCTGAGCCCCACCTCCCTGGAAAAGGGGGCCCCAGTTGCTGGCTGCAGAGGGTGGGGCTGAACTGCTTCTGTCTCAGAGGCAGAGCCGCAGAGGCTGGTTGGCTGCCTCCCTCTGGTTTTGCTCACTGACTTTGTGGGTGCCCAGCCCCCATAATTATATTATTGTGGGTGCCTAAGCACCCACAGCCCCTGGGGTTGGCTCCTGTGCAGTCACCGTGGCCACAATTTCTAGACACTACAACACACGTCTTCTGAACTAATGCAGAGATACAATGGGCAGCCTCCACTGATTCTATTTTATTTCATTACTATTGTATGAAAGAAAAACTAATTATCAGTTATGACAGACCCTGTAATGATCAGTGTGGAAATCACAGCTCTATTCAGGATGCCACCTTTCCTATTAACCACTGTGTCACTTTTATATAAAAAATAATAACCATTTTAGGGAATAGAAGCGTATTACATCATTCAAGGCTCATTTTTTCTAACTGTAATTTCTGCCTTCAATATACTTGTTGTAGGACTGAATCATGAGTGTCCTGCTTTAGGGCTGTATCCCACCAAGTTATAGTGGACCCATAGAACTTAGTGGAGCTTAGTCATGTGCATTACTTTCAATAGGCCTACTCTGAGTACAGCTAACATTGGCTGCAACCATTTAGTACCAAGTCAGATAAAACAAATGTGGACAGATTTTATTTCAGATGTCATAGAGAGTAATTGGAATTTGATTTCCACATCTCACTGGCCTGAAGTCTTTTAAAAACAGGTTGTACCACCTGGTGGTAGGCAAGAATGCTTGGGGACAGCCAGGTTGGGTGGTGAATTCTATAGCAAAGAGCAAAAACGCCACAGCTTAAGGACACCAAACCCCTGCTTCAACCAGCCATCTACAACACATGAAACCATTCTGTATCTTCTGAAACCAATCCTGAAAACTTGAGACCAAAGAACTCCAGCTCACGGTCCAGACACATCTAAGGATGTTGGCAGGGAGACACTCAAACGGTGCTCCATCGTACCTGCCCCGGCACCTGAGCCTGCTGCCAAGTCAGTGCTTCTGGAGAAGCTGCAGCAAAGAACCAGGAATGCTGTGCAGGAAGGCACCAGAGGTCTTGAGCAAGTCCCCAGCAGAAGTGACACATACTTTCCACTGGGAATGCAGAATATGCCAAGCATCCCCCAGAACCAGCAGAGCCACTCTGCAGTCAACAGCCTGGCATCACAAGCACAGCTTAAACCAGAAGGTCTGAGAAGGGTCTCAACCTCTCTCTCTCTCTCTCTCTCTCTCACACACACACACACACACAGAGAGAGAGAGTCTTCTCCAACCTGGGGCCCTCTAGATGTTTTGGACTGTTGTTTCCTTCATCCCCAGCCCAGAGTTTCTTTAGTGGGGAGTAACAGAATCACAGAGTTGGAAGGGACCCAAAAGTCATCTAGTCCAATGCCTTGCAATGCAGGAATCTCAGCTACAGCATCCATGACAGACAGCCATCCAACCTCTGTTTAAAAACCTCCAAGGAAGGAGAGTCTACAGCCTCCATAGGGAGACCATTTCACTGTCAAATAGGCTCTTACGGTCAGAAAGTTTTTTTTCAAATGTTTAGTCGGAATCTCCTTTCTTGTAACTTGAAGCCATTGGTTTGAGTCCTACGCTCTAGAGCAGGAGAAAGCAAGCATGCTACCCCTCTCCATGTGACAATCCTTAAGATATTTGAAGATGGCCATCGTATCTCCTCTCAGTCTCCCCTTTTCCAGGCTAAACTTCAAGAGGTCCTCATAAGGCTTAGTTTCCAGACCCTTGATCTTCTTGGTTGCCCTCCTCTGCACACCTTCCAGCTTGTCAACATCCTTCTTAAATTGTGCCCGACTTGGTTAAAAAAATTCTTGATGATGTTTTTGTTGTTATTTTTGGGAAATTTAAAAAATGTTATTAAAAAAAAAAATCTTTCTTAAATTGTGGTGCCCAGAATTTGACACAGTATTCCAGGTGTGGTCTGGCCCAGGCAGAATACAGTGGTACTATTATTTCCCTTGATCTGGACACTAGACGTCTGTTGATGCAGCCTAGAATAGCATTAGCTTTTTTTGCTGCTGCATCACACTGTGGACTCGTGTTAAGCTTGTGATCCACCAAGACCCTGAGATCCTTTTCACTTGTACTGCTAGGAAGCCAGGTGTCCCCCACCCTATATTTGTGCATCTGGTTCCTGGTGCCTAAGTGCGGAAACTTACATTTGTCCCTACAGAAATTCATTTTGTTAGCTTACGTCCAGTTCTCCAATCTGTTAAGGTCGTTTTGAATTCTGTCTCTGTCTTCTGCGACATTAGCTACCCCTCCCAGTTTGGTGTCATCTGGAAATTTGATGAGCATCCCCTCAATTCCTTCATCCAAGTCATTTATAAATACGATGAACATCAACGGGCCCAGGACAGAACCCTGCGACACCCCACTTGTCACTTCTTTCCAGGATGACAAGAAACCATTAATGAGTACTCTTTGGGTTCAGTCAGTCAACCAGCTACAAACCCACATTTTACCAGCTTCCTTGTGAGAATATCATGGGAGACTTCGTCAAAAGCCTTACTGAAATCAAGATACACCATGTCAACAGCATTTCCCTGATCCACCAAGTTTGTAATTACATAAAAAAAAAATTATCATTGATTATAGACAGAGGCTCTGAGATCACATCTGCAGTTACTTTAGTACCTTTGGCTGCAGCTCATTAGAGATTTGATTTGAATTAAATTAAAGTAGCTAGGTGTTCCATTACCGCCTCTTCCTATCTTGGGCTGCAGCTACCACTCTGCACCATTTATTATATCACCACCAGGTTGGGCGCAGCTTTCTTTCTGAGTGAAGACAGAGGCAAAGCAGGTGATGAGCAGTTTCGGCTTCTGCCACCCAGTAGCATTTCTGTTTTGTTTACACACAGAGGACCTACGACCTGCTTGTTCTTCCTCTTGTTTCAAACATAGATGGGGGAAAAATATTTTTATTATTTTTGACCTCACTTGCAAGCCTAAGTTCATGCCAAGCTTTAGCCTATCTGGCCTTCTCCGTGAAAGTGTTGGCTAACCTAAAAACATTTTTACTGGCAGGCAATGTATCACTCCTCAAAAAATTAGTAAGGGAATAAAGGGACTTTTCCTGTCTCTGGTGGGAATGCCCACAGGCTGCTGTATTCTCAAATGAAATCTTTCAGGAGATATAAAAAATTATTAAAACACACATTAAAATTTATCCTCTATTATCCTTACTAAATATGTTGAAATATACCACGAAGACATTTTGCCAAAAGGAAATTTTGACATGGATGCTGTCAGCTGTCAGGATTTTTACAGCACAACAGTGGAAATGACTAAAAGAAATATGTCTATATCCTTATGGTATAAAAATATATGGAAATTGGTTATTGCAGAAAAAAACAGCACGTACGATACAGGTCTCTAAAGGGCTGGAAGATTCTAGTGATTTCTACTCAGTATGGTGGGACTTTATTTTACATAGTTTAGCTTCAGATTCACAGAGAAATATGGACGCCATGATCTTAGATTAGATGTTGGGGTACTTAACTTCCTCCCTGCGAATGCCAGGCCTCTTCTGTGACACACGTCCAGTTCCAGAGGTTGGAAGGGTGATCTCACTAGGGGGGGGTCTTTCACATCCAAGCTGCCATAATGGCAGTTTGTGGGTCTGGGGGGCCATGTCTTCTCTTCTCATGCCCCAAGGTACGTGCCTAGATCCACATACCGCTTATGTGCCTTGAAATGTTTTTCCTCACTCACTGCCCCAAAGAGGCTCCAAGCACCAAACCCTTTGACTCGGGGCTCCTTTGCGCCACACAGATGTCCAAACCCACAGCTGTGATTTTTTTTCCTTACTAGAAAATTGTGTACTCCCAAATGCATTTGCAAAAAGGATTGATTCCATTTGTCTTAAGGATTTGTAAACAGAACTCCATAAGCAAGCTCTAATACTTTAATTTGGCTGCTAAGGAACAAAGGACTATTAGGTTTAATTCTTTCACAGTCATATTCTTAACCTTGTAAACTATACCCAGGTTTTCTCGTTCCCACAATTTTTACACTCCTGCAGGGTTGGTTCAAAGGCTTGGCTTCAGCCATTATAGTCTCTGGGCAGCTCCAGATGAACTTTTCCATTTGCATTTATAATTCTTTGTGTTCACGATGGTATTGGGGCAGTTATAAGCAGTCCCACTTTCAATATGGTTTGAGCCTACCAACAGTTTTAGGGTGGACACACTGCTTCATTTCTGGTCAGTGCATGTTCTGTAACTTCCTGCTGAAATCCTTTAACTCCTCATTCCACAAATGTTCTGGCTTACTTATAACACTGGGGAAGCGGAACGATATGCGCATGGTCCAGGATAAATACACCACTAATGCACAATGATTGTGTCAACGGCATGTTATGGTACACCCCCCAAACAAACAAAGCAATCTGGAGGGGCCCTCTGTGCTCTAGCATTCTACTTATAGCTGCTAGAGTCTGAACGGAGGTCAATTTTTACAGAACCGCAAATACAAGCAAGCAGTAACAGAAATTCAGTAATATATTCAGCTAAAGGTAGGGCATAAGGAATTTAATTTTGAATAAATGTGCAATTAATTGTTTTGAATTTTATTATGTTATTATTGGGCCATGGGTTGTGCAAGCCTCTATTCGGAATAATTTATTTTTATTTTTGTGATGTGTAGCGGGCAAATTTGGAGTAGAGTCCCTAAGATGGTTGGATGGCACCTGGTATGCCTCCTTCCAGAAACTCCTGCAGTCAAACTGGTGCCAAATGTCTTGCTCTGCTTTCCTTTGGATCACATCAGTGAGGCCAAGACTGGGGTCTTGTCTGGGCAGCCTAGGATCTCCATACACATTGCCCAGGCCTGAACCCCAGAAAAGTCACTTCGGTGCTGCTAATACAGCAGAAACAACACGGGAGGCAGCAGTTATGGGTTACCAGTCACTGCAGCCACAGCAGGCGCTGCGATTCTCTAACGGTCTGACTCTAGAGACAGACGGATGCCAACGACAGGGGTAAGGGGCACTGGGGGTGAGTACATGGAACCAAGGGGGCTGTGGCTGAAAAAGTTTCAGATCCACTGATCTAAACTGTGTACAAGGATGACCCTAGAGGGGTGAGAAGTGGCTTTCCTGGACAGCCAGCAATTTCAAAATCCAACATTCCACAGAACAAAGAAGCTGGGCTTTTCCTTGAACATTCTTTTGGCAGCTCTGACATCAAAACTGGAGTAAAACATCCCACACACTGCCAGGGCTGGAATTAATAGCTGCCTTATCTTCAGACCTATTCCTGGAAGCTGTTTGCTAGGAAATGCAAAGCAGGAGTCCAAAAGTCTGGACCAGGGCAGGTCTGCTATACCCTGTGCTTGCTTCTCTACACAATGAAAACACCAGCACCATTTACAGTCACCCTGAGGCAGCTAAGTGCACCCTCCGTGTAAGACCCAGCACAGTTCAGGGGATACAGGGCTGAGGTTACACCAGGAGGGGTCAAAACCCAGTGCAGTCCTGGGCTCACACCCAAGTCATGGGATAGGCACTCACTCTCTGCTATCACTCACTTTTGCACAAGGAACCCACTGACCTCACACAGCTGTTGTGATAACAGTCGATAACAGACCATAAAAGCTATTTCCATGTAGAAAAACCGCTACACAGCTAATGAGCAACCAGTGCAGGTCAAGAGTAATGAGAAGCTGGAATTGAACATGGCAGCCTCTCCCAACAAAATGCTCTGCAGATGTTTTGGACTACAACTCCCATCGGTCCCATCATCAACCTTGGGTGGAGGTGACAGAAAATGTAGTCTAGAAACAGATTCTGGGCTCACCTTTTGCCCCACTCTTTCCAGGCACAGATCCGTACTTAAATGCTCCGTGTCAGAATGTTTTCTCTATTTTTTTTTTTTTTGCCCCAGTGAAATCTTGCTCTTTAGCACTCAGTCAGAGCAAACGTCAATTCAGGTTTTCTACAGATTGCCATTTGCTCCAAGTGAGCTTTAAAGAGTAGGTTTTTGTGGTGAAAGCTCTGGGGCAAAGAAAAGGGGTGTTTGTGCTCAGACACAGAGCTTTAAAGTGCAGACCTTGCCTGGAGGAAAGGAAAGTGTGGATAAACCCTCACACTATATATTTAAAGCGCATGACTTCCCCCAGATAATTCTGGGAGCTGTGGTTTGTAAAGGGTGCTGGAAATGGCAGCTCTGTGAGGAGGAAAGTACCATTCCCAGGATTCTCTGGGAGGAAGTCATGTGCTTTAAATGTGCATTGAATATGCTGTAATTGTACAGCATGGATTTGACAGCTGGACGGCTTATGGCTCAAGAATGCTGGACTGGTGCCTGAAGAATCCAGAGGACAAAAGAGCAGCATAATAAAGTTTCAGTGATGAGATTAACAGAAGAAATATCCTAGCAGTGGGACGGGCTCTGGACTCTCCTTTCTTCATTGGTTTCTGAGCACGGATCCAGCAGCGATGGGCTTCTGGCATTGGCGGGGGTAGGACTGGATGACATTTGGGGCACTTTGGGGGCAAGATCTCAGTGCCTGCCCCCAGAGAGCTAAGCTGCAGCCAGGGGTGACAACTTGAATAAAAAATGGGGCGGGGGGGGGCAGGTATTCCCTGCCCTGCATAATTGATCATATGAGACGGTGCAGTATTTGAAGGCAAGGCTCGTCAACTTTGGGGGGCGCTGGTCCCTCAGATATTTTATTAGGATGCCGAAGACCCCACAACCCCTAGGAGTTGTCTCCTATATGGCGGCAGCGGTTCAAGTGTTGGCTTGGGGTCAAGGCGGGCGGTGTTCGGATCCCCGCTCAGCCATGGCCAGTTCCACCTCTCCCAGCCTAACCTGCCTCGCGGGCTTGTTGGGAAGCAGTGGCGTAGCGTGGGGGGTGCAGGGGGGGCCGGGCGCACCGGGCGCAACACCTGGGGGTTAGGGGGCGCAAATCCACGGGTTAGGGGGCGCAAATCCACGGGTTAGGGGGCGCAAATCCACGGGTTAGGGGGCGCAAATCCACGGGTTAGGGGGCGCAAATTACTTGTCTTGCCCCGGGTGCTGACAACCCACGCTACGCCACTGTTGGGAAGACAAAGAGCGGGCGGGACTCGCGCGGGGGGGGGGGCACAGGCTGCCGCGGAAAGCCGCGAAGTGTTGCTCGAGCTTGCCAAAGTGCCACTTGTTGGTTTCTCGAGGGCGCCTGCCAAGGCCGGAAAGGTTTCGAGGAGAAGCCCGGGAGGAGGAGGAGCCCAACTCGCCCCAGCAGCCCAGACCAGGAAGAGCGCCAAGAGGTTTCCCGAGGGGGCGGGAGCCGCGTCCCGGGGACTCCGAAACCCCCCCCCCCGCCACTCCTGCCCTGCGCCGCCTCGACGCCGGCCGAGCCCGAGGGCGGAAGGAAGGCGCGCCAGAGCCGGGGGAAGCCCAGGAGGGAAGCCGGCGCCGGGGGCGCCCTGGTCCAGGGACGCGGCCTCGAGAGGCAGCCCCCGCCCTCCCCTCCCCGGCCAAGCGCCCGCTCCGCGCCCCCGGCCGAGCCCCGTCGAGGCGCGGCGCCGGGCGGGGCGGCGAGAAGGCAGCGAACTCGGCGCGGCTGGAAAGCTCACCATGAGCCCGTCGAGAGGGTCCCCCGAGCAGCCGCTTCCCGGTCCTCGGCGAGCTCCCCCAACTTCCTGCTTCTCTCTCGCTCCCCGCCGGCGGCCGCCCCTTCCTGTCCGCCTACCTTCTCAGGTGGCCCGGGGCGGGTCCTCTCCGCCGACGCCGCGCCTCCTTCCGAGAGAGCGGCCCCGGGAGGAGCCCCACCCCCGCGGCCGCTGCTTGGTGTTTCCTGGACGTGGCTCGAGGGGCATGGGCGTTGCCAAGGGGGGCAGCTGCCCCTCCCTGCCCCCCTAAAGCAATAACATCAGTACAAATACAGAGCAGACTCAGGTTCTGCCATCCCCAACAAAAGGCCTGCCCCCCAAGAAAAATCTTGGCTACACCCATGTACCTAGGGGTTGTAGTTACAGGTAGGTAGCCGTGTTGGTCTGCTGTAGTCGAAGCAAAATTAAAAAATTCCTTCCAGTAGCACCTTAGAGACCAACTAAGTTTGTTATTGGTATGAGCTTTCGTTTGCATGCACACAAAAGCTCATACCAGTAACAAACTTAGTTGGTTTAAAGGTGCTAGCGGAAGGAATTTTTTTAGTTTGTTTTGACCTAGGGGTTGGTTACGTTCGCCCCCCCCAAGGGCATAGGCTCAGGGGGGTGCAGAAATCTCTCCACACTGACTTGGAGTGGCTAGGAGCCTTCCTACCCCTTCCGCACTCCCTTGCCAGGGGCACAAGAAAGCCTAGGTATGCCTCTTTTAACACATCTTTACACTTGGAAGTTTGCAATGGAGGAGGTGCAGAACATTATACCTCAAGAAAAGACCTGCGCAGAGCTTGTCTGAGGCCCAGGAGTGGGACTGTTTTGTTGTTTCTCAGACCGGACTGGAGTTCTTTAGCCCCTGTTGGCCAAGGTGTGAACATCTCTGTTACGTACTAAAGTTCTCACTCTGGGCCAGCAGGGGGATACTGTAGATAGTTTTCACTCAGGTCCACATATGCAAATAAGGGATTGAAAGTGACGTTCAGTGATTGGATAGTTACAGAAAGTTGTTAACAGTTGTGCGGTACTGGAGCTCTATATAAGCAGGCTGGCTGAACCCTTCAGTTCAGTTCTGTCCTGGCCTGTGAATAAACAAGAGCTGTTTGAAGAATTGCTGTGTTGTCTGATATGTTCACCCACAACTTAACAATCTCCGTCAAGGGTAAAGACACCCCACCCTCCTCCTCAGTGCCTCCCCATTGTGAACTCCAGCAGAAGGGAATCTGTGCTGGGGGTGGGGGGAGAGAGATGTGAAACTTAGCAGGAAGGGACAGGTCACCTTCATTGTGCTCTAAGGCAATACAGTGGGACCTCTGGTTATGTACTTAATTCGTTCTGGAGGTCCGTTCTTAACCTGAAACTGTTCTTAACCTGAAGCACCACTTTAGCTAATGGGGCCTCCTGCTGTCGCCGCGCTGCCAGAGCACAATTTCTGTTCTCATCCTGAAGCAAAGTTCTTAACCCGAGGTACTATTTCTGGGTTAGCGGAGTCTGTAACCTGAAGCGTCTGTAACCTGAAGTGTATGTAACCCGAGGTACCACTGTAATGTGAACCCAGCTGCCCTCAACTTCCTGCAGCCTCCACCCTATCCCATAGCAATCCAGAAGCCAAGGACTGGAGTGGGACCCTAGTTCAAATCCCCACTCAATCCTAAAGCTCACTTAGTGGCCTGGAGCCAGCTGGTACCTTGCAGCCTAACTTGCTGTTGTTGTGAGGGTAAAATGAGTGGAAGGGAGAACTGTCAACACAACCTGAGCTCTTTGGTGTAAGGTCTTGGGTCAAAAATGTGGCAGGCCTCCAGGGATAGCGAAGGCTCCACTTTTCCTGCATCCTGCTGCCTCAAAGTCAGAAATGGCTGGATGAGGAAGAGCAGGCTTTGAAGACTGACATTTTTGGTAAAGTGCTTCACCAAAGGACCCTTAGATAAGAATACAGATCCTCTTATGGATCATAACTGGTTGAAGAAGAGGAAGTGTGGAGTAGAAATAAATGGACAAATTAAGAAATGGGGTTCTCCAAGGATCAGTATTGGGCCCTGTGCTTCTGAACTTGTTTGTAAGTGTCCTGGAGTGTCCAAGATGGTTAAAACCTTGGTTCTGGCTGCCTCAGTGGGAGAGAAGGGAGGCAGAAGGCTAACTGCATCTGCTTTGCTGAAAGCTCAGCTCCATTAGAAACCTCCTACCCCTGCACTGCGCCAGTGTACTGTACAAGGTTTATTTCCCTCCTCTTCCTTCCTGTCCCTCTTTCCTTGTGTATTGCTAGATTGTAAGTCTGCTGTTCTGGGACTCGGGTGACGCTGTGGGTTAAACCACAGAGCCTAGGGCTTGCCAATCAGAAGGTTGGTGGCCTCGCGATGGGGTGAGCTCCCGTTGCTCGGTCCCTGCTCCTGCCAACCTAACAGTTTGAAAGCACGCCAAAAAGTGCAAGTAGATAAAGAGGTACTGCTCCGGCAGGAAGGTAAACAGCATTTCCGTGTGCTGCTCTGGTTTGCCATGCTGGCCACATGACCCGGAAGCTGTATGCCGGCTCCCTCAGCCTGTAAAGCGAGATGAGTGCCACAACCCCAGATTCGTCCGTGACTGGACCTAACGGTCAGGGGTCCCTTTACCTTTACCTTTAAGTCTGCAGGCAGGGACTGCCTTCGTCTAATAGTATGTATGCCACTCTCCGGGAGCCCTTTTGGCTGAAGGGTAGGGTACAGCTGCTCTAAATAAATACCAAATAAATAATAAAATGCTGTTTGCCTAACAAATAAATAACACGCTGCCACTTTAATGTGCCTTTGCTGCACTGTGGCCATCTATGCGCCTCACTGCACTATCACACATGTGGGTGGCGGCAGCCACAAGACTGCCCAGTCTCTGTGTGTGTTTGTCTGTGAGCCAAAAGGCCTGTCTTGTGGGCTCAGTCTTTCCTCGAGTTGTTTGCAAGAACCTCTGCTCCAACAAACTGACCCTTGACCATATATATGTAATTTCTATACCGCCCTTCACCTGAGGATCACAGAGCAGAATGCAATATAACAACACAAAAATACATAACATAGTTATTCTTTGAACCACCCTGAGATGAATGGTGGTGTACAAATGTAATAAATTAAAACCAATCAAGCCGCCTCCCCCAGTTTAAAAGGCCATAGATTGTTTAATTAGTCAAAGGTCTTAAATACACAACTGATCCCCTCCCCCTTGGCTGGTGCTGCGTGTGTGACTGTGCCCAGTGAAGCAAACTTATCCCCATTCCCCCCACCCCACATTGCACTCATAAACAAGCCCCACACCTGCCCCCAGTCTACAGGGAAGAGAGTGAGCTGATTTTCCTTGCCCCTGCCCCAGTGCTATTCTTCTAGAAAAAGTGGCAATGGTGCCCACCTGAGAGGTGCCAGAGGGGAGTTCCTGCAAGTTCCAGCTGAAGAAAAGCCCTGCCCCTGCCTGAGACCCTTCTAAGGAGAAGCTCCTCCCTAAGGGTTGTCTCCTTATCTCCCTGACATTTTTGTGGGGGCTGGACGCCAGTGTGGTGTAGTGGTTAAGAGCGGTAGATTCGTGATCTGGGGAACCGGGTTCGCGTCTCCGCTCCTCCACCTGCAGCTGCTGGGTGACCTTGGGCCAGTCACACTTCTCTGAAGTCTCTCAGCCCCACTCACCTCACAGAGTGTTTGTTGTGGGAAAGGAGAATGTTAGCCACTTTGAGAATCCTTCGGATAGTGATAAAGTGGGATATCAAATCCAAACTCCCCTCCTCCTCCTCCTCCTCCTTCTTCTTCTTCACCTTTGATCAGGAACATGGAAAGAACTGACTGGTAGTCTTTTAAAAAGCATTTGGCGCTTGTCACCTTTAATTGTTGTAAATTGGTGTTGTTTTTTACTTGAATGTCAGATCCTGTCAGATTGTGTCAGATCCTGGCCAAAGCACTAACACTCATTGGATCCTTCCATCCAGGTGGGTTCAAATTTGCTCAGCAACAACCCAGTGGAACAGGAAGTAAAGCATAAACAGTTAAAACCACAAGAAACTGAAACAAATTGCTCAGTTTATTAGCATAAAAAGCTTAATGGTGTTATGAAATGATAACATGAAAATGTATGGAATTTACAGGAAATAAAATTGCATAAGATAAAGTGTTTGAAAATAAAGCAACTTAAATATGATGAAATTTAAAGCAAAGCAATTATATATAATTTGCATATACTAAATGGTGTAAACTAATAATTAACTAACATCAACAAAGCAATTAATATGAGTAAATAACATAATCTCCCCAAATTTGGCCATATATGTCATTCTTTCACTTTTGTTTTGGCCTCACATTGGTTTTCTGGGACTTCATATCTGTCTTCTGAAGCCAAAGTCTCAACCAGTAGCACTGAAAGCAGAAGATTTACACAAGGTTCAAGCAGCTTACAGAAAAACAATACAGACATGTCATAGTGTTATCCATCTCAATCCATTAGGGCTTCTCTGCTGTGTGCAATAAACTTTAGCACAGGGTATGCGGACACAATAGAGCCAGATTAAAAAAGGGGATTTGAGTTCAAAATGCTTAAGAGAACATGATTTAGATAAATGGTGTGAATTGCCCATTATGAAACACATGAATTATAGACACTTTCTTTTTATATTTGTATTGTTAATAGCACCTTGGGTGTCAACTGAAAATAAATAGCAAATGCATGTACTTTTTGGCTGATGGAAAAGTACCCTTTTCAGAATTTTGCAGAGCAAAGTCGGAAATGCAACCTGTGAGCCATCTTCTCGCACGCCGGGGAAAACAAAACCATTGAACGCATGACTGTGCCTTGCAGATGGGTAAGCTGAGATTGTTGTGGGTCCAGTTGGTATACCTGCCAGCCTGCCTGCCTCCCAGCAGGCCAAGAGTAAAAGCAAAGGGAAGTAGCAAGTTGGAGCTCCAACAAAAGGTTGCCTTTTTGTAAGTTCCTCCAGACAGAAGCGGCTTCTCTTCAGCGTTCCAGCCAGCCAGCCCCTGCAAGCAGGGAATCACACTGTTCCTTGTTTTTCATTTTCCAGTTGATAGGGCCCATCTGCACTATACATTAATGCACCATCATACCGTGTTAAAAACTCAGGTTTTCTTCCAAAGAATTCTGGGTGCTGTAGTTCATTAAGGGTGCTGAAAGCTGTTAGGAGACCCCCGGTCCCCTCATAGGGCTACAATTACTTCTCTGAGTTCCTTGGGATGAAGGGTTGATTGTTAAACTACTCTCTGAAAATTGTGGCTTGTTACACAGAATCTGTTTCTCTATGTTGCAAAAAAAGATATGCAGCATTTTTAGAAGGCGGCTTTCTTCAATCAAACCAATCAAATATATAGCTATATTCCAGGGCGAGTGGTACCAGGCGTCCTGTGTCAGATTGGCTGTTTTCCATTGAGTCGCTATTACCATTTGTGGTGCCAAGATCATCTATAAAACCAGGGATTTTTTTCCCCAGACATTGACACCTGAGGGAGGCAATGGGAGGCATCCATGGTGAGTTCCAACACCTCTTTTTCTAGAAAAACAGCACTGTATAAGACTTATTCTTTTGACCATGTATCTACATTGGTATCACCAAAATATTCAGGAAATTAATTTGGACAACAAACAGTAACTTATTTGGTAACATTTGTCATTTCTGTCAAAATTAAACCCCCCCAATCTTGAATCAACTGACATTTCCATCATAAATGGTAAAATGCAGACATTTATTGCAATAATCAGGTGATACAAAAGAGGACATTTTTTGACATTTGCAAGGGAGTAAGATACTACTTGTGTAGTAATTTGAAGGGTTTTCCCCCAAAGGAAACTGGAAAAAGTGAGATTCTGATTGCTAAAAGCTCCTCCCCTTTGGAGCCGGAGCGTCCGGATCGGTGCCAGGAGTAGAGGGAAGATCGCGGCCACGCTCCACGTCCACCCTCCCTATCCAAAGGGCTGGAGCAAAAAATGGCTCCCTTAAAAGGCCACCACATTCCAGGCTTTTACGATTAGTGGAAAAGAGGGGAGAGATTAGGTTTATTGTGGCCTATGAGCCCTCTGTGCATAAACTGGATTAAGTCATATTAGTTCCATGGAAGTCTAAAGTCTACCATGCTAACAGGTTCCAAAATTGTGTGGTTTTTTTTTTACCTTATGCAAGCAGGATGTTAATAAAGTTCTACTTTTAATACAATAAAAAAAAGAAAAGAAACGCGTGACAAACGTGCATAATGTGCTGGAACCCAAAGGCATCACCGGGAAGCAGAATGCTGGGATGTTGGAGGAGACCAGTGAAATCATTAGGCATTAGAACCATTCGTGTCGACTTTTTAATGCCAATTTATTTAAAGACCGACCACCTCCACGTCCTCCTCCCACGAGCTCAGTGTGATCATAGCCGTCAACTTTCTCCCTGTCTTGCGAGGAATCCTATTCGGAATAAGGGAATTTCCCTTAAAAAGGGGGGGAAAGTCGACAGCTGTGCGCTTGATTCTCCAACTCTCCGTTTTAGTCTCACAACAGCCCTGCAAGGAGATTAGGCTGAGAATGGACATTAGAGTGATGTTGGATAAAAATTAAGTGATAGATAGTGTTACGGAAGGGGGGGGGCATGTCTTCTTCACCTTCTTCTTCGCTACAATATATCAATTTATTTCCAATTGTCAAAAGGGACTAAAATCTATAAAATTCATAGAAAATCAGCGTGCCAGTTTGCTCAATTACTCTAGGACTCCATCACATCTCCCCTGTCCAGCATAATCCCTCAAGCAAAGTGTCAAGACCTTAATCCTTTCAAATTGTTCTGATCAGCCTTTCCTCCAGACAATGTCAGGTGGCAGACTATGCATATTTGAGACCATTGTCTTTTCATCCCCAGGAAGTGTTTATCTGTGCATATCTCCAGCTCTGCATATTCCCCCCTCCCTCCTCCATATGTTAATCTGTGCAACCCCTACCTTACTGAACTGCTGATCTGTGTAACCCCACCTTTCTGTGATGTATTCATGACGTGTTTTGCACTGTATTCTGGGACATGGAGGGAGTTTCAAAAACTCATGTCACCCCTTTCTCACTGTTCAATCTCGCCTTGAACCTGTTGCGCAATAAACTTGGATCTTCTGCAGTTTGCTCCTGTCTCCGGCTGAGCTCATTTTCCTCCGCAGGGACCCACGGACTTAGTCCGATGAGCTGGGTGGCAGAGCAGCCTCGCACCCAGATTTTTGCCGTAACAGTTGGCGCCCCACGTGGGGCATGCGGTTCTCCCGCGTTGCTGACCGGGGGCCCTGAAATCTTCAGCCGGCACCAGGCCATTTTGCCTGGGAAAAGCCCCAGGAGTTCAGCCGGGGAGCAAAGAGGGATCCAGCCGGCTTATTCATCAATCCGGGGATCATCATAGAAGACATGTGAGTATAAGGAAAAGGAAAAATCCAGTGCACTGGTGGGAAAGGGGTGGAAATCTCCTGGCAACTGAATTCTCTGCCCTCCTCTCTATCGCTCCTTCTCGCCTGTCTCTTGGTCCAATTGGTGAGAGAGACCGTGGACTGCTGCTCGACCCGAAAGGGGGGTTCTGAGCTCTATCTCTTTCTCTAAAAACCCTCCAGCCAGCCGCACCAATTGGGAGTCCGAAAGTAAGACGGAGAGACCCGACTTGAAAGATAGCCGACTCTCCGCAACGGGTATCCCAGTTGAAAGCAAGGGGCTGGAGTTCTTCTTCCGAACTTCCCGAGCGCCCTTACGGAGGGGGCAGGAAGGGGTCTTGCTTTCTGTATCAATCCCAGCCGCACTGGTCGGTGCCACGTAACACGTGTATCGTGCGTGAGCCCGCTTCCAAAAGCAAGGGGGATTTTCGGTTCGAAACTCTATCCAGGGATCACCCGATCTGGCACCGCACGGCGCGGGCGTTCAGTAGGGCCCCTTTTCCTGAGATTGACGATAGGTAGGAGGTTGCCAGGAGGGATAGCCCATGAGGAATTGGGCGGGATCGGCAGAGTGGAAAAGGACCCCAGGTTATTGACTAAGGAAATAGGAAGGAATACCGGATAGCTAGAGCTCTTTAAAAACCCTCTAAGGAAGTTGCCAAGCGACTAAAGACCCCTCTTTACTATAAATCCCGTATTAAGTATATCAATCTCCTAGATATACCAATCCTTACCACCCTTTCTCTTCCCTCTTTCTGTCTAGACACGCGTAAAACATAAAATGGGTACCCAGGCTTCCAAACGCGAGCGGGCTCACTCTGGGAAGAAGGCTTCTAGAAAGCCATCTCAGTCTCAGAAGGACCCTGACTCTCCTCTCCAATTTGTCATCACGTATTGGAAGACGATTCCTGGCCACAAATTATTATCGAAGCAAAATTAGAGAACCTCTGTTCTGAAATCTGGCCCGCCAGCACCGCCTCCGCCAAGCCCGAATTGCGTTGGCCGGCTGGTTAACTGGTGGTGTTTGAAGAGGCAAGGAGGCTCTTAAAACCATGTGGGACCTTCCTACTAATTTCACTTAATGAAGCTAAAGGAAGCAGCCCAACTCCTTGCAATAACCAACTAAAGGATGAGAGTATATATGTTTACATGTTGTCTGTTATGTGTGTTGTGTGTTAATACATATATGAGAATATGTGTGTTTACATGTCGTCTGTTATGTGTGTTGTCTGTTCCTTCTGTCTCTGACAGACTGCCTTTCTTAAGCGCGCATAGTTTAAACTGCAAGCTTGCTTCAAAATTTAATTTTTAAGGAAGCCATGCTGGACCTTATCAGTCCTAAATAAGACAAAATGAGAATGAAAGGTGCAAATGTTTACCCCACCTCGTGCTCTGCCGCAACTTTTCAGATTGTGAGTCTACAGTCTATTTTGGAATGTGAATGTTTCTAATGTTTCTGGAATGTGAATGTTTCTAATGTGAATTAGATGTTTCTGCTGCAAAAGCGTAGTCGAGCACAACTGCTCTCTCAAGCTAAAATGCAGTGTATTTATTTCATGAAGCACATGCCTATGAAAGTATGGTCTTCCTTCTAAGAAAATATCTGAGTCCAGTTTTAACTTTGATTTGGTTGGACAGAAGAGTTATTGTAAGGCTCCTGATATCAGGCCTCTTTTCTTAGAAAATGCCCCCCCCCCCGTTTCATTCTGTCTCTTTCAGGGTTTTTTTTTTTTTTCCTTTCTCTTCTTCTGTGCCAGGTAAATTTACTTCTGAGTAAGCTTCCTTTAAAGGAAACTGACAAAGGGGGGGGGGGCATAGATTAGGTTTACTATTCCTCTGCAAATTCAGGAAAAATTGTCACTTTTGTATTCCCTTTAAATCAAATCTATGGCTGTTTTAACTATGCTTTATAAGAGATCCTCTCCCTATCTTAAGAAAATGTTCACTTCAATCTTTCTTTAAAGATCATTTGTCTAGGAACTTGCACTCTAAGGAACTTGCACGTCTAAAGAAGTAAACTCAAACTAATCTCAAGATCTGCTAAAGGGTTCTGTATAAAGTTGGGAATTTTTATTTTCTTCTTCCTTAGTACATGATAGGAGCACTGATTGTGCTCTCTTCCCCAGTAGTGCCTGTGTACATAAGTATGTGTGTGTAGTACAAATCTTGCTGTGAAATCTTGCTGTGAACCCTTTATTTTGGAGGGTTGGACTAGATGACCCCAGGGTCCCTTTTAGCTCTCCCAATTTGAGGCTGTGTGGAAGGACATGTGTCTGCAAGCATTGGAGGATTTGAGGGTAATTCTTAAATTCTGGTGTGGTGATGGAGTTGAAATTCAGCCTAGCTTTGCTCTTTAGTTTTAAAACATGAGAGGTGAAGCCGAAGCACAACTGAGAATATCAAGCATTTGAGTGATTACAGTGTTTATCATTTTGTCTACTATTAAAAAAAATCAGACTTCAAAGTCAATTCAAAGTTTAAGCACATCAAATACATATGAGTCTTGACCATTTATCCTGTAAATAAAGGGCAGAAAAAAATTTGTCTGCAAATGGTAAGGCTGAAATGATTGGGAATATTAAAAATCTTATGAATTCTGAGTCTGGCCATTTTCCCCCATATATAAGGGCGTGGCATTGTTCCACGAATGGCCAGAGGGATATTAGCCCTTTCCTGTACATAAAGGAAGCAGTCGCTTTGCTTGGGCTGAAATTGCTAGCTTTTGTTGGTGAATACTTCAATTGCTGAGTTTCTCTCTTTTGTTTTAAATCTAACCCTCTTTTAAAATCTACTTACCCTTCCCTTATTCAAATTCTAATTTTGCCAAAAGATGCAACATTTCAATAGTATAAAAGGTTTGCTGAGACATGAACTCCACACATGCACAGAGACTAGATCAGCAAAAACAAAAAAAAAAAAAAAGAAAGAAAAAAGAGGATAGGAAAAGAAATGAGAGAGAGAGAGAGGAAGGAGGGGGAACTGTAGGGAGTGAGAGGAGCTTGGGCTGAAGGGGGAAATTTATCCTAATTTCCTTATGTAAAAACTTGGAGCCACTGAGGGAAATCACCCTTAATGTGTCCTTTGCTCCAGGGGCTTCGCAAGACAAAAGGTGTGCCAAGTTTCAAATCTTAACATGATTAACATGCCAAATTCTTTTCACAGGTAAATTTCAAAGCACCCCCCCCCCAAGGGATTTAAAATCACAGACTTTGTGTGCATTTTAGGAACAGCATTTCCTGACAGGCTTCTCACATGAAATAATTTTTCCCTTTTAACAGGATATGTGAACCCCGATAACAAAGGTTTTTGTCCCTTCTTTTCTCCCACAGCAACTTTCTTTCCTGTTCTGTGAAACATGTCTGAATCCCTGCTGTATTTGTGACTTCCATCTCTTCGTGCCTTTGACGCTTTAAGTTACAAATAATCTCTTTTCATTTATTTAATCAGTTTTTCCATGATGTCTACGAAATTAAGCGAAGCACAACCTAACATTGTTTGTGGAATGGTATTTGTTTACCCTTTGCCTGATCATTTCTTATTAATTCTGTCATTTTGGCTAGTTCAAGGTACTTGCACAACTTTAAATTGCCATTCATTTTCTTGGTATTAAGTCATTTCCCAGTATTTTGCTATTAACATTCTAACTGATGTGGTCACATCAAGAAACACTCTTTTATTTTCATTGTTACTTCAGATTTCTTAAAATTCTGTGTCTTAGCATTTATTTATTTTGGTTCCTCATAGGTCATTGTGTGTGTGTGTGTGTGTGTGTGTGTGTGTGTGTGTTTTATTATTATTTTAACTGTGTCTTTTAAGTCCACCCTGCCCTTACAGGATATCACTTCTACAAGTGTGTTATTACAGATCCAATGAAAGACTTCGCCACCACAACAGAAGACACCAAAGTTTCAAAGTGATGTCTCTTTCAAAGGATATAGACTGCCGGGGGGAGTGGGGCTGACAAAGGGGGGTGGAGTTGAATTACAAGGACATTTTCTGACTTTTGAACCTCAAGATACATATATAAAATATCCCAATTGTCTCAAGATATGCAACTGATATTTAATTAGTTTGTTTTGTATTATGTGTTATTACGTAGGAATGTTGAAATGTGTCTGACAGTGTGTCATTTCCACAAATGGGGGGGCTATTTTGTGGCTATTTTTGTGTGTAAGTGTTTTATGTCTAATGTCTTATTCCTTACACCCCAGTGGAGGATCCTCATACATTTTATACCTTTTAACAGATCAGGATATTATGTAGTCCAATGTTTAGACTTAGATAAATTTATTACCATATTTCGTTGTTTCACCTGGCACTCTGCCAACTTCCCTACCCATTTTAAAAAATGTGCTAAAACCCACTTTACCAAGGAGAAGCTTCTAAGATACATGAAGGTGGATATGCTTTGGTTTAGCAGGAATGATCCCTTATACAGTTAAATTGACTTATTTCGGCAAGTGCCCCTTTAAGAATGGTTTTCTTTTAACAGATTGGTTTGAAGAGTTGAGAACCATGGGGAAAGATAAATTCAAATTGGACTCAGTTTGAATTGGGCAAGTGTATCCAGGCTGCAATTAGCTTTTGGTCCTTAAAGTGCAAGTGCGCAACTTCCCATGACTGCAAGACCAATAATAAAACCCCCATAGGAAGCCAAGGCAAGGACATTTCCCTCAGGACGTGCCCGAACCTATGGCAGCTGTGGTGAGTGCCAGGCAACATGGTTAATATGAAAGCCCTAAGTGGATTCACCAGGGATTGCCACTACTGTGAGACCACAGAAAAGCTACCTTGACACCTGAGAACACAAAAATGGCGGGGGACAAAGCAAACTACATTTTTTTTCAGTCAGTAGTGGACCTTCCTGCTAAATGTAAAGCATAGACCACTATTGAACAAAATACAACAGGTGTCCTTTTTGCACTACTATACTTGCAAATGGCCTTAAGAGGCATGATTTGCAAGTCCCCTTCAGGTTTGCACAAACCCACACATCTAGTACGATAGATACAAAGTTATTATTTAGTGCATATCTATATAACATACACATACATTGTATTGGTCCGTGTTGCTCCCTCCTTTGTTGCCCTGCTCAACCCACCTCCTTTTCCATTAGGGCCTATTCCCACTCACACGGCACCCCTACCTTCACCGAGATTTAGGGTGCGGAGAAAAGATTTGCAAGTTCTTACAGAACTTTAATGCAAATCTATCTCCGAATGGGGGACTGTTACGGAAGGGGGGGGGCATGTCTTCTTCACCTTCTTCTTCGCTACAATATATCAATTTATTTCCAATTGTCAAAAGGGACTAAAATCTATAAAATTCATAGAAAATCAGCGTGCCAGTTTGCTCAATTACTCTAGGACTCCATCACATCTCCCCTGTCCAGCATAATCCCTCAAGCAAAGTGTCAAGACCTTAATCCTTTCAAATTGTTCTGATCAGCCTTTCCTCCAGACAATGTCAGGTGGCAGACTATGCATATTTGAGACCATTGTCTTTTCATCCCCAGGAAGTGTTTATCTGTGCATATCTCCAGCTCTGCATATTCCCCCCTCCCTCCTCCATATGTTAATCTGTGCAACCCCTACCTTACTGAACTGCTGATCTGTGTAACCCCACCTTTCTGTGATGTATTCATGACGTGTTTTGCACTGTATTCTGGGACATGGAGGGAGTTTCAAAAACTCATGTCACCCCTTTCTCACTGTTCAATCTCGCCTTGAACCTGTTGCGCAATAAACTTGGATCTTCTGCAGTTTGCTCCTGTCTCCGGCTGAGCTCATTTTCCTCCGCAGGGACCCACGGACTTAGTCCGATGAGCTGGGTGGCAGAGCAGCCTCGCACCCAGATTTTTGCCGTAACAATAGGTAGCCGTGTTGGTCTGCCATAGTCAAAACAAAATAAAAAAATTCCTTCCAGTAGCACCTTAAAGACCAACTAAGTAAGTTCTAGGTATGAGCTTTCGTGTCCATGCACACTTGTGTATCTGAAGAAGTGTGCATGCACACGAAAGCTCATACCTAGAACTAACTTAGTTGGTCTTTAAGGTGCTACTGGAAGGAATTTTTTTATTTTGTTTCTAAAAATTAAGTGGTTACCCGCTTTAATGTAAAAGCATGGATAAGTTATAATAAGTTATGACAAGCTATAATGAGGATTTGCTGAGCTAAGAATTTGAATTGGAATACAAAAGGGGGAGGTATGAGGAGGTCGGGGAAATAAGTTAATGGAAATAAGTGATGAAAATATACTTGTTTTAACCGTTTTTTTCTTTTAATTTTGTATTTTCTGTATTGTTATTATTTTTGTGTATTTTTTTTCTTGTTTGTTGTATTATCTGGAAATTTAATAAATATTTATTAAAAAAAAAAAAAAAGGAGATTAGGCTGAGAGGCAGCGACTGGACCAAGGCGGGTGGAGAATACAGTTGACGGGCCAAGGCGGCCCCGGCCCTGGAGGCTGCTTTGCTGGGCGGCCCGCCCCGCTCCTCCGCCCGGCCCGCGCAGGGAGGCGCCTCCGCGGAGCCGGAAGTCAGGGCTGCGCGGCGCTGCCTGGCTTGCCCTCCTCTCTCGGGGGGCCTCCCTGGCCGGGACTCCCTGGCCGAGCAGAAGGCGCGCGCTCTCGCTCTCCCACCGCCACGTCGAGATGGGGCCGGGGCGCGTGCACGTTGCGGGTATGAGCGGGCAGGCGGGGGGGGGGCGAGGTATTCGTTCAGGCCTCTCGGGGGGGGGGGTGCTGGGGAAGGGCCCCCCTTCTTCTTCCTGCAAGCCCAGCTGGGGCGCAGCGCCCCCCCCCAGGACTGGCACCGCGTCTCCCCGTGGCAAACGCCCCCCGGTGGGGCGAGGAGGGCAGGCTCTGCAATCCCCTCTTTTAATTCCCCCCCCCATGCCCAGGGCAGACAACCCGGGATAGCCTTAAGCAGTGCTTTTTTTCTGGGGGGACGCACACCCCTAAACATTTTGTGAATCTAAGTTTGGCCTCACTGAGGAGCAGTATTTCAATATGAGCAGGAAAATGAGAGTACCTCTAAACATTTATTTCTTAAGGGGGAAAAAGCACTGGCCTTAAGAGAGTTGTGTCTCACTGGTCGCTGCTCTGCCCTTTTAGCCATAGCTGTCAACTTTCAGATTTGAAAATAAGGGATCAGCAGCCTCAAAATTAAGGGATCAGCAGCCTCACCTGTCCCACGGACAGTCTACGGGATAGCTAACAATCCGGGATTGCAGCGGGAAGCAGCGCTGGAATAAGGGAATTTCCCGCAAAAAAAAGGAAGGTTGACAGCTATGCTTTTAGCTAGCAACCAGATATACTTTTTATTTTAAATAATAATAATAATAATAATAATAATAATAATAATTTATTATTTGTACCCAGCCCATCTGGCTGGGTTTCCCCAGCCACTCTGGGCGGCTTCCATAAAAACCAGAAATACACTAAAATATCACAGATTAAAAACTTCCCTGAACAGGGCTGCCTTAAGATGTCTTCTGAATGTCAGGTAGTTATTTATCGCTTTGACATCTGGTGGGAGGGCGTTCCACAAGGCGGGTGCCACTACCGAGAAGGCCCTCTGCCTGGTTCCCTGTAGCTTTGCTTCTCGTAATGAGGGAACCGCCAGAAGGCCCTCGGCGCTGGACCTCAGTGTCCGGGCAGAACGATGGGGGTGGAGACGCTCCTTCAGGTATCCTGGGCCAAGGCCGTTTAGGGCTTTAAAGGTCAACACCAGCACTTTGAATTGTGCTCGGAAACGTACTGGGAGCCAATGTAGGTCTTTCAAGACCAGTGTTATGTGGTCTCGGCGGCTGCCCCCAGTCACCAGTCTAGCTGCCGCATTCTGGATTAGTTTAAAGTAATAAGATCAACCATATATATCTTTTAAAAGCTTAGAATTATAGAACTGTAGAGTTGGAAGGGACACCTGGGGTCATCTAGTCCAACCCCCTGCAATGCAGGAAGCACAGCTGAAGAATCCCTGACAGATGACTATCCAAGCTCTGCTTAAAAACCTCCAGGGAAGAAGAGTCCACAACTTCCCAAGGGAGTCCATTCCACTTCATTCACCTTTTTTGGGGGGGCGGGGAGTAAAGGGTGCAATAGAATACAGTCTGGGGGGGGGGGTCCTCAACATTTTACACTCCCCCCACCCCAGCTCAGCCTGCTCCTTCCTGCCTGGGCTCTGTCCCTTGGTCACACCAGAGTGTAAGGACAAGACTTGGCCAATATGTGCAACAAGGTGAAGTAGACAGCAGGATTTGGGGGGGGGGGGATTTTATCAACAGCCAGTTTGAATTTGCTGTGTGTGCCTAGCAGTGTGCTGGTTTTCAAAATGCAGATTCTCCCATTCCTTTGCCGTTGGCAACCTCTGGTCTCTTTAATTTGAGAGACACCAGAATTATACCAGCAGAGGCTACTTTTCCTGTTAGAAGGCAGTAGCTTCTTCTGTCCCCAAGTCACTGGAAAAGCAGCCTCTGCTGGCATAATGCTGCTGCCTCATCAATTAAAGAGACCTGAGTCAAGCTGTCCAGGGCACCATCTGCATGAGAACATAGAGAGAGCCTGCTGCTGGGTCAGGGGGTTGCCTAAGGCCTCTCAGCACCCTTCACAAACGACAGCCCCTGGGAGTCTTTGGGGCAAGCCTTGACTGCTTAAAGTGGTTTGATACGGCTTTGGTCAGTATTGTTCAGATTTGGGACCATCTCAGTCGTACTCAGCAATTCTGGGATTGAGCTCAGGGCTTTTGCATGCAAAGCTGATGCCCTGCCGCTGATCCACGACTCCTTTTCTCCCTCTGGGGTGCAGCTGCCATCCTTTTCATCTTATTTTTGCAGGCACTCAGCTGTCAGAGTCTCCTGCCAGCCAGAAGAGGCGCAGCAACAAGGAGGAGGAGCCTGGGCCCTCAACCCTCCACAGCTGGACCAAGCGCCTCCTGGGCTTTGAATGGGCCGATCTTTCCAGCTGGCACCATTTTGTCTGCTTACTTAACAGGCCGACTGACCCTGCGGCACTGGGCATCTTCCGCTTTCTCTTTGGTGAGTCTTTTGCCTTAAGAGTGCTGGCCCTGGGAGGCCGGTGTGGACTGGAGAGTGCTTGAAGGCACCTCAGAGTATTGAGATGCTTGATATCTGTAAGGATAAATCCTTTTGGCATAGGTGTAGTTTAGGAAAGATTCCAGGGTGTCAGCTGCTTTCAGAAAGATGCTGATCTGTGCCCACAGCAGCAGCTTTCCACAACCTGGTGCTTCTGGGATATTTTTGGATTACAGCTCCCCTTAGCCAGTGGAGCACAGACTGCATATTTGCTATCAGGATGGATTTAAGGTGCTCAGTTTGGTGTATCAAGCCCTTGGTAGCCAGCCTGCTACTTGAAGGAGCACTTTGCCCCATTGCTTGTCTTAAGGTGGAGAGGCAGTGCTGATAGTGCCATATCTGTAATATAGCAGGGCCTCCTTGGTTACAGCTCCCAGGATATGGAACACTCTCTCTTTGGAGATAGATTTCCTTTCTGATGCATTCAATTCTAACCTAAAATAATAAGAACAGCAACAGCAGCAACATCTGGAGGCCACTAGGTTTACAGTGTTCCAACGATTTCATACTGTATCCGCAAAGCTCCATCCCTCCCATGTGTGTCTAGGCTTGAGTCCCAGTTGACAGCTGAGGTTCTGCTCCATGTTACCTTCAGCAGTAAAGCTCAAGAAACAGGGTCTTTGGGGTCATGGTGCCACACATGTGGCATTCCTGTCTCAGTTGCTGCCTGTCTCTAGGAGCATCTGGATCTTCCGAAAAGCTGCTGGAACCCCCTGTTGTTGGCAATCATCATTTTCTTTTACAGAAGTAGGAAAGCAATTATAACACTAACAGTACAACATGATAAAATAATAATAATATAATATAATAATAATAATAATAATAATAATAATAATAATAATAATAATATTACAGTGAAAGTACAGTTGCTTGAGAGAGCACTGCAGAACTAGGAGGAGAACATGATGCAGAGGACACTTGGCATCTTACGCAATCTTATTTGTGAACTAAGGGCCTCCAAAGGTTGAGGTGTGAGTCAGGAGGGTGGACTTGACTATCTGCCTGACTAGCAAACACCAGAAGAGGCCACCAGATGCTGTCAAACCCCCAATCCTATCAGAGCTGGGATTGTTTCTTTGTGGGCCTTTCCTTTCCTTTTTGCTGTCATAGAAATTTAAAAAGGGTTTCATTCTCTGGTACCCTTTTGTCACAAGCCATGCTGTTGGTCCTTTGAGGCTGAACATGGAGCATGAAATACAGGTACAAAGCCTGGGGTGGGGAGGACAGGTGAGCAGGACAGGTGCAGAGTGTGCATTGGTCACTTTCTTGCTGTTGTCAGGAATCGATCCAGGCTAAAGACTCCACATACTCAGTCTTCAGCAGCTGCAGGAAATCTTGGAAGAAAGGGCACTTTCCTTTCCAAGGGATGCTTTTGAGCACCTTGCCGCGAGTGCAGGAAACTCACCTGGGCTGGCAGGCATAAGATAGTGCTCCCTGCTAGTCCACTCCCTGTTGCTTGGTCTTCCTGATGCATCTGAAGTTTGCCACGGTTGAAGCCAGGAAACTTGGCTAGATTTATTTGATCCACCAATGCTGATCTTGTGCTATTTGCTCGTCCTCAATGCATCATTTGATGTCCACTGCTTTCTTTGGAGCCTTTAAACTTGTGAGGATCTTCAGTGCACCCTGTATTGAGATGTAAATGCAACAACTACCAGACTTTTAGAAGACATCTGAAAGCGGCCCTGTTTAGGGAGGCTTTCAATGTTTGATGTAGTACAGTATTTTAATATATATTTTTTGGAAGCCGCCCAGAATGGCTGGGGAAGCCCAGCCAGATGGGCGGGGTATAAATAATGAATTATATTATTATTATTATTATTATTATTATTATTATTATTATTATTATTAGGCCTAGAAAGGGTGGTGGGTAGAGTTAAGAGATAGCATGGCCATGTTGAGACCAGGAAGGGGTGTCAAGAGCCCAAATTAGGTGGCTTTCCTCTTCTCCTCCCTCATGCTGTGTTTGTGACCTTTTGGGAGATGCTGGGTGCAGGATTCATAACTGCTTTTTCTCTGCATGTGATGGCCGCTGCTGCCCTCCTTTCACACACTCTCTGCCATATCTCTTGCAGAAGGAATGTCTGTTCCTACACGCCTCTTTCTTTTCAAAGCTGCCCACAGGGTCTCTTTGCCAAACAAAATAGATGGGCTGGTTTTCCTGAGAGCTGTTGGGGAAATAATTTCATGGTGGTTGCAATCCAGTTCAGTGCACAGGATGTGGAGGAATGTGCTGCTTTTTTAAGCTGTGGTGTTTCCCTCCCGTACTGGAGCCAGCCTGTTTTGGTGGCAGCTGCAGAGATGGCACATCCGTAGCTGGCAGCAGCTTTTGGCTTCTCATTTTGGGCCTCTTTCTTATCAGCAGTGATAGGAGACTTTGGACTTGGCTAGGAGAGATCAGAGTGTGATCCCATCATGGGCTGAACTGGATGGTTTGTCCTAAAAACTAACAAGAGGTAGGAGAGAGAGTGTGTGTGTGTGTGTGTGTGTGTGTGTGTTTGTGTGTACAGAATGACTGACCTTTCCTTTGAATCACTGCTGCTTTCAGTGGAAAAAAAATTCTACTCTGTGTTTTGAAACTCTCTCAGAGCCCCCTTCACTCTTCATTTGTGGCACACACCTTACAGTTCCACCTGACCTTCAGCCTTTTCTGGAGTGGACTGCAGGAGCACATAATGTACCAATGTGGTGTACTGGTTAGAGTGTTGGACTAGGGTAAGGTAAATGTAAAAGACCCCTGGATGGTTAAATCCAGTCAAAGGCAACTATGGGGTGCGGCGCCCATCTTGCTTTTCAGGCCGAGGGAGCCAGAGTTTGTCCACAGACAGCTTTCCGGGTCATGTGGCCAGCAGGACTAAACCACTACTGGCGCACGGAGGACCGTGACGGAGGCCAGAGTGCACAGAAACGCTGTAAGAGCCAAGGGTTCAGATCCTCATTGCATGCCTGTTTCCTTCCAGTGTTTGACCCCATTCCACCCCACATCATTCTTCTCTCTGGCCCTTGCCTAGGTTTGTTGATGGCCTTGGACATTCCCCAGGAGCGAGGCTTGAGCCAGCTGGACCACAAATACCTGGATGGGCTGAAGGTGTGCCGCTTTCCCCTCTTCAACTTCCTGGAGCCCCTTCCGCTGGACTGGATGTACCTTGTCTACACAGTGATGCTGCTGGGTAAGGACACTGGGAGAAGGCCGGGGAGGTGGGGTGGACCAGCCCAGCAGTGTTGGCTCTGCCTTGTTTCCTGGGCTTTTGGGGCCTTGTTGGGTTGAGTCCGGCTGCAGAAGGTGCTCTGGGGACCTGACCTTGCCTCCCTCGCTGCAACAGGTGCTTTGGGGATCATGCTGGGCTGTTTCTACCGCCTCAGCTGCCTGCTCTTCATGGTGCCTTACTGGTATGTCTTCCTCCTGGACAAAACAACATGGAACAACCACTCCTACCTCTACGGCCTCCTGGGCTTCCAGCTCTTGTTCATGAACGCAAACCGCTACTGGTAAGGGCTTTCACCCAACAACCCTGATGTCAGGTTTTGCAGTGCCTCCTCTTTGCTCACAACGTGCTTATGCCAAGTAAACACCTTTCCCGACACTTCAATTACACAATTTCAGCTGGACATTTGAACAGCTTGTGTCAGGAGTCAGGAGCAGGTCAGCAATGAAAAAACACCAGTGTCAGTGAAGTTAGATCTTTATTCCAGGAAACCAAAACAGTGCAGTGATCACAGCAACTCTTCCCAGTAGGTCTTGCTACATTTGTGGCCGTTGTGAGGACTGAAGGTCCCCGGGGCCTTCCCAGTGCCTCTCTAAGGCCCCTCTTCCCCCAGTTCCTTCCCCAGCAGCCTAAGGCTACTTTGTCTTGTCTCTCTTTGCTCCACCCTCTTCATTTCTCTGTGTGTTCTAGGAGACCAGCAGGGAGGAGAGATGGTTGCAGCAGGAGGGGGAGCTTCCTTGGCTTCTTCAGCAGCCTGCCTCCACTTCTGCCTGTTGACCCCCCTCTGCTTCTGCTTCTGCTTCTGCCACAGCCTCTTCCTGCTCACTAAATACTGTTACGTCTTCAGCTTCCAACACATCCTCCTCCCAGTCTGCTCCCTCTTCTCCCTTCTGACAACTTGTCATCATCCCACCACCAGTCCTTGGGCTCTCAGCCTTGTTCCCCTGGGGGTTCCCCAGCTAGTGCCTTCCACCCCCCTCCACCCCTGCCTCCATCCAGTCCAAGACACTTGCAGGCTCTGGCATGAGGTCCCTAGGAATTCTCCAGCAGCTGGAGGAGGAACATAAGCAGGCATCTTACGCACTTTATCTCATAAAATTTATATGCCACTTGATTGGAGAAAGAAACCTCAAAGTGGTTTACAAAAAAAACCCAAAACTAAACAGTGAAATAATTGGTAAAAATAGCTAAAAACAGCTACTCACAACATTTTAAAAAATAATTAAAATAAATAATAAGCTGAAAACCAGATTAAAACACCAGTCAATGTTCTACATACAGTATCTGAGCAGGCTTGCCAGACAAAAATTGTGAAAAGTGCACAATGAAATGCTCCTGCCTGATGTCAACAGGCAGGGAGTTCCAAAGTGTGGGTGCTGCCACACTTACAAACTACAGTGGTACCTCGGGTTACAGACGCTTCAGGTTACAGACCCAGAAATAGTACCTCGGGTTAAGAACTTTGCTTCAGGATGAGAACAGAAATCGTGCTCCAGCGGCAGCAGGAGGCCCCATTAGCTAAAGTGGTGCTTCAGGTTAAGAACAGTTTCAGGTTAAGAACGGACCTCCAGAACAAATTAAGTTCTTAACCTGAGGTACCACTGTAAATGCAAGTCATTGATATTTAACTCATGTGCATGTTGGCACCAGCAGATGTTGGTCTTGCATTGCAAAGCATTGGCCACATTTCACATGAAACCACAGTTGAAAATGAACTACGGTTTAATGTGCACAAATAACCTGCTGGTGCACAACTGTTCAAGGGCGTCTCCTTTGCTGCTTCCCAGCTCCTGCCTTTGCCTTAGGAGAAGCAAAAAGCCTGTGCCTTGGCTCAGTGTTAGGTGAAAACTTGACCTTATTTCTCTCTGTACAAACCATACATAGTAATCCAGTAGCAACCCTTGGCTACCACTCAGGGCTTGCTTGGAGGGCAACAAACTACAAATCTGGATTCATAGGTCATGGCCTGGAATGTGCATCTTCACTGCGCTTAGTTTGCCCATGACCAGCTCCAAACGGTGGCAAAGACAGATTCCAGGTGCCGGCTTTCTGAATGCGTCAGGGTCTCATTAGCTTCTTCTGACACCCCCACCCCCCCTGTTGCCACTGGAGAAGTGACTGTGGCTTCTGGGTTTCAGAAAGATTTTGTGGACCTCTTGCCAGAAACCGAATGCTGCAGCTGTGTGACCCTAGCAAGCAAGGCTTCAGCGGAGGTGTGGGGTGTGGGAGGCAGTGGTGGGAGAGGCGGCAGCAGGAGATAATATTGGATGGGCCACCCCTGACAGCACCACCTTTTTAAAATGTCTTGTGTTGCGGTGGGCTGAAAATAATATTTCAGAATTCTTAAGTGCCATCACTCAGGAGGAGGCCTTAGGCATCCAGAACACCTCTGGTACTGGCTGAGCTGATTTGGACCCCCCCCCACCTTTGTCTCGATTTAAAGTGGTCCGTGGGTAGCTTCTCAGTCCCACTGGAGGCCTCTTGGTACTGCATCTCTTTCCTTTAGGTCTATTGATGGCCTCTGGAATCCACAGAAGAGAAACGCGCATGTTCCGTTGTGGAACTACACACTGCTGCGCACACAGGTAAAGTGCTGCTGTTATTTCCCCCTACCCCCACCCCCACCCCCACCCCAGTATGCAGACTCCTCTCAGTGTCTGCACTGATGTGTCCTCTGGAAACTGTTGTAAACAAAAATCTGCCCTTTTTTTCCTTATAGGGTATCCAAGAGCCCATACAGAGTCCTTACGTAGGTTCCCTATTGGTAGGAGAAAATAACAGAGGCCAGTCAGAGAATATTGAGAAGCAAAGCAGCTAGTAAGCCTGATCTTTATTGATCTGTTACAACAGGGTCCTAGCTCACCACATGCAGGAGGGAGGAGGAACTCAGAACAATGGTGAGCATGCCCTTATATAGACATTTTAAATTCCCTGCCCTGGAGCTCAAGACCACCCCTCCATACATCATCCATACATCACAGAAGGGGTGTACCCTAAGACCACCCCCCAGATACTTCATACCTACATCACAGAAAAGGTGGTCTACAGCAGAAATCTGAGTGCGTTGTTTATCTCATCTGACAGGTTACCTGTTTAATGGTCACTTGATTGGATTGCCTGGGGAGCCTGGCCAGTCTTTTGTAATGATAAATACTTAGTTCCTGAGCCAGGTCACAGGCTCACACCTTATTCATATCTTAAATGTGCCCTTCAGACAGGATTTGTGAGGAAAGAGACAATGGGGAGGTTTCCCACTTTGACCTTGCAGAGAAATCATTTGCTCAAAATGAATCAAAATGGTTCCAGGTTGGTCTTCCTGTGCTGATCTATGTACATGCTTGGTTGGTACACTTATGAACATTTAACATATATCTAAGACCTCAAAAGGGACGCGGGTGGCGCTGTGGGTAAAAGCCTCAGCGCCTAGGGCTTGCCGATCGAAAGGTCGGCGGTTCGAATCCCCGCGGCGGGGTGCGCTCCCGCTGCTCGGTCCCAGCGCCTGCCAACCTAGCAGTTCGAAAGCACCCCCGGGTGCAAGTAGATAAATAGGGACCGCTTACTGGCAGGAAGGTAAACGGCGTTTCCGTGTGCTGCGCTGGCTCGCCAGATGCAGCTTTGTCACGCTGGCCACGTGACCCAGAAGTGTCTCCGGACAGCGCTGGCCCCCGGCCTCTTGAGTGAGATGGGCGCACCAGCCCTAGAGTCTGTCAAGACTGGCCCGCACGGGCAGGGGTACCTTTACCTTTAAGACCTCAAAATTCCTATCACAAAACAAAGCAGCCTCTGTGTAGATGGATGAGCCAGGACCCCCCACCCCCACAGAAGCAGCATGGGCTCAGCACTGACACTGATGGGCTGTGACTTTCCCGGTTTGCAGGCCAGAGTCTTTCAAAACCTTACCTGGGGATGCCAGGAATTGAACCTGGGATCTTTTGCATGCAAAGTGTGTGCTCTGCTGCTGAGCAAGAGCTCACCCCCTTCATTGGGCGATATGTAGCTGGGTCCTTTCCTCACCCCGAAGGTAGTTTGGAGATGGGCAACCCCTTTGCTCCTGCCTGATGTCTTGTGCTTCAGAATCTAACTCACAGATTCTTGGCCTTGTTCCCGAGCAGATCTTCATTGTGTACTTCATTGCGGGCATCAAGAAACTGGATGCAGATTGGGTCGAAGGCTACTCCATGAGCTCCCTTGCTCACCACTGGCTTTTCAGCCCCTTCAGGTGAGGAGGAAAGGGAGGGAGGGAGGGAGGGAGGCGGAAGCAGTGAAGGAGGAGAAAGGTCAAGGAGTCACACAGGTGGAAGGTTCCAGCCGCTCCCTTCTGCATCCTAGATTTGGGAGGGTGGAATTCCCATGAGGGGTCTGGCTTCAACTAGGGATAATACTTGCTAGTTTTCAATTACAATCCAATAATAACCGCATTATAACAATACTAATTTATAATACAGTTATTAATACCAATTGTTCAAATACCAAATGATATAATTTAGATAAAGTGGCCCCGTGTGCTAGATTTGATGAATTGATTATTTGCTTTATTTCTGCATTCCAAAATCTTATTAATTTCCAGTCATAATGTTAATCCCTTATACAACAACTGCAATATTAAAAAGTTATATTCGTGTTGACACATTAAATGATTTATAAAGCTACAAGTGAGGAACTCAAATTATATTCTTGTTCTTCCTGTGTGTGGCAGCTATTCTGTCTGTGGTGTTTCTTCCTGTCCTTGTAAGATGTTATATCTTTGTTTACCCCAGTTGTTGCTGTTATCCATCATGCCTTGGGAGGAACTGATATCCCATTGTTCCAGAAATTTCTCCATTACTCTGTCTTGTGCTTCGTTGTTTTGCAACTTTTGCAACAGCTGCAAAAGTCATTCTGTCCCAATAAAGAACCTATTTTCGCTCTCAGTCTGGGAAGAAGAGCGGTCTGTCAAATTGCAGATGACTCAGTAAAGAACCTTATCAGTTCCTTGGCAGTTCACAGACTCCTTTCATCCTTCCTTCCAACTGAAGATATATGATATATACTTCCAATTAAATTAAATTCCAGGTCCTCTTAGCATTATTCAGTTCACTCTGCAAATAATAAAGGATAGGGAAGAGTCGGCTCTAAGTTTCTATCATTAGAAACATCATTCTATCATTGCAAAATAGTGTTTCCCTCCTTTTCTCCTTTTTTTACACACACAGTTCCGTTTGATATTATATTCCATATTTATAATCCAATTCTTTCATCCTCACTTGTACAAATATAATTTGAACTAACATTCAGAGGAGAGTTGCTGAATCATAAATGTAGAGAATAAAACTTTAAAGAAACCATAGGCTCTCCTCTCTGCCCACTGTCTTTTTCACCAAATGAAGTCTTATCTTCAGTTTTGTTCTGCATTTTGGGATCTCATCTCTTCTAGCACGCACCTGTACTTTAGTTCAATTAAGCTCCAACTAACAGGAGAACCTCTGATTCTTAATGGCGGCATTAGAGGGTTTCCGGTGGGCGAAATGTTTTTGCACTCAGCTCCTCCCTGCCCCCCGCATTCCATGCAAGAGCAAGGTTATGAACTGTGAGTGAAGCCCCTTCCCCCTGTCCCTGGGGGGAATTTGCAAGGATAATTACCCTCAATCATCCTTGTTTTTCCTTCTCACACTGTCATGGAGTCTGGCTCCATTAAGGCAGAGCAGAACCAGAAGCCCCTGTTCGGTCCACATTTTTAAGTGAGCTGACCTCCAACCACTTTGATGGATTGGAATGTGATTATCCTTTGAACATGACCAAATTTTGTCATGTTCCTGGAGCAAAAATGTACACACACGCACATATATATATATATTAATTTGCAGATTTAAAACTAAAATAAGTTTAGAAATGCATTTGTGATAAAATGCATATTTAAGTTTACAGTATGATTTCGTCTTACATGGGGGTTCAGTTCCAAAGGTTCTGCATTTACATGAAAACTGCATATACCCAAACCCTTGGAACTGCCCTGCGGCTAGTGACTGAGGGTGGGGGGAGGGACAGAGTCCCCAGTACGTGGCACACACACACAACAAGCAAGGCAGAGATCTCTTTTCATGCCAGGTAACCCAAGCAGACATGGTATGAAAAGAGCTTGGTTGAAATCATGTGAGTTAAATGCATGGAAGATTTGATCATACTGTATATTTAAACAAATATCCGCATGGGCTTTTTTTTTTAAAAAAAGAAGAGACTTGTGAATAAACACATAGAAATTGACATTGCTGTGCATCCCTAGTCCTGAGCATAGGCTATTCACCTCCACCCACCACTTCTTAGTTATGCTGTGTCTTCTGTCTCAGGTTGGTGCTTTCAGAGGAGATGACCAGCTTGCTGGTAGTGCACGGTGGGGGTCTCATGCTGGACTTGACCGCCGGCTACCTGTTGTTTTTTGACGCCACCCGACCCGTGGCTCTTGTCTTTGTCTCCTACTTTCACTGCATGAACTCCCAGCTCTTCAGCATTGGTAAGTTCTCCAGAAGTCCAAACAACTCTCTTCTTTGCAAGACGGTCAGGAGCCCTTAACTCCTGCCTTGTTTGGCTTTGGCCGTTAACCACGCTCCTGCTCGCCTGTGGTGAGTAAGAATCCCTTCTAGGTAACCAGGCAAACAAGTTTTTTTGGCTGTTTGGGAAAAAATGTGGGCGGTTCCTCACATCACCCCCCCCCCTTCATAGTATTAACAGGCTGCAAATTGCTAACATAGGTTCATGCAGAGAAAAAAAATCCCCAATATTTTTTTTGGGGGGGGGAGAGATTGTAGCTTTTGCAGACACTTGCAAGCCTATGTTAATGCCGTTTGGGGTAGTTTGTGTGACAAACTTGGTAATAAAACTCCCTCCTTGCCTTTGTTTTTGCAAGGTGGTGGGTGGAAGAGGGCAATTGTACCTAACCTTAGCATTGGGCTGGTATTGCAAACATCTCCTTCTCTGGCCTCCCTGTCCCAATCCACAGAAGTCCAATTTTCCGGCTTTCTTGCCCCCAGGTATGTTCTCCTACACCATGTTGGCCACCAGCCCACTCTTCTGCTACCCAGACTGGCCGCGCCACCTGATCATGAAGTTCCCGGCCTGCTTCCAAAGGCTCCTGCCCCTTTCAGAGGCTCCACAGCCCAGCCAGGAGTGTGTGTATGGAGGAGCAGGGCAGCAGAGGTTAGGCAGAGGAGCCCAGAAGCTGGGGTTGCGGCAGAAACTGGGGGCCATCTTCACAGTGTTGTATGTGCTGGAGCAGCTATTCCTGCCCTACTCCCACTTCATCACCCAGGTGAGACAGGCCTGCTTGGCAGAAGCAGCCAACGTGGTGGTGCCTTCTGGGTAGCGTTGTGTTAATCATGTTAATTCACAAAGCCCTAAACAACATTAGTCAGACCCCACCTGGAGTCCTGGAACAATTTCTGGGCACCCCAGTTTAAGATGGATATTGACAAGCTGAAATGTGATCAAACTGAAATGGAGGGTGAATGAGGAGGTAAAGGGTCTGGAAACCAAGTCTTATGAGAAGACTGGGAGGTGATGAGATATCCATCTTGAAATATATAAAGGGCTGTCATGAGGAAGATGGAGCAAGTTTACTCCTGCTCTGGAGGGTATTGTGGGGTGTTTCTTAACTCTTGCAAACTCTTGGAGCAAAAGGTGCTGGATGTTGTCATTGGACAGATAATATTTTCCTTGACGTGGGTCCTCTGGGAAGCAGAAGATGACGGATCTGGGCTAACAAAGTGGGAGGGACTGAGGAGACCCCACCTGAGCCAGTGCAATTCTTCCCATGGTGCATTTCTTTCCCAGCATTCCTGCAAGTTTCAGAGGTTCCCTGGTCCAGATCTACATTGAAATATATTGGTGCAGGATAGTAACGGCAGAATCTTAATCAGGATTGTGAGGTGAAATATCTGGTTGCTGGTAGTTTTTAGTCAGAAAATAATAGTCCAAAGTGGCAGCTCAGGGCATTGTCCATGACTGTCAGGCTGGGAGGGTGAAGGAAGAGGGAAAACAAGATCCTTTCTGGGAAAAGTCACCAGATTTCCCCTCAACTCCTTGTGCAGGGCTATAACAACTGGACAAATGGACTCTATGGCTACTCGTGGGACATGATGGTCCACGCACGCTCCCACCAGCATGTGAAGATTACGTACCGTGATGGTCTCACTGGGGAGGTTGGCTACCTCAACCCTGGGGTCAGTTTCTCTTCCTTTTCATTTGCAAGGGGGCAGGGGCAGCTCTGGGCTACTTTACTTGGGCTGCTTCCCACATGGCAAACTGCAAATCAAATAATAGAATTGTAGAGTTGGGAGGGACCCTGAGGATCATTTAGTCCTGCAAAGCAGGAATACGCAGCTGTCCCGTACAGAGATTGGACATAGGGATACATTGCATGTCAGGACAGAGGCGCCAGCTTGCGAGGGCAATAGAGGGCGGGTGGGCAACATTGCATGTGTGACATCCTAATGTTGGGAGGAGCTGGGGGCTGAGCCAAACGCACGACTTCAATGGCTGGCATCTCCTCCTCTACCTCCTCTTGGCGCCACCACCAGCAGGTGGCAGCTTTGACCCTCCTGCCCCTCTGTGGAGGAGGAGGAGGAGGAGGAGGAGGAGGAGGAGTCGGCCACTGGAGCTGTGCTGTGCTCGACTCCACACTTCACCTCCATGCATTTAGAACATTGGGGGGCCCAGCCCCAAAATATGAGGAGGGGCAAAAGAATTGAGCCCACAAGAGCTGGTGCCCCTGGTCGGTTACATGGTTGTATTCAGACCACTGTACCTGTGTCAGTTTTAACTGCAGGAGTGTGATGTTTGTCAAGGCTGCCTGCTATGTATCTCATAAAATAAGCTCATGCCATGTGTGACAGATATGTAGGGAAGTGTTCATATGCTGTGTATTGCAAGTTGCTTTGAGTTAACTTTATGCAAAACAAGAAAAGGGGGAAACATGCGGGGCATATCCGGTGCCGTGGTGCAAAGCTCCCTCCGCCGCCCCGCCCCCCATTTCCCAGAGTTGTTAACCTTTTTTAAGGGAGGACAGCGCTGCCGGCAGGGCTGGAGGAGGCGGGCAGCGGCTGGAGGGTGGGAAAGAGGCGGAGGCTGGACGTGGCGTCTCCCGGTTCAGCTGGCCGCTTTGTGCTGCGGTGGCCACGGCAGATGGAAGCTCCAGGCATGGCGGAGGCAGGCAAGGGTGGCAAGCTGATGCCGGGAGGTGCCACGTCCAGCCTCCGCCTCTTCCCGGGCACCCTTCTAGAACTTGGCGCCCTGGCGTCCCGCGCCACTAGCCTCTATGGGAACATGACTAATTAGTGCAAGTAATAATCATAAATGGTAGGATCACTGCACAGCCCACCCACTTCAAAGTGGTTTCCTGAGGATCTCAGGAGATGGGAAACCTCCAAATGATACTTACAAATAATTACTTGTTGATACTTGTGGGTTTTCTGCCATATTTATATATACACACAAAAATACAAGCTGTTTCGTAGACCAAGATGCATCAATCTTGGATGCCTAACTTTCTTTTGGAATAAAAATCCAGCTTTTAGAGAAACATATAATAATAATAATAATAATAATAATAATAATAATAATAATAATAATAATAATTAATAATAATAATGCCCATCTGACTGGGTTGCCGCAGCCACTCTGGGTGTTTCATCAACCTCAGCTCTGGGAAAACTACAGAGTCATCTGAGCTCCATGCAATCGGAGAGGGCGCTTTGGAGCCAGACAGTCAATAGCCCTAGTTAACCCCACATTCCAGCGTGCCACCAGGGAATTGGCAGAGAGGCCATCAGAAAGGGATAATGCATCTCCTTTGGAAGCTGTTTGGATCCATTAAGTGTCAGGGGCAGACCATTTGAATCGGGTTGCGGAGAAGTCCAGTTGCACCAGGAAGTGATCTGACCATGGCACTTCTTTTGTTCCACTGAAACTTAATGTCAGATCACCCACATCCACAGAGGTAAACACCAGATCTAAGGTGTGTTCATGGCTATGAATCGGGCCATATTTATTCAGAGACAGCTCAGTGGAGGCCATGCTTTCCATGAAGTCCCAAGCAGCCCCTTGTCAGGCCATGTCAGCATGGATGTTAAAATCAACCAAGACCACCAAGCCAGGTGTCTCCAGGAGAACATCCAACATGACCTGAAGCAGTTTGGGCAGGGAATTCTTGGTGCAGCAGGGAGGTCAATACACCAAAAGGAATCCTGTACTGCCCCTATTGCCCAACTTCCAGAACATGCACTCAGAAAACTGTGTCTCCCTAATAGGACGCCCGGTGAAAACTAAAGACTTCCTAAAAATCATTGCACCCCCCTCCTTCCCCACCCACATGATATAGGTTGCTGTGTGTAAGAGAAACCTGGTGGATAAGCAGTAGCAAGAACAGGCTCATCTACCTTGTCCAAGCAAATCTCTGTTATAACATGCTAGGTCAATTCCTCCATCAAATCATGGATGGCAGCAGTCTTCTGAATCATTACTTTGACAGTGTCTTGTGGGACACCTGTAGCCTTCTTGTCAGGGCCAGACCTGGAGGCAGGGATAGTCTTCAAACAACAACTAAACCTTCCTCAATAATGAGGTGGTCTGGTCCAAATTCAGCAGCTGGAACAAATAATACATCTAAAGTGCAGAGAGGTGAATTTGCATGAGCTGCATAATCTTTGGAATCTTCACTTTCTAGCTGTAGAACTGTTGGGATTTTGGGTACTGATTGCTAGACCTTGCTGCTCTTAAGACCTCTCACGGCAGCAAGTCTGTCCTCCTGCCCTCCCATTCTCCTCTTCCCTGCACCCCCCCCCCCACCAGCCTGCCACCCTTCCTGTGCCCCAGCTGAGACTTGCATGTGTTAGGGCAGGTCTTCACCCAGAGTCGACGCTGGAGGGACCACGCAGATATGGTGAAGCAGTATGCCACCTGTCTCAGTCAGCTGCTGCACAACTATAACATTTCAGAGCCGGAGATCTACTTTGATATTTGGGTCTCGATCAACGATCGCTTCCAGCAGAGGTGAGTGGGCTGTTCCAGCAACAGAAATGCCCTTGAGATTGCTGCTTGCAATGACAGTAAAGCAAAACTGGGGAGCTTCCAGCCCACAGGCCCAATCAGGTTCCTCGGTCTTCCCCAACTGGCCAGCAGCCTGCTTTGGCCCGGCCATGCCAGCTGTGTGGCTGGTAAAGACATGGCTGTGCCAAAACCGGGGCTGCCAGGCCCTTCCTGTCATCTAATCAATGGTTCCTGCAACGCCCCCTGCACTGTAGATCAGCTGATCACTGGAGCTTTCAAAGCACAGTGCCTTTGCCTGGATGGTTTGATTTCTAGCCAGGTAAGGAGAAGCAGGTCACTTGATGTCATTGTGACATTGGGGGATCGGCAGGCGGACTGTCTCTTCACCTGTTATACTTGGTCCACGGGAGGTGGGGAGGGGGAATTATACAAGCTGCACTAACAATTCCAGTAAATTTGGAGTGCTATACAAGTGTTGGGGAGGGTGGGGGTGGAAGTTAGGATGTTGCTTCCCATCATGCAGTTTCTTCGTAATGTCACTGACTTTGAGAAGACACTGGATAGAACATTGAAGAACCACCTGTCCTTAAATGAGTAAACCTCCCATAAACTCAAGCTGAGCCCATCCTGCAAAGCTTGGTGATGAGCCAAATCATTGTGGTCTGTGACTCAAAAGATATTCTGGAATTGAGTGCATGGAAGGAATGACAGCCGTATTGGATCGGAGGAACACAGCCATGCAGGCAGAGCCCTCTTCCTTGCTAGTTATATTGACTTGACAATGGCCGGGGTCCTTCTGATCTGGGTATCTTCACTTTGCCCATGTCACCCCCGTCCTTAGACTCTTTGATCCACATGTGGACATTGTGAAGGCTGAGTGGTCCCCTTTCCAAAAAACGACATGGGTGAAGCCTCTGCTGGTTGACCTATCACCCTGGCGGACAAAGCTACAGGAGATTGAGGACGCCCTGGACAACCAAACCGAGGTGGTCTTCATTGCAGACTTCCCAGGTACGTCTGTGCTGTTTGCCTTCTCCTGGAAACGGTATCCCTGTTTAAGCCAAGTCTACACAGTACTCTTTGGCATGTTGCCTTTTGCTTGTGTGAGCAAGTTGCCTTTTAACTGCCTGTGTAGGGAAGCCATTGCAAGAGACTGGCGAAACCTCACCTGGGGGTGATCTTGGGGTGTCAGAGCAGCAGTGGTCTTGGGGCTGCTCCTGGGCGCTCTGTTGCATTCCAGCTGCTCATCTCACAGTTGTCCCCCATGGCAGGCCTGCATCTGGAAAACTTTGTCAGTGAGGACCTTGGCAACACTAGCCTTCACTTGCTGAAAGGGGAAGTTGCAGTGGAGATTGTCAGCACGCAGAAGAACCACACACTGCAGGAAGGAGACAGGATACAGGTGAGGGGGAAGAGAAGGCTGAGAGGCGATATGATGGCCACTTTCAAATATCTGAAGGGCTGTCCCATGGAAGATGGAGCAAGCTTGTTTTCTGCTGCTCCAGAAGGGCTTCAAGTTACCAGAAAGGATATTCCGACTAAACATTAGGAATGGCTTTCTGACTGTTTAACTGTGGAACAGAGTACCTGAGAAGGTGGTGGAGCTTGGAGGACCATCTGTCAGGGATTCTTTAGCTGTGATTCCTGCATTGCAGGGGGTTGGACTAGATGGTCCCTGGGGTACCTTCCAACTTTACAGTTCTATGGTTCTATGAGGACCGAGCTGAGCCTTCGCAATTGGAGAGCAGGGGAAGGGAAGCCTTTTCCAGCTGCGTCCAGGACCACCAGTGATCCTGATGCTCTGCCCCAAAGCACAAAGGAAAGGCAATGGGCATCTAACCACCTCTCGACCACCTCACATGCCCCGAGCCCACTGAAGTATTGGAACCTTCACCCCATGCGCAATACTTGCATGCACTGCTGAAAGGCTGAGGCTCCGTGGTCAGGCACATGCTTTGCATGCAGCAGGTCAAAGGTCCAGTTGCCCAGTATCATCTCAAACAGCAGCAGGGCTGGGAAAGACCTCTGCACTCCTGTGACCCAGGAGAGCCACTGCCAATTGGGGGAGCAGCACTGGCTCAGATGGACCACTGCTCTGTCATTTATACCACATTAAGGGCTTGTCCACACTTCCACTTGTCCTGTGCCTAGAAAGGATGGGTCTGAGTGGTCTTCTGCTTAACTGAATGCTTTCTAGGTATGGGCCTGAACACTTTCCATGAGAAAAGCCTCTCTTGAGAGTTAAATCAGTCAATGACCACACTTAAACTGCTGCTATATCATAAAAAGCTGACTATCTCAACTTCAATATAGCCCATTTTCTCTTTTGAACTGAATATGGCCCCTCTTGTGCCTTGTGAGAACTCAGAATCACAAATACAAGCAAACCGTGACCAAAGGAAATAGTTTTGAAAGTAGTAGGAGCAGAAAAACTTTACAAAGCAATAAAGGTGTTTTGCTCTAGGCTCTCGCCTGGTCAGTCATAAATAAGCAGTCAGCATGCTTGGAGGAACCTGCTCCAGCCCTCCTCTGCCTCATAGCACCCCCACCCCAGTAATGGGGAGTACTGCCCATTTTGGGAACCCCTGCTGTAGATGGTGGGGCCCAAGCCAAATCAGGCCAGGGCCCTGTGTTGATATTCCAACTTTGCTCTATTTATTAAGCTTTTACAAAAAAAGAACACATAACAACAACAATCATATAGAAAAACAAACATAATCAACAATACACTTAGAAAAGAAGAGATAAAAAACAAAAAAGTACAGAAAAAAATTACACCAATCAAGTTAACAAAAAATAAAAACACCAACTTTTAAATTCATACTTAATTAACCTTCTTTCTTGACTTCCTCACACCTCCCTTTTTGTGTTCCTCTTAACCCAATTAGATACAGCAAATCCTTAGCCTCTTTCAAAACTCATTTCTAATTATTAGGATCATTCTATTATGTCTCCGATCTTTCCTTCTTATATTTTAACCACCTTTAACATATTGTTTACTTTTGACATAATATACCTTTAGTCTTTCACCCTTTTTCTATTACATTTTTTCAAACTTTTTTTTCTAACTGAGTCACTAATGCCATATCATTATCATATCCAACATCATTTTAACATTCATAAACTTTGTAATATTTCTGCAGGTAGTCTTTAAACTTCTTCCAGTCCTCTTCTACCGATTCTTCTCCCAGGTCTCGGATTCTGCCAGTCATTTCTGCCATCTCCATATAGTCTATTACTTTCATCTGCCATTCTTCCAAAGTGGGCAAATCTTGTGTCTTCCAATATTTTGCAATAAGTATCCTTGCTGCTGCTGTTGCATACATAAAAAATGTTCTATCTTTCTTTACCACCAATTTGTCCTCTTCCACTTGGACGCAGCTGCCGCCGGGGAAATACCACAAAGTCTTCACAGTGTCCCAGGAACCGTCCTGTTACATGTACATGTACGTCAACACCACAGAGGCGGCTCTTGAGCAGAACTTCACTCGGCTGCAGGAGTTGCGGGAGAAGGTGCAGAATGGGACAGGTAAGGCTGAGCAGTGGTTGGTGGGGCAGATGAACTGGGGGCCTCAGAAGGTCTCCTGGCTGCACTGCCGGCTCCAGGGCACCAGCCTCTGCTGACACAGTCCTCCTCTATTTCACGCCTGCTGCTGGGACAGGCCAAGGACTGGCCTTGGGCTCTTCAGTCCCAAGCGGAAAGTTCAAGGTGCCTTCAGAAGAAATCATGAAAGCCTCCTGGTTTCTTCCATCCAGTCCAGCATCCTGTTCTCACAGGGCACAGCCAGATGTCTGAAGCAGAATTCCACAAGCAGGGCAGGAGTGTAGTAGCCTCTCTCACCTGCTCCCAAACTCACACAAACTGCCTCTGAGGTGAAACATAGACATTGTGGCTAATGGCCATTGCAAGCCTTAAAGGTAAAGGGACCCCTGACCATTAGGTCCAGTCCTGACCAACTCTGGGGTTGCGGCGCTCATCTCGCTTTATTGGCCGAGGGAGCCGGCGTACAGCTTCCGGGTCATGTGGCCAGCATGACTAAGCCGCTTCTGGCGAACCAGAGCAGCGCACGGAAACACCCTTTACCTTCCCGCCGGAGTGGTACCTATTTATCTACTTGCACTTTGACGTGCTTTCAAACTGCTCGGTTGGCAGGAGCAGGGACCGAGCAACGGGAGCTCACCCCGTTGCAGGGATTCGAACTGCCTACCTTCTGATCAGCAAGTCTTAGGCTCTGTGGTTTAACCCACAGCGCCACCCGCATCCTCCATCAATTTCTCTAATCCTCTTTTAAAGTTTGTGGACATCATTGCCACTAGTGGGAGTGAGTTCCATTGTTTGACTGTGCTGGGTGAAGAACTCCTTTAATCTGTCCTGAGTTTTCCCACATTCAGCTTCACTGAATAACCCTGAGTTTTAGTATGATATAACTCCCTGTCCACTTTCTCCACACCAGAGATAATTTTATACAACCTGTCATATCTCTCTCTCTCTCTCTCTCTCTCTCTCTCTCTCTCTCTCTCTCTCTCATCTCCCCTCCCTGCCAAGTCCCATTTTTTCTAAACAAAAAAGTCCCAAACACTGCAGTTTTTCCTTGAAGAGGAATTGCTCCACCCCTTGATCATTTTGCTTGCCTTTTTCTGAAACAATGTCCTTTTTTGAGGTTCAGCACCTGAAACCACATAGAGAGTATCCCAAGTGCAGTTGCACCATAGGCTTTCACGACAGCATTATTTCATTTTCAAGCAACTCTCAGACTTCTGATTCTAAATCCTGATATTGCCCCTACCCCCAGAAACGGAGCCCCTCCCTCCAGAGCTACAGCCCATCTTGGACAGCTCCATGGAAAACGTGACGCAGGTGGACCCTGTCGTGGAGGCCTTTCTTCGCCGCCAGTGGCGCATGGAGGAGCTGCAGAAGCGCCGCAATGCCACACTGGCCGAGCGCTTCCACCGTTTCATCACCAAGAAGTACTTCGTATTCCGCAGGAGGTGAGAAAAGCCTTCTCTTTCTGCACAACGTCTGTCCATCCCTGCCATTTCTTGCTGGCTTAACCTGGTCCACTTTCTGGCTTTGGCAGCTGGATGATGCTGTGGGCACCCTGTAGTCTGGCTGCCAGGGTGACTGAGTCCATTTATTTATTTCGTGTTTTTGATAGCCTGCCTTTCTTCCAAGGTGGGATTCAAGGTAGTCTCCAGCGTTTAAAAATGTTGTTATAAAATACACAGTAATAAAAGAAAACTAGTTAAAACCAAAAGTTTAAATGCATCAGAACACATTTAGAGCCAGCAGTTAAAATATACAGTGGACGCTCGGGCTGCGAATGTGATCTGTGCGGGATGCACGTTCACAAGCCCCAGCGGTGCATCTGCGCACCCGTGGGTTGTGATTCAGCACTTCTGCGCAAAGCGCAATTTAGCGCTTCTGCTGAAACCCGGAAGTACAGTGGTGCCTCGCAAGACGAAATTAATCCGTTCCGTCAGGCTCTTCGTATAGCGGTTTTTTCGTCTTGCAAAGCAAGCCCATTGACAGCTTAGCGGATTAGCGCTATTAGCGGCTTAGCGGCTTTTAGCGGATCAGCTGATAAGCGGCTTAGCGGCTTAGGAAGAGGGGGGGAAAGGGAGGGAAACCCACAGGAACTCGCAAGACATTTTCATCTTGCGAAGCAACCCCATAGGGGAATTCGTTTAGCGAAGCGCCTCCAAAACGGAAAACCCTTTCGTCTAGCGGGTTTTCCGTCTTGCGAGGCGTTCGTCTTGCAGGGCACCACTGTAACCCATTCCAGTACTTCCGGGTTTTGGCGGTCCGCAAGCCGAAAAAACACAACCTGAAGCATCTGTAACCCAAGGTATGACTGTAGTCTGCCCTCCCTGACAGCAGCCAGTGATCAGCGTTGTCTGCACCTTGGTTTTTAAAAAAGGCCTCTCTAAACAGGAAGGTCTTACTTAACCGGCTGGTGGAAGGATAACAAAGAGGGAGCTAGCCTCTCTTGGGAGGGAATTCCACGGTCTGGGATCAGCCACAGAAAAGGCTCTCTCTCTTGTCACCTCCCAGCTGTGCCTCTCCTGTTGATGGGACTAAGAGAAGGTGAGTTCAGCCAGGCGGGTTCATATTGAGAGATAGGATATTTTGAGTAATCTGGTCCCAAGTCATATAGGGCATAACCAGCACTTTGAATTGTGACTGGAAATGGACTGGTAGTTGGCAAAATTGTTTTAACAAGGGAGCAACGTTCAAAGGGTCGTTTGTTTTTCTGGGGTTTCCTCTTCACAGTGCCAGTTTGTCTTCATGTTTTAGAAAAGGCCCTTCCCTAGGCACACAGTCTATGGTGGTGAAAATGCACAGCTTAGTCTAGGGCCAAGGAACTAAATCCTGACCTCCCCTGCAGGCCAACTTCAGTCTGTGGGTGGGGCTGCCCACCTGTCAGTCACCCAATGTGATGGCAGCAAGAGAACAGCCTCAAGGGGGTTCTGCTCTCTCGGCGCCCGTCACTGAGAGCAGTCTCACTGGCCGAACCAAATGGGGAATGCTCTAGGGCAGAGCTTTCCAAACTTTTCAGGATGGTGACCCACTTTTTAGACATGCATCACTTTGCGACACGGTAGTTCAGTTTTAGTAGGAAACCGGAGGCTAAACTAAGAGCATTCGCTCGACACACCTGCACATTGCAGCTAACGTGTCATGGCACACAGTTTGGAAAACTCTGCTCCGGGGCCACAATGTCATATGCTGATAATCATAAAACAAAACAGCAACAACAAAACACTCAAATCAGTTTACAAAATGGATAAAACAATAATTATAATTACCAGCAAAAATTAATAAAAATTAAAGACTTTCAAAACGTTAAAATAATAATATATTAAAAGTATATTAAAACACACATCACCTTTCTAAACTTCAGCATAGGCTTGTCTAAACAAAAATGTTCTTAGCAGGTGCTGAAAAGATTACAGTGAAGATGCCTGCCTGGTATCAATAGGGAGGGAATTCCAGAGTGCAAGTGTTAGAACATTGAGTTCTAACCAGTGTGGAAAGGGTCTTATGTGGCACCTGTAACAGTTCCATTGATCTAAGCGGTTGACTGGGCATATAACGGGGTGAGACGATCTCACAGGTAAACTTGTCCCTAGTTCTGAAGGGCTTTATATACTAATAGTAACACCCTGAACTTTGGCAACTAATGTAGATATTTGAGCAGAGGTCTTATATGCTGACAGGGTTTCATTCCTATCAGCAACCATGCTGCAGTATTCTGCACTAACAACCGCTTCTGGATTAAGCGCAAGGGAAGCCCCACATAGAGAGCATTGCAGTAGCCTGCTCTTGAAGAAACCATATCTAGTGCATGCAGACATTAGACTGATAAGGTGAGTTCCTTCTGTTTCTCTGCCTTCTCAGCCTCCTGATGACCTGGATTTCTCTGCGGAACTTGTTGTTGGGCCGCCCACCCCTGGAGCAGCTGGCACAGGAGGTGGCCTATGCCAACATGCAACACGAGGAGGTCCGGACACCCAGCAGTCCAGACACGGTGCCAAAACAGCCAGGGCGTTCTGAACTCTGAGCAGCAGCCGTCGCTACCTCAGGTGCCAGCAGCAGCAGCAGGGAGGCTCTCGCAATGGGGCCAAAGGATGGGAAACAGGGGAAACACTGAGCGTGCAAAAGAGCCCCTTGCTGGACTGCGTGGCTTGCCCTCCCTTTTCTGGATTTCTGCTCTTCAGCCAAGGCTCTTGTACTGGCTTGCTGAGACCCACTGCCCCCTGCCCACCTCCACTGGCCTCTGCCGTCTGGAGACTGGTGTATTAAGTGCCCTCCTCCTCAGTCTCACTGTTGCCTGTTGTAGATTCAGCATGGAGGAAGATGATGGGGACAAAACCAGCATTAGTGACAGAGATTTCCACTGTCCTTTTAAAAACACCCAGAGGTAGCTGCTGTCTTGGTCCAGAAGAGAAAAAACTCCCATATCCACAAACTGGGCAATGCATTTGCAGGACCAATGAAAATGCTGCAAAAGAGTGAGCAGGTTTTCGAGGTTTCTAGAGCTGTTCATGAACCTGAATGTTAAGCCAAACTGTGAATGTTGGGAGTTTTCCCAGCATTTCTACCTGAGATTATTTTTCAGCTAATGTTGGTTGAAGTTGAAGGGGGGAGGGGTTGCCAGGCAATGGGTTGGCTGGCCCTGATGGGAGATGTAGTCCAAAATATCTGGAAGGGTATTAGGTTGGGGGTGGCTGCTCTACCACTTGAGCTCTGGACACACAGAGTTCCAATTTCACACAATTGGAAAGGAACTGGAAACCTTCACTGCCGTCTGGGTATCTATTACAGATGGGCTTACAGTAGGAGTCCTCAGGTTTGTCTAAGAGCCTTATAATTAAGTCTAGAAAAGAGAAGGTTGTGGCGAGCTCCGGTGTGACCAAGGCAAAAAGTGTTCAATTTCTATTAAAAAGTACATTTTATCAACACGTGTGTGTCATTGATTGTCTTCACTGTGAGAGCTCTTCACTCACCTTCTTGAGGGGTATTTTGACAGGGCTATAGGCAAATTTTTCCTAGTAGTGATGTATGGAAGTGAGAGCTGGACCATAAAGAAGGCTGATCGCCAAAGAATTGATGCTTTTGAATTCTGGTGCTGGAGGAGACTCTTGAGAGTCCCATGGACTGCAAGAAGATCAAACATATCCATTCTGAAGGAAATTAGCCCTGAGTGCTCAATGGAAGGACAGATCGTGAAGCTGAGGCTCCAATACTTTGGCCACCTCATGAGAAGAGAAGACTCCCTGGAAAAGACCCTGATGTTGGAAAAGATTGAGGGCACAAGGAGAAGGGGACGAGATGGTTGGACAGTGTTCTGGAAGCTACAAACATGAGTCTGCCCAAATGCGGGAGGCAGTGGAAGACAGGAGTCCCTGGCGTGCTCTGGTCCAGGGGGTCATGAAGAGTCAGACACGACTAAATGACTAAACAACAACAACATAGGCAAAATTGCCATTCTGGGTCTTTGTGGCATCAGGATGGGTGGCTTGGCTTGTGGCTACCATCCTTGTGTATACTCTGACTCCATGTGTGGTTCCTACTAGTGGCTTATAGCTCTCTGTTGTGCGTGGTAGGTGTCTGTGCTGTGTGCATCCCATGGCAATAGTTGCTTCGTAGAACTTGAATTCAGGACCACCCAGTGAAATTGGACTTGGAACAGAAGGGAGGAAGGACTTCTTCAAACATTGTCTTAACTGAACTCCTAACCATGTCCATTCAGAAGTAAGTCTGTTGAATTTAAGGAGCTTCCACTCAGGTAAGGGGTTAGGATTCCCACTATGGGAACTGAGGGTCACGTTATGGGATTACTATTGGCTTAGATGGCCTTCAAGGGGGATTGGACAAATTTATACCACCTGTAACTCTCCACCATTTGTGTGCTGGGTTGGATGTTGAAATGAAACTAAATGGTAATCTATGTGAGAATGGAATGCTGATTTTAAGAAACAGTTGCATATTTCTGGAAGCAAAGACTGTCAAAGGGGAGAATAATAAAACCCAAGATGGCGAAAACACTGCTGAACACTGCTGAGTGAAAATTACTAGACAAACAGCTGATAGATTTAAGAGCTGTGTGAAATGTTAAAGGAGATTAGATCAGAGAAATATCAGACAAAAGAATGCACAGGACCTGTGGGAAAGGTGTTGATCCAGAACTGCCTGAAAATGAAAAGGTAAAAGCAAAATGGACGACAGCAGACATTGGAATGGAATGGACATCCACACAGCTGCCTGGAGGACTGGATCAGACAAAGGATGCTGTTGTGCCTCTGGGAGAAGTGAATGGAATTATGAACAAAAGCAACTGGAGATGACAGAGGCTGAGAGAGAAAGAAAAAGCTCCCAAGATTTTTGTGCCTGCCTTGGCAAAAGTATGTGAAAAGGGGGGGGGGAGGACTTTTCCTTTTTCCTTTAAACCAGGATACAGAATACGGCCAACAGGAAATGGGACTGAAATATATAATTGTTACATACATAATTGGCAGACACAGAATTAGGAGCCCTTCAGTACTTGTTCTATCTTTTCTATGATTTTCTATTTTCATTAACTCTAGATTTACCTTTTGTTTTGTAATTTGAAGTTCTCTGTCTTGGCTAAAGGAAGATACAGGGAGGTGATGGACCAAGAATGAAGGGCCTTGCATGAAGGGCAGAGGAGAGAGGGTCTCCCAGGGTGGGAGGCCGGGGGAAGAGGGGGAAGCTCCCAGGAGAGGAGAGAACTGAGAGGCTCACTCTTCTGCGTGCGAAATAAGGGTCAAGATTTAATTTTGATAAAAGGATTTGTAATTTCCTTTTGTTCATCTCTTCTTTCTCTTCTTTATTTCTTTCCTTTATTCCTTTTTCTATTTTTCTTTTCTAGATTAGTGTGATTTTTTTATTGTATTTTATGTTGAAAACTTTGAATAAAAAATGATTTTAAAAAATCAATGGCTCTTCCCTGAGAATTATAGCTTTGTGAGATTTGAACTTGGAGTTTTGAACTGGGACTGCCCATCACTTTATAGTTACAGGTAGGTAGCCGTGTTGGTCTGCCATAGTCGAAACAAAATTAAAAAAATTCCTTCCAGTAGCACCTTAAAGGTAAAGGTACCCCTGCCTGTACGGGCCAGTCATGTCCGACTCTAGGGTTGTGTGCCCATCTCACTCTATAGGCCGGGAACAAGCGCTGTCCGGAGACACTTCCGGGTCACGTGGCCAGCGTGACAAGCTGCATCTGGCGAGCCAGCACAGCACACGAAAACGCCGTTTACCTTCCCGCTATAAAGCGGTACCTATTTATCTACTCGCACTTAGGGGTGCTTTCGAACTGCTAGGTGGGCAGGAGCTGGGACCGAAAGACGGGAGCTCACCCCATTGCGGGGATTTGAACTGCCGACCATACGATCAGCAAGTCCTAGGCACTGAGGTTTTACCCACAGCGCCATCCACGTCCCTTTTCCAGTAGCACCTTAGAGACCAACTAAGTTTGTTATTGGTATGAGCTTTTGTGTGCCAGTATGGGGGGGGGGGAGGTGTTCATTTGCAAACCAGAAATTTAGGTTTACAAAAAGAAGATTAACACGTTCTGACACAACAAATCCACTTTCTTTTTAAAGTCCTTTTTCACTTGGGAAAATGGCAGAGAAATTGAAGAAAAGGTATAAGATAAACAACTGATGAGTGGAAAGATGTATAACCTTCATGCAAACAAATCAAGATGAATGTCCATTGGGCTAAAGTTTCCCTGCCAAAAAATCATAATGCTTGCTCAATAAAGATGGGATATAATCCAAGCTGCGTGCAAGTAAATCTAGGAACACAGGGAACTGTTTTATACTGTGGGTCCATTTAGCTCAGTACTGTAAACACTGATTGACAGCAGCTCTGCAAGATTTCAGGCAGGAGATTCTCCTGGTCCTGCTTGGGGTTGAACCTGAGACCTTGTCCTGCAAAGAAGCCCTTCCCTAATCTTGCTCAATAAACAGGCTGCCTGGAGGAGCCTCTCATTTTGCACTTCTTTGGCTTGCCCCAGTCTACAGGTTTGTTTCCAAATGTGTGACTCGCGGCCAACAATCTTCACTTGCTTCTGACTCTGAGGAATCGCCCTGGACCAGTTTGCTAGGATATGGCTGATATTAAGGTCAGGGGGGGGGGGTGTAGGACATGGCATTTAAATTCTTGTTTAGGACAACAGTTGCATTAGATGTAATAGGAAGGAGAGCTTCCTTCAAAGTCAGGCTGTCACAGCTCCAGCAGGTGCTGCCTGGACAGCTGCTTAAAGCTACCACAAAGTGTGCAGCATTTTCTTATATCCTCACCATAACACAGCTAATTATGTGGTGTATGGCAGCCTGGCCAAATGAATCATCTGTCAGCTGTGAAAGCAGATCCCAGAATGAAACCACTTTCACAAGGGGATTACAAAGCACAGGAAACACAGGTGATTACCAGCAGGTGCCTTTGATACCTACATCCGTCTCTTCCTCTGGCCCTTTGAAATGACTCTGATATGCTGCAATTAGGGATTGCTGGGAAGAGATGGAGGGCGGCTGCTGCCTTCCTCCTCTCCTCCTACTTTGTTTTGAAGTTGGGATCAAAGGGATTTGGAGTGTCTGGGGGGCCTGGAGAGGAAGGAAAAGTGAGGAAATGCTGCTATAAATAAGGCTGAACTCTCCAAGGTGCATGCTTAACTCCTTTAGGTGCGAAAGGCAATCAGTGCCCTATTCTGACAAGCAGCAACCCACAGGTTCAAAATACTGGGGTGAAGGATGTGTGTTGCTCAGTGACTTTTCCCCTAGGAAGGAGATCGGGAGGTGCTTTGCTGTCTTCCAGGGAATATAGACAATACTCTGAGTTGGGAATGGAGGTGAAGTTTCTGCTTGGGATCACCTGCCTCTGCTCCCCATTGACTGCTATGGTTCTTGACTTCAACACCATCAGGGGCTCAGCTGAAGTATCCAGCTCCAAAAAGGTGAGCACTTTGGTGGGGGCTGTTTTTCAAGTAACATTTGCCAGTTAAGAGCTCCAGGATAATAAGTAACAATGAGGTTACTCATTATCTCTGGACTCGAAAACTCTGCAGGCTATATCAAATGCTACAGACAGCTGCAAAATCTGCTTATCCAGCAACTGGAAGAAATGATGATGATGATGATGATAATAATAATATACTCTGCCCATCTGGCTGGGCTGCCCCAGCCACTCTGGGAGACTTCCAACACACTGTTCTGTAATCCTCTGACAATAGAAGACTGGTTTTGGGCTGGGGGGGAGGGAAGGTCCTCTATAGAAAGGATTAAAAATGATATAATTTAGAAGTGAATTGAATGAGCAACCAAGCATGCTTTTTTGGAATGATTGTTGCTATTTGTTATGCTCTGAAATTATTAAAAATGATATAATTTAGAAGTGCATTGAATGAGCAACCAAGCATGTTTTTTTGAAATGATTGTTGCTATTTGTTATGCTCTGAAATGATTAATTTGATTTGTTACATTTCTAGCCTGCTTTTCAGTCAAATGGATCCCAAAGTGGCTTACAAACAATAAATAACAATAACAAGCTAGAACATCACAAATACAGCATAAATCATATAATTAACAAATGATCACGGAAACAATTACAATCTCTAACACAGTTAACAAATCAGCAACTGAAAAATAAGCCCAACAACTAAAAAGCAAGCCAAACATCACAATTAAAAGTAATATAATAAACAAAAATCAAGACACACTAATCCCTGCAATCTTGTAAATATACTTTTTTTGTGAATTTAGTAAGTTAAACAATTGTGCAGTTGAACATCAATTCCACTAGTTAATATTTTTATCAATTTTTTAAAAAAAACCATTTTTAATAAATATGTGGATGAGGTTAAGTTTTGCAGGAAATACCATTGCAGCCAGAACTTCCATATGCTGACCTGGAAGTTTAGTGGAACATATTTCTGACTCGGAAGAATCTAGACTGGGCTGGTACTGAGGGAGTTAAAAACTGATGTGGATTTATTGAATGCAGTGGTAGACTGAGAGCAGCCCCAAACTCTGGTGGCTCTGACAAATTGCCTGTTATGATGCAACTGCTGTCTCCGCAGCACCTCCTGCCCCTTCCTTTGGTGGAAGGAACCTTTCAGTGGCATAACCTGGGCTCCTGATAGCTGAGTGCAGGTGTGAGGAACCTCTCACCCAGATGGTCCTCAACTGTGACTCCCATCAGCCCAAGCAAGCACAGGTAGCGCTCAGGGATGATGGGTTCAGCAAGATTTGGAGTGTCAAAGGTTCATACCTGAATTAGTGCTTGCTAACACAAAAAAGTGCCTGGGCAGAGGGTGGGGAAGTAGGGAGCAGAGTAAGCTTGTGGCTGATCAAGTTCCCCACCCTGGAAAATCTGAGAAAATTGGTGGCATCAGCTTTCCAACAGGTAATGTACTTTCATTCTCCACATCTTGTCTGGGCTGAAAACTTTGCTAGTGGTACTTGAGCAGCTGAAACTTAACTTCCCTTTCAAAGAGCTGGAAGCCCCTCCATCGCTTTTAAACTACAGCCCTGAGGCAGAACTCCTTGTGCCCAACGCTCCCCCTGTAGGGTTGCCCAGCCTTTCCTTGGACAGGATTCCATCACCTCTCCATGCTGCTAGAGCTGTTTCCCTTCAATCCAGCTTGCAGTTTAAACTCATGACATCTTGCTCTAGATCCTCTTTGCATGTAAGGATCTAAGGAGCAATGAGTTCTTTCCAAAGGCAAGCCTTCCGCTATGCACACAGAAAGAAGCACCTGAGTTGAAAATGAGGGCCAGCACAACACATTATGCTGCCTGTGATGGACACCAGAATAGCCTGGCTGGATCAAGCCAAAGGCTCATCTAGTCCAACACCCTGCTTTCACTGTGACCAACCAGGTGCCCTGAAAGCAGGACCCGAGAGCATCAGCACTTGCCAGTGTGGTGTAGTGGTTAAGAGCGGTGGACTCGTATTCTGGTGAACCGGGTTCACTTCCCCGCTCCTCCACATGCAGCTGCTGGGTGACCTTGGGCCAGTCACACTTCTCTGAAGTCTCTCAGCCCCACTTAGCTCACAGAGTGTTTGTTGTGGGGGAAGAAGGGAAAGGAGATTGTTAGTCGCTTTGAGACTCTTTTGGGTAGTGATAAAGCGGGATATCAAATCCAAACTCCTCCTCCTCCTCCTCCTCCTCCTCCTCCTCCTCCTCCTCCTCCTCCGCTGCTGCTGCTGCTGCTGCTGCTGCTTCTTCTTCTTCTTCTTCTTCTTCTTCTTCTTCTTCTTCTTCTTCTTCTTCTTCTTCCCCCCCAACGTGATGCTCAGGAACTGTTACTCAGAGGCATTTGCTGCCTCCAGCAGGGGAGGTGGAACTGAGCCATGGTGACCAGGAGGCACCCCTCCCCAATTCCACACGCGGAAGCAGCCTGAACATGCAGTTGCACTTTTCTCCAATGCTGCAACTTCCTTCAGCCGCACATGAAGCAGCAGACTTGTTTGGGTGGAGTGTAGAAGAAAACAAGCTATGTAGCAGACCTCTCTCTTTCCACCAACAGCGGAGGCCTAGCCAGCGGGTTTCGAAGGAACTGCCTGGCCCCAGCATTTGCTGCCTGAGGTGGTTTTCATTTGCAGGCCTGGTTGAGACTGTATTGTAGCTCCATTTCTCTCTCTGGACCCTAACATGACTGTGTCTTTTTCTCCACAGAGTGCCCAATGCTTCACAGACAAAGACTGCCCAGCTGGGAAGTTCTGCAACAAGGCCTGGGAAGAGCTGCCCTTCTGCGCTGCTTGCCATGGGCTACGGAGGAGGTGCCAACGCAACACCATGTGCTGCCCAGGGATGCTCTGCATAAATGGTAAGCAGTGGCTGCAACAGCAAGGCTAGGGGAGGAGTATGTTGTTAGATGTTCCTTGTCTGCATTGTCACCTAGCTAAAAACCACATTTAGATATGCTTTTATTTAATCCATAATTGTGCTTGTTTTGCTACATTGTTGGGCTCCTTTGGGAGGAAGGGACAGAAATCTGAATAATGCTACTATTTATTGCATTTATTTATTTTCTCCAAGGAGCTCAAGGTGGTGTCCATGGTTCTGCCTCTACTCATTTAATCCCCACAACAGCAGTGTGAGGCAGGTTAGGCTAAGGGGCAGTGGATAATAGCCCAAGGTCTTCCAGGTCCTAGTGTAACCACTGCACCACACTGGCTTTATATTTGAATGGAACCTGAAAAATATGGGAGAAATATCTGCAGAGCAACCTGTAATGTAAGAAGTCTGTCTACTAATTACTGCTAAAGTCTGGTGGTGGAGGGAGTGTACATGATGGCCTGTGGTGGTTCAAGCAAGAGAATCACTTGTGGGGGGGGGGGGCAATGAGTGAGGCAATTGTCTAAGGTTAGAATTCCCCATCAAGAGCGGAGATGTTCCATGTGACCACATTATATAGCAGTAATGTGGGCCTCCAGAGGTTGTTGCACTCCAGGACCATCAGTCCCAACCAAGCATGAGTAATGGTTGGGAATGATGGGCATTGTCTCCCAACAGGATTTGAAGGGCCACAGCCAAGCTTAGCTGCACCAGTGATAAAGAATTGGTAAGCTGTGCTTGATATGGTTGGAAAATGGGTACAGTGTCCTAATAAAGAGGGGGAAACCTACAATTCCAACTTAAGCTAGTCCAGGAGTTGCCAAGCTTTTTGGACCAATGGGCACATTCTGGATTTTAAGAGATCTGGGGTGCCAGTTACAAAATGGCTGTTGAGGGTGCTTGACTTAACACAAAATCAGATGGACAACTTGACATCTTGTGGTTAGCATAAGGTTCTTAGAGGTGGCTCTGTCCTGCTCATCCTGATTGTGGAGACCAAAAAATACTGTGTTTTTTAATGTGTACCCAAGGCTGATTAGATCCTGTTGCTGCCTAATGGCAAGAGGGAGCATTCCTCAGTACCAGGAAAATTATACCACACTCATGCTTACAGAAATTGCTTAGAAGGTGCCACACATTTTGCTTCACCCCACATCATGGTTGGGCTGGCCCCAATTGTTAATATAAATTCCATTTATACATCACTCATAAACATATCACACACACATTGACATGAGCAGGTGTGCAGGCAACCACACAGAACAGAAGGCACTGGAATCCATTTGCATTTCTGGTCCCATCTCTCTCAGATGACTCAAGATTGCAGGTCCAGTCTCTAGCAGAACTTAGTGCCCTCCAGATTTTTTGGACCACAACTCCCATCAGCCCCAGCTAGCATGACCATATATGATGTTGTGCTTGATGGGGCTGCGCTGGCCAGGGTTGATGGGAATTGTAATCCAAAACCCCTGGAGAGCACCAGATTTAGTCCCAGAACCAGGAATGGCTTTTGTCTAAGACCTTTTGTCTGAGAGCCAATGTGGCATAGCAGAGTGTCAGACTAGGACTTGGGAGAGACCAGGATACAAATCCCCACTTGGGCATGAAGCTCACTGGCTGATGTTGGGCCAGTCACTCACTCTGTCTAAGCCACCTGACAGGTGTGGGGATGAAATGAGGAGGGGGAGAATCGTGTAAGCCACCTTGAACTCCACAGATGAAAAGGTGGGGTATAAATGGCAGGGGAGACCTTAAAAGAGCAGCTGCCAGTTGCAGGTAGAATAATGCCAGGCTAGATGGACCAGGGTTCTGACATGGTATGACAACTTAAAAAATATATTGCTATTCTCTTTCCACTCAGAAGTGTGCAGTCAGACTGAAAAAACGACTCTCGTTGAAGAAAAGAAGTGTGAGAAACAGGCTGGGTTGAGTTCAATAGCCGCAGTCCAGTGCCTGGTTCCAGCAAGCAACGTCTTGAAGAAAGGAAATACTCAAACACCAAACAACAAAGGTAAGAGAAGGAGAAGTGGCAATGGCTGTGCAGCTAGGCTAGGAATAGGGATGGGTCTGCCCTAGGTACAGTGCTTGCTTGCCTCCTCCTGCCTGCAGGCAAAGGAAATCAGGTGACACTTCAGATGTGTGTATGGGATGCTAGATATGGTTTACCCTCTTAAAGTTGGTTTGATAATCCTAATTACTGGCCTTCCCTAGCATCTCTATTTAACTATATACCAGGCACGTCAAACTCTCAAGAGACTGCGATCTACTCAAAGTATAAAAAGACTGGCTGTGATCTACCCATTGTCATTGCCAGTAGTTAAGTTGCTGAGTTTTTTTAGGATGTGCAAGGTTGGTTTTAGGAGGAGTGCATTAAATCAATCGCTCAATGGTCAGCTCACCTCCTGACTTACCAAACTCTGCTACCGACGCACGAAAATAAACCTATCAAAGCAGCACCGAGGGCAGCGAGGGAAAATAGCGCCGGGGGTCAAAGAGCAAAATTAAGAGTATTATTATTACAAATTATTACCTGCCTTTCTCTCCAAGACCCCAGGGCAGATTACAAATTAAAATACAATATTAAGAACAGCTTAAAGAACTTGCAATCAAGGAAACAAGATGTTTCCTAAAAATATACATGTTGTGGGAAAAGTAAATAAGTGCTTAAGACATATTTTCTGAAAGCTGTCTAGTGAAGGTGCCTGATGCACCTGTGGGGAGTCCCACAACTTGGGGCTGCCACAGAGGAGGCCCTCTCAAGACCATGCCACAAACTTCAGAGGCCAGTGGAACAACCCAGAAGTCCCTCCGTGCTTATCTTGGCACCCGAGAGGGTCTGTGGGGAAGGAGGCTGGAGGGTTAAGGGAAATAGAACATGAGAGCATAACTTAGCAGGGCCAGCAGCATCAGAAGTTCCTTTAGTCTCTCACCCTTGCCAGTTTTCTCCTCTGGGCTGAGGGAGAAAGGCAGGTAAACAAGGTAGAGGCAGTACCTGCTGCTGCTGCTCCTATTTGCCCACCCATCCACCTAGGGAAGATCTCGCCACTCCTAGGGCCTTGGAAACTGCCCTCCCTTGCTGACCCCTGCCTGGCAAGGGTCCTCTTGGGCTATGCACGCTGCAGAGGTTAAGAGCTCTCAGCTGGATTTCAATTGTGCACAATTTCCCTGCAGTTGAAGAGGGCGAGAGTTGCCTCCGCACCTCCGACTGTGCTGCGGGACTCTGCTGCGCTCGCCACTTCTGGGCCAAGATCTGCAAGCCTGTTCTCAAGGAGGGCCAGGTGTGCTCCAGACGAGGACAGAAGGATGGCTCTCAGGGACCTGAAATCTTCCAGCGGTGTGACTGTGGCCCAGGACTGTCTTGCCAACTGCCACTCAGTGGAGAGCCCCAGCGATCACGCTTACGAGTCTGCCGGAGAAACTGACGTCACTTTTATCAGTCAGCTAATATCGGAGTCCTCATAAGCCAAAGATGAACTCCACCCAGTAGGAAATCTAAATCCCCAAACCACATATATTTGCCCTCCTTACACTGCTGCTGCTACTTTGTAGGGTAGATAAATGGCTCCCTTCAGATGGGTTGTTGCTCTCCCTGATGTGTGCCTTATTTTAGCTTTTGATACTTGAACTGTGCCTGTTTTAATCAAGAGGAGACTGCAGTGTTGACACCCAAGGTGCTAGCCTTGGCCTTTTGTCTGGGATAGAGTAGCTCAAGAATCTCCTCTTCTATTAAGCTTGACTTTCAGTGGTCCCACCATTGATGGGAGGTTGGGTTGGTGGGACAAGGGGCAGGGGAGCCCTTTGGATTATGTCACCCGAATGACAGAATGATCTTCCCAGAGATGTGCTTTTTAAGCAGGAGCATAATATGGTTCTGTTTCAGCAGTCATATTTTTAAGTGAATAATTTTTGCGATTTATCATTTGACTTTTTAAATCACTCCTGTGTACAAACATTGTAGTGAAAGGCAGGATAGAAACTTGGTTATGAACATGTTGATAAAGACACTTGGCAGAGGAAAATTGTTGAGGGGTTGTGGCACATGGGCAAGAAGCTGTTGTATACTGCTGTAAACTGCTTTTTTATTTTTACAAAAGTGTTGTACAGTACAAATTTTATGAAATAAATTATCTGTGCATGGCAAGACAGGTGCAAGAGACTTTTAGATTACATGGAATGCATTTATCACTTGTGTGAAGCAATGATGTGCTTCTATAAGCATGCTGGCTGCATTTCCTTTGGATTCAGCATGAACTCTAATTTTCCAAACTGACAAAGAGATGGGGTTAATAAAGGAGAAAACAAAAGGAACACAAGACCTCTTGTATGTTGATGGAAGTGACTAGACTTCACCTACCTGTGAAAAACCATGCAGGAAGGTTTTTGGTACCAAGTTTCCATAATACTCTGCTTTCTCTTCACATTGAATAAATCTTTTGCCTTTTACCATAATGTGCTATGTAACATCCAATCCTTTTTGTTCTGTTTACATCTGTTGATTTGTTATTTGTCATGAGAGAAAAATAATTAAAAAAGAAAAGAAGAAGTATATATCTCTGTCAAGTCAAAGGGACAGTTCTGACCCAGGCATTTAGTTGGCAGAACTTCCACATGTGGACACCAACTGAAACTTCCTTCAGCCCTGGCAATGGGCTGGCTTAGGTGGCACAGAGCAAGCCGTGTGTGGCACTGGAAAGCAGCATTCTGATGCCCAGGGTGGACGCCAGAGCAAGGAAGTAGTTAAGAGCTGCCCAGGAGGTCCATCAAGTAGGGCAAAGTTGGGAAACATGTTGCTGGACTACACCTCCCATCAGCCGCAGTCAGCACAGCCAACGAGCAGAGGATGCAAACTGCAGTCCAGCAACAGCAGGAGGGTCATGTGGTCCCCACCCAGGAGCAGCTGATGCATCTGGCAGGCCTACAGAATCACAGAATTGTAGATTGGAAGGTACTCTCAAGGGTCATCTAGTCCAACCACTGCAATGCAGAAACTACAGCTGAAGAATCCCTGGCAGATGGCCACCCAACCTCTGTTTAAAAACCTCCAAAGAAGGGGAGTCCACCACCTTCCAAGGTATTCCATTCCACTGTTAAACAGCTCTTACTGTTGGAAAGTTCCTCCTAGTGTTTAGTTGGAATCTCCTTCTTTGTCATTTGAATCCACTGATTTGGGTCATTTTGAAAATGCAGTATGGGCAAAGTATGGTCTCAATTAGATTGTTCCAGTGAATTGAATGAAATAGAGTTGACCTTGTGGACAATGCTTTTTCACACCCCACTTGAAAGAGAGGTAGAGGCCATAAGACAGTACAGTGGTGCCCCGCAAGACGAACGCCTCGCAAGACGGAAAACCCGCTAGACGAAAGGGTTTTCTGTTTTGGAGGCGCTTCGCAAAACGAATTTCTCTATGGGCTTGCTTCGCAAGATGAAAATGTCTTACGAGTTCCTGCGGGTTTCCCCTTTCCCCCCCTTTTCCTAAGCCGCTAATCAGCTGATCCGCTAAAAGCCGCTAAACTGCTAATAGCGCTAATCCGCTAAGCTGTCAATGGGCTTGCTTCGCAAGACGAAAAAACCACTATACGAAGAGCCTCATGGAACGGATTAATTTCGTCTTGCGAGGCACCACTGTATGTATCCTGGACCACTTGCAAGGTGAATGGCGTGAGAAGGGTAGAGTTCATTCAAGGATTCTGATTCTCTGTGTATGCACAACTGAAACTGAGTACTTTGGGCTAGGGAAAGCAATATCACCTTTATTTTAGATGCAAGTCTTTACCTCTGAACTACCACCTGCCCTCCAGTCAGTCAACAAGTGTCTGTGTTTGTACTTGAATGCTGAGTCACAGCGCTGGGCTTCAGTTCCCAAGCCCTTACTTGCTCCTCTAATTAAATTTTTTGAAGTTGAACTGCTAATTAGTGCTGCAGACCTCAGACTGCTATGTGAAAGCCTTACCTTTTCACTTGGGTCAAAATACACCTCTTAAGGCAGATCTGGGGAATCTGTAGCTTTGCAGAAAGAAGGTAAGTCACAGCCAATATACACCAGCTAGCATTTTAATTCAGCACATACTACTGTAAAGTTCCAAAGACATTTAAAAACGAACCACACTCTCACTTCCCCAACAGGATTAAGCAATAAATTACAGTCTCAGGCTAGATTGCCACCACCTCAGCCTAAGAAATTAGCTTTTCAAAGCGCCTGGGATTGGGAGAGCAGTTATTCACTCCGCTCCTTTGGCTCGCGATACTTCCACTGGATGTAGTCAAAGATGTCCTTCTCACTGTTGACAAGGAGGGGCTCCCCAGCAACTCCTGAAAACACACAGAGTGCAAATGGGGATGGGTGAGTTAAGTCCACTGGTAGGAAGGCAGGTTTATGGCAAAGCACTCCACTCCACACCCTCCAGAGTTATAAAATCAGTATTATGTGAACAGTATAGAAAATGAATTGCATTTCTTGTGGACACAAATGCTATTTAGCAAAAGCAGAATTCGCAACAGATCAGCAGGTAGTGGAACCAGCTCTGTTAGAGGGTAACACTCCAGAATGCAAAAAGTGAGGACCAGGGTGTGGGTGGGTGTCATGGAGGGGGAGACAGGATACAAACAACAAAGGGAGGGGTCATAGCTCGGAGGCAGAGCATGGGCTTTGGATGCAGAGTTCCAGATGAAAAATCCCTGGCCGCATCCGCAGGCAGAACTGGGAAAGGCTTAGGCATGAAAACCTGGAAAGCTACTGCCACTCAGTCCAGGCCAGCTTTCCCCAAGCTTCTGCCTGCTAGATTTTTGGACTACAATTCCCAGCAGCCCCAGACAGCATGGCCAATGGCCAGGTATGATGGGTATTGTGGCCCAACACGCACTGGAGGGCACACACGTTGGCAAGGCTGGCGTAGACCAGTGGTTCCCCAACCCCATCCCCACCAATGGACCACATGAAAATTGTTGATGATCTTGCTGCCCCACTTGGGGATTTTTCTGCCTGTTGCAGCAACTGGAGTGGGCCGTGCTAGATGCTGTAACATTTTTACCTGTTACTTTAGGGATTCTTTTATTTCTTATATATTGTATTCCATAGGAATCAAATATAATCATATGCAGTATGTAAGAGAAGAAGCAACAGAAACACAATTAAAAATCATTTTGGATATTTAATGCAACAAATGTGCCATCTCCTGCCTTCAATCACAAACCCACAGAAACCTTCAGACCACCAGGATAAAGCTGGTGGGCCACTGGTGAGCCCAGACCAGTTTGGAAGCCCTGCTGCTAACAACCTTCACCTAGAAGGACCGGCAACCCAGGGAAGTGAGCAAGACCCTTCTTCTGGACACTAGAAACATGACCTTGTCCCTACCCACCATTTTTCTTCACTATCTCTTTGCAGCCACGAGAGCTAGATGTTCATTTCCAGGAAGCAGAGAACGGAACCAGAAGCCAAGATTTATGGCACGGTTGCAGTCGAGACAAAGAAACACAGACAGTCTCAAATCCATCCCCTAAAAGAGCAGATATGAGCACTCACCAGTGATCCCCAAGGGCCGGATTGTGTATTCATTGAGGGTGAAGCCCATTTCCAGAGCATGGGTTCTCATGTTCTTATTGAATATGTCGCTTCCAGTGAAGTACAGAACTCCACAGTAATACTGATCCCTGGGAATCAACCTGTAGAGCAGAACCAAGAGGGGAAGCACAATAAGAACCTAAGAAGAGCCTGCTGGGTCAGATCAAAGGGTGCCCATGCCGTTCTCACAGTGGCCACCCAAATGCCCCAATGGGAAGTCTGGAAGCAGGACCTGAGCACAAGAGACTCTCCTCACTTGAGATTCCCAGGGGAGGAAGGTCACAGCCATCCTGGCTAGTAACTCTTGATAGCCTTGTTCTTCATGAACTTGTCCAATCCTCTTTTAAAGCTATCTAGATTGGTGGCCATCACTGCCTCTTGTGGTAGCCAGTTCCATAGTTTATGTGCTGCGTGAACAACTCTCTTATTTGTCCTGAATCTTCCAACATTCATTGAATGGCTCTCTGTCATGTGCAGGAGCTTCCTGCAGCCAATCAAAGCAGTGGTTTGGTTTATGAACGTTTTGGAAGTCGAATAGACTTCAGGAACAGATTCCGTTTGACTTTTTTTTTTTAATTAATTTTTTTACAAATTTTTCTTTTACAAATTATGCATACATAACCATATTCGCCAATTTGCAAATTTTTGACTTCCACCAGCTCCTCCCACAATCCTCATGTTTTATATTTATTATGCATTTCCTTTATAATATATTGCCAGTTAATAATATCCTTTCGTCTCGTTTTCTCTTACAATACCCTTTCTCATCACAAAGCCTCTTTAAAACCGACTAGCGTTGTCTGTTCATCACAGATATTTTCCAGATAAATCGTAAACTTTCTCCAGTCCTCAGTGAACTTGTGATCTTTCTGGTATCTAATTCTCCCAGTCATTTTATCTAATTCTGCAAAGTCGATTCCGTTTGACTTTCAAGGTAGGACACACACACTCTCTCTCTCTCTATATATATATATTACTATTTACAGTGGTGCCTCGCAAGACGAAAAGAATCCGTTCTGCGAGTCTCTTCGTCTAGCGGTTTTTTCGTCTTGCGAAGCAAGCCCATTGACGGATTAGCGGATTAGCGCTATTAGCAGCTTTTAGCGGCTTATCGGATAAGCGGCTTAGAAAAAGGGGGGGGGAGGAAAAAAAACCCCGCAGGAACTCGCAAGACATTTGCGAAGCAAGCCCATAGGAAATTCGTTTTGCGAAGCACCTCCAAAACAGAAAACTCTTTCGTCTAGTGAGTTTTCCGTCTTGCAAGGCATTCGTCTTGCGGGGCACCACTGTATTCCATCTAGCATACCAGTGCAGTTACCAGCCCCCTGTCCTCCTTGAAATTTACCTGATATCAATCCTCCTGTAAGGGTAAGAGGTTTCCTCATCTTTGCTTGGGAGCTGACACACTCCCTATAAGTTAAAGAAAGAAAACATACATACATACATACATACATACATACATACATACATGTATATATATGCAAAGCAAGGAAAACACCAAAAATCATTAGGCACCCTTAGAGCCCAACACTTTTGATCAAGCATGCTGCCCCCAGTGTACCCCATACCTGGTGTCATATGACAGAGACTCAGTATAAAAGCTAAACAGCCTGTGGAGCAGCTTCCTCCAGAGCAGAATTTCCTTCCAGACAAATCCCTTAGGCTGGGATTGTAGTTTTATTTTGCAGGTAAACCTACACTCTTCAGTTCAGCAATTCTTTGGCTTCAAAGGAACCAAATGGTGATTTTCTGAAAATGTTCACGAATGCTGGGATCTGGACTGTCCTCAGGAGCACTGAGGATCTCTGGGGTGGTTGGGAGATACTGCTTACAAAAGCAGGCTGCAGGGCTGCTTGTTCCAGAGATCCATTTGGACAAGTACAGGCAGCAACCGCAGGATCACAATTTTTGTGCCCTGGAGAGCCAGCTAGGTTTCTCTCAAACATGTACCCATAAAAATAATAGGCATGGAACAGCACGTCAGTCGAAACAAGAGTTTGCAAAGATAAGTTTTTAAAAAGGGGGGGGGGGTTTCCACACCCATCACAGAACATGCATTTTCTTGGTCAAGATTTAGGACCGAGGGCTCAGTCTAAATGCAGCCATTTTAGCACCACTCACAATTAAGACGTTGAGAACAAGATATCTGAGGCCTGCGGAGACACACCTAAACTGGATGTGAAACTTGATAGCACACATCCGGAGCAGGAGAACACTTGATGGTCTCTCTCCAAATAAATGATGCTTTCACCTTGTTCTTTGTGGCAAAACCCACATCAAAGGGGGATTAAGTATCGGCATCCTGACAAAGAATCTGTTGCTGAAACAAAAAACCTGAGATTTTCTGCAGCCAAAAAGTCTTGCCCTACAACTCCACACATCTGAATTTCATAGGAACGTTTTAGGGAAATGCACTTCCGCCCGAGGTCAAACATGAAAGGGGGTTTCCTTGACTTCAATACAGGCATGGAATTTTAAAACTTGCTAGCATTTCAAAGAAGAGGCAAGTCTGGGCTCTCTTAATTTCTCATGGCTCATAAACTGGCAATTGTCAAGGACTAAAGCAAGGAGGCGAGAACTCAATTACTTGGGATTCTGTCTTCTCCTCCTGCAGGTTTGAGCATCTTTCAAGACACGCGGAGTAAAAACACTCACCATGAACTTGGTGTCTCCCTTCGAAAGCGTATCTGTAATGAAGTGGATGTTTTCCAGTTGCTCGACCACTTGATGCAAAAGCTTTGGCTTCAGAAGGAATAATATTTGTCATCATTGAGTGGATAACAAAACACACTTGTAATGTTTATTCAGATGCCTCACAAAGTTGCCGTCAGCAGGAGTCTAGAAACTGTTTCTCCTCCTGCACAGAATATTTGAGGGCTGCTGGGAGGCTATTCTCTTGGGAAGAGCAGCAGCAACTTAGAGCCTCTGCCCTGTTGAAGACTTTTTTGCCTTGAAATAAGGCCTAGTGCAGGCCATCTTGTTTCTGGCGCTTACTACGACTTTTCACTCAAGCCTTCCTAGATCAGTTGTTAGTTATGCACTATGTTGCATCTCATTGGTCAATGTGAAGTCTGAAATGCATTTTATGCTGTTTTATTTTGACTGTTAGCAAGCTATGCCTTTTCCCCCTTTAAGATTGATAGGTGCTTAGCGGTCTAGTAATATTTTCAAATAACTAAATAGAGAACAGGGACAAGGCAAAGTCATTTTACTGCCTGAGGTGGAAAGACTAAGGACAGCTTCCTCTGAATCACAACCACTAGAAAGTTCTTAGGCCCAAAATGAGAAACTTGTTTCACAGACTTTTATGTAGCAGATCTTCCCAGTGGAAGGTGTCCACAATGGAGCAGATCTGCCTGTTGCCTGCTCCGGTGACTCTACTTATTTTTGGAGGCAGCTGCAGCAGCTTGCTTTCCCTCTCTGTATAGGGCAAGAGTTGAGGCACAGAAGAAAATTGTTCTTGCTAAAAGTGGGGATTCTGGTTGCCTTATGACTGTGTTAGGCAGCAGTAACCAACATGGCGCCCTCCACTGTTGTGAACAACTCCCATCACCCATGAACACTGACTGTGCTTGGGAGCTGGAGTCCAACAAAATCTGGATGGCACATCTGTTGGTTACCCCTTGTATTAGGGATTGGGAAGAAATATTACTGCAGGGCAGACTTGGGATCTGTCCTGCCTCACCATTCTCAGGCTGGGTCTGCCCTGCCTGTGCAGATGCAAGTCATGAAGTATTATGTTTGCACACCAGTATTTGCTGCTTTTTTATGAAGTCTGTAATCCAAACTCATAAATATATCTTCTGAGTGGTTTTTTTTTAATGTAATAGACTGCAGAAAGCACCTGTTTGGAGGATTCTGAAGTGAAGTTTGGATGGGTCAAAAGAATATCCATATCCCCACTTGATTCTGCACCTGTCAAAACCAGAGTATAAGAAAATAAGAATCCTTGCTTTCCAGCCAAACCTAGAAACTTTGTTTTTATTTCCTCACTTCTACCCTTCAGCTCTGCTGTGGTCTGCAAGGTTTAGTTAGATCTGCAATTCAGGTAGGTAGCCGTGTTGGTCTGATGCAGTCGAAATAAAAATAAAAAGTAAAAAATTGTCTAGTAGCACCTTATAGACCAACCAAGTTTGTTCTGGTATAAGCTTTCGTGTGCCCAGGTATCTGAAGAAGTGTGCATGCACACACACAAAAGCTTATACCAGAACAAACTTAGTTTGTCTATAAGTGTCAGGGAAGAGTTAGAAGTTTCCAGTTTCTCAGAGAGAGAAAGCATTCCCCAAGGGGGAAGGAGAGCAGTGAATCTAATAGAAGAGAGCAAGAGGAACAACAGGGAGGGACCGGCTGTTCCCAGGAAAGGCAAGGGTTCAGTTCTAGCTCAGATTGGGAGGAGGGGAGATACAAGCCAGCTCTAGCCAGGAGGGTAGGAAAAAGAGTGGGAAAGCGAATGGAAGGGCGCCTTCGCCATTTTGAGGGTGGCTGGTCATGGAGAAGCAGAGCTCAGAAGGTATCTGAAATAAGTGACTCTGAGGAAGAATAGTTAAGAACTGTATATAAGATTGTTTCGTTAATACGCAATAAAAAGTTATAAAAGACAAGAAGTGTTTATGTGGTGATCTGAAGAGGACAACGACCAGACCTGACGATAAGGTTATTTATTTATTTATTTTTTCTGCAAGTTTTACAAGTTCCACGTCTGCCTCAGTTAAGTGACATAACTAATGTTGGGATCTCAAGCATGATGGATTTCCACCCCCCAGACTAATAAATACTAAGCAGTGTAGAAGTCACCAAGAAAACACAAATAAAATGAACAAAGTTTTTAAAGACAAATATACAGAACAAGGTTCCATGTCCTTTGCCCCAGTCAGGCATTACAGAAACCTCAGAATTGTGCCAGAGAGGACACAATTCCCCACAACAACTAACAGAGACTCACCTCGACGGAAACTGCCACACACTGTAGCAATATAGGTGGGGTCCACTTTCTTTACCTCGCTCAAAACGATTTCCTGTTTGGAACAAAAAGAGATCAAGTAATTTGATCTTTCTTCCACAGATCCCTCCTTGCCTTTTCCCCCAATGAGGAAGATGGTGCTTTTCTCACCTGCATCTCTAACATCTCTTTCCGAGGAATTCTTTTCTCAAAGTCTTCAAAGTACCTGCACATGCAAAATAAATGAGGATAAGGAAGCAGCAGTGACTGTGTTCTTGGGCACACCAATTTTCAAGTTCTTTTGAAATTTAAATCCACCGACTCTTATAAATCCCTCCCAGTTACGCAGTGCAAATTCAGGTTTAATTCAAGTACTAATTCGCATATGTTCTGCTTTGCTGCCCAAGTTTTTTTACTGCCGTTTTACAGGATGTGTTATATGGATTTTTGTATGGTTCTTACTGGTAATGCATTGTTCTCTGAGATTATTGTGCTTAGAATCTTCATGCAGCAAGTGACTAATACCAATATTGTGTCAGCTTTAGAATGAGTATTGAACAAAACCTTCTGTCATCTGATAGATATAATATGCTAAAGCTATTGTTTAAAACAGAACACTTATGACACAGGTCAAGCAATATGCGCAGCAAAAAATATCAGTGATACATGAATGCTGCTTCTCAGCATGACTTTGTTATAAACCTTCCTTTTTCAATAAGCCTTTTAAAGGGATGTTTTTATCTCTGTCTGTATCTGCATTAAATTTTGAAATTGTTTTTATGTGTTTCTATTGTTGCTTTTTTATTAATAACTTTGGGATATTTCATTTAATTTATGATTCACTTCCCACAAAACAAATAAAGCAAACACATCATTGAATTGGTCAGCAGCACTACTGCCCATACAATGAATGTTTCACTACTAATGGCCCATTTTGCAAGTAATTCAGTATCACAGAATTTCAATCAAGAAACCACGGAGGGCAAGTCAGACCCTGACCAACACCACAGACTGCTGAACAAAGGTAGCTAAAACTTGCTTAGAGATTAACATTTGGCAACAAATGAAAAATCTGCCATGGTGTTGCTTCTGAATGTATTATATTAAAAAAGCTCTATGCAAGTGTGCCATCAAATAACTATAAATGTCCATAACTGAACTGAATATGCAGGTCTTACTTCAATCCAATTCGCTGATGATGGTTCAATTTGTGCTCATTTTTTCTTAGATCTAGAAGGAGTAGAGTAATGAAATCAGTTAAGGATCTTATTAAATGAGTATCTCTTCCAGATGAAGCATTTATTGAGCGACTGTCCGGATTTGCTCTCACAAAACTTGCACAGAGGCTATATGCCATCACTGTCAAATGGTTGCTCTCCTGAACAAATCACTGTATTTTCCCATCACTTTTTTGACTACAGAAGTCCAATCTTTTTCAAAAGTGGATTTGTTGTGTTGCTCTTGCTATTTATATTGTACCGTGTTGTTGTTTTATTCCTTAAAGTTGGTTATGAAAAAGTACTCTTATGATGCAAAGGGCACATGGAGGCATCTCCTCATGCAGGCCTGTGCAGTCTAGAAGCAGTCTAGAAGCAGTCTAGAAGCAGCCCTCAAGAGAGGAGGAAATGTTTGGCACAACTTTCTTGGCACTGGATATATCAACAATCTGGGATCTCTGGGTTGTGATCCCAAGGAGACAGACAGAAGTGGGTCACAAGCCTGATTACTACAGAACCAATTTGGTTTCTCCCTCAAAATGTAATAGCCCCTGAAATACAAATAGTTACTTGCATTAGCTTTAGAAAGAATAAATGTTCTCCAAAATTAAGTAAACAAATTAAACCAATAGAAACAAAGAAACAAACAGAAACAAAGAAAAACCATCCAGTTGATCTAAATCAATTCAGCCAGAGGCAAAAAAAATCCAACCTGTCAGTCCAAAGCTGTCCTGAACAGGAAAGTTTTATGCATTTCTGGAAGGCAAAAGAGAAGGACCTTTGTCTGAGCAGCTTCTGGTTGTACTTCAGATGGCAAAGACCATCCTAAGCATGAGGAAGCCATTGGTGGGGGCAGGGAGGGGGAACACGGTGTAACGGGAAGAGGAAACTCACTTCAGTTTCCTCAGGCCAGATATGAAATGGCAGGTTAGAACATATAAAAACCCAGCAACACCCCACCCATCACCCCAAAACAGCAATTCACATACCAAACACCAAAGGACACCAAAAGAAATCCTTCACTTTTCAACAGATAGGGGTAAAGAGGTGCATCTTCAGCAACTGATAGCTGCCAAGTGATGGTGCCAGATGCTCCTTCGGGGGAGGGAGTTTCACATCCTTGTTGCTATCGCTACGCCCTCTCATCAGCTGCCATCCCTCAAACCCCTGAAGGCGGCAGAACAGAAAGGAGGGCCTTCTCCACTCATCTTGATCACTGGGCTGGTCTATTGGAGAGGGTGATGGTATTGGGAGGGAGTATTGGATGAGGGGGGAGATGGATAGGGCAGCAGAGCTATAGTTGAAGAGTCCCCCTAGCCCTGTCTAGGCATTTCCAAAGATGGAGGCATGTTGGCCTAGCAGATAAGCAGCTTGTTCCCTCAAACTCAGAGAGACAGCCACAGCGGACTCACCTTCCAGAGTTTTAATTCCTTCGTCCACAAACTTCCTGGCAGCCGCAGGCCTACAAAGCAACAAGGTTTGCTTTGAAGTTTGAAGAGAATCTCCAGCATAACATCTCATGCAAAATTTCACTCCATGAGGATGTGTCTGCCATGGGACAGATTGCTGACCCAGGGCAAAGAGTGGAAGAGTTTTAGAATTAAAATGACAAAAACAGCAGAATCTTGGACGGCAGAGGCAGAGAATGTCAAAGCCTTCCAACGGGGAGGAAATAACAGCTGATTGAGGATCCAAAAATATCTGGAGGGCACCAAACTGGGGAAAACTGGATTATGAAACTGGGACACTGTCAATAGCAGCACCAGAAAGTGAATTTAAATCTCCTCAAATTTGAGATCAAATGCATTCAAGAAACCCGGTTTCAAAGCTCATTTCTACCCTTGGTTTTAAAAATGCACACACATTTACCCTATACCGCTGACTCTGGTCAGGAAATTGATAGACGAGCTCGTATCATCCTGTCGGATCTAGAAGGAGAAAAAGAACGGGCTGTTTCCAACTGCAGAAATGAAACAGCTAGGCAGATTATGGCAGGGAAATGGTTTCTGTGAAGCCTGAGTGAGACATTGCTTGGTTCACTCAGCCAAAGCAATACCTGCCTTTGTCTCCTCCCAGCTATGTGATGGGATGCCGGGAGCACAGGAGGCAGCGGAGACAGAAGCAGCAGGGGAAGATTTTCCCATCAACTGTGCAGAGTCAGCTTTCACAAAGAGCTTGCTGGATCAGACCAATGACCAATCTAGTCCAGCACCCTCTTTTCACAGTGGCCAACCAGATGCCCGTGGGAACCTGCAGGCAGGATTCGAGCACAAAAGTCCTCTCCCATCCTGTGGTTTACAGCAACTGGTACAGTGGTGCCCCGGAAGACGAACACCTTGCAAGACGGAAAACCCGCTAGACGAAAGGGTTTTCCGTTTTGGAGGCGCTTCGCAAAACGAATTTGCCTATGGACTTGCTTCGCAAGACAAAAACGTCTTGCGAGTTCCTGCGGGGTTTTTTCCCTTCCCCCCCCTTTTCCTAAGCCCTAAGCCGCTTATCAGCTGATCCGCTAAAAGCCGCTAAACCGCTAATAGCGCTAATCAGCTAAGCTGTCAGTGGGCTTGCTTCGCAAGACGAAAAAACCGCTATACGAAGAGCCTCACGGAACGGATTAATTTCGTCTTGCGAGGCACCACTGTATTCAGAAACATTGCTGCCTCCAACTGTGGTTGTAGAGTTTAGCTACTGTAGCTAGAAGCCATGGATAGCCTTCTCCTCCATGAAAAACCATCCAAGTTGGCCATCACTGCCCCCTGTAGGAACGAGTTCCACAGTGTAACTATGTGCTACGTGAAGAAGGACTTTCTTTGATCTGTCCTGAATCTTTCAGCATTCAGCTTCACATGAGATAATGATAATAATAAATAATAATAATAATAATAATAATAATAATAATAATAATAGTAAATTTTATTTATACCCCGCCCAAAGCCGGGCTCAGGGCGGCTAACACCAGTAAAATTACAATAAAAACATAACAAAAAGGGGAAAAAACCAATTTAAAATATAATTTAAAATGCAGCCTCATTTTAAAAGGAGCCCATAGATCAGAACCTTAAGGCGAGGGAAACATAAGGGTCAGACTGAGTCCAAACCAAAGGCCAGGCAGAACAGCTCCATCTTGCAGGCCCTGCAGAAAGATGTCAAGTCCCACAGGGCCCTAGTCCATTTTAACAGAGCATTCCACCAAGTCGGGGCCAGTGCCGAAAAGGCCCTGACCCTAGTTGAGACCAATCTAACCACCTTGCAACTTGGGACCTCCAAAGTGTTGTCATTAAGGTCCTCTGCGGGGCATACCAGGAGAGGTAGCTGTTCTTGACAGGGGCATACCAGGAGAGGTAGCTGTTCTTGACAGAGTTTGGGAATCATTAAGGTGCAGCATGGGGGACAGATCTGACCAAGTAGTTTCAGTAGAGCAGATGCTCTGTGTGCAGAATGAATCAGGATCTGTCCTGGGTATCTCCAGGTAGGGCAGGGAAAGTCTGCCAGGCAGCCTCACTTGGTATGCAAGGCAGCTTCATATGCAGGCATGGGACACCACCCACAGGAAGTTTATTTTTATTCATTAAATAAATGTTTCTTAACTGCCTTTCTTCCAGAGATTTCAAGGTAGTGTACGCAAGTATTAGGAAAACTATTCACCCCATTAAAAAACCCAAAATGACACTCCACACTCTTTTAGTAAACCTCTTTGTGGTTTTATTACAATCAAGTGGTGTATAAATGTTGTGGGTAGGAAATTTAGAAACAATATAGAAGGCCAACTAAGTTGCATATGTATACTCATACTTTGCATATACGTACTTTTGGAGTGAAATATTATACCACTTGTACAAAACAGAGTTATAAGAATCCAATTAGTTACCTTTTCCAGCTTTCGTAGTTTTCCAGTAGATAAAAATTCATCAATCTTTTCTGCAATTTTAGCTCCAACTCCATCCTTTAAAAAAGAAAAGAAAAATGAAAAAATGGGAGAGCTACACAGGAACTTAACTTACAACAGCGAGCAAGAGAGTGAAGCACATAAAACAATGTTGTAAAGAATAAAGCATTCGCCATAACAACATGGAGGGTGAGTCCTCCACCTGCCTGGGACTTGCATTCCCATTGTCCCCCGGTCAGCAAAGCCAATCAAAGTGCAGAATCCACCAGGAGGTTCTTCTGTGCTAGCCCCACTGAGATGTTCAGAAGCAGCGCAAGAATATTGGTTTTGTTTTTAAGTTGCACAGCTCCTTTAAAACGTGCTACTTTCATACATGAACATGCCCAAAGCGGCTCACAAGACAAGAGCAGCAATACAGGAACAGTAATGTACATCAATGGTTTGCTCCCGATATGCTTCAAAACACAATATAGCAATCCAATAAATGACAATTCTACAACAGTTTCTCCTGCCAACCTATCAGTTCAAAAGCATGTCAAAGTGCAAGTAGATAAATAGGTACTGCTCCAGCGGGAAGGTAAACAGCATTTCCGTGTGCTGCTCTGGTTCACCAGAAGCAGCTTAGTCATGCTGGCCACATGACCCAGAAGCTGTACGCCCGCTCCCTCGGCCAATAAAGTGAGATGAGCGCTGCAACCCCAGAGTCATCCGCGACCGGACCTAATGGTCAGGGGTCTCTTTACCTTTACAACAGTTTATTTCAATCAAGCAAATGTTTAAACAATGTTCCAAGTAAATTGGAAGTTAGCATCAACAACTAAACAACCAATTTTGCATATTAATTGTTATAATGAAATAATAAGCTAAGACACAGCACAAATCCCCATTCTTTTTTCTCACTGTGTTTTTATTTTTACTTTGGCAGATTACAAGCCATAAATTTGAATATATTTGTGGTAAAATTTGTAAAGATATACAGAATCTGAAGATGAATTTTATCAATTCTGAATTATTCACAAAAGCAATGGAGACCTGCCTGTTCTTAAGGGACTTACCAGCTTCTTTGCTTCAGCTCCACTTTTGATCTTGCTTGGATATTTCGATATCACAGAGGCTGCCTTCCTGTATGAAGCAATGAAAAATCTACAGTCATATTTTGGCCCCCCCAAAAATTGGCACACAGCATGAGATCCCCATTGCAGCTCCACTGAAAAGCAACACCCTTCCAGAAATTACAGTCAATTATAGAGAAGAAGCAGAAGACAGAAGTTCAAATATCTCTCTCCTCAGAGAGGTGGCAGACAGCAACTGTATACATCCAGGCCACTCACTTTGCAGATCTTCCTACTCAGCTCCAGTGCAATCCTGTAAAGATTTCTGTTGGGCCAAGTGTCCTGGTCTGCTGGCAAACAGATTATTTTTTTCTTTATAGGCCACTTCATATTCCAACAGAAGTATCTAAGCAGTTTATAAATCCCAACAAAAAGGATTGAGTATAAAAATATGATATAAATTAGACACGCAAACCCAACAACTATTACTGCTGCTACTACTACTGATTCCACATTGTTAGTAACATAATTAAATATCTCTTAAAATGTAGATAAAAAAATCATATACAAAACATCAAAATATACCATAATGCAGGTAACACATTGTAATTACAGTATATCATTATTGTTATAAAACCCGCACATAATTACCAAAACCATTCACACTACATAAAACTAAACCCACAACCAACACAAAGACAATCATTCAACAGACTCCTAACACCCACTGTCACTCCATCCACTCAATTCTCACTTTAACAAGCACACCTAATATTGAAATAAAGAACATTATATTTCCACTTCTGCACAGGGTTTGTATTTTGCAAAAGTAAAGATGTTCCTTTACTTTATCTCAAGAGGTAAGACTAAGTTCTCCTAAGATGCTGTCTCTGTTTTGCACTTATTCCTGGAGACTCAGCCATATTTTGAGGGGGGGGGGGCGCTGATGGGGATTTGCTGTGAAACAGAGTCAAAAGCTGGGGTGGGGTGTCAAAGTACCACCATTGCAAGAAACCAAACCCACATGCTATGAAATGTCCTTATTTCGAAGCCCTCTGTAAAACTGCTTTGCCAAAGAATCGATGGGTTTCCAAGGCAAGGCAGATCAGATGATAGCAGAGATCTTACCTGTAGGCATTGTACTTGTGGATGGCCCTGTTCACATTCCTCTCATAGTTGGCCAGTTCTGAAAAAAATATTCTAGTTAATTGTGAACAAAATCGCATAAATTGGGAGATTCATCAACCTTTGAATGTCTGTTGAAAACTTTTCCAAGCTGCCAGGCTTATGCAGGCAATTTAGAAAATATATATTTTCATAAAAGTAGTACCTTGGATCCCAAACGCCCTGGAACTCGGATGTTTTGGCTCCTGAATGCCGCAAACCCAGAAGTGATTGTTCCAGTTTGTGAACGTTCTTTTGGAACCTGAACATCTGACTGGGCTTCCGCGGCTTCTGATTGGCTGCAGGAGCTTCCTGCAGCCAATCAGAGGCCGCAATTTGGTTTTCAAACATTTTGGAAATCAAACGGACTTCCGGAATGGATTCCATTCAACTTCCAAGGTACAACTGTAGCTTGTTAATGGTCTAAGATTCTAAATTTTTACATGCTTTTATTATATACAGATATCACTGTAAACCACTTTGATATGATATAGTGGTATACACTTTTTAAATAATAAATAAATAAAAATAGGGCTCAGCTGAGGTCAAGGTCAGTATGATTCAGTGCCAATCATTTATTTTTATTTTTTAATCTTTTTATTGCAATTTAACATACATACATGCCACAAACATACAAGTTACAAAATACATAACCAAAAAGGTAAGGAAAAAAAAGAAAGAGAGAAAGAAAATTAAAAGTAAGAACAAAAAAACAAAACAAAGTGCATAAAACATAGACAACTCAACTTACATTGGCTTAACAGTAACACTGATTGACTTCCCTTTATTTCGATTTCGGAAAAAGTTATCTTATTTATCTATCTGCAGTATCTTTTCATAAAAAAGAATTTTTTTCGTAGTAAGCGTTATCTCATACCTACTGTGATTTTTACGTATACATATGTATTTATTATCAGCATTTTTATTTTCCCTTTATCTCTGTTTCCATGTATATCCTGAATTTATTCCATTCATTATTAAATTTTGTACTTTTTTGGTTCCTTATTTTCTGTGTCAATTTTGCCAGTTGTAAATAATCGAATAATTTAGATTGCCACTCTTTTATCGTTGGGGTCTTTGATGTTTTCCAATACTGTGCTATGAGGATTCTGGCAGCCACTGTTGCATATTGAAAAAAAGTTTTATCTTCCTTTTTAATTTCTTCACCAATTATCCCCAGCAGGAAGGCTTCTGGTTTTTTACTAAAGGTGTATTTAAAGATTTTTTTTAATTTGTTATAGATAGATTCCCAAAATTTTTTGAGTTTTTTGATTCAGTGCCAATCATTTAAATGACAGAGATAAGTGACTGCTCAACTCTACTTCAACTGAAATGCATGAAAAGAGGGTGCCTTGTTTGCATTGGATTGTGCCCATCTACACTGAAAACATAGAAAGATCTATAGATATAGGGACGGGCATAGCAAATAAAAAGCAGAAAATTAAGCATAAACACTGAGGCCAGACCAAGAATATAAAGTGAGGATACAACTTTCCCTGTTGCATGTGACTATACTGGACAGCTTGCAGAGCCACACCACACATCCAATGCATGTGACTTTCCCCAAAGAATATCGGGGACTGTACGGTCCTCCTCACAGAGTTACAATTCCCAGCTTCCTTGCCAAACTACAGTTCCCAGTTCTTAAAATGCAATAGGATGGTGCAGATCTGCTGGGCAACTTCCATCATTCTTTAGTATCGGCCATGCTGGCTGAGGCTGATGTGAGTTGGGAGTCCAACAAGCATCCCACCCCTGGGAGGAGCCCAGCCACACTTGAAAGGCTTGAGAGGTTTTACGATGGCATCAACATCTGTGGACTGGAGCCCATGTAATCCAGTTCAAGAGAAAGCTTGTGGACACTCCAAACATTTGACTAGCTGCTGTGAAAAAGAGGCTGATGAATTGGATGGATTTATGGTCTACACCAGCCTTTGCCAACCTGATGCCCTCCAGATGTTTTGGGCTACAACTCCCATCAGCCCAGCTGGCCAGGACTGAAGGGAGTTGCAGTCCAAAACATCTGGAGGGCATCAGGTTGGTGAAAACTGGTTTCCAGGGTACAGGTCTCACAATGAAGACAGCTGTGAACCTGTTCCCATGTGGGCATGTGTTAATGGTTTGTTTTTATACTTATTTTCATTTTATTATGTATTCTAATTTTATATCTTTATGTTGTGAATTACCGTATTTTTCGCCCTATAGGACGCACTTTTTTCCCTCCAAAAATGAAGGGGAAATGTGTGTGCGTCCTATGGGGCGAATGCAGGCTTTCGCTGAAGCCTGGAGAGCGAGAGGGGTCGGTGCGCACCGACCCCTCTCGCTCTCCAGGCTTCGCGGACCTCTCCGCAAGCAGCGGAAGCGCTCCCGCTGCTTGGGGAGAGTTGCCTGCATGTCGAAGCCTGCGCGCGCTGAGCTCAGCGCGTCCAGGCTTCGCGGACCTCTCCGCAAGCAGCGGGAGCCAGCTCTGGGCTCCCACGGCTTGCAGAGAGCTGCCTGTTTGGGGACTGGGGTTGGGGGAAGCTCGGGCCTCCCCCGCCCCAGCCCCGCACCTGGGGGGGGAAAATAATTTTTTCCCCTTTATTAACCCCCCCAAAAAACCTAGGTGCGCCTTATGGGACGGTGCGTCCTATAGGGCGAAAAATACAGTACCCTGTGATCTTCGGGTTAAGAAGAGTGTACAAATTTAATAAATAGTTAACAGTCCTAATAGTAAAATAAGTGGAATAATTGAGCACCTTGCACCCTCTTCCCCCATGCAGCCTGTTCTGTCCTTGACCACTTCTGCCATTTCTTCTGCCTTTTCTGCTGGTTTCTCTTGATGACTTGCCTTCAATAACTACTTAGCCAGGAGAGGAAGTGGGGCTTGCCAGGCGAAAGCAGCCCTGCCCTGCAGCTTCCAAAAGCCCAGAGGAGTGGTTCTGAAACTTTCAGAATAAAAATTTGTTTGCAGCACACCATTTTTTCCCTTATGAAATGCAGTAGAAAGTGCAACAAGGATTGTGCTTGGCATCACCTGATGCTCTTGCTTTCATTTTGAAAAGATAGCTATAATAATAATAATCATCATCATAACAACAACATTTCTATACTACACTAAAGTACTTACAGTGGTACCTCGGGTTAAGTACTTAATTCGTTCCGGAGGTCCGTTCTTAACCTGAAACTGTTCTTAACCTGAGGTACCACTTTAGCTAATGGGGCCTCCTGCTGCTGCTGTGCTGCTGGAGCAAGATTTCTGTTCTCATCCTGAAGCAAAGTTCTTAACCCGAGGTACTATTTCTGGGTTAGCGGAGTCTGTAACCTGAAGCGTATGTAACCCGAGGTACCACTGTATAACCATATATGTATTTTAGATAATTTGTAACACATACACCTATATACTAGGCAAGCGTATATGAAATTGTAGTTTTGCATATATGGCGATATATTATACTTGTCATGTACTTTTCACTTCATTTTGTTCAATTGAAGTACTTTCAATGCACAACTGAAAGAGCAGGATCGGGCCCCCCCGCCCCGGCCCCCCCTCCACTTATGGGGCGCCCCCCGGCAGGGAGGGGCGAGGCCTTCTTCCCCCGAGAAGGGCCCCCCCGCCCGGCCACGCACCGCTCAGGAAGTCGGTGATGCCCTCGTTGGGGTTCTCCTGCGGCGCCTTCCTCTTGCTCATGGCGGGGACCAGGCCCGGCTCCCTCCCGGCGGCAGCTCGGCCGATTCAGGGCAAACTGGGGCCTCCCAGGCGCTTTGGACTCCGAGTCCCAGGAGCCCCGACGTCATTCGGTTGCGCCAAACAGAGCCCCCAGAAGGCGGAAGTGACCTCTCCGCTCCAATGAGGTTCGCGTCTCTCCTTTCTTATCTCTATGGGAGGCGCGTCCGGAAGTGACGCAGGCACGGTTCCGGAAGCAGAAGCGTCAGGAGCTGCCTGAGAGGAGAAGATGTGAGTCCGCTGGTCGCCTTCTCGCGCCGTCTCGGTCTGTGCTGTCCGCCCGCCGCTAACCGCGCTCTGTCTCCCTTTTCCCCTCGCAGGGCCAAGGTCACCTTTAAGGTCACGCTCACCTCAGACCCGCGGCTGCCTTACAAAGTGTGAGTCCCGCCCCCCCCTCCTGTCAGCTGCCGCTCGCTTTCCTGGGTGCGCATGCGCGGGCCGCTGAGCCACATCATTCTCTAGCGGGCGGAGGGGTGGGGCTTTGCTCTGCGACGCTACAGTTTAGTCTGCCTCTGCCGGGAACCGCCAGAGGGCGCTCCAAGACGGCTCATAATAATATAGGGGTAACCGTAGGGGCACGGGTGGCGCTGTGGGTTAAACCAGTGTTTCCCAACCTCGGGTCTCCAGCTGCTCTTGGACTACAACTCCCATCATCCCTGACCATTGGTCTTGCTAGCAAGGGATGATGGGAGTTGTAGTCCAAAAACAGCTGGAGACCCAAGGTTGGGCAACACTGGGTTAAACCACTTGGACTTGCCAATCAGAAGGTCGGTGGTTTTGCTCGGTCCCTGCACCTGCCAACCTAGCGGTTCGAAAGCTCGTCAAAGTGCAAGTAGATAAATAGGTACCTCTCCGGCGGGAAGGTAAACGGCGTTTCCGTGCGCTGCTCTGGTTCGCCAGAAGCGGCTTAAGTCATGCTGGCCACATGACCCGGAAGCTGCACACCGGCTCCCTCGGCCAATAAAGCGAGATGAGAGCACAACCCCAGAGTCGTCAGGGGTACCTTTACCTTTAACCGTATATTATGCCATACTTGACTCTGCAGGCAATCTCAGTATTCCGTGCAACAGTCCTGTAAGATAAGTCAACATTATTCCACATGCCATATTTTATTTTGTTGTGGCCTGTCTTCTCCAAGCAATTTAGGGAATTAGGTTTTGAGTGGAACTGGCTTGGTCTGCCCTTTACCTTAAATATAGTGAAAAAGGGGGACATGCAGGAAGAGCGAGTAGCAACCTTTCTTCCTCCCGGCTTTTAGACCTTAGGGGAATGTATTGTGAAAATCAGCTGCTAACTAGAGATTTGTAGCTGCTGGAATGCTTCTTTCGTACTAGTGGGGGAACTAATTAGGAAATCTTATTTATGGTTTTCTGTAGACTGAGTGTGCCTGAAAGTACACCATTTACTGCTGTCTTGAAGTTTGCTGCAGAAGAAGTAAGTAAGGTTCTGGCAACATCCAAATTGCACCTGCTACTGCATTTCTTTACATGTTGATGTTTTTAAAAAATGTATTATATTTCCTTTTCAACTAGTTCAAAGTGCCTGCAGCAACAAGTGCCATCATAACAAATGGTGAGTGTTTTCCCCCTATAACTTAGGAAACTTTGAGGTAGACCTGGTGCCAGTGGCCAAGATGTTCAGGCATCTCTTCAGGTGTCCAAAACTAATCCCAGTGCAGGTTCCATCTATTTTAATAGGACTAATGCGGGAGAAATTCCAGTTGATTCTGCCTAGGAAGTTCATGCTTACCAATGTTTGTAGGCTTCTGTGATGCAGCAGCAAGCTTCCTTTTGGTTACTGAGAGGAGTTGCTGGTTAATACTTCCATGTGTTGACTGACTTATTTACTTTCCCCCCACAGATGGAATAGGGATAAACCCTGCACAGACAGCTGGTAAGTAGTTATTTGCAGTTAGATTTTTAAAAATGGAATATTTTTCTATGTAAGTTTTTTTTAATACTGTCATTTTCTCAAAAGGATGTACAGTCATAGGAAAAGGAAAGTACACCCTCTTTGAATTCTTTGGTTTTACATATGAGGACATAACAACAACTACCTGTTCCTTAGCAGGTCTTAAAATTAGGTAAATACAACCTCAGATGAACAACAGCACATGACATATTGCACTGTGTCATGATTCATTTAACAGAAATAAAGCCAAAATTGAGAACCCGTGTGTGAAAAACTAAGTATACCTTATGATTCAATAGCTTGTAGAGCAACCTTTAGCAGTAATTACTTGAAGTAATTTTTTTCTGTATTGCTCAGATCGTTGTGGAGGAATCTGGGCCCACTCTTCTTTATAACGTTGCTTCAGTTCATTGACATTTGCTGGCATTTGTCAATGCACAGCTCTCTTAAGGTCCCTCCACAGCATTTCATTTGGGTTGAGGGCTGGACTTTGACTGGGTCATTGCAACACCTTGATTATTTTCTTTTTCTGATGATAATTGCTTATGATCAATTAAACAAGGGTGTTTGATTAGCAGCAGCTATCTGCTACTTAGCTTCTTAATTCCTCTGGAAGCAGTAAGGGTGTGCTTAGTTTTTCACACATGGTTTTCCATTTTGGCTTTATTTTTGTAAACTACATCATGACATGGTGCAATATTTACTTAATTTTAAGTAAATAATATTATTAAGTAACTATTACTGCTAAGATTATTGTTATTATGTCCTCATATGTAAAACCACAAAATTCAAAGAGGGTATACGTTCTCTCTCTTTTTCCCATGACTGTATGCTGCAGATGAGCTATGCAAGTGACATTTTTAAAAATCCCAGCCAGACCTCTTTAGCTTCCTGTAACCAACCTTGTCAGAATCTTTAATTTTGTCATCTCTGCTTAGGTGTTAGCAAGAGAACGCAGCAAAGGTGTCTTAACACATTACAGAGAACTGTTCACATGCATCTGCTGTGACCTATCAGACTAGAACAAGTTGCCTTCATGGCTTACTTCCAGTAACAGCAAGTCATTTACCCAAAGCCTTACCTTGGCTTACAGTGATTTATGCTTACCTTTTTATGTACTCTCATGTAACCAATTTCTTTTCCCCCTTCCTCATTAGGAAACGTCTTCCTCAAGCATGGCTCAGAATTACGGCTTATTCCCAGAGATCGTGTTGGGAAATGTTAACATATGTACTTACTAGATAAGGTAAATAGCAGGCAAAAAGGATCCGTAAGCATATTCACTTAGGAATTAACCTACTATATTATAATGCAAAATACATTGTATTTCCCTGTGAAATCATCGTGCGTCAGCTGTCAACTCCTGCCAAGAAAAGAGTGGCCTCAGAGGTTGGATGGACTGCTTAGAATTGACTGACCCACTGAAATTTTACTGAAAGACTCCTATAGAGAATCGTCTTACAGAGTGGCTGGATTTTCTTCTGAGGAAACAACTTCTTCTAAATCGAAGCTTATTTCTAGTATATGGATGTCTTTGACTTGATCCAACGGTTCCTTGCAAGTGTGGAAGGACCAGTATGGATCAAAAGCTACCCCATTCACTAGGATTGAGCAGACACTGTCACGTGCAGTGGAAATACATCTCCATTTAAGTAAACTGGGAAGTCTACTCCTGGGATCTTCCCATATTGCACTTTGAGGAGGTTGGAGCCTGGCAGCTGCCATTCACAGCCATAGCAGATTGTTTGGATGTGTTGATGTGATCATGTGTGTTAAGACCTAGTAACATTAAATACCTGGTCATAAGGAGCCCAACTGAGTAATATCACTATTAATCAAATAACAAAATGGGAGATGCTCCAGTGTTTGTTTCAGTTACGGAAACTTGTTTGCACTTGTATCAGGAATTCCAGCTCTCATTTTTCATTCCATTAAAAGAAATCATTTAAAGGCTTTGGTTGCTGTTTGGGGGCAGAAATGTTCGTAGCGTTTGTATGATTTAATTGTGCCAGCCTCCGTCTGTTTGTTTTCTTCAGAATGGCTTTGTCTAGCTTCAAGATGGCTCATTTTACCCCAGATGGATAATAAATTATACTTTATATCATTAACTTGCCAGGCCTTTGCATATCAACACAAGAACCTTGAACCTGGCTCACTAGCATATTGCCTTGTTGAGTCAGAAACCAGGGATACCTCTACTTATATTTTCAGAAGTGGGGTTGGGGTTGCAAATCCCTGAGCTTGTTTGCCAAGTTAGTCCCACATCCAAGCCTTTCTGCTGCTACTGTCCATCCTCGGACAAATGAGGTGTCAGTGAACAGACTGGCAAAAGATATTTTCCTGCAGTGGGGAGGGCAACTTATTTTGCATAGGCCTGGCTAGTGGAACAAGTGGTAGGGGGAACACATCCAAGGACTCCCTCCCCTGCAGAAAAGGAACCTCCACAGAATGTTTAATGTCACATTTCTAATTGTGGAAGATGAATAAAAAGCACCTATTTGTAGTAGAGGCTCTGTGCACACATTGTTTTACTGTTGTGGGCCTGTCTTGTTCTTTAGTGTAGGTCTTTCTTTGACACAACTAGGTAGTTCTGCGGCAAAAAAGGGATTGAGTGCGCAAATCTGTTTAATTCAGATGCTGCTTTTTGTACTTGAGCATTATGGAGGTGGGAATCATCAGCAAGGCGTGACAATACTGCTGCTTTTAGGTATCCCACTCAGCCATGCATAATCACTAAAGCCATTCGGTTTGGAGAGTCCTGGCAGCATAGCCTCATGAAGATGCCCCCCCCCCACTTTAGAACTTATTAGCTTGGGGCAGGAATCAAGAACTGATATTCTTAATACAATTGCTGCCTGTAAGGGATCTCCGGTTAGGCAAAATGTTTCGCTCCCCATACAAGGGAGGTAAAAAACATTTCACTATCTGTAAAATGTTTTGGTAAGCAATGCTCTAAGAAACCTACCTAGAAACACCCAGCAATCTACATTCAACACTTGTGAATATTTTAACATTTCTCCCTTAATACAGTGGTGCCCCGCAAGACGAATGCCTCGCTAGACGAAAGGGTTTTCCGTTTTGGAGGCGCTTCGCAAAACGAATTTCCTATGGGCTTGCTTCGCAAGACGAAAATGTCTTGCGAGTTTTTCCGAGTCCCCCCCCCCTTTTTCTAAGCTGCTAAGCCGCTTATCTGCTTATCCGCTAAGCCAATAAGCCGCTAAAAGCCGCTAAGCCGCTAATAGCGCTAATCCGTCAATGGGCTTGCTTCGCAAGACGAAAAAACCGCTAGACGAAGAGAATCGCGGAACGGATTCTTTTCGTCTTGCGAGGCACCACTGTAGAAGGCAATGAAGGCAATGATTAAAGAAAGTTATGTACACAAAAAGATACGTTTATTAAAAGTGACAAAGGAACAAAACAGATGAAGGGTCCTCTTGTCATGGAGGACAGGAATGAGAGAACAATACCCCTGCTTCCCTTGCAAAGGCCAAACAGTTCCATGGTGATGCCTCCTTGCTAGGGCTTCTGGCTGAGAGCAGGCCCAGCTGTGGCTATGATGGAAGAGCTGGTCAAGTTATTGCCCAATGTGATAAGTGTGGTGCCAGCTCCAGCAGACAACATGCCTTGTGGAAGCAAGTGTCTGTTTGCAAGACTCTCCCTGGTGTGGATGATGGTACTGCTGTCGTCCATGACAGAAGGCACCCTGCCCAGGGTTTCCACAGTCCCAAGTGCATGACCTTTGGTCAGATTCACCTTCTCCACCCTCTGTCCTAGGGCTCGGTCACCCTTCATGGCTGTTAGTGTAGAAGTCAGTATCACCGTCTTGGATGTCGTCTGCAACACAGGTCCCACTTTGGAATGCACAAGGCTGCAGGGTGTGCTAGCTGGGGTGGAGGTGGCGAAGGTCACAGCTCCCACAGGGGCTGAGGAGGAGCTGGAGGAAGCAACGGCAGTTTGGACTGCTGTGGGCTTCACAGAGACGGAAGCGGCCTCTGCCATGACAGATTTTGTGAGGGCAGACAGTTTGGCATCTGACATCACATACAGCGTCTTCATGGGGCTTGTGGTGGTTACTATGCAGGAAGAGGGACAAGAAAAGAGTCTCAGTTGGTGCCCAGGTAATTAAACATCTCTACAATCAAGCACCAGGGTGTCATTTACCAGGCACCACCTGCACAGACACAATTTCAGGAGAGATCCATTATCACTCTATCCTGTATTACTCAATCTCAGACTGACCACAGCCAGTGACATTCAAATCGGTGAGACAGCCAAGGCCACTATGCTCTCTAGCAACATACAGGCGCTTGCTTCTGATGATTTTCAGAAGACAGTATTCTCAATAACATTCAGGGGAACCCCCAAATGGTGCAATGGGCTGGGTAAACATGAAAGTTGGTGGCATTCTCTCCCATATAATTTCCCACCTTTCTAAAATTGTGCCTTGGGAAGAGAGTAGATTGTAAATACTACGGATTCACATAAAAATCTAATTTGCTTTTGCAGACTCTAGAAAGTTGTTTTCTAGGTACTGAGAGGGTACCCAGAAATGTAAGTGGTGGGGAAGAAAACTGCCAGGAAAGCTGCTGATGTTTCAGACAATGCAGGCAAGATACATTTGAGAAGCACTTTAAAATGGGAGGAAACCAGCTCCCTGGCTCCTAAGCAGCCCCATGTGTCGATGCAGACACTTCACGTAGAATTCCTTTATGGTTTATGGCAGTGGTTCCCAGATCTGGCTATACTATCCCCTGGAACGGATTACCGGGGGGCGGGGGGTGCTGGAAGTAAATGACTATCACTTTGAAAAGTTTGTATCACTGGATCAAGGTCATTGAATTTTAATTGGATTTTGAGTAAATGTGCAATAGTTGCTGTTTTGCATTCTACTGCGTCATCTTCCTTAGTAAGTCATGCAAACCATTATTCTGCATAATGCTTTTTATAAGGTACAGGGCATGAGGTACAGGATGAGTTCGTGGAACCAAAGGGGCACTGTCTCAAAAAGGTTTTGGACCCTCTGTTCCATGCAGTATATGGGCGTTCCTTCTGCCTAGCCTAATGACAGGCATTCTGTTTTAAATGAATGAAAGAAACTAGACTGAGCACATGAGCAACCTAGCTATTTGGATTGTTTCATATTCAGTTGAAATGAACATCAGCGGCTATCTGCCTAAAAAGAGGACAGCTGTTCACCAATGACTACTAAAAGCAGTGACCTGCTACATGATGTACCCCTGCAGCTGAATTTCTAGACGTTGCTCAGATGCCACCATTTCTCACCTACAGATAGTGCTGGTGGCGGCGCTGAGGTTGGTTGAGATGTTGGTTCAGCAGGAGGCATCTCTATGCCAGCCTTGGGTTTGCCAAGTTCCCCCTGGGGCAACAACTTGCTGGAAGGAGTGGAGCTGGAAGCTGCACTGGTGAAGTTTCCAACTGCACTATCTGCGATCTGAAAAATGTAAACACAGAAATAGAAGAGAAATGGAGGGCAATGAAATGACATTTCTGGCAACTCAGAAGTGTGAGTAAGAAAATGGAAAGGACCAAATACCAAAAGTTATGAGAAAGAACCACCTATACTGCTATAAAAATGTTGTGTGACATGTACATAGAATTATGCCAACATTTTCATTATTAGGAGGGAAAACCCTGCTTGAATGCTGTAGAGGTGCATAGCAAACAAAAGTTTCCCAAGCATACTCTTCTTAACTCTGTTTGCAAGCCTTAGTAGTGCTACTTAGGGTGTAGGGATGCCCTTTTAACATTGTGCTGCAGTTCCAACTTGTGTATTTCTGATTCCCGGAGATGTAGGTATAGGATGCACACCGGACCTTTTGACCAGGTTGACTCAATAGATCTTTAAATATGCACCAGTAAGTCCCCAGACACTTCTTCAGCATTTAAGCAAAAGCAGACTTTGGATTCATACCACAAGTCCATCCCAAACTATTATCTGACATGACACTTTCCATAAGCTCAGAATCAGACGCTCCCTTTATGGGGGTGGGACTGAGAAAACAGAGTAGAAAGTGCATGAAGTGGGTTCCATTACAAACTAAATACAGTGGTGCCCCGCAAGACAAACGCCTCGCAAGATGGAAAACCCGCTAGACGAAAGGGTTTTCCGTTTTGGAGGCGCTTCGCAAAACGAATTTCCTTATGGGCTTGCTTCGCAAGACGAAAATGTCTTGCGAGTTCCTGCGGGGTTTTTTCCCTCCCCCCCTTTTCCTAAGCCCTAAGCCGCTTATCAGCTGATCCGCTAAAAGCCACTAAACCGCTAATAGCGCTAATCCGCTAAGCTGTCAATGGGCTTGCTTCGCAAGACGAAAAAACCGCTATACGAAGAGCCTCACGGAACGGATTAATTTCGTCTTGCGAGGCACCACTGTATATACTATTTTCTTTCTTTTAACCTATGTTATTTTCTTTCTTTTAATAGATGGGACGTGGGTGGAGCTGTGGTCTAAACCACTGAACCTTGGGCTTGCGAATCAGAAGGTCGGCAGTTCAAATCCCCGCAACGGGGTGAGCTCCAGTTGCTGGGTCCCAGCTCCTGCCAACCTAGCAGTTCAAAAGCACGCCAAAAAGTTCAAGTAGATTAACAGGTACTGCTACGGCAGGAAGGTAAACGGCGTTTCCGTGTGCTGCTCTGGTGTCGATGTTCCACTGCACCAGAAGTGGCTTAGTCATGGCCACATGACCTGTGGAGCGGACAGACGCCAGCTCCCTCGGCATGTAAAGCGAGATGAGTGCCGCAACTAGAGTCATTCGCGACTGGACTTAACTGCCAGGGGTCCTTTACCTTTATGTCACTTACAATCTGGTTTAGCCAGACTTTGCCAACCTGGTGTCCTCCAATCTTTTGGGCTACAACTCTCCTCAACCCCAGCCAGCACACAGATTCATGGAGGATGAGGCGCTCAATGACTACTCATCACAGGAAGTATCACAGGAAGTGTGTGCTTCTAAACACCATCTGTTGGGGGACACATGTTGGGAGAGGGCTATTGCGCTCATGTCCTGCTCTTAGGCTTCCCAGAGAGATCTCTTGGACCAGATGGACCTCCCTTTAGGTTTAACCAAGATAACTCAAAGTCACAAAAATTAACAATGGCAAAGAGGACAAAACACCATGTCCTCCGTAATGATAGAAGGGCTAAGGGGGATTTGCCAGAGGAGGCAAAACCATCTAGGTGGGTCCTGTGGTAAACAGGTGACAAAGCTTAGCTTGGAGGCAGCTGCTGCTACTAAGCCCGTAAGACAGCCAAAGGCTGGCTGGAAAACCCTTAGAGCAAGAGAGAAGAGGAGACGGCCGAGTGCCCATGTCAAGGCTTGAAGACAGTTCTGTGACTCTTCTGTCCCTAATGTACCTCACCTGAATGCTAGCGCTCCAGCAGGCAGAATTACCTGAGGTGGAGGTGGTGGGGACCGTAGCAGCAGCTGTTGCTGCTCTTCCAACTGGGGCTGGATGCTTCCCATGGCTGCCTGGCTGAGGGTCGTGACTCGGCTGGCCTGTCCTCGCAGAGTCACTGTGATAGTGGTTGGAGCTTTTAAGCCTGGTGGAAATGGAGGGAAAAAGTCACTGATGCAAGTTGCCATGGGAACACACATATGCCAGAGTTGGCAGTCACAAATCAGGAGTTAGGTTTACAACTGCCCTTCTATGGGCAGAGACTTTAGAGACTGACACCATCATTGAGGGATAACCAGCCTCATATAACCAAAACACTTAAGTCTAATTAATGCATGAATAGGTCAATGCCATAGAGTAAGATGTCCAGCCACACTTAGCTTGGTCACACCCCATCACCTTGGGAGGAAGAAAGTAAAATCTATTGTTTCCTTCAGTCTACCATGTGTGTAGAGTTCTGAGCTCCAAGCTCAGATCATATGGCTTTTCTACAAACCATCATTGTGTTCCTGTACCAAATAAATCAGGAACTTTAACCACTTTGGAACTAACTTAAGTTTTGCTGCCTGTGTTTTCTGAATGCTGTATGGAAAACACATGAATCTGACCTTTGAAAGTTTGTAAGTAAACCATTTCTAACTTACCAAACATGGTCTTTTTCCATACTAGTGGAAGTGGGGAACTTTGGAAGGAATTTAGAAGGGCATATTTTAAAGGTAGAATACCCTATATTTGCTGCACATTTTGTGATTTTAAATCTCTGTGGGGGTTATTTCACCAAAGAGTACTTGCCCCAAACCTGTATCTTGGGGCATCTACGGAATTCTTTTTTTTTAACCTATTTTTTCCTTGCCAATCAACAGCTATGAGACTAGAGAAGGGCAAAGCCTCAGGTGGGTTTTTTGTTTGTTTTCGTTTTTTAGGCTCAGTGCTGGAGAAATCACAATTGTATCTCCCCCTTTCTTCAAGGAGCTCAGGGTGGTGCAACTAGGATTAGGCCACTTAATCATCAACCTGAGATAGCAAGCCCAATTTACCCCAAACTACCCAGTGAGCTTCCAAGCTGAATGGATATTTTAACTTGGATCTCTGCAGTCAACCACTCCATGATGGCTCAGTTCATCAGGGTCTGCAGAAGCATGAAAGCCGGCACCAACCTCATCAGCTCATAACTGCAACTCTTGCAGTTGCTGTTGATCCTATTTATACATGTATTGGTTTTGCTACTGAATTCTGATTCACACCAATGCAAGTTTCTGAATGAAGGAATACTATAGCATTCTGGCTCCATGCCTGTTGTAGTTGTTGTTTTGGCCCCAATCAACTCGCTCCCTCATCAGTATTGCCACAGTGACCTCAGCATACACTGGCGAAGCCATAATCCAAGGAAAAATGACACTAGTCACCACAGAACACAATTATTCCCTGTTCTGCCATTACAGCTGAACTCTTACCTGTCCCTTGACCAGAGATGTGAGCCAAGCCAGGAAGGCTGCTTGCAAGTTTTGCCAGCCCCCCATTAGTAAGCAGCTGGTGAATAGTGGTGGGCTTCCCACTTGCTGAGCCTCCAAGAGATGCCAAGGTTGTGGCAACTGGGATGGTGCGGACGATGGTGCCTGTACTTGTGGTGATGGTGCTCAGGTTCTGGAGTGGGGCTGAGGTCTTCAGCGCTGAGGTCTGCAAGGTGGAAAAAGAGGAACAGGTTACAGTGGTGCCTTGCAAGACGAAATTAATCCGTTCCGCGAGTCGTTTCGTCTTGCGAAGCAAGCCCATAGGGAAATTCGTCTTGCGGAACGACTCAAAAACCGGAAAACTCTTTCGTTTTGCGCGTTTTTCGTTTTGTCTTGCGACGTACCACTGTATAAGAATGATACATCGCTGAGCAGGAGGCTTCTCCCTTTTCCCTACTTCATGCTAAGATATCTAAGGGGTTAACCAGGTTTCTCAAACTTGGGTCCCCAGCTGTTGCTGGACTACAACTCCCACCATCCCTGACCACTGGTCCTGCTAGCTAGGTAAGGTAAAGGACCCCTGGATGGTTAAGTCCAGTCGAATCCGACTAGGGGGTACGGTGTTCATCTCCACTTTCATGTGAGGGAGCCGGCATTTGTCTGTAGACAGCTTTTCTGGGTCATATGGCCAGCATGACTACACTGGTTCTGGTGCACGGAACACTGTGACAAGTGCTAGAGTGCATGGAAACACCATTTACCTTCCCATCACAGTGGTACCTATTTATCTACTCATGCTGGTATGCTTTCAAACTGCTAGGTTGGCAGGAGCCGGGACAAAGCAACGGGAGCTCACTCCGTCGTGGGGATTCGAACCACCAACCTTATGACTGGCAACCTTACGATTGGTGGTTTAGACCACAGCGCTGCCCACATCCATAACTAGGTATGATGGGAGTTGTAGCCCAACAACAGCTGGGGATTCATGTTTGAGACCTTTGGCCCACTGGTTGACCAGGGACCCCACAGGTTGCTCACACGGACCTACCTGAGCCAAAGGCCCTGCAGCAGCAGCAACACTTGTTGGGAGAGCGGCTGGCTTTGTGCCAATGTCCTGCAGGCTGAAGCTCAAGCCTTGCAGGAGGCTGCTGGCAGAAGCTGCCCCTGGAGATAAACCAAAGAGAAGCAAGAGGGTTATTCATTCTGTGCTTCAAGAAACAAATTTGCTGTCTGAACCAACAATCTGATCCAGTCAGACAACTCAAGAACAGCTTTGGCGCTAACAAATCAGGGTAGCCAGCCAGATGCACACTTCTCTCCCCATTCAGCTGACAGGCCTGGACTGCACATCTGAAGCCACCCCAAGCCTCTGTGAAATGCAAGCGGAGGCTTCCTACTCATGTCACCCAGCAGCTCTGTGCTAGAGAGGCGTGCCTTATGGAAGGAGAATAAAAAGAAGCAGCATTGAGCAGGTGAAGGCTGCAATGTGAAGGTTGTGTTCGCAAGAGAACCATGAGAGAAGGACGGAACAACATTCACAAAGGAGCTACTGCTGAGGACAAAGTAAGGAGAGAAAGATAAGGAAGTTGGTATGCCTTGTGATTAAAGCATTAGAAACAAGAAACTATTGTCATATATGGAAATAGCTGCCCCTTTGCTTGCAAGAGCATAAATGCTAGTGCTTTTTTTATATCTGGGGTGTCACCCCTCAACTACTTGCCAGCTGAGGTTGTGTCTCACTGGCCTTACGATGCCGAAATAAATGTCCTGTTGGACTGATAACTGGTGTCTGGATTTTATTGGCCATTGCAGGCTGAACCCACAGGGTACTGGGTTTGAATCAATATTTCCCCAAGAGCCTGGCGTCAACACCACTGTCTTTTTGGAGTGGTGCTAGGTGGAAAAGGCTTTTAAATAAGCACTGTGAAGTTTTTTGTATTAACTTAACCTTACTTATTCCATTATTGATCATGTCTTACCTGCTATCCTGGTTTTGATTTTCAATTGATGGTTTACATTGTTTGTTTAATTGTTTGCTTTTAAACCTTTCATTGTTAGCCACCCTGGAAGCACTGTTTGCTGAAGGCCTTCAGAGTGGCAAATTTAATAAAAATAAAAATATTCAAAAACTGAGGTCTTCTCAATCTACCTTGATGCCAGAGTGCACAAGTACTAAAGGCATTCTCAGATGCAGGCCAGAGGCAACGGTTGCTTTCAGAGGCCTGGTGGGGGTAATCTTGCCTTTTCACAGAAAGAGAGAGTCAGAAGTTACCTTGGACAGCGTTGCTCGGCTGGGCCTGCATACAATGTGTGCCACTTGCCACCAGCCTGTTCTGCAGAGCATGGAAAGCACTTGGGGCTGTGCTGCTAGGGATCGTGGCCAAGGGGGTGGGACTGATAGAGGGGCTGTCTGCAGCAGAACTTGGCCTGGGTGGGGGAGGAAAAAAGGAAAGACAGTTAAATTATTAAGCACACACACACTGCACACAGATCTTGGCATGGGGTAAGAGGAATTGCTCAGCCACAAACGAGATTTGATTTTCCTCCAAAGGCACTGTTTGGCTCCCCTGCATGCAGCACCTGGAGCCACTTGCTCTGCAGGTGCCCTTTCTGGGGTGCATCTGCGCCAGTGCTTGCAGCACATGGTAGCTTGGCTTGCATAGTTTCTTCTGTGCCATGCTGACTGTAGGCCACTTCACACTTACATGCACTTAAAGAATGAAGTGAATAAACTTTAAGAAGTTTTTCTCCCTCTCATATAAAAAACAAAACAAAAACAAAACACTAGCAGTAGCGTGCGTTCAGTGAAGCTGAACCGTGGAAGATTCAGGACAGATAAAATAAAGTCCTTTTCCACACAGTGCATAGTTATCGACTATGAAACTCCCTCCCACAGGAGGCAATGATGGCCACCAACCTAGATGGCATTAAAAGAGGATTAGACAAATTCATGGAGGAGAAGGCTATCCATGGCTACCAGCCATGATGGCTCTGCTCTGCCTCCACTGTCTAAATACCAGTTTCTGGAACCCACAGGAGGGGAGACGGCTCTTGTGCTTGGATCCTGCTTGCAGGTTTCCCTTTCGGGCATCTGGTTGGCCACTGTGAGAACAGGATGCTGGACTAGCTGGGCCTTTGGTCTGATCCAGCAGGCTCTTCTTATTTATTTGGGTAGTCCGGCTGGACCACACCAATGACCAGTCTTGTCCAATTTGCTCCATTTCCCGTATTAGCCAGCCAGGTGCATATGAGAAGCCCATTATAAGGGCATTAAGGGGCTCTTCCTGCTGCTTCTTCACAGCACACAGTGTTTAGACCCAGGAGGCCCAGGATGGTATTGGTAGGCCCATCCTCCATAGATGCGTAAAATCTCCTCCTAAGGGTGGGATAGATTATTGTAACCATTTATTAAATTTCTATACCACCCTTCATCTGAAGATCACAGGGTGGTTTACAATATAAAAATATATACCATAATACAGTACCCCTGCTGAGCAACTGACCATCATTATTACACACACTGTTTTGAAAGGAAGGGAAGATTAATTTTTAAAATGAATGAATGAATGAATGCACCGTGCATCAATGAATTCCATAAATGAAGCATTTCTCAGAGTTGGATGCGTGAACTGATTTCCATGGGGAAAACGCTGGTGATTTGAGATTAGCAAGGCAACTCTTTGTGACAACTCATTCACAAATGTAGCCTACCCTTAAAAGATGCATGAATCGGTCCTAAATGCATCGAAGGCCAGCAGATACTCACTTGGAGGTGGCAAGCAATCCAGGCGCCTCCTTTACAGCCAAGGTGGATGGTCCCAAGGTTGCAGCAATAGGCTTCCCTGCAGCTACTGCAAAAGGAAAAAAAGGAGTCAGTTTCTGCTGCAGTATGTCTGAAGGACTGAAAAAAACCAAGCATCAACCTCCAATAACCCATAGCCTGACACTGCCGTGAAAGATGCAAGAAATACCACGTCACTATGTGACTCACTCAGCACATACAGCAGAGTAACAACTGGACTGGATTCTAGACTCCAAACAGCCTCACTGCCTCCAAAGCACCAGGCTGTCTAGTTTGGAAGCAGCAATCAGCACTCCTGCCTGCTGATTTAATTTATACTTATTTCCCTTGTTCTGTTATGCCAAACACCCTTCTTTCTTTACTACCTCTTAGCACTGGCCAATCATTCATAGCAGGGCTTGTCTTAAAGCATCTCTCATATAAAATACACAGGAACAGAAGCAAGTTAAAATCACGCGTTTATTGCAGTGTTTTGGATACAAATGAAAATCTGTCTTGCACATTCCACCTGTCCACGTATGGTAAGAGGGAATTCTTGTTTGGTTCAAGTTTACTTCTGCATTTCATTATTGTCTGTGAAAAGAAATAAAGTTTGGATAATTAAAAAATTAAAAAGAGACAGAGACTTTCAAAGCTGATAAATTTATGCCCCAGTGATTAAACAGGGATTAGTTAATTTGTACAGTAAAAATAAATAAATCTACTGTTGAATTAACTAAAGGGAAGATTTACAAAAGTATAACATTTTACAGCTTTGGAAGTCTCCATGTCCAGATGTGCTCAAACTATGTGAAGCCCTCTTTGTAGAAGGGTTGGCTCGACAGCCTACTCTTGCTTCCATTTTAAAAGCCTTAGCTGATTTATCCCCAATAAATGTTTCAAGTGTGGCTATCCTATCTCCTGCTTCACACTGAGCTTGGGCGCCCATGCGCATCACTAGACCACTCTAGAAGGAGTTCCCATTTAGCAATGTGCTGCCGCTGTTACATCATGTGCTCATCAGCAAATACAGTCATTCCCATTCAGGGTCCTTCCCTCCTATGTGAGGGCAGCGAACCAAGATGTGCAATAGAGTGTGCCCTCCTTCAGGGAGCTGTGGCCACTCCCAGCCCCTTACCAGCATACTTGCATAAGCCATGCACACATCCGCACAGTTGCTGCATCCAAACATGCTACAGGTTAGGAAATCATTTGCAATCAACTACATATTTCAGGCTATGAGAATGTTACGAAACAATAATCACATCTAGAAGCTGGCTTTGCCAAGAAATCTGAAATCACAAAGGATCTTCCAATGGAAGTCAGCATCAGTCCTAGAAAGAGCTTTTCCTATAGGGGATCTCGAGCTCCCAGGTGGAAGATTTTGTGGAAAACACTTCAACCTGTTAGTTTTGGAAAAGCTAAATATATTGGCTCAGAAACCAAATGCCATGGACACCAGAAAGAAGAATATTTTTAAAAAATTGAACAGACCACTGGCCAGGCCTTTAGAAATCAACTTGCCCTAGACATGTTCCACAAAGCTGTTTTCTGCCTCCCATCAACCAGAATCACATTTTCTGGGGAACAGCTGTAAACTTAGTAGCCATGGCCCCCTGGATACCATGCACTATGACGAGGGTAAGAGGCAGCCTTGTAACCACCTTCCAGTGTTGGCTGAGGGCTTTCTTGGAGCTGCTGTTTGTGCCTTTCTTGCTCTCACTTTGCAGTGCAATCTGCAGAAATCCATACAAGGGGTCTCAGTTTTGTGATGGCCATGTCTTTCACGGCAATGCTTTATTAGTTCAGCTCACAGAGCAACTCTAACATAACTAGATCCCAACAAATTCTCCAACTCTAGCTTCAAAACCCACCTGCATCCAAGAAACATTAGAAAACAGTGCAGTTCCTCTTTTGTTTATAATGCTACTGCAACTCAGAGCTGCTCATGAAAAATATTAGCTAATTATTCCCTGGAACTAATACAATGGCCTAAACCTTGCATGTCAGATAATAACATGTTTTAGGCACTTGCTCTGCACTGTTCCATACACTAGACCAAACCATTAATCCACCAGCCTAGTCTAGCACTCTCCCAACCAAAACGCCACTTGAGGTGATTGACACACATCTCCTGTGACCTTTAGACCCTCCCTCCTCACCACTGGTCACCTGTAAGTGAGCTATAGTTCCCAGGACTCACTTTCTGGCAGTGCCTCTAAGGGGGCTCCATTCCCTGTGTCAGCAGATTCTCCATGGGAGACGATGGTCACCTTGATTTTGGCTCGCTTGGAAGATTTGCTGCAGTGAGTTGGACTGGGGGCCTGGTGCCTCTTCAGCTGCATTCGCACATCTTCTTTCTCCCTGGCCTCTGACTGCTGCTCTGAAGAGACTGAAACCAGAGAATACAAGACAGTTTGTTGAAACTAAGTGTACAGGGGAAACCTCACAACACAAACCTGTGCATGTGCCCAGACACACATCCCTGCAGTTTCCTCCAGGCTACCCTGTGCAAAGTGTCATTTTGCTTCGCAGGCGACAAGAACCCTTCTTCTCTTTCTTTGAAGCTGTCACCTCACCTGCCAATCATCAGCATTAAATAGAAATTAATCAGGGGTGCCATTCAAGCTGCAAACTAGGAGAAGGGAAGGAGGACTTGTAGGATATGGATGGAGGGGCCAATAGGTAAAGGAAGAAGAGATCAGCTACTGGAGAGACATTGTGAGCTGCACTCATGAAATAGATGGACTTCATTTCAAAACGCAGGAGCTCTTTCCTAACAGATGTACCAGATTCCACAGCAGGGCTGCAATCCTAAGCAAACTTACTTGGAACTAATTCATTCAGAAATCACCAAGACTTCAGCCTAACAATTTTAAAACTTGGTCTTAATCTTATTGCTTTCATCATAATTTATGTGCAAGTAAACATGGTTTACTTTGAATCCCCGTGATGGGGTGAGCTCCCGTTGCTCGGTCTCTGCTCCTGCCAACCTAGCAGTTCAAAAGCATGTCAAAGTGCAAGTAGATAAATAGGTACTGCTCCGGCGGGAAGGTAAACGGCGTTTCCGTGCGCTGCACTGGTTCACCAGAAGCGGCTTAGTCATGCTGGCCGCATGACCCAGAAGCTGTACGCCGGCTCCCTCGGCCAATAAAGTGAGATGAGCGCCGCAACCCCAGAGTCAGCCATGACTGGACCTGGGGTCCCTTTACCTTTTAAAACATGGTTTACTTGTCGGATTCTCTCTGCTAATGCCTTCAACACACAACTCATGCTAGCTAGGTACTTTTTCCTTCTTACTGCAACACTCAGGCTTAGAGATAAAAGAGTGGTGTGTTTCAAGTCCCTAAAACCACACCCCTTTAGCAAAATTCAGAACTCTCTTCCTGGGTCAGACCAAACAGCAAACTGGACAGATGGCTTCATTACTGGATCTTTCTGGGAACCAAATGAGGTATTCACAAGAACCAACAACGTTGAAGACCTTCTTCTCTGAACATCTCACAAACAGGGATTTTTTTCAAGCTTAAAGCCTACCCGCCCCCAATATGTTATCATTCCACAATGTGGAGATGATAGAGAAGCCACAGCATTGAATAAGCGATGTTTTTGCTCTGTAGTGTTGGGCATTGATAGCTAACGGTACCAAGAACAGCTGAGAGTAAAGCTCAGTATTTGTTTGTCCTGGATGAGGAAACAACCCATGAACCTGATTCATACCAAGCAGCCACTTTCACCAGGGCCATCAGCATGGAGTCAGTTTTCTGTTTACTAAGACAAAGAGTTAACACATTGCTTTGAAACCTGGTGCATGCTCTACTCCAAAGTCACTCGAGACATTTTGCTGAGAATGTGGAGAATCACGTGTGTGTGTGTGTGTGTGTGTGTGTGTGTGTGCTCACTGTAGTCCAAAACTACCAAGTACTCCACACAGGACTCCAGAGGTGACTAAGCTACAGCTTTCCAGATGTTGTGTGTGCTCACAGTAGTCCAAAATAACAAAGTACTCCACACAGGACTCCAGAGGTGACTAAGCTACAGCTTTCCAGATGCTGATGGACTCCAGCCCCAAACATCAGTGATGCTGGCTGGGGCAGATGGGAATAGGAGTCCAAACACATCTAGAGGTTAGCCACCCCTGCTCTCTTCTGTTAACCAGCAGCTCAGAGCCACCAAATTGAATGGAGCAGAAAGTGAATGCTGAGGTCCCCAGGCTGAGGCACCCCAAGAATTCTACGGGAACTCTGTTGGCTTTGCTGCTGCTCTGAGGTGAATGAGGATACCATTTTGAGACTAAACTTCTGTGCAGGCTGGGAAGGAAACTGACAACCTGCATTTGTTACGGTAGCCCAGCAAGTTCCAATTAACTGGCACTGTTTCTATGTATCCAGACTGCTGAAGAAAGCCAAGTCAAAACGTAGCCATTCTTTACTGAATAAACTGGCACCAAGCACTGTGTTTTACAAAATTAGCGAGAGCTGGCTACTTAGCGAATGTTATTTTCATAGTGTATGTGGCAGGCCATGTCCCAAATGTGGCTCTCCAAGCCTCTCCACCTGGCCTTTGGAATTGTCCCTGGGTCACGCCCCAAACTGGTCCTGCTTCACACCTCAAGTGTTTTTGCCTGGCTGAAATATGCCTTTGTAAGTAATAATGCCTCATTTGTCTAGATGGATCAAAGAAAGAGAAGGGTGTGGGAGTCTGTGTAGAAGCTAGGCTACCAAACAAAGGTAAAATTTACATTTATAACTCCACCTGCTTTTGCATCTGGCCCTGCCGACCAGTAGAATGCGGCCCTTGGAAGGCTGCCCAGAAGGAATCACCCTCACCTCAAAAAACCACCCTTATTAGCACAAGGCCCTACCAGAAATGCATTGCCATGCATTTATCAGGCCACACTTCCATCCCAATGAAGCTTGGGCAAGGAAAAATTCCTAGCGGATTGTAGCCCATGATGGGTCACAATCTGTCTACCAGATCTGTCCCATTTTGCCATCTTTAATTTCTAGAGTTCAAAACCCACCAAGACCAGGTGGCAGGCAGCCTGCTGCCTCTTGAAGAACAGCTGGTAAAGCTAGCCTCACTGCAACACCCCAAACTTCCCCTGCCAACTGTTCATCTCCCTTTTGTGGTAGCAGTTTGCAACTTCCAGGAGCACCATGGAAAAAGCAGGGCTGGAACAGCTGGGCCGGTCCAGGCAGAAAATAGTTTTGTTTAGGCCCACTGCAAAAACTGCCTCCAGCAGTAATGCAATTTTCAAAGCTATGTAAAAAAGTGGGGTGGGTGGGTAGGAAGAGAAGCTGTCCTCTATAGCTACTTTACTTCAGCTCCTGCTAAAGCAACAGGAGGAGTGGGAGAAGGCAGAAGAGGCCCCCAAACACTGCCAAAGCAGCGCAAGGAGGGAGAGAGAAGGAGGGTGAGGGAAGAAGAGAGAGGCAGCAGAGGCAGAAAGTGAGGAGATACTCACCAAAGAGGCATGAAGAGGTGCCAGGAGGAAGAGATTTCCTCACCAGCATGTTTTGTTTCAGAAAGGCAGCAAACTGAGCTGAAATGAATCAGAGAAAATTACAGTCCTGCAGCTCATGTTTGTGGGGGGGGGGCATCCCTCTGACCCACCATGTGAAGAGAAACTCTGCGGCTGGCTGGCAAGTAGATCCAAGAGGCATCTCTAACTGGCATGGCTATAGCCCAGCCTCCCCCAACCCTTCAAAGCGGTGCTAGTCAGGGCTGATGGGACTGTCAACAGTTCAAAAACATCTGAAGGGCACCAGTTTGGTGCAGAATCCTATAGCATATTGCCTGTCACTGGGGCTTTGAGATCACCCACTCCACCCTGACCAGCAGAACCAGGCAGCAACTTCTGTCAGAGACAGCAAAAGCCGGTTTCTGAGTTGTTCTTTCTCCCTCGCTGACTGCACTTTCAGCTATTGCCTGAGCAGGGTCACTTACTAATACAAATCACACGAAGTCATTTCAGACATATTTAATTATAACTGCAAAACACTTGGCACAAACAACACACAACACATTAGGAAGCAAAATGTGACTGCTGATTGTCATTGTTTAGGGCTCAACACAGCAGCACTCCAAGTACCCACTCTTGAATGGAGGTATGTGGCATAAAGCCTGCTAGCACTGGCCAGCTGCTACAATAAATTTACGGCTACCTTGAGAGTTTGAATTCTAAGAAAGCAAAGGAGTGACCATGCTGCCACACATGCACTTATTTTGATCTGCTGCTAGGATGTGCCTAAATCTGTAATTTAGAACAATCAAAGCATAAAGATTTATTTAGAGGGTGTTTAGCACTTACTGCTGCTTTTCTGAAGGAGTGATGCCTTCATACACAATTCAGTGTAGGCTTCACAATGAGACCTAGAATTTGAGTTGGCTGACAGCCACAAAGGCCAGAGTGACAAGGACCACAGGTGATCAAACAACAGGGCAAACTGTTTCAACCCTTGACAAATGCTGTCCCCCCCCCCCAATGACCTCATGTATTAGAGAAGGAGAACAGAGGCCAGACGGAGAAGGAGAAGGGGGACTATGAGAAAAGTAAGTTGCTCAGCCAATCTGGCACCAGCAATATCAAGCTGCATCGGCGTTCACCAGCCTGGTGTTTTCCAGGAGTTGTAGGAGTTTTGGATGACAGCTCCAACCAGCCCAAGTGAGATCAGGTAAAGGGTTGCTGGAGCTGACAGGAGTTGTAGTCCAATATATCTGGAGGGCAGCAAGTTGGCAAAGGCTGAGCTGCGATGCACAACACACTCTCATCACAGGACAGTTGTGGGTCAAGTGGCAGCCAAGGTAGCCCAGCTAAGAACACAGGAAGCTCCTTAGCTCAAGTCAGGCTACCGGTCTATTTAGCTCAGTATATATTGTCTACTCTGACTGGCAGCAGCTCCCTGGGGTCTCAAGCTTTCCCAGACCCACCACCACAGCTCCACTTTATCTGGAGGGGGGGCGTGGAACTGGGACCTTCTGCATGCATAGCTCATTGAGCTGTGACTCTCCACCCTTCTCTGATCAAGTTTCCTGCCCAGTTCTAATTTAGGGGATGACTGTAATGAGGATGGTATTGCTCCATTAGCCTGCCCATTCCTCCCTCCACAGCAGGCATGAAGCAAAGAAAGGGTAAAGCTTGGCAGCGCTGAAACAGAGTCTGGGCTGAAACTCATCTGCTGCCAAAGACAAGAGTCCCAGCAGAAGATCTGCAATTAAAAGCTCAAGGGAAAGGATCTGTATTTTCAAGGACAAAGAGGAGGAGTGGTCACTACTGGGAGCTGGCAGGTCTGCTGAGCTGCACTGGGCACGCAGAAAACCAGACTGAAGATGAGAGAAAACTCCCTGCCTCGCCCTCCGCCAGTCTATCATGTGCCTTTGCAATCTATCATCGGTGCTGTTCTCTTCCCTTGGAGTCACCTGCATTCACCTCACAGACCAAGCCACAGAGCACAGCCTGCACAAGCTTATCACCATGCAGGATGAAAGGCACCTGTTGAATATCTCTATCCCTCAACATACAAGACCATCACATATGCTTCGGATACTCCATTACACAGTCAACTGATGAGGAGACACAAATCTGCACGGGCACATTATAAGCCTACAAAAGCCACAATCAGCAGCAGGAGAGCAGCAAGGAAACAAAAGCTACTAAACAGAAGACTCCAAAGGCCCATTAAAGCGGCTGTTTCTGTTCTGGAGGAAGGGACCCCTTTCTGAAAGTTGCTTGGAGGCCCCAGTCTAAGCATTCCCAGGATGCGAAAAGCTGCCCCACAAAGACAAACAGGCAGACTTACCTTGAGCCTGCTTGTGGGTCAGCGCTGCTGCAGCAGCTTCTGTCCGCTGCACGGACCTCTTCAGCAACTGGGTAGCCCCAATCTGACTGGATTTCTGAACTGATGACACAGTGGCCATTTTAGCCTTAGGACTGGAGGTGGGGCTGCTGGATACGCTGGAGAGGTCCTGCCCAAGGGAAAAAGCCCCCCCACCCCAAATACCATTATGGGTGCGCTACAATGAACATGTTTAGTAATGCTTAGGATCATGGACTTGGAAAACTAATGACATGGCAAGCAATGGACCCCAACACCTCCCTGCTCTCATGACTGAGTCCCACCTCGGCTACTGGCTCCTTTTATCCTCCTAAGAATTCTGAATCTTTGCTTCTCTACCCATGGGTCTCACTCTCAAACCCCCTCCACCACCCTTCATATACAGGGCTCACTGCATCCCTCAGTTCCATGCTCACATCTCACAAGTATGACAAGTGCCCTCAGAACCTAAGTGATCCTTATTATAAAAGCTGGATATTTGTTTTTTAGAAAGCTAAATGCGAGAAGAGCAGACTAAGGTGAGCACATTTAATCTATGTTTCCAAATGTGGCTGGCCGTGCTCCTGTGGCATAGGGTTCCAAAGGTGGCCCTGAGAATTGTGTGGGCAATGCCTGGGAAAATCTAAAGCTGCAGCATGAAGGTGCCAGAATCTTTCTTTCTCTTCTTTTGGCACATTCTGCTGTTGTCACTGCAACTCTTTGCAAGCACACGTGCTTTCCCCACCACTGTCATTACCTCTGACCCAGAAGGTGAAGCCGGGACCTTGGCTGCAGGGGAGGCCGGCCGGCTGCTTCTTTCTGGCATGTCAAAGGACAGATCCCGCCTGGCCAAATCACGTGTCGTTTTCTTCTTCTTCTCAGCATCTAGGTCCCGAGGGTCAGAGCCCGAATGGCTGTCTGCCCGGGTGAGCACTCCAGTTAGGAAGTCAGCGATCTCATCCTGCAGAGGCATGAAGACGGGGTTAGGTTCTTAAGAGCACCCACAAAATAAACGTGCAAATGGTCTAAATGAAACTTTTTGTAGTTCAAATTATTTGCCAACTCTCTCTCTCTCTATATATATATATATGCGAGGCCACAACTCCCAGTCCTTCCCTTTACACTTACTTTTACTATTCTTATGCCAACAGAAAATTTAATGTGCTGAAATGTGCTAAGGGGGCCTTCAGAGCAATAGAAGGGATTATGTGCTGGTCCCTGCAGAAGGACCTCTGCCAAAGAGGGCAATGTAGAGATTTGCTTTCCACTGTGTGGCAGCACAGCGATGAAAACGCAATGCAGCCATATGGAAGATTAGGGAATTACGGAAGGAGCGACCAGCCTCTCGGTAGGCTTCCACACATGACGGAGTGATGGCACTTCTGCACCCTGCTAAAACAGGAGACAGTCTTATGCTGGAAGCCTGAAAGCATTTCCTGCCCAGGCACAGCTTTGTTGCCAGCCTGTGACACCCTTGGCTCCCTCCCAGCAGTGGTGACTCTTGCCTCAAGTGAGCATAATTGCTTTTGGATAGGTTCAAGTGTTTCTCTTGCAACTGACAAGGGACGAAGAGACAAGGGTTTGAGAACCTTTGGATTCTGCCCATCAAGACCCAAGAGTAGACTGGGCAGGACTTGAAATGCAGAAGTGTGGCTAGATGAGTCAGGTGAGGGCTTACACCCTGTGTACACCACTATGAGTAGTCCCATTGAACTTAATGGGCACGACTAACAGGTGAATAAATTCCAATGAGTCTACTCTGAATAGGACTGAGTTGAATAAAATCATAGAATTGTCAAGCTGGAAGGTACCCTCAAGGCTCATCCAGTCCAACCCCCGGCAATGCAGGAATCCCTGGCAGAGGGCCACTGAATCTGTTTAAAAACCTCCAATGGAGGAGAGTCCACTACCTTCCAAGGTAGCCCATTCCACTGTTGAAACTACCCTCTATGTTTTGGATCACAGCTCCCATCATTCCCAGTACCACATGGCAGTACTGGCTGCAGCTGATGGGACCTGTAGTCCAAAACATCTGGAGGACATCAGGTTAGGGTTGGCTTTTTGCCAAAATTATTTAGCACAGAGAAGTGCTTAGGACCTCATAATTTATGTCATGTACTTGAGTAGGGAGATCTGTTTACCTGTATACACCTGTCCACCATGCTCTGAGTCAAGCCTTCTGATTTCTTTTTGGCTTTGCTAATCCTATTATTAAAAAAAAACCAGAAAACCTGTCAAAGCACACACTTCCTTTTATTTCCTTCTCCTTCCCAATTCACAGTCAGAAAGCTGATAGTAGCAGATGACCCCTGAAGGTCAATCTGGTATTACTGATGTTTTTGTCAACTTTGGACAAAGTTACCTGCTCTGGATTTACATGGAATCAAGGCTGACTTGACTTAACTGACTAGAAGCGACCCTTGCTTTTCACCAAATACAAACAGCAAGAACGCTGATTAAATTTACTGGCAAATGCCAGGGGACTATGCTAGCCTGTCCACTATGAACTGCACACCCCATTGTTCAAACTGATGTTCACATTCTGTGCCCCCATTTTCTTGTGTACCTTAGCGTCCTAACTTATGGCAGTGAATTATGGGCAGATGCTTTTCGTGCAGAAAGTTCCAGGTCCAGTCTCTGGCATCTCCAGCTAAGGGGTGCTTGAACGACACTGGCAGTGTTAAGGCAGCTTCATGTGTGTATTGGTGTCGTTTCAAAGTTTAAATCAAGACATACGTGCCAACTACTAGGTGCAGAGCTCCCTTTGACCCCCCTTTGACCCCCCACAGAATATTTGAGGGGGCTGGGCTACCCAAAGTTGCTGGGCATTGCCACTCAAATGGTGTGCATGCGCCACTTCATGTGACTGATTATGCGCAATAGGGCTTACCTCTCCCCCCCCCCCCAGCATTTTATTCAAGTTGACACTCCTGAATCAAGATTTGTTTGAGTTTCTCTGCAGCAGGGATGGAGAAACCTCCAGCTTTGGGGGAGCGGAAATGGGAGCACTCAAAGCTTTTCACCACACTCTTTCCCCAGCCCACAGCCCTTGCTGGTCCTACTTTGCACCTTTCTTAAGAGTTTGCACCTCTGGACTCTGATAATGCCTTCTGCTGGCCTAGATGAAGGATAGAGAGGAGTATCTGCATATAGGCTACTGTGCAAAAGTAAGATTTAGATTCCTTGCTGTACCCATTTTTGCCTCTGGCTCTGTCCACCAACTGGCATACAGCCCCCAAAGATTGCCCAGAAAAGAGTGTGGTCCATGGGCTGAAAAAGTTTCCCCAGACCCACTCTAAGAACATTAAGAACCTGCTGGATCAGAGCAATGGCCCACCTAGTTCAGCCTCCTGTTCTCAAAGGGGCCACCCAGATCCCTGAGGGAAACCTGCAAGCAGCACTGGAGCACAAGCACATTCTCCCTATTTTGGGTTTCCAGGAACGGGTATTCAGAAGCACTGTTGCCTCCAACTATGGAGGCAGAGCATAGCCATCATAGCTAGTAGCAACCGACAGCCCACTCCTCCATTAATTTGTCTAATCCACTTTTAAGGCCATCCAGGTAAGTGGCCATCACTGATTCCTTGGAGGGGGGGAGCATGTTCCAGAGTTTTATTCATTATTTATTTAACAAAATTTATACACTGCCTGATTGTAAAAAACAACAACTTAAAGCGGTTTACAAAAGTGGTTTAAAACCTCTAAGCAGGAAGCAGTTTTAACTTTGCAGGTCAACATACAGTTTCCCTACCAAGGTTCTTTTTTTAACAAAGAACCTCATGGCCTAGATCTAACTCGCCCTGGCTGAACACACCTCAGATTATCATCAGCTCCTCCAACCACGACTAGGCTGTTCTCAGCTCGAAGCTTCTCCCGGAAATCTTCCATGGCTTCACTATTGCACTGAAGGGAGTTCTGACCAATCACAAAAAGAACTGGAGTCTTCATGTCCAGAAGTGGGTCATCAACATCCTGTCGCGGAAAACAACACATCTCTTAGTTTTATAAGTGATAAGAAAGGTACACTTTGCTACTGCTGCTGGGCAGAATGCAAGAGCAGCCTTCATATCTGCTACATTATTTTTAAAGTAGGGAACCAACATGCAAAGCATTCCTGGTATGTTGTTGGTAATGTAGCCAAAAAGCAATCCACTCCTCACGCCATGCTGCGAAACCAGTTTATTAGCTGACAATTTCAAATTTAGCAATTTCATGCTTACCCCTCTGGGCCCATCCACAGTTAAGAGAGGGAACCCAAGACACACAACAGCACTGACATCCTCCATCACTGAAACCTAGACATGGAAACAAAGGGGTCACATTTCTATAACTACTACAGGACATGTTTAACCTGGTAAATAAAAAACTGAGAGGAGATATGATAGCCATCTTCAAATATCTCAAGGGTTGCCACATGGAGCTTGTTTTCTCCGGCTCTAGAGGGTACGAACCAAACCAATGGCTTCAAGAACTTTCTGAGGGCAAGAGCTGTTCAACAGTGGAACAGACTCCCTCGGAATGCGGTGGAGTCTCCTTCCCTGGAGGTGTTTAAGCAGAGGTTGGATGGTACCTGCCATGTATGAACTAGTTGAGATTCCTGCATTACAGGGGGTTGGACTAGATGACCCTCAGGGTCCAAACCAACTCTACAATTCTTTTACTCTATGACTATGTAGCTCAACTGGCAATCCATGTCCAGTAGTCAGGAAAGATGATTCTGTGGCTAATCTGTTACAGTTGTATTTGCTTTTCAAGTACAGTGGTGCCTCGCAAGACGAAAAGAATCCGTTCCGCGAGTCTCTTCGTCTAGCGGTTTTTTTGTCTTGCGAAGCAAGCCCATTGACGGCTTAGCGGATTAGCGCTATTAGCGGTTTAGCGGCTTTTAGCGGCTTTTCGGATTAGCGGATAAGCGGCTTAGCGGCTTAGAAAAGGGAAGGGGGGGAAGGAAAAAAAACTCCGCAGGAACTCGCAAGACATTTTCGTCTTGCGAAGCAAGCCCATAGGAAATTCATTTTGCGAAGCACCTCCAAAACGGAAAACTCTTTCGTCTAGCGAGTTTTCCGTCTTGTGAGGCATTCGTCTTGCGGGGCACCACTGTACAACAAAGAGTAAAACCAGACTTTTCCTTCCTAATGCATGTGCTCACTCTTTCCAAAATGCAGTGTCAGTACAGTACACCTAGAATCTTTAAGGCCCCTATATCTGCACTATACATTTAAAGCACTATCATGCCCCCAAAGAATCCTGTGAACTGTGGTTTGTTAAGGATGCTGAGAGTTGTTAGGAGACCCCCTATTCTCCTCACAGAGCTACAATTCTCAGATTGGTTTAACAGTTAGTTCCTCTTCCAAGAAATCCTGGAAGTGTGGCTTGCATCATTAGAGGAGCTTGCTTAGACTAACACAGTGGAACACAGCTTTCCCAAATCTGATGCTCTCCAGATGTTTTGAGCTGTATCCAAGGGTACTCAAGGAGCTTGTGGCTGTAATCTCAGAGCTTTTGTCTATGATCTTTGAGAATTCATGGAGAACAGGTGACGTCCCTGCAGACTGGAAGCAGGTAATTGTTGTCCCCGTCTTCAAAAAGGGGAGGGGAAAGGAGCCCCAGGTAATTACCGACCAGTGAGCTTGACATTGATGTTAGAATTCCTGCTCCATGGCTGCAGTCATGGGATTTTTGTCTATCACATGACGGTGTATGTTTTGACTCCACAAAGTGGGAAGTGATGGAGACAGGATGTTTGTGTTACTGTGTTCCGTGAAGTGGGACTAGTGCCCTTTCCCCCCCTCTTTGCTGTCTGATGCTAGAGAGAGAGGGAGCCATGTTGAAGTGCTCCATGTGTATTTATTTTTTTAATGTATTTTTATTAAAGATTTTCTGAATTTACAAAGGTATGTGCAATGTCTCTCTCTCTTTTATTTTTCCCCCATGTAACTTTTTTTTTTTTTTTTTTACAAATCAGTTTCATTTGTTGAGACATTAGGAAGAATGGGGGAAAGAGATGGGGGGGAAAGATGAGCGGGGTTGGGGTTGGGTGGTGATGTTTCTATTTTACTTAATATATGTGGGGTTTTGTGTCAGCTCCATGTGTGTTTAAATGTAAATAAAGTACCGTATTTTTTGCTCTATAAGACTCACTTTTTCCCTCCTAAAAAGTAAGGGGAAATCTATGTGCATCTTATGGAGCGAATGCAGGCTGCGCAGCTATCCCAGAAGCCAGAACAGCAAGTGGGATCCCTGCTTTCACTGCGTAGCGATCCCTCTTGCTGTTCTGGCTTCTAAGATTCAGAATATTTTATTTCTTGTTTTCCTCCTCCAAAAACTAGGTGCGTCTTGTGGTCTGGTGCGTCATATAGAGCGAAAAATACGGTAATTAGCCAAAATGCTGAGTTGCTGAGTTGCGTTACGCAAACTGCGAACACTCTGCAGATCCCTAAGCATGCCGGTGTTTGTTGGCATCGGTCAATGTGATGTTCGGGCTGAAGAAAGCTTTTGAAGCTCCCGAACGAACGACCAGGAGGGAGAGAACATGCCAGTCAGGCCTGTGTCTCTGCCAGGGTGCTACTCAAGTGTAGGACAAGCTCCTGACAATCAATACCCTTCCAACTCTACAATTCTGATTCTACGAGGATTTTCATGACAACCAAGGACAACCAAGCAGTGCTGCCTGGGGATGATGTGTGCTGTTGTCCTAAGCAGCTGGAGGATATCAGGTTGGGGAAAGTTGGGGAGCAGAATACTTTCAGGTCCTATGCTTTGGATTTTATTCTGCACGTACCACACTGATGCGATTTCCTGCAGTAAACTAGTACAGTAATACTGGAGGTATAGACAAGAGAGCGACATACATGACAGGCCACCAGAGCTCCTGTGTTCCAGCCAATGAGGATTACTGGCTTGTGAGAGAAATGGTTGTGGATCTGGAAAAGAAAGGGAAGATGGGAAGTTCAAAAGTTAAGTAATTTCCAAACTGGAAGCCACACATACCCAAGTGAAAAGTTTTGGATTTATAGAAGCTCGAGGGAAGTTCACCACTACTACTTGGATTTAGCTACTCCTGTACCCACCTCCATAACTTTGCCTCTCACAGCACCGATCATGTGCTCCAGGCATTGCAACACTCCAACACCACTGCCGTTATTCATTAAATGGGTAGCAACAGGGATCACCTGCAAGACAAGCAAAGACAAGCAGATAAAACAGCAATTCCATCACGGTCCAAGTTATATTGCAACCAAAAGTTACATCTGTGAATTTCATTGGAGGGGAAAACACAAAGATCTGGGACTCTGCAAACTGTTGAGTTTGTAAATATCTGGAGTGTCCTACTCCACCTCAATATAGTTCTAGCTTTTTATATGGTGTTGGGCTGAATCCCCCCAACCATACCGGACATTTCTTGCCTGATGTGGGATTACAAATACCCTACAGAACTGTGGAATTGGAAGAGACTCTAAAAGTCATCTAGTTCAACCCCCCTGCAATGCAGGTAAGGTAAAGGTACCCCTGCCCGTACGGGCCAGTCGTGTCTGACTCTAGGGTTGCGCGCTCATCTCGCTCAAGAGGCCGGGAGCCAGCGCTGTCCGGAGACACTTCCGGGTCACGTGGCCAGCGTGACTAAGCGGCATCTGGCGAGCCAGCACCAGCGCCGCACACGGAAACGCCGTTTACCTTCCCGCTATGAAGCGGTACCTATTTATCTACTTGCACTTAGGGGTGCTTTCGAACTGCTAGGTGGGCAGGAGCTGGGACCGAACGACGGGAGCTCACCCCGCCGCGGGGATTCGAACTGCCGACCTTGCGATCAGCAAGTCCTAGGCACTGAGGTTTTACCCACAGCGCCACCCGCGTCCCCTGCAATGCAGGAACCACAGCTAAAGAATCCATGACAGATTGGCCAGCCAACCTCTGCTTAAAAACCTCCAATGAAGAGCAGTCCACCACCTTCTTAGGAAGCCCAGTCCACTGTCAAAAGAGTTCTTACCATCAGAAAGTTATTCCCAATGTTAAGTCAGAATTTTCTTTCTTGTCATTTGAAGCCATTGCTTTGGATCCTACCCTCTGGAGCAGCAGAAAACAAGCTTGCTCCATCTTCCATGTGACAGTGACAGCCCTTGAGATATTTGAAGATGACTATCTCCTCTCAGTCTTCTCTTTTGCAGGCTAAACATGCCAACCCCCTCAACTGCTTCTCATCAGGCTTGGTTTCCAGGCTCTTTATCATCTTGGCCACCACCTTCTGCACATTCCAGCTTTACAATATCCTTCTCAGACTGTGGTGCCCAGAACTGGGCATAGTATTCAAGGCGGGGTCTTACTAAGGCAGACTAGAGTGGTACTATTACTTCCCTTCTTCTGAATACTATACTTCTGTTGAAGCAGCCTAGAATTGCATTAGCATTTTTTGCTGCTGCATCACACTGTTGACATGAAGCCCAGAAGTGTCCCCCATTCACCTGTTACCTGCCCAGGGTATTTCCCAGTACTTCCACTTTCATGTGTGCCTGATCTCCCTCTCCCGCAAATGGTTATTCTACACTTGTTTTCCATCTAAATCCAATCCAAGAAGGGAATGTGAGTCTACAGGAGTCTGTGGGGTCCCTGCAACTGCACTGAAGGCGGGGAGTGAGGGGACATAGCTTGCTGTAGGAGAATGAGAACAGGGTGGTGAAGAGACACAAACCTTTCCCAAGCAAGAGAGTTGTGACTGCCAGAATCGATGCCGCCGAGAAGTGGGAAACATTGAATTGGAGGGTCCAGAAGATGCCAACAGGATGAGGGGAGAACCAGGCAACTTGCTCTTGGGAAAACAAACAAATCAAAGAAGTTAAAAAAAAGCTGCTTCTCAAAGAGGCTCCAGCCCCTTCAACAACCACGTCTCCAAACACGGTTGCTCTGCTGAGATACAGTTTAAGTCTTGACAACCAAAGCTGTCTTCAGTCAAGGGAAGACATTCTGTACTGCCTTTGGGATTTTAAAACCACCAGCCTTTTCCCAATTTAGCAGCTAAATATATCTGCTGCCCTCCCCCAACTGACTAATTCAGAGGGGAACAAGCAATGGCCTTTTTAAACCTCAATTTTTATCTCTGTTATCTGCTAGCTCCCAGCCACCTCCATTTCCACGTGTCTGCTCTCTTCCTTCTCCTGGAAAAAGCCCACTGCAACAGAGTGCCCTCTCAGCTCATCTCATTATCTAAGCCAAGGTTTGGCTTAATGTGTTGTCTGAACTTTGTATTGTGGCTAAAGCTCTCTCCTCGCTAACCACAAGCTATAGCCAAGAATAAGGACCAGGGAGGAACAAAGTGGCTGATAGCTGCATTCCGGGAGCTGGCATGTTTGCATGTGAACCTGCTCTTAGAATAAAAATGAAAAGCAGCAGCAGCACAGAAATAAAACCCAGGACCACCTCGTTTTCCTGATGGCCCACAAAACACTTACTGGTTTGTTATGTGAAAGGACACCTATGGCTGGATCCCATGGTCGCTTCAGCAAGAGGGAGAGGGCCTCAGCTCCTGCCGCTCCTGTCTTTGCAGTCGAGGACAACAGCATCCGGTCGATGAGGATGGGAATCTGAAACACATTGATAAGCATGTGATGGAACTCCAGAACACAGACATTCACTCTGCATAGTGACAGGAAGACATTGGGACTCTATAGCTGGTTCACTATTATTAGTACATCAATGGTTAAGGGCTGCCCAAATAGGGGTGGGGCATGACGACTAGAGACCTCCTGAAGCAAAAAGGCTCTCTAGCTTCCACTTCCCTTATAAAGGATAACAGCTGAGAGATTTATACATGAGTAGCTTATACATGAGTATTACTCCCAAACAAACACACACATGAATTCAAACCTACAGTATCTTAAAGGAGAGATTTGTGTTCACTCTTTTCCTAGCACTTAAGTAGCATTAACCTGAAAGGTCAGCATTCATTTATAATTAGAATTATATGGAATTCAAATTGTGGTATAGTATGATCACGACTTGCATGGGGGTTACGTTTCACAGACGAAGTGTACATGCAAAAATGTGCATACTCAAACCACACTCTTGGAACGTCCCCTATGGAACCATGCTTGACTTCCAAGCTCTCTACTTTGCTTACCAGGCTCTGGAATGCTTAAGTGGGAACTCGGACAGTACCAAGACTTCTTATGAAAGCATCCTAGAGTCCAGTAAGCAAGGCTTCTTTTTGTGCCAGGTTTTCTGTGCAATTAATTTGTGGGATTTCAACCTACTGCCTTTCAACCACACAAGGCTGAAATTATGCAGATTAATTGCATACACAATGCAGTCGTACTGTACAATAAAATACAATATGTAAGAAATAAAAGCAATAAAAGCAGTGTTTCAAAACCAGGCAACATCTAGCACAGCACATTACAATAGCCACAACAAACAGAAAAAGGATAAGGATAAGGTCCACTAAGACCTTCAGAAAATGTCAAGTGGTTGGGAGGGGGAGTTTGGGAACCGCTGGCTTGTAAGGAAAAGAGGTGGCAACTTCTTTTAAGTAGAATGCTTTGCCTAAAGAAGAAACATGGAAAGAAGGATTAAAAAGTGTTGGGGGGGGGGGAACCCCTTCCCCAACACATCATGTTCACTCACCTTTCCTTTAAGAGTCTGCAGGGCATCTAGGTAAGCAGCCAGCATAGGCAAACTAAGGGTTTCCACCAGCGTCGAGTGAAGCCACTGGATCAGCTTGGTATCCCAGCTGATGCTTGCCAAAGCCTGACGTACACGCCGGGCACATTTGTCCACGGCTATCCTCCTGAGCACCGGTTCGTTGCAAGCCTGTTGGAAAACAGAGGAGAAGGACCCAAAGTGAGGTTGCATAACAAAGTGTGCTGACTGCAGAACAAAGCAGCAGTGACAAAGCCTGGAGTTACAATGCCTATGTCTCAGATGTCAAAGTAGAGATGAGACCTTCCCGACTTCATGGGACAAAACACAGAGGTACAAAGGGCACCACACATTTAATAAAACGGGCAACCTGTCAGAGGGACTAAAAGTTCAGAAGAGGGAGGAGCAAGAGCAATGCTATTCTTACCCCTTCATTGGCTAACCGGGCCAGCCTGTCAGACTGTAAAGCTTTGAGGATTTTATTGAACAGCTTATTCTGGGCTATTGTCCAGCCAGATCTGCAAAGGAAAAAATCAAGTTAGCAGTTCACCTTCAAGGTCAGCCTGAGGGCAGAATTCTCACATGCAAATTATGGGCAGAACCACAAGCAAAAGTAGGTGGAGAAGTTCACACAAATATGACTTTTGTAGAAAAGGACAGTTTCTAGATACATTTGAACACACCTCTCTGTTCTCAATCTGGGCAGTCAAAACCCATTATGAGAGTTCAAAAAGACATTTCAGCCAGGCAAAAGCCACCAAGGAGGTTATGCAGTAGGGCAGTGAGGGTGTGGCCTGGGGGAGTCCCAAGGGCCAGCTAGAGAGTCTTGGAGGGCCACCTTCAGCCCCCAGAGCCTGAAGTTCCTCACCCCTGCTCCTGTTAAACAAAACTGCAGCTGGAGGCACCAAAGAGTACTGATTGTGGCCTAGATCAGATGGAAGAGGAAACCATGGTTTGATGCTACAAGAATGGGCAATTGTGAGCCCTGGACTCACTCACTCCCCTGCATTCTCTCCTCTTTTATCTGCCAAAAATTGAGATCAGAAGCCTGTGTTCTTAAACTAACCAGAGTTTCCTGTGGCATGTCTATAACTACAGTTGGCAAGAATAAGCCAGGACTGAACCACTATCTAAATAAGTCACAGTTTTCATTCATTGATGTGATATCCAGGCAGGAAATCATCCTGTATGAAGCAGTTGCAAGTTAACCACAAAAACGTTTGGCAAACACACATGCACTCTCCCAAGGCCCACTGCTAACCCAAAATGTCTACACACACCTTGCAACAATGATCTGCATTCACTACCCAAGGATTTTGGAATTAAAGCCGACTTGCAGAACCCTGAACACTGCCTAGTCCCAAATGATCTCCAGGCTCAAAAAGCAAAAAAGAAAAAGAAAAAAAGAAAAAAGGAAATGGCACCACCAAAGCATAAAACAATCTTCTGTCCACTCCCCAATTTATTACCTGTTCATATGCTCCTCCCAGTCATCAGGTGGAGGTGGCGTATCAGTGTCTGTGCGGGCAAATATCACATGGCGCTCACACTCATTCATCACAGTGCGGGCTTTCTGGTTGTCGTAGAGTGGCACAGGTGTGGGAGTCACTGTTTCCACATCAATGGGAACATCTGCCTCACTGAAAGCAGACAAGGCAAGGACATGTCATGGAACAGAGCAATCAGCCTCAGCGGCGTAGCGTGGGTTATCAGCACCCAGGGCAAGGCAAGTAATTTGCGCCCCCTAACCCGGGGCAAGGCAAGTGCAGTAATTTACTCTCCCAAGCAGCAGCCGCGAGGCTTCTCTTTCCCCGCGCTCTCCCGGAGCTGCCTCTTTTCTTTCCTTTTTTCCCTTTCTCCAAGGCTTTTCGCTTTCTCTCCTTAATTGATTCCCCCTTCACACCACGGCGTTTCCTGGCTGCTTCCCCCCCTCCCCCCCCCTGCTCTGCTTGCCTTGCCCTGCCCTGCCCTGCCTGAGGGCGCCCTGAGGAGACTCCGCTCTCCTTTTTGACCAGGCGAGGTGGAAAAAAAGGGGAGAAAGTCTCTTCCCGCCCCCTCGCCAGACTCCCTGCTCGGCTCGGCTCACTACCCAGGCGGCCAGGGGAGAGAGAGCCGCAATTACCATAAAGCTCCTCTCCCTCCGCTTCGCCAAGCTGTCAAAGCCCGGCAGCAGCGGCACCGGCAGCAGCAGGCGCAGCCAGACCCCCACCAGCCAGCCCGACCGCCGCCCGGCTTCCTCTCCTTTTTTTGCCCGCGGCAGAAGGCTTCGCTCTCCCCCTTCCACGACCTCCTCGCCAAGCCGAGCGAGCGCGGGCTCCCTAACCCGTGGATTTTAGTAGGGGCAGAGAGCTGCTAGTGCGAGTGCGCCCCCACCCATGTTGCGCCCGGTGCGGCGGCACCCCTGGCACCCCCCACGCTACGCCACTGATCAGCCTCCGTTTCCCACCCCATAAAAGCTATATGTACCTGCAGTACAAACAATCACATTGAGCAAAAAGGGAGCTCTGGATAAATGGGTAAGCTGGGGTAAATGGGAAGCTGAATCAGAACAAAGGTCCTGCTAGCTCGGCTTTGTCTACATTGGTTGACAGTGGATCTCCAGGATTTCAGACGGGGAGTCTTCCCCAGCACTCCCTGGAGATGATGCTTGAGGGGGTTATTTCTTGCCAGGGGTGGCCCTTCCCATTTCACCTGAGGCAAAAGAGTTAGGTGCTGCCCTGTGCATGCTATGCACCCCCTTTACCATCTCTACCAAAGCCTAGCTTAGCAATGTTATGCAGCTGTGGCTTCCAGCGAAATCTCACTAGAAATCTCACTAGAACTCAGAAGCTGCCGCAGCCACTTCTCCTCGCTTCTTCAGTGGCAAGGCAGGTCTGCCCATGGAGGAGCCCCTTGGATTCTGCTACCTAAGGCAGCTGCTTCAGTCTACCTCATGGATGGGCCAGCCCTGTGCCTGGGCCCTTCGGCAGGCAAAAGCCGGCATTCTACTACAGTTGTACCTTGGAAGTCGAACAGAATCCATTCTGGAAGTCCGTTCAACTTCCAAAACATTCGAAAACCAAATCATGGCTTCTGATTGGCAGCAGAAAGTTCCTGAGTTCCTGCAGGAAGTTCCCATCTCCTGGTCCAGCATAAGTGTTGGTGCCACTGCTCAACCTTTCAGCTTAGTTTGAAAGAAGCACATGCAATCCTCAGAAGAAGGGGAGCAAATAATGCAATTACAGATACCTACACACAAAATATCCCTAATGTCACTCTCACATAAGAGCAAAACAAGTGAAACTCACATGGCGTTGCTATCTTGGTGTCTCTTGGGAGTGACGAACAGCAGACGAGTGGGACGGGCATTGCTGGCATCGGGGTGGGCGCTCCATGGCTTGGCATAGCTGTGGTCCAAGAAGACCAGGTCTAGTTCTCTTTCATGGACCGACAGCTGAAAAAGCAGAGATGTCCCCATCCTCCGCGCCGAGGTTTGGAAGTCTCGCTCAGTGCCTCGGTTAGACATGTCTAGGTCGTATGTCTCTGCCACTAGCGCTGGCACAATAAACTCTTACGGCTCCACATTCTTGCTGCTAGGGAAGGATAAAGAAAGAGTAAACAGTGTGAAATAATCTGCTTCTTACCCGTGTTAAGCACATGTTCAGCCATCAAATGAAAACAACAATGCGCATACAGAGGCAATGCCCCCATTTGGCTCACTTACTCCAATCGAGTCATTACAGTGGTGCCTCGCAAGACGAAATTAATTCGTTCCGCAAGTCTCTTCGTCTTGCGAGTTTTTCGTCTTGCGATGCACGGTTTTCCATAGGAATGCATTGAAAATCAATTAATGCGTTCCTATGGAAACCGCCTTCCCCCGACCTCTTCTGGCGGCATTTTAAAATCGCCCGGGACAGCGGAGGACTTCTCCGCTGTCCGGGCGATTTAAAAGCCCCTGGGAAGGCAAGCAGGGGGGACGAAGCCTGGGCGCTCCTTGCGGAGAGTTGCCAGCGCGCCCAGGCTTCGCGGCCCCGCCGCCCGGCTTCGGGACATCGTTCCGATGCCAGGCGGCGGGGGGAGGCTTTCCCGCCCCGAAGCCGGGCGGCGGGGGGAGGCATTCCCGCCCCGCCGCTCGGCTTCGGGACATCGTTCCGATGCCGGGCGGCGGGGGGAGGCGTTCCCGCCCCGCCGCTCGGCTTCGGGGCATCCTTCCGATGCCGGGCGGCGGGGGGAGGCGTTCCCGCCTCGCCGCCCGGCATCGGGGCATCCTTCCGAAGCCGGGCGGCGGGGGGAGGCGTTCCCGCCTCGCCGCCCGGCATCGGGGCATCCTTCCGAAGCCCGACGGCGGGGGGAGACTTTCCCGCCCCGCCGCCCGGCTTCGGGACATCGTTCCGATGCCAGGCGGCGGGGGGAGACTTTCCCCCCCGCCGCCCGGCTTCGGGACATCGTTCCGATGCCGGGCGGCGGGGGGAGACTTTCCCGCCCCGCCGCCCGGCTTCGGGACATCGTTCCGATGCCGGGCGGCGGGGGGAGGCGTTCCCGCCTCGCCGCCCGGCATCGGGGCATCCTTCCGAAGCCCGACGGCGGGGGGAGACTTTCCCGCCCCGCCGCCCGGCTTCGGGACATCGTTCCGATGCCAGGCGGCGGGGGGAGACTTTCCCGCCCCGCCGCCCGGCTTCGGGACATCGTTCCGATGCCGGGCGGCGGGGGGAGACTTTCCCGCCCCGCCGCCCGGCTTCGGGACATCGTTCCGATGCCGGGCGGCGGGGGGAGGCGTTCCCGCCTCGCCGCCCGGCATCGGGGCATCCTTCCGAAGCCCGGCGGCGGGAGGAGGTGTCCCCGCCCCGCCGCCAGGCTTCGGAGGAGGTCCGAGGACAGCGGGGAAGACGAGCTGCGCTTCCCCACTGTCCCGGAGATTTCCCTATGGGCTGTCGTCTTGCGAAGCAAGCCCATAGGGAAATTCGTCTTGCGAAGCGCCTCCAAAACGGAAAACCCTTTCGTCTAGCGGGTTTTCCGTCTTGCGAGGCGTTCGTCTTGCGGGGCACCACTGTATCTCCATGACCTATGAATCAGGCACAAAAATCAACACAAAACAACACACCATCAAACTGATGCAATAAAAAAAAACCAACCACATGGAGAGTTTTGTGTGTATATTTGTGTGCATATGTGCATATTTCTAGGGAGGGAGTCCGTGGCTTTCACCGGATTCTCCAAGGGGCCTGTGCCCAGACCAGGTTAAGAACCACTGGGTTAATGTGTCAGGCTACGACTGGGGAGACCCAGGTTAAAATCTCTGATTATTCTCGAAGTTCAATGGATGATACGGGACCAGTAATTTGCTTTCAGCCTAACCTACCTCAGAGGGTTGCACCTAAAAATTATAGGATTACCCCGCCGCTCTCTCCAACCTCTGACCAAGGCCACCGAAGCCGCTCAGAAACAGCCAAGTTCGAAGAGCAGCAGCAAAAAGAGCCCCTGAGCATGTACAAAGCGCCCAGAGAGTCTTCTGCTCCCCCCCCCCCCCGCCAAATCTGGAGCTTCCGTCAGAAATGAGCGCTTGATATCAGAACCTCTTTCTGGACCCAGAGAAGGAGCAGCTATTCCTCACCCACCTCCGGCCAGAGAAAAAAGGCGAGGGGGCTCAACGCCGGACCGAAGCCCCGGAACCTCTCGCCGGAATCCAGCCAGGCCTCAGGCCTCAGGCCTCGGGCCTCGGGCGCATTTGCGCATGCGCGGCGCTCTCCCCTCTCCGGAGCCGCCCGCGACTTTGGAAGGGGAGGGAGAGAAGGAAAACCCGGCAGGCGGATCCCGCGCGGAGTCAGGGGAAGCCTCCCTTGGGTCGGGAGGACGGTTCCCGGTTCCCGGCACCCGGAACGCGCACAGCTCGGGCGGCCTCTTAGTGAAGAAGGGACTGAGGATTTGCAGGCGCCAGGGATCTACATGCAACCGTTGCTGCTTGCTTTGTGCAGGAGATCCCTGCAGACAAGCAAAAGGCATGAATCATAGAATGGTCGCGTTGGAAAGAAGCCCGAGGGTCCAAGCCCCTGCAATGCAGGAATTAAAGCATGCATGCCAGGTCATGCTACCCAGATACCCAGAAAGCATGCATGCCAGGTCATGCATGCCAGGTCATGCTACCCAGATACCCAGAAAGCATGCATGCCAGGTCATGCTACCCAGATACCCAGAAAGCATGCATGCCAGGTCATGCATGCCAGGTCATGCTACCCAGATACCCAGAAAGCATGCATGCCAGGTCATGCATGCCAGGTCATGCTACCCAGATACCCAGAAAGCATGCATGCCAGGTCATGCTACCCAGATACCCAGAAAGCATGCATGCCAGGTCATGCATGCCAGGTCATGCTACCCAGATACCCAGAAAGCATGCATGCCAGGTCATGCTACCCAGATTCCCAGAAAGCATGCATGCCAGGTCATGCATGCCAGGTCATGCTACCCAGATACCCAGAAAGCATGCATGCCAGGTCATGCTACCCAGATACCCAGAAAGCATGCATGCCAGGTCATGCATGCCAGGTCATGCTACCCAGATACCCAGAAAGCATGCATGCCAGGTCATGCATGCCAGGTCATGCTACCCAGATACCCAGAAAGCATGCATGCCAGGTCATGCTACCCAGATACCCAGAAAGCATGCATGCCAGGTCATGCATGCCAGGTCATGCTACCCAGATTCCCAGAAAGCATGCATGCCAGGTCATGCTACCCAGATTCCCAGAAAGCATGCATGCCAGGTCATGCTACCCAGATTCCCAGCCTCTTCTTGAAAACCCCCCAGGAAGGCAAGTCCACCACATTCCGAGGGAGTCCTTCTCTTACCGCCAGAAAGTTCTTCCTGGTCTTTAGTCGGAATCGCCTTTCTTGTAACTTGAAGCCATTGGTTCAGGTCGAGCCTCCAGAGCAGGAGGAAGCAAGCAGGTCGCCTCCTCATGTGGCAGTCCTTGAGATATTTGACGATGGCTGCAATTTCTCCCCTCAGCCTTCTCTTTTGCAGGCTAAACCTGCCAACTCCCTCGACTAGCCTTCCTCATGGTTTCCAAGCGCCGCCTGAGAAAGCGGGCTGGCTGCTTTAGTCCTCCTCCCCCTGCTTTCTCTCTCGGCCTGACTCGGGACCCCCTTCCCAGATGAACCGAGTTCGAGAGGAAGGCGATTCTCGAAGCCAAATAACACCAGGGAGGGGGAAAGCGACGTTTCTTCTCTGCCCTGCGCACGAGCACCATTCACACATTGATGCTCCCCGGCGGAGAGGGAAAGGCGCAGTTCTCCCAACTCGCCTGCAGGGGCCGCTGCTGGAGGCGGGCGTCGAGGAGTAGGGGGACACCCTTCTCGACGGCGCGCGGGGATGACGTCATGCGAGCGCCGGGGCTCGTCGTTGCTTTCCGTGCCGGGCGTGGGAACCGGAAGTGCTGTAGGAGCAACTGCAGCTTCCCGGCCCGGTAGCGGGTGGCTCGGCGTGGAGAGCGAAACCTTGGGGGGCCTCAGAGCCATGGGGAAGAAGAGTAAGAACGGAGTCCCGGACAGGTGAGCGGTACCTGCCTCGCCCGGGGTGGACGGTGTGATAGGAATTTCATGGTCTTAGATATATGGCAACGTTCACAACCACACGTACATAGATCAGCCCAGGAAAGCCAACCTGGAACCATTTTGATTCCTAAACTGAGCAAATGTTTCTCTGCATGGTCAAAATGGAAAAGCCTCCCCATTGTCTCTTCCTTCACAAATCCTGTCTTAATCTGTGTTTGAATAAAGGTGTGAGCCTGTGACCTGGCCCAGGAAATAAGTATTTTACCACTACAAAAGACTGGCCAGGCTCCCCAGGAAATCCAATCAAGTAACCTGCCAGACAGGAGATAAACAAGGACAAGAGAAAAACATTTACATTTCTGTGATGTAGGTGGGATGGATCGGAGGGGTGGTCTTAGGTTACACCCCTTCTGTGATGTATGCATAATGTTTCTGGGGGTGGTCTTGATCTACAGGATGGGAATTTCAAAAGTCTTTATAAGCCCTTGCACAGCAATTTTGGGGGTCCTCTACCTCTCCTGCGTGTGAGGGGAGCACCCTGTTGCAACAGATCAATAAAGATCAAGCTTACTAGCTGCTTTGCTTCTCAATATTCTCTGGTTGGCCTCTGTTATTTTCTCCTACCAATAGGGAACCTATGTAAGGACTCTATATGGGCTCTTGGATACCCCATAAGGGAAAAGGGCATATTTTTATTTACAACAATGGGGAGCCCCGGACAGGCCCTCCCGCGCCCCGTTGTAGTGAGGCGCTGCAGCTGGGGTGAGAACCTCTCCCTCCGTCTTGGTCAGCCCCTCGCGTGGGAGGCTCGTGGGAGCTTGTATGTCTGTTATATACTGCTCTTCATCCGAGGATGGCAGGGCGGTTTACAACACAAAAACACATAACAAAACAAGGAAGATAACACGAAACAAAACCAATAACTCCCCCCCGCATACACAATATAAAAGGCCATAGATTGTTTAATTAGCCAAAGGCCAGGGAGTAGAGGAATGTTTTCCACATCACGTATGGCCTTTGAACCATATACAGTGGTACCTCGGGTTACAGACGCTTCAGGTTCCAGACTCCGCTAACCCAGAAATAGTACCTCGGGTTAAGAACTTTGCTTCAGGATGAGAACAGAAATCCTGCTCCGGCAGCGCAGCAGCAGCAGGAGGCCCCATTAGCTAAAGTGGTGCTTCAGGTTAAGAACAGTTTCAGGTTAAGAACGGACCTCCGGAACAAATTAAGGACTTAACCCGAGGTACCACTGTACATGGCAGGAGTCAACCATTTATCCCAACAGTAGCAGGGTGCCCCTATTCTGCCCATAAAGTTCCATTGTCACTTGGCCATAAAGGTAAAGGTACCCCTGATCGTTAGGTCCAGTCGTGGACGATTCTGGGGTGGCATGCTCATCTCGCTCTATAGGCCAAGGGAGCTGGCGTTTGTCCGCAGGCAGCTTCTGGGTCATGTGGCCAGCATGACTAAGCCGCTTCTGGCGAACCAGAGCAGCACACAGAAACGCTGTTTACCTGTTTATCTACTTGCACTTTGATGTGCTTTCGAACTGCTAGGTTGGCAGGAGCAGGGACCGAGCAATGGGAGTTCACCCCGTCGTGGGGATTTGAGCCGATGACCTTCTGAAGTGTGCTTTCCCTAATGAGGCCTCCCACTGCTGGTGCCCTTCCACCATTTGGATTCTGTTCTTAGACCAAGGTAAAATTTGCAAACTGGGACACTACTTCCAGTTTTGCGGAGTTCGTATACCGAATCTTTCGTAAACAGGACTGTTCTTAAACCGAGGTACCACAGTACTTGAAATCCAGGATTTCCAACAGTGCCATAATGCCATTTCATCCAATCACACCCCAAAGCAGCCAAATGATGATTCCTTTAAAAAAAAAAAATTAATGTTAGTAATTAGGAAAAGTATTGCTTTCATAGGGGTATGTTGTTGTTATTTTTATTATTAATTAAATTTATATACTGCCCATCACCTGAAGATTACAGGGCGGTTGACAGTATAAAAACACAAAAACACATAGCATGTTGTGTTTTGCTCTGGACCGCACCAGTGAGCCTTGTCATCTGGGCAGCCCAGGACCTGCATACAGGCAATCCTCATTTTGCACAGGGGTTCCGTTGACCCAGTTTTTGAGGGTCAAGCCTGCATTATCCCTCCTCCCATCCTAGGCTGTATTTTATGGTTGTCTTACAGTGGAATAGATTGGGATCTAGCTTTTGTATGTATAGCTGTCGTTTAGATGCTGTTAGTGTGAATGGTGTTTTAATGTTACCAAAAAAGCCAAATCCCTGAGCTGAACAGACATCTTCTCCTGTTGAATTGTGTCTGCTTTCTCCATCATATTTATGCAGAAGCAGTAAATTTCATTTCACTTTTAAGTGTAAGGTCTCTCTTCTAGATGGACTAATTACATACCTCTTGGAAAGAGAATACCTGGAACACGCTTTATAGCTTTTAAAGTTCCACTTAAGAAGGTAGGTATGGCATGCAGTTTTTTTGGGGTGGCGCTATGTGTTATGTAAATGTAAGGTTGCTCTTGGTCTGTTTGCATTGTGCTTTAGTCCAAATTCCAGAGCTCATGTTTTCATCTGAGCAAAGTTCGGTGTATAGCAGTGGTTCCCAGATATTTTTGGGCCACTATTCCCTTAGTTCCATAAACATCTGCAGTGCCCCCTAGCCTATAAAAAGCAGTATTTAGCACAGAGGTTTGCACGACCCACCAAGGAAAATAGGAACACAATAAATTTCAAGACAGTGGCAATTAATTGCACACTTATTTAAAATCAATTAAAACTATTTAGTTTAATAAATTCAGCATTGATATAGCTTGGTATACGTCCAGATTTCCCTGGACATATCTCAACAACTTTTTTGTCTGGGTTTTCACTGTCTGAAAAATGGCAAGTCTATTAAAACTATTTAGTTTCATAAATTCAGCAGTTTGATATAGGCTTGGCCCTACGTCCAGATTTCCCTGGACATATCTCAACAACTTTTTTGTCCGGATTTTCACTGTTCGAAATATGGCAAGCCTATTAAAACTATTTAGTTTCATAAATTCAGCAAAATTGATTAACTTGATCCAGTGATAGTTTGATATAGGCTTGGCATATGTCCAGATTTTCCCGGACATATCTGGAATAGTGCAGTCGGCAGCAGTGTTCGGGTGGAAATCAATAAAAATGTCTGGGAAAATCCAGACTTATAGCAGCCCATGTCGGCAGTGCTGTTTTTGCTATTTATCCATAAAAATAGCTCCAACCACTTTGACCCCCCCCAAAAAAAAACCTTTGCCAAAAGAACTCAACAACTTTTCTGTCCGGATTTTCACTTTTCTTAATATGGCAAGCCTATTTTGATGGTTATTCACACCTCCTTTGCTCCCTTGCTTCCCCCTTGCCTCTTGACTCCACCTCACGTAATAACTGCAATCCCAGGTGCACAACTGGCTACTTTAGGAACCACTAGTGCAGGGGTAGGCAAACTACGGCCCAGGGGCTGGATCTGGCCCAATCGCCTTCTCAATCCGGCCCACGGACGGTCCAGGAATAAGTGTGTTTTTATATGAGTAGAATGTGTCCTTTTATTTAAACTGCATCTGGGTTATTTGTGGGGCCTGCCTGGTGTTTTTACATGTAGAATGTTAGAATGTGTGCTTTTATTTAAAATGCATCTCTCGCTTATTTGTGGGGCCTAGGAAATCGTGTGTCCCCCCCCCCCAAAAAAAATAGTCTGGCCTACCACATGGTCTGAGGGACAGTGGACCAGCCCACGGCTGAAAAAGGTTGCTGACCCCTGTGACTAGTGTATAGGGTAATTGTATCTAAGGTTCTATTCGTAATATTCTAATTTAGCTTATCTAGCCTTGCCAGTTCCCAGCTGCAAGGATAAACATCCCAGTTCTTGTTGCTATTGTTGTTTGGTCATTTAGTCGTGTCCGCCTTTTCGTGACCCCATGCATGCCAGGCACTCCTGTCTTCCACTGCCTCCCGCAGTTTGGTCAAACTCATGTTGGTAGCTTTGAGAACACTATCCACCCTTCTCGTCCTCTGTCGTGTCCTTCTCCTTGTGCCCTCAATCTATCCCAGTTCTTATGACTGGCCTAAAACTGTAAAAAACTAAAAACACACACATAAAAACACCAGGTCACAAGATACTATGATTACCATTATTTCTGGTAATTTTAGTTCAGTGTAAGATTTTGAGTGTCTTAGAGTGCTGAAATAGCTTTAATACTATGTGTAGTAAACTTAAGCAATATAAGACTATCCAAATACAGTTGTACTCTCCTTTGGATGCTTGTCAGGGGGTCTAGATGCAGCATCCAGTGAAGTAGTTCCATTTGCGCAAGGATTTCTGCCTGTGCAATGGAAATTTCATTGTGCAAACTGAAATCCTTGTGCTACTATGTTAGACACTACCCTAGAGTTTAACAGCAACCTATAACTGTTGGTTGAATACTCTATTTTCTTTTCAGACTTTTGATTGGAAACTTGCTCCAAATGAACGGTTTTCTCCATTAGACCTTATTAATCAGGTTACAGAACAGAAAGAAGAACTTGGCTTGGTCATTGATTTAACATACACCACCCGCTATTATGAGCCAGAGGTAAGTTCAGTTTCCCAAACTTATGTGAAAGGGGTCGATACTGTCTTTCGTAGCTTTCTCAATGTGGAATTGGTTGTTAGCACTAGAATCTTGTTTGCTGAAAAATTGTTCTGCTAAGAACTGAAATGAAACTTTGAAAAAATGAATTAAAGTTCCTTTTCAGCATGCAGTAGCTATAAGCAGTGCCATGTGGACTTTTAAAAATGTGGTGTGTATTTAGGGGCTCAGATGTCAAGTAGATATGACACTCTGGGGGGTTTCTTGTCAAGATGAGTGGAAGTATTCCTCTGATTTTCATTCCTCTGCAAACAACATCACAACAGGCTGAGTTTTCTGCCTGAAAAGAGGGGTGGGGTTTATAATCAATCCTGGCCATAGCTGTTTTCTAGGAAGCTATTAAAAGCAAGTTGGTTTTGGTTATATTTGTATGATACGGTCATGTGAACAGCTAATCTATAGGCTATAGGAGTATCATGTGACTTTGCATCAGGCTCTCCAGACCTGCAAGAACACTGCATGATCCAGGAACTGACCTACAGAAGATGGTGGTTGGCTTTAGGGCAAGTGTGGCAAACTTGCAGCCCATGGACTAAATTTGGTTTACTGCACTGTTTGCCTAAAACCACACCCGCCTATCCCACACCTGATGTCATACGCAACATCCCGCAGAAAGGAGAATCAAGTTCAGTTCTGGTTGGTCACAATCTCACCTCACCCCTGTGGGTTAACTTTGACATCTGGGTTAATCACCCACCTGTCAAAGTTGGCCCATGAGGTAGGGAATGATAAAGATCTGACCTACTGGGCCAAAAAGATTCTTCGTGCCTGCTTTAGGGTAGTGGGCAGGGCTACAGAAGGAGTATTAAAAAAAAAAATCCTTTTGTGACCCAGGGAGAATTTCTAACTGGTTTGCTGGCTTGACTATAGTCAGACTAGGTGGGTGATGGGATTCCATTCTGAGCTGCCTAGGAAGAAAGTGAGTGCTGAAAGTATGGAGATGTGTGCTGCAATTTTAAAAAATAATTTCTGCATTTAAACCTGGGAATAGTCCTGTGTGGTTGGTTTGTTTGGTGTACATTGCAACTATTTGTGTTTCATATGTTCTTGCAGGAGCTCCTAGGCACGACGCAGTACTGCAAAATTGTAACTGTTGGCCATGAAGTACCAAATAATGAGACAGTGTTTGAATTTAAAAGTGCTGTTAAAAAGTTCCTGATGGAGAATCAACATAATGGTGAGCATGATTTGATGGATTTATCTAAGACAGCAGAGCAATTATGAAGGTAGCCATTAGCGATTGTGTGGCATGTCTTTTTTATTTTACCGTATTTTTCTCCCTATAGGACGCACCGTCCCATAAGGCGCACCTAGTTTTTTTGGGGGGAAATAAAGGGGAAAAAATTTATTTTCCCCCCCCCAGGTGCGGGGCTGGGGCGGGGGAAGCCCGAGCTCCCCCCAACCCCAGCCCGCAGAACAGGCAACTCTCTGCAAGCCGTGGGAGCCCAGTGCAGGGCTCCCGCGCCTTGCGGAGAGCCGTGCGAAGTCTGGTGCGCACCGACCCCTCTCGCTCTCCAGGCTTCAGTGAATGCCTGCATTCGCCCCATAGGACGCACACACATTTCCCCTTCATTTTTGGAGGGGGGAAAGTGCGTCCTATGGGGCGAAAAATACGGTAGTTGGATAGATGCTTTAGCTGGTTGGCTGGCTGAACCATGCCATGGTGAAAATGTACATGGTGGAAACAGGCATGTTCCTGTCCCCACTGGCTTGCAGTTTAAAGGTGGATATTGGGGAAGGGAGGAAGGAGGGGAGAGAGGAGGAATTGTTCTCTTCTTGAAACATGCCAATCTACCCTTGGCAGCCAATCTGGAAGCTAAGTTCCTGCTCTTTATGAATGGAAGCACTAGGGTACTCTTTCTAGCTTCTGAGGCATGGCAAAACTTTACATGAATTTGCTTTTTCAGAGTTGCTGTGTATGTAAAGTATTGCACTTGGGCAAAAAAAATGAGAGGCACAAATACAAGATGGGTGACACCTGGCTTGAGAGCAGTACATGTGAAAAGGATCTAGGAGTCTTGGTTGACCACAAACTTGACATGAGCCAACAGTGTGACGCGGCAGCTAAAAAAGCCAATGCAATTCTGGGCTGCATCAATAGGAGTATAGCATCTAGATCAAGGGAAGTAATAGTGCCACTGTATTCTGCTCTGGTCAGACCTCACCTGGAGTACTGTGTCCAGTTCTGGGCACCACAGTTCAAGAAGGACACTGACAAACTGGAACGTGTCCAGAGGAGGGCAACCAAAATGGTCAAAGGCCTGGAAACAATGCCTTATGAGGAATGGCTAAGGGAGCTGGGCATGTTTAGCCTGGAGAAGAGGAGGTTAAGGGGTGATATGATAGCCATGTTCAAATATATAAAAGGATGTCACATAGAGGAGGGAGAAAGGTTGTTTTCTGCTGCTCCAGAGAAGCGGACACGGCTCCAAACTACAAGAAAAAAGATTCCACCTAAACATTAGGAAGAACTTCCTGACAGTAAGAGCTGTTTGACAGTGGAATTTGGTGCCAAGGAGTGTGGTGGAGTCTCCTTCTTTGGAGGTCTTTAAGCAGAGGCTTGACAACCATATGTCAGGAGTGCTCTGATGGTGTTTCCTGCTTTGCAGGGGGTTGGACTCGATGGCCCTTGTGGTCTCTTCCAACTCTATGATTCTATGATTCTATGAACTGTGTTTGTGCACTGCAGAGATTAGTGTTTTATCTAACACTTGACCATAAATATCATTATCTCCAAACAATTGTGGCAAATGTCAGACAGTACCTGACAAGCAACTTGATGAAGAATAAAGTTGCCTCTGCAACTGAGCCTTTGTTAAATCAGTTTGTGCTTCCAATTTCCCTAGACAAGCTTATTGGAGTTCACTGCACACATGGTTTGAATCGAACTGGTTACCTTGTTTGCAGGTAAGTTGCTCTTGAAACAAATCCAGGTCAGCAGTCTAGTTTGATAGTTGGAACATGTTATAAAAATGAATAACTGAGTATCTGCCACAAGGGTTCTTGCTTCAGTGTAAATTCAATAAATCCTCCTGGATTGAAGTGTTCATTTGTTTACATGTTTATATAAAAGGGCCGTCTTCCATGCATTAGTCAGTTAAGCTGGTGGGTTGTGATGTGAAGCTGGATCATAGCTTAACCAAAGATGAGTCATGTCAGCAGTCTGATTATTTCCCTGTAGTTTTAATAGTTTTAAGAAGAGATAAAAGGAGAGATGGCCATAGGGCCCATATTCTATATTTATCAAATATGCCTAAGTTGCAGCTTGTAATTAAAGGTATGTTCTGAGTTTGAAAAGGTTGGGGAAACTGTCCTACATAATTATAAGAATGAGGTGATGTTTTATTTCTTAGTATCGTTTTGTGGATTTAGCCAGGCTGTCACTGTTATCCAACAGGGTTTATCTCAATTTTAGGTTTTTTTAAGCCAGCATGGAGACCATGGAGACTTCCCAGCTGACCCCAAAACATAGATTCAGAATACCCTTCATTCAAACCTTTATTAATACACTCCTTCAGAATAATTATGAGATGGGATTAAACTAACTTTTACTTAGAGTAAATAATAATAATAATACTAATACTACTACTACAACTAACTTTTACTTAGAGTAAATACTACTACTACTACTACTACTACTACTACTACTAATAATAATAATAATAATATATTTATACCCCGCCCATCTGGCTGGGCCTCCCCAGCCACTCTGGGTGGCTTCCAACCAGATATTAAAAGCACAATACAGCATTAAAAATTAAACACTTCCCGACTTCCGGTCGGCGCCAGCGTTTGATGGCGGTCCTAGCCTCGAGCTCCGAGGCAGGACTGCTCCGTAAGTTCGGGTCTTACCCGCTACGGCAAGCGGGGGACCCCTAAAATCACAGGCGCTGAAGCCTGTGAGCAAGGAGATTCGGTGGGCACCTTTGCGCCCCCCCGGCATCGTGAAAGAGCCTTTTTAAAGGCTCCGGAGCGGCATCGGGGTGAGCGCGGTGCTGAGGATCGCTACCCAGCTTACGGAGTGAAGCCGCGTCGCCATTAACGGAGAGCGCCGATTCGTTTCTGAAATCAACGATTGGCAACAACAATACCCGTGAGTAAGATCGCAAAAGTAAAACGGGATTTAAAAAATTCAGAAGATTTGGCTGAAAACGGGAAGGCAAAAATTAAGGAAGTCAGCCTCCCGGAACTGCATGATTAACGGAGCAATGAAAAGACTAAGCTGTGTTTAAATGGACTTTCCTTTTAACTCTTATTAAACCAGACATCGAAAGGATCTCCCCCCTGTTGTGCAGGAGAAGGGGGGGAGGAAACAGAACTAATTTAACCTGCAAAAGAAAGGGATAAGGAATAAAAAACCTCTGCTGCCGATACTTCTGGCCAGGCTGCCGGAGCAGCGATCGCCTGAAAAAAGGAACTGTCAAGTGAGCTGTCAAAGGACAGCGGCTACAAAATAAGACTTATTTTGAAACATACTCGGGACTTTGGTGGATTACAATTCTAACAGTAAAGTGCTACAAACTAAAGACTTTTAATGGGACTTTTGCCTTTGGACTTTCTGTTTCTTTGTTCTGGGTGCCTTTGGATGGTTACAATTTCCTCCTCTAGAGGGCTTTAGTTACATTACGGTGTATCCAGTGGGATTTTCCACTTGCAACTTTCCTGTGTGAATGACCTTGAGTTATGAGCAACCCGCCAGAAGAGATTTCAACAAGAAGTAAAACAAAGCAGGCTCAAAAACAAGCTCAAAAAAGAGGCTCCTTATCAGGAGCAGCAGCTGCACAAGAAAAAATAACAGCAGCATCAATGGAGTCAATGACACAGGCCCTGCTTAAAATAAATCAGTCACTAGAAGTACTCACTAAGCAATCTGCAGAACTTACCAAACAGTCTACAGAGAACTCTAAGAAACTGACGGAGTTGACAACAAGACTAGACCTGAATACAACAATAATTTCATCTAATACAGATTCTATAAACCGTTTGGTTCAAGAATCTACGGAAACAAGGAGAATAGCTGAGAGTGCTAGGTCCACTGCTGAAGAAACCAAAGGAAAGTTTGCGCCTATTGTAAAAAAAGTACATGAACATGATTCAGCATTAGCCCTACTAGAACTGGAAAGGAAAAGTAAGAATCTGAAATTAAGACTGGTTCCAGAAGAGGAAGAGGACAAGCTTGGGGAATTCCTCACAGATAAATTTCAAGACTTCTGGAATGATGAGCTAGATGGAGAGGAAGATGAATTTATGATAACTTCAGCCTTTCGGATTGGCAGGAAGCAAGGGAAGAAGCCAAGAGATTGTTTAATTACCTTAGGATCAAAGGAACAAAGAGACAAAATATTGAACCTACACTTCCAGAAGGCCTTGGTCATTAAAAATTCTCAGATTCAAATCTTCAAGGATATTCCTAAATACTTTTTGGAGGTTAGATCTCAATTTAAAGAACTAGTTGATCTACTTAAGAAGAATAATATCCCATTCAGGTGGGAATTTCCACAAGGGCTGTCCTTTAGCTTCAAAGGGAAGAAAATTAAAATAAAAACAAACCAGGATAAAGAGTTCTTTTTGGAAAGAAATCAAGAGGATCTTCAGAAAGGAACTGTCAGTGAGGAGGAAGTACCGGACATCTCAAATCTATCTTTTGGACTGAACCGAGCACCGACCGAGGAGGAACAACAACTTGGTGCAGTCGGTGGAAGATCTACCCAGTAACCAAAATGTCTCTGCAACTCTTCAGTTGGAACTGCAATGGTTTGAACCACCCTCGAAAAAGGGGCCAAGTATTTCATTTATTAAAGAAGGAACATCTAGATGTAATCTGTTTACAAGAAACCCACATTGCCAGGATACATAGAAAACTTTTAACAAACAAGAGATTAGGACAAGAATTTATATCATCAGATAGAGTCAAGAAAAGAGGAGTTGTGATTTATGTCAAGGAAAAATTTGAACCAAAATTGATCTTTAAGGATGACCAAGGAAGATACCTGGCAGTGGAAATCCAAATTCATGGAGAAAAAATATTGATTGTTGGAGTTTATGCACCAAATGAGGGGAAGGCTGAATTCTTCAAGAAGTTGCATGAGACTTTAATGGACTTTTTGGACTTTAAAATTATAATGATGGGTGACATGAATGGAGTCGTCTCTACAAATATGGATAAGGCTCAAAGACAAACAATATCTAATGATGGAAGACTACCAAAGACTTTTTTTGACCTGACTGACACTATGGATCTGATTGATATTTGGAGAACTAGGAACCCTCTGGAAAGGGAGGGGACCTTCTTCTCTGAAGCAAAAATGACATGGACTAGAATTGATCAAATATGGATTTCTAGTAATCTGGCATCAAAGGTTAAAAAAACAGAAATCTGCCCAAAGACCTGCTCTGACCACAATGCTGTCAAGATGGAAATGAAACTGACAACAGCTGGAACTTTTAGATGGAGAATGAATGACACCCTCTTTGGAGATGAGGAAATTTGCAAAAAGGCCCAAAAAACACTTAAAGACTACTTCGAGATCAATTTGAGATCAGACACAGAAAAAAGAATCATTTGGGACGCAAGTAAAGCCGTGATGCGTGGCTTCCTAATACAACAGAATTCAATAAAGAGGAAAAAACAGAATGAGAAGAAAGAGAAAATTTGGAATTTAATAAAAGAAGGGGAGAAGAAACTGAGATCTAAGCCTAAATCCCAGGAGATATTAAGAGAAATAAAATTCTATCAAACACAATATATGGAATTGATGAACCAGGAAATAGAATGGAAAATTAAACAAATGAGACAAAAGACTTTTGAGTCTGCAGATAAATGTGGGAAGCTACTGTCTTGGCAACTGAAAAAGAGACAAAAACTGAATACAGTGACATCACTCGAAGTAGATGGGAAGTCTATTAATAAACCAAATGAGATAAGTAATTGTTTTCAAAGTTTCTTTAAGAAATTATACAAACAAGGGCCAAAAAATGAACAGGAGATAGAAGAATTTATTGGAAAATACGGACTATCAAAAATCTCTGAAAACAACAGAAGGAGTTTAAATGAGAAAATTACAGATCAAGAAATAGAGAGTGCCATCCAGGATATGAAGCTGGGAAAATCACCAGGACCAGATGGACTAACTGCGAGATATTATAAAGTATTGAAGGATTGGTTAATACAACCACTGAAAGAAGTTTGCAATCAAATTTTGGAGGGGAAAAAGGCTCCAGAATCGTGGAAGGAAGCATTCATCTCACTTATACCAAAGACAGAAACTGAGAAACATCAAGTTAAGAATTACCGCCCTATATCACTTTTGAATGTGGATTATAAAATTTTTGCAGACATTCTAGCAAAAAGATTCAAAAAGGTTTTGTTAGAGGAGATTCACAGGGACCAAACAGGCTTTCTACCAGGCAGGCAATTGTCAGACAATGTGAGGAATATTATAGATATTCTAGAACTTTTGGAAACTGATATAAATAGAAAAGCTGTTTTGATTTTTGTGGATGCAGAGAAAGCCTTTGACAATATTTGTTGGAGCTTTATGAAGAGGAATCTCCAAGGAATGGGGGTAGGCAAGAACTTTGAAAATGGTATAAGTGCAATTTATTCTGAGCAAAAGGCCAAACTTATTGTAAATGGTATGGTTATGGATGAAATTCCAATAGAGAAAGGGACACGACAGGGATGCCCAATTTCCCCTCTATTGTTTATATCGGTACTGGAGGTTTTCCTTAATATGATTAGAAGAGACCAGCTGGTTAAAGGTATACAGGTCGGAACTAAACATTATAAGCTAAGAGCATTTGCAGATGACTTAGTTTTGACATTACAACAGCCAGAAACTAGTACAAAAAGAGTTCTGGAACTTATTGAAATATTTGGTCAGGTAGCAGGTTTTAAATTGAATAAACACAAGACAAAGGTGTTGGAAAAAAATCTTACGGTGGGGGAAAAAGACAGTTTTCAAAGAGAAACTGGTTTGGAAATTACTAAAAAGGTAAAATATCTGGGGGTGAATTTAACATCTAAGAATGTGAACCTATTTAAAGATAACTATGAGAAATGCTGGGCTGAAGTGAAGAAAGATTTCGATATATGGTCAAGATTGAGACTTTCCTTGTTAGGCCGAATTGCTGTAATTAAGATGAATGTATTGCCGAGATTGTTGTTTTTGTTCCAGACATTGCAAATTTTAGATAAGATGGACTGTTTCAAGAAGTGGCAGAAAGATATATCTAAATTTGTCTGGCAGGGCAAAAAACCCAGAATTAAATTTAAGATTTTGACTGATGCAAAGGATAGAGGGGGCTTTGCCCTGCCGGACTTAAAACTTTATTATGAAGCAGCAGCTTTTTGCTGGCTGAAACCATGGCTACTTCTTGAGAATACAGACATTCTGGACTTGGAAGGTTATGATAATAGTTTTGGTTGGCATGCATATTTATGGTATGACAAGGTAAAGGTACATAGAAATTTTAAAAATCATATTATTAGGAAAGCATTGTATAATGTATGGAATCGATATAAAGATTTGTTTGAAAGTAAAACCCCCAGGTGGCTGTCACCAATGGAAGCTAAGGCGGTAAAAAGATTGAACATGGATACAGACTGGCCAAAATATTGTGAAATTATAGAATATGATGGTGAAAAGTTGAAACTACAGAGTTTTGAGAAATTGAAACCTAAAGTCCGAGATTGGTTACATTACTACCAGATTAATGAAACTTTTAAGCAGGACAGAAAACTAGGATTTCAGAAGGAGAGGTCAAAGTTAGAAACAGAATTGCTAGAACCCAATACTAAGAATTTGTCTAGAATGTATAATCTGCTGCTAAAATGGAACACACAAGATGAAACGGTTAAATCAGCTATGATTAAGTGGGCACAAGATATTGGTCATGATATTATGTTTGCTGACTGGGAGCAGTTATGGACCACAGGTATTAAATTTACGGCATGTAGTGCCCTGAAAGAGAACATAATGAAAATGATCTATAGGTGGTACATGACCCCAGTCAAGCTTGCAAAGATATATCATTTGCCCAATAACAATTGCTGGAAGTGTAATGAATGTGAAGGAACCTTTTATCACCTTTGGTGGACCTGCCCAAAGATTAAGGCCTACTGGGAAATGATCTATAATGAAATTAAGAAAATCCTTAAGTGGACATTTGTAAAGAAACCGGAGGCTTTTCTCCTGGGCATGGTCGGCCAATTGGTACCAAAGAAAGATAGGACCTTTTTTATGTACGCAACAACAGCAGCAAGAATCCTTTTGGCGAAGTATTGGAAGACTGAAGAATTACCTACTCTGGAAGAATGGCAGACCAAGGTGACTGAATTTATGGGACTGGCAGAGATGACCGGCAGAATCCGTGACCAGAGGAAAGAGACAGTGGAGGAGGACTGGAAAAAATTTAAAATCTATCTTAAAAATTGTTGTAAAATTTCGGAATGTTAAGATGTCAGGGGATTGGACACAAAGAATTACAGCTATAAATCGAAATTTATAAAGCAGAAACTCTTTTTAAAGAGAATTAAATATAAAAATGGGATGAAGAATTGCTAAAAATTTTGAAATCTGGATGCAGTGAAGGGGAGGTTTGGGGAAGTCGCATTATGTTTGTTTGTTTTTTGTTTATGTTGTAAAATCAATAAAAATTATTATAAAAAAAAAAAAATAAAAATTAAACACTTCCCTAAACAGGGATGCCTTCAGATGTCTTTTAAAAGTGAGATAGTAGCTTATTGCCTTGACATCTGATGGGAGGGCGTTCCACACGGCAGGCACCACCATGAAGAAGGCCCTCTGCCTGGTTCCCTGAAATTAATGGCCATGGCTAACTTGGGCTTATTAATTTCATTGGGTGTACTCTAGTAAAAGATAACTGACTACAACTCATAGCTTTTACAGCACTTTAAAATAGAACACAGCACACAGCATGGTGTAGGTTCCTAAGACACTGCTGTCTTTTAATTCTGTTTTGAGTGATGTTTTAACTGTTCCATTATGTGCAGTATTTTGAATGTTGTTGGCTATGCTGAGCTTCCTTTCAAGAGGAACAACAGATAAATCTAATGAAATAAGTTTGAATTCTAGAAATCTAGCATCTGTAGATAGTTTTAAATCTTAGCATGCTCTAATACCACACTGTTTGGGTGATCAAACCAACATAGTTGGTGTAAATCTTACAAAAACCCCAGATATGTAGTCTGAAGTGATGATTAATACAACTCGGGTATGTAGGTAGTGCCTCTTATAGGCAGTTCTGGGCCTTTCCCCCTTCTACTATCTGTTGGTCCAAAGTGCAGGGCAGTAATCTTAGGTACTAGCATGCTAGTATTTCTAGAGAAATACAGGTTTATTGTTTTTAAAGAAATTACATACAGCCTGTTGCCTTCAAACTTTCTATCATTGACTTCTGTTCTTATGAATGCTCATTTGTCTATAGCTAAAAATCTTGCTGTTCTCTTAAGGTACCTAATTGATGTTGAAGGAATGGATCCAAACATGGCAATAGAATGTAAGCATTGCGTCCTTTTTTGTTGAGTTGGGGCATTTGATTGTTTCCCCCCCACACACACCCCAAAGCTGCCTCATTAACTTCAGGTTGGAAACCAGTTCAGCAGAAGTCTGTGTTAAACTAGAGCTTATGTAGTAGATACCCACAGCTCTCCTCTTGACATTGAGACTTTACTAGAAGGACACATGTAGAATTTATATTGCATTGAGTTAAACAGATATGCCGATAGGGACTGATACACTCTTCCCAAGTTTTCCATAGGTCCCTTCTCATATGACCTGTTTTGTTTTGTTTTTTCCTTGTTTCACTTGGAACGTGAGCATTGTGCCATTAAAAATGGATTGAGAGCTGATGCCATAAGTGAGCTGGAAAGTCAGGTTTCATTTCAGCCACAAACTTTTAAAGTGGCCTCAGGCAAGCCACATTTCTCTCAGTGCATCTGCCCACCTGCATTTTCCAGTCTGTAGTATAGGGATCTCCGATTGTTGGATTAATTACGATAATACAGTAGTTCTCAGGCATCCTGCTTTCAGGAAACCATTTCTGAATCCAGTCATCTACCAAGGAACTGGTGTGCATTTCTCCCAGAACCTCAACCCTTGGCTGAGGATTCAGGGATATTTTTCTGGGTACATAAGAGTGCTGGCTAGGTCTATTGGGAGTCCCATTGCCCTGAGCAAATCTAGAATTCACCTAGAACACAGACCCAGCACTCCATTGCAACTACTATTGATTGTTTCATTGGAGAAATTACTGGACTCCCTGGAATCCGCTTTGAAAGCCATAGCCTTTGTGCATGTGGGAACACTCTTTAAGTATTTGAATATTGGCAAGTAATAGCCTGATGTGATGCTGCTTATGCTTAAAGGGACTTGATGGGAGGAATGAGGTCTTTTTATAGAAATAACTGTTGCCACCAAATCTTGTGTGTGATTGGGCTTACTTCAAAGTAAATGTGCACAGAATTGCACTGTAAATCTTGTTTTCTCTCTTAGTGTTTAACAGGTGCAGGGGGCACTCAATAGAAAGGAAGAACTACATTGAAGCCCTTAGGGGAGGATCTGGCAGAAGGCAAGTCATTTTTGTGTTCCTCTTGCTTTATTTAAATATTGCTTTTGCTTGGAAGAAGCAGGAATTAGTTGCAGAAAAAGGTTCTTTTGTAGCATCTGCCACTAATTTTTCCATTGGAGTACTTGTTCAGGAAACTACTGGGATTGTAGGACCCTCAGATCAAAAGCCCTACAGGCCCTGAGTTTGGATCCCTTTGCAAACCAACAATTTACCTTGTCTTGTGCCACAGACACAGGGCAGGTATTATAACAGAGGAGCTTACAAGAGAACAGCCACAGTGTGCTGCAGAGGAAGTCAAAAGGGACACATTTGTAATGGGCAGAGGAAAGGAGGACACACCCCTTAAAAACCTTCCCAATCCCAGAAGGCCATACTGAGAATGTCATCTGAAGGCCTTCTAACACTGAGGATTGTTGATGTTTTACTGTCTTTGACATTAGCTATTTTTAGGTACTGTAATCCACCCTGCAGTTTTACGATGAAAGACAGGATTTTAGTTTTCTAAGTAAAGGAAACATGGTAAAAAGGTAAAGGTAAAGGACCCATGGAGGGTTAAATCCAGTCAGATTCAACTGTGGGGTACAGTGCTCATCTGCACTTTTAGGCTGAGGGAGCTGGCGTTTCTTCACAGACAGCTTTTCTGGGTCATGTGGCAAACATGACTAAACCACTTCTGGCAAAACAGGGCACCATGACATGTGCCAGAGCTCATGGAAACACCATTTACCTTCCTGCAGCAGAGGTACCTATAAATCTACTTGCACTGGCATGCTTTCGAACTGCTGGGTTGGCAGGAGCTGGGACAAAGCTACAGGAGCTCACCCCATTGTGCAGATTCAAACTGCCAACCTTACAATCGGCAAGCCCAAGAGGCTTGGTGGTTTAGAGCACAGTGCCACCTGTGTCCCCTAAAGGGGCAGTTGGAAACCTGTTTGAAAACATTTCTTGTTTCCCCATAACTGTTTTAGAGATCCCTTTTTCATAACTTTACACCACAAATAGTCCTGTGTACTAGTAAAGTCATTTTCATAAATGCTAATGCTTAAAATAGTCAAATTGACCCTACCCACACAAGCAGTTAAAGTATTCACATGTATGGGAGAACCCTAGGAATTGCAGAAATACAGAAAACATTCAGAAGGCAGAAAGACCTGTATGAGGGGGATGACTCAAAACAGCCCAGTGAAGACTGAGCATCCTCAGTGGCAGAATGCTGAGTGAGGAATAGATGTGGAATGGAATATCCTGAATGAAAGCATGTTATTGCTGGCTAGAAGAACACAAGTACTCCACACTGCTACATGTGTTGTAGGTCCCACTTGTAGCCTCACAATTTCCAATGGAAATACCTTAATGGCTATTCCAAAGGTTCTTCCCACCCCATATGAACCAACTCCATTGTAAGAGGAAGCCAAATGAGACGTCAGCTTGCCAATATTTTTCTTCACTGTGATTTTATGTATTTTTGTTGTAAACTGCTTCAATATATTTTCTGTGAACTAGCAACCTATAAATAAACAGGACCACAATGACTGCCTCTCCCCATATGAACAGACCCAGACCCTGCAATCATCATCTGAGTCCCTTCTTCATGGGACCCTTTCTGTGGTGGCTCACCTGACGCCTTCGTCACATATATTTAGGCACCAGGCAAAAATATTCCTCTTCTCCCAAGCCTTTGGCTAATTAAACAAAGTATGGCCTTTTAAACTGTGTGTTTGGGTGTATTGTTTTTGTTTGTTACTATGATACATATTTTTGTGTTTTTATATTTTATATTTGATCCTTGGTATAAAGGACGGTATAGACATTTAATAAATAATAAGAATATACCTCTATGAAAACAATACTTTCCCTAACTACTAACATTAAAAATCTCATTTTAAAGGAATCATTATATGGCTGCTTCAGGACGTGGTTGGATGAAAGGGTACTATGGCCCTGTTGGAAATCCTGCATTTGAAGCAACATACAGTCAGCAACATTTGCAGCAGTTCCCACTGGAAACACCAAGGTCTCATTTTTTGCTTTCTAGACATCCAGTATGGTCAAGTGAAAATGGAACTTTATGCATAGAATAGGGACACCCTGCTACAGTGTGCCCTGCAAGACGAATGCCTCGCAAGATGGAAAACCCGCTGGACGAAAGGGTTTTCCGTTTTGGAGGTGCTTCGCAAAACGAATTTCCTATGGGCTTGCTTTGCAAGACGAAAATGTCTTGCGAGTTCCTGCGGGTTTTTTTTCCTCCCCCCCCCCCTTTTCTAAGCCGCTAAAAGCCGCTAATAGCGCTAATCCGCTAAGCCGTCCATAGGGCTTGCTTCGCAAGACGAAAAAACCGCTAGACGAAGAGAATCGTGGAACGGATTTTTTTCGTCTTGCAAGGCACCACTGTACTGTCGAGGGAAATGATTGAATCCTGCCATTTATATGGTTCAAAGGCTACCCTTGGTGAGCAGCCATCTCTTCAGCTCCTAAGTGATATGCGTTAAAGCCAGGGTTGCCTTGCAGGAATGCGAAAAGCAACTTTGCCCTTAGGCTTAGGCACTTGGGCTTGGGCAATTGAACCATACCGTTCTTGCAGTCTTTCTCATTCTTTCTTTTACAGGCACTTCCCACCAAGGAGAGGAAGGGGTGGGCAAAACCCACAGAGGTAAGAAAGTGGGGGTTCCAGGGAACTTCTGAACACATGTTGTGTCTAGTCAAGGGCAGTTCATGTTCTGCAGGACAAAAAATTACATTTCTACCCTCAGAATAAAACGTGCAAATAAAATTGGAATAGCTCAGCTTAATTTGTATAAGCTGTTTCTAAAAGATGGGATTCCTGGAATATGTATTTACATGAAATGCTGGATTTTGTCCTTGTGTTGTAGAATTTTGGAATGCCCAGAATACACTTAACCTTGCCTAAATTGCTGTCTGGTCTACTTTTCAATTGTTAATGGCAGTGTATCAACTGAACATGATTTTATATCTGCTATGCTAGTTAAAGAAATGCAAAGTACTGCAAGATATGAAAACTGAGCTGCTGCACTAACAGTAGATGCTTTTTGCCTAAATAAAGTAGGCAGGGAGTAATGAATTGGCTCCTTTCCTACAAGCTACAGTACTTTATTTGCGCAGGTATAGTTTTCCCTAAGGCAGTTCATGGACAGTGTGGAGGAATGGTTTTGTTCTGGGGTAAAGACATCTGAAATTGATCACTGACAATGAGGAGCTCCTCCCAGCAGCTGGTTCCAGAGGGTGGCCATCTTAGCCTTTTGAATCAAAAGCGACAGTCTTGTGGCACCTTTAAGACTAGCAAACTGGCTTTTCCTTCCGCTCGGCATTGGTTGATAAAGCAGCTGCCTGTACCAGACTCAGAATTACAGCTGAAAGCTTGTCTGCTTTAGTGTTGCTCCAATCTCCCTGCCCTGGTGTACTGCACCCAGCTCAGCTCTCAATACTCTCTCAATAGCCTAAGTTTTATGAAGCAGACTCAGAAGGCTCCGATTACAGCATGGGTTGGAGTGTTGCGGTGCAGGCTCTTCAATACCACTTGGCTCTGCTCTGAAATTTGGTGCTTTCTCTTTCAGAAAACCCTATCATACCAATCACAGAAACCTCATCGACTGTTATGACAATGGTCAGTCTGTTTACCATCCTCAGTACCTCCCTACAGCTGACATCACTCACCAAGGATTGGATTACTCTGTTATGTCCAGCCAGGGGCTACACTATTCATCTTACCAGCAACAATTGCAAGGACATGCGGGGCCTCATTTTCCAGTGCAGAGTCCTCATTATCCACAGCAACAAGGACGATATAAAATTTACAGACGGGACCGTTGAAAACTCTGTTGATGGAAACCTAACAGGCAAGGAGGACACAATCTCATACTTAATGAACATACCATAAATGAATTATTGCCTTGCGATTTAGCCAGCAGATGAGACCCAACAGGTTACAGTTATTATTGTTTATTTATTACTCACCTTCACTCTGTGGTTCCAGGGCAGGACCACTTTGTACCACATCACACCAGTGCTGTGTAGTTTTCATTTTGTGATTGCTTACCAGCAAGATGTAGCCATTCCAGCCATTAAATGAATTCATAATTGATAAGCGCTTATTGGCTGGTCTCCTAAAATGTCTCTTATTAAAGTCATGTTTGGGAGTTATAAGGCTCCTCAGTGCAGAAGCTGCTTCCACAAATGTTAGTAAACTGACCTCAAAATTTGTGTTAAATAAAGATTACTTTCCCCTGCTCTTGACATGACCCTCCCAAGAGGAAAATGGACTTGGTCCTTTCAAAACGGATTTCTGGCTCATAAATCAGTTCAACTCCAGCTTGCAACCAGATTCAATGAACTAGTTGCTGCTTTCTCCGTAACCTGGGAACTCTTCCTATAGTCCTATAGGGATGCTGTCAGTTGTACCAATCATAATGTGTTTTCATATGTAACTGAAGCTGTGGGGGTCTGGACCGTGTAGAACCAGCGCTACCCTATAATGAAACTTACAGTAATCCCTCGTTTTATACATGGGTTTGGTTCCAAGGATCATGTACAATCACCAACATCATGTATAGGGCGTGGTTTTTTTAAAAAACACCTGGTAACCCCAAATGGATCTGGTGCAAAAAATGCTTTTAAACTTTCTGCCTTGCTTCAGACTTGAGTTGCCCAATTGACTTGTTGCTGTTTCAACAAGCTCACCTTCAACCATGTTTGTCTGAAATTGTGCGGGTCAAATGTATGTAAAGTGAGGGGTTACTGTACCAGGTTTGGGAATTTTCTAATCTTGGGTTTTTGTTTTCTTTTGCCTTCTATTACATAACAGATGTCTCATTTGCATTGATCTATTGGAGTTGATATTTCACATACACTGTACTATTATGCCGTGGGGGGTGGAGTATCTGCACCTGATACTACCCTCAAATTTAATTGTCGTGTGCAAATCTTTTGTAAGCTGCAGTGAGAGCCTCTTGGGGCTATGGAGCAGAACATAAATGCTGTATTCTAAATAAATAATAGCTGTATCCTCCATGAATCTGTCTCCTATCAAAGCTAGCGTGGGAGCTACCACCACCTCTTCTGAAAGTGAATTCCATAGTATTAGTTATGTACAGGATGAAGACATTTCCGGTGCTCATTGTTCAGTGACATTTTGGTTGGTCCTAATGAGGCTGGCCATGGGCCCTGCTTTACAGAGGATGGGCCTTAGTCTGAAGATTTGTCAGAGGAGGACAGGCCCTCTGGTCTGGTTTAAAGATAACCAGAAGGAAGGAAAGCACAATTTTTTGACAGGGTGGTGCTCAAAATTACCACCCCGGAAAGCAGAAAGAGTATTCCTGCATCTTAGACACCTGCTCCCATTCTTGATTTGCATTCTGCTTTTCCAACAACAAATGTTGAGCTCAAAGCAGCTCATCATCATCATCAATTTATTGTTTGTACCCCGTCCATCTGGCTGGGTTCTCCCAGCCACTCTGGGTGGCTTACAATAGAACATTAAAAACATGATAAGACATCAAACACTAAAAACTTCCCTAAACAGGGCTGCCTTCAGATGTTTTCCAAAAGTCAGGTAGTTATTTATTTCCTTGACATCTGATGGGAGGGCGTTCCACAGGGCTCCACATATTCACAACAGCATCAGGAGGTGGGAATGTAAACACTATAATATCAAATACAGTATGAATAAAGTAAACAATAACAACAAATACATCAAAACAATGGATACAATTCAGTGAAATCATAATTCATAGTAATTAGAAATATTGGAAAGAGCTGCTGCATTCCAGAGCTGTGCCAAGTGACATTGTTGCTGTGGGAAAGAGCTTCTTCACTCAGTGCAGCAGGCAGCCTGTTCCCAGACAGTACGATCTGTCATAGTTTTTCCCACTACAAGCAAGACACATTCCTGCTAAAGGGCAGCAATTATTTCTAAATTTGCACCTACACATGTACACGAGCACATTCGCATTTCATGCAAAACTCTGTTCAGGTGCCCTTTTAAGGTAATGTGCATATACACGTGTGTGTGTGTGTGTGTGTGTGTGTGTTTGGGGGTGGGGAGGCGATGTGCAACTGGACCCCCTTGTCCTAATAAAAGTGTTGCCCAACTGCTGCTTTCGAATGAAGCTTCCCAGCCAGGGAGCAGGACGTCTCCAGTCTCTGCAAGGGGGGAACTGCTGCCCAACTGCAGCGACCCTTAAAAACTTGCAATCCGGTCTTTCTCCTGGGCATGGTCGGCCAGTTGGTGCCAAAGAAGGACAGAACTTTCTTTATGTATGCAACAACAGCAGCAAGAATACTCATCGCGAAGTATTGGAAGACACAAGATTTACCCACCCGGGAAGAATGGCAGATGAAAGTGATGGACTATATGGAACTGGCGGAAATGACTGGCAGAATCCGAGACCAGGGAGAAGAGTCGGTGGAAGAAGATTGGAAAAAATTCAAAGTTTATCTACAGAAACATTGCAAAATTAAGGAATGTTAGAAGGATGTTGGAATGAAGTAATGTGGTTTTAGCAGAAATGATATAAAGGATTAGGTAAAAATGGATTTGTTAATTGGTGAAAGACGAGAATGTAAAATTACAGTATATTAAGATAAATTATTAGGATTAAAAACAAAGCAAAGCTGGAAAGGATTTGCTGAAATATCTAATTGAACTAGAATACAAAAAAGGGAGGTGTGAGGAGGTCAAGGAAATAAGCAAAGGAAAGTTATGTAAAGGTTTGATCTGGTTTTTTTTTTAATTGTTTGTATTTTTTCTGTCTTTTTTGTTTATTTGTTTTTTCTTTTTTCTCTTTGTAATCTTTAAAATTTGAATAAATATTATTTTTTAAAAAAAATAATCCCCCGAGCGACAAAACCACCCTCTTTCTATGGTGTGCACGTGGGGAAGGGGAAGAGTTCGAAATCGGGTTTCTCCAACGAGAGCCCGGAAGCCGCCTACCGACACTCAGCAGCGGCCCTTCGCCTAAATATATCTCTATTGAAACATCTCTGTGGCAGGAGGGCCGGGCTAGAGAAGCCGGAAGTGGCCTCCCGGAAGTGGCTCATGTTCCGTATCTGCCTCCGTCCCAGGTCTGTGCAGCCCAGGCAGGAGAGGCGGCCCGCGCCCGCGAGCCCAGGTGAGTCCGGGGCCTGGAAGGCGGCCTAGGAGTTCCGCGGGTCGCGGCTCCCGCTTTGCCGCCGCCCTTCGAGCCTGCCGCCCCCAACTGCAGCGCTCTGGGCCGCTTCCCTCGCGGTGCCGGGGGGCGGGAGGCGTCGGCGCAGCAGCCCGCCTCTTGGAGCGAATTCGCCGGGCTCGGCTGAAAGGGAGGGAGGACTGTGGCTGCTGCTGCTTATTTGCCTACTAAATTTGCCATAGCTGTCAACGTTTCCCCCTTTTTAAGCGAAATTCCCTTATTCCGAATAGGGCTCCTCGCAAGAAAAGGGGAAACTTGCCAGCTATGAAATTTGTGTACCGCCATTCACTCGGAGATCCCAAGGCAGATCACCACATCAAAATGCAAAATGCATAATAAAACCCTCCAGGAGGGGACGCCCACCCAGCGGTGGCAGCCGATGGTTAGGGTGACGGGAGCAGTAAGGGGACAAAGCGAGCCTTGCAGCCGGATCAGACCAAGGAACCGCCTAGTCCAGCACCTTTTTCTCACGGTCCTTCAGTGCCATTCAGACGTTGCTGGACCCAGAGGTGGATTTAGAGGAGCTCAATAGGGTGTGGAGCCTCGAGGGCACCTAAAGCAGATGCCACAACAGTGATGTAAAATGAAAGACAAGAGGTGGGGGGGGGTGCGCAGAATTTTGGCACCACACAGGGCCCCACCCCTGATCGTTGGCCATGCAGGCTGCAGGGAGTTGGGAATCCAGCAGCACCTGGAGGGCATCATGTTGACTAGCTTTGCTCCAAGCTGGTGTCCTGATTGCAGTGCTGTCACTCCAAGGAGCCACATCAGCACATCGTCTGCTCGCTGTTTAAGCAGAAATGATTTTTCTCCAGCTCTGCAGATATCATGACAATAATCATGTGTTGTCTCCTCTCTCTATAAGGATCTTATAAGATCCCAGCCAGGGTGGTGTAGCGGTGAGAGAGCTGGACCAGGCCAGGTTCAAATCCGCACTTGGCTTTGAAGCTCCTTGGCCAGTCACTCTCTCACAGGCTCACCAGGGAGCAGCCTGCTGGATCAGGCCAATGGCCCATCTAGTCCTGCATCCTGTTTTCAAAGTGCCCAACTAGATGCCTGCCAGGAACATGCAAGCAGGACATTGGCGCAACAGGATCTCTTTCCTCCTTTGGTTTCCAACAACTGGTATGTGGCGGAAGAGCATAGCCTCCATCATGGCTAGCAGTCATTAGTCACTACCTTCTCCATGAATTTGTCTGATTCTGTTTAAAATCCATCCAAGTTGGTGGCCATCACTATCTCCTGTTGGAGCGAATGCCATAGGTTAACTTAACTGTAGCCCAACATCATGTTCTAGATTGTGGTAGGAGATCCGTGTGTGATTTCCTTCCATTGGAACAAGGGACAGCGAGTAGTTGCCCAAGGCTTACCTGTTGTCTTGGTAGCAGTGGTAGGGCTTGAATGCCATATCCAGTTTTCTTTCTAATCCCTACCACCAATTTAAATTCAACCTGATGTTCTCTGGATGTTTGGCATATAACTCCACTTAAGCCTGTGCTGCTGTATGATTCTTGGCCTGATGGAAGCATAGCTTTGCTGGTTGGGACTGATGGGACTTGTAGTCCAAAATATCCTAAGTTGGGAAAGGCTGATCTGGGTGCCTTCAGTTGGAGGATCAGTCTGGACTTCAGTACAAAAAGACTTTAGAAAGATGATTGTGTAATCTCTGTAGCAGAGGCACCAAGAGTCGTGTGTATAACATGCTCATCTAGTGAATAATAATAATAATAATAATAATAATAATTTATTTATACCCCGCCCATCTGCAAAAATACAATAAAATATCACACGTTAAAAACTTCCCTTAAGATGTCTTCTGAATGTCAGGTAGTTGTTTATCGCTTTGACATGAGAGGTACAGCACAAGTTGAGTGTCACAGTTTAGTATAAAAAGCCCAAATGCACACATTACCTGAGGCAAAGCTATTTGGGAAGGTTGCTTATTATCAGCAGCTGAAAAGGGGAGGCTGTTTGGAAGTCACAACTCCTATTCTAGCATTAAAAACATCTGATGGAGGGTAGCATCGTCATCAAGCTGACTGCAGTACCAGGTGGAACTATATTTAAAGGCTGCCTTTCTATCCAAGGCAGTGAACAAAAAGTACATTATTATAATAAAACATTGAAAGTACAAAAAATACCCAATATATTAAAATATAATTTAGCCCTGATAAAAGCCATTTCCTGAGCAGCAGCAATATGATGAGAGGGGGGGATTTCTAGTAGCGAAAGGGAGGTTTCCTACTAAAGTTAATTTAGCAGTTCCTTATAATTTGGTCTCTTAAACGACTTGTAGTATCCAGTTCCTGCTTCTGAAGACACAACTAGTAGTAGAAATGCTTGTTGCTATACTTTTTATAATTAATACCTGAGACACTGTGACCTTAAGGCTTATTGGATTGTAGTTATAAGATGTGTTTTCACCAGTATTCTTCAGTTACACAAATATTAGAGCTTAAGTTTATATGAGAGTCCATGTCTCCGTGTATCTTCCAGAGATTTCAGTTAAAGGGTTCATCTAGATACAAATGGTTTCAGTGCTGGTCATATCAATTTTCTCTACAGACTGACCCCCTATGCCTGACCACGCAGATGTCAGCCTGCCCCCAGAGGACCGGGTCAGGGGTCTTATCCAAATGGGCAGTAGTGTGGAGGTGAATGAAGATGTCCCACCTCGAAGGTACTATCGTTCCGGACTTGAGATCATCCGGATGGCAACTATCTATTCTGAAGAAGGCAACATTGAACGTGCCTTTATATTGTACAACAAGTACATCACGTAAGAAATTTGCATTGCTCAGTAATAACAAAAGAACCTCTGTTCTGATAAGCCTGTTAAGTACCATTGTATTGTAAACCAGCTGGGCCAGGTGGAGCTTATACGAGATTCTTGCTCAGTTACTTATTGTGACTCAGGTGTGCCGGTACTGGCTTCTTCCCTCACCTAAGTTTTTAATCAGCAAGAAGAAGATGACTTTGTCTCATCCCAAACCTGAGCCTAAGGGTTTATCTAAGCAACCTGTCAAATCAACCCTCAACTGCATTTTAATCTTTGTGGATAGTTCTGTAAATCTTGATTCAAAGACGAGGCAAGTGTCCAGCCTGCATGTAATGGATGTGCATTCAGTAGAAGGGCTGTAGCTCATAGGTAGAACATCTGCTTTGCATGCAGAAGGTCCCAGGTTCAACTCCTGGTTTCTCCAGGTACTATTATTAATTGAATTTATATACCACCCTATACCCAGAGGTAGTGGTGGGAATGTTCCCTGTCTGAAAGCCTGGATAGATGCCACCAGTCAGTGTTGACAGTACTGAGCTAGCTGGATCAACAGGCTGGCCTATGGGTTGTATCAAATGTTAGTCCTACTTGGAGTAGACCAATTGAAAATGAAATACATGACTAACTTAGGTTCATTCATTTCAGTGGTCTACTCTGAGTAGGCCCAAGTCCCCTTTACCAGCTTTGTCTGGTTCTCCAGCTGCAACCATTCCTGGACAAGAATTGCCTGACCAATGTAGTCCAGACATTTGTAACCTCAAGACTAGATCACTGTAATCCACTCTACTGGAGCTGTCCTTGGATCTGGTTTGAAAGCTCCAGCTGGTGCAGAATGCAGTGGCCAGACTGCTGGTGGGGCAGTGGACCAAAAACATGGGACACCTTTGTTAAACATTCTGCTCTGGTTGCCCATCTTCTACTGAGCCAGTTCAGGGTCCCTGTATTCATTTACAAAGCCCTGGACAATTTAGGTCCTGGGTACCTCAGGGATCGCCTGAACTCTTATATCCCAGCCCAACCCTTATATTACTGAGATCATGTGCAGAAGCGTCATTGGTCATTCTCCAAGTTGGTGGTGCTCATTCTGCAACAGCAAGGAACCATGCCTTTAGTGTCATCAGCACAGTCCTGTGGAACACTCTGCCAATCTCTACTGGCAGAGATTAAGCAGGCACCCTCTGTGCCAACTTTGAAGTGCCTGCTGAAAACCTTGCTGTTCTGCCTGGCCTATGCAGGCAATTAAGAATACAGCCTTCCACAATCACTAATTGGTGTCTGTTTTTAACTCTTTAATATAGTTTTATTGTACAATTTTATATTTCAGGGATGTCTAACTCCCAATAGACTGCGATCTACTCACAGTATTAAAAGACTGACAGTGATCTACCCAAAGTTGTTGAACTTTTTTTAGTAAGCCAAAGTTTGTTTTTTCCTTTTTTTGCTTTTTTGTAAGGAGATCGCTGAGGGGCCGGAACACCCTGATCTACTGGTAGATTGTGATCTACCTTTTTGAACATGCCTGTTAGATTTTATTGCTGTAAACCACTTTAATGCAGTTTCTTTTATGACATAGCAATGTAGAAATATTTTTATAAACAAAATAAAATATGGTACAAGCGCAGTGGGGATGGGGAAGATAAATGACCATGTCACTGGTGTAATGTCTTGGGCATAAAAAGCACCATGTTTTGCTCATCACTCCCAATAGTTATTAATACAACAGCTGCCGGGGGGGGTGTTTGGGGCTGTGTGAATGCTGTAAAAATTACTTCTGGGAGTGGGCAGGGGGACCTTGTTGATTCCATTATATGAGGATGAAAAGTCAAATGAGTTTCTTTTAACCCAGAAAAGTAGTTTTTGTAATTATCAGCAAGCAGGCTCAAGGGAGGTCTCTAGGCTATAGCACTGACTGCCAAACTATCAAAAACTGTAACTAGCCTGGATTGTTGAGTGCAAAAGGATTTGCCAGGTTTGTGTATTTAATTTATTAATTTATATCCCTCCTTTCTCCCAAACTGGGATTCAAGGCAGTTTGCAACATTTGAAAACAACATTATAAAATACCAATGTTATAGAAACAAACAAGTTGAAAACAGTAATTAAAATACTCTCACTGAGATTACAGGGAACCAGGCAGAGGGCCTTCTCAGTAGTTGCTCCCGCCCTGTGAAACACCCTCCCGTCAGATGTCAAGGAAATAAACAACCATCTGACTTTTAGAAGACATCTGAAGGCAGCCTTGTTAAGGGAAGTTTTTAAGGTTTGATGTCGTATTGTGTTTTAATTTGTTGGAAGCTGCCCTGAGTGGCCGGGGGCGTATAAATAAGAAACTACCACCACCACGATCATCAGAGCACATTTAGAACCGGCAATTAAAGTGCAATTTGCCCTGACTATAATCGTCTGCACCTTAAGTTTTTAAAGGCCTGTCTGAACAGGAAGGTCTTAGCCTGCTGGTGGAAGGATAGCAAAGAGAGAACCAATCTAATCTCTCCTGGGAGGGAATTCCACAAATTGGAAGCAGCCACAGGAAATGCTGTCTCTTTGTCACCACCAACTGTCCTCCTTAAGTTGATGGGACCGAGAGAAGATCCCCAAGAATCTTAGGGAAATGCAATATTTCAGATAGCCTGGGCACAAGCCATATAGGCTCTTATAGGCCATAACCAACACTTTGAATTGTGCTCAGAAACAGACTGTTAGCCAATGAAGTTAGCTCTCCGTAACTGGCCTCAAACAGCAGTCTGCCTGGCTGCATATATTGACATGTAGCTTCAGTTACTCGTTCAGTTCAGCTTATTTCTTACTAGGCCAAGAGAATCCTCTTTCATTCCTCAGCTAGGAAAGAGGACCTTTATTTTCACTTGTTGGCATTCACTGATTATTGAACTGTGAGGTTCACATTTTCCCTTCAGTGTTTGAATGAAAAGCTGATAGCTGGCTCAGAGTTGCAGTTTAAGGTTACCCAATCAAAGGCATGTTATGTTTTTTTTATTGTTAAGATGCCACATATATCAGTCTTAACAATCTTCTAAGTTTGCTTTGAGGGACGTGGGTGACGCTGTGGTCTAAACCACTGAGCCTAGGGCTTGCTGATCGGAAGGTCGGCGGTTCAAATCCCCGCGACGGGGTGAGCTCCCGTTGTTCAGTCCCAGCTCTTGCCCACCTCGCAGTTTGAAAGAACGTAAAAATACAAGTAGATAAATAGGTACTGCTCCAGTGGGAAGGTAAATGGCGTTTCTGTGCGCTGCTTTGGTTCACCAGAAGCAGCTTGGTCATGCTGGCCACATGACCCAGAAGCTGTACGCCGGCTCCCTTGGCCAGTTAAGCGAGATGAGCGTCGCAACCCCAGAGTCGTCCACGACGGGACCTAACGGTCAGGGGTACCCTTACCTTTTACCCTTTAAGTTTTCTTTGAGAGATCTGGGAGTCAAAGCTGGGGGCAGGGTGGGGGAGTGGGAATCTTCCTACTCCTAGGAGACAATATCAGATTTCTAGTGAGCTGTGCTGTTGGGGTTTTTCCAGTAACATTGAAAGTCGCTTTATTGTTCAGCCAGTTTTTTTAGCAGTACCTCAAAATCCTCCCTTAGGATTTGGATTCCACAAGAGCAGCCTTCTTTGTAGCCAAGAAGGGATATTGGCACTCTTCATAGGCGGTGATGTCATGCATATCACAGGAACCTCCCATGCAGTTACTCGCTTTCACAACCTTTACATTCATTCAGTTCCCAAGCAAAATGCCTTTTCTTTCCTGTCTTGGATATGATTGGCTGCCTTCCTTCAGAGTCCAGTGTATTGCATTGAGCTCCTCCGCCCCCCCCCTTTAGTGCTGTGGGCTGGTTTGTAGCCTCTGTGTGTTTACTCAGAAGTAAGTCCCACCAAGTTTGTTAGGGCTTACTTCTGAGTAAGTGTTCATAGTGTTGCAGCTTTAGGGTTTCAGGTGCTGTTGAAATCCTTTAACATGCTGAAAATCCGCTTCACGGTTCGTTTCAAAACTTCTCCAAGCGAATGTTAAATTCTTGGTAGTTCCAAAAATGGAAGTGGGGGTCTAGTATGGTCAGCCTTCTCTCCTTTCCAGTGGCTGTTGCTGCCACCATTACCCAGGCATCTTCTATGCACAATTTTCCTGCTCCAGCCCCATTACATTCAGTACATTTTTTCCTGATTAGCATCACCTTCAGCCTTGCTTAACCTTCCATGCTTCCTCTTTTATGGGCATTTCTGGGAAGAGAAACTGGCCAAGGGACCTGCTAAGTGTAAAACTTGGTGGATCCCTTCCAGCTCTGCTCCCTCTTGGCAGCCACCTAAGCCTCCTTTAACTAAACAACTCCTCCAACTGTGATTCTGCCATTGCAGTAACAAATGCAGCAACAGCAAGGGAACTCTGTGTGGATTACAGTATAAATGGTGTTTCTGTTTTGTCAGGCCTTGTGCAGGACCGTCCTTACTGTGAGGGAACTCGTCTTGGAGGACTAAGCATAGCATAGCCTAAATTATCCATTTTTGGAGGGTTGCTCAACCTGATCCCACCAGGGATGCTCAGACTTTTGAATGAAGTTGGCACAGCCATTGCGAAGTGCTTCATAGGTGCAGAGCAAATTTCGCTCAGATGATGGGAGGTTGTAATGGGGAGGTACTGAGAAGCAAATGTTCTTCCCAAAGGATCCTCTCCAGGGGCAGAGTGCCTTTCCAGAAGGCAAATGCAGTGGCAAGACAATAAAACTGAGGTAGACCTAGAAACATTTTTGTTTACTGGGTTTTCTTTAGAATTTGGAGGGGTTGGATAAAGTTGTTTGGAGACTGAACTCCTGATTGGCCAATCCTGGCCTAAATCAGCATCTGAATGAAAGTACATTTAAGTTGCTAAAATAGGACCCTTAAGATTGCAGCTGAAAACTAAATTGTCTGTTATGTGCAGGAGGCTGAACCATTTCCATTTATGCAAACCTGTGCCTGAATTAGGCTTGAGCTTTGCTTTGATGCTACTTGGCAGGCCAGGTTTTCCTTTGAACAAATAATTCCCATGGTCTTTGCTTGTGTGGAGGAACCGAATATCCAGATTTGCAAATTATAGTCTGCTCCAGTACCTGACCGTGGGGACCATTTCCATTAGAAGGAGGAAGTGGCAGAAAGCTCAGCTTTTGCCCAGGGACTGTTTTGTATGCAGAGAGTCAAAATTTCTCTTGGGGAGCAAGTTTGCCATTTAAATAGAGCTATATGAGCAAGACAGATGCAATTTTCCACAGAGATTGCGATCCTGTGACCCAAAGCCCTAGGTGTGATATTTTGAGTCTGTTTGAGATGCAGTTTCCTGTGGAGTTCCTGTGCTAGAAAAGGGATGTCTTTAGTTTGTGGTGGAGAGGAGGATTGTGTCCTGCAATTTTGCTGTAAAAAATGTAAACTGAAATTCTGATCCCAGAGTCCCCACGTGATCAGGGTACGTAGGCCTGATCTTAGCCACACAGGATTATTGTATTGGACCTGGAAATGCTGTAACAACCCAAGTGTGGTCATGGTTCTCCTTCCTATATCTCAGCTGCCCGTTCTCACTTACTTTGTCCTCTCTATTCCAAGGCTCTTCATAGAGAAACTTCCGAAGCATCGTGATTACAAAACTGCTATCATTCCTGAGAAGAGAGACACAGTAAAAGTAAGTGGCCACACTGGCCGTAATGGGGGAACTTTGTTTTAAGATTTTCCTCTTGAGAAAAGCTGTTGTAGCTCCCAGATACTGGCAATGAGGAAGAAGCTGTTAGTCTATCACAAGCATATATAGAAACTATTTTGCAATGAATTATGTTGCAAAATGCAGGCGCCAGAGAGCGCGCACACTAAGAAGTGTGTCACCCTTCCTTGTAAGTTTCTATCCTGACTCCCTCTCCCTGCTGTGCTGTTGCACAACTCCAATTTATTTCAATGGTGCTTGCCTAGGCAAACATCCTGGCGGACTGTTCCAGGCCCCTCTAATAATGGTTCTTATTGTCACACTGCTACTGATCGCAGCTTCTTTTTGAGTTCTAAAGAACTTAATTTTCATTCTTCCTTTCTCTCCACCCAGAAACTAAAAGAAGTTGCATTTCCTAGAGCTGAAGAGCTGAAAAAGGAGCTTTTAGAAAGATACAACAAAGAATATGCAGAGTACAATGTACAGAAAGTGAGTAACAGGGGGAGAAATGCATGAGCTCCAAATTGTGCCTCTGAAGACCACAGCTTGCAGGGAATGATGGCTGTTTGGGGTCTGTTTGTGTTTGGTCCTGGTCAAACAATGAAGCCGACACATTATCCCAGCACTGTACCCCAGCTACCCTTGATCTCTCTCCCTATTCCAGCAACTGGTATTCAGAAAAAAAATCTAACTCTTCCATCTTCATCCAGAGTGGCTATGGAGGTTCTGCTCTGGTGTCTTGGGGTCAATAAAGGATTGGATGGGGAAGAACAAATTTGAAGTTAATATAAATGAGATAGTCTTGCTTATAGGAGTTTAGCTTGTTGCGAATGGGAGTAACACTCCCCATTAAATCTCAGATTATAGTCTGAGCGTTCTCCTGAATCCAGCCTTGAGCCTGGATACTCAAGTGATGGCCACAGTGAGGAATGCCTTTGCCCAGTTTAGGTTGGTACACCAAATGTGCCTGTGCCCAGAAAATACTGGTTTAGCCCTGGTGACACATGCCTTAATTACACCTGGATTATAGCAATGTTCTTTCCATGGGGTGGACTTTGAAGAATTGTCCATAAGCTTCAATTAGTCCAGAATGCAGCAGCTGGATTTCTTTTTAAATCTGCTTTTGCCTGTGAGACCCAAGGACTGCCATGGGCTGCCTGTGTTGCACCTTTTCTCACCTGGTCCCTTGTCTGATGTTCCTGATGCAGAAGAAGCAGGAGGAAGAGTTTGCCCGCAACCTGGCTCTGCAGCAGCAGCTGGAGGAGGAGAGGCAGAGAGTGGCCAGGATGAAGCAGCAGCAGGCCGAGCAGGAGCAGTTCAATGCATTCGAGGAAATGATCCGGCGCCAGGAGCTGGAGAAGGAGCGCCTGAAAATCGTGCAGCAGTTTGGGAAGCCAACCCCCAACACCTCGGATGGCCCCTTGGTACCTGGCGTGCTCAAGCCCTTGAGCCCCAGTGGAGGAGGAGTGCTGCCAAAACCCCCCAGTGTGGACAGGTCTCTGAAACCTGGAGCTTTGGGGATCCCAGAAAACAGTTAGTATGCCTTGACCCACCTTGTTTGGCTACTGAGTGACAGATCTCCTTCCCTTCCACATCAAAACATGAACAAACCCCTCACCTACAACATGAGAGTATTCTAAAACTAAATAACTCTACTTTTGTAACACTTAAAACCCTGCTTGTGCAGATCCAGATCTCTGTATTGTAGAGTGTTGACAAGATGACCCTTTGGGTTCCTTCCAACTCTACAATTCTGATTCTAGGATCTGGTATGTTCTCTGCAGAAGAGACAGATCCCTCTGTTACTGTTTTGCCATCTGAAGCTGAGCCGCCTCACAAGCCCTGCCCTGCCCTTATGCTCTTGAGTGGCCATAGGCGTGCATGCACGCGGGGCCGTGGGGGCCAAGCCCCCCCCCATTTTCACTGAGGGGGCTGCCCCCTCTATTCCGCAGCCAGATGGGCTCTGTTGGGCCCTCCCACAGCTGTGACTAGGCCCCATCGGGCCTTTGAGGGGGCGCAACGGCCACTGTCAGGCCTCCTCCCACTGTTGGATGGAACCCAGCGCACCTGAATGGCCAGTTGCAGGGACAGGATGTGACAAGACAGCCGTTCTCCAAGGACCCAACAAGTTTGTGGGCTTCAGTGGTTGATTGGAGAAACCTGGGTTCTAACTTAATCCTTGAATATTCGCCCACCTTTCACCCCCCCCCCAATTTTCCTCCATCTGCTCACTGAAAATATAATCAGTTCTTTCAGAAGGCAGTCTTGAAATACAGTCATACCTCGGGTTGAGTATTTTCGGGTTGCTCTCCGTGGTGACCCGGAAGTAACGGAGTGTGTTACTTCCAGGTTTCGCCGCATGCGCAGATGCTCAAAATTACGTCACGCGCATGCGCGGAAGCGGCGAAATGCGACATGCGCAGACGCGTCTTACGTTTACTTCAGGATGCGAACGGGGCTCCGGAACGGATCCTGTTCTCATCCAGAGGTACCACTGTACAGAGAATCCTGCAGCATTGAGACATTTTTGCAGTGGAGTGGCGGTCATTACTTCTGTTAGTAGGTCCCTCCCTGTGAAATGTAAGGGGTGACACACATACAGTGGTACCTCAGGATAAGTACTTAATTTGTTCTGGAGATCTCTTCTTAACCTGAAACTGTTCTTAACCTAAAGCACCACTTTAGCTAATGGGGCCTCCCGCTGCCGCTGCGCCGCCAGAGCACGATTTCTGTTCTCATCCTGAAGCAAAGTTCTTAACCTGAGGTACTATTTCTGGGTTAGCGGAGTCTGTAACCTGAAGCGTCTGTAACCCGAGGTACCACTGTATCGGAAAGGGCTTTTGGACCTTATGCAGCACACCTGAGCTTTTTATTTCCAGGTATGCATCTGCTTACCAGCAACAACTTTGGGCTACCTCTTAATTCTGGTTGAAATAACCACTGGCCCTTTTTTAAAATGCTGGTCTCAAAGCAATCTTCCTGTGACCTATTCTTCCAAACAACATATCATGTAGTAAATCTGAGTCTGGACCATTCAGTTCAGATTGCAGGCACTGACTCATACACTTGAATGCTTCACTTCCTCCCTCCCACACACAATCATAGTGAACTAGCAGTTCAGGGTAAAAGCTTAGGCTAGAACCTGATATATGCCTGTGACGTTGCACATCAAAATCTTCTCTCCTCTCTGCAGATACTACTATAGAAGGACTCCGCCATGTGACTGTCCCCAGAGAACTCTGTCATAAATTCCTCCAGTTGGCGGATGCAAACACTGCAAGGGGTGTAGAGACTTGTGGAATCCTTTGTGGGAAGCTGGTAAGGTGACTTCTGGGATAATTACATCAATATTTGGTAGTCCCCGGTTTCAAGACTCTCAAGTTGCTGATTTGATTACTTGGAAATATTTGTGTTTATTAATATTAACTTGCTTTACATCACTTAAAGAACATGGGTGCATATATCAAAGCTGTTGCACATATGTAAAACTGGTTGCACTGATGTGAAGTCATGGAACGTTCATGAACACTCTTTCTTGCAAAAACTCACCCTGAGGAGATACAAGTTGCAAAAAGTCAGCTTTGTTGAGGGGCGTCTTTTGGAGGAGACCTTGTATAAGAGTTAGGGACAAGAGAGGGTGTGTGCTGTCAGCAGGAGTGGTGGAGAAGCAGCAAGACTGAGTGGGCAGCAGGGCTAAGAGGTAATAGACGGAGCCCCGAGGCCATGGACAGACAGATGGTGGTGATGTCAAAATATTTCAGCAGTGCAGGAGCCTACAATACCACCCTAGGCTGATGCTGCTCTGGATGTTGGATAGTACATCTTATAGTTTCACACCTTCAAAGGTTATGGTGGCTTCAATGTGTTTTGGTAAAATGATAAATGAATCATTTATTTTTTTAAAAAAAAATGCTGCAACCTTTGTAATACATTAGGACCACTTCTTTCAGTTTTTAAAGTTCTTAAATATATTTGCAACATCCAACACTTGAGGGGTTTTTTCAGCTTGGCTTTTCTATTTTTACACTGTAGCCAGAAAGCCAATTTTACCCATATTTCTTTGCCTTCAGCCTCCCTTAAACTTCTCTAGGTGAAGATTTATTCATGTAGGCAGCTTTTGCTCTTCAGGTTCTTAAAGTGGGACACAGGTAGTTTTTTTAAAGTAATTCAGTAACATTAAACAACAACAAGGCAGCAGAGGGATCACACCAGAAAGTGAGCAGTAATTGGAGGAGGAGGAGGGAAAGCTGAAATTCACTAAAACATCCGAACTGTCCAGGTCTCTAACGTCTCTGAAGCTGGGAGTGTGGTGTTGGGTCATTCCATTCATAGGGCATTATGTTTATGTCACTGGGGCTGTGTGGTGTTTGAATGGAAGCACTGTTGGCTGCTGCTAATTCCTCTTCCTTGCCCCCTTGCCCTTCTTTTTTCCCTTCCAGATGAAGAACGAATTCACAGTAACCCATGTCATCATCCCCAAGCAGCACGGGGGCCCTGACTATTGCAACACGGAGAATGAGGAGGAACTCTTCCTGATCCAGGATCAGTACAGCCTTATCACTCTGGGATGGATCCATGTAAGCCCTTGCTCAAGGCCTTCCAGGTGCAAAAGCCTGTTTGTGGGTGTACTTGTTATGGGCTGAGTCTTTGCCAGGTTCTTGTGCTTTCCCCGCAAAGCGATTGGCTGCTGCCTGCTGTAGAGCAGAAGACAAATTCAGAGATTTGTGGAAGGTCCCAAAGCAACCTGCTGCTGGGGGGTGCAAAATCCTAGTGTGCTCCTCTTGTGCAGTAGAACTTCTCAGTGAATTGTGACTACTTGCATGCCTGTGTATGGTGGGGAGGGGGGTGGAATTACCAAGTGGATTTTCTTTGGTGCTTATCACACCCAGGGCCAGCTCTAGCATTGGGCACAGTGAGGCAGCTGCCTCAGGCAGCTAATTTTAAGTGTCATGAAAGGGCAGCAAACTGCTGTAGCTGTTGAATTGCTCTTGGGGGAGGGTTCTTGTGGGATTTTCTGCCTCCGCTTCCAAAACCACTTGGCTTGTAGTGGGGACAATTATTTGCCGCCTCAGGCAGCAAAATGTCTTTAGCTGCCCCTGACCACACCCTCTCACCCATCTGCTGAGTATGTCTGATCCCAGGGCTACCACCCTTGGCTGTGCTCTTAGTCATTCATTTCAGTGGGGCTTACATAGGAAAACTTCTTTCCAGATTGAGCTCTGTGTCCTAGTCTTTGTGCAGGACGGCATTTGAATTTACCCACCCAAATATTTTTGATCAGAAGTGGGTCAGCACTGCACCTGCTTATTCTCTGCTTCCCCTAGTCTGGACTTAAATTGCTAGGGCGGGGGTGGGGGGTGGGGGGAATATGATCACTCTAATAAAGAGCTATGAAAGGTCATGTTAATGTTTCCTTAGGGAAGCAGGAGCCTCTCCCACTTGCTTGGTGGTTGTCAAGAATGAGCCATGCCTTTCTTGGTGCTTGACTTTAATTTCTCCCTCTTTTCCTCCATCCTTATTTAGACACATCCTACCCAAACAGCTTTCCTTTCCAGTGTAGATCTACATACGCACTGCTCCTATCAGATGATGCTGCCGGAGTCTGTAGCTATTGTTTGTTCGCCAAAGTACCAGGAGTAAGTGTTCAATTTATTTCTATTGCAGACTAAATAAATGTGCTACGTTCATTCCATTCTGCACCGCATTCTAACAGAGGTTTGGTGCTTAGGCCAAGAAGAGAGGACAGATGAGGCCTAGGAGTAATGTAGAAGGAGGGGATTTAAAAATAATATTAACCAGGCCTTTTTTTTCAGCCAGAGCTCACAGGAACTCAGCTCCAGCCCCTCAGAGGTGGGAGCCATTGCTATTCTTAGAGAACAAGGGAGGAGTTCATGGGGAGCTCTGGCACTTCTTTTTCTAGAGAAATAGCTCTGATAATAACCATAAGAAATGTAGATAACCCTTTCTGCACTTCAATAGAGTTTAAAAGATTTTGGAAAATTGGGACAATTTGGGGGGGAAAAGAATTAAGGATGCAAGGAGGAACTAGGTTCCACTAAGGGGATTATGCACATTCAGCAGATGAATTTGCATCCTTGTGCTTCCAAAACATACATTCCTCACCCCACCTTGGAGATTGTGTTAATAATAACCAGTTCTATGATTTCTTTCTAAACAATTAAATAAGACTCATTGACTGCTAGTCATAGTAACATAGTAATCAAAAGAGGCACCAGGTCTTTGAGCAGCAGTTGCTGGGAATCACAGATGGGGAGAATGCTGCTCTTGGGCTCCTCCTGCTGCCCAGGATCACTGAAATCTGGTGTCCTAATGCATCCCACCCCAGGTAGGACCTGCCAGTGGCGTAGCGTGGGTTGTCAGCACCCGGGGCAAGGCAAGTAATTTGCGCCCCCTAACCCGTGGATTTGCGCCCCCTAACCCGTGGATTTGCGCGCCCTAACCCTAACCCCCAGATGTTGCGCCCGGTGCGGCCAGCCCCCCCCTGCACCCCCCATGCTACGCCACTGGGACCTGCCCAACCATTCCTATTGGCTAGGGCCCACTCCCAGGCCAGCCATGAACCCTTTAAAACAAGTTTTCTTATACAAACTACAAAATGAAACAATAAACCAATAGAAAATAATAAAAGAGAAACAATTTACAATTACAGTGGTACCTCGGGTTACATACGCTTCAGGTTGCAGACTCCGCTAACCCAGAAATAGTACCTCGGGTTAAGAACTTTGCTTCAGGATGAGAACAGAAACCGTGCTCTGGCGGTGCGGCGGCAGCAGGAGGCCCCATTAGCTAAAGTGGTACTTCAGGTTAAGAACAGTTTCAGGTTAAGAACGGAGCTCCGGAACAAATTAAGTATGTAACCAGAAGTACCACTGTACACACAAATTAAAATAACCCCAACCCCATTTAAACATTAAAAACCACCCTACTCCATCCCAAAAAAACAACCAGAATTTTAAGCCCCATGGATTAAAATTATCTTAAAAGCATTTTAAAACACACTAACATGGAGCAGGAAAAACAATAGCAGGACCCCCCCCCAGCACTGCCCCAAGAGTTCATTGCAGTGAATCTGCCCCCGCCCTCTAGGCCAGCTGGCAAAGGCCTTGCAGAAGGAGCAGGGCCCTGCAGTCCTCACCACAGCAGATCAGTATGTTCAGTACGAGGGTTTGGCTGTTCTTGGATATTCTTTGTCCACATAATTCAAAAGACATGATAGTGGATTGTTAATCCACCTTGTCTTAAATTCCTTCGTTTATGACAATACCATCCTTCAGTATCTTCTCACCTTCCAACATTCTTCACCAGACAGAGATGAAATCTCCTTTACTGCCTCCCATTGCCTAACCCTCCTGCCCATTTACTCCTCTGTGACAACCAATGCCGTTATACAGCCATTTCACCACAATTTTCTCTAAAATTCTTAGCTATCAGATAAGAATTTCCAAACTTCTTCTGGGATTTCCATCTGCAGATCTCTCTCCCGTTTTCCTGTATCTATGTGATTTGCCTCCCAGTTTTTAAGAATTAGTAGGGCTCTTCTTATTCTATGTTCTTTTCATGACTTTCTGATGACTTTTGTTGTTGTTGTTGTTGTAATATGCATGTATTAGTCACTTCTTTTACAAAAAGTAACTCAATAGTACAAAAATTAAAATCAGAATGGAGATAACCCTAAAAATGCATTCATACATATAAAATGCAAGCCTAGTACATCCCATCCACTGGAAGAGACCACAGATACCTAAAATATTTTATGTATGTCGCTTATTTTAGTGTAGTTCAGTTCATTTATACATCACTTGATTGTTTTAAAAAACAAAAAAAACCTTCAAAGCAGTTTACAAAAAATATGTAGGAAACCCAGAAGTGCTAATGATTGAGATTTAAATAAATATGTTACACAAAACTTGTCCCCCTAAAACCTGCTATCAGTTTTGAGGCATACAAGTGATTTTATTTACAATCTTTCTAGGACTGGATTCTTTAAATTGACAGACCATGGCATGGAAGAGATCTCTTCCTGTAGGCAAAAAGGGTTCCATCCACATAGCAAAGATCCCCCTCTCTTTACAGTAAGTATATCCAAAGTGCATTTTCCTGGTTCTTGCTGATTCCCCCAAATCCTGCCTGTACTGCAATGGCATGCTAACAGGAAAGCCTTTATCCAATTTCTGTTCTGATGCCTGCTAGGGTCTGAGAATGCCTCCTCTTTCTCTCCCCGCTATTTGAGATTCTTTCTCTGTGTAGTGCTGGAAGCTGCCAGTGAAGCAGGATGGTGTGGATTTTTCTCCAGCACAAAAATATCAGAATTTATAGTGGGATCCTAATGCGTGTTTAGGAGTGAGTCCTATTGAATTTAAGGGGGCTTACTCAAAGGTTAGGACTGCAGCCAGGAAAAAGAAATTCCAGTGGGTGCTGGAGCTTTTGACTGCAGAAGATATTCTCAGCACAAACTCTTGCAACAAATTAGAGATTCTGAAATGCTTTGCTGTCCCAGGACTAGCCCTTGGTCCCATTGCTATTCAGGGAATCTGGGATGGAGCCCTGAGGCAGAGACAGCTGGGAGTTGGGTGTGTGATGGCAACCCAGATCAGCTGGGTGGGGAGCACATTGTTCCTAAACCTCTCACTGAAGGGGAAATCTGCTGGTGACGTTGAGGTACTTGGAATACTCTAAGACTGCCATGCGCCATGTACAATTACAGTGGTACCTCTAGATGCGAACGGGATCTGTTCCGGAGCCCCATTCGCATCTAGAAGCAAGCGTAACTAGCAACGGCACGTCTGCGCATGCACACATCGCTTTTCGCCACTTCTGTGCATGCGCATGATGTCATTTTTAGTGTCTGCGCATGCATAAGCGGCGAAACCCGGAAGTAACACGCTCCGTTACTTCTGGGTTGCCACTGAGTGCAACTCGAACACGCTTATCCCGAAGCACATTCAACCGAAGGTATGACTGTAGTATCGCTTTCAGCCTGTACATTGTGTTGAATTTAGCCACCCCACCTGCTCTTGACTGCTGTGGCCTTCATTTCCTTTTCCTTTTTCCTTTCAGACCTGCAGTCACGTGATTATCCTGGAGCAGGAAGTGATGGTACTGGACCTTCGATAAAGCAAATGCCTTCATGCCTTTCTCAGCCATTAACTGTCCTCTACATTAATTTATGATGACTAATAATACCCCCTCTATGCAGCAGTTCCCAAGGCTCTCCCTGTAACGCCACAAGAGTTTCACATTCTTTCTGATCTCAGTTGTTAAATTAGGGAGGAGAGAGGAACTCTTAGGAGATATCACTAAACTTAATTCAAGTAGTATTTGGCTGCTCACTGATCCTCTTCAGGCTTTACTCTGCTGAACCTTAATCCAAAAATCAAGCAAATTAATAACCTATAAAAATCTGTTTGTGATATGCTGAGCGCATAAATTCATCTGTTTCCTCTCTTTCAAGCTGCAAACATAGAATTTCCTCCAAAGCTCATAAACACCGATGGAAGCCTTTGGTGGATTCCCCAATTGCTGTGCCAATAGCTCAACTTCTTGTGAGCGACAACAAAATGATGTTTATGTTGGAAGGAAATGAACATATGCAGGAAGATTGTGTTTTTTGTTGTCAGGAATTCTTCAAAAGATAAATAAATCACAAGTTCTTCCAGGCTTCCGTTTCAGGGAGAGGGAGGAGATAGGAGTTACAGGAAAAGAGAAGCCAAAGGAAGGGATTCCATAAATAGCTTCTTGGTTCCATTCTTGGCACGGTTTGCCAAAGGATGGATCTGCACTTGATTTGTGCTATGAACTTTCAGTTCCAGCAAGTGCCGATATGCACTAACTCAAGTTGGACAACCCCTTAAGTAATGCTTTAAGGCCTAGACCAGCAACTTTAAGGCCTAGACTGAGGGTTAGTTCGATATAGAGATTTAAAAATAGGTTTACTGTTGGAAAAACGACTCTGGTACCTCTACATCTTGTACCCTGTCCTCATATCACATTGCAGTGAAGGGCAGGTTTAAAATATTTTAAATAATAAATAAATTCACCTATAAAAAGAACATAACTCTGCGGCATGGAATGTTTACTGGGAGCGGAGGGGAAACTGACAGCTGGCTGGGAGGGGGAATAGAATGGAGAAGATGGAAAGGGAGGAAGAGACACAAAGATAAGAAGCAAGCAGAGAAGGCCCATCTCCTTGTCTGCATAGGCCATGCCCTGGTTCACATTGAAAAGCCATCTACTGTACAATACTCCCAGGTACAGAAGTGAGTGTTACCCTGAAGAAGAAGAAAATCAGTGGAGAATTTCAATATTTTTATGTAGTTGGCTCCAGCACCAGTGTGTCTAACCTCACCCCCAATACCCTAAAAGATAATAGCAAAATGAAAATATATAAAAAATAATATACAGTTGTACCTCGCAAGACGAATGCCTCGAAAGACGAAAAACTCGCAAAACGAAAGAGTTTTTCGTTTTTTGAGTTGCTTCGCAAGACGGATTTCCCTATGGGCTTGCTTCGCAAGACGAAAACGTCTTGCAAGTTTGTTTCCTTTGTCTTGCAAGTTTGTTTCCGTTTTCTTAAAACCGTGCATTCACTTCGAGGAACAACTCATAGCACGCGGTGTGGTAGCCTTTTTTGAGGTTTTTGAAGACTTTGGTGATTTTTGAAGCTTTTCCAAAGTCTGTGCTTCGCAAGACGAAAAAATCGCAAGACGAAAAAACTCACGGAACGAATTAATTTCGTCTTGCGAGGCACCACTGTATATTTATTTATTTATATTTATAAATAAAAATGAGAGAGAGAGAGAGAGAGACTGTGTCAGACCAACACGGCTACCTACCTGAATCTAGCAAAATGAAAAGTTCCTCTTTTTCCTATTCAGTGTCAACCGCACTGCAGGGCTGTCATAAGCCACTCTCTCCCACCCTTCCCATCTGCAATATGGAGAATGAACTGGAGTTGCTTTGGAATTTGCAGCAGAAGTTGTTTTAAAGCACACTTAAGTAAGAATTGAATAAAAAAGTAAGTCCCATAGTTTAGCCATGCATTATGGGAAGAAGCCATTTATTTTATCAATATCTGCAAAGCTTACAAACTATGGCGGTGAAAGCAAGTCACTGGCAAGAGGGGTTGCTAGGCTTGGGAGCTCCAGGCGATGAAGCATATTCCCTTGGCAGCTTCTTAAATCTCTTCCCATGCACTGTGAGTGTGTGTTGGGTGTTACACTCCACTTAAGTGAGGCCTAGCCGGCCTGGCAAACACCCCAGATGAATTCTGTGTGCATCTACGTCAGCCTTCCTCAACCTGGCGTCCTCCAGATGTTCTAGACTCGTAATTCCCATCAGCACAGCACCGCCCAGGTAATTTTGCTTCCTGAGACAAAGGGCAAGATGGCACCCTCCCATTCCCCCAACAGAATCTGATCAGCAGTTGAATCTTACTTCACCTTTGGTGATGGGTCAGAATTGTAGAGTTGGACCCAAAGAGTCATCTTGTTCAACTCCCTGCAATGCAGGTATCACAGCTAAGGAATCCCTGACAGATGGCCTTCCAACCTCTGGTTATAAACCTCCGTTCCATTAACCACATTGGCAGGCGGGGCAGGAGGACCAGCAGAAGACAAAATACAGTGTAAAAAAAGGAATAATAAGAATTCAGAAATAAGGAATCAAATGCAGCTTTGGTTTTAAAATAGTTGCAAACCTAACATAAATTTGTGCATGAAATAACTTTATGGAATCAAATGACAATTAAGAAAGAACAATGTATATCTGCCTATATCTAAAGCAAAAGAGCACAAACACAGTATACTGACAAAATATAAACAATGGGAACATGATGGTGATGATTGCTATTACAGTGGTACCTCGAGTTAAGAACTTAATTTGTTCTGGAGGTCTGTTCTTAACATGAAACTGTTCTTAACCTGAGGTACCACTTTAGCTAATGGGGCCTCCCGCTGCTGCCGCGTGATTTCTGTTCTCATCCTGAAGCAAAGTTCTTAACCCGAGGTACTATTTCTGGGTTAGCGGAGTCTGTTACCTGAAGCGTCTGTAACCTGAAGCATTTGTAACCCAAGGTACCACTGTATCACCATTATTTATTACCCAGCCTTCCCCGTAACATTGCAGGGTGGGTTACAACAGTTTAAAAATACAGCATTAAAACAATTTGAAAAACTTAACAATTACAAAAAAACACAATCACAAAAAACAACATAAAATGACTATAGCATCTAACAAAAAGTAACAAAAATTCACACAGTTGCTTGTATTTAGATTTCCAATCTTTCTGCATTAGAAATATTCATGGCTGTTTTTCTAATAAGATATAACTCACAAAGTATCACAGAACCCAAACATGTTCGGACCTCTGTCTTGCTCAGTGGTCTCTGTACTCTGGACACAAAAACTGTTTGGTGTACAAGTACATATTGTGTGTGTGTGTGTGTGTACATACACATGCGCACACACGTGTAAATGGAGGTGCTCCCCCAAGCATATGCCACCTGTGCCCCAGAATCCTTTGCACTGCAGTGCGGTTTCACAGCAGAGAACGGTAGTTCTTGGGCCAGCTTGTGGCATGGCAGGGGGTTCCTGGAAAGCACAAACCTCCTGAAAAGTGCTCTCTAATGTGCGAGGCTTGGGAGGCTTTGCCCAGTGGCAGCTGCTTCCCTGGGCCAGTCCCCGGAAGTGTGGTTTTTCTGCTTTTGGAGCTCAGGCTATGAGCCTCCCCCCTCCGCCTGCTGGGAGATGCCAAGGATTCCCTGCAGCTTCTCTTCCTCCTTCCCGCTGGCCTGTTTTATGTCATAGGTTTCTGCTGCTTCTCCTGCTGCTGCAGCTGCATTCCATTCCAGTGGCAGATGCTGGGATACCAAGCGCCCGTGGTGGGGCTGCGAGGGAAGCTGGATTGGCTGCCTGGGTCAAATGCTTCCTTATTAGGCTGTCCACTGCCTGTCAGGGTTTGGGGCTTTCAAGTGCAAGTGTTGTCTTTTCGCCCAAAAGCTCCCAGGGTTTCTATGAAGGACCCCCTTCTTGATCGGCTCAGTGGGCGTTGGCTTCTTTCTTCACTTGAGCAAAAGCCCTCCAATTTCAGGACTGCAGTGGGCAAGGCATCCTGGAAAGCAGGGAGGGATGTCTGGCACCCCTGACTAGGTAGATCAGGGGTCAGCAACCTTTTTCAGCCGTGGACCAGTCCACCGTCCTTCAGACCATGTGGTGGGCTGGAGTATATTTTGGAAAAAAATATGAACAAATTCCTATGCCCCACAAATAACCCAGAGATGCATTTTAAATAAAAGGACACATTCTACTCATGTAAAAACATGCTGATTTCCAGATCGTCTGCGGGCCAGATTGAGAAGGCAATTGGGCCGCATCCTGCCCCAGGGGCTTAGGTTGCCTACCCCTGAGGTAGATCTTCCCCCAGAGGAAGGACTGTAGCTCAGTGGTTGGGTTTTTGCTTTGTATGTAGAAGTTGAATGTAGAAGCCACATGGAGCAATGGACTGACTTAGTGCAAAACTGAGTCTTTGACCCAGGTGAAATAAAGCCTAGTTTTGCCCCTGCTTGGTATAAGGCAGCTTCTTGTGTTGCTATTATAGATAGCAAACCGGGGATGGGGTTGATCTGAAGTGGAGTGGGCCAGCTTGCAAGTGAAATCATAGCAAAAACAAACAAAGAGAAGTGTGTAAAGAACATCTAATGCTTCACTTGCAAAATGGCTGCTTCTACCTCAGCCGCACTTCTGAGGTGTCAGTCTGAGGGTTCCAGGCACCTACTCAGGTTTGGTTTCCTTAGAATGCAGGCATGTGGAAATGGTGGCATCTTTAGGATATATGGTTTTATTTACACATATATGCAAGGGGTGACCAGAAAGTTCGGTGAATGGTCACAGAAATCGGAGAGTGAGAAATAATTCAAACATCCAATTGGCATCGGAAACCCATGGAATGCTCACAATTGTGGACGGAGAGGAAGCTGTAACTCAAAAGATAGTGTATGAGTGGTTTACGCATTTCCATGAAGGGCGGCAAACCATCGAAGTTGATCCTCAGTCTCACAGACTGCCAACGAGCAGAACGGTGGCAAATGTCGACAGAGTTCACGAGCTATTGATATGGGATCAGTGTTTGTCCATCTGAATGATGGTGGATGTTAATCAGTACATAACAGTTTTTAACGCGTGAAATCGTTACTGAGTTGTCCCACCCTCCATATTCTCCCAATCTTGCCCCACTGGATTTCTTTCTTTTTCCAAAACTGAAATTTGCACTAAAAGGGCACAGATTTCCCAACATTTCAAACATCCATGCTGCTGTCATGAGGGAACTGAAGGCAGTATGAAAAGAGGACTTCTCCAGAAGTTTCCAACAGTTCTACGAATGTTGTCAACGGTGCATTGTATCAGAGGGGCCTACTCTCAAGGCCTGTAAGGTATGTATGCTTGAATATTTCTTGCTGTCCGATTTCTGTGACCATTCACTGGACTTTCCGGCAGTGGCGTAGCATGGGGGGTGCAGGGGGGGGCCGGCCGCACCGGGCGCAACATCTGGGGGTTAGGGTTCAGGGGCACAAATCCACGGGTTAGGGGGCGCAAATCCACGGGTTAGGGGGCGCAAATTACTTGCCTTGCCCTGGGTGCTGACAACCCACGCTACGCCACTGCTTTCCGGTCACACCTTGTACAACCTGAGCATAAGGTGGAGGAGGTCACAGCATTAAGATCCCATTAGAACTTGTTTCTCCATTTGGATCCAGCCCAGAGCAAGCAGGTCTCTGGGCTCATCAAGACTTCTGCTTGCCCCATGCTTTCTAGACACTGGTGTGAGCAGTTTTGCATGTCCCTCAGCTTTCCCCGGGAAAACGCACTCTTGACCGCTCAAGGGGTTTTCCCATGGAAAACCCGATAGCCATTAGGTTTGATTCAGCAGTAAACTGTGGATTTTCCTGGGGCAAGGCAGTGGGGCAAATGGAGGTGTGGCTGAGCCTGTTCAACTTCCATCCTGTTTCCAGCTCAGCTCACCCATGCTACTCCTGGCTCTTGTTATCCTACCCAGCAGCTAGGTGAGGAGGGTGGAAGAAAGACCCACCCTTAGCCTGGAGGCCCCATCATTATTTTGGGATGCTAATGAAGACACTTAAGTAGCCAGGTAAGGTCAATGCCTTACAAAGAAATTTGTCTGACAAGTCCAACAACCTCCTCTGTTAGGTTCTAACCATCACTGGGTACCAGACCACCAGAATGAGAAGGGACTCAGGACGTTTTCCAGATGGATCCCCCAAACCCACACACTAATTAGAGAAGTCAGATAATTTCCGAGCTGTATGATAAGCCCATATGGAATTTAGAGGTATTTTATGATACCCATCCCCTCCATCAACTGAATGTGAGCATAACCGACGACTGCTGACCCACTCCTCCCCAAGTGGCATGGGGTTTCTAGTTTAGGTTGCTTTTTGATGTGTTTGTTTTATTGGCATTAACAATAGCAGCCACAGCAGCAGCAACAACAAAAACATAATAAAACAATGCTTGTTAAACATGGCTGTGGGTCGTATCCAGTGTAAAGGTAAAGCGACCCCTGACCATTAGGTTCAGTCATGACCGACTCTGGGGTTGCGGCGCTCATCTCGCTTTATTGGCTGAGGGAGCCGGCGTACAGCTTCTGGGTCATGTGGCCAGCATGACTAAGCCGCTTCTGGCGAACCAGAGCAGCACACGGAAACGCCATTTACCTTCCCGCCGGAGCGGTACCTATTTATCTACTTGCACTTTGATGTGCTTTTGAACTGCTAGGTGGGCAGGAGCAGGGACTGAGCAACAGGAGCTCACCCCGTCATTGCGGGGATTCGAACCGCCGACCTTCAGATCGGCAAGTCCTAGGCTCTGTGGTTTAACCCACAGCGCCACCCGCGTCCCCGTATCCAGTGTAGTGCTGTGCTAAAGTCATTTTGATTTATAATTGCTTCATGGGTGAAATATTTTGTGGAACATTGTACGAGAGAATGCATAAGCCGGTTTCTGCACTGTTTGCCGCACCATTGACTGCACAGTCTGTTGCATGCTGTTGATCCCTCTGCCTGTTCCCAGGTCTCAAGGAGGCCTCCCTTTGCCATTGTGAGCTATCAGCATCTATCTGCAACTCTTGCCTCCCTCTTTTGCTGCTGCTGCTGCTGCTGCCGACTCCTGGGAGGTTCTGCCTGGCTACTGTGTACATTTATTTTCCTTAAAAAGGCAGCAGGGAGTTTCTCAGCCTCTGGTTGGATCTTTTAAGGCAGACTTCGCCAACCTGGCCTCCTCCATATGTTTGGGGTTAAATTAAAGCAATAGCTTCACACAGTGCTTAATATAGCTCTTCATCGCCTGGCAATCTCTTTACTCACCTCACACCATGCTTATATTATGTTTACTCAGAAGTAAGTCCTGTTAGCAAAGATCCTCTGCAGCTTTAGTGAGAAGGATTCCCCTTAGTGTTTCTGCATCTAGTAGTATGGTAACTTCCTGCTCCATACAGGATTGCTCCTGTCAAACTTGCATTGGCAGGGAGTACCACAGGCCCACTATAGGCTCAGGCACAATAAAGGCCAACCAAACCTCAGGGGCCTGGGGGACCACCAAAAGTTTGGCAAATCTTGTGCTACTGAATTAGTTGCTCCTCAGCTGCCCTGTTATGCTTATGGAGTCATTACATTGATTTGTTAAAGCATTTTTATTGTTTTATATGTAATTGCTGTTTGTTTTTGTTTTTTATTTTTTTTACATCAGACATGGTTTTAACTGTTTTTAAGGGAAGATTGAGGCATTTGCTCCGAGGAGGCTAAGTTTATCACATGATAAGATTTTTATAGAGTCACAGAATTGCGATGTTAGAAGGTGCACAAAGGTCATCGAGGTCAACCCTTGCAATGCACGTATGTAAGTTATTGCTTCATATATGCTTTTGCTGCATTGCAAATTGCACTGAGATGCCTCGTAGGAAGCGATTCATTAATGAAACAAATAATGTGACCAAGTTTGCTGATAATAGCAAATGGTTCAGCACAGTTAAAACAAAGAGAGGTTGTGAAATGCTCCAGGGACCTAGTGAGGGGGCATCAAAGTGGAAAAGCACCCGCCTTCATGTATATGCTGTTGTACAGTATATGGGGTTGTGACCGATAGCTTCAGGAAAACATTGGTGCAATGTGGGGCTGCTCGGAAAAAGGCGAAGAGCATGCTAGAGAACAATTTGGGAAAGAAAGCTGCTGATATCTTAACAACAGCGATTCTTCAAACAGCTCTTCTTTATTCAGATGCCAGAACAGAACTGAACTGAAGGGCTCAGTCAGCCTGCTTATATAGAGCTCCAGTACCTTGTTACTGTAACAACTTTCTAAAACTATCCAATCACTGAATGTCACTTTTGATCCTTCATTTGCATAACTATCTACAGTATCCCCCTGCTGGCCCAGGGTGAGAACTTCAGTACATAACACTGTACCCGGGGTGTGACTCCACTATTAACATCCACTTGGAAGGCTGAGTTCAGTTCTGGTCCCTGCATCTCAAAAGCGGTATTCTAGAGCTGGGAAAGGTGCAGAAAAGGGTAGTCAAAATGATCAAGGGGCCAGAGCAAATATTGAGTGCCATCAGAGTGGCACTGCCAGTCAGCTATAGAGAATCCTGTACTAGCTGCCCAAGAGGCATTCAGTGCCTTTCCTTGTCACTTCCCTTTCTGCACAAAGCCTGATCTTGGGGGGAAGTTGGTTGCAAGGCCTCCTGGTCAACTTCAGTTACGCAACCTGAATTGCATGGTACGTGACTGAATCCTCCTGGAAAATAGTGATAGTCTGGAAGTGCCCTGCAACTAGTCAAGAGGGGCATCTACCTTACTGGTGCTGAAACATCTTCCTGGGCTTTCTCCCTGTCCCCATGCCCATCTAATAATAATAATAATAATAATAATAATAATAATAATAATAAATATATTTATACCCCGCCCATCTGGCTGGGTTTCTCCAGCCACTCTGGGCGGCTCCCAACAGAATATTAAAAACACGATAAAACATCAAGCATTAAAAACTTTCCTAAACAGGGCTGACTTCAGATGTCTTCTAAAAGTCAGGTAGTTGTTTATTTCCTTGACATCTGTTGGGAGAGTGTTCCACAGGGCAGGTGCCACTGCTGAGAAGGCCCTCTGCCTTGAATACTCTGTGTTGCTTGGAGCCAGGGAACCAGGTGGAAGACCACCTTTTCCACCATGAGCTTCTGGGGCGCTTGGGTAACCTTTGCAAGCTCTCCTCCAGGGACCCCCAGCATGTGAGGTAGGGGGCAACTGAGAAGTGAGCCTGCTTAGTGGTAGCACCACAGCTGTGAAACACTCTCCCGCCCCCCGCCCCCGCAGGAGCAACATACTGTGTTCTTTTGGTGCCACACAAAATCCTTTTTATTCTTGATGGCAGTGCTTCCCATTGGTGGTCAGCGGACACCAGGAGGACTGCATAACCAACCCAGGAGGTCCATGGCATCACTCACATAACAAAAACAACCATTGTTGTTGTTGTTTAGTCGTTTAGTCGTGTCCGACTCTTCGTGACCCCCTGGACCAGAGCACGCCAGGCACTCCTGTCTTCCACTGCCTCCTGCAGTTTGGTCAACCTCATATTGGTAGCTTCGAGAACACTGTCCCACCATCTCGTCCTCTGTCGTCCCCTTCTCCTTGTGCCCTCCATCTTTCCCAACATCAGGGTCTTTCCCAGGGAGTCTTCTCTTCTCATGAGGTGGCCAAAGTATTGGAGCCTCAGCTTCACGATCTGTCCTTCCAGTGAGCACTCGGGGCTGATTTCCTTCAGAATGGAGAGGTCTGATCTTCTTGCAGTCCATGGGACTCTCAAGAGTCTCCTCCAAAACAACCATAGAGATATCAAAATGTTCAAAAGAACATTCAAAAGTCTGTGCCTTGGCTTTTGAAAAACAGGCGTCTGCAGTACTAAGTCATTTGGGAGCCACTGCTCAAGACCTTTTACCCTCCGTGGTTTCTGTCTACAGTTCTGGTTGCCTCACCTCAGAAAGGATATTTTGAAGTGCAACTAAGATGATCAAGGGGATGGAGCGACTCACATATGATGAAAGGTTGCAGCATTTAGGACTTTTCAGTTTAGAAAAATGGTGAGTAAGAGGCGACATGAAATAAGTCTATAAAATCATGCATGGCATGGAGAAAGCGGATAAAGAAAAGTTTTTATCCTTCAACCAGAACACGAGAACTCCTCAACATCCACTGAAGCTGAATGTTTGAAAAATTAAGGGTAGATAAAAGAAAGTCCTTCTTCACACAGTACATAGTTAAACTATGGGACTCACTGCTACAGGAATCAGTAATGGCCACCAATCTGGATAGCTTTTAGAAAAGGATTAGATAATTCCATAGAGCAGCGGGTTATCCTAGTTACAGTTGCTCTGTTGTGCCTCCACGGCTGGAGGCAACAAGGCTTCTGAATACCAGCTACTAGAAGCTACAGGAAAGGACAGGGCTGTCATGCTCAAATCCTGCTTGCAGGTTTCCCACAGGTGTTATGTACTGAAGTTCTCACCCTGGGCCAGCAGGGGGATACTGTAGATAGTTATGCAAATCTGGGATCGAAAGTGACATTCAGTGATTGGATAGTTTTAGAAAATTGTTACAGTTACGTTGTACTGGAGCTCTATATAAGCAGGCTGACTGAACCCCTCAGTTCAGTTCTGTTCTGGCTTCTGAATAAACAAGAGCTTTTTGAAGAATCGCTGTGTCGTCAGATATGTTCACCCACAATCTAACAACAGGCATCAGTTTGGCCACTGTGAGAGCAGGATGAAGGATTAGATGGGCCATGGGCCTGATCTAGTGGTCAACCAGATGCCTGTGGGAGCCCCACAAGTGGAACCTAAGCACAAGAGCACTCTCCTCTAGTTTCCAGCAACTAGAATTCAGAAACATAACTGCTTCAGATCATGGAGGCAGAGCAGAACAATCACAGCCAATCGCCATCAAAAGCCCTCTGCTCTATGAATCTGTCTAATCCAGGGGTAGGCAACCTAAGGCCCGGGGGCCAGATCCAGCCCAATCGTCTTCTCAATCCGGCCTGCGGACAGTCTGGGAATCAGCGTGTTTTTACATGAGTAGAATGTGTCCTTTTATTTAAAATGCATCCCTGGGTTATTTGTGGGGCACAGGAATTCATTTATTCCCCCCCCCCAAAAAAAATATAGTCCGCCACCCCACATGGTCTGAGGGACAGTGGCTGAAAAAGGTTGCTGGCCCCTGGTCTAATCCTCTTTTAAAGCCATCTAGGCTGGTGGCCTGTGGGAGCGAGTTCCATAGTTCAAGTGTGCGCTGCGTGAAGAGTCAGACCTTCCAGAAAGTGCTGGATTTAGGGCAGTGTGGACACACACACACACACACACACACACACACCCGGCTCAACAACAACAACAACTTACATTTGCATGGGTGACCTATTGAGAAGATCCATAAAAAGCAACTGTGAAAATAAGAAATATTTAGGAGCATGCCAAATTTTGTCTTTGATCAGGGTGCCATATTATTACCCTGTCCCCTCCTGTCTCAGTGGATTGGGCCCTTGATAATGAAGAGGAAGGGCGTGCATTTGGATTTCCTGCTTGTGGAACCAGAATGTCTTGGTCTGACTCTGGCCATTCTTGGTAACTTTCTCACCTCTGTCCCTGGACCGGCTGGCACTTCCTCTCCCAGTGCAGCTTATAAGGACTTGCCCCTCACTTGCTTACTGAAGTGTAGCATAAAAGGAGTCAGTTCACAAATGAGGCGTTGCTTCCCAACTTTTCCCCTGCATACATTTTTCTGAAGATAATAATTCACCGGGCTCTGTTCTACCATCAGCCCAAGGTCAATATAATGAAATAAAACACCTTATATGGCTAACATACTATCCATTGGCCTTTTTAGGGTCTTGGCTTGGAGAAGATCCGCCTCTGAGGTTTTATAGTCTCGCTGGTATTTATACCAAAGGCATCATCAGAACAGAGTCCCCGAGGAAAGGAGTTTTCCTGTGCACTTGGTGAGTAGCTGCAGAAAGATTCTGCTTGCATGAACACTCCTCTTGGAAACTGCCTCATTCAGGGGCAAGGGAGACTTGGGAACCACATTGCCTGCTGGCCAGGTTTGGAACGCACCTCCGGGAGAAGTGAATGGCCTAAGCTCTGCCACTTCATTGAAGGTTTCTGACAGTTTTTGTGCCAGTGTTAGCGGCTGTGGCTTGCCTCTCTCCATGGCACACTTTGGAGGCAGAGGGAAAGACCGGGACTTTTTGGGTTTATGGTCCAATATGCAAATCAGGGTGTCAACTCATTGCTGTTTTTTAAAAGCGCAACCTGGTGTTTTGGATACCACTTTTGGAGAAAGCCAGAAGTTTTTGACTACTATTCCTGTGAATGCTAAGTAATTTGAGATTATCTGTCACATGTTATTGATTGCCTAGGGCTAACCCCTCCCCCCACCCAGTTCTTGATTCTATACAGCTGCTTTATTTTCAATACTTGCTGAAATTAGTATTAGCTGTGACTGTTTCATCTTTCTTTACATGATAAAAGCAGCCTGGTGTGCCTGAATCTGAAGGAAATATGTGGGGAGGGGCCTTTTTTCCCTTTGGAAGCCAGGGGTTGAAGAGATTATTTCCATTTTTGGGAAAAGCTTGTGAGAAACCTCGTGTTTCTGTTTACTCTCGCCCAGAGTCCTGGCGTGGGATGCCAGGCTTGCACTCTGATTCATCCCTGCAGCTTGCGGAAAATTTAGAAAAATTCCAGAGGACACAGAACAAGGCTTGCGTGTTAGAAAAGGAAAATATAAGTATGTGATACAATTGCATCCTCCAGGGAAGGAAATCTAGGAAGTAAAGTGATCCAAAATCTCTGGTGTGTGAAAACTCTTGTGTAGAAACCCAGCATGGAAGTAACTGCACTCTGCACCTGCACTCTGCATCAGAGTCGGAGAGTTGGTGAGCCCCAGGTCCAGTTAAGTCATGTTCCTTGGGGGCCCACTTTTATTTAGTATTTATTTTATTTAGTATTTATTATTTTATTTATATACTGCCCTTCCTCAAAAGATCCCAGGGTGGTGTACAACATTAAGAACACACTTTAAGGCAGCCACTGTGGTGGAGTAGCTGGAGTGGCCTGACTTGGACCTGGGAGACCTTGGGTCAGTCTCTTACTCTTAGCCTGAACTACCTTACAGGGTCGTTGTGAGGATAAATGGGGGGGGGTGCGGGAAGAGAACACCTTGAGCTCCTTAAAGGAGTGGTGGGATATGAATGCCAGAAATGCATTAATTAACTAAGATGAGACTCTCACCACCTGCTCTGCAGATGTGCTAAGATATATTGTCACTTCATTCTTTGATTCTTTGGAAATGGTATTATTCACATAAAAACCTCAAGCTTTAAACCTGAGTGGCATTTGAACCAGATGATGTGTCGAAGCTGAATCAGTGGAACAAGCCATGGCAACAGCAGGGAAGTCGAGGCAGCTGTCTTCTGGTCACGATGGCAACTTAGGCAAGGGATGAGATGTGAAGGGCAGGGTGTCAGATGTGGAGGAGCTGGCTGGAAGAGGGGAATTCCTTGCTGGATCGGGCCAAGCGAGGCTCATCTAGTACAACAATCAGTTCGCAAGAGGGGCCGCCCCACTGAGAAGCGGGGCAGGCAGGCATACAATTGTTGGCCTGGCTTTCCCCTGTTGATTTCAGCATCTGGCATTCAGTGGCTTTTTTCAGCTGGAACTCATTGGAACTGGGTTCTAGCACCTCTCAGGTGCATGACATTGTTGTTATAAGAGAATAATAAGGGAGGCATTCATGGTGAGTTCTGGCAGCTTTTTTCTAGAAAAATAGCACTGCACAGAGTCTCCACATATGTATGTATTGTGGGTAATGGCCAACCCCTAGCCTCCATGAATTTATCCATTCCATTTTTATAAGCGAGAGTGGATGCTTCAATCATTTCAGCTGCTTCCTGCAGCTTGCAGTTGTTTTCCCGGCTTTTGTGAATGGAAACAATCAAAGGAGGGTCCTCTTTGTATCAGAGTCACCTGTCCAGAGACCAGCTAAATCATGAGCTCAGCTTCATGACACATGGGACTTACTTGCCATGATTCTCCTGCTCACACTAGTATTGCTAAGGGGTTTTCTGTCTGGCCTTCTGTGTCTCTGCAGTTTGCTCCAGTGGATGGGTTGCATCCCTTGATGTTTTTGGTTGGTGCCTTGAAACGGAATTGGAGGACAGCCCCAAAGTTGCTAAAGCAGACTTGCTCAGCCTTGGGCCCTCCAGATGTTCTGCACTACAACATCAGCCCTTGTATACTATGATGGGAATTGCAGTCCAAAGCATATGGCGGACGCCAGGTTGGGTCAAGGGGACAAATTCTTTCTGATCACAATAGGTCCATTTAAAACCTTTAGCTGTTTTATGCCAGCAAAACTATCATGGCTCCCCTCAAAGAATCCTGAGAATGGCATTTTGGTGAACATCCTGGTGATAGATTCAGGTAGGTAGCCATGTTGGTCTGATGCAGTGTGTGTGTGTGTGTGTGTGTGTGTGTGTGTGTGTTGTCCAGTAGCACCTTAGAGACCAGCTAAGTTTGTTCTTGGTATAACCTTTCGTGTGCATGCACACTTCTTCAGATACGAAGACGTTCTTATCTGAGGACGTCTGCATGCACACAAAAGCTTATACAGCACCAAGAACAAACTTAGTTGGTCTCTAAGGTGCTACTGGACAATTTATTTTTTATTTTTTAATATATATGTGTATATCTTGGTGATAATTCTGCTAGCCATCCACCCTCAGAAGTACAGGCCCCAGAGCAGGTTCCTTGCAGAAACGAAATGGCTGTCAAGCTAAATCTGCGCTGCCAACATGCTTTATGGGGCATCCTCTCACAGTTGGATTCACTGGCTGCCTTCAAGTCAGTTCTTTGGTCAGTCTCTGTGTTTAATGCTTGCAACATAATCGAATCCCCTTCTGCCTGTCCTTCATTCAGGGCTGCCTGAGCCAAAACACAAGATTCCAACTCTACAACTATAGCATTCTATGATTAGTGCAAATTTATCAAATAAACATATTTTTGTATGCAGTTTGACTTATATATGCAGCAACATCCCCCAATAAGATGCAGTTTTGTATGTCATTTTCAATAATACATTAATTTTTATGTGCACTTTCTCTTAGTATATGCATTTTTGTAAGCACTGGTTGGCAAACTGCACCACAACATTCAGATGAGCATGAATTCTGAAGGACGATTCTGTCTTTTGGTTTGCATATTGTTTTGAAAAGAGCAGATTTGTACAAGTTTGTATAAGTCTGTTTAAGTTTCTTTTCTTTTTTCCTTTTTGCTTTTTGGTGTGTGTATTTTCTTTTTGATATGTGTATTTTTTTTAAAGAAAAACTGTTTAATAAAGATATTATAAAAAAAAAATATGAAAAGAGCAGATTTGATAGCTTCAGCTTTAATTTAAATACTTTAATGTCACTTGTACAACTTGTATACAGTGAGATTACAAGTGAATCTTGGATCGAATTCCCCCTCCTCCTCTACCTCAGAAAGAAAATGTGTAAAAAGCATGTGTGTTCTCCCCAGATAGGCAGTGACTGCCCACTATAATAGCAACTCCCACTCAACGCTGGTGAGAGGAGATCAGGCTAGCTTGGAGGGCAAAGTGCACACACATCTCCGTCCTCAAACCCCTCATTGCCACTCCCTGTAGCATCTTCTGTCCGATGCCTTTGCCTAGTGATGCCTCTTGCTTTCACCAGCAAAGACCCCTCCAGCACAGTCCCTACATTTCCTTCCTGATCTTCCCTCTTCCAGGTCTCCTGTGTCCCAGCACCACCGTCAGTCGAAGCCATGTGTGAAGAGGAGACAACCGCCCTTGTTTGTGACAATGGCTCTGGGCTGTGCAAGGCTGGGTTCGCCGGTGACGATGCCCCCCGTGCCGTTTTCCCATCCATTGTGGGTCGCCCACGTCACCAGGTTTGTGCACAGAGTTCCCTTTGGGTGCTTCTAATCAGGGATTTTTTTCCAGCTGGAACTCAGGGCACATCTCAGGTGGACACCATTGCTATTACAAGAGAACAGGGGAGGCGTTCATGGTGAGTTCCGGCACCTCCTTTTCTAGAAAAATAGCACTGCTCAGAGCTGGGACTCAGTTAGACTGGTAAAGAAAAAGCAATTTATATGTGTTGTGTGTGTGATATAACATTGTGCCACCAAATGGCAATGTGGAATCCCGTTTTTCTCTACCTGTTTAAATTTACAACGCTTTAAACTGAAACACTTCTTTGATGTGTCTAGATCCAGCCTTGGACTATGGACTCAGCTATACAGCTGCAAATAAACATTTTAAGTGTGTTTTAAATGTAATATACAATGTGGCATTAGATGGCAATAGCGAGCCTCATGGAAAATTCAATGTATTTTTAAAAAGGCATTTTCAGAACGGTTTTTATATGTGTGTAGATTCCCCTCAGCCTCAGCCAGCATGTGCAAAACATCTGGAGGGCACCAGCTTGGCAAAGGCTGATGCATGGCATATACATGGGATAAAATTTATTATTACCCAAAGTATAAGTATACAAATGAATTATCCAAAGAAACACAAGATGAAGAACTATAAATCTTAAATCAAAAAGAAAAGGAACACTACAGTTTATTAGGAACCATCAATAGAATACATATTCAAAGGTCATAGTATGAAGTAATTGTACAACTAAATGTGTTTGGATGTAAGAAATTGGTAGTTTCATAGACCAGTAATTCTCATGTAAGATAATGTAGGACCCCATATTTCATCAGCTAAATGCACCTTGAGATTTGCTGAAAGTGTGGCAGCTTTTTCACTTTTAGAGTATCCCAGAGCTTTGCAAAGTCTCTCTCCTGCCCCACTTTAAAGAACTGGTAGAGCAAATTTACCAATATTTGGAAAATACCAGGGTAGTAGAATCATGGGAGTTCAGAGCCACCAGCCACATCAGAAATTCAGCAGGGAAAAGATTCCAGCAAATTATTTGATTGAATAAGGTAGAAGAGGATCCGTTTTGAATGTTTTGGTCACAAGCAACTCTTTGTGGGCAAAGGACTCTGACAGGTTAAGGTTTCCCTTTTTTTTCTGGGGGTGCTCAAGGGTATGCAGTACAGTACTGACACCTTTCCCCCTGTTAAAAGAGTAGCATTTACTGTAACAACAACAGGGTGAGTACCAGCACCTTTTAAATAAATAAAAAAGCACTCCCCATGTGCGAATCCATGGAAATGACTCAGTCTGTGGCTGAACTGGCCATGGCAAGTTCCTTTGACTCTTAGTTTTCACAGCTATTCATGCGACTGCATTAATGCCATGCAGGAAGTGACCAGGTGCTTGCCAAATAAGAACATTCCCATGTCTGTAGGGAGGAAGAGTAACTGATGTTGGTCCTTGTCATTCTATCAGTGAGGCTGAAATAGTCCATATTCTGGGAAATGAGACTTGTGAAGGCCAACATAATGGTTCCCATTTAGCAGGGTGGAATGAAGAGTGCTGTGAGGCAGAATGCCAAAACTTACCATGAGCGTGTGATCAAGCTGAGATCTGAATTGAGGATTCCCTCCTACCCAATATGAGATTTCACCTTCTTATTATTTATTTGCTTATTCGTCGAAAAATGTATTTTCCAGTCTGTCCTCATATAGTTCTAAGTGGGTTGGAGAAGGGCGAATTCTAAATGGTTTGCAGAAGGGAGAAGTTATGTTGGTGGCAGATGAGGAGAGTGGGTGTTGGATTATGCAGAGTTTGTTTCCCTTTCTTTGAATACCGTATTTTTTGCACCATAACACTCACTTTTTTCCTCCTAGAAAGTAAGGGGAAATGTCTGTGCGTGTTATGGATCAAATGCCTACGGATGGCGGGGGGATCATCTGCAATCGTGAGCAGAGGATCCATGGTTCCCCTTCCTTCCCTCCTCTGTGGCTCGCTTTGAAACAGCAAAGCGGGAGAAGAGCCGCTGAGTGGGGAGGAGAGAGGGACAGAGAGCCTGCTTGCTTTAAAGGGGCAAAGCGGGAGAGGAGAGGAGCCGCTTACACAAGTGTAAGCGGCTCCTGTCCGGTTGGCTCCTTTAAAGCAACCATGCTCTCTGTCCCTCTCTCCTCCCCACTCAGCTCGCTAAATAGCAGCAAAGTTTTTCAGCTCGCTAAGCCGGGGAGGTGGGAGAGAAGCAGAGCCTGCTTGCTTCAAAGGAGCAAAGCGGGAGAGGAGAGGAGCCTTCTCCCCTTATACCCCTCTTCTGCATTATTAGCAGCATCCTTCTCCACCCACCCCACACGTGTTCCTTCTCCCCTTAAACCCCTCGCCTGCATTATTAGCAGCATCCTTTTTTTGCATTGGGCTACCCCAAACTCACCGTCAGATCACATGTCTGTGGCCACAGCATGAACCACAAAAATCATATATCCACTATTTCGTTTAGAATATATATATTTTTTGTTTTCCTCCTCTAAAAACTACGTGCGTGTTATGGTCTGGTGCGTGTTATAGAGCGAAAAATACGGTATATGGTTCCCCCCCCCCCATCTTGTACCCACAACAGTGAAAAATACGGTACCTCATGCCTGGGGAAGGATGAAGAGGGGAGTTTATGACGTTCCTCTTCTTGGTTCCTAGGGTGTGATGGTGGGGATGGGCCAGAAAGACAGCTACGTTGGGGACGAAGCCCAGAGCAAGAGGGGGATCCTGACTCTCAAGTACCCCATTGAGCACGGCATTATCACCAACTGGGACGATATGGAAAAGGTGACAAGCTCTCCTCTTCGTTAACTTTTTAATTCAGATTTTGAATGGGAGGTGTGTATTTTTTATTAAAACAGAAAAACACAGACAATAGCCAGGAAATAAAATAACTTCTCAGAGTCTTGTACAATGTGTAAATCAGCAGAGCACCTACTAAACCTTCCTTCTCCAGCCTTGATGTTTCTGCGAGTTTGTAATAATATTGTATCATTTGATATGATCAAACAAATAATAGGATAACATATGAATGGCAATTGATCAATTTCTTGCTAGATTCCGTGGCTTTCCAATTGCATTTTCAACCAATTCCAGAAGTATTGTAGGAATTAGAGGAATTTCATACATGACAGTGGCTACAGAATAATCAGTCATTTAGCTGAGCCAATGTGATGGTCTGAAGACACGACACACCAAACTTAATGACATGAGGATGGCCTACTTCCATTTTATAAATAAAGCATTTTGCTGCTCTTACCCACCAAAAAAGCTTTAAAGTATTAGTGTGAATAGTCACCATCCTCTGTACTTCTTTGGACCCTAGCAGCTGGGGTGACCAGACTTTATGGCTTGGATCAGGCATAGGCAAACTCGGCCCTCCGGATGTTTTCGGACTACAGTCCCCATCATCCCTGACCTGTTAGCTAGGGATGATGGGAGTTGTAGTCCCAAAACATCTGGCGGGCTGAGTTTGCCTATGCCTGGCTTGGATCCTAAGATCCAATGAGGTCCATGTAAGGAAAGCAATTCTCCAGGCCCTTGCCCTAGGTCCATGTGATACTGCACAATCTGATCTGTATTCAGGTTGCTAGGCTTTATGATAGAATTAGTGCCATTCAGTCATGAAAGATTCACAGTTATGGAAGATACGTGTTTGGGCATTATGGAGGAATGATAGTGGCACTGGTCTGAGGAATGACTGCGTTTCCTGAGCAACCCCCCCTAGAGGCAAATTGACCAGGTTATTTTGCTTTAAGGGAAAGTGTGCCTGATAGCAGTAGTATACAAATAAAAAATGGCTTATCTGAGTCAGCAGCACCAGCTGGGCATGACACGCAAGACCCAAAGATGGATGTAACATTATGGAGTCGTTTCAGAATCACTGGCCAACCTGAATGCTTGTGACGTGTTGAGAATGAAGTCAGGTGAGCAGTGGCGTAGCGTGGGTTGTCAGCACCCGAGGCAAGGCAAGTAATTTGCGCCCCCTAACCCGTGGATTTGTGCCCCCTAACCCATGGATTTGCGCCCCTTAACCCATGGATTTGCGCTCCCTAACCCTAACCCCCAGATGTTGCGCCCGGTGCGGCCGGCCCCCCCTGCACCCCCCACGCTACGCCACTGCAGGTGAGACAAAGCCCGGCAAAAACTACTAGGCAACTCTTGTTTGTCCACTTTGCCCAGATTTGGCACCATTCTTTCTACAATGAACTGCGAGTGGCTCCTGAAGAACACCCCACACTTCTGACAGAGGCACCCCTGAACCCTAAGGCAAACCGAGAAAAGATGACCCAGGTAAAATCTGCTCAGCTGGACAATGTACAATGAACATGTACCGCCATGATGTATCTGCTTCAAGTGGTGGATTTGGGAAGCCATTAAGGGAGGTGAGGCAGAGCTGGGGGGGGGGGTTCCCCACACAAGCCCCATTGAGATGCCTTCTGCAGCTCCTTTCCATTTCAATAAGATTTGTGCAGGAGAGCAGAATGTGCTCTCAAGACCGAAGCCTCCTCTATCCAGCCTTGGAAGAGTGGCGTGCCATTCATTCTCTCTTTTCCCTTCCTAGATTATGTTTGAAACCTTTAACGTCCCTGCCATGTATGTCGCAATCCAAGCTGTGCTGTCCCTCTATGCATCTGGCCGCACCACCGGTGAGTGCTTAGCTCCAATTGCCGAGTCTTCAGAAGTCTGAATTCCATGCACATCCACACAAATCTGCGATGAAAGAGAGCCAGTGTGGTGTAGTGGTTAGAGTGTCGTTCTAGGACCTGCGAGACCAGGGTTCGAATCCTCACTCATTCAGGAAGCCCACTGGCACAATAACAGAGGTAGCCTGGAGTGGGCCTCCAGGGTTGAACTCAAACTGCTGGAGAATCACAGCACCTGCTGATAACTTGTAACTGCTGCCTCCCATGTTTTTTGCTGTGTTAGCAATACCAAAGTGACCTCCCATGGGGCGCAGGGCTGAACAGTGTGTGTGGAGGTCCTGGGCTGCCCAGGCAAAGGGCAAAGGAAAGCAGCATAATACATTTGGCACCAGCTTGGCTGCTGGAGTTGCCAGAAGGAGGCGTACAAGGTGCCATCCAGTTGTCTTAGAGACCCAACTCCAGATTTGTGTAGGGTTTAATCCATGGGTAGGCAAACTAAGACCCGGGGGCCGGATCCAGCCCAATCACCTTCTCAATCTGGCCTGCAGACAGTCTGGGAATCAGTGTGTTTTTACATGAGTAGAATGTGTCTTTTTATTTAAAATGCATCTCTGGGTTATTTGTGGGGCATAGGAATTCGTTCATTTTTCTCTCCAAAATATAGTCTGGCCCCCCACAAGGTCTGAGGGACAGTGGAAAAAGTTTGCTGACCCCTGGTTTAATCCTTAGCCTTTTCTTCTCCCTAAGATGTCCCGCAAGACAGCGGGTAATATTTCGACATAAGAAGAGTGAAATGGGGGTTGGGGACCCACGGCATTTGTGTCACAGTCTTCCTTCCTCTTTCTCCTTAGGTATTGTTCTGGACTCCGGTGATGGCGTCACTCACAACGTGCCCATTTACGAAGGTTACGCCCTGCCTCACGCAATCATGCGTCTTGACCTGGCTGGTCGCGACCTTACAGACTACCTCATGAAGATCCTGACAGAACGGGGCTACTCTTTTGTCACCACTGGTAAGGAGGGGCTGGATCCTTGGAGCTGACGGCAGGGACCTAGATGGGGCTGCTCCAGCATTGCTTTTCTTCTTTATTTTACTTTTTTGCTTTTTTAGAAAAGCTCAGATAAGCACTTTAATATTGTCATGTGGTTCAGACATCTTAGCGCTGTCTCCTCGTTGCATTTTTTGGAGGGGGGAAATTGAAAGTAAATGGGGAGGAAAATAACACATTTTGTTAGATGGGATTGCCTTACCCCATCCATTAGAATCATAGAATTGTAGAGCAGGAAGGAACACAAGGTTCATCTAGTCCTAGAAATTATAATAGTACAATAAAATATAAAAGACACACGGACATACACTGAGAGGAAATGGGTAGAGAGAGGTGTATTGAAAGAAAACTAACAATAACAACAACAATAACTAAGGCAGGGTATATATAAGACAGAGGACACCAAAGAAGGAACAAAGGGGGAGGAGCAAAGAAAGGATGAAAGAAGAGAAAAGGGGAAAAGGGAAGGAAAGAAGAAGAAAAAGAGGGAAAGGAAATGTCTGTGTGTGTGTGTGTGTGTGTGTAATGCAGAGGAGAGGTATTCAGAAGTCAGATAGTTGAATATAGGTAACAAGGGGAGATTATTATTATTATTATTATTATTATTATTATTATTATTTATACCCCGCCCATCTGGCTGGGTTTCCCCAGCCACTCTGGGTGGCTTCCAACTGTATATTAAAAACAATACAGCATCAGACATTAAAAACTTCCCTAAACAGGGCCGCCTTCAGTTGTCTTTTAAAAGTAAAATAGTTGTTTATTGCCTTGACATATGCTGGGAGGGCATTCCACAGGGCAGGTACCACTAGCGAGAAGGCCCTCTGCCTGGTTCCCTGTAACCTCACTTCTTGCAGCGAGAAGGCCCTTAGAGCTGGACCTCAGTGTCTGGGCTGGATGATGGGGGTGGAGATGCTCCTTCAGGTATACTGGGCCAAGGCCGTTTAGGGCTTTAAAGGTCAGCACCAACACTTTGAATTGTGCTCGGAAATGTACTGGGAGCCAATGAAGATCTTTCAGGACCAGTGTTATATGGTCTCGGCGGCCACTCCCAGCCACCAGTCTAGCTGCTGCATTCTGGATTAATTGCAGTTTCTGAGTCACCTTCAAAGGTAGCACCACGTAGAGCGCATTGCAGTAGTCCAAGCAGGAGATAACCAGAGCATGCACCACTCTGGAGAGACACTCTACGGGCAGGTAGGGTCTCAGTCTGCGTACCAGATGGAGCTGGTAAATAGCTGCGCTGGACACAAAATTGACATGCGCCTCCATGTACAGCTGTGAGTCCAAAATTACTCCCAGGCTGCGCATCTGGTCCTTCAGGGGCAGTTACCCCATTCAGGATCAGGGAGTCCTCCACACCAGCCCGCCCCCTGTCCCCCAAGAACAGTACTTCTGTCTTGTCAGGATTCAACCTCAATCCATTGTTATCTTCAACCCTTTCATTCCAATAGCTTATGAAAAGGACCCATCATTCTAGGAACTTATTCTCTCTTGTTGGCTTCTGACTTCTCTTCTTGAGTATTCCATTTGAACAGATGTTAATGTTTGCCATATTTTCTTTAGGCATTCTTTCACTTGGTGGGGTGCAGCAGTCACTGCAGTCTTCCAATATTTAGTGATACAAATTCTGTCTGCATTCTCATTTCTGTTATGAAGATCAGCTTACATATTGCATGGTGCTTGTGTGGAAAAATATGATATACTCCCCCCACATATGAGACGACTGTACAAATGTGTGTGTTTTCTTTTGGGTATGTGCATTGTGTGACTTGCTGTTCAACATCATGCCTAACTTTGTTAACCTGGGGCAGCCTTCCCCAACCTGGTGCCCTGCAAACGTTTTGGACTACATAGCCCATCAGCCCGCATCAGCACGGCCGCCTCTGGAGAGAACCTGGTTGGGGAAGGCTGACTTAGGGCATACCTTCACTGCAAATATAAGTGAGTGCTAAGTCGCTTTTAACTATTGTGGCCTTTTTCACTGTGCGGAGAGTTCGCTAGGAGTTTTCCTTGTGGGATTGTGCTGAGAATCTTGACAGAGGGCATTTCCCAAGGTTGGGTCTACTGGGAAAAGTAAATTAAAACAATTCAATTTGGTACGTCTTAGTTCATCTACCATCATATCATCATCTTCATTTATTAATTTATATACCATGCCTCTGTCTTTCACAGCTGAACGAGAAATTGTGCGTGACATCAAGGAGAAGCTGTGCTACGTCGCTCTGGATTTTGAGAATGAGATGGCAACAGCTGCTTCCTCCTCATCCCTGGAAAAGAGCTATGAGCTTCCTGATGGGCAAGTCATCACCATTGGCAATGAGCGATTCCGTTGCCCAGAAACTCTTTTCCAGCCTTCCTTTATAGGTGAGTCTGCATCTCTCGAGTCTGGGGTCAGAGAATCTGAAGTAATGCATGAGAAACAATATTTCCTTCTCTCTTGGGGCTCTTTTCTTTGATTGTGATATTTCAACCTGAAAAATCATTTTTTGGTATTAATATTTTATTGAAAATGTTTCAGTTATAAAGGAATAAAGTGAGGCAAATAAAAATAAAATAAAAAGGCACAAAAATGTATAGAAACAATATACAAACATATACAATGTACGAAAAATACCTTAACCCATACATTCTTGTATAAATTTGGTATTATTATGCTAATACGTATGTAAATATTAATAGCCTACTACATTTTCTATAAATTCATTCCAATTTTGTTGTATTTATCCAAGCAGTCTACGTCTGTAAGCAGTCTGTTCATAAGTTGCAAGTGTTATCATATTGTCAATCAATTTATTAAAGGGGATTATATCTTTAATCCAGTTGATCAATATCAATCTCTTGGCTTTCATTAGGGCACATAGAATCTATTTTTAACATCCTCTTGTTAACTTCTATACCAGGCACAGACAAACTCGGCCCTCCAGATGTTTTGGGACTACAACTCCCATCATCCCTACCTAACGGGGCCAGTGGTCAGGGATGATGGGAATTGTAGTCTCAAAATATCTGGAGGGCTGAGTTTGCCTATGCCTGTTCTATACAATAGGTATATAGTTCAGAAGAATATAGTTCAGTCAATCATGAAAAGAAAATGGAGCCTTACTTATTGCATTCAATTTATTCCTCCCTTGCTTCTCCCTCCGAAGGGAATCCCAAAGCAACTAACAACACCATACAAAAAAGTACAATAATTTCAAAAGACAAAGGAATATTTTATTTGACAAAAATGCTAGAATAAACCTATAGATACATTTTGCATTCAGTACTTAAGAAAGCAACAAATCAGTCAACAATGCAAAATCCATAAACAATGGAAGAGAACTGTATATGAGAATTCCTATTATATAATTTTACACTACAATAAAATTAAAAACCATGGCAATTTTAAAAATAAGGTAGCATATAAAGCCCAGTGAAACACCAACAGTTCTTAAAGGCAAACCAACAGCAGTGGCTTTTGCCAGTAGACTACAAAGGCTCTGATGGGAGAGGGTGCAATGATGTTTGAAACATGCTCCCCAGAAAGGAACTTAATTCCAAAGTTTCATCAAAGTGATCGAGGCACTTGCTTTGCATGCAGGAAAGAGAGCCAGCATAGTGCTGTGGTTAGAGTGTGAGACTAGGACCTGGGAGAGACCAGGGTTCGAATCCCCACTGGGCTATGAAGCTCACCTTGGGCCAAGCACGGCCTCTCAGTCTAACCTACCTCACAGGGTTTTGGTGGGAATAAAATGAGAAGGGGGAGAACCATGAACACCACTTTGAACTCCTTAGGAAAAAATGGTGGACTATAAATGCAATAAAACAAATGAATAGCTCAGGTTCAGACTTTGGTTTCTCCAGGTAGGGCTGGAAGTCTCCTCTGTCTGAAATGTTGGAGAACTTCTGGCAGTCAATATAGGCAACACACAGCTAGATGGAGCAGTAGTCTGACTCAGTGTGAAGGTTTCTTCCTATGTACTTATCAGGTGGGTGGTGATCAGTGCTGAACTGCCAGAGGAAGTTCGTCTTTCTGAGTTCCCATCTGAACTGGGGACAAGCTACTGATTTTGGACCATTCCTCCTAGGCATGGAATCTGCTGGCATTCATGAGACCACCTACAATTCCATCATGAAGTGCGACATTGACATCCGCAAAGACCTCTATGCCAACAACGTCCTTTCTGGAGGCACCACCATGTACCCTGGAATCGCAGACAGAATGCAAAAGGAAATTACAGCCTTGGCTCCCAGCACAATGAAGATAAAGGCATGTCTGCCCTATTTTCTTTCAGGGTTTGAAATACTGTCCCTTAGCACCCATCCCACCTGCAACTGGCAGGACAGCACATACTGATGGGAACAAAGATCCATGAGTGTGCTATGGGGAGGGGATTACCCATGAGTTTTTGGGACTGCGCCCCTTCCAGTCGTCAATCACAGGGAATTCTTTGCTGTTATGCTCTGATGGGTATTGGCCCACTGACATGCCTATGGAAATAATCCAAAATTTAATACAGTGGTGCCCCGCAAGACAAACGCCTCGCAAGACGGAAAACCCGCTAGACTAAAGGGTTTTCCGTTTTGGAGGTGCTTCACAAAACAAATTTCCCTACGGGCTTGCTTTGCAAGACGAAAATGTCTTGCGAGTTCCTGCGGGTTTTTTTCGCTTTTTCCCCCCTTTTCCTAAGCCGCAAAGCCGCTTATCAGCTGATCCGCTGATAAGCCGCTTAACAGCTGATCGCTAAAAGCCGCTAAACTGCTAATAGCGCTAATCCGCTAAGCTGTCAATGGGCTTGCTTCGCAAGACGAAAAAAACGCTATACGAAGAGCCTCACAGAACGGATTAATTTCGTCTTGCGAGGCACCACTGTACTATCTGTAGTAGTTGGCATATATCTGATGATAGCTGTGGGTCTTCACATTTCCTCAGGTCAGAACTGACTTCTTGATTGTGCTCAGTCTCACACCTTACTTACTCGGTAGCCAAATGACCATCAAAAATGTCACTCATTAACCCTCTTCTACAAATGTTTTCACAGATCATTGCTCCTCCTGAGCGTAAATACTCTGTTTGGATTGGTGGTTCCATCCTGGCCTCTCTCTCCACCTTCCAGCAGATGTGGATCAGCAAACCAGAATACGATGAGGCTGGTCCTTCAATTGTCCACCGGAAGTGCTTCTAGAGGCCAGAGCTAGATTCTTCTAGAGCATGGAGACTCCTTCCTCCTCCTCCTCCTTTTGCAATTCTTTCTAACTCTTCAATAAGCATTAAAACGTTTTTCAAACTCTGCCTGTGGCACTTTGTCCCCTGTTGTTGTTGCTGCTGTAATCTTCCTTGCACCCTAAGGCTCAGGGCAGGTTACAACAATTTAAAATACCATTTTAAAACACACAACAGTTTTTAAAAATCACAAAAAACAAAAAAAATATACATTTTAGGTGTCAAAGGTGCTAGGATAAAAAGATGTGTCTTCAGCATACAATGGAAACTATATAGTGAAGGGCCAGGTTTACCTCTGTGGGGAAGGAATGCCACAGTGAATGCCTTCTCCTGGCCTACCACCACTCCAAACTTCTGTGGGTTGTGGAACTACCAAGAGGGCCTGCTCTGTTGACACTAGAAAACTGTTTGCAGCAATGAGGTGGTCTCTTTCAGATATTTGGGGCCTGAGTCCTTTTGGGCTTAAAATGTTGATGTGGTGACCCTGAATTGGGACCAGAAATGAACTGGCAACCAGTTCAGTTGTTCCAAAACAGCAGCTACATGAGATCTAAACAGAACCCCAGCCAATAATCTGGATGCTGCATTTTGGACCAATCGAAGTCGCTGGGTCGTTCAAGCACATTGTAATAATCCAGCCTGGGAGTTACCAGAGCATGGAATACAGTGGTTAGGTCTTTTGTATGCCATTGATCTTCACATCTGGCTCTTGAGGAAACTTATTTATGTTTTATAAAGGGAAGGTATGCAATTCAGAGGAGTGGAGGTTGTTCAAATGAAATAAACCTTTACCTGAAAATTCAGTACTTCAGATGCTAGTCTGTTGCATGACAAACAACAAAGCCATTTGGCATCTTAAGAGGGCTGAATCAAGACCATGATGGTCCCTGGGCCAGCAGCCTTTAGTGGGTATCCTACTCTACTCCCAACTCTAGAGTCGCATGTACGATGTCTTGGGCATGTGAACACACAAACACTCACACAAAGAAAAAGCATGTTATGTGCAACGATGGGGTGGTAAGCTCTACTCACACTCAGATTAATGGGCCTAAGTTATGTCCATTGATTTCAGTAGGTTTACTGTGAGCAGTGCTTAGTTGGATACAAGCCATGTGGGAAACATTTCTACATATCTTAAAGCAGGCGTAGCCAATGTGGTGCCTCCCAGATGTTGTTGGACTGCAGCTGTTGCCATTTGCTGACCATTAATCCATAAACAGACCCCCATGTTGCAATATAGACAAGCTGAACAAAATAACACAACACGATGGCCAATAACAATGGCACAGAACACTACTGTATCCATAGACTAATCCAAATGATCAGAAATTGCAACCAAAGTCTCTAAATCTTCACCAGTCGTGGCAGAGTAATTTTGATGAAGAATTGATTAAGATTGGCTGATGAAGCATTGAATGAAACAGATTGGTTATCCGGAATCTTCTGTTCCAGCGATATTTGATGACAGATTATGGGACGCGGATGGCGCTGTGGGTTAAACCACAGAGCCTAGGACTTGCCGATCAGAAGGTCGGCAGTTCAAATCCTCGCGACGGGGTGAGCTCCCATTGCTCGGTCCCTGCTCCTGCCAACCCATGCTGGCCACATGACCCGGAAGCTGTACGCCGGCTCCCTCGGCCAATAAAGCGAGATGAGCGCCGCAACCCCAGTTGGCCACGACTGGACCTAATGGTCAGGGGTCCCTTTACCTTTACCTATGTATATATCAAACTTTTGAATTATTCTGCTGTGACTGGTGAAGGTTTAGAGACTTTGGTTGCAATTTCTGATTAAATAGTGTTAATACCATTCTTATTGGCCATTGTGTTGTGTTATTTTGTTCAATTTGCTGTCCATTGGCCATGCTTGCTGGGACCAATGGCAACAGCAGCCCACAACATCTGGAGGGAACCGAGCTGGCTGCATCTTCTGCACTTCACTGAAAGCAAGACTGGAAAGCCCCCTTCACACATTTGTTGTGCCACGGGGTCTTCTTCAGTGCAAGCACTGGCCTCACCCCTGGTGCTACGTGGATTTCCTGGCCCTCTTCCAACCTGCACATGCTGGATGTTGCCACCTGCCTCAGGGAAGCCTACCTGTTTCCCCTGCTGCCTATGTCCAGGGCGTGGTCATTAGGGCGAAGGGTGGGGAAAGGGCAGCATCTGGAGCACGGCCAGCAGCATGTTCCCCTGGCCCCTTGCTCTGGTGGAGACCCCTTTGCACAGTTGACACATCACCAAAGGGAGCAGGGGCGATGTGCTGCCTCCTGCCCCCACACGACCGCCTTCCACAGGCAGGGCACAGCCTCTTGCTCTTCTGTTTTGTTTTGTTTTTTTAATAATGTTTATTCAGAATTTGAGAATTACAAAAAGAAAAAAGAAAAATACAAAATACAGAAAAAGTACAAAGAAAACAATACAATCATTGAAAAAGAAAAAGAACAGATTAAACCTTTACTTAACTTTCTTCCTTTACTTATTTCCTTGACCTCCTCACACCTCCCATTTTTGTATTCTAGTTCAAATTGTTATTTCAGCAAATCCATCCAACCTTGTTTTTAACTTAATAATTTGTCTTAATATATTGTTATTCTACGTTCTCTCTTTCATCAATTTCATCAATTCATTTTTTACTTAATCCTTTATATCATTTCTACCAAAACCATATAATTTTCTTTTTCCAGCATCTTTCTAACAATCCTTAATTTTACAATATTTTTGAAGATATACTTTAAGTTTTTTCCAATCTTCTTCCACTGACTCTTCTCCTTCCGGATTCTGCCAGTCATCTCAGCCAATTCCATATATTCCATCACCTTTGTCTGCCATTCTTCTCGGGTGGGTAAATCTTGTGTCTTCCAATACTTTGCGATGAGTATTCTTGCTGCTGTTGTAGCGTACATAAAAAAAGTTCTATCCTTCTTTCGCACCAATTGGCCGACCATGCCCAGGAGAAAGGCCTCTGGTTTCTTCTGAAAGGTATATTTAAATACCTTTTACATTTCATTATATATCATCTCCCAGAAGCCTCTTGGTCTTCTGCTGCCTCAGGCGGCTGCTTCATTCCGCCTAATGGGTGGGCCGGCTCCGGTTCTTTGGCAACTTTTCTTTTCTAGAATCCCTGTTTTTACCTCTGCGGCACAGAGCTGTGAAATGCCAGTCAAATGCGTTCCAGGAAATGCTCTGAGCTGTTTTATATCCCAGAAAGGCAGATTTTGCCGAATGGCACCCTTTCTGCTCCTGAGCTGTGGGAGGAGAAGTGGCCTCCCTCGTGCTTTTTTGTTACAGGCTGCAGGGAGAGGAGGTGGCTACGCTACCGAGCCCCACAGGGGGGCCTTACTCCCGAGGAGACATGCACGGGGTGGCGCTGCAGGCGCCAGATCCTCTCAAAACATGACTCCAGGGTGCCGCATTCAACAAGCACACCCTAAAAGGTGAAGGTAAAGGGACCCCTGACCATTAGGTCCAGTCACGGACGACTCTGGGGTTGTGGCGCTCATCTCGCTTGACTGGCCGAGGGAGCTGGCATGCAGCTTCCAGGTCATGTGGCCAGCAGGACTAAGCTGCTTCTGGCTAACCAGAGCAGCACACGGAAATGCCGTTTACCTTCCCGCCGGAGAGGTACCTATTTATCTACTTGCACTTTGAGGTGCTTTCGAACTGCTAGGTTGGCAGGAGCAGGGACCGAGCAACGGGAGCTCACCCTGTCACGGGGATTCGGCAAGTCCTAGGCTCTGTGGTTTAACCCACAGCGCCACCCGCATCCCCTAAGCACACCCTCCTGCCCCGCAAATGGCCGTCCGCGGGAGTACTGCTGCCCCGAGCTGGCGGAGCCCAGCGCCGGAACAAAGTGAACTGGTCCCCTTTGGGCTTGGCGGGCTCCGGAAAGACACGAGCGACTTCGGCAGGGCGGGGGCGCAGGCGCAGTAGCTCGTCTGCGCCTCCCGACAGCTGGGCGCTCGCTCGGCTCTGCGCGATGGCTGCGGCGCGGGAGGCCGGCAAGAGGCTCGCCATCGAAGGGAACATTGGTAAGGGGTCTGGGGAGGGGGCGCAGGGGGAGCTCGGGGGTCTTTTCTTCCATTGTATGTCGGCAGCGCCATCCTGCGACTTGGAAGCGCCCGTCCAGCCGGGGAGGGAGGAGGAACTCTGCACTTGCTCAGAGGCAGCCTTATTATTGCCTTGGTCGCACCAGGGCTCGGGCCGTTGCACGGTTGCAGGATGTATGCCTTAGGAGCAGTGTTCCGCCCCGTTCCCCGTCTTGCTCCAGTTGGGGAAGACGCGCAGGCTCGGGCTTTGGCGAGCCTCCAGGGAAGATCTTGGTTGGGTGGTGATTGATTGATTGATTGATTGATTGATTTACTATATTTCTATGCTGCTTTTCATTCAGATGAATAGCAGTCAGTTACAAACAGTAAATAACATCCCAAACTCAACACGAATCGTATAGATAACAAATCATAAGTAAAACCATTACAATCCATATAGCACCATCAACTAAAAAGGTTAAAGCATGAACTGGTGCCTCCGCGAATGAATGGAACTTGGTGGTTGCAAGAGCGCTGTTAGGTTGGGCGGTATTATTATGCCCCATAATATGCAGAAGGGGGTGGGGCCAGGGTGAGGTGCAAAGTGGGTCACATGCACACCATACGTTTGAAGCACATGGCATCCGAATCCTGGGAACTGAACTGTGGTCTGTAAAGAGTGCTGGGTATTGTAGCTCCTTGAGGAGCAAACTACGGGTCCCAGGATTCTTTATCCAATGAAGCTGAGTGTTGGAAGATTCAGGACAGGGGGAAAAAATGTCCTCCTTCATGCAGCATGTAGTTTAACCATGGAACTCGCGTCCACAGGATGCAGCAGTGGTCACCAACTAGGTGGCTTTAGAAGAGGGTTGGACAAATTCATGGAGGGGAGGGTTGTTGATGGCTGCTGGCCTCCACAGTCGGAAGCAGCAGGGCTTCTGAATGCCAGCTCCTGGAAACCACAAGAGAGGAAAGTGCTCTGTTGCTTGAAACCTGTTTGCAGGCCTCACAGGTTGGCCCTTGTAAGAACAGGTTGCTGGACCGGATTGGCCAGATTCCAGCAGGGTTGTCTTCTTACGTTCGTATCTTATTTATTTCATAAATTTTATATACTGCTTGACTGAAAACGCCCTCACACCCTCAGAGCTGTTTGCCAGAATGATTCTTAGGGGGAAGCCATATGCTCCAAGTGTGCGGTGTGAATGTTACATCCCATCTCCACGGCTCATTCTCTGCACAACGTAAGCAGAACAAGGTTGCTTTTCCTTTTGCTGATATTTGGAAACACAGTATAAGGAGGATGTTGGCTAATGGGCTAATGTGCTTTTTGCTCTGCCAGCAGTGGGGAAGTCAACGTTTGTGAGAGTGCTCAGAAAAGCCTTCCCAGAATGGTCCATGACCTCGGAGCCAGTGTCCAAGTGGCAGAAAGTTCAAGCTGCTGGTCCCCACCAGGTAAGAGTCCAGATGAAAAACTTGTTAGGTCTGTAAGGAACTGAGCTATTTTGGTTCAGAATATTGTATTCAATCAACTGGGAGTTCTTCTTCAGTTCAAGAATTCTGAGCAAAGGGGAAACTTGCCTTCTTACCAAAATAATCATTCAGATAAAATAACCATTCACTCTCGTGCAACTTCCTTTGGCACCAAAGCGTAGTCACTCTCTTTGTGCTAAATCAGGCTTCCTCAAACTCAGCCCTCCAGATGTTTTGAGACTACAGTTCCCATCATCCCTGACCGCTGGTCCTGTTACCTAGGGATCATGGGAGTTGTAAGCCAAAAATATCTGGAGGGCCGAGTTTGAGGCATAGCTGTCAACGTTTCCCTTTTTTTAAGGGAAATTCCCTTATTCCGAATTGGATTCCTCGTAAGAAAAGGGAAAAGTTGACAGCTATGGTTTGAGAAAGCCTGTGCTAAAGGTTATAAGAACAGTAGAGCCTGCCAGATCAGGCCAGTGGCCCATTGAGTCCAGCATCTTGTTCTCGCTGTGGCCAAGCAGATGCCTGTGGGAAACCTTCCAGCAGAAACAACTGCAAGAACAGCCCTCTCTCTCTCCTCCTGCGGTTTCAAGGAGCCTTGCTGCCCCCAGCTGTGCAGGCAGAGCACTGCCATCATGGCTTATATAGCCACCAATAGCCTTATCTTCCTGAATCTTCCAATATTTGGCTCCCCTGAATGCCTACGAATTTTAGTGTTCTGAGAGAGGTAGAAAAATATTTCTCTATTCACTTTCTCCATACCATGCATGATTTTATAGAGTTGAAACAAACTTCTATAAAGATTTTTAAAGACTCCACCCATCCCCTATGTGCTGTGTTTCCATTTATCCCAGCTTGCTGGCTGGGACTGAAAGGAGTCCAAAACATCTGGAGGGCACCAAGTGGGAGAAGGTTGAGCTGGAGGGAGGCGAAGAGAAGAGGAACCTTGCAATATCTTCACATGGCACAGGTTCACAGGCCCTGCTGTGGCGTCCCCCCAGAAAACACGCACTTTGTTTTGTGGTTCCTGTTCCGTTCAGTTCTTAACTGTTTGTCTCTTAAATTATTCCCTGCCACAGGCCTCTCCATCTCAGAGCTTTGCAAACCTGCTTCAAATGATGTATCAGGAGCCCTCGCGATGGTCCTACACATTCCAGACTTACTCATGCCTGAGTCGGCTGAAGGCGCAGCTGGAGCCCCTGTCTGCGAAGCCCCTGAAGATGTGGGACCACGTGCGGGTTTTTGAGAGATCTATATATAGTGATAGGTACGGTGCCACAATCTTGTTCCTGACGTTGGCAGCAGCAGCAACAGTGAGATGGGGCCACAGGCCAAGAGAAGTGGGGAGATGTTTGCCTTTTGAAAGAACTGTACACCCCCTTTTGAAATGTCCTCAAGTATTCAGTGCCCCCTCTCCATGTGCAGAGTGCTCTGCAGTTTCTTCCCACTCTTGCATTGTTGTTGAATGTCCTTGCAGTTCCTTTCAACTTATAATTGGGGAAACGAAGGATGGTGCCCCCTTAGCAAGGAAAGCTTTGCCATTCCTTCCATTGGAGCCTCTTCCATACAAGGAAGAGGAAAACCTTCCATTTCGTAATGATGAATGGATGCCAATTGCAAATACAATATTTGGGAAGCTTGGCGGTTTCGCATTTATCTCTGACTTGCCTGTTCTTCTTCCTGTGTTTGTTGCTGTGCGGGTGGTTTAACAACATGGTCCTCCCCCAGGTACGTCTTTGCCAAAAACCTGTTTGAGATTGGCCACCTGGCAGAGATTGAGTGGGCAATTTACCAGGACTGGCACACTTTTCTCCAGCAAGCATTTGGGGACCAGCTTGACATCCATGGCTTCCTTTATCTACGGGCACCTCCAGAGGTAACTGAAAACCTCTGTTATATTTATTAGACACTTCGCCACCTCCCACCCTCAAAAATGAAAGTCAAAGTGATTTACAAAAATGAAGATTGAAAGCAAGTGTTAGGCCAGATGGTCCACTCCTGTAGGAGACTGCCTGCTATATCTCTGTCTGGGTCATTGCTCTGGCTGCCTCACCTTCTACTCAGCTGAAGGCGGGTAAATCGGCAGGCCTGTTGCATTGGATATGAATGGATCCTTCCAAGTTGGCACCCTGGGTGCACCTTCTCCCAGTCAGGAAGCATGTCCTTGAAGGTTTGGGTGGGCTTCTTTAATCATAGAATTTTAGAGGTGAAAGGGACCCAGTGGGTCATCTAGTCCAACCCCCTGCAATGCAGGAATCATGGCAAGTTTTGACTTGTATACAACAGCAGTGGCTCTGCTTTGTTAGCCCAGGGGCCACATTTTGTACCAGCAAGTTCTCCAGGGGCCGCAGTACGTATTAGGCATTGTCAGAAAAGTTGGTGTGATGACCAACACACCTGCGCATATGTGTGTGCACGCATCAGAACACCACGCATGCAACACACATCACACCACTGAGCACTCGTGCAGAGCAGAGATTGTGAAGGAGGGGGTGGTACTTGGTTGTTCCGGCTAAAAACCCAGCAGTTTCCTCCATTGCAACCTAGAATGCGTTTCCAATTCAAGAGGGAGAACGGAGAAGACCATGGAAAGGGAAAGCCACGAGAGAGTTAGTGTGGCCAACCAGGTGCCTTTGGGATATCCACAAGCAGGATTAATAATAATAATAATAATAATAATAATAATAATAATAATAATAACAACAATAATAATATATACCCCGCTCTCCCCGGCCAATGCCAGGCTCAGGGCAGCTAACATCAATAAAATCACAGTAAAAATATAATAGGGGGAAAAGAGAGGGGGTCGGGAAGGGGAAAACCCCCCCAATTAAAATACAGGTTAAAATGAAATTTAAAATGCAGCCTCATTTTAAAGTAGCTGATAAATCAAGACCATAAGGGGAGGGAAACATAAGGGTCAGACTGAGTCCAAACCAAAGGCTGGGCGGAACAGCTCTGTCTTGCAGGCCCTGCGGAAAGATGTCAAGTCCCGCAGGGCCCTGGTCTCTTGTGACAGAGCGTTCCACCAAGTCAGGGCCAGTACTGAAAAGGCCCTGACCCTAGCTGAGACCAATCTAACCACCTTGCGGCTTGGGACCTCCAAAGTGTTGTTATTTGTGGACCTTAAGGTCCTCCGCAGGGCCTACCAGGAGAGGTGGTCCCATAGGTACGTGGGTCCAAGACAATCTCCCCTCCTGTAGTTTCCAGCAACTGATATTCAGGACCCTTTAGCCTTGTAGCCATCACTGCCTTCTGTGGGAGCAAGTTCCATAGTTTAACTCTGGGCTGCATGAAGAGGGACGTCCTTCTGTCTGTCTAGAAACTTCCAACATTCATATTCATTGGATGTTCAAGAGTTTTATTGTTATGAGAGAGAGGGAGGGAAAACCTTTTATCTATCCACTCTCTCCACGCCATGCATAATTTTATAAACTTCTATCCTGTTGCCAGTTACTCACTATTTCTCTGAACTAAAAAGTCCCAAGTGCTGCGACCTTTCCTTGTAAGGGAATCGCTGCATCCCCTTGGCTGCTGTTTTCTGAAGCTTTCCCAGCTCTACAATATCCTTCTTGAGGTGAGGACTGTACACAGGACTGTATTCCAAATGTCATCTCATCATAAGATTTGCATAACGGCATTACGATCCTGGCAGGTCTATTTTCAATGCCTTTCCTAATGATCCCTAGAATCGAATTTGCTTTTTTCACAGCTGCTGCATTCTGGGTCTATAGAAAGTCACTTGGGCCTGGATCAGGCTTGCATTGTTTGCTCCATTGGTAAACCTCCTTGGGTGTGAGAGTGAAGTGTGCCTCTCTGGCAGAACAGGAGTTTCTGGCTTTAGGGCAGCGTGGGGCTCTGGCGCTCATGGCACTGGCCGGTGAATTTCCCTTTTCCTCCTTTCAGATCTGCATGGAAAGACTGCGCCAAAGAGGGAGGCCTGAAGAGAAGGAGGTCCAGCTGCGCTACCTGGAGCAGCTTCACACTCAACACGAACATTGGCTCCTGGAGAAGAGCACAGAGTGAGTCACAAGCGGAGCAGCAGAGAGCTGGCTGCAGTGGGAAGGCAGTTGTGGCTCTGCAGGCAGCGTCTGCTCTTTGCTTGAGCCTCTTCTTTTTGGTCCCACTCGGTTGTGTCGTGGGGCAGGTGTATGCTGGTGCCAGAGCACCCACTTGATCCCACACGGAAGAGAGAAGCAGGCAGCCAAGCCACAGTTCCCGTTACCTGGAGATGAGGATGATGATTTACATCCCATCTTCTTTCCTTTGAGGAACTCAAGGCAATATATATGGTCCTCTTGCTCCCTGTTTTATTCTCACAACAACTCTGTGAAGTGGGTTTGGCTCCAAGACAGTGACTGGCCCAAGGCTTCTGAGTGAGGATTTGCATCCAGGTCTCCCAGGTCCTTGTCCAACACTTTAACGGCTGCTAAACATTACTGCTGTTGGGCTATGATGCTGAACAGGAGCAAGGGCCAAAAGGAACCAGGAAGTCTTGGTAGCACAGAAATGGGTGGGCTAGAGACCACGAGGTGCAGGAGGGCAGCTGCGTACAGACGGGTGCTGTGTCCTGGGCTGTGCACAACTCAGGCCCCAAAATAAGATATGTGGCAGGCAACATTTGGAAGTGGGCCATGGGGTGTATTTGCCATTCACTTCCCAACCAGAATCCTTAACAGTCTCTTGCTCACCAGACACAATTAGTGGGCTCTGGATCACTCTAGAGCAGCTTTCCTAACAGTAAGTCAGACCTGATCCAGATTACTCTTTTATGATTAATTTGGGATTACTTATTGGCAGAATTTTTATCCTTTCCCATTGTCACAGTTTACAGGCCACTACTGTGTTAGTTGCAGTGTTGTTGCAAACCAAAGAGAGGCTGGAAGTTTCCGTTCTGCAGTGGGAGCGATGTGTGAAATCACAAGCTAGCTCAGCCTGCTCCAACTTTGTGCCCTCCCCATGTTTTAAGCTGCAACTCCTATCAGCTCCAGCTAGCATGGCTGTGCTCCCATCAACTTTGGGGCACTGGCTGGGGCTGATGGGAGTCGAAGACCCAAATCTCTGGAGGGCATCAAGTTGGGAAAGGCTGCTCTAGGGATTAAGTCGTCATCATCCTTTATTTTTTATTCATTCTGTTCCATTTATGAATGCTTCCTGTAGTGACTAAGAATAAAAACAAGTTTGTATATTTTAAACAAGTTCAAATCCAATGCATGTACAGACTGGGATATAAATCTCTACTGCACTTCTTTTAAACCTGCAAGATGTATTTTGCATGCTTTATTCTGAACACATTACTAGGGTTTTCCAGCTGTTATTTAGCAGGAAGAGAGGCAGGAAGGAATTATTGTTGCTTTACACCGGCAGTTAAGGTGACTACAACTTCACCCCTCCACCAAAAAGCAGAAGAGACTGTAAATTACAGGTGCCCAATGTTATCTTCCGTGCTGTTTAATCAGTAAACACATCTGACAGCCTTGCATATTGTGCTCACTTACTACTGAGCTTCTGGAATCCAGCGAGTCTTTGGGTGGTGATGACTTCACTCAGCTGAGCTCTCTTCCCACACAGAGCCTGTCCATCAATTTCTGAACCTTAATCAGTGGAAGCAAAGCAGATGAACTTCCATGTTTTGCCTTGGTCTTTCATCCACAGTCCTCTTGCTCTCAACCTTTAGTTAGTCATGTCCATCTTAAAGAAGAAGTGTGTTTTCCAGTTCTACAGTATTAGTTTTCAGAACCAAGCTTTTTAAAAGCTTACATAGTTGTATAGTACGGGCAAAATGAACAGAGTAACTGTCAAGCACGATCAGAACATGGGACTATATGATCTCCCCTTTCCACTGCTTGTGAATTCTAAAGATTTAATTCATTTTAAATGAAGCCCAATTCTATATCCCTACTTACAGTGGTACCTTGGGTTACAAACACTTCAGGTTACAGACTCCGCTAACCCAGAAATAGTACCTTGGGTTAAGAACTTTGCTTCAGGATGAGAACAGAAATTGCATGGTGGCGGCGCAGCGGCAGCAGGAGGCCCCATTAGCTAAAGTGGTACCTCAGGTTAAGAACAGTTTCAGGTTAAGCACGGACCTCCAGAACGAATTAAATTCTTAACCCGAGTGTCAGGGAACTGCCATCGGAGAGACAGGTAGTGGACAGGCTACAGGAGAATAGGAGAGAATCTGCAGTAGAAGAGGGAACCAGCAGGGGGAGTGCAGGAGTCACAGCGGAGGGGAGGCTCTGGGATGCTTCCAGTGAGAGTAGTGGAGAGGTAACGGGACCCCCGTTGGGAACGCCCACCCTTCGCCGGAAACTGTCACGCAGAGAGTCTCGAAAGCGCATGTCTGTCAAAGAGCTTTTATGTTGGCGTAAATTCCGTAGACGCCCACTGTCAGATTCTACCAGCGACTGACGGAGTCATGCTTTGGGGGCTCCGTTAGTGCATCGGTTTGGATGACCAGCCAAACCCCAGAGGGATCAAGCTTTTACGCACAAGCAGCACACTATCCCACCACAGCAATCTGACAGTCTTTGAAAGCAGCTTGTGCAAGCAGAAGGCATCATGAGCGAACCATCCGGAACCGGAGGAGCAGGAGCGGGAGCTGGCGCAGATCCAAGCCTGGAACAAAGGTACAGGGCGTTGGAGGTCCAGCTGGCACTGCAAACGGCGAGGCTCGAGGAGAGGAGGGCTCAAGATGCAGATAAGGGGAAGACCACCCCACTTGCCAGACGGGTGCCTGGACTGGTGCAGAAATTTGGGGGGGATCCCCGGAACTATCAAGCCTTTAGGACAGAGATGCAATATGCACTCAATCTACTGTTTGATGACTTCCCCGACGAGAACTCTAGAGTGGCGTACGTGATTGGCCATCTAGAGGGAGGGGCGAGGGACTGGGTTCGGCCCCTGATGGCAGCCAATAATGAAATCTTAAAGGACACAATGAAGTTTTTCCGCGCCATGGACTTGATGTTTTCCAGCGAGATCGAGCAGGGAGTGGTGCGCAGGCAGTTAATGGCGTGTAAACAGGGGAGCCGATCTGTACGTGAGTACTGGACTGAGTTCACCATGCTGATTCATAGACTTGGGTGGGACCTTGCTAGTGAACCTATTCAAATGCTGTTTGAAGAAGGTCTCTCTCCGGCAGTGAAAGATGAACTTTCCCGGGCGCCTAGGGCGGAGTCTATGGATCAGCTGACTAAATCAGCGCTGTCCATTGGGGCACGCCAGGAAGCTAGAGCTATGGAAAAGCGGGAAGGAAAGGGGGAACGTTGGAAGGACTTCCGCATTCCAGAGATTCCGGAGCAGCCTTTCCCGCCAGCAGAGCCGATGGAACTTGGAACAGCGCGCGCGCGCGCAGTTTCAAACACCAGTGAAGGGCGGAAGAAGGAGGGAAAGAGCGGCAAGAGATGCTATCTCTGCCAACAGCCAGGTCACTTTGCCAGAGTCTGTCCGCAAAGGAAGGAATGGCAAGGGATGGCGGGAACTGTTGGGGGGAAGGAGGAAGAAGAAATCACGGAGCCAGTAAAAGCCAACGCCTGGTTGCCAACATCAGGGCACAGCAGCCAGGCCAGGGAGTAATGAATGTGCCCACGCCGGAACCTCCAAGACCAGCGCTTGTGATAGAGGTGTTGCTGGAACTGGCAAACGGACACCCACTGAAGATAAAGGCGCTATTGGATTCAGGTAGCTCATGTAATTTCATGAGCAAAGAGTTTGCAGCTGCACACCAAATACAGACTATCCCATTGAGTAAGCCTTTGCAGGTTACCACGATTGATGGGAGGGAGCTGTTGGGAGGAGAAGTGAGCCAACAGACTGTACCAATGATAATGAGGGTGGCACGACACACCGAACTGATAGCGTTTAACGTAGCCACCTTGGGAGGAGCTCCTATTATCTTGGGTATGAGCTGGCTGGCGCTACACGATCCGCTAGTAGGCTGGCATCAGAGAGTGGTTTCCTTTGGATCAGCACATTGCCTAGAACACTGCAAGGAGGGAGAGGCTCAGGCAGGCGCCAGGGGCACTCTAGCAGGGATGGAAGTGATGGACAAAGGGAGGGTGCCACCACAATACGCTGACTTGCTTGACGTATTCAGCGAAAAAGAAGCAGATAAACTGCCCCCGCACAGACCCTTTGATTGTCAAATTACCTTACTCCCAGGAGCACAATTGCCAGTGGGCAAGCTGTATGCAATGTCAGACAGTGAGATGCAGGAGTTAAGGGAGTTCATTGACAAGAATCTCAAGCGAGGTTTCATCAGAGAGTCACGAGCGGTGGGGGGCAGCCCAGTGTTCTTTGTGGACAAAAAAAACACAGGCAAGCCCAGGCTTGTATGTGATTTCAGGGCCCTAAATGCAGTGTCAGAACCAGTGACTTTCCCTATGCCCAGAATTGATGACATTCTAACACGGGTGAGAAAAGGGAAAATTTTTACCAAGCTGGACCTTAGGGGGGCATATAACTTGATACGTGTGAGAAAGGGGGATGAGTGGAAGACCACTATGTTCACCCCCTTGGGGGCCTTTGAGTACACCGTTATGCCTTTCGGATTACAAGGGGGCTCCGCCTGTTTTCAATCATTCATGAATCACGTCCTGGGGCCACTGCTCTACAAGAACTGCGTAGCGTTCTTAGATGACGTTCTGGTGTACTCAGACAATGAGGAGCAGCATGTGCGAGATGTAAGAGAGGTACTGAGCAAGCTGCGAGAAAACCGGCTGTGGGTGAAACTGGAGAAGTGTCAGTTTCATACCAAGGAGGTGGAATTCCTGGGGTACCGGTTGTCTGACAAGGGATTGGCCATGGATCCCAGCAAGGTTCAAGCGGTACTGGAATGGAAAACACCAAAGACCAAGAAGGACGTGCAAAGGTTCCTGGGCTTCGGAAACTTCTATAGGAAGTTCATCAAAAACTTTGCCCATTTAACAGCGCCCATCACGGATTGTCTTAGTAGCAAAAAGAAATTTGTTTGGACGGGAGAAGCGCAACAAGCGTTCGAACGCTTAAAGCAGGCGTTTGCGTCGGAAGAGCAACTCTTGCACGTGGATCTACAACAACCAATGAGAGTGGAGACTGACGCGTCAGACCGAGCGGTGGGGGCCGTTCTTCTCCAGTCGGGAAAAGATACGTCTGAATGGAGACCGTGTGCATTCTTCTCGCGGAAGTTGAACAAATCAGAGAGGAACTACACAGTGTACGACCGAGAACTGCTCGCCATTCATGAAGCATTCCGGAAATGGCGGCACTTGCTGATTGGGGCGCAGCACAAGGTTCAAGTCCGAACTGACCACAAAAATCTGGAATACTGGAGAACAGCCCGAGTGCTGAACCAGAGACAAGTGAGATGGGCCCAGGAGTTCTCCAAATTCCACTTTGAGATTCGTTACGTGCCCGGCTCCGAGAACGTGAGGGCGGACGCTCTTTCCAGGAAACCTGAGTACTTAGAGGGGGAGGGAGCGCCTGAGGCAAGGCATGTAATCCCTGAAGACCGCTGGGTGTGTGGGGCGGCATTGGTGGGGCAGAGGGAACTGATAGAGGGTACGGAGAACGATGAATACGCCCAAGAGAAACTCAGAGAGCTCCGGAGGACAGAGGAGAACACAGGGGGGTTCGAAGAAAAGAACGGGGCGTTGTATTACAAAGGGGCACTGTACATACCCGACGGGGAACTGAGGGGCAGAGTACTCAAGCAGTTGCATGACAGCCCCACAGCGGGACATTTTGGACAGCACAAAACCATGTGGTTGGTTACCAGGGAGTTTTGGTGGCCCAAGGTGAGGGAGGACGTACGGGAATATGTCAGGGGTTGCGACAGGTGCCAGCGAGCGAAAGGAGAGAGGGTGGCGCCAGCGGGGCTATTACAACCCTTACCCACGCCCGAAAGGCCATGGGAGGCAGTATCCATAGATTTTATGACGGATCTGCCAAAATCCAAAGGCAAAACAGCTGTCATGGTGGTGGTAGATCAATTAACCAAGATGTGTCATTTTATAGCTTGTTCACATGCAGTCACAGCGGAGGAGACCGCCAAGTTGTTTGTAGAACATATTTTCAAGTTGCATGGCGCCCCCTTGAGGGTTTTGAGCGACAGAGGGAAACAATTTACTTCCAGGTTCTGGAGGAAACTTATGAGCTTACTGCACGTAGAACTCAATTTCTCAACTGCCCGGCACCCAGAAACCAATGGGCAAGCGGAAAGGGCAAATGGGGTTTTACAACAATACCTGAGGTGTTATGTAAAAGACAGAGAAAATGATTGGGTGGATAAGTTACCTCTAGCAGAATTTGCCTACAACAACGCGGAGAACGTGTCCACAGGGATGAGTCCCTTCCTGGCAAATTATGGGTGTCACCCCCGGGCATTCCCAGGAGAGGGAGGGGAGAGGTGGAGCGTGCCGGCGGCGGAATATTTTTTTGAAGAGATGGAGGCGATCCACCGTCAGCTTCAACTTAACTTAGAGAAAGCCAAGGAAGAATATAAGAAGCAAGCAGACAGAAATAGGAGGGAAGGTGAAACTATAAGGGTGGGGGACCGGGTGTGGTTGTCCACCCAAGGGCTACCGTTCAAGGGCGGGAGTAAGAAATTGAGGCCCAAAAGATTGGGACCCTTTGAGGTCATACAGCAGGTCAACCCAGTGGCATTCAAACTCAGGCTGCCCAGTCACATGAAATTACACCCAGTATTTCACAGGTCATTACTGTCGCCGTACCGAGAGGGACGCGAGTGGGGGGAGCGTGAGAGAGAGGCCACCCAAACGCCCGTGATAGAAGAGAGAGAGCGCGACATGAACGTGGCAGGAATCATTGATTCCAGGTGGAAGGGGAATCAGGTGGAATATCTGGTAGAATGGGAGGGGGAAGCAGAGTCGGAAAACACTTGGGTACCAGCAGAGGTAGTCAATGACGAGGTTTTAATAGAAACATTTCATCAGCGTTTCCCAAGAAAACAGCAACCCGTGGCTCGATTTAGAAGGGAACACTTTGGGACCACCGATGAGGAAGGAGAGTTTGAAGGGTTCCCAGAGTCAGGGGTGGGTGAAGAAGCCGACTCCGACGAAGAAGAGGAAGACGGGGAGAGAGACGGTACGCCGTGGCTGGAAGTGTTAGAATCCTCGGACGACGAGGAGAGTTCCTTCAGGGGCTTTCCGCCCTCACCGCCAGTGGGAGAGGAGGCGGGAGGGGGTGAAGGGGGCCCTGGGGGGGAGGTGGATGTCAGGGAACTGCCATCGGAGAGACAGGTAGTGGACAGGCTACAGGAGAATAGGAGAGAATCTGCAGTAGAAGAGGGAACCAGCAGGGGGAGTGCAGGAGTCACAGCGGAGGGGAGGCTCTGGGATGCTTCCAGTGAGAGTAGTGGAGAGGTAACGGGACCCCCGTTGGGAACGCCCACCCTTCGCCGGAAACTGTCACGCAGAGAGTCTCGAAAGCGCATGTCTGTCAAAGAGCTTTTATGTTGGCGTAAATTCCGTAGACGCCCACTGTCAGATTCTACCAGCGACTGACGGAGTCATGCTTTGGGGGCTCCGTTAGTGCATCGGTTTGGATGACCAGCCAAACCCCAGAGGGATCAAGCTTTTACGCACAAGCAGCACACTATCCCACCACACCGAGGTACCACTATACTCATAAATGTGGGGCACTCCTCCTTTCTTATTCTGACATGTTTCTTCTTGTGATGATGCAGACATTTGCCCAAAACTTTGTCTCCCTCACTTGTGTTCCTCTTGATGTTTGGTCAGGGCGCAGCTTGACTCCCTCCTTTGGCAATCTTTACAAAACTTTAGTTTATGGTTGCCATCAATTTGGATTTTAATTAACCTTTATAATGTTTTTATAATGTTGCACTGTTTTAGTGTTAACAAAACAAATTCCTTCCAGTAGCACCTTAAAGACCAACTAAGTCAGTTCTTGGTATGAGCTTTCATGTGCATGCACACTTCTGTTGTTAGCCATCCTGAGCCCGGCTTCGGCTGGGGAGGGCGGGATATAAATAAAATTTATTATTATTATTATTATTGATGTTGCATGTAATACTAAACAATAGTCAGAAACAAACTATGGCTTACTGTGAATTTGTGTGTTCACACAGTTCAAATTACACCCACCCTTTGCCAAGCTGGGAGTAAACAAAGCCACAGTGCTGGCTTAGCATTTTGTGTGAACCAGCGTTGGTAGTTTGCATCTCTCCAAAGAAACTATGAGTAGTAAGTCAAGAACAAACCTTCACTTCCGCCCTTGCTTTGTTTGGGTTAGTGTTTGCACACAACTCTAATCCATCACTGTTGTTTGTTTCCTCCCAGTTGGCAAATGGATGAGCAGAGTGGGTGTGATTTGAGCAGCACGTATCAGCTTGCTGACACATTCGTAGTAAACTATAGTTTGTTTCTGACCGTGACTTACTGTTAGGTGAAAGCCAGGCCATTAACTAGCTTGTCCCATCCTTCCTCACTATAGCCCGTCACTACAAACACACACCATTCCCTGTATCCCAAGTGAAGGCAAATAGAGAAAGCAGAGGTTTGGCTTGCAGTGAGGTGACCTATGGTGTTGTGAGCCTCAGTGTTACCTTAGACGAAGAAGTTTGGGGCTGAAAGACGGAGGCAGAGCGTGGGTGCATGGAGGCTAGATTGTTAAGTGAGCACATTGCAGAAAATGCTTGCTGCTTACATGATGCAGAAATTAAGGTGGGCACCTTAAGTTACAATTTCTGCATTTTGGGATGTGCGTAATGGAATTAGAAAGTGCCTTAAAAACGTGTGGTTTTTTTATCTGAAGGTAGAATGTATTTGGCTTTGTTTCAAGGAAATCCATTGAATTATATGAGTCATAGTGATGGTGCAAGGCAGCAAAATTTAGCTCCACTGTGGGTGTATAATAATCAACATATGCACTATGCTTTAAGATGTTGAAAGCTCTATCTCTGTGTAATAATCTCTAATCCTTGCGTGAAGCTGCAAGAGAGGCTGTTTTATAAAATTATTGCTGGTTTTATTAACTTCACAGTGTGATCAACAGTTCAAGGAGTAGATTTGGTATACTGTATAGGATAAGCCAGGGACATGGGTGGCGCTGTGGGTTAAACCACAGAGCCTAGGTGGTTCAAATCCCCATGACGGGGTGAGCTCCCATTGCTCGGTCCCTGCTACTGCCAACCTAGCAGTTCAAAAGCACGTCAAAGTGCAAGTAGATAAATAGGTACCACTCCGGCGGGAAGGTAAACGGCGTTTCTGTGCGCTGCTCTGGTTCGCCAGAAGCGGCTTAGTCATGCTGGCCACATGACCCAGAAGCTGTACGCCGGCTCCCTCGGCCAATAAAGCGAGATGAGCGCCGCAACCCCAGAGTCAGCCACAACTGGACCTAATGGTCAGGGGTCCCTTTACCTTTACCTATAGTATAAGCCACTTTTATCTCCAAATTGCTCTGGGATGGCAATATGGTAAAGCTGAGGATTACAACAGGGGCAGGAATTTTTGGGTCCGTAGAGAGAATGCGGCCCCAGGCCTCTGTGTCTGGCCCTTGGAACATTCCCCAGGCCACGCCCCTCACTGACCCTGCTTCACACCCTTTTTTGGCCTGGCTGGAATGTAAGCTTGAACTCTTGATTGTCTGGATGGATGATGGAGGGGTGTGTGTGTGTGTGTGTGTGTGTGTGTAGAAGCTACCCTACTGCACAAAGGTAAATTTTCCATTCATTCTTCTGTCACCAGTATGTTACCCTGAGGAGATTGCCTAAAGGGAATGTGGCCCCTGGTCTGCAAACGGTTCCCCTTGCTCTGCTTTCAACAACCTTGGCATGTAGGCACTGAAGGGAATTAGGTGAATTAATGAGACAACTCAAAGTCAGTGCAGATGAGATCATTCAAGGAAGTGAGCTGAACTACCCACTGTAACTGAAGCCACAATATTGATTGTATAGTGAAAAGAATTAAGGAAATAACATTCTTATTGCCCCCACAGGATTCATTCTGAAAACATAAGAAATGCTCCAGTCTTGCTGCTTGATGTCACAAAGGATTTTGAGGATGACACAAATGAACAAGGGAGGCTTATGTCCCAGGTAAGATTTCACTTCTCTGAAATGTGAAAGCTTTGGTATAATGCACAAAACTTGCGTATTCTTCCATCAGATTAAAGTTGGCACCGCAAGCTACCAATTTGCCTTAATTGTGTGTCTCTTATTCCCTGGAACTAACATGGCAACAACTGAACAAACAATTGTTTGGATTTTATTTGAAGATCTGTTTCCTCTTTTTGCAGGTGAAGACTTTTATAAAGACTCTCTCAGGGGAGGCTTTCCCTTCTGCGTCTACCGCTGCCTCCTAGCCCAGGATCTCACAGCAGGCTCCTCTGAGTGGATGGCCACCAAGAGAAAGCAGTCCTTAATGGTCAACTCCATTGGGAGTTAACAGCTCGGCCAGGTCAGAGGTGCTTGCAAGAATTAAAGGTCTCTCTGCGCACTACTTGCAGGGGAAAGAAGCCCTCTGGGCAGCAAAATCCCAACCTAGTCTACAGATAGAAAGAAGAATGAAAGAGAAAGAGAGGTGAAAGAGAGGGATTTTGGGGGCAATTTCACTTGGGCTGGGTGAGCTCAGAAGCCACGCAGAGGCCTCTGTTTGGCCAAGTGAGAGATCAGTCCACTTGCCTGGAAAGGGCCTGGCAGGGTGCTCTGCCACGTGAGAGAGTGGTGGCCCATTTAATACATTTGGGCAGTGGTGCATCTACTTAGTTTTGTTGGTACTGGCTACCAGTGGCTCCCTTGCCATGATTCTGGACCTGCTCCCTCCCCAACTTCTGCTGCTGCATTTTCTCAGGGTGTGGAGTCTCAAGTTCTTGAGTCTATATGCGCCCTCAATTCCTGCTACTTACTGTGATGTGGCGTGATAGCAATAGACACCTTGGGCTCACTTCTGTAATATATTATTTTTAAGCACTCTGCACTTAGACACCCACCTGAGTTTCCTAGGCACTGCAGGACTGTCTAACAGTGCCCAGTTCCTGTGCATCTGCACACCTTTCCATTGTCTCTGCATCAATAGCCTCCCCCTTGGAGAAGAGAGTTTGGAAATTGATTGGCACTGAAACAATTCAGGGACCGACCGAGGAATCTGGAAGGTTCAGAGTGTGAAGAATAGACTGAATTCTGTACAGTTGTGTTAGCGTCTGTATGTGACAGATGTAAAAAAACCAGACATGTACTTGAGTTTTTCAAGGGGCTGTTGTCTCTTCTGCTGCTTCCCACCCCCAGTGCAACTCTTACCTATGTGATGGAGGCCTCCTGGGCTATAGCATCTCTGTGCATGAAGGCCACTGCATGGTTGATGTCTCACACAAATATAGCAACTGTACGTTGTTTTCGAGAATACTTTTCACCCTCTTTATCTGCCTTTATCACATTTCCATGAAATTTATCAAGTTTATCCTACAACTATAGCCCTCTTCATTCATTGCTTGTGCAAAGGGGCAACAAATCTACAAAGGTTTTGTAGATTTTCCTTCAGCACAAACATCTGCAAAGTTCCTTTTAAAAGAAATGGAATAAATTGGATGTCTATCTATGAGCAGTCCAGTTTAAAGTTTAAGATAGCCCTGTCGTATAGTATCTTAAGACGCTAGAGGCGCACACATCACCGTGAATTTTGCAGAGAGGATATGAAAAGGATGCCCAGTGCCTCTGTGGATAGTAAAGTTCACAAAGTTGACTTTGGGAAACTGGAATATGGATGTCCCAAGTATTTTTGTCCATGCATGTTTCATCCTTTTCTCCTCAAGAAATAGTTCTGTTGCGTTTGATGTTCCCTTTCCAAGCCTCAGTAAACCTATATATGCAAGTTCATCAACAGTAGATGGAATGACGTGTCACCCCCTTACTTTTTGTACATAGCATTAAAATTCATGCACCAATTATAAATAAGCCAAAGTACAAAACACTCCCTTTTTAATGCAGTGCTTTTTACAATCAACCATTTATTAGCTTTTAATGATGGGTTGTCAACATTTAATTTATCTCTCTTCTAATGTATAAAATTACTGTATTTTTTTTTAAGGCTGCTGTGTGTGATTATGGCCTGTGTCCAATGGTCTGTTGAAGTTCAGAGATTCTGTTTCCAAAGCTACTTGCAGTATCCTTAGAAAGTTTTGGAGAAACCATTTCTGCCACTGGGCTATTGTCCTTATATACTCAATTGCACTGGGGGCATCAACATTTACTGCAGCTGAAGAAATGTGTAGGGGGGGGGCAGCTGCTGGAGATCCCCTCCTCACAGTGTTCTTGAATGTTGGGTCCCTGGGTGTGGTTGGATTCTCAATTCCCATCATCCCCACAGCTTAGCCCAGTGGTCAGGGAGGAGCAGTCCGGAACACTTTTCTCCTTTATGTTTTTTACTACATCCACTTGATAGTTTCTGTCCCTGCGCAAGGATATCGTTAGCATGTTACAAAATCCTCTGGTTGCAGCCCTCTTTGTGTTGCTTCTGTGTAAACATGCAGTTGACCCTGAAGATGTACATGCTTCTTGGAGTTGAATGGGAGCAACCGCAGAAGTGGTGTCAGCCATGTAGACTCAAGCTCATCTTAAGCCAATTCTAAAAAGAATTGACTTCTGTATTCCAGTCTTCTACTCATCTCAGCCTCCCCCATTAAGAGAAAGGATGGTTCTGTACCACTATAATGTGCTTTTTAAAAGATTCAGTACACTGATAAACCTTTCGTTTGTAGATAACTGCATTCTTCTCGAAGTTGTAAAATGCTACAGTTAAATCAAGGTCCGTATAGTTAAAGCTCTGGTTTTCCCAGTAGTGATGTATGGAAGTGAGAGCTGGACCATCAAGAAGGCTGATTGCTGAAGAATTGTTGCTTTTGAATTATGGTGCTGGAGGAGACTCTTGAGAGTCCCATGGACTGCAAGAAGATCAAACCTCTCCATTCTGAAGGAAATCAGCCCTGAGTGCTCACTGGAAGGACAGATCCTGAAGCTGAGGCTCCAAGACTTTGGCCACCTCATGAGAAGAGAAGACTCCCTGGAAATGACCCTGATGCTGGGAAAGATGGAGGGCACAAGGAGAAGGGGATGACAGAGGACAAGATGGTGGGACAGTGTTCTTGAAGCGGCCAACATGAGTTTGACCAAACTGTGGGAGGCAGTGGAAGACAGGAGTGCCTGGCATGCTCTGGTCCAGGGGGTCACAAAGAGTCGGAAACGACTACAGTGGTGCCTCGCAAGAGGAAATTAATCCGTTCCGTGAGGCTCTTCGTATAACGGTTTTTTCGTCTTGCGAAGCAAGCCCATTGACAGCTTAGGGGATTAGCGCTTTTAGCGGTTTAGCGGCTTTTAGCGGATCAGCTGATAAGCGGCTTATCAGCGGATCAGCTGATAAGCTGCTTAGCGGCTTAGGAAAAGGGGGAAAAGGGGGGGGGAACCCGCAGGAACTCGCAAGACATTTCGTCTTGCGAAGCAAGCCCATAGGGAAATTCGTTTTGCGAAGCGCCTCCAAAACGGAAAACCCTTTCGTCTTGCGGGTTTTCCGTCTTGCGAGGCGTTCGTCTTGCGGGGCACCACTGTAAACAACAACAGTTAAATCAGTAAAATGAGTAACTTTAAAACACAGAGAAAGGGAGTAAATAAAGGTTTGCCTTCCTCTCATAACCCTAGAACTTGTAGACATCCAGTGAAGTTGGAAGATTTTAAAAAGTCATTCTTCACACACTAGGGAACCTGCTCCCACGGGAGACAGTGATGGCTCCCACACATCCTGGCTCTGCTCTGCCTCCGTCGTTGGAGTCAGCAATGCTTCTCAATACCAGTTGCTCAGTCTAAGCGACAGGAGGGGAGAGGGCTGCATGCACTCATGTGCTCCTTTTTGGTTCCCCACAGGCATCTGGTTGGCCCCTCTGAGAACAGGATGCTAGGCTAGATGATCCAGCAAGCTCTTCTGATGGTCTTAGTTCTTGTTCTGCTGGTGACGGTGGTGGGGGAGGGCAGGACTTGAAAAGCACCCTTTCATTTCATATTATATCTCATGGTGTATAATATTTTTGTCCTGCTGCAGTTCACATGGCCACCAGTTTCTTGCTCCTGCAAAATACAGTGTGAGGACAGACTTAGGCTGGCTGGGCAGAGAGTGAAAGAGCAGTGGGGGGTGGAGAAAGTGGGGATGGGTAGGAGACCCCCCCAAGACACTGCTCTCTGAAGAGAAGGGGAGAGAAAAGCCTTCAACAGCCTCCTTTTCCTTCAAACTTCTGGGGTTTGTGTACAGAGGGGCATTTGAAGGCATGCTGCCTCCCCACAGCTGATAGGCAGCAGGGAATGTGCTGATAAATTCCCCACGGCTGCATTTCTCCTTCTGACCTCTGAGGTTAATTATATACATATACACAGACAGGTATCTTTTCCTGGGTTGCATCCAGTGTGGTATTAAGTAACTTGTTCTATTAGCGCTCGTGTGATGGAACTCCTCCACCCTTTGCACCCCCCTGATTTCTTCCGGGGTTCACTCCGATCCTCTGGAGCAGATTTAGGGAGGGTTTGGGGAACATACAGGGGCAGGAGAGAGGGGAACTTTTGTTGCACAAATCTTTGTGCTAATGGAACAAGTACATTGGTTGCAGTCCCGTGAGTCAGATCCTTAGTCCAGCCAGCTCAGTGTTGTCTACACAGACTGGCAGTGACCCTCCAGAGTTTCAGACAAGGGGTCTTTCCCAGTCCTGCCTGTGGGTGCTTGGGTTTGAACCTTCTGCATGCAGAGCAAGTATTATTGAACTAAGGCCCTCCCTAGTTGTAATGGTGTTTCTGTAGTTAATATGAGGCATAGGAAAGTGATAGCAACAAATGCTTTTTGCATTGAAAAAAGGCAGTGGTTTCTGTCTTGAGTGGATTTTGTAAGAGTGGATTTTGCTCATAGCCACGCCCCCCCCCCCCCCGCACTCCTGGATGTGGGCTTGCAAAATCTTAAGTTTGGACAGCAACACAGAAAGCTACCTTACACTGGTCCGTCTAGCTCATTATTGTCTACCTTGACTGCAGCAGCTCTTGGGGTTTCAGACAGGGAGTCTCTCTTTCCCAGCTGTGATTGGGAGCTTAAAAGAGGAGAGGAAAGCGGCTTGCAAAAGCCTTGGGGAGCCCCCCACCTCAATTCCCTTGTCAGTCCCTGATCTTACTCTAATGTTAAACGGAGTGTGGAGTTGCAAGATCTGAGAGAACTGACCCTGAAATCTCTTGCCGCTTTGAGATTGGGGTGCATGCAACAATATGCTCCCTCCAAGTTCAGAGGTGGATGCCTCTGAAAACCTGTTCCTGAGTACCATGTGCAGGGAGGGTGACCAGGCACACCGATCTTGTTCATGCACTTGCCAAAGGCACCTAAAGGTTGGTGGCTGTGGAAACAAAGGCTTGATGGGCCTTTGGTCTGATCCAAAGGAATCTTCTTCTGCCATTTCCCCACTGCTGTCTCCCAAGGGCTGCTAACAAGCCAGGTATTTCCTTTTGTTTCTCCTCTAGCCTCTCATGTCATGTGAATCCAGCAGTTCTGACTTACATATAACACTTTTGACTGACGCTGAAACAGTTCCCTGCTTTTCGGCACAATGGCTTTTGAGTGTGCAGCCTGTTCTGTAAAGCAGGGGTGAGAATCTGGATCCTACCAACAGGAGTAGAACCTTCTTGCTCTTGCTCTCCCCCTCTGTTCCTCTCTCTTTCTCCCAGCCCCCCCCCCAAACAAATACACCAAGCCAAGTTTGACAGGTGGGTGGGACTCCTCACATGCCAATCCCCTGATGTCACAGTGATGGCTGCTGGCCAGTTTTTGTCCACGCAGTTGGAAAGCAAATGGTGCAGGCTAAGGCACAAGCATGTGTGAGTGTGGTGTAGTGGTTAGAGTGTTGGACTAGGACCGGGGAGACCAGGGTTCAAACCCCCACTCAGTCATGAAGCTCACTGTGTTCCCTTGGGCTAGTAACGCGATCTCAACCTAGCCTACCTCACAGGGTTGTTGTGAGGATGAAATGGGGAGAAGGAGAGCTATGTTTGCCACCTTGAACGCTTCAGGGGAAAGGTGGGATAGAAATGTAACAAATAAACAGCAAATAAGTGTTGATGGCCAGCTGAGTTTAAAGTATTTACTGTTGTTGTTGGCACTTATCTGCCTTGGGAGACAATGAAGTACCTTCCTAATTTAGTCAAAAAGAGCCCTGCAGAACACGACACGTTTACAGCACTCTGGAATAAGATGCCAGTGAAGGGAAAAGGCCTTTTAAAAATCTGCCTCTTGATTTTGGCGATGCACAAAATCGCTTTGCTGGGGAAATAACTCTTTGAATTCGGTGGAGTTTCACTGGTCTGGTAAATGCATTTTAAAAGTTCGAAGCTGTGGCTGCACACTTAGGTGGTTTATTTCAAACTCACTTTCCTGACACTGGAGTTTAAATAAGAGCCTGACAGACTCTGGAAGAACACAGCTCTGTCCCAGCTTGAGAGTGAAGCACTGCTAGGCTGGGAGATGTCTTGGAGTCAAATGTCTTTTCCTACCCAGATCAGTGTGATAAGTTAAATATTTTTGGGTTGACTGCTGTCCACATAGTTAATCTGAAAGTAAGGAGGCTCGTGCTCAGAGGAGTTGGTTTTCAGGCCAGGAGAAGCTGGCTGCTCCTTTAACATTGAGGGCTTTAAAAAATATATTTTTACAATCTGGAGGCTGCTATGCATACTATTTGTTTAATGAATTAAGAATCACTTCCCACAAAACATCCCAAAGTGAATAATAATAAAAAAAACAAAACAAAAATAACGAAAACCATAAATGCAATAAAAACATCAACACTAAAAAATTGTGTAACTGATACATAAAGAACTTAAGTGTTTTATTGTTGGCAACCTGTCAGCTGTCAAGTTATAGCATACGAATTAAAGGGGAATCAGCAAATACTACATTACAGGTGCTGTGGGACGCGGGTGGCGCTGTGGGTAAAACCTCAGTGCCTAGGACTTGCCGATTGCATGGTTGGCGGTTCAAATCCCCGCGGCAGGGTGAGCTCCCGTCGTTCGGTCCCAGCTCCTGCCCACCTAGCAGTTCGAAAGCACCCTTAAGTGCAAGTAGATAAATAGGTACCACTTTATAGCGGGAAGCTAAACGGCGTTCCGTGTGCTGCTCTGGTGCCGGTTCGCCAGAGCAGCTTCGTCACGCTGGCCACGTGACCCGGAAGTGTCTGCGGACAGCGCTGGCCCCCGGCCTCTAGAATGAGATGAGCACACAACCCTAGAGTCTGTCAAGACTGGCCCATACGGGCAGGGGTACCTTTACCTTTACCTTACATTACAGGTGCAAGCTCCAAAGGTGTGTCCAACCTAATGCCTTGATGGGAAAGCTGACCAAAGAGCTGAAAGCACTGAAAGGGCATCCAGGTGGCATTGGTTTTGTTGCTGGTGACTTTTGCTTTATAAAGGTAAAGGTAAAGGACCCTTGACAGCTAAGTCCTGTTGCAAATTACTCTGGGGTTGCGGCGCTCATCTCGCTTTCAGGCCGAGGGAGCCGACGTTTGTCTGCAGACAGTTTTTCCACGTCATGTGGCCAGCATGACACTGGTGAAACCAGAGTAGCGCACGGAAACGCCATTTACCTTCCCGCTGGAGTGGTACCTATTTATCTACTTGCACTTCGATGTGCTTTTGAACTGCTAGGTTGGCAGGAGCAGGGACCGAGCTCACCCTGTCACGGAGATTTGAACCACCAACCTTCTGATTGGCAAGCCCAAGAAGCTCTGTGGTTTAGACCACAGCACCACCTGTGTCCCTTTATACATGCTTTATACAGTATGTTAAAAAGGAAGGAACAGACTCATGGACAGCTCTGGAGGGACCTGTTTGAGTAAGACTAGGACTACGTCCACACCAGACATTTAAAGCACTATCAAAACACTTTTAACAGACATGGCTTCCCCCAAGAATCATAGAATTGCAGAGTTGGATCCAGTAGCGTCGTGTGGGGAGGCTAGAGGAGCGGTTGCCCCAGGCACTTTTTTTGGGGGGGGGGCGCATTTTATTCCTTGCTGCCCTGCCAGCCGCATGCTGCAGTGCCGCTGTCCACCTGCAGCCCTTGGCAAGCGCAACAGGCATGCTCCCAAGTAGTGCACTCATGCTGCTTTGCCAGCCGTGCCCTGCTTTGCGATGCTGCAGGGCTGCCTGAGGAGGATGCAACAGACATGCTCCCTTCCTGTTCAGGGCACATGCCTGTTGTGTCCTCATGCAGCTTTGCTGCATCTCGGGGCAGCATGAATGCACCCTTTGGGCGCATGCCTGCTGTACCCTCCAAGGGCTGGGGGCAGGCAGGGATGCAGCACAGCCTCGCTTGGCAGGGGGTCGGCAGCGGTGTGGGCTGGGCATGGGCTTCATTCACCCTTCATGCTCTGCCCCCTGGGTGAGTGCTCCCCCTGGGTGCACAGCCACCCTCCTGCCCCAGGCACCACCACACACACTATGCCGCTAGTTGGAAGGGACCCTGAGGGTCCAACCCCCTGCATGCAAGAATCATAGCTAAAGCATCCCTGACATATGGCCATCTAAGCTCTGCTTAAAAACCTCTAGTAGGGAGTCCACCACATCCCAGTACAGTGGTACCTCGGGTTACAGATGCTTCAGGTTACAATTAAATTCTTAACCCAAATTCTTAACCCAATGTACTACTGTATTGGGTCAGAACAGGCTTCCTCAACCTTGGCCCTCCAGATGTTTTGAGACTACAATTCTCACCATCCCTGACCACTGGTCCTGCTAACTAGGGATCATGGGAGTTGTAGGCCAAAAACATCTGGAGGGCCAAGGTTGAGGAAGCCTGGGTTTGGGTCCTCCCCCCTCTGGAGCAGGCAAAAACATGCTTACTCCATCTTCTGTGAGACGGCCCCTTATATATTTGAAGGCAGCTATCCTATCACCTCAGTCCCCTTTTCAAGGCTAACATTTCCACCTCCCTCAACCATTCCTCGTGAGGCTTGATTCCTCTGGGAGTTGTAGTTAAGGGTGCTGAGAGTTGTTAAGAGACCCGTGTTTCCCTCGCTGAGCTACAATTCCCACAGTGGTTTAACTGTCCCGAGGGAACTCTGGGAATTGCAGCTTTGTCAGGAGAACAAGGTGGTCAACTAGTAGCTCAGGATGTGGGCAAAGATGGAGCCAGCCATTTTGATATGGGTATGGGGGACATGGGTATAAAAATGCTCTAAGAGGAAACAATGAAATGCCAGGGTTCATAGAATCACAGTTGGAAGGGACCCTGAGGACCATCTGGTCCAACCCCCCTGCAATGCAGGAATATGCAGCTGTCCCATATGGGGAGTTTAGTGAGCAAAGCCAAAAGGGAGTAAGGAATTAGTAGAAGTTCTGCCTCTCCTATCTTTCCCTCTGCTGCTTTTCCCATCTCTTCTATATGTGCTTGGTGTGGGGGGTGGGTGGGGGGGAAGAACTGGTGAGTGCAGCACTTCTCCAAGAAAACAAAAATAAAAATCATTTTCCTTGATAAAATTGAGTGTGTTGAGTGTGCATTCCATAGATCTGAGGGGCAAGGTCATATTCTTTGCAGTGTTGCCAGATGACAAGAACATTGCTACGATCCTCACCCTCCTACTCACTGGCAAGCCCCACAGAGCAGCACAAATCAAGATGCAACCGATTTAACTGCAAAGTGTGTGACGAACTGCTGTACTGCTTGTTGTTGTTTAGTCGTTGAGTCGTGTCCGACTTTTCATGACCCCATGGACCAGAGCACGTCAGGCACTTATTTTATGAGATAATACTGAACTACAGTGGACCTGCGACGCTGTGTGTGGGCGTAGCTGCGCGTAAATCCTGGCTGTGCCCAGGGTGATGTGCAGATCATGTAACACGCAATCTCCTCTTCTGAGCAAAACTTTTGAATTTTATTTTTCTTGATTTTTCACTTACATTGTATGTATTTTTGGAAACAGCCATGCTCCCCCCCCCTTCATACACTTCATTGGGAAAGGGTGCATATGCCTGGTTAGAAACACTGCCCTAACCTAGCATAAAAACCCAAGAAGAGTCTGCTGGATCAGCCCAAAGACCCATCCAGTCCACTTGACACTGAGATGGTCATGGTGTGATTGAACGGTACCACTTTAATCTGCAGGTGGTGGTGGGGGAGACCTGTAATTGAATGGATGCTCTTCCAACCCTCAAAAATTTCAGACACATAAAAGTACAGTAATATTATAGTGGCCAGGTTATATCTTTCCCCCCTGATATGATGCTACTATTCTGTCGTGCATGAAAAGCACTTGAGCCCCTCCTGGACGTCTGGAGCGGCCCAGCACGGCCACACTTTCACTCCCCCCCCCCCTTAAAAAGCCCCTGAAGACCGCGGCCCTTTGCCCCTTTCCAAGGTGGGCTTGGTTGGGCAGGAGCGGAATCCCTTGGCGCTCCTGCCCAATAAGGGCCCTGGTGGGTGCACGTGTGAATGGCTCATGCGGGAACAGGCTCGGCTGAAGCATTTCTAGAGCGCGGCCGCTTTCCGGAGCGCGCGTGTGGCCCGAACAAGTTTTCAAAATGCCCGTCGAGGGTCCTCGGGCTTCCTTTCCTCCTCTGCCGCCCTCCCCTCGCCCCGCGAGAGGGGCTGGAAAGCGCGGCTGAGGCGTCTCGTGTGAAGGCGCGGCGGGGCCGGGGAGGGGCGCGCGCCGAGGGCTGCACCCCGGGGACCCTGGCCCTCCCGCTGCCTCGCCCGGAGCTCCTTCCCACAAGCGCGCGTCGGCGCCGAGGGGACCCCGGTGGGCAGGAGCGGGTCACGGAGCTGCAACTTGGCCAGCCCGAGGCGCGGCCGCTCCGGAGCAGCGCTCGCCCCGCCGCCAGCGCCGCGCGCCCCGAGTCTGGCTGGCACGGCGCGGGCGGGCGGGCGGGCGGCGCTGAGTCAGCCCCGCGCCGGCAGCAGCAGGCCGCTGGCTGCTCCCCCCGGCCGGCCCGGCCCAGCCCAGCCCCCGCCCAGCAACCGCGGGGGGGGGGGGAGAGAGGCACCTCCAGAACAAAGAAGCAGCAGCGGCAGCAGCGGCAGCAGCAGCAACGTGCGCTTCCTCCTGCTCCGCCGCCTGCAAGACGCTTCCCTCCGCCGCCCCGCCGAGCAAGCTGCAGGCGGGGGCTCCCGGCCTCCCCCCCCCCCGCCCGCCCCAACGGGCCCGATCCTAGCGGTTCCCCTTCCCAGGAGGAGGCGGCGGCGGCTGGTGCTGGTGGTAATCAAGGGCTCCTTTGTGTCTTGGGCGGGGGCGGCGTTTGGAAGCTCCTTCTGGGGCTTGACCAGCCGAGAGACTAGTTTGCCCGAAACACAACCCGCTCTTCTCGGGCGGAAGGAGAGTCTTTTAGAAAAGCAAGAGGAGGAGGGAGAAAAGTTCTCTCAAGCTTTGCCTGCGAAGCTTCAGGAGGAAGATCCTTCCACTAGGGAGTGGATTCCCGCTGGGATCTCGCGTGGGGGTGGGGTAGGGTCGCGTTTCTAAAGTTGTAAAAGGGCGTTCCCACGGAAGAGCTTCCTTCTGCTCAAAACAAATAAAAAACGAGGCTTTTTAAAATTTTTGCTGTCTTGGAAACCCAAGAGTGCTGTGTTGCCACCAGTTCGATGTGGAATGAGCTTGGGCTGACGTGTGTATCCAACCTTGATGTGCATATGGAGGGGGGGCTGTGAGTAATGGCCCCCACTCCCGCCCCATTCCTCTTTAGAATACTTTGCTGAGGAAGTGTGACTTTGGACCACCAGGTGTGGAGACTCAAACTGAACTCTCTCTTGATACTCACCCTGTCCAAAGTGCTTTTCTCTCCAGGATGGTCCATGTGCAGAGCACCTCTGACCTCTGTTGTCCTAAAGATCCCACCATTTGGGGGTGTAGCACCCTGGGAAGAGAGAGAATATCGGGAAAGAAATGTAGATGAAGTACAGCAAGGAGAATAGTATATCTTTTTTGTTGTTGGAGCGAGTTGGACTCATTAGGTAACCCAAATTATTCACCAAGGTGTTTTTGAGATCTTTGTTCTGAAGAGGTACAAAGTCTTTCACAGCTTCATGCCAGGGCATCACCCAAAGCTGGCTCCATTGCCGTTCTCTGCCACTGCAAAGTCATGAAAAAGATCTGTTTCGCGCCGCCACTTAGCAGCACCCTGGAGGGGGCCTGTCACTACCCTGACTACAGTGAGATGCTGAGCCCAGCCAGCGGTGGCTGCTTCCCAACAACAGTGCAGAATGAGGGCTGCATTGGTGTGGACTCTGCCTCCCAGTCCCGGAAGAAACGAAAGCGCTGTGGGCTCTGCACACCATGCTTAAGGAAGGAAAACTGTGGGACTTGCACCCATTGTGTGAATCGAAGAACCAGCCACCAGGTCTGCAAGATGAGGAAATGTGAAGCTCTGAAGAAAAAGAAACTGGGGTGCATGAGAGAGGTAAGTGTTCCTCTTCTTAGATGTTTTCTTAGATGTTTGTTTGAAGGGATTCCTTCTGTTGCCAGGCTTCTGTGGCACTGCTCAGTCTGGGAGTGACGGGAGCCCCGGGACCCTTTGCAATATTGAAGAGGATGTGCATTCTTGGATTGTGCCCAGTTGCACATGATCTGTGAGATGTGGCTCAGCTCCCACTGTGGCACTGGCAGAAGTGTGGATCTGGGACCACTGTGGGTTCCTTGCGTACTTTCAGATGCTCTGTGAAACTACAGTGAGGGATAGCGTAGAGCAGTGGCTGAAGAGCGAGAGGTTTCTTAGGAGTAACCTGAGAGACAGCCCACTATTCAGTGTAAACTTTTAATGTTTAAAAAGAAGTGGCTGCTATCCTCTTCTACAAGTGACTGTGTTCAAAGAATGAAAGGGGAATGAACAAAACTGAATGGACCAGAATTTGATTCCTGGGTGGGATGCATTTGGACCAAGGCACTTGTTGAACACTGTCCCCCACCTAACTGCTATATGGTGGTGGTCTGCAAAAGGGTGAGCAAACTAGAATTGTGGTTGACTATAGAACATAGTTGGAAGAGCCACAGCTGCGTGCCATTTTGAGGGTTCATCATGGGGTGCACTCCTCTTACTGTGTTCTGCCTTGTCAGTCTCCCTAAAAACATGTGTCTTGAAATGGTTGCTTGTACTGTATAGTTGGGCCAAAACCCTCTTGGGAAAGCCTCTAAGTCTTAGAATGATAGAATGGTAGGGTTGGAAGAGACCACAAGGGTCATACAGTCTAGCCCCCTGCAATATAGGAATCTTTTGGCTAATGTGGGAGTTGAACTCACGACACTGAGCGTAAGAGCTATGCTTTCTTTCTTAATGCCAAAGTGAATGGTGGGAGCTTCTAGAGCAGTGTTTCCCAACCTTTTTTGGGCAAAGGCACACTTGTTTCATGAAAAAAATCTCGAGGCACACCACCATTAGAAAATGTATAAAAAATTAACTCTGTGCCTATATTGACTATATATAAAGTAACTCTCTTTAATAGGAATCAAATAAACACAAAGAAAGTATTTTATAATTACTTTATTATGAAATAGTAAGTACCGTATTTTTCGTCCCATAGGACGCTCCGTCCCATAGGACGCACCTACTTTTTTGAGGGGGGAAATAAAGGAAATTTTTTTTTCCTTTATTTCCCCCCCCAAAAACCAGGTCGGGGAACAGTGGGATGGCGGTGCTGCGCCTCCCCGCTGTCCCCCGAGCTTGTGGGGCTGGCCCATGTCTGCCTGGCGCGAGGGGCGCTCTGCTTCAGGGCGCCCCGCGCGTCCGGCGGCAGGCTACAGTCCGCAGCATGGGGAACCTTCTGTTTCAGGGCGCCCCATGCGCCCCCCGGGTGCGCAAGGCTTGCCAACACGAGCGCGGAGCACGGGGCGTCCTCCGAAGGGCGCCCCGTGCTCCGCGCTGCCAGCTGCCGCCCGCAAGCCTTGCGCTCCCGGGGGGAGATCCCCCGGATGCGCAAGGCTGGCCAACACCAGCGCGGAGCACGGGGCATCCTCTGGAGGGCGCCCCGTGCTCCGCGCTGCAGGCTGCTGCCCGCAAGCCTTGCGCTCCCGGGGGGAGATCCCCCGGGTGCGCAAGGCTGGCCGACACCAGCGCGGAGCACGGGGCGTCCTCCGGAGGGCGCCCCGTGCTCCGCGCTGCAGGCTGCTGCCCGCAAGCCTTGCGCTCCCGGGGGGAGATCCCCCGGGTGCGCAAGGCTTGCGGACACCTGCGCGGAGCACGGGGCGTCCTCCGGAGGGCGCCCCGTGCTCCGCGCTGCAGGCTGCTGCCCGCAAGCCTTGCGCTCCCGGGGGGAGATCCCCTGGGTGCGCAAGGCTTGCGGACACCAGCGCGGAGCACGGGGCGATGGCATGTGGGAGGGAGCTCGCTCCCCGCCCCGTGTGTGCTCGCCGCCGCCGCCCCGCCTCTCGCCGCCCGACTCGCCCGCCTCCCTCCCACGGCACACCAGCCGACGTCCCGCGGCACACTAGTGTGCCGCGGAACACCGGTTGGGAAACACTGTTCTAGAGAGCAGCTGCCTGCACTTCAGTCTGGATAGTGTAGCTCATAGCTGGGTACAGTGGTACCTCGGGTTACAGACGCTTCAGGTTACAGACTCAGCTAACCCAGAAATAGTACCTCGGGTTAAGAACTTTGCTTCAGGATGAGAACAGAAATTGCGCAACGGCTGTGCGGCAGCAGCAGCGGGAGGCCCCATTAGCTGAAGTGGTACCTCAGGTTAAGAACAGTTTCAGGTTAAGAATGGACCTCCGGAATTAATTAAGTTCTTAACCCGAGGTACCACTGTACCTTGAAACCATCTGCTGCCCTTCCTGCAAGCGAATGTTTATTAATAAGGGATTCCGTCCGTATAAAGGTAGTTGTTACATCATGGTTAGCTATTAGACACATGATGTTCAGCCAGATGGGAGGTGTGTCATGAATTGCTAGTACCATGACATAATAGCAACTCATGTGGGTGGAAGACTTTAAGCTGCTTCCTCTTATCAGAGTATGGGAAACTGTAGAAGCAGCAAAAGCAAACTACGCTGCTGCACAACGCCACTTCTAAATGAAGGCAATGCACTTTCAAAGTTGATTTTACTGGGTAGTATGGTGGCACATGCTGGAGGTCATTGCTCTGTGGCTGCTTTGCATGTGATTCAATGTTGAGATGCGGCCATGGGAAGTTGTAATTTGCACAAGACTCTTTTCTGTTCACTTTTTTCCATGTGAAGGAGCCCGCGGTTCCAGTGTTAGAAATTAGTCAGGTGCATTTTGTGACCACATGGAGATTTCTGGATGCCAGGTTGCAGACTGACATCTCCATCTGGCAGGGCCTTCCAGCTTCCTTAAGCAAGTAAGCAGAATAACTTATTTATTGCATTTATATCTCACCTTTTCCTCCAAGGAGTACGTAGTTTACTCCCTTCCTCATTTAATCCCTACAACAACCCAGTGAGGTAGGTTAAGAGGCTGTGACTGGCCCAGGGTCACCCAGTGAGTTTCATGACTGAGTGGGGATTTGAACCCTGGTCTCCCAGATCCTAGTCTGGCACTCTAACCACTACTCTACACTGGCTTCCTGGAGTACCTCTGCTATGGGGCAGATATATGAATTACCGTATTTTTCGCTCTATAACACGCACCTGACCATAACACGCACGTAGTTTTTAGAGGAGGAAAACAAGGGAAAAAATATTCTAAACGAAACAGTGGATGTATGATTTTTGTGGTTCATGCTGTGGCCACAGACATGTGCTCTGACGGTGAGTTTGGGGTAGCCCAATGCAAAAATCCTGAGGATCCATGTGGATCCGTGCTTTGTAAACACGTTTTAAGTGGGGAGGGAAGGAAAAGCACTCAAGGGACAAGGAGCATGCATGGGGTGTGTGGAGAAGGATGCTGCTAATAATGCAGAGGGGTATAAGGGGAGAAGGCTCCTCTCCTCTCCTACTTTGCTCCTTTAAAACAAGCAGGCTCTGTTTCTCTCCCTCCTCCCCAGCTTAGAGAGCTGAAAAGCTTTGCTGCTATTTAGCGAGCTGAGTGGGGAGCACAGTTTAAAGCAGCCAACCAGACAGGAGCCACTTACACCTGTGTAAGCGGCTCCTCTCCCGCTTTGCTGTTTCAAAGCGAGCCATGGAGGAGGGAAGGAAGGGGAACCATGGATCCTCTGCTCACGACTGCAGCAGATCCCCCCCCCCCGCCACCCGTAGGCATTCGCTCCATAACATGCACAGACATTTTCCCTTACTTTCTAGGAGGAAAAAAGTGAGTGTTATGGTGCAAAAAATACGGTAAGTCAATAAATAAATATGGGGAAAGCAAAATGTAACTCAGAGAAGGATCTGAAATATTTTCCCTGAAGCTTGAATTTGTTTTATTCTGGATTATTTTATTTTATATTATATTTCAACGTGTTGTAAATGGCTTTGAGATTTTTGCTTTAAAATATAAAGCAGGATATAAATGAAATGAAGAAGAAGAAGAAGAAACTTCATTGGTGAAAAAATGGCACCTAGACATTCTGTTGCGGCGACCGTAACCTAGGTTTAAGGTGTCATTTGGTGATTAGTTTACACTTCTGAGTTTCTAATACTGCTCCTTGCCAAACAGAGCAGGTTGTTAGTGATTGTTAATTTCTCTTCATGGAAGGTTAAGAGGTAACACCTCGTCCACCTTCAGCATCTGGCTCTTCTTGTAATTATTATTATTATTATTACATTTGTTACATTTGTTATCTCAGGTGTCAAGGTAAAGAGATGTGTCTTCAGCATTCACCAAAAGTCATATAATGATGGTACCAGAGGCATCTCTGTGCAGAGTGAATTCCACAGCAGAGGCTGCCATAGAAAATACTACCCCCAAACTTTGAAGGAGGTAGAACTACAATGTGGGCCTCCTCTGCTGTGCTTAACACCCTAGAGAATCTGTAGGGAAGGAGGCAGCTTTCCAGCTGTTTGGAGCCAAAGTCACTTTGGGCTTTAGACTTGAGCATAAGCACTATGAATGGGCCCTGAAATCAACTGGCAGCCAATGCAGTTGTTTTAGATCGAGGCTATAGGAGGCAACCCCAGCCACTTAACTGACCGCTGTGTTTTGAACCAGTTGAAGTTTCCAAGCCATCTTCGAGGGCAACCTCCCATAAAGCACATTGCAGTAGTCTAGTCTGGAAGTCATCAAAGCATGGAGTACTATGGCCAAGGCATCTCAGTCCCAAAGGGGCTGTAGCTGACGAAACAGCTGCCGCTGCAAATACACATTTGTAGGCTCTAGTGACAATGTTGGAACAGGAGTACCCCCAAGCTATGAACCTGTTCCTTCTGGGGGAGTACAACCCCATCCAGAACAGGCTATCTTCCCATCTCCTGGATTTGAGAACTTGGAGCACATAACATTTGTGTCTCTTCAGGATTCAGCCTCAAAGTTTTTGCCCTCATCCAGCCCATCATTGCCTCCAAACACCTGTCTCAGGCACCTCTCCTGATTCAGATGGAACAGAGATGGGTGTCATCTACATATCTGTGACACCTCACTCCATATCTCCTGATGACAGCTCCCAGAGGTTTCATATAGATGTTAATAACATGATAGGCAAGATAAAAGCCTGTGGGACACCACATGACAACTCCCATCAATTGCATTGGACAGTGCCCCCATCACTATTTTCTGAAGTACAGTGCCCCCAACCCCCTTCTCCTTGAGCTGCTCCATTATACTGTGGTCAGTGGTATCAAAAGCTGGGGAGAAGGCATGAAGAACGAGCCAGGTCCCACTGCAGTCAGATTGAAATGTATCCCATTATTCAGCCTCCTCCAAGTGTGCTGGAATCTGGACAGCCACCATCCTCTTGAACACCTTGCCTCGAAAAGGGGATATTTGCCACTGAGTGATAGTGGCTTAACCCTTCCAGGTCCAGGCACATTCCTACAGACTTCTGTTTTCTCTTGCAGACAAGAGCCTAGGCAAGTGAATCCTCAATTCTTTTAGGCAAGAGTAGATGTGTTCGAGACCCAACCAGGCATGGTGGAGAGAGAGAATGAGAGAGAGAGTGAATGAATGGAGCACCTTAACTTGATCATTTGCATATTCTAAAAAGCAAATTCTTTGATCTTTTAAGAGAGGGAGAGAAAGAAAGTTTTGTGGTTGCCATGCACAGAAGAATGGTGCATGTTGAAGGATGGTTGTGTCTGCGTGAGGCTGCACTGTTGGCTCAAAATATGGGTCCAGAATGTTATTGGGAACCTATCAAATGGATATACAGTGGTACCTTGGTTCTTGAACTTAATCTGTTCCAGAAGTCCGTTCAACTCCAGAAACTGTTTGAAAACCAAGGTGCAGCTTCTGATTGGCTGCAGGAGCTACCTGCACTCAAGTGGAAACTGCTTTGGACGTTTGGCTTCCGAAAAACATTCAATAACCAGAACACTTACTTCCGGGTTTTCAGTGTTCGGGAGCCGATTTGTTCAGCAACGAAGCCATTCGAGAACCGAGGTACCACTGCAATGCCAATCTTATTTTATCAACTACATTACTTCTGGGCTCATTTTTAAAGTGCTGATGGTTTTAATGGCCTGGGGTCAAGTCAATTTTAAGTGTCTTCTTTGCCTAAGCAGTGAGATTGGCATTGGGAGTCCTGCACCAGCTATGAGGTGCAGGACCTTTAATGAGTGGCAATGCCAAAACTTAGTAGGGGTCACCCTGGAGAGATCAGCTGGGTCCCCTCTTTTCCTCCTTTTAGGTGGACTTGAAAGCCTGCCTCCCCTTCTGTTGTTAGTTGCGATTGTATTCTGTTTGTAATACAGTGGTACCTCGGTTTACGAACTTAATCCGTTCCGGAAGTCCGTTCTTAAGCCAAAAGGTTCCTAAACTGAGGCACGCTTTCCCTAATGAGGCCTCCCACCGCTGGTGACCTTCCACCATTCAGATTCCGTTCATAGACCGAGGTAAAGTTCTCAAACCAAGACACTTTCCGGTTTTGCAGAGTTTGTAAACCAAGTCGTTCTTAAACTGGACTGTTCTTAAACCAAGGTACCACTGTAGTAGGATTGCTTGTTATATCTTTTTAAACATTATCTTGTTTTAATTACATATGAGATTGCCACTGTTTACTTTGATGCACACCACTTTGGATGCAAATATATGTGAAAAAGTGAGGTTTCAATTGATGTAATCTGCAGTCAAGGGACTTGGCTGATTGGTTTGGGTCATCCTGCAACCATGTGCTAGCATGACTCCTTCCTTACTGTGGTTGTGTGCCTTCATTCTACAAAGTAGAAAGTTCCATCTAGATGTCATGATGACAGAAACTGTCAACTGGTGGTTGGCGCTGCCCATTTTGGAGACTAGAGCGCGAGGGAGATGGTTTTGTTTGTGTAGGGCAGGGCTTGGCAGATAACCTTAAGATACATAAGGATTTATTGATAGATCTCTGGGTGAGTTGCAGCAGATAGGCTAAGATTTCTGACTTTTCTGACATCCAGTTATTTAATAATGCCAACAACAAAATGACTTCCAACTCCAAAATTATATTGTTGTGATGAAGAAAGCCGGGGAATAACCTGTCATCTGGCTGGCCGCTCTGAAAACAAGATGCTAGAGAGATGGGCTGCTGGCTCTTACTAAGTTCTGAATCAGGACTGAATTTGTGTGGGGCAGCTCCACTCAGTTCTGCCTCTCAAAGCAAAGTCCTAGGTTCAAAATTCTTTTCATTCAAAATGTATGTCTCTTGCATTTGGATTTTGAGGTTCTAGTAAAGAATGAAGTACATCCCATAAATCTGAAAGTTGTTCCACTCAGGATGGCAGGGAGTTGGTGGGTGTGTTTGCAGTTGCTGGTGCACTGGCAGGCATATACCAGTTGTCTGACCACAGCAGGGATTTGGGCCTAATGTTTTTTGAAGCAGTGAGGGTTTTGTTTAAGTGTGTGTGTGTGTGTGTGTGTGTGTGTGTGTGCAGGTTGTGGTTAAGGGTTCCTTGCCCACTCACTGGCCTTGCAGCCAAGAATTGCCTCCCTTGTAGCCTTTTGAGGTGGGAGGAGTATCTGCCATATTTACCACCTGCGTATGTTCTGTGGGGTTTCCCCCTTATTCCCTGACCTATGAAAACTGAGACAGTGCTGTTGTTGCTCTGCTCTTCTATGCTAGAAGTAGGAGGCATGTGGAGAGAGAATTTCTGTGAAAGGGAGACTTGAAACTAAATTTAAAACCCCCTGTGACACTTCTGCATTATGTAGTTCTGCTTCTCAGAGAAAGGAAACTCCTCTGTTGCTGCTTTTTTGTCTTGTAAGCCACTGGTGCTGGCCTTCCTGTCAGTTAGTGACTAATTTTCCAATTTTTGCATGTTGCATTTGTGCAGCCAGAGCAAAGAAGCGCAGGCAGGAACTTCTGACTCACAACATTTACCTACTTGGGAGGAGAGAGGGAGGAAGGTACTGAAACGCCTAGGGCCACCTTAACACGTTATGCCACGTGCTACTCACCTGAGGACACTAGAAGAGCCTAGCTGCGGGATCAGTCCAAAAGGACCCATCTAGTTCAACACCCTGTTTCCACAGCGGCCAGCCAGAAGCCTTCTTAGCACAGCAGACACTGTGTCAGTCCTATAATCTGAAGGTCCTGAATTGAAGCCCCAGAGAAGGCAAATTGCAGCTCTCTCATTTGGACAGCTGGTGTGGTGTAATGGTTGACCATGACCTGGAAGACCAGGGTTCAGATCCCCTCTTGGCCATGAAGCTCACTGGGTGACCTTGGGCCAGTCACCATCTTTCAGTCTAACCTACCTCACAGGATTGTTGTGGGTACAAGATGGGGGGGAACCATATAAATCATCTTGAGCTTCTTGGAGGAAAAGGTGGTATAGACATACATACATACATATGCCAGCCAGCCAGCCAGCCAGCCAGCTACCAAGCCCATTATGTGAAACCTGCAAGCAGGACCTGAATGCAACTGCAGTGCCCTCTCCACCTGTGTTTCCCAGTCCCTGGTAATTAGAAGCATGCTGCCTCTGACACTGGAGAAAGAACATGCTCATTGCTAGTCGCCATTGATGGTCTTGCCCTCCATCCATTTGTCTGGTCCTCTTTTAAAGCCATCCACATTGGTGGCCATCACCCACATTGGTACTTTAGTTGAAGTTTGCCTTGCATGTGCCCACAAGTCAAGTCCCCCAAGAGAGAATGCCACTCTAGTGTGCCCCACAGCACCTGTGCAGATCGTTGGGAGGCTTTGTCCCAATGCTTGTAATCCAGGGAGGAAGCAACAGCCCAACATTGTAGCACAACCGGGTCTGTGGGACCCCTTACCCACATTTGTGTGCTCCATCCATGGAAGGTTCAGAGGATGGCAACAGAAGAGCAAGCCTTTATGGTGGTCAGTGGCGTAGCGTGGGGGGTGCAGGGGGGGCCGGCCGCACCGGGCGCAACATGTGGGGTTAGGGCAAATCCACGGGTTAGGGGGCGCAAATCCACGGGTTAGGGGGCGCAAATTACTTGCCTTGCCCCGGGTGCTGACAACCCATGCTACGCCACTGATGGTGGTAGCCCCGTTTGTGAAATGCTCTCTCCAGGGAGGGAATGATGCCTGTTGCCATCTCCATATAGTTTTAGGTGCCGGACAAATACTTTTCTTTTCCCTTGGACTTTTGTCCCTTAATTTGAGGGACATTGTGGCTGCTTTTGGTGAGGTGGGACATGTAGTCTTGTATTTTTCACAGAATTATAGAATTGGAGATGGAAGGGACACAAAGGTTTATCTAGTCCAATCTCCTGCAATGCAGGAACCTATGCAGTTTAGCTGCGTTTTCCCATCATTTTGATACTGGTGGTGTCTATAGGTTTTTATTGTTTTAAATTGCTTTTAAAGTAAGTTGCTTTGAGTTACCTCTGTAAGAAAAGTGACAAAACACATACAATTCCTCCTCCTCCTCATCCTGCAGATTTGCCATGCCTGGTCTTCCTGCTAATGATGCCATTCTTCCACAGAATCACAGAACTGTAGAGTTGGAACGGATCCCATTGATCATCTATTCTAGCCTCCTGCAAGGCAAGAATCACAGTTAAAGAATCCCTGACACTTCGCAATCCAACATCTGTTTGGAAACCTCCAGTGAAGGAGAGTCCGTCACTTTCCCAGGGGATTCCATCCAACTGCTAAACAGCTCTTATCACCAGAAATCCCTTCCTAAAGTTTAGTCAGAATCTCTTCTCTTGTCCTTTGAATCCTTTGGTTTGGATTGTGCCCTCTGGAGCAACAGAAAATAATAATAATAATAATAATAATAATAATAATAATAATAATAATAATTATTTATTATTTGTACCCCGCCCATCTGGCTGGGTTTCCCCAGCCACTCTGGGCGGCTTCCAACAAAGATGAAAAATACACTAAAATGTCACATATTAAAAACTTCCCTGAACAGGGCTGCCTTCAGATATGTCTTCTGAATGTCAGGTAGTTGTTTATCGCTTTGACATCTGATGGGAGGGCGTTCCACAGGGCGGGCGCCACTACCGAGAAGGCCCTCTGCCTGGTTCCCTGTAGCTTTGCTTCTCGCAATGAGGGAACCGCCAGAAGGCCCTCGGCGCTGGACCTCAGCGTCCGGGCAGAACGATGGGGGTGGAGACGCTCCTTCAGGTATACTGGGCCGAGGCCGTTTAGGGCTTTAAAGGTCAGCACCAACACTTTGAATTGTGCTCGGAAACGTACTGGGAGCCAATGTAGGTCTTTGAGCATGTGCTTTGAGCATGTCCCCCCCCCAAATGCTGCTTGCTGAAGCATGTACTTTCCCTATCTCAAAGTTGGAGACACACTTTTACACCAGAGAAGGGTTCTTTTTTGGGGGGGCGGGCGGGTTAGAAACGACCCACCTGCGGAGGAGCTCCCCCCACCCCAGCACCTCTCAGCATGACTCAGAATTGCTCTGACGTCCAGGAGCGCAGTTCCCCACTGTACCACTTGCCCTTCAACACGGTGGCTGCCGACTGTAGGTGGGGGATCCAGCGTGGTTGGGTTTAACAGGGTATGTGAAATGATGCACATGATTTCACAGCACTGCCAACACATCATCCCATACTTACTAAGCACACCGGCTCACGCACCAGAAATATGGTACATTGTCAATTACTAAATCCACCCACACAGCAGATCTGTGAGCAGGTAAACACTTGCCTTTAAAAGCTCGCTTGTGACGACAACAAGCACAAGAAGCTTCTGTGTCTGTTTTCCCCTTTTTTCTCTTTTCCCCCTCCCTCCTTTTCACTTTCCCTTTGCCTTCTCTTTTCCTTCCCAGCCAGAGGCAGCCAAAGGCATTTGGCTCCTGAGGCAGAAAATCTAAATGACATCATCCCTGCCACCCCCCAAAGTTAAAATAATGAACTCCATTATTTGATGGGGGGGGGGACCCTCAGCTCAGTGGCAGAAAACATGCTGTGAGCGCAGAATATTCCGGTTCATGCCTTGGTATCTCTGGGTCAGGCTGGGAAAGATTGAAGCCAGAGACTGTGGAGAGCAGAGGATGCTACTGATCAGTGTGGGTGAAGGGTGGGAATGCCCCCACCCTGCTAAGGGCCACATTCTGTTGGGGGCAATGTGTGTGTGTGGGGGGGGACACTTTCAGGATCATCAGCTTTCAGTGTTACATATTGAAGTTCTCACCCTGGGCCAGCAGGGGGATACTGTAGATAGTTTCACTCAGGTCTGCATATGCAAATAAGGGATCAAAAGCGACGTTCAGTGATTGGATAGTTGCAGAAAGTTGTTACTGTTGCTTTGTAGTTGAACTCTATATAAGCAGGTTGGCTGAACCCTTCAGTCCAGTTCTGTTCTGGCCTGTGAATAAACAAGAGCTGTCTGAAGAATCGCTGTGTCGTTTGATATGTTCACCCACAACTTAACAAGTGTTACACACACACACACACACACACACGGCGTGCTTCCATCCATCCATTCACCTTCCTCCTCTCTCTCTCTCTTCTTCCCCTGGAGTGGCAATTAGGGTTTTGTTTTCAGTTTTAAATTAAAAAAGCTCACATTGGTGTCTATGGAAGCTCCCCCCGCTCTGTCCCCAAGCCTGATTGCCACACTTGGGAGTTGGGTGGGGTTTTTATCGTGTTGGCAGTGTGTGGCAGGGTGGGGAGCAGAGGGTTAACATTGTAGATTGAGTGGAGCTGGAAGCATCTGTGGGCTAACTCATGACAAGACAGCTGCCTACATTTTGAGCACAATTGCTGACAACTAGCTCTTACCCTGCCACCCCCAGAGGCAGGCCGCCTCAGCTTGCCTTAATGGTGCGCTCAGTCCTGTCCCCAGATTTGCCTCATGCTCTGGACATGTTTATGCTCTGTCTGTGGCTTCTCCTGCCCTCCCCCAAATCAGCCAGCGGTGTTTGGAGGCAGAGAAAGTTTAGTCTGCCTCAAGTCTTACTCCAGAGGTGTGGCGTACAGTGGCTTGCAGGCAGAGGGAGCTAGAGACCTTCTCTGAGACTATGCTGTGCCACAGTTTTGTGGACCTCACACAAGTGTCCAGGATGTGATTGTTCAGTGGGTTTTGTGCCGGTGACCTGGGGGCTGGCAGGCAGGGATTCAGACCTGGTTCACCACCAATTGTATGATGACCTGAGTCTTGATAGTTGCAAAAGGCTCACCAAGTCATGAACTGAGGTCCTCCCAAGTCCTCCATCACTTCTGTTATGGAGACACAACCTCTTTTAAAGCTTGGGGGGTGTTCATTAAAGATTTAAGCCAGTTGGAAAGCTGTTTTAAATAGCATCCTTTTCCTTTCAAAAAACTCTGGAATTTGTTGCTGTGTGTTGAAACTTGGGTAAGCTGGCAGGTGCCCAGTTTTCTTAGATGGGAGCCATGATAGTTGATAAATTGTTTTTGAAACGGATTTCAGTGTGTGGTGTAGGCATGCCACATGACCTTTCTTCCATGGGAGGTCCAGAAGGTGGCAACACAAGAAAGGGCCTTTTCTGCAGTGGCTCCCCACTTGTGGAATGCTGTCCCAAGGGAGGCTTGCCTGGCGCCTTCATTGCATATCTTTGGGCACCAGGCAAAAATGTCTCTCTTTAAACAGGCCTTTGGCTGTTTAACATTCTATACCATTTTAAATGTGTTTGCGGGAAGCGGATTAGTGGCTTGTTTTTGTTCTTGTTTTTATTATGTATTTTGTGGTCTTGTTTTGTATTTTTATGTTGTGGATTCCCCATGATCTTTGAGTGAAAGGCAATATATAAATTTGATGAAAAGTGAATAATAAAGATAGGGTTGTTGTTGTTGTTACAGCAATTATACACTGAGCTGTGCTCCTTCCTGTGGAGCAGGAGGAAGGAGGATGCAGAATGAAGCCTCTGTTTCTATTTGGCACTGTTCAGACATGGTGGCCAAGCCATAGCTTGTTGTGTTGTGAACAGACTTCAGACTCACCTGCTCCAATCTCTTTCCAAACCTTGCCACCCCCACCCCCCCATCCAGTTTAAATAAGCTGAGGCTCTTGGTGAACCACTGAATTTTCTTCTTCTTCCTGTTGTAGCAATTGCAACACACTGTGCTAGTTGCAGTATGACTGTTAATTGTATTTTTAATTGCCTCTTTTATTTCTTACATATTGTGTTACAACTTGAATTCCAGGGAACCTTTTCCAAGTGTCTCATGTTCACCCTGGCCGTTTCTAGTCTATCCTGCTCACCTTGTGGGCAGACTGGGCTGCTGAGTACTTACAGATGCTCTGCAGAGCACCTCCATAAAAGCTCATGGACCACTGCTGATCTGCAGGTTTGGGAGCCCCTGGTGTAAACCATAGTTTGTAATATCCAGATTGGGGAAACCACGGGTTGCTTAAAACAGGAAGGGAATTGTAGTTCATGGTGTTGGGAGAGGGAGTGCAGTAGTGTTTTAATGACAGCCAAACCATGTTGTTTGAACCAGGCCTTAACTTTTCTCTTTAACCGTTGTGAAAGTTTATTTGCTGGTGGAAGTAAGGTATTGTTGGACAGTTTCTGCAAATCAAAATTTTTGTTGGGACTGCTTGCACTAAACTGTATATGTTTGAGAATTCACATGTGACTTGGAAAGCTGTCACAGATTCATTTTTATGGGTGCCATCAATATTTTAATAATATATTGCAGGGAAGAACTATTTAAATAAGAGCCACCAGAGAAGGATTGGAACAACTGTTACAGCACTTTTTTGAATACACACTCCAAATCTAGCTGTCTGTTTCTGTCATAAATAGGTATTTGGCTTAACCCTTGGCCTTACATGTATATAGTGTTAAAATCAAGGGGGCTTACTCCCAAGTGCCTGGTTTTTTTATTATTTAAAGAAAAGAATGATGTGTTTAGCACGCCCCAATCGTAGGCCTTCACCTCCACCTCGCTTATGACTTTCTTCCTGATTCTATTGCCAGCCAACTTTTAAATTGCTGTTTTTCCTTCCTTGCACAAAGTTCCCTATGTGCATATAGAAACTGTTTGAAATCCTCACAGTAGGCAAAATGGGTTAATTTGCATTTATAAGTACACCAGATATTATGCAGCACATTGAGACAGGGATCAAAGCTAATGGAAGCTCAATCATCTTTGGTCCAGTACCAAAGAAAATGTTTAAGAGGTGTTGATAGTGTCTATTCCTCCAATCTAGCTGCTTTTTCTGAGGCGAACCATGAAGTTAAATGGTTTAACACAGCAGCTTTATAATACCTTTCAAAGCGTGGGAATACAATACCCTCATTCTCAGCTCACAAAAGGTCAGGAGCCAATTCTTGCCATCTGATCAATATTAAATATCAATATTGCCATCTGACTCACCTTTCTGAAAATGCTTTATGTTTAAAAAGTAACAATGCACCCATGGGTCCCTGGGCATCAAGCCCCTTGTACTCCTGTTTGAAGGATAAGTTGGAACCCCCCAAAGCATTGCTTCTAGCATCATAGAATCATAGAACTGTAGAGTGGGAAGGGACCATGAGGGTCATCTAGTCTAACCCCCTGCAATGCAGAAATATTTTTGCCTAATGTGAGGCTTGAACCCATAACCCTGAGATTAAGAGTACCATGCTCTACTGACTGAGCTGTCAGGTTCCTGTCAGATAGCCCATTCCCTTCATGTCCTCCTTGTGAGCTTCCCATGATGCATCTGGCTGGCCAGTGTTGGAAACAGAATGCTAGATTATTTATTTAGTCAGTTAAAAGCATTTTTATCCTGCTCTTCAGCAAATAATAAAATACAAATGTGACCTTAGTGTGGCTTTATAAATAGGCAACAGCAGTTTACTGCAAAGCCCAGCTTTCAGTTGCCTTTTGTGGCTGCTCATTCAAGGACCTGAGCATCCTTGTCAAAGTGCTGCTGTTTTCACCTGTACTTTGCTCTTCAAACAGTGCACAGAAAATGCTCACTTTCAAAAAGCAGTTCTCTGCAACTGCCCAGGAGTAGCAGTATTATCCCTACAGATCCTTGCGAGGCTTTCTGTTACTTCCACATCTCTCTCTGAAGCCAAGAGATTTCTGCAGAGATTCACCACCCACTTCTCCCCTTCTTGCTGCATCATTGACGTCCCTGGCTGTTTTGAGAGTGATGCTGTAGTTGGGAAAGTGCGAGCTGTGTTACCATGCCGACAGTGCATGATGATGTTTTCAAATTGTCTAAAATTGCTTTTTATCTGGCAAACTCATATTAGTGTGGTGGCTGGGTGGTTTCATGCCAGTCAGTTTACAGGGTTTATGCGTGTGTTTGCCAGCTGCATAAGGAATGTGAAAATAAGTTGGGTCCATCTTTGCAAAAATTTGATAGGTAGTGATTGTGGCTTGCATAAATTTGCTTTCATTCCTGTGTCTAATTGCCTTGTTGTACACTGCCATTATATTATCACATGAAGAATAACTTGCATTTGAACTTCTGTGTGTGTGTGTGTGTGTGTGTGTGAGAGAGAGAGAGAGAGAGAGAGAGAGAGGTGTTTCATAAATCTGGAATAGATCTGACAGATCATCTGGTCCCCAAATCTTGATGTGATGCATCATGACCATAGCGAAAGTACTATTTTTGGAGTGGATTGTTTTTAGTTGTTGTTTTTTTTAAAAAAAGAAGTGCACTGCCAATCCTGTTCTCACACATTTCCTAAGCCAGGATTAGCCAAATGCCTCCTAGATGTTGGACTGTATCTCCCATCATCCCTGACCATTGAGCATGCTGGCTGCAGGTCCAACAGCATCTGGAGGGCACCATGTTGACTAACCTTGCTCCAAGGAGCTGCATCAGCACACCCTCTTGATTGCTGTGTAGCTTGTACAGTATTGACCAGAAATGATGTATCTCCAGCTCTGCAAATATCATGACAAGAATCATGTGTCTTCTGCTCTCTCTATAAGTGTTTTATTAGATCCCACAGTGAGAGACCCAGAATGTTGGACCACAGAAGAGCCTGATGGATCTGACTAATGGCTCATATAGTCCAGCGTCCTGTTCTTAAAGTGCCCAATCAGATGAATGTGGGAAGCCTGCAAACAGAACCTGAACACAACAGGACCTCTTCCCTCCTGGGGATCCCAGCAACTACACCCCCCCCAACATTTCTCCAATGAAAACAGGCATGTCCTATTTAATAATAATAATAATAATAATAATAATAATAATAATGCCCTGCCCATCTGATTGGGTTGCCCTAGCTCCTTTGGGTAGCTTCCATTGTATATAAAGGTAAAGGGACCCCTGACCATTAGGTCCAGTCGTGGCTGACTCTGGGGTTGCGGCGCTCATCTTGCTTTATTGGCCAAGGGAGCCGGCGAACAGCTTCCGGGTCATGTGGCCAGCAGGACTAAGCTGCTTCTGGTGAACCAGAGCAGCGCACGGAAACGCCGTTTACCATCCCGCCGGAGCGGTACCTATTTATCTACTTGCACTTTGACATGCTTTCGAACTGCTAGGTAGGCAGGAGCAGGGACCGAGCAACGGGAGCTCACCCCGTCGTGGGGATTCGAACCGCCAACCTTCCGATTGGCAAGCCCTAGGCTCTGTGGTTTAACCCACAGCGCCACCCGCGTCCCTCCAATGTATATAAAAACAGAATAAAACATTAAACATCAAAAAAGCTTCCCTATATATGGGGCTGCCTTCAGATGTCTCCTAAAGGTTGTATAGTTACTCATCTCCTTGGCTCAGGGGATCAGATAATGCCATACCCTCCAACATTTCTCCAATGAAAATAGGGACATCCTAAGGAAAAGTGGGACATTCTGGGATCCAATCAGAAACCAGGTTGGCTTCTGCAAATCCGGGTCTGTCCCTGGAAAACAGGGACTTTGGGAGGGTCTGCAATGGGTATTCAGAAGCATTGCTGCTTCTGACTGTGGGGGCAGAGCAGAGCCTCCACCCTGCTTGTGGAGTTCCTATTAGGGCACCCGGTTGGCCACTGTGAGAAATGGTAGATGCTGGACTGGATGGAGCATGGTTTTGATCCATCAGGGCTCTTACGGTAGCCATATGCATCACCATGAGTTGGGTGAAATTGTAACAGAAAGCCAACTTTGTTCCAAAATTGTTGCTCTCTCTTTTGGAGTGACTGTGTATCCTTCTGGTTATATCTGCTCCTTAGTCTTAAAACTGTTGGGTTAAATGCCAGCCTTGACACACTGGTAACAGCTGTGATTTATGTATATGTTGTGCTTTAGTCCATGCCTGCAGAAGAGTTCTGTGTAACTCAAAAAGGCACTTCTATCATTTTATCATCACAGTGCTTGCTCTGTGTTTTTTCTTCTGCTGGACCTTGGGGCTATAAAGGCTGGGTTTTAGCAGAGCTCTTTCAGTGGGGCTGTCACGGGTGTTGTTTAAATGCAAGGGCAGGAGACATACAGTGTTTCTGTAGCGAATAGGGGTGATTTTCATTTGCTTGTGTGTCAGAGGCAGGCAGGGGCCATGGACCTCTGCAAAAGAAAAGAGGAATGGGTCTCCCCCCCCCTCCCCGCCTGTTTTGTTCTAGAGGTCACTATTGATTAGAGGGGAAAAGGTGAATGACCATGGCTTTTATTTATTACAAAAGATCACAGTGGGGGATCTTCACTGCAAGAAGCAAGTACTCACTGACCCATGAAAACCTGTCCTCTCCCCCACACCCTTTCCCTTTTTACTGCAGCGAGACTTTCACATTTAAACATCAGCTGCTGTCCACATTGAGGTGCTGGTTAATGACTAAGCAGCCACTCAGCCCCAAAGTGACTTCATTACTTTTCAGGTGATGGCAGTTGGGTCAGTGGTAAAGCTCATGTCTGGAACAGGGCGTATGAGCCATTAGTGTTGAGTTCTTTGTTTTTGGTGGGTCCAGTTGCTCTAAAGTTTGGTTGTTTGTGTGGTTTTGAAACCTACCTGGTTCATTGCAGAGACAGTAACTGATTGAGATCATAGAATTGCAGAGTTGGGAGAGACTCAAAGGGTCATTTGGTCCAAACCCCTGCAATGCAAAGATACTGGTTGTGGTTGAAGCCTCTCTCTAGTGAAAAATTGTTCTTAAGCTAGTTTTGATTCATTTCCCCAATATTCCACCCCAGATAGCATAGCTATAATTGCACTGGGAACTTTCCACCAGTGGTTAAGTTCACTTTTAGAGTAATAGTAATATTCACACTTTAATATTCAGTGTGAAGTGCTTCACATTATCTCTGTCAAGTGGAAGGCAACTTTAATCAAGTTAAGGCAGCCTTTCCTAACCTGTTGTCTTCCAGATGTTTCTGACTACAAGAGCTGTGCTCACCAAGACTGATGAAAGTTATGTGGTCATATCCATACCATATATTTAAAACACTCTTAAAACACCATAATAGTCATGGCTTCCTCTAATTTATTTATTTGTGGCATTTATATGCAGATCAAGGTGACTTGCACGGTTCTCTTCCTCCCCCACAACAACCCTGTGAGGTGGGTTGGCTGAGAGTGAGTGGCATCACTCAGTGAACTTTGTGGCCAAGTGGGGATTTGAACCCTGGTCTCCCAGGTCTTAGTCCAACCCTCTAACCATTATGCCATACTGTTGGTTAAAGGTGCTGCCTCACAGAGCTCTGACATCCCCAACAAACTACGTTTCCAAAGAATCTCCATGGCTGGTAAGAGTGCTTTAAATGTGTGGAGTTGCTGTGACTATATTCCAAAACCTCTGCAGGACACCAAGCTGGAAAAGGAGAGGCTAAGGATGGCAGAGGAGTGTGAAAGCTATAGGGTTCCTCATTGGCCAGCTTAATACCTGCTGGCTTTCCTGCTGGTGAAAATTGCTCTTGAACAGGCTTGCAAATGTGTCCTTTGCCTGGAGGAAGTTTTGGCTCCTTCCACACAAGTAGCTAGAGGTGCTTCCTGATTTCTCTTCTCCTGCTTCTTGGCCTTAGAGGCTTAGATGGCTAACAAAGAATCACTATGTTCTGTGATTAAGAGTTTTGGATCAGGCCTGGGGAGACCCTGATTGAAATCCTGATGGCACTTGGTTGCATGATCCCTCTCATCCTAACCTGCCTCACAAGGCTGGAAGAAGTGTGCATGCACACGAAAGCTCATACCTAGAACTAACTTAGTTGGTCTTTAAGGTGCTACTGGAAGGAATTTTTTTATTTTGTTTTGACTATGGCAGACCAACATGGCTACCTATCTGTCACAAGGTTGTTGTGAAGATAAAATGGTGGCAACCACATATGCTGCCCAGTCTTCAACAATCCCTCTGGAAGGGATGTCATGATGGAAGATCTATAGCCAGGGTGATGAGCAGAGCCTCCATCTCCTCTCCTGCTTAGAGGCAGGGTGGGGGCAGAGGCAGCTGCATTGAGCTTATGGATGTTCCAAAGTTGGACACAGCTGTAGGGGGGAGGCCCTACTCACCTCTTGCAAGGTGGAAGGGGGCGTGGGCAGGTCCCCAGAGTGTGCAGGATTTTGAAGACCCTGTGATGTCTGGGTCTGCTTGGAATATGGAAGCATAAGTAGGCCAGTTAACTTTTTATGTGAGCTCGACTGCCCTAAGTGGCAATCTGCAATTGTTTTGGACCCAGGTTCAATGGCACCCAATTATGTTGTGTGTGGCTTTTTTTACCCCATGTGTCAATCTTTCTCCTTCCTTTATAAGATTCCAGGGCCTTGCAATAGTAACTTATAGTTGTTCATGTTGCTACTCAGGGCTGTGCTTCATTAGATCACAAAGGGAAAAGGAAAAAAAGAAAATCTGAACTTTGCAACCTGTATGCATTATGCAAATTAAGCAGCTTTACCCATATTATCTTAGCTGGCATAAGACATTCTCCTTCTGCTGGGCATGCAGAGAGCAGTGGACAGGAGTGCAGGGCATCAGGCAGGCTCACGACCTCCTGGTTGCTGGAGCTCCTCAGCCTTCTTTGGCTTTGGACATTTCATTCGGCAACATTTCCAGTGCACTCTGATCTCTGGTGTTTTCAGCATCACTGATGTCTCTTCCCTCAGAGGCTCGCAGTGGCTTCCCTCTTCTTTCCTGGAGGTAGCTTTATCAACTGGGATTGGGAGTGTGTAGTGTGTGCTTGCTTGCTTGCATGGGGGCTCAGGTATGGGCTGGCCATGCCCACTTTTGCTTTGGCCACACCCACTGCTGGCATGCAAACCTTGGAGGGTTGGCTGACGGGAAATGCGGGCCTCCTCCAGCTGAAAAGGCTCGCCACCCCCTTGCATGGCACCTGTAGTCATGAGGAGCATTCAGCCTCTGGCATGCACAAACAGGTCTGGCAACCAGTTTACTTGCATCTGCTGATTCCAGAAATGTGCTGGATTGCGGTAAAGTGAATTCTTTTCATGTAGGCAGCTGATTTCAATCTGGGACGGATTTCTACAGATGATGGGACAAGTCTGTGCAGATCTTGTAGAGCAGAATGTGACTGGGCACACAGCTTTCTCTTTAAGAGCACATTTCCATGTATTTTGCATGTCTGCATGAATGTGCTTGGCTGTCTGAGATGTTCCTATGCATGAGGAATAAGCTATGAAGGTTGATTGTGCAAATGTGTTTGGGAGCTGGGTGTCACCCTTCTGTGTCTGCTGTGTTCCTGCAGGGCCCTCTGTTGCAATAAGGGACACACCTTTTTTCTTGTTTGAATGAGACAAGAAAGACCATTCTGAAAGGAATGATGTTAGTCCTGCAAACATTGCCTGCACACTGTGATCCATCAGCCTAAGTATGACATGCCTAAGGAAACATAGCCTTTATCCTGGGATTGCTTAGTTAGTAGAGCATGGACTCTTAATCTCAGGGTTGTGGGTTCAAGCCTCACATTGGGCAAAAGATTCATGCATTGCCGGGGGTTGGACTAGATGACCCTTGGGATTCCTTCCAACTCTACAATTCTGTGATTCTATGATACTATGAAGACTCACATTCCACACACACCCTGTCACCTAGATCAAGTTTATAACCTTAAGCTTTCAGCAGACTCTTGAGTAGCAAAAGCTTTGTTGGATTGCTCAGTTTTGAGTTGGATGTGAGGAATTGTATATTAGAAAGCCTACCTTTCAAGGGAAAAAATCTGTTGCGAACTGAAGAGCCCTGCTGAATTGGACCAAACATCCACCTAGTTCAGCATTTGGATTACAGCAATGGCTGTTCAGTGACACACCTCTTGGGACTCACAAGTGGGCCAAAAAAGGCTTTCGCCTGTTGTTCGTTTTCATCCAGCATCTGGCATTCACAGATGTACCGTCTCTGTCTCAGGCAGCCATCCCCAGTCAGCGGCCCTCCAGATGTTGTCAGCTTCAAACAATGGAGCTGTAGGATGTTGGAACTAATAGGAGTTGTAGTACAAAACATCAGGAAGGCACCAGGTTGGAGACTGTGGATGTAAAGGCTGTCATGGCTGATAATCCTGGATAGCCCTCTCCATGGAGTTTTCTACCCCCCCCCTTTTAAAAGCCACCTAAACTGGCTATGTCTTCTCTTCATTAGACAGATTGCATCTTGCATTTTTCGGTAAAGGTAAAGGTAAAGGTAAAGGTACCCCTGCCCGTACGGGCCAGTCGTGTCCGACTCTAGGGTTGCGCGCTCATCTCGCTCAAGAGGCCGGGAGCCAGCGCTGTCCAAAGACACTTCCAGGTCACGTGGCCAGTGTGACTAAGCGGCATCTGGCGAGCCAGCACCAGCGCCGCACACGGAAACGCCGTTTACCTTCCCGCTATAAAGCGGTCCCTATTTATCTACTTGCACTTAGGGGTGCTTTCGAACTGCTAGGTGGGCAGGAGCTGGGACCAAACGGCGGGAGCTCACCCCGCCGCGGGGATTCGAACCGCCGACCTTGCGACCAGCAAGTCCTAGGCACTGTGGTTTTACCCACAGCACCACCCGCGTCCCCTTGCATTTTTACCAGGGTTTAAATCCCTACTCTGCTTCTTGGGTGACCTTGGACCCATCTCTGGCTCTCAGCCTAACCTGCCTCGGGGTTGTTGTTAGAATAAAATGGGAAGGGCCATGCACACCGCCTTGAGCCCTTTGGAGGAAAGGTGAGATATAAATGTAAAAATAATTAAAAGAGAAAAGCATCTGAAAGCATAGTTGTGAAAGAACCTAGCAACCATGCTTTTATGGCAGCAGAGTGCTTCCTTTCATCTGAATCTGCTGATAAGAAAATGATTGCGTTAGAGTGAGGGGATCCACAAAAGGAGAATTGATATGTGAAATACAGACCTGCAGTGGGGGGAATATAAAGGGTGACCTGCCTGACCAGGAAGCTGAATCGCTCTGAGCACTCAAAAATGCAGAGCATTGCTAGAAAAGGTTTGGGATCTTTGCTGTGATGGCAAAATCTATGACATGTTATTTGTGAGCAAAAGAAAAGAAAAACCAGCAATAAAATTGGAAACCATTTGTTGAACACTGTGACTGGGGGAGGGGGGGAAATACATTGCTTCCCCAGTCAAAGGGTGGATTTGTAATGTTTCGGGTGTGGATTTGAATCCTGATCTCCCAGGTTCCAGTCCAGCACTCTAACCACTACACCACACTGTTTCTCATGATTACATGCATTGCATGGTTCCTAAAGAGTTCTAATAGGAACAATTATTGCTAACTAAGTCTTTGAACTTTATATCTTTTGAATTTTTTTCTTGGTATGTGGTTTGTTTGTGGGTGCATTTTTCAATCTGTTATTAAAATTTTCGTACTGTTGTAATATTAAAAACTGTGGTGGTGGGGGAAATGCACAGCATTATTTGTTTCATGCAGAGCCACACGTGGCCGTGGTGCCCTTGCCAGGCGCTCATGGCATTCTTGGAGATGCCTGCCTTACTCCTTGCCAAACTGGCCCTGGCAGGCGCAGTTCCTCCTCCGCGAGAATTGGCCCACGTGAGTGAATGGCCTCATCCTTGCTGTGGACTTCCTCCTCCGAGAGCTGCTTCCCTCAGTAATGTGTCCATGCAGGGGAAGTAGCAGAGTCCCAGCTCCATCCCTGGTGGACAGATCTTGGCCAGAGTGGCACTGGGTCAGTAGAGCAGTGGTGACAGCTCTGGGTGACCCTCCTCGTCCTTCTCCTTGCTTTGGACTGCTGCCTCTGTGAGGCAGGTGAGAGCTCTGGGGAGGCAGCTGCAAAGCCCTGCCCACCCTCACCGCCCTCCTGCTCTGGCTGCTGCTGCTGCTGCTGCTGGGAGGGTTGGGTTTCCCCCACCCCACCCCTCCTCTCCCCTCGCCCTGCCCCTCCTCCTGTGAGGCAGGCAGGCAGGCAGGCAGGCAGGCAGGCGGAAGCCTGGGCATGCATGTCACGTCCACCCTGCTTGTTTGGTGGGGAGGGGGGGAAGAGGGCTGGGAGCTCGGCAGTATGATAATGACTCTAGCGTCTGGCAGGAGAAAAGCCCCTGACTGCACCAGGGTGTCTGTACCGCCGCTTCAAGGAGAATGAGGCAAGATGGCTGCTTGGTAGCGATGGAGGAGGCTCGCTGGGGCTGAAGGAAGGCTGGCTTTTGGGGGGAGGCGAGCTGGCTGGGAGGCAGCACAGGGAAGCGGGCCAGCAGAGGGGGAAGCTGCAGAAGGAAGGTTTGGGGCGAGGTAACAAATGGATTCCTTTCTTCTGTTTATGTTCAAAGACCTTTAAAAAAATAAATGCAAGCCTCCCGCACCATCCCTTCCTCCTCCTCCTCCGCCTGAGAGGATTATTGTAAATGGAGGATGAACATTTAAATAACCCACCACAGGCCTGGCAAATTAAAGCTCTCTTGCATCTTGCTGGATACCTCGTTGTTGTTGTTTTGCTTTGGCTGCTTTGTAAAATTTAATTTTGATAGTTGTTGTTTTCTTTCTTTTTATTTTTTAAAAATTCCTCTGCAGGTGGAAATAAAGGACAATAAAGACACCAGCACACGGGATCGAAAGCCAGCGGTGGAGGTACTGTTTCTTTGTATACTTTTAAAAAGACAAAAGCACTGAAGGGGGATTGGGAAGTGGAAGTACGGCCAACTGTGAAAGCTGATATTGTGTGTGTGTGTGTGTGTGTGTGTGTGTGTGTGTAATATTGCACTAAATCTCTCTCTCTCTCTCTCTCTCTCTCTCTCTCTCTCACACACACACACACACACACACACACACACATACACATCTCCTGGTTGTCAGTTTTTGAGGCTTGCTTCTCATCCACAGTTGGTGTGTATGTGTTGGTTTTCTTGGAGTTCCTTTGGAGTTCCTTTGCGTCCAAAGAGCATCCAAAAGGTGCCCCAGGTTTATGACAGGCAAGCCATGATTTCTCTCTCTCCCTGTTCCCCAGATCTCTGTATGAGCTCGTAAAATTATCAAAGGAGACGAGACTCTTTGAAACAGGTGTGACATCATCCTGATGTAACCATGGTGACTGTCTTAACCTTTCTGTGATGTGGCTTGAAGTGACCGCTTGGTAGCGATGGTGCAAAACAGGAACTTTCCCTCTCCTAATTTTGGGCAGGTATCAAAAAGGGGGAAAGCAGGTGAGCAAGTTTGATCATGTGCTTGTTCAGAACAAGGCCAGTTTCTGCCTCCTGTTATGCTGATCTTTGCGAAGAGCAACTTGACAACTGAAGAGCTTATTTTCCATGTGCCCCCAACAGAATCTGGTCTCATGGGCTGCTCCAGATCTGAGAGCTGCTTGTGGGAAAATCCCTAAGAGGAGGCAGTTATGGTGATGATGAAACACCAAGCTTAGCATTGCAGCTTGTGGCGGTTGGGTGTTCTTGGTAGATATGAGAGGGAGGGGGAAAGAGAGTTGGAGAGGCTGACTTTTCTGACTGGTCTGATAGAAGGTCGCACAACCATCCTAAGATTTGGCAATAGTTGCCATCCTACCAACCGTAGGTGATAAGTGGGTTGCATTTCTCTATTTCCTGTTATCCAAGGTTTTGTTCTTTCCCAGGCTGTCCTTACACTACACACTCAGGTTTGGTTTATTAAATTTGGTTTGGTTTATTAAATTTCCTAGACACTTTATTCTAGAGAAAGGCTCAAGGCGTCTTACAATTTAAATATGCAAAGGTTAGAAACAAAACTGTATGGCTAAATTCCCAGGACTTACTTAATATTTTCTTATGAAACAATATGAATCTGCCTTTCATTGACCACTTATTGCCAGCAGCTAGGCTGGTATTCTGAAGATACTGGAAATTTCTGGAGGGTACGGCAATAACCACATGGTATAAGGAAGTCTGCCAGTTAGCACATGTGAAAAATATCTGACTAAAAAGTTATAATTAGTGAGGGGTTTGAAACAAAAGGACACATTTTCAATGGATTGGTGCGCCTTTCCTAAAGAAGACATGCTGGAGCCTCCTGTACACTGCAAAAGTGTTGGTTGGTATAACTTTAATCTGTTCTTATATTTAATGGGCACTGACATCCGAGTACTCTGTAACCACTTATCCTGGGGCACTTTGGGGAGGTGGCGATGGCTCTGTTCTTATATTGCTCTTTGTTGACCAGTAATGTAAGAAAAAATGTAGTCCCCTCATTTGCTGAGGATGAAAAGGTAAAATATAGCTGTGTGTTGTCTGTGCACTGATGACAGAACATTCCAAGCCTCTTGATGACCCCACTCAATGGTTTCATGCAGATGTTAAATAACATGGGGAATATCATACTGGGGAATCGGTGGGGCCGAGCAATATCCCCTCAGCACTACCAGCTGGACCTACCCATTCAAGTAGGAGTGGGACCAGTGGAAAGCAGTGTCCACACCCCCAAATTTTATAGTCCCTTCTGAAGGATATAATGGTTGATGGTATGGAAAACTGCTGACAGATCAAGGAGAACCAACAGGGTCAGATTCCCTCACCCCTCTCCTGGTATAAGGTGGCCAAAGCATTCTCTATGCCAAAACAAGGCCTCTTCCCCAATTGAAATAGCTCCAGAAAATTGGCTGGTTCAAGGAAGGGGGAACTTACCTGTGTCCTAAAGTTATTAAAGTCTTCCAGGTCCAGAGAGGGTGTCACTGCCTCTTTTAGGTAGCCTAGGACCTCTCCCTCCCACAAGGAGACATTGAGCCATCACCTCCTGGCTGGATTTTAATGAGCCACAAGACACAAGGATGCAATACACAAGGAATTGCATGAACAAGAATTGCACTTTGTCCTTGGGCTTCACCAGCAGAAATTCATTCAAGTAAAACCAGAGAGGAGATACTTCTCTAGACCTCACGCTTGCTATAATAGTGGGATCCAACCCTAGTACATGCAAGCAGCTTTATCCGCAAAATATCTTACAGTAGGCACTATTCAGCCTCCTTTGAGCTCCAAACTATCTGGAAAAGTTCAAGCTGGATGGCATAAAGAGGATGCAGTGGAGGTGGAAAAGAGGGTTTCCCCATCACCTCCATTGCTGCTGAGTGGGCATGAAACATGAACACATACCAGTGTTTGGTTGTCTTCACTGGGATTTTTTTCTCTCTTCCTGAGCTCAATCTGTCTCCCAGCCTGGTTTATCACTCTCAGATCTGGGGGAGACCAAAGAGCTTTCTGAGCTTTGCCAGACAAGGAAGCCTTCTCAGGAGCAATTGTGCCAGCTGCTGCTCAGCTCTCTTCTGCATTCCACGTTTCAACCAGGACTTCAACTGGAGAGCCAGCATTATCTGCCGGAATAGCTCGCAGGGCCCTCTGGAAATCCATATTCTCTCTTGGAGGCACTTAACCGGGCTCCTGCCAGGTGGGACCACCAGCTTCTCAGACAGCAGATTTTCCTTGGAACTGCAACATCCGAAAAAGGGAGGGAGGAGGGAACCTTTCAAGAAAGATATCCATGGGGTAGTCCTTGTGACACCCCCCCCCGGGGGTGAACTCCCCTTTGCCACCCCTTTTGAGATTGCCAGAAACACTGCCTCCCACAAGGAAAAGGACATTGCCCCTCTGCTGGCAGTGTTCCTCTAGTGTCCTCCTCACCTTCAAGAGCAGGGCCAGATGGAGAACAAGCACACCTGCTCTGCAGATTGTCCTGCTGCTGCTACTCCAGCTTACTCCTGAACTCCTCTTCAGTGGCGGAGCTTCATGTTCTGGCACCGAGGCGGGGGGGGGGGCAGAGAGCAGGTGCCTGCCATCACGTGTGGTGATCCAGATGTGTTTCCTTCTTCTGAAACTTCCACCACCAAGAACAAGAATCTTCCTTCTTCTGAGTCAGAACGTTGAACACTGACTGGCAGCGATTGTCCCGGGTTTCCCTACCTAGAGATGCTGGGGATTGAATCTGGACCTTTTGGATGCACAGCAGATAATCTACCACTGAGTTATGACTCATCTGTTGGGTCTGGATTAAAAGACCCCTTTCTGAGACCTGTTCCCTTGCTGTAGCTCAGTGCATATTTATAGCCCCATACTTGCAACATTGCATGTTAGACTGTTTTTTCCAGTGCTCTTCTGAAAGGGGACCATAATACTCAGTGCAGTGTCTTGCGCTAAGCCAAGGTTATGCTGCTCATGATCCAAGATTTGGGTGCCTCTTATGAGCCAAGCATTTTCTGGGATGTAGCAAGAGGTCCTGGAACTTTCAGAGGTTTCGCTTGTGCTCCTAAAATATATAATTGCCCCGAGCAACTGTTTAGGTTGCTTGTGTAATTGGGTCAGTCCAGGGGAAATTTTTCTAAATTTATATATGTTTGACAAATTATTTTCAGTTGTTTATTTGCAGTTGTCAGGAAGCAAAACGCCAAGTGGGGCAGTGTAAGGGTGTTGCTGAAAATTGCTGGTTCCACAGGACTGAACACCTTGAGCCTCCTATGTCTGTTTTGTAATGCTGTAAGGGATTTTCAGATGTTGATGAAGGCTGTGGTCTCTGGCTGAGCTGCGTGGGTGTCAGAGGGGCAAGAAAGGCAAAGGAATGTCTCTTTGCCGCTGGCAGTCTTCCTTGCATCCCACTTTGTGGATATTTGACTCCCATGCAATTTAGCTTAATGAGTGAGATAGGAGGCGAAGGTGACTCCTCCACTTTGCTGTCAGGAGAGGGTCTTAATTGTGATTGCTTTGCTGATGTGTGGAGGCAGCAATAATTTAGACTCAGACGGTATCCTCCTGCTCATTCATCTTTGACTCCTAAAAATACTTGTTGTGTTGCAAGGTCACAAACTGAGCTGGTGGCATGGTTATAGATCTAGCTGCCTTACCTAGTTGGACCATTGGTCAGTATAGCCCAGGTTTCCCTCTCTGATAATGGCTTTGAAGGTCCAGGTTGGGTCCTTTTGCAACCATTGCCTCCTGAGACCCATTTAACAGGATTAGATGCTGGAAATTGAATCTGTGACCTGGTGCCTACAGAGCCTGTGCTTCTGCACTGAGCTATAGATCCTCTCTGACTGAAACGACAACTCCTATGATCCCTGATCATTGACCATGCTGACTGGGGATGATGGGAGTTGGAGTCCAACAACATCTGCTGGGACACTAGGCTGGGGAAAGTTGCTCTGGTGTGAAGTGTCACACAAAGACAAGGAGCTGGTGCAGGATGAAGCAGAGATGCTGGAAGCCAAAAAGACACCAAATGCTCTTATAAGTCCAGGTTCTGCTGTTAGGAGGAGAGGCGGTGGGCGTGTGCTCAAAAGATCAAAGGCTTGTTTTAAGTTGCAAAAGACCTTTAATTCTTCAGGAACCATCCTATCGTGCAATCCAGCTCAGAGCAAGCTATGTACACTGCAGCAAACAAGTAATGAAGGGCCTGAAGGGCCAACTATCAGAGTTTCTCATCAAGGACAAATATAAGTGAAACAAGTTGGGGGCGGGGAGGAGAGAGAAAGAAAGAAAGAAAGAAAGAACGAAAGAAAGAGAGAGAGAGAGAGAGAGAGAGAGAGAGAGAAAGATGAGAGATGCATCCTCTTGTCTCCTGGAGCTAGACCCCAAGGCCTGTTTAATATGTGTACGTACAGTATGTACTTTTATAATCAGGGCTTTGTGGGTGCTGCAGCTCTGGCCCAGAAGGGAGTATGATATTAATACTGAGCACAGAAAATGGCTGCTTGAAAACCTCAGCCCTGTCCCCTTCTTAAAAAAAACACCACAAATTGAAAAGCACGTCTTCTGAACCGAGTTTGTGGACCATACGTGGTGGGATGTTGGAAGCTACCTAAGGGTGTGTGTGGTGTGGTGTGCAGCAGTGATGGGGGTGGGGAGTTGTACTGTTAGTGCCTGGTGCAGACTCTCCAGGCTTTTCTTGTTGCAAGTAGATCAGGACAAACTATGCAGAACAAGACATATATATCAACTTTAATTTACAAAGCTGATCCGGGTCTCAGAATCCTGCATTTCATATAATTGTGGTGTTGGAAGGAATCCAAAGGATCATCTAGTCTAGCTCCTTGCAATGAAGGAATCTCAGCTAATTTCCTGGTACAGTCATACCTCTTGTTATGTTTGCTTCAGGTTAAGTCTATTCAGGTTGCGTCCCGCGGCGACCTGGAAGTACCAGAAAGGGTTACTTCCGGGTTTCGTCGCTCACGCATGCGCAGACACGCAAAATGACGTCATGCACAGAAGCGGCGAATTGTGACCCGTGTGTGCGCAGACACAGGTTGCGTTCCGTTCAGGTTGCGAACGGGGCTCCGGAACGGATCTTGTTCACAACCAGAGGTACCACTGTATAGGATTTTTGTTTTCAGATTTTTAAGTACACATAGTTCGTTGTCCTGTGCAACTCCTTTGGACAGCAGCACTTCCTTATCTCATATGTATGCTCTCAGCAACCTTATGTCGTAGGTCACTAGCATAATTCTTGTTTTATTTCCGTGGAGAAACAGGCTAATTTGCTTGAAACGAAGAAGTCCAGAGCAAACCTGGAGTTTTTCCTTTTTAAATAAAGGTTGGAATGCCAAGTTAAAGCAGAGATAAGAAAAGTTTTATGAAACCTATGAATCACCCCCAGTATCTTCTTCAGCCATCTGTGATAGTCTGCTTCTGGTTACTGTCTCTGATTCCTGGGTTTTGACTGTTCCTTTCCCACAGATGAATTGGACGCTGGTATTTGGTTAGATCTCTAATTCTTCGAGAGCCCATATCGAAATGTGACCCTCTAGGTATTATTGACTACAATTACCACCAGTCCCAGCTAGTTATGGCCAATGGTTGGGTGGGGGATCCTTGGCAGAGGATCATTAGTAGTGCTGTATGCTCATGAGGTTTTGCCTTATGTCCACAAAGACCAGGGCTTTTAGTGTGGTAGCACCTGCCCTTTGGAATGTGCTCCCAATGAAAATCAGGTGGGCATTGGCATTTCAACACCCACTGAAGACTTGTTTATTCACCCAGACTTTCCCTTAGGGTGATTCAGTTGTGTTGATGTACGAGGGGCGTTCATTAAAGATTTCCCCTGACCCACTTCCGGTGATCGTAGAAGGATGAAATTGCGCATACATCTCTCCATAGGTAACGTAGTAATTTATAGCTCCGAATTCCTAACAGTTTCTCTGTTACGGGTGCTAACATGCAGTAATGTCTCCACATCATGCAGCAGTCATCAGGTTCTTGTACTTGAAAGGGCGCACACCATGGGAGACATTCGATGAGATGAAAAGGACTTATGGGGAGGATGCCCCATTGTATGATGTAGTCAAGCACTGGCATCGTCAGTTCAAGTGGGGTCGGACTTTGGTGGAATGGCTCCCATTCCTGGGTGACCACAGTCCTCCATTGATGAAGACACCATCCGGCAAGTGGAGGTCGCCATTTTGGAGGATCGTCGCATAACCTTTCACCAACTAGCTGCAGATGTCAAGATCAGTGTGGGCTCTGTAGAAAAAATAATCCATGACCATTTGTACATGGGAAAGGTGTTTGCACGGTGGGTTCCCTGGCTGTTGACGCCTTTCCAGAAGCAGGAATGAGTCACATGCTCACAGGCTCTTTGGGCCATGTGTCACAAAAACCATGATGACTTCTTCACCACATTAATTACTCAGGATGAAACATGGGTCCATCATTATGACCCAGAGACTAAATCCCAGTCCAAACAATGGAAGACCTCTGCCTTACCACCTCCAAAGTAGGCACATATCTAACTGTCAGCAAGCAAGGTCATGCTCCCGGTCTTTTGGGACCAGCGCGGAGTAGTGATGATGGATTTCCTGGCAAAGGGTACCACAGTTACTGTGACATATTATGCTTCACTGCTGCAGAGATTGCGGAAGGCCATCAAAATTGAGAGGTGTGGTATGCTGACCAAAGGTGTCCGTCTCCTGCAAGATAACACAACTCACATGTTGCTCAGACTGAAGCACGGTCCTGTGGCTATGAAATCCTTCCTCACCCCCTTTATTCTCCTGACCTCGCACCATCGGACTTCCACCTCTTTCCAACCATGAAATTATTTTTGAAGGGCAAGCTTTTTCCAGATGATGAATTGCTGATTTCTGAGGTCAAGTCATGGCTTCTGACGCAACCTGCTGACTTCTATAGACACAAGGTCTCCACAGACTCTTGTTGGTAGCTATGTAGAGAAGGACTAATAACCGTGCCCTGTTTCATTTGTCTCAATCCATGGGAAGCATGTCAGGGGAAATCTTTAATGAGCGCCCCTCGCATTAAGCTGATCTAGCGATTTGTGGTGCCATTATGAATGTAATTTGTATTGCTGATATTGTGCTGTTCACCACAATAATATCTTCCATACCATTGGTATAACATGGAAAGTTTATAAATACGTAAAATACAGTGGTACCTCGGGTTACAGATGCTTCAGGTTACAGACGCTTCAGGTTACAGACTCTGCCAACCCAGAAATAGTACTTCGGGTTAATAACATTGCTTCAGGATGAGAACAGAAATCGTGCTCCGGCGGCGCGGCAGCAGTGGGAGGCCCCCATTAGCTAAAGTGGTGGTTCAGGTTAAGAACAGTTTCAGGTTAAGAACGGACCTCCGGAACGAATTAAGTTCTTAACCAGAGGTACCACTGTAATTATGGAAGTTGTCATTCAACAGCACCTGCAGGGTTCTGCATCCCTGTGATAGACTGAACAAGTAGAATTCTGTGTTGACCCATGTTAGAAAGCAGGTGTGTGTGGGGGGCAGTCACATTAAAATATATGTGAGTATCTTTGTTGGCATCTGTCTGTCTCAGAAGACCTTCAGAGGCGAAGTCACAGCGCCTGCTGTGGCTTTCAAGACCAATATGGGAGAGACATGTTTTGTTGCAGCTAGGGCAGATGCAAGTGTCTGATACACCACGGCGTTTCTTCTCTCTGCACTCCGTCCAGTGGTCATTCGTTCTCTGGTCACTGCTGTGGATGCATGACTCCTGACCACTGTCTCCAGGCACTGCAATTGTCTGCAAGGGATTCCCACACAGCAGTTAGTTATTTGAGTATGCACTAAAATAATAATTGCAGAAGTTAAGTAAGGTTATGCGATATTACGTGATTGCACCTCCCATTTGTTTGCTTTTGAAAAACTACTATTCTAAAACTTTCTCTCAGATATTGCTAGGAACTTTTTATTGATGTAGGAAGCATTACAAAAAACATGATTCCTTCACCCACCCACCCACCCACTACTGCAGTCTGAAGTGGAACTGTCCCAGATTATGCTGGCTTCTTCTACTATTGTTCTTTGGAATGTGGAGAATTGATCCGTTCAGTGCTCTCCCTACCCCTGCACACATGTTCCAAAATTCTCTATGCCTGTAAACCTAACCTACTTATCCTTTGTTGTATTTGTGACTCTACAGGAAGACAAATGATGATAATATTTAGCATTTATAGAACTCATTTCTAGTGGTTAAAGCACATTACACAACATTATTGGCTTCTCCTATGTATGCACCTGGGTAAAGTATTACAACATTACAATACAGTATTACAAACATCAATAATTTATTGCTCTGTGGAGCCACAGCTTGAATTTGCCTTTCTTTATCCATGGTATAACTATTTCATTAAAGGCAAAATCAAGAGAGGAAGGAAGGTGCCTTTTTAAAATGGGAGAAGCTTTCAGCTTCCGCCTTGGCAATGTCTCCCACATTGGTTTCCTAAGGCCACAAATCTGTTCAAAACTGCAGAAGCACTTTGGATAATGGGCGTGCCTCATTTTAGAGTGTTTGGGACATTTGAAAGAGTATCCCTTCTCCTCCTCCTCCTCCCACCTGCCTGGAGATGAGGCCTTACGCAGCGGTGGTTGGCTGTCAAAACTACCAATTGGTTCTTGCTGCAGTCTGCTTGCTTGCCCGCCTGCCTGCAGCACGTGGCTTTTAGGTTTACAAACATTGCAGGCTGTGTGTACACCTCCCTGTGAGTCAGCATGGTCCTAGGGCTTGCAGATTGTGGATGAGAAGCTGGAAGACAAGGGAGAGCAGCGTTTTCTTGCTTCTTGGACCCAATCCCTGAAATGCTGGTGGCACCAAAACCTATCTTGCTCTAAGCAGGTTCCTTTTCCCTTTTCCCTTTTCCTTTTCCTTTTCCTTTTCCTTTTCCTTTTCTTTCCTGTTGATTCATTTGGCTACTTGGGAGACGCAGCAGGAAATCTGTGCAAATCGTGGTGCTGCTGCCAGAAAGTGTGTGGGATTCTCCTCTGCATAAGTGATTTGTAGAAGCAGACCTCTCACCCCCCACCTCCGCTTGCCTGCATGCAGAAGACTATTTAAGTGCCTGCTTTTTGCAAATTTAATCTTAGGTTTTGGAACGGCACACTGGGAATAGAAAATAGGAGGACTTAACGCTGGACCAACTGTTATTGCTACATAATGGGCGAAATACGTTTTCATGTTCAGCCTGCTGTTTGTGTTTAGTAAAAAACAAATTTTCATAAAAGCATTTTGGAAGATGGAAGTGTGTGCTTTTTTGGGCATTGGCTGGGATTTAATTACTTTGGCTATTTTTAAATTTATTTTGTTGCTTTTAGAGTGACTGGAAAAGGGAGCTGAGAGATTGGGGGACAAAGAAGTGGGAGAAGGAAAATGCTTCATATCAGATGAAAATAATGATGCACGGCCAGTTCTGGCAAGCAAGGCTACCTAGTTAATTGTGTCCTCTAGAGTCAGCTAATTTAGAAGAGAGGGTGGGCAGGAGACACCACCACAATCAAAACACATTGGTTATTTGAAGGGGAGATGTGGGGCGGGTGAGAGTTGTATTGGTTCAGCTTTAGTATGTCAGCAGCAAGCAGAGCGCTCTCCTCCCCCTTCCTTGCTGCTGCATTTGAAGAGGGCCTTTTCCACAAGGGCTATTTTTAGCCACCCGTCTCCAGGCATTAATGGCAAAAAGAGTGACGCCATAGTTCTTGTGCGTGAGCAAGATTTCCCCTGCAGCTCACTCACGTTTGATCCTCTGGCACTGGGGAGGGGAAGATGAGAGGAGGGTTGTGAAAACTAGATTTGGGGTTTAGCCAGAGATCCTTTTTTGTCTCAATAATGCACCAATATATATTCTCTCTCTCTCTCTCTCTCTCTCTCTCTCTCTCTCTGTGTGTGTGTGTGTGTGTGTGTGTGTTGCCTGGTCTGCTGGAAGAGAAGAATATATTCCTTCCTTAATGGAAACAACATGACTATTGAGAGAGACGCAGAGGAATTTCTCTGGCATCCATTTCTTGGAGGCCTCTTAGCCGCATTAATTCTTGAAGCACACTGAATTCATGTTGCTTGATTTACAGCTGTGTTCAGATTTTGGGAGGTTTTCTGTAGTGGGGGCAGCTTTATTGTGAGGCAAGGGGAGGCAACTATCAGAGGTGCTGGATTTTGGAAGTCATGGGCATTGATATGGCTGTTAACTGTGCAAGAACACAGAAGTGCTCCTTTCAGTGGGGCTTGCAGAGGGGCTCTTTTTCCTAACTTATTTGTGCCTTGTGTTCATTAGCTGAGGGGAGGTGTCACTTGAATTGGCTAGCTTGGGTACCAAAACCAGGCTGAACCTGTCCTTACATCAGGAACGCAGTGTGTTTCTGAACACAGGCAAATTAAAACTTGGGTGAGTTGTTGGCAAAGGTCTAGAGACCTTTTTGTGAAATATGTGGTCTTTCTTAGAAGCCTGGAATTTGAGGTGCTCTTTAGATTAATTCAACAGACCCATTTTGCTTAGGTCAGCCTTCATGGGTGTAGCCAAGGAGGGCAGGAGGGGGCAGCTGCCCCCCAAAATAAATACAAATCTGACGTTTCCCCCCCTAACAAAAGCCTGCTCCCCTAACAGAAGCTTGCTCCCCCTAACAAATATCCTGGCTATGCCCATGTCAGCCTTCTTCAGCCTTGTGGCTTCCAGATGTTTTGCATTACACCTTCCATCAGCCCCTGGCAGCAATGCCTAGAACATGTTGAAAAAGCACTTTAAAAAAGCAGGGGGTGGACTTTTCAGCAGCTGTGTGTGTAGCAGAGGCCCACCAATAGCGCTGAAACAACCACCATTGCATGGTGTCAGCCCATTAAAAGCTTCCCTTCCCTTCCAGTCTGATATCAAGCAATGACTTGAGATCAAGTTGTTGTGATCTAGTAAATACGCCCCATTCATGTGACCTTAAATATGATTCACATTATAGGACATGCTTGGAAAGTGGAGTGGAGAAAGTAAACAGGTCTCACTTGATACAACTTGCCCTAAGACAACCTTTGCTAACCTGGTGCCCTCTAGATGTTTTGGACTACAATTCCCATCAGGCCCAGCCACCCTGGGCATTCTCCCACACAATACCACATGGTTGTGCTCACTGGGGCTGGTGAGTATTGTTGTCCAAACATATGGATAACACCAGGCTGGGGGAGGCTGGCTTAGATAGTTACATAGCTTTTACATAGCGCTTGTCCATATTGCATTACATTTACTCAGTGCCAGAAGTAGGTCCCGGGCCAATATTTTGGGTAGGATTAACCAGAAGCATGTTTGTTGCTTCTGGCTAGGATATCAAGTGGCAACCTTTGTGTGCCAATGGGCTCTCGCAGAACTGTTGTCCCTCATAAACTTCTGCATTGTCCCAGCCACGTGATTTTCATATGCACATATCTGATTGCTGTTCACCAAGGTTAGAGCAGTGAAGTGGCGTTCCTGTATGTGTGAACCAGCTGAAGACGAGTAAGTAGCAAAATATGTCAAGGTTCCTTTTGCCTTCTCTGTAGCCATGAGATGGTAAATGGAAGTTCAGCGAGCACTGTTCCTATGATGTGACATGTGCCTCTCCAAATTCTTGAAAGAAGGCTAATCTATGCAGGCAGGCCAATTATACTAGTTAAGAGAGAATGCCTCAACTTCTATACTTCTGCAAAGATATATGTGCTTGATTCAGGAGCAAATCTTGTAGTTGCACATGGGGGGGGGGATGTTTCATTGGGAAGTGGATTCTGTCATTCAATCCTGGTAGGAACACTCATGAGCAAATTAAGTGAGATGTTTTCAGGTGTGCACTCCCATTCAAGTCAAGACTCAAAGACAACCTGAGCATTGCAAATTTTTGCATTGGTACTGGCCCCCAGAGTGCTGCCCCAGAGTACTACCGTGTCTAGGAGAGCCCCTCAACTTATTTGTCGAAGATTGGAAAGCATTTTGGGGCTCGGCTCCTGAAGGCCCAGGTAGAATTTTATAACTTAGGAGTGTAGACACAGAGACATACATGGCTTGAATGGCAAGTCTGCTGTGAATCACTTTCTAGCTACAACTTTCTCAGAGAAGACAACTTTCAGGCAAACTGCTCTTCCTGTTTGCAATAGAAGCTGGCTGTGAAGAGTGCTGATTGTCTGTCTCTTGTGACAGTCATACAGTCCCTTCCCCCTTCCTTTCCTGGAGCTGTGTTTCAAGTAGCGGGGAAACTGGCTTTCGAAAAAGGTTGGGTGTGAAAGAGCCACACAAATAGTTAACTGGATGAGAATGCCAGGCATCTGATTTTGGGGGGCAGGGAGGGGAGAGGGACTCCAAAAACCTCTCTGGATCAGCTGGATTTGGAACTGGGGTTGTGCCGTTGAGTGTGTCTGGGGTGATGGGGGAGCAAAATTGAAAAACATTTCAGGATGCATTTCTGTACATTGGTAGGTACGTCAACTTCAGCCACTTCTAAAGAAGGCTAACAGGACCATTGTGATACAGTAGCCTAGCCTATCAGTTACCACATGATCTAACAGACTCTATGTGGGGCCATTGTTGAAGATTGTTTGGACACCAACATTGGTTCAAGTGGTGTCCTCTTGCCTTTGATGAGAATGACCCAGAGGTATTGCAACACTTGTTTGAAATAGCTTATCATTCAAAATTTTTGGTACTGGCCTTAAAAAGCAGGCCAGGGTTCGTGATAGATTAAGGGCTGTTCCCGCCTTGTCTGTGAGCTCTGCAATGCATTGATGTCATCAGGTGAAGAGGTTCTAATCCAGGTACTGACCTTGTTTGAGTCCAGGCTGAAGGACAAGGGCCTTTTCAGTGGTGGCACCCTATGGTCTATTCTTTATGGAGGATCATACAGAACGTTTCTGTGCTCTGGCTGTATTGGAGGGGGTGGTGGAATACAGTAGAATTTTGGACCACAAGAATATTTTCCTTGAGAGTGGATCTGTTACCGATTGCTTTGCCGCTGGTTGTTTTTGGTTGCCCTTCTCCCTTATTTCTATTGTTGTTGTGCTTGGATTTTGGGATTTCTGTGTGCTTTAATGGCAGAAGCAGTTTTGAGAACTGAGTAAAGGTGACAGGATATACAGTGGTGCCCCGCAAGACGAATGCCTCGCTAAACGAAAAACCCGCAAGACGAAAGGGTTTTCCGATTTTTTAGCGGCTTTGCAAGACGAATTTCCCTATGGGCTTGCTTCACAAGACGAAAGCCCATAGGGAAATCTCCGGGGACAGCGGGGAAGCGCAGCGCGCCTTCTCCTCTGTTCCCGCACCTGTCCTGAAGGCTTGCGGTGGGAGGTCCGGGAACAGAGGAGAAGGCGCGCAGCGCCTCTCCTCTGTTCCCGGGGCTTGCGGTGGGAGGAGGGTTTTTCCTCCCCACCGCCAACATTCAGCAGGCTGTTCTGAAGGCTGGCGGTGGGAAGAAAAGCCCTTCTCCCCCGCCAGCCTTCAGAAGAGTTCCCCGCAGGGCTCTCCAAGCTGCGGATAGCAGCCTGCTGCCCCTATCCGCAGCTTGGAGAGCCCTGCGGGGAAGTCCTGCAGGGCTCCCCAAGCTGCAGATGTCTGTCCCGCGCGAGGGGCGCTCTGCTTCAGAGCGTCCCTCGCACCGGGCAGCAGGCTGCTATCCGCAGCCTAGGCAGCCCTGCAGGAACTCTTCTGAAGGCTGGCGGCGGGAGAAGGGCTTTTCTTCCCACCGCCAGCCTTCAGAACAGCCTGCTGAATGTTGGCGGTGGGGAGGAAAACCCCTCCTCCCACCGCAAGCTCCCAGTCTGTCCCCGGACCTCTTCTGAAGGCGGTCTCCCTAGGAACGCATTAATTGATTTTCAATGCATTCCTATGGGAAACCGTGCTTCGCAAGACGAAAAACTCGCAAGAAGAAAAAACTTGTGGAATGAATTAATTTCGTCTTGCGAGGCACCACTGTACATTGCAAAATAAAAACAGCAATAAAGATGCCTGGCTCTCTTGACTTGCTACAAATACTATCTGTGCAGTTTCTCCCCAACCTGGTGTCCTCCAGATGTTTTGAACCATACTGGCTAGGGCTGATGGGAGATTCAGTTCAAAACATCTGGAGGGCATCAGAGTGGTGAAGACTGGCTAAGAGGATTGAGAGCTAAACAGTGTGGAAAGTGCACAGCTGCCAGAAGTATTGGAATGATACGGGAAAGTTTGGAACGTTCTAGTAGTCTTTGCATACATTTACCCCTTTATAGGGGTTGGGGGCTTGCTTCTGGGGAGTGTAACTGCCACACTGTGGGGAGAACCTGGAAAGTGAACCTCTGTAGATGTATACACTAACTGTGTTCAGAAATGTTACTGATTAAATATTAGGAAATCATTTATTTAAAGCGGTGGTTCCCAAACTGAGTGGTAGTGCCCCCTGCAGGGGAGGGCAATAGGGTTACCTAGGGGGACACTAAGAGGCAAGGGGGTGGCAGGAGGGCACTGGAGGTGTAAATGACTATCAGACATGAAAAGTTGGTGTCATTTGATCAAGTTCATTAGTTTTGTTGAATTAATTAAATAGTTTTAATTGGATTTTGCATAAATATGCAATTAATTGATGTTTTTATTTTTTGTGTGTTATTAACTGCCTTTGTGGACTATGCAAACCATTATTCTGAATAATGCTTTGTATAGGATAGGATAGGATAGGATAGGATAGGATAGGATAGGAGGCACAGGGAATGAGTTTATGGAACCAAGTGGGCTGTGGCTCAAAAAAGTTTGAGAACCACTGATTTAGAGCATTTTTACTTTGCTCTTCAAGAATTGTTTGATCCAAGTTTGGAGGCTCTTCTGTTCTTTTGGGGGGTGTCTGAACTCAGAATTATTGTCATTCAAAGGCCTCCTTACTAATTTTGTTTAATTCTCTCCCTGGCCCCCCATTACTGCTAACCTGGTATAGCCACACTTTCAAGTGTTTGCGTAGCCAGAGGAAGAATTGATGGTTTGTTTTAAGCCATTCATTCCCTTCCCTGAGTAAGTGTTGGAAACATGAGTTCAGAAGCTAAGAGTGCTTCTGCTAGGGGAGACAGCTGGTCTAGATGTAAGGAAGAGGACTGACTCCAAGTCTTTTCATTCCCTTGGAACTTGCTCCATCAAGTTCTGACTCAAACAGCTGCTCCAAGGAGCTTGGAAAGCCACAGGGTTTGTCCTGCCAGCTGGCTTCCCCCTGGACATACTTGCTTCTGCTCTGCGCTGTGTGGATACTATGATGGGGAGTTCAAGTTACGGTTTGGGCACCAGCATGAATGGCTGTGTTCTTGAAGGCACTTCCTTTTCCTGGCAGCCCTTTTCTCTGACATCGTGGTTTCGCTTTGTCACCGGAAGGTTTGTGCACATGATGCAATTTACAGCAAGACACATCGGGAACTTCCTTACTGAGCTGAAATAAGGGTCCATCTATCCACCTGAGTATCATTTGGCTCCCAGCTACTTTCCAAGTTTGTGGCAGAGGGGCTTTCTTGTTGGAAAATTAGGGGCCTTGCATGGAGACCACCAAAGATATTTTGCATGAGCATGCTTAGGGGTGGGATTCAGCTAATGAGCCCCACCAGTGGAAGCGTACACAAGGATTTCCGCTAGCGCAACAGGACTCCCCTCCACCACCTCCTACAAACTGGCTCTGGGGAGAGAACCCCAGGAGAAGCATGCAGGAGGAGAAGATGGGAGATGATTCTGTTAGGCAAGCAGAAATGACAGGCAGAGCAATCTGCTTAGCAGATTAGACTGAATTCCTCCTAACTTCCGGAGACTGTTGTTCTTGAGGTTGGGCTGGCTTTGTGGGCAGCCTCAACACCTGTGTTAGCAGATTAGAAGAGCCTTGCTGGATATTAGCAAAGGTCCATCTAGTCAAGCACCCAGGAGCAGGAGGTGAAGGCAACATCCATATGCCAGCACTGCTCTCCAGGTAATAAAAGACCGGCTGCTTCCACTTCTTGAGGTTGTGTGTAGCCGTGTGTGATAGACCTCCTCTGCCAAGAATTTGTCTGATCCCTTTTTTAAAAGGAGGCAATGGTGGCCACCAATCTAGATGGCTTTCAAGAATGATTAGACAGATTCATAAAGGAGAGGGCTATTGATGGCTCTGCTCTGCCTCTGCAGATGGAGGCAGCCAGGCTTCTGAATACCAGTTGCTGGAAGCCACAGGAGGGGAGAATGCTCTTGTGTTCAAATCCTGCTTGTGAGTTTCCCACCAGTGTTAGAAACTAAAATATATAAGCTAGTCACCAAATGGCACCTTAAACCTAGGTTCCAGTTCTCACAATGAAATGCCGGGGTGCCTTTTTTTCAATGAAAATTATTATTATTATTATTATTATTATTATTATTATTATTATTATTATTATTTTAATTCCATTTCCATACTGCTTTAAATTTTAAAGAAAAATCTTAATGTTCTTTACAATGCATTAAAACACCAAATGAAACAACCCAGAATAAAATAAATTCTGCATGCTTCAAGGAAAATATTTCAGATTCTTCTCCAAGTGACATTTTGCTTTCCCCATATTTATTTACCTACTTATTTTATATAGCTCCCCTATAGCAGAAGTAGTCTAGGAAGCCAGTGTGGCATAGTGGTTAGTGTATTGGACCAGGATCTGGGAGACCAGGGTTCAAATCCCCACTCAGCCATGAAGCTCACTGGGTGACCCTGGGCCAGTCACAGCCTCTTAACCTACCTCACTGGGTTGTTGTAGGGATTAAATGAGAAGGGGGTGAACCATGTACTCCTTGGAGAAAAAGGTGGGATATAAATGTAATAAATAAGCTGTGGCTCACTAGCTTAAGAAAGCTGGCAGGGCTTGCCAGATGGAGATGTCATTCGTCAGCCTGGCATCCAGAGAGCTCCACGTGGTTGCAGTTGACCCACGCCAGGGACACAACCCGTCTGGTGTTTCGTTTGGCTACTGGGAACAGGATGCTGGTCTAGATGGACCATTGGCTTGATCCAACCGACTCCTCTTAACGTTTTAAGCCGTCTAAGCCAGGGGTAATTCCCACATTTTTCAGTTCTGTAAATTAATTATGTAATCATAGAATCGCAGATTTGGAAGGGGCCTCAAGAGTCACCTTGTCTAACCCTCTGCAATGCAGGAATCTCAACTACAGCATCCATGACAGATGGCCATCCAACCTCTGCTTAAAAAACTCCAAGGAAGGAGAGCCCACAAAACTCCCAAGGGAGACTATTCCACTGTCAAACAGCTCTCACTGCCAGAAAGTTCTTCCTCATGTTTAGCTGGAATCTCCTTTCTTGTCCTGTTTTGGCAATGGAATGGACTCTCTCAGAAAGTTGTGGTCTCATTCATCAGAGGTTTTTAAAAAGGAGGTTTGATGTCCATCTCTCAGGGAGTCTTTAGCTGTGATTATTGCATTGTAGGGGGCCGGACTGGGATTTCTTCCAACACTATGATTTTATGAGGATGGTCTTACTTTTCTCTTTTGTGGATCTCCTGCCGGTCAGATTCCTATGATGTTCTTGAGTTCCAGTATTATGGGAGAAAGAGAAGAGAAACTCTGTACACTTTCCTCTCTGCCATGTATTAGCTGTCTGTCTCTGTCATGCCCCCACTTTAGTTGCTTCGGGTGTGTGTGGTGTTGATAATGCTGAGTCTCTGCACAACTGGCTGAATCCATGTGATAGGCAGCTTACAGAATCATAGAATTGTAGGGACCCCAAAGGTCATCTTCAATGCAGGAATCACAGCCAAAGAATCATTGGCAGGTAGTCATTCAAGCTTACAGATGTTGTGGCTTTTAAGTTGGTGGATGCGGTTTTTTACAGCCTTCAGCTCCATAGGGATTGGGACTCAGCCTCTTGTGTTGCAATCTATTTTTTTTAAATCGTTTTTATTGGTTTTTCAATATATACATCCTTTATGAAATATCTCTCTAACAATTTTCCATTTTTCCTGCCCCCCTCCCATGGACTTCCCTCATACTTCCACTTTGTTTTTCTTTCAGTTTATTCATCCTGCCTATTATTTCCCCAATTTATTCCTGATACATTTACATCTATTTTTATTTTATTTTATACATTTGTGAATGTTTACTCAAACCCTGCCAATGAGTCCCAACTCTTCATGTTGTCTCTTCATATATATTGTAAATGGTTCCCATTCTCTTTTAAAGTCTTTGTTGTCCTTTTCATGTAAATTTGCTAATTCTGCATATTCCATGAGTTTCTCTTGCCATTGTTCTTTCATTGGGGTTTCTTCTGTCTTCCAAGCTTGTGCTAGTAAAATTCTTGCCACTGTTGTTGCATACATAAATAATTTCCAGTTGTCTTTTCTTATTTCTTGATCTAAAATCCCTAGGAGGAATGCTTCTGGTTTCTTAACATAAGCCTTTTTAAACATTTTTTTTCAATTCATTATATATCATTTCCCAATAATTTCTGACCTTTTTGCATTCCCACCACATATGATAAAATGTACCATCTTTTTCTTTATGTCTCCAACAAGTTTTCAATCCCGTCTTATACATTTTAGCCACTTTCTCTGGTGTAATGTACAATCTATACATCATTTTCATAGAAATCTCTTTCAATAAACTACAGTCTGTAAATTTTAAATTCAGCTTCCCCATCCTTTCCCAATCTTCAAATTGTATATTATGACTTAAATCTTGAGCCCACTTTATTTGTGCTGACTTTACCATCTCATCCAACGTTTCCCCATATAGCAAGACATTATTCCTCTTTTTAAGTAATTTTGTATCACTCTCGATAATTTCTTTTTGAAAGTTTGAAACTATGTAACCAAAACCTCTCTTATCATCCTGTTTGAACTGTTCATTCAACTGTCTATGATGTAGCCAACTTGGCAAAAAGACTTTCAATTCTTCATACTCTTTTAGTTTCAACCCTCCCCCCCCCCATCAATAATTCTCTAAATCTCAGCCAGCTGCCTCTCCTGTTGAATGGTTTTAATGCTAATACCTCCACTGGCGAAAGCCACCATGGGGTTTGGGTTCTTATTATATGGTTATGACAGCCTTATTATATGCGTTTTTTTATCTTTCCCATACCATAAATATGAATGCCAACCAAATCTATTATTGTGCCCTTCCAAGTCCAGTATTTCATCTTTCTCTAATTTAATCCAGTCCCGAATCCACGTAATACATGCTGCTTCATAGTACAGTTTAAAGTCTGGGAGGGAAAAGCCTCCTCTGTCTTTTATATCTATAAGTATTTTATATTTTATTCTAGGCTTTTTCCCATTCCAGACAAACTTAGAAATATATTTTTGCCGGTTTCTGAAGCAGACAAGATTACTTATTATCGGTATTGACTGAAATAAAAATAACATCTTTGGTAGTGCATTCATCTTTATCACTGCTATCCTTCCCATCAGGGAAAGGTCCATTCTGTTCCAAATCTCCAAATCTTTCTTGATCTTATTCCAAACTTTCTCTTGTGTTGCTGCAATCTAAAGATATTGGGACTGATGACCAAGTGAGGTGTGTCACTGGGAACCTAGAGTGGTTTGTGAAACACTCAGATGAAACAACACACAATACAAATGGCACAGTTATTTAAAATCTATATTATTCATTGAACCCATCATATTCACAGTGAAAATCCTCCAACATCTCAACAGTGACATAAAGGAAAACCAAGGGACATTTATGTATCCATTTCCCCCTAAAGGTCTGGGTAAAATCATGTGACTTGACACCGGAAGATTGTCAGTGAAGGAGACAAACAATACCTCCAGAGGATGAGAGCTCCACAGTTGGAATGCCACCACATTGCCACACAATGGACAATGCCTATTTACAGAACCACAAGAACCATTTCCTCCATAGATCTCAAGGCTTTGAACTCTCCAGAGAGAAGATGGGCCAGGATGGAAAGAACAAGCACAAATCCTTCCGTTCTAATACACAGAATGTATTATAAATATATGAAGAGCAGTGGAGGACCTTGTATCAGTGCTCTCCTGTCAGGGACTGGCAGGAGTGTGTACCAGGGGAATAGGGATGGGAGAGGGTGCCAGTGATTTGTGGAGGAAAGAGTTGGAGGCAGGGATGCTTCAGAGCTGGAGGTTGAGCATGGGATAGGTTGGAGGAAGAGGCAGGTCAGGCAAGAGGCAAGCCAGGTGCTCTCCCAACCTCTCCTGCACCACTTTCTCCCAGAATCAGGAGGGGACTGAAAAGGGATGAGCAGAGGAAGTTTCCACATAGGTGCAGTCTCTGGCTGCATGTTCTCAGCCCATCTGGGGAAGGTACATAAGCTGGTGGAAGAGGCGAGGGGGCCAGCCGCTGTGCTTACCTTCCCAGGGGCGTGATCCATAGCGCATTTCATCTCAGTGGACTTGAGCAGTTCTTCAGGTGCTGAACAAGTGGCCTTGAAACAATTGCTGCTTACTTGTGAGTAAGCGTGTCTTTAGGGCTCTTAGTGTCTGTGCATCCAGCGGCAGGGCAGGGTTGCGGTGTCTCCTGGCAGCGTAGGTGGAATCTGGCGGGAAACAGAAAGCGGGCTTTTGGAGGTGGGAGGAGCTGGCAGTGGGCACTGCCTTGTCTCCTTGTGACAGGAAGAAGAGGCCGAGTGGTGGCGGCTCTGCCAATCAAACGCTGCTGAGCTAAACCAGGCGCGGCGATTGAGTGGCAGAGCCGCCGCCGCTCGGCCTCTTCCTCCCTTCACCATCACTGGGAGTCTCGGCTTTGGGGCGTGGGGTGCGGGGTGCGGGCTGGAATTACGACCCAGGTGGGCCTGATCTGGCCCACAGGCCTTAGTTTGCCGACCCCTCGTGTTGACCTAGGAATAGAAGCCTAGATGCTAGATTGGTGTGCATAGGCATCCAGAGCTGTAGAAGTAACTGTGTTATCTTTGACAATCAAGAGTTAACTATCTGCCATGTGCATTCCTTTGGCTGTGAAGTGCCTAAGACTCCCCACCCTCCAAAAAAGCAGTTTGGAAGGCACTTTTGAGTGGAGAAAGAACAAGAGGGAGCAGACTTAGCAGCCCCTCCTTTCTACTGTTCTTTTTCTTCCAATTAAGGATGCATTTTCACTACAAAATAAAATAAAATTGGAAGACTGACATGCACTAATGCACCATCTATATACTTTGGCCCTGAACCTATGCCCTTTCCATTACAGATAGTCTCTTCTTGTTATGGGATATATAGGAAACACCATTTTAAAGAGGGATTTCTCCTTTACGCACAATGAAAAAGCCAGAGAAACTGTGCAAAGTAAGAAATCATGCTATAGAATTTTGCTTTTCTTGCCATAGAATTTGAACAGCAGGCATGCAGAAACTTAAGAGAGAGAGAGTACACATGCAAGCTCCACACCATCCTGCCCTGGGACAAGGAGGAAACCAAGATTAGATTAGGCTCCTGTCCTGCAGACGTGCAGGCAGGCCTTGCCGGGGTCATGTGGGAAGAGCACTGACTCATGCCCAGCATCATGAAACTTCCAGTATTCTCTGGGTTTCACTGGAGCACATCTGTTGCCCAAGAGAAGTGAACTGGGCATAGCAGTGACTGCACTCTTTGGGGCCTGGGGCTCTGGCCAGTTCTTTGTGCTGCTTTGAGTTTTCCAGACTTTTTTTGGAAAGCATACAGAGCAGATTAACCACAGGTGTCTGAAAACGTTCTCCCTATGCTATGGTGACAAGCAAAGGGGACACAAAGCCCTATGCTTTTAGTGATTATATTCTGTTTGCAGTTACTCTTCCTCAGGTATCTTCAGAACATTGTCCTCCTTCCATTTGCACAGTTCTGAGGTTGCATTCTTGCTGGACAGTTCGTGAACTTGCAAGCCTTCTGTGGTGAGAGCATGGCGGGGCCAGCGAAGCAAATTGAACAGTTCAAGAAGTGTGTCCATCTTAGAAACAGGATTGCTGCTCATGGCCTTCTTTGCGAAGAACCATGGGCGAAGAAAGCTAACACAAAGGAGTTCAGTGGAACACATCATAGGGCTCAGGCTGGGAAAGACATGGCACGGATAAATTCTTATCAGCATCATATTTGATTAGTGTTGGATACAAATTGTCCAGCAAGAACCATCAGGGCACCTGAGGCAGATCCCAAAATGGTGCCCTCTTTCCTGCCTCTACACAAGGAATAAAGGGGGGGGGGGAGAAAAAGATTGACACTGGGATCTGCTGCCCCTGTGGGATCCTGCCACTAAGGCAGATGCCTCACTTTTCTGTGGCAGCAGCAGCAGGAGGAGGGGCCGCCAGCCACTGGAGCTGTGCCATGCTTGCCTCCATGTCTCGCCCCTGCACTTTTTGGTCATTGAGGGGCCCCAGCCCCTATTCCAATAATATTTGGAGTGGTGGCCAAAAGGGCTCAGCCCCCCGGAGCTGGCGCCCCTGTGTGTAGCTAGTTCTTCTTACATAGCTTCTGTTTCTGGGAAAGATCCTGTTGGGTTCCCCCCGCCCCAATGGTTAAACCCACAGCCCTTGGTTTGCCTCCCATCTGCAGTCCTCATAGTGGCTTATTTTCATTTGCCTCTTGAGTCTCTTGGTTGCTGCTTGTCTGAGTGTAATATCAAAACCGGCTGGTGCAGTCCCAGCCCACTATAATGTTTAATTTCCCTTTGTTTTCTTTTGGGGAGTTGGCAGGTATGCTCTTTGGCTCTTTAAAGACTCAGAACCTGCTGAGGCAGCTCCAAAGTCTCTCCCTCTCCCTCTCTCTCTCTCTCTCTCTCTCTCTCTCTGTGTGTGTGTGTGTGTGTGTGTGATTCAGTATTTGCATGTGCCCTTAAAAAAGTAAAATAAATAAATAAGTGAGCTATTAACAGACTTAGTTCAGCCTCAGAGCTGTGGTTCCAAGGTTGCTCCTGATTAGAGCCATGTGGTGAAGGAGGGGATTCTTTCAAGGCCGCATAGCCAAGCCCTTTCGCTCACTACCATAGCCAAGTCCTTCCAGAGTTCTCAAGACGGGTTTGTGTGCAAATGTAGGAAACAGCTCTTAAAATACCTTTTAGCAACACTGACACTTCAGAAGACGACCAGAAATATTTATTCAGAGGATTGTAGAAGATTTTTTTTTTGGGGGGGGGGGAGGGATGGAGCTCCAGAATTGGAGCATGTACACACACACATCTCATTTTTGTCTTTCTTAGGCAGGTTTTGCCTGTTTGTGCTCTTTCAAACCAATTGTGAAATGGGAGTGGGCCTCCTGCTTGGCTTTTAAATCAGGGCAGGGATAATCAGTAAATAAGTAAATGCTATTACATGATAAATACAGCACATGGAACAATGATTTTAGCTTGGTTGTGTATGTATGTGTTTGTGGTTCTCCTTTGTATGTGAACTAGGGTGTCAGAAGAACGTCTCTAATTTTCTCTGTCAAAAGCTGAAGGATTGGCCTCTGAATAATTGGGTTTGTGCACCTCATTCATTCATTCATTGACTGGGGGTTTGAAATGGTTAAGATACTTCACATAGAATCATATAGTTGGAAGGGACCTGAAGGGTCCTCTAGTCTAACCCCTGCAGTGCAAGAATCTCAACTAGAGCACCCAATCTCTGCTCAAAATCCTCCAAGGAGAGTCCACCACCTTCTCCATTCCACAGTCGAACAGCTCTTACTGTCATAAAGTTCTTCCTGATGTTTAGTTGGAATCTCCTTTCTAGTAATGAGCTTAAACTTCATACAATTGTTGTCTTTTAGAACCATATGGATATGTGACATTTATTCTGGCCCTTCAAGATGGGGGATTCAGAATGTGCTCCAAAATGGTTAAAGAGATATTCCCAGTCTGAGCCCTATATTGTATGAGATAGCAGCACTTTTTGCACCTTACAGTTAATAATAGAGGCATGATACTTTCCTCCTAACGGAGCATGAACATAGCGTAGAACAAGATTTGAGAGAGGGGCATTTGCAGTAGCAGCCTGTACTGTACATGTGTGCTCAAAAGCTTCACTTACTAGAGTGTTATAGGATAGGTATAATGTCCAAAGTGCTGCATAGTTTTCTTGCATATTCAGTGGGATACGTGGATTGTAGAGGGTTCTTAATTCTAAGACCCTTGGGTATAATAGGATAGGTAGCCTTTGATGCGTAACAACTTGACGCTTTGATGCAACGAAAACTCCGATTGGCTTCTAATTGGCTGCAATGGGAAAACGTGTCACTCCCATAGCGTGATGACTAACACTTCCCCCTTGCTGTCCTTAAACTTGGCGCTTCCCACCAGCAGCGAGGAGCTGTGTGAACCAGGACCGCATGAAACGGGGTTGGAGATGCGACCATGTGATGTAGAGGAGGAGCAATGTCTCTGCAGTACTGGGGACTTCTGGATCGCGTCAGAGGGATCATTTACGAAAGAGAGACTGGGAATGGGAGGCAGGTTCTCCGCTGCGCTTACCTTGGAAGGGATTTCGTTAGGATGAGACGATGCTCTGACGTCAGACTTGTAGTACTTGGATGGGGGGGGGGAGGGAGCTGCAATTGGCCACAGCCATGTTTCCGCGCTTCTGTTGCAGCGAGCGCAACTGGTTCCTTTTAACAGAACGGTCAGGAGGGTCATCTGAGGTAGTTTTGTAGATGTCTGCAGTAGGAAAACACAGCACTTGCAAGACGCAGTGCTTTGAAGAGTGGGCGACTTCTTGTGCATACGCCAGTTTGTGGAATTAGATTTTATTCTTTTTAAAAATACATATTTTCAAAAGACCTTTTGGAAAGGTGAGGGCCTTCCTCCTCCAAGCCTGCTGGGGTGTGGCTTCCCCCACCCCTTCCAGGGGGAAAAAGTCTCTTCCTGTCTCCTGCAGCAATCCAGTCCTCTCTGACTCTATGCAGCACTGCAGCCATCCTGGGCATGTACGTGCAATGTGCAGGAGGGATAATGGCCCCCACAGCTGTTCGGAGAGGGGAGGGGGAGGTCTGTGTAGGCTGAATAACTAGATCACTGTTACCTCCTCTGCAATCGGTCTTCAGTTGTGGCATATCTCATTTTCCTCGGGATTCCTCCATGCTTTGCTTTTCTTCTCCTTCGCCGTATTTGGTTCTCTCTTGGCGAATTCTGGAAATGTAAGTGCTTCCTTGTGCTGTTTTCCCCTCTTCTCCCCCTCTCCTCTCTTGCCTGCAGTTTTCCAAGATGTCTGTCTGTCTCCTTCTTTGTGTTCGCTGGTGAAGCGATTGACTGGTTTGTTCTTTGCACAGAGCACTTAGCCAAAGGCAGCTTTTTCTGCACACAGAATGGGCTGCCCTCCTGTAAGCCGAGTTCACAAATCTGGTGTGTAAGGCAGCAAACACACATGTCATTTTTAACAAACAGGATTTGCAGCACTGTAGCTAAACCGGAGGAGAAAATTGGGGCACCATTAGGGGAGGCTGAGTGCACTTTGGAAGAAGCCCCGTGAAACGCGAACCTTTTGATGCCTCTGTCAACATTTTGCTTGCTGTTTCTGAATCATGGCAGTGCCGCTGTGCAGAAGGGGTTGAGGCACGAAGATCTGCAGACAGAGCCCAGAGAGTGAATTGTGCCGAGTATGTAGGGAGGCAGATGCAGTTCATGGTGTGGAGGTTACTCTGTCATTTTGGTTTATTGCTTTTTTTTGCACCTTGCAGCTTTGCAGTGGAGTTTTCCCATAATTGCATCAAACCACAAATGACTGCTAACTTTTTGAAGTTGGATTTGAAACCTTTGCCAAAATCCTTGAGGTCATTTTCCCTTTAACGTTGGGAGTTCTTTACATTTTTTGTTTTAAATTCTAAAAGAATGTAAGCCTTTTGTGTTGGGGGTGGGGTGGGAAATATGTGACCCCTCTCCCCGCTTTCATTTTCCTCTTGTATTGCTATTCCCTCCCCCCCCCAAGCCACGGTGAGGTGTGGTGGGGGCAATGTTTTGTTATAAAGCATTCGGATGACTTTGTATTTGGGGTGCTGCTTCCTCCAGGAACATTTAAGCAAGGGAGTGCATGCCACATAAATGATCCTTGCTCTGAGACCAGCACGTCCTCAAGGGGATCTTTGTTTGCAGAGGAGGAGAGGAAACCAAAGGGTTTGTTCGGATCATGGAGTTTTTGCAAGGGAGCTGGGTGGGAGGGGGATGAATGCACAAAAGGCTCAGGCAGACCCTGCTGCTACTGCTGTGCTGGGAAAGAACAAAGGAATGGATAGGAAAACACAGGAATGGGTTAACAAAAATGGGCAAATTTAATCTGGGAAAAAAAAAATACTTGTAAAAATCAGCAGCGTTCCATAAAAGCTGGTGTATTTATCTAGCATTTCAGAAGTTGGCCAGCCTAAGTTAGATTGTTGTGATTTCAGGATAAGGTAAACGTGCCCCAGCTTGTTGCCAAGACTGGACTCAAATTTGCTTCTTCTTTTTTTAACACGGGCTGCAAGCATAATTGGGGATGCATTTTATTTCTGCTCCTCCTGCTTCTTGAGGGAGGAATTTGCTTTGCAACCTGGTGTTTGTCCACATGCAGTTGCACCTGAATGTTGGAAGATTCAGGACAGCTGAAAAAAACAAACTTCTTCATGCAGCACAGAGTTAAACTGTAGAATTGACTCCCATAGGAGGCAGTGATGGCCGCCAATCTAGATGGCTTTAAAAGAGGATTAGACAAATTCATGGAGGAGGAGAGGGCTATTGATAGCTACTAGCCATTATGGTTACACTCTGCCTCCACCGTCAGAGGCGTATGCTTTTAAATACCAGTTGCTGGAAAGCATAGGAGGGGAGGGGGCTCTTGCCTTTGGGCCCAGCTTTGGGGGTTTCCCACAGGCCTCGGGTTGGCCACTGTGAGAATAGGATGCTGGACTAGATGGGCCATTGGTCTGATCCAACAGTCTCTTCATGTGTTCTTTAATCAGGTACACTGCCACTGAACAATGTCTCTTCCCCTGAACACTTTTGAGGTGTAGACACACCTTCTCCCACTCCCAAGACGTCATATAAGCACTGGGCAATGGGCTTTGTGGGATGGTAAATGCTTCCCTCCGTGAGAGAGTCTTCCTGGACCCACTTAAAGAAGCAGTTATTAAACTGCTTTTTTAAAAAAACCCATCTTTGGACCTGCCCATTATGGCCAATTATCACCCAGTCTCAAATCTTCCATTCTTGGGCAAGGTGGGTGGTCACTTGAACAACTCCAGGCACATCTGGAGGATGCAGACCATTTGGATCCCTTCCATTCAGGGTTCAGGCCTCATCATGGGACTGAAACTGCCTTGGTTGCACTGGTGGGTGATCTCCAGCGGGCTAGGGGCAGAGGTAAAAGCTTAGTTCTGCTGGATCTCTCATCAGCGGCTTTTGATACCATTGACCATGGTATCCTTCTGGATTGTCTAGGGGGGTTGGGAGCTGGGGGTGCTGTCATGCCGTGGTTCTGCTCCTTCCTCCTGGGCCATGTCCAGAAAGTGGTGTTGGGAGCCCTGGGCACTCATTTGTGGGGTGCCTTAGGGCTCTGTCCACTCCCCCATGCTTTTAAACATCTATATGAAGCTGCTGGGAGAAATCATCAGGGGATTTGGGCTAGGTGTTCACCTATATGTGGATGATACCCAGCTCTACCTCTCCTTTAAATTGGAACCAGTGCAGGTGGTGAATGTCCTGTGTGTGTGTCTGGAGGTGGTTGGAGGATGGGTGGTGGCTAATGAATTGAGAATGAATCCCGACAAGACATAAATATTATTTTGGGGGACAGAGGGTGGGTGGGTGTGGACGACTCCCTGGTCCTGAATGGGGTAACTGTGCTCCTGAAGGACCAGGTGCACAGCCCGGGAGTCATTTTGGACTCACAGCTGTCCATGGAGGTACAGGTTTATTCTCTATCCAGGGCAGCTGTCTACTAGCTCCATCTGGTATGCAGGCTGAGACCCTACCTGCCCGCGGACTGTCTCGCCAGAGTGGTGCATGCTGTAATTATCTCCCACTTGGGCTACTGCAGTTCACTCTACGTGGGACTGCCTTTGAAAGTGACTCAGAAACTACAACTGATCCAGAATGTGGTAGCTTGACTGGTGACTGGGAGCAGCTGCCGAGACCATATAACACCAGTCCTGAAAGACCTACATTGACTCCCAGTATGTTTCCGTGCACAATTCAAAGTGTTGGTGCTGACCTTTGAAGCCCTAAAACCCCAGTATACCTGAAGGAGTGTCTCCACCCCCATTGTTCAGCCCAGACTCTGAGGTCCAGCACTGAGGGCCTACTGGCAGTTGTTGGCTGAAGGATGGCTGTTGTTGTCTGGGCCAGAGGGAGAAAGTGAGTAGCCAGTGAGCAGCAGCCATAGTGAATGGTGTGCCCCTTGCTGGGTTTGGGCCCTGGCAGGTGCTGCCTAATGATATCAGTTGCTGGCAGGTTTGTGCCTGGAATAGTTCACCTACATGAACACCCCCATGACTTTTCTTGGAAGTCTTTGACACATAATAATCATAATCATATTTGGCACAGTTATTTGTCTCTGCAACCCACTGAAACCTTTAAAAAGTCCATGTAGCTGTAACCAATAGGCATGCTGTCCCTTCCTTGATCTCCTATCCCTTCCTTTGTCAAGTTGTAAATATATGTTCTGCAAGGTTAGGACCTTCTTCTTTGCACAGTAACTTGGATGGTGTGGTATAAATAAAGTTGATCCCAAATAGCATTTTGGGTTCCCAGGGCGGGAGAGAGGTTGGATTTGTACCTCATAAGAACATAAGAAGAGCCTGCTGGATGAAGCCCGTGGCCCATCTAGTCCAGCATCCTGTTCTCACAGTGGCCAACCAGATGCCTGTGAGAAACCCACGAGCAGAATCTGAGCACAGGAGCCCTCTCCCCTCCTGCGGTTTCCAGCAACCGGAATTCAGAAGCACTGCTGCCTCCAGCTGTGGAGGCAGAGCATCGCCAACATTACTAATAGCTATTAATAGCCCTCCATGAATTTGTCCAGTGCTCTTTAAAAGCCATCTCAATCACTGGCCATCACTGCCTCCTGTGGGAGTGAGTTCCATAGTTTAACCATGTGCTTACTACTCCCCAAACCACATATCCTCATTCCTCTCTTGTCCCCTGCATAATCTTCTCTCAGCTCTCCTCCCTTCATGCCCCAAAGGCCAACTCACAGCCCACCTTTTAAATCTGGCACCTACATGAATTGCTTCACCAACCCAGTGAATAAGCTGCATGGAAAGAATTAGAAATATCAGCTCAGCTAGGATTTCTCCAGATTAATAATACTAGAACAATATGGTGGCTGAGGCAGCACAGTCAGGCAAACAAGCAAACAAACAAACAATACTAGGTAGGCAGATGACACCAAACTGGGAGGGGTGGCTAACACCCCAGAGGACAGGATCACACTTCAAAACGACCTTGACAGATTAGAGAACTGGGCCAAAACAAACAAGATGAATTTTAATAGGGAGAAATGTAAAGTATTGCACTTGGGCAAAAAAAAATGAGAGGCACAAATACAAGATGGGGGACACCTGGCTTGAGAGCAGTACATGTGAAAAGGATCTAGGAGTCTTGCTTGACCACAAACTTGACATGAGCCAACAGTGTGACGCGGCAGCTAAAAAAGCCAATGCAATTCTGGGCTGCATCAATAGGAGTATAGCATCTAGATCAAGGGAAGTAATAGTGCCACTGTATTCTGCTCTGGTCAGACCTCACCTGGAGTACTGTGTCCAGTTCTGGGCACCACAGTTCAAGAAGGACACTGACAAACTGGAACGTGTCCAGAGGAGGGCAACCAAAATGGTTAAAGGCCTGGAAACGATGCCTTATGAGGAACGGCTAAGGGAGCTGGGCATGTTTAGCCTGGAGAAGAGGAGGTTAAGGGGTGATATGATAGCCATGTTCAAATATATAAAAGGATGTCACATAGAGGAGGGAGAAAGGTTGTTCTCTGCTGCTCCAGAGAAGCGGACACGGAGCAATGGATCCAAACTACAAGAATGAAGATTCCACCTAAACATTAGGAAGAACTTCCTGACAGTAAGAGCTGTTCGACAGTGGAATTTGCTGCCAAGGAGTGTGGTGGAGTCTCCTTCTTTGGAGGTCTTTAAGCAGAGGCTTGACAACCATATGTGCTCTGATGGTGTTTCCTGCTTGGCAGGGGGTTGGACTCGATGGCCCTTGTGGTCTCTTCCAACTCTATGATTCTATGATTCTATTCTATGATTCTAGGTAGTTATATATTTTATTCTATTAATAAGTTTCTATACCACCCTTCACCCAAACTGGTCACAGAGTGGTTTACAAAAACAAACATAATAAATGGAAACATTAAAACATTCTCATAAATTCTAGAAGTAGCATAGTTAGAAACACCATAAAAATTACTTCACCCCATCAGCCACTGAAAGCCTGGTGAAAAATATGGAGTTTTGATCTGGTGTCTGAAAGAATACAAAGCTACACACCTCTGTGGTGAGGTCACCACCAAAAAGGCTGTTCCAGAGATGCCTACACCACATACCTTTTTTATGTAGGAAACACCAGAAGAGTCTCTCTCACTGATCTCAAAACATGGCTTGTGTAATAGGGGAGAAGATTTTCTCTCAGATGTTTCTTCCCCAGGCTTAATCCAGGCTTTAAATGGCAACATAAGCACCTTGAATTGGGCCTGCTTGGCTTGGGAACTGAAGGAATCAAGCAAAACTAGGAATGGCAGGGGGAAAAGTTGTGGGCTGGACAGTTTGTAGCTGGTTGACTGGCCAAATCCAGAGTGCTCACTAATGGTTCCTTGTCATCCTGGAAAGAAGCGACAAGTGGGGTGCCGCAAAGTTCTGCCCTGAGCCCATTGTTGTTCAACATCTTTATGAACAACTTGGGTTGTATTGTGAGGATGATCATCATATTTGCAACTGACACCAAACTAGGATGAGTAGCTAATGCTGCAGAAGACAGAATCAAGATTCAAGATGACTTTAGCAGACTGGAGAACTGGGCCCAAACTAACAAAATGAATTTCAGTAGGGGCAAATGTAGGGTTCTACACTTAGACAGGAAGAACCAGCTGCACAGATATAAGATGGGGGACACCTGGCTTGCCAATAGTTCATGTGAAAAGGATCTAGAGGTCTTAATAGACCACACACTTAACTTGAGTCAACTGTGTGATTCAGTAGCAGAAAAAAAAGCTAGCACTATTCTAGGCTGCATCAACAGAAGTCTAATGTCCAGATCAAGGGAAATAATAGTACCAATGTATTCTGCCTTGGTTAGACCACACCTGGAATAGCGTGTCCAGTTCTGGGCACCACAGTTTAAGAAGGATATTGACAAGCTGGAAGGTGTGCAGAGGATGTCAACCAAGATGATCAAGGGTTTGGAAACCAAGTCTTATGAGGAAGAATGGTATGTTTAGCCTAGAAAAAGGGAGACTGAGAGGAGATATGAGAGCCTTCTTCAAATATCTCAAGGGCTATCACATGGAAGATGGAGCAAACTTGTTTTATTCAATGGCATCAAGCTACAAGAAAGGAGATTCTGATTAAATATTAGGAAGGACTTTCTGACAGAGCTGTTCAAGAGTGGAACAGACTCCCTCGGGAGGTGGTGGGCTCTCCTTCCTGGGAGGTTTTTAAGCAGAGGTTGGGTGGCCATCTCTCATGGATGCTTTCGCTGAAATTCCTGCATTCCAGGGACTGGGACTAGATGACCATTTATATCCTTTCCAATTCTATAATTCTATGATTCTTTGAATCACGAATACAGAGGGAAACCTTTCCTACATCTACACAGGCTCATTTCAGACATAGATCAGGGAACTTAACTTGATTTACTGTGATAAAGGAACTGATAAACTATGGCTTGTGTTGGGCTGGTAAACCAGAATCAGAAACCAGTGTGGTTTGTTGTGGTGTCTGAATTGGAAAAGCAGTCATGGGACTGCTAAACAGAAGAGAGCAGATAATATATTCTATAGCAGATGATAAATAATATATCACGTTCAAGGCACTGAACATACATCATCAAGTTATGAAAACAGTGGTGTGAGGTAGAGATCTGCATTACTAGTCCTAGATGGCAGATGGTCAGGGCTCCACAGTATTTGACTGTGGTAGCCAAGCCACAAACTGCAGCTATCAGGATGCTGCTTTTCCACTGTTCCCCGTCTTTGTATCTTTGCTCAGTGTCAGCCACTATGCTACCTCAGTTCAACCTTTTTGAGTCCATGGCTCCCTTGACGTACATTCTTTCTATGGCACTCCTATGGGGCTCAGGAGGCCAGTTGGGTCACCTCTTGCCTGCAGAGTGGGCAGCCTCTCACCCCTTTTCGAACACCCTCCCTTGTGGAGTGTTCCCTCAGCCTCCTCTCCTTGGGAGTCCTCCAGGCAGCCACTGCTGCCACCCTGGTCTCTGAGCTGCCCCCCTGCCCCAAAGAGAGGTGCCTCCTCCCACTGCCCCATAGGGGCCTGGAAAGCTTCCCCTGACCAGCCCCAGAGGCACCATTCGCCTGGGGAGCTTGTAGCCAGGGCTGCTGCAACAAACAGCTGTGCAAGCCTTTGGGAGGCAGAGATGCAAGAGGGAATCAAAGGAGGGAGGGAAGGAAAGGGGGACAGAGGCCAGTGTTGCCTGTGGCACCCCAGACTGTCATTCAAGACACCCCACGGTGCCACAGCACACTGGTTGATAACCCCTGCCTTACAGCATCCTTCACCAACCTGGGGTCCTGAAGATCTTTTGGACTACAACTTCCATCAATCCCAGCATCATATGGCCTTGGTGGCTGGGGCTGGTGGGAGCTGTAGTCCAAATTGTTGAAGGCTGCCTCACAACCTTAATTTTTGAACTGGGAATTAATCTACTAAGAGGAGTGAAACAAAGGGAGCATTTCTCTCCCAAAAAAGTTTGTTCATTTGAGGAGCTGCTGAAGTTAACTGATGCCTTCTCTTTCTTTCCTGGTTACACACACAAAATACCATTCCTCTTTTGTTGCCCTTTGTTGACTACTTTAGTTTCATGAATACCTTCTGGTGAGAGATTTTGTCAAAGACTTTTAGAAAGTCTAAACCTGCCTTATCAACCGAAACAGCCTTAGTTGCAAGGACATTGAAAGCCATGATAAACTTGATTAAATTTGTCAAAGGAAGGGAGAGGAGCCCAGGAATTTTACTCCTGAAATGTTTTAGGTTGGCTTCTTGGAACCTGAAATAGTTTTCCAGCACTTGATAGCTTCTCTACAGCATAATCTTAACTTGGAAAATATTCAGTGGTTTTGCTTGTAGTTGTTTCATTTTCTTTTTTTTGGGGAAAAATTATGCCTGTGCTTTGAAGTGATGGCTTTGAAGAGGGGTGCGCCTCCTCTGGGTCCTACCAACAAGTTTCTTTCTAATGAAATGGCTTTCAGATGTTTCTTGGCAATGTGTTTAGTGGACATGACTGGTGTTGGAGTATAGTATGAAATTCAAAGGAGGAGCAATGGCCCTTCCTAACCCTCAGGGCACTTGATCAATTGTGAATTTTTCCCACATGGTTTTTGCAGGAGAAACAAAAAGCAACTCATGGATCAGTTCAGCTTTTAGGATTCTGAAATGGGCTTTACTTAGGAAACTGCCTTGGTCGTCCTGATGATTATTTTCTTCTTGGCTGAGAAACAAAACTGGTGACCAGTACACATTCAGGGTCTCTGAATAGTTCAGCTGGTAGAGCATGAGACTCTTCATGCATAGACAGTGACAGTGAACCTCTTTGGAACCCAGTGAACCCAGTTGAAAGCTGTCTGCACTGCCAGGTGGTTTTTCATCTGGGCACATGTGGAGGAATGCTAAACTACGAAGGGTCATAGAATCATAGAATCATAGAGTTGGAAGAGACCTCAAGGGCCATCGAGTCCAACCCCCTGCCAAGCAGGAAACACCATCAGAGCACTCCTGACATATGGTTGTCAAGCCTCTGCTTAAAGACCTCCAAAGAAGGAGACTCCACTACACTCCTTGGCAGCAAATTCCACTGTCGAACAGCTCTTACTGTCAGGAAGTTCCTCCTAATGTTTAGGTGGAATCTTTTTTCTTGTAGTTTGGAACCATTGCTCTGTGTCCGCTTCTCTGGAGCAGCAGAAAACAACCTTTCTCCCTCCTCTGTGTGACATCCTTTTATATATTTGAACATGGCTGAAGCTGACTTTCCCATTATTTTCAATTCCACAGCATTAGGCCTCATCAATAGGTTGGGGGCAGGCTCTAATTGGCTGCAATATAACCTAGCAGGGAAGCAGCCTAGAACATTTCCTAGGTTAGAGACATATGTGGGGTTTGCAGGACAGGCACAGCCAGTGTTGTGGTCAACCAGAAGTAGCCACAACCCCCCCTTCCTGCCTGTGCACAAGCTACCCCAGTAAACACCGGCAGCCCTGCTTATTTCAGGAATGCTGAGCAGCCTTTGTGAGAGGAGGGTTGAACAGCTGCTGTATCCTTGACCGACTTGGACAGAGCCCAGGCGGCTTCCAGACCTGCCTTATCTGCTCTCTGAGCAGGGCTGCGCTTCACATTGGCAAGAGCTCACACAGAGAGGGTGTGCGTGTGTGTGTCTGTGGGGTGTGTAAACACCTGTGAGTGGGTTTATGTGCAGGGTAGCAAAAGACTGGTTTACAAGACAACCACAGGCAGCTTCTCCAAGAAGAGGCTTGTTGCAGCTTGCCCACTTCACTGGCCTGTCAGTGCAGAGCACAAGTTGCTTAACAGGCTTCTGGCCTACAGTGGTGACAACAGCAGCAGCAGCAGCAGCACAGGAGAGTGAAATAATAGTGGGAAATCTTGCAATCTTTGGAGAGCTTTCCCATACTATGTTAGAACTCCCAGATGGAGGATTTCTCAGGTCCTGTGGCTGCCTAGAAGTTACTGGGCCCAAGTTAATGTGTTGATGTTGGCTTAATGAGAGCCAGTGTGGTGCAACAGCTAGAGTGTTGGACTATGACCTGGGAGACCAGGGTTCAAATCCCCACTTGGCCGTGAAGCTCACTGGGTGACCTTCGGCAGTCACTGTCTCTCAGCCTAATCTACCTCTCAGGGCTGTGAGGATGAAATGGGGAGGAGGAGAACTTATTTATGCCACTTTGAGCTCCTCGAAAGAAATGGTGGTATAAAAATGTAATATATGATATAAACTTACAAATCCTGAATGATTTGGGACCCAAGTACCTGATGGAGTGCCTCTTCCCATACTGACCAGTCCAGTAATGGGAACAGCCATGACTCATTGTTAGAGCATCTGCTTTGCATGCAGAAGACACCAAGTACAATCTCTGGCTTCTCCAGGTAGGAAACATTCCCTGCCTGGGATCTTGGAGAGCCACTTCCAATCACTGCAGACAAGACTGAGCTAGATGGGCCAATGGTCGTGTTCAGTATAAGGCAGCTTCCTATGTTCCTAAGGCTCTCAGTTCAGCAGAGGGGCCCCTTCTCTTTGCACACCGGCAAGTGTTGCTTGCTGTGTGTGGGTGCAGGATAGGCCCTTCTTCTTAATTCTTCTCCAGCTGTGGAACTCCCACCCCCTAGAGGCACAGATGGCCACATCACAGATGGGCTTCTGGCACCTAATCAAAACAAACCTCTGTAAATAAATACCCAGGTTTTGGAGGGTGTGGGGTGAGCTTTGCTTTGGTATTCTGGACCCACAAGTGTTGTGCTTTGACCACTGCTTTTAACTGTGTTTTTTCTGAATTTACTGTTGTATTGTGTTGGAAACTGCTTTGGAGCTACATTGTGGGGAAAAGTGGTTTATAAACATTATAGCTAAAATAAGTAATAGGCAGATTGGTACCCCAGGAAAAAAAATCCTAATTTGGGAGGCAAATGGAGGGAGACAGTGATAGAAAGATAGTAATAAATAAAATTATTGGTAAAGGAAGTTTCCTCTCACTTCCCTGCCAGCAGCTCCCATGCCCCATTTCAAATTGTTCAACCCCACAACTCTTCAGAGAAGGCTTACAATCATAGAATCTTCAAGTTTGAAGGGACCCAAGGGTCATCTAGTCCAGCCCCCTGCAATGCAGGAATCTTAGCTAAAGCATCCATGACAGATGGCCCTCTAACCTATGTTTGAAAACCTCCAGGGAAGGAGAGTCCACCACCTCTCGTGGGAGTCTGTTCCACTGCTGAACGGCTCTTACTGTCAGAAAGTTTTTCCGAATGTTTATTCGGAATCACCTTTCTTGCAACTTGAAGCCATTGCCTCGAGTCCTCCCCTCCAGAGCAGGAGAAAACAATTCCTCTTCCATGTGACAGCCTTTAAGATATTTGAAGATGTCTGTTGTATCTCCTCTCAGTCTCCTATTTTCTAGGCTAAACATACCCAGCTCCTTCAAGCGCTCCTCATAAGGCTTAGTTTCCAGACCCTTGATTATCTTGGTTGCCCTCCTCTGCACACCTTCCAGCTTGTCAACATCTTATTAAATTGTGGTGCCCAGGATTGGACACAGTATTCCAGGTGTGGTCTGACTAAGGCAGAATAGAGTGGTACTTTTACTTCCCGTGATCTGGACACTAGACTTCTGTTGATGCAGCCCAGAATAGCATTAGCTTTTTTTGCTGCTGCATCACACTGTTGACTCATGTTAAGCTTGTGATCCACCAGGGTAACAATGTATTATTATTTTCAACCTCTCTTGCAAGCCTGAGTTCATTCTGAGCTTTAGCCAGCCTGACTTCCCCCCTACAACTGTTGGCTACTCGTATATACTCCTTCCTTGTGTTTTCCCCTTTCTTCCATTTCTTATGAATGCCCTTCTTAACTCCCAGCTCATCTATAAGCTCCTTATGCAGCCATACCAGTTTCCTTAGATGTCTCCCACTTTCCTTTCTTGTTGGTATCGTTTGCATTTGGGCCTTCACTATTTCTCCTTTTAGAAACTCCCATCTTTCTTGGACTTCCTTCTCATTGAGTGTTTCTAACCATGGGATCACACCCAGTAGCTCCTTCAGCTTTTTGAAATTTGCCTTCTTAAAGTACAGAGTGCGCGTCCGACTACACTCGGTTTCCGCTTGCCTCTGTTTCCTGAAACCCAGGAGAACATGATCACTCCACCCAAGTTTCTGAGCACTTCCACTTCATCAATTAGTTCCTCCCTACTGGTGGGGAACTGTTAGGGGAGTGGGTGGTGCTGTGGTTTAAACCACTGAGCCTCTTGGGCTTGCTGAACGGAAGGTTGATGGTTTGATGGGGTGAGCTCTTATTGCTCTGTCCCAGCTTCTGCCAACCTAGCAGCTCAAAAACACACCAGTGCAAGTAGATAAATAGATACCGCCGCGGCAAGAAGGTAAATGGCATTTCCGTACGCTCAGTATGGCTTGGTGGTCTATAGCAGACACACACAGTAAGAACAAAACAAATTCCTTCCAGTAGCACCTTAAAGACCAACTAAGTCAGTTCTTGGTATGAGCTTTCGTGTGCATGCACACTTCTTCAGATACACTGAAACAGAAGTTTCCAGACCCTTCTATATAGTGAGAAGGTGGGGAGGGGTATTACTCAGAAGAGTGGTGGGAATGGGTGATTGGCAGATAGCTGTGATGAGCCTGTTGACGACTCTTAACGACTGCAATAGGTCTTACAGGAAAAAGCAAGGGGTGAAAAGGTGAAAAATGGCTTTGTCATGTATAATGAGATAAGAATCCAAGGTCTTTGTTCAGACCAGGTTTCTCCTTGGTTTTAAGTTTGGTGATAAGTTGTAATTCAGCAGCTTCTCTTTCCAGTCTATTTCTGAAATTCCTTTGTAGTAAAACAGCTACTTTGAGATCTTGTATAGAATGTCCTGGGAGATTGAAGTGTTCTCCTACTGGTTTCTCTGTCTTGTGATTCCTGATGTCCGATTTATGTCCGTTTATTCTTTGGCGTAAGGTCTGGCCTGTTTGTCCAATATAGAGAGCTGAAGGACACTGTTGGCATTTTATGGCATACACAATGTTAGACGATGAGCAATTAAATAGTCCCGAGATGGTATGTGTGATGTTGTTGGGGCCAGTAATGGTGTTGTCCGGGTGTATGTGGCAGCAAAGTTGGCATCTGGGTTTATTGCAGGCTCTGGTGCCAGTGTCCGTGTTAGGTCTGGTTGTAGTATTATTGTGGGTTAGGAGTTGTTTAAGACTGGGTGGCTGTCTGTAGGCAATGAAAGGTCTTCCTCCCAGAGCTTGAGAAAGAGAATTGTCATTGTCCAGGAGAGGTTGTAGATACCAAGAACTGACTTAGTTGGTCTTTAAGGTGCTACTGGAAGGAATTTGTTTTGTTTTGACTATGGCAGACCAACACGGCTACCTATCTGTAACTGACACACAATAAGGTCACTGTTGTTTCCCTCTTCTACAATTTTTACCCATATACTGTCAATCTGCTTTTCATGCTCCAGGTCATGGATTTCTTCAGAAGTGTACACATCCTTTATGTACAATGCTACTCCTCCTCCCTTCCTGTTTGGTCTATTCCTTTTGAACAGGCCCTAGGGATTGTAGGTGGCTGTAATGGAGAGAAGACAGTAAACGTTTCTTCCATAGACTTGCTTAAGTTAACATATCTTAGAACCTAAGAGCATATGCTGCATCAGGACAGTGGAACATCTAGACTAGCATCCTGTTCTCACAGTAGCCAGCCTGTGGGAAACCCATAAGCAGGATTCAAGCACATGAACATTGCTTCTTCCAACTGTAGAGGCAGAGCATAGCTATCATGGTTGTAGCCACTGATAGCCCTTTCCTCCATGAATTTGTCTAATCCTCTTTTAAAGCCGTCTTGCTTGGTGGCCATCACTGCCTTCTGTGTCAGAGAGTTCCACAGTTTAACTCTGTGCTGTGTGAAGGAGGACATTCTTCTGTCTGCCCTGAAACCTCCAACCTTCAGCTTCTCTGGATGTCCACAAGTACTAGTGTTATGAGAGAGGGAAGAAAACTTTTCTCTATCACTTTCTCCATGCCATGAATAATTTTATAAACTTCTGTCATGTCACATCTTACTTTCTCTAAATTAAAAAGTCCCAAATGCTGCAAACTTTTATTGTAGGGGAGTCTTTGTATTGTAATGGTTTTTAACCAGAGTAACAGCGGTGCTTAGGCCCATTTTGAATGGCTGTGAGGGCTCAAGGAAGCAGCCTTGAAGGCTTGTGTTAACTTGAATTAAAGGATATATTGACTAAGTATCTCTCTTTAAGGGATACAGTTAACACTATCAAAATGTTTCCCTAAAACGAGATGCTTAGTCAATATATTCTATTGGGCAACACTACTAAAATAACAGGCCTTTCTCCTGTGTGTTCATATGGATGGTGCTACTTGCATAAAGCAATAGCGTATAAGGAAATGAATGTCAATTGAAGAATGCACCATATGTACAGCAATGGCCTTTCCTGGAATGGTGAGATGGGGAAGCACCTACCTGGGTGCTGAATTTTCTGCCTGTTTAAAGCACCACCTTCTTCCTAGTTGAGAGGCTCCAGTTGGAAGAGTGATAACCCAAGTGGCGCATACAGTAAGCCCACAACTTATAGAGGGGTTACATTTTTGTTGTTGTTCTTTAGTCGTTTAGTCGTGTCCGACTCTTTGTGACCCCCTGGACCAGAGCACGCCAGGCACTCCTGTCTTCCACTGCCTCCCACAGTTTGGTCAAACTCATGTTAGCTTCGAGAACACTGTCCCACCATCTTGTCCTCTGTCGTCCCCTTCTCCTTGTGCCCATAATCTTTCCCAACATCAAGGTTTGGAGATCACACCTAATGCCAAAATTGTGTATAGTCAAAACTCATTGAGTTCATGGCGGATGGGATTGCCAAAGCTTTCTGTCTGGGGCAACCCAGTCAAATGGGTGAGGTTCAAATAAAAACATAATCACCACCAAGATGCTGCTAGACTGCTAGGTTTGTTTGCTCCACTAGAACTCATTATTTCTGTTTTTCTTCTCTTGTTTCAGACCGGTTTGGAGTGCAGTTCAGTTGATGGACCCAAAACAGGCCAAATGGAAGAAGGGCCATTTAGCCATGTTGAAGAAAGAAGGTTGAGCGAGGACCGTATGCCTGGCCTGGCCAATGGAGGAGGATCCCAAGCCGCTGGAAGAGGGGCCATGCTGATGGAAACACCTGCATGGCTCAACAGCTCCTGCGCTGAGCAGAAAGCCAACTGGGAGAGGCTGCCATCTGCCCCAAGCCAGGGAGACTCCTCCAGCAATGCCAACTTGGAGGGCGCTCAGAACTTGGTGGATTTCTCGGCAGCAGCAGAAGCAGCCATGTCTTCACACGGGATGGTGCCTCTGCGGTCCCCTTCCTTGCTGAGCATGCAGCTGTATGAGAAATTCAATGCCGAGATGAATCGCAGCAGTGGGGTAGACAATGACCTGGCAGTGCCTCTTTCCAGCACCTGCTCTGGCAACGAGGACCTGACTGCTCTCAAAGCTGCTCTGAATTATGCAAAGCATGGCGTCAAACCACCCAACTGCAACTGCGATGGACCCGAGTGCCCAGACTACCTGGAGTGGCTTGAGAAGAAGATCAGATTGGCCACTGGAGAGGACCAGAGCTGCATCCCACAGCCTCTCAGCCAGGAACACCAACCCCCCTTAGACAATGGTGCTAATCATAAGCTGATGCCTGCTACAGAAGAGAAGGAGGCTTCGTGTTCCCTGGAGGCCCTCCCTCTTACGGAAAATGCACTGAATATTGCGAAGGAGAAGAACATCAGCCTCCAGACAGCCATTGCTATTGAAGCCCTCACACAGTTGTCAGCTGTTCTTCCTGAGCCAGCCCAAGAGACTCCTCCCCCTCCTCAGAGTCCCTTGCAAGCCATGGCATTCATCTCCAAGGAACAGCTGGAGCAGCCTTCCCGTTTCCCGGCACACAGCCACCCCAACTCGGTGCTATCTGAATCCGGTGCTGAGCTGTACCAGAGCCAGGCCTCAAAATCATACATGAGCCACAACCTGCTCCAAGCTCCTGCATCATCAGCACCATCTTCCTGGCAGCAGGGAGCAAAGGTTGCTCAGGATATGGCCCCCTATTGCCTTGATCGCAACAACGGGCATCTGGAGCCATCAGAGCTGTTCCCCAACTCCTCCACCCCGCAAAAAGTGGAGTTCCCCGAGCAGTGGGGTGATGAAGGCAAGCTGAAGAGCAGCCTATGGGGCCTGCATTCCAACACCCCTCCTTCTCCACTGGTGAGTGATCCCATGGCTGAGCTGGAGCAGCTACTGGGCAGTGCCACGGACTGCATCAAATCCGTATTCAAGCGACCTGAAGCAATGCCTGGCAAAGCCAAAGCTGCCAAGCTAAAGCAGGAGCCATTCGCCCAGAAGGACGACAGCCCCAGCTACCCCAAGGCAGCCTCCTCCAGCCCACAGCTATCGCAGCTCCTGCAGGAGACGAGCTTCCACAAGAAGACCCAGAAGGCTCTGCAGCACCACCTCCACCATAAGCGCAGCCTTTTCGTGGACCAGAAGACACCTCCGGGAAGCCCCCAGGAGCAGATGCCAAACTGGTGGGCTCCCAGCACCCAGGCCCAGCCACCACCACTACCAAAGCCATCAGAAAAGCCTGTCAAGGAGAGGAAGAAGAAGGTCCAGCCTGATAAAAATACTCCAGCCAAGCCGCTGCGCAAGCAAGTCCAGATCAAGAGGTCCAAGCAGAAGGATGCTCAGCCCCTCTTCCTCCCTGTCAGCCAGATCAGCTTGGAAGGACTCCGCTCGGCTGCCACTCCAGAGCGTCCGAGCAAAGAGATGCCGCCTGAGCAGCTCCTGATCTCCAGCACCCCTCCCAGGCTCCTGCCCCCTCTTCCCATGCCACCCAGCCCTGCAGAGCAGTCTCCATTGCAGAAGTTACTTGAAAACAGAAGCCCGGCTCCCAACACTCAGGAAACATGCTGTCCCAACCAGGAGGAGACCCACTGCTACTACCCTGAGAACTCTGCATGCAACGCGGCTTCCCTTGCCACTCCTGTGCCTGGCTTTGCCCCTTGCTCATCCTCTGTGGCCTGCAGCAATGGGCACGAGGAAGCCTTCCACAGGACTGCAAACCCAGCAGACCACCCTCTCTTCGCCCACAGTTCCATCGCGATGGATGACAAGCTGGAGGAGCTGATCAAGCAGTTTGAAGCGGAGTTTGGAGAAAATTTCAGCTTTCAGAATTCTGAGCTTCCTGCCCCACTGCTCCTTGGGGATGGGCCACTTTCGGCCCCCCACCCTCCTCCTCCTCCTCCTCCTTCTCCTCTGCCCCCATTGTCTTCTCTGAGCCATTCTCCAGAGCCCACAGTGGGCTTAGAAGCAGCTCTCCAGTCTCCGGCTAGCAAGGGCTGCCCCCTGCCCCTGACAGGTGCTGCCAATGCGGGTCACAAAACGTTACCCCTCTTGCCAGGGGCTGGGCAGCCTTTTGAAAACCCCTTTGCAGCTCGGTCCCCTAAGCAGATAAAAATCGAATCTTCTGGTGCTATTACCGTGGTGTCCACCACGTGCTTTTACTCTGATGAAAACCAAAACACAGATACCGCTTCCATGGAAGGGACACCAACCAAGGATAAAGTGCCGCTCATGCCTACTCTCAGTGGATTTCTGGAATCTCCCTTGAAGTACCTGGACACACCAACCAAGAGCTTGCTGGACACACCTGCCAAGCGCGCTCAAGCGGAGTTCCCGACTTGTGACTGCGTGGGTGAGTCATGTGATTTCCCTGCCCCCTTGTGTCTTGCAAAGGAATAATCCTGATTTCTAAAAAACGAAAACAAGTGTTGCCTGAGGGTGGGTTTCAGAAGAGGGTGTTTGTGTCTGTGCTCGCGTGTGCACATGTGCGGAGTTGCATGGCATTTGCACCCTCCACATCAGGATTTTGAGCTCTTGCAAATAATGCTGAGGCTTTCTGTGTTAACTCTGGCACAAGTTTGAAACAAAAATGAATCTGCAGCACAGGTGCGAACCAGCCTGTGTTGCCAGTCCCTTCTAAAGGATTACTTTTCACAAAACAACTAGCTGAGTCATTTTTACTGACTTCTCTTCTGGTAGGGTAATGGGGCCTAAACTATGTGTATCTAAGTCAGTGACCATCACCACACCTTGTAGCAGTGAGTTCCCTCAGTTAACTGTGCATAAAGTGAATAAGTGTTTCCTTTTTATCTTCTTAAGAAGCATGGGACTTGTTGCATTTAAGGAGTGCAGGGGCACCCTTGCCATCATTGAGGAAGCTTTAAAAAAGTTGTTTGCACACAATAAGGAACTGTAAGGCCATGTTGCCTGCACAGCATCTGATTGTAGGTGTGGGGTTAGCTGTATGGGAAAAGAGCCTTCAGCTGAGTACAGGTGAAGGGAAGGGCCCCATAGGGTTTTGAGCTGGCAGCTCTGCCCTTTCCCACATCTTCCATTGATGACCCCTGCAGCAGAGGTGCCAACTTGGGCCCCAGATTGTGGGTGCCTAGCGGCTCATGCACGACATGATGTCATGGCGTCACTTGCGTCACCATGTGACGCCCACTGCCTTGCCTCCGCTGGCTCTCTGGCGTAACGGCAGTGACTGGGACAGGGCCTCTGTTGGCCCCATGGAGATGGCACCTATGTCATGCCATGTGATGTCACACGCACAATGTTTTGGGTTGCCTTTGGGTTGCCTGGCTGGGCATCCGGGCCCCCCAAAGATGGCACCTATGCCCTGCAGTGTGGTGGCTGTGAGCTGAATACACCACATGGAAAAGTCAGCTCTTAGAATCATAGAATCATAGAATCATAGAGTTGGAAGAGACCACAAGGGCCATCGAGTCCAACCCCCTGCCAAGCAGGAAACACCATCAGAGCACTCCTGACATATGGTTGTCAAGCCTCTGCTTAAAGACCTCCAAAGAAGGAGACTCCACCACACTCCTTGGCAGCAAATTCCACTGTCAAACAGCTCTTACTGTCAGGAAGTTCTTCCTAATGTTTAGGTGGAATCTTCTTTCCTGTAGTTTGGAACCATTGCTCCGTGTCTGCTTCTCTGGAGCAGCAGAAAACAACCTTTCTCCCTCCTCTATGTGACATCCTTTTATATATTTGAACATGGCTATCATATCACCCCTTAACCTCCTCTTCTCCAGGCTAAACATGCCCAGCTCCCTTAGCCGTTCCTCATAAGGCATCGTTTCCAGGCCTTTGACCATTTTGGTTGCCCTCCTCTGGACACGTTCCAGTTTGTCCGTGTCCTTCTTGAACTGTGGTGCCCAGAACTGGACACAGTACTCCAGGTGAGGTCTGACCAGAGCAGAATACAGTGGCACTATTACTTCCCTTGATCTAGATGCTATACTCCTATTGATGCAGCCCAGAATTGCATTGGCTTTTTTAGCTGCCGCGTCACACTCTTTGTGCTGTGCACATCAGCTTTCTCCATATGGGGGAGAAATAATGCAGTAAGAGAGAAGGCAGCCAAGAGGAGTTACTAAGGACTTATGCCATCAGCTGCTGGTGATAAAACCAGACGGCGCTGCATGTCCATTATTGGTCGTTTGTCTGGATGGCTGCTGTCCAGCTGAGATTTGTTTTCTCTTTCTCTTGGCACTGGGCCACAAAGATGTGCTTGGAATAAAAATTAGGGTTGGGTGAGAAAAGGGCGGTGGTGGGGGAAGCAGGAGTTCCTTTGTCCCTCAGAGTCAGCAACTTCCAACTTTGAAAGTGCTTTAACCCCTGTGGAAAGGAGCCTATGCCAACATGGCACACTCCCAGGGGGCCATATGGTGGGAATTGTAGTATAACATCTGAAGGGCATCAGGTTGGCAAAGGCCAATGTAAAGTTTGTAGAGCACCAGCCATGGGCCAGATGTTGTACTGGGCAAGTTCTGAAATATCTCTAAACTCTCTTGCTACGGCTGCCACAATGTTTGAAGAAGCTGCACTTGGTGTGATCTCCACCAACACTGTGCATTATGTAGCAGAGAATTCTGATGGTGGCCACAGGTCTCAGCCCACTTATTGGCCTTGTGTCAGTTGTAGCTAATATTGGTCCTTCCAGATGTTGCTGAGCTGCAGCTTCCATCACCCCAGACTTTTGGCCAGGCTGCCTGGGGCTGATGGGAGTTGGGATCCAACAACATCTGGAAGGCCTAGCGTCAAATCATTCCTGCTTTTCATAGATATAATATATAAATGATGTTGGTTTTCCTTTACCATGGCTATGTGTTTAGTTTGAATTCCTGCCCCATAGTGAAGTACCAGCTGCAACTCTGGGGTGTGGGGACCTGTTTGTGGTCAGGGCCCAACAAATTCATAAGCCAGCCTTCCTAAGCATGTTCAAAGTTATCTGTAAGTTACCAAGTGGCCAAAACTGGAATATATGGTATTAAGCCTTCCAGCTAGTATCAGCAGCAGCTACAGCAGCAAAAAAAGCAATTCTAGGATGCATGTTGCTGCCATTGGCTGTGCTCAGTGGGGCTGACAGGAGCTGAAGCCCAACAACATCTGGAGGGCATCAGTTTGCCCATCCATGCTTTGCATAGAATCATAGAATTGTGGAGTTGGAAGGAATCCCAGGGGTCATCTAGTCCACCCCCTTGCAATGCAGGAATAACAGCTAATGAATCCCCAACAGATAGCAATCCAACCTCTGCTTAACAACCCACCCCCCACAGTGAAGTGGAGTTCATTCCACTGTCAAACAGCTCTTACCTTCATAAAGTTCTTCCTAATGTTTAGTCAGAATCTCCCTCCTCATTTGAATCCATTGGTTTGGGTCCTGCCCTCTGGAGCAGCAGAAAACAAGTTTGTTTCCTCCTCCATGTGACATTCCTTCATATATATGAAGTTGGCTATCATAGCATCTCTCAGCTTGTCTCTTCTCCAGGCTAAACAGACCCAACTCCCTCAATCGTTCTTCATAAGGTTTGGCTTTCAAACTTTTGATCATCTTGATCACCCTCTGTGTCTCAGCCAACCTCTCTGGCCTTCATGAGGTCTGCTCTTGTGAATATCTTTTGTTTGTATTTTTACATGCATTGATATTTTCCTCTGCCAGCTTCCTCTAGCAACCTCTCCAGGCAGTGACGCTTTTAGAGGTGCCACTGAAATTCCCTTCTCCAGCTGTTTACAGCAAGCCTATCTGTGTTATCCTGCTAAGTCTCTTGGAACATTTTGTTATACAGCAGGTCATACACCTTCAATTTGGTGGGGGAGTTGCTTTTCAGGTTAGACCTTCAGCCCTGCCCTGGACCCAGTCCAGTAAGGCTGTCCTTAGCTTCCCAACAGTATTAGCAGGCATAGGCAAACTCGGCCCTCCAGATGTTTTGAGACTACAATTCCCATCATCCCTGACCACTGGTCCTGTTAGCTAGGGATGATGGGAGTTGTAGTCCCAAAACATCTGGAGGGCTGAGTTTGCCTATGCCTGGTATTAGGCTCAGCTTTTCCACCTGAAAAACAGGCATAGTTTCTTCCTTCCTCACTGTATTTTCAGAGGAGTAATGAGCTCATCAAGTCTGTCCGTCCCCAATCTGAAAAAAGGCTCAGTGAAGGCTCAATGATAATGAGTGACTGGTTGAATCAGGCTGTAAGTAGCTATGTACCTGGTTGCCAATGGTAAGTAAGAAATTTTTGCAAGTGACCAGTGAGTTTTCTTTTAGGGTATATCTTACTAACTTAAGGACCTCTGGGCAGGTGGGCTTGCAACTTTTGTGGACTTGTTTGCAAAACAATTTTACTGTTTTAACAGTTATAAAGCCATCTTACACGTTGCTATGTCACTGATTAACTGATCTTTGGCTGGCCACTAATAGCTGAGATTTGGTCAGCATAGACCAACCACGCCGATGCCTTTGTATTTCCTGCCCTAGCAATGGAACTGGCCAAGATTTAAGGATTTCTGTTTTGGGTCTCTTGTTATTTTAAAATAGCTTGGCAAGTGAGCCAAGTGTAGTCTGGCCAAAGCCAGTCTCATTCAGACTTCAAAGAAAAGACCAGCTGTCTTTACACCCAACAGAGGGCAAATCCTTGCAGCCTGCAAGGAAAAAGAGATAGTGGAGCAACTCTCACCTTACTGGAAGGTTTGGTTGCTTTTTTGTTTGCCTTTTTCAAGAACAAATATGGGAAGAAGGAGATGATGCTTCTCAGTTCTGGAAAGGCAACTCCATAGGTGCAGCCTCCAACAATTGCCACAAAGCTGAAATCATGCTGCACCTAGGTTGGTGGCTTTTGCTGAATTGGTTTTGATGAGAGCCAAGCACCAGTGTTCTAAATTCCCAGGTAGGTACCAGGCGCATTTTGCTACTGGCACAGGTCCAATCACGACTACGTGGAAAGTTTGGGGCACCAGGTTGGCAACTGAGCCAACTGACTTGCATGTAGTCCTCCATCATCAGTTCAAGGAAAGTACAGTGGTACCTCGCAAGACGAAAAACGCGCAAGACGAAACGTCTTGCGAGTTCTTGTGAGTTTGTTTCCTTTTTCTTAAAGCCGCTAAGCCGTTAATAGCCGCTAAGCCGTTAATAGCCGCTAAGCCACTAAGCCGCGCTTCGCAAGACGAAAAAACCGCAAGACGAAGAGACTCGCGGAATGGATTAATTTCGTCTTACGAGGCACCACTGTAGGTGCAGGGCTGAGTACAGAGATATTTGACTGTGCTGCAACCTCTCCACAAGCCACCCAAAGGGAACTCACAAACCACTGTTTAAAAACCTCTGCCTTGTTCCATAGTTAATATCATTTCCATTTCCATTGTGTGTGTTTCTCCGTCTTGCATACTGGGACAAGTGAATTGTTGTAAGAGCAAGCTACAGTCAAGCAATGTAGTTGAGATCATAAACATGTAGAATTGTAGCATTGGAAAGGACCCCAAGGGTCATGCAGTCCAAGTTCCTGTGAATCGACATCCTCTTGTGGTGACCATAACCTAGGTTTGAAGCGCCGTTTGTTGCCCTGCTTATATATCTGAGTTTCTAACACCACAAAGCACTTGCTTGATTCAGTCATTTAGGATTGCAGGAGCCCTTGGTGTGATAGTTGGCTGAAAGGGACTGTGAATCCCCCAGGACCTGCTAGGGCTTGACAACTTGAACTGTCTTTTCCATTTACCCTCATAGTCAAAGGTATGGAAGGTAGCAAGTGGTAGTTTCCAGGGCTTTACCTGCGACTCTGCCAGCAGAATTGGGCCTTGGACTTACACTTGCACTTGAACTGTTGTTTCTGAGGGGAAGAGAGTGGCATAGCAGTGAACTCAACCCAAGGTGGGGACTCTTGTCTTTCCAGGTATGAAGTGGTATGGTGTCCCAAAAGTTCACAAGCTCATAGAATTGTAGAGTTGGAAGGGACCTAAACCGTAGTCTAGTCAAACCCCCTGCAAGGCAGGAATCACAACAAAGAATCCCTGACAAATGGCGTTGGGTCACTGTTGCCAACTTGTGCATGAAATGGATGAGACAGATTGGGCCAGATTGGGTCAGTGACCTTGGAACTCCATTTAAGCTCTAGTCTGGCCTTCTCCAGCTGCTCTCCAACTTTTTGGGGCTACAGCTCCCATCAGCACCAGCCAGCATGGGTTTGCCATTGTTCTGATGATCTATGAGAAGCTGAAGAAGCCCTAGTGGCAGGGCAGTGAGGGCTGAGGACCCTGATTTCATTCTGTGTTATGCGTAACACTGGCCTGACGTGCTCCTAGAACAGGCATAGGCAAACTCCGGCCCTCCAAATGTTTTGGAACTACAATTCCCATCATCCCTAGCTAACAGGGCCAGTGGTCAGAGAGGATGGGAATTGTAGTCTCAAAACATCTGGAGGGCCGGAGTTTGCCTATGCCTGTCCTAGATCTCTGACAGCTGCTTTCAAGGGGCTTGCAAATAAAGCTTCTGGAGCCCTTTTTGGCATTAATGCAGTGTCAGATGGGAAAGGCTTGGTCTGGTGGACCAAATTGGCATAATTAAGCCTGAAGGCACAGGTAGGAATGTTACTGTGGCTTTTCACCATCTTACTAAGACCTGCCTTTTCTCCCAGGCCAACTAATACTGCCTTAGGTCTAGATGCTTTTGTACACCTCATGGTCTTAGTGCAGTAACGTTGTGTTGCAGTGTATGGAATTGCTTTTAACTGACCTTAGTCTGTTGAACTACTTTTATATTGTTGTACAACTCTTTGGGGCTTCTGGTGAAAAATGGTTTATAGATTCTATGAAATAAAAAAATCAAATAAAAAAATAATTTCCATGAGTAGCCTTGTTGGTTTATTTGAAGAGGATCCCAAAGTCATAGGAGAGCAATAAATTGATTAGGACCAAGTGAAATGTCACAAACATGATCATTCTTTCTGCAGGATTTTTCTCTGTGATATTTTGGTTGGCCCCAGACTGTTTTAACGGATCACCTTTAATTAAGGTTTAAGGATGCATTCCTAACTAGGGCTGTGCAATATATGCTTTCCAACATCGTAATATATTGCCAGCAAAACTTCACAATGTGGCGGTATATTACGATGTCCGAAAGGAGATGGGGAGGAAGAAGGCAGTTGCCAGCCCTGGATGCGATTAGCATCACCCTGTGCAGCTTCTGCCTCTTCCTGGCAAGGCTGGGCAGGTGATACTACCCTGGGCAGAGCACAGCAGCCAGGGCACCACATGGCCTGGCACTGGAACTGCCAGCCGCAGCTCGCCCCAATGATAGTCTCTCACTGTACAAGCGGCGGCTACCACAAACCACTGTTCTGCTCTGTGCAAGGAGGAATGGAGGGAGGAAGCGGCACTCACATGGCCAGGGAAATAATTGAAGGCACTGGCTTGCAGGCAGGCAAACCCCACTCCTGAGGCCAGTGGCTGGGCTGTGGGGTGTGTTTGGGTGTGTGGGTGGGTGTGAGCAGGGCCAGAGATTAGTGATACATTGTCTGATTGGAAATTTTAAAATCGCTCTCGCAATTTTAAATTTAAACCAGTTTCAGGCAACGTATCAATACATTGCCCAGGTCTAGTCCCAACCATGTCTACTTAGAAGTAAAGTCCCATGTAATGGAGCTAACTCCCAGATAAGTGAGGTGAGGATATTTGCAACCTTAGTTAATTAACTGGTGAAAGCAGTTTCAGCTGAGAGAGGCTACATAAATAGCTAGCTGTTGCTATTTTGGTTCCAGTTTGTTATTGTTATAAATACAGTGGTACCTCGAGTTAAATACGCTTCAGGTTACATACGCTTCAGGTTACAGACTCCGCTAACCCAGAAATAGTACCTTGAGTTAAG